>NC_050098.1:233149238-235581738 GCF_902167145.1 Zea mays | reverse complement strand
AGGGCCTATCCGGCATATCTTTACCGAGGGCTGGCCGACTCAACCCGAGTTACCAATAGGAGAATTCCTTCTGTTGATTTGGTGAGCCGACTCGAGATGATCCTCAGGGGTAAAGTTTCAAACGTTGGAGCTCCAGTGGCATACTCGGCTTGGAACCTGCCTTCTCCCAAAGATTTCACTCTTTTTGTGTCCAATCCGCCCGTGACAGATAGCAACTTGGGTCTTAGAGTGCGACCTTCTGCTGAGGAGGTCCGTTCCTTAGTTGCTTCGCTCGGGGAGATACCTGATGATGAACGGCAGATTTATTTTGAAGTGCCCCTGAACCCTAGTGACGCAGACATAAATGACATGCTCGATCTGCTAGCTGAGGATTCATCTGATACTGTTCCTGATGGTACATTGGCGGTGGTGCCGCTTCCAGAGGTTGATGTGACCTTGGATGTCTCGAAGCCTGTCAATACTCGCCCGAGGCGTCCCAGCCGAACCAGTCAGCCCGAGCCTTCTGCTGATGAGCAGAAGAAGAAAAGAAGACGCCTCCGGCGAGTGTCTAGCTTTGATGAGGATGCCAGCACCTTAGCTCCTGCTGCTGAAGAAATGACTGCAACTGGCCTTGCTGACATTGGTCCCAATGGGTGTGCTCCGCCTGCTGCTGACCCTAATGAGGATGCTGTTTGTGCTGTTGCTGTGGAAGATGAGGAGGAAGAGAACGAAACTCCATTAACTCGGAAAAACAGTCGGCAGTTCGTTGCTAGCGGTGGTAGTAGTGGGGTTCCTTCTCCTGCCTTGTCTGCTCTTATTGGTCTGCAAGAACTGTCCATGGCCAATTTTGATCAAGCTCTAGAGGATATGGTCCCTGAGAACTTGCTGTTGGAAACTGCAGACGCTGATGCCACAGAAACTTGTGCAGCCGTGCCAGATGCTGGGTTGAGGTCGTCCCGTGCCTCGTCGACCTTAGAGCACGATCTCGAGGGCCGGGATGATGACTTGGATCGTCCTGATCCTGTGGAAGTGGCTGAAGGCCCGTCGACCTTAGAGGTGGTCACGGCAGAGAGCTTGGATCCTTTGAATAGTGCTGACATGTGCCCAGCCCCCGAGGGTGTTGCCGGGGAGGACTCAGCTCAGGTGAGGAGCGTAGGCCACTACCCAGCCCCCGAGGGTGTTGCCGGGGGTGACCCGGCTCAAGTGGGCAGTGCCAACCTTGACCCAGCCCCCGAGGGTGTCCGAGCGAGGTCTCCCTCCTGCACTTCCATGGATGTTCATGTGGGTTCACCTCCACACTCTGACGGCATGATGATGGCTCAAACTCCAGATCAGGGGGTCGCTTTGGAGGGCAGCATCCCCACTGGTCTGGCGTTAAGCTCTGCTGAATGTACTGAGCTCGTTCCTGTCGGTCTGCTGCAAGCTGCTCCGAGTGGTGGTCTGGCACCTGGTCATCATCTGATTTCTCCTGACTGGGGGATCCCTTCGCTTTTCTCCAACCTCCAGGTGCTGTGCTGTGCTTTAGTTTGATATTTATGTTGCATGAATTGTTGCCATTATGCTCATCCGCTCTTCTTATCAGGCTTTGGTGGATGGAATGGTCGGCCAACTGAAGTCGCCGGGTGCTTCAATCCCGGAGGTGGCTTCATCTCTTGAGCGTTGGAATCCGGTGTTGCTTCGGGGTCGTGTATCTGAGTTGGAGGCCACCAATGCTGGTTAGTGTCCTTTATTCTTCTTCTTTGTTCTTGCCCGTGAGTTGCTTTTCCTTCTGACCTCATTTTGTTTGAATATTTCTTGATAGGAATGACTCGGCGGATCACAGTTCTTGAAGAAAAACACTCTCAAGATCAAGCTGAAATGGCTCGACGATGTGCTGACTTCGAGGAGAAGTATTCTCAAAGTCAGATCGAGTTGAGTCAGGTCTCTGCGGCTTTGGATGATGCCAACGCTCTGAGTTCTTCTCTTCATGCTCAGCTTGACTCTGAGAAGGTAGCTTACGAACCTGTGCTTCGCCTTATCATGCTCTAGGATTCTGAATGAGTTTGATTTTTGCTTGTAGGAAGAAAGACGTATCCTTGCTGCTTCTCGCGACAACTTGGACAGATTGTTTCGAGATTCCAGTAACTCGCTGACCATCTTGGAGAGGAGCCACCGTTTTACGATGGAGGAGCTTGACAATCAGCGCCGTCAACTGCAAGAATCTTCGGACGAAGTGGCCCGCCTTACACAGTTGCTATCAGCAAAGGATGCCACCATCAAGGAACTCCGAGCTTCCAAGAAAACCATTGCCCGGGAGTTAGAAACTGCTCAGCTGGCCGCTAAAACCGCTGAAGAGACTGCTGCTACTCTCAAAACCCAGCGCGACAAAGCCATGGACAAGGCTATTCGAGCGGGGCGAATCTTGATGAGGAGGCCCGGAGTGGTAGTTCCTGAAGATATAAAAGCTGATGTGCGTGCCGCCCCTGATTCTTCGATTCGCCCTTCTTCATCGGTCGTTCCTGAGAAAGATATTGGAAAATAGAGAAACACTTTACGTGCCGCGAGCACGCGGTTAGTATGAGCAAGCATTCATTTAGAGGACATCAGCTTATCATCCGAATGTTATGATTTCTTTTCTTGTCGTATCAGAATTTATTAGTTTGCAAGTTTTGTGGTAACGCTGCACGATGATTATGAAGTTTGTTTGTGGGATATGGAAATCATCCCCTGAACTGCATAAGCGCGAGTATGCTATACTGGTTTAAGCCGTCAATGATTTTTAGCCGGTAACTTCCGTTAGTAGGGTTTAGTGATCGCCCTAGGTAAAGTAAGCGTAAGCATGTTACACCGCCTTAAGTCGTTGCCAACTTAAGTCGATTGCTCCGTTTGTAGGGCATAGTGGTCACCCCGAGTTAAGTAAGCGTGAGCATGTTGCACCGCCTTAAGTCGTTGCCGACTTAAGTCGATTGCTCCGTTTGTAGGGCATAGTGGTCACCCCGAGTTAAGTAAGCGTGAGCATGTTGCACCGCCTTAAGTCGTTGCCGACTTAAGTCGATTGCTCCGTTTGTAGGGCATAGTGGTCACCCCGAGTTAAGTAAGCGTGAGCATGTTGCACCGCCTTAAGTCGTTGCCGACTTAAGTCGATTGCTCCGTTTGTAGGGCATAGTGGTCACCCCGAGTTAAGTAAGCGTGAGCATGTTGCACCGCCTTAAGTCGTTGCCGACTTAAGTCGATTGCTCCGTTTGTAGGGCATAGTGGTCACCCCGAGTTAAGTAAGCGTGCGAGTCAATCATAAATGAGCCAAGTATCTTTGAAGTCTCTCTTTATTGATGACGTATTTCCATTATACAGAATACATGGTCGCTTTGGCTGTTTTGAAATACAGCTAGGGGTAGAACTTTCGGAGGTGCTCTATGTTCCAGGAGTTCCCAACTTCCGTGCCATCCATTTGGGTGAGGCGATATGATCCGGGACGGGTGACTTCTGCCACTATGAAAGGTCCTTCCCATAAGGGTGATAACTTGTGCCGTCCCTCCCCCGTTAGAATTCGGCGGAGGACGAGGTCTCCCATCGAAAAGAAACGTTGCCGCACAGCTTTGTCATGGTAGCGCCTTAGAGTCTGCTGGTATCGTGCTGATTGAATCACCGCATTCAGTCGTTCTTCCTCGAGTACGTCAATATCCTCCAGCCTAGTGGCTTCGGCTTCTGCTATGCTTTCGAAGATCAATCTTGGCGCCCCAAACTTGAGATCAGCGGGTAGCACTGCCTCCGACCCATAGACCATAAAGAAAGGAGTGTTTCCATGCAGGGCCCGGCTAGGTTGAGTTCTCAAGCTCCAAACAACATAAGGCAATTCTCTTATCCATTTTCCTGCGAATTTTTCATTTTTATCAAAGACCCTTTTTCTAAGTGCCTCCAATATCATTCCGTTGGCTCGCTCAACCTGCCCGTTGGCTCTCGGATGGGCTACAGATGCATACTTGATCTGAATGCTTTTTTGATCGCAGAAGTCAAAGAATTCTGAGCTGGTGAAGTTGGATCCTAAGTCAGTGATGATGCTGTTTGGTATCCCAAATCTGAATATTATATCCTGTATGAATTCCACGGCCTTAGCAGAGGTTAAAGAAGCAATGGGCTTGAACTCTATCCATTTAGTGAATTTGTCAATTGCCACCAATATGTGGGTATAACCTCCTTGAGCTTTCTTGAAAGGTCCAATCATATCCAATCCCCAGCATGCGAAAGGCCAAGTTATTGGTATGGTCTGTAGCTGCTGTGCTGGTATGTGCTGTTGCTTCGACAGGTATTGACAAGCTTCGCATCTCTGAACTAACTCGGCTGCGTCGTTTTTTGCTGTCGGCCAATAGAACCCTGATCTGAAGACCTTCCCGACTAGTGTTCTGGAGGCTGCATGTATTCCACATTGCCCTGCATGGACTTCTTCCAGAAGTTGCTTCCCAGTGGATGGGAGAATACACTTCATGAGAACCCCTGATGCGCCCCTTCTGTATAATATCTCCCCAATGAGTGTGTAGTGAGCCGACTGTCTGGCAATGCGCTCTGCTGAGTTCTTGTCATCTGGCTCTTCTTCGTTCTTTATGTACTTAATGATCGGCCTCCTCCAGTCATCAGAGTCTGACTCGGGTTGATCTACAATGTTGCACTCTTCTGTTTGGTCTATTGAGATACTCGGCCGTGTAATTTCCTGCACGAAAACTCCGGGTGGGACCTGAGTTCGACCGGATCCGAGCTTGGATAGTGTATCAGCTGCTGTGTTACGATCCCTTTCCACATGATGAAATTCCAGACCCTCGAACTTATCTTCTAGCTTCCGAACGGCAGCGCAATATTTTCCCATTGAATCACTTGAACAATCCCATTCTTTGTTTATCTGGCTAATGACTACCAGAGAGTCTCCATATACCATCAATCTCTTGACGCCCAGTGATATGGCAATGTTTAATCCGTGTATCAAGGCTTCATACTCGGCTGCGTTGTTAGAGGCCGGGAATAGCAGCTGGAGAGCATACTTGAGGTGCTCGCCTCCAGGTGCAGTGAAGAGAATTCCTGCTCCTGCTCCTTGCAGTTTCAGCGAGCCATCAAAATACATTTGCCATACTTCTGCGGTTTCTGGATTATCCGGTACTTGCTGTTCTGTCCACTCTGATACGAAATCAACCAGTGCTTGAGTTTTGACGGCTGTGCGAGGTCGGAACTCGATATCATGGGATCCCAACTCGCATGCCCACTTGGCTATTCGGCCAATGGCTTCCTTGTTGTGAAGGATATCTCCTATTGGAAAACCAGTGACTACTATGACTTTGTGGTCGTCAAAGTAGTGACGCAGCTTGCGGGCAGTTAGAAGTACTGCATATAATAGCTTCTGAACCTGAGGATATTTTTTCTTCGAGGGACCTAGAACTTCACTGATGAAGTAAACAGGATGTTGTACCGGGTAGGCATGCCCTTCTTCCACTCGCTCAACTACCAACGCAGTGCTTACCACGTGAGTCGTGCAAGAGATATACAACAGCAGATCTTCAGCCGGTTGAGTCGGCGTAGCTCGCCGGGGCGGTTTCAATACTGGTGGTGTTGTCAGGAATTTCTTCAGTGCGTCTAGAGCTTCCTGTGCCTCTGAAGTCCATTGAAACTTATCCACCTTCTTCAGCAGTTTATAAAATGGCAGACCTTTTTCTCCCAGCCTGGATGTGAATCTGCTCAGGGCTGCCATACATCCAGTGAGTCGCTGAACCTTCTTTTGTGATCGAGGAGCTTCCATCTTCATGATAGCTTCAATCTTATCTGGATTAGCTTCAATTCCCCGGTGGCTGACAATAAATCCGAGTAACTTTCCTGCTGGTACCCCGAAGACGCATTTCTCAGGATTGAGCTTCCATCTATATCTTCTCAGGCTATTGAAAACCAGCTGTAAATCTTCAATGAAGTTTTCTGGACTCTCTGTTTTAATCACCACGTCGTCTACGTAAGCCTCCACACGCTTGCCCCAGTGATCGGCTAAGCATGTTTGAATAGCTCTCTGATAAGTCGCTCCAGCGTTTTTGAGGCCGAACGGCATGGAGGTATAACAGAAAGCACCAAACGGGGTGATGAACGCCGTTTTTTCCTCGTCTTCTTTTGCCAAACTAATCTGATGATACCCGGAATAGCAATCTAAGAAAGACAGCATCGAACATCCAGCGGTGGAATCCACCACCTGATCTATCCTCGGGAGCCCGAAGGGATCCTTCGGACAGTGTTTGTTGAGATCAGTATAGTCGACGCACATGCGCCAATCCACTTTATTCTTTTTGAGTACAAGAACAGGGTTGGCTAACCACTCGGGGTGTAATACTTCTCTAATAAATCCGGCCGCGACCAAGCGAGCTAACTCGGCGCGAATGGCCTCTCTCTTGTCGGGCGTAAAACGACGCAGCTTTTGCCGGATCGGCCTCGCCTGAGGATAGACTTTCAATTTGTGCTCGGCCAATTCCCTCGGGACTCCCGGCATATCCGCAGGTTGCCATGCGAATACGTCTCGGTTATCTTGCAGGAACTGGACGAGCGCGCTTTCCTATTTGTCGCTCAAACTGGAGCTGATGATGGCCGCCCTGCGTTCATCAGCGAACCCCAGGTTGATCCGCTTGGTGTCCTCGGTCGGCCGCATAGAGGTCGCGGCCTGAGCTTCGTTTGCCGGCACGGCGAGGTCTTCTTCAGGCTTAGAGTTCGCCGGTGTAGAAGAAACCGTCGACGGTTTGGTGGTGAGGGCTGCTTGGATGGCCACTCGGAAACATTCTGCGGCGCCTTGGAAGTCGGCGCGCACAGTTATGATTCCTTGTGGTCCTGGCATCTTCAGTATCATGTACGTATAGTGTGGGATGGCCATGAACTTGGCCAGCCCTGGCCTCCCGATGATGGCGTTGTACCCGCAGTCAAAGTTCGCCACCTCGAACCTCAGGAACTCGGTTCTGTAGTTATCCGGAGTCCCGAAGGTGACCGGCATGTAGATGTGGCCCAGCGGGTATTCCCCTTCCGTCGGCACGATGCCGAAGAAAGGAGTGTCTGACTCGTGGAGCTCTTTGAGGTGAACTCCCAAGCCTTGGAGTGTACGGGGGAAGGTGACGTTGATGCTGCTCCCCCCGTCTACTAACACCTTCTTCACCCGGCTCTCTCGGATCACCGGATCGACAAGGAGCGGGTATTTGCCCGGGTGGTCGAAGTTGAGCCATTGATCCCCCCGAGTGAACGTGATTGGGTGCTCCGACCACCGGTACGGGGCGGGAGGGCCGGTAGTCGCCACCAGTATCTGGCGATCGTTGAGCTTTTGTTGTCTTTTGTTCTCCTGCGACCCATGTCCACCGAAGATGACGTTGACCTCCCTGTCAACGCGCGGGAATGCTCCTCCTCCCCCCTCCTCCGGCTGATGGGGCTGTCGTGGTTCATCTGGTCCTCCCCTCGGCGGAGGAGGTGGTAGAGGTTGGAAAGGTCGGCCATGCCCGACGGAGTGCTTGAAATCCCGGCAGTTGCGGAGAGTGTGGCGCATATCCTTGTGGTACGGGCACTGGGCGTCGAGGATGTCGTCCAGCGTGCGTTCGCCTCCACGAGGTCCTCCTCGGGCGCGAGAGGCGGGTGGTCCGGCGGCGTGTACTTCTTCGCGAGGCCTCTTCTCCCAGCGCTTGTCGCGCGGCTGGTTCGCGTCGCGTCGTGGTGCTGCTGCTGCGGGCTTTGCTCCTCCGATGAGGTCCTGGGCCCGCTCGTCAGCGGTGATGTAGAGGTCAGCTTCCCGGAACAGCTCCTCGGAGGTAGTCGGCGCCTTTTGCAGTATGGCTCGGACGAAAGCCGAGTCGTTAGATCCTCTGTAGAAGTCCTCGATTACGGCCGCCTCCGTGACCTCGGGGATGCGGTTTCTCATGGTCTGGAACCTCTTAAGGTACGACCTGAGAGTCTCATCCCCCCGGCGCTTGATGGATTTGAGGTCCCATGGTTGCGCTGGCTTGTCGGAGAGAGACTGGAAGTTGGCGGTGAAACGTCGACTGAAGTCTCCCCAATCGTCGATGCAGTGTCGGGGTAGATGTCGTAGCCACTGCAGCGCGTCTTGCCCGAGGACGATGGGCAGATACGCAGTCATGACGTCCTCGGATGCCCCGGCAGCCCGAGCAGCGGTGGTGTAGACGGCCAACCAGCCCCCTGGATCCTGCTTAGGTTCATATTTGTCGACATTGGATACCTTGAAGTTGGGAGGCCATTGGATGGCCCTAAGGCGCGGAGTGAGGGCAGATACTCCGCACGTGTCCTCCTGTCGTCGAGGATGTCGTCTGTCCCGGGGAGGGGAGTGGCGGTGGTGGTTCCTCGACCGTCCCCGGGTGGTTCCACCAGTTGAAGCTGTTGCCGACTCAGTTCGGGTGGCCTGGCTTTGAGTCGGGAAGCCATGATCTCGATCATACTCCTCCCGACGGCGAATTTCGTTCTCGTGCCGCCGTTCGCGCGAAGCATTGATAGAGCTTCGCGCGTCTCGGCGACTGTTGATGGCGTGTCGCAGATCGTTCGGCGGGTGAGCGAGCGGTAGAAGATGGTTGGCTGCCTGAGTGAACAGGCGCCGGTATCCCTCGGCGTCGGGGGTCCGAGGAAGTCCGTCAGCTATCCGGGCTAGAACGCCTCCGACCTCGCTCGGCGTGTTCATCGCTCGGGCGAAGTCAGGGTTCAAGTTGCGCCCGAAGAGCGAATTCTCGCGTCGTTGCCTTGCGTCTTGCTCGGCTTGCTCCTGAGTCCGACGGCGATCACGTCGTCGGGAGTTCCTTCGTTCCCTGAAGACGCGTTCTTCCAGAGTTTCTCCTATCTCTGAGACCTCGTCTCGCGAGACAGGTTGCTCCGGATCCCGTTCTCCAGCTGCGTGATGTCGTCGAACGTTCCTGCGTCGGTTCCTTCGTCGGTGGGATTCTCGCTGGGGTGGTTCTTCTCCGGGTGCGGTCGGTTCATCGTCGGAGACGGCGGGCGACTCTGCCCTCCCGATGAAGAGGACGTCGGGGTAGAACGGTGTTTCTGCCGCGGCGACTTTCTTTCCGTTCTCCTTTGAGGTCGGAGGAACGGGAAGAACGACTGGCTTCTCCCTGATCTCCTTCCTTCTCATGACCTGTGTCCATTCTTTCGTCGGGGAAGTAGACAGCGGAGTCTTCCGGGTCAGCGAGCCTCTAGCTCCAGCCTCCCCGGAGACGATCTTGTTCTGAAGAACCGGAGGTAGCGTTTTTCCAGCATTTTCGGAGTTTGTTGGAGGAGACTTCTGTTCCGACAGATCCGCGAGGCGGTGTAGAATTCCTTCTTCGTCCGCCACGGATGAGATTGTCCCGAAGCAGAATATGGATCCGGGACGCATGGTGATCTTGCTGTGGAAAGTGACGGCCATTGAGCTAGCTTGGATCGTCGACACACCCCCTACCTGGCGCGCCAGCTGTCGGTGTTTTGGGTCCGACCGCACACCCGGGGTTGCCCCTCAAGGTGTTTTTAGGAGTAGGACGGTGTCGGCGACTGTAGCAAAATGGTTCGTGCCGATCGCACGGAGGACAATGGACAAGATTTGCAGGTTCGGGCCGCTTAGAAGTGCGTAACACCCTACGTCCTGGTGAGTATATGAGCGTGGTTACAAGAGGATTCTCTGGATAGAGGGCGCAGAGAGTTTTTTTGTGGGTGGCTAAGTAGAGCAGGGTCGATCGATCTGAAGGGGTGCCCCCTAGGCCTTATATACTCGGCCGTGGAGCATTACAGGTGATATGATAACAACAAGTAGCTGAAAGATAGTGAACCTCTTGAGTTTATCCTTACGTAACCCCCCCGACTTATCCTCGCATGGCTCCGTTGCATGGGGGCTTTAGCGCGGGAAAGTCGGGTCTCTGTTTGTGATTCATTCGTTCGACGTTGTGGGCCGCCTGTGCTTGCACTAATCAGTCCCACGTCTTCTTTATTGGTTGTCCTTCCCTAGGCCCACGAAAGAATGACCTTACGAACTATTGGGCCCTTGGGCTTTTCGTGAGGCCTTTTGCTTCTTTAGTGGACCCAGGGGATATCTATCCCCCACAGTCGGAGCCATGCGGTATGGTCTCTTCGCGATGGGCGCAGTTCCAGGGATCAGATCTATGTAGAACTCCACTTCTCTTTCTGGTGGCATTCCTGGTAACTCTTCTGGAAACACATCCATGAATTCTTCTACCACTGATATACTTTCTGTCGCTAGATTGAACATCATTGGGTCACTGGCGGGTGGCTGTGCCTGACAAGAGACTGACTTTCCCTGCTGGTCGGTGAGGAGGACTGTCTTGTCTGCGCAACTGATGATGCCTTTGTGTTTAGTTAGCCAATCCATTCCTAGGATCACATCAATTCCTTTGGATGGCAAGACAATTAAGTCTGCCAGGAATACTACTCCACTTAAAAGGATTCTGACTTGGGAGCATTTTAGCTGGCATAGAAGGTCGGACCCTAGGGTTCGGGTGACTAAGGGAATCTCCAGAGGAGTAGAGGGAATGCCATGCTTTTCCACAAAACTAGTGGCTATGAAGGAGTGGGATGCTCCAGAATCGAAAAGTACGGTAGCGGGAGTAAATTCAACAAGGAACTCACCGAGCACTACTCCCGGAGCCTGCTGAGCTTCCTGGGCATCGACGTGATTTACTCGTGCCCTTCCTTGGTACGGAGCCTTGATCTGCTGGCTGACGGCGGAGGGTGCCTTGGGGGCGGATGCTGAGGTATTCTTGGGGCCATTCACCGAGTTGGAGTAGGCGGGTCCTGGTGGCTTCAGCTGCGGACAGTTGTTCTTGAAGTGACTGGGATCACCACAATGCCAACACGCATTTGCCGGGGGTTGGTTGCTTGCCACTGAGGGGGAATGGAAAGAGCTCTGACTTTGCTGGCTGAATCGTGATGGAGTGGGTCCAGCTGGTCTACTGAAGTTTGGCCCCTTGGGTGGAAACCCAAATGATCGAGTCTTCTGGTGCCGGTCTTGCTGCTGAGCCCGGAGGACTTGGAACTTTCTTTTGAGATGCCCTTTTTCCTCCTCCTTTGCCCTTTCAACTTGCATGGCCTTGTTGGACAGGTGAGAGAAACTGAGGAAGTCTTGGCTAGCCAGAATTGTCTTGAGTTCTGGCCTGAGTCCCTTCAGGAAACGGGCCATCTTCTTGCCCTCGGTACTGACGTCATCTGGCGCGTAGCGGGCTAATTCCATGAACTTGTGCACATATTCGCTGACAGATCTTCCGTCTTGAGTCAATTCTCGGAACTCGTCCTCCTTAAGCTGTACAAGTCCTTGGGGCACATGGTGCTCCCGAAAAGCTGCTTCAAATTCCGCCCAGGTAGCATCTCTGATGGTGACGTTGAAGGTGTCCCACCAGGCTAAGGCCATCCCGGAAAGTTGATGGGCAGCCAGTTGAACACGCTGATTTTCTGGGCAACCGATGGCTTCCAACTTTCTTTTGATCGTGCGCATCCAATCGTCGGCATCGAGGGGATTGCTCGATCCGGTGAACGTGGGAGGCTTGAGTCTCAGGAAATCCCCCATTCTGTCTTGCGGTCTTCCACCATTTGGCCGTTGATTTTCCAGATTTCGAGTGAGGACCTCGATGAGTTGGGTTTGATTGGCTAGAACTTGGGCTAGGTCTAAGGGTAGTGGTGGGGGTGCGGGGAGGTGGGTTTCACTTTCCTCTCTAACGGCTTCCCCTTCAGCTCTCAGGGGAAACCCTGCTCCAATCCCGGAGGCGGTAGGCGTGGTTTTATCTGAAGCCATCTGCCAGGGAAGAGAGTCACTAACATGCACATGCAAATTGTTTTCAACCAAGTTATTTTATTCATTACACCAGCACAATACAAGCATAAGACTACTACAGGTGGAGCTACACGAGAGCGTTCCCCGAGGTACTACCAAACTCCTTCTCTAAGGTGTCCCCAAACTCATTGAGAAGATCATCAAGGCTTGCTAGGGATAGATCCTCGGCGTCGGACCAATCATCTACCCTGGGGGGAGGTGGGGCTGGAGGGGTCTTCTTCTTCTTCTTCTCCGTTTGAAATCCTCGGTTGGTGGTCTTCTTCTGGATTTTATTTTTGGGGGCGAGCTTCTTTAGCTTCTTGTCATAGTCCATCTTTAAGGTTCGATAAGCCTCACGGGTGTTGGCCTCCTCGCCTTCTGCTATGTCGAGACACTCTTGGAGGGATGCCTTCTCTTGCTTAAGTTCTCTGACTTGCCGCTCTAGGCTTTCCACCCGGGAGTTTAGGTGGGTGCAGTGGGAGGAGAGGTCATGGTAGTGGTTGTCGAGGGTGTGGAGGTATCCGGCCATGTAGACAATGGTGGGGACATCCTCGGTGGGATCTCTCCCTGACAGAGCCTGAAGTCTTTTCCTCCAGGTGGGGGTATTTTTGTTGCTGGGTGGGAAATAACGAAGGGGGGTTTCAGAGATCTCTTGGATGTAGTTTTGGCATAGCTGTTTAAGGGCTTTTCGGGCTACACTTTGGCAAGTGTCTGGGAAGCGGTGTCCGGTGAAGTTGACTTGGAAGGGAGGGTGGTTTGGGTAGTTTCGGCTTTCTCCCAGGTAGACTGCCATAGAGCACTTTTCTATACCATTTTCGTGGTATTCCTTCCAGACATATTCAGGCTTCTTACGGATCCCCATGCATAGCGCGCAACTCCGTAAGAGGTCAGGGAATCCTTCTTCCCCTGAGCAATAGGATGTCCTAATAACCCAGGAGTCTTCCATCTGGTAGAAGAAAAGAAGGGTATGTTAATATCGGGGAAAGGGGAGAGTGTTTCTTGGGGGTAAGAGGTGTTTTCTTGTTAAGGCAACTTTTTAAGGTCAGGGCTGCGGTCTACGGCCAGTCCTACAGGCTTTGATACCACCTGAAGCATCTCGATCCTTTGGGACTCAAATGTGATACAATTACTAGTCCCAGGAGGCTAGTAACCACATTCATTACTTCAAATGGTTACAGAGTCTGATTAATGTTATTACAATACCGAGGATACAAGCTTGAAAGTGAGCCGAAAAACATAAAACGCAGTGGAAGATAAAATAGCCCAGGCCACAGGCAGAACTGGGTGAAGACACAACCCCATCAATCAAGCATAGCAGAAAAGACGTCTTCAGCTGCTGAAAAACATAAATAAATCTGGGTGAATACACTAGGTATTCCGCAAGCCCACCCGGCTCCCGTAAAGAGAAAGTGACCTATAAGGTACATGCTTTATATGGTGGAGTTGATGTCACTCATGCTTTTTCAGAGAAAGGCAGTATTCGTTGATTATGGTTTTCCCAAGACAATAGAAGTAACACTTACTTGACCACCACTGAGCTTCCTGCTCCCGTGGTACCACTTTCCTTTCGGAACATACACACACATTTCCCTGTTCCCGGTTGTAGTAGAAACTCGTCCATACCAGTGGACACGGACTATTCGAATAGGTTTAGACTCTGCGCAGAGGGGTACACTTTACCCACTAGTCCGGCTCTGCGATCTCATGGCCAATGAGACCCGAATCCGAAACTGTTTCCTTCCTTGTATGTCCGAACCTTAACGGTTATACCGGAAGGAGTCAGGCCACCGCCATGTCCAAACCGGACAAAACATTCCCCCTCCTTATCCTCCCGGTGCTCCCCAGCCTTCATAACCCTGGGGTTGGACCGTACGAGTTCAGATTGAACACAAACATTATACTAGTAAAAAGAAAATTACCAGCCAAAACCCCCGATCAAATACATTCTTAGGGATTGTTCGGTTAGGAGTGGATTGAAAGAGATTGAATGAGATTAAAATCCCTTGCTAGTAAAAGATTAATAGAGAGGAATTTAATCCCCTCGTTCCTATCCAATCCGAATAGAACGTGAAGTTCGAGCTTATTTAGAAGTAGATTGAAGGAGATCAGAGGAAAATGAATTTCTTTCTAGTCAAAATTGAATAAAAAATCTAATCCCCTTCCAACCTCTCTGATCCTGTGCAAGCCTTAGTGGACATTTTGGTTTTTGTTTATCTTTTATATTGAAACACGTTGGACATTGAGGCCTCCTTGGCGCTTCAGGCGTACTGCTGGGAATTGTGTCGGGCCGGACCAGCCCGGCCCAAGCCCATCGTTGAAAGGGAAATGTGCCCTTGGCCATTTCAATAAATATTTTGGTGATTAGATGCTCAACACAAAATACGTTGGTTCTAAGTGCTAAGATGCAAATCAAAGAACAAGGTATGTCTCCAGCCTTAGTAAATTATTTTTGAGTACTAACATATTTATCTAAGTGCCAGGAATATTGCCAAGAAAAGTGAAAATGAATTGAAGAAGATTTGGCCGAGTTCAGCCAAAACAGCACCAGCCTGTGGTGCACCGGACAGTGTCCGGTGCCCAGGCTGGCCCAACGACGAACTCGTCGCTCTCGAGAAAAAGCAAAGGCGCTGCGACTAAAATCACTGGACTGTGTGATGCGCCAACAACGCCCGCGGTCAACGATCGGCTGAGCGATCATCGGGCGACACATGGCCGAGGCAACAGTCGACTGGTCTCACCGGACTGTCCGGTGCACCAACGGGACCCGAGGTCCAACGGTCGACTGTGCCCGATAAGGAAGGAGATCGGGCACCGGACAACTACTGTTCATGTCCGGTGGTGCACCGGACTGTCCGGTGCGCCACCCGACAGAAGGCAAGAATTGACTTCCAATTGGATCTCCAATGGCTCCTAGCTGCCTTGAGGCTATAAAAGGGACCCCTAGACGCATGGAGCAGAAAACCAAGCATTCACTAAACATCCTAAGACTTCTAGACTCTGCAATCACACACTCGATTTGAAAGTCGCCTAGAGGAGGGGTGAATAGGCGGAATCTGAAATTTATAAACATAAGCACACACTACAAGTCGGGGTTAGCGTTAGAAATAAAATCAAGTCCGTGAGAGAGGGCGAAAAACAAATCAAAGGCAAATGAAGCGAATGACACAGTGATTTGTTTTACCGAGGTTCGGTCCTTGAGAACCTACTCCCCGTTGAGGTGGTCACAAAGACCGGGTCTCTTTCAACCCTTTCCCTCTCTCAAACGGTCACTTAGACCGAGTGAGCTTTCTCCTTAATCAAACGGGTCACTTAACCCCACAAGAACCACCACACAATTGGTGTCTCTTGCTTTGATTACAAGTTGCTTGAAGAACAAGAATGAGGAAGAAGAAAGCGATCCAAGAACAAGAGCTCAAAGAACACGAGCAAAAACTCTCTCTCTCTAGTCACTAGAAGTTTGGAGTGAATTTAGGACTTGGAGAAGCTTTGATTCTTTTGAATTGTGTCTTGTATTGATTGCACTAGCTCTTGTATTGAATGGGATGTCTGAAAAACTTGGATGCTTGGAGTGGTGGTGGTTGGGGGGTATTTATAGCCCTCAACCACCACATAGCCGTTGGGGAGGCTGTCTGTCGATGGGCGCACCAGACAGTCCGGTGCGCCAGCCACGTCACCCAACCGTTAGGGTTCTGGAGATTCTGACCGTTAGAGCGCTGACTTCATGTCGCACCAGACAGTCCGGCGCTGCACCGGACAGGTACTGTTCATTGTCTGGTGCGCCTCTGATGCCTGCTCTGACTTCTACCCGCACTGTTCACACACTGTTCACGCTTTTGCAGACGACCGTTGCGCTGGATAGCCGTTGCTCCGCTGGTACACCGGACAGTCCGGTGGCACACCAGACAGTCCGGTGAATTATAGCAGAGCGCGGCCTCAGAACCCCGAATGTGAAGAGTTTGGAGTTGATCGGCCCTGGTGCACCGGACACTATCCGGTGGCACACCGGATAGTCCGGTGCGCCAGACCAGGGTTCTCTTTGGTTTATTTGCTTCTTTCTTTTTGAACCCTAACTTTGATCTTTTATTGGCTTGTGTTGAACTTCTATGCACCTGCAGAATATATAATCTAGAGCAAACTAGTTAGTCCAATATTTGTGTTGGGCATTCAACCACCAAAATCATTTAGGAAAAGGTTTGACCCTATTTCCCTTTCACGATTCATCATGTTAGAGATTTGAGCACCATTTGAGTTGTGAACTCCTTGCGCCGTGTTTTTGTGCTCATGTCATGGCCTGTGTGCGTGTGTTTGCTGCGATTTGAGTCTTGTGTGTGTTGCTTTCCCTCCCTTACTCTTGTGCCTCTCTTGTGATCAACATTGTAAGGGTGAGAGGCTCCAACTTGTAGAGATTCCTCGCAATCGGGAAAAGACTAGTAAGGAAGAACACCGTGGTACTCAAAGTTGATCATTGGATCACTTGAGAGGGATTGAGTGCAATCCTTGACCGAAGGTGGTCACCACAACGTGGAGTAGGCATTGGCCGAACCATGGGATAAAACACTGTGTCTCTTGTGTTGCTTTTCACTGTGATTGATTTCTTCTCAAGAGCTCGCTCTATAGCAACTTGGTTTAAGCTAACTAACATTTTATAAACCAAGTTTGTGCTATTAATGTTGAATTTTGCAAGATCACCTATTCACCCCCCTCTAGGTGCTCTCAATTGATATCAGAGTCGTACTCTTCATCTAAGGGACTAACCGCCCAAAGAGATGGATCCTAAGGGCAAGGGGATGATGATCAATGACAAGGAGAAGGAGTCCCTCTTCAATGAGCCAAGAGACGACAAGCCCACTGACTCAGGCTCAAGTCACAAGAAGAGGGACGGGAAGAAGAAGAGGCGCATCAAGAAGATTATCTACTATGACAGCGATGCCTCCTCTTCTTCACCAAGGAATGACGACGACGACTCCTCGTCTAAAAGGAAAATGGTTAATCAAAACTACTCCTTTGATTATTCCCGCATTCCATACAATTCAAATGCCCATTTACTTTCTATTCCACTTGTAAAACCCCCACACTTCGATGGAGAGGATTACTCATTTTGGAGCCTTAAAATCTGTAGTCACCTATTTTCCCTCCATCCTAGCATTTGGGAAATTGTAGAAAATGGAATGCACTTTGATAGTACTGATAACCCTGTGATTATCAATGAACAAATTCATAAAAATGCCCAAGCTACTACTGTGTTGCTAGCATCTCTATACAGGGATGAATATAACAAGGTCAGCGGCTGAAGCATCTCGATCCTTTGGGACTCAAATGTGATACAATTACTAGTCCCAGGAGGCTAGTAACCACATTCATTACTTCAAATGGTTACAGAGTCTGATTAATGTTATTACAATATCGGGGGATACAAGCTCGAAAGTGAGCCGAAAAACATAAAGCGCAGTGGAAGATAAAATAGCCCAGGCCACAGGCAGAACTGGGTGAAGACACAGCCCCATCAATCAAGCATAGCAGAAAAGACGTCTTCAGCTGCTGAAAAACATAAATAAATCTGGGTGAATACACTAGGTATTCTGCAAGCCCACCCGGCTCCCGTAAAGAGAAAGTGACCTATAAGGTACATGCTTTATATGGTGGAGTTGAGGTCACTCATGCTTTTTTAGAGAAAGGCAGTATTCGTTGATTATGGTTTTCCCAAGACAATAGAAGTAACACTTACTTGACCACCACTGAGCTTCCTGCTCCCGTGGTACCACTTTCCTTTCGGAACATACACACACATTTCCCTGTTCCTGGTTGTAGTAGAAACTCGTCCATACCAGTGGACACAGACTATTCGAATAGGTTTAGACTCTGCGCAGAGGGGTACACTTTACCCACTAGTCCGGCTCTGCGATCTCATGGCCAATGAGACCCGAATCCGAAACTCTTTCCTTCCTTGTACGTTCGAACCTTAACGGTTATACCGGAAGGAGTCAGGCCACCGCCATGTCCAAACCGGACAAAACATTCCCCCTCCTTATCCTCCCGATGCTCCCCAGCCTTCATAACCCTGGGGTTGGACCGTACGAGTTCAGATCGAGTGGCTGCCCACACAGCCTCGAGTGGTTGTACTTTTTGTGAGTACAGGTAATGAAAGATGACAAACCGGTCCTTATACGAGAGGACAATCCTTCTGCTCACGCCTGAACCAGCTGAGCCAACACCTTAGGCCCTCCCCTAAACCAGGGAGTCCCTGGTCATCCTACTCACCAGGTGACGAGGGTGAGTACCCTTCATCGCACACTTTTGGAAAACATGTCACTTATACCCTTTTACTTGCCCCATATCTTTTAGTCAAAGTAATAGTTAATGCAGGCTCTCTCATGCTCACCATGCAATTCGATTCCCATCCCATAATCCAGGCTTAGGCAGTGGTAGAGAGAAATAGGTAAATAATGCATCAAGGGAAGGATGGACTTGCCTTTGTCGAAGCTTTCCTGGCACAAGAGGTTAATCTCGGAGGGGTCAGGCTCTTGCCCCTCTTCCGGAGCTATAAGTTCCGGAGGATCCGATCCCTCTTCCGCTAATCAAACACAGATAATAACAGTACATCAAACATAGTGACCTTTGTGGGGTGTGCAAATTTTTATACTTTATTATTTTTGTGCCATAATAATTTATTTGAACAATTTTTTGTGCATAAAATATTAGCATCTAAATATATATGAGAAAATGGGAAAAAGAAAAGGGAAAGAAAAGAATAAAGGATTTCCAGCCAGCTGGGCCGGGGGGGAATTTTCGGCCCACCAAGCGCGAGCGCGCGCGGGGGCGCGCTTGCGGCCCAGTTGGCCCGGTCGCGAGGGAGCGACGGCGGGGAACGGTGCCGTGGCGCGGGCCCACACGCCAGGGAGGGGGGTGGGGTTAACGGCGTTGCGGCAACGGATGGAGAGGGGGGGAGGTTCGACCGGAGCCCGGTCGGCGGCAAACTCCCGCGGCGGTTCTCCGCCGCTGGTCCGGTTCTACGGCGGGGAGGTGGTGGCGAGGCACGGGCGAGTGCGGGGGATCATGGGGGTGGGATCAATTTGGCCTGCGGGGGCCTATGGCGGCCGGTCCGCGGCACGGTGGCGGGTGTCCGCGGCGGCGAAGCTGCCGGTGCGGTTGCCGGCCACGATAGGAGGCGGGGAGGTGTGCCTCGTGACCGTGAGAGTGTGGCGGAGCTTCGAGCCTAGTTTGATTGGACAGAGGATCACCAGAGAGGGGGAGGGGAGCTCACCGGAGCAATGAAGAGAGCACGGCGGCGCTAGCTCGATTGGTGTGGGGAAAGGTGGAGGAGTTGGCCGGAGCCGGTGTGGTGAAGACGGGGCTCGGGCGGGTGCTTTTATAGGCGCTCGGGGGAGGGAGGGGGATGGAGGAGACGACGAGCACCGGCGAGCTCGCCGTGAGGGCGGGAATGGCACTAACGCCGATGCGATGGCTCGGGCAGGCGGGAGGGGGTGAGGGGTCGGCTCAAGCATAGTGGCGGGGTTGTCGCGGAGGCTAGCGAGCATTAATGGCGAGGCGACGAGGCGAGGGGGTGCTCGGCGGCGGATGCGCCGGTGAGGGATGGGCGAGGGGGATGGAGCTGACAAGTGGGCCCTGGCTGCCAGCGAGAGGAAGCGGCGCGAGAGGGAGGGGGTGAGGCACTGACGGGCGGGGCCCGGGTGTCAGTGGGAGGGAGCCGCGCGCGGTTGGGCCGCCTGGGCCGGGGAGAGAGGGGGGGAGAGGTGCGGGCACGCGTGGGTTGGGCTGGAATTCGGCCCAGCCGAGGGAGGGGGTGAGGTTTTTCCTTTTCTTTTTCTTTTTCTAATTCTAATCCCTTTCTTCTCCTTTTTCTATTTTTGTTTCTTTTTGATTCTTTTTCTTTGGAGACCAAAAATATTTTCTAAATGATCTTGAGTGAGAAACATAGTCTATGTGAGGTGCTCTAATTATTTCAAGTGTATGCACATGAAGAGGGGTTCTAAGGGTAGGGTTAAGGGAGAAAGGTAAAATAAGGGGGGGAAGGAATTTAGGAGGTTAGGGTTTCAAATCTTGGGTGGGATTTTGGGATGTTACAGCGGCTTGGACAACACCAAGCAGATTTGGGACACCGTCAAAATATCTCACGAGGGTAATGACACCGCCATGATTACCAAAATAGAACTGGTGGAAGGCGAGCTAGGGAGATTCGCGATGATCAGGGGAGAGGAGCCAACATAGACCTACAACAGGCCCAAGACCCTGGTCAATAAAATCCGAAGCTACATGAGTACAAGATGGACGGATCATGACGTCGTCCGACTCATGCTCAGGTCATTTACAGTTATTGACCCTCATCTTGTAAATCTTATTCGTGAGAACCCCAGGTACACCAAGATGACGCCCGAGGAAATCCTCGGAAAATTCGTGAGCGGGCGCATGATGGTGAAGGAGGAATGATACGTGGATGACGCCTTGAACGGTCCACTTCCCGTCTATGAACCACAACCCGTTGCTCTCAAAGCAACCAACAGTAGGGAGGCGCTACCTAGCAAGGTAGCACAAGTGGAGGCTGCCGGGCTCAATGAGGATGAGATGGCGCTCATCATCAAGCGCTTCAAGATCGCACTAAAAGGACGCAAGGAGTACCCCAACAAGAACAAGTCAAGGGGAAAATGCTCCTGCTTCAAATGCGGTAAGACTGGTCATTTTATAGCTCAATGCCCTGATAACGATAATGACCAGGCACAAGAGAAGCATGGGAAGAGGGAAAAGAAGAAAAACTATAGGAAGGCCAAGGGTGAGGCGCATATCGGGAAGGAATGGGACTCTGACTGTTCCTCATCCGACTCCGAAGATGAAGGACTAGTTGCATCGGCCTTCAACAAATCTTCGCTCTTCCCCAACGAACGCCATACGTGTCTTATGGCCAAGGAGAAGAAGGTATATATTCGAGACACTCCCAAATACACTTCTTCTAGTGATGAAGAATCGTCTGATGATGAAGTAGATTATACTGATTTGTTTAAGGGATTAGATAGAGCTAAAGTAGACAAAATAAATGAATTAATTGATGCTCTTAATGAAAAGGATAGACTACTAGAAAAGCAAGAAGATATTTTATATGAGGAACATGATAAGTTTGTTAGTGTTCAAAAATCTCTTGCTATAGAAATTAAGAAAAGTGAACTGTTGTCTTCCGAATTGTCTACCTTTCATGAATCTAATTCTAGCTTAAAGAATTTAAATGATGATTTGAATGCTAAGCTAGAGAAAGCAAATGAAACTAGATCATGTGTAGAGCATGTTGCTATTTGCAATAGATGTAAAGACTTTGATGTTGATGCGTGTAATGAACATGTCTCTACTATTGCTAAGCTAAACAATGATGTTGCAAGTCTTAATGCTCAACTTAAGACTTGCATGGATAATTTTGAGAAACTTAAATTTGCTAGGGATGCCTACACCGTTGGTAGACACCCCTCAATTAAGGATGGACTTGGTTTTCGAAAGAAAACCAAGAGCCTAACAAGCCAAAGGACTTCCGTTCTCGACAAGGAGAAAGGGAAGGCTCCTATGGCTAGTAGTTTTTCACATGATCAAAAGAATCATGCTTATCTTTATGCTCATGTCAAGAAAGTTTCTCATCATGATAAATGTTATAATCATGCTGTTTTACCTACTTATCATGATTCACATGCTATGTTTGTTTCTAGTTCCACATATGTTCATGATAGGAGTAGGCCTAAGCGCAATCATACTATTTCTCGTGCACCTAGGAAAGTTTACACTAGTTCAACTACTATGTATCAAACGTGTAATGCTTCTTTCGTATTGTTATGCAAGAATGCCAAAGTAGTTGCTAGAAAATTGGGATCTAAATGCAAGGGAGACAAGACTTGCATTTGGGTTCCAAAAGTTATTGTAATTAACCTTGTAGGACCCAACAAGATTTGGGTACCTAAAACCCAAGCTTAATTACCTTGTAGGTTTATGCATCTGGGGGCTTAAGCTGGATTATCGATAGCGGATGCACAAACCACATGACGGAGGAGAAGAAAATGTTCACCTCCTACGTCAAGAACAGGGATTCCTAGGATACTATTATCTTTGGAGATGGGAACCAAGGCAAGGTTAAAGGATTGGGCAAGATAGCCATCACGATCGAGCACTCGATATCAAATGTGTTTTTAGTAGAGTCGTTCGGGTATAATTTATTGTCTTTAAGTCAATTGTGTCATATAGGCTACAATTGTTTATTTATAAATATTGATGTATCTGTCTTTAGAAGGAGTGATGGTTCATTAGATTTTAAGGGTGTCTTAGACGGCAAGCTCTATTTAGTTGATTTCTCAAAGGAGAATGCCGATCTAGATGCATGCTTAATCGCTAAGACTAATATAGACTGGCTTTGGCATCACCGTCTAGCACATGTTGGGATGAAAAACCTTCATAAACTTCTAAAGGGAGATCATGTGTTAGGACTAACCAATGTCTGTTTTGAGAAAGACAGACCCTGTGCAGCATGCCAAGCAGGGAAATAGGTGGGAAGCACTCATCACAGCAAGAATGTGACGACGACATCAAGACCACTGGAACTCCTACACATGGATCTCTTCGGCCCTGTTGCCTATCTCAGCATCGGGGGAAGTAAGTATGGTCTTGTTATAGTTGATGATTTTCCCGCTTCACTTGGGTATTCTTTTTGCAGGACAAATCCAAAACCCAAGGAACCCTAAAACGCTTCTTAAGGAGAGCTCAAAACAAGTTTGAGCTAAAGGTGAAGAAGATAAGAAGCGACATTGGGTCAGAGTTCAAGAATCTACAGGTTGAAGAATATCTTGAGGAGGAAGGAATCAAGCACAAGTTCTCTGCTCCCTACACACCACAACAAAATGGTGTGGTAGAGAGGAAGAACAAGACGCTAATCGACATGGCGAGAACGATGTTTGGAGAGTACAAGACGCCTGAGCGGTTTTGGTCGGAAGCTGTGAACACAGCCTGCCACGCCATAAAATGGCTCTATCTGCACCGTCTCTTCAAGAAGACTTCCTACGAACTTCTTATTGGTAACAAACCCAATGTTTCTTATTTCCATGTATTTGGGAGCAAATGCTACATTCTGGTGAAGAAAGGTATATATTCGAAATTTGCTCCCAAGGCCGTAGAAGGGTTTTTACTAGGATATGACTCAAATACAAAGGCGTATAGGGTCTTCAACAAATCATCAGGATTAGTTGAAGTATCTAGCGACGTTGTATTTGATGATACTAATGGCTCTCTAAGAGAGCAAGTTGATCTTGATGATGTAGACGAAGATGAGGTTCCGACGGCCGCAATGCGAACTATGGCGATAGGTGATGTGCGACCACATGAACTACAGGAACAAGATCAACCATCTTCCTCTACGATGGTGCATCCCCTAACTCAAGACGATGAACATGTACCTCAAGAAGAGAGGCAGGATCAAGTGGGAGCACAGGAAGAACATGCTATGGAAGAAGAAGCATCAACGGGCCTCTCCAACTCAAGTCCGAGCGACGATCCAAAGAAATCACCCCGTGGATCAGATTCTGGGTGACATCAGCAAGGGAGTAAAAACTCGCTCACGATTAGCTAATTTTTGTGAGCATTACTCGTTTGTTTCTTCTATTGAGCCTTTCAGGGTAGATAAAGCCTTGCAGGATCCAGACTGGGTGCTAGCCATGCATGAAAAGCTCAACAACTTCAAAAGAAATGAAGTATGGAGCCTGGTGCCACGTCCAAAGCAAAATGTTGCGGGAACCAAGTGGGTGTTCCGCAACAAGCAAGACGAACATGGAGTGGTGACAAGAAACAAGGCTCGACTTGTGGCAAAAGGTTATGCCCAAGTCGCAGGTTTGGACTTTGAGGAGACTTTCGCTCCTGTGGCTAGATTAGAATCGATTCGAATTTTATTAGCCTATGCCGCTCACCATTCCTTTAAACTGTTCCAAATGGATGTGAAGAGCGCCTTCCTAAATGGACCAATCAAGGAGGAGGTATACGTGAAACAACCCCCTGGCTTTGAGGATGACAGGTATCCCGACCACGTGTATAAACTCTCTAAGGCACTCTATGGACTTAAGCAAGCCCCAAGAGCATGGTATGAATGCCTTAGAGATTTTCTAATTGCAAATGCTTTCAAGGTTGGGAAAGTCGATCCCACTCTTATCACAAAGACTTGTGATGAAGATCTTTTTGTTTGCCAAATATATGTCGATGACATTATATTTGGTTCTACTAACCAAAAGTCTTGTGAGGAGTTTAGCAGGGTAATGATGCAGAAATTTGAGATGTCGATGATGGGCGAGTTGAACTACTTCCTTGGATTTCAAGTGAAGCAACTCAAGGAAGGCACTTTCATCTCCCAAACGAAGTACACTCAAGATCTTCTCAAGAGGTTTGGAATGAAGGATGCCAAGCCCACGAAGACACTGATAGGAACTGACGGACATCTAGACCTCAATAAAGGAGGTAAGTACGTTGATCAAAAGGCATACCGGTCAATGATAGGTTTGAGAGCACCTAGAGGGGGGTGAATAGGTGATCCTACAAAATTCAACACTAATCGCACAAACTTGGTTTATAAAATATTAGTTAGACTAAACCAAGTTGCTGTAGAGTAAGCTCTTGAGAAGAAATCAATCATAGAGAAAAGCAATCCAAGAGACACGATGTTTTATCCCGTGGTTCGGCCAAGTAACACTTGCCTATTTCCACGTTGTGGCGTCCCAATGGACGAGGGTTGCACTCAACCCCTTTCAAGTGATCCAAGGATCAACTTGAATACCACAGTCTTTTTTTAGAGTTCTTTTCCCGTTTGTGAGGAATCTCCACAAGTTGGAGCCTCTCGCCCTTACAATATTGATCACAAGGGAAGCACAAGAGTAAGGGAGGGAAAGCAACACATGCAAGACTCAATGCGCAGCAAACACACGCACACAATCCAAGACTTGAGCACAAAAACACGGCGCAGGAGTTCTCGACTCGAAAGGTGCTCAAATCTCTAACATGATGAATCGAGTGCGTGAGTGCGTGATTCATCGTGTTAAAGATTTGATCACCATTTGAGTTGTGAACTCCCTGCGACGTGTTTTTGTGCTCACGTCTTGGCCTGTGTGCGTGTGTTTGCTGCAATTTGAGTCTTGTGTGTGTTGCTTTCTCTCCCTTACTCTTGTGCCTTTCTTGTGATCAACATTGTAAGGGCGAGAGGCTCCAACTTGTGGAGATTCCTCGCAACCGGGAAAAGACTAGTAAGGAAGAACACTGTGGTACTCAAAGTTGATCACTAGATCACTTGAGAGAGATTGAGCGCAATCCTTGACCGAAGGAGGTCACCACAACGTGGAGTAGGCATTGGCCAAACCACGGGATAAAATACTGTGTCTCTTGTGTTGCTTTTCACTGTGATTGATTTCTTCTCAAGAGCTCGCTTTATAGCAACTTGGTTTAAGCTAACTAATATTTTATAAACCAAGTTTGTGCTATTAGTGTTGAATTTTGCAAGATCACCTATTCACCCCCCCTCTAGGTGCTCTCAATCGTGCTAAACATGTTCGGGCCAAGAAAGCCTAAAAAACTTTTGGGACGTACCGTGCCAATCCAAAGTGCAAAAATAGTGACCAGTCTGGCCCTAAACCACGTCGTGCCTTCATTGGGCTGTGCCGGCCCAAGCTTGGCTTGTATATTTGACCGCATAATATCAAAATATTACAACCATATAAACTTCGTAGCTTACTAAGTTAAAGATATTAAACAATCCTAGCATCATTTGATCACATAAACTCCAAATATCACAACAATATAAAGTCAATATCTTACTAAATTAAAGGAATTAAACAAATTGGGTTTAATTGGACCATGCTGGTCTAAGCTCGGCCCATCTGTGCGGGTCGTGCTAGGGCGTCAGGCAATTTTCAAAAGGAGAAAAAAGAAACACTTGAGCTAGGAAAAATAGCGACTACTGGCCCTTGCACCACTCCACGGCCCCATGTCTGCTGGCTGGTGGTGGAAGCTTGGGGGGGTCAGTAGTGTCACGTGTGCAGTAACAAGTTGCACAATGGGGGAAAGCATTTCATATTTTTTCTATACATAAAATGCGGGAGCAAAGCTCGCTCCTCGAAGCTCCACGTCAGCCTCTTTTTTTACGACCGTTCGATTCTAATCTAACGACAACAAACTGTAGCTACCACCCGCGGATGAGCAGGTTCTAGAACCCTCCTCGTGGCTCGTGCCACCCCAGTCTGCCCCGTGCGCTCCCGGCCATTCCCAGACACCGATGAGGAGGAGGACTCGCCCTCCGCCTCCAATGCCGGCACTGCGTCCCCCTCCTCCCTCGCGCTTCTTCAACGCCACCCACCACTCTGTGGACCTTTCCACCGCGCCCTACTACTCCTCCATGACCAGCCCCGCCTCCTACTCCTGCCTCGCGCTTCTTCGATGCCAAGTACCAATATAAGAAGCAACACGTTCCCTTCCCTCCATCACCCACGATGTTGACGCTGACGATGTCGGCGAACCCCCCACGTCCTCATCGAGATACAGAGATCTATCGGCTGCTCGAGCATTCTAGAAGCCGCATGACGACACCGATTGGCGGTGGGAAAAAGAAGACAGAGGCCACTTCACCGTCATCGCGAGGAGGAGACGCTGTTAAACTCGATGAACGCGACGACGAGTATGGCCTCCTCCACCGCCTCCCTTCCTGTGTGCTGCCTTTGTCTTCGTCTCGCTTGTTCCCATCCCCACATGTATGAACGCCTTCCATCATGCTTCCTCATATTAGAATTTTTTGTGCGTTTGGGTTAATTCCTTGCCTTCTTCTTCGTGAGCGCACGCCGCCGAGCGGCATGCTGGTGGCGCGCAACGCGCATGTGTGTTGCAGACAGTGAACGGGGCGTGGGCGTGATGGAGCCGTGCGACATGCGTTGCAACAGGAAGCACTGCGGAAGGCCGGGACGGGGGACGTGCGCCGGTGCGCAGGAGCCAGACTGCACCTCTACAGGAGTGGAGAGTCAGGACCTCATAGTTGTGTGCGGGATTCTTTTTGAGGCATTGTCGCACACTATCAGACCTCACCAGAGACTCAACCTCCTGTTGCCGGCGAGCTCCCCCTGCAGCCTTTCACAAACACACAGAACTCACGTGAATAGAATGGACACACTCTGATTTTTGGTGCTGCATAAAACTGCATGACTTTTCTGACTCTATTTCACTGAATAAAAAGGATTCAATAGAACGTGGCCAATGGCCACGCGAGAAGCTCGGCACGTCCCTCCACTTTGTGTGCCATCCCACACATCAAGGCATGTCGGCCACAACTACACGCACCCAAGCAAAACAAATGTGCTTGTCAGTGCTCCACTTGCGTACAGCCAACAGATGACCATGCGCCTAACCTGGGAATAAAAAATAGCCTTAAGTAAACTAACTAAGACCCATGCATAAGGATTATTTCAACCATTCTCCTCCTAAGACTTGTGCATATACTACTGAGCTGATCGAAGGCCAATCTTCATGCAGAGTTCTTTGAACTTAAGTTTGCTGAGAGGCTTCGTGAGAATGTCCCCAAGCTGCTCCTCTATCCTGATGAACTTCACTTCAATTTGGCCTGAATTTGCATACTCCTTGATCAAATGAAATCTTGTATCTATATGCTTTGACCAGTCGTGATGCACTAGGTTTTTGATCAATGAAATGGTAGACTTATTGTCTACCCTTAACACCGGCTTGCTTACAGCTGAACCACTGATTTCAGCCAGCAGCCGAGCTAGCCAAACAGCCTGACAAGCAGGAGTTGCAGCTGCTATATATTCGGCCTCACAACTTGACAATGCCACTACCTTTTGCTTTGTTGATTGTCAGCTAATTGGACTGTCCCCCAAGAAGAAAAGAACTCCACTTGTGCTTTTCCTATCATCTTGATCACCAACAAGATCACTGTCACTGAAACCCATCAATTTTGCTTTGCCTCCATTTCTCTTGGGATAGAAGAGTCCCCAATCCCTTGTTCCAGCTATGAATCTTAGAATATGTTTCACAGCTGTGAGATGCTCCTCATGTGGTTCTTCCATGAATCTTCTCACATATCCAACTGAGAAACCTAAGTCAGGTCGGGTATTAACCAAATATCTCAATTTTCCCACTAAGCTTTTGTATTCTGTTGTATCAACACAACCGCTGTCACTCTTCCTATTCAGCTTCAGCTTTGTCTGCATTGGAACTTCACAAATGTTGCAGTCAGCAAAGCCACTTTGGTCTAGAATCTTGTTTGCATACCTCTCTTGAGAAATTGTAATTCCCAGCTCATCCTATTTCACCTCTATGCCCAGATAGTAAGACAATACTCCAAGGTCACTCATTTTAAACACATCAGACATTTGTGACTTGAAATTTTGAATGATGTTGCTGCTACAACCAGTGATTATTATATCATCAACATAAACTCCCACCACCAGTTTTTCAGCTCCATCTCCATGGCAATAGATAGCATGCTCAGAAGGGCACTTAATAAAACCCAGAACACCTAATTTCTCATCCAATTTCTGATTCCATGCTCTAGGTGCTTGATGCAAACCATATAAAGCTTTGTGCAGTAGATATACCTTGTGTTCCTGTCTAGGCTGAGAAAACCCAGGTGCTTGCTTCACATATACCTCCTAGAGATCGCCATTCAAGAACGTCATCTTGACATCCATATGATGGACTTGCCATCCTTCCTGTGCTGCCAACGCCAGCAGCAACCGCATAGCTTCCAAGCGAGCCACTGGTGCAAACACCTCATCATAGTCAATCCCTTGGCGTTGAGTGTAGCCCTTTACGACGAGCCACGCCTTATGTCGCACCACGGCACCATGCTTGTCCTTCTTGACCTTGAACACCCACTTAAGCCCGATGGCGCGCCGGCTAGGAGGCAGCTCAGTGAGCGTTCAGGTTCGGTTCTCCTCGATGGCGCGCAACTCCTCCTCCATCGCCTTACGCCAGCATGGGTCCTGCTCAGCATGCGCCAGCGAGCTAGGCTCCTCCGCACTCACTGCAAAGAGTTGCTTGCTCCACAGAGCACGCGCGGCGTACCCCGGTATCAATGCAACGCCGGTGACGTCCTCCACCTTTTGGAACCATAGTGGTGCGTCGTCGTCATGGCCGGCGTCCAGCTCTTCGTCAAACGCAACAGGTGGTGTGGCGAACTGCACACCCGGAGAAGCTACTCTGGCCTCCCCTGGCATTCCTGGTGGCGTCATATGCTGCATAGCAGCCACCGGTGCCCCCGCTTGGACACCTCCTTGCCCCGCCACCACCCCAGATTGAATGGTGAACATGTCGTCGCCGCCATGATCCACGCCAGTGCCGGTCTTAGCTCCCTCCGACCAGTCCCACTGGGTGGACTCATCAAAGACCATGTCGCGCGTCACGTGCACGCGCTTCATGGCCGGATCGTAGGCTCGATATGCCTTAGACCCGCGCTCGTACCTGACAAAAATCATCTCGCGGCCATGATCCTCCATCTTCTTCAAGTGTGGTGTCATATTCTTGACATAGACAATGCACCCGAAGGTCTTCAGGTGGTGTACCACCGGCTTCTTCCCATACCATGCCTCGAACGGAGTCTTGCCTTCTACTGCCTTCGTCGGTACCTGGTTCAGGAGATACACGGTAGCGTTCACTTGTCTCCCTAGAACCAAGCCGGCAGCCCCTTTGTATTGAGCAGACAGCGTGCTGTGTCGGCCACCATGGCGTTCGGGCGCTCGACGACGCCGTTCTGTTGTGGGGAATACGGCGGTGTCAGCTGCCAGTGCATGCCGTTCACCATGCAGTACTCCATGAACTCCTTGGATGTGAACTTGCCACCATGATCTGTCTGGAGCGCCAGCAGCTTGCAGCCGGACTCAGCTTCTGCACTTGCCTGGAACTCCTTGATGGTAGCCACCGCTCGATCTTTGGACCGCAACAACGTCAGCCACATGTAGCGGTCCCGATCATCAACGAGAAGTAGGAAGTAGGTGTTCCCGCTCGGTGTCGCCGGCGTCACGGGTCCACATAAGTCCCCGTGGACCAGCTCCAGTGCGCGCTCCGCTCGCCACTGTGTCTGGTCAGGGAACACCGTCCGTCACTGCTTGCAGGCGAGACACGCCTCATAGAGTTGGTCCACCTGCTCGATGGACGGCAGTCCACGAACGAGCTCCTCCCACGCCATCTTCCTCAGCGCCGGCATGTTGATGTGGCCGAGCCTGGCATGCCACCGCCAGGCACTTTCTTCGTCGCGCGCTGCCAGGCACACCGGTCGTGCCACGTCGACGTTGAGCACATACAGCCGGTTGCCTGCGTGTGGGATCCTCGCCAGCAGTCGCCCCTCAGGCTCCCGAATCTCCATGCCACCGCGCCAGAGGTGGACGTCGTAGTCGGCTTCCTCCAACTGGCTGAGGCTCACGATATTCGCTGTGAGTCGCGGCTCGCGGGATGTAGTAAACGCCGGTGAAGGAGCGATGCTCGCCATTTTTGCACTTGAACAGCACGGTCCCGTGCCCTTCATTCTCCGCCATTGAATCATCACCAAACCGCACCGACCCAGACACCGCCGTGTCCAGATCCGCAAACGCCGCCCGAGATCCAGTCATGTGGTTCGTGGCCCTGGTGTCGCAGATCGAGGACCTAGGGTCCCGCTACTCCTTCGCGCCGAGCTGCACAAACACCTTTCCCTCCTGTAGCTGGATCCGCCCATCAGATCTTGTTGCCATGGCCTCCTACGATGAACAGCTCGCCACTGCAGTGGGCGTGCTGAGGACCTCATCATGCGAAGGTGGAGAGTAGGGACTCGACGGGGATGAGGTGCGCGACGGGGCTGGAGACACCGGTGGTGGCGTAGTGGTGGATCCCGCTGGCGGTGGTGGAGGCGCGGATCTAGCCGGTGGGGGCGGTGGTGGAGGCGCGGATCCAGCCGGTAGGGGTGGTGGTGGAAGCGTGGATCCTCCCGGCGACGGTGGAGTCGCGGACCTTGCTGGCGGGGATCGACGCAGTGGTGCGGCCCTCAACAGCATGAGCGCCTCCTCCTCCTAGGCCATATGGGCCGCCTCCTGTTTAGGCCTTGCCTTGCAATCACGAGCCTAGTGGCCGGTTTGCCCGCACTTCCTACACTGGTCTCGGCCTAGCTTGCGGCCGGGTACCGTGCCTGTTCCGCCGCTCGACGTAGGCGCGCCGTGGCGTGGACGCCGCCGCCGGTCACCGGATTTAGATGTGCCAGCGACCCCTCCCTTCTGCTTCTCCTTCCATCGCACCTCCCACTGCTCCTTCGTTAAGTACAGTTTACCCCCCGTCGACGGTGGTGGTGCGTCGTCAACATCCTCGGCCGCTTTCAGCCGGCCGGTGGTGTCCTCCACCGTGAGAGTCGACACATCCAGTAGTCTCGATGGAAACTACTAGCTGCTTGTACCTTGGACGCGCGACGAAGATACTTCTCCACCACCTTCTCTGGTGACTCCGGGTCACCCATCATGGTGAGCTGCACGACGACGTCGGTGAGCCGAAGTGCGAATGCCTCCACCGACTCGTTGTCCCGGAACGAGAGCATCTCGTACTCGCGACGTAGCCTCTGTGTCGTCGACTTCCTCACGCGTTTATCGCCGATTAGCAGCGTCTTCAGAGCTTCCCAGGCCTCCTTTGCCGTCGGTTTGATGGCCAAAGTGGAGACCATCTCCGGCGGCGCGGTGCTGCAGATGACGTCGAGTGCCATCCGATCATGATGGTCGTCGACGTCGCCGATCTCCACAGCTTCCCATAGTCTGCACGCTTGCATCTTCACCTTCATCAGTAACGCCCAATCGTTGTAGTTCGTCTTCGTGAGAGTAGGATAAGTGGTCGTTCCAGGCGCCACGACGCGCTCCACAACGCGCTCGACGACGACCTCACGAGTCTGCGACCGTCGCGGCAGTGAACGCCCTCGCCGGTACTGCAGCATCTTGGAGCGCTCCGACGGTAGGGACATTATCACCTTCCTCCAACCTCGGCTCTGATACCATGTGTCAGACCTTGCTAGAGACTCAACCTCCTGTTGCTAGCAAGCTCCCCCTGCAGCCTTTCACAAACACACACAACTCACACGAATAGAATGGACACACTCTGATTTTTGGTGCTACATAAAACTATGCAACTTTTCTGACTCTGTTTCACTGAATAAAAAGGATTCAACAGAACATGGCCAACGGCCACGCGAGAAGCTCGACACGTCCCTCCACTTTGTGTGCCATCGCACACATCAAGGCATGTCGGCCACAACTACGCGCACGCAAGCGAAACAAACGTGCTTGTCGGTGCTCCACTTGCGTACAGCCAACAGATGACCATGCGCCTAACTTGGGAATAAAAAAACAGTGTTAAGTAAACTAACTAAGACCCATGCACAAGGATTATTTCAACACACACCAGCTTGGGCGCCTCCATCGGATTCAGATCGTCGCTGGACTCGCTTCCCTGGCTTACAAGCTGCCATGGTAATCAACGCCCGTGCATCTGTCCTGGCCACACTTACTTTGTTCCCCTCTCTAAGATGACATCTTTGGCACTTCAGAATGCGCAGAGCTTCAGAGGTTAGATCCCCTCTGTTGTCCAGCCTTTCCTGTCCTAGAAATACATCATCGATGGATTTAAGCCACCCAGATCAGGGAACTCCGAAGCGGGTCTGCAGGTGCGTCCTCACTCCCCTCTACGTTCCCGATTCTTGATGTCACTGTTACATCCTAACAGATTTTTATTGAGCTTGCTGTTGGATTGATTAGCTCCTTGAAGATGGTCATGGTGCCAATACTGCGAGCCTCCAAACCACAGTCGGAGAAGTATTGTGCTAGGCAAGGCAGTGGGACATGAGTAGGACTACAGGTCTGTGCTGGTGCTTCATTCTTCATTTCTTTAATCTTCTATGGTCCAGTGACTTAAATTATTTATTCATGTTAAAGATAAAGAATACAAACCCTAGAACATTAAGGTAATTCTTTTTCCAACAATAACTCTTTTAGACTATGCAACATTAACTTGACTGCTCGTGCCTTTTGTGAATCCTGAATTCGCAAGTCAAGACCACAACGCCCTATCATATGTTATTTCACCAGTTCCCCACAAAGTTAGTTCTTATCCTATTTAAATTTTTTCTATTTATAATTTATACTCATGTATTCTTCTGAAGTATTGATGTGGTATGCGAATAATAAAACTCCAACTCCACAAAATATGTTTGGTATTATGTGCTTACTGTTATGACACTTTCCTTTTAAAAAATAAATTAAAGATGCATGTAAGATATTGATTATGGATGTCCATTGTCATAACACGCTATATAGCTTAAATGTGTATTGATCATAATCAGGTCATGCACTGCTCAGTGCTACTAAAAAGAGATATTGTACACCTCTTTTAGATCTTACAGAAACAGACTTACCAACTATATTCTGGTTGTTTGGATTATCGACATCTCAAGCAGAGGATGATAGTAACTTAGCTAGCAGAAGAGAAATAAAAAGCAGGTAAGTTCTTTACTGAAGGAATAGTTTTGATTAGTTTTCCAATAGAAATTCTTTTCTGCTGAGATATGTGTGTATATGTTTATGTTTTGTCTTACTTAACTTTTTATGGAAAAGGTAGTTCGACTGTAAATGGTCAAGTAAATCAAGTGAAATAGCTTCTTTATGAAAATGTAATAACTTAGTTTCCTCTTTGTCATCATCTTAATTTGTACTATTGCATAGCTTGAAGCTATAAATTCATCGAGTGTTCCCCTAATTAAGTCACATTTCCAGATACAATGTTCCTATTAAATTGTACATGTTTCTATAACCAGCTTAGTAGTCAAGAAAATTTCATGATGCATTGTATTTATAGAATTAACTACTTGTATGCTATTTCTTTAACAATCAAGAAAGTGTCACACCTGGTTTTAAGGAATAAAGCCGGGTGCATCTCATACATGCGCCAAAGAAGACAACATATATAATAACAGAGTGTATAGAGATAAATGTCACAATAAAATCAGAGTACTTATTACACAGCGAAAGTCTTACAAAATAAAAGATGAATATAGCAGGAACTAAAATCTATCCTTGGCGCCTGAAAGCTGACTGGGAGACGCCACCTAGATCAAGTCGAAAGCCTCAGTGTTAGGCGGCTCCTCTTCGACCACCTGCTCTTCTCCTGTGGGGGAGGGTGTGAGACAGCAAGAGTGAGCTCACACATGCTCATCGCTCAACAAGTTGTGGGGAATAATGTGGCATGAACTCACCAAAGGAGGGAGTTCATGAAGTGTAAGGGTGATCAATGAAATAAAGGTTGAAGCTGAGCATTGCTTTTAGAAGTTGGTCAAAATTTTATTAACAGTTACTAAGTGTAAGTAAATACCAAACCTTAGGAATAATAAGTAAAAGTAAAAATAAAATAATCCCAAATGCAATGAAATGACAAATTAAGTTTAAGTTCCATAAATTAATCATGTGAGTGTCCGAGTTGCTCATGACCGTGAGCACGGCTGATATACCAGTTTTACACTCTACAGAGGTTACACATCTTTACCCAGTCGTGTTACCCATTTGCCACGGGGTTGATCAGACCCCATACACCTCTACCAAGGAAGCGAGGCAGGGTTCCACTACGAGGCCTTTACAAAGTTCCACTAGCTTCAGAAAACCCGCTACAGTTTATAGGAACCTCCATTACAGGAATCACTCGCCTAACCGCCATCACAGCAAAATCAACCCAAGGACCTCCCTACACTGACCACTCCCCTACTGCCCTTGCCCCTTTCGGGTAAGGTAGTCATCCACTAGCTTTCCTAGTTAATCAACCAAGGGCATCCCATTAAACCCTTATGGTAGCACTATTTTCCCGGGTGGTTCTCCATGTTTCCATTAACATAATGATCTTATCATGAACAGTAAATAATCAACAGATAATAAAAAGTGTAATCAAGAGTAATGAATATCTCTATACCCAAATCCACATAAAGCAATAGCATGTACTACCCAAAAATTTAGTAGTAAAACCAGTGGTGAAACAAGGTATAAAGATAGTCAAATCTAGGGTAACCTATTGGGTCCCAGCAAAGTTAACCTATGCAGATCATTATGATTAATAAGAACATGAATGGGTAAAAGAAGTGATCAAGGGCACAACTTGCCTTCCACGAGCTCCTGCTCAGCAGTCTCTACCAGCTGAACCTCAGGATCCTCTGTAGCTTGCTCGTCTACTCGCATCAACACAATACATACATAGTATAGCAAAAATTAACATTACACCAAACATGTAAATAAAATACACAGTAATAATCTAGACATTAAAATGAGATTATAGGAACTGGAATCATTAAATTCGGGGTTACAGATTTTAAGTTATGAATTTTCCAAGGTTTTATGTATTTAATACAAGATTGAGTGCTAGATAAATTTTAATGTGTCTTTCATGCCAAAACAGTGGTACTATTTGATAGATAATAATATTACAAAAATTTAGGAACTTGAATGGATCAATTTGGGGTTCATATGAATTTTCTACAAATTACACAAGTTTTTGTAATTAAATATGTACTAAAAATCTATTTCTCAATTAATTTCTCTGATATTCTAATCCTCTGGACCAGGCCTCGATTTCTGAGAAGTGCGGGGGCTATGGTGCAAAAATTCCTAAGACTCAGAGAGTCTCTGGCGTGGACGGCGGGTTGATATATGTAAAAGGCAGGGTCTCTTTTATAAAACATACCCGCAAAGGGGTACGGGCAGACACTGGTCGTCCGATTGGAATTCTACGTCCTTGATTAGATCTACAATACATCGAATCGATACGCGCTAAGCACCATCTGATCCGAATCCGACGGTGTTGATCTCGTTCATGCACCGATCCGGTCGATCTAGAATCAAGCGCACGGATTTAATGAATCCCGATTCATTCCCCGCCCGTCCGATCGGAATCAAACGCTCCACACTACTCTTACCTAACCCAGTACACACCCTCTAATCTACACCTCAGATCATGCCATCAACGGCTCAGGACAAGCCGGTCTCCCCCGACCGCCACCGGCGGTGCCGCCCATCGAATCGCGGCGCGACATTGCCGAAGCAGTGCCCAATAGGCATTCCAGCGCCCCTGACCCAATCTAAAGTGTGCTACACGAAGCGCATGCTAGTATGAACAATAGGGGAGGGTCTTCACCGTCACTGGCCGAGAGTTGAAGTCGGTTCACGGCGATAGGCGGATTTCGCGGCAGTGCCCTACGACGGCGAGCAATTGTCGATCACCCGGTACCGATCCCTCACGACGATGCGACTCGCACGAAAGGCGAAGACTCCACGGCCCACCTCGATCACTCCTTGGGGTCGCAGAGTCACTCATGGTTGAGACCACTGGCGGCGACGACACTAGTCCATTATCTGCGTCAGTGGTGAGAGCTTGGGGTATGGATGCTAGTTCAACAGGGACGAGAAGTCAAAGAGGTGCGCCGGTACTTATACGCGGAGGAGAGGGTCAAAGCGATTGCACGACCCGAGCTATCCCCCGCGATTTGCATCCCCAAGCTTCGGCGCCCGCGATTTTGTTGTCGCGAAGACTGGGTCGGTGAAGAAGACGGGTCTGCCAACGAGGCCCCACTTGGCGGTGAAACACGGCGCGAGCATCCATTAATGGATGGGCTATCCAGTGGGCCTAGGTCGCCAGCGATTAACCCCGCGCACCAGTGCGAGCGAGCTGAGCAGTGGGGCCTGCATGCAAGTCACCAGGCGCGCGTGCGACTGAGTCAAGCTAGTGGGCTGCAGAAGAGAAGGAAAGAGGAGATGGGCCAAAATGGGGTGCTGAGGCCCAGTTAGGGGTTTTATTCATTATTCACCTTGAAAATATTAGTGTGGTATTTACTCATTTATGAATTTATTTTGTATTTTATGGTATTTCTTTCTCCTTCTCCATTTAAATCTCAAATTCAAATCTAGGGTTTAATCTAAATCCTCTACTCATTGTACTATCTTTATCCATGTTATTTTGTTTTGAATGCACAAACAAAAATCCAATATGATGCAATGATTTATTTGTGTCTTAGTAAGGATTTAATCATTTTTAAACATGGTCAGTCACATGTGATGATAAGTAATGGTCACCAAACATTGAGATCAACACCATTTTCATGGTTTACATATTTGGGTATTACAAATCCTACCCCCCTTAAAAATAATCTCGTCCTCGAGATTTAGGAAGGACTAGGGAAAAGATGTGGAAAATATATGCGAAGCTCTTCTTCTCTTTCCTAAGTAGCTTCATCTTCTCCATGGTGACTCCATTGTACTTTGCACATCTTTATCACCTTATTTCTTGTAACTCGAGTCAAAGTGTCCAGAATCTTGATAGGGTACTCCGCATAAGTCAGGTCATCTTGAACACTAAGGTCCTCCATTGGTAGCTGCTCCTCAGGGACACGGAGGCACTTCTTAAGTTGGGACACGTGGAATACATCATGTACATCTGCCAGGTGATCGGGTAGTTCTAGCTGTTATGCAACTTCTCCCACTCACTTTAAGATCAAGAAGGGTCCAATGAAACAAGGGGACAACTTTCATTTAACTTTAAATCTCCTCATACCTCTGATCGGTGATACCTTCAGATACACGTGATCACCCTCCTAAAACTCCAGTAGTCTTCTCCTATTATCAGCATAGCTCTTTTGCCTTGATTGTGCAATTCTCAAATTTTCTCTTATCATTTGAACTTGTTCTTCTGCCTCTTGAATAAGTTCAGGCCCAAAGAACTGCCTTTCTCCAGTCTGATCCCAATATAGAGGAGTTCTGCATTTCCTGCCATATAAAGCCTCAAACGGTGACATCTTCAAACTGGCCTGGTAGCTATTATTATAAGAGAACTCTGCATATGGTAAGCTCTTATCCCAACTTCCACCATGTTTAATAGCACAAGCTCTTAACATATCCTCCAGTACTTGGTTAGTCCTCTCTGTCTGCCCATCAGTCTGAGGATGGTAGGCTGAACTAAAATTCAACTTTGTATCCAAGCTCTCATGCAACTTCTTCCAAAATCGAGAAGAAAATGTGATCCTCGATCAGACACGATCTTCTTAGGCACTCCATGTAGACAAACTATCCGAGTCATATACAATTCTGCTAGCTTGGCTCCCGTGTAATTGGTCCTCACCGGTATGAAATGAGCCACCTTTGTCAACCTATCCACAATCACCCAAATAGAGTCATACCCAGCAGGGGTGCGGGGTAGTCCAACAATAAAATCCATACCAATTTCTTCCCATTTCCACTCGGGTATTTTCAATGGGTGCAATAGTCCGCTGGTCTTTGATGTTCGGCCTTGACTCTTTGACACACATCACACTTAGCCACATGAGCAGCCACATCTCTCTTTAATCCATACCACCAGTATTTCTGCTTCAAATCCTGATACATCTTAGTGCTACTAGGGTGGATAGAGTAATCAGAATCATGGGCTTCTTTCAATATAGTCTCACGAAGGCTATCAATCTCCGGAACACATATCCGATCCTTGAACCATATAGTATCGTGCTCATCCTCCGTGAATTCTGGCACTCGACCTTCCGTAATTAGATCTTTAATCTCTTGAATTTTAGCATCACCCACTTGGCCTTTACGAATTTCTTGCTCCAAGGTAGGTTCCAATTCGATGGTAACTCCTTCAGTGTGTGTAACAATTCCCAAGTTGAGTCTCTCAAAATCTTTTGCTAATTCATCGGGTAGCTGGACAACAAAAGTGGAGTGAACATGCTCCTTCCGACTCAAGGCATCTGCAACCAAATTTGCCTTGCCCGGGTGATAGTGAATCTCCAAATCATAATCCTTAATGAGCTCCAACCAACGGCGTTGCCTAAGGTTGAGATCCTTCTGAGTGAATATATACTTCAAACTCTTATGATCCGTGTACACTTGGCACTTGGTAACCATAATGTAATGTCTCCATATCTTAAGTGCGTGCACAACCGCTGCCAGTTCTAAGTCATGAGTGGGGTAGTTCAATTCATGTTTCCGCAACTGACAAGACGCATAGGCGATCACATGTCCTTCTTGCATGAGCACACATCCTAAGCCTTGGCCACATGCATCACAATAGATATCAAATCCCTTCTATAGATCTGGCATAACCAACACTGGTGGTGATATCAATCTCTTCTTCAATTGATCAAAGCTTTCTTGGCACTTCTCGTCCCTTTTAAACTCTCTTCCTTTCTCCAGAAGCGAGGTCATAGGCTTAGCAATCTTAGAAAATCCTTCAATAAATCTCCGATAATATCCTGCAAGTCCCAAGAAACTCCGAATCTCAGTAACTGTAGTGGGCACGCTCCACGCCATAATCTCCTTGACTTTAGCAGGATCCACTGATATTCCTCCATTAGAAATGATATGTCCAAGAAATGGCACCTTGTCAATCCAAAACTCGCATTTGCTAAACTTGGCGTAGAGTTCATTATCTCTTAGTTTTTGTAGCACCAATCTTAGATGTTCTTCATGATCACTATCACTCTTAGAATAGAAAAGAATATCGTCAATGAACACCACGACGAATCTATCCAGATACTCCATAAACACCTTATTCATCAAATTCATAAAATAAGCTGGTGCATTGGTTAATCCAAACGATATAACACTGAACTCATATAATGATATAATCCATATCGGGTTGAGAAAGCCGTCTTAGGAATATCCGATGGTCTAATCTTCATTTGATGGTATCCCGACCGGAGATCAATCTTCAAGAATACCCTAGCACCTCTCATCTGATCAAATAAATCCTCAATACAGGGTAATAGATACTTGTTCTTCACAGTAACATCATTAAGTGATCTATAGTCCACACACATCCGTTGCGAACCATCCTTCTTTTGTACAAACAGTACTGGTGCTCCCCAAGGTGAGGAACTCGGATGAATGTACCCTGCCTCCTGTAACTCAGTTAACTGCTTCTTAAGTTCCTTTAATTCTTCTACAGACATCCTGTATGGTCGCTTAGAAATAGGAGCAGTCCTAGGTAAAAGATCAATGACAAACTCAACTTCCCTATCTGGTGGCATCCCTGGTAACTCCTAGCATATCTCTTCTCGTTCTTGGCGCATCTCCTGGCGTTCTTGCTGCATCTGAGCACACATATCTGCCATCGTATCCGCCATCTGTTGCGTCATCCTCATCTGAGCTGCAACCAGTGGGTCAACTCCGCTTGGTGGAGGATTAGGAGGATTCATCTCTGCTGGTTGTGGCTAGGGTTGTCTAAATATCCTCCGAGTGTGTCGTCTGGGAGGTAAATCAATTCCACCATCCCTCCTAGTATTGACCATCTGAGTTAGATACATATGGTAAGAGAGAATAGTAGCCAAGGCAGGTAATTATGAAGCATGTTACTTTGGGGGATTGATTAGCTAAGCAGATTGGTATTTTACATACTAAGCTAATTCATTACCTTATGGTGGTACATGCTAAGATGTCCATAAATAATATTTCAATCAATCAAAGAAGCAAATCAGACATTTATCATCAGAACAATCAAACAACATTTTTAAATAAAGAAAATAGTTTTGATTTTGTCTTAGGCCTCCTATCTCTTAAAAATGGCATAGGGGTAGGATTCCAAGGTGTGAAATCCATCTTGTCTCAGAGTAGAAAAGGTAAGAATAATCATAGTAGAACAGTAGAGGGTGAGACAGGATCAAGATAAGTATAGAAAGAATCGGAGTAAGGTAAGTAGGTAAGGGTTTTGTCCATTTCTATCTAGGTTTCGTCCTACAGTCAACATTTCCTCTGATACCACTTCTGTCACACCTGGTTTTAAGGAACAAAGCCGGGTGCATCTCATACATGCGCTAAAGAAGACAACATAGTTAATAACAGAGTGTATAGAGATAAATGTCACAATAAAATCAGAGTACTTATTACACAGTGAAAGCTCTCTTGTGAGTTTTGGTGTTTGGATGACAACTCAATTAAAGGACTAACAAGTGTACTAAGGGTATGTTTGGTTCAGCTGTGGATTCCTGAAAATCTGATTTTTGAAATCAGCTGTGGGAAAGCTGCTGTGTGATAGCGACTATGAGAAAGCTGGAAGCTGTTTGGCTAAAACAGCTGCTGTGGATTGTATCTGAAATGTTTGTTAAGCCCCTAAGACTGTTTATATACTAATTAACCGCATCGACGTGTAGATGACTGTTATGAAAATGAAATATTTATGTTTGTCAATGTTTGACATATATAATAATTTGAGAAATGTTTTGGATCCACCACCATGACATATATAACTACAAAAGATATATTGATCCACCATCGATCTAACGATACTATCTTCAACTAACCAATGCATTAGCTATATTATCACGAATGGTGTTCATGTCAACCTCATTCTCCTCCTCAAGAACTTCATCCACTCCTTGTTCTTCCACTTGTTGTCCCTCAATGTCATCCTCACCTTCAGGTATATAGTCCTCATCTTCATCACATTTCTCAAACTCGTCGTCATGCAATGCGCTATCACGAATAAAATTGTGCAATGCCATGCAAGCAATAATGATATGCTTCTGTGTACGAGGTGAGAAACTTGGCATCGCTTTCAATATACGCCACTTTTGTTTGAGGACTCCAAATGCACGCTCAATGACATTGCGGAGAGACGAATGTAAGTAATTGAACATTTCATATTTCCCTTGAGGTGCACGCTCCCTACGATGACGAAACTCCGGTAAATGATACGTACTCCCTTTGTAAGGAGCAAGATATCCAGTTCGGTTTGGATAACCAGAGTCAACAAGGTAGTACTTGCCTGAAAAATAACACAAGTCACTGATATAAGCACCGAAAGGGACCAAAGTAGACACAAAATTAGAACACAAGGTAGTACTTGCCTGCAGGTGGCTTTGGAAATTCATCACCAAAATTTGTTAAAGCCTACTAATAAATGGTAGTGCTGAGACACTTACTGCAAGATGTTCTTCCCACCATTTGTCATCACAATCAACAGTTTGCCTCATTTCATTCCATCCAAGCCCAGTGGCAGAATTTTTTAACTCCATAAAAATAGTGTAACTTCTTTTAAGGCTGTCCCATTTGTTCTTCATTTGCAAATGTTCTAGTTTCTTCCCTGTCACTTCTGCAAATTTAACTTCAACATTCTTCCAACCCACTTTATTGAGATGCCCTAATGGCCTATGCCCAGCATTAACCTCTTTTGTGCATAGGTCACAAAAAAAGCTTCACATTGGCTGCATCCCAAATGGCCTTCTCACCCATACTAGGCAACAAATCTATCAATTGATCCGTTTTTAACAGGAAAAAACAACAAGATTAGGGCGCTGGATAGGATGACATACCTTGCAGCCGACGCTTGATTGCAACCCTGGGCGCTTGATTGGAGCCGCAGCTTCACTGGAACCCTAGCCCGCCATGGAGACAGGGGCGGCGTCGGGAGGAGACCCAAGGGCGGCGGCGAGAGAGGACCCAGGGGCGGCGGCGGGAGCGGACCCAGGGGCGGCGGCGGCGGGAGGCTCCTCCGATGGGGACGACGGATCCACGCGCTAGCTGGAAGGAAACGACGCTCGAGGCAAATAGAAACGAAGCGTTACGTTTGTAAAGAGTGGCAGTGCGGGTAATTTCGGAGGGCAATCGGTTGAAATCTGGGGTACCACGTGATTCCAAAATGACTTGCGGGAATCTGTAAATTTTCGGAAATCGCTTCCCATGGGAAGCCCCTTTGGTTGCGTTTTAAGATTCCAGAACGTGAATCTCTCCCTGGAAGCCAAACCAAAGGGAGCCTAAGTGTTGAACAGGTGCTTAAGGTAAAGCTAACAGGGTTCAACACAAGTGAACAAATGTGATGGTCCAAGAACTGGATTATGGATACATGATGGACATCACAAGAAAGATGGACATTGCATAAAGTGAGACTCAGGTGCGTAGCTCGGAGACAACTGATCAAGCCAAGGACGGAGGCAAGAAAAGCTTCGAGGTACCAAGTGCACGGGAGAAGGTCAAAGAGGCTGAGGAACCCAAAGCCAAGGGTGAAGAAGAAGGCTTGCAAAGTCAAGGGTGATCAAGTTGAGAATAGCTACGGCACATCAAGGCTCACTACATAAGGACGTGACTTACAACCAATGAGGAAATGTCTATAGTTATGTGGTGTAAGTCATAAGGCTCAAGACCAAGCTCTAAGAAGGAGATCAAGGTCACTAGAACGAGAACAAATGTCAAAAACAGAACTGGGAGCAGCCCAAAAGAGCTAAGTGCACTCTGACCTTTAGTTTGGGATGTTCCTATGTTTGGAGATGTTCTATGTGACCTTTGCAGGATGTTGGAGCTAAGTAATGTCAATCTAGATCAAGTCAAGCTGACTTGATGATTTATGAGTCCAACATCAAAGCTCAAGCATGTCAAATGCTATAGATGTAATAATTAAGAAAAGGAATGTTTCTAGACTTAGTACATTGGTTTTGTGTACTAATATACTTGTCTAAGTGTTAGAAACAGAAGGAAGAAGAAAAGGAAAGAGGTGCAAAAGGCTTGGCTGTGTACAGCCAAGACTCAGCTCAGTCTGGCACACCGGACTGTCCGGTGGTGCACCGGACAGTGTCCGGTGGTGCACTGGACAGTGTCTGGTGCGCCAGGCTGAACTCCGGTGAACAGGCCGCTCTCGGGAGAAGTCAGGCGTCGTACGGCTATAATTCACCGGACTGTCCGGTGGTGCACCGGACTGTCCGGTGAGCCAACGGTCGGCTGGGCCAACGGTCGGCCGCGCAATCTGCGCGTGACGCGTGGCCGAGCCAACGGTCAGATGGGGGCACCGGACTGTCCGGTGTGCACCGGACAGTGTCCGGTGCGCCAATGGCTCCAAGACGGCAACGGTCGACTGTGCCACTTTTGGAAGGAAATCAGGCACCGGACAGTGTCCGGTGGTGCACCGGACTGTCCGGTGCGCCACCCGACAGAAGGCAACGATTGTCTTCCTGGATTGCTCTCAACCGCTCCTAGGCCCCTTGTGCCTATAAAAGGGACCCCTAGGCGCCTTCAAGAGTAATAGAAGTGCAGCCAACAAGTGTAGACATCACTCGAATCAATTCTCACTCTCCCTCTTGTGTGTATTTCTATAGTTTGTGTAGAAGGCAAAGCTATAAGCCTTTAGAGAGAGGAGAAGTGCTGCTAAGAGCAAGAGCAAGGTCTTGAGCGTATCGTTACTCTGCCGGGGTGCTGCCAAGAAGTTTGTAAGCAGCCACGGTTTTGTTGTAACCCAACTCAACATAGTGAAAGGCTCTATCTGTCATACTGACAGATCTGAGCAAACGGAGGAAGGAGTTGAAATAGACTCCAAGCCCAGGTGTGGCTAACTCCAACGAGGACTAGGCAAGCATTTCAGGCTTGGCCGAACCTCGGGATAAATCCTTGCGTTTGTGTGCTCTGTTCTGTATTGTATCCTGACTCTCTGTCTTACTCGCCTTTATATCTGCACTTCAACACTTATCTGTGGTATAAGCTTTATTTAAGTGCAGGACATTTTGAGACAGGATCTTCTATTCCGCTGCAACCTACTCGAAGGATCTTCAAACTCCACTGCGTACTAAGTCCTCGAGTAGAGTAAGAATTTAAGTTTTAAAGTGATAAGTTTTATTCGCCTATTCACCCCCCCCCTCTAGGCGACATCCAGATCCTGTTCCTGGGCCAAAGGGAACTTTCACATAGCGAAAGTCTTACAAAATAAAAGATGAATATAGCAGGAACTAAAATCTATCCTTGGCGCCAGAAAGCTGACTGGGAGACGTGTAACATCCCAATTTTTTGACCCGAGGTTTGGAACCCTAATCTCCTAAACCCCCTTTTTTATCTCACCCTAATTTCCACCCCATAGGTCATCTCATCATATGCATACACTTGATTGTTAGAAGCACCTCACATAGATTATTATTTTTCTAGCACCCAAGATTATTTAGCTATTTATTTGTTCAAAATAAAAGGAGATAAAAGAAATAGAAATAGAAAATAGAAATAAGAAATGGAAGAACAAGAAAAAAGAAAAGGGAACCCCCCGGCTCGGTCGCTTCTGGCCCAGGCCGCCTCTCTCTCCCTCGCGCGCACCCACACCCCTCTCCCTCCCGCGGCCCAAGCGGCCCATCGTGCGTGCCCACACCCGCCTCTGACATCTCGGCCCCACCCGTCAGCCCGCGCTCCCCTCCCTCACGCTCTCTCCCTCTCTGGCAGGCGGGCCCCGCCTGTCAGCTCCCTCCCCTCGCCCGTGGTCTGCAATCGACGTGATCACCGCCGGTCGGAGCCTCGCCTCGTCGCCTCACCATTACTCCTCCCCAGCGGGACTTGGCGCCTTGCGGCCCTGTCCCTGGCGCCTGCCCCGAGCTATCCCGTCAACCCCCCCCCCCTCTGCCTGAGCCATCCCGTCGCAACTGTGCGCCATTTTCGCCGCCGCGGCAAGCGTCGCCGGTGTGCGCCACCTCACCCCCTTCCCCTTCCTGGTCGCCTATAAAAGGGCCACCCTGAGCTCCTAACTCCACCACGCCAGGCCTTAGCCACTCCACCTTCCTCCCTCGGGCTCAATCAAGCTCACCGCCGTCGTCCCTCCCCTCTCCGGTGAGCTCCGCTCTACCCCCTCTGTTGAGTTCAAGTCAAATTAGTGTAGCTGTGGACCTCCGCCACTTCACCGCGAGCATGACTCACCCTTTCCCCTCGCCTATTGCATCGTTGGCCTCGCCGCCGACCTCACCGCCGCGAGCGCCCACCACCGCACCGTGGACCGGCCACCTCATGCACCCTCCAGCCAAATTGGCCCCTCCACCATGATCCCCTACCCCCGCTCGTGCCTCGCCACCACTCCCCCGTCGCAGAACCGGAACCCCAATGGAGAACCGCCGCGGGGCCTCACCGCCAGTCGAGCCCCGGCTGGTTCCCCCCCCCCCCGGTCACCGCTCCACGCCGTTACCCCCCTCCTCTCGCTGACGCGTGGGCCCGCACCCACGGCGTCCACCCGCGCCGCTCCGCTCCTCCGTGGGCCGGCTGGGCCGCCTGCCCGCGCCCGCACACGCTGGGCCGAAATCCCCCCCGGCCCAGCTAGTTGAGAATTCCTTTTCTTTTTTCCTTTTTCCAATTCTTTTTCCCATTTTCATATATATATTTATATACTGATATTTTATGCACTAAAAATAGTTTAAATAAATTATAGGGCACAAAAATAATAATAATTAGCACACCCCACCATGTCACCATGATTGATGTATTGTTCCTTATCTGTGTTTGTTAGCGGAAGAGGGATCTGATCCTCCGGAATTTGTAGCTCCGGAAGAAGGGCAGGAACCCGACCCCTCTGAAATAAATCTTTTGTGCCAGGAAAGCTTCGACGAAGGCAAGTCCATCCTTCCCTTGATGCATAATTTACCTATTCTTTCTACTACTACCTAAGTCGGGATTAAGGGATGGAATATTTGCATTGTAAGCAGAGAGATACCCGCATTAACAAACATCTTTTGAGTACAAAATGTGGGATGGGAAAAGGCAGTGGTTTTGACTAAGCGATGTCTTCAAAAAGTGTGCGATGAAGGGTATTCACCCTCATCACCTTGTGAGTGGGATGATCAGGGACTCCTGGTTTAGGGGAGGGCCTAAGGTGATGGCTCAACTGGTTTAGGTGTGAGCAGAAGGATTGTCCCCTCATATAAGGACCGGTTTGTCATCCTTCACTACCTGTACTCATGATAAGTACAACCACTCGAGACTGTATGGGCTGTCACTCAATCTAAACTCGTACGGTCCAACCCTAGGGTTATGAAGGCTGGGGAGCACCGGGAGGATAAGGAGGGGGAATGTTTTGTCTAGTTTGGGCATGGCGGTGGCCTGACTCCTTCTGGTATAGCCGTTAAGGTTAGGACGTGCGAGGAAAGAAAGAGATTCGGATTCGGATCTCATTGGCTATGAGATCGCAGAGCCAGACTAGTGGGTAAAGTGTACCCCTCTACGTAGAGTTCAAACCTATTCGAATAGTCCGTGTCCACTGGAATGGACGAGTCTGGTGTGGTATGACAATTAGCATTTTACAACCTCCGTGAACAGGGAAATGTCTGTGTGAGTGTTTTTTTTGGAAATGAAAACGATGCCACGGGAGCGGGAAGCTCAGTGGTGGTTGAGTAATGTGGTATTTCTATTTCTTTGGGAAAAACCCTAAAAGTACTGCCTTTCTCTGAGAAAAAGAAGAGTGACTTCAACTCCACCATATAAAGCATGTATGATATAGGTCCCTTTCTCTTTACGGGAGCGGGATAGGCTTGTGGAATACCTAGTGTATTCATCCAGATTTATTTATGTTTTTCAGCAGCTGAAGACTTCTTTTCTGCTATGCTTGATTGAGGGGGGCTATGTTTGCACCCAGTTCTGTCTATGGCTTGGGCTAGTTTATCTTCTACTATGCTTTGTATTTCTGGCTCTCTCGAGCTTGTACTCTGGTATTGTAATAACCTTTATTCGAACTCTGTACTATTTGAAGTAAGGAATGTGGTTACTAGCCTCTTGGGACTAGTAATTGTATCACATTTGAGTCCCAAAGGATCGGGACGCTTCAGGTGGTATCGGAGCCATAGGACTGGTCATAGATCGCAGCCCTGACCATAAAAGTTTGCCTTAACAAGAGAACACCTCTTACCCCAAAGAAAAATCTCCTCTCCTTTCCCCCGATATTAACAGACCCTTCTTTTCTTCTACCAGATGGAAGGCTCTTGGGTCATTAGGACATCCTACTACTCAAAGGAGGAAGGATTCCCTCATCTCTTGCGGAGTTGCGCGCTTCGCATGGGGATCCGCAAGAAGCCGGAGTGTGTTTGGAAAGAATACCACGAAAACGGAATTGAGAAGTGCTCCATGGCAGTCTACCTGGGAGAAAGCCGAAGTTACCCAAACCACCCTCCTTTCCAAGTTACCTTCACTGGACACCACTTCCCAGACACTTGACAAAATGTTGCCCGAAAAGCTCTCCGTCAGCTATGCCAAAACTACAGCAAAGAGGTTTTTGAAACCCCCCTTCATTACTTCCCACCTAGCAACAAAAATACCCCTACCTGGAGGAAAAGACTTCAGGCACTGTCAGGAAGAGATCTTACCGAGGATGACCCCACCATCGTCTACATGGCCGGATATCTCCACACTCTCGATAACCACTACGATGACCTTTCCTCCCACTGCACCCACCTAAACTCTCGGGTGGAAAGCTTAGAGCAGTAGGTCAAGGAACTTAAAAAGGAGAAGGCATCCCTCCAAGAGAGTCTCGATATAGCAGAAGGCGAAGAGGCCAACACTCGTGAAGCCTACCGAACCCTGAAGATGGATTACGATAAGAAGCTAAAGAAGCTCGCCCCCACGAAGAAAATCCAAAAGAAGACCAAGAGCCAAGGATGCCAGACTGAGCGGAAGAAGAAAGCCCCTCCAGCTCCACCTCTCTCTAAGATAGAGAATTTGTCCGACGTCGAGGATATGTCCCTAGATAGCCTTGATGACCTTCTCAAGGAATTTGGGGACACCTTAGAAAAGGAGTTCGGAAGTACCTTAGAAAGCGCTCGCGTGTAGTGCGACTTGTGGTAACTGTATGCTTGTAATGAACTGGTGTAACGAATAAAATAACTTGGTTGAAAAAAAATTGGCATATGCACAATAGTAACTCTCTCTCTCCCCCTGGCAGATAGCTTCGGATAAAACCACGCCTACCGCCTCCGGGATTGGAGCAGGGTTTCCCCTAGGAGCTGAAGGAGCCGGTGGAGAAGGGAGTGAGACCCACCTCCCCGCACCTCTGGAGCTTCCATTAGATTTAGCCCAAGTTCTAGCCAATCAAACCCAACTCATTGAGGTCCTCACTAGAAGTCTGGAGAATCAACGCCCGAATGGTGGAAGACCACAAGACAGGATGGGAGATTTCCTGAGGCTCAAGCCTCCCGCATTCGCTGGATCCAGCAATCCCCTCGATGCTGATGACTGGCTGCACACGATTAAAAGGAAGTTAGAAGCCATCGGATGCCTAGAGAATAAGCGTGTTCAATTGGCTGCTTATCAACTTTCCGGGATGGCCCTAACATGGTGGGATACCTTCAGCACTGCCGTCAGAGATGCTACCTGGACAGAATTTGAAACCGCTTTTCGAGAGCACCATGTGCCCCAAGGAATTGTTCAGCTCAAGGAAGATGAATTCTGGGAACTAACTCAAGGTGGAAGATCTGTCAGTGAGTACGTGCACAAATTCATAGAATTGGCCCGCTACGCGCCTGATGACGTCAGCTCAGAAGCCAAAAAGATGGCCCGCTTTTTGAAAGGGCTCAGACCAGAACTCAAGACCATCCTAGTCAGCTAAGATTTCCTCAGCTTCTTGCACCTCTCAAACAAAGCTATACAAGTGGAAAGGGCAAGGGAAGAAGAAAAAGGTCACTTCAAGAGGAAATTCCAAGTCCTCCAAGCTCAGTAGCAAGACCGGCACCAGAGAACTCGATCCTTTAGGTTTCCACCCAAGGGACCAAGCTTCAATAGACCAGCTGGACCCACTCCATCACATTTCAGTCAGCAAAGTCAGAGCTCCTTTCAGGCTCCCTCAGTTGCAAAAAACCAACCGCCAGCAAATGCCTGTTGGCACTGCGGAGACCCCAGTCACTTCAAGAACAACTGCCCCCAGTTGAAGGCATCAGGACCTGCTTACTCCAACTTGGTGAATGGCCCCAAGAATACCTCAGCACCCGCCCCCAAGGCACCCTCCTCCATCAGCCAGCAGAACAAGACCTAGTATCAAGGAAGGGCACGAGTAAACCACGTCGATGCCCAGGAGGCTCAGCAAGCTCCGGGAGTAGTGCTCGGTGAGTTCCTTGTTGAATTTACCCTCGCTACTGTGCTTTTTGATTCAGGAGCATCCCATTCTTTTATAGCCACTAGTTTTGTGGAAAAGCATGGCATCCCCTCTACCCACCTAGAAATTCCCTTGGTCACCCGAACCCCAGGGTCAGACCTTCTATGCCAGCTCAAATGCTCCCAAGTCAGAATTCTTTTAAGTGGGGTAGTGTTCTTAGTAGACTTAACCGTCTTGCCATCCCAAGGAATTGATGTGATCTTAGGGATGGATTGGTTAACCAAGCACAAGGGCGTCATAAGTTGCGCAAACAAGACAGTCCTTCTCACGGACCACCAAGGAAAGTCAGACTCTTGTCAGCTTAGCCACCCGCCAATGATCCAATGGTGTTTAATCTAGCAACAGAAAGCATGTCAGTGGTAGAAGAATTCATGGATGTATTCCCAGAAGAGTTGCCAGGAATGCCACTAGAAAGAGAAGTGGAGTTCTACATAGATCTGATCCCTGGCACGACACCCATCGCAAAGAGACCATACCGCATGGCTCCTACTGAGTTAGCAGAATTAAAACTCCAAATCGCAGAGCTTCAACAAAAAGGGTACATCCATCCCAGCTCATCCCCTTGGGGAGCACCAGTCCTTTTCGTCACCAAAAAGGATGGAAGTATGAGGATGTGTATTGATTATCGATCTTTAAATGAAGTTACAATCAAAAACAAGTATCCACTCCCACGGATCGACGACCTCTTCAACCAGCTTCAAGGGGCCAAATATTTCTCCAAGATAGACCTGAGGTCTGGTTACCACCAACTGAGAATCAAGGAAACAGATATTCAGAAGACTGCATTTGTCACCCGGTACGGACAGTATGAGTTTACGGTAATGCCCTTCAGACTAACGAACGCACCCGCCTTTTTCATGAACCTCACGAATAAGGTATTCATGGAAGAATTGGATAAGTTTGTCGTAGTCTTCATTGACGACATCCTTATCTACTCCAAGAGTCGCGAAGATCATGAGCGTCACCTCTGGATCGTCCTCGGAAGACTTAGGGCACATCAACTCTATGCTAAGCTCAGCAAGTGTGAATTCTGGTTAGAAAAGATAGCCTTCCTTGGGCATATCTTGACTGCGGAAGGAATAGAAGTAGACCTATCCAAGGTAGAGGCAGTATCAAAATGGAAGCAGCCATTCAACGTCAGTGAGGTTCGAAGCTTTCTGGGAATGGCAGGATATTACCGCTGCTTTATCAAGGGATTCTCCAGCACAGCAAGACCTATGACCGAGCTCCTCAAGAAAGACAATAAGTTTGTGTGGACCCCGAAGTGTGAGGAAAGTTTCCAGGTCATAAAGGAAAAGCTCACGACCGCGCCCGTTTTGACACTACCAGATATACATCAGGATTTCATCATCTTCTGTGATGCTTCAAGGCAAGGCTTAGGGTGTGTTCTGATGCAAAATGAGAAAGTCATTGCTTATGCATCACGCTTACTCAAGCCGCATGAGCAGAATTATCCCACCCATGATTTGGAATTGGCAGCCATAGTACATGCCCTGAAAATATGGAGGCACTACCTAATTGGGAACAAATGTCACAACTTCACCGATGACAAGAGTCTGAAGTATATCTTCACTCAGCCAAATCTCAACCTCTATCAGAGAAGATGGCTGGAACTGATCAAAGACTATGACCTTGAGATCCAGTACCACCCCGGAAAGGCCAACGTGGTAGCAGACGCCCTCAGCCGAAAACCTTTTGGGATAATGAAAGCTCTCTCGTGGGTTTTGGTGTTTGGATGACAACTCAATTAAAGGACTAACAAATGTGCTAAGTGTTGAACAGGTGCTTAATGTAAAGCTAACAAGGTTCAATAGAAGTGAACAAGTGTGATGGTCCAAGGACTAGATGATGGATAGATAATGGGCATCACAAATAAGATGGACATTGCATAAAGTGAGACTAGGGTGCGTAGCTCGGAGACAACTGATCAAGCCAAGGATGGAGGCAAGAAGAGCTTCGAGGTACCAAGTGCACGGGAGAAGGTCAAAGAGGCTGAGGAACCCAAAGCCAAGGGTGAAGAAGAAGACTTGCAAAGTCAAGGGTGATCGAGTTGAGAACAGCTACGGCACATCAAGGATCACTACATAAGGACGTGACTTACAACCAATGAGGAAACATATCTAGTTATGTGGTGTAAGTCATAAGGCTCAAGACCAAGCTCTAAGAAGGAGATCAAGGTTACTAGAAGAAGAAGCAGTGTCAAAACCAGAACTGGAAGCAGCCCAAAAAGAGCTAAGTGCACCTTGACTTTTAGTTTGGGTTGTTCCTATGTTTGGAGATGTTCTATGTGACCTTTGCAGGATGTTGGAGCTAAGAAATGTCAATCTAGATCAAGTCAAGCTGACTTGATGATTTATGAGTCCAACATCAAAGCTCAAGCATGTCAAATGCTATAGATGTAAAAATCAAAGAGAAGGTATGTTTCTAGACTTAGTACATTGGTTTTTGTGTACTAATATATTTGTCTAAGTGTTAGAAACGGAAGGAAGAAGAAAAGAAAAGAAATGAAAAAGGCTTGGATGTGTACAGCAAAGTCTGAGCTCAGTCTGGCACACCGGACTGTCCGGTGGTGCACCGGACAGTGTCCGGTGCGCCAGGCTGAACTCCGATGAACAGGCCGCTCTCGGGAGAAGTCAGGCGTCGTACGGCTATAATTCACCGGACTGTCCGGTGGTGCATCGGACTGTCCGGTGAGCCAACGGTCGGCTGGGCCAACGGTCGGCCGCGCAATCCGCGCGTGACGCATGGCCGAGCCAACGGTCAGATGGGGGCACCGGACTGTCCGGTGTGCACCGGACAGTGTCCGGTGCGCCAACGGCTCCAAGACTGCAACGGTCGCCTGCGCCAATTTTGGAAGGAAATCAGGCACCGGACAGTGTCCGGTGCGCCACCCGACTGAAGGCAAGATTTGCCTTCCTTGATTGCTTCCAACGGCTCCTAGGGCCCTTGTGTCTATAAAATGGAAGAAGAAAAAAAAGAGAAAAGGGAAACCCCCCCCCCCCCGGCTGGGCCGCTTCCGGCCCAGGCCACCTCTCTCTCCCTCGCGCGCGCCCGCACCCCTCTCCCTCCCGTGGCCCAAGAGGCCCATCGCGCGCGCCCGCACCCGCCTCTGACATCTCGGCCCCACCCGTCAGCCCGCGCTCCCCTCCCTCACGCTCTCTCCCTCTCTGGCAGGCGGGCCCCGCCTGTCAGCTCCCTCCCCTCGCCCGTGGTCTGCAATCGACGCGATCACCACCGACCGGAGCCCCGCCTCGTCGCCTCACCATTACTCCTCCCCAGCGAGACTTGGCGCCTTGTGGCCCTATCCCTTGCGCCTGCCCCGAGCTATCCCGTCACCCCCCCTCTGCTCAAGCCATCCCGTCGCAACTGTGCGCCATTTTCACCGCCGCGGCAAGCGTCGCCGGTGTGCGCCACCTCACCCCCCTTCCCCTTTTTGGCCGCCTTTAAAAGGGCCGCCCTGAGCTCCTCACTCCACCATGCCAGGCCTTAGCCACTCCACCTTCCTCCCTCGGGCTCAATCAAGCTTCACCGCCGTCGTCCCTTCCCTCTCCGGTGAGCTCCGCTCTGCCCCCTCTATTGAGTTCAAGTCAAATTAGTGTAGATGTGGACCTCCACCGCCTATTGCACCGTTGGCCTCGCCGGCGACCTCACCACCGCGAGCGCCCGCCACCGCACCGTGGACCGGCCACCTCAGGCACCCTCCGGCCAAATTGGCCCCTCCACCATGATCCCCTACCCCCGCCTGTGCCTCGCCACCACTCCCCCATCATAGAACCGGAACCCCGACAAAGAACCGTCGCGGGGCCTCACCGCCGGTCGAGCCCCGACCGGTTCGCCCCCCCCCCCCCCCCCCCCCCCGTCACCGCTCTACGCTGTACCCCCTTCCTCTCGCTGACGCGTGGGCCTGCACCCACGTCATCCGCCCGCGCCGCTCCTCCGTGGGCCGGCTGGGCCGCCTGCCTGCGCCCGTGCTCGCTGGGCCGAAATCCCCCCCCCCCGGCCCAGCTAGCTGAGAATTCCTTTTCTTTTTTCCTTTTTCCAATTATTTTTCCCATTTTCATATATATATTTATATACTGATATTTTATGCACCAAAAATAGTTTAAATAAATTATAGGGCACAAAAATAATAATAATTGGCACACCCCACCAAGTCACCATGATTGATGTATTGTTCCTTATATGTGTTTGTTAGCGGAAGAGGGATCCGATCCTCCGGAATTTGTAGCTCCGGAAGAAGGGCAGGAACCCGACCCCTCCGAAATAAATCTTTTGTGCCAGGAAAGCTTCGATGAAGGAAAGTCCATCCTTCCCTTGATGCATAATTTACCTATTCTTTCTACCACTACCTAAGCCGGGATTAAGGGATGGAATATTTGCATTATGAGCAGAGAGATAGCCCACATTAACAAACATCTTTTGAGTACAAAATGTGGGATGGGAAAAGGGTAGTGGTTTTTACTAAGCGATGTCTTCAAAAAGTGTGCGATGAAGGGTATTCGCCCTCATCACCTTGTGAGTGGGATGATCAGGGACTCCCTGGTTTAGGGGAGGGCCTAAGGTGATGGCTCAACTGGTTTAGGTGTGAGCAGAAGGATTGTCCCCTCATATAAGGACCGGTTTGTCATCCTTCACTACCTGTACTCATGATAAGTACAACCACTCCAGATTGTATGGGCAGTCACTCAATCTGAACTAGTACGGTCCAACCCTAGGGTTATGAAGGCTGGGGAGCACCGGGAGGATAAGGAGGGGGAATGTTTTGTCCGGTTTGGGCATGGCGGTGGTCTGACTCCTTCCAGTATAACCGTTAAGGTTTGGACGTGCGAGGAAAGAAAGAGATTTGGATTCGGATCTCATTGGCCATGAGATCGCAGAGCCAGACTAGTGGGTAAAGTGTACCCCTCTACGCAGAGTTCAAACCTATTCGAATAGTTCGTGTCCACTGGAATGGACGAGTCTGGTGTGGTATGACAATTAGCATTTTATAACCTCTGTGAACAGGGAAATGTGTGTGTGAGTGTGTTTTTGGAAATGAAAACGATGCCACGGGAGCGGGAAGCTCAGTGGTGGTTGAGTAATGTGTTATTTCTATTTCTTTGGGAAAACCTCTAAAAGTACTGCCTTTCTCTGAGAAAAAGAAGAGTGACTTCAACTCCACCATATAAAGCGTGTATGATATAGGTCCCTTTCTCTTTACGAGAGCGGGATGGGCTTGCGGAATACCTAGTGTATTCATCTAGATTTATTTATGTTTTTCAGCAGTTGAAGACTTCTTTTCTGCTATGCTTGATTGAGGGGGGCTATGTCTGCACCCAGTTCTGCCTGTGGCTTGGGCTAGTTTATCTTCTACCGCGCTTTGTATTTCTGGCTCTCTCGAGCTTGTACTCTGGTATTGTAACAACCTTTATTCGAACTCTGTACTATTTGAAGTAAGGAATGCGGTTACTAGCCTCCTGGGACTAGTAATTGTATCACATTTGAGTCCCAAAGGATCGAGACGCTTCAAGACGCCACCTAGATCAAGTCAAAAGCCTCAGTGTTAGGCGGCTCCTCTTCGACCACCTGCTCTTCTCCTATGGGGGGGTGTGAGACAGCAAGAGTGAGCTCACACATGCTCATCGCTCAACAAGTTGTGGGGAATAATGTGGCATGAACTCACCAAAGGAGGGAGTTCATAAAGTGTAAGGCTGATCAATGAAATAAAGGTTGAAGCTGAGCATTGCTTTTAGAAGTTGGTCAAAATTTTATTAGCAGTTACTAAGTGTAAGTAAATACCAAACCTTAGGAATAATAAGTAAAAGTAAAAATAAAATAATCCCAAATGCAATGAAATGACAAATTAAGTTTAAGTTCCATAAATTAATCATGTGAGTGTCCGAGCCGCTCATGACCGTGAGCACGGCTGATATACCAATTTTACACTCTGCAGAGGTTGCGCATCTTTACCCACAAGTCGTGTTACACATTTGCCAAGGGGTTGATCAGACCCCATACACCTCTACCAAGAAAGCGAGGCAGGGTTCCACTACGAGGCCTTTACAAAGTTCCACTAGCTTCAGAAAACCCGCTACAGTTTATAGGAAGCTCCAGTGCAGGAATCCCTTGCCTGACCGCCATCGCAGCAAAATCAACCCAAGGACCTCCCTACACTAACCACTCCCCTACTGCCCTTGCCCCTTTCGGGTAAGGTAGTCATCCACTAGCTTTCCTAGTTAATCAACCAAGGGCGTCCCATTAAACCCTTGTGGTAGCACTGTTTTCCCGGGTGGTTCTCCATGTTCCCATTAACATAATGATCTTATCATGAATAGTAAATAATCAACAGATAATAAAAAGTGTAATCATGAGTAATGAATATATCTATACCCAAATCCATATAAAGCAATAGCATGTACTACCCAAAAATTTAGTAGTAAAACCAGTGGTGAAACAAGGTATAAAGATAGTCAAATCTAGGGTAACCTATTGGGTCCCAGCAAAGTTAACCTATGCAGATCATTATGATTAATAAGAACATGAATGGGTAAAAGAAGTGATCAATGGCACAACTTGCCTTCCACGAGCTCCTGCTCAGCAGTCTCTACCAGCTGAACCTCAGGATCCTCTGTAGCTTGCTCGTCTACTCGCATCAACACAATACATACATAGTATAGCAAAAATTAACATTACACCAAACATGTAAATAAAATACACAGTAATAATCTAGACATTAAAATGAGATTATAGGAACTGAAATCATTAAATTCGGGGTTATAGATTTTAAGTTATGAATTTTCCAAGGTTTTATGTATTTAATACAAGATTGAGTGCTAGATAAATTTTACTGTGTCTTTTATGCCAAAACAGTGGTACTATTTGATAGATAATAATACTATAAAAATTTAGGAACTGAAATGGATCAATTTGGGGTTCATATGGATTTTCTACAAATTACACAAGTTTTTGTAATTAAATATGTACTAAAAATCTATTTCTCAATTAATTTCTCTGATATTCTAATCCTCTGGACCAGGCCTCGATTTCTGAGAAGTGCAGGGGCTACGGTGCAAAAATTCCTAAGTCTCAGAGAGTCTCTGGCGTGGACGGCGGGTTGATATATGTAAAAGGCAGGGTCTCTTTTATAAAACGTACCCGCGAAGGGGTACGGGCAGACACTGGCCGTCCGATTGGAATTCTACGTCCTCGATTAGATCTATAATACATCGAATCGGTACGCGCTAAGCACCATTCGATCCGAATCCGACGATGTCGATCTCGTTCGTGCACCGATCCGTTCGATCTAGAATCGAGCGCACAGATTTAATGAATCCCGATTCATTCCCCACCTGTCCGATCGGAATCGAACGCTCCACACTACTCTGACCTAACCCAGTACACTCCCTCTAATCTACACCTCAGATCACGCCATCAACGGCTCAGGACGAGCCGGTCTCCCTCGACCGCCACCGGCGGCGTCGCCCATCGAATCGTGACGCGACATTGCCGAAGCAGTGCCCAATAGGCATTCTGGCGCCCCTGACCCAATCTAAAGTGTGCTACACGAAGCGCATGCTAGTATGAACAACAAGGGAGGGTCTTTACCATCACTGGCCGAGAGTTGAAGCCGGTCCACAGCGATAGGCGGATTTCGCGGCAGTGCCCTACGACGGCGAGCAATTGCCGCTCACCCGGTACCGATCCCTCACGACGATGCGACTCGCACGAAAGGTGAAGACTCCACGGCCCACCTCGATCACTCCTCGGGGTTGCAGAGTCACTCACGGTTGAGACCACTGGCGGTAACGGCACTAGTCCATTATCTGCGTCAGTGGTGAGGGCTTGGGGTATGGACGCTAGTTCAACAGGGACGAGAAGTCAAAGAGGTGCGCCGGTACTTATACACGGAGGAGAGGGTCAAAGTGATTGCACGACCCGAGCTATCCCCCGCGATTTGCGTCCCCCAGCTTCGGCGCCCACGATTTTGTTGCCGCGAAGACCGAGTCGGTGAAGAAGACGGGTCTGCCAACGCGGCCCCACTTGGCGGTGAAACACGGCGCGAGCATCCGTTAATGGATGGGCTATCCAGTTGGCCTAGGTCGCCAGCGATTAACCCCGCGCACCAGTGCGAGCGAGCTGAGCAGTGGGGCCCACATGCAAGTCACCAGGCGCGCGTGCGACTGAGTCAAGCTAGTGGGTCGCGGAAGAGAAGGAAAGAGGAGATGGGCCAAAATGGGGTGCTGAGGCCCGGTTAGAGGTTTTATTCATTTCCCTTTTATATTTTTACTTTCTCTTTTCCTTTCTCTCTTAATTTTCTTAATTTCGAATCCCCATTTGAATTTCAAACTTGAGGTAAATTTGTACTTAGATTAATTATTCACCTTGAAACTACTAGTGTGGTATTTACTCATTTATGAATTTATTTTGTATTTTATGGTATTTCTTTCTCCTTCTCCATTTAAATCTCAAATTCAAATCTAGGGTTTAATCTAAATCGTCTACTCATTGTACTATCTTTATTCATGTTATTTTTTCGAATGCACAAACAAAAATCCAATATGATGCAATGATTTATTTGTGTCTTAGTAAGGATTTACTCATTTTTAAACATGATCAGTCACATGTGATGATAAGTAATGGTCGCCAAACATTGAGATCAACACCATTTTCATGGTTTACATATTTGGGTATTACAGAAAGTTTATGGAATTAACTTTAATAGTCAAGGAAATTTTATGTTCCATTCTATCTTTACAATTAACTATCTGCACACTAATTGTTTAATAACCAACAAAATTTATGTTTTATAAATTCAGATGTTGTTTTCCATCATAACCTGAAATGCCATGGCACCTAAGTCTACCTTACCAATTGATTTATCACTCTAATTAACTACCTTTTTCTGTAATAAATATGTCTTATGCAATGATGTTATTCACTTTGGGTGTACATCTCGAAGATATGCATCGCAAAAATGTTTTCCCCGTCGTAACATAATTGATAGTTACATCTCTATCAATTTAATTTAACAATTACTTCTATTATTTTTTATTATTAATTCTTGCTATAATAATGATGGGTTACGTCTTAAGGTATTTGGCAAAACAATAATTTTGAATGACATTTGTCTTGGTACTTTGTTAACTCTATAAACTTAGGAGTTATAGGATCACATATGTTCCTGCTCGTTTTCACAATCCAAGTAATATAGTTGGAAGATTGTTATTTTGTTTTTAGATCACAATTTCCTGTGATTGTTTGTGATAATCATTTGTAAACTGAAAACCCACCTTTCTCACTACCAAATGCCTTCAAAGAAACAAATTAACCTCGCGCGCATCCTGGACGCTAGCTACTAGTTTTGATTCATAGTCTGCACCAGCTCTTATTCCCCTTCTGACTGTATCCAAGACAGTTAAAAGCTTGACATCCCCAGACAAAACCATAAAACATAAAGCACTTCATCCTGTCTCTCTCACTCGCGCGTAGGTACCGCGGCGGAGCCACCTGAACGTTTTGACAGCAGCATTTCATCCTGTCTCGTTCGTCTTCTCCCACGCTCCGCGCTAGGCTTCTCTCACTCGCGTCCGGGCGACCCGCCCGATCAGGGATGGTGGAGGAGGCGGGCGACACGGCGCAGCCCCAAATGCGGCTCAACCACGCAGCGGCGGAGGCCTCCTCTGCCGCCGGCCGTTCTTGGCGGCATCGGCCATGTCCGTTCCCGCGTCTTCCGGGCCATCCCGAACTACCTTCCGAGTCCGACTCCCATTGCCGCTCCGGGTTCGGTTTCCGACTCTCCAGGATAAGCATTGGCGGGGGCTTTATATACTCCCCCTCTTGCCCTCCATGATTCTCCATTGGCAGCCACGGAGCCCCCCAATTTCGCGTCGCGTGCTTGTTTCTGCCTGGTGTTGATTCCGCCTGCTCCGCTGCTCTGCCATTGGTGTGTGTCTCCGTCTAGTGCCGTCCGGCGAACCGTCCCGTCCGTGGAGTCGGGGCGCGGTGCTTCCCCTCTTGGTCCTCGCTCGCAATGGCGGATTGGAATCGACCGTGGGACGTGAATGCACATTGTGATCGCTCCGGCAGCGACCGGCGGCCTCCTCTGCCTCGGCCTGATAGCAGTACGGACGAGCTCCCCTCTTACTCCATTGCGATGCTACCAATTCGTGGTATTTTGGTTGCGATCGGATTTGAACTTGCTCCATGTCTAGATCTGGTCCTTGTTCTTTGTTTATCATATGGTTTGGATACTGATTCAATCAAGCTTAGGATCAAAGTTGAATTTGCCCTGTTGCTGTAGGCTTCCTCATGTACATGGACTGTTCTTTCCACTACGTCATGATATGATCTTTGCATGATTACCACATCTATTGGGTATAGACATTTTTTTTTTGTGGGGGGGTACGAATTGGGAGGACACTGCAATTGTGGGATAGCAGTGTTGTGCCAGTACAAGTGGGGATTCAAAACATCTATTTTGTAGGATCATGGATGATTGCAACAAATTTTTTTTATCTCTAGGATCTATTTTTAAATTTTACAATACTAATCAATCTAACTATAAGATAATTCTATTTATGTTCTTCCAGATCGCTGAATGCATTGCATCATGGAAATCTCTTGTCTTTCTGCATTGTTGTGCTGGTACCATGAATTATGATACCCATTTTTTCCCCATATGTGCAGGAGACAATTACTACCCAGTCCCATTATGGGAAAGAAAATTCTGCCGCAACGCTTACGGCATCCCTTGGAAGAAGTTCTGCGAAAAGAAGCAATTTATTGAATTATACAAAAACGTCATGGACTGGGACGATTCAGGAGCTTTGGAAAATTTTGAGGCTGCAAAGGAGAGGTTCAGGGCAAAGTATCATGGGGAACCTTTCGAGGATCCTTTGCTAGACCCTGATATGTACATCGACGAGATCGACCACCTATGCGAAGTCGACCCAGAGTTGGTAGCTGACCTGGATAAGGTACCTGACGTGGATAAGGTACTTGAGCAACAATTGGTAGCCAACTTGGGTTGTGAAGAGCCGGTTGCTGATCTGGTACCCATGGGTCACGGAGAACTGGGTGCCATTCCGACACCCACAGGTTGGGGAGAAGAGGATGCCATTCCGACACCCACAGGTTGGGGAGAAGAGGATGCCAATCTGGCACCCGTAGGTTGGGGAGAACCGGTTGCCAATGTGGCAGCCATTGGATGGGGAGAATCGGCCAGCCTGACACCTGATACTGCTTGGGAGGGCCGCAACTCTGGATGGAACTCTCCTCTGGATCAGCCGCAATGCACACCAAGCAACTGGAACGATAACTCCTATGGCGATAGATCATCCAACAATTGGTACCAGCAGGAAGTGGATCCGAGCCACATGCCATTTGGGACTAGAAGGAATTTGAATGGCGGCGGCCGCGGCAGTAGTTGCAGGAACTCGAACGGTGGCGTTGGCAACAGGAACAATAACCTCTATGGAGGTAGATCATCCAACACTCGGTACCAACAGGAGGTGGATCCGGGCCGCAACTCATCTGGGACTAGAAGGAAGCTGAATGGCGGTAGTGGCAACAGAAACAATAACTTCTATGGAGGTGGATCATCCAACAATAGGTACCAACAGGAGGTGGATCCGGGCCGCATGTCTCCTGGGGCTGGGAGGAAGCAGAATGGCGGTGGCCGTGGCTGCGGCCGCAGTGGCAGTAAGTGGAATGGTGGTGGTGGCAGCGGCTGGCAGCAGGGCCAGAGAGGAAGAAGGACCAGGGAGATGGAGTGGCGTCCGGTGCAGCACAAGAGGGATCCCCAAGATGACCCTGCCGCTTGATCTCGCCCGTCGTCTGTGCAGCCAGCCAGGGTTGCTCTTTTGCTTCGCTCTCTAGTATAATTAACTAGAACTAGTGATTGTAGTCTGTAGAGTCTCTATTAGGGTTCTCTTTTGTACTAACTACTAGAAAAAATAGCGCCCTATCGTGCGCCGTAGCAGTCTAAAATATATTGTAAGAAAGGTACTCCCTCCGTTTCTTTTTAGTTGTCGCTGGATAGTTCAATTTTACACTATCCAGCGACAACTAAAACGAAACGGAAGGAGTAACTTATATGTTGGCCCTTCTAATAAGAAGGATCGTATCACTGGAGTAGTGCCACATGTTATTATTAGTGGTTTATCTATCCTTTAATATGATGCAATTCTTTTTTTGGATCGTGATCTTGAAAAAAGGCACAAAAATTGGAACTGATGTTGTGTACTTTTGAACAAATCTCAAGTCTAAATAGCAACTTCCATAAAGGCGATATATTCATGTTTAGAGATGCCCAAAACGAAATCTAACACTGCACATTAGTACATTACTATTTCACTGCAAGTCTAGTGCTTCCCCGATGCATTATCTAGGTACACTTATATATTGTAGGAAAATAAGAAAAATGTAGACTGAAAAAGCATAAAGAAGCCCTTAGAAAAGCATATTAGAGGATGTTTTACATGGATAAACCTAAGTGGTGTTTATTTCAAAACTGCTGGACCTTATGTATCATTTATGAATGCGAGCATGTAGATTCTTCTGATCAAGTTTGACACATGTTGGCAAATCTGATTATCTAAAAAATGGGATACAACCCTATGCATGTATTTATAGATGACAGAAGTTGTGTACTGAAAATGAAGTCCAAAGATTTTAAAACTCATCGTATTCTCCTTTTCCATTTAAAAATCATCAGGCGAACACCCATCTTAATATCAAAGTTACAGAATTAGTTATGAGCTTGTATTTAGACATAATTTCCTAGGAAAAAAAACCAATACTATCAATGTTAATGCACTGAAAAAATAAAGAGAGAAAAATTGGGGGAAAACTACAGTTCATATTTGTACCCCAACAGATGACTGAATTCCATGAAGCACTCATGGCTTCAGTGCGATTTCTAAAATTTAAAAAGATATTTTTTGGTTTTGCTTCATCTGAGAGGAAACAACTTCACAGCTTGGTGCAGGAAAAGGTAATTTACAGCCTGTAACCAGCAATAAGCAATGATTCAGTTTAAATCAGTTTGAGATATTAAATAAAATTCATAAGTCCAGATTGATAAATGGATATGATTAAATGAAACAGAGAGAGCAAATACAGAAATAATTACCTTGAGAACTAAGAGATCATTATCCAAGTTAGCTCCCAAGTCACGGTGGTACTCCCATCTACATAAACCTGCATAACAAAGCTTCCTGAGCATGTAACACGGTAACACCACATCGCAGGAATTGTGTGGAGCAGAAGCCACCTTGTAGATTAGGATCTTGAGCAGCCCAAGTGCGCCATCTAGGCTGCAATCGGTCCACTACATGAGGAAGAGGAAGAAGTGGGCGTCGGGGTTGTACATCTAGAGATAGACCCCGTCGTAGTCCCTCGAGAAATCTGCTGCCCTGTGGAGTTTTTTGAGCGAGCAGTCAGCATGAGGGCCAGTCCACTAGTGTCAGGGAGCAGGTGTGCTCGTCTGCTCGACCATCGAGCGTCGGTGCCCATCATGCGTGCGGCATGAGCATGAAACGAGTCACAAGACTTGACATCAGAACTCAATCAAATCGCCGCTGTAACATACCCACCCACTGGAGCAACTTTATTTTGCTCCGGTTTGGGCCAGGAATCGGGCGGAGCCATTCCTTAGGCGGCATGGGGCGGTGTGTAGATCAAACTGCGGTAGGCGGCAGCTGCTGCAAGCGTGAAATCGAGGCGGCTGCGACGAAAACGGGGGAGCAAAGGCACTCACAGGGTGTTGGCGTGTTGGATGTCGGCCTCGAGCACCTTGAGCGAGTCCTTGAACGACTTGCGCATATGGAGGAGACGACCATCTCCTTCTCTTCCTCCTCCTCGCCGTGGCGTCCAGCTCCGTGTGGCTCCTCGTGCCCACAACCACCCACGCTTGAGTCTCCATCTATCGCCAAAACCACACCCACACCATGGAACCCAGCCGAAGCCTAGCTCCGTTCCACTTCACCACTGCTTGCCTCGCCTCCCTGCTTCCCCCACCTTTGCTTCTTGTTTGCTCCCTGCCCTCTGTTTGTATTGTATGAGGAGGAAGGCGACGGGGTGGGGAGCGAGAGCGACCCACCTACGCGCGGCCATGGAGGCGAGCCCGGTGGAGGGCAGCGCTTGCGGCTGCGTCGAGGGAAGAATAGGGTGGCGACAAGTGGAGGAAGAAGGCGGGGCAAGGTGGCGGTGCCACCGGCGACAGTGTGACCGGTCTGCGTGCGACGGTGCCAGTGAGAGGCGGCGGCGCACGGTTCTTGTTGGCGAAGGACATGGCAGCTTGTTGCCGTCGACGAGGAGACTGTGTCAGGGAGCACAACCACGTGGAGGAGGATGGAGGAGGCGGAGAGGCGCGGGGTCGAGGCATCGTAGCAGGAGCAGGAGCTGACTTTCCCTGCGCTGCGGCACAGATAGGACACAGTCGACGGTGAGACGAGCAGAGGGATGGTGGCAGTGAAGAGATCGAAGTGGGCGACTAGGCGTCGTGTTCGTGTGGCCACCGTCGAGGGCAAGGCTAGAAAGTTCGCGTCCGTGAGCCAAGACTCGAGTGAACGCGTGCACTGGTTTCAACACTGGTTCCCAACGATGGCTTCGTGAGGAGAGACACGCGTCAGCTCGTGATCGGCGCCGAAGTCGTGAAACGCGGGGAGAGCTGCAAAGGGAGTCAAGTTTTAATAAAGAAGATTTGCTCTAGTAAAAGAAGAGGAAATCATGGAAAAGTGTTGCATCTCAATCTCAATTTACTCTGATCTGTTGGTACAATACATACAAAATTCTGTACAATCCTCTTTCAATCACAAAAGGTAAAATGCCCCAAGTAATGGGTGCTGAAATTGCTCTTGTTGTTTGGCAGGTTTAAGGATGTAAATGGTCGGTAAAATCCGGTAAATTTCCGGTACCGTTTACCGGATTTTTCCGGTCTTTTCAGTTTTTTTCGGGATATACGGAAAACGGGATATGTTATTACAAAAACAGTACGATAAACGGTGAAACATATTTACCTTCCGTTTTCGGATTTCTCGGGAAAATCCGTATTTTAACCGTATTTTCCCGGTCCACAAAATTACCAAGGAGGCAAGAACTATACCTATTAGGGTTTAGGGTTTCAGATGTCATAGAAGATATATGGAGTGATCCAGACAACATGCCACATGATTTCTAGTTTATGTATCGTGTGTTTAAGACTTATATACTATGTGGTTAAAACTTCAGTGAACATGTATGATCATTTATGTGCGGTCATGACTATGTATTGTGTATTTGTGTGGTTGAGACTTGTATGTGGATGTGAATGAACAATCGTGTTTTAAGACTAATGTGTTATTGTGTGTTAAAATTTAAGAGTGGATATGTATGAGTGTATGACCAATTATATGTGGACAAGATTGTGTTTTGTGTACTTTTGTGAATGAGACTTGTATGTGGATATGAATGAACAACTGTGTGGTTAGGATTTGTTTATTGTGAGCTTTTCCGATTACAGTTATCGTTTCCCGATCAATTTCGAGCTATTTTGCTCGGATTTATCTGTTTTCGATATACCGAAATTTATCGGTTGTTATCCGTTTTCGACTTTCCCGTTTACCGATTCCGACCGAACAAAAAATTATGCGTGAGAAAACGGTTAGAGGTTTTTTCCGACCATGTACCGACCGTTTTCACCCTTAGGCAGGTTTATGTTTCAGATACATCACCAAAGCATGGATTTAAACTGTGTCTTAAACTATATGAATGGGTTATTTGGTTTCTTCTCCTGTTCCCAGTGATGGTATACATTAACCATGCTAATACTGATGTCCTTTGACTAGTAAAACAATGTGTTAAGGAAATAGTATGTGGTGATTATAATCTTCCTATCTAGCTCATTATGAGACTTCCTGTGGCCTGTCATGATATCACTTCTTTCTGTGGGTTATCTTGGATTAAAAAAATCCTTTCCATCTGAGCATATCTATGGTTTTATTTTGTTGTTTATCTTTTCAATAAGGTTGTGTTGCAGCTTATTTTGTTGACTGACTTTTGTATTGATGATACTCTTTTTACCCAGCTCATTATGAGACTTCCCTTTGTGGGTTGTCATGATAAGTGTTGTTCCTTTGTATTTGAGCTCGTTGAAGAATATTTTTTGGGGTGCTTTGGCTATTAGTACTTTTCTTATCAATCTGCTCCAGGTCTTATTGCATTGTCAGTAAGTGTTTTCTTCTTCATGCAACAAGCCTCAAGTGAGTACCACTTGTTCATCTCTTAAGATTTGTTTCAGTTTCATAATTTTGAATTTCCTTTCATGTGCATTGATTAGTGCTACAAATAGAATCCATGAATATCTTCATCTTAATTTAATTCAAAGTAGTTTCTTCGAGTTCATTTTTTCTACATAATAATCAGTAAACTTTACTTGTGCTGTTTCTCTCTTCTTTGACATGTGAAATGTAAATTAGAATGCCAATTATCATTTCTTGGATGGGACAGAAAGTTCAGTTTTTTTAATACACTACACACAAAGTTTAGTTTTTCCCTTTGCAATATTTTCGAATGTCACAGTATCCCAAACACTGCAATGTACTACTCCACCAGTGTGGCAATACAGATCCTTTGCTGTCTTGGTCTGTGCATGCCTGAATTATATGAGTTGTCAAACTTCAGAGTTACTACATTTCTTGGAGATGTATCAGAGTTTCTATTTGTAAGTTCGGGGTTGCTTATCCTCAGTGTTGTTGTAATGTTTTAGCTGATGCATGGCTTGCAAAATCGTGATGAACCTTTGATATGCACAAGGCTTGTAGTATATCTGAACTCTTCCCTTGTTTTCGCTTTCGACTACTCCTTGTGGCCAATTGTGATTGTGGATTATAAGATCATCTGATCATGGGACCTTGAACTTAAAATGCAATATCGTAGTATATCTTCCAGATTGCTTGATATTGATTTGGTCGAACTGTCATGTACTTGATTGTTTGCTTGTGAAAGGATCATGATGCCCAAGAGGGGGGGTGAATTGAGCTTTTCAATAAATCAACACTAATTAAAACCTAAGCAAGAGCTAAGCAAGAGCCCAACTTCACCCCAACAACTAGTACTAAGAATATAATACTAGAAATGCAACAAAGCTAAAATAATACTTCAAATACTTGCTAAACAAATACACAATGTAAAGTGCTTGAATTAAGTGCGGAATGTAAAGCAAAGTTTAGAAGACTCCTCCAATTTTTCCCGAGGTATCGAAGAGTCGGCACTCTCCACTAGTCCTCGTTGGAGCACCCGCGCAAGGGTATCGCTCCCCCTTGGTCCTCGCAAGAACCAAGTGCTCACTACGAGATGATCCTTTGCCACTCCGGCGCGGTGGAACCCTCGAGACCGCTTACAAACTTGAGTCGGGTCACCAACAAGATCTTCACGATGATCACCGAGCTCCCAACGCCACCAAGCCGTCTAGGTGATGCCGATCACCAAGAGTAACAAGCCGTAGACTTTCGCTTGACCAAGTGAAGCCTAATGCAAGTGGTGTGTGCTCTAGGTGGCTCTCGCTAGCGCTAATGAGGAACAAACGCGGATTATGATTCTCTAATCTCCTCACTAGGCTTGTGGTGCTTGCAATGCTCTAGCAATGTGCTGGAATAAATGTGGAGTGCAAGACATTGAATATGGTGGGTGGAGGGGGTATAAATAGCCCTCACCCACCAACTAGCCGTTACAGGCATTTCACTGCGCGATGGCGCACCGGACAGTCCGGTGCGCCACCGGTGCGCCAACGGTCGTTTCCAACGGCTAGTTCTGACAGCTAGCCGTTGGACTCATGGCGCACCGGACAGTGAACAGTTCACTGTCCGGTGCACACCGGACAGTCCGGTGCGGTGTCCGGTGTGCCACTAAAATTCAACTCTGAAAGCTGCGCTCTCGGGTTTCTGGGGAGGGGAAGCCTCTGCCGTGGACCAGCCTGGCCCCACCTGGCAGAGGGTGCACCGGACAGTCCGGTGCACACCGGACAGTCCGGTGCCCCAAGGCTAGAAACACTAACTCTTGTTTTTCAGCTGATTTTCAAATCGGTTTTCGTTCTACCTTGTGTGTGAGTTCTAGAGTGACACCTAGCACTGTGTATGAGTGTGATTGTGCACCAACACTACACTAGAACTCTCTTGGTCAAACTACTCATCGACAACCCCTCTTTATAGTACGGCTAAAAGAGAATAAAAGACCTAACTAAACCGCGAGTGTCCACATCTCCTTGACACTCGGACTCCGTAGACCTTCACCTTTTGTTTCGTCGTTTTAGCCGTCGCTTTGAGTTCTTATCTCCGGGATTGTTTTCACCGTTGTAGTACTTCTACCTGTCATGCGACCTAACTTACCATTTGTCTCTGCAAAACACACGTTAGTCACATATAATATTACGTTGTCATTAATCACTAAAACCAACCAGGGGCCTAGATGCTTTCAATCTCCCCCTTTTTGGTGATTGATGACAACCCTACAAGTTTTGTGAGAGTAGTTTGTTTTGAAGTTTCTGTCAAATAGAAAGAATGGTTAGTTATACTCAGTAATCTTTGACAGAAAGAACGTGTACCATAATAATAAGAGTGAGCGCATACACATCATAAGATTCTTGTTCATATAAAAGTGAAGTTAAATCAATGAAACAAGAACTAGAAGACTGGTGATAAAATATAAGGTGAAAACATAATACACACAGTCAATCATAAGCAACGAGAGTATATGTCGAGTTTGTGAGCCAAAAACATCAAGCTAGTACAAAGAGTAGCAAGCACATATATTACATCAAAATGACTCCCTACTAACTCTCTAACTCCCCCTAGCTCTCACAACTCGTATCTCTCCCCCTTTGGCGTCAAACACCAAAAGGGACCTGAACCTAAACATCTGAAGCAGGAGGAGGCGGCGGGGGCGCATCCGGTCGAGGTCGAGGTAGCAGAGCGAACGCCGGCGGAGGGTCAGAGTCAGTCTCGGATCCAGGATCTGCGGTAGAAGCTGGAGCTGGTACTGACTCGGACTGAGGCCGCGCTGCAGGAGCTACCGGAACAGAAGCGGTCACAGATACTGCCACAGCGGTAGTGGTAACAGCAGATGCTGGTGGCACTGGCGGCTGTGGGCAGACAGAGCTGAGAACCGGAGAGGTGAACGCCAAAGTGACCGGCCGGAGCGGAGAGGTACCAATAGGAGGTCCTGACAAAATCGATGGCACCACTGGAGCGTGAAGCGGAGGAGGTGGAGCAGACTGAACCGGAGGTACTGAGATACCAGAATGCTGAAGCATAAGAGCCATGAATGCCCTAGTCTCAGCCCGATCCTGAAGTAGCTGCTGCTGAAGTGCATCCTGCCTGTCCTGCATGTTCTGAAACATCGAGAGCATCCTCTCGAATAACCGGGCCTGCTCGGCCGCCAGGTTGGCCAGAATCGTAGCAAGAGCAGGGTCCATAGCCTGTGGAGGAGCAGGGGCAGCACTAGAACTCCCAGCCTCATGATCATGTGAGCGGGGAGGCATAGGAGGCGGAGGCGGAGGAGGAACCCCAAAATCATCATCATCATCATCATCATCAGCTGCTGTACCCTGAGTGTCAAACTGTCGAAGAGCTGCATCCTCGGCCTGAGAATCAAACACAGAAGCAGAAGCTGGCACAGGAATCTCAGGCGCAGGACGGTAGGATCCAAAAACAAGGCGTGAGGCCTCAAGGGTGCTCTGAAATCGAGGGGGCTGAATCAGCTGCGCAAAGATGTGGCACAAGTAGTGAGCATAAGGCAACTGCCGACGAGCACGAATCCCATCCAGAACGGTGTCCTCGATCTCACAAATCAGGAAGTCCACAACGTCAAACTCAGAGTGGGAGACCAGGGCACCAAGGAGCCAAAGCTGAATATGAGTGGTAGCCTCCCTGTATCCCATCCTCGGCAGAAGAGTCCGTCTGATGAGCTCATATAAGTACTTTGCTGCTGTAGTAAAATCTGCCGGAGAACGTCGCGACCCATCTGAAAAGGGCGGGCGGAACAGAGCCGCGACGTGAGCTGTACCCGGAGCCACACCGCCGTGAGGGCGACGAGGAGGGTCAGAAGTGCCGTAGCAGAGGCTGTGAAGGCGAGTCGTCGACTCGGGGAATCCAAATAGCTGGCGGATCTGACTGGCAGTAATTGTGACATCCTCTCGCTCAAAGCGGAACCTCATCCAGTGATGATCCAGGTCAATCCAAACAGAGGCGTAGAAGACTCGGACCCACTCCTCAACATACCTGCCGCTGATAGTCAGAAGGGTCTGAAGGCCAGGCAGATAGGTGAGGTGCGCCTCAGAGTCAGCACCGGCTGCAAGCAGAAAGGCTGGAAGATCCAAAAGCCGGTGCACTCGCAGAGCTATCTGAGCAGACATCTGAGCTCTGAAAAACGACTCCTGAATACGTGTGCTGAAAAGATCACCTGCTGCAGGGTCTCTCTGAGCTGGTAGCCAAGACTCCACGGGTACGTATCTGAACCTACGTACCTGTGCCGCAGTAGCACGCTGAAGGTCAAACAGACGAGGATCCGAAACCAGAGGACGAACCTCAGTCTCATCACGCTCCCGGAATCGAGGTGGAGGGATAGGAGGAGCTGAAGCGGGAGCGGGAGCAGGAGGAGCAGTGGAAGCTGGCGTAGTGGAGGTAGCGGGTATGGCTGTGGAGGTGGATGGAGCAATAGGAGTTACGGGAGCAGGCAGAGTGGGTGGCGGAGTGGAAGCGGAGGTGTGAGTGGAGGAGCGAGGCCGGGAGGTGAGATGACGAACACGGAATGCAATCTGATCGGATGGAGTCTGCGGCTGATCTCCAAGCTCGGCCTGCGCAGCGGCTGCAGCAGCTGCTGCCGCTGCACGGGCTGCTCTGTCCGTATGCCGCTTCTTGCGGCCTTCCTGCTGCTCCAAGTAAACAGTCTTGCCCTTGACCTGCCTGAAGGGGCGACGAGGATCCTCATCATCGCCTCCCCTGGCGCCGACACATTCTTCGTGCGCGGCATCCTGAACTGATGTCTGCAAATGAGAGAGAGTGACTAAGCACAGAGCAAAAATGACCGATAGATTTAGCAAAGAATGAGATGACTACCTGGAAAGCTCACACGAGAGGTGACGATCCAGGCAGGACGGGAGACGGCACACGGGCAATCAAGGTCACTGAAATGACAGAAGAGGTGAGCACGTATTAGTCACATAGTCATAAGTATATGAAATGTGAATAAATACATACACAAGAGAAATATGGCACAGGAAACACAAGATGAGACGATCGAGAAGTCAAACGACGTGAAAGCGACGTTTGAAGGATAAATAGTGCCATAGGAGGTTTGAAATTCGAATAGAGGCACGAAACGATATGGAATTGAGCTGATACTTCACGAAAGATTTTATATAGGTGAATATGAGTGAAGTGTGTGCTTGGTTTGAATTTAGGCGAAGAAAAAGGGATATGGGCACTCGGCTCGGAAACGATCGCTCAAAACGGGAAATTTAGTAAAATTGAAGCCTGGAAACTCGGATTGGCGTGAAATTTGGCGAGTAGGTTACTGGAAGTGTTGTGAAGGTGCCTGAAAATTTTGGGTTCAATTGGAGCATTTTTGGCTGGTTTGGGCATTTTACCGAACACGTGGTGGGCGAGATATTAGGGTTTCGGAGAAATGGCCATATGAGGAGTGAAAACCCTCCTGAAGGAGCCAAGAACCTGCAGGGATACATAATAGGGACAATTTAACACATTCCACCAGCTGGATTCACAAGATTTCACAGGATTTGAAGTGATGCACAAGGGGTGGAAACTCGAGTGCCACACTGCCTCTCAAACCGAGAGCAGGGGAGAAAATGATAGCGGGAAGGAGAGGGGGGAAGGTCTGCTCACCGGAGAGGGAAGAAGAGGAGCACGAGGGCACCAGATCGTCGGAGAGCCGCCGGAGGGTCGCCGGTGGGGGAGAGACGCCAGACAGAGACAGAGAGCGCTGGGGAACTGAGAGCCTCTGGCTCGGTCGGGCTGGAGGCCTTTTTAAAACGCGATATGGGCGCACCGGACAGTCTACAGTGCCTGTCCGGTGCACACCGGACAGCGCACAGTAGTTGTCCGGTGAACCACCGGACAGCGCACAGGAAAATGGATTTAGCGCGCGGCTGCCGGTGCACCGGACATTGCACAGTGCAGTGTCCGGTGCACACCGGACTGTCCGGTGAGCCCAGACAGAGGAGAGTTTGGAAAATTTTGAATTTTTCTATCTAACTCCCAACCAAACCAAATCCCAACTTATAATCACACAAAATAACACTTGTTGGGACAGGTATTGGCACCCTCATATATTTTTCAAAATATTTTGCCATAGGCTAGATAATTTTTAGAGAAAATAGGCAAATGGTGAAATTTGCATTTTGGCTTGCACTAGGGGTTTTCATGAGTGATTTGAGTTTTGAATACTCCCCCTAAGTGCAGTACCTCATGCATATTTCAAGAACCAATAATTGCATAAAAAGTAAGAATTTAAGTGCTAAAAGCTTAAAACTAAGACTTGTCAAGTTTGACCCGAGTTAAGCTTTTTCACTCGCTTTGTTGGCGGTTATCTTAACTAGGTTAGACAAGCCCTAGATGCAATACAAGGAATTTAAACATGCAATGCAAGCTTGACAACACCATTTGACATTTTACATAAAATTTCTGAGATCAAGAATGTTTAGTTCATTCCTCAACAAGCAAAAGCGGGTCTTATCAAGAGGCTTAGTGAAAATATCTGCTAATTGATCTTCCGACCTCACTCCTTCTAAAATGATGTCTCCTTTAGCAACATGATCTCTAAGGAAGTGATGACGGATATCAATGTGCTTGGTGCGAGAGTGTTGTACAGGATTATTAGCAATTTTAACAGCACTCTCATTATCACACAACAAAGGTACCTTTTTTAGAACTACGCCATAGTCTAGAAGAGTTTGTTTCATATATAAAATCTGTGTGCAACAAGCACCTGCGACAATGTATTCCGCTTCGGCAGTTGACAAGGCAACACTATTTTGCTTTTTGGATGACCATGAAACTAGTGATCTACCAAGCAGATGGCATCCCCCAGAAGTACTTTTTCTATCAATTTTGCAGCCAGCATAATCCGAATCGGAATAGCCAATTAAATCAAAAGTAGCTCCTTTGGGATACCACAGACCAATGCTTGTGGTGTGCCTGAGATACCTAAGAATTCTCTTAACAGCGCGAAGGTGAGCTTTCTTAGGATTAGATTGAAATCTAGCACACATGCAGACACTAAACATAATATCGGGCCTAGATGCGGTAAGGTATAATAAACTACCAATCATAGAACGGTAGAGAGTTTGATTAACCGGGTTACCTCCCTCATCTAAGTCGAGATGTCCATTTGTAGGCATAGGGGTCTTGATTGGTTTGCACTTCTCCATGTTGAACCTTTTCAACAAGTCTTTGGTATACTTCTCTTGTGAGAGAAAGTTACCATCTTTCATTTGCTTGACTTGAAAGCCGAGGAAGTATGTTAGCTCACCAATCATTGACATCTCGAACTCCTTCGACATCAACTCACCAAATTCCTTGCAATGATAGTCATTTGTCGAGCCAAAGATTATATCATCAACATATACTTGACAAATGAAAATATCACCGTTATGTTTCTTTGTGAAGAGAGTTGTGTCGACGGTCCCGATCTTGAAGCCCTTTTCGATGAGGAAGTCGCGAAGACGCTCATACCAAGCCCTTGGAGCTTGCTTTAGCCCATAAAGCGCCTTGGACAACCTGTAAGCATGGTTAGGATATCTAGGGTCTTCAAATCCAGGCGGTTGCTCAACATATACAAGTTCATTTATGAAGCCATTTAAAAATGCACTTTTTACATCCATTTGATAAAGTTTTATATCATAGCATGATGCATATGCAAGTAGGATACGGATGACTTCCAGTCGAGCAACCGGTGCAAAGGTCTCTCCAAAATCTAAGCCTTCAACTTGAGAGAATCCCTTTGCGACAAGTCTTGCCTTGTTTCTTACAATTACACCTTGATCATCTTGTTTGTTTCTGAACACCCACTTTGTTCCAATGATTCTTGCATCTTGTGGGGGCTTCTCCAGGGTCCAAACTTCGTTACGGGTGAAGTTGTTAAGTTCTTCATGCATGGCATTCACCCAGTCCGGATCCTGTAGCGCCTCATCTATACAAGTAGGCTCAACACAAGAAACAAAAGAGTGATGTTCAATAAAAGAGGCATGTCTGTGTGATCGAGTAATAACCCCTTGTGAAGGACTCCCGATGATTTGGTTTTGAGGATGAGCTTGAAGTAGTGATCAGTTTCTCCTGTCAACCACTTGGGAAGAAGATCCTGGAGCATCAATATCTTCGGCTTGTACCCTTGCTTGTTCATGAGAGACAAATGTATCTTCATTTGCATGCCTCTCATCTTTTTCATCATCTTGTGGTACATTTGATGAAGAAGCCCTGTCAATGATTTGCACTTCTTCTTCATCTTCTTTTGGTTTGATAGCTCCAATAGGCATGTTCTTCATTGCTTCCCTAAGTGGCTCATCACCTACATCATCAAGATTTTCAAGTGCTCCTTGGGAGCCATTAGTCTCATCAAATTCCACATCATATGTTTCTTCTACCACGCCAGTGGCATGGTTGAATACTCGATATGCTTTGGACTTTAATGAATAACCCAAAAGAAAACCAATATCACAACGTCTTTGAAACTTCCCTAGATGATGGCGTTTTTTGTAGATGTAGCATTTGCACCCAAACACCCGGAAGAAAGAGACGTCTGGCTTTTTTCCATTTAGCAGTTCATAAGGAGTCTTCGCAAGTAGCTGGTGAGGAAATAGCCTGTTTGATGCATAACATGCAGTGTTGACAGCTTCGGCCCAAAACCTTTCCGGTGTGTTATACTCATCAATCATTGTTCTTGCAAGAGTGATCAAGGTCCTGTTTTTCCTTTCAACAACTCCATTTTGTTGAGGTGTATATGTTGCAGATACTTCATGTTTGATCCCAATTTCATCACAGTACTCATGAATGTTGGTGTTGTCAAATTCTTTGCCATTGTCACTTCTAATCTTCTTAATCTTGCAATCAAATTCATTTTCTGCTTTCTTGGCAAACTTCTTGAATATAGATGCAACTTCAGATTTGTCATGGAGAAAGAACACCCAAGTGTATCTTGAGAAGTCATCAACAATCACTAGACAGTAGAGGTTGCCACCGGCACTGACATAATTTGTAGGTCCAAATAAATCCATATGAAGTAGTTCCAGTGGCCTTGATGTTGACATGAAAGCTTTAGTGGGATGTGTATTAGCAACTTGCTTTCCAGCTTGACATGCACTGCATGGCTTGTCTTTTTCAAACACCACATCCTTTAATCCTCTAACCATATCTTTCTTTAATACCTTCTTGAGTGTGCTCATCCCAACATGTGCAAGCCTCCTATGCCAAAGCCATCCAAGAGAAGCTTTGGTGAAGAGGCAAGTTCTTAAGTCTGCATCTTCTGAAGTGAAATCCACTAAGTAGAGGTTGTTGTATCTAAATCCCTTGAATACCATTGATTCATCATCCATTTTTGTTACAATAACCTCTGATGGAGTGAATAAGCATTGAAGTCCAAGATCACAGAGTTGACCCACTGATAATAAATTGAAGCTCAAAGGTGCAACTAAGAGAACATTTGATATTGATAAATCATTTGAGATTGCCACCTTGCCAAGTCCTTGCACTTTTCCTTTTGAATTGTCTCCAAATGTGATTTTATCTTGACCATCAACATTCTCATCTAGTGAGGTGAACATCCGTGGGTTGCCTGTCATATGTTGTGTGCATCCACTGTCAATGACCCAATGGCTCCCACCGGTCTTGTAGTTCACCTACATTCACAGACAATTCAAGCTTGAGTTTTGAGGGCCCTATATTGCATAGGACCAGTGACTCTCTCAATTAAGGACTTTGCCACCCAGATTTGTCTAGGTCTACTCTTGTTTGGTGGACCTAGGAATGTAACCTTAACCTTTCCATTTGCAACCTTTCTTAGAACATAGTGAGCATTGAAAGCAAATGGTCTTGAGTGCTTAGGCAAGGGAGTTGGTGGTTTAGCTTTGCAGTTGTGGGCAAAACGACCTTCATTCCCACACTCAAAGCATTTGATAGGCTTGTGAGTCTGCTTTGGCTTGTATTGAGTGGTAGCTTTCTTTTGCACAAAAGCATTGTATCCAATACCACTCTTGTTATTTTTCATAACAGTGTTCATAAGCAGCTCATTTTGGAGGTATTGACCCTTGTTGAACTTTTGCATACTTGTTGCAAGATGTTCATTTTCACTTTTTAGTTTCTTGACCTCATTTTTAAGCCTTTGATTATCCACTGCCAACTCATTGTTGAAATCATTGTTCTCAATAGTAACCTTTCCTCTAGTAGTTGCATCAGTCAAGTAGTTCTTCAATTTTTGATTGTCTAAAGTCAGGACTTCAACTTTTTCAGTCAATTCAGCATGTAGACTAGTTTGCTCTTCTTGAATCAAATCATCACATGAGGTTGCTACATCAAACTTAACAACAGGGTTAATAGCCTCATGTGTTTTGCAAGATAAAAGTTCATTTTTAACAAGAAGATTGTCATGATCAAATTTAATTTGAGTATAGTCTTCCTTGATCTTTACTAGTCTATTTTGCAACTCCCTATTAGCTTCATTTAATTTGACATATTTTTCCTTAGCATCTTTTAGGGAGTTTGTGAGCTCATTTACAGTTGATGACATAGTTTTATTTTCTTCTTTTATTTCATCACTAGCCTTTATAACTATGTCATACTTGGCATTTAAAGATTCATTTTCATTTTTCAACCTATCACATTTAGCTTTTGACTTTCTAATGATTTGAGTATATTCTTTAAGTAAGTCAGCTAACTCATCATATGAAGGTGAAGCAAATTCCTCATCACTATCACTATCACTATCATCAGCAATATTAATATCATTTTGTACCTTCCGTTCACCCCTAGCCATGAGGCATAGGTGAGAAGTGGATGATGGCGATGGTGGTGGTGAAGAGAAGTCCCCGGCGATGGCCGCAACTTTTTCATCATTCTCTTCTTCACTTGAAGAAGACCCACTTGATGATTCGATGTCGGTGAGCCAATCGCCAACAATATACGCCTTTCCATTCTTCTTCTTGTGGAACCTCTTTTGCTTCCCATCCTTTCTCTTGAAGAATTTCTTTTCCTTCTTTTCATCATCGCTGTCATCTTCTTTCTTGCCCTTGAACTTGTTCTTCTTGGGCTTGTTGCATTGATGAGCAAGATGACCAAGCTCACCACAGTTGTAGCAGTCCATCTCAGAAATGGGCTTTCTTTTGTTGGAAAAGAACTTCTTCTTTCTTGAATCAAATTTGATGCCTTCTCTATTTAGCTTCTTCAACATCTTGGTGGTCTTCCTTACCATCAAGGCAATGTTTGCATCAAGGTCATCATCACTTGAGGATTCTTCCTCAACTTGTATTTTTGATTTTCCTTTTCTTTCATGATTTGCTTTGAGAGCCAAATCCTTTCTTTTGGAAGATGATTCTTCTTTGTCGTTGATGTGCATGTACATTTCATGGGCATTGATCTTTCCCAAAATTTGTGTAGGTGTGGTAACTGAAAGATCCATTTGATGTAGCACAGTGACAATGTGTCCATATTTGTCTATTGGGAGGACACTGAGAATCTTCCTCACAACATCCGGTTGTGAGATTTGAGTAAGCCCCAATCCATTAACTTCCTCTACAAGAATATTAAGTCGTGAGTACATAGCGTTTTCATTTTCATTAGTAAGCATTTCAAAAGAATTTAACTTTCGCATGGCTATGTGATATCTTTCCTCACGTTCACTTCTAGTTCCTTCGTGTAGAGCACAAATGTCCATCCACAAATCATGAGCATTTTTATGATTTCTTACTCTATTGAATACATCTTTGCAAAGGCCTCTAAAAAGGGTGTTTTTGGCCTTAGCATTCCATTTCTCATAATTGAATTCATCACCTACAAGATTTGTGGGATCTCTAGGTTCGGGGAACCCTTGTGTGGCGGCTTTATAGACACCAATGTCTATAGCCTCTAAGTATGCTTCCATACGAATTTTCCAATAAGGAAAATCGTCACCATAAAAAACGGGAGGAGGTCCATCCCCACCGGACATCGTAACTCTAGCGGTTAAGCTAATCTATGAGCAACAAGGCTTTGATACCAATTGAAAGGATCACGATGCCCAAGAGGGGGGGTGAATTGGGCTTTTCAATAAATCAACACTAATTAAAACCTAAGCAAGAGCTAAGCAAGAGCCCAACTTCACCCCAACAACTAGTACTAAGAATATAATACTAGAAATGCAACAAAGCTAAAATAATACTTCAAATACTTGCTAAACAAATACACAATGTAAAGTGCTTGAATTAAGTGCGGAATGTAAAGCAAAGTTTAGAAGACTCCTCCAATTTTTCCCGAGGTATCGAAGAGTCGGCACTCTCCACTAGTCCTCGTTGGAGCACCCGCGCAAGGGTATCGCTCCCCCTTGGTCCTCGCAAGAACCAAGTGCTCACTACGAGATGATCCTTTGCCACTCCGGCGCGGTGGATCCCTCGAGACCGCTTACAAACTTGAGTCGGGTCACCAACAAGATCTTCACGGTGATCACCGAGCTCCCAACGCCACCAAGCCGTCTAGGTGATGCCGATCACCAAGAGTAACAAGCCGTAGACTTTCGCTTGACCAAGAGAAGCCTAATGCAAGTGGTGTGTGCTCTAGGTGGCTCTCGCTAGCGCTAATGAGGAACAAACGCGGATTATGATTCTCTAATCTCCTCACTAGGCTTGTGGTGCTTGCAATGCTCTAGCAATGTGCTAGAATAAATGTGGAGTGCAAGACATTGAATATGGTGGGTGGAGGGGGTATAAATAGCCCTCACCCACCAACTAGCCGTTACAGGCATTTCACTGCGCGATGGCGCACCGGACAGTCCGGTGCGCCAACGGTGCGCCACCGGTGCGCCAACGGTCGTTTCCAACGGCTAGTTCTGACAGTTAGCCGTTGGACTCATGGCGCACCGGACAGTGAACAGTTCACTGTCCGGTGCACACCGGACAGTCCGGTGCGGTGTCCGGTGTGCCACTAAAATTCAACTCTGAAAGCTGCGCTCTCGGGTTTCTGGGGAGGGGAAGCCTCTACCGTGGACCAGCCTGGCCCCACCTGGCAGAGGGTGCACCGGACAGTCCGGTGCACACCGGACAGTCCGGTGCCCCAAGGCTAGAAACACTAACTCTTGTTTTCAGCTGATTTTCAAATCGGTTTTCGTTCTAACTTGTGTGTGAGTTCTAGAGTGACACCTAGCACTGTGTATGAGTGTGATTGTGCACCAACACTACACTAGAACTCTCTTGGTCAAACTACTCATCGACAACCCCTCTTTATAGTACGGCTAAAAGAGAATAAAAGACCTAACTAAACCGCGAGTGTCCACATCTCCTTGACACTCGGACTCCGTAGACCTTCACCTTTTGTTTCGTCGTTTTAGCCGTCGCTTTGAGTTCTTATCTCCGGGATTGTTTTCACCGTTGTAGTACTTCTACCTGTCATGCGACCTAACTTACCATTTGTCTCTGCAAAACACACGTTAGTCACATATAATATTACGTTGTCATTAATCACTAAAACCAACCAGGGGCCTAGATGCTTTCAGCTTGCATCATTAAATTAATCTTATATTGATTTGGTCGAACTGTCAAGTATATCTTCCACATTGTTGTTTGCTCTCTGTGGGCTTTTGTGCGCCGGCAAGGAATAAATGAATAAAATTTTGTGTCTTTAATCTTTACTAGAAACGTTCCAAAACAAAGAATAAAATTTTTTGCGTATTTTGCGTCTTTATTAAAAAAACATCTTAAAAAGTAAAACTTTATGTGTAATTTAGCGTCTTCGTTAAGGACATCTTAGAAAAGTAGAATTTTATGGAACTGGACGCATCACGCTGATAGAATTCATGGGGAAAGTTGTGTGTGGTTGCCAGAACGAAGCACAGGTCTAGGCGTGTGGACAGACTCCAGAGAATAGGGAAAAAATACATCTGGAAGTTATGTAAACCAACACGTTTATATAATAACTTTAGGCCTTGTTCGTTTGCGTTTGGAAGTTATGTAAATCATCCACTCCGGCTGCGGATCACCGGAGAGGGGATGGAGCAAACCATCGGCGACAAGGGCCTCCAGATCGTCCACCGTGACGGTGGAGAAAGGCCATGAGTCGCGCGGCGGAACGACGGTTACCCGGTCGGCCATCGCCAAACGAAGGGGGTGGCGGCGGAGAGGACAAGGTGCGTGGTTTTCTTTCTCTAGCTATTCCCTTGGGTCACGGAAACCAAAACAGGAGGCGAGCGGCAGAGTAAAGAACCACCACCGGTCCCTCTTCCGGGTATATAAAGGCCCGAGCAAGACCCGTTCAAACACTTCGCCCGAACCCGCCGTGAAATTCAAACTCGAAGGCGAAACGTCCGTTCCTCGAACGACTCGCGCACGCACAACGGCTGCCCCGCGAACCACCCGTCCCGTCGCATTAACTCCGTGGCAGGGCAGGCGACACCTTTGGCAGGCGAAGCGGGTGACGTTTCACCTCTGCCATGATGACCGCGTCAAAAAAGGTGCGCCACAACGTTTAAATTCATATCCTTTTCTTCCTCCCCTTTCTCTCTCTTGCTACAGGGACCGGGAAAGGGGATATTCCGAAAGGGATCCGTCTCCGTGAAGGAAGCGGGCCCCGAGCCCTCCTACTGATCAGGGGTTCGAAGGCTGGCCCCTCGGAAGGGGTTCGACAGCCGCCCCAGAGCACTCGGGCTTCAGGCTCATTACTGATCAGAGGTTCGAAGGCTGGCCCCTCGGAAGGGTTCGACAGCCGCCTCAGACCACTCGGGCTCCGCGCCCACTACTGATCAGGGGTTCGAAGGCTGGCCCCCCGAAGGGTTCGACAGCCGCCCCAGAACACGTAGAGCGAGGGATGACTCTGGGTACGTCCGATACATGGCCGAGGCTCGGGCTACGCTCCCGAGGTACCCTAGGACATTTCCGAGACCAGCAGGAGCGATTCTGTAACGGAATCCCATCGGAGGGAGGCATCAAGCCCTTGGACCCTATCGAACGGGACCGGGTCCGGCAAATCACCTGCAGGTACTTTTGGAGCGCGCCTCTGGGCCACTAGCCGACCCTTATCGAACGGGGCACGAGCGTCCACTCGGATCACCCGTTAGCAACTCACTGGAGACACCATGTTCAGCGCCCTCCGAGGGCAACATGGCGCTTCCCCCCCTCCTTGCGGAAAGGCGACGAAGGGGCGTATGATAAAAGCCGAGTCAGTCCTTGATCGTCCTCTCGCTCTGTGTAGAGGCTCGGGGGCTGCTCTCGCAAACCCGGCTCCAGCCAAACCGTTGACAGCGTCAACAAACCAGCCCGAGAACTCGGAACCTGACCATGCACCCGGGCTACGATCAGATCGCATGAGGGAACAACCAGACCGGCTGAGGCATCACGAAAGGCATTAAGACCGCAGAGGAGTCAAACAACTCCTCCGAGGCCTCGGGGGCTACACCCGGCGGGTGCGCTCGCGCGCACCCACCGGAACAAAATGTAACCGAGAAAGGCCGGTCCCCTTGCAAAAAAGTGCGACAAAGCCTCCAAGCGAGTACCAACACTCCCTTTGAGGCTCGGGGGCTACTGTCTGGGACCATAATTAGGGGTACCCCCAACACTCTTAAACTCGGCTGGTAATCACTATCAGCACAAGCTGCAGAGCCTGATGGGTACAATTCAGGTCAAGGCTCCGTCCACTCAAGGGACGCGATCTCGCCTCACTCGAGCCCAGCCTCGGGCAGGAACAGTAGACCCAGGCGGATTCACGCCTCGCCCGAGGCCCTCCTCAAGCAACGGGCGCACCCTCGACTCGCCCGAGGCCCAGCACGGGCAGGCTTCGCAGTGAAGCAACCTTGGCCAGATCGCCTCGCCAACCGACCGTATCGCAGGAGCATTCAATGCAAGGATCGCCTGACACCTTATCCTGACGCACGTTCCTCAGTCGGCAGGGCCGAAGTGACCGCAGTCACTTCGCCCCTCCACTGACTGACCTGACAGGAAAACAGCGCCGCCTGCCCTGCTCCGACTATTGTGCCACCCGCCAGAGTGAGGCTGACAGCAGCCGAGTCCAGCCTCAGGCGCCACAGGAAGCTCCGCCTCGCCCGACCCTAGGGCTCGGCCCCCGCCTCGGCCTCGGAAGGTGGTCTCCGCCTCGCCCGACCCCAGGGCTCGACCTCAACCTCGACCTCGGAAGGCGATCTCCGCCTCGCCCGACCCCAGGGCTCGGGCTCAACCTCGACCTCGGGCGGAATCGCGTCCTTGCCCAACCCCGGCCTCGGCCTCAGGAGGAGTCTCCGCCTCGCCCGACCTTGGGCTCGGACCGACCACGCCGCAGGGGGTACATCATTGACCTACCCCTAGCTAGCTCAGGCTACGGGGGAACAAGGCCGGCGTCCCATCTAGGCTCGCCTCGTTGACAAGTAATGATGGCTCCCCGCATGCGCCCATGACGACGACGGCTCTCAGCCCCTTACGGAAGCAAGGAGACGTCAGCAAGGTCCCGACAGCCCCGACAGCTGTGCTTCTACAGGGCTCAAGCGCTCCTCCGACGGCCACGACATCGCATGCACAGGGCTCTAGCACCTCTCCGACAGCCACGTTGGCATGTACATAGGGCTCTGGCTCCTCTCTGCCGGACATGTTAGCATATTGCTACACCCTCCATTGTACATCTGGACCCTCTCCTTACATCTATAAAAGGAAGGTCCAGGGCTCTCGTACGAAAAAGGTGGCCGCGCGGGAGGACGGGCTGACGAACAGGCTCTCTCCCTCACGAACGCTTGTAACCTCCTACTGCAATCGCATCCGCCCTGGGCGCAGGATAACACGAGCCGCGGTTCTCTTTTCCCCCTTGTGTTCCATCTCGCGTCGACCCATCTGGGCTGGGACACGCAGCGACAATTTACTCGTCGGTCCAGAGACCCCCCGGGTCGAAACGCCGACACCAATGACAGAAATTTTAGGAACAATTACAATTTTAAACTACGGATAGGACCGCTCGTTCACTCAATTTCTTCCCACGAGACAACCAGCCAACAAGTGATAGACACATACCATGATGATCGATAAACCTCTAGAACTAAATATTAATCAACTAATAAATTATTGATTGAATTAGAGCAGCTAACAACTAATGTCTATTCGAGAGCGAGAGGTATGGTTAGCAAGTCGTAGTTGGTCCATTACTTGGCTCATTATAAACCTCTTGTAAATATTTGTGGTCATGTTAGTTAGTTGCCAAAATTAACTGAAGACATCCGAACAACTTAACTAATAGTTTAACTATTAATTATTTTTTAGTAAAACTAGCTAATAGTTAACTAATTAATTTCACCAGTAATTTTTTAGCCAACTAATTATTTGCTCTAGTGAGTTTAAACACCCCTCATTCTAATCTATACTATTTTATTAATAACCTAACTAGGTATATATCCATGGTTTGTCCTCTTTCGAATGGTTGGATGCTTAATATTCGTACAGTTTACACCCTATACAAGACCATCATGCCTCAGGGTGTCTTAGGCTAACTTCAACGGTTGCTACTAGGAGACCTCCTTCCCTACCTATAGCGGCGGCACCTAAAAGCCCCCCCCCCCCCTGTTCGGCTGGTATGTTCTCTCTCCCTCTGGCTGTGTCGTGTTCCCCTTTCCTTGATCTCATCTCGTGTTGAAATCTTAACAGCGTGATGCAAAAATAGGATATAGTGAGCCAAATGTAGAGGAAACCGCTGAAAATAGCCTTAGAAGAGCCAAGATACTCATGTATATAAAGCCCTCATCTTATGGCACCAGGGGCCCGGCCAACACGGGAGTTGGCCCCCAAAACCCAGGGCCCAAGGGATAGCATCAAGCCGAGTTCATATGTATATATCTCTTATTAATGTAGTTTTTGGAATTTTTTTAACAGCATCTGAGGTAATGTCTTTCTCCACACTGACAGATGGTTCGTAAAGCCATGCAAAGTATAAGAACGTAATCTTTGTTTTGGAGTTAAAAACCCGACTTGGGAGTGAGAATCTTTTTTGTTTTCTAAACCAAGGTTTTGTATGCTTTTAGGTTGCTATGTTTCAGGTGCGTAAATTTTAGATAACGGTTACATGCAACAATTTTATGTAACCAACTAGTAGTACAGTTAAAAGGACAACCGTGGACACTCACTCCTTTTTTTTTTTTTTGAGGTAGAACACAAGTTCTTTATTACTGGTTCAAAGTGAAATTACAATTCCCGCTAGCTACTTACAAAAGACAATTAGAGAAGCAATCTAGCCAAAATAAAACAGGAGCCAACTCTACAGCCTTACTTGCACAAAGGTGAGCTAACTCATTTCCCTCTCTATTAACGAAAGAAACACCAAAGGATCTGAAAAACACACTTCTCTCTCCTGACCACCGCAAGAATACCTTTTCTCCACTATGGAGTGGATTTGCCCCAAAACTCTTCATCACCAGCTTGTCCAAAATCTATGGTAAATCATTTAATGCCTTGTTCCATTATTCCTACGCCACATGGTTTAGATAAGATTAGAAAAAGTTAGTGGAGATTTTAACTTGCTATAGATTTAAACTCGCCAAATCTCATCTAATCCACACTTTGTACTCTTCACATTCCAAAACGTATATGATGTTTTCTCCAAAATAGAGGAAGGTAGATATTTTATATGTTTCGGTAGCATGTTATTGCATTTTTGTAGGGCATAGTAACAATGCAATGCATGTTAATATGTTGTGGTCTTTTCATGCCAGCATGATAAACCCATTGAAATTGAATGGTATCTTCTTCTGCCGTCCGTCCCTGCCCCCTTCCAAGTTCGCGGGGTACCACCACTAGATCCATGCGCGCATCACAAACGCACCATCCAATCCCCTTCAGACAACTCATATGTTGGTTCAGGTTTCTCATTTGTTAGTTTTTTTTTCTTCTACTGATGAAGAATTTAGCTACGGATCCAGCTTGATGAAGATTATAAGAAGCTGTGAACCTCTGCTATGTACTGATCTGAAAAAAAATTGCGAATTAGTTGAACATATGATTAAAGGAGAATAATTGCGTCACAGAATCCTTTTGAGCTAGAATCAACATGAACCCAGCTTACAACATCGGAAAGACATAGGCATTTTGAGCTAGAACCAACATGATCCGGTTATGCTAAGCAACAATGCATCCTAAGTGAAGAGACCATCGATATGCCTGGGTAAAATCAGACCTTCACTGCTGGAGTCTGGTGGATTTTGTGATAGATTCCAAGGCAAGAAATTCCACACAGCACCACGAGCAAGCCGCATCAGTCCACAGCATCCCTCTGCATCTCCTGCTCCCTCCTGAGTTCCTTCTTCTTCCTCATCTTCGCTCTAGGCTTCACCGTCCGGTGCAGCAGATGCTCGGTCTGGAAGGCGACCATGGCGCGGAGCACACCGAGCATGGTTTCCTCGACCACGGCGCCCTCCCGCTCCGGCTCCAGCAGCCGCAGCGCCCTCGCCACGGCCTCCATGGTGCTGACGCACCCCTTGCGCGGCTCCTTCCTCACCACGAGGTCGGACTCGAACATGCTGTCCCCGTCGGCGCGGCTGTCGACGGGGAGGGCGACGGGGACCGCGCCCAGCGACGCGAGCACGGCCAGGCTGGCCGCGTGCATCTCCCTGGCCTGCCTCCAGGTGCCGTCGAGGAGGAGGAGGGTGGGGGCGGCGCGCGCGGGCCGCGGCGTGGACCGGCACCAGGAGACGAGGTCGGAGGCGGCGGGCGACGGGTAGAGCAGGAGGACGGGGCCCGGGGCGGGAGCGGTGGAGGAGGGGAGGAGGCGGCGGCCCGGGACGAGGCGGAGGTTGGAGAGGCAGCGCGCGAGGAGGGGCAGCGTTGAGAGCGGGTTCCGCCGGAGGGCGTGCGGGTGGTGGAGGATGACGATGGTCGTGGAGGTCTGGAGAGGGGAGGCAGGGAGGTACGGGCACAGGCAGACGCGGGACGGGCGGCCACAGCCGGCGTGGCAGATGGAACGGCCGGGAGAGGAGGAGGAGGCGGCGGCGACGCCGCCATCGCCGTCGTCGCAGTCGGAGGGGACTGGATCGAAGTCGTCCATCGGGCCCACTGGTCAGTTGCTCGCTGGCTGGCTGGCTGGCTGGATACTTTCTCTTTTCTTTCCTTACTGACATATAGCCCACGGCCTATCCCATTAGGCCTACCTAAGCTTTTAGCAAGTTTAGTAGGACTGGGCCGAATGGTTGGAAGGCACGTTTCGAAATCAGAATAATAGAAAGATTTTGCTCATGGTCATTTACTGTGAAATAAAAATACAGTAAAAGTTTATGGAAATCACTCTTGACAACGATAACATCGATATCATATAAACACACACATAATCGCACACAAAATCACCCATGTAAACGTATATTTCTACAGTTTATATAAAAGATGTAGGAAGTTAAAAAAAACCATAGAAAGTTTATATTTTTGGTGTAGTAATATGCATGCACACATCCAATCCGAGAGACAGATATATCCGGTCCTCTATTTGATCATATAGACTTTATATTCAAATTATATTACCTTCGTTCTCGAATATTTGTCGTCCTCTAGTTTATTTTTAAATTAAACTATGACAAATAAAAAAGAACGAAAGGTGTATCTCTTAACATGATTTACAACTCAGTATTTGTTATTTTTAAAAAATTAAAATATTTTAGAATCCTCAAATATTGTTGTAAGCTCAAAAATGTTGAAATTTAAAATTTTAGAAGATAAATTAATCTTAGATATTGATATGGTCTATACCAAAGTTGTATTATCATAGAGTCTACAGCTTTATAGCTGAAAGTTTTTTTTTAATTTAAAGTCGCTTAGAGTCTCAAATATATGTTATAAATTTATAAAATTTGAATTTCTAGATGACTCCAAATGTTAACGGAAAATGAGTCTATGGTTGTGGTAGAGAGGTAATATGTGTATTAACGGAAATTGGGTGCTTCCAAACAGACCCTAAATATTTTAGAATCCTCACTTTCTATAAACCAGTTTCTTAAAAATTGGGTGCTTCCAAACAGACCCTAAATGTTTGGGTTTCTTGAGACCATTAACAAAGCCGGACATCTTAAAATGCCAATCTCCTCAAATGGTATTAACGGAAGACATCGGACTTTAGAAAACTTGGTTAACGCATGACTTAGTCAGACACTCCAAACACCCGCTGCAAAAAGCTACTGTATATACTAGTAGTGCCCTTTATGTATGTATGCTAGCTTTACCAATCTAAAAACCAAACAACACCCCATGTGCATGAATTCATAGGTTAAAGTGACGTTGTGTGTGGAGTGATTAATTCCACTTGCATCTTGTTTTGCAAGACAAGAAAGACCTGATATGCCTAGTTGTATTCATACTACACCTCCTTTTGTTTGGACATGGTGTCTTTTTCTTCCTTGACATATACATAGGACATCATACATTCCAAGAGCCGGACATGCTATCATAGATCGACATGGGAAAATTAAACCATATAAAAACACTCCTTAGTTGTCCTATCTATATATATAGTAGCTAGATGATATTACTTGCAAGCCACTTGGAGTATACTAAATGAAATATCGCACATAAATACAACAATGTTGGTTAGTGATGAACGAGCCTACCTCACCAAATGCCTTTTTTCTTCTTCAAATATAATGGCATTTGTGCTTGGTAACAAGGAACTTGTAGGTAAAGTGATGGTATATGCATGCATACACGTATATATAGTACCGTATGATCTTTAATACTGGTTCAAAAAACTCTTTTGAATTAACTCATAGATCATCCTTTTAGTTCCGGTTGATATATATTACTAACTAGGGCTACACAATCTATCTATCTCTACTATACTTAAAGCATCAGCTTTAACGGTCGTCCCGCGTCATCTTTTTAGGGCATGTACAGTGGAGAGACACCAAAACGGTTCTCCAAGCACAAGAGACAACTAAGAGACTCTATTATACAAAAGAGTGTCTATAAATATAGTCTATTAATAAATACAGAATTAAATGCATTTGTACAACAGCAGATCGATAGAACAGACGACAAATTCGTACAGTAGGAAGTGAAGCGTCTGTTACTACTTGGTTTATGAGCCAGAGGCGTCTCTTCACGGAGAGACGACTTTAAGACTTTTTTTTTTGCAAATACACCCCTTAAACACCTTAAGAGCCTCCATATTAAACATCAATGTACATGCTCTTATAAAAAAAGTCTATACATTTCTTCTAAATCAACTCAACGTAAAATATTAAAAAGTGGTCCAGCAGCTGGTGTTTGAACCCACACCCTGATGAAAGAAGAGTGGAAGACACTAGACAAAGTTGTCTAACCAGTAGAACATCATACTTAAGTGTTTATAATATTGAATATAAATTGAACATATGTATATATGCTTTTTTGAAAAATTTAAAATCATAATCGTGCCGGGTCGGGCCAGCACTACGGGCCGAGGCTACGGATCAAGCACCGCACGACACTCATGCCGGGTTGGCCCATACACTATTAAATGGGTCGTGCTTCGGGCCGGCTCGCCAGACACGACCCATTTGGCCATCTATACCTCCGCACGATATTAATGGTCCTCGCCTCATTTGCCACCACCTCGTTCGCTATTCTACTTATTTTCTCTCTCCCCTCATGCCTCCACCTCTGCGCCACCCTATTCTCGGCAGAGGGCGTAGGAGCAGACGCTTCCTTCCCGTATTCGTCCGACATCAGCCCCGACACCGACTTGCGCAGTGGCTATTGCACGTCCACGAGAACGTTTCACATCCTGCACGCACCATCGTTTTCGCCGTCGTCGGACGTCCTATTCGTCTTCTCTGCCTTCGCCCTGTTCTTCCACCCCAACCTACTGTCCCCGCCCACGGTCGCAGCCGTGAGCCGACCGACGCTCGTCGATGGGGGTACAGGGTGAGTCAGTCATGCTCCTGGCCTTTCTCCGTACGCGCCGTCGAGAAGGACATGGTGGCGCCTGCCACGCTTAGGTTATCTTAGCGATGAGGAGTCCAGGTCTGAGATATTGGACAACTAAGGCCCGTAGCGTGGCAGCAGTCGGCATATGCTACGGAGTTCGTGGTAGTGTTGTGTCGCTTCGGTGGGTCCAGTACTGGGAAGACACTCGCATTCTCTCGCCCTTCTCGGACTGACTCCTGCTGCGGGTGCCTCTTAGTTTGGAGCTGCTCCGACTGGGCTTCTTTCTCCGTGTGCTCTCTCCCTATATATCTAGCGGTATACTACCTATGTCGCCTCCAGATGTCCAGGTCTTCGTCGTGTCCTTCTCCGGCAACGAACAGGTATGCCCGCCTCTTCCCTTTTCCTCCTGCTCTACGAAACCTTAAAAGTGGGGGAGGCGAGGAATGGTGGTCTCTGATTTGCTGTCTATATACTCGTGCGTTTATAAAAAATATTATGCGAAGAGTAGAGATAACCAATAAAAAATCTTGAGATTTTTTTGATGGATAATTTACATGGGTATTATTGTAAGCCGTCGCAACGTACGGGTAACCGACTAGTATTAGTCTATGCCAGTGTTAGCAGCCGATAATGCTTTAAAATTATTTAATTTGGATTGATAACAACAACCGAGACTAATATAGATCATTACAAATTAAAATTAAAATCCTTCGACGCCTTCAAGCCTAAATATCGAGACTAATGCTTTTGTACAAATATTCTCCAAGCAAGGTTGTTTCTCTACCCGTGTATAGGGATGACGGATGCTTGGTGGGCCCATAAGGCCATATACCCATACTAACTAAAAAAAATACCACATTACTTATCATAGATACAGAAATACCCTATATCCATGTCCAACATGGATAGCAAGTACCCATTGGGTACCTATACCTACCAATATTTTATTACATATAGTTATTTTAATCTCAAAAGTAAGTGTTGGGGGCTTTCCTCTTCTGAAGGTCCTAAAAAACGTGACTGACCATATGTTTTCAGTATGATATGGATTATTACATGAGACTTTGGCTTCGGGATGAAGGTTTTCTATCATAGCAAAGATATACACGATGTAAATATGTAGCCCGAAGGTGATAGGAATGGACGCCGAAGCTATGGTCGAAGAGCTTCGGCTTAATATGGTGACGAAAACCAAGTACGATGCTGACCAAAAGGGGAAAAAGACTACTTAGTTCTTAATGATTTGTGTTATGCAGTAAATATCTAGGACATGAATGTAATTTTACCTGGACATGCTTCCTGTGCTTATAAATAGATGAACAGTACCACCGTACTGTTCACGCTAACTGTAATCGCTCCTTCGCGTCTTCACCTTCGAGTAAGTCAAAGGTATTAATATAATATGAATTTCATTGATATTCCTATATGTCTTATGGAATGCAAATTTTCAAGAATCGATGAATTCACGTTATTGTTTATTTGTGAGATGACGAGGGCTTGTCCTTCATTACCTTCGTCTGAAGATTATTATGTTCATGAGGAAATAATGCTTCGGAAGACGAAAGCCCCTTAATAATTAACGACTATGTTGCCTTGTTCTTAATTCACAGCATTTGAGAACAAGTGACCAACAGTAAGCGCCAAATATAAAATTTTGAAGCCCTCTATCTCATCAATAATGAAAGATACTAAAATAGCATATTATATTTATATCCAACATGATAAATTCATCAAAATCCAGTAACATTCAACATTAAATGGTAATATCAAACCATTTGATCACACAAAATATAGCACTCATGGTCTAAAAGAGAGTTCTCAACAACATCATACAACATTAAGATAGTTATCTAATTGTTCAGATCATGCTTAATATTTAAATATGTAAGTTGTTGAAAATTAAGGGGCATCCTTCATTCCTTCTTTTCTAATTTTATATGGAACATTTCTAATAATTCGGAGACACATGTCATAGATTAGCTGGTTTCCCAATGGTAGCAAGTATGGGGTCACATATATGCCCATTGTAGGTGTACATTTAGGCTGGACAGCTAGGCTGGCTCGAAGAACTAAAAAAGCCTGGGCTAGACATGACACGCCCCGAAATATTTTAGTGCCGGACCGGGTTTGGGCCGAGGTCGCAGCCCATGGCGGGGACTCGCACGATCCGTTTAAGGCAGGCACGAAATGACCCATATAGAGGTACAAAAGGTATATATATATTCATTAAAACCAAACTTCATTCCACACTTTCATGTACTTGATAAAGAACACAAAGCTAGAGATGATGCTAATTAGATGTTTTTTTATAGCTTTGAATTAGAGTATGTGATGTAATTTTACTTTTGTTATGAACATTGGATAATGAACTGAACTTACGAACTTTATATAAAGCTGATTATATTTTTTTTCCTTTTTGAAGGAAACATGTGCCATCTAAGAGGGGGTGAATTAGGACTTCTAGGATTCTCTCTAAACTAGGCCACAAATAAATCCCTAGAACAAAACCTATGCAATTAATCAAACTAGAATGTGCAAACTAGGTTTTGTCTAAGTATTGTTATCTCTACCCCAATGTCTAAGTTTCAATTCTAAACAATTTAAGTATAAAGACAAGATTGAAACTTAAAATCTTAATATAAATGCGGAAGCTAAAGAGTAAGGTAGAGATGCAAACTCTCGTTGATGATGCTGGTATTTTTACCAAGGTATCCGGAACCACGCAAGGTCCCGACTAATCCTCGTTGGTGCCCCTACGTGAAGGAAAGCTCACACGAGGGTCAAGCACCACGGTCGAGTAACTCCGTAGAGAGTCGCTGGCCTTATCCATGTGCAAGTGGTGCTCCGCTTCCGGCTCCTCTCGGATGCTCCCCGCCGTCTCTACTATCGACTTTCCGGCTGAAAACGCCATAGGCCTCGTTCCCTCAGGTATACGGTGGCGGTCATGACACAAACTCGGTTGTCACGGTCTCGCTAGACTCTCGCCCCATTTGGTACAATTACAACTATTCGCGCAAGAGCCGAGGGGTTGTGTGGTTTTTCTAAACTCACTCAACTAACTAGGATTCACCTAGAGCAAGTGTTAAAGCGGTCTAACTAACCTAAGCACTTCGCAAAGCACCTATGCTAATCACCAAGTGATTCTATTAAGCACTTGGGTGTATAAGCACTTGGTAATGTCTACTATATGCCTTAGTATGTTGCTTGGGCTCCCACATTTGAAATGGCCGGTTGGGGTGGTATTTATAGGTCCCAGCCCCATTTCTAGTCGTTGAACAAAAAGCAGCAGCTTTCTTTCGACGGACACATCGGACAGTCCGGTACGCACCGGACAGGGCACTGTTCACTATCCGGTGCCTGACACGTCAGCCGACCGTTGGGGTCTGCAGCAGTCGACCGTTGGATCCGACCGTTGCTTAACTGTCTGGTGTACACTGGACAGTCCGGTGCTGCAGCCTGACGGCGCCTGTCCGCGGGCTCCTCTGCGCAGATTGTTTGGTTGTCCCACCAGACAGTCCGGTGCACACCTCACAGGTATTGTGCTCTGTCCGGTGCACCACCAGACGCTGGCTAACTGCTTTTTTCTTGGATTTATTTGCTGATTCTTTTGGGCTTCTTTTGTTCTTGAGTCTTAGACTTCTATGCTTCTTTTTATGTCTTCTTTTGAGGTGTTGCATTCTCATTGCCTTAGTCCAATCATCTTTGCGTCATGTGAACTACAAACATAAACACTAGCAAGCGCATTAGTCCACATGTTGTGTTAATCATCAAACACTAAAACATATTGAGTCAAATGGTCCGGGGTCTATTTTCCTTACACTTCTAACAAAATGATTTTTAAACGAGGTAGTCATTGTATAGCTCTGGTAACTTAATACAAACATTAAGTTTGCTTTTGGTCAAATTTATTTGTTTTATCTTTTATTTGTTTTTATTAAATTTGTTTGAATTTAGGTCTTTGATGTGAATTTCAGGCTCTGATGCGAATTTCGGACCAAAAATTGAATTTCGGGCTTTTTATAATTTCGGACCGTCGAAATTATCCCGACACATTTAAGCAATTACGTGCCAGGTCGTGGAACAAGGGCTAGACCCGTGGGCCAGCCCAACATGTCCCGAAAATCAAACGGGCTGGACCGACCCCAAATCTAAACAGGCGGGCTATTTCGGGCTTGAACTGAGCCTGGCGGCCCGAATATACACCTATAATACCCATCATACTCTATGAGTATAATAAATACAAAATAAAATACCCGTGAGCATCAAAAAATACCATACTCATGCTCTAATGAGGTTTTATCCACTGCCTATTACCATCTCTACCTGTGTAGGCATAGTATTCCTACGAGCGTTATCGAGGTAGCACAAACAGCAATATATATGAAGATCACAAATACAGAAACAACTAACACCCACCAAGGAAACAGAGCTACTGAAGTACTAATGGCTCCCCTTGCAAACGATGAAGATCACAAAATTTACGGAGAGGGTTGTGGTAGCCACTTCCTCGTGGTGGCGTACAGCATCCAAGGCCATGTCAACCCTGCACGCACGCTCGCCCATCGCCTTGCTCAGACCAGCGGCTGCACGGCCACCCTCTCGGTCCCGCTCTCCTGCCACCGCCGCATGTTCCCCTCTTCTTCCGACGACGACGGCGAGGCCACCACCATCATCAGCGACGGGCTCATCTCCTACCTCCCCTTCTCCGACGGCAAAGACGACGGGAGCTGGCCCGTGGACTCGGAAGACCGGGCGCGGCGCCGTGACGCGAACTTCAGAACCCTGTCCGCCGTCGTGAGCCGCCTCGCGTCCGGCGGCAGCCGGCCGCCGGTGACCTGCGTGGTGTGCACCCTGAGCATGCCGATGGTGCGCGAGGTCGCCCGCGCGCACGGCCTCCCGCTGGCCGTCTACTGGATCCAGCCAGCGACCGTTCTCGCCACGTACTACCACTACTTCCACGGGCACGACGCGCTCCTCCGCCTCCTCGGCCTCGACGACGGCGGCGGCCGCGGCCACGGCCAGCATGAGGTCACTCTCCCGGGCCTGCACCGCCCTCTTAGGGCCCGTGACATGCCGACCTTTCTCAGCGAGGAGAAGTCGCAGGACGGCCTGTCCAAGATGGTCCTCCAATCACTGCGCGAGCTGTTTCAGAAGATGGACCAGGAGCAGGAGGAGAATAAGCCGGTGGTTCTGGTGAACACGTTCGGGGAGCTGGAAGACGTCGCGCTCAGAGCAGTCCACCCATACATGGACGTCTTCGCCGTCGGGCCGGCGGTTCCTGTTCCTGGTGTTCTTGGTGGTAGTCGTCATCAGGGCGAGATGAACAGTGCGAGCGAGCTAGCACAGATCCATCTCGTCCCGCACGACGACGAGACGAAGAAGGCGTACATGGAGTGGCTCGACGCGCAGCCGGAGAAGTCCGTCGTGTACCTCTCGTTCGGAAGCTTGCTGGGGTACACGAAGCGACAGGCAGAGGAGGTCTTACATGGGCTCCAAGCCAGCGGGCGACCCTACCTGTGGGTGGTGCGCAAGGAGGGCCGTGCCGAGGAGGTGGACCTCTGGCTGACGGAGGTGGAGGAGGAGAAGAAGGACATCAGCAAGGGGATGGTGGTGGCGTGGTGCGACCAGCAGCGGGTGCTGGCGCACCCGTCCGTGGGGTGCTTTGTGACGCATTGCGGGTGGAACTCGACGCTGGAGGCCGTGGTCTGCGGCGTGCCCATGGTGGCCGTGCCGAGCTGGTCGGACCAGCCGGTGAATGCGTGGCTGGTGGAGGAGGAGTGGGGGGTGGGCGTCAGGGCGGAGCGGGACGGGGAAGGGGTGCTGACGAGGGGAGAGCTCGCGCGGTGCGTGGAGCTGCTGATGGGTGGCGGTGACAGGGCGGTGCAGGTGAGGGCGAATGCGAGTGGGCTGAAGGAGAGAGCTCGACGGGCCGTGGCTGCAGCTGGGCCGTTGGAAGCATGTCTCGAGAGCTTTGTTGAAACCATGCAAGGTCTAGGCCGATCAGGAAAACAGATAGCATTTTAGCTAACGTCGCCAGTCCCGGTGGCAACAAAGATTATAAATTGCTCCAAACATCTCATGATTTGATCTCTTGTACTTTTATGCCTTTTTTAATACAACACGCTTTTTTAAATACAACACATAGTACATATAAGGCTGTGGGCGGCCATCTCCAACAGCCGTGTAAACGGTCGCACAAAATATTGTTTTACGCTATAGATTACGCTGCTTGTATAATAGAGTTTAAAACAGAGAGTGAGATATAGAGTGAAACATAAAGTTATTAAAATGAGAAAGTGGTATTTTATATGGCTATATGCATGCTCTCTAATTGGTTAGGACATCTCCAGTAAGTTTGACTTAACTTGTCTTATTAAAAAAACATAATTATTATTAATTTTGTTGTTGTTGTTTATCATATAATGAACTTTAAATATGACTTTAAATTTTTCATTTTAAAAAATGAATAAAATAAGCCATCAAACATAGTAAAAAATCAAATGAAATATAAATTGGCTAATGATGATTCTCATTTTAAACTACACTCTATAAACAATGTAGCCTATGATATAGTATTTTACATAGTTATAAATGATCTATTGGCTACAGTCTAATTATCTCTATAAACACATAAACCATATGTTTCTTGGTGCCAGATTGGCAAAATCAGTATAGAGCTGTAGTATCGCTGTAAATAAGGGCTAATGAGGTAATTGTTGTCACGTGATGTAGAGATAAATAAGACAGTATGATTGAAATCCGGTCATGACTAAAATTTCCGTATCGTGTTTTGAATGACGACTATAAATATTAAAAAAAGTCTAATTATAAGACTAATTACGTAAGTGAAGATTAAATGGTGAGGTGAACTTATTAAGTCTGTCAAACTAATCCTTGATTAACATTTTTTTACCGTAGCATTGCATGTGTGAATTATGGGTTAATTAAGTTTAATAGATTTGTCTTGCCGCTTAGTTTTTTAATTAGATTATATTTAATACAACATTATATATAATGTGACACGAGTAAAATTCCAAACACCCCGTTACATCAGCACTGACGTATCTCGTCAACGAAAACGCCTATCGTGTAGGAATCGTCAACCAAGACGGGTGCTCCAGGCTAGGGTGTGGCCTTCGCTGCGGCTTAATCTGAGCCGTGGACCTCTGAATGGACGGGGCGGATGCAGCGAACGGCACGCGCTCGTCTCCTCAAAAGCGGAAGGCCAAAGGCGCAAGGTGACTGGCGAAACGCGTTGTTTTCCTCTTTTCCCCAAGGCAACCAAACCATCTCGATTCTCGACTCGTGGGGAAGTTTCGCTCTCGCCGGCGTCGACGGCCTAGGGTTCGAGGAACGTCCGTCCGTCCGTCCGGGGAAGGAGCGGTAGGGAGGCGGAGATGATCGAGGTGGTGCTCAACGACCGCCTGGGGAAGAAGGTGCGGGTCAAGTGCAACGAGGACGACACCATCGGCGACCTCAAGAAGCTGGTGGCGGCGCAGACGGGGACGCGCCCCGAGAAGATCCGCATCCAGAAGTGGTACAACATCTACAAGGACCACATCACCCTCAAGGACTACGAGGTCCACGACGGCATGGGCCTCGAGCTCTACTACAACTGAGCCGCCGCCCCTCTCTCCCTCTCGTCAGGTACTAGCAGTAGCAGCGACTGGTTTCCTCTACAACTCGAATTCCTTTCGATTCAGTTCCTGCGCGCCTGGCCACCGGGAACTTTAATTGTTCATATGATCCAATTCGAGTATTTGTAGTTATATTCGTTATATTGATCGCATAGTGCTGAGGCTATTTACGATCGTTTATAGGGAACCGAACATATGACATGTGGTGATAAAATAGACCAGTTATTATGTTATGATTGATGCAGAACATTGTATAGTCATGTTTAGCAAGAGACCAGAAAGAGTGTATCCTTTCAGCCTACCCAGAGAACTTGGTTGTTCAATCATGTGCCTCACTGAATATTGTTAGATGCACAGGATGGATGTAATTCTGAAAACTTGAATGGTTATCAAGAAGTACTTCATAAGATGCCAGTATCTGTTGTAGCAAAAGAAATGTGGCTATGATTGCCAGTATCTGTTGGCCTGATTAATGACAATTTCTAGTGTAGTTATTTTTTTTCACTGCACAATGCAACATATTATGCACTGGTAGTTTGGAAAATTATTTACAGCCTGGAGCATTGCATCAAATCGCTGGAGATTGGAAAACTACTTATAAGTTCAATACATGCCGACTATTTGCTTTCCAAATAGTTGCCATGTGCGCATTATCAACGACTTTGAACATTTCAGATTCCTGGCAAGTTTGTTTAAGCTTGAATTCAAGAAAGCTGCAACGAACGCGTAGATCTCTATGCTATTAGCATGACTTGTGCACCTTTACCCAGGCTAATTCACATCCACGTTTCTGTCTATGATTTCCTTGACATATTCCTTCTCTGCTAAATCGCTGTTCAATTCCCATGCAGGTTGGTCTGAATTCTGAAGTCATGGGTGCAATTCGCTTCGCGGTGATCTCTTAAGCTCATCACATATATAAAAGCAACCTCAGTGGGCTATGTAAGACATGGCGTGCCAAACTATCAGTGACCACTGACAGCTTTGCAATACGTTGTTGTATGGTCAACCTGCAAACTTGGTGTACTGCTACTCGTACTATAAATAACATAGGGTTTTAACCTTGGTTGTGGTAATGGTCATCTTTTCTCATTCAATTATGTGCACTTGATTCTGCTTTAACCCAGGCTTGTTATGGCTATGTCTAGCAACGTCCCCTAAATTTTATGCCCTAAGACTGACTGCAACGCTCCCCCCTTCGCACCCCCTCCCCTATCACTGTTCACGCTATAGGGGTTACTGTTCACCCCTTCCCTCCGCAGCGGTCGCCGCTATCCGCCTCCCCTCGCCGCCGCCCTCTTCTCTCTCACGCCAGATGCAGGGCGTCACTGTGCAGTCCCCCTCCACTTCTTCGCGCGGAAGAATCCGCCCGCGGCACCGACCGGAAGCTTCGCGGTCGTCTTCTCTCCTGTTCGAGGCGCCTGCGTTTCGGCGATTCGCGACGAGGCGACGGCGATTCGGGCGCGCTAGCGTGCCTGTCCCCGTCGGAGCTGTGGACGACGAAGTGGAGGTGGTCAGCAAGGTGCTCCGGTCAAGACCGAAGACGAAGCGGGCGCAAATCCGGCTCCATCCAGGTTCGTCGCCACCGCTTGGTTGCTTTCCCCGTCCGACCATCGACGCCTTCATCGGATCCCCAATCCAGCAGTTCGATTCGTCTTATTGCCGCCCAAATCTTCGGATCTTGAGGTACGCCCTTCGATCCGTATTGTTTATGTTAATCTTCCGCACAACTTTGAACATGTTATTACTACGGCAATCCAATTATCCTTTGAACCGTAAGAAATTTCATCCGCAAACAAACGATGAATCCCCAGTTCACAAATATCCGCGGATCTGGTCTGCCTATTAGGGTTACACAATTGTAAGGTACTCACCCGCTGAATGTCTTTCAAACTTGGTCGAACTAAATTTGGTTGTGCTTACAATTCGGGCCACAGGTTCTTCACCTGCCATTATTTTGTAATCCCTACACTACGGACTTGCTTGCATACTGCCTTCAAGTGTAGTCTTCTCGAAATAATTTTGGATGAACACTGTCCACAACAACAGGTCATTTTAGTAAATGTACTAGAGTGATTAATAGTTGGGTGCCCCACAATGTGTTACTTCAACCAACTCAGTGTAATGTTCATTGTTTATTATCCTTTGTAAAACTCTCATTGACATAATCAGAGGGGGCATTACTTCTGAACTTAGTATGCCTCATGTTCATTCATAGTGTTAGGTTTATGTGAACCCTAATTGTGTTGCTGTACTACCCCCCAATTTGTTTGTCACCCTTGTATACGAGTGGACGATACTAAACTATTGTCCACCTTCATATAGTAGCTTTGTATATTGATACAACAACTAATTTATTTGTGTTGTAGTCATGTGTATAACCCTCACTTATTTCACAATATCTTCTCATTAACATTATGCTTTCTTCAGCAAGTTATGGTATGAGCATACAGTTCTTTATTATGTTCATTATGTTTGTGCTTGCATGGAGTACATAGCTAGTTTTTTGTATCCTACACTGTTTTGTACAACCCTCGCATTAAAGCAATGTTTCTTCTTACATGCAGTGCATTGTATGTTAATTATCTCCTTAACTGTTTTGTACAAGACTTACATGAAACATTTGTTACTACTGTACAATGAGTGCATTGCTTGTATTTTCTGTCCATGACCACATGAAACAACAATATATCGAACTAGTCAAAATTTTGTTATTTCTAATTCCCATATGTTGGCCTTACCAGTCATAACATTTGCAGTGTTATACTAATATAAATATGTTATGTTCCATGCTTAAATATGACTGCTACAATTGAAATATTTACTTGTTCCATGCAACATCATTGATAAATATGTTGGGCTGTTTTCAATTCGTTACGCCTGTATGGTTCATAAGGAAATCGTAGTGTTTGTTCATTTATTATTCTTTGCAGCACAGTTCCGAATGGCATCCTCGAAAGAAGATACCATGAAGTCTTTGGTTAAAGTACTTGTCGACTGTGCCGAGGATGCCACAAAATCCCTTCGTGGATTAGTAGATCATGCATTAGACCACATGCATGACGAAGAGATATTAGCTAGAACCCTCTTTGCCATGAAAGAAAAACTTGATTTGCTTCACCAAGATGCCTTAGAGGCAAAAGTCCAAGCTTTTCCTGAAATTGCTAAGTACGAGGGGGATGACATAAGTGTTCAACCGACATCTCCTTCCACCCCTCCAACAGTTACTGAACCATCTGTCGACGAAGAGGAGTTCTACTGCCCGGATGTGAGTGACGAGTGGTACTTCAGCGACTCAGATAGGTCAACTCGTAATAGCTATTGGAATATTTATTAGTTCACTGTATTCCAGCTGTAGAAGCAGGATTTGCTTTTGAACATCCCAGTACTCGGGTTGTCGTAGTTGTCATGTTGTCGAACTGGTCGTGTCATGTATGTCTAATTCTCCATGCTACCTCGTCAGCTTAAGTTAGTATGATGTCCAGAACGTTGTCGTCTGTGAACTATGATGAATCTTAAATGTTCTGATGCTACTCCTTAATAAGTTCATTAAATTATGGTTCTATTATTTCAGTGTCTTTATATGGTTTGTCTTAAGTTTAACGTACCTCGTTTTGTCGATTGCCTTCAAAGTGTATCATATGACTAAATGTGTCCCATCTCCACATATCCTAGCATGGACCCTGCCAGCAATGCGACATCGTCGCAGGCGATGTCAAATCCCTCAAATGCCCAACAATTTCCACCAGCACCACCCTTATGGCCAACGGGCTACATGCAGCAGAATCCAGTCGATTGCAACATCATGGGAAACATTAATTTTCCTAGTCCTGGTCAAGGTCCAACTACAATGTGGGCTCCAATTCAGCCAGGAAATACTAGTTCCCAATCAACCATGATCCCTGCTTCCCAATCTGCACTATATTGGAATCACTACATGAATTTTGTGAGGAACCCTCTTGGGTCGGTTGGAATGAGTCCATACACAGATTCTTATCCACCTTCACTATCAAGTACACCGTTGCAGGGTTCGAACACTATACCACAAATGCCTGTACACTTGGAGTCAGATGCTGAACACAGTGTTCAGGACATCAATAGTCCTGAGAAAAATGCACCTCCAGTTCAAAAACAAAAGAAATCTAAGGAACAAAACTTTACAGCCCCAGAAGACAGACTCCTTTGTACTACTTGGTTGCAAATAAGTAGTGACCCTATTGTCAATACTGGGCAAAGGAGGGAGGGTCTCTGGGCCAGAATTGAAAAAAGGTACAATGAACAAAGGGGGGAATTTCCTTGTCGACTAAACAGAGCACTTAGCAGCCGATGGGACAAGATAAGGGCAGATGTCAGTAAATTCTCTGGATACTACGCGAGAGTCCTAAGAGAGAAACAAAGTGGTCTAAGTGATGACGATAAGGTACGACTAATGAAACGATGATTATATGTACTACATGTGTCTCTGCTGCAACTCATTATATAATGAATTCCAACTTTGCAGACATCGAAGGCAGCCACTTTGTTCGCTCATGAGGAGGGCAAACCATTTCATTATATGCACTGCTGGCATCAACTGAAGGGGGAACCCAAATGGGAGAGCATATGTCAAGGACACTCGTTTAGAGGATTACATGCAAGATCAATACCTTCGTCGGGGTGTCCATCAGTGGAAACACCGGAGACTGACAGTGGATCCGCTGGACTGTCAGGAAAAAGGCCCCGTGGCCGTGATTACAGTAAAGCTGATAGAAAGAAAGCTGGTTCATCTTCGTCCCCGGAGTACTTAAGCCGATTACAAGAAATTACTGAGAAACAAATACAGAGGTCCATAGAAAAGGGGAAAAAAAAGAAAAGACCACTGAAGAAGACAGGGAGATACAAAAGAAGAGATTGGACTTGGAAGCCCAAAAGCTAAGCATAAGACAAAGGGAACTCAAACTAGAAGAACTGAAATCGGCAGAACAACGTTTGCAGATGCTGTTGTCGACAAACGAAGAAGATGTAGATCCTGAAGTTTGGGTTGTGATGAAGGAACAGAAAAAAAAATTGCAGCAGTTCATATTTACTTTTGAGCAATGAGGAACGGTTCTCTACGATGTGCGCATGTGCTGTTGAGACTTGTTGAGACAATTTTAGGTTACTTCGTTTACGAATTTGTATTATGCACAACAGTATTTGTTTGGTCGAACCTGTGTATCTTAAGTTGTTTGATGTTGTATTAGACAATAATGAGCTTGGATGTCATAAATGTTTGAACACGATTATTGCCAATCGAATGGTATGTTATAAATTGTAGAAGAAAACATGAATTGTGATGTTGCGTTGTGTGTGGTACAATAAAACCTAGTATGTCAACTTAAATGTAGTAGGCTGTATGGAATATTTGGGATACGTAACTTATTTATTCGAATACAAACTTAGACGAAAACACATAACAAGTACTGATAGTAACTGCGAACTCAACAGCTACGACACATAACTATTACATACTTCCACGGCGACTCCATAAGTGCTCGACAAGATCATTTTGAAGGGAGCACGATCTATCTTGGCGACGTAGATCAAAGTGGTTAATAACCCATTCGGCACGGCCTTCCGCTATTATTTGAGATGAATCAATCCTTGAAGAGTTGTCTCCGAAATCAATGTTTGCAGCAAATGGCCCTTCGTCTTCAACGATCATGTTATGCATGATGATGCAAGCCGTCATTATCTCTGTCAAACGATTACGATCCCAACCATAAGCTGGTCCACGGAGCACCGCCCACCGGGCTTGAAGAACTCCAAATGCACGCTCAATATCCTTTCGGCAACTTTCCTGCATCTGAGTGAAGTAGACTTTCTTTTCCTCGTATGGGTGTCGGATTGCTTTCACAAAAGTAGGCCAGTTGGGGTAAATACCATCAGCGAGGTAATAACCGAAGTTGTACGCATTACCATTAACTGTGTAATTGACAGGTGGCATTCGACCAGTAGTGATTGGGTCAAATACGGGGGATCGGTGGAGCACGTTAACGTCATTGTTTGTCCCAGGCATGCCAAAAAATGCATGCCAAATCCATAGATCATACGTTGCAACTGCTTCAAGTATCATCGATGCCCTACCATTTCGACCACAAAATTGACCTCGCCAAGCCGTTGGACAGTTCCTCCACTCCCAGTGCATGCAATCGATGGATCCCAACATGCCAGGAAAACCCCGCGACTCACTATTATGCATGATGCGAGTAATGTCATCTTGAGTTGGAGTGCGTAAATACCAGGCACTAAAACAATCAATGATTGCGCGACAAAAATGATGAAGGCATTCTCTAGCCGTTGATTCCACAATTTGAATATACTCGTCTACCGCATCTGAAGGTAAGCCATAAGCAAGTATCCGCATGGCCGCACAAACTTTTTGTAATGGTCCTAGTCCGGGCATACCAGTTGCGTCAACTCTTTGTGTAAAGTAAATATCGTGTTGTTGAAGACCATGCAGAATGCGGAGAAACAAAGGCCTACCCATGCGGAACCTATATAAATGGTATTGCATAATTGTCAACACTTGAAAAAATGATAACATAAGACAAATGTATGAAGTGCGCACCTTCTACGAAACACATGCGGTGGATACACTGGGTAAGCGGCGAAGTAGTGATGTTGGATTAGGTTTTCTCCAGCGAAATGATCTCTGTGAATGACATGGCGGGGTAGACCGGACCGTCGGCGGTGAAGGTGTTGAGCCGCAATGTTTAGGGTTAGTAGGTTGACAAGCAAAAGAGTTTCATCCTCACTATCACTCGAATCACTCGAAGCAAACTCATCTTCCGTATGGCTCGGAGACATAACGAACTATGGATAACTTGATTCACTGAGTACTATGGGTGAAGAATATGGTAGAGGTTCATTGAATATATATAGGGGAGAGCAAAGGTGGGGGGGGGGAAGATGGCTTCCATTGAAAGCCATCCGTGGCTTCGTATGAAAGGCAACGGTGTCTTGCATCGTAAGATAGTCGTGGCTTGCACCGTACGACTGAAAGGTTTGTCTTCCAAAGTAAGTGTGCTTCAGAGAAGTTCGTGCACATATGAATGGAACAATTCCGAAGACCGCTAAGGTTCAGTAATTGTAAATGAAATTTTGTAAGAAGGATTACAATTTAATATTGTAATATTTGATTTTGTACATAGTATGTCTTAATTAAGAGGAATAATTAAAAAAAATTTGTTAACCTAGTTTCATCTATTAATCAAAACGTGTTGAAAAAACAATAAAAATAAAAAAACAAGTTGGTTATGTTAGTTGTAGGGAAATTTATATTTAATGAGTAGAGGGATATGTAGGGGAATATTTAGGGGGAACGGTTGCGGGACGAGTAAATTTAGGGGAGGGAATCTTGATGACGTGGCTGCATAGTAAGATTTAGGGGGAAAAATATAGGGGGAACGACTGCGGATAGTCTAAGACTATTTGCAATGCTTACTGGATGGTGCCCCCTCCCCTAGGACTGTAGACATATAGAGTGACGCTACTAGTGCAGCGCATGCTGCTATATAATCTTCTAACGGCAACAGTGTAAGAGGAAAGGCCGGTACTACGCCAGATTAAGAGGGCGCTGTGCCAACCCCCTTTCCTCGCTATGCGTGCGCGTCAGTGTTTGTTAGAGGAGAGAAAAATGATAATAGATGATGAAAAGATATGGAAAATAATATTTTATGGTTGTAGTAGAATATAGAGGGAGAAAATAGAGGAAACCGTTGCGGGAGATGAAAAAATAGATGATGAAATGTTGACGATGTGATACAAAAAAGTGATATAGGAAGAAATTTAGAGAGAACCGTTACAGATAGTCTAAGGTCGTCCGCAACGCATGACGTGCCGTGCCCCCTCCCCTTGCACTGTATACGCGTAGGGGCCCTCTACGCACAGCGGCGGCCTCTAAATGGTCCCCTTGCGTTGCAGCCTCCCCAGATCAAGGGGAGCATGCGCGCCGGTCTCCAAATGGTTCTCTTGCGCTGCAGCCTCCCCAGATCAAGGGGAGCACTGTAGCGCCCCTTGCACGGTGCTCCCTTATTTAATAGTTGAAAAAAAATAGTAATAAAAGATAAATAAGGTTAGATAATAATATTTTATAGTTATAGTGGGGTATAGAGGATAATATAGGGGGAACCGCTGCGGGAGATGAAAAGGTAGGAGGTGAAATGTTGATGATGTGACACAAAAAGTGATATAGGGAGAAAAATTTAGAGGTCACCGCTGCGGACAGTCTAAAAGAATATTCTCTGTCATTTACAGCACCCTCTAAAAGATTATGGCCCTGTTTGGCACAACTTATTTTCAGCTTCTTCACAAATTTAAGCAGACGTTCTGCCAAACAGACAGCTTCTGCAGCACCTTATCAGTTCAATTGCTTCTCAAAATGAACTAAAAGCAGCCAACAAGCAGAAGCTGCTTTTTACCAGCTTATCAGATAAGATGCTTTTTCAACAAGCAGCAGCTGTGCCAAACAGGGCCTATGTACTCTATATCTTCTTCATTTCCGGCAATATCTCCTAAATTTCATCCTCTATATCAACGGTGTTACCAGATTTGATATTCTATATTATTTCTTACCGCTCGTCAGCACGTGAACGCACAGACTCAAGAATCAGCATAGTGTATAGAGCACTACCATACATCCTCTATATACAGCGCACGCATATCATCCTATAAATTTTAGATAACCTTTTAGAGTCTCTTGTTGTAGAGATAAAGGTTCTGATAAACCTCTATATTGAGAGGACATGAGCTTTTACGTGATCCTGCTGGAGCCGGTCTATAACCAAAAAGCTTCGTACGAAGAACTAAACATGCAGACTAAATAAAAGCAGAACGCCGCAAGCTGAGGCCTGGACCAAAATTCCTCAAAAGAGAGCAGCATATTAAACCCACTGCTATTTGGTTCGTAGGATATTATAGCATGGTAAGGCAAACAGAAAAAAAAATTGTGTTGCCGTATAACGTCGACGTACAGCTCTAACTATTCCTTCAGGTTTGCGTTACCGAATCCTCCAACCAAACAACTCAATATGACAACATATCCCCCTATGCATGCCAAGACTAAATCTTTCGCTCAGCATTTAGCCATTTGCCAACTCTACTGCAAGCCCCATTTCCAAATTGCTGGGACGCTTCAGAAGGGGGGAACACCTCTACCAGTATCGAGTCTTCAAATTCCAACCCAGCCTTGCCATACAACATTCAATGAACTAAAAAACATATACCATTCAGTTTGGCACCAATCTCAACACGGGATTTTCCAGAATGAATATACTTGCATCCCTGTCGCTGATCATTCAGAGAAATTCGTTCCAAATGGAATTCAGCACCACGCAGCAAGAATTTCATCAAACAGTAAGTCATAGCCAAGGCTAAGCACTGAGCCACACTCTTGGATATTCTCAGCTCTAACCACATTGCAAAAGCCTCCCAATATGACAAATTAAATACTTGCAGGTTCATCACTGTAATTGTAACATAAAGATCTGGCTTTTCTTTCTAAGAATATATATATATATATATATATATATATATATATATATATATATATATATATATATATATATATATATATATATATATATATATATATATATAGCCACATTCCTTCCATGGTTTCGGCTCAATAGCATCAACATATTTCCTACCAGGACACCTTAAACAAACGCAGCAGGATACAGCTGCCAGCTAAACATGACACTGTGACTCTTCATAGAATGTTCGCCTGCCTACAGTACGAGCAGGAGAAACAAAAACAAAAAAATGACTGCTTCAGCCACGCTGTTTCTTTGAGCTAGGTAAATCATCATCGTAGTGACCGCCATCTTCCGCCCCATCTTTCTCGCCCTTCTTCCTAGCCAGAATCTTGTTGATCTTGTGGAGGTCATTCGTCAGCTTCTGGTCCTTGTTCTGCTTCCTGGTTTTCCTGCCGTCCTGCATCTTCACCCCGAACTGGAAGGCAGCCTTCGGCATGGCTTCTTTCTGATCGTTGTACTTGGCCCACTCCTCTTCAGTCTCGAAGTCCCACCTGTGAAGACGGCCCTTCGCCTGCTCAAGAATCATATATCAGAATACACTACAGAGATGGTCCAAAAGCGCCAGTGATAAAAGTTCATGTATCATTCCACAACACAAGTGACCGTGGACCTGAGTAAACCATTTTAAACCAAGAGACACAATGGCTGCTATATCACAACTGAAGATGTACAGGATAAACAACCAGAACAAAGTAATATAAGGACAACAGTCTTCGGGTTATGCTCAGATACCAGACTGAACAGTAACTAAAAAGATCTCACAAAACAGCTAGAACACCAGACTGTAAGTTTTCAGGATTTTCAAATGCGTAATAAAGAAACATGATGCAGAAATGAGTTTTCAGTTCTGATCAATTCAAAAGCAAATGCAACATAATAAACAATGACTAAGTGATGCCTAGTCTATCCACTGCGATTTCACAGAACCCCTTGCCACAGGCATAGGCTTGCATTTGAAAGGGAACTTGTGTGCGTGAGATCTTAATTTTTTCGCTTACCCGTCCACCCATATCCATCTTCGATAAATCATCTTCATCATCGCTTCCTGCGATCTCATTATTATACTCCTGGTAACCAGGATAACACTCTGAGTAACTATCTGAAATAAAATTTGGATCTCTCTCCCGTTCGTCCTTTTCCCTCAGCTGATTAAGCCTTTGATCGTCACGTTTGAAAACAGAACCTAAACCCCGATCCTTGTCTGCCTGAGTCATGAACCTCGGATCCTGTGATATACTGGGGTCAGCTAACACATCATATTCCTGTGTGCTTTGCTGCACGTACTGCTCTGGATAACCCAACTGCTGTTCTGCATACACATAGCTTGACCAGTCACCTTGATATCCAGCAGCTGCCATCTGGGCTTGAACAGCATCATACCCATTCTGGCACCATAAAAGACATTAATATTATGACCAAGTTGAATAAAATGCAAATAAAACTAAAAATAGGTTACAGCAGGACATGAACATGGAGAGATAACAAATACACCGCCAGCCTCTAACATTCAAAGCGCACAGCCAAAGTTACAGGTATCCACCAGAACCTACGTCACTGAACATTTATAGGCTTACCGGCTGTTGCCAAGCTTGAGCAGGTTCAGATGGTGGTACAGGGCCATACATGGGTTCAATGAAATTGGACTGCTTCTGATGGTTATGTGGGGATTCATCCATATCAGAAACAGGGCTCTGACTCATTTCCTCGTTAGGAACTGTATAGTCAACTCCATCTCCAACAAAAATGTCATCATCGTCTGCTCTTGCAACAGGGACTGGTTGTTTCTCCTTTCCAGTGAAATTATTGTTCTGAGGGGGTCGAGCTGGTGGTGGTGGCATATCTGATTGATGTTTCTGAGTAGAACCATTAATTTTGGAAGGTTTTACTGACTCATCACAGTCGCCACTTGCCAAATTGTTCTTCCCTGCATTATAGCAAACATATTACATACCTTATCCACTAAACACCTGAAGATAATTCTACAAAAAATACTAGCAACACGATTGAAACAAAATTCATGCACCCTGGCAAAATTAACTTTGCTTTTAGTTCAGTTGTGCTCATGTTATGATGACCGGAGGGAGTATATAACTAAAAATGTGTTAGATCTTCCAAATAACACACTGTAGCATATTTCCTAGTGTATTTACCATGAAAGCTTTTCTGTTATCATATTCTAACTCAACAAGATCCCTACTATATTAGTTATTCTCTCAAAAACACCTTTTATATCTCTCTCCTTTTTCTTTTTCTTCAAAACCTTCCCTGATGATCCAAGCCGAAGGTACGTCATAATTTTAGCAATCCTGTCAAGTACAGAACCATCCACACTTACAGTTACCATCTCCTGCAAAAAATAAGGTCATTAAGAAAAGTTACAAAACACTCCAAAATGGGATACACATATTCAGAATACCTCTTGAACTGGGCAATCAGCTTTGCTCCTATGAAGAGTTGTTGGAATGTCATTGGTTACTACCTCCTCCTGATTGGATTATTAAAAGATAATTACTATGCTTTATAAACAAAAAACTTCAAAACCAAAATAAAAGGAGAGATGAAAATACAACAAAAGTTGGAATACAAAAGAAAAAAAAATCGGCAACACTGGCAACTTCACAAGAATAAGCTGTGCTGGTGCACTCCTACTCTAATATTCTGAGAAAATATATGAAAAGGATATGATTGCTGGTTTGTGATTCATGGTTTCCTTAATAGAATATGAACACAGAGGAAGTACTGTCTTTAGCAATTATGAGGCTATGATGCACCCAATGACAATCAAAATCGCATGAACTGTAAATCACGCCATCAGAGATAAAGTAAATTAACACTATACTTGAATATAATAGAGCATAATAAAAGCACAAGATTATTCAGTTTCCAGGTGAGAAATTCAGGAAATTGAATGAAGTTCTGCACTCAGGTGATCAGCAGAGAAGCAGACAATTTCTTATCATAGAACGAAACATAATCATGCATTTCATATACTGCAAAAGGTAACAAAAATCATAGGACATGCGTGTTAAATTCTCAGAATAAGAAGGTTAAAATACGAATATCTTAGTAAACAAATGTATAAACCAGTGTTCTTAAGGCGGTACGGTGAGGTGAGGAGCTGGACCACCGCCTTAACGCCTAGGCAGGCAAGGCGCCTAGAATTATATGAGCGCCTGGACGCCTAGGCGTCACCTAGGTGACGCCTTAAAAACACTGGTATAAACAAAAAAAATCAATTTCTTACAATGCTATGGATATTTATACATAATGCCATGTCTGTAAGTATAAATGAGCACTATTGTACTTTTCAGGGAATTACCAAGTTGTAAATAAATGACATCCGACCAGGAAGAAACAATTCATTCTCTTTAATTATGCTTTGAGGCTTTATGATCCACTGGTAGACAGACTGCAACCAACAAAGAATGAAAATCAATAGCCATATTGTATTAACCATTAACGTATGAAGGAAAAAAACTCACTGAAAAGTGATAACTAAAAAGGAAACATACCTTTGCAGTTGCAGTGCGGAAGGAGACTGCCTGATCTTCTTTTGTTGCCCTGAACAACAAAAGTGAAAGATAAGTGTTTATGCTCCCAAAGCACTAGGTGCATCCTGAGTAGAAACATGAGACTGTTAGCAAGTATTGTAATATCTCAAACTGGGAGACGGATGGATATTATATTTTACATTGTACCAAAGGGTGGTGCTAATGATGGCAGGAAATGATAATTTGCTGAGATAATGTTTAGTTGTTTACATACATTCCAAATGGAACACAAAATCATTGATTGTACTTTCGTCAAAAAATCATTGATCGTTCATGATGGCTCCAGGAATGCTGGCACAGTTATGTAGTACAAGTGATCCAAATGCAAAATGTTACAGGAGGCATAACCCCTTTCTTAATTTATAGGAACAAGAAATTTATTCACATATAAAACTCTTCTAAAATTCAAGAGGAAGGAAATTGGATTTCTTAAATCAGTTCAAACTTCGAAACTTGGAGGTAGCCAAAAAGAAGTTTGGTCCATATAATTGGGTCATCATAGAAAAAATATATATGTATGGGCTTGTTTTCTGTAAAAGTGAATGACTGAATACCATGTACATGACAGTCACTATTATAGGCATACTACAGCATTCGAAATACAAACTGCATACAGTGACTTTTTCAACCCTACTCGATGTTGCAATCATATAAGGGAAAACTATGATAACATGACATAAGGCTGGGAATTACCTTGACTTTGCATCCTTCCCATCCTCTGCCTCAGGTTTCTTTTCAATTTCACTCCGTACTTTGTGAAGTAGAGCATAGCCCAGGCCCTTGACCAGATGTGTATGCTCCAAATCACCTTAAAAGCATAAAGTGGAAATGGAAAGTCAATCGAAGAGCAGCTCATCAGATGGAAACCTAAAGAACAGCATCTGGGACTGGTAGTCACCAGCCAATATCCAATAATAGTGTCACCTTATCTACCTTTATTTTCTATTACAAGAATACATGCATGACTGGTTGCTTAGGTTAAAGGATCAAATGGGTGCTAACTCTTTATATTTCACTTACACCCCGTTTGGATCTTTGGAATTCAATTCCATTCTAATAATAGTAATTTAGGCATATATAAATTAAACTAATTCGCTTTTATACAAAATATATTTGTATACTATTACTAGGTCCATGCCCGTGCGTTGCTACGGGAGTAAAAAAATTATGTAAAACATAGATACGGAACGACAAACATCACTATGACATGCAAAATCAGTGTGGCAAACATTATCAATATCACTTTAAATTATTTCTAAAGAGTCATGTTGGCCTAAAACACAAGCAACACAAATTGCCTCAAACAACACAGAGCAGGTACACCAACTTGTGATGCTGTTAGTTTTGTGTCTATGACCACGCAACAACACAATGCTAATTTGATAAAAAAAAGGCATACAGACACATAACTGGAACTGATCTCCAATTCTTAGATAAATTTCACAACAAAGCATCAGCACAGGTTACACTCATAGCAATGTTCATACATCATAAGTTCACAGCCAAATAGCGATGTGCCACTGAATCCAAGGCATTGGCTTCCTCGGCGACGACACTGCCCACTCGTTGCTACAAGATAAAACCATGAGAATAAATAACGAAGTACCTATAAATAAGCAGTACAATAGGACCACCAGTTGCTCATCAACAGGGGATTTCTGCGAAATCAATGAACACAAAATTACATGGACTACAAAATCATTATCACAAAAAGGATAATAGAAGAAGGTATCTAGGTGCAGTCCCATCATCAAGCAAAATTCTTATTTAAAAACATAATATTAAGGAAATTATATCCTAAATCAAATATTTTCTCAACTCCGACAAGGGAAAAAGTTAATGTGTATCTGTCTTTGCTACCCGTTCACTTCCAGCAAGGTCAATTAGCCATAATTTGCTCTTTGTACATTCTTCATTCATCGAGTTTTATCCTTTGATCATTACACAGTGAATACTGAAGTTGAACAAAAATGGATGGTTGCAGCATTTCTTCAATTAAACAACAATGTTCAAAAGTGATACCTGCATATTCCATGATCAAGTCAGTTTGGTAGCCAATGGCCAAGTGTTGCCTTGTGGCCTTGCCCATGCTCCAGTTTGATAGGTAATGCACAGTGAGGTGAGGAACTGCTTGCGCTAGCAATAGCAGGTGAGAAAGAATAGTAACATTGTTCCAAGCAATATAATCCTGGCAAACACCACATCTTTTAGCAAGAAAAACGGTCCTAGACTACCAGCAACAATATATATTCATGTATGAACATAAGGGTCAACTTGCTACATACTGAAACAACCAAATTACATTCAATTCCAAGGTAAAAAAGAGAGGTAGACCGGTAGCTAACAAAAAATGTGCCCATTGAAATTACTAAAACTAAAGCCTAGACTTGAATATAAAAGACAACATACCGTGTTATCCCTGTCTGAAAAGGACCCTGTCCTGAAAACATGGAAATATAACCAGCAAGAAAGTGCATGACATGTTTTCCTAGGGTTTCTCTCTGTTGGCGCATCTGCATTGCCCACACAATAGGAGAATGTACATTACCATTTCACTTCAAAACAATAAAATAGAATGTACATTACCATTTCACTTCAAAACAATAAAAGGATCAAATGGGTGCTAACTCTTTATATTTCACTTACACCCCGTTTGGATCTTTGGAATTCAATTCCATTCTAATAATAGTAATTTAGGCATATATAAATTAAACTAATTCGCTTTTATACAAAATATATTTGTATACTATTATTAGCAAGATGTCGGAGATATTTATGTCCTACATTTTTACTATAGAGGAGTGGAACGAAGAGTGTCATGTAAGTTACAGAGTAGAAACAAATTCTAGCAATGCATAAAATCATTTCCTATCCTCTACCCTATGAATTTGAGATAGTCTTATATCTGAACTTTGGAAAGTGGTGGAATACCAAATTTCAAACTAAATAAGTTACTTTATTAAGTGAATTTCAATTTCTTTAAAATGAAGGGAACCAAACGCCCCGTTAGAGAAAACGATGTTCCTAACCTAAGGACGCTGGGCATTACCAATTTACCAAATTTATAAGATTAAGTTAAACAACACTCATTTTTACAGAAGTCAGCAGCTCTCATTTTTACAGAAGTCATGATTCAGACAGCTCAGTGCAAAGGTATGCCATACACAAAAAATTCAAAACAGAGGTAAGTAGACATGCCAAAGGAAGTTTCACCACAAAAAGGAAACTATCTCCTTAAAGAAAGCACAGAATCACAACCAACCTCCAAGATATTTGCTTTTCTCAATTGAAATCTTGTGGGCATCCGCCAACCTGTGACACAAACATTGCAGAGATTAGGATTCCAGAAAACATAGAAAAATACATGCCAGATCAATGAACATGTGATCCATTACCTCAAATCACTCCCAGGAGGTGCCACTGCATGAAACGAACCAAGTTCTGTAGGTTCATAATCAGGGTTTTGATCTTCACGCCGCTCCTTAGCACGATCACGATACCTGGGTGTCTCTGGTTCTTCTTTTTTCTTCTCCTCGCTGAATGGAGAACAAGAGAAATTGGAGCTCACCCAATCACTTACAGTGAGTAACATGATCACGGGCCCTGATACATACACATCCTAAAAGGCTGAAAACGTGTGTGGATTCAGTCCAAGACCAGAGTCGCTGATTGTGGGGTCCTGAACATTATCATAGCTCCCTTGCAGTATGTGACATGTATGAAAAATAGAATTTTGCAGAGATGGATAGTAGTATATTGCAGAGACAAACATAATGGTGGTTATTCGGGCTTTTGCGAAGGAGTACAGGTAACAGCGAATCACCACCAGAGGGTGAAAGTAAATCCAAGTAATGTAGCAGATGGACTAGATGACTAGAAGGCTAAGCTACAACAGCAGTCATGGTTGCATTTCAAGTTCCAGCCATTCGCGTAACTGTCACAACAACAGTAAGAAATTAACGGTACCATCAAGAGCTGTGGTTTCATTCATGATTTTTTTCCCTGCATAATAATTTTCAGAAAAAAACAGCTATAAGCCTATAATTGGTGGACGATTCGACAAGACTAACTACAGTAGGCTCCTTCCAAAGGGAGGCAGCTCTGATTTTACTGTCCAAACCCCAAGCATAAGACGCGATCTCTCTCTCTCTCTCTCTCTCTCTCTCTCTCTCTCTCTCTCTCTCTCTCTCTCTCCATAGAATCATTCGAGGTGAAATTAGAACGACGCAAAAACTAAAGGCGCGGCTCACGGGATCGTACAGGAGATTCGGTCTTAATGTACCTTGCTTACAATAGCTATGGCAGCGGAAGATGGGAAGGAGCGAGGCAACAGCGGTGGCGTCGACGGCGCCGCGGCAGGGAGCGGAGGGAAGCCGGGACGGAGGCGCCGGTCGGGGATTTGGAGGAGGCGGGGGACTGGCGGTGCCGGAGTGACTTTTTCGGTTTGGCCCTCGGATTTCGCTGGTGCTTGCAGACGACACCGGATCAGGATTATGTGTTGCCTGAGGGGTGAGTTTAGTTTATGTCACCTCAATATTTTAATGTTAATTACGAATATTAAATATAGTCATTGAATATTTTAATAATAATTATAGTATTAAATATAATCTAATTATAAAACCAATTACACCTATGAACATTAAACAATGAATAAATCTAATTAATCCTATATTTAATGATCACAATTAATATTTAGATATTTGATGAGACTCAGACTAAAATTTAATTAGGAAACCAAACATTCAATTAGCGCAGAAATTAAAGAGTTTTACTCTACTGACTTGAGAATATCTTCTTAAGGGCATGTATAATATAGATACTACGTTTTGGTTCCCCAAACATTAGATATACCTAAGAAATCTTTCATATAACCTAACCTATCTAAGTCTTGTATCTTATTCATTATAACTTTTCAAAATATGAACCATTTGTATGGTTTGTATGATAGAATCATATCTAGACTTAGAGAGCCGTGGTAGAGACGTTTCTTCACTAAGGTATCGTCTCTTATGTTTTTTATACTTATCTCCTTGATACCGATAGACATTTATGTGAGTTGTACATGCCTTAATATAATATTCAGGGTTGTCTTATCGTCTAAGGGAAATTTTTTATAATTAATACTCACAATTGATATTTGACGTGACACGAACAAAACTTTAATGAGAAAAACAAACACCCAATTAGCGCATAAATTCAAGAGTTTTTCTAGACCGACTTGCAAATATCTTCTTACAGCTAGTTTGAAAACCTCATTTTCTTAAGGAATTTTTTTTTCTAAGAGAAATTAGTTTATTTTCCCTTAGAAAAATAATAATCATTTGAGAAAATAGAGTTTTCAAACTAGCTTAGCTCAATATATCCGGGGCTGTCTCATCGTGTACGGGTCAAAAAATTTATTTTTGCTGCACTCGTATCTAGTATCTACCATAATTCACGTACCCGTGTCAGGGTAGCAGGAACTGTTGAAAAATTAGACAAATTCCAAATTAAATTCCGAATATAAATCATGACCAAATCAGAAGAACTGAAACAAAAGCCAAATCAGATGATGCGTACTGATTAGACTTACTGATTGTTGGCGCGCGCCAGGATCAGATGGGTTGACGAGGTCAGCAGATCACGAGCAGTCGCGTGAAGACGCTTCCCAAAAACCTTATTCGCCCTCTCCCGGTGCAGGATCTAGAAGACGAAGGGTTCCGGAGACCTGCTCTCCTGATCGCAGATGCACCTCTGCGGTCGGGACGAAGGGAACTAAAAGGCGGCTCAGCTATGAAGAGAGGCGAAAGCGAACTGGGATCTGGGATGAATTGGAGGCTGGCTGCCGGGCTCCTTTTATAGGGCCGAGTCCGCGACCCCCGTGCTTATCCACCCACGAAAATCTCGCAATCAGTTGAGATTTTGTAGCGATCGGTTAGGATAAGCGTAACAGCCAAGAAACCAAAAAATCAAACGGCAAAAGGTAGCCGCGCCCCCGCAAGGCGAGGGGCCGGATTTCGGCGGACCATTCACGCGCATGTCGTGCGCCCGCGCCCTTCGCCCCGCCCCGCCCGGCCAGGCCAGGCCAGGCCAGGCCAGGCGAGGCGAGGCGAGCGAGCGCGCGCGCGCGTGTGGCTCTCCACACTCTCTCCTCTCATCCATGACTTGGTGAGTGAGTGTGGCTTCCATATTTAAGTTAGCTCTACTCCACAAGAGCTAGCAATATGGTGCTATTGGTTCCACCTATCCCTTTGCCATCCACTTATATGGGCTTTTTGAGATTTTCCTGGGATTTATTTGAATAACTTAATTGGGCCAAGCCCATAAATCCTAACAATCCCCCACCAGATCTCAAATGCCCATCTGCAGTTTTCGCCACTGTTCACTACCGTTTAATATACTAGTTTTTCAGCAGAGACTGTTAAGTTGAACTTCCGCCTAGAACTCCAAGTTACACCAACCCACAACTTGGACAATGGACTATGCCTTGAATTGCAAGTTTTGCGTGAATGGGTTTCACTTGAAGTCATGACTAGTACTTGGCTACCAGTAGTCCCCTTCTCGGGTGGAGCATATACGTCGTACTCCAAGGTCTCTTCATGAGTTTACTAGAGATCACCCAGATCTCATAGACTGCGACGTTAGACAGTCTAACTCATATAGGTGTGTTCTTTCAAGAATGTTCTGCAGGACAACATCTTCGCTAATACAAGCCAACAGAACACATTAAGGCACAAAGCCAACCTGCCTTACAGCATTTGAGAGTATTGCATCTTTACTTAGAGAGGGTCAAAGGTTACTCTCCTCAGTTCACCAATGGCTTGTTCTTCCCAGGACCTAATTCACGGGATCTCCGATCACATAGACTGGGTTTCCACCATGGCAACTTTATTCGGGTCTCATACCCATCTCTCTCGATGCGATTTCTATCACATTACGTGGTAGTCCCTTGGTAAAAGGATCTGCCAGATTCTTATCTGTTGAAATATAAGTCACACTTATAACTCCGGAGTTTCTCAACTTTCTGACAGACTTCAACCGTCTTTTGACATGTCTTGATGACTTTCCATTATCCTTAGAACTCGTCACTTTAGCAATCACTGTCTGATTGTCACAGTTCATAAGGATAGCTGGTATTGGTTTCTCAACCACCGGCAAGTCCATCAAGAGTTCACGCAACCATTCTGCCTCAACGGTTGCTGTGTCAAGTGCAGCTAGCTCGGCTTCCATGGTTGACCTCGTCAAAATGGTCTGCTTGCATGACCTCCATGATACCGCACCTCCACCAATAGTAAAGACATAACCACTGGTGGCATAAAGCTCGTCTGCATCAGATATCCAGTTCGAATCACTATATCCTTCAAGTACTGCATGCTGACCAGAATAGTGAATTCCATAACTCATTGTACCTTGCAGGTAGCGCATAACCCGCCCAAGTGCATGCCAATGATCAGTCCCGGGGTTTGACATGAACCTACTCAATTTGCTCACAGCAAACGAGATATCGGGCCTTGTTGCACCAGCAAGATACATGAGTGAACCGACAATCTGAGAGTATGTCAATTGGTCTAAACCAATTCTCTTGTTCTTTCGCAGTGTCACACTGGGATCATAAGGTGTTGAAGAAGGTTTGCACTCAGAGAAGCCAAATCGCTTCAAAACCTTTTCAACATAGTGAGATTGCGAGAGAGTAATCCCACCATCTGCCTTAATCAGCTTGATGTTTAGAATCACATCAGCTTCTCCCAGATCTTTCATATCAAAACTCTTTGATAGAAAAGACTTGACTTCATTGATCACATCAATGTTTGTGCCAAATATCAATATATCATCAACATATAAGCACAATATAACTCCTTCGCCCCCACCACAGCGATAATATACACACCTGTCTGCCTCATTAATGGCAAAGCCTGCAGACGTTAGAGTAGTGTCAAACTTCTCATGCCACTGCTTTGGTGCTTGCTTCAGACCATACAAAGATTTCAATAACTTGCACACCTTGCTTTCTTGACCCTTTACTACAAATCCATCAGGTTGTTCCATATAGATTTCCTCGTCCAGCTCTCCATTAAGAAAAGCTGTCTTTACATCCATCTGATGAACAAGGAGACCATACGAGGCAGCCAAAGAAAGTAGTACTCGAATAGTGGTCATTCTAGCAACAGGTGAGTAAGTATCAAAGAAGTCTTCTCCTTCTTTCTGAGTATAGCCTTTAGCCACAAGCCTAGCCTTGTACTTTTCAATTGTACCATCAGGCTTGAGCTTCTTTTTAAACACCCACTTACAACCCACGGGTTTGCATCCATAGGGTCGATCAGTGACTTCCCATGTACCATTTGAAAGAATAGAATCCATCTCATTATGAACTGCTTCTTTCCAATCATCTGCATCTGGAGATGCAAATGCTTCTGCAATGGTAGTAGGAGTATCGTCCACAAGGTACACAATGAAATCATTACCAAAGGATTTTTCAACCCTTTGTCTCTTGCTCCTTTTAGGAGCATCATTGTCATCCTCCTCTAGGACAATTTCATGTGGCTGTTCAAAACTCTCAATAGGTGTATTATGTTCAGGAATTATCTCAGAAGAGTATCTAGAATTGCTATGAATGTCTTTCATTGGAAATATATGCTCAAAGAAAGTAGCATCACGTGATTCCATAATAGTATCAACATACACATCAGGAACTTCAGATTTAACTACTAAAAATCTATATGCTATGCTACACGAAGCATATCCAAGAAAGACACAATCCACTGTCCTTGGACCAAGCTTGCGTTTTTTATTAATTGGTACATTGACTTTCGCCATGCACCCCCAAGTGCGCAAGTATGAAAGTGATGGTTTTCTCCCAACCCACTTCTCATAAGGGGTTTTCTCTTCTTTGCCCATAGGAATTCTATTCAGAACATGACATGAAGTCAGGACTGCCTCCCCCCACCATGCCTTAGATAAACCAGAAGTGTCTAACATGGCATTCACCAGGTCAGTCAACGTACGGTTTTTCCTTTCAGCAATCCCGTTTGACTCGGGTGAATAGGGAGGAGTCCTCTCATGAATAATGCCATGTTCTGCACAGAAATCGTCAAAGACTTTGGGAAAGAACTCACCACCACGATCTGATCTAAGACGTTTGATCTTTCTCTCTAGTTGGTTTTCAACCTCAGCCTTATAGATTTTAAAGTAGTCTAAAGCCTCATCTTTAGTTTTTAGCAAGTATACATAGCAAAATCTAGACGCATCATCAATCAATGTCATGAAGTATCTCTTACCACCTTTTGTCAACACACCATTCATCTCACAAAGATCAGAATGTATGAGTTCTAGTGGTGCCAGGTGTCTCTCCTCAGCAGCCTTATGAGGCTTTCGAGGTTGCTTCGACTGCACACAACTATGGCACTTAGAACCTTTGACTATGGTGATATTCGGAATTAAACTCATGGTTGCAAGCCGAGACATAGAGCCAAAATTAATATGACACAAACGAGAATGCCAAATACTCGCAAGATCATCAACATTAGCACAAATATGGTTCACAGACTTATTATTGAAATCTAACAAAGAAAAGCGGAACAAGCCTCCGCAATCATAGCCTTTACCAATAAATTGTCCAGACTTGGACACAACTAATTTATTGGACTCTAAAACTACCTTGAACCCATCTCTACATAGAAGGGTTCCGCTAACGAGATTCTTGTGTATAGAAGGGACATGATGCACGTTCTTCAGCTGCACGATCTTTCCCGAAGTAAACTTCAGATCCACCGTGCCAGTGCCATGAACAGAAGCATGTGACCCATTCCCCATTAGCACGGAAGAATCCCGGGCGCCCTGATAAGAAGAGAACAAGTTGATGTCAGAACACACATGAACATTAGCACCAGTATCAAGCCACCAGCTAGGTGATTGAAATACTGAGAAGATGAAAGGTAAATTACCATACCCTTTGTCTTCCTCATTGCTAGCGACCACTGTGTTGACATTGCCCTTTTTGCCACGGCGATCCGCTCGATCGGGACAATCCTTGGCAAAATGACCCGCCTCGCCACATGCGAAACATGTCAATTCAGCCTTGTTCTTCTTCTTCTTGAAGTTGGTAGTTTTGTTGGGCTTGTTAGATTTTGGCTTTCCTTTGCCCTTGTTGTGGTTCTTCTGAACCATGTTGGCGCTGGAGTGGCCCTCGCCTCCTTTAGATCCCGTGTCCTTAGCCCGAGCTTTCTCCTCAACATCCAGAGACGCTATCAGATTTTCAACTGATATCTCCTGTCTCTTATGTTTCAGAGCTGTGGCGAAGTTCCTCCATGTAGAAGGCAACTTTGCAATAATGCATCCGGCCACAAATCGGTCAGGAAGGACTATCTTAAGGTGGTCGAGCTCCTTGGCTATACACTGTATTTCATGAGCTTGCTCTACAATAGAGCGATTATCAACCATCTTATAATCATGAAAGCTCTCCATGATATACAGGTCACTGCCAGCATCTGATGCACCATACTTAGTAGTAAGTGCATCCCACAACTGTTTCCCGTCTGTGTACTGCATATTCGCATCAACCAGACGGTCAACAAGGGCGCTAAGAACGGCTCCCGTGAACATAGTATTGGCATGGTCGTACTCTTTCTCCTGTTCAGGAGTCAGTGGACCCTCAGGTCTGCCTTTACTAACATGGAAGACATTCATAGCAGTAAGCCAGAGCGTGGCCTTGACTTGCCATCTCTTAAAGTGCATACCATTAAACTTTTCTGGCTTCAGCGCGTCGGCAAAAGCAGCCATAGAAAAACTAGGAAATTGTCTACAATAAGGTTTTTGGATTGTTGAAAAATTAGACAAATTCCAAATTAAATTCCGAATATAAATCATGACCAAATCAGAAGAACTGAAACAAAAGCCAAATCAGATGATGCGTACTGATTAGACTTACTGATTGTTGGCGCGCGCCAGGATCAGATGGGTTGACGAGGTCAGCAGATCACGAGCAGTCGCGTGAAGACGCTTCCCAAAAACCTTATTCGCCCTCTCCCGGTGCAGGATCTAGAAGACGAAGGGTTCCGGAGACCTGCTCTCCTGATCGCAGATGCACCTCTGCGGTCGGGACGAAGGGAACTAAAAGGCGGCTCAGCTATGAAGAGAGGCGAAAGCGAACTGGGATCTGGGATGAATTGGAGGCTGGCTGCCGGGCTCCTTTTATAGGGCCGAGTCCGCGACCCCCGTGCTTATCCACCCACGAAAATCTCGCAATCAGTTGAGATTTTGTAGCGATCGGTTAGGATAAGCGTAACAGCCAAGAAACCAAAAAATCAAACGGCAAAAGGTAGCCGCGCCCCCGCAAGGCGAGGGGCCGGATTTCGGCGGACCATTCACGCGCATGTCGTGCGCCCGCGCCCTTCGCCCCGCCCCGCCCCGGCCCGGCCCGGCCAGGCGAGCGAGCGCGCGCGCGCGCGTGTGGCTCTCCACACTCTCTCCTCTCATCCATGACTTGGTGAGTGAGTGTGGCTTCCATATTTAAGTTAGCTCTACTCCACAAGAGCTAGCAATATGGTGCTATTGGTTCCACCTATCCCTTTGCCATCCACTTATATGGGCTTTTTGAGATTTTCCTGGGATTTATTTGAATAACTTAATTGGGCCAAGCCCATAAATCCTAACAGGAACTTGGAAGCATGCCTCTGCTCTTCTGCTCTGCCCGGAATGGTACTGATTAGCAGCAGTAGCTTGGTCATCTGTTCCCAACTTGCAAAAGTTACGAGTTACGACCTCCGAGTATCTTTACTTTCCAGTTCCATTCATTGTCAAACCAAACTAATGAGAAAGAACAGTGTTATTTATACGCAAGCATGGAGATGAGCATGCTTAAACAACTAACAGTAGATGGTCTCTGCCTAGTGCCTAGCACTCATTTGGGAAAGCAAAGGACACGGTAACATACTCCCTCCATAAGGAAACATGTAATCCGTGGCAAAAAACTACCCAATGGGAGGCCTAAGCAACATAGAGTTTCGCCTATTTATTTTTCCTACGTCAATGATAAAACAGAGTACACCACTGCTGTAACTTCGCTCGATGTGTACCTATGCAAGCTATGTGAACTTCACTGCAGAAACATGAACAATCTTCTTCGGCAGAAACTCTGGCTGAAAACCCGAATCAGTCTTTTACGTCCATGATTCCACCTGATGTAACCTGGAAAACGTGATATTGGTCAAGGGAAACAAGTTATGTGTATCACACATTGATAGCTTGTATCATCTAAAACATTCATTCAGTCATGGCAGTTAGCACTTAGCAGGAATGGTTCACTATCAGTAGAGTTTGGTATGCAAGGTAATCTAGCTAGATTTTGGCAAGCTGTGAAAGTAAGGCGACCATTAGCACAGGCAGTAAACATGGACAAACAAAGCAAAAAGGATATAGCTTCTCCTTCAGGAAGGTTAGGTGCATCGAAGATCTTGCAGACACGCTGCTCGCCTTTTCCTTTCCTCAGCATCAATCTGATGGTGGCAGCATGCGCCAACACATGGCCGCCTGCTGGTTTCTTTGGATCGGTTATGAACATGCCGCCACCTGGATCAGCAATCACTGCAACACAAAAGGGAGACAGCTTAGAATTTGAAACTCATTGACCTGTAAACTCCTGGAATTGATACAGTGCTAAATAACAACAAAGCCCACCTTGGTTGGTGATGTACACTGCAACATTGAATTCCTCGGCAATCTTGGTAAGGCGTGACAGCATCTGTGCTAGCTTTTGCTGCAATATCACAGCAGATATATACATGCATAAGCAAGCGTCATTTTTACGAGCTGCCTACTGCCATTGAAATGAATTGAAGAGAATACCTGGCGCTCTGCTAGTTCACCCCTGCCACTGAAATCAACACGGAACAGTGCAATCACAGAATCCACAATCTGTTTCCAGGACAACAGAAATACACATGAGCAGTTGAGCACAACTCAGATTTATAGAAATGAATGCACTTTACACTTTCAGTCCTACCAGAAGCTTGAAAGGTTCTTCAGCCATTTTGGCAGCAAGGCCCAGGAGCAAGTTGTACTGGTGCTCATATGTGTACGCACGAGCATATATGATCTAACCAGAAACACACATAAAATTAAGCAAGCAATTTGGTCTATTAGTCATGAAATGGGCTAATAGGAAGGAGAAATGTTAAATACATGCAAATTCATACATTGTCGAGAACAGCATTGGCATCCATCCCAAATCTCTCAGCAATTGGCACAATGCGTTCAGGTCGGCTGGAAACTTCATTAAGGAAACAATTTGGAGACGACAGGAATAATTATAAATTTTTGAGAATCAGCTTGACAAATAACTCCCAAAGATACAATGTTCCCTCAGTGTCAATGTAGGCAACCTTTCCATTCCCCCCATGCATGTGGATTGGAAGCTGCATTTTCATCAATCAGAAATAAGAAAGTAGTTGTTTCTTTGTATCCTCAAATTCTATTGCTTCTATACTTCCATGGTCTACGTGCTTTCTAAAAAAAATTGATACAGGGGGTGAACCTGAGTGGAGACACATAGGGTATGAGCCAACTGGGTCTTCCCTGACCTGCAAACAACCAGATAACAATATAACATACATTTCAAACTAAAAAGTCGGAACTGAACTCTGAAATATAGTTACAGAAGCACATCATAAGTCAACGTTCACTGTGACTATTCTCAGTACATATTCAAGACAGTTCCTTTCATTTGCATGTAAGAGGTATGTGCACGATTGTGTTGTATGCAATGACAAATTGCCCCCAATACCATCAAAATTATACAACAAATAATTGTTTCATGTACTGTTCATTTTACAGAAAACAAAGATCCCACCTTAATTTCATTGTCATTAAAGAATCACTTTGCATCAAAGGAATGGTGAGAAAATTGTATTCATATGGTTAAGTTAGCAAAGCAAAAGCATGATTAGAAACTATAAGGTGCACTACTAGTGATAGCAATGCCTCTGGAATATGAGACAATAAATAAACGTGGTGCAAGACGGTTGGAAAGGTAGAATCATCAAGCTAAATACACTAATACATTACTAAGCTAGACCTAAATACATTTATTACAAGTGTAACCCCATATCATAAATATCAACTATACACATAGTCACATAATATGGCTCCTGCAGCAGAACTTCAGAGAAAAAGAAACAACAGGAGAAAGAACATCGAGATACCGGAACTCCCCGAATGCCTCTGTGATGCAAAGTGTTTCAATCCCCCCTTCAAAATTTAAACATATCCATCTATTAGACTAATACGATGGCATGACTGATCACACAACAGATTTCAGATATATTACCGCCAAGCAGCTCATCAAGTGCCTGGCTCCCGGTTGTAATCCGAACAACAGACTTCCGCTTCAAATAAGCCAAAATAAATCAAAGAGCCTTAAAGGGAAACACGTACGAGAAGTAATTAAAAGTGCTCAACCAGATTCAATAGCTAATCAACCTTTGTCAGTTAGTTTACATACTACAAGCACTCAAGCATTGGTTATACTTATCACTCATAAGATAAACCAAACTGATAAACCATACACCAATTAGTAGCTTAAATGCAATTTTCTTACCTTGAGAAGGAGATCATTTCCTGTCATGAAGCCCTGGTTCTGTGTCAAACAAACAAACAAAAAGGGAATTTCAAGATAACATATAATACATCTATCACATAGAAGTTTAGTAAGCAAAAGCAACTTAAAGGGTCAAACCAGAAGTTTTTCTGCTGCCTCGCAGATCTTATCAACTTTTGCTTCAGACAAACCTTTGATTCCTGTAAGGTTCTGCAAGCCGATCCATGAATTAGAACAACAGCCATATGTTCAGAATATTGAAGAAATGAAAGCAAGCATGCAAGTGCACAAACAAGATATCAATTTATACACTGAGCAACGAAGATTCAGACAGACAGAACAAATATTTGGGTATCGGGATGCGTAGTTCAGAACCTTCTTGGTATGCATCATTAGGCCATTGCAAGTGTAAATCCCTGCATCCTGCAGCTTCCTCACGTCTCCTGCATTTATCCCCTGAGAAATCACTGCGCCAAACAGATGCATGCGCCACAGATTAGCTTGAACGCAGGAATTATGTATGTTGAGAACTCAAATTAATAGGGTTGCACGACACAAATGGAAAATAAAACACAACGTGGATCCTGTTTTCCAACAAAATACGAAACGATAGCACAGAATGATTAAAACGGTCTAAACCCAGTAACCCACAAAATAATAAACGCAGAACTTCGATAAAACGTGGGGAAAACTCCCACCAATTTGTGCCACAACGCATCAGTAGTTTATTCGCAAAACCCTGGAAATTTTTGGGAAATCGGAAGGGGGCGCCAGACGCAAAACCCCACTTCGAATGCCGAGATCAAGCTCAAATCACACGAACTTCACTTCGAAGTAGACTGAAATTCGCGAACCCAAAAGCTAACGGTAGAAGGCAGAAGTTATCCGCCGTGCTAAGCGACTGGAGTATCGATCGATCAGGGTGGTACAACACAAACGGAAATAATAATTGTCTATCCACACAAAAGTCCCTGGATGGCAGGATAGAATGAACTAATTTCGAATTCCACTGCACTTGGCTGATCATTTTGACAGAGTGAGATCGTGAACTCAGAGACCGAGGCTAAATTCAGACCAATCTATCTATGCAGCAGCAACGTACGGTAGTACACACTGAATCACCGCTTAGAACGAATTGGCCGCAGGATTTCGAACAAACTTATGGAATAGTAGAACCCCACGAAGTTACGCCACGATGCAACACAAGCACCAGTTGGTTACCAAAACTACTGGAAATTGTTGGGGGATCAGAAGCAACCCAAAACCCCAACTAAGCGCACCGAACAAAAACAAACAAATGCCGACACCAAGCACAAACCGCAGCAACTTCGCTTCGAAGCGACACCGCTCGGATCGAAATTTACGAACCCAGAAGCGAAACGTCAGAAGGCGGAAGCGATCCACCCGCCGTGGAAGGCGCGCGCGGCTGCAGCACCGATCAGGGTGGTAGGACAGGACGCCGCGCGCGCAGAACAAAGTAATGCACTAATGCGGGAGGAGAGAAGGCGCGACGTACGCTTGTCGATGGACTCAAAGCACTCCTCCTCCTCGTCGACGCTGGCGGCGTCTATGAGCTGGAGCTGCCCGCCCTCATCCGCGTGCCTGGTCGGCGCCATGTGCCTGCACTAGTAGCCCGATCGGGGGACGGAGGAGGAGTTACACGCGCGAGGGCGGTGAGTGCAGGACACGCGATGGCAAGAGAAGCTGGAGCAGCTAGCTTACCTGCGGCAGGAGGAGGAGGCAATGGCCGGGTGGGGCTTGGACGCTTGGAGGAGGGGCAAGCTGAGGCGAATGGCAAGACTCGAGAGATTGTTGGGGAGAGACGATCAGACGTGAGTCGACAGACGAGTGGGGGTGTCGTGTGCCGCGGACCGCGGTACCGGTGCGAGGGTGTACTGTGTACTTGAGGGTGCTGAGGCCGGAGGACCTTCTCGCTCTCGAACGGATCGTGTGCTCGGCCGTTGGGCTGGGCTAGGAGCCTAGGAATGGGTTGATTTCAGTCTAGGGAAGTCGCGGTCAGCCATAGGATGGACCAACATGATCAAGTGTACCAGGACTTTGCGGCCCAGAGTCAGGGGAGACTCAGCTCATTGCCCACGGTCCGTTAAGGATGTGTTTGCTTCAAATTTTTAAACGAGATTTGGGCCCCGTTTGGCTCCATTAGTCTTAGGACTAAAGTTTAGTCCCTAAACTAAACTTTAGTCTCTATATTGTTTAGTTGTAGGGGCTAAACAGATTTTAAATACATTAAATGTAATACATAAAGATCAAAATACTCTTTTTTTTGTTTCACACTAGTTTTCTAGGCAAGGGTAATTAGAGTAAATATTCCCCTTTAGTCCCTTTTAGCATCTATGTAAGGGACTAAAGACTAAGGGCTTGTTTGGTTTGTGGCTAACTGTGCCCCACTTTGCCTAAGGTTAGTTATTCGAATTGAATAACTAACCTTAGGCAGAAAAGTTAGGCAAAATGTGGCAATTGAGGTAACGAACCAAACATGCCCTAAAACCAATTAGTCCCTACTTTAGTCCTTCCGTTTGGCAAAATAGAGACTAAATGAGACTAAAAGTCAGGGACTAAAATTAGTCTCTCTAACCAAACGGGCCTTGCTATAAAAAATTTAGAACCTCAACTAAACAAATATAATTGAAAGGGAAATAGTTTCAATATTCCCTATAATCGGTTTTGGTGTTTGACGACCATCACAAACCTTGTGGACTAACCGGTTTGTCTAATTGATCATTCCACAGGTGCATAAGTTCATCTACAACTATTCTAAAGTCGACTGTCCGGAATACCGTAGATTATTCTGGACAGGAGAAGCTTTTTGGAAAATCACATAAGCGCGGACCGTCTGGGCCCTTGCGGCGGACCGTCCGCGAAACTAGGGTGAGCCTAGGACAGAACCAATACAAAAACACAAGTCTACACTACGGACCGTCCGATGGAAAGCCAAGCACCGTCCGAGACCAAGCGCGGACCATCCGGCCTCAGGCGCGGACCATCAGGTCGGTGAAGAACCGAAAAACCCGAAGGTGACGGGTTCGGTAAAATGAATTATAGCATCCTCGCGGACCGTCCGGGGTGCATGACCGGACCGTCTGCGACTGCTTTTATCTGACATCTGACGACACATTAAATGCTATATAGCCGTTGATATAGCCGTTACTGCTGATCGTTGCGATTTCAGCCGTTGATGTGCAGGGGCGGACTGTCCGGACCAGGGGCGCGGACCGTCCGCGGTCGGTAGAAAAGGAGCAACGGCTAGGAAGTGGTTGAGGGCTATAAATACAACCCCAACCACCTCCATTCATGACACCCAAGCATTCCAATCCTTCACATTCAATACAAGAGCTAGCAATCCATTCCAAGACACAATCAAAGCTTCCAATCTCTCCAAGTTCCACAATTAAGACAAGTGATCATTAGTGATTAGTGACTTGAGAGAGAGAGTGATCTGTGTGTTATTTGTCGCTCTTGTCGCTTAGCTTTTGCAATCGTGCTTTCTTCCTTCTCATTCCAAGACACTATTCATCGATCATCCGATCACCCTAAATTTCAACTACTCATCCATCATGCTATCCAGTCCACCTAAGACCAGCCAGACCCATATTTCAGTCATACGAACTCCGGTGACTGTGATTTTCCTTCCAGTAGGGAACTTCCCATCTGGTCACCCATCCCAGGTTTCTCTAAGTTGAGCACGCTTAACTTTGAGATTCCTTCGAACCAGGCTTCCAAACTCCGATTCCAATAATTCTTGTTTCTAAATTCTTATCAAATTATTCCCTATCCAACCATGTCATCACTTAAGTATGGTTCATATTCCAGAAAACTCCCAAAATACTCTTGTCCCATATTCTGCATATAACTCTCCTGTTCATACTAAGTCAGACGATTCATATGTCACTATTCTCACCAACAATGAACTTCATTGTGCTACACCACATACACCCAGCTATAAATACACCCAGCTACCCTCTCCCTCTCCACACACACTCAACACCCTCAGCCAAGGCAAACACCCCACTCACTTAGTTACTCCGCTCTGCCGGCTACACGCATAGTGTCGCTTCGCCTCCAGTCCACCCTCCTGGTAAGCACCTCCGCTCCACCACTAGTAGTATCTCAACACCACATGACACAGATTCTACTCACGACTCTACCCATCCATATATCGCTATTCTGACCACTATACTAAATATTTGTTGGTATACTTGTTGGTTTGTATGTTTGCTTATTCATGTTGCATAGTTATCGGAGCGTTCATGTCGTCTCGTGGAGGCCAGATCTGCAAGTCTACGCCAGGCAGTGGAGCTAGAAGACAGTTCCGCGAGCTCCTCTTCCCCCTTCGTCGGATAAGCACGACAAACTCACTGGATCCCTTTGATGCATAAATTACCTATGATTTTTCAACCACAACCCTCAGCCTGTTATTTTATGCATGATATGATTTTGAGACAAGTTATTATGGCCACCCAGCCGGGATCAAAAGAAAATGCTTTTCAAAATGTGTATAATGAAGGGTTTTCACCCTTATCACCTTTGAGTAGGGATCATCAGGGACTCCCTGGTTTAGGGGAGGGCCTCAGGTGTTGGCTCAGCCAGGTTAGGTGTGAGCAGAAGGATTGTCCTCTCATATAAGGACTGGTTTGTCATCCTTCACTAACTGTACTCATGATAAGTACAACCACTCGAGACTGTATGGGTAGACACTCAATCTGAACTCGTGCGGTCCAAACCCCAGGGTTATGAAGGCTGGGGAGCACCGGGAGGATAAGGAGGGGGAATGTTTTGTCTAGTTTGGACATGGCGGTGGCCTGACTCCTTCCGATATAACCGTTAAGGTAAGGACGTGCGAGGAAAGAAAGAGATTCGGTTTCGGGTCTCATTGGCCATGAGATCGCAGAGCCGGACTAGTGGGTAAAGTGTACACCTCTACGCAGAGTTTGAAAACCTATTCGAATAGTCCATGTCCACAGGAATGGACAAGTCTAGTGTGGTATGACAATTAGTGTTTTGTTTTCCAAAAAAAGGTGCTTTTGAAAAGTGGTTTTTAAAAAGGTCCGGTGGTTTAGTCGTGAGCTATGATGGACGGGAAGTCCAGTAGCTGTTTTTGAAAATGAAAACCAGTGGAAAACTGCTGAGATACCTGGATGGTTTAGTCCAGGGGATTTTGTTCTATACTGAAAAACTTCCTGCTCCTTTGCGAGAGGATGCGCTTTGAAAAATACAAAATGTTTTACAAAACAACCCTGCATCAAATATTGTTGTTTCTGCAAAATATCCTGAGATCTACATATTCCATGCATTATATATGATTTCCCCATTCCGCGAGTGAAGGTGGGCTGCTGAGTACGTTTGTACTCACCCTTGCTTATTTGTTGTTTTTTAGAGAAGGAGATCGTTGATCGGGTAAGAGTTATGCTTGTTCCCAACCTTGCCTGTGGCTGTTGGACCGCTGATTTGCTTTGCTGCGTATATCGGGCTGCTTTAACCCCACTCTGATGATATGTCCCGAGTTGTGGACCAACTCTTAAAGTTGTTCGCCACCTTTATAGGTTTGTCTCGTTCTGAAACTATCTGTTGTATAAATGTGTTTACTAGCCTCCTAGGACTAGTAATTGTGTCACATTTGAGTCCCAGAGGATTGGGGCGCTTCAGGTACCCACCATCCACACAAGAACATCATAACGACCGACATGCCGCTTGAGCTACTCCACATGGATTTATTCGGCCCGATCGCTTACATAAGCATCGACGGGAGTAAGTATTGTCTTGTAATTGTGGATGATTATTCTCGCTTCACTTAGGTATTCTTTTTGTAGGAAAAATCTCAAACCTAAGAGACTTTAAAGGGATTCTTGAGACAGGCTCAAAACGAGTTCAGATTGAGAATAAAAAAGATAAGAAGCGACAATGGGACGGAGTTCAAGAACTCTCAAATTGAAGGCTTTCTTGAGGAAGAGGGCATCAAGCATGAGTTATCTTCTCCCTACACACCTCAGCAAAATGGTGTAGTGGAGAGGAAAATAGAACTCTACTTGACATGGCAAGGACCATGCTTGATGAGTACAAGACTCCGGACCGGTTTTGGGCTGAGGCGATTAACACTGCCTGCTACTCCATCAACCGGCTCTACCTTCACCGAATCCTCAAGAAGACATCATATGAACTGCTAACCGGTAAAAGCCCAATATTTCTTACTTTAGAGTCTTTGGTAGCAAATGTTTTATTCTTGTTAAAAGAGCTAGAAAATCTAAATTTGCTCCTAAGGTTGTAGAAGGCTTTTTAATAGGATATGATTCAAACACAAGGGCATATAGAGTCTTCAACAAATCCACTAGATTAGTTGAGGTTTCTTGTGACATTGTGTTTGATGAGACTAATGGCTCTCAAGTAGAGCAAGTTGATCTTGATGAATTAGATGATGAAGAGGCTCTGTGCGTCGCTCTAAGGAACATGTCCATTGGGGATGTGTGTCCTAAGGAATCCGAAGAGCCTCCACAAGCACAAGATCAACCATCATCTTCAAATCAAGCATCTCCACCAACTCAAGGTGAGGATCAGACTCAAGACAATGAAGAAGAAGATCAAGAAGATGAGCCACCTCAAGAGGAGAACAATGATCAAGGGGGAGATGACAATAATCAAGACAAGGGAGATGATCAAGAAGAACAGGGTCAAAGACCGCCACACCCAAGAGTCCACCAAGCGATACTAAAAGTCGCCTAGAGGGGGGGTGAATAGGGCGAATCTGAAATTTATAAACTTAAGCACAACTACAAGCCGGGTTAGCGTTAGTGAAAGGGAATTAGGCTTACACCTAGTTCCTATATAAATTTGGTGGTTGAATTGCCCAACACAAACAATTGGACTAACTAGTTTGCTCTAGTGTATAGATTATACAGGTGTAAAAGGTTCACACTCAGCCAATAAAAAGATCAAGTTTTGGATTCAACAAAGGAGCAAAGGGCCAACCGAAGGCACCTCTGGTCTGGCGCACCGGACATGTCCAGTGCACCAGAGGACTCCAACTCAAACTCGCCACCTTCGGGAAGTTCCGAAGGCGACTCCGCTATAATTCACCGGACTGTCCGGTGTACACCGGACAGTGTCCGGTGCTCCAAGGGAGGTCGGCCTCAGGAACTCGCCAGCTTCGGGAAACTCCAACGGCTAGTCCGCTATAATTCACCGGACATGTCCGGTGTGCACCGGACTGTCCGGTGCAACTCCGGTGCAACGGCTATCTCCGCGCCAACGGCTACCTGCGGCGCATTAATTGCGCGCGCAGCGCGCGCAGAAGTCAGGCGCGCCCATACTGGCACACCGGACAAGGAACAGTAGATGTCCGGTGTGCACCGGACACCCAGGCGGGCCCACAAGTCAGAAGCTCCAACGGTCAGAATCCAACGGCAGTGATGACGTGGCGGGGGCACCGGACATGTCCGGTGTGCACCGGACTGTCCGGTGCGCCATCGAGCAGACAGCCTCCCAACGGCCACTTTTGGTGGTTGGGGCTATAAATACCCCAACCACCCCACCATTCATTGCATCCAAGTTTTCCACCTCTCAACCACTTACAAGAGCTAGGCATTCAATTCTAGACACACCAAAGAGATCAAATCCTCTCAAATTCCACAAAAGGCTTTAGTGATTAGCGAGAGAGATTTGTCGTGTTCTTTTGAGCTCTTGCACTTGGATTGCTTCTTTTCTTTCTCACTTGTTCTTGTGATCAAAACTCAATTGTAACCAAGGCAAGAGGCACCAATTGTGTGGTGGCCCTTGCGGGGAAGTTTTGTTCCCGTGTGATTGAGAAGAAGAAAAGCTCACTCGGTCCGAGGGACCGTTTGAGAGAGGGAAGGGTTGAAAGAGACCCGACCTTTGTGGCCTCCTCAACGGGGAGTAGGTTTGCGAGAACCGAACCTCGGTAAAACAAATCTGCGTGTCACACTCTTCATTTGCTTGCGATTTGTTTTGCGCCCTCTCTGCGGACTCGATTTTATTTCTAACACTAACCCGACTTGTAGTTGTGTTTATATTTGTAAATTTCAGTTTCGCCCTATTCACCCCCCCTCGAGGCGACTATCAATTGGTATCAGAGCCCGGTGCTTCATTAGAGCCTAACCGCTCGAAGTGATGTCGGGAGATCACGCCAAGAAGGAGATGGAGACCGGCGAAAAGCCCACTACAAGCTACGGGAGCACTTCATCGGAAGAGTCCCGCACCAAGAGGAGGGAGAAGAAGAAGAGCTCCTCCAACTAAGGGAAGGAGAAGAAATCTTCTTCTCATCACAAAGAGAAGAAGGAAAAATCTTCTTCCCACAAGCCGCATCGGAGTGGGGACAAGCAAAAGAGGATGAGGAAAGTGGTCTACTACGAGACCGACACTTCATCAACATCAACCTCCGGCTCCGATGCGCCCTCCGTAACTTCTAAACGCCAAGAGCGTAAGAAGTTTAGTAAGATCCCTCTACACTATTCTCGCATTTCTAAACATGCACCTCTACTTTCCGTCCCATTAGGCAAACCACCAACCTTTGATGGTGAAGATTATGCTAGGTGGAGTGATTTAATGCGATTTCATCTAACCTCACTCCACAAAAGTATATGGGATGTTGTTGAGTTTGGTGCACAGGTACCATCTGTAGGGGATAAAAACTATGATGAGGATGAGGTGGCCCAAATCGAGCACTTCAACTCTCAAGCAACAACAATACTCCTCGCCTCTTTAAGTAGAGAGGAGTATAACAAAGTGCAAGGGTTGAAGAGCGCCAAGGAGGTTTGGGATGTGCTCAAAACCGCGCACGAGGGAGATGAGCTCACCAAAATCACCAAGCGGGAAACGATCGAGGGGGAGCTCGGTCGGTTCTGGCTTCGCAAAGGGGAGGAGCCACAACACATGTACAACCGGCTCAAGACCTTGGTGAACCAAGTGCGCAACCTAGGGAGCGTAAAGTGGGATGACCATGAAGTGGTTAAGGTTATTCTAAGATCTCTTATTTTCCTTAACCCTACTCAAGTTCAATTAATTCGTGGTAATCCTAGATATACTAAAATGACCCCCGAGGAAGTAATCGGGCATTTTGTAAGTTTTGAGTGCATGATCGAAGGCTCGAGGAAGATCAACGAGCTTGATGATCCCTCCACATCCGAAGCTCAACCCGTCGCATTCAAGGCGACGGAGGACAAGAAGGAGGAGTCTACACCAAGTCGACAACCAATAGACGCCTCCAAGCTCGACAATGAGGAAATGGCGCTCGTCATCAAGAGCTTCCGCCAAATCCTCAAGCAAAGGAGAGGGAAAGACTACAAGTCCCGCTCCAAGAAAGTTTGCTACAAGTGTGGTAAGCCCGGTCACTTTATTGCAAAATGTCCATTATCAAGTGATAGTGACAGGGGCGACGACAAGAAGGGGAGAAGGAAGGAAAAGAGAAGATACTACAAGAAGAAGGGCGGCGATGCCCATGTTTGTCGGGAGTGGGACTCCGACGAAAGCTCAAGCGACTCCTCCGACGACGAGGACGCCGCCAACATCGCCGTCACAAAAGGGCTCCTCTTCCCCAACGTCGGCCACAAGTGCCTCATGGCAAAAGACGGCAAAAAGAAGGTTAAATCTAGATCCTCCACTAAATATGAATCTTCTAGTGATGATAATGCTAGTGATGAGGAAGATAACTTGCGCTCTCTTTTTGCCAACCTCAACATGCAACAAAAGGAAAAATTAAATGAATTAATTAGTGTCATCCATGAGAAGGATGATCTCTTGGACTCCCAAGAGGACTTCCTAATCAAGGAAAATAAAAAGCATGTTAAGGTTAAAAATGCTTATGCTCTAGAAGTAGAAAAATGTCAAAAACTATCTAGTGAGCTAAGCACTTGCCATGAAACAATAGACAACCTTAGAAATGAAAATGCTAATTTGTTAGCTAAGGTTGATTCTCATGTTTGCAATGTTTCAATTCCCAACCCTAGAGATAATAATGATGATTTGCTTGCTAGGATTGAAGAATTGAACATTTCTCTTGCTAGTCTTAGATTAGAAAATGAAAATTTGATTGCTAAGACTAAAGATTTTGATGTTTGCAATGCTACAATTTCCGACCTTAGAACTAAGAATGATATGTTACATGCTAAGGTTGTTGAATTAAAATCTTGCAAACCCTCTACATCTATTGTTGAGCATGTATCTATTTGTACTAGATGTAGAGATATTAACATTGATGCTATACATGATCACATGACCTTAATTAAACAACAAAATGATCATATAGCAAAATTAGATGCTAAAATTGCCGAGCATAACTTAGAAAATGAAAATTTTAAATTTGCTAGAAGTATGCTCTATAGTGGGAGACGCCCTGGCATCAAGGATGGCATTGGCTTCCAAAGAGGAGACAATGTCAAACTTAATGCCCCTCCTAAAAGATTGTCCAACTTTGTTAAGGGCAAGGCTCCCATGCCTCAGGATAACGAGGGTTACATTTTATACCCTGCCGGTTATCCTGAGGACAAAATTAGGAAAATTCATTCTAGGAAGTCTCACTCTGGTTCTAACCATGCTTTTATATATAAGAGTGAGACATCTAGCTCTAGGCAACCAACCCGTGCTAAGTTGCCTAAGAAGAAAATTCCTAATGCATCAAATGAACATAGTCTTTCATTTAAAACTTTTGATGCATCTTATGTGTTGACTAACAAATCCGGCAAAGTAGTTGCCAAATATGTTGGGGGCAAGCACAAGGGATCAAAGACTTGTGTCTGGGTACCCAAAGTTCTTGTATCTAATGCCAAAGGACCCAAAACCATTTGGGTACCTAAAGTCAAGAACTAAACTTATTTTGTAGGTTTATGCATTCGGGGGCTCAAGTTGGATCATCGACAGCGGGTGCACAAACCACATGACAGGGGAGAAGAAAATGTTCTCCTCCTATGAGAAAAACCAAGATCCCCAACGAGCTATCACATTTGGGGATGGAAATCAAGGTTTAGTCAAAGGATTGGGTAAAATTGCTATATCTCCTGACCATTCTATTTCCAACGTTTTTCTTGTAGACTCTTTAGATTACAATTTGCTTTCCGTATCTCAATTATGCAAAATGGGCTACAACTGTCTCTTTACCGATGTAGGTGTCACTGTCTTTAGAAGAAGTGATGATTCAATAGCATTTAAGGGTGTGTTAGAGGGTCAGCTATACTTAGTAGATTTTGATAGAGCTGAACTCGACACATGCTTAATTGCTAAGACTAACATGGGTTGGCTCTGGCACCGCCGACTAGCCCATGTTGGGATGAAGAATCTTCATAAGCTTCTAAAGGGAGAGCACATTTTAGGACTAACAAATGTTCATTTTGAGAAAGACAGGATTTGTAGCGCATGCCAAGCAGGAAAGCAAGTTGGTGCTCATCATCCACACAAGAACATCATGACGACCGACAGGCCGCTTGAGCTACTCCACATGGATCTATTCGGCCCGATTGCTTACATAAGCATCGGCGGGAGTAAGTATTGTCTTGTAATAGTGGATGATTATTCTCGCTTCACTTGGGTATTCTTTTTACAGGAAAAATCTCAAACCCAAGAGACCTTAAAGGGATTCTTGAGACGGGCTCAAAATGAGTTCGGCTTAAGGATCAAGAAAATTAGAAGCGACAACGGGACGAAGTTCAAGAACTCTCAAATCGAAGGCTTCCTTGAAGAGGAGGGCATCAAGCATGAGTTCTCCTCTCCCTACACACCTCAACAAAATGGTGTAGTGGAAAGGAAGAATCGAACTCTATTGGACATGGCTAGAACCATGCTTGATGAATACAAGACTTCGGATCGGTTTTGGGCGGAGGCAGTCAACACATCTTACTACGCCATCAACCGGTTGTATCTACACCGAATCCTCAAGAAGACATCATATGAACTCCTAACCGGTAAAAAGCCCAACATTTCATATTTTAGAGTTTTTGGTAGCAAATGCTTTATTCTTGTTAAAAGAGGTAGAAAATCTAAATTTGCTCCTAAAACTGTAGAAGGCTTTTTACTTGGTTATGACTCAAACACAAGGGCATATAGGGTCTTTAACAAGTCCACTGGACTAGTTGAAGTCTCATGTGACGTTGTGTTTGATGAAACTAACGGCTCTCAAGTAGAGCAAGTTGATCTTGATGAGATAGGTATTGAAGAGGCTCCGTGCATCGCGCTAAGGAACATGTCCATTGGGGATGTGTGTCCTAAGGAATCCGAAGAGCCTCCAATTGCACAAGATCAACCATCCTCCTCCATGCAAGCATCTCCACCAACTCAAAATGAGGATGAAGCTCAAGTTGATGAAGTAGAAGATCAAGCAAATGAGCCACCTCAAGATGACGACAACGATCAAGGGGGAGATGCAAATGATCAAGACAAGGAGGATGAGGAACAAAGGCCGCCACACCCAAGAGTCCACCAAGCAATCCAACGAGATCACCCCGTCGACACCATTCTCGGCGACATTCATAAGGGGGTAACCACTAGATCTCGTGTTGCACATTTTTGTGAACATTACTCGTTTGTTTCCTCCATTGAGCCACACAGGATAGAGGAAGCACTCCAAGATTCGGATTGGGTGGTGGCTATGCAAGAGGAGCTCAACAACTTCACTAGGAATGAGGTATGGCATTTAGTTCCACGTCCTAACCAAAATGTTGTAGGAACCAAATGGGTTTTCCGCAACAAGCAAGATGAGCATGGTGTGGTGACAAGGAACAAAGCTCGACTTGTGGCCAAAGGATATTCTCAAGTCGAAGGTTTGGATTTCGGTGAAACCTATGCACCCGTAGCTAGGCTTGAGTCAATTCGCATATTATTAGCCTATGCTACTTACCATGGCTTTAAGCTTTATCAAATGGACGTGAAAAGTGCCTTCCTCAATGGACCAATCAAGGAAGAGGTCTATGTTGAGCAACCTCCCGGCTTTGAAGACAGTGAGTATCCCAATCATGTCTATAAGCTCTCTAAGGCGCTTTATGGGCTCAAGCAAGCCCCAAGAGCATGGTATGAATGCCTTAGAGATTTTCTTATTGCAAATGGATTCAAAGTCGGAAAGGCCGATCCTACACTCTTTACTAAAACTCTTGAAAATGATTTGTTTGTATGCCAAATTTATGTTGATGACATTATATTTGGGTCTACTAACGAATCTACGTGTGAAGAGTTTAGTAGGATCATGACACAAAAATTCGAGATGTCTATGATGGGGGAGTTGAAGTATTTTCTAGGATTCCAAGTCAAGCAACTCCAAGAAGGCACCTTCATTAGCCAAACAAAGTACACTCAAGACATTCTAAGCAAGTTTGGAATGAAGGATGCCAAACCCATCAAGACACCCATGGGAACTAATGGGCATCTCGACCTCGACACGGGAGGTAAGTCCGTGGATCAAAAGGTATACCGGTCGATGATAGGTTCATTACTCTACTTATGTGCATCTCGACCGGACATTATGCTTTCCGTATGCATGTGTGCAAGATACCAATCCGACCCTAAGGAATCCCACCTTACGGCCGTAAAACGAATCTTGAGATATTTGGCTTATACTCCTAAGTTTGGGCTTTGGTATCCCAGGGGATCCACATTTGATTTGATTGGATATTCGGATGCCGATTGGGCGGGGTGCAAAATCAATAGGAAGGGCACATCGGGGACTTGCCAGTTCTTGGAAAGATCCTTGGTGTCTTGGGCTTCAAAGAAGCAAAATTCGGTTGCTCTTTCCACCGCCGAAGCCGAGTACATTGCCGCAGGCCATTGTTGCGCGCAATTGCTTTGGATGAGGCAAACCCTGCGGGACTATGGTTACAAATTAACCAAAGTCCCTTTGCTATGTGATAATGAGAGTGCAATCAAAATGGCCGACAATCCCGTCGAGCATAGCCGCACTAAGCACATAGCCATCCGGTATCATTTTCTTAGGGATCACCAACAAAAGGGAGATATCGAGATTTCATACATTAATACTAAAGATCAATTAGCCGATATCTTTACCAAGCCTCTTGATGAACAATCTTTTACCAAACTTAGGCATGAACTCAATATTCTTGATTCACGCAATTTCTTTTGCTAGATTGCACACATAGCTCTTTTATATACCTTTGATCATGTCTCTTTTATGTGCTATGACTAATGTGTTTTCAAGTCTATTTCAAACCAAGTCATAGGTATATCGAAAGGGAATTGGAGTCTTCGGCGAAGACACAGGCTTCCACTACGTAACTCATACTTCGCCGTCACTCCAAGCAACTCTCCATTCTTAGGGGAGAAAAGCATGAGCATCAAAGAAAAGGTCTTTGTCTTTGGGGGAGAGAGTAAGAGCCCAAAGCAAAAGGACCAGACTTCATCTTTGGTATAATCTTAACTCATTTATTTATGACCAAAGGGGGCTCTAATGATTCCGTTTTTGGCGATTCATGCCAAAGGGGGAGAGAGTATGAGCCCAAAGCAAAAGGACCGCACCGCACCACCACCAATTTCAAAAAAAAAACTTAGTGTTGAATATTATCAATTGGTTTTCCTATTATGATCAAAAGGGAAGAAAGTAGTGTTTCCAAAAATGATATATCAAAACCCTCTTGAACACTAAGAGGAGGATCTCTTTTAGGGGGAGTTTTGTTTAGTCAAAGGAAAAGCATTTGAAACAGGGGGAGAAAATTTCAAATCCTAAGAATGCTTCTCAAAATCTTATTTCATTTGCCTTTGACCTTTTGCAAAAGAACTTTGAAAAGGATTTACAAAAGAATTTGCAAAAACAAAACATATGGTGCAAGCGTGGTCCAAAATGTTAAATAAGTAAGAAACAATCCATGCATATCTTGTAAGTATTTATATTGGCTCAACTCCAAGCAACCTTTACACTTACATTATGCAAACTAGTTCAATTATGCACTTCTCTATTTTCTTTGGTTTGTGTTGGCATCAATCACCAAAAAGGGGGAGATTGAAAGGGAATTAGGCTTACACCTAGTTCCTATATAATTTTGGTGGTTGAATTGCCCAACACAAACAATTGGACTAACTAGTTTGCTCTAGTGTATAGATTATACAGGTGTAAAAGGTTCACACTCAGCCAATAAAAAGATCAAGTTTTGGATTCAACAAAGGAGCAAAGGGCCAACCGAAGGCACCTCTGGTCTGGCGCACCGGACTGTCCGGTGTGCCACCGGACAGTGTCCGGTGCACCACCGGACATGTCCGGTGCACCAGAGGACTCCAACTCAAACTCGCCACCTTCGGGAAGTTCCGAAGGCGACTCCGCTATAATTCACCGGACTGTCCGGTGTACACCGGACAGTGTCCGGTGCTCCAAGGGAGGTCGGCCTCAGGAACTCGCCAGCTTCGGGAAACTCCAACGGCTAGTCCGCTATAATTCACCGGACATGTCCGGTGTGCACCGGACTGTCCGGTGCAACTCCGGTGCAACGGCTATCTCCGCGCCAACGGCTACCTGCGGCGCATTAATTGCGCGCGCAGCGCGCGCAGAAGTCAGGCGCGCCCATACTGGCACACCGGACAAGGAACAGTAGATGTCCGGTGTGCACCGGACACCCAGGCGGGCCCACAAGTCAGAAGCTCCAACGGTCAGAATCCAACGGCAGTGATGATGTGGCGGGGGCACCGGACATGTCCGGTGTGCACCGGACTGTCCGGTGCGCCATCGAGCAGACAGCCTCCCAACGGCCACTTTTGGTGGTTGGGGCTATAAATACCCCAACCACCCCACCATTCATTGCATCCAAGTTTTCCACCTCTCAACCACTTACAAGAGCTAGGCATTCAATTCTAGACACACCAAAGAGATCAAATCCTCTCAAATTCCACAAAAGGCTTTAGTGATTAGCGAGAGAGATTTGCCGTGTTCTTTTGAGCTCTTGCGCTTGGATTGCTTCTTTTCTTTCTCACTTGTTCTTGTGATCAAAACTCAATTGTAACCAAGGCAAGAGGCACCAATTGTGTGGTGGCCCTTGCGGGGAAGTTTTGTTCCCGTGTGATTGAGAAGAAGAAAAGCTCACTCGGTCCGAGGGACCGTTTGAGAGAGGGAAGGGTTGAAAGAGACCCGACCTTTGTGGCCTCCTCAACGGGGAGTAGGTTTGCGAGAACCGAACCTCGGTAAAACAAATCCGCGTGTCACACTCTTCATTTGCTTGCGATTTGTTTTGCGCCCTCTATGCGGACTCGATTTTATTTCTAACACTAACCCGGCTTGTAGTTGTGTTTATATTTGTAAATTTCAGTTTCGCCCTATTCACCCCCCCTCTAGGCGACTATCAGTTAGAAATATAAACGAGTCCGAGAGAGAGGGCGCAAAACAAATCGTGAGCAAATAAAGAGCGAGACACGATGATTTGTTTTACCGAGGTTCGGTTCTTGCAAACCTACTCCCCGTTGAGGTGGTCACGAAGACGGGTCTCTTTCAACCCTTTCCCTCTCTCAAACGGTCACTTAGACCGAGTGAGCTTCTCTTCTCAATCAAACGGAACACAACGTTCCCGCAAGGACCACCACACAATTGGTGTCTCTTGCCTCGGTTACAATTGAGTTTTGATCACAAGAAAGAATGAGAAAGAAAAGAAGCAATCCAAGCGCAAGAGCTCAAATGAACACAAATTTCGCTCTCTCTAGTCACTATTTGATTTGGAGTGATTCCGGACTTGGGAGAGGATTTAATCTCTTTGGTTGTGTCTAGAATTGAATGCTATAGCTCTTGTAATGTGTTGAAGGTGGAAAACTTGGATGCAATTGAATGTGGGGTGGTTGGGGTTTTTATAGCCCCAACCACCAAAAGTGGCCGTTGGAAGGCTGTTGTCGCATGGCGCACCGGACAGTCCGGTGCGCCAGCCACGTCATCCGGCTGTTAGGGTTCGACCGTTGGAGCTCTGACTGGTGGGGCCTCTGGGCTGTCCGGTGGTGCACCGGACAGGTTCTATAGACTGTCTGGTGCGCCTCCCGCATGTGCTCTGACTCTTGCGCGCACTGCAGCGCATTGAATGCGATTGCAGTCGACCGTTGGGTGCGAAGTAGCCGTTGCTCCGCTGGCACACCGGACAGTCCGGTGCCTCACCGGACAGTCCGGTGAATTATAGCGGAGCGGCCTCCCATTTTCCCGAAGGTGGCAAGTTCAGCTTCGAGTTCCCTGGTGCACCGGACACTGTCCGGTAGCACACCGGACAGTCCGGTGCGCCAGACCAGGGTGCCATTTGGGATGTCCTTTGCTCTCTTTGTTTGAACCCTTTCTTGGTCTTTTTGTTGGCTTATTGTGAACCTTTGGCACCTGTAAAACTTATAGACTAGAGCAAACTAGTTAGTCCAATTATTTGTGTGGGGCAATTCAACCACCGAAATCAATTTAGGAAAAGGTGTAAGCCTATTTCCCTTTCAATCTCCCCCTTTTTGGTGATTGATGCCAACACAAACCAAAGCAAATATAGAAGTGCATAATTGAACTAGTTTGCATAAATGTAAGTGCAAAGGTTGCTTGGAATGAAACCAATATATTTTCATAAGATATGCATGGATTGTTTCTTTATATTTTTAATATTTTGGACCACGCTTGCACCACATGTTTTGTTTTTGCAAATCCTTTTGTAAATTCATTTCAAAGTCTCTTTGCAAATAGTCAAAGGTAAATGAATAAGATTTTGAGAAGCATTTTCAAGATTTGAATTTTCTCCCCCTGTTTCAAATGCTTTTCCTTTGACTAAACAAAACTCCCCCTCAATAAAATCCTCCTCTTAGTATTCAAGAGGGTTTTAGACATTAGTTTTTGAAGAGGGTGTTCCAATTTGAAATTCTATCAAAAATAAGATACCAATTGAAAAAATTATTCATTTCACAATCTTTTCTTAACTCAAATTTTGAAAATTGGTAGTGGTGCGGTCCTTTTGCTTTGGGCTAATACTTTCTCCCCCTTTGGCATGAATCGTCAAAAACAGATACTTGAGTGAAATATAAGCCCTTATTACTACTTTCTCCCCCTTTGGTAAATGAAATATGAGTGAAGATTATACCAAAAACGGAGAGTTGCTCGGAGTGACGGCGAAGGATGAGTAATTTCGATGGAGTGGAGTGGAAGCCTTTGTCTTCGCTGAAGACTCTAGATCCCTTTCAATCTATGACTTGATTTGAAATATACTTGAAAACACATTAGTCATAGCAAATAAAAGAGACATGATCAAAGGTATATTAATGAGCTATGTGTGCAAAATATCAAAAGAAATTCCGAGAATCAAGAATATTTAGCTCATGCCTAAGTTTGTTAAAAGTTTGTTCATCTAGTGGCTTGGTAAAGATATCGGCTAATTGTTCCTTGGTGTTAATATATGCAATTTCGATATCTCCCTTTTGTTGGTGATCCCTTAGAAAATGATACCGAATGACTATGTGTTTAGTGCGGCTATGTTCAACGGGATTATCCGCCATGCGGATTGCACTCTCATTATCACATAGAAGAGGAACTTTGGTTAATTTGTAAATGTAATCCCTAAGGGTTTGCCTCATCCAAAGTAATTGCGCGCAACAATGACCTGCGGCAATATACTCGGCTTCGGCGGTAGAAAGGGCCACAGAATTTTGCTTCTTTGAAGCCCAAGACACCAGAGACCTTCCCAAGAACTGGCAAGTCCCCGATGTGCTCTTTCTATTAATTTTACACCCTGCCCAATCGACATCCGAATAACCAATTAAATCAAATATGGATCCCCGAGGGTACCAAAGCCCAAACTTAGGAGTATAAAAACTAAATATCTCAAGATTCGTTTTACGGCTGTAAGGTGAGCTTCCTTAGGGTCGGCTTGGAATCTTGCACACATGCATACGGAAAGCATAATGTCCGGTCGTGAAGCACATAAATAGAGTAAAGAACCTATCATCGACCGATATACCTTTTGATCGACGGATTTACCTCCCGTGTCAAGGTCGAGATGCCCATTGGTTCCCATGGGTGTTTTGATGGGTTTGGCATCCTTCATCCCAAACTTGTTAAGAATGTCTTGAATGTACTTTGTTTGGCTAATGAAGGTGTCCTCTTGGAGTTGCTTTACTTGAAATCCCAAGAAGTACTTCAACTCCCCCATCATAGACATCTCAATTTTTTGTGTCATGATCCTACTAAATTCCTCACATGTAGATTCGTTAGTAGATCCAAATATAATATCATCAACGTAAATTTGGCATACAAACAAATCATTGTCAAGAGTTTTAGTAAATAAAGTAGGATCAGCCTTTCCGACTTTGAAGCCATTAGTGATAAGAAAATCTCTTAGGCATTCATACCATGCTCTTGGGACTTGCTTGAGCTCATAAAGCGCCTTAGAGAGTTTGTATACATAGTTAGAGTGCTCACTATCTTCAAAGCCGGGAGGTTGCTCAACATAGACTTCTTCCTTGATTGGTCCATTGAGGAAGGCACTTTTCACGTCCATTTGATATAGCTTAAAGCCATGGTAAGTAGCATAGGCAAGTAAAAATGCGAATTGACTCAAGCCTAGCTACGGGTGCATAGGTTTCACCGAAATCCAAACCTTCGACTTGTGAATACCCTTTGGCCACAAGTCGGGCTTTGTTCCTTGTCACCACACCATGCTCGTCTTGCTTGTTGCGGAAGACCCACTTGGTTCCTACAACATTTTGATTAGGACATGGAACTAAATGCCATACCTCATTCCTAGTGAAGTTGTTGAGCTCCTCTTGCATCACCACCACCCAATCCAAATCTCGAAGTGCTTCCTCTATCATGTGTGGCTCAATAGAGGAAACAAAAGAGTAATGTTCACAAAAATGCGCAACACGAGATCGAGTAGTTACCCCCTTTTGAATATCGCCGAGGATGGTGTTCACGGGGTGATCTCGTTGGATTGCTTGGTGGACTCTTGGGTGTGGCGGTCTTGGAACTTGTTCATCTTCCTCATCTTGATCATGGGCATCTCCCCCTTGATCATTGCTCTCCTCTTGAGGTGGCTCAACTTCTTGACCTTCTCCTTCATCATTTTGAGCCTCATCCTCATCTTGAGTTGGTGGAGATACTTGCATGGAGGAAGATGGTTGATCTTGTGCATTTGGAGGCTCTTCGGAATCCTTAGGACACACATCCCCAATGGACATGTTCCTTAGTGCGACGCATGGAGCCTCTTCATCACCTAGCTCATCAAGATCAACTTGCTCTACTTGAGAGCCGTTAGTCTCATCAAACACAATGTCACAAGACACTTCAACTAGTCCAGAGGACTTGTTAAAGACTCTATATGCCCTTGTGTTTGAATCATATCCTAGTAAAAAGCCTTCTACAGCCTTAGGAGCAAATTTGGATTTTCTACCTCTTTTAACAAGAATAAAGCATTTGCTACCAAAGACTCTAAAATATGAAACATTGGGCTTTTTACCGGTGAGGAGTTCATAAGATGTCTTCTTGAGGATTCAGTGTAGATATAACCGGTTGATGGCGTAGCAAGCGGTGTTAACCGCCTCGGCCCAAAACCGATCTGAAGTCTTGTACTCATCAAGCATGGTTCTTGCCATGTCCAATAGAGTTCGATTCTTCCTCTCCACTACACCATTTTGTTGTGGCGTGTAGGGAGAAGAGAACTCATGCTTGATGCCCTCCTCCTCAAGGAAGCCTTCGATTTGTGAGTTCTTGAACTCCGTCCCGTTGTCGCTTATTTTCTTGATCCTTAAGCCGAACTCGTTTTGAGCCCGTCTCAAGAATCCCTTTAAGGTCTCTTGGGTATGAGATTTTTCCTGCAAAAAGAACACCCAAGTGAAGCGAGAATAATCATCCACAATAACTAGACAGTACTTACTCCCGCCGATGCTTATGTAAGCTATCGGGCCGAATATGTCCATGTGTAGGAGATCGAGTGGCCTGTCAGTCGTCATAATGTTCTTGTGTGGATGATGAACACCAACTTGCTTCCCTGCCTGACATGCGCTACAAATCCTGTCTTTCTCAAAGTAAACATTTGTTAGTCCCAAAATGTGTTCTCCCTTTAGAAGCTTGTGAAGATTCTTCATTTCAACATGTGCTAGTCGGCGATGCCAGAGCCAGCCCATGTTAGTCTTAGCAATTAAGCAAGTGTCGAGTTCAGCTCTATCAAAATCTACTAAGTATAGCTGACCCTCTAGCACTCCCTTAAATGCTATTGAATCATCACTTCTTCTAAAGACAGTAACACTTGTATCTGTAAAAAGACAGTTGTAGCCCATTTTACATAATTGCGAAACTGAAAGCAAGTTGTAATCGAAAGAATCTACAAGAAAAACATTGGAAATTGAATGGTCAGGTGATATAGCAATTTTACCCAATCCTTTGACCAAACCTTGATTTCCATCCCGGAATGTGATAGCTTGTTGGGGATCTTAGTTTTTCTCATAGGAGGAGAACATCTTCTTCTCCCCGGTCATATGGTTTGTGCACCCGCTATCGATGATCCAACTTGAGCCCCCGGATGCATAAACCTACAAAACAAGTTTAGTTCTTGATTTTAGGTACCCAAACGGTTTTGGGTCCTTTGACATTAGATACAAGAACTTTGGGTACCCAAACACAAGTCTTTGACCCCTTGTGCTTGCCCCCAATATACTTGGCAACTACCTTGCCGGATTTGTTAGTTAAAACATAAGATGTATCAAAAGTTTTAAATGCAACGTTAGAATCATTTGATGCAATTGGAGTTTTCTTCTTAGGCAATTTTGCATGGGTTGATTGCCTAGAGCTAGATGTCTCACCCTTATACATAAAAGCATGATTGGGCCCAGAGTGAGACTTCCTAGAATGAATTCTCCTAATTTTGCTCTCGGGATAACCGACAGGGTATAAAATATAACCCTCGTTATCTTGAGGCATGGGAGCCTTGCCCTTAACAAAATTAGACAATCTTTTAGGAGGGGCATTAATTTTGACATTGTCCCCCTTTTGGAAGCCAATGCCATCCTTGATGTCAGGGCGTCTCCTACTATAGAGCATGCTTCTAGCAAATTTAAATTTTTCATTTTCTAAGTCATGCTTTTTAATTTTGGCATTAAGTTGAGCTATGTGATCATTTTGTTTCTTAATTAAGGCTAGGTGATCATGAATAGCATCAATATTAATGTCTCTACATCTAGTACAAATGGAAACATGCTCAACAGTAGATGTAGAGGGTTTGCAAGAATTAAGTTCAACAATCTTAGCATGCAAAATATCATTGTTATCTCTAAGATTGGAAATGGAAGCATTGCAAACATCTAATTCTTTAGCCTTAGCAATTAAATTTTCATTTTCAATCCTAAGGCTAGCAAGAGAGACATTCAATTTTTCAATCTTAGCGAGTAAGCTAACATTATCATCTCTAAGATTGGGAATTGAAACATCACAGGCATTTGAATCAACCTTAGCAATTAAACTAGCATTTTCATTTCTAAGGTTGGCAATAATATCATTACAAGTGCTTAGCTCATTAGATAGTTTTTCACATTTTTCTACTTCTAGAGCATAAGCATTCTTAACCTTAACATGCTTCTTGTTTTCTTTAATAAGGAAGTCCTCTTGAGAATCCAAGAGTTCATCCTTCTCATGAATAGCACTAATTAATTCATTTAATTTTTCCTTTTGTTGCATGTTAAGGTTGGCAAAAAGGATACGCAAATTATCCTCCTCATCACTACAATTATCATCACTAGAGGTTTCATATTTAGTGGAGGATCTTGATTTTACCTTATTCTTTTTGCCGTCTTTTGCCATGAGGCATTTGTGGCCGACGTTGGGGAAGAGGAGTCCCTTGGTGACGGCAATGTTGGCGGCGTCCTCGTCGGAGGAGCTCTCGTCGGAGTCCCATTCACAACACACATGGGCATCGCCGCCCTTCTTCTTGTAGTATCTCTTCTTTTCTCTCCTCTTTCCCTTCTTGTCGTCGCCCCTGTCAATATCACTAGATAATGGACATTTAGCAATGAAATGACCGGGCTTACCACACTTGTAGCACACCTTCTTGGAACGGGGCTTGTAATCTTTCCCCTTCCTTTGTATGAGGATTTGGTGGAAGCTCTTGATGATGAGCGTCATTTCCTCATTGTCGAGCTTAGAGGCGTCGATGGGTTGTCTACTTGATGTAGACTCCTCCTTCTTCTCCTCCGTTGCCTTGAATGCGACCGGTTGTGCTTCGGGCGTGGAGGGGCCATCTAGCTCGATGATTTTCTTTGAGCCTTTGATCATCAACTCAAAGCTCACAAAATTTCCTATTACTTCCTCGGGAGACATTAGTGTATATCTAGGATTGCCACGAATTAATTGAACTTGTGTAGGGTTAAGAAAAACAAGGGATCTAAGAATAACCTTGACCATTTCATGGTCATCCCATTTTGTGCTCCCGAGGTTGCGCACTTGGTTCACCAAGGTCTTCAAGCGGTTGTACATGGCTTGAGGGTCCTCGCCTTGGTTGAGTCGGAACCGACCGAGCTCCCCCTCGATCGTCTCCCGCTTGGTGATTTTGGTCACCTCATCTCCTTCGTGCGCGGTCTTGAGTACGTCCCAAATCTCCTTGGCACTCTTCAATCCTTGCACCTTGTTATACTCTTTTCGACTTAGAGAGGTGAGGAGTATAGTGGTGGCTTGGGAGTTGAAGTGCACGATTTGGGCCACCTCGTCCTCATCGTAATCTTCATCCCCTACGGATGGTACCTGTACACCAAACTCAACAACATCCCATATGCTTTTGTGGAGTGAGGTTAGGTGATATCTCATCATATCACTCCACCTAGAATAATCTTCACCGTCAAACGTCGGTGGTTTGCCTAATGGAATGGAAAGTAATGGAGTATGCTTAGGAGTGCGAGGATAGCGTAAGGGAATCTTACTAAACTTCTTGCGCTCATGGTGCTTAGAAGTTACGGACGGCGTGTCGGAGCCGGAGGTGGATGGCGACGAAGAGTCGGTCTCGTAGTAGACCACCTTCCTCATCTTCTTCTTCTTGTCACTGCTCCGACCCGACTTGTTGTGTGAAGGAGATCCCTTCACCTTGTTGGCGGACTCCCCGGATGGAGCCTTCCCATGGCTTGTGGCGGGCTTCTCGCCGGTCCCGATCTCCCTCTTGGCGGATGCTCCCGTCATCACTTCGAGCGGTTAGGCTCTAATGAAGCACCGGGCTTTGATACCAATTGAAAGTCGCCTAGAGGGGGGTGAATAGGGCGAATCTGAAATTTATAAACTTAAGCACAACTACAAGCCGGGTTAGCGTTAGAAATATAAACGAGTCCGAGAGAGAGGGCGCAAAACAAATCGTGAGCAAATAAAGAGCGAGACACGATGATTTGTTTTATCGAGGTTCGGTTCTTGCAAACCTACTCCCCGTTGAGGTGGTCACGAAGACCGAGTCTCTTTCAACTCTTTCCCTCTCTCAAACGGTCACTTAGACCGAGTGAGCTTCTCTTCTCAATCAAACGGAACACAACGTTCCCGCAAGGACCACCACACAATTGGTGTCTCTTGCCTCAGTTACAATTGAGTTTTGATCACAAGAAAGAATGAGAAAGAAAAGAAGCAATCCAAGCGCAAGAGCTCAAATGAACACAAATGTCGCTCTCACTAGTCACTATTTGATTTGGAGTGATTCCGGACTTGGGAGAGGATTTGATCTCTTTGGTTGTGTCTAGAATTGAATGTTATAGCTCTTGTAATGTGTTGAAGGTGGAAAACTTGGATGCAATTGAATGTGGGGTGGTTGGGGTATTTATAGCCCCAACCACCAAAAGTGGCCGTTAGAAGGCTGCTGTCGCATGGCGCACCGGACAGTCCGGTGCGCCAGCCACGTCATCCGGCTGTTAGGGTTCGACCGTTGGAGCTCTGACTGGTGGGGCCTCTGGGATGTCCGGTGGTGCACCGGACAGGTTTTGTAGACTGTCCGGTGCGCCTCCCGCGCGTGCTCTGACTCTGGCGCGCACTATAGCGCATTGAATGCGGTTGCAGTCGACCGTTGGGCGCGAAGTAGTCGTTGCTCCGCTGGCACACCGGACAGTCCGGTGTGCATCAGACACTGTCCGGTGCCTTACCAGACAGTCCGGTGAATTATAGCGGAGCGGCCTCCCATTTTCCTGAAGGTGGCAAGTTCAGCTTCGAGTTCCCTGGTGCACCGAACACTGTCCGGTGGCACACCGGACAGTCCGGTGCGCCAGACCAGGGTGCCATTTGGGATGTCTTTTGCTCTCTTTGTTTGAACCCTTTCTTGGTCTTTTTGTTGGCTTATTGTGAACCTTTGGCACCTGTAAAACTTATAGACTAGAACAAACTAGTTAGTCCAATTATTTGTGTTGGACAATTCAACCACCAAAATCAATTTAGGAAAAGGTGTAAGCATATTTCCCTTTCAGATACAAAGAGATCACCCAGTGAACTCCATCCTCGGTGATATTCATAAGGGGGTAACAACTCGATCTCGTTTCGCTCATTTTTGTGAACATTACTCTTTTGTGTCTTCTATTGAGCCATACATGGTGGAAGATGCATTAAGAGATTCGGATTGGGTGTTGGCAATGCAAGAGGAACTCAACAACTTCATGAGGAATGAGGTATGACATCTTGTTCCACGTCCTAACCAAAATGTTGTAGGAACCAAGTGGGTATTCCGCAACAAGCAAGATGAGCATGGTGTGGTGACAAGGAACAAAGCCCGACTTGTGGCCAAGGGATATTCACAAGTCGACAGTTTGGATTTCGGTGAAACCTATGCACCCGTAGCTAGGCTTGAATCAATTCGCATATTACTTGCCTATGCTACTCACCATGGCTTTAAGCTTTACCAAATGGTCGTGAAAAGTGCCTTCCTCAATGGACCAATCAAGGAAGAGGTCTATGTTGAGCAACCTCCCGGCTTTGAAGATAGTGAGTACCCTAACCATGTGTATAAACTCTCTAAGGCGCTTTATGGGCTCAAGCAAGCCCCAAGAGCATGGTATGAATGCCTAAGAGATTTTCTTATCACTAATGGCTTCAAAGTCGGTAAAGCCGATCCTACTCTCTTTACTAAAACTGTTGCAAAAGATTTGTTTGTATACCAAATTTATGTGAAGAGTTTAGTAGGATCATGATACAGAAATTCGAGATGTCTATGATGGGGGAGTTGAAGTATTTCCTAGGATTTCAAGTCAAGCAACTCCAAGAGGGGACCTTCATCAGCCAAACCAAGTACATTCAAGATATACTTAACAAGTTTGGAATGAAGGATGTCAAGCCCATCAAGACACCCATGGGAACAAATGGGCATCTCGACCTCGACATGGGAGGTAAATACGTAGATCAAAATGTATATCGGTCGATGATATGATCTTTACTCTATTTATGTGCATCTCGACCAGATATTATGCTTTCCGTATGCATGTGTGCAAGGTTCCAAGCTGATCCTAAGGAAGTTCACCTTAAGGCCGTGAAAAGAATCATACGATATTTAGTTTATACTCCTAAGTTTGGTATTTGGTACCCCAAGGGATCCACTTTTGATTTAATAAGATAATCAGATGCTGATTGGGCAGGGTGTAAAATTGATAGGAAGAGCACATCAGGGACTTGTCAGTTTCTGGGAAGATCCCTGGTGTCTTGGGCTTCAAAGAAACAAAACTCGGTAGCTCTTTCTACCGCCAAAGCCGAGTATATTGCCGTGGGCCATTGTTGTGCGCAATTACTTTGGATGAGGCAAACCCTCAGGGACTATGGCTATAAAATGATCAAAGTCCATCTCCTGTGTGATAATGAGAGTGCAATCCGCATGTAGGATAATCCTGTTGAACACAGCCGCACTAAGCACATAGACATTCGGTATCACTTTTTGAGGGATCACCAACAAAGGGGGGATATCGAGATAGCTTATGTTAGCACCAAACAACAACTAGCTGATATCTTTACCAAACCACTAGATGAAAAAACCTTTACCAAACTTAGGAATGAGCTAAACATTCTTGATTCTCAGAATTTTGATTGAAACATTGCACACATAGCTCATTTATATACATTTGATCACATCTCTTTCACTTTGGTACAAATGCATAATTCTTATTATTTATGTACCAAGGCTATGACTAATGTGTATTCAAGTGTATTTCTACTAAGTCATAGATTGAAAAGGAAATGGAGTCTTCGGCGACGACAAAGCTTCCACTCCACTCTATCGATATCAATTACCCTTCGCTGTCACTCCACACCACTCTTCGATTGGTATAATCTTCACTCATATTTTATTTACCAATGGAGGAGAAAGTAAAAAGGGCTCACAAAGTCTTCGTTTTTGGTTATTCATGCCAAAGGGGGAGAGAGTATTAGCCCAAAGCAAAAGGACCGCACCACCACCTAAAAATTTCAAAATTTTCAAAAGAACGTTTTCAATTGGTATCTTGTTAAGTGTTATACTTCAAATTGGTATGATATTTCCAATTGGTATAAGTTTTTCAAAAACTAGCATCTCAATATATCTCCAATTGGTATCTATTAAAACCATCTTGAAAACTAAGAGAAGAATTTCATTCAGGGGGAGTTTTGGTTAAGTCAAAGGAAAAGCATTTGAAACAGGGGGAGAAATTTCAAATCTTATTCATATACCTTTGACTATTTGCAAAAGACTTTGAAAAGATTTTCCCAAAAGAATTTGCAAAAACAAAACAAGTGGTCCAAAATGTTAAATATCAAATCAAACTTATAGACTTAGAAATGGTTTCATTTCAAAATAACTTATGCACATCTGTCAAAATGCAAACTAGTTACATTTCTACACTTTATATTTGCTTTGGTTTGTGTTGACATCAATCACCAAAAGGGGGAGATTGAAAAGGAAATAGTCTCAATGTTCCCTATAATCGATTTTGGTGTTTGACGACCATCACAAACCTTGTGGACTAACCAGTTTGTCTAGTTGATCATTCCACAGGTGCATAAGTTCATCTACAACTATTCTAAAGTCGACTGTTCGGAATACCGTAGATTATTCTGGACAGGAGAAGCTTTTTGGAAAATCACCTAAGCGCAGACCGTCCGGGCCCTTGTGGCGGACCGTCCGCGACACTAGGATGAGCCTCGGACAGAACCAATACAAAAACACAAGTCTACACTATGGACCATCCGATGGAAAAGCAAGCACCGTCCGAGACCAAGCGCGAACCGTCCGGCCTCAGGCGCGGACCGTCCGGTCGGTGAAGAACCGAAAAACCCGAATGTGACGGGTTCGGTAAAATGAATTATAGCGTCCTCGCAGACCATTCGGGTTGCACGACCGGATCGTCCGGGACTGCCTTTATATGACATCTAACGACACATTAAATGCTATATAGCCGTTACTGCTGACCATTGCAATTTCAGTCGTTGATGTGCAGGGGCGGACCGTCCGGACCAGGGGCGCGGACCGTCTGCGGTCGGCAGAAAATGAGCAACGGCTAGGAAGTGGTTGAGGGCTATAAATACAACCCCAACCACCTCCATTCATGACACTCAAGCATTACAATCCTTCACATTCAATACAAGAGCTAGCAATCCATTCCAAGACACAATCAAAGCTTCCAATCTCTCCAAGTTCCACAATTAAGACAAGTGATCATTAGTGATTAGTGACTTAAGAGAGAGAGTGATATGTGTGTTATTTGTCGCTCTTGTCGCTTGGCTTTTGCAATCGTGCTTTCTTCCTTCCCATTCTTATTCTCAAGTAACTTGTAATCAAAGCAAGAGACACCAAGTGTGTGGTGGTCCTTACGGGATCTAAGTGACCTGTTTGATTAAGGAGAAAGCTCACTCGGTCTAAGTGGCCGTTTGAGAGAGGGAAAGGGTTGAAAGAGACCATGTCTTTGTGACCACCTCAACGGGGACTAGGTTCTTTGGAACCGAACCTCGGTAAAACAAATCACCGTGTTCATCTGCTTTATTTCTTTGTTGATTTGTTTTCCCTCTCTTTCGGACTCGGATTCATTTCTAACGCTAACCCCGGCTTATAGTGTGTGCTTAAGTTTATAATTTTCAGATTCCGCCTATCCACCCCCTCTAGGCGACTTTCAATAATAATAGAATATATTTCTAGAAATCTAGAAATTTCTCTAGTTCAACCTAGAATCACCTCATATTCTATTTTCCAAATTCCTACCATTCATATTACTAAACTATCATGCTACTATCATGCTCTTATAGAATTTATATATGGTGGAATATGTTTTATCTTTCATATTACTGTCAACTCGCAACCATTTCTCACAGTTCACACCCAGAATCAAATTTTCCTACTACCACAACAAAGATATGTGAGCAAGAAAAAGGCTCCAAGCTCAAGTGAAGAAGAGGAAGAAGAAGATGATGATGAAGATGATGATGAAGATGATGATGAAGATGATCAACCCTCAACATTATCCTTCGAGGACGAAAAAACAATCTGACACGCAAGAAAGGTAACGAGGATGATTCACAAGATTAATCTAATGGATGTGCCTCTGCAAGTCGAAGATCTTCTTTTTAACATTGACAGGAAAAAGCAAAGTAAGAGAGGATGCTTCGTATGCGGGGAGAAGAGCCACTTTAGGGACAACTATCCAAATATGGTCGAACCCACAAAGAGGAGGAGCAAAGGCAAGGCACTCAGAAGTGTAAGAACTAGGGATGATTCTTCAAGCAAAGATAATCCTCCAAGGACTCACAGCCACCGCTCTTCATCATGCTCTTCACGGTCATCTCACAAATTCCTTATGCCAAGAGGTAAAACAAGTATCACATCCTCTAGTGATGACAGTGACAGTGAGTGCGATGATGAGGGAAAGCCCTCCATAGATAAACTCGCGCATGTCGTTATGTTTTTTGAGGATGTTTTCAGTAAACAAAAGGCTCTACTCAAAACCTTGAAAAAGAAGTTGATTAGCTCTCAAAATGATTATAAATAATTGCTATAAAAATTGAAATATTTGCAAATTTAAATTGTGAGCTATCAACTAAAATTGAGCAATTGGATTCTAATGCTCCATCCTCAACTACTGATGCTAGCCTTGTCAAAAAGAATGAAAAACTTAAGGATAAGTTAGCTAGCTCTCAAGAAACCATTGAAAACTTGCTAGAGAAAATGGAAATTATAAGCATACATAATAATGAGCTAACTAGCAAGCTAGAGAACATCGGTAGCACCCCAGGAGCATCTTTAGTTGAAATTCCTAAAATTATTAAGGAAGATGCTTCTACTTCCTACTTTGATTTAATTGATGATTCTAATCCCTGCAATCAAGTTCTTATTAAGAATGTTGTTATATAAACATGTTCGAATGATATTGCAATGGAGAATGAGCAATTAAGGCAGGAGGTGGCTCACCTAGGCAAGTCTCTATATGACAAGAAAGGTAAAGCCAAACAAATCGAACCTCCTCAGGATAATACCACTGCGGGAGTGAAGAAGCCTGTGGAGGGAGAAAATGTGATTTGTAGGCTATGCCACAAGGAAGGCCACAAGTCTTACCAATGCAAGCCGAAGACCGGGGGTAAGCAAAAGCAAGAGGGAAGTGAGAAGTCCGAAGACAGAAGCAACAGATTTTCTATCCAATGGTTATAATTGAGGGGGAGGTTATTTATACCCCTCCAACCGGCCATTTGAAGGTGTGGGAGCCCAAACAACATATCAACACATGCTGTAGACATTTTCAAGTGCTTCATACACCCAAGTGCTTAATAGAACCACTTGGAGATTAGAGTAGGTGCTTTGCGAAGTGCCTAGGTTAGTAAGATCGCTTACGCGCTTGCTCTAGGTGTATCCTAGTTAGTTGAATGAGTTTAGAAAAAAACCCACATAACCCATCGGCTCTTGCGTGAGTCGTTGTAATTGTATCGAGTGGGGCGAGAGTCGTGCGAGACCGTGACAACCGAGTTTATGTCATGGCTGCCACTGTGTACCAGAGGGAACGAGGCCCGCGACGTTTTCGGTCGGAAGCTCGATAGTGGAGACGGTGGGGAGTGTCTAAGAGGAGCCGGAAGCGAAGCACCATTTGCGCGCGGAGAAGCCTCGCGGCTCTCTACGGAGTTACTCGACTGTGGTGCTTGGCTCTTGAAAGGGAAATGTGCCCTTGGGCAATTTCTATTATGTTTTGGTGATTAAGTGCCCAACACATTTAATTAAGTTTTTATGTGCTAAATGAAGAGAAAAGTGCAAATTAAGACATGAGGTATGTTTCTAGACTTAGTACATTGTTTTGAGTACTAACATATGTTGTCTAAGTGCTAGAAACAGGAAAAGAAAGAATTGCAAAAGACTTGGCAGTGGGCAGCCAAAGACCAGCTCGGCCTGGCACACTGGACTGTCCGGTGGTGCACCGGACAGTGTCCGGTGCGCCAGGCTGGACTCCGGTGAAAAGGCCGCTCTCGAGAAAAGTTTAGCGGCGTACGGCTAAAATTCACCGGACTGTCCGGTGGTGCACCGAACTGTCCGGTGAGCCAACGGTCGCCAGCGCAATGGTCGGCCGCGCAATCCGCGGGCAACGCGTGGCCCGCGCCAACGGTCGGCAGGGGGCACCGAACTGTCCGGTGTGCACAGGACAGTGTCCGATGCGCCAACTGGCCCGGAGATGCAACGGTCATCTGCACCAGAATAGGAAGGAGATCGGCACCGGACCGTCTACAGTGACTGTCCGGTGGCGCACCGGACTGTCCGGTGCGCCACCCGACAGAAGGCAAGGATGGCCTTCCTTTTTGACCTTCAACGGCTCCTAGCTGCCTTGGGGCTATAAAAGGGACCCCTAGGTGCATGGAGGAGTAACCCAAGCTTACAAGAAACATTCTAAGACTCCAAAACTCCAACTTCACGCATTCGATTCTTTGAGATAGTGATTTGAGCTCCATTTGAGTTGTGAACTCAGTGGCTCCGTGCGTTGTGTTTTGAGCTCGAGTTGTGACTTGTGTGCGTGATTGTGCTGTGGATTTGAGTCTTGTGTGTGTTGCTCTCCCCTCCCTTACTTCTGTGCTTCTTGTGTGATCATCATTGTAAGGGCGAGAGGCTCCAAGTTGTGGAGATTCCTCGCAAACGGGAGAAAGACTAAGAAAGGAAAAACCGTGGTATTCAAGTTGATCATCGGATCACTTGAAAGGGGTTGAGTGCAACCCTCGTCCATTAGAACGCCACAACGTGGAAGTAGGCAAGTGTTGCTTGGTCGAACCACGTGATAAAATCGCGTGTCTCTTGTGTGCTTTCTCTTTGATTGTCTGTGTTCACAAGAGCTCGTTTCAAACTACTTAGCCGTTCTAACTTTCATAACTAAGTTTTGTGGCAATTAGTGTTGAATTTTACAGGATCACCTATTCACCCCCCCTCTAGGTGCTCTCAATTGGTATCAGAGCCGTTCTCTTCACTGAAGGGACTAACCGCCCGAAGAGATGGATCCTAAAGGAAAGGGGATGGTGGTCAACGACAAGGAGAAGGAGTCCTTTCTCAATGAGCCTAGAGACGACAAGCCTACCGACTTAGGCTCAAGTCACAAGAAGAGGGATGGGAAGAAGAAGAGGCGCATCAAGAAAATCGTCTACTACGACAGCGATGCCTCTTCATCTTCACCAAGAGACGACGATGACGATGACTCTTCATCGAAAAAGAAAACGGTTAATCAAAATTATTCATTTGATTATTCTCGTATTCCATTCAATTCTAATGCTCATTTACTATCAATTTCACTTGGGAAACCTCCACACTTTGATGGAGAAGACTACTCATTTTGGAGTCACAAAATGTGTAGTCACCTATTTTCTCTCCATCCTAGTATTTGGGAGAGTGTTGAAAACGGAATGCATTTTGATAATACTGACAATCCTATTTTCATAAATGAACAAATTCATAAGAATGCACAAGCTACCACTGTTTTGCTAGCATCTTTGTGCAGGGATGAATACAACAAGGTGAGTGGCTTGGACAACGCCAAGCAAATTTGGGATACCGTCAAGATATCACATGAGGGAAACGACGCCACCATGATCACCAAAATGGAGTTGGTGGAAGGCGAGCTGGGAAGGTTCGCGATGATCAGGGGAGAGGAGCCAACACAAACATACAACAGGCTCAAGACCCTGGTCAATAAAATTAGAAGCTATGGAGGCACAAGATGAACGGACCACGACGTCGTCCGACTAATGCTAAGGTCATTTACGATAATTGACCCCCATCTTATCAACCTTATTCGTGAGAATCCTACGTACACCAAGATGACGCCCGAGGAGATTCTTGGGAAATTTGTGAGCAGACGCATGATGGTGAAGGAGGCTCGATATGTGGACGATGCTCTAAACGGTCCACTACCCGTCCACGAGCCTCAAAATATTGCCCTCAAAGCAACCAGCAACAGAGAGACGCTACCAAGCAAGGTGGCACAAGTGGAGGTCGTGGGCCTCAACAAAGATGAGATGGCGCTTATCATCAAGTGTTTCAAGACCGCATTGAAAGGACGCAAGGAGTACCCCAACAAGAACAAAGCAAGGGGAAAGTGCTCCTGTTTCAAATGCGGTAAGACTGGTCATTTCATAGCCCAATGCTCTGATAATGATGATGACCAGGAACAAGAAAAGCATGGGAAGAGGGAGAAAAAGAAGGTTTACAAGAAGGCGAAGGGCGAGGCGCACCTTGGCAAAGAATGGGATTCAGACTGCTCTTCATCCGACTCCGACGATGAAGGATTGGCAGCCTCAGCCTTCAACAAGTCTTCGCTCTTCCCCAACGAACGCCACACTTGCCTCATGGCCAAGGAGAAGAAGGTTCGAGATACCTCTAAGTATACTACTTCTAGCGATGATGATTCTAGTGATGATGAAGTAGATTACTCTAGCTTATTCAAAGGTTTAGATAGAGCTAAGGTAGAAAAGATCAATGAATTAATTGATGCTCTAAATGAAAAGGATAGATTGTTAGACAAACAAGATGATATTTTATATGAGGAGCATGATAAATTTGTTAGTGTACAAAAATCTCTTGTTTTAGAAACTAACAGAAATGAAATGCTATCTTCTGAGCTATCTGCTTGCCATGAATCCATCTCTAGTTTAAAGATATTGAATGATGATTTAAATGCTAAGCTAGAGGTAGCTAATAAATCTAGTTCATGTGTAGAACATGTTGTAATTTGCAATAGATGCAAGGATTTTGATATTGATGCTTGTGATGAACATCTTGTGTCCATTACTAAATTAAATGATGAGGTGGCAAGTCTTTTTTTTCGAAAAACGCAGAAGAGCTGCACATCTTTATATTAAGAAGGGGAAATTAAGGTCCAAGAGGACCAGTACAAAAAATGAGGTGTCAAGTCTTAATGCTCAACTTAAGACTTGCAAGGTTAATTTTAATAAGTTAAAATTTGCTAGGGATGCCTACACCGTTGGTAGACACCCCTCAATTAAGGATGGACTTGGCTTTCGAAAGGAAGCCAATAACTTAACAAGCCAAAGGGCTCCCATTCCCAACAAGGACAAAGGGAAGGCTCCTATGGCTAGTAGTAATCAAAAGAATCATGCTTTCATTTATAATAGGAAAGTTGCTAATCATTCCAATTATAATAGGAGTTATAATCATGATGCTTTTGATTCACATGCTATGTTTGTCTCTAGCTCTACTTTTGTGCATGGTAGAAGTAGGCCTAGGAGAAGTAATGTTATGCCTCATGTGGCTAGAAGAATGTGTAATGAATCTTCTACTATTTACCATGCTTGCAATACTTCTTTTGCGCTTTTATGTAAGAATGAAAAAGTAGTTGCTAGAAAATTGGGATCCAAATGCAAGGGAGACAAGACTTGTATTTGGGTTCCAAATAGGGATGAAAACGGTCGAAAACGATCGAAAAAACACTGATATTGGTTTTGGTTTTGTTTTATAACAATAGTACGAAAACGAAAACGAAAAGTTTAGGGTCGGTATACGGTATCGAAATTACCGGTCATTCGAAAACGAAAAATTCGAAACGAAGATACGTCGAAAACGATCGACATATGAAACTTGAGTCGGTAATTAACAAAAACAAACAATAAACTGAATGACTTAATTCAAACATTAATATATATTAAGTTCATAGCATCAACATAAACACATAGTGACATTATTTGAGTGAGAAATTATATCTACACAGCTAGTCTGCTAGCTAGTCTGCTAGTGCTTGCAAGCCAGAACGCAGGAGCAGAGGAGCTAGCCGTGTGGTGGAAGTGGAACTGGAGACAATTGCAAGCCAGCCAGCTAGAGCTAGGAGACAACCGCGAGAGGGGCCGTCGTCTCGTCGTCGACCGAGGTCCGAGAGGGCGAGGCGGCTACGACTTAGCAGGCAGCACGCAGCAGCTGGGCAGGGGCAACTTGGGCCTTGCGACTTAGCAGGCAGCACGCTGGTTTTGTGCGTTCAACTTGGGCCTTGGGCCGGAATCTGGATCGTTGGAAGCCTGGAAGAGTGGAAGACAAGAACTAAAAGGCCCAGAACCGAATTGCCTAAATGGTATGAAAAAACGGGATTTTCCCGAATCAAAACGGTAACCGCAAAAACGAACGAAAAAACAGTTTGCTCGTTTTCGATACCGTTACCGAAGACAATCTACCCGTTTTCGTCCCGAAACCGAAAAATAACCGAAGTATACGAAAACGATCCGAAAAAATCAGTAGTCGGAACAGGACGGTATGGGATTTTTCCGTACCATTTTCATCCCTAGTTCCAAAGGCTATTGTAACTAACCTTGTAGGACCCAACAAGAGTTGGGTACCTAAAACCCAAGCGTAAATTGTCTTGCAGGTTTATGCATCCGAGGGCTCAAGCTGGATTATCGACAGCGGATGCACAAACCACATGACGGGGGAGAAGAAGATGTTCACCTTCTACGTCAAGAATAAGGATTCCCAGGATACGATTATTTTTGGAGATGGGAACCAAGGTCAAAGGTTTGGGAAAGATAGCCATCACAAGCGAGCACTCTATTTCAAATGTATTTTTAGTAGAGTCATTAGGATACAACCTCCTGTCTGTAAGTCAATTGTGCCACATGGGCTACAATTGTTTGTTTACAAATGTTGATGTTTCTGTCTTTAGAAGGAGTGATGGTTCATTAGCGTTTAATAGTGTATTAGACGACAAACTCTACTTAGTTGATTTTTCGAAAGAGGAGGCCGATCTATATGCATGCTTAATAGCTAAGACTAGTATGGGCTGGTTGTGGCATCGCCGTCTAGCACATGTTGGGATGAAAAACCTTCATAAACTTCTAAAGGGAGAACATGTGTTAGGACTAACCAATGTAGCACATGTTGGGATGAAGAACCTTCATAAACTTCTAAAGGGAGAACATGTGTTAGGACTAACCAATGTATGTTTCGAAAAAGATAGATGAAAGGGAATTAGGCTTACACCTAGTTCCTAAATAATTTTGGTGGTTGAATTGCCCAACACAAATATTGGACTGACTAGTTTGCTCTAGTGTATAAGTTATACAGGTGTAAAAGGTTCACACTCAGCCAATAAAAAGACCAAGTTTTGGATTCAATAAAGGAGCAAAGGGGCAACCGAGGGCACCCCTGGTCTGGCGCACCGGACTGTCCGGTGTGCCACCGGACAGTGCACAGTACCTGTCCGGTGCACCAGGGGACTCAGACTCAAACTCTTCGCCCTCGGGAATTCTCGGAAGCCGGCGCGCTATAATTCACCGGACTGTCCGGTGTGCACCGGACATGTCCGGTGATCCAAGGAAGCTCGGCCTCCTGAACTCGCCAGCCTCGGGTTCGTGCGGCAGCCGCTCCGCTATAATTCACCGGACTGTCCGGTGTGCACCGGACTGTCCGGTGTACCAGCGGAGCAACGGCTCCCTGCGGCGCCAACGGCTCCCTGCGGTGCATTAAATGCGCGCGCAGCGCGCGCAGAAGTCAGAATCGCCCATACCAGTGCACCGGACATCAAACAGTACATGTCCGGTGTGCACCGGACACCCAGGCGGGCCCACAAGTCAGAAGCTCCAACGGCTAGAATCCAACGGCAGTGATGACGTGGCAGGGGCACCGGACTGTCCGGTGTGCACCGGACTGTCCGGTGCGCCATCGAGCAGACGCCTCCAGCCAACGGTCACTTTTGGTGGTTGGGGCTATAAATACCCCAACCACCCCACCATTCATTGCATCCAAGTTTTCCACTTCTCAACTACTACAAGAGCTCTAGGCATTCAATTCTAGACACATTCAAAGAGATCAAATCCTCTCCAATTCCACACAAAACCCTAGTGACTAGAGAGAGTGATTTGCCGTGTTCATTTGAGCTCTTGCGCTTGGATTGCTTCTTTTCTTTCTCACTTGTTCTTGAGATCACAACTCCATTGTAATCAAGGCAAGAGGCACCAATTGTGTGGTGGCCCTTGCGGGGAAGTTTTGTTCCCGGCTTTGATTAGAGAAGAGAAGCTCACTCGGTCCGTGGGACCGTTTGAGAGAGGGAAGGGTTGAAAGAGACCCGGCCTTTGTGGCCTCCTCAACGGGGAGTAGGTTTGCAAGAACCGAACCTCGGTAAAACAAATCTCCGTGTCTCACTTGCTTATTCGCTTGGGATTTGTTTTGCGCCCTCTCTCGCGGACTCGTTTATATTTCTAACGCTAACCCGGCTTGTAGTTGTGTTTATATTTATAAATTTCAGTTTCGCCCTATTCACCCCCCCTCTAGGCGACTATCAATTGGTATCAGAGCCCGGTGCTTCATTATAGCCTAACCGCTCGAAGTGATGTCGGGAGATCACGCCAAGAAGGAGATGGAGACCGGCGAAAAGCCCACTACAAGCTACGGGAGCACTTCATCGGAAGAGTCCCGCACCAAAAGGAGGGAGAAGAAGAAGAGCTCCTCCAACAAAGGGAAGGAGAAGAAATCTTCTTCTCACCACAAAGAGAAGAAGGAAAAATCTTCTTCCCACAAGCCGCATCGGAAAGGCGACAAGCACAAGAGGATGAGGAAGGTGGTCTACTACGAGACCGACACTTCATCAACATCGACCTCCGACTCCGATGCGCCCTCCGTCACTTCTAAGCGCCAAGAGCGCAAGAAGTATAGTAAGATCCCTCTACGCTACCCTCGCATTTCCAAACATACACCTTTACTTTCCGTCCCACTAGGCAAACCACCAACTTTTGATGGTGAAGATTACGCTAGGTGGAGCGATTTAATGCGATTTCATCTAATCTCGCTCCACAAAAGCATATGGGATGTTGTTGAGTTTGGTGCGCAGGTACCATCCGTAGGGGATGAAAACTATGATGAGGATGAGGTGGCCCAAATCGAGCACTTCAACTCTCAAGCCACAACCATACTCCTTGCCTCTCTAAGCAAGGAAGAATACAACAAAGTGCAAGGGTTGAAAAATGCAAAGGAGATTTGGGATGTGCTCAAAACTGCGCACGAGGGAGATGAGCTCACCAAGATCACCAAGCGGGAAACGATCGAGGGGGAGCTCGGTCGGTTCCGGCTTCAAAAAGGAGAGGAGCCACAACACATGTACAACCGGCTCAAGACTTTGGTGAACCAAGTGCGCAACCTCGGGAGCAAGAAATGGGATGACCACGAAGTGGTAAACGTTATTTTAAGATCTCTCATTTTTCTTAATCCCACTCAAGTTCAATTGATTCGTGGTAATCCTAGATATACTAAAATGACCCCCGAGGAAGTTATCGGGCATTTTGTAAGTTTTGAGTGCATGATAGAAGGCTCGAGGAAAATCAACGAGCTTGGCGAGCCATCCGAAGCTCAACCCGTTGCATTCAAGGCGACGGAAGAAAAGAAGGAGGAGTCTACACCAAGCCGACAACCAATAGACGCCTCCAAGCTTGACAATGAGGAGATGGCGCTCGTCATCAAGAGCTTCCGCCAAATCCTCAAACAAAGGAGGGGGAAAGACTACAAGTCCCGCTCCAAGAAGGTTTGCTACAAATGTGGTAAGCCCGGTCATTTTATTGCTAAATGTCCTATGTCTAGTGACAGTGACCGAGGCGACGACAAGAAGGGGAGAAGAAAGGAGAAGAAAAGGTACTACAAGAGGAAGGGCGGCGATGCCCATGTTTGTCGGGAATGGGATTCCGACGAAAGCTCAAGCGACTCCTCCGACGATGAGGACGCCGCCAACATCGCCGTCACCAAGGGACTCCTCTTCCCCAACGTCGGCCACAAGTGCCTCATGGCAAAGGACGGCAAACGGAAAAAGGTTAAATCCAACTCCTCCACTAAATATGAATCTTCTAGTGATGAAAATGCTAGTGATGAGGAGGATAATTTGCGTATTCTCTTTGCCAATCTTAACATGGAGCAAAAAGAAAAACTAAATGAATTGATTAGTGCTATTCATGAAAAGGATGACCTTTTGGACTCCCAAGAGGATTGTCTAATTAAAGAAAACAAGAAACATGTTAAGGTTAAAAAGGCTTATGCTCTAGAAGTAGAAAAATGTGAAAAATTGTCTAGTGAGCTAAGCACTTGCCGTGAGACGATTGACAACCTTAGAAATGAAAATGCTATCTTAAATGCTAAGGTTGATTCACATGTTTGTAATGTTTCAATTCCCAATCTTAGAGATGATAACGTTGACTTGCTTGCTAAGATTGATGAATTGAATGCATCTCTTGCTAGCCTTAGATTAGAAAATGAAAATTTAATTGCTAAGGCTAAAAATTTTGATGTTTGCAATGCTACTATTTCCGACCTTAGAACTAAGAATGAAATGTTGCATGCTAAGGTTGTAGAACTTAAATCTTGCAAACCCTCTACATCTAATGTTGAGCATGTTTCAATTTGCACTAGATGTAGTGATATTGATGTTAATGCTATCCTTGATCATATGGCTTTAATTAAACAACAAAATGATCATATAGCAAAACTAGATGCTAAAATTGCCGAGCATAACTTAGAAAATGAAAAATTTAAATTTGCTCGTAGCATGCTTTATAATGGGAGACGCCCTGGCATCAAGGATGGCATTGGCTTCCAAAGGGGAGACAATGTCAAACTTAATGCCCCTCCTAAGAACTTGTCTAACTTTGTTAAGGGCAAAGCTCCCATGCCTCAGGATAACGAGGGTTACATTTTATACCCTGCCGGCTATCCTGAGAGCAAAATTAGGAAGATTCATTCTAGGAAGTCTCACTCTGGCCCTAATCATGCTTATATGTATAAGGGTGAGACATCTAGCTCTAGGCAACCAACCCATGCTAAGTTGCCTAAGAAGAAAATTCCTAATGCATCAAATGATCATGCCATCTCATTTAAAACTTTTGATGCATCTTATGTGCTTACTAGCAAATCCGGCAAAGTAGTTGCCAAATTTGTTGGGGGCAAACACAAGGATTCCAAGACTTGTGTTTGGGTACCCAAAGTTCTTGTTTCTAATGCCAAAGGACCCAAAACCGTTTGGGTACCTAAAGTCAAGAACTAAAATTGTTTTGTAGGTTTATGCATCCGGGGGCTCAAGTTGGATACTCGACAGCGGGTGCACAAACCACATGACAGGGGAGAAGAAGATGTTCTCCTCATATGAGAAAAACCTAGATCCCCAACGAGCTATCACCTTCGGGGATGGAAATCAAGGTTTGGTCAAAGGTCTTGGTAAAATAGCTATATCTCCTGACCATTCTATTTCCAATGTTTTTCTTGTAGATTCTTTAGATTACAACTTGCTTTCTGTTTCTCAATTATGTCAAATGGGCTACAACTGTCTATTCACTGATGTAAATGTCACTGTCTTTAGAAGAAGTGATGATTCAATAGCATTTAAGGGAGTGTTAGAGGGTCAGCTATACTTGGTAGATTTTGATAGAGCTGAACTCGACACTTGCTTAATTGCTAAGACTAACATGGGTTGGCTCTGGCATCGCCGACTAGCTCATGTTGGGATGAAGAATCTTCATAAGCTTCTAAAGGGTGAACACATTTTAGGATTAACAAATGTTCATTTTGAGAAAGACAGGATTTGTAGTGCATGTCAGGCCGGGAAGCAAGTTGGAGCCCATCATCCACACAAGAACATCATGACGACCGACAGGCCGCTTGAGCTACTCCACATGGATCTATTCGGCCCGATTGCTTACATAAGCATCGGCGGGAGTAAGTATTGTCTTGTTATTGTGGATGATTATTCTCGCTTCACTTGGGTATTCTTTTTACAGGAAAAATCTCAAACCCAAGAGACCTTAAAGGGATTCTTGAGACGAGCTCAAAATGAGTTCGGCTTAAGGATCAAGAAAATAAGAAGCGACAACGGGACGGAGTTCAAGAACTCTCAAATTGAAGGCTTCCTTGAGGAGGAGGGCATCAAGCATGAGTTCTCCTCCCCCTACACGCCACAACAAAATGGTGTAGTGGAGAGGAAGAATCGAACTCTATTGGACATGGCAAGAACCATGCTTGATGAGTACAAGACACCGGACCGGTTTTGGGCCGAAGCGGTCAACACCGCCTGCTACGCCATCAACCGGTTATATCTTCACCGAATCCTCAAGAAGACATCATATGAACTCCTAACCGGTAAAAAGCCCAACATTTCATATTTTAGAGTTTTTGGTAGCAAATGCTTCATTCTTATTAAAAGAGGTAGAAAATCTAAATTTGCTCCTAAAACTGTAGAAGGCTTTTTACTTGGTTATGACTCAAACACAAGGGCATATAGGGTCTTTAACAAGTCCACTGGACTAGTTAAAGTCTCATGTGACGTTGTGTTTGATGAAACTAACGGCTCTCAAGTAGAGCAAGTTGATCTTGATGAGATAGGTGAAGAACAGGCTCCATGCATCGCGCTAAGGAACATGTCCATCGGGGATGTGTGTCCTAAGGAATCCGAAGAGCCTCCAAGTACACAAGATCAACCATCCTCCTCCACGCAAGCATCTCCACCAACTCAAAATGAGGATGAGGCTCAAGTTGATGAAGGGCAAAATCAAGAAGATGAGCCACCTCAAGATGACGGCAATGATCAAGGGGGAGATGCAAATGATCAAGAAAAGGAGGATGAGGAAGAACCAAGACCGCCACACCCAAGAGTCCACCAAGCAATCCAACGAGATCACCCCGTCGACACCATCCTCGGCGACATTCATAAGGGGGTAACTACTCGATCTCGGGTTGCACATTTTTGTGAACATTACTCGTTTGTTTCCTCTATTGAGCCACACAGGGTAGAGGAAGCTCTCCAAGATTCGGATTGGGTGGTGGCGATGCAAGAGGAGCTCAACAATTTCACGAGGAATGAGGTCTGGCATTTAGTTCCACGTCCTAACCAAAATGTTGTAGGAACCAAATGGGTCTTCCGCAACAAGCAAGATGAGCATGGTGTGGTGACAAGGAACAAAGCTCGACTCGTAGCCAAAGGGTATTCACAAGTCGAAGGTTTGGATTTCGGTGAAACCTATGCACCCGTAGCTAGGCTTGAGTCAATTCGCATATTATTAGCCTATGCTACTTACCATGGCTTCAAGCTTTATCAAATGGACGTGAAGAGTGCCTTCCTCAATGGACCAATCAAGGAAGAGGTCTATGTTGAGCAACCTCCCGGCTTTGAAGACAGTGAGTATCCTAACCATGTTTATAGGCTCTCTAAGGCGCTTTATGGGCTCAAGCAAGCCCCAAGAGCATGGTATGAATGCCTTAGAGATTTCCTTATTGCAAATGGCTTCAAAGTCGGCAAGGCCGATCCTACACTCTTTACTAAAACTCTTAAGAATGACTTGTTTGTATGCCAAATTTATGTTGATGATATTATATTTGGGTCTACTAACGAGTCTACATGTGAAGAGTTTAGTAGGATCATGACACAGAAATTCGAGATGTCGATGATGGGGGAGTTGAAGTATTTTCTAGGATTCCAAGTCAAGCAACTCCAAGAGGGCACCTTCATTTGCCAAACGAAGTACACTCAAGACATTCTAACCAAGTTTGGGATGAAGGATGCCAAACCCATCAAGACACCCATGGGAACTAATGGGCATCTCGACCTCGACACGGGAGGTAAGTCCGTAGATCAAAAGGTATACCGGTCGATGATTGGTTCATTGCTTTATTTGTGTGCATCTCGACCGGACATTATGCTTTCCGTTTGCATGTGTGCAAGATTCCAATCCGACCCTAAGGAATCCCACCTTACGGCCGTAAAACGAATCTTGAGATATTTGGCTTATACCCCTAAGTTTGGGCTTTGGTACCCTCGGGGATCCACATTTGATTTGACTGGTTATTCGGATGCCGATTGGGCGGGGTGCAAAATCAATAGGAAGAGCACATTGGGGACTTGCCAGTTCTTGGGAAGATCCTTGGTGTCTTGGGCTTCAAAGAAGCAAAATTCGGTCGCTCTTTCCACCGCCGAAGCCGAGTACATTGCCGCAGGACATTGTTGCGCGCAATTGCTTTGGATGAGGCAAACCCTGCGGGACTACGGTTACAAACTAACCAAAGTCCCTTTGCTATGTGATAATGAGAGTGCAATTAAGATGGCCGACAATCCCGTCGAGCATAGCCGCACTAAGCACATAGCCATTCGGTATCATTTTCTTAGGGATCACCAACAAAAGGGGGATATCGAGATTTCTTACATTAATACTAAAGATCAATTAGCCGATATCTTTACCAAGCCACTTGATGAACAATCTTTTACCAGACTTAGGCATGAGCTCAATATTCTTGATTCTAGAAATTTCTTTTGCTAAGCTTGCACACATAGCTCATTTGAATACCTTTGATCCTTTATATGCTATGACTAATGTGTTTTCAAGTCTATTTCAAACCAAGTCATAGGTATATTGAAAGGGAATTGGAGTCTTCGGCGAAGACAAAGGCTTCCACTCCGTAACTTATGCTTCGCCAACACTCCGAGCAACTCTCTCTTCTTTGGGGGAGAAATGAGCATCAAGGAAAAGGACTTTATCCTTGGGGGAGAGAGTAAAAGCTCAAAAGCAAAAGGACCGGACCTCGTCTTTGGTATAATCTTAACTCATTTACTTATGACCAAAGGGGAGGAACTTACTTCGAGGGCTCTAATGATTCCGTTTTTGGCGATTCATGCCAAAAAGGGGGAGAAATGAGCCCAAAGCAAAAGGACCGCACCACCACCACCAAATTCAAAAACTTAGTGCTTTCCAAAAGCCTTTATCATTTGGTATCCTATTGTGTTCAAAAGGGGGAGAAAGTAGTATTTCAAAAATGGTATATCAAAACCCTCTTGAACACTAAGAGGTGGATCTCTTTTAGGGGGAGTTTTGTTTAGTCAAAGGAAAAGCATTTGAAATAGGGGGAGACAATTTCAAATCTTGAAAATGCTTTGCAAACTCTTATTCATGTACCTTTGACTATTTGCAAAAGATCTTTGAAATGGATTTACAAAAAGAATTTGCAAAAACAAAACATGTGGTGCAAACGTGGTCCAAAATGTTATATAAGAAAGAAACATTCCTTGCATATCTTGTAAGTAGTTATATTGGCTCAATTCCAAGTAACCTTTGCACTTACATCATGTAAACTAGTTCAATTATGCACTTCTATATTTGCTTTGGTTTGTGTTGGCATCAATCACCAAAAAGGGGGAGATTGAAAGGGAATTAGGCTTACACCTAGTTCCTAAATAATTTTGGTGGTTGAATTGCCCAACACAAATATTGGACTGACTAGTTTGCTCTAGTGTATAAGTTATACAGGTGTAAAAGGTTCACACTCAGCCAATAAAAAGACCAAGTTTTGGATTCAATAAAGGAGCAAAGGGGCAACCGAGGGCACCCCTGGTCTGGCGCACCGGACTGTCCGGTGTGCCACCGGACAGTGCACAGTACCTGTCCGGTGCACCAGGGGACTCAGACTCAAACTCTTCGCCCTCGGGAATTCTCGGAAGCCGGCGCGCTATAATTCACCGGACTGTCCGGTGTGCACCGGACATGTCCGGTGATCCAAGGAAGCTCGGCCTCCTGAACTCGCCAGCCTCGGGTTCGCGCGGCAGCCGCTCCGCTATAATTCACCGGACTGTCCGGTGTGCACCGGACTGTCCGGTGTACCAGCGGAGCAACGGCTCCCTGCGGCGCCAACGGCTCCCTGCGGTGCATTAAATGCGCGCGCAGCGCGCGCAGAAGTCAGAATCGCCCATACCAGTGCACCGGACATCAAACAGTACATGTCCGGTGTGCACCGGACACCCAGGCGGGCCCACAAGTCAGAAGCTCCAACGGCTAGAATCCAACGGCAGTGATGACGTGGCAGGGGCACCGGACTGTCCGGTGTGCACCGGACTGTCCGGTGCGCCATCGAGCAGACGCCTCCAGCCAACGGTCACTTTTGGTGGTTGGGGCTATAAATACCCCAACCACCCCACCATTCATTGCATCCAAGTTTTCCACTTCTCAACTACTACAAGAGCTCTAGGCATTCAATTCTAGACACATTCAAAGAGATCAAATCCTCTCCAATTCCACACAAAACCCTAGTGACTAGAGAGAGTGATTTGCCGTGTTCATTTGAGCTCTTGCGCTTGGATTGCTTCTTTTCTTTCTCACTTGTTCTTGAGATCACAACTCCATTGTAATCAAGGCAAGAGGCACCAATTGTGTGGTGGCCCTTGCGGGGAAGTTTTGTTCCCGGCTTTGATTAGAGAAGAGAAGCTCACTCGGTCCGTGGGACCGTTTGAGAGAGGGAAGGGTTGAAAGAGACCCGGCCTTTGTGGCCTCCTCAACGGGGAGTAGGTTTGCAAGAACCGAACCTCGGTAAAACAAATCTCCGTGTCTCACTTGCTTATTCGCTTGGGATTTGTTTTGCGCCCTCTCTCGCGGACTCGTTTATATTTCTAACGCTAACCCGGCTTGTAGTTGTGTTTATATTTATAAATTTCAGTTTCGCCCTATTCACCCCCCCTCTAGGCGACTATCAATAGACCTTGTGCAGCTTGTCAGGCAGGGAAACAGGTGGGAAGCACTCATCACAGCAAGAATGTGATGACAACATCAAGACCACTGGAGCTTCTTCACATGGACCTCTTCGGACTCGTCGCCTACCTTAGCATTGGGGGGAGTAAGTATGGTCTAGTAATTGTTGATGATTTTTCCCGCTTCACTTGGGTGTTCTTTTTGCAGGATAAATCAGAAACCCAAGGGACCCTAAAGCGCTTTCTAAGGAGGGCTCAAAACGAATTTGAGCTCAAGGTGAAAAAGATAAGAAGCGACAACGGGTCCGAGTTCAAAAATCTTCAAGTAGAGGAGTATCTTGAGGAAGAAGGCATCAAGCACGAGTTCTCCGCTCCCTACACACCACAGCAAAATGGTGTGGTAGAGAGGAAGAACAGGACGCTTATCGACATGGCGAGGATGATGCTTGGAGAGTTCAAGACACCCAAGCGGTTTTGGTTGGAAGTTGTGAACACAGCCTGCCACACCATCAACCGGCTATATCTGCATCGTCTCCTCAAGAAGACCTCCTATAAACTCCTTACCGGTAACAAACCCAATGTCTCTTACTTTCGTGTATTTGGGAGCAAATGCTACATTTTGGTGAAGAAAGGTAGACATTCCAAATTTGCTCCCAAAGCTGTAGAAGGGTTTTTACCATATAACTCAAATACAAAGGCGTATAGAGTCTTCAATAAATCATCGGGTTTGGTTGAAGTCTCTAGCGACGTTGTATTTGATGAGACTAATGGCTCTCCAAGAGAGCAAGTTGATCTTGATGACATAGATGAAGATGATGTTCCGACGGCCGCAATGCGCAAGATGGCGATTGGTGATGTGCAACCACGGGAACAACAAGAGCAAGATCAACCTTCCTCCTCAACGATGGTGCATCCCCCAACTCAAGATGATGGATAGGTTCCTCAAGAAGAGGCGCGTGATCAAGGGGGAGCACGAGAAGAACAAGTTATGGAGGAAGAAGCACCACTGGCCCCTCCAACTCAAGTTCGAGCGACGATTCAAATAAATCACCCCGTCGATCAGATTCTGGGTGACATAAGCAAGGCAGTAACAACTCGCTCACGTTTAGCCAATTTTTGTGAGCATTACTCGTTTGTCTCTTCTATTGAGCCTTTCAGGGTAGAAGAGGCCTTGCAAGATCCGGACTAGGTGTTGGCCATGCAGGAAGAGCTCAACAACTTCAAGAGGAACGAAGTTTGGAGCCTGGTGCCACGTCCCAAGCAAAATGTTGTTGGAACCAAGTGGGTGTTCCGCAACAAGCAAGACGAGCACGGGGTAGTGACAAGAAACAAGGCTCGACTTGTGGCAAAAGGTTATGCCCAAGTCGCAGGTTTGGATTTCGAGGAAACTTTTGCTCCTGTGGCTAGGCTAGAATCTATTAGAATATTATTAGCCTATGTCGTTCACCACTCTTTCAGGTTGTTTCAAATGGATGTGAAGAGCGCTTTCCTCAATGGGCCAATAAAGGAGGAGGTGTACGTGGAACAACCCCCTGGCTTTGAGGATGACAGGTACCCCGACCATGTGTTCAAGCTCTCTAAGGCGCTCTATGGACTTAAGCAAGCCCCAAGAGCATGGTATGAATGCCTTAAAGATTTCTTAATTGCTAATGCTTTCAAGGTTAGGAAAGCCGATCCCACTCTTTTCACTAAGACTTATGACGGTGATCTTTTTGTGTGCCAAATTTATGTCGATGACATAATATTTGGTTCTACTAATCAAAAGTCTTGTGAGGAGTTTAGCAGGGTGATGACACAAAAGTTCGAGATGTCGATGATGGGCGAGTTGAACTACTTCCTTGGGTTCCAAGTGAAGCAACTCAAGGACGGCACCTTCATCTCCCAAACAAAGTACACGCAAGACCTTCTCAAGAGATTTGGGATGAAGGACGCCAAGCCCGCGAAGACACCAATGGGAACCGACAGACATGTCGACCTCAACAAAGGAGGTAAGTCCATTGATCAAAAGGCATACCGGTCTATGATAGGGTTGAAAGGGAAATAGGCTTACACCTTTTTCTAATTGATTTTGGTGGTTGAATTGCCCAACACAAATAATTGGACTAACTAGTTTGCTCTAGTCTATAAGTTCTACAGGTGCCAAAGGTTCACAACAAGCCAATAAAAAGACCAAGAAAGGGTTCAAACAAAGAGAGCAAAAGACAACCCAAAGGCACCCTGGTCTGGCGCACCGGACAGTGTCCGGTGCACCAGGGCACTCGACGCTGAACTCGCTACCTTCGGGAAAATCAGAGGACGCTCCGCTATAATTCACCGGACAGTGTCCGGTGCACACTAGACTGTCCGGTGTGCCAGCGGAGCAACGGCTACTTCACGCACAATGGTCGACTGCAACCGCATTCAATGCGCTACAGTGCGCACAGAGGTCAGAGCACGCGTCGGTGGCGCACCAGACAATCTACAGGACCTGTCCGGTGCACCACCGGACAGCCCAGAGGCCCCACAAGTCAGAGCTCCAACGGTCGAACCCCAACTGCTGGCTGACGTGGCTGGCGCACCGGACTGTCCGGTGCGCCATGCGACAGCAGCCTTCCAACGGCCATATTTTGGTGGTTGGGGCTATAAATACCCCAACCACCCCATATTCAATGGCATCCAAGTTTCTACACTTCTACACCTTACAAGAGCTATAACATTCAATAGAAGACACACCAAAGAGATCAAATCCTCTCTCAACTCCACACAAAGCTTTAGTGATTAGAGAGAGAGATTTGTTGTGTTCATTTGAGCTCTTGCACTTGGATTGCTTCTTTTCTTTATCATTCTTCTTGTGATCATACACAATTGTAACCGAGGCAATAGACACCAATTGTGTGGTGGTCCTTGCGGGAACTTCGTGTTTTGTTTGATTAAGAAGAGAAGCTCACTCGGTCTAGGTGACCGTTTGAGAGAGGGAAAGGGTTGAAAGAGACCCGGTCTTCGTGACCACCTCAACGGGGAGTAGGTTTGCAAACACCGAACCTCGGTAAAACAAATCATCGTGTCTCACTCTTTATTTGCTCACGATTTGTTTTGCGCTCTCTCTCGGACTCATTTCTATTTCTAACGCTAACCCGGCTTGTAGTTGTGCTTAAGTTTATAAATTTCATATTCGCCCTATTCACCCCCCCTCTAGGCGACTTTCAATTGGTGTCAGAGCCCGGTGCTTCATTAGAGCCTAACCGCTCGAAGTGATGTCGGGAGATCACGCCAAGAAGAAGATGGTGACCGGTGAGAAGCCCGCCACAAGCCATGGGAAAGCTCCATCCGGGGAGTCCGCCGACAAGGTGAAGGGATCCCCTTCACACAACAAGTCGCGTCGGAGCGGTGACAAGAAGAAGAAGATGAGGAAGGTGGTCTACTATGAGACCGACTCCTCATCGCCATCCACCTCCGGCTCCGACACGTCGTTCGTAACTTCTAAGCGCCATGAGCGCAAGAAGTTTAGTAAGATTCCCCTACGCTACCCTCGCATTTCTAAGCGTATTCCACTACTTTCCGTCCCATTAGGCATACCACCTATGTTTGATGGTGAAGATTATAATATGTGGAGTGATAAAATGAGGCATCATCTTACCTCACTCCACACTAGCATTTGGTATGTTGTTGAGATAGGAGTACAGGTACCATCACCGGGGGATGAAGACTATGATTCGGACGAGGTCGCCCAAATCCGGCACTTCAACTCTCAAGCCACCACTATACTCCTCGCGTCTCTAAGTCGAGAGGAGTATAACAAGGTGCAAGGATTGAAAAGTGCCAAAGAGATTTGGGACGTACTCAAGACCGCGCACGAAGGAGATGAGGTGACCAAAATCACCAAGCGGGAGACGATCGAGGGGGAGCTTGGTCGCTTCTGGCTTCGCCAAGGGGAGGAGCCACAAGATATGTACAACCGCTTGAAGACCTTGGTGAACCAAGTGCGCAACCTCGGGAGCACAAAATGGGATGACCATGAGATGGTCAAGGTTATTCTAAGATCCCTCATTTTTCTTAATCCTACGCAAGTTCAATTAATTCGAGGTAATCCTAGATATACACTAATGTCTCCCAAGGAAGTAATAGGTAATTTTGTAAGCTTTGAGTTGATGATCAAAGGCTCAAAGAAAATTATCGAGCTAGATGGCCCCTCCACGTCCGAAGCACAACCGGCCGCATTCAAGGCGACGGAGGAAAAGGAGGAGTCTACATCAAGTAGACAACCCATCGATGCCTCTAAACTCTACAATGAGAAAATGACACTCATCATCAAGAGCTTCCGCCAAATCCTCAAGCAAAGGAGGGAGAAGGATTACAAGCCCTGCTCTAAGAAAGTTTGCTACAAGTGTGGTAAGCCCGGTCATTTCATTGCTAAATGTCTATTATCTAGTGATAGTGACAGGGGCGACGACAAGAAGGGAAAGAGGAAAGAAAAGAAGAGATACTACAAGAAGAAGGGTGGCGATGCCCATGTGTGTCGCGAGTGGGACTCCGACGAGAGCTCCTCCGACTCATCCTCCGACGAGGACGCCGCCAACATCGCCGTCACCAAGGGACTCCTCTTCCCCAACGTCGGCCACAAGTGCCTTATGGCAAAGGACGGAAAAAGGAAGAAGGTAAAATCAAGATCCTCCACTAAATATGCTTACTCTAGTGATGAAGATAATTCTAGTGAAAATGAGGAGGATGACTTGCGGATCCTTTTTGCCAACCTAAACATGCAACAAAAAGAAAAATTAAATGAATTAATTGGTGCTATTCATGAGAAGGATGAACTCTTGGACACTCAAGAGGACTTCCTAATTAAGGAAAATAAGAAGCATGTTAAGGTTAAAAATGCTTACGCTCTAGAAGTAGAAAAATATGTAAAACTATCTAGTGAGCTAAGCACTTGTCATGACACTATTGCCAACCTTAGAAATAAAAATGCTAAATTAATTGCTAAGGTTGATTCTAATATTTGTGATGTTTCAATTCCCAATCTTAGAAATGATAAAGATAACTTGCTTGCTAAGATTGAAGAATTGAATGTCTCTCTTGCTAGCCTTAAGATTGAAAATGAAGAATTAATTGCCAAGGCTAAAGAATTAGATGTTTGCAATGCTTCCATTTCCGATCTTAGAGATAACAATGATATTTTGCGTGCTAAGATTGTTGAACTTAATTCTTGCAAACCCTCTACATCTACCATTGAGCATGTCACTATTTGTACTAGATGTAGAGATATTAACATTGATGCTATTCATGATCATATGGCTTTAATTAAACAACAAAATAATCATATAGCAAAATAAGATGCTAAAATTGCCGAGCATGATTTAGAAAATGAAAAATTTAAATTTGCTAGAAGCATGCTCTATAGTGGGAGACGCCCTGGCATCAAGGATGGCATTGGCTTCCAAAAGGGAGACAATGTCAAACTTAATGCCCCGCCTAAAAGATTGTCTAACTTTGTTAAGGGCAAGGCTCCCATGCCTCAGGATAACGAGGGTTACATTTTGTACCCTGCCGGTTATCCCGAGCACAAAATTAGGAGAATTCATTCTAGGAAGTCTCACTCTGGCTCTAATCATGCTTTTATATATAAGGGTGAGACGTCTAGCTCTAGGCAATCAACCCATGCAAAAGTACCTAAGAAGAAAACTCCTACTGCATCAAATGATCATAACATTTCATTTAAAACTTTTGATGCATCCTATGTTTTAACTAACAAATCCGGCAAGATAGTTGCCAAATATGTTGGGGGCAAACACAAGGGATCAAAGACTTGTGTTTGTGTACCCAAAGTTCTTGTATCTAGTGTCAAAGGACCCAAAACCATTTGGGTACCTAAAGTCAAGAACTAAACTTGTTTTGTAGGTTTATGCATCCGGGGCTCAAGTTGGATCATCGATAGCGGGTGCACAAACCATATGACAGGGGAGAAGAAGATGTTCTCCTCCTACGAGAAAAACGAAGATCCCCAACGAACTATCACATTCGGGGATGGAAATCAAGGTTTGGTCAAAGGTTTGGGTAAAATTGCTATATCACCTGACCATTCCATTTCCAATGTTTTTCTTGTAGATTCTTTAGATTATAACTTGCTTTTAGTTTCACAATTATGTAAAATGGGCTACAACTGTCTTTTTACGGATACAGGTGTCATTGTCTTTAGAAGAAGTGATGATTCAATAGCATTTAAGGGAGTGTTAGAGGGTCAGCTATACTTAGTAGATTTTGATAGAGCTGAACTCGACACTTGCTTAATTGCTAAGACTAACATGGGCTGGCTCTGGCATCGCCGACTAGCACATGTTAGAATGAAGAATCTTCACAAGCTTCTAAAGGGAGAACACATTTTGGGACTAACAGATGTTCATTTTGAGAAAGACATGATTTGTAGCGCATGTCAGGCAGGGAAGCAAGTTGGTATTCATCATCCACATAAGAACATCATGACAACTGACAGGCCACTAGAGCTCCTCCACATGGACCTATTCGGCCCGATTGCTTACATAAGCATCGGCGGGAGTAAGTACTGTCTAGTTATTGTGGATGACTATTCTCGCTTCACTTGGGTGTTCTTTTTGCAGGAAAAAACTCATACCCAAGAGACCTTAAAGGGATTCTTGAGACGGGCTCAAAACGAGTTCGGCTTAAGGATCAAGAAGATTAGAAGCGACAACGGGACGGAGTTCAAGAACTCTCAAATTGAAGGCTTCCTTGAGGAGGAGGGCATCAAGCATGAGTTCTCTTCTCCCTACACTCCACAACAAAATGGTGTAGTGGAGAGGAAGAATCGAACTCTATTGGACATGGCAAGAACCATGCTTGATGAGTACAAGACTTCGGATCGGTTTTGGACCGAGGCGGTTAACACCGCTTGCTACGCCATCAACCGTTTGTATCTACACCAAATCCTCAAGAAGACATCATATGAACTCCTAACCAGTAAAAAGCCAAATGTTTCATATTTTAGAGTCTTTGGTAGCAAATGCTTTATTCTTGTTAAAAGAGGTAGAAAATCCAAATTTGCTCCTAAGGTTGTAGAAGGCTTTTTACTAGGATATGATTCAAACACAAGGGCATATAGAGTCTTTAACAAGTCCTTCGGACTAGTTGAAGTTTCTTGTGACATTGTGTTTGATGAGACTAACGGCTCTCAAGTAGAGCAAGTTGATCTTGATGAGATAGGTGATAAGAGGCTCCATGCATCGCACTAAGGAACATGTCCATTGGGGATGTGTGTCCTAAGGAATCTGAAGAGCCACCACATGCACAAAATCAACCATCTTCCTCCACACAAGCATCTCCACCAACTCAAGATGAGGATAAGGCTCAAAATGATGAAGGAGAAGATCAAGAAGTTGAGCCACCTCAAGAGGAGAGAAATAATCAAGGGGGAGATGCCCATAATCAAGATGAGGAAGATGAACAAGTTCCAAGACCGCCACACCCAAGAGTCCACCAAGCAATCCAACGAGATCACCCCGTCGACACCATCCTCGGCGACATTCATAAGGGGGTAACCACTAGATCTCGTGTTGCACATTTTTGCGAGCATTACTCTTTTGTTTCCTCTATTGAGCCACACAGGGTAGAGGAAGCACTTCAAGATTTGGATTGGGTGGTGACAATGCAAGAGGAGCTCAACAATTTCACTAGAAACGAGGTATGGCATTTAGTTCCACGGCCTAATCAAAATGTTGTAGGAACCAAGTGGGTCTTCCGCAACAAGCAAGATGAGCATGGTGTGGTGACAAGGAACAAAGCCCAACTTGTGGCCAAGGGATATTCACAAGTCGAAGGTTTGGATTTCGGTGAAACCTATGCACCCGTAGCTAGGCTTGAGTCAATTCGCATTTTACTTGCCTATGCTACTTACCATGGCTTTAAGCTTTATCAAATGGACGTGAAAAGTGCCTTCCTCAATGGACCAATCAAGGAAGAGGTCTATGTTGAGCAACCTCCCGGCTTTGAAGATAGTGAGTACCCTAACTATGTATATAAACTCTCTAAGGCGCTTTATGGGCTCAAGCAAGCCCCAAGAGCATGGTATGAATGCCTAAGAGACTTTCTTATCACTAATGGCTTCAGAGTCGGAAAGGTCGATCCTACTTTATTTACTAAAACCCTTGACAATGATTTGTTCGTATGCCAAATTTATGTTGATGATATTATATTTGGGTCTACTAACGAATCTACATGTGAGGAATTTAGTAGGATCATGACACAGAAATTCGAGATGTCGATGATGGTGGAGTTGAAGTACTTCTTGGGATTTCAAGTGAAGCAAATCCAAGAGGGCACCTTCATTAGCCAAACAAAGTATACGCAAGACATTCTAAACAAGTTTGGGATGAAGGATGCCAAGCCCATCAAGACACACATGGGAACCAATGGGCATCTCGACCTCGACACGGGAGGTAAATCCGTCGATCAAAAGGTATACCGGTCGATGATAGGCTCTTTACTCTGTTTATGTGCATCTCGACCGGACATTATGCTTTCCGTATGCATGTGTGCAAGATTCCAAGCCAACCCTAAGGAAGCTCACCTTACGGCCGTAAAACGAATCTTGAGATATTTAGTTTATACTCCTAAGTTTGGGCTTTAGTACCCTCGGGGATCCACATTTGATTTAATTGGTTATTCGGATGCCGATTGGGCAGGGTGTAAAATTAATAGAAAGAGCACATCGGGGACTTGCCAGTTCTTGGGAAGGTCTCTGGTGTCTTGGGCTTCAAAGAAGCAAAATTCTGTAGCTCTTTCTACCGCCGAAGCCGAGTATATTGCTGCAGGACATTGTTGCTCGCAATTGCTTTGGATGAGGCAAACCCTTAGGGACTATGGTTACAAATTAACCAAAGTTCGTCTTCTATGTGATAATGAGAGTGCAATCTGCATGGCGGATAATCCCGTTGAGCATAGCCGCACTAAACACATAGCCATTCGGTATCATTTCTTAAGGGATCACCAACAAAAGGGAGATATCGAGATTGCATATATTAACACTAAGGAACAATTAGCCGATATCTTTACCAAGCCACTAGATGAACAATCTTTTAACAAACTTAGGCATGAGCTAAATATTCTTGATTCTAGGAATTTCTTTTGATGTCTTGCATACATAACTCATAAATATACCTTTGATGATGTCTCTTTTATATGCTATGACTAATGTGTTTTCAAGTGTATTTCAAACTAAGTAATTGGAGGCTTCCACTCCGCTCCATCGAGATTACTCATCCTTCGCCGTCACTCCGAGCATCTCTCCGTCTTTGGTATAATCTTCACTCATATTTTATTTGCCAAAGGGGAGAAAGTAGTTAAAAAGGGCTTATATTTCACTCAAGTATCTGTTTTTGGTGATTCATGCCAAAGGGGGAGAAAGTATTAGCCCAAAGCAAAAGGACTGCACCGCACCACCAATTTTTGAAATTTGAAAGGTTTTAAAATAATGAATTTTTTCAATTAATATCTTATTGTATTCAAAAGGGGGAGAAACTAGTATTTTCAAAATTGGTATCTTAAAACCCTCTTGAACACTAAGAGGAGGATTTTATTAAGGGGGAGTTTTGTTTTAGTCAAAGGAAAAAGCATTTGAAACAGGGGGAGAAAATTTCAAATCTTCAAAATGCTTCTCAAAACCTTACTCATTTACCTTTGACTATTTGCAAAAGGACTTTGAAAAGAATTTACAAAAGGATTTGCAAAAACAAAACATGTGGTGCAAGCGTGGTCCAAAATGATAAAAATATAAAGAAACAATCCATGCATATCTTATAAGAATTTATATTGGCTCAATTTTAGGTAACCTTTGTACTTACATTCTGCAAACTAGTTCAATTATGCACTTCTATATTTGCTTTGGATTGTGTTGGCATCAATCACCAAAAAGGGGGAGATTGAAAGGGAATTAGGCTTACACCTTTTTCTAATTGATTTTGGTGGTTGAATTGCCCAACACAAATAATTGGACTAACTAGTTTGCTCTAGTCTATAAGTTCTACAGGTGCCAAAGGTTCACAATAAGCCAATAAAAAGACCAAACAAGGGTTCAAACAAAGAGAGCAAAAGACAACCCAAAGGCACCCTGGTCTGGCGCACCGGACTGTCCGGTGCACCACCGGACAGTGTCCGGTGCACCAGGGCACTCGACGCTGAACTCGCTACCTTCGGGAAAATCAGAGGGCGCTCCGCTGTAATTCACCGGACTGTCCGGTGAGTCACCGGACAGTGTCCGGTGCACACCGTACTGTCCGGTGTGCCAGCGGAGCAACGGCTACTTCGCGCGCAACGATCGACTGCAACCGCATTCAATGCGCTACAGTGCGCGCAGAGGTCAGAGCACGCGCGGGTGGCACACCGGACAATCTACAGGACATGCCCAGTGCACCACCAGATAGCCCAGAGGCCCCACAAGTCAGAGCTCCAACGGTCGAACCCCAACGGCTGACTGACGTGGCTGGCGCACCGGACTGTGTCCGGTGCGCCATGCGACAGCAGCCTTCCAACGGTCATATTTTGGTGGTTGGGGCTATAAATACCCCAACCACCCCACATTCAATGGCATCCAAGTTTCTACACTTCTACACCTTACAAGAGCTATAACATTCAATAGAAGACACACCAAAGAGATCAAATCCTCTCCCAACTCCACACAAAGCTTTAGCGATTAGAGAGAGAGATTTGTTGTGTTTATTTGAGCTCTTGCACTTGGATTGCTTCTTTTCTTTCTCATTCTTCTTGTGATCATACACAATTATAACCGGGGCAAGAGACACCAATTGTGTGGTGGTCCTTGCGGGAACTTCATGTTCCGTTTGATTGAGAAGAGAAGCTCACTCGGTCTAGGTGACCGTTTGAGAGAGGGAAAGGGTTGAAAGAGACCCGGTCTTCGTGACCACCTCAACGGGGAGTAGGTTTGCAAGAACCGAACCTCGGTAAAACAAATCATCGTGTCTCGCTCTTTATTTGCTCACGATTTGTTTTGCGCCCTCTCTCTCGGACTCGTTTCTATTTCTAACGCTAACCCGGCTTGTAGTTGTGCTTAAGTTTATAAATTTCAGATTCACCCTATTCACCCCCCCTCTAGGCGACTTTCAAGGTTCATTACTTTATTTATGTGCTAGTAGACCGGATATTATGCTTAGCGTATGCATGTGTGCTAGATATCAATCCGACCCAAGGGAATGTCACCTTGTGGCCGTTAAGCGGATTCTTAGATATTTAGTTTCTACGCCTTGCTTCGGGATCTGGTATCCAAAGGGGTCTACCTTTGACTTGATTGGATATTCAGATTACGATTATGTTGGATGCAAGGTTGATAGGAAGAGTACATCAGGGACGTGCCAATTCCTAGGAAGGTCCCTGGTGTCTTGGAGCTCAAAGAAACAAACCTCTGTTGCCCTATCCACCGCTGAGGCCAAGTATGTTGCCACAGGACAGTGTTGCGCGCAACTACTTTAGATGAGGCAAACCCTCCGGGACTTTGGCTACAATCTGAGCAAAGTCCCACTCCTATGCAGGGGCGAAGCCAGGATCCGAAAACAGAGGGGGCAGGCTTAGCCTCCAAGTGACCAAACCAGCAAGGACACAATATAAAAATGGCAAGGGAACCAACCATAATGTATATATTGATATATAATCTTCATTAAAAAACAGTATAATGAAACAACATCTATTTTGTCAAACAAAATAAAATTACATCTCAGTTATTTTGAATTTAGCTCTACGTGTATTAGCTAGATCATAGGCCTTGATAATATCATCAGAACAAATCATTGTCGCTAATTCTCTTTCAATATAAACGACCAGATAATCCCGTAAATAGGCATCTCCCATTTTTCTTCGAAGACGTGTCTTTACAAATTTCATAGCTGAAAAAGCTCTCTCTGTGGTCGCAGTTGACACAGGGAGAGTGATAAGAAGAATCTTTACCCAGATTAACTAATCCACTTGGTTTGGGATAAAAATTAAGGGTTTCAGACTACTAAATAATAAACTGGCAGCAAGATATGGGCTATAGGATACATTATTAATCTGACTTGGTTGGACCATTAGGGGGTGCCAGGCCCACTCCGGCCCCCCTGTTGGCTTCGCCACTGCTCCTATGTGACAATGAGAGTGCAATCCGCATGACGGATAATCCTATTGAACACAGCCGCACTAAGCACATAGACATCCGGCATCACTTTCTGAGAGACCACCAACAAAAAGGAGATATCGAGGTTTTCTATATTAGCACCGAGAACCAGCTAGCCGATATCTTTACCAAGCCATTAGATGAGAAAACCTTTTGCAGGCTACGTAGTGAGCTAAATGTCTTAGATTCACGTAACTTGGATTGATCTATAGCATACATGTGTTTTATGCCTTTGATCATGTTACTTCATGTATTTATGTGATTTGTTGTTTATTTATGGTGCTCAAGTTGTGCACGGGATCCCCGGACCTCACAAGTCCATGTGTGAATGATGCACATATTTAGGGGGAGAAGTGCTACAACTTGACCCTTTGAGACTAACCTTTGTGTTTGAGTATACTTGTTGTAGTCTCAAAGGTGAACTGAAATGGAAAGGTGAACTTGGACCATGCAAAGACTTCCACTGCACTCCGGTATTAGTGTACTTAATTCCAAGTTCATTCTTATGCTCTTATTGCCTTTTTGCTCTTAATTGACAATTTTGGTGAGGCAATGGGGTTAAAGGGCCAAAAACGATCCCGTTTTGGTGCTTAATACCAAAGGAGGAGAAATTAAGGGGCCAAAGCAAATGGATTATGAAAGTCGCCTAGAGGGGGGTGAATAGGGCGAATCTGAAATTTACAACCTTAATCACAACTACAAGCCGGGTTAGCGTTAGAAATAGAAACGAGTCCGAGAGAGAGGGCGCAAAACAAATCGTGAGCGAATGAAGAGTAAGACACGATGATTTGTTTTACCGAGGTTCGGTTCTTGCAAACCTACTCCCCGTTGAGGTGGTCACAAAGACCGGGTCTCTTTCAACCCTTTTCCTCTCTCAAACGGTCCCTCGGACCGAGTGAGCTTCTCTTCTCAATCAAACGGGAACAAACTTCCCCGCAAGGACCACCACACAATTGGTGTCTCTTGCCTTGGTTACAAATGAGTTGTTCGCAAGAAAGAATGAAAGAAGGAAGCAATCCAAGCGCAAGAGCTCAAAAGAACACAACAAATCTCTCTCACTAATCACTAAAGCCTTGTGTGGAATTGGGAGAGGATTTGATCACTTTGTTGTGTCTTGTATTGAATGCTTAGCTCTTGTAAGTAGTTGGAAGGTGGAAAACTTGGATGACTTGAATGTGGGGTGGTTGGGGTATTTATAACCCCAACCACCAAACTAGCCGTTTGGTGGAGGCTGCTGTCGCATGGCGCACCGGACAGTCCGGTGCGCCACCGGACACTGTCCGGTGCGCCAGCCACGTCACCTGGCCGTTGGGTTCCGACCGTTGGAGCTCTGTCTTGTGGGCCCGCCTGGCTGTCCGGTGGTGCACCGGACAAGTCCTGTAGACTGTCTGGTGTGCCACCCACGCGTGCTCTGCTCCTCTGCGCGCGCAGGCGCGCATTTAATGCGTTGCAGTCGACTGTTGCGCGCGAAGTAGTCGTTGCTCCGCTGGCTCACCGGACAGTCCGGTGAATTTTAGCGAAGCGGAAATCCGAAGCTGGTGAGTTCAGAGTCGCTCTCCCTTGAGGCACCGGACAGTCCGGTGAATTATAGCGAAGCGCCTCTGAAAATTCCCGAAGGTGTTGAGTTCAGCTTGAAGTCCCCTGGTGCACCGGACACTGTCCGGTGGTGCACCGGATAGTCCGGTGCGCCAGACCAGGGCACACTTCGGTTGTCCCTTGCTTTCTTTGTTGAACCCTTTTTCTTGGTCTTTTTATTGGCTTATTGTGAACCTTTGGCACCTGTAGAACTTATAGACTAGAGCAAACTAGTTAGTCCAATTATTTGTGTTGGGCAATTCAACCACCAAAATCAATTAGGAAATAGGTGTAAGCCTAATTCCCTTTCAATCTCCCCCTTTTTGGTGATTGATGCCAACACAAACCAAAGCAAATATAGAAGTGCATAATTGAACTAGTTTCCATACTGTAAGTGCAAAGGTTACTTAGAATTGAGCCAATATGAATACTTATAAGATATGCATGGATTGTTTCTTTATTTTTAACATTTTGGACCACGCTTGCACCACATGTTTTGTTTTTGCAAATTCTTTTGTAAATCCTTTTCAAAGACTTTTTGCAAATAGTCAAAGGTAAATGAATAAGGTTTGAAATTCTCTCCCCTTGTTTTAAATGTTTTTTCCTTTGACTAAACAAAAATCCCCCTCAATGAAATCCTCCTCTTAGTGTTCAAGAGGGTTTTAAGATATCAATTTTGAAAATACTACTTTCTCCCCCTTTTGAACACAATAAGATACCAATTTGAAAATCATTAGTTTTAAAATTAGGTTGTGGTGCAGTCCTTTTGCTTTGGGCTAATACTTTCTCCCCCTTTGGCATGAATCGCCAAAAACGGATACTTTGAGTGAAATATAAGCCCTTTCATAACTACTTTCTCCCCTTTGGCAAATAAAACATATGAGTGAAGATTATACCAAAGCCGGAGAGATGCTCGGAGCGACGGTGAAGGATGAGTTACGGAGTGGAAGCCTTTGTCTTCGTCGAAGACTCCAATTCCCTTTCAATACACCTATGACTTGGTTTGAAATTTACTTGAAAACATATTAGTCATGGCATATATAAAAGAGACATGATCAAAGGTATATGAGTGAGCTATGTGTGCAAAACATCAAAAGAAATTCCTAGAATCAAGAATATTTAGCTCATGCCTAAGTTTGTTAAAAGTTTGTTCATCAAGTGGCTTGGTAAAGATATCGGCTAATTGATCTTTAGTATTAATGTATGCAATCTCGATATCTCCCTTTTGTTGGTGATCCCTTAAGAAATGATACCGAATGGCTATGTGTTTAGTACGGCTATGCTCAACGGGATTATCCGCCATGCGGATTGCACTCTCATTATCACATAGAAGAGGAACTTTGGTTAATTTGTAACCGTAGTCCCTAAGGGTTTGCCTCATCCAAAGTAATTGCGCGCAACAATGTCCTGTGGCAATATACTCGGCTTTGGCGGTAGAAAGAGCTACGGAGTTTTGCTTCTTTGAAGCCCAAGACATCAAGGATCTTCCCAAGAACTGGCAAGTCCCCGATGTGCTCTTTCTATTAATCTTACACCCCACCCAATCGGCATCCGAATAACCAATCAAATCAAATGTGGATCCCCTAGGATACCAAAGCCCAAACTTAAGAGTATAAACTAAATATCTCAAGATTTGTTTTACGGTCGTAAGGTGAGCTTCCTTAGGGTCAGCTTGGAATCTTGCACACATGCATACGGAAAGCATAATATCCGGTCGAGATGCACATAAATAGAGTAAAGAGCCTATCATCGACTGATATACCTTTTGATCTACGAATTTACCTTCCGTGTCGAGGTCGAGATGCCCATTGGTTCCCATGGGTGTCTTGATGGGTTTGGTATCCTTCATCCCAAACTTGCTTAGAATATCTTGAGTATACTTTGTTTGGCTTAGGAAGGTGCCCTCTTGGAGTTGCTTCACTTGAAATCCCAAGAAGTACTTCAACTCCCCCATCATTGACATCTCGAATTTTTGTGTCATGATCCTACTAAACTCTTCACATGTAGATTCGTTAGTAGACCCAAATATAATATCATCAACATAAATTTGGCATACAAACAAATCATTTTCAAGTGTTTTGGTAAAGAGTGTAGGATCGGCCTTTCCGACTTTGAATCCATTAGTGATAAGGAAATCTCTAAGGCATTCATACCATGCTCTTGGGGCTTGCTTGAGCCCATAAAGCGCCTTAGAGAGTTTATAAACATGGTTAGGGTACTCACTATCTTCAAAGTCGGGAGGTTGCTCAACATAGACCTCTTCCTTGATTGGTCCATTGAGGAAGGCACTCTTCACGTCCATTTGATAAAGCTTGAAGCCATGGTAAGTAGCATAAGCTAATAATATATGAATTGACTCAAGCCTAGCTACGGGTGCATAGGTTTCACCGAAATCCAAACCTTCGACTTGGGAGTATCCTTTGGCCATAAGTCGGGCTTTGTTCCTTGTCACCACACCATGCTCATCTTGCTTGTTGCGGAAAACCCACTTGGTTCCTACAACATTTTGATTAGGACGTGGAACCAAATGCCATACCTCGTTCCTAGTGAAGTTGTTGAGCTCATCTTGCATCGCCACCACCCAATCCGAATCTTGTAGTGCTTCCTCTACCCCGTGTGGCTCAATAGAGGAAACAAAAGAGTAATGCTCACAAAAATGTGCAACACGAGATCTAGTGGTTACCCCCTTATGAATGTCGCCGAGGATGGTGTCGACGGGGTGATCTCGTTGGATTGCTTGGTGGACTCTTGGGTGTGGCGGCCTTGGTTCTTCATCCTCCTTGTCTTGATCATTTGCATCTCCCCCTTGATCATTGCCGTCATCTTGAGGTGGCTCATCTCTTTGATCTTCTACTTTATCAACTTGAGCCTCATCCTCATTTTGAGTTGGTGGAGATGCTTGTGTGGAGGAGGATGGTTGATCTTGTGCATTTGGAGGCTCTTCGGATTCCTTAGGGCACACATCCCCAATGGACATGTTCCTTAGCGCGATGCGCGGAGCCTCTTCATCACCTATCTCATCAAGATCAACTTGCTCTACTTGAGAGCCGTTAGTCTCATCAAACACAACGTCACAAGAAACTTCAACTTGTCCAGAGGACTTGTTAAAGACTCTATATGCCCTTGTGTTTGAATCATATCCTAGTAAAAAGCCTTCTACAGTCTTAGGAGCAAATTTAGATTTTCTACCTTTTTTAACAAGTATAAAGCATTTGCTACCAAAGACTCTAAAATATGAAATATTGGGCTTTTTACCGGTTAGGAGCTCATATGATGTCTTCTTGAGGATTCGGTGTAGATACAAACGGTTGATGGCGTAGCAGGCGGTGTTGACCGCCTCGGCCCAAAACCGATCCGAAGTCTTGTACTCATCAAGCATGGTTCTTGCCATGTCCAATAGAGTTCTATTCTTCCTCTCCACTACACCATTTTGTTGTGGCGTGTAGGGAGAAGAGAACTCATGCTTGATGCCCTGCTCCTCAAGGAAGCCTTCAATTTGAGAGTTCTTGAACTTCGTCCCGTTGTCGCTTCGAATTTTCTTGATCCTTAAGCCGAACTCGTTTTGAGCCCGTCTCAAGAATCCCTTTAAGGTCTCTTGGGTATGAGATTTTTCCTGCAAAAAGAATACCCAAGTGAAGCGAGAATAATCATCCACAATAACTAGACAGTACTTACTCCTGCCGATGCTTATGTAAGCTATCGGGCCGAATAGGTCCATGTGTAGGAGCTCCAGTGGCCTGTCAGTCGTCATGATGTTCTTATGCGGATAATGAACACCAACTTGCTTCCCTGCTTGGCATGCGCTACAAATCCTGTCTTTCTCAAAATGAACATTTGTTAATCCTAAAATGTGCTCTCCCTTTAGAAGCTTATGAAGATTCTTCATTCCAACATGTGCTAGTCGGCGGTGCCAGAGCCAGCCCATGTTAGTCTTAGCAATTAAGCAAGTGCTGAGTTTAGCTCTATCAAAATCTACTAAGTATAGCTGACCCTCTAACACTCCCTTAAATGCTATTGAATCATCACTTCTTCTAAAGACAGTGACACCTACATCAGTAAAAAGACAATTGTAGCCCATTTGACATAATTGTGAAACGGAAAGCAAATTGTAATCTAAAGGATCTACAAGAAAAACATTGGAAATTGAATGGTCAGGTGATATAGCAATTTTACTCAGTCCTTTGACCAAACCTTGGTTTCCATCCCCGAATGTGATAGCTCGTTGAGGATCTTGGTTTTTCTCGTAGGAGGAGAACATCTTCTTCTCTACTGTCATGTGGTTTGTGCACCCGCTGTCGATGATCCAACTTGAGCCCCTGGATGCATAAACCTACAAAACAAGTTTAGTTCTTGACTTTAGGTACCCAAACTGTTTTGGGTCCTTTGGCATTAGATACAAGAACTTTGGGTACCCAAACGCAAGTTTTTGATCCCTTGTGTTTGCCCCCAACAAACTTGGCAACCACATTGCCTGATTTGTTAGTTAAGACATAGGATGCATCAAGAGTTTTAAAAGAAATGCCATGATCATTTGATGCACTAGTAGTTTTCTTCTTAGGCAACTTAGCACGGGTTGGTTGCCTAGAACTAGATGTCTCACCCTTATACATAAAAGCATGGTTAGGGCCAGAGTGAGACTTCCTAGAATGAATTTTCCTAATTTTGCTCTCGGGATAACCAGCAGGGTACAAAATGTAACCCTCGTTATCCTGAGGCATGGGAGCCTTGCCTTTAACAAAGTTGGACAATTTCTTAGGAGGGGCATTAAGTTTGACATTGCCTCCCTGTTGGAAGCCAATGTCATCCTTAATGCCAGGGCGTCTCCCATTATAAAGCATACTACGAGCAAACTTAAATTTTTCATTTTCTAGTTCATGCTCGGCAATTTTAGCATCTAATTTAGCTATATGATCATTTTGTTGTTTAATCATGGAAAGGTGATCATGTATAGCATTAATATCAACATCTCTACATCTAGTGCAAATAGTGACATGCTCAGTGGTAGATGTAGAGGGTTTGCAAGAATTAAGTTCAACAATCTTAGCACGCAATATATCGTTTTTATCTCTAAGATCAGAAATTGTAACATTGCAAACATCTAGTTCTTTAGCCTTAGCAAGCAATTTTTCATTCTCAATCCTAAGGCTAGCAAGAGAAATGTTTAATTCTTCAATCTTAGCAAGCAAATCATCGTTATCATTTCTAAGATTGGGAATTGAAACATCACAAGCATTTAAATCAACCTCAGCAATTAACTTTGCATTCTCATTTCTAAGGTTGTCAATAGTCTCATGACATGTGCTTAGCTCACTAGTTAATTTCTCACTTTTCTCAACTTCTAGAGCATAAGCATTTTTAACCTTAACATGCTTTTTGTTTTCCTTGATTAGGAAGTCCTCTTGGGTGTCCAAGAGATCATCCTTCTCATGAATAGCACTAATCAATTCATTTAATTTTTCTTTTTGTTGCATGTTTAGGTTGGCAAAAAGAATGTGTAGGTTATCCTCCTCATTGCTAGCATTATCCTCATCACTAGAGGTTTCATATTTGGTGGAGGATCTTGATTTTTACCTTCTTCCTTTTGCCGTCCTTTGCCATGAGGCACTTGTGGCCGACGTTGGGGAAGAGAAGACCCTTGGTGACGGCGATGTTTGCGGCGTCCTCATCGGAGGAGGAGTCGGTGGAGCTCTCGTCGGAGTCCCATTCCCGGCAAACATGGGCATCGCCACCCTTCTTTTTGTAGTACCTCTTCTTCTCCTTTCTTCTCCCCTTCTTGTTGTCGCCCCTGTCACTATCACTAGATAAAGGACATTTTACAATAAAATGACCGGGCTTACCACATTTGTAGCAAACTTTCTTGGAGCGAGGCTTGTAATCTTTCCCCCTCCTTTGCTTGAGGATTTGGCGGAAGCTCTTGATGATGAGCGCCATTTCCTCGTTGTCGAGCTTGGAGGCGTCGATGGGTGTTCTACTCGATGTAGACTCCTCCTTCTTCTCCTTCGTTGCCTTAAATGTGACCGGTTGTGCTTCGGACGTGGAGGGGCCATCAAGCTCGTTGATCTTCTTTGAGCCTTTGATCATCAATTCAAAGCTCACAAAATTCCCGATTACTTCCTCGGGAGACATTAGTGTATATCTAGGATTCCCTCGAATTAATTGAACTTGCATAGGGTTAAGAAAAATGAGGGGTCTTAGAATAACCTTGACCATTTCATGGTCATCCCATTTCTTGCTCCCGAGGTTGCGCACTTGGTTCACCAAGGTTTTGAGCCGGTTGTACATGTCTTGTGGCTCCTCCCCTTGACAAAGTCGGAAGCGACCGAGCTCCCCCTCGATCGTTTCCCGTTTGGTGATTTTGGTCACCTCGTCTCCTTCGTGCGCGGTCTTTAGCGTGTCCCAAATCTCCTTAGCACCTTTCAACCCTTGCACCTTATTGTACTCCTCTCGACTTAGAGAGGCGAGAAGTATAGTTGAGGCTTGGGAGTTGAAGTGTTGGATTTGGGCCACTTCGTCCTCATCATAATCTTCATCCCCTACGGATGGTACCTGTACACCAAACTCAACAACATCCTATATACTTTTGTGGAGTGAGGTTAGGTGAAATCGCATCAAATCACTCCACCTAGCATAATCTTCACCATCAAATGTTGGTGGTTTGCCTAATGGGACGGAAAGTAAAGGTGTATGTTTAGAAATGCGAGGGTAGCGTAGGGGATCTTACTAAACTTCTTGCGCTCATGGCGCTTAGAAGTTACGGATGGCGTGTCGGAGCCGGAGGTAGATGGCGATGAGGTGTCGGTCTCGTAGTAGACTACCTTCCTCATCTTCTTCTTCTTGTCACCGCTCCGACGCGACTTGTGTGAAGGGGATTCCTTTTCCTTCCCTTCCCTTTGTTGTGGGACTCTCCCGATGGAGCCTCTTCCCGTGGCTTGTAGCGGGCTTCTCGCCGGTCATCATCTCCTTCTTGGCGTGATCTCCCGACATCACTTAAAGCGGTTAAGCTCTAATGAAGTACCGGGCTCTGATACCAATTGAAAGTCGCCTAGAGGGGGGTGAATAGGGCGAATCTGAAATTTACAACCTTAATCACAACTACAAGCCGGGTTAGCGTTAGAAATAGAAACGAGTCCGAGAGAGAGGGCGCAAAACAAATCGTGAGCGAATAAAGAGTAGGACACGATGATTTGTTTTACCGAGGTTCGGTTCTTGCAAACCTACTCCCCGTTGAGGTGGTCACAAAGACCGGGTCTCTTTCAACCCTTTCCCTCTCTCAAACGGTCCCTCGGACCGAGTGAGCTTCTCTTCTCAATCAAATGGGAACAAACTTCCCCGCAAGGACCACCACACAATTGGTGTCTCTTGCCTTGGTTACAAATGAGTTGTTCGCAAGAAAGAATGAAAGAAGGAAGCAATCCAAGCGCAAGAGCTGAAAAGAACACAACAAATCTCTCTCACTAATCACTAAAGCCTTGTGTGGAATTAGGAGAGGATTTGATCACTTTGGTGTGTCTTGTATTGAATGCTTAGCTCTTGTAAGTAGTTGGAAGGTGGAAAACTTGTATGACTTGAATGTGGGGTGGTTGGGGGTATTTATAACCCCAACCACCAAACTAGCCGTTTGGTGGAGGCTGATGTCGCATGGCGCACCGGACAGTCCGGTGCGCCACCGGACACTGTCCGGTGCGCCAGCCACGTCACCTGGCCGTTGGGTTCCGACCGTTGGAGCTCTGTCTTGTGGGCCCGCCTGGCTATCCGGTGGTGCACCTGACAAGTCCTGTAGACTGTCCGGTGTGCCACCCGCGCGTGCTCTGCTCCTCTGCGCGCAGGCGCGCATTTAATGCGTTGCAGTCGATCGTTGCGCGCGAAGTAGTCGTTGCTCCGCTGGCTCACCGGACAGTCCGGTGAATTTTAGCGAAGCGGAAATCCGAAGCTAGCGAGTTCAGAGTCGCTCTCCCTTAAGGCACCGGACACTGTCTGGTGGTACACCGAACAGTCCAGTGAATTATAGTGAAGCGCCTCTAAAAATTCCCGAAGGTGTTGAGTTCAGCTTGAAGTCCCCTGGTGCACCGGACAGTCCGGTGCGCCAGACCAGGGCACACTTAGGTTGTCCCTTGCTTTCTTTGTTGAACCCTTTTTTCTTGGTCTTTTTATTGGCTTATTGTGAACCTTTGGCACCTGTAAAACTTATAGACTAGAGCAAACTAGTTAGTCCAATTATTTGTGTTGGACAATTCAACCACCAAAATCAATTAGGAAATAGGTGTAAGCCTAATTCCCTTTCAGATTAGCTACCACTTGTGAATTTTGAAAACAATAGAGTTAGAACTTTTGATTTGTCCAAAATACTCTTATTGCAAAATTTGGTCTCTTGTGGGGAGAATTTATGACTATGGAAAAAGGGGGAGTTTTTGGATCTTGATCAATTTCACTCTTGGAATATCTCTTTTTATGCCTAAACAAGTGAGTTTGACTTAGAGATAGGAAAATGAATTTGATTTGCAAAAACAAACCAAGTGGTGGCAAAAGAACGATTCAAATATGTCAAATCTTGTCCAAGACAATTTTGTTCTCAATTGCATTGATGTTGCACTTCTCTTGGTTGATTTTGGATGTGTTGGCATAAATCACCAAAAAAGGGGGAGATTGAAAGGGAAATGTGCCCTTGGGCAATTTCTATTATGTTTTGGTGATTAAGTGCCCAACACATTTAATTAAGTTCTTATGTGCTAAATAAAGAGAAAAGTGCAAATCAAGACATGAGGTGTGTTTCTAGACTTAGTACATTGTTTTGAGTACTAACATATGTTGCCTAAGTGCTAGAAACAGGAAAAGAAAGAATTGCAAAAAACTTGGCAGTGGGCAGCCAAAGACCAGCTCGGCCTGGCACACCGGACTGTCCGGTGGTGCACCGGACAGTGTCCGGTGCGCCAGGCTGGACTTCGGTGAAAAGGCCGCTCTCGAGAAAAGTTCAGCGGCGTACGGCTAAAATTCACTGGACTGTCCGGTGGTGCACCGGACTGTCCGGTGAGCCAACGGTCGCCAGCGTAATGGTCGACCGCGCAATCTGCGGGCGACGCATGGCCCACGCCAACGGTCGGCAGGGGGCACCGAACTGTGTCCGGTGCGCCAACTCGCTCGGAGATGCAACAGTCATTTGCGCCAGAATAGGAAGGAGATCGGCACCGGACCGTCTACAGTGACTGTCTGGTGGCGCACCGGACTGTCCGGTGCGCCACCCGACAGAAGGCAAGGATGGTCTTCCTTGTTGACCTCCAACGGCTCCTAGCTGCCTTGGGGCTAGAAAAGGGACCCCTAGGCGCATGGAGGAGTAACCCAAGCTTACAAGAAACATTCTAAGACTCCAAGACTCCAACTTCATGCATTCGATTCTTTGAGATAGTGATTTGAGCTCCATTTAAGTTGTGAACTCCGTGCGTTGTGTTTTGAGCTCGAGTTGTGACTTGTGTGCGTGATTGTGCTATGGATTTGAGTCTTGTGTGTGTTGCTCTCCCCTCCCTTACTTCTGTGCTTCTTGTGTGATCATCATTGTAAGGGCGAGAGGCTCCAAGTTGTGGAGATTCCTCGCAAACGAGAGAAAGACTAAGAAAGGAAAAATCGTGGTATTCAAGTTGATCATCGGATCACTTGAAAGGGGTTGAGTGCAACCCTCGTCCATTAGGACACCACAACGTGGAAGTAGGCAAGTGTTACTTGGCCGAACCATGGTATAAAATCATGTGTCTCTTATTCTTTCTCTTTGATTGTCTGTGTTCACAAGAGCTCGTTTCAAACTACTTAGTCGTTCTAACTTTCATAACTAAGTTTTGTGGCAATTAGTGTTGAATTTTACAGGATCACCTATTCAGCCCCCCTCTAGGTGCTCTCAGCTCTCGCGTGGGCTACCCTTTGCGTAGGGACACCAACGAGGATTAGTCGGAACCTTACGTGGTTCCGGATACATCGATAAAAATACCAGTGTTCATCCACGAGAGTTTGCTTTCTCTATTAGCTCTTTACCTTCCGCATTTACATTAAGTTCTTAAGTTTCAATCTCTCCTTTCTAGTTAGAATTTTTAGGATTGAAACTTAGTCTTTGCGGTAGAGATAGCAACACTTAGACAAAACCTAGTTTGCACATTCTAGACTATTTATTTGCATAAGTTTTGTTCTAGAGATTTAATTGTGGCCTAGTTTAGAAAGAAGTTTTCCTAATTCACCCCCCCCCCCCCACTCTTAGGAGTCATCATTTCCTACAATATAATCTCCTTAATCAATTTGTTTCATTCTTCCAATTCCGTGCTACACCCTTTGAGCTATAAACATAAATAGTAGCAAATACATTAGTCCAAATGGTTAGTTTGACCATCAAACACAAAAATCCATTAATCAAATGGGTCAAGATCCATTTTCCTTATTGAAAGTAATGGGATTTAGGGTTTGGATTTGGTACAAATGATGATCTTCAGAGCTTGAAAGGTGAAACCCTAGAGAGTTGTGGAAGTTGGAATTGGGTTTGCTTAGTGGAAGGCTTACACAATAGATTGTACAAACAGGAAAGAACTATGTAAAGGGTTGTGTAGGGGAGATGCATAGGAGCACGGTGAGCTCACAGGTGCAACGATGAGCACGTACAAGCGTAGGCTAGCACACATAGAGGAAAGTGGCAGGCGACATGACATGTGCAAACATGTAGTACGACAAGGGTCCAACAGAGTGCATGTTGTGCGGTGGAGGTGAGTGAGCAACATAGTAGAGCGCAAGCACAGAGGCACATGCATCACATGGTAGGGAAGAACATAGTGACTGGCAACAAGAGAGACTCGACTTAGCTTGGATGAGCACGGGAGCCAAAAAGGAGGCAAATGATGTACAGAGACTAGAGATGGAAATGGGTACCCGAAACATGAATATCAAGTGAGTTTTACCTTATATAAAGACATGTATGTGATGATCTCTTTACCCGCGTGTATGTTAATGGGTAAGAACCTCTATTTATCGGGTAGACAGGTACGGATACAAGTGGGTACTACCCATACTCGTATACTCATGGATAAATATACTTGCATTATACTTCTATTACCATCTAATAAATCCCATTTTACCTAAAATAAAATTATTCTATAGCTATCATTTGCTTAACTATCAATTTATGTAATCAATGGTTTGTTATATTTGAATTTCAACTTATTTTTGTGTGTTTGTTTGACATTTTGAGTGATTGACATATTAGAATTTGTGACTTTCCTAGCGGGTACGGGTTATCCGATGAGTAAAATTACACGCATGAGTATGTGTATGAGTAAGATTATATGCTCATGAGCGAATATGGGTAACCTAACGAATAAAAATGTTTTGATGGATATGAGTATGGAATGATACTACTCGACGGGTATATACCCATTGACATCCCTGATGGAGACTAAGAAGGATAAAGGAGTGAAGTGATGTGGGCACTTAGAAAAACCTTAGCTTTCTACTTGTTGCAAAGGATGGTTAGTCATTTCATGAGTCTTGATGCCTATTGTGGGTAGGTCTTTGTCAGGTGAAGTTTTTAAGCTTTTTAGAATGAAGGCATCGATACCTAATTATGGATAGGTCTTTATTAGGTAAAGATTTTTGAAGCTTTTAGCGAGCCTCTCAAGATTTTTGAAACTTTTTTTGAGATTGATGGTCCTGATGCATTAATGCATGTAGTTCTTTGTCGGGTTACCGTGGTGTGTGGTTATGCTAATGAGTGCATTTGCATGAAAATATTAAATAGGCTAAACTTATCATGCACCCTGCAAAAATGATAGTTATGCTTTAACAAAAGATAAGCTCTGCATGATTGCTCATATGGAATAATGCCCTCGAATGAGAGGGTTATATTTTTGAATAGCTACAAAAGTCTGCCATTTAGGAGCTTGTACGATTAGTTTCATGCAAAGATTAGCTCAAATAACATTGGATTGATACATATTATAAAACCTAAAAAGGGAAATTTAACAATACAACCTATAAAAAGGAATAATGTTAGTGCTATAGGGTTCATAGATGTTCCATGAAGACCACTGACTAATGAAAAAAACCATAGAGTGATTAAAAAACATTAGCTAATGAGACCTACTAGCGAGTGAGATCCACTAACTAACAAAGGGCACTAACTAATGAAAATTAGTGATTGACGAACACCACTAACTAATGAAGTCAACTCATCGGTGAAGACCAGTGACTAACAAAGGTTGTTGATAAATGAAAACTAATGAATGGTGAAATCCATTGATTGATGAAGGCCACTGACTAACAAAGGCTACTGACTGAAGATAAACAATTATAGATGATGACCACTAAGTGATGAGATCTATTGACTAGTGTAGATCATTAACTGATGAAGGCCATTGATTAACAAAGGCCATTGACTGGTGAAAGCATTTACTAGTAGAGGATCGTTGAAATTTCTAACGAAGGTTGAATACTTCATGAGAACCACTGATTGATGGAGAGTACTAACTGATGCGAACTCTAGAGCCATTGGACAGATATGTGATGAGGGTTGACACTTAATGGAAACCACTATTTGATGGAGTGCTAACTTATTTGAGTTGATAAGGTGACAACATGCATATAATAAGGAAAATATATTATATGGGAGGGTTAGCTCGAGGAGTTAAGAGATACTCGTGGTGTGGTGACATGCATGTTAGTAAGAAAAAGGGATTTAATAAAATAAAATAAAAATTAAGTTACCTGGTCAGGGCCAAGCATGTATAGCCTTTGGGTCATGCTTTTGTTGTGGTGAAGGTTGTGATAACTTTCTTACTCAAATTGGTGGCAAGTTGTACGCGAATGTTAATTTAAAAAAAATAACTTGAAAGGTGAATGTTTGGTCAAGTTTGTGAAAAGGTAAATCACAAGAGCAAAAAACACTCAGCAATATAAGTTGGTTAAGGTGTCATTGTTACCTTAATTGAGTCATGTTCCTACGAAGGATACTCTCAAGACATGCACACATGGTGAGAAATTGAAATAAAATAGTATATCATCAAATGATATATTACAGAGGTTAGCCAAGCATAGTTTGGTATGACTGGTTAGTGCAGTATAAACGAATACAAGGTCCTTAGTCGAAGTCCAAGTTTAAAAGGTACGATTGGATTACATACTTGTACGGTTATACCCATTATCTATTGAAGGGTCGAGCATATTAAGTTGCATGCACCAACTAGTTCAACCCAAAAGTTTAAACTGGTGGAGAGATGAATAATTCACTTGTATTCTAAGAGAGTGAACCTTTGGTGGAGTGAGAACCTCCATGATAGCCTTTAATGAATGGACTATGTCTCCTTTAATGAAGTTGTTCTAGCTTCACACGTGAAAAGAAAAAAAATCATCCAGGCAAGTAAATAAGCTTACTAGAGAACCAAAAATCATGAAGGTTCCATCGAACCAAATTAATGTAAAAATCACTAAGGTATTCTAGCTTCTTGAGATAGGTAGCTTCTAACTTTGCAAATAGAAATTTAGACCTCAAATGATAAGTTTAAGCTTCTCAACTGAGAGCATGGTGGTTCTAGCTTTAGGTGCTCAATAGTCTTAAAAATGACCTGCATATGTCAAGGGCAAATACTTACATTGTCTTCTATCAACACCTAAAGAAGATGCAAGAACAACATAAGCTATCTCATTTCATGTGCTTTCAATATCATGAGATCAATTATCTTGCAAATACATATGCCCCAATGAAGATACTCTTAAGTTGAAGAAGGAAGAAGAGAGGATCAAGAATGTTAAGTGCTTCAAATGTCGCACTTGGGGTCACCTCAACTCAAAGTGTCCAACCAAAAAATTGGTAAAATATCATGTGAAGCCTCAACCAAAGTCACAGGATGAGTAAGAGAAGCCCCAAGAGCAAATCAATGTCAATCATAAAATAGTGTTGATATGGAGACGAAAAAGAAAACAAGAAGAGGAAGAAAATGCATCAAATGCATAATCAAGATACCAAGATGATGAGCGAAAATTGAAATAAGTAAGATTTGCCTCACATCAAGTACAAATGTGAAGATATGGATCACTTTTTTCAAAGTGTACCAACAAGATTAAGAAGGATCAAACAATTGAGAAGAGAGAAGATACCATGAGATGGATCATCTTGCAAATGCATGCCCCAATGAAGATATTCTTAAGTTGAAGGAAGAAGAGAGGATCAAGAATGTTAAGTGCTTCAAATGTCAAACTTGGGAGTCACCTCAACTCAAAGTGTCCAACCAAGAAATTGGTGAAGTATCAAGTGAAGCCTCAAGACGAGCAAGAGAAGAAGCCCCAAGAGCAAATCAAGATCCACCATAAAATAGTGTTGGTATGGAGACGAAAAAGAAAACAAGAAGAGGAAGAAAAATGCATCAAATGCATAATTAAGATTCTGAGATGATAAGCAAGAATCAAAATAAGATTTAGCTCACATCAAGTACAAATGCGAAGATATGGATCACTTTTGTCTCGAAGTGTACCAACAAGCTTAAGAAGGATCAAACAATTGAGAAGAGAGAAGACAATATGAAGCAAAATTTGAGAAAGAAAGAAAAACTCAATCAAAGAGGTATTACTATATATGTCAAAAAAGAGGACACATGGTAAATTCATGTTCCCTAGGTAACAATTATAAGCCTATTCTATATGATACTAATATTGTGCTTAGAAAGATGGCAACGATGCATTATTGGTTGAAATTGCAAACCATTCAGCCATCCATACTAAGACAATGTGTAAGTTTGTTGCTCTAAACTTGAAAGCCCAACTTGGTTTGGGTACCATCAAAAGTGGATAATTGATGGGATCCCATAATTGATTGTAGGTACCATCAACATTGGAGGCTTGATTCATGTGGTGTTCGTATTATCAATCAAATGTAAAGTCAAGTATTGAATCCTAGTATAATTCTATCTCGATGGCAAGTCAAAAAATCAGTGGAGTCCAAAGTGCTATTGCTATAGTCTAGTGGTGGTTGATTAAAATTCATGATATATTTGATGGCTTGCAAATGAGTTGAATTGAAGCTTGCAATTGAATGATCATGAGCTATCAAGGTACATACCTTGTTGATGATCATGAGCAATTTATGATGTGTTTGGTTTGAGGTCAAAATAGTATGAGACAATGTCATCCTGATTTGATGGCAAGGTCATCCCTAACAGTCACCAGTTTTTTTTATTTAGTAGAAGGGATAAACTTGGATGAAACCATTCTAGTTTTTGTTTGTATGATGGTTAGCTGTCACTACTCGAGAGAGGCGGGGGCGGCCATCCCAGTTTTCGAGAGCACGAGAGAGGCGAGGCCGGCACCATCCACTCGGTTTTTTTAGACCACACCGCCATAAAAAATTGCTCCAGTGTTCACCTCATCCCGTGTGACCCTCATCCAAACATTATAGAAAATGTGGCCACCCCTTTATATCAATTTTTGTACATCCAACCAAACACAACACAGTAGAACCTTCTCCATCCACCTCTGAACTTCACATGCTATACAACACAAGTTTCTGTCAACCAAACAAAAACAGGTCCCAAAGCACTTTGAGCAGCACAACTCTGTACAGCCAGCAACAGGCCAGTCTACGATTACAGGAGGATACATCCCACTATCGCCAGCCAACACCAAAAGCTACTTTCACTCGTCTTTCATTGCCATCTCATGCCTCCTCTTCTGTGCAACCTCGACAAGTAGAGTCAGCAGGGCTTCGCATACCTGCGACGTGTCCGCCTGATCCCCAGACTCTTCTTTCAGCGACGAATACACCATCCACGCGTGGTCTAGCTTCCGCTCCGGCCGGACCGCCACTGAACCAGGAACCTCAGCATCTTTCCTCGTCACGAGACCGTCACTCTTCTCGCCATACCTCGCCACCAGCAACTGCGAGCATGCTGCCATCGCGGCTGAAAGTGGCATCACAACTGGGATCCTAGTGGAATTGCCATCGCCAGCAATCGGGAGCTCCAGGTGTGCAACGTGAGAGAGCGCTGTGAGCACGCTGGGAGTGATGCTTGCCTCCGTGTGGAACGAAACGATAGGAACATCCTGAGGTAGCGGGTGCCGTCGCAGGAATTCTTTCCGCCTTTCATAAGTCAGATCTTCTAGAGCCTGCAGATCACCCTGAACACAAGGCAATTAATAGAGTCAGCAACACTGTCATTCAATAGGCAGGCTGGTTAGTGACTGGATTGCTGGAATGATCAAGGAAAATACCTTAAGGACCTTGGATACCAAGATCTCCATGATCTTACGCAGCCTGACATAGTCACCAAGCTGCCCCTCTCGCAGGATATCTGAAGCAACGGGGCTTCCTCCATATGGACTTTGGGCTAATGCTAAACCTGCGACTTTGTCTTTGAGTTGTGGCCAGTAGAGGGAGAGGGCTGCAGCCGCATCAACACCACCCTTGCTGTGACCAAGGAGGAGCACACGTTTCCTTGATCCCCAGTATATTTCTTCTATGTATTCCTTTATCTCTCGTGCATTTTTACTCACTGAAGACTGCAATGTGGTTTTTTTTTAATGCACTGCTTTGTCAACTAAGTGTCAAGAAGCAAAAGTTCAGGTTAGTGTATGGTAGTACCTCACTATGAATTTTGGCAATATGGCAAGCCAGACCCATCTTGGAGAAATATGCCTTTGTTTTGACAAAGTAAAGAGGTCCGTGGTTACTAAACAGACCTATAAACAACCAGAAATATAATGTTATCATAAAAGGTTGGAAACTGACAGCTCATAATAGGAGAACCAGCTGACTAACCTGGAACCAACAAGTAAACCAATGAATCAGATAGCTTGTGTTCATTTTTTCTGAAGAGGGATGAAATGGTCCATATGAGATAAAGCTCATATCAAAGCTATCGTTAAAAGCATGTTTGGATATCATCAGAATCAAGTTCGAGTTTGGTACATCTGCTGACCTCACAGAATCCAAAATCTCTAAGAATCTGGCTGTCCCATCCTCAGTTGTAGGTAAGCTTTGATCTCGCTGGAGCCAGCCAATATCATCTGCTGAACCACGGACCGTTTTCCGAGCACGTTCAACAAGGCTGCACAACATATCAGGGACATCTTATGGAACGCGATTACATCCATCCACCATCCAAATTTGATTAAAAAATAGCATCCAGTTTTAACTCAGTTCCTATTTAGTATGGGAAAGATAGACCCACCGTTTATCAAATTCTAAGGCAGGTGCTGCACTGATAGACACTGTGCATCAAATTCTAGCAGGATTTGAATAAGAGGAGAAAAACATAAAGATGCAGAGCAATCTTGTACCCTTGGAACAGTGAAGCTCCATTCTGAAAAACATGCGAAGGCACCATCTGTCCAGCGTTTTCTTGAGAGGGGTTTCCACCACAATCTGACTGACCAAGGGATGAATTGGTACCGGAAGGCTCTACTGAAGAAGTCTGAACAGAAAGTCTGCCTGAAGCCGATGCAGGTGGCAGTGTTAATAACTCTTGGCCCTCCTCAGATAGACCTGCATTAAGATGGCAAACATGACCTGGCAGTTAAAATGGAATTATCATAAGGGCTGACATCTCTTACACAATTGACATGAGGGAATTATTTTCTCAAAACAATTAAAAGAACTAACCCACAAAACCAGGTACAGGGAGGCATTGAGTGAGGAATGAAGCTGTCTGGGCAAGATAAGATGCAGCTTGGTTTAAAGCTGGCACGGAGAGGAATAGTTGTGAATCTTCAACACCGTCAGCTGAGTAACTATCATCAACCTGTATTAATCAAACAGCAGTCAAAAAATAAATAATTAACCAAAGAGACTAAAGTAGAGTTACAAAAGTTTGCCTATATTGTACGTTTACATACAGAATCAATCGATTTAGTTATGCTGCTCTTGTTACCTAATTATGCATATGTTTCAAGAATCAAAGAAATAACTAAATTAAGTTGTGTGTAGTATTATAAGAATCATAGCAACAACGCCTTTGAAACTCAGCTTCCAAAATTTGGTATTCGAAGGGCAGTGGTGCCAAGGGCAACTAGTAGACATAGTCTACTCTCCATGACAGAGCATGCTTGACAAAGAGGGTCATGGCTGAATGGTTCATCACTCGGTAATAGAAAAAAAGACTATTATATATACTTTACTAAATACAAATCCATGCAAGTCGAACAAGGTTATGGAAATTCAGTGCATTAGATAACAAAATGGAAAATTTGGAAAGTGCACACACCGCAGAAGATGTAGATGGCCCCCCCTGTGTTGAAGGTGATTCCCTCATGATTGGTGGTGTGGTTATCCAGAGAAGAGAGACCTGCTAGCGACACCCCCATTTGTCACGATAACCAATGTGCAATGAACTAGGAATGAAACTCCATAGATAAAGTAACAGGAAAATAAGTTTAGAACTTAGAAGGCTATCTGGCTATGACATATAGAACTGAGAAAGAGAGACAACTGAAGAGCAAGTCACGAGGTCCTTTTAGAGCTAAGGAAGCACAACTGCACAAGTAACAAAAAAGTGGGGTACTCTTATCATCAAGAAAGAAAGGTATGAAAGCATCTCCGGACTCCAATCCGCAAAGGGATAGACACTTCCAGCATGTGTCTTAACATGACGTCAGAAGCTAATTACTCTGTTTTTTTATCTATTTCTTGCTACAAGATATATACAAGAAAAAATAGAACGCTAGAGCCATGCCCGCACTGCTAAAATTAAGAGCTAGGTTTCTCAGGATAAAGGAAGCTGCGAATTCTCGACTGAACAGAAGCAGTCGGCGTACCGATGAGACATGGTAATCGTGGAACCGAATCACATCAGGAGATAGGACCGAACGGAATAATCTCGACTACAACACGAGGGGGGAGCGAGAAAAACAAAAAATGATACCAGTTTACCGGATATCGGAGTCGTGGATGTCGCCAGGATAGCGGGATTGCGTAGAGGCAGTCCTCTCCTTCCCGCGGCCGCGTCGTAGATCTCGCCCCGCCGCTCTATTTTTTCCGTTTTTCTTCCTCGTTTCTGTTGTTTTTTCTTTCCTCGTCCTGACTGTTCTTCCTTCGCCGGCGACCCGGCGTCGATCACTGGAGCCGGTATGCTGGTGGGCGGTTGGCCGGTGGCCCAGTGGTTAATGAGCCATGGGCCATAACTAAATTCTGCTTGCTGCACCCGGGCCAGTAAACCCTTCTTCATAGAAGGCAAGAAGGCCCACAGGCTTTTCCACAACACATTATGAGCGATATACAGCGGCGTGCATTGTTTTCAATTTTTATATAACATACACTTTATATTATGTTTGGGCATAGAATATAAAACACAAAAATATGTGTTTTATTGATTAGCTAGGTGTGAATTAAAGATGCCAACGAGCATATTTTACCCATGTGTTGCGGGTAAAAACTCTATAGGTGCGGATTTGGTGTGAGTTTGTACCCGAGATACGAATGTGGGTTTGATTCTCAACCCGATAGGTTTTTTCTCACGTGTATGAAAATGTTATACCCGTGTCCGCAAACCTGCTTACCCCGGATATATATGTGGCTGATTGCCGATTGGTTCCCCGGCTGGCGCGCGCATGGCTCGAGCGGGCCTAGACCTCTAGGGAAGTCCACTCTCCACATCTCCAGACGTGCATGCCAGACAGTGAAAAAGTGGCTAAACTGCATGCGCGCGCATGCAGAGCTATGGACGAAGACGCAGGCAACTGAACACGCGCTTGCGCATGGTCAATGCACCGTGCGAGCCCGCGCGCGTGGGGCACGGTAACCAATCAGCCTGTATGTGTATGTGTGTATTATATATACATATTTGTGTATGTATATTTATATGTGTATATATATATATATGATATTTATATAAATATATGTGTATAATTATGTGCCCGCTGTATACTACATCCATGTTCTTCGTAATTGGGGTTAGATAGATTGTAATTTATCTTTTTCTGATTAACACACTAAAGTTTGTACTAGAAAATATATTAGAAATTACAAAATATGAAGGCATGATCATTTATGAAATAAATAATACATTGATAAAAATATATGCTTATTCGTGAAAAATATGCACTTCAATTAGTGTAACTGTAAGTAATTCAATGACTGGCACACATGAGGAGCCATGGGAGGCGGGGTCGGTGGTTCGGTGCCATGAGTGACACTAGTTGTGTCATCCTTTGAAAGCACTAAGGTTGTTGTAGAGGCTAGCGTCATCACAATATCTAATGAGCTCGTAGTGGTGTCGGTGTGGTTGCGTCCGTTGTTAAGATTCATCAAGCGGTATTCCACGACAAGGTATGCATTGGCCTTTAGGTCAACGTCCCCGTCCTTCTAAATCTAGGACATCGGTTCATCGAATACGACATCTTTAGACATGATGGTGTGACTTGTCACTCGATCATAGAAGTTCCACGTCTTGGTGTTTAGCTCATAGCCGAGAAAGACAACCCAAGTGCAGCAGTCATCGAGCTTTCTTTATGTGCAGCTTTGTCATCTTGACGCTCATCACGTACCTAAAAGTGCAAAGGAACTGGACATCCGGCCTACGACTATGCCATGCCTCATGAGGTGCCATATTGTCAATGGTGTTTAATGGGTGACTGGTTCAACAAGAAGATGACTGCGACAACCGCCTCGCCCTAGAATATCGTTGGCATGTTCTGGCTCTCCAGCAGACTACATGCCATGGAGATGACAGTCTAGTTCCACCGGTCAACGATATTGTTCTGTTGTGGCATGTGCAATATCGTGTGTTGTTGCTCAACGTCGTGTTCGGCACAATACTCATCAAACTTAGTGGTATGCTCACCGTTTTGTTAGTGTACGGGTACGGTACGACACACGTAAGTTGTGGCCTTTCTCCTCCACCTTTGCTCAAACTTTTTGATAACAGTGGGTGTCGCTCTTGGCAGCGAGTAACGCCACCCGCACATACATGTCTCGATCATCAACCAACATAAGGAATTAATGCTTATATGATGAGATTGCAAAGGTCACCATGGACTAGGTCTAGTAGCCCGTTTGTTTTTTCGTTTCTCCTATGATGCAAATGGTGATACAATCGTCACATAGCTAGTGGACATACTCGACGTGAGGCAACCCGTGCACCATGGCCCGTTGCTCGATCTTGCACACAATGTCAAAGAGAAGGAGATATAACGTTCATGCCACAACCACACACTATTGTTGGTGTGTGCAATCAAGCGCAACGGTCACCCAATCTTCATATGTAGCCGGTACGGACGGTTCGCTAAGCTGGACTCAGGCGAATAGGTGCCTCTTGTCATCACAAATCCAAAGGTAGTTGTGATTGGTGTGGATGTCGCAATTACCCTCGTCGAGATAGCTGAGGCTGATGATGTTGGTGATTAGCCTCGGGACGAAGTACACCCTCGCGAGTGGGCGGTGCTCACCAGTCCTGGATCCTTCGAGTGCGACCTTTGAGCCATCACTAAATTTGATGGTGTCATGGATCATCGTATCGGTGTCGATGAAGGTGTCTTGATCGTCTGACATGTGGTTCTTTGCCTAGTTATCAAGGTACTAGAGGCTATGGGGTCGCGCTCTATCTCGCCATCGAGCTGCACAAAGATCTTCCCCTCAACGACGTGTAGGGGCCAACGCTCAGACGAAGATAGGGTCATAGTGGCTTGTGGTGGCAGTGGCACATTATGGAAGACATTGGCTCTTACCGCCTCCAAGTTCACCTATGTCAACATTGCACACTCGTGGTGATTGGTGCATGTGAGCATAAAGAACTAAGTCCCGATGACGGATGTCTACACTAGTGGATCATGACCTCAAGTGTCCTATGTGTGGCGGTGCGAAGACGAGACATGGCGTCCTCATCGCCTCCATTACCATCTTGGCAGAGCAAGGTGGCGACTCATCCTTGTCTCATATGGGTTTAATACTCGATGTTAGCCATCTATTTATATACATCTCACCCATAAATAACTGAAAACTAATAAATAAATAGATAAAAACATGCTTAGAAGAATAATGTTTTCAGGCTGATTGATTCGAATTAAAGCCAGTTGTTCGGACTGTTGCAGCTGCAACTTATAGAAATAAAACATTGTAAAAGCAGTAGAAACTGATACAGATTAAAGTCAAACGAACAGAATGTTTGTTTGGAAACTCTCGTATTCAACTCAATCCACGTGTATTGAGGTGGTTTGGAGTGTAATTTATATCATAATCAATATTAATACATGTGGATTGAGATGATTGAGAAGAGTATTCAAACCAGGACTAAGGTTACAAATCGAACCCAATGATATCTCTGTAAAAAAAAGTGGAAATTCTGAATTACGTGTCCTCCTCACAGCTGACGAGTCAGTGACATAAACGGGAGATTCCAGGGCTGTTCACATCACAATAGCTTGGATCTCACCTACCTGATCTCAACTGATTGATTACAAAAATTAAATTAACTTGACACCGGCCGGCAAGGCGGAACGATGATTAATCATTGACGGAGCTTCCAGTGGCGATGGTTTTCTTGGGCGGCTGCTGCTGGATGACGAGGATGGAGACCTTGGACGCGAACTCCGCGGAGGCGAGCATGTCCCCCAGCACGCCCAGCTCCGGGAACTCGCTCCACTCCGACAGCCCGCTGGTGAGCGCCGTGGACCCCTCCGGGTCACCTTCGCCTTCCCCGCCGCGCCGACCCACGATGAGCAGGTCGAACTTCTCGCTCATGGCGCGCACCACGGACGCCGTGCCCTCCGCGTCCTCCACCGTCTTCTCCACGTACACCACCCGCTCGTTGTCCCTGTGCCTGCTCCAGAACTCCTGCAGCAGCTCCTCGTCCCTCGCCTCGTCGCGCCCGCCCATCCCGACCCAGTTCCGGAGCTTGAACCGCACCACCGTCAGCGACATGGTCCCGGTCTCCGGCATCCGCGCCGCGTACGCCAGCGCCTCGCGGTCGTCGGCGCCTCCCAGAAAGTAGAGCGCTGCCCGCTGGAGCAGGCTGTTGGCGGCGGTGGCGCACGCCGACCCGGACGCGAGGCCGTGGTCCACGAGGATGGCGACAGAGCAGGGCGCGTACTGCAGCACGCTCCGGTTGATGGAGCGGATGGCGTTGTTGGCCGTGCTCCGCGCGCCGTCCGAGGACTTGTGGAAGGGGAGCAGGATGAGGTTGGCCTTCCGGCTGTGCGCCAGCGAGCACACGTCGTGGTGCATCGAGCTGAAGGGCGCCTGCGCCACGTACGGGCTCACCGTCACCGCCCCTGGCGCCGCCTGCTGCTCCAGGTACCGGAACGCGTTCACGATGCGGTCCGACGACGTCGGGTTCCCGCCGCTGCTCGTGCTCTTCCGGTGGGGCTTGAGCACGGAGGCGGCGCGGCCCACGAGCTCCGTGAGGTGGAGCACGATGAGCGACACGGGCGAGTCGCGGGACGACCCCGACGCCTCCAGCAGGTCGATCAGCGGCGCCGCGTGGTCCTCGCTGTAGAGGCAGGTGAGCACGCGGAGGTCGGCGCTCATGCGCGCGTGCTCCAGCGACCGCCGCTTCGCCCGCGCGAACTGCCCCGACGGGTCGTACAGGAGCTTGATCAGCGGCGTGGACACGGCGGTGATGAGCACCATGGCCAGGGTCAGCGTGGAGTAGTGCTCCGCGGTGGCCTTCATGCTGTCGCCCCAGCTGTTGATGGCCGCCACCTCCACGATGCCCCGGATGTTGAGCATGAGCGCCAGCACGGCGGCGTCACGGAACGGCATGGCGAAGAAGAGCCCCGCGGCGACGCAGCCGACGAGCTTCCCGGAGACGCAGAGCACCACGAACAGCTCCAGCGCGCACCACCTCTCTGAGGCCTCCTCCGCCTTGCTGAAGTCGGTGCGGTAGCCGGAGAGCGCCATGTAGACGGGCAGGAAGAGCGCGATGAAGAAGGAGTCGAGGCGCTCCGTCATCGTGGCGCCAATGGGCATGCCGCCGGGGAGCGCCAGCCCCAGCATCATGGGCCCGATCATGTACTTGAAGCCGATGGCGTCCGTGACCAGCGCCGACAGCAGCGCGGCGATGACCACCACGACGAAAGAGCCCTCGGACAGGAGCGCCCCCGTCGGGGTGCGCTTGTACGCGATGTAGCGGCCGGCGGGGCGCGCGACGAAGCCGACGAAGAGCACGAAGGCGACGAATGAGGCGAGGATCCTGGCCGTGAAGGCCGGCGACATGGCCTCGGAGACGAGGAACACCGCGGCGGAGCAGGCGCGGAGGAACCAGGAGGTGACGTCCGTGATGAGGGACGCCGTGAGCGCGATGCGGCCGAGGTCGGTGTTGAGGAGGTCCAGGTCGGAGAGCGCGTCGGCGACGACGGGGAAGGAGGAGAGGGAGAGGCGGACGGCGAGCTCGGTGACGAGCGAGGAGCCCCGCAGGTCTTCGGGCAGCGAGGGCTGGAGCGCGTGGAAGACGGGCAGGGTGATGGCGAGCGGGACGACGGCTCCCGTGATGCCGACGGCAACGGCGCGGCCGCTGGGGCGGCGGAGCAGGCTGAGGTCGGTCTTGACGCCCATGGAGAAGAGGAAGAGGATGAGCGCCACCAGGGAGACGCTCTCGAGGATGTAGGTGCCCCGCTCGGAGAAGAGGAGGTCGCGGAAGGAGGCGTTCCGGCCCAGCACGGAGGGCCCCAGGAAGATGCCGACCAGCATGTGGGTGACGAAGCGGGACTGGCCGAGGCGGCGGAGCACGACGTGGGCGGCCGCGGAGAGGACTAGGATGACGGACACCTGCACGAGGAGCAGCGGCAGCGAGAAGCGCAGCGGCTGGTCGCCCAGGAACATGCCCTGCGAGTTCACCAGGTTGTTGTCGTAGCACGCCGCCGCCAGCGGCTTCGCCGTCGCCTCCAGCGCCCCCGACGACAGGTTCGCCACCGCCGTCATGTCTTCGGGCTCGCTGTCTGTTAGAATCGGATGCTGTTGCTGACAAATCAAGTGATGATCTGTCGGCTAACTAGGCTGTGCCATTGCTGCCATTTGATTGGAATCCCATCTATTATTTGGACGGATCAACCTCCCTCTCTTCTTGTTTCTTGACGTCGCTTTGCTTCTGGAAAATGGGAGGAGAGACACTGGAGGTCTTGCATGGGAGAGGTGAAGAAGAGGCTTGTTTTCATTCGGCTATTCTTAGTTGTGTGGATGAGAGGGATAATAGACGGGAACATGCATCCAACGTACATAAATTCGAGCAAAATTAGAGATGCAGCATCCCCCGTTTTGTCCGGATTTTAACAGTTGGGCCTAACTAATAAGTATCGGAGGCAACAACGCCCGCTGGGCTGCGGCCCATTAACATAGCACTAGACGGACACCGCCGCAGTCAGCGTTCAGCCGGATGCAGTGCGATCGGCTTCATCCGTTTAGTCCCACCTCGCCCAGCCAAAGCAGCGGGGAGGCCCGGACTCGCTACAAAAGGAGACGGAGGTTGGCTGTTTAGAGCATACCTTTCTCGGCCTTTTGGCTAAGATCAAGTGTAGTATCTGTTCTTATCAGTTTAATATCTGATATGTGGACCATGTGTTCACTTCGATATTAAATTTATTTTTTGTGGGGGAGGGTCCACTACAGTGGCTTGCCACTGGGCCCCTCGAGCGTCGCTCGGCCGTTGCACTACTGGCTGAGCCTGGCGCACCCCAACCAATCCAATTCGAGATTTTTTATTAATATTTTTTACGACATATAAGCAGAAGTTGAAAGTCTTAGTAACAGATCCAGAGGCAAGGGAGGCTGTGCATCTCCTGTAATCCTGTCTTACAATCATCGAATGTCTCGTTCCTTCGATACTACCAGCCCCAAGGCGCCTGACCTCGCTCTCTTCCCCTTACCCTTCAGCTGTATGCTTCGATCGAGTTTCATGTGCCTGTCCAACCCTGATCCAAATCGGACTCAACAAACTCCAGGAACTACATCCTCCTGTGTCGTATGCAACCGGCAAATCCACTTCATTCCAAGCAGGCAGAGATCACCAGTGCCCCTTCATTCTCTTCTTGCATCCCAAACACGGCAGTATAAAACATGAATGCAAGCCACTTCATTCCAGCTGATCACAAATATGAATGCAACAGATACAGGCACTGCAAGGCATATCGTACTAAATTTCAAAAACATTTTCTCATCTCTTTCCTTTTTATCTTAATACATGCTAATAGTCAACTTCCTCGCAAATGATCACCTCACCAAACAATGGGATCTACACATCTATAGCAGTATAAAACAACATCAAGACATACATACACCTCTGCTCAAATGCTGGTATCTTTGTGCCGAATCGCACTGATTACAACGCTGAGTTTGGAGCTCCCCCCATCAGACTTCACTTCTGGATGCCATTGCCAGCCAACAACAACTCATCCATCCATACGATGCATGCCACGATTTCCACGATAGCGGCTACGCTCGAGGTCTCCTGTATTCTCATCGCACAAGCACATCTTGTGACTGTTGCTTCCATACATCACAAGGCTCCACCTCAACCTGAACAATGCCACACCAATTATTAGACACTGTCACACTGTTTTGCTTTTGCAGACTTGTGATTGTAGTAAGAACAAATCGACTCAACAGATTCAAGACAACTGTGCTATACTCTTTATTTAGGCATTTTTTAAACACACACACACATCATCCATAAGCAAATCATGAGTCGCGTGTTTTTAAGCATAGACAAGATATCACAGATACAGAGAAGAAACAGCACTGCATTTAGATCTGGCAGCACAAAACATAGACGAATAGAACCACATCTTTTCTGAAACAAATAGTGTGTATCGTTTTCAAGCAGCAAATCGGGCAAGAACTAGTTGACGAGCACAAGGGTCTAACGCTGTGTGTAAAGCAACCAGGGGAGCAGTAGAATACCTTGAACGGTTTATCGATCCACTGGAAAACACAGCCACGTGCCTCAACATTTTTTATCGTATGAGGAGGCATCATGGATCTGAATGCTTCATGAAGCTTCACTTTCGTCAACCCACCGCAAACCATAAGAGTTGCTGTCAAGCCATTGGGTGTTATACCCGCCAAATGGACGATGGTCATGTTCTGCAGGCCGGATATGCTAGAAAGGGAAAGGAGCCCAACATCGGTGACTGAACAGTATGACAAGTTTATCTGTAACGAGACATACATGGTATTAGCACAATTGCAGAACACACAAGGTATCACGAGATTCCTGTTACAGTTACAGGAGAGAAGGATAATACCTGACGGAGGCTATGAGCGAACTGGGAAAGGTAAAGCATTCCAACATCATTAATCCCGAAGCATTTCTTAATATCAAGCTTGGAAAGCAGCCTGCACCCCATCGCTATTTCTGAGAGCCCAATCGATGAAACACTGGGGCAGCCACGGATCTCCAAAGTATTCAGCTTTGCGCATTTTGAGAGTGAAATCAGTGAACGGTCTGTTATTTCTGTGCAGTATGATAGGTTGATAGACTCTAGCATCGGACAACCCTGCGCAATTTGAATAATTCCATCATCGCTAATAACTCCACACCTGAAACAGAGAACATAAGTTAGTTTGCTGACAAAAGTCAACTAAACAAAGAGAACCGCAAGGCATGTCTAATAATGACCTGTACAAATCAATCTCGCGGAGTTTTGGGCAAGACCTTCCAATGTGGCTAAGACCTTCATCACTTATCTTCAAGCAAATGCCAATTTTTAGGCTCGAAAGTTCGCTACATCTGGCAAGAGCTTTCAATCCTGTACAGAAAATATTCAGAGTCAGCTTTATGTCCATCTGGCGAAGAATAATATAGTAGCCAGTTCAATATGTACCTTCATCATCCAAATCACTGTCAGTAAGGTCCAACTCTTCCAAGTGAGAACAGTGCTTCCCAATCAGTTGGAGTGCTCCACTGGAAACATGGCTACAAGACTCCATCCTCAGAGAGATGAGGGAAGTGCACGAACTAGTTATGGCCGCTAGTGAAACATCAGTAATACTGCGACAACAGGTAATGTCCAGCTTCAGCAGGTTCTTTAGCCTTGACACAACAAAAGAGAGTTCTGTATCTGTCACTCCAGATGACTTGCTAAGACTTAGCTCCCTTAAAGAAACACAAGAGGTCCCAATGGCTTTTAGTCCATTGGCCATGAATTTGCAGCCTTCCAGCTTCAGGGCCTGCAGTTTAGGAAGCTTCTGGAAGTTTCTCACCATAGAAGGAGTAACCTGATACATGAAGGGTGTAGATTAAGCTGTGAGGGCTCAGGTCATGCCAAGGTGATACAATAATATGACCAGATGGTTAGCTACTTACAGGACAGCAGTATGAAAGATCCAGTTCCAATAGATTGGGTACCGACTTCAGGATGGATGAAACTCCTACATCGGTGATATTCTGACACTGAGACATATCAAGCACCTGCAACCGTGCAAGCATGCAAGTTCAGTTAAGTAATAAACGGAGCTTTGTGCTACTATCAAACACTTCTTTTGTGTGATCTATCAAAAATACATATTTTAGTACAGGTGACCAGTTCAGACAAGGCATCTTCATAGTTCAGAACCTAACAGTGTAAGATCAAATAGAAAATAATATAGTGGCGTTTCGAATGAATGTAATGTTTGATTTTGCTCATAACAAGCGAATCCATAAAAACACCAAATTACCATGAGCGCCTCACCTGTAGTGATTTACTGCATTCTCTCTCAAGACTAACAAGAGCACCATCATCGATTCCAATACACCCCACCAGTGTCAGCTCTTGAAGATTGGGTAGCTTCATGATAGAAGGCAAGCTATCCTTTGTGATCTGAAACAGAAGACACATCTCGATTTTATTATTACTCCAGCACGATAAGATAAGTGGGTCGCTAGGCACTAGGCACAAAGCTGCAAGAGAAACTAGAGTTGGCTACTAGTACGGTTCTGCTGATCCATTGTTGCAACGATGACTTGTCTTGCTTACAGATATAAGAACGTCCGCAGATCAAGAATACTATACTACCTAATACCTATACACTGGAGTGGCCCAATGCCCTAAGCACTAGCTGAATAAATTAGATTGAGCAGAATGATGGTCTAGTAACTGATGAAGATAGCAGATTTAGCAAAGGAACCCATAACTGAAGGCCGTTTTGCTCCGGTGGATTAAAGAGGGAGGCTGATGTTTTAAATAAAAAAATAAACATACTAGAAGGAAATAAAAACAGAACCTTCCGTCGCCTTTTTTTTCCCTTTTTTCCCAAGAAACGAACAGAGAAATCAAGAAACCCGGAAAGCGCTCACCATGGTGTAGGAGAGATCCAGGCTGGTGAGCTTCCTGCACTTGAGGGCGAGGAGCTGGATCCCCAGATCCGTGAGTCCAAGGCACCACTTGAGCGAGAGGTCCTTCAGCTCCGTGCACCCGACGGCGACGCATCCGAGGCCCATGTCGGTGAGCGGCTTCCAGCGGACCAGCGAGAGCCTCCGCAGCGCCCTGGCCCGCGCTACCTCGGCCGCCGCGGCGTCCCCGAGGTGGACCCCATTGGAGAGGTCGAGGTCGGCGAGGTCCGGGCACGCGGCGGCGAGCGCGGCGACGCCCGCGGCGCCGAACCCGCGGGAGCGGGAGAGGTCGACGGCGCGGAGGGCGGAGGAGCCGGAGACGGCGGCGGAGGCGAGGGCGGCGTCGGGGACGCGCGCGCAGAGGGTGAGGTCGAGGCGGGTCGCGGACGGGTACCGCGCCAGCGCGGCGGGCAGGAGGTCCGCGCGGAGCGGGCGGAGCGTCCGGCGGTGCCGTGACTCCGCGGCGTGGCAGGCGCGGGAGGCCAGCGCGAAGGACTTGAGCGCCCGCGGGTCGGCCTGGGCCACGCGGTCCAGGACCAGGAAGAGGAGCTCGTCGGCCAGCGAGTCGAGCGGCGGCGTGGGGGCGCCGGGGATGGGCGCGAGGGACGGGGACGGGGAGGGGGAGAGGGCGATGCGGCGGCGCTTGTGGTGCCGGTGCTGCTGGGCTGCCATGGCCATGCGGTGGTGGTGGTGGTGGTGGTGGCTTCTCGATCTGCGGCGGACGAGAGTGACTGGCTGGCACGGGAGGCAAGAAATGGAGGCCGGCGATGGAGATGGAGAAGGTGCGGGACAAGGAGGAGACGCGGTGGGATGTGGTGAGGCGGGGAGGGGAGATGACGATGCAGCCCCTGCAGCGTGTCGTACTGGGGAAAACGCGGGCTGTGCCTGTGTTTTCCGTATTTGCCCCTACGACACTGGTGGGGGAAAGTCGCCGTCAGGGGTAGGACGGTAAACTCGGCGTCCGTATGGAATCCGATTGGACAGAAGGTACGGTACGGCGGGTGTCCTCGGCGGGGTTAGAATCGGAAAGAAAGAGGCGTGAGGCGATGCGGGGGTGGGGAGGACGCCAAGGACTGCAGATCGTACAGCCTGGTGGTGCGGACGTGTACGTATAAGCGACTAGGTCTCGCCTTCCTACTGACGCAGACATGTGGCCCCGTTCCCCGACTTTGGCATCTCGAGATAGTCGCTGACTGGTCCCGTGCTCCCTGGGGACGGCTTTTGCTTTCCATTTCCCGTTCCGTTCCGTTCCGTTCCGTGGTGCGTGTCAGTGTCTTCCGTCGTTTTGTGTGGGCCCCGCCGTGCACGCAGTATTTTTATGCAATGTACGGATACCATTAGGCCCACGGTTGCTTAACCGTTTGGAATAGCCATTAGGTTTTGCTTAGTTTTAATCCAAAATGACTTTTACGTGTTTTATCTTTATAGATTATAGTTGCATCCGTTTAAATAGCTGACTTTAATCTAAAGTGAACAACATACATCCATATTTTCGATGACTGTTTTGTTGTACACTGCAAAAGTAAGTCTCAGCGGTGAAATGTTGCGCTTGATCTTGAAAAATAAAAGTTGTTTATATAGTCTACTATGAGGAACAAAAAAATCATCATATCAACGTGTAAAAAGGCCATATACCAATATACCCATAGCTGGGACAATTGATTGCCGAAGATGTGGACAGGGAAAGAGAATGTTAGGTATTTGTCAATTGGAGACCTAACTAGAGATGATTCCACTGGGTCATTATATTGGGGGCTGAGCATCTACCAAAAAAATGTTGTATCATGCACATACCTAATAATTACCTAAACCGTGTAGGTTTATCATTCTTTCTACTTATGGAGGTGTTTGTTTGAGATAATAATATGTCTAGATTATATAAACCAATAAATTTCGAACTAATGCTAGTTTAAAATTTATTGGTTTACATAATCTAAATAAATTATAATTCTAAACAAACACCTATGTCTTATTTCCATATAGATAGAAACTTAGGCTTTTATTTTAAAAAGAGGAAGAAGAAATGTATCTGAGGAGGATGGTGCGGTGCATGTGCCGTACCTAAAAAGGACGAAGGGACGGACGGGGTGGACCTGGGCTTGGTGGTGTGTCCACTCCACCCACGACAAGTAGCTGTCCTGTCCAGTACTCACCTCACCCTGATAAGCACCCGGCCAGCACTATGCCGCCCCTGATGGTCTAATAAACCAAAATTGTTTCTTTCGATTCGCTCACATGGATTTTTTTTTTATATATTGTAGCACTAGTGTTTAGCAGCTCCTTGAGCTTGGGATTCGACATTTTTCCGAAGGTACAGATATCTGTACGTCTTTATTTTGGAGTTTGCTTCCCAGTCACGGTAATAATAAAAGGAAAAAAAAAGAGAGAGATAGAAGGCAAGTTGGCATACAAGAACAACAACGTGGTTTATTTGGGGGAGGATAGACGACGATGGCCTTGGTTGACTTGGATTTTCTGATGAAACATCATCATGCCATACGAACATTCTACGGAAGGCCATCTAAATAGCTAAGCCGATGACAAGGAAGGAAGCCTCTTCTCCCTTACCGATCGACAGCAGCTGCTAACTGCTACGAGTCGATGGAGAGAAGATGGACAGTCATCCCAACCAATCAGTGGAACTGAATCCATCGATCTCAATCAGATAAGGGGAGAGGGGAGGGGTGGCGTCTTCTCGTCTCGTCCCTGTCGTCCGATCCCAACCTCCACGTCTCAAACCACACCTCTGCAATATAGATGACCAAACGGTGGCCCGACGCCCGCGGACCGCAGCTCCGCCGCAGGCACGGGACGCCAGCCTGATGACCGTGCCGAACCGACCCATTAGGCCGTCGGTTCATTTGGTTAAATCAGCGTAAAATGTTAAAAAAGTGGTGCAGGAGGTGAGGTTTGAACCCATGCCCTGATGGAAAAAGTGTAGAAGGCACTAGGCGAAGCCGTCTAACTAGTAGAACATCATGCTCAAGTGTTTTTAATATTGAATATATATATATATATATATATATATATATATATATATATATATATATATATATATATATATATATATATATATATATATATATATATATAATCGTGCCGGGCCGGGCTAACCCTACGGACTGAGGCTACAGTCTAAGCACAACACGACGTTGGTGCCGGGCTAGCCCAGACACTATTAAATAGGTCGGTCTCTATATGGTGGAATTATGTCATTCCATAATATCTTTTCTTTCGGTCAGTCGTTGTGAACTCTCTTCTAATCGCTACCTTCATTGACCATGCTGTACCAAACACATATTGGATGGAGTAAATAATAACATCAATTAGTTAAATAAAAAAAGATTATGCAGATAGCAAAGACAATCAATAGAAAATATTGAGATCTTTTTAATGGATAATTTACGTAAATATTGTTGTGAACCGTTGTGTAACCGACGAGTACATCTATACAGCTACATAGAGGCGTGGGTGTGGGCGTGGCGTCCTCCGGGGGAGGTTCACCGCACCGGCACCATTCTGGTGTACTATCCGTCCGGCGCCGCACCACTTGTCCTTTTGGCGCATTGGCATATAGTACGCAAGTACGTATTGTCCTCTCTCCGCTCTCTCTCTCTCTCTTTCTCGCTCATCACAATAGCTAGCATGTACTTGGCCAGTCCAGTCCCAGTACTGACCTACCCTGATAAGCACTCGCCTTGAGCCTTGGTGGGTGCGTATCTTCCTGGGAAGGTTTTATCTGCCTGCCCTGCCCACAGCAACTCACAGTCCGTGTGCCCATCACCATCGCTCGCAGTCGCAGCTTTTTCAACCCAAAAGTCCGTGTTTCCCGGTGATGTCTCTCTCATCTCTCTCTCTCTCTCTCTCTCTCTCTCTTTTATTTTCCCATCTCCAACAGTCTGTCTGTGTATGTAAAACTCGTCGCATCTCTGGTTGGTTACGTTCCTTGTACCAGGATATAGCTCCACGCTTGTATTTGCACCGGTAATTTGGTTCGTCTAAAATATGATGGTTTATCAAATGATTCTTTCAAGTGCTGAATATTATGTTCTGGTATATATATGATTCTCTCAGCCATGATTACAACTACTTCTGAGAAGCACTTTAGTTTGCGTCCATGCAAGGAGTGAAGGAGCAATGCAGCCAAAGTCACATGAATTTCTCATTGCTTCGAATCTTACCATCCATGGTGTAGTTTGAACTAGTGCCAACTTTGCTTCACATTTACTCAGATTATGAGATAGTTTGTCCTTTCACATGTCAATAACTCAATACGTACTGTTTCTCAATACAAAGCCTGCACTGCACTATTTGCCTATTTGGTGGGTAGCTAGCTTTCCGGAGGTCCAATATCTACTGCAAGTGACGATGCAATGCATATATATGCAATTTAACCAACCTGATATCTTCATGTCCCATCTTTACCCGGTGTCAACCTAAATGTTTAAGCAAATTAATCATCTATTGTTTAACTATTTACCTGCAAATACGAAAGCAGTCCGAATACAAGCGGTAAACAGTAAGGGACGCCAGGATTTACCCCGCGCATTTCATCCTCATGTACAGACATCTTAGGGTGTTTGAATGCATTAGTTAGCTGCTAAAATTAGCCGAGACATCCAAACAGTCTAACTAATAATTTAGCTATTAGCTACTTTTAACAAATTAGGTAATAGTTAGCTAGCTAATCCCACTATCAATTTTTAGCCAACTAACTATCATCTCTAGTGAATTCAAACACCCCCGACAAAAGCACACAACACAAATACACGGCACATGACAAAATAATATTATCAAAAACATGAGTGCGACTTGGAACTACTGATGAACATTCAGATCATCACGAAATCTGCATGACACACCGATAAAACTCAGTCATGATACACACATCGCTAAGACCAAAAGCACTTCGGTCCTACTCCATTCCAGCATATTTATACCTCAGCAGCAGGTTCCTCTTTTCCTATACAAAATAATAAGAACAAAAGTTACGTGAATTGACTTGAGAAAGCAATCGAAGAATGGAGCAATGATTTCAAGTCGCTAGGTCGCCTGGTCAAACCCTGGGACAGACCAGCCGACTAGTCGCGATTAGGCGACGACCAGACTACCTTAGGATCAGAGCAGCAGCAGCCATTAGTTTGGCACTGGCACCGACAGAGGTAAGTCACAAAGACACAGACAGAGTCACGGAACAGAACTACATAGAAGGGGGAGCAGGGGGGATCTTGAGATGATGAGCTCATCTCGTCACTGGTGTTGGAGACAGACAGAGTCACGGAACAGAACTACATAGAAGGGGGAGCAGGGGGGATCTTGAGATGATGAGCTCATCTCGTCACTGGTGTTGGAGACGCCGATGATCTGGAGCAGCCGCCGCCCGCCGGTGATCTAGAGTTATGTACTGGAGCTGTGGAACTGGAGCAGGCAGAGGAGGGGCAACCGGTGGTAGAGGAAAAGGAGCAGAGGGGCAGCTTGGGGCAGAGGAGGAGGGGTAGCCGGCGTCGAGGTCTGTCCGGCAGCCGGCCAATGAGGCAATGAGAAGGGGGCGGCGGCGCGAGGAACCAGGAGGCAGCAGGAGGCAACGCCAAACAGGGAGGCGGCACGTGGGCGGTCAGAAAATAGGAGAGGATGACTGCTGGAAGTTGCAGTAGAAGCCCTAATGGGCCAGTGGCCGCAGCCCATTAGCAGCTCAGCAAATTCCCCTCCTGCAGGTCGCCCACAGGCCCTGGTCGGCCGACTAGTCGCGATTAGGCGACGACTAGTCGGACGATTGAACGACCAGGATACCTAATCGCGTCGCTATACCTAATCGGGCTACAGAAACCGACTAGGCTGACTAATCGCGATTAGTTGGACGACTTGAAAACACTGAAATGGAGTGAAAGGACAGGTATGAATAACCGACGAGCAGATGTCCATGATTCACTCTGTAATGGCTGGGGAAGGGGGCATAGATAAAAAAAAGTGACCAAAGGATAAGGGCTCCCAATTTTTTTATGCAACAGAGGATCAATACTTTCAGTTTTCAGACCAAACCATTAAGAGCATCTCCAAGAAAGGCTCTAAACATGGTCCTATTTTAAATATAGGGCTCAAAACCATAAAACATCCTTCCAACAACGGCCCTATTTTATAAAATTTCATCAAATGATTATAGGGCTCGGTCTCTCGGGTCCTAAATATAGTACACATATACTGGAGCCCTATCATCATTTCCACTTAATCTCCAACCATTTATTTCCTAATATCATGATTTATTTCCTACATAGCATTATTTAAGGCCTGACTATTGGAGTAAACATTTCTTTTGAGACCCTAAATATTCTAAATATGGTCCTATTTCAAATTTTAGGACTCTATTTTAGGGTTTGTTGTTGGAGATGCTCTAATAACAACGTATAGCAGGGAGCAAGCACTTATGGTAGTTTAAGAATTTGGCACCAGACAGATAAAGCCCTAAGAAGCCCCAGCTTATGAGGTAATTTTCACAGGGTCCCTACTGTAAACAGTGCTGCCAATATGTAACGAACAAACCATATAGAAACAAGTACGGAGTCTGAAACCACATAAATAGGCCTTTACCATTTTGTCGATCTTTGCTCCTCAACTCACTATCTACTGCATTTGCTTGTCGCGAAGAAAAGCAGCAAGCCTAAAACTTCACAGGAGTTACTTTAGCAAAACCCCAATCGCCACAACCTCACCAATCATTTTTATGGTGCCGCCCAGCATAGGACATCATCCCATTTTCCAACATTCGAAGCCCCCCTAGGACGGCATACCGTACACAGCCCTATCTGATGATCTCTAGAACACAGTCCACAGGTGGACTGGCTTTGTTGCTGCATTTTGGGTAAACTAACAAGATTGCAAGAGTTATTCCCCGCCAAAGGAAAAGAAAATACAAGAGTTGTGTAATGGTAGTGCTCATTAGCTTGTTACCAGAAACTTTCATACCAATGCACGTGGATGGTTTGAAACAAGGAATGCACGGGAGGGTTCAGTCAATCTGCCTTGAATATTCAGGCAGCTGTTAAATGGAAACAATTGGTATGACATGCTAGTTTAAGGCTTTAGTCAAGTGCAAATATGGATTTGTAGTGACAATCCAACTGTTACAATAATTTTCAAACAGACCAAAGCAACTGAGGGATTTGAAACAACATTTTGTGCCATCCATTTATGGTGAATGCTGAGTGGAACCTAAACTGCCTTGTGTTAAATGGCTGAATCTAACGTTACGACTTACAAGACACTTTAGGCAACCGAAAACCTGGATTATAGTTACAATCAAACCCAGCTAGCCCCCCCCCCCCCCCCCCCAAAAAAAATAGTCCACAATGTACAACTACAATTTCCTGGTGTCCATATCCAACAATGCACAATTCTATCACAAGGTGGTATAAGTGATTAGTAAGCCAATCAATCACACAGAAGCACAGCAGTGCGATGAACATCAACAGTGCAGACAGGAATCACAGGATTTTTTAAAAGCAGACCTGCTCGAGCACACGGAGATTGCTCTTTTCCACCTCCCTGGCGAGCTTCTCCAGCTTGCTGAGCATCCCTGCGTACATGTCATCAATCTCGGCCGCCTGCCCCGCAGCAGCGCCGAGGAGCTCCTGCAGCCTTCCGATCCCAAACCCGTCCACCATTTCATCCACCGCCTTCTGCTCCACGAGGGTGTGAGCGTGCCCAGGCGCCGGAGCCGACGGCAGCCAGGGCATGGGCGACTCGGCGGTGAAGGCGTGGTACTGGTCCCGGAATCCGGGCCCGACGTTGACGATGGCGAGCGAGGCCGGGACGAGGCGGCCGCCGTGGAGGAGGAAGGCGCGGTAGTCGTAGGAGTGGGTGGAGTGGTTGGGGGAGGCGGAGGGGGAGACGAGGATGAGGAGGAGCGGGTGGGCGGAGGCTAGGGTTGCGGAGAGGGAGTGAGCGAGGACGGCCTCGCGCATGGAGGGGCGGAGCGCGGTGCGGCGGCGGGAGGAGAAGAAGCCGATGGGGGCGGGGGCGGAGGCGGGGGCGGGGGAGGAGTGGGGTTGGAAGCGGCCGAGGGAGTCGGAGAGGGATGAGGGGTGGGAGAGGGAGCAGTGGCCGGAGACGGAGATGGAGAGCGCGGGGGCGGGAGGGGCCGCCGCCGCGGCGGCGTCGTCGTAGTCGGAGAGAGCGGCCGGCGGCGCGGGCAGGTGCGAGGCGCGGCCGAAGAGGAGGCCGTCGCAGTCGCCGGCTGCGGCCGCGCAGCGGTGCAGGAGCGCCGCGAGGGCCGCGCCGGAGATGGAGAGCTTGGCCACCGGCGGCGTGGTGGCGCTGTCGCCGAGGGCCATCGGATTCGACGAGATGGTTACTGCGCCGACGATCTGTTACGAGTTACGACAGATACGGGAGAGAAGTCAGCGCAGAGCAGGGCCGCGGTTGCCGGCAGCCAAGCCCTCCTGCTCATTTCCATGGTTTGGGGATGACTCGTGAGTGTGGGTCGGCCGGGCCGAACATTAGCTGGATCGCCTGACCTCCAATCTGGCCCATTTGATTGGGCACGATTTCTCTTGGGCTTGGGATTCTCTAGAGCGTTGTTCTTTACTAGAGATCCATACTATGTTCTGTGCGTGTGGTAAATGAAACCGGGAAGCGGGTGCTTTAACTGTGATTGTTAATGATGAAGATGCTCATGTGGACAGAGGGAGTATTTTCGAAAAGCATCGGATTACCAGTTCCCTGGGCATACTAATACGACATGGTCCCACCGATATGGAATAACTTCTCTGTTGATCACTCAGACAGACCAACATATATTTTTGTGGAATTGAACTGACAAGTCACCTATCGTACACTAAACAAATTCAAGACCCCATCTAGCAGCGACAAGCTCTGTTTCTATGTTATGCGGTGACAAAAAAAAGGAACTACCATAGACTGCATTGTAGAAGCCATTTACAGATCCCTGATAGATAATAAGAAAGTGCAAAGCATGCTTAAGCGCCCTGACAAACAAATTCAGGTAAATGTCACAGGTCCATTTACAGTGCCTTTTTTTGTTTAGGCAAGCTGCTTTAGTAAAAAGCTGGAACCGGAAAGAGAAAAAGCTCAACATACAGAGTCAAATACTTGGATATTCATCCATGGAAGTGTCATCTCTACATCAGTTCAGTACCGATTCACTCATGCATGCATCCACCCACCATCCAGTGTCGGACAACACAAACAGCTCAATGTTTGTTTTACAGTTCGCCGATTCAGAAACTACGAGGTCCATCGTGTCTAGTGTTGTCAGTTCAGGCTAAGCAAGAGCCTTCTTAGTTTTTACCTAATATTAATATATTAGTTTTACCTATTATCAGTCTCCTCATTCTCACTTGGTTTTAAGGCAGTTACAGTCAGAGAACAATCGCTGAGCAGTAGCATCTTCTGCCAATCGACTTCAATCCCGTTGTCATCCAGCCACACCCTTCCTTGTAGTGTTCCACCTGACAAATCGCCACAACACAGATGCTTAACTGTTAGCCACCACATGCTGTACTGACGATTTTATAGAGGAAAAAAAGACAAGGACCAAAACAGGGTACTTAAGTAACCCAAAAAAAATCATGTTCACTTGTTCAGACAAAATGCACTAGACACTGGCATGGTAACAAACAACATATGCAGTTGATGTAGGTGGACCCTTGACAAAAAAAAACAGTTCAGTGACTGCCTCGCTACCATGCCCTGGCAGCTAAATGCAAGACTTTGGATGTATGATTCTTGCTTCCAGCTTATTTGAGTTACTGACAGCCAAATGGACATGCTTAGAAATTTGACAATCGGCGTTGCTACTTACCACATCCAAGATTGTGTCTGCTTCACCTTTCACCCCACCAAAGGTGAATATTGAGCCACCGAGCACAGCTGAAGAATGATATCCTCTGGTGTAGTTCATGGGTTCAACCATCACCCACGATGGCATCCTTGGCTCATACACCTCAACAGTAGACACCATTGCTTTAGCCCTAGTGTCATATCCACCAATCGAGAATCTGGAAGAAAATAAATACGTCATCAAAGGATAGTATACACCCTGATGCACACCTCTCCTTTAATTTTCTGGGCATGTTATATAGCATATATATTTTTCAAAAGGAGCATCCTACATATCTTCAGTTCATTGTTTCAAGATAAAAAGTGAAGAGTTATGTGACTTACATCTTCTCATTAAGAACTGTAAGTGTATGACAGCCCCTTCCTGCACTCATCTTTGGTAGCATTTTCCAGTTAGGCTCCCGAGGATCAAGTCTTTCAGCACAGCTGCCAATACACATCACACAGTTAGCAGAAGAGTTTTCTTGTCCTCCTCTCACTTCAAATATCACTGCCATTAGCAATAGACAATAGGGTAATGAAAAATTACGAAATAATACAATTTATTCAGATTTGCACTAAACCATAGGCCACCACATGTTTGGAGGTTTTATGAGCTGTTGTATTTCCACCAGATCAGAACTAAACCAATCAAAGTACTAAGTACAGGCAGGAAAAAAAAACAGCACCTCAAATATTGAACACCATTGAAGCCACCAACAGCATAAATCGCACCATTTAGTGCTACACCAGCTAGAGCAAAGCGCTGAAAAATAGTGTGCAAAGTCAGCCAAGCTAAGGAGTTAATCATATTATGTGGAGATTTGTGTCTGAAGCAAGTATTTTCACGAAAAGGGTACATGAAATTGAAATGGAACCAGGAACTGGTTTGCTTCACAGCTTCAGTGCAGAATTACAGTTTTCCATGAGTAAATGGTTATTATTTCCCCAAGTTGTTTGTGTCAGGCAAATCTACGCACATACTACTATGTGCTTCAGTAATCTATGAGAAGAAAAGCTTCCAGATTCTAGAACAAAGAATGGTAGAAACTGATACCTTTTCCAGCATAGGTTGATTCTTTATCCACTTTCCATGCACAGGATCAAACATTTCAACATCAGAGAAACACTTGGTTCCATCTCCACCACCAAATGCATAGATTCTCCCGTTGACACTAACCCCAGCAAGGCTCCCCTTGTCACAAGTCAACGATGGGCATGTGGACCAATCATCACGGCTTCGGTCATAACAGTCAACTTCATCCAAAAGATAAATGCAGAATCAGGGCAGTGATTGCAATACAATAGTTCAAGAGGAAAATAAACTTAGAAGCCAAGTAGTAACCTGTATCAAACCAGCAAGCACCATCACCACCACCAAGAACAAATATCTTGCCCTCTAGTGCAACAGTTGAGGAATATGACTTGCCAACAGCCATTGGTTTAAGGGGTGTTAGTATGTCCAATGAAGGGGAAAAAGAGTCTAGTGATGGCAAAGATGAGAAGCCATCAAAACCACCAACTAAATAAATGACATCTTCTGAACCCAAACATTGTTCTACAAACTGGTTAAGTGAATCATCTAGGGTTAAAGGATCTATTTTAGAATTCAATGTCATAACGGTTCCCTTTAGTTCAACAATTCTTTTCAGTAACCTCTCATTCATCCCTTGTAGATGTTTGACTTCTTTGTTGGACCAAGCCTGCATATTGAACATAAATTAGATTTAACCACCAAAACTTTTTTGCCAGGAAATCAGATTTTTCCTAGACTTTGGGTTTGCATCATTTTTCTCTACTTCCCATATATTGAAAGAGTGGACTACATAGGTCGAACAATCGATCATAGAGTATCCTAGCTGAAAGATTGATTAGAAACTAAGCAGATGTGAGGCTGATTTAGAAGCATAATGGAAAATTATTTTTCATTTCATCCTGCCCTACTTCCATATCTTTAGGTAGCCGTGAACCCCCAAAACACTACAAGCATCTTATGGATTCTCCCTGTTAGTGCCACATAACATATTAGCCATTCTATAATGCAAAATTTAGCTATTCCAATCCTACACACATGCAGCTGCAGTCTAGTATCAGCATATAATAATGTGCAAAGATTTACTCAACATAATGTTTCTTACTTATTCTCTTGGTTCCTACATTTTCATGCTAAGCTATCAGAACACCTATTCCAAGTGCAATTTCTGGTTTATTTTTTGCATATAACATTTCCAAAACTTAAGATTGCATGGTTCAGTATAATAGATGCAAATGTTTTCATGAGCTTATATCGTAAAAAGGAGACCTGCTTCTTCTCCATCACCTCTATTCGTCCAGATAACTGTTTCACTGCATCAATCAGCTGCACAAACAAAATCAGTGTGAGAAATTTTGCAATAGACAGATGAACTGAAGTACAAAATAAGGATGGTAAGTTGGGGTGCAGATATCAGCTGAGTTCAAAGTTATAACCTTAGCTTCTGTGCATGATTCAGAGTCCAACAACTGCACCAGCAAATCAGAATGCCCCAGGGACAGTTTATCAACTTCAGAATCTAAGGTTTCTGGCAAATTAGAGCTGCCATCCAGAATTGCATATTTGACCTCTTGGGCATACTCGCAGCTATATGCATCGTTATCCTCAGTTTGGGTAGTATTGGCATAAAAATCAGAATGCCACTGCTGACCAGGAAAAGTGATGCGCCCTTGTAAAACCCGATCAAAGCTAAGCACTTCTGCCTGCTTATCAGGGTACTGTTGTTGCACTTGAACCACCCTATCTGATAGAGCGTAGTCCTCCCTCTCTGTTGGTGTGTACTGACAATCCAGTTCATCGAAACCACCAGAAGATTCATCACCTGAGCCTGCATGTTCCACATCCACATCTCTTGTCCCAACTTCCACAAATGTGTTCTTCTTCACTATGTCTGCATATGACTTGACAACCTTTTCTGATTTGAGGTTATTGTTCCCTTCACACTCTGGTGCCCATCCAGGTGACAACACTAATTCTTTCGCATGCTCGTCAGCTGGTGCTGCAGCAGGGGGCGTCCAGAAACTGTTGGGAGAAGGAGAAGGAGTAAACATATCCATCAAAACACGTGTTTGAGCATGATCCAATTCAAACTTGAAAAAATGAAGCTTCTGGCCAGGGACACCGGGAATTTTCTGGTAGTAATTGGCTATAATTGCATTTCTGAACTGATTCTCTGCTAGCGGAAAACACCACACCTTTACCCGCATTGCAACCTAAACAAATAAAAGGGCGTGAATATAGAAGCCATTTTACTGAGACTGAAAAATAAGATGGCATTCAAAGTACAGACACAAGGGATTGTACCTGGGCAGGATAGCTTGTTTTGCCCTTGCTATCTTGTGACCATGCATTTGATTCAGGACAGAATTTTCCATTCCCTGAAGCTTCGTAAATACCATACAATCTTCGATCATCATAATTGAAGAGGAAGAGAGGTAGTCCTTCCTTAATGTTTCGTACATATGAAATATGTGTTTTTGGCAAGCCTGAAACATGTCACGAATGTTAACTAAGTCAGTGGATCGCTCAACAAGTTGATATTGTTAATTGGCTTGGCTCGATGCCCTCTAGGGGTCACGGACGGTGTTTATATATTGCTAATATATGCGGTTACAGAGAAGAGGGAAGATAGGGATATACATGGATGAGATCGTAATCCACAACTAACCCACCGTGAATCACGGTAGAGAGACACAACTCTCTCTCTAATCTAGGAATAGACGTAACAAATTGCGTTTTCATCTAATACCCCCTCAATCTGGACGTCGTGGAAATAAGTTCAGATTGTTTCTGAAATGCTTGAATGCCGGAGTAGGAAGCGTCTTTGTCATGATGTCGGCCACTTGATCCTTCGACGATATGGTACGTACCTCAAGCTGTTTCATGGCAAGACGCTCTCGGATAAAACGATAATCAATCTCCACATGCTAAAAACTGGTTTTGCCGTGAGATATGTAGCGCCTATGTTATCACACCATAGGCTCGATGGTCATGGAAGAGAAATGCCAATTTCGCGAAGAAGAACCTAAAGCCAGATGATCTTTGTCGTGGCATCAGCGACGAATTTATATTTAGCTTCGGTACTTGACCGGGACACTGTAGCTTGCTTGCGAGGACTCCAGAAAATAAGGTTGCCCCCAAGAAAGACAGTGTACCTACCAGCCCAAATTACGTCGATCATCCAAATTACCAGCCCAATCTGCATCTGAAAAGGCGCTAAGTAACAATGATTCAGTCTTGATAAAACGCAAGCCATAATCAATTGTGTCCTGGAGATAACGAAGAATGTGTTTAACTGCAATCCAATTCACTGAAGTAGGGGCGGCCATATATTGACAAACACAATTTACCGAGAACGAATTATCTGGTTGAGTCAGCGATAGATATTGAAGTGCCCCCACAACACTCCTATACCGAATGGAGTTATCTGGTGATAAAGGTTCTCCATCTGTTAGAGTAATCTTTTCAGCGGGCACCATCGGTGTAACAACAACACTAGCAACAAGCATATTAGTCCGGGAAAGAAGATCATGAATGTACTTGTGTTGTGTTAAGGTGAGACCGTCGATATGATGATGTACTTCAACACCCAAAAAATAGCTCAGGGGTCCAAGATCTTGTACCGCGAAATTATCTCTGAGTTGCCCAAGCAAGCGATCAATGGCCACTGAAGAGGAACTAATGATGATTATATCGCCAACATATATAAGAAAATAGAACTTGATGCCACATTTGTTAAAAAGAAACAGAGATATATCTGCTTTTGAGGTCGAAAAACCCAGGGCAAGTAATGTAGTGCTTAGGCGAGAGAACCATGCACGAGGAGCTTGTTTGAGGCCATACAGTGACTTATCAAGCTTGCAAATATACTCTGGATGAGCGGAATCCTCAAAATCAGATGGTTGCTTCATATAGACGTCTTCATCAAGAAAACCGTGAAGGAAGGCATTTGAATATCGATTTGCCAAATAACCCAACCACAAGAGATAGACAATGATAGAAGAAGTCGAATTGTAGTGAGCTTTACAACTGGACTGAAGGTGTCATCATAATCCACACCATATTGCTGCTTGAATCCTCTAGCAACCAGTCGAACCTTATAGCGATCAACCGAGCCATCAGTTTTAGGCTTTATTTTGAAGACCCATTTGCAATCGACCACATTCAAGCTAGGTCGAGGAGGAACAAGGTGCCAAGTAGCATTTTTAATGAGAGCACAATACTCATCATCCATAGTCCGTCTCCAAAGAGGATCATTAAGAGCAACAATGTGAGTAGGAGCTAAATCAGAGGACCGTACCACAGAGTATGTAACAGTGCCATCTGTGCGTTGCTTGGGCTTGCGAATATTGTGCCGAAGTTTGGTGTTGTACGGGTGTTCAGCAGGGTGAGACACAGGTGCCAGTATTGCATGCTCCTCCGAACTAGAAGCAGGGACCAAATCTGCTGGGACACCAGGTGGTGCCGTCCCAGTCGGAGTGTAGGTAGATGGATTGGCGTCCACTAATGACGGACAAGGCGCAGGATGATTGTCCGCTGAATCCTGAGGCTCTTCCGTTTGAGTGGGAGATGGTACTGGCACCAAGGATTGCGTCGGATCTGTTGCATCCAAAGAAACAATAGGCAAACGAACACGCATAGGATCATAGCTCAACAAAATATTGATTACGTAATGGAGTGTTAGGATCATAGGACAAACGCTGGAAGGGAAAAACATTCTCATCAAAAACAACGTCTCTTGAAATATAGATGCGGCCAGAATTGGGATCAAGACATTTGTACCCCTTATGGAGTGAGCTATAGCCCAAGAACACACACTCCTTAGATCAGAAGGATAGCTTATGCTTGTTGCAGGGCCGAAGATGAGGCCAACAAGCACATCCAAAGACACACAACATAGAATAATTTGGAGAAGTGTGAAAAGACGCTCTAAAGGGCTAGTATTATCGATGACATGAGTAGGCATGCGATTTATTATATAGGTGGCGGTGCGAAAAGCGGCATCCCAAAATTTAATGGGAACATGTGCATGAGCTAAAAGAGCAAGCTCGGTCTCTACAATATGTCGATGTTTCCGTTCGGCCAAGCCGTTTTGCTGGTGTGTGTGAGGACATGAGACGCGATGGGCAATACCCATGGAGCAGAAGAAAGTGTTGTGTATTTTTTTATATTCTCCACCCCAATCAGATTGAATACATTTATCTTTCTATCAAGGAGACGCTCTTGAATACATTTGACGTCTTGGCATCCAGGACGTCGTGAAGCATCTCTTCAGTCATCGACGAGAGGAGTCCGCTCAGGAGATGCTGATCGGTATTGTACCATTGCTCATAGGCAGGATTGGGAACCAGCTCAGCGCCAGTCTGTGTGGCCGCCGCGATTTGTGTCGCCGGTGCGACGAGGGCACCATCAAGGTATCCGATAAGCTTGGAGCTCCGTAGGTATGGAAGCAGCTGCGCACGCCATAGCCATAGCAAGAAGTTGTTTTTGTTGAGCTTGATGGTGACAACGTGGTGGAGGGGAACAGTGGTGGTGGACATGATGGACGGCGCGACAGTTGAGACGACAATAGGGGAGGAGGATATAACAAATTAACAATGGACATGGATCGAGTGATTAAGCCCTTGACTCTGATACCATGTTAATTGACTTGGCTCGATGCCCTTTAGGGGTCACGGCCGATGTTTATATATTGCTGATATATGCGGTTACAGAGAAGAGAGAAGATAGGGATATACATAGATAGGATCGTAATCTACAACTAACCCACCGCGAATCACGGTAGAGAGACGCAACTCTCTCTAATCTAGAAATAGTTGCAACAAATTGTGTTTTTATCTAATAGATATGCTTCGGGAGGCATGGAATGATATACCCCATCACAGGATAAATAAACAAATGCATTTAAGGGGTAGCCTAGTTTTGTTAAAACAAAGGTCGTGATCAAGAGAAATCAAGAGCATACCAAAAAGTTGCCGTGAGTGACACTCTTGAATGGTACTGTTTGTGCAACCAAATATCACGGCTCCAAGGTCCTGTGGTTGGAGGTTTCTTGCAGCAACGGACAGGTTTGTCGGCCTGGTATTTTTTACAACCTGGCTCCACGAGGATTTGCTAGTCACCATTGCACTGACACTGGCAAGCTGAGAAACAAAAGGAAAGGAATAAATGTACTGCACTGTCCAGTTGCATGTTGATGCATGAGTCAAGAAAACGTAACGTTCTTCAGGAACCAGAACTGTTTATGTTTTCTAAACACGAAAGCAAATATCAAATGACAGTAACGCAAATACTGAAATAACATATTACAATTTGGTACTTTCATATCATTTGAGTCAGCTACTCTCACTTGCTGCGTAGTAGTATGTGTTTCAGACTTGTTTCCTCTGATCCATCGTAAGTAAATCACAACAGAAAACATAGCCACATAATGAGGTACGTATATCCAGATATCAAAGTGAACAGATGACCCTTACCGAGAGTCCGAGGCTTTATTTATTTTTTAAATGGCGGTGCAAAATGTTTTGGGAGTGATCCATTGACCATTGTGCACAAGTTAGTGATGATAATAATAATGCAAAAACGAATTTGGATAGTGGGACCACAGCGCGAAATTAATGAAGGCACTGAGCAAGCCAGATGTACATGAAGGCAATAGTGATTGGGCAAAGACGACACATGCGAAATCAATGAAGCGGGTGACGCGCGGGAGGAACCGACTCGATGTTTTACTCGGGGAAGGGAAACGAAACGAAACGAAACCCCCCTCCCCCTCCGTTCAAAAGGGAGCCCGTTCTGTTGACGATCTTTTTTCTTTCAGAATCAATGCCCTGCATAAGTGCATAGATGGCTGAAGGCTACATCGCGTTATCGGGTAGGAGTATGAGGGAAAATCATGCCCTCGCATCATCAGCACACGAACCAATCTGATCATCAGTAACAAGCGCTGGAGCATGATCGATTATCCGTCCGTCGAAGACGCAGAGTGAATAAAAAAACAGAACAGAAAAAGGATCCGAGACCATGCCTGTCAGACTCGACGGAAGGCACTACTAGCTTTACGGGGTTGCGCTGGTCCGCGGATCCAGCGAGGAAGAAAGCGGGGGTAGTAGCAAGCATAGGGGAAGGGAAATGCGGTTGGGGTTTTTGCGTGGTACGGTCCGTACCTTGAAAACCGCTTTGCTTTGGTTGGAGCTGTGGCGGAGGAGTCGAGTGCCAAAGCCCTGCTGTCCCAGGAAGGAAGAGGGTGGAATGCGGCGATCGCGCTGCAGCGGAAGCCCTCGCGGCGGAAGGAAGACGGCGTGGTTGGATGGATACTGCGCTGCCTCTCTTTTCTGTCCTGGCCTCTGCACACTACGCACTACGCCTGCACGGTGAGAACTGAGAAGAGAATGGAAGTGTGGTTGATGAGGAGGGATCGTGAAACTGATTCTGATACGCATAGGTGGTTGTGGTGGGTAGAAAAAACAAATGCTGTTTTTACTGCTCCCAGCATCCCACAGTCCCACCCTTACGGCGTTATGCGTGTGCGTCACCGTGGAGTATGTGCGTATCTTTACATATATGTACACAGTTACATATATTTACTAAAATGTATATTTATTGTCTGATCGGTTGTTGGTTGTTTAATTAATTGTACCTCTTCAAATATATCAAATATATAGAGGGAGATTTAGATCCGTTTCTAGACGTTCTCCAACAACTTCCGCGAGATTAGGGGCCTAAACACGCGAGGAGACCACGAACTCAGGGTCGGACTGTCTGACCGTTAGAACCGTTCCTGAGATTTCAAGGGCCTGGGCAAAAACTTACATAGAGACCCTTTTAACTAATATATATATATATATATATATATATATATATATATATATATATATTATCTTTATTTGCATATATAACAATAATAACAAACAAATGTTGAAAGGGTTGAAAATACTATTAACTAGAATGATAAAAACTTACTTGGCATATTGGATCATCTTATAAAGTTTCTTCGAATATTCCTTGATACAGAGACATCGGTATGCTATCGATATCGTCCAATAACTTCTTCTCAATGCATAATATCGCTAGACCATTCAGCCTCTCTTTGACTCAGTGTTGATCTCAAATAGTTCTATTTAGAAAAACATCTTTTAGCGGATGCAACAATAACAGGCACAGTGAATAAGATTTGATAAGCAATACATGCATTAGGATAACAACCCACATTTCTGATATGCTAAAAAATCTTCGTAGTACATAATGAGTGATCTTGCAAAGTGAATTTCAAAATCTTTAATTTAAAAGTCAGATCAAGTACCTCAACATCAGATGAACCATCGTGAAAGAAAGTGTCTGCAAATTTAGTGCAACACTCTTCAAATTCACTGTCATTTAATGACTACATGGTGCTTGAACTCAATAGAAATCCGAATACACCTTTAAATTCACTGTCAAATTGTTTCTTCCTCATTGGATGACGCTTTACTGAAAATGATGCATCTACAGTCAAATCTTTTGCAATAGCTTTGGCAATATTGAGAGAATTAGAAAACCCCTCAATTCTGTATGTCTCAAAGTATTATATCATACCTTTAATAAGATCCAAAACAGAGTCAAAATACTTTGTCATCATTCTTTGAATAAAATGGCCATTTTCTATCATGTATCTCCCCATTGCATAATTTTCTATGATAACGGGCATAAGAAAAAAAAAGCATTGATGCATCATCTGGAGGGAATTCTAGACCTTCCTCTCTTATGGGCCCTTTCACAGCTAACATATCTCTTGCATTACTATCAAGTCTATCTCAACTTTTTAGATCATAAATATCGTAAGTAAAAAATGGTAGCTCATCAGCATTAGCAGACTCTGTTGCACCCAATAAATTAGTTGAATTCTCAAGGCCACTTACACCGTTATCATCAACATTAGGATCAACATTTCCTCCTTGTTCTTCTTCAGAATTCCCAATGGCAGCCTCTCTTCCTCCACATCAACAATTGCCAATCCATTACTCAAAGCAGTAGAATTATTAGTCTTCAAAAATTTATCCAAAGCTCCTCGCTATGTTCCAATGAATTTATCAAACTGTTTTTTTTCCTTTTTTTTCTCTTCTCACTACCTGATGGATACTTTCTCGATCTTGATGACATAATATAATAAACAATTGTAAATTAAAACAATAGTACATATAACAGATAATTACTATATTACTAAGGAGTAAAAAAATACTTAACTAGAATATTTAATATACAAACCTGATTACCTGAACATGTAGAACAACTGAATATGTGCAGAACTGCAGATCTAGTGGAGTCAGAGAGCAGGCAGCAGCCGACAGGGGCAGGCCGCAGGCGGACGATGTATCACGTCTGCAGTCTAAAGCTCCTCGATGTGTTTCAATGATAAAATGAAGATGAAGAACGAGAATAATTAATAAAATAAATCAAATGATGAATTGGTGATTGAAGAACGAGGAGTGTGAGACATGCACATGGACTCGTGGTCCTGTGGAGATGGCCAAAGAGACGGACCACACAGGTCCGTCCGACCACAGAGGTACTGGGACCAAATTTCTTCAGTAGTGATATGGTCTCCTAGTTTGGTGACTCCATCGCCCGCACCTTCCATCTCGTATGCTGCTTGCCTCGTCCACCTCCCATCCCATCTCGACGTTCTCTTGCTACCGACCGCTCCGATGCGCGTAATGGCCCCTTTTAGGTCGGTCGTGGAGTGTGCGGAGAAGCTAGGCCAACAGGCCTCACATGTGGGCGCGGCTCGGCTATTTCCCTATTTGGTCGTGGGATGGGATTGGTAACATGATGGGCGCACACCACAGCCTGGAAGCTACATTTCTCTCTAGCAAAACACCTAGACAAGCCGGAACCTAAAAGCTGAATGTCTCACGAAGCTGGAATTCTCTTAGTAAAACCAACTATCTGAAATATCCAGTTTTTATTATCCTTTCATCTGAGGCTTTTATTTGACGAGCCGTGATTCCATAGTTGAAATGGGCTGCGCCACGGAGCTTCCAACGTTTGTCACAAGCTTGCCTCTTTAAATTTTGCAAAATTTAGTCCTTGGTTCTCTTGAAACATTCAATCTTCGCCACATATTTTTCTAACACCTCTTGAGCTTCTATCAGATATTGGTCTTCACCAATTACTACCTGATTGGATACCTGCGTGTGTGCAACCAGTCTCACGCGAGCCTGCTCCCGCAGATACGGAGGTTTCATGCGTATCGGCGGATGCAGGGCAAAGGCCTCCCGCGGTTCATGCATGTCTGGTCACCTGCACACGGGCAAACAAACACGCGCGGCACATGCCAGCGCCCAGGCTACCCAGCTACGCGCAACCAAACACACAGTTAGTCTTCGCCATATATCTATCTTTCTATCAGCTCTTAAGATTTCATTAGTTAATGGTCTCCAATGGATTGTTGGTCTTCACAAATATTGATCTAATGGCACTAAGATTTCTATAGATATTAATCTTAGCATAGGGTTTCATTAAATGCTCCCGAGAAGATGTGAGCTGTACATGCATGTCTGGCCACCTACATATGGGCAAACAAACACACATGGGAGCCTGGTCAACGCATGGTGGCGGCTAGGCTACCTAGCTACGCGCAACCAAACACACGGTTAGTGGTTCTCTTGAAACATTTAGTCTTCGCCATACGTCTTTCTATTTGCTCTTAAGATTTCATTAATTAATGGTCTCCAATGGATTGTTGGTCTTCACAAATATTGATGTAATGGCACTCAGATTTCCGTAGATATTAATCTTAGCATAGGGTTTCATTAAATGCTAGATTATTGGAAATCATCAGGACATATCAATCACCGTTCTTCAGTATAGTGGTCACTGGTGATCTTCACCAGCCAACGAACTTCATCAACTTACTCAGCTTCGACAGCCATCAAACCTCTCAACCTTCTAACACTAACGCTTTACCTCTTTGTGTAGATTGTATTGTTTAAATATTTTTAGTTTTTTATAATACATGACGAGAGTCTAACATAGGGGTATGTTAAACCCTCAGATTAAGGACATCACGGTCTAGCTAACATCCCTGACCGATTCTCCTAATCAACCGAGGGCTCGGATGTTAGATTCATTGTGCACATACACTCTCTGGGTCATCAACGGGCGGCTTCATCGAGGCGTAGAGGTCGTGCTCGACATAGCTGTCGTAGACGACGAGAGGAGGATGCGTGGACTCCACCACCTCCACCTGCGGCTGTGGGTCCTTCAACTCGATGGTGCTGGACACCGTCGCGGTAGACGTCTGTGACCTCTGTGACGACCGACTTCCCACCACGGCGACCGCATCGTGGGAGACTCCTCCACCGAGACGGAGTAGAGCGACGGCGGTGGCAGCGGCAGGAGGTCAAGGATATACGTCTGTAAACCGCGGACGGGGCTCGGGCGTGCGCAGCGGCTGCAGGTCTCGCCAGCGTCGGCGTCGGCGAGGTCGCCGCCATGGGCGCGCGGCCGTGTGGTCACAGTCACAGTGGTCGGAGTGTGATTGGTTGGAAATCGAACGCGATGCGGGCCTGCCTTTTGGGCTCGGTGGGCCGTGAGTCCCATTTTGTTTGGGCGGCAAAGGAAACGAATTGATCCTACTGATCATATTCGTTTGGCTTCAACGGTCAGGATTTGGCTTCCACTCCATGGGCCTTTCGCTCGACAAGCTCATCAAAGCCGCCGCCGCCGCCGCCGTCGCCTCAGCTCGCTCCGGCTGCCTCTGCCTCCCCTGCCTCTGAGGATTTGCTTGGGGAGAGACTTATTATGAGATTCGCGGGTTGGTACCTGAAGATCGCGGCGGTAGGGGCCTCCATTGGCGCCGCCATGGAGCTCTTCATGATCCACACGGGCTTCTGTACGCTTCTTTCTCCGCTCACCCCCTACCTGCTCAGCATCCAATCCTACCCCTTGTTGTTTCTTTGAGATTTCTAATAATGATTACACTTGGACGAATTATGTGCGGTTCATGTGAGAGCAATATATTTAGGAACAATTGGATCTATACCATTAAAAGATCCAAACTTTAGATATATACCATGGACCCCACATGTCATTGACTGATGTGGACCCACATGTAAGTGAGATAGTAATGGTATGGATCCAAAGTGGTGATCTTTTAATGGTATGGATCCAAATTTCCCATATATTTAGGGTGGGTTTGTTTTACTCCTAGATTATATAAGTTGGATTATGGTGGAAGGTAGAAGAGTAAAATATCACATTGTGACCACAAATAAGCTAGTATTAAATAGCTTATTTTAGCTTATTTGTAATCTCAAAGTGATATTTTACCCTTCTATCTTTCTACCACAATCCAACTTATATAATCTAATGGGGAAACAAACAAGGCCTTAGTCTCCATTTTTTTGGGGTCTGTAGGCACCTTTAGTCAGATTGGGAAATGTTCAGCTGCGCCATTGCAATTCTGTATTCTCCTGGTTCCAATTGGCATTTGCACTTTTTCTGTCATCCAAACTCAGTACCTAAATCTAGCATTAAACATCATATCTTGAATGACTAAATCATAGGGAAGTTATAAGTGCTACTAAATTACCTCAAATAACTATAAAAACCGGGCTGATCAGTGCATCTTCTCGTCAATAACAATCCAAACATTTGATACTTTGGTGGCCACATAAATAGTTCAAGACAAGCTACCTAGTACCATTCATCGTGTCGAGTTCATTTAGTTTTCTCCATTTTCACCGTCGCATCAGAATGCCTCTCTTTTAACATATTTTTCTCTATGGTTCTATGCTACAGACGAGAAGGTAACTGTCTTGGAGTCAGAAAAACGAGCTTGGGAAAGCAGTCCAGAGGCCCAAGCAATGAGAGAAGCTCTCAATCCATGGCGCAAGCATGATGAACAAGAACAACAGAAGTAGTCAAGATTTATGTGTCTTGTCGAGTGTCTGTGCCCCCCCATCCGTAGACCCATGAATGAGGTACTATTAGTGTCAATCTTCTGCATTTGGTGAACAATCTACATTTTTTTATGTACTTCCCTAAAAGTGCTGGATGCCTAGACGGTACCCTCCAGAAGGCGCTGAAGGGCTATGTGAAACGGTTACAGGTTGTGTGTTTTTTTCCGCTGGAGCAAAAATAATAATCTAAGGGGAAAATTTGTAAAATAAGACTGATTTCTTGTATGATATATTAACATTAAAACAGCAAATTATGGGTATAGGAATGGGTGGAAGTTGTATTCTTTTCTCTACAATAATTGAATGCTCTGTGGATTGCTCACTTAAAGCTTTTTCAGCTATGGCTCACCTGAGTAGTACGCCCCAGGCGTTCTTGTAAAATTTAGAAACTGGCTGTGTGATTTTGTGGTGCTTGAACAACTTATGACACCCCTATTTGAAGCATTAGTGCCTCCTTGGCACAGACTGAAGGAGAAGTTTTCACATTTAATTTTAGGCAGAAAGCTGAAATGCTAGTCAGATTCAATCCTGAAGTCCTGCATGCTGTAATCATTATAAGTGTTACATAAAAAACAGTAATTATGGAGCATTTGGCACACAACTCCATTCCACTGGCAACAACAGTCTAACTCTAAACTGATTTCATGCTATCCTGGGTAAACGGAGTGTTCGTTCTGTACTTTAACATTTCAGCTATAAAGCTGTTAATTACTGTTCCATCTTGGTCTCGTCCTGTCAAGTATTTGCATTCACATCCTCCAGCTGTAACCCTCAGATGAAGTAATATGAATGGGATCCTTTTTGTACAAGCTACTCATTTTCACATATTTTTTGTAACCCGTTTCAGCTAGAACTATCAACTAACCAAAATTTTATACAAGCTAGCGGTGATTACAACAGTAAGTTTCTCTGTCAACTACTTTAACTGGAAACTTGGTGAAGGTGCTTACAACTTGACCGACTAGCAGCAGTGGCATAAGCTGGCTTTGTTCTTATGAATAGAACTATGCTTGATGCTAACCCCAGAAATGTGATGCAAGCCCACACGACGAAGGTGGTTGAGTAGCACTTCACCCCTATGCACACAGTCATGGTGTCAACAATGCCAGTGCGGTTATCCACTACTGTCATCTTTTGGCCATTTGCATCGTATACCATGGCAGCAATCTGCCCATAGAGGAGTGAGCCAAGCGGGATATTGGTGATAAGGATGTTGTGATTCACCCCAACGCTATTTGGTCCAAAGAGCTCCGAGGTCACTGACACTGCTGCAGCAAAGATGAACCCTGAGCTTAGGCCAATTAGCGCTGTTCCTGCTACCAGGGTGCTTCCATCTTGTTTGTTCCACATAAGGAAAAAGGCCATTGGCATGGGGACCAATGCAGCAGCAAGCCACCCTGTGCGAGCAAGTGACACCTTCCTGTGGACAAATTTTAGTTAGGAAGCATGAGATATGATGATATATATGTATGCATATAAAGCAAAACAGATACCTGTGAAGGAGGTCAGGTAGTGCAGAGAGAAGACGGCCGAAGAAGGAGCAGGATGAGTAGACGGCAAGGAGCATGGTGAGCTGTGACTGCTGGTGCAATGACTGAGCAATCTGACCCAAGTTGTTGCTGTATACCAGGCCAACAGTGGCTCCACAGAAGTAGGCTGTGTAGTAGAGCCAGAAGTCCACACACCGAATGAGCTTCTTTGCACTGTGTTCTTCACCGAGCGTCGCCAGGCGGCCCTTGACCTGCACCTGGTTCTCCTTTGGCTTTTGCATCATGGCATTGGACTCCATCTGACTGATGAGGAGTGGCTTATGTGGGTCATCATATGCAGGGTCAGGGCCATCTGAGCAACTGGAGCAGGCAGGGATGATGAGAGGAAGGGCGAGGAGGACCATGGCACCTGTGAGGATGACCCACGCAGTAGAGCTGGTTGCGGTGAAAGATCCAAAGACCACCAGATATATGCCGGTGATGAATGCGAGGATGTAGAGGCCGAGGAAGACGCGGCCGTCATGCCCGGGCGCACTTTGGATGTGGCCCTCATTTTTGTGGCAGAGGAGGATCGCTGGGAGTGCAAGGACAGAGACGGCGAGAGGGAGGATTGCATTGAGGAGGAGGTAGACAGCTGGGGAGAAAGGGGAGAGCGCGTTGGCAAAGAGAGTGTAGAAGGCAGCGCTGAGCCCGTTGAAGCTTATGGAGAGGGAGAGGGCTAGGGAGCGGCTGCTCGCAGAGAAGCTGCGGATGCAGAGAACAAAGCAGACTGTGTTGAACCAGCAGATGCTGCACCCTGCTATCAAGCAGAACAAGAACACCTGCAGGGGGGGCAACATGTGAATCAGAGGAGTTTGGTCAGACAATTAAGTTCGATATAAGTAAGTTGCATGTTGTTGTCTTGACAGTTGAACCTCTGTTGTCTTTTTTTTTTATCTTGACTTAAATCTGTTTGAGGATAGTGCTTGCAATCAGTTTGTCAAAAGAATAAAGACAGGTTGCTTGCTTGCTGCTAGAGGTTGTCTAATATGGAATGCATTGTACATAATCATGCATCTGGGGATACGTAACGGCAGCGTGATTCTAATTTGTGTGCTGTAATGTCATATATTCCTCCGTGCTGCTTCTTGAAGGAAGGTGTCAAAAGAAGGCTAGTTTTGTAGTGGCTGGATGATGCAGCTGTGACTTGTGAGACTGGAACGGCATGCCGTAGGCCGGTGAGGATGCCGATGTTGTGGTATCTAGCTGATTGTGATTGCGATGTGTGTTTGTCGTTGTGATGGCAGACTGGTATCTTTTGCTGCGTTGGAATAATATGTGGTCGCTGTTTTTTAGGATTAATTGGGCACACCTATCAACGAACAAGATATTTGGTGTGCAGGTGGGTCACTCATCTAGCAGTCAAAAGCAGAGAAGGGGCAGACTGGTAGGAGGAAAGCAGAGTTCAGCCGGTTGCAGATGACATCCAATTCAGAGTTTCTGTTGGTTGGTTTGTTGATGATGAATGTTCTTAACTTTTTGCTGGATACTCCGCTGATTTATTATAGTGTCCCCATCTCATGTCACGTCATTTAAGCTCGGTCCTTTGTTTGGATTTTTTTAAAGAAATTGTTTGGTGTCTGATTTTTTTAAAAAAAGATGATTTGAAACAATATTATTATACTATCAACGTCAACTAAAACAAATCAATTGTTCTTTTGGTTTGTCTTTGTACCATGGTATATCATTTTGTTCCTGAATGCAGAAACCATTGTAAACTATAATTGTCTTTGTGCCAACTTTAATCAGATTTTAGCGGAATTACCCTTTTGTCTAACGGTTTTTTGTTTTGGAAATTTAAAATAAATTATTATGCATTATTTATGCTTATCGAAATTGCAACGAGCTAAAGCTATAAAACTACAATTCTAATATGAAATATGCGCAATAACCAACCGAGCATCGTCTGAACCGAAACTAAAATTCAGACAAATGAATTTTAGCAAATCTTTTATTTACTTATTTGTTCGGCTCAACAACGATCGAATTTAACATGAGCTAGAGCTAGACACGCCGTCGCGGCACCTAGCGCAGGGGTAGCGTAGCAAACGAGAATACCATTACATAATACAAACAAATTAACGCCGTCAAGCAAGAAGCAACGCAAAGCGACGACGACGCGCACGTACGTACCAGAGGGTAGGGGACGGCCACGGACGACGACGCTCCCGCATCAGCGCCGCCGGCGAACACGAGGCAGTAGTACTGCGCGGCGTAGGCGGCGAGCCCCATCGCGGCGGACAGCATGAGCACGGCGTGGAGCGGCATGTGGAGCAGCGCCAGGCCCGACGACCACCCCAGCGCCTTGCCCAGGTCCGACGCCGTGGCCAGGCAGTTGAGCGCCTCCTGCGAGACGCCCAGCGACGACTTGAGCGCCGACGAGTAGGCCGAGAAGTCGAAGTTGGTCCCCGTCAGCGCCTGGATCCACACCGTCGCCACCAGCACCGACCACCGCCGCCACCCCTCGTCCCTGTCGTCCTCCTCCCCGCCGAAGACGTTCAGCCTTTGCTCATGCCGCAGATGATGCCGGCCGCCGTCCACCACCCCCTCCTCCTCCTCCCCGCCACCTCGGCCGCCCATCGTGGTTGATTCTGGAATGAATTGCAAGGCCGGCGCGCTCGCGCTCGGTCCCGCCGCGCGGACAAGCGCGCGCGGTGCCTGCCTGTCTGTCTGTCCGTCCGTCCGCACCAGTCGCTCCTCTGCTCGTTGGATCCCGCTGCCGGTATCTATTTATATACACTTATAATAATAGTAAAAGTCCATTTCTTTCTATCTCATTCGTTGCATAGTACTCCTATGCGGTTTCAGCTTTATTATATAACTCTTATTTTTAAAAGAAAAAAGTGACCAAAATTGTAAACAAATATATTATTAACGCTAGATATAGAGATATATGACATATCTCCAGAAAGGAAGTAAGATTACAATTAACTTTTGATCGACTTTAAAGAATCATGCCAAGCAAAGGGCCATTTCGATGAACCGTGTCGTAAAAGTAGAAGTTCGGTCACCCTCTAAGCAAAACTAGTCGTTGCTCGTGCGTTCCGATGGTTTACAATATATTCATGTAAACTATAAAAAAATTCAATTTTTTTTATTAATTGTCTCCACTCTCCGTATAATATTTTTTGATTTGGTTAACTGATGTTATTGTTTACTCCATCCAATGTCTTGGTATAACACAACTAATAAAGTGAGTGTCGGCGTTTCGAGACCGGGGGTCCCTAAACCGACGAGTGAAATGTCGCCGCGTGCTCCAGCCCAGATGGGTCGGCGCGAGGCCGAGCGCGAAGGGGGAAGTGAGGTGGCCGGAGATGGGCGTGAGAGAGGTGGAAATCTCGCGGCCTTCGTGTTCGTCTCGCGCCCAGGTCGGGTGCGCTTGCAGTAGAGGGTTACAAGCGTCCACACGGGAGAGGGAGCGAGCGGCCTCAGCGAGCGTCTGTCTCGTCCTCGTCCCTGCGCGGCCAACCCTCTCTAAGAGGGCCCTGGTCCTTCCTTTTATAGGCGTAAGGAGAGGATCCAGGTGTACAATGGGGGTGTAGTAGAATGCTACGTGTCTAGCGGAGGAGAGCTAGCGCCCTAAGTACATGCCGTTGTGGCAGTCAGAGAGATTTTGACACCCAGCTGGTGTGATGTCGTGGCCGTCGGAGGAGCGCTGGAGCCTGGCGGAGGGACAGCTGTCGGAGCTGTTGAGTCCTTGTTGACGTCCTCTTGCTTCCGTAAGGGGGCTGAGAGCCGCCGTCGTCACAGAGTATGCGGGGCGCCATCATTGCCTATCTGGCGGAGCGAGCCAGATGGGACGCCGGTCTTGTTCCCCGTGGCCCGAGTCAGCTTGGGGTAGGGTGATGATGGCGCCTCCTGTTGACGTGGCTGGTCTGCGCCCTAGGTTGGGCGATGTGGAAGCTCCTCCGAAGCCGAGGTCGAGCCTGTCTTCCGTGGCCGAGGTCGAGTCCGAGCCCCTGGGTCGGGCGAGGCGGAGACCGTCGGCTGAGGCCAGGGCGGAGTCCGAGCCCTGGGGTCGGGCGAAGCGGAGTTCGTCGTCTTCTGGAGCTGAGCCCAAGTCCGAGCCCTGGGTCGGGCGGAGCGGAGTTCGCCGTCTTCCAGGACTTAGCCCGAGTCCCAGCCCCTGGTCGGGCGAAGCGGAGTTCGCCGTCTTCCGGGGCTTAGCCCGAGTCCGAGCCCTGGGTCGGGCGGAGCGGAGTTCGCCGTCTTCCGGGACTTAGCCCGAGTCCGAGCCCTGGGTCGGGCGGAGCGGAGTTCGCCGTCTTCCGGGACTTAGCCCGAGTCCGAGCCCTGGGTCGGGCGAAGCGGAGCTTCCTATGGTGCCTGCGGCCGGGCCTAACTGCCTGTCAGCCTCACTCTGTCAAGTGGCACCGCAGTCGGAGCGGCGCAGGCGGCACTGTCTTTCTGTCAGGCCGGTCAGTGGAGCGGCGAAGTGACGGCGGTCACTTCGGCTCTGTCGGCTGAAGGGCGCGCGTCAGGATAAAGGCGTCAGGCCACTTTTGCATTAAATGCTCTTGCGATTTGGTCGGTCGGCGCGGCGATTTGGTCAGGGTTGCTTCTTGGCGAAGACAGTGCCTCGGGCGAGCCGGAAATACGTTAGCCGCTGGAGGGGGACCTCGGGCGAGGCGGAGATCCTCCGGGGTCGGCTGCCCTTGTCCGAGGCTAGGCTCGGGCGAGGCGTGATCGAGTCCCTCGAATGGACCGATCCCTGACTTAATCGCACCCATCAGGCCTTTGCAGCTTTATGCTGATGGGGGTTACCAGCTGAGAATTAGGAGCCTTGAGGGTACCCCCTAGCTAATTATGGTCCCCGACAGTGAGCGATTAGAAGAGAGTTCACAGCGACTGACTGAACGAGCATAGATTATAAAATGACATAATTCCACTATACAGAGACCAAATAAGAGAAAGTTTGTGACCTCAAGTTTCTAAAATAAGTCACATGAACTCAAACTTATAAAAAAAGATAGATCAAAATATGGAGTGATTGCTAAAGTCAGACATTAATAAAAACTGGATGCGCTCCATATAAATTATGCTACTTCGTAGCAATTACTAACATTTAAAACCAACAAATATCTTTTCATTTTACTGTTAGTGTGACAAATCATTGTTGCTCTATCCAATTCAGCAACCTCAAACACCATTGAGTCGATTGCGCCAATGTGGTCTCAGAAATGACCTAATGCTTGCAAAAGACAATAACGTCGTGCTGTGCTTGGGCTGTAGCCTCGGCCCGTGGTGGTGGCCCGGCCCGACACGATTATATTTTTTATTTTAAAAAAACGTATATACATATATACAATTTATATTCAATATTAAAACATCTGAGCATGATGTTTTACTGGTTAGATAGCTTCACCTAGTGTCTCTCGTCCTTCTTCCATCATGGCATGGGTTTCGAACCCCACCTTCTACACCGTTTTTTAACATTTTACGCTGATTTAATTAAATGGGCCGACGAGCTAACGGGTTGGCCCGACACAATTAGCAGGTCGTTATGACGTGCTTGGGCCAGAGTTATGGCCCGTGGACGTCTAGCCCGTGTCGGCCCACCGTTTGGCTATCTATAGGCATACATCAGGTTAATTTAAAATAGCTGTGAGAGGTTATTTGTAAAAAAATGATGCGAGACGACCGTTGAAACTGATGTTTTAAGTATAGTATAGATTTATGTGCTTCCAAAAGGGTGAAGAAAATAAATAGCCCATGGCTTGGCATCGTTGCTTTTTTAAAACTCGCATATCTTGGCTTCAAAATCAGGGCATCCAAGCACTCTGTATTCACTTAGCTTGTTGATCAGCCTGTAGAGAGTCGACTGGCTGATGAATGGAACAACCGAACATGCATATAGGAATCTAATCCAGGCTATGCACGCTACGCTGTGCTGTGCTTGCATTGCATTGCGTGCATGTGATCATTATTTAATTAGACGCTACTAATCGGGCAATAATCTGGATTGTACGCATGGAAGCATCATGGAAGCAGATGGCTGCATGCATGCATTGATCGATCCATGGACGATGGCACACAGAACACATGGCCAGGGTTGTTTTGTTCAGTGCTAGTACAGCCACAGGCAGCAGCCAGATTTTATTTGTTAACTAGGAGGTGATAAAAATTAACCTAAATTATGCTCTTTCATATTTTATATCCTTATCTTCTTATTTTATCTATTCTAAAGCTAAGATTTTTCAGTTTATTTTGCAAAAAAAACATCAAGTTTTTTTGCTCTGGTAATTTACCAGAAAACTCAAAAAAAAGGCCCCAAAATTTTGGGGGCATGTGCCATCCGCGGCTCGGCCCACTTGCGTCTAGAGATGGCCAAATGGGCCGCCCGGCCCGCCAGGTTAGAAAACCGGACCGGACTATCTAAACATATGGGCTTAATTTCCTGTCCGAGCCCGACCCGCAGCGGCCGGCCCGTTTAGCACGAAAAAACGGGCCGAAAAGCGGGTTATACGGGCCGGTAAGCACGTTTTAGTGTAAAAACAGTCTTAACGAGATTAGAGGTAAACGGGTCGTGCCGGGCTAGCCCACCGTGCCTAATTTCATGTCCGAGTCCGGCCCGCTTATTTGTGCCGGATCGACCCGGACCCGCATAGAACCGAGCCGTGTCGGGCTTGGACCGAGCCCAAATAGCGGGTTTCATACCGGGCTCGCGAGTCTCGTGCTTATTAGCCATCTATACTTGCGTCGAATCAAAATCGGCATCTAATACATGCAAACCGAGTCTCCGAGGCCACTGAAATTTGTGAATCAGCAGGCATCGTCAGCGATGTATATTATTTGTAAAATAACTAGGAAATCAGCAGATCAGTGCAGACACATTAAAAAAAAACCCTAATTACATTTGTTTTGGTAGTTGGGAGTGCAAACAGCTGCGGCGCTGCTGCATGTTTTCAAGCAGCCGGCGGCCGACAAACACAAGTCCTGACCTGACTGCCTGTCCTATTGCTACGTGTAGTTGTTAGTTGACCCTAACTACTTACTACTACATAATTTACAGCACGTACCGATGCATAGTTTTAAGACGAGAGTTGGCAGCCTCCTGACCATGCATCATGGTCAGTCAGCTTATTTGCGCGAGGAGATTATGACTCATTTTTTTATTAGGAGATCGTCTATATATGTCGCTTACAATATAATGACTATGGTAAATCCGTCTTCGAATTTTCTATCTGTAAAGGAATCGGTATATGTCTCAATCATGCATGACCCAACAAAGTCAAGATTATACGTATTAAAAAAAATCTGTCGATAGAGGTTTTGTAAAGCCATAGGCGATCTTTAATTTAAACAACATCGATCGGTCGAAGCGTAGAGAGTTTTGATGCGCTACTCTCTCCCTGACAAAATCATAATCAAGGTCATATCATTAGGGTACGGTGATGTGTTCGAACTCATCAGCAACCAAAAACAGGAAAAGAAAAAGGAAATAAACAGCGGCAAGACGCAGGATTTAGTAGTTACCTAACCACATACTTGAGGGGATTTTCTATATAGACCGTGGCTCTCAAAAAGCTGAATTCTGTCTGGATTCTTCATTAAAAGTAACTAGAGAAGTCTGTTAATCAATTAATAATACTAACTTGCACCCCACCTAGCCCAGGTACAGGACCTTAAGTATCAGCATGTCATCTTTGGCCTTGCAGTTGGAACCTCCATGTGGTTGCTGTATCAGAGACCAAACCTTTTACCGCCCCTCTTTCCTCAGTAAACCTCAGTGTGGCATCTGCCAAATCGCTGGTTTAAATGGTCTCTGCAACTCCTGCGTGTATTATCATCATCGGTGGCCTTGTCGTATTTATGTATTGTTTCGATTCATAGATGCGTCGGGATATGCTAGTACTGTTGCATTCTACGCTGTCTAGGATCGATTCCTAAGCCTATAGAATACCTCATATCTTAAAATCGATGCGATAGACACTATATCGGTGGATGCTTCAGCTCTTGATGGTTCTCCATCTGGTTATATCAAAATCAAACACCGTGTCGCCTACTCTTCTCGAGTTGAGTCTAACAAGACACCTCGTCCATGGAAGACCAATACGGCTAGGTCTGCTAATAGATTGGGTTGTAATAGTTTTTATGGGTGTGTATTAATACAAGTGTTGTTTGGACGAGTGAGAATGGATTTTAGAGCTATATTGGTGGGTTCGTGTGGGTTTTCTCAGAAGCGAGTTCAAATAGATTCTTAGGAATACCCCTCACTTCACACTTAGATATGTAAGTGAGCCTAACTTTTAAACTATGATCCATGTATGAATCTTTTTAAAATATTCCATACGGTTTAACCAATTATCAAATTACTCTCATTTCTAAATTCCAGCAAATCCTGGTTAATTTCGTGAAAAATTTAAAAGTGTGGATGCGCTGTTTTAATTTTAAGGTCTGACTTCTGAAGTAGGATCCGCACATGGATCTAGCTACACCGTTACATAAAAATTAAAAGATTATGATTCTCACTCATTTAAAATAAAACAAATAATTTTGTGACAATTTTAAGGTGTGAACATGATATTTTAAGTTTAAGATCTAGCTTATAAGGTGAGACCCACACATGGATATAGCTGCGCCGTTACACAATAATTAGCATATTATCATTTTTACTCATTTACAAAAAAAATTAATTTTGTGAAAAATTTAAGGTGCAAACACAGCGTTTTAATTTTAAAGTCCGACTTATAAGGTGGGACCCGCACATGGATCTAACTATATTGTTACACATAAATTATTATATTATCGTTCTTACTTATTTCTAAAAAATCAAATAATTTTATGAAAATTTTAAGGTAAGACCCGATTTATAAGGTGAGACCGAGACATGAATTTAGCTACATCATTAGACACGAATTAGTAGATATTATTCTTACTTGTCGGGTACCGAAATTAGGGGTACCCCCAACACTCCTAATCATGGCTGAAAAGCACCTTCAGAGCAAACCATGAAGGCTCATAATTCGAGTCAAAGTCAAGGCTTCATCTACCAAGGGACTCGGCCTCGCCTCGTCTGAGCCTGGCCTCGGACGGAACAGTGGTCCCGGACGAGTTCGCGCCTCGCCCGAGGGTCTCCTCAGGCAGTGAGCGCACCCTCGGCTCAGCCAAAGGCAAGCCTTGCCGTGCAAGCGACTTTGGCCAAATCGCCTTACCAGCCGACCGTGTTGCATGCGCATTTAATGCTGGGGTCGCCTGACACCTTATCTTGACACGCGCGCCTCAGTCGGCAAGGTCAAAGTGACCGCAATCACTTCGCCCTTTCACTGACCAATCTGACAGGAAAACAGCGCCGCCCACCCCGCTCCGGCTGCTGTGCCAACCACCCAGGCGAAAATCGACAATGGTCGAGTTCAGCCTCGGACGCAATAGGAAGCTCCGCCTCGCCCGACCCCAGGGCTCGGCCTCGGCCTCGGGAAGAGTCGCGTCCTCGCCCGACCCTGGGTCTCGGCCCTAGCCTCGGCCTCGGAGGAGTCGCCGTCTCGCCCGACCTCAGGCTCGGATCAACCGCGCCACAAGGGATGCATCATTACCCTACTCCTAGCTAGCTCAGGCTACGAAGGAATAAGACCGGCGTCTCATCCAGCTTACCCCGGTAAGAGGCGATGGTGGTTTCCCGCATGCAGCCATGACGTTGGTGGTTCTCAAGCCCCCTACGGAAGCAAGGAGACGTCAGCAGGATCCATACAGCACCGACAGCTGTACTGCTACAGGGCTCAAGGCACTTCTCTGACGACCACGATACTACCTCTACAGGACTTGAGACATCACCCCGGCGGCCACGTTGTTATCTATACAGGGCTCAGAGCACTCCTCTGTCAGCCACGTTAAGCTCCCAGCTACACCCCATTGTACAGCTGGGCATCTCCTTACGTCTATAAAAGGGGGTGTCCAGGGCCCTACGGGAGAGGGGGGACGAAAGGGACGAAAGAGAGGACAGTGGGACGGACATACGAACATACGAGCATACGTACGCACGGCAAAGGGACGGGAGAAGACGAGTAGGGGCCAGACCCTCTCTCTCTCTCGCTCTCCGCTACTCGCTCCCTCTCGCCCTCGCTCTCTCGCAAGGCTTGTAACCCCTACTACGAGCACCCCGGTGCAGGATAATACAAGGCTCATTCCTCCACTTGTGTTCCATCCCGCGCCAACCCATCTAGGCAGGGGCACACAACAACAATTTTACTCGTCAGTCCAGGGACCCCCGGGTCCGAAACGCCGACATTACTCATTTCTAAAAAAGGCAATCATTTTTGTGAAAAGTTTAAGGTATAAGCATGACATTTTAATTTTAAGATATGGCTTTTAAAGTGGGACCCACACATGGATATAGCTATACTGTTACACACAAATTAGCAGATAATCATTCTTACTCATTTCTAAAAGATAATTAATTTTGTAAAAATTTTAAAGTCAAAACATGGTAGCGAATTCACTCAGTGAACACGATTCTTCCATATGTATTACATGGGTGTATGTAATGAGTTTAACCCATTATCTATAGGCGGGTTAGAGTAAATTATTTAGTTGAATTATTGGATTGGGTTAAAGAAGATAACTCATTTGCAATGGATTTGGCTAGGTTTCAACCCATTAGCAGAAAATGCCTAAAAAAAACATTAGCAGGAAACGGCCAATGATCTCAGGCGCAAACACAAGACAAGACACTGCCAAGTGGGACCATTACATATTAAAAAATGTATATAAAAAAGGGGTGTTGCGAGAATCGAACTCGCGACCTCTCGCACCCGAAGCGAGAATCATACCACTAGACCAAACACCCTTTTTGGGTGTTAGTGTTGATATAATATTATAATTACTTTCAATGAAAAAATGGCTTACTTAGATAACCAACATCCAGACCATTCCCATTGAATGACAACCCACCAGCACTTCTTCAGTACGCTGTCTAAACATAATATGAGATAAACATCCTGCCATTCATTCATGATGGCATATGGCATCAAATATGCAACGCAACCCTTCCTCAAAACTCAATCCATGTTTTCTTGAGAGAGTAATATCAACTGTTTGCCTAAACACTGATTTGTCGCTTTTAGATAGGTATTAGCTAGGCTGAATAATGCCTAAACGGCATATTAGCATATAAGAAAACAATCACTCTGTTAGTTTAGGTTATATGATCTTTCACTAAGCCAATTAGTCCATTTATTTATAGATTAGCATCAACAAAACGAGAGTATATATAAGTACAAGAAGACAAAATAACTTATAATCCAGAACGGAGAAATGCCCAGTTTGCAAGCAACTCACTTTTTAAGAAACCATTTTTTATCTTTTAGCTAAGAGGTCAACTTCTTGGTTTTAGGTTTTAAGAAACTAATAATCTAATTTCTATAAACTGAGTCATTAACTGATATATTTGGAACCGCCTCAATTTTCCTCTAGCCCAGGCATCAGTAGTTCGACAACAACTCAACCATCTGAGGAGGCATGGGACTTGCGCCGCCGTCCGAAGTCCCACCACAGAGGGGGTTGCGGCAGCAGGGTCCGTGTTCGGTCAATCGGCGTGGCCTAAGTGTCTCGCGATCGAGACGAATAACGACCTCCCAATGGCCCAACCAGATCTGTAATAGTACTAGCATGAGTATTTGGTACTCTAGAGTTTATTATTAGACTGTCCACAACAGTTCACTCATATGTTGTTTTGCATTGTAGGCTGCACTGTTCGTCGATTATAGTTTGAATATAGGGATGATGATATGTAAGCTGCTGGAGATAGCCTTAAAATATATATCCAATATTGTTGAAAACATAATTAATAAAAACACAATTAACAGTTTTATGTCCAATTTTGATCTTTTTGTTAATTGACACATTAACCTTTGTCAAGCGACTCTATGTGTGCATGCAAAGAGAAGAGTTTTAATATTTTCCCAATAGAATGGTACTGTATTTTTCTAGGAACTCTAATTAAGGACATGAACTTATTGATTGGTCTCCGTATGTCTTTATCTTTGCATTCTACAACCTCTGCAGGAAACTGGTGCACATAAACATAACTCTAGGAATTAGTGCATTTCCTCTTTCTTCAGGTAAAGTAAAAATTAGGCCACCAACAAAGACAAAGTTCTTCGTCTTATGCCCCTAGTCCATCTACCTTGCTGCAAATAGTTCCTTTCCTTGGTCGCTTCGTTTTCAGAATCAGATGATGTATTTGCTCCATTCCTTGCTGCGCTTATCATCATCGCCAGGCATGGTGAAAGAGGCGTGCTGAACTCGATGATCACCAGGCGCATGGAGACCGCAGGTATATTTTTTAGTGATCAAATATTTGTTTGTCGCTGTCGCTGGTATGCTTCTTCTGAACACATTGCAGAGTAGGCTGTGGTTTTGCTATCTTTATGCATATGCTTGGGCTGCGCTTGCAGCTGTGGTGCCCATGAGGATCGTTGTGGAGAACCAAAGAAAAAAAAACAAAAAAAAAAAACAAAAAACATTCTAAAATTTGGCCCATGCAGGTCTCGAACCTGCGACCTTCGCGTTATTAGCACGATGCTCTAACCAACTGAGCTAATAGGCCATATATGTTAACTTATACTTAAGGTATGTTTAGAATCATATAGATTCTATGAAACCACATTATAAAAACTAAGTGGTTCTTAACATACCAATTTATACATTAATCTATAAAAACTGGGATTCCTGTTTTCTAAAAAACCAAGAAGCTATCTTGTCCTATCTAAAAACAGTTTTCCCATTCTTATCATTATTGATTTCACAAAATTTACATCTATTATCACCACTTTTAAAATAGAGTAAATATAGACTAGCCATCGTGTATCAAATAACTAAAAACTAATTTCTTAAAAACCAGGTTCCAAACACCCTTATACAGTTTTTTAATAAACCGGTTTATAGAAAATTTGAGATAGAAACAGTTTTTTTTTTAAAAAAAACTAGGTTTCTTCCTAACATGACTTTAGATAGTATTAGTTCATTTATTATATCCTGGATGAACAAGTGGGCTCTGCAAGTTAATGGGCCTGCTAGTCCAACAGACATTAGCCTCTCCATCGTATCCTTCCGCGATAAAAACTATACACCTAAACATAGCGCCGGCAGTGGCACCGAGCACGAGACGAACAGACCTCTAAAACCTAGCAGAGGCCCGCGCCGCCGCCGCCAACCGCGACGAGGAAGGAAGCAGGAACGCGATGCCGAAGTCGAAGCGCAACCGCCCAGGTGATCATCAATCGTTTCAAGCTCCTCCTCTCCCTTCTGCACCTTCGTAGAGCTCTCTCGCTTATTTCCTGTTTGTAGTATCGAAGCGTTTTCCTGTACAAATTTGTGCCTTCTAAAATTTGTTTGCTAGTCTGGAAGTAAAAAACAAATCTCTCTCAAGCAACAACACTTCTTAGCTTGCACAGTGGCCTCGCTGCTGTAAATTATGCTAATGCGCGCCGAACGCAGTGACCTTATCGAAGACCAAGAAGAAGCCAGGTTTAGAGCGCAAGGGCAAAGTAGTCGCCGAGATAAAAGATGCTGTCGACAAATACAGCAGCGCCTATGTTTTTACCTACGATAACATGAGGAATCAGAAGCTCAAGGACCTCAGGGAGCAGCTCAAGTCTTCGAGCAGGTACGGCGCCCACATTGCATGCTGTTGATTCTGTCTCCGAACGCTGCAGTGGAGTGGACCGGATCTAATTCCGCTTCTGCTTTGGTCATCCATCTTACCCTTCCATGCAATATGTTCTGTTCCAGGATTTTTCTCGCTGGAAAGAAGGTTATGCAGATAGCGCTGGGGCGTTCGCCTGCTGATGAAGCTAAAACAGGCCTCCACAAACTTTCCAAGGTGAGACCTGTTCCTTTTCAGAATTTAGTAGGCACTGCATTCCCCATTAATATGACGTTTTGATGAAAGTAACTTCGCCGTGTTTAGTTCCTTCAAGGCAACTCTGGTCTGTTATTCACCAATCTTCCAAGGGATGATGTTGAGAGGTAGTATCCGGATGTCATCACCATTACTTACATTTCTTGTTGTAGCTTTATATGAAGATTTTGATATGCTCGTATATATCATACTGGCAGGATGTTTCGAGAATTCGAGGAGCATGATTTTGCAAGGACAGGAAGTACTGCTATCGATACGGTATTCTAGTTTTGCTTTTCATGTATATCCCTGGTCTGGTTTCTTCAAATAGACTGGCTAGGAAAACCATGTTCTGCTGACCAATGTCAAGTTTAGGCTCTTGGTGTTAATGTATTACCAGTATATACTGATACTATCACGCACACAGTGGTAACAGTACTTTGACAATGGCACTTATTTGTAGTAGCTCTGTAGTGCCATTTTCGGTTTCTTGTATAATGAGTTTCACCAAATTTACAACATTTTACAAACAACATCTACAATTCCTCAGGTTGAGCTTAAGGAAGGCCCTCTGGAACAGTTCACACATGAGATGGAGCCATTTCTACGCAAGCAAGGACTTCCAGTTCGCTTGAACAAAGGTTTGCAGTCTCGTCTGCATTACATATGTGCTTAGAATCTGCCAAGTTGTCGTTAAAAAGTCTACCATTGTTGTTGCAGGTGTTGTAGAGTTGGTTGCAGACCATGTAGTTTGTGAGGAAGGAAAGCCCCTTTCGCCAGAAGCAGCGCAGACTCTGGTACAGTATTACTGTGTGATGGCTGTTATATGTTTGATTTTGAAGATATGCCATAATTCATTATGTAACTTATGATTAATCTAAAGTTAGGCTCTATTGTGCTCAGTTTACGTGAAAATCGACACCTACTCATTTTATCCTTTTCTATTCCATTGTATTGAGTATCCTTCGATCTCTCTCTTGCAGCGGCTGCTTGGGATACAAATGGCGACATTCCGTCTATACCTTGTGTGTCGCTGGTCGGGCGATGACTTTGAAGTTTACAAAGAAGGCTTGATGCACCTAGGAGCTGATGAATCCTCTTAAGCTTTTGTTTCCTGTATACACAAAGGGCTCACTTGCTGTCTTTGCTGGGACAGCTTTTGGTAACTGTGCGTGTGGCCATGTACCAGGGAGTATTGGAAGTTAGAAAGATACAATCTGCAGGAAAAAAATGCTAGTGTATTTCTTCATTCTGCCCCATATTTACTCAACTGTTGAAAGGTGTAAGCTGATTTGAATATCGTATCAGCATTAGTTAAGAGGTTGATTGATATCATATTCTTGTAATGATAGAATATTCTATTGGAAACCATAACCCTAACTAGAGTTTTGGGGTTCCCTATTAATAGGGAGAAAACAAATATAGGTTGGGCCAAGCCCATTATAGGTGTAGCACACACATCTAACACCCCTTAGCCGCAACTCCAAGGATTACATATGTTGAGTCTAGATCGAAACATCGAGAACATAGTGGATGGAATGGGATGGGAGTCCTTTGGTGAAGGTGTTGGTAAACTGTGAAGTGGTCGGTACGTAGAGGACATGAACATCGTTGATAGTGAACGCTCACAGATGAAGTGGAGGTTGATCTCCATGAACATCGTTGATAGTGAACGCTCACAGATGAAGTGGAGGTTGATCTCCATGTGCTAGTATTATATGAGATTGGTGGAGAGGTGGACTGTGCTAACGTTGCCATAGTAGACGAGTGTGGTGCGCACGAGAGGGCTCCTGGAGTAGTTAACGGAGCCACGACTCCTCAACCATGTTGTTGCCCATAGTGTCATCCTCGGACTCAACGCTGGAGCGGGAGATGATTGGCTGCCGCTTTGAGGACTAGAAGACGAGGTTGGCACCCAGAAACACGGCGTAGCTAGAGATGGACCGTTGCATGTTGGGACAGCCAGCCTAATCAGTGTCGGTGTAGACCACCAGCTCAGAAGTTGGAGTGATGAAAAAGGCTATAGTCGAGGGTTTCATGGAGTAGCGAAGAATCCACTTGACAGCGGTAAGGTGGGTCTCCCACGGTGTGTTCATATGAAGACACACCTACTGGACCACGTAGGCGATGTCAGGCTACGTAAAGGTGAGGTATTGTAGGGCCACGACAAGGCTTCGGTAGGTCGCCACGTCATCGACAGGGGCATCGTCATCGTCGTCGGAGACCATGACCTGAGTGTCAATAGGCATGGAGCAAGACTTGCAGTTGCACATGCCAGTCCGCTCCAATATGTCGATAGCATACTGGCGCTGGTGAAGAAAGAGGTCATAGGGATGGCGTTCCACGGTTGTCCTAAGGAAGTAGTGGCGAAGGCTCAAGTCCTTCATCGTGAGCTCGCATTGTAGGATGGCGACCGTGCGCGGGAGGAGAGCGGCACTGGATGCAGTAGCACGATGTCGTAGACATAGAGGAGGAGGTAGACGGTTTTGTCGTTGTGCCATGGATGAACACGGGTGTTCGACTTGGCCTTGACGAAACCAGGGAGAAAAGTAGGAGGCGAAGCGACTGTACCAGGCTTGTGACGCTTGCTTAAGACCATACAAAGAGCGATTAAGCTTACACACCATACCTAGACAAGTGGAGTCGACAAAGTTGGTAGGCTGGATGCAGTACATCATCTCAATGAGAGTATCGTGAAGGAAGACATTCTTGACATCCAGATGGTGGACCGTCTAGTCTCGAAAGGGGGCGAGATAGAGGATGGTCCGAACGGTGGTGGGCATGATGACGATCTCCGAGACGCTGAGTAAAGTTTCGAAGGACCCAGTAGGCTTTAACCTGACCCAAAGTACCATCAGCCAAGAGTTTGTGACAAAAATCCACTTGTCGTCGACCACATTAGTGGCAGGGGAACATGAAATTAAGTCCCAGGTATGGTTTGCCAGCAGGCAACAAGGCCTCATACTCTTCCATAGCATGGCGCTAGTGTGGATCGGCCAGTGCGATACAAATGGAGGGTACATGCGAGAGTGTCGGAGTAGTGGCGATCGTGAACATCAATTGATCAACGGGTCATAGAACACCGGCTGATCGACGTGTGACCATCGGGTGGGCATGGCGGGGATCACAGTGGACGACGACCGGATGGTGCATCGACGGCTCAAAATTGGAGCGGGGCACTGAGCTGCCTGGTAGAGGGGGGGACCAGTGGACCAGGTCACGCACATCGCTAATAGACGCAGGCAGGGTCGATGAAGCAAGCCGAAGATGGTCAAAGAGGTGGTGCCGCACGTGGCATAGGCGGAGACGATGGGACCATGTGTGGTGCAAGTGAAGGAGACAAGGCCATGCATGACTCGGGCGAAGGCGACGATATCGTGCGTGGCGTGGGCGAAGGCGACAAGACCGTGTGTGGCACTGGTGAAGGCGACGAGGTTGTGCGTGGTGTGGAAGAGGTCGTCAGGATCGGTGGTAGGGGAAGAGGAGGGACATCGATGGAATTAGTATCAAGAAGGGAATCAAGGTCAGGAGGTGGGGAGGGGCCAACAAGGGGGAAAACATCCTCATCGAAAACAATTTGACGAGATATGATGATGTGATGGGTGAGAAGATCGAGACACCAATACCCCTTGTGATCGGAGGAGTAACTGAGGAAGAGGGAGCGAGTGGAGCGAGGCGCAAGTTTGTGGGAAGCAGTTGTGGAGGTGTTGGGATACCATGGGTAACCAAAGACTTGAAGGTGCACATGGGACAGTATGGTGCCAAAGAGGGTGAAGAAGGGAGTGTGCTGAGTGACCGCCTTGGAGGGGAAGAAGTTGAGTAGATGGGTGGCAGTGTTGAGAGCCTCCATCTAGTATTGGGAGGGAAGAGAAGGCAACAAATCATGTTGGTGGTGGTGCCAATCATGCGTTCAGTTCGATCGTTCTGATGGGAGGTGAAAGTGCACGAGAGCCACAACCGAATATGGGAAGAAAGAGCGAGAAGAGGAGTGGTCGAACTCAAGACCATTATCGCACTGGAGAGCACGAATAGGTCGGTCGAACTAGGTGAAGACCCAAGCAAAGAAGTGCGAAAAGAGCCATGAAAGTATCGAACTTCAAGCATAAAGGAAAAGTCCAAAGAAAGTGTGAAAAAATCATCTAGAATCACCAAGGAATATTTATATCCCGAGATGCTAAAAATAGGTGATGTCCACAAATTACAGTGTACAAGATCAAAAGCCTAAGTGGTTTGGGAGGTAGATCTAGATAAAGGAAGACGAGCATAGTGGCCTAACTAACAGACATGACACAAATGATCAAAATGATTCCTAATACAAGATATGACAGAGCTGCTAGACAACTTGGACATGACAGATGACAAGTGTTGGATGAAGTGGAGGAGGCCAAGGCATGCGAAGAGGACATGGCGCTGGAGGAAGTAAAGATACATATAGTGTAAAACGGACGCGAGCTATCACAACGAGTGAGAAGGGTCCTAGTAGCTAGATGATCCTTCACAAACAAACCAAAAGGGTCAAACTCAATAGGTGGTGAACCAACGAACAAAAAGAAGATTCTTAATGATGTGGGGAGCAACAAGAACATTTCGTAGGTGGAACGATCCCAGGAGAACCAAGTCACCTACTGAGGTAATTGGGAGGGTGGAACCATTCCCCACAATAATAGAGGGAGGGTGAAAAAGGTTGGGATCGAGATAACATGTCGTCATCACGGGTGGTGTGGTAGGAGGCTCCGGAGTCCACCGCCCAATCTGACGAGGTGGGAGGTGGCGTCATCGCCATGGTGGTGAACGAGCCGGCGAGGGACTGCTGGTCCCATCCACTGCCCCACAGGAACTGAGTGGGTGGGGTTATAGTCCCTGGGAGCGAGAGAAGAGGCGGAGGTGAGGGTGGAAGAGGAAGCACCGAGGGTGTAGGAGCACTGTGGTAGGGCGTGGTGAGGAGAGTCGATTTGGGTGGACGCAATGTGAAAGCACCCATGGTCGGGCCAGGCCATATGGAGATGGTTCTGATCCAGGGGTTGTAGAAGGACGGTCACACGGGACCGTCGCCGCGACCAGGAGGGCCAAAACCCCTGTGGTCCCATTATGAACCAAACACCTTCAAAATTCTGTATTGGATTGTGTGCCATAATCTCAGAATCTATCTATAACCTGATAATGGATTTTGCATTGGATTTTGTGTAGTATCCAAATACTTGAAATCTGCTAGGAACCAAACGTCGCCTTAGTGTTTTGAGTTTGTTACTCATAGATCTTGGGCTTCTAGATGGCTAGAGGTTGGCAAGGAACTTTCAATCGGTTGTGGTTGAACACAATTTTTTTATTGCCCTTATCGCTAGTGAAATTGCTCAATCTTAAACTTAATGGTTTGCCTAGAAAATGTAAGAGTTATAAAGTCTCCAAACCTTTAGGGCTCCCTCGATAATAATAAGTTAAGAATGTAAGGGCCCCACTGAACCTCAAGAAAAATCTCGTATCTTATATCTTTTGTTTGTTTAAACTCATTGTGTTTGGATTGCAAGAGTTATACTTTTGCCCCCAATCTAGCGCGCTCGCCGCTTCGCCCTCCCCCTCGCTAGCATAGAGGCTACGGTCTACCCGCTAGAAGCCACACTGCTGCCCACTACACGACAGAAGCCTTCTCTCTCCTATTGTTCTCGTCGTGCACTCTAACAATGTTACGTTCTTATGTTTTGTGCCCGCGAGTAATTGTTAGTAGAGAAAAAATTGATATTAACGATAAGCAAATATATAAAATGGTATTTTTATAGCTGTAGTGGCGTATAGAGGGAACCCATGTGGGAGATAAAAAAATTAGGAAATAGAATCTTGACGATGTGGTATAAAAATAGGATATATTGAGAGAAATTTAGAGAAATCCGTTATGGAATATTACTTTTCATATTTCAATTTTTACGCTCTAGTTATCGTTCGTCCGAACTCCGAAACTTCCGTGAGAATTCGCACTCTTCCGCTGCATTTGAGTTTGATTTTAAATAAACATATTCATCCCTTCTATACCTACTATGAAATTTAAATAGAAATACAATGAACAATATATAATATTAAAAGTTGAAGCGAACGAAAACGCATGTCCTTGCTCGTGAGAAAAAAAAAACATACCAGATGCTGAAAGTGTAAAAGTTTAACATATTATTCTTCGACGCATCTTACTAGTAGTACTACCTCTACCTGCCAATATACCTTTCCGTTTTTAGCCTCCTTTGGTATCACGTATTGCGATGCAATTATTAGTAACCAACATCATAAATGGACAGACACATGTATCTATCGAATGTTATTGTCTTCTTCCAAGAAAACACATACTAACAAATTGCAATGAACAGGACGTCACAAGTCAGCATACATTTGTTTGTCCTTCGCTGTGCGAACAAGTATTATTATTACACAAGCAAAATGTCTACAAAGATTTCATCACACTATACAAATGGTACCAGCTTTCACCAGCTCATGCTCAACCAACCTAATCATCCCCGTCCTATCCGATGACTCTGGCCAAGATTTCACTCGCCAAAAATTTCCTGGTACCATAAAGAATATTAATTCCAAAATGTAACCATCTACAACTCCAATGAGGTTTCCGCCTCTGCTTACACAGGAACATATCAAATCATCATCTAAGCTCTCTGCCAAAAAAAACATCTCAGTAGCTTCCCATTGGTGGCATCCCGAATGCTGGCATCGGACCAGGGCCCATCGGCGGCATGCCCATCCCGCCCATCGGAGGCATGCCCATTCCGCCCATCGGAGGTGGAGGGCCACCCATGCCGGGCATTGGCGGAGCAGGCAGGGCAAGAGGAAGCAGTTGCGCATACATGTTCTGCAAAACGGAACGTAGCTTGTCATGCCAACTGCCTCAGCATGAAATGGTTAATTACACAAACAGAACATGTGAGTGAAGATTTAGATGTACCTGCTGAGCCACAAGATCTTTCTCCTCCTTCTCTTTGGCTCTTTCTTCATTCTGTGACTCGATTTTGTCCTTCACTAAATCATCCACCTTGCTAGTGTATTCACGGATGAACTGCACACGCAGGATGGATGTTATTACCATAGTAAACTATATGTAAACAAACATCACCACAGGTACGGGCAGAAATAAGTTAGTTACCTGCAACAGGTACGGGAAGGCAAAGTCCACCATGTTATTCATCCATGCAAGCTCAAGAGCGACATCCGGCCGGATCAGGTCGTAGCAAATGAAGAGGCAGGAAGCAAAGCATTCTTTCTTACCCTGTGTTACATGATTGGATGTGTTTGCTAATCAGAATGCTATGCCAAGTAGACAGACTAGGACCTTACGGCGTATACTGAATTAGCTTATCACTAGTCTCGTAATATCAGTCAAGGGAATGGGTTTGAACCAAACCTGCTCGATGAAATAGACAAGCAAGTCCTCTGACAGTTCACGGTCACCAGATTGTGAGCATGTCTCCATACAATCCTTGTACATGTTATCTTTCTTTGATAGAGCAATGGATTGCTTCCACCTGCCAGCCTTCTTGTAAATGTAGGCAGCAATCCTCCTCATCTCCAGCAATTCATGCTTCTCAAGCTGCTCCAGAAATGGACACAGGTTATTAAATTAAAAAGCAGTAACAATATGCATCGCACGATTACAACAACAGCAGCAGCAATAGGCACTGCAAGATTATCTGGCTATTTTGTACCTTCTGGGCAAGACCTATTTGGTCAAAGTTGTCATGCATATCAACTGATTCACGGAGTCTCTCGTAGTCTTCCTCTTCAACATAAAGTTCGTTCAAGGCTTCATTCACAGCAGAGACATTGTTACTCTGAACTGCAACCATATATGGTTTCACAAGATGCAATTGACCAGCCTGTCCAAAGAGCAACAAGACAAGTCAGATTTTGGGGGAAGGAATTTGAAAACAGGGCTTCTATCCAAAGTGCGCTAAGGAAATAAATTTTCATTCAGATGCTAACCTTGCGCATTATGTCTACAACTCTGGTATGATCTAAACGAAGTGCAAGCACATTCAGCATATCATTGATGAGATCAGGATGCTCCTGCAAATAGAAGTGAACTGCCTTGTAGTATAGCTCAACATTTGCAACTTTAACACAAACATCCTTGAACTGCATATGATCCCATGCATCTGGAGAGTGGTTCATAATAGTGGTGGCAGCATTGTCAAATTCATCATATTGTATGTACAGGTAGGTAAGTTCTTTCCAGTGCTGCTGTTCATCACAAGCTCGAATAAGCTTAGGAATATTGAGACGTGTGGAGAAAAGTTTGATGTGTTCCATAAGCTTCTCAGAGCGGTATCTAGCATATAGAACTCCCAATTCTGTGAAGATGCCCATGTGTGCACGTTCAAGTCCAAGACCACTCTCCATGAGAGCAATGAGTTCATTGAAGCATCCTCTATTTTGGTAGTACTCACTGACTTCTTCCAAGTCATCAACCTAAACAAAAATACAAAAGCAGATATGAGAAAAAAAAATAGATCACAGTGATAGAAGCTCTGCTATAAAGCAGATACTACAAAAAATTATCAAGTATGTGCTCCTACTTGTATACCTGAACAATAATATTGAGACCACAAATTTGTGCAAGACGGAACTCCTCGGCGTCAACACAAGCAAAGCAGACCTCCTTCCATGTTTTGGCACTGTTAGCCTTGCGAGCAGCATCCACAGCACCTTGAAACTGCTTCAGCTTAACCAGGGTAACAGCCAGCTTAGCCCAGTTTGAGATGAAAGCATAGATGATTTTTGCAGCTTCATATAGTTCTTCGTCATACAGACGGTCACCAACATTTTGAAGGTTGGCAACGTTTGGCATAAGAATGAATTCCTCAATATCACTGAGCCTGTCAATCTTAGCATATGCAAAAATGAGTTCTCCATCGACTTTGGGTTCCCGTGCCTTTTGCCTTACCATCAGAAGGTACTTCACTAAATCATTGTACACATTAGCTTCCTCGGCTGCACGGATGACATCAAGGAAGTGTGCAGCATCATCTGCACGAATGAAGGACTCAATTGCTTCACTGACCAGACCTTCACGTAACTGGGCTTTGGCAACCTGGCTCCAAACAGCATCTTCTTCAACACGGAAAGCAAATTCCTCAGCTCTTTCTATGCTCCGGATGTTGTCCAAGAGAACATCGACAGCCTGCACATTTAAGTTGAACTTCTTGAATATAGCAAAAGCCTCCTCATACAGTTGTGCTTCAACAGCAACTTCTCCAACAGCAGGCCCATCGAAGTTATCAAGTCTGTTGACATAGTCCATGACTCTGGATGGATCTGCTTTGATAGCAGTCAAGATGAGCAGGTTCTGCAGATTGAAATTTCCACTGAAAGCAGAATTCTGAAGAACAATCTTTTCAAGAAGCTCAATCAGTTCATGTGGCAGGTCAGCAGTCATGAAAGCCTTAACAGCAGCAGACACTTGCTCGGGGCTCTTGCTCTCAGGTAATGCAGTCGAAACCACTTGGTCAATGAGTTGCCTTCTATATTCATTCTCGGGCTGAAGAACTTTATCCCACAGATCACCATCCATTCTCTCAACCACATACCTGTCATTTTAAATAAATGCAATATGAACATGTAAGTCGTCAGACAATTGATGTGGACATCTTGAAACAGGTGTCACAAGTCACAACAATAAAAATTATTACAACCTAGCTTGCAGCTTGAATAACGAATTCTTGTTAGTGACGTTAATAAGTTCATCGTCACACTGCCCACGTCTGTAAGCAACAACAGCAAGTGTAGGATCCCGCTTTTCACAATATTTACCCACAACACGAGAGTCGTAAAATGGGTTGGTAGTAAGGAAATGCTCAGGATTGTTGTTGCTGTCAATGATGATTTTACCAAGAGCATTATGGACATGCACATCTTGGCTACCTTCACTCACTAAGTGCTCCAAGAATTGAGTGAGCAAACGTAGGCGGTTCCTGATTCACATATCAAACATATGAGACCAACAGAAAAAGGTAGGGGGGAGGAGGGGGAACGACCCATGTGAATAAGTAAACTGGAGGGATATGAAAAACAAACCTCTTCTCACATTCATCAACCAAAGGCTCAACAGGGAGGAGAGAACGAACAGAGAGGATCAAACCCTTGATAAAATCTTCAGGGCATTCATCATCAAGTAATTGCCCCACTACCAATGGAGCATTCCCGGGATTCACCTGGAAACAAGAAAAAAGAATTAACCGTTCTCATACTCAACCTGTTATGAGGAACGGCGCACGAATTAACAGAGTCGAAACACACAACTACCTTCTGAACATAGCCTTCGATATATCGAAGCATGTTGTTTGTGTACAGATAGTGAGTGAGATCTGGCACAAAACCAAAGCGATCACAAACATTAATCAGTGGACGGGCATCAGGTAGTTTTGCTTCCATCAAAAAGTTCTTTGTCTTCTCAGCATCATAGAAGTTTGACTCTCTGGTTACACGTTCAACTTCTTTGATTTGTCCAGTCCTTGCTGCTGCTTCTATGTACTTGAAATGGATATCTGGGTCCTCGCTGTTGCATGTAAAGAAACCTCAGGTGTGTTGCATTTTGAGAAAGACACGCAAAATTTGAGAAAGGCATTCCGCTGTCAGCAAGAGAAATTACCTGGAGCTCAGATAGGATCCCAAGAAAAAGTAAAGGCCCTCATAAGATTTGAATTGCTCAAATAATTTGATGCAAGCATCAACCCCTAGCTGCTCAGAGTATTCTTTCGCGGCCTGCAGATGTCCCCCAAGATTTCACAATAATTAGAACCAAGAAGGAAGAAAAGAAATGCCAATGGGTTGGTACAGAGGGGGAGGGGGCATAAGAAACTGAACAGGAATACCTGCACAACAATCTGAAGATTTCCCCTCAGATTAACCAGTAGAAGGTCTTTCATGCATTCCAAAGCCCACTCTCTTGACAATGTGCCAAAGAACTCAACAAGTGCCTGTCCAAGGAAGTTGTTAATGGGCAAAACATAAAAAAAAAGATATCTGAAAATAACTGAAGTCGACAAACCTGTGGTTCAATGACATGGGTATTTACAATGGCACGCTTGATATCAGGCAACTCTGAGTAATGCTGCATTACAAAATGTAAGGTTAGTTAAACAGGAATACGAAGCAGAGATATCAGCTGCACCAATGTGAAGGTACTGACCTGGAGGGCTCGCAAGTACAACCCAGCCTTTTCACACAGCTGAGCAATACGAGGGCGATCATAATGACTGAACATACCATTAGCAAGAATGGCATCAGCAACATTCGGGTAAGTCACTAAGTTTATCTCCAAAACCTACAATTCATAGACAGAAACTGCTGAGAAAAGGATAATGTACACATCCAAGCGCAACCATTCGTGTTCAAACGGTGAAGATGAAAACCTTGGTTTGAAGAAAAGCATGCTCTGGCAAGTTTGGTTTCAGAACATCCAACAGAAAAGCTGTTGCCTCCCGTATCATATTTCTCTGTTAACAGATGCATAAAGCAAAAATCCATAAGGACTCATAAAACCAAGGAATGTAAATAGACAACAAGACAGTTACCTATGATTATGAATATAAGCATACCTGAAGGAAAAGATCAGTTATTGTATTATAATCTACTGGGCAGCCTCCCTCCATTTGTGACATCATAAGAGCAAAGTTCACAGCTCCCTGGTATTATAGACAGTGAGAAAAGGACTCATAAGGTTAATGAAGCCACAATCGAATATGTGTCTTACAAATGACCGATTATGTTTAAACAATCAATCACCTGTGGATCTGTACGCAAGATGGTCTGGAGGAGGAAGAGATAATCTGGAGTGTACCCAACCTGGAACCAAGTTGTAGAAATAAAATTTGAAGCTCAAATGAGTTACAACAACTGAAAACAGAATCAATAAAACCAAATAACGAACCTGCTTTGAGTATATCAGTATCTTGTCAAACTCCCTCCTTTCAGCAAAAGCAGCAACAACTTTAGGGGTTGCCCTAGCCTTTATGTATATTTTCAGTGCAAGATCATTGTCCACAGTCTACATAAAAGTGCACATACTTAGCAAACAACCAATACATAAGTGAATGTAAATTGGCAAAGTATAGTAAGATCCATGCATCAACAAACACGGTATGACATGTCTTACCTTGACAAGGTCTCCTAGTTCTTCGCTACACTCCAGCTTATCTTCTGCCAACCAGTTTTCAAGAAGATTCTTTTTGTTCTGATTGACGACAAGTCGAGATAGCTCAAGAGACTCAAAGGCATTGAGCTTCCCTCGAGTAAGCAATGTGCCAAAGTACTGCAAGAGTGGGGGCGTTTGCCCAGCTTGCACAGGAACACTCTGCAATTTTTAATAAGCAAAACAATTCAGTCAAGTTAAGGAGCCTAGACTGGAAGCTGATTAACTGTATGTGTAAAGATCAATCCTGATAGGAGAGGCATGTGATAAAATTAACCATTGCACTTCTCGTCTGTACCTAATACCTACTAATACTTATTAGAGTGCCGCAAGGTATTCATTGATTCAAGAGATGAGTTTACAAGAGATTATATAAGAGATAGGGCAAGGGAAGCCACAGCCCTGGGCGCAGCCAGGGGAGTGGGGGACCCCAACAGATTACAGTCCAATCTGTTGGGGAGATCTCTTCCTAAGCCTAATAGGCAACAAACTCTATCTCTACCATAAATAGAATCATACCAAAAATATAGAAGCCCTATGTGGCTATAAAGATTTATCTCTAACAATACTAATAAGTGACCAGTAAGCACCGAAGGTTTCTCTTCCAGAGTACACAACTAATCACTTTAATCAACAAGGTCTCAAAATTTTATCAAAATTATAGTACTTATTTCACTGAATTAAATGTGTTTACAAAAACGTACCTAGGTTGCAACTGTTGAAAGGAGGTACAAAGCTCACCTGAAATTTTGCCACAGTCTCAGGCGTCCTCAGGAGACCCTGGGGAGATTCTGCGGCAAGCTCAGCTGCTTCCTTGTATTTTGTCTGTGCAAACAGTTCCTGGAATCTTTGCACAACCTGCAGTACAATTCAGAATTCCATGAAAACCCTTAGAAACTTGACACATATAAGTTTGATAAATCAGTTTGTAACCTCCACAAACAGTATAGAGCATCAACATTTGAATGGCTGCAAGGATAATGGTGAAAGAAGTTTGGGAGTATAATATGCATGAAAAGTAGTTTCTATAAGAAGTTCATGAACATATAGTACATGATTTTGAAGCTCCAATTTTTCAGAGATACTCCTTCATTTCATTTTTACTAGACGTGTTAGATTTTGAAAAGTCAAACTTCGTAAATTTGGCCAACAATAGGTCTAAAAGTTAATGGATAGGTTCATATTTCAGATATTTGTCACTAAGATATTGATTTTGTAGCAATTGATGGTACATTGTAAGATAAATTGGTGATCAAGTATATCTCGGAAGACTTCTCCAGATCAAGAAAATGAAAAAAACATTTGTGTGTACAACTGTAACATGCCTACTACAAATGGAGGTGGTACACCGTGGTAGTTTACGAGAGAGAAAATGAAAAAACATGTGTGTACAACTGTACATTTATAAATCCCTGAGACTTTGTGAAGCTTTAACAAAAAGAATTTGGTACATGCATATAGCTCTTGGGAATCACCAGGCAGCATAAGCCACAAGCACCCATCCAGCAACGTCAACGATCAAGAAAAAAAACAGCTGTTTCGATACCCCCAATGTTCAATTATTGGTGTTTCAAAATATATAAATATATCTGGGACTGAAAATTATGGTCTCAAGAAAATTAGGGTCACATAGTTCAATGGTATAGCAAGGAACGGTACTGTGGTTTACAGAGAAAATATATTACTACACAGAAAAAGGAGGCACAGAGAAATGAGAAACTAGGCAAGCAAATAAGCTGCATCAATGCAGCCAAGGAAGTACCACCAACGTAACAGCATCCACATGTTCATCTTGTTAATAGAGCTTACCAAGTTCTCAGCGCCTGGAAGGTTAGCTCTCTTGGCCAGATTCACAGCAAGCTCAAGGTTGTTTAACTGCATATCAAGTTGTGTTAAAAGAATTACCTAATGTATAGATCAGGAAAGGAGGACCAGAAAGTGTAGAAGAACATACTTGGCCACTGACAAAAGGTACAACAGTTGCATCATTAACTGTGGCATGTAAAACCTGCCCTCTTCTGTTGATGGCATAAAATCCACCAGTAGAGGAAGATTCCGCCGTCAAGAATATAGGGTCTGGACTGATTCTATTTCTGTAAACTGCCGCGGCAGTTTCCAAGTCATATACAAACAAAAGGCCAAGCTTAGTAATTACATAGATAAGCCCATACTTTTGTGAAACCTGCAGCGAAGATAGAATAAAAACATATTAGGTCTAACAATTACACATCTTTCCCCTATGAGTGTACAATTTTTTCCATAAAACGCTAACCTGCATAGCTACAGGAAAATCATCCTGGAAATCTGGGGGGAAGAAGAGGTCGGCTTGTTTCTTAGAAAAACCAGGTTTCCCTACAACCAAACAATCAATAAGAACAATGGTGAATTGGTGATATCAGTATACTGCAATGTTTTTAAAAAAAACGAATCTCGCACAAAAAATAACCAGTGTGGTACGAGAAGTTTGAGATGTAGCACTAGAAAGAATAAAAAACGCAATCAATTTGGTGATTTTTAAATACAAACCTGGCTGTGCACCCAGTTCAATAACATGCAACTTTGAAGTGATCTGTCCAGCATTAGTTGTCTTTGAGGCGAAACAAATAAGAGTTGATGGATTCTCATTACCAACAACCTGGACAGATAAGATAAAGGTTGCTAAATAACTAAATACCAGAAATAAAACAAGAATATAAGGTAATAAGCATCATAAATAACTGAAAGGGTACCTTAAATGTTGCAAAAGATGCTGCGTGGGCTTCAAGTGCCTGGCTACGCTGTTGATCGACAGAAAAAAGTTGCATATTTCCCTTCACCAGTTGTGGCCTCTGGTTGCACGAAAATGAGGGAGCGACAATATGAGAAGAATGTACAACCAAGTACTACGTAAAAACTAATTACTACCTACAGAAACTGCCATGTTTGTTCAACTACAAAATGACTGAGCTTTACAGAGACATTGTTGTTTATCATAAGAGGATTGAAATTTCAGTAATATTTGCTTTCAACACTCATTTGACATGTGCTCTGCTGTAATGATGTAACTAGAAATAAATTTCAGTAAGAGAATACCTCTGGGGCTCCAGGTGCAATTCCAATAAGTACAAGCCACTTCTCCGCTGGGTCACATCGATAGTTGATGATCTGATTGTTTGCCAGATTAGCTGTCCTATCAAACATCTTCAAGGGCTCAGAATCACCTTCAATCGACCAGTGGTAAACAGATGTTTGTGTCACTAAACCCAACAATTTGGGAGTGATCCATTTCCAGAATACAACCTGCAGTTGAAAAGTAAATATATCGAACATGTTACTTCAAGTACATCTCATTGACAGCTAGGAAAAGAGTCATATGCAAAAAATCATATTGAAAAGTCTTTTGTACCTGCTCCGGCATCTGGTGGGACTTGACCTTAGTCTTAGCCTCGATGTTGAATATTTGGAGGTGATCCTGTGTTGTTCCAGGTATTTGGGCTGCAAAAAATCAGCAGATGTTTACCATTTTTACAACTATTCTCAAACTATACGTTAAGCAGCTATATATAGCTACTGGTACTCGATGTCTGAACCAGTCATTTGATTTGGTAATTGCTAGCATCAATATCCATGCTGTAGTAGAGTATCCGAGCCAACAGCAATGTGACAAGTAAGAACTCCGTGCTCGAACATAAGTTAAACAAGCAATGCCCAATTATAAGAAAATAGGAAGCCGTCGATCCAATGTGAGCAGCAACACCGAAGACTAAAACAGAGTAGAATTACAATCCTAATGGTTCCATGCTATGCTAAACTAAATTGGATCTGGCTTGTTGCAGTGACAATGACTATATGAATTACAAATGTATGGCAGGCTAGAATTATAGCACCCCATGTTGCCAGAGCCTCGTTCGTTCTACATGGCTTGCACACAGGATCAGGCTGCACAGATCTTAAGCAAAGGCTTGATGTCACTATCTAGTGCAAAATTCAGCCGCCATAGTAGGAAACCAGAAACTTAGGTCGCTGCGGAATTCCTAGAGAGGCGACTGACTATTCAACAGGGACTTTGACTAGAATGGGCATGATGAGAATGAGATCCCACGAAGTGGAGTGCACCGAATGGGCTAGATCTATAGGAGGTGCGGGCGGTAGGTAGAGGCAGCAAGTCCGAACCTTTGAGGGCGAGGATCCTGGTGTTGGGGTTCATGAGGGCGGAGTCGGCGGTGATGGGCCGTCGGAGCGGCTGCATGGGCATGGCCATGTCGATGATGACGACGCTGTTCTGCGGGGAGGTCTCGCGGACGCAGATGTACTTCTCCGACTCCATGGTGACGTGGGTGAAGGTGACGAACTGCGGCGCGATGCCCAGGCTCGTGAGCTGCGGATAACGAGCAACGAATGATCGGTGAGTGAGTGGATGGAGATCTGTACTGCATAATAGAGGAGAGGGAGGTGGCGGAGGTATTACCGTGAGCGCCTCGCGCATGGCGATGGGGGCGTTGGCCGCCGCCATGGCAACGGGCGGCGGTGCCGAGATCTCTCTCGGCTAGCCTGAGGTGGAAGGGGGAGGGAGGCAGTCGGGATCCGGGGAGAGAAGGAGAGATCTGATCTAAGCAAGCGACGCGACGGAACCAACCAGCACAACACAGCGGTGCGGGCCGCGGGGAGCCGGGGAAGGGGAAAGGAGAGAGAGAAGACAGCACGAGATGCCGGGGAATTTTTAGTTACCCAGGAGGTTGAAGAGGATAATCCCTTTTGGCTGCCATCCCTTTTTATTCAATTTCAATCCTCTCACCGCATCTCTAACTGGACAAGTTTTTAGTGGCGTCCCTACCATGTGAACATGATTCAATCTGAGACAGTGTTAGTTTACCAAGGCCTTGTTCGTTTCTATCAGATTGGTGGGTCGGAACAATTCCTAACCGGATTGTTTCTCTAATTTATATAAACTTTGATTAGGGGGAACGATTCCGGGTGCAATTCGACATAAGCGAACAAGCCCTAAAGGGCAAAACAAAAATTGCAAAGGAAGTGACAGATGCTATTTTTTATTTTTTATTACTGTCTTCATTCTAAATAAATCAAAAAATCACCACTGATTTATAACGACTTAGGCCTTGTTTAGATGCAACTTAGTTTTTAAGAAAACAGTTTTTATCTTTTAGCTATGAAAAAACTTTTAGCTATGAGAGATCATCTTTTTGGTTTTTAAGAAACTGATAATCTAATTTCTATAAACTGAGTCATAAAGTGGTACGTTTGTAATCACCTCAATTTCTATAAACCGGTATCATAAAAATTGTGTGCTTCCAAATATGGCCTTAATTTTGTGAACATGGTGTAGCTAATGATCATAGAAGAAACATGAGAGCTCGTGATAATAAAAGCAAAAACTACATATAAAGTCAAATCTCTAATATACTTAAAGCATCAGTTTCATCGGCCGTCTCACGTCATAATTTTATAAAAAACCATCACCTTTTCTTTAATCGGCCAACACTTCTATCCTCCTCTTCCTAGCGTCAGGTCCGGAGGAGACGGTTCAGTCTATCACATGATCCGATTCTCCGCGCTTAACCGAACTCCATCGATATAAACTCCCTCCTCTACTTCCCCAATCAATCGCGCAGCCGCCGCCACTCCCCTCCTCTCTCCACATCGCAGGAGCTCAAGGCCACCACCAGCCACATCAAGCAGTTCTCGCAGGACCTCACCAAGGGCTTCACGTGCACCCAGAGTCGCGCCAATCTCGCGGCGGGGGAGCCACCGCCCACCGCACCCTCGGCACCGACACCGCCCTCGAGGCCCACACCCAGCGCCGCCGCTGCGCGTAGCTCGACCGCACCAAGTCCGATGCGCAAACTTGTTGTTTTCTAGGCGGCGGGGATGGCATGCTCGAGACGGCGTATGGCGTGCCAACTACGAGGAAACCTAGGCTACGACAATGATCGTTGTCCACGAACGCGAGCTTGTCCCACCGCACAACCTCCGCGAGACCTGCCGCGGAGAGCGATGCTAGATCGGAGTGGCGCAGGATGGTGGTGACGATGAAGTGTTGCTTCTCGTACGTGGCCGGCACCACACCCTACTATAGTCGTTGCTCTTCGGGCCCCTTTTCCGACGACGACTTCCATGCTGTCTCCACCGCCATCTCCGGGAAACCCCAGTAAGATATCCATCTGCCCATGTTTCTATCGCCACTCGCAGCCCAACTGCTCTACGAAATGCTCCTATAGCAGTATAGCCTGTATAGTTAGCCTACACAGTCTTGTCATTCTGTGTGCCTTTTCCATGTCCACTAATATATCGCAATAGTTGATGCAAAAGACAAGAACGTAGTAGCAAGGTGTCAAAAATACAGAAATATCAAGTAACTAGGAATCTCTAGGATCCAGCAAAGGATTAGGCCACTCTGAGTTAGTCAAGTGCAGATTTTTGTCTTTTGAGATGTCTTACCTGGTCTCACAATTAAGGCCTCGTTTGGTTACTGTGACTAAATTTTGGTTTGACTTCACTCCTAAGCAGTTTGTAGTTTCATGAGTTTTTTTCCGCGTTTTGATTTGGGCTGACAGTTGATTGAACCACTGCACAAAAGAGGGATTTTGAGTGATAATATTCAATTATTATTGTTGATTGAAAGGTAGGCTGATAGGTGGATTTTTGAGCAATAACCTTTAATCCAAAGTTTCCATTTAACATAGCATGTCACCATACATGTCAAGTTTACCTTTTGACTCAAGAGCACTTGCCATTGGATAACATTTGTTTATGGACTATCATGTCCATTTGAATAAAGCAAACACTGATTTCCACAAATGTTGTTTGGTTGGTACACTTGCATTTATGTATGTGAGAACTAATAATGCAATTCGTTCTTTATATTTTACTTAAATTCTGATGTCATTCAGGTTCTCGTGCAAGATTTTAACTATGTTGTCCAAGAAAATATTCTTCTTTGGGTAGTTCTTACATAATCATTTCCATGATATTACAATAAAGTATATGTTTACTTGTCATCCATTATATTTGGTGAAAATTTATACTCCTTTGTGATCTCAAATTGTTCATGTGCACGCCAAGAATCAACAATGAGTATACAGCAGGCAGATAATTCTATCCAAATATTATGCTGGTTCACTTTTTCTATTCCTGGTTTGGTCAAGACTGACATGCCAAACTTTTGGTAGTTTAGAATTCGCTGATTGCATAGGATTGGATCTCATAAGAGAATTTTCTTTTCCTATGCTGGGGGGCAAACCTAATCTTCTCCATCCAATTAGAAAATCTCCCAAGTGCACATTTTGCAGAAATACTTGGATGTACTGATTGCAGGATGCCATTTTAGTACATCTTCATTGATTTTTTTGAAGTTACCAACCCTTATTGTGGAAGAAAACATAATATGACTACATCAACTTTGCGTACTTTTTTCCTAAATGTATATCCTGTTAACCTAGAGTGAAATAAATGAACATATTTTGGCCTTGTAAAATCTTATTAGGTAATAAATGAGTGCGAAGTGTTTTATGAATGTAGCAATATTTCTGCTCGAAACCTTATGATGAAAATGAATACTTCTCCAATTCTGAAACATTAGAACCTTACTAAGGTCATCTGATACCCTTGCTACCTTACATGTGTTCCTTTTGTGCTTCATGCATTATTGTACAATAATGTTGATAGAGTAACAGGGACGAGGAGGCATGTATTTTTGTGTATTTGCCTCATGTTGTCATTTCTGGGGATGTACCTGATGATAACAATTATTAATCATGTTACGACAGTTGTCGGTTTTTCATTTCTTACTATTAGTTTATCATCATTTATTAATGTTGTTTATGTGTTCAACACCTATTAATATTAAGCTATCATGTCAGCATGGTCATTAATCTTCATTATTCTCGTAAACTAACAACTATGCATTGGACTGATGCTACTATATGTATTTTCTTTCAGGGGATCTACAAGAGAGGCAACATTGATTAAACTGGTTGATGCGTTAGAAAGTTTTATGCTCCATGGCCTTGTGGAGAACAAGTATGTTGTATTTTGTTAATGAGCTGTGAGCCTTAAATTATGAAATGGTGTAAGCATGTTTATTTTTGCTTATTTTCTTGTAAGTCATATTTTTTAATTACAATGAACTTAACAAACTTCCCATGTGTTACATGGTTACATTATATGCTATTAGGCTACCTCTCTTTCAGTTATGGTATGTTTTATCTGAATCCACTTGGTGAAATGTATAACCATAGTTTGTTTATACTCTCTTGAAGGTATGCCACTTTGCTGAGTAAATTCAACAATTATGTCAAAAGGGATCTACTAAGGAGCTTTTTCGGGCATCTCATGCCATTGGTATAATGGTATGTATACTGTCCCTGTTCACATTAAGTAGTTCAAATTAAATATAGTTGTTTTATGACACTGTATCAGGCCGTTTTTGTTTGGGTCATCAGGGTTACTGGCTATTACACTTGGTGCTTAGAACAGTTCACAAGAAATAGAGGAGTCACATCCCCAATTGTGTAGGCATGTAGGGTGCTTCAGGCTTGGTCTGATGCATCAAAGGTGATACATGTATGTATTCTTTTTTTGTCATTTGACTTCCAATCTTTATCTGCACTTTTAGTGAAATGAATCTAAATTGACCTTCTGTAGGCACTCGATTGTTTGGCTGTCATCACATTTGTTGGCGCAACTGATCTGGCTGAAACAGAGTCGTCTTTTGAAAGCCATGTGGGATGTGATTCATCCAAAATCTGGTTCAAATGTATTTTTTCCATTTACTTACTACCGTATTTTGCAAGCTGATGCTGGAAGGAGGTGCATCCAGTTTTCTACAATGGTTGAACATGGTTGGAATCTCGATAGGTGGGAACTGTTTGGAAACCTACGCCTCCTGTGTTAGCAGCTGTCGCATTGTTAACACATGGGGAAATGGTGGTTCTAAAAACAAGCTTTTCCTAGATATGCAAGAATTAAAAGCCAAAATATCAGGTTTGGCCTTGAATCTTTCTGCTGAGGTTGGGGGGAAAGGTGTAGATATGAAGAACCTTGCTGACCAAAGAGACTTGTTTCAACTTTTTACTCCAAAACATTTAGTTTTGCTCTGCTTAAGGTAAGTGTAGTGAGTATCTTCGATATTACTTTAACTACCATTTATGTTTGTCCTTTTGAAAATGTATTAACCATTAATTTTGCTGAGATAGAGCTAGATACTCATGTACCTCTATGTTTGTCCTTGTGATCTCTTGAAACTTGCTCTTAATTAAGACCTTTAGGCCTTGTAGAATTGTAGTCTTAATTTATATGATGGGTGACAGAGAAGTAGCTTTTTCTGAAATGGGATAATTGGATAAACTTTTTAGTATAATTTTGTGGAGTGTTATTGGTGCTGAAAAAGATCGAGGAAGATAGATTTGTACTTGTTAGTGTCCAGGGATTTGCAGAGGAAGCATTTTTTGGAAACTAGCAATTCCCTGATAGTGAGGACGTCATTTTCCCATCGGGAACCTTGCCCTTCTCCCCAATACATCTTTGCTTGTTTATAGTATGTATCTTGTTTCCGCCACATGAGTATGACCTTGTGCATCTTTTTGTTAAATTTGCAGTGTTAATGAATCAAAGTTGGATACGCGGTCTCTGGTCAATCTGGAGGTACCGGTAGCTCGTCTTCTCAAGGTGGTGGTTGTGTAGATAATCTGCTAACGCCCTTATGTACAAAGGCATATCTATCGTGTGATTTTTAATGCAATATAGTTATTTTGATTTCTTAACAACAATTTTTGTTCATACTTTTCGATGTTTACTTGAAATATCGAATCTATATTGTTCTACTGTTGTGCTATTGAAAGTCAAAACCAACTTCTATAGCTTAAGATCACTATGTTGTCCTTTGTTGGATTAACACTTTTTTGTTATTTCTATTTCTCAGATAAAATTGTTCTAAATCTGTCTGGACTGCTATTAGAGAAGAAGATTTGTAACGCGTTGTTGCAACCACTTCAACCGTTGCAACGCATGGGCATTATACTAGTCAAAGTCTAAGGGACACTTTAGAATAGATGTGTATTTGTACGAAATAACATTTGTAGTATTTTTAACTACTAGTCTACTGCCTTAACTCATGGTATCAACAACATTTCAACAAAATCATCTTGACTAAGAATGAAGAGGATGATACGTTGCCATGTGGGCTCATTATACTTATAATTGCTCACTGAATCGGGCTAGATAGTCTTTTAGACTTTGATTATTTCTTGTTATTCCAACTAGGTAAGTGCTCGTGCTTTGCCATGAGAGTTAAACGTTAACGATAAACATCACTATGATATGCACGGTTATCTTCCTAGGTCCTAGCACACGAGCGCAATGGCGTCCACCACCACCATCTTCCTCGTTGTCTTCATGCTCATTGCAGCGTCCGCAACGCGACGTGGTCCTGCTCACCTCGCGACCTGCACGCGCTGCTGAACGTGAAGCAGGCGCTCCCCAACTAATGCGCGTGGGAGCACCTTTGGTGCAACGACGTCGGGCCAGCGTGTAAACATCGTCGTCATCGACGGCGCAGATGACGTGCATGGCCAGATCCCATCCACGGTGGGCGGGCTCACGGAGCTCATGTTGCTAACCCTATGACCGCATCTATCCCAAATCCATTTTCATCATTGTACACCATTATGTGAGGTTAGAGAATTATTCCTTTTTGTTTAAGAAAGATCATGCATATGATGAAACCAGTACCTAGACGAAAGAAGAAGGCAAATATATTAGATGTAATTGCACAATGTCATGAAAGTAGGATATGTGAACCCAGGATATCTTAACCCTGGATTAAAAATGTTGAATATGATACTTTATATGTTCTAGTAAATCAAACACACATTTATGTATTTTTTAGATTATGAAGAAACTTTGAAATGTTTGATCTCTGTTCATGCACATACTTTTGGCTGGTACCTTCTCTAGTTATGTGCTCATGCGTTACGACGACATCCAAATTATTCAATAAATGTTAGTGCACAAAGATAACATGAAAATGAACAACATATAAATCATCAACCCCAATATCTCACAAATTTACACTAATAACATGAAATGTGTACGTAATTCAAATAATGATAATTTGTTTTCTAACATGCTTGTTTACAGACATCTTCATTTGGTGAAGTGAGAAGCTTCACCAGGATGGGAAGCACCAATATTTACAACTGGCAATGGTGTCCTCTGTAGAGATAATGTTTGAGGGAGCCCATGCTACCTCATACTGTGGCCACAATAAAACCAGAAAAGAAAAAGGTAAGTTTTCATCATAAATAGATCAGGATTAACACCATTCAATCTTTAGGTAAGTTGACGATTCTTCACTCATTGATAGATTGGGATTATAACAACATACAATCTTCAATCAAGCAAGTAAAGTGGCATTGTTATGTTTGAGCAGTAGCAACACTACAACCAATTTTGAGTTTACAATATATCTACAAACAATATCTATGTCTGCATTCTGTAATGCACGTACATAATCATAAAGCTAATGCAAAAGTTTAAGACTGAATGTGCCTCAAAAGTAGTTTCCTGTAATACCTGAGCTGAGGGTAGTCCTCCATGGAGAGCAATTGTACCAAGGAAGGCAAAACTCCACATTTAATAACCTCCTTATTTGGGGGATCCATTGTTGATGACCAGAGAAGATAAACATATTGTCGGTGTTTCGGACCCGGGGGACCCTCAACCGAACCGACTAGTGAATTTTATGCCGCGTGTCCCTGCCTAGATGGGTTGATGCAAGATGAAACACAAGAGGGAGGATGAGGCTTATATTATCTTGCACCGGGGTGCTTGTAGTAGGGGTTACAAGCTTCATGAGAGAGGGAACGGGTCCCTGGTTCCTTGAGAGGTCTAGTGTTGTGAAGAGGAGTTTGTTGTTTTTGCGAGCTATCTCAGTCCGTCTTTCAAGCGTCCCCGTGGGAAGGCCCTGGGCATCTCCTTTTATAGATACAAGGAGGTGACCCAGCTGTACATATGGGGGTGTTGCTATGTGCTAACGTGGCCGGCGGAGAAGTGCTTGAGCCCTGTAGAATCATGGCTGGCGGTGCGGCCCTAGGTCCTGCTGACGTTCCTTTGATTTCGTAGAGAGCTTGAGGATAGTCGACGTCAAGAGCGCATGCCGGGGATCATCATTACCTGTTACCGAAGTAATTTGATGTGATACCGGTCTTGTTCCTTCGTAGCCTAAGGTGGCTAGCTAGGTGTAGGATAATGTCGCTTTCCCCGCTCACGCAGTCGGTCCGAGGCCGTCTCGAGCGAGGCGGTGACCTCTCCCAGGGCTGAGGCTGAGCTCGGGCGAGGCGGTGTCTCCTCCCGAGACCGAGGCTGAGGCCGAGGCCTAGGTCGGGCGAGGCGGAGACCTCCTCCCGAGAACGTGGCTAAGGCCGAGGCCTGGGTCGAGCGAGGCAGAGACCTCCTCTCGAGGCCGGAGCTAAGGCCGAGGCCTGGGTCGGGCGAGGTGATGACCCCTCCCGAGGCTGAGGCTGGGGTCGGGCGAGGCGGAGCTCCCTGTGGCGCCCGAGGCTAAACTCGGGAGAGGCGGTGACTTACTGTTGTTAGTCTTACCTTGGTGGTTGGCACAGTGGTGGGAAAAGGGTGAATAGTGTTGTCATCCCGTCAGAACGATCAGTAAAAGGGTGAAGTGACTGCGGTCACTTCGACCTTGCCAACTGAGGTGCGCGCGTCAGGATAAGGTGTCAGACGATCCTCGTATTAAATGCGCACGTGATACGGTCGGCGGTAAGGTGGTTTGGCCGAGGCCGCTATATGACAAAGTTTACCCGAGCTTTACCTCGGGCGAGTCGGGAGTGCGCCCACCACCTGGGGGGACCCTCGGGCGAGCCGTGAATTTGCACGGGGCCACTGCTGCTGCCCGAGGCTGGGCTCGAGCGAGACGGGATCACATCCCTTGGTAGACAAGGCTTTTAACTCTGATTCGCGCTTATCGGTCTTTTTAAAGATGTTCTTCCAGCCATGTTTTAGGACTATCGGGGGTACCCCTGATTATGGTACCCGACAGTAGCCCCCGAGCCTCAAAGGGAGTGTAGGCAATCGCTTGGAGGTTCTACCGGACTTTTGCAAGGCAACTGATCTTTTTTAGCAGTATTTTGTTCCGATGGGTGCACGCGAGCGCACCCGTCGGGTGTAGCCCCTGAGGCCTCGGAGGAGTGGTTTGACTCCTCTGAGGTCTTAATTCTTCGTGTGATTCCTCGGTCGGCCTTGTTGTTCCCTCATGCGGCCTGGCCACAGCCCGGGTGCGTGGTCAAAGGGAAATGTGCCCTTGGGCCATTTCTAAGTATTTTGGTGATTGAGTGCCAACACAAGTGCTTTTGTGTTAATCTATGCTAAGTGGTGGACAAAGTGCAAATCAAGTCAAAAGGTATGTTTCTAGACTTAGTACAGTGTTTTATGGACTAATGTATTGTGTCTAAGTGCTGGAAATAGGAGAAATCGAATTGGATAAGAGATGACTTTGTTCAGCCAAAGTCTACGCAGTCTGGGTGCACCGGACTGTCCGGTGCGCCAGGCTGGCTCTAGCGAACATGCTGCTCTCGGGACTTCGACGGCGGTGTACGGTATAAATCACCGGACTATCCGGTGGTGCACCGTCCGGTGAGCCGTTCACAGGTGAAGTCGTCGGTCTCGGGAAGCCATCAACGGCGTACAACTATAATTCACCGGACTGTCCGGTGAGGCACCGGACTGTTCGGTGAGCCAAAGGTCAGCCGGGGCAATGGTCGGCCGAGGATTCCGCGTGTGACGCGAGCACCGGACTGTCCGGTGTGCACCGGACAGTGTCCGGTGCGCCAACGGCTCTGAATCTCCAACGATCGGCTTCGCCAAATAAGGAAACAAATCCGCACCGGACAGTGTCCGGTGGTGCACCGGACTGTCCGGTGTGCCAGTCGACAGAAGGCAAGAATTGCCTTCCTACAATGCTCTCAACGGCTCCTAGCTGCCTTGGGGCTATAAAAGGGACCCCTTGGCGCATGGAGAAGACATCCAAGCATTCTTTGAGCATAGTTGATCACTCACATTTCGTTCTTGCGCACTTGTTCGACATTCTTAGTGATTTGAGCTCCGTTCTAGTGAGAAACTCGTGATAGTCTCTTGAGCTCAAGTCTGGGTCTTGTGTGTGCGTATTTGCTGTGATCTTTGTGTCTTGTGTGAGTTGCTCATCCCTCCCTTACTCCGCGCTTCTTTGTGAAACATCTTTGTAAGGGCGAGAGACTCCAAGTTGTGGAGATTCCTCGCAAGCGGGATAAAGTAAAGCAAGCAAAACACCGTGGTATTCAAGTAGGTCTTTGGAGCGCTTGAGAGGGGTTGATTGCAACCCTCGTCCGTTGGCACACCACAACGTGGAGTAGACAAGCGTTGGACTTGGCCGAACCACGGGATAAACCACTGTGTCTATCTGTGTTGATCTTCTTATGGTTATTGTGTTTTGCTAAGACTCCTCTCTAGCCACTTGGCATTACTATGCTAACTCCTAATCAAGTTTTTGTGGCTATAAGTTTGTAAGTTTTACAGGATCACCTATTCACCCCCCCTCTAGGTGCTCTCAATTGGTATCGGAGTCGTTCTCTTCACAAAGGGACTAATCGCCCGAAGAGATGGATCCTAAGGGCAAGGTGTTGGGGACTTGTTCTCAAGTGCTATGAGTTAAGAACAAGGCAACATAGAAAATGTTAATCGTTAAGGTCCTTCGTCCTCCGAAGCATTATTTCCCTTAGGATATAATGGTTTACGGACGAAGGTTATGAAGGACGTACCTTCATAAATTCATTAAACAATGACGAAGGATGAAATATAGAGAATATAAAAGACAACATGAATAATTGTATATTATTATTAGGTATAAACAGAAATATCGTTGAATTACAAGTGTACCTTCAATCGGAATGAGATGACAGTACAAGCGTGACGCAAAAAGCGAATGCCAAGTCAGCGTGAACAGTACGGGAGTACTGTTCACCTATTTATAGGCACGGGACGCAGCCCGTACAAGATTACATTAATGCCCTTTACACTTGATAATAATCCTATAGTAATCTGTCGAGGTCTAAATAGCCTTTTCATCTTTAAGTCGGTTTCAACTGCTGCTGTCTCGCCGAAGCTTTCCTGCTTACACCTTCGGCGCTTCACCAACCTTCGTATTATTCTGGTCTACTGTGATGTCTGACTTGAGTCCGAAGATACCTGTTCACACATTATACTCCAGAAACACTATTAAATCCTGTTTTTGAGGACCTTCGGATGCCGAAGGTCCCCAACAGTAGCCCCTCGCAATATTAATTTGTTCAAAATAATAAATTTAGATTGCGATCTGGACGAAGGCTTTACGCCGAAGGTCCGAAAAAACACCTTCCCTTTGCTAGAATAGCAACATTCACTGACAAGCGGGGTCTTTCAATTTTCAACGCACTTGGCATATAAATATGGCCATACCGCAAGCGCATTTGACACGCTCTCTGGCCAACTGCTTCCGCTCACTAAAATTTTAGCTCTTGTGCACTACGATTTGCTAAGCTTTTAGTTTTGAAGCTTCGGCTTTGAAAATAGTTTTTTAGTGTCTCCGAAGATGTCCGAAGATAAGAAGACTGCTGCTGAGACGAAACTGAGTCTCGACGAAGAGAAAAATTTGGGGTTTCTTATAGCGATGTCAAAGACCAACACAGAAAAAATCACCAAGGAGATTCTGGAAGGATTGTCTGAGGATACAGGTGACAGTGACAGCTATGATGTGGACAGTGGTGGGGAAGACTCCGAAGATCGTCCCTGGCGACCAAGCCATTCAGTTTATGGTAAATCAACTATCAAAGAAAATCATCTTGCTAATATGAGAGGAAGGTATTTCCGGGATTTGTCCATTGTGAGGGCGGACGAAGGGGAAAAAACTTGCCCACATCCCGAAGAGAATGAAGTTGTAGTATACCGAAGCTTTTTGAAAGCTGGACTGCGATTTCCCTTGAGCAGCTTCGTTGTGGAGGTGCTGAAAATATTCGAAATTTATCTCCATCAACTTACCCCCGAGGCGATTATAAAGCTGAATATCTTCGTGTGGGCCGTGAGAAGCCAAGGTCTGAAGCCTGATGCAAAAAGCTTCTATAATATACACGAATTATCATATGAGACAAAACCTTGGGGTAAGGAACAGTATCACAATAATTTTGGTTGCTACAGTTTTGTTTCTCGGTCCGGGTCAAGCTGCCCCGTGCCAACCTTTCGAAAGAGATGGCCCGGCGACTGGATGACATAATGGTTTTATGTGAAGAATAATCTGACAATACGAGAAGATATCAAAGGTATAATTATGCGCCCTATCTGGCAAAGCTTCGGCCTTCGGAGGCCGAAGGTTGAAATGAATGAAGCTGCCGAAGAATGCCAGAGAGCCTTCGGCGCAGTCTGCTCTTTCATTGGAACGAGAGACTTAGTACAAGAGCATATTGCCTTCAGGGTATGGCCGCTCGCGGAGAAATGGGAAATGCCACAAGAAACCGTAAAAGAGGCCGACGAAGGTGGACTTATCAGGTTGAAGTACACTTTTAAATTTGGAGATAAGTTTGTTGAGCCAGATGATGACTGGTTAAAAAGTATTGAAAATTAAGTGATGAACTGCTTGGGGCTTATTCGAAGGCCGAAGACACTGCAATGTCAGCAGCCTTCGGAGGCCGAAAAAAGAAGAGGCTAAATCGGGTATTTGATGCAATCGGGTTTGTCTACCCTGACTATTGCTATCCCATTCGAAGGCAGAAGAGGAAAAACACAACCTCTGCAAAAGAAGAAGCTGCAACTGTTCCTAGCGAACCAAAACCGAAAAGAAAGAAGTTAAAGGTCCTTACACATCGGCCGCGCTATATTGAACCAGCTTCGGTGCCCGAGTTTGCCGGAGAAACTTCTTCGGCCACCGAAGCCGAAAAACCAGCCGAGCCAATCATGCTGCCAGAAGTCGCAGAAACGGCCGAAGTGCCAACAAAGATGGAATTGGAACAATTAAAGATTTTGTTATCAGAAACGAAAGAGAAGGCCGAAGCACCGTCCACAGAAAAAATGGAAGAGGTAAAAGAAGCAACTGAAGGATCCAAAACATCAGAAGTTTTGAGTCCTGCAGCAAACATTGAGACAGTAAAAAATCAAAAAGTGCCAGCAGTGACTCCAAAAAGAAAGAGAATGGCTAATGTGCTAGATGTACTGGAAACGATCAAATCTTCAAGCACACCTCCGAAGAGGGTTTCTGTCATTTCTGAAACAACTGAAATTTCTGGTTCTAAAGCTCCCGGGCAAGTGACTGAAGCCGAAGCTGGGCCCTTAGAGCCTGCAAAGATAAAATCCTTGGAAAGCGAGGCAGAAAAAATAACAAAGCCAACTTTTGTTGAAGAAACCGGTGTCATCGCCCCCGAAGCATCCCCCAAAGTTCGTGATTATATTGTTCGTCATGCTTCGGGGAAAAACTATCAGAAAAAGAAGAGCAAGAGGCCCAGCACTACGCCCAAAAACTGAAATATCCAAAGGGGGCGTTAATATTCAATGGCAGTGGAGAAGAAGACTTCTTGTATTGCCTCCCCGACAGCAAGGAAATTTATGTCTGCCGGGAGATGAGCAGGAGCTTCGGATTCCCAACTTTAGAAGACGGGCTCTCGGTGCTGTCAAAGAACGATCTGGCCGACAGCCTAGCTTACAATAGTTTAAAGGTACGACAAATGAAATCCTTGTATTTTTTGTTGAGTCCAAAATTTCTCGTTTGTTTAAACCTATTGACGCACACATATTTCTCTTTGCAGGGCCTGATACTTAGCAATGCCCTTAGGGCACAGAAAGATGCTGAAGACGAAGGGTGTTCTATAGCCCTGAGCAACCTTCGTTCCGAAGTTATTGAACTGAGGAACGAAGGTCTTGAAAAAGATAAAATATTACACTCATTGATAAATAAAATAAAGGAAGACGAAGCTGCTTTTAAAGGTCAAGCTGAAGCTCAGAAGCGGGAAATTGAAGATCTTCGGAAACAACTGGCCAAAGCCAAGGAAGAACGCATACTTGAAGAAACAAAGCGAGAACTCAACGACCAATGGGCCGATCACCTAGAAATAACTGTTGAAGAGCTTCGTTCGTCAAAAAAGAGATGCTATAACAAATCTATAGAGTGTGTTAAGAAGTTAAAAGCTAGCTTCGCCAGGGTTGGCGCCTTCTCGAGCGAAGAAAACTTTACGAGAGGCAATCCCGAAGGTCCCATCGAGTGGATCGACCACGAAGCTGAGGCCTTCGAAGAAATTTTAAATAGTCGAGGAGATATATGTGCCTTCTCTGGTGCCAGAGGGATTGCCACCATCTTAGAGAAGAAAGGCTGCGAACATGTAAAAATTTTAGCACAGTCCGAGGCTGCTTTGTCCTTTGAAGATGCAAGAGATCCTTCGGCCGAAGCTAGTATAATTGGTGGAAATTTTTTTACCGATATCTGGGATAATGGTGGCCGAGAAATGGCCGGAGAAATTATTCGAAGAAGTGAAAAGGGGATTCACGATGCTAGAGAAATAGCTGAGGTTGCTGAAAAGAGCGCAGAGGCCGAAGGTCAATTAGGTATTAACTAATGGTTTTTATTGTGTTGTAATCTTTAGCCTTTAAAATTTGTTTGTGATTTGTAATAGCAATGTAGCCGTATCCTGTCTTACTTCAGATCCTGCTAAAACGTCTTCAGGCCCTCAGCCGAAAGGAGACGACGAAATTAAAAAGATGGCTGAAGATATTATGGACGAAGTCGTCAATCGACTCCTGAATGAGGCTGCAGAAGTCGTTTTGAGAGAAGATTAAATATTTTTGTGAAAACTTCTGAAATGTAATCTACTGTAACATTTTGTAACCGCAAATGTAATATACCTATTTTTGTTAGTCAATTCTTTACGATGCATGAAACTTTACACGTACCGCTTTTGAGTCTTTGACGAAAAAACACCTTCCCTTCTTTTCATGCTTCGTGAAGAAGAATTTTTCATTGTCACAACATCCAATGTTCTGATGAATAATATCCAGGCTTCGTAAAAATATTTTCCGAAGCTACCCTTCCGAAGATCAATGATGTATCTTTTTGTGACTGATTTCTCTCTTTTTTCAAAGCGTTCTTCCGTAGATTAATAATGTGTCCACCTCTTGTGCCATGTGCAAAATGATGTATGATGCTTATGCTATGCGAAATGATGCGATGATGTTATGTTATGTGAGATGATGTTTACTCCGAAGATACATACGCATCCCTGCAATAAAACACAATCTTTTATAAGCCTCCCTTAGGAGCTTCTTCGCCTTTTACTTCAGCGGAATCAGCGTTTATTTTTCGCTGTAAGCCTCCCTTAGGAGCTTCTTCGCCTTTTACTTTCAGCGGTATTCGCGTTGACTTTTCGCGCTTCGCCCTTTACTTAGGCGGTATCAGCGTTGACTTTTCGCTGTATGCTCTGCATTCCCTTTGGAACGACTTTGGAGCAGAAAACTTACACTACGCTCCCTTTGGAACGACTTTTTTGTGACTTCGGTAAACTTACTCTGCGTTCCCTAGAACGACTTTTTGTTGCTTCGAAGAATTTTCGATAGTTCGAAGGTCGTCTTTGTCATCACAAGTCTTTGAATTTTAATCAATATATGCCTGTGAAGAAAATATATTTACCTTGTAGGAATCAACGAAACTAATTACATGAAACCTAAACAATGTCCTTTATTACAGAAAATAAAACTGAATGAAAAAGATTGCTATTAAGGTAGGATATTTGTCAATAGATGTGCTTTGACTCTGGCATAGTGCTATTGACTGTACGAGCTTCGGACTGCTCTCTGAAGTCCCTCTGGTGTGGAGCATACTGGCTCCCTTCTGGCTACTGGCCTTGTTGCAACGGAGGTGGAGGCGGAGGCTGTTGCCAGGAAGCTTGAGGCTGACTTGCCGAAGCAACAGAAACTGCAGGATGATTGCCCACATATTCTGGGATGTAGGGCGAATGATACGAAGCTGTATGCATGACCTGCTTCGGCTGAGCTTGTTGTGCTGCTGCTTCAGCTATTTCCTTTTGCTTCTGAATAGTAACATGGCACATCCTGGTAGTATGGCCTTTGTTCTCACCGCAGAATAAGCAAAAGATTCTTCTTGGTTGATCGCCAAATCTTCCTCCAAAGCCCCTGGCGCCTCTGCCTCTTGGAGCTGGTGGTCGGAAGGAGCTTTGCTGTTGCCCCGAAGCCTGTGAGGAACATTGTGGCCTTTGCTGTTGGCTTCCTCTATCATCATTTTGTGTAGAGTTATGAATTGATCTCACGTGCCTCGGGTAAAACCTCCCTCCGAAGCCCCTGATCATTTCAGAAAACCTGAAAGCCTCCTCCCTTCTTTGGCGAAAATCGTTATCGGCCCGAATGTACTCGTCCATCTTCTGGAGCAGCTTCTCCAAAGTTTGAGGAGGCTTCCGAGCGAAGTACTGAGCTGACGGTCCTGGTCGAAGTCCCTTGATCATGGCCTCAATGACAATTTCATTGGGCACCGTTGGTGCCTGTGCCCTCAAACGCAAGAACCTTCGGACATACGCCTGAAGGTATTCTTCGTGATCTTGGGTGCACTGGAACAGAGCCTGAGCAGTGACCGGCTTCGTCTGAAATCCTTGAAAGCTGGTTAACAACAAATCCTTCAGCTTCTGCCATGAAGTGATCGTTCCTGGTCGAAGGGAGGAATACCAGGTTTGAGCAACACTCCTGACAGCCATAACGAAAGATTTGGCCATGACTGAAGCATTGCCGCCATACGAAGATACTGTTGCTTCGTAGCTCATCAAAAACTGCTTCGGGTCTGAGTGGCCATCGAATACGGGAAGCTGGGGCGGCTTGTAGGACGGAGGCCAAGGTGTAGCCTGCAGCTCAGCGGACAGAGGAGAAGCATCATCAAAAACGAAATTCCCATGATGGAAATTGTCATACCAGTCATCTTCGTTGGGAAAACCCTCCTGATGAAGGTCTTGGTGCTGAGGCCTTCGGTGCTGCTCATCCTGGGCAAGATGACGAACTTCTTCAGAGGCTTCGTCTATCTGTCTCTGCAGTTCAGCTAGCCTGGCCATCTTTTCTTTCCTCCTCTGTACTTGTTGATGAAGCATCTCCATATTTCTGATTTCTTGATCTATCTCGTCCTCTGGTGGTGTCGGGCTTACAGCCTTCCTTTTCTGGCTTCGGGCCTCCCGCAGGGAGACTGTCTCCTGATTGTGGTCCAGTGGTTGCAGAGCTGCAGCCCCAGTCGCTGAAGCCTTCTTCGGCGCCATAACGAAGGTTTATGATCGCCGAAGGTGTTCAAAAAACTCAGAGTGGAAGTGAGTTCACCGGAGGTGGGCGCCAATGTTGGGGACTTGTTCTCAAGTGCTATGAGTTAAGAACAAGGCAACATAGAAAATGTTAATCGTTAAGGTCCTTCGTCCTCCGAAGCATTATTTCCCTTAGGATATAATGGTTTACGGATGAAGGTTATGAAGGACGTACCTTCATAAATTCATTAAACAATGACGAAGGATGAAATATAGAGAATATAAAAGACAACATGAATAATTTTATATTATTATTAGGTATAAACAGAAATATCGTTGAATTACAAGTGTACCTTCAATCGGAATGAGATGACAGTACAAGCGTGACGCAAAAAGCGAATGCCAAGTCAGCGTGAACAGTACGGGAGTACTGTTCACCTATTTATAGGCACGGGACGCAGCCCGTACAAGATTACATTAATGCCCTTTACACTTGATAATAATCCTATAGTAATCTGTCGAGGTCTAAATAGCCTTTTCATCTTTAAGTCGGTTTCAACTGCTGCTGTCTCGCCGAAGCTTTCCTGCTTACACCTTCGGCGCTTCACCAACCTTCGTATTATTCTGGTCTACTGTGATGTCTGACTTGAGTCCGAAGATACCTGTTCACACATTATACTCCAGAAACACTATTAAATCCTGTTTTTGAGGACCTTCGGATGCCGAAGGTCCCCAAGGGGATTGTGATCAATGATAAGGAGAAGGAGTCCTTCATCAACGAGCCGAAGGATGACAAGCCTACCGACTCGGGCTCGGGCCACAAACGAAAAGACAGGAAGAAGAAGAAGAAGACAAGACGCATCAAGGAGATCGTCTACTACGACGACAGCGACTACGACAAAAGAAAGACGGTTAACTCAAACTTCTCTTTCGATTATTCGCGTATTCCGCATAGCTCAAATACACATTTGCTTTCCATTCCTCTTGGCAAACCTCCACACTTTGATGGGGAGGACTACGAATTTTGGAGTCACAAAATGTGTAGTCACTTGTTCTCTCTCCATCCAAGCATATGGGAGATTGTAGAGAGTGGAATAAAATTTGATAGCTCGGATAGTCCCATGTTTATAAATGAACAAATCCATAAAAATGCACAAGCTACTACTGTCCTTTTAGCATCTTTGTGCAGGGAAGAGTACAATAAGGTGAGCGGCTTGGACAATGCCAAGCAGATCTGGGACACCCTCAGGATCTCACATGAGGGGAACGATGTCACCATGCTCACCAAAATGGAGTTGGTGGAGGGCGAGCTTGGAAGATTCGCAATGATAAGGGGAGAGGAGCCAACCCAAACATACAACCGGCTCAAGACCCTCATCAACAAGATAAGGAGCTACGGAAGCACGCGTTGGACGGACCACGACGTCGTTCGCCTAATGCTAAGGTCTTTTACTGTACTTGATCCACATCTGGTGAACAACATTCGTGAAAATCCTAGGTACACCAAGATGTCGCCCGAAGAAGTTCTTGGAAAGTTCGTAAGCGGGCGAATGATGATCAAGGAGGTGAGATACGTGGACGACGCGTTGAATGGTCCAATCAATGAGCCTCAACCTGTTGCTCTCAAGGCAACGAGGAGCAAGGAGGCGCTACCTAGCAAGGTGGCACAAGTTGAGGCGGCAGGGCTCAATGATGAAGAGATGGCCCTCATCATCAAGCGCTTCAAGACGGCGCTAAAGGGTCGCAAGGGGCAGCCAAGCAAGACCAAGACAAAGGGGAAGCGCTCATGCTTCAAATGTGGTAAGATTGGTCATTTTATCGCTAACTGTCCCGATAATGATAGTGACCAGGAACAAGGGAACAAGAGGGAGAAGAAGAAGGCATACAAGAAGGCTAAGGGCGAGGCACACCTTGGCAAGGAGTGGGACTCGGATTGTTCATCATCCGACTCCGACAATGAAGGACTCGCCGCCACCGCCTTCAACAAGTCATCCCTCTTCCCTAACGAGCGTCACACATGCCTCATGGTGAAGGAGAAGAAGGTATGTACTCGAGACAATTCTACTTATGCTTCTTCAAGTGAGGATGAGTCTAGTGATGATGATGAAATAGATTATTCTTGTTTATTCAAGGGTCTAGATAGATCCAAGGTTGATAAGATTAACGAATTAATTGATGCCTTGAATGATAAGAATAGATTATTAGAGAAGCAAGATGATCTTTTATATGAAGAACATGATAAGTTTGTAGAGGCTCAAAAATCCCTTGCTTTAGAAATCAAGAGGAATGAAATGCTTTCTTGTGAACTATCTACTTGCCATGAGACAATTTCTAGTTTAAAAGATGTTAACAATGATTTAAATGCTAAACTAGAAGTAGCAAATAGATCTAACTCTTGTGTAGAACACGTTGTGATTTGCACTAGGTGTAAAGATTTTAATGTTGATGCTTGTAGTGAACACCTAGTGTCTATTGCAAAGTTAAATGATGAACTAGCTAGTCTTAATGGCCAACTTAAGACTAGCAAGAGTGAATTTGATAAGTTAAAATTTGCAAGGGATGCCTACACGATTGGTAGACACCCCTCAATTAAGGATGGACTTGGCTTCAAGAGGGAAGCCAAGAACTTAACAAGCCATAAGGCTCCCATCTCCGCCAAGAAGAAAGGGAAGGCCCCTATGGCTAGTAGTGCTAAAAAGAACCATGCTTTCATGTATCATGATAGGAGACATTCTAGGAATGCCTATAGAAGTTATGATGCTTTTGATTCTCATGCCATGTTTGCTTCTAGTTCTTCCTATATGCATGGTAGAGATATGTCTAGGAGAAATGTTGTTCATCATATGCCTAGGAGAAATGTTGTTAATGTTCCTAGGAAAATTAATAAACCGTCAACAATATATCATGCTTGCAATGCTTCATTTGCCATTTGTAGAAAGGATAAGAAGGTAATTGCTAGGAAATTAGGGGCAAGATGCAAGGGAGATAAAACTTGCATTTGGGTCCCTAAGACCATTGTGACTAACCTTGTAGGACCCAACAAGAGTTGGGTACCTAAAACCCAAGCCTAAATTTGCCTTGCAGGTTTATGCATCCGGGGGTTCAAGCTGGATTATCGACAACGGATGCACAAACCACATGACGGGGGAGAAGAAGATGTTCACCTCCTACGTCAAAGAACAAGGATTCCCAAGATTCAATCATATTCAGTGATGGGAACCAAGGCAAGGTAAAAGGGTTAGGGAAGATTGCTATTTCATCCTAGCACTCTATTTCTAATGTGTTTTTAGTTGAGTCGCTTGGATATAATCTGTTATCCGTTAGTCAACTGTGTAAAATGGGATATAATTGTTTATTCACAAATGTAGATGTGTCTGTCTTTAGAAGGTGTGATGGTTCACTAGCTTTTAAGGGTGTACTAGACGACAAACTTTATTTAGTTGATTTTGCAAAAGAGGAGGCCGGTCTAGATGCATGCTTAATTGCTAAGACTTGCATGGGCTGGTTGTGGTATCGCCGTTTAGCACATGTGGGGATGAAGAACCTTCACAAGCTTCTAAAGGGAGAACACGTGATAGGTCTAACTAACGTGCATTTTGAAAAAGATAGACCTTGTGCAGCTTGTCAAGCAGGCAAACAGGTGGGAAGCTCTCATCACACCAAAAATGTGATGACCACATCAAGACCTTTGGAGATGCTTCATATGGACCTCTTCGGACCCGTCGCCTATCTAAGTATAGGAGGAAGTAAGTATGGTCTTGTTATAGTTGATGATTTTCCCCGCTTCACTTGGGTATTCTTTTTGCAGGATAAATCTGAAACCCAAGGGACCCTCAAGCGCTTCCTAAGGAGAGCTCAAAATGAGTTTGAGCTCAAGGTGAAAAAGATAAGGAGCGACAACGGGTCCGAGTTCAAGAACCTTCAAGTGGAGGAGTATCTCGAGGAGGAAGGGATCAAGCACGAGTTCTCCGCTCCCTACACACCACAACAAAATGGTGTGGTAGAGAGGAAGAACAGGACGCTCATCGATATGGCGAGGACGATGCTTGGAGAGTTCAAGACCCCCGAGCGCTTTTGGTCGGAAGCCGTGAACACGGCTTGCCACGCCATCAACTGGGTCTACCTTCACCGCCTCCTCAAGAAGACTTCGTATGAGCTTCTAACCGGTAACAAACCCAATGTGTCTTACTTTCGTGTATTTGGGAGCAAGTGTTATATTCTTGTGAAGAAAGGTAGAACTTCTAAATTTGCTCCCAAAGTTGTAGAAGGGTTTTTATTAGGTTATGACTCAAATACAAAGGCGTATAGGGTCTTCAACAAATCATCGGGTTTGGTTGAAGTCTCTAGCGACGTTGTATTTGATGAGACTAATGGCTCTCCAAGAGAGCAAGTTGTTGATCTTGATGATGTAGATGAAGAAGACGTTCCAACGGCCGCGATACGCACCATGGCGATTGGAGATGTGCGGCCTCAGTGAAGCGTCCCGATCCTCTGGGACTCAAATGTGATACAATTACTAGTCCCAGGAGGCTAGTAAACACATTTATACATCAGATGATTCCAGATCTGCTTAAACGAGACCAACCTATAAAGGTGGCGAACAACTTTAAGAGTTGGTCCACAACTCGGGACATATCATCAGAGTGGGGCTGAAGCAGCCCGATATACACAGTGAAGCAAATCAGCGGTCCAACAGCCACATGCAAGATTGGGAACAGTCGTAACTCTTACCCGATCTCCTTTTTCTGAAAAACAACAAATAAGCAAGGGTGAGTACAAACGTACTCAGCAGCCCACCTTCACCCGCGGAATGGGGAAATCAGATATAATGCATGGAATATGTGGAGCTCAGGATATTTTGCAGAAACAACAATATTTTATGCAGAGTTGTTTTGAAAAACATTTTGTATTTTTGCAAAGCGCATCCTCTCCAAAAGGAGCAGGAAGTTTTTCAGTATTATAACAAAATCCCCTGGACTAAACCATCCAGGTATCTCAGCAGTTTCCCACTAGTTTTCATTTTCAAAAACAGCTATTGGACTTCCCGTCCACCATAGCTCACGGCTCAACCGCCGGTCCTTATAAAAACCACTTTTCTCAAACGCACCTTTTTTTGAAACAAAACACTAATTGCCATACCACACCAGACTCGTCCATTCCTGTGGACACAGACTATTCGAATAGGTTTTCAAACTCTGCGCAGAGGTGTACACTTTACCCACTAGTCCGGCTCTGCGATCTCATGATCAATGAGATCCGAATCCGAATCTCTTTCTTTCCTCGCACGTCCTAACCTTAACGGTTATCCGGAAGGAGTCAGGCCACCGCCATGTCCAAACCGGACAAAACTTTCCCCCTCCTTATCCTCCCGGTGCTCCCCAGCCTTCATAACCCTGGGGTTGGACCGTACGAGTTCAGATTGAGTGACTGCCCACACAGTCTCAAGTGGTTGTACTATTAAAGAGTACAGGTAGTGAAGATGACAAACCGGTCCTTATATGAGGGGACAATCCTTCTGCTCACGCCTAAACCAGCTGAGCCATCACCTTAGGCCCTCCCCTAAACCAGGGAGTCCTTGATCATCCCTACTCAAAGGTGATAAGGGTGAAAACCCTTCATCAAACACATTTTGAAAAGCATTTTCTTTTGAAAACTCACACCTTTCCTCAAATCATTTGTAACAATTATATCAGGGATTGATTGCGGCAACCGGCTGGGTGGCCATAATAACTTGTCTTAAAATCATATTATGCATAAAATAATAGGCTGAGGGTTGTGGTTGTAAAACATAGGTAATTTATGCATCAAAGGGATCCAGTGAGCTTGCCGTGCTTATTCGGCGAAGGGGGAAGGGGAGCTCGCGGAACTGGCTTCTAGCTCCACTGCCTGGCGTAGACTTGCAGATCTGGCCTCCACGAGACGGCACGAACGCTCCGATAACTATGCAACATGAACAAGCAAACATACAAACAAGCAAGTATACCAACAAATATTTAGTATAGTGGTCATAATAGCGATATATGGATGGGTAGAGTCTTGAGTAGAATCTATGTCATGTGGTGTTGTGATATTACTAGTGGTGGAGCGGAGGTGCTTACCAGGAGGGTGGACTGGAGGCGAAGCGACACTATGCGTGTAGCCGGCAGAGCAGAGTAACTGAGTGGGTGGGGTGTTTGCCTTAGCTGAGGGTGTTGAGTGTGTGTGGAGAGGGAGAGGGTAGCTGGGTGTATTTATAGCTGGGTGTATGTGGTGTAGCACAGTGAAGTTCACTGTTGGTGAGAATAGTGACGAATGAATCGTCTGACTTAGTATGAACAGGAGAGTTATATGCAGAATATGGGACAAGAGTATTTTGGGAGTTTTCTGGAATATGGACCATGCTTAAGGGATGACATGGTTGGATAGGGAATAGTTTGATAAGAATTTAGAAACGAGAATTATTGGAATCTGAGTTTGGGAGCCTGGTTCGAAGGAATCTCAAAGTTAAGCGTGCTCAACTTGGAGAAACCTGGGATGGGTGACCAGATGGGAAGTTCCAACTAGAAGGAAAATCACACTCACCGGAGTTCGTATGACTGGAATATGGGTCTGGCTGGTCTTAGGTGGACTGGACAGCATGATGGATGAGTAGTTGAAATTTGGGATGACTAGATGACCGATGAATAGTAACGATGATTAGTAACGATGAATAGTGGCAATGGAAAAGTAATTATAGATATCATCGATGAATAGTAACGATGATGAATAGTAATGATAAATAGTAACGATGATGAATAGTGTATATGAATAGTGTATATGAATAGTAATGGTGAATAGTAATGGTGAATAGTGATAGTGAATAGTTCGTATGAACGAACGATGAACGATGAATAGGAACTATGAACGAACGATGAATGATGAATAGGGACTATGAACGAACGATGAACGATCGAATGATCGAACGAACGATCGGAATTTCGGCAGCATAACGGCAGGACAAAGATTATCTGGAAGAACGATGAATAGGGACTATGAACGAACGATGAACGATCGAATGATCGAACAAACGAACGATCGGAATTTCGGCAGCATAACGGTAGGAAAATGATTATTTGGACGAACGAACGGATGAACGATCGAACGATCGGACGAACGAACGAACGAACCATGAATGATCGGACGAACGATCGAACGATCGGACGAACGAACGAACAAACTAAGAACAGGGGGACGAACGATCGAAGAACGATCGAACGATCCTTGTGCTAGTGTGTGCTTGTGTGGAACATGGAGTGGGTGTGTGTGTGGGGGGGGGGGAAGAGAGTTGCCATGAAATGGCTTGGGGTGGGATGAGAGGAGGCCCTTGCCCCTCTATTTATAGCCATGGTGGGGGGATTAGGGGGAGGGATGAGAGGATTAGTGGGAGGATGAGAGGATTAGTGGGAGATTAGCATGTATTTGTCTTGTATAAGTGAGATTAGCTTGTAGAGCTCACCGTATGACACTGGAGGCATACGTATACGTATGGGCATGATGAAAGTTATGAAGAAAATATTTGTAGGGTCTTGAAAAATGATTCTGAAGGTATTTCTCAAGAGGAAAATATCCGAAGATATATCGGTGGAATATTTGGGCAGTATTTCTGGAAAGAATTTGAGGGGGATCACTCGAGAAATATTTGTAGGATATTTTGAGGGGGATTTTGGAGATAATATAGACCACTATACTTTATTTGCTGATATCAACTTGCAAACAAACATTTTGAAACAAAATTTGAAATTCATTTTGAATTTAGAGCAAGTTTGAGAAAATTTCAAGATTTGAATTTTTGGGATGCTACAAATCTACCCCACTTAAAAGAAATCTCGTCCTCGAGATTTGGCTTAGAAGGGTTATGAGTATAGCTTTACTTCAGCTACATATCTTCACTTTGCAACTCTTCGAGGAGATGGAACTTCAATAAAATCTGGCCCTTGCGGAGCATCCGACTGCTGATTGCAAGCGCTGATTCTGGCTACTCAAGGTCATCTTCAGGCTTCTAGCTTTCACTTGGCAACTAGCTTATTGAAGAAGCATCGATGCCAACACGCAAACCTTTCTCTTGCGAACTCCCACATGGATTCCTTCCTTGATTGGTCTTCTGGTGCTTCATCAACGGAACTTGGGTGACCACTTCTCATCCAGAAACTTATATGCTTTGATGATCTGGTCCTCCACAAACTTGCTACATTCACAGGCCTTCTTCTTTTTCTTCATAGCAGGAACCTTACTGGAACACTACCCAACTTAAAAAGAATGAGGGTAGAACTCTTGAATCTTGGGGATTTGAACTCCTTGAAGTACCTCATAACACGGGTGTTACGGGGCCTTCTTCTACTGTTGATGCTTGAGCAGGCAGCAGAGAGATGACTGGCACGGGGTTGATTCTGGGAGAACCTTCTTCTTAGCTTCTCTTCACTATCTTCTTTTCACTGACCCTTTCTTTCTCTTTGCTCTTCCCACTGGAGGATTCTATCAAAGAGTATTACCATCATACATTGGAGGAAACCAAAGACTATGAACCATGTGCAACAGTCTTCAACCCAAGAATCACCAAGCATTATGATCTTAGGGGCGAGGGAGTGGAAAATGGAGTTTCTTGCGATTTGGCAGAGGGTATTTTATCTGGTGTGTGCTTTGCTTGGGATGGGAGTTGAGGGAGCTGGTGGGGGGTTTTATAGGCAAGTGGGGGTGCTCGGGTGCGGAGTGGCGGTGATGGAGTAGGTGACACGAGGCAGCAGGTGCGACAACGGGATGGGGGGCCTGTTGCCGACGACGATGGCGGTGGGTGCGCTGCAAAAGGGGGCGTGGGTGGCGGTAGTGTGCTGCAAAAGGGGGCGTGGGGCAGTGGTAGTGCGCATGGAGGCGGGCACGCGTGCGAGGGGCACGGATGAGTGGTGGGGTCAATGACCCTGATGTTTGTGGTCTCTAGTTCCAAGAATCTTTGCCTCTTTGTATGGTAATAACTCCTTGTGTCCTCTTTTCCTGTTTACTTTGACTCAGGGGCAGTGCTTTGATTCTCACGGTCGGTCCTTTTGACTGAGCAGCTGGACAGGTTCCTTCTGTAGCTTATTCCAGGCTTCAAGGGTATGCTTCTCGGTATCTTCTTGGGTCAGGTGCTTTTCTCTTGAGATGGGTTAAGATAAGAATGGAAGCATAAGGTGAGGATTGGATCTAATTTGTGATCTATGTTTTTAGAGAAAACCTTTCTTAAAACGAAAGAAAACACACAAGCTCAGCAATGAGAAGCACAAACAAATCAAATGTTTTGAATAAGGGAAGAATAGAGTTTTTCCAAAGCACGGACTACTCAGATTCGGGGGGGGGGGGGGGCTAAGCATAACTACTATTGCTTAGCTCCTGAATTGAGAACTATGCTAAATGCAACTTATGAGCACTAACGTTAAAGCATCACATATGCACTCAAAAGGGGAGAAAACATCAAGCGAAATTCATTTTGAAATGCCCTAGGGGGCCACACAATTAGAGTTTTGCAAAACACGAGTCTACACGATTACCTCTCATACATGCAGGGCTCTAACCAAAGTGAAGAAAAACTCCACTACCCAATGCATGCAGAGGACTAGGCATAACTAACTCAGATCTGGCAGCTTCTCTTCTGGCAAGGCTTGCACACAACTTCAATCTGAGACATCTCCTGGATGGGTCAAGAGAGAGCTGATGTTGATGACTTCTTCTGGCGGCGACTGAGATGGCAACACGGGGTCGAACTCTTCTTCAAGCGGGACTGGCTCTTGTAGCTCCTCAGAGGGCGGCGGTGCTGGCGGGGTGCTTGCAGCTTCTTCCTTGACTTCAATGGATGGTGCTGGAATCTTCTTCATGGTGAGGGGCTCAAACAACTCTGGCAGGGGATCTTGGGAGGATTCAGGGTGCTCTTGCTTATCCATAGCCTGAGGGAAGACTGGAATTCCTTCCAAGACTATGGCTCCTTCCGTGGGTTCCCAAGCCTTCTTCTCTCCTCTGATAGATACCGGGTGACCTTCAAGAATCTAGGGGTCTTCAACTCTGATGGGTTGAACAGGGTTGGATGGAGCGGGCTCTTGGATCCGCAGGGCTCTACGTTGGTTATGGGTTACCAAGTAGGCCTCCATCAACTTCTGGACATGCTCATCCTTGGCTTGCTTCAGGGCTTCAACAGCAATGACTTCGCGACTCTCCAAGGTAGTTGCACGGGCTTGAGCTGTGGTGAGATCCACATGCAGTTGACGGTTGCGCTTCTCTGCATCTTCTGCTCGGGCAATCATCTGACGGTGGTGCCGAGCCAAGAAATCATACTGTGCATCAAGGGTGAGCAGGTATGCAGTGAGGTACACGACTGTGGGGTTGTCCTCAAGCAGCAGCTGCTCCTCCAATGCACGCATCCTGGCCATCCAAGCGGGACGGTCTCTCTGAAAGGGCGGAAAGAATCTGAGTGGGGTGTGGGCCACTTCTTCTTCATAGATCTGACATAGGGTCCTCAATGCCTTGCGAGCGACGACTTGGCAGGTGTCTTTGAATCTGTGCCCAGCAGCAGTGACACTCCATTCCACATGGTGCGGACTGGATCCAATGTATGCAGTCACGACACACTTCTCTGTGCCATGCTCGATGAATTCACGACCATCATACTCTGGCTGGCTCCTGATTCCGAGGCGGACTGTGCATGCTCTCAGCAACTTGGGGAAACCATCTTCATTCTGGCAGAAGCTGGTTTGGCACTGAACCTCCATCTGACTTCTGAGAGAAGGAAAGGGGAAGCATTTTTGAAATGATGGGATGAGAGCAAGAATTTTTTTAAGAAAATAGTTTTGACTCAAAAACTTTTGATCAGGCTAAGGGTTACGTCCTGCGGCCAACCTAACAGCTCTGATACCACCTGAAGCGTCCCGATCCTCTGGGACTCAAATGTGATACAATTACTAGTCCCAGGAGGCTAGTAAACACATTTATACATCAGATGATTCCAGATCTGCTTAAACGAGACCAACCTATAAAGGTGGCGAACAACTTTAAGAGTTGGTCCACAACTCGGGACATATCATCAGAGTGGGGCTGAAGCAGCCCGATATACGCAGTGAAGCAAATCAGCGGTCCAACAGCCACAGGCAAGATTGGGAACAGTCGTAACTCTTACCCGATCTCCTTTTTCTGAAAAACAACAAATAAGCAAGGGTGAGTACAAACGTACTCAGCAGCCCACCTTCACCCGCGGAATGGGGAAATCAGATATAATGCATGGAATATGTGGAGCTCAGGATATTTTGCAGAAACAGCAATATTTTATGCAGAGTTGTTTTGAAAAACATTTTGTATTTTTGCAAAGCGCATCCTCTCCAAAAGGAGCAGGAAGTTTTTCAGTATTATAACAAAATCCCCTGGACTAAACCATCCAGGTATCTCAGCAGTTTCCCACTAGTTTTCATTTTCAAAAACAGCTATTGGACTTCCCGTCCACCATAGCTCACGGCTCAACCGCCGGTCCTTATAAAAACCACTTTTCTCAAACGCACCTTTTTTTTGAAACAAAACACTAATTGCCATACCACACCAGACTCGTCCATTCCTGTGGACACAGACTATTCGAATAGGTTTTCAAACTCTGCGCAGAGGTGTACACTTTACCCACTAGTCCGGCTCTGCGATCTCATGATCAATGAGATCCGAATCCGAATCTCTTTCTTTCCTCGCACGTCCTAACCTTAACGGTTATCCGGAAGGAGTCAGGCCACCGCCATGTCCAAACCGGACAAAACTTTCCCCCTCCTTATCCTCCCGGTGCTCCCCAGCCTTCATAACCCTGGGGTTGGACCGTACGAGTTCAGATTGAGTGACTGCCCACACAGTCTCAAGTGGTTGTACTATTAAAGAGTACAGGTAGTGAAGATGACAAACCGGTCCTTATATGAGGGGACAATCCTTCTGCTCACGCCTAAACCAGCTGAGCCATCACCTTAGGCCCTCCCCTAAACCAGGGAGTCCTTGATCATCCCTACTCAAAGGTGATAAGGGTGAAAACCCTTCATCAAACACATTTTGAAAAGCATTTTCTTTTGAAAACTCACACCTTTCCTCAAATCATTTGTAACAATTATATCAGGGATTGATTGCGGCAACCGGCTGGGTGGCCATAATAACTTGTCTTAAAATCATATTATGCATAAAATAATAGGCTGAGGGTTGTGGTTGTAAAACATAGGTAATTTATGCATCAAAGGGATCCAGTGAGCTTGCCGTGCTTATTCGGCGAAGGGGGAAGGGGAGCTCGCGGAACTGGCTTCTAGCTCCACTGCCTGGCGTAGACTTGCAGATCTGGCCTCCACGAGACGACACGAACGCTCCGATAACTATGCAACATGAACAAGCAAACATACAAACAAGCAAGTATACCAACAAATATTTAGTATAGTGGTCATAATAGCGATATATGGATGGGTAGAGTCTTGAGTAGAATCTGTGTCATGTGGTGTTGTGATATTACTAGTGGTGGAGCGGAGGTGCTTACCAGGAGGGTGGACTGGAGGCGAAGCGACACTATGTTTGTAGCCGGCAGAGCAGAGTAACTGAGTGGGTGGGGTGTTTGCGTTGGCTGAGGGTGTTGAGTGTGTGTGGAGAGGGAGAGGGTAGCTGGGTGTATTTATAGCTGGGTGTATGTGGTGTAGCACAGTGAAGTTCACTGTTGGTGAGAATAGTGACGAATGAATCGTCTGACTTAGTATGAACAGGAGAGTTATATGCAGAATATGGGACAAGAGTATTTTGGGAGTTTTCTGGAATATGGACCATGCTTAAGGGATGACATGGTTGGATAGGGAATAGTTTGATAAGAATTTAGAAACAAGAATTATTGGAATCTGAGTTTGGGAGCCTGGTTCGAAGGAATCTCAAAGTTAAGCATGCTCAACTTGGAGAAACCTGGGATGGGTGACCAGATGGGAAGTTCCCACTAGAAGGAAAATCACACTCACCGGAGTTCGTATGACTGGAATATGGGTCTGGCTGGTCTTAGGTGGACTGGACAGCATGATGGATGAGTAGTTGAAATTTGGGATGACTAGATGACCGATGAATAGTAACGATGATTAGTAACGATGAATAGTGGCGATGGAAAAGTAATTATAGATATCATCGATGAATAGTAACGATGATGAATAGTAATGATAAATAGTAACGATGATGAATAGTGTATATGAATAGTAACGATGAATAGTAATGGTGAATAGTAATGGTGAATAGTGATAGTGAATAGTCGTATGAACGAACGATGAACGATGAATAGGAACTATGAACGAACGATGAATGATGAATAGGGACTATGAACGAACGATGAACGATCGAATGATCGAACGAACGATCGGAATTTCGGCAGCATAACGGCAGGACAAAGATTATCTGGAAGAACGATGAATAGGGACTATGAACGAACGATGAACGATCGAATGATCGAACAAACGAACGATCGGAATTTCGACAGCATAACGGTAGGAAAATGATTATTTGGACGAACGAACGGATGAACGATCGAACGATCGGACGAACGAACGAACGAACCATGAATGATCGGACGAACGATCGAACGATCGGACGAACGAACGAACAAACTAAGAACAGGGGGACGAACGATCGAAGAACGATCGAACGATCCTTGTGCTAGTGTGTGCTTGTGTGGAACATGGAGTGGGTGTGTGTGGGGGGGGAAGAGAGTTGCCATGAAATGGCTTGGGGTGGGATGAGAGGAGGCCCTTGCCCCTCTATTTATAGCCATGGTGGGGGGATTAGGGGGAGGGATGAGAGGATTAGTGGGAGGATGAGAGGATTAGTGGGAGATTAGCATGTATTTGTCTTGTATAAGTGAGATTAGCTTGTAGAGCTCACCGTATGACACTGGAGGCATACGTATACGTATGGGCATGATGAAAGTTATGAAGAAAATATTTGTAGGGTCTTGAAAAATGATTCTGAAGGTATTTCTCAAGAGGAAAATATCCGAAGATATATCGGTGGAATATTTGGGCAGTATTTCTGGAAAGAATTTGAGGGGGATCACTCGAGAAATATTTGTAGGATATTTTGAGGGGGATTTTGGAGATAATATAGACCACTATACTTTATTTGCTGATATCAACTTGCAAACAAACATTTTGAAACGAAATTTGAAATTCATTTTGAATTTAGAGCAAGTTTGAGAAAATTTCAAGATTTGAATTTTTGGGATGCTACACTCAGGAACAAAAAAAGCAAGATCAACCTTCTTCCTCAACGATGGTGAATCCCCCAACCCAAGATGACGAACAAGTACCTCAAGTGGAGGCGCGTGATCAAGGGGGAGCACAGGATGTCCAAGTTGAAGAGGAAGAAGCACCTCAGGCACCTCCAACCCAAGTTCGAGCGACGATTCAAAGGAATCATCCCGTCGACCAAATTTTGGGTGATATTAGCAAGGGAGTAACTACTCGCTCTAGATTGGTGAATTTTTGTGAGCATTACTCTTTTGTCTCTTCTATTGAGCCTTTGAGGGTAGAAGAGGCCTTGCTAGATCCGGACTGGGTGTTGGCCATGCAGGAAGAGCTCAATAATTTCAAGAGGAATGAAGTTTGGACACTGGTGTCTCATCCCAAGCAAAACGTTGTGGGAACCAAGTGGGTGTTCCGCAACAAACAGGATGAGCACGGGGTGGTGACGAGGAACAAGGCTCGACTTGTGGCAAAAGGTTATGCCCAAGTCGCAGGTTTGGACTTTGAGGAGACTTTCGCTCCTGTGGCTAGGCTAGAATCAATTCATATTTTGCTAGCATATGCCGCTCACCATTCTTTCAGGTTGTTCCAAATGGATGTGAAGAGCGCTTTCCTCAACGGGCCGATCAAGGAGGAGGTGTACGTGGAGCAACCCCCTGGCTTCGAGGATGAACGGTACCCCGACCACGTGTGTAAGCTCTCTAAGGCGCTCTATGGACTTAAGCAAGCCCCAAGAGCATGGTATGAATGCCTTAGAGACTTTTTAATTGCTAATGCTTTCAAGGTTAGGAAAGCCGATCCAACTCTTTTCACTAAGACTTGCGATGGTGTTCTTTTTGTGTGCCAAATTTATGTCGATGACATAATATTTGGTTCTACTAACCAAAAGTCTTGTGAAGAATTTAGCAGGGTGATGACGCAGAAATTCGAGATGTCGATGATGGGCGAGTTGAACTACTTCCTTGGGTTCCAAGTGAAGCAACTCAAGGATGGCACCTTCATCTCCCAAACGAAGTACACGCAAGACTTGCTAAAGCGGTTTGGGATGAAGGACGCCAGGCCCGCAAAGACGCCGATGGGAACTGACGGACACACCGACCTCAACAAAGGAGGTAAGTCCGTTGATCAAAAAGCATACCAGTCCATGATAGGGTCTTTACTTTATTTATGTGCTAGTAGACCGGATATTATGCTTAGCGTATGCATGTGTGCTAGATTTTAATGATCCAAGGGAGTGTCACCTTGTGGCCGTGAAGTGAATTCTTAGATACTTAGTCGCTACGCCTTGCTTCGGGATCTGGTATCCAAAGGGGTCTAACTTTGACTTGATTGGATATTCAGATTCCGACTATGCTGGATGTAAGGTCGATAGGAAGAGTACATCAGGGACGTGCCAATTCTTAGGAAGGTCCCTGGTGTCATGGAACTCTAAGAAACAAACTTCTGTTGCCCTATCCACCGCTAAGGCCGAGTATGTTGCCGCAGGACAGTGTTGCGCGCAACTACTTTGGATGAGGCAAACCCTCCGGGACTTTGGCTACAATCTGAGCAAAGTCCCACTCCTATGTGACAATGAGAGTGCTATCCGCATAGCGGACAATCCTGTTGAACACAGTCGCACAAAGCACATTGACATCCGGCATCACTTTTTGAGAGACCACCAGCAAAAGGGAGATATCGAAGTGTTCTATATTAGCACCGAGAACCAGCTAGCTGATATCTTTACCAAGCCTTTAGATGAGAAGACCTTTTGCAGGCTGCGTAGTGAGCTAAATGTCTTAGATTCGCGGAACTTGGATTGATTTATAGCATACATGTGTTTATGCCTTTGATCATGTTCCTTATGCATTTTGTTGTTTACTTGTGGTGCTCAAGTTGTACAAACACTCCTCGGACCTCACAAGTCCTTTTGCAAGTGATGCACATATTTAGGGGGAGCTGTGCTACAACTTGATCCTTTGAGACTAACCGTGTGCTTGAGTTTGCTTGATTTAGTCTCAAAGGAGGGTTGAAAGGGAAAAGGTGGACTTGGACCATGAAAGACTTCCACTGCACTCCAATGAGAGGGTAACTTATTCCAAGTTCATCTCATGTACTCCTATTGCCCTTGTATTCTTATTTGAAGATTTTGGTGAGGCAATGGGGTTAAGGGGCCAAGATTGATCCCGTTTTGGTGCTTGATGCCAAAGGGGGAGAAAATAAGGGCAAAGCAATAAATGGATTAGCTACCACTTGAGAATTTTGAAAATAATAGAATAGAGCTTTTGTTTTGTCAAAATTCTCTTATTGGCTCTTTTTGTCAAAAGTTGGTCTCTTGTGGGGAGAATGGTTGATTATGGGAAATAGGGGGAGTTTTTGATACTGTGATCAATTTCTATTGGAACAACTCTCTTTATGTCTCTACAAGTGTGTTTGACTTAGAGATAGGAAATTGAGGTTGATTTGCAAAACAAACCAAGTGGTGGCAAAGTATGATCCATATATACTAAATTTGAATCAAAAGCTTTTTGAGTTCTTATTTGCATTGATATTGCACTTCTTTTAGTTGCTCTTTGTTGTGTTGGCATAAATCACCAAAAAGGGGGAGATTGAAAGGGAAATGTGCCCTTGGACCATTTCTAAGTATTTTGGTGATTGAGTGCCAACACAAGTGCTTTTGTGTTAATCTATGCTAAGTGGTGGACAAAGTGCAAATCAAGTCAAAAGGTATGTTTCTAGACTTAGTACATTGTTTTATGGACTAATGTATTGTGTCTAAGTGCTGGAAACAGGAGAAATCGAATTGGATAAGAGATGGCTTTGTTCAGCCAAAGTCTGCGCAGTCTGGGTGCACCGGACTGTCCGGTGGTGCACCGGACAGTGTCCGGTGCGCCAGGCTGGCTCTGGCGAACTTGCTGCTCTCGGGACTTCGACGGCGGTGTACGGTATAAATCACCGGACTGTCCGGTGGTGCACCGGACTGTCCGGTGAGCCGTTCACAGACGAAATCGTCGGTCTCGGGAAGCCATCAATGGCGTACGACCATAATTCACCGGACTGTCCGGTGAGGCACCGGACTGTCCGGTGAGCCAACGGTCAGCTGGGGCAACAGTCGGCCGAGGATTCCGCGCGTGACACGTGGCCGAGCCAACAGTCACATTGGAGCACCGGACTGTCCGGTGTGCACCAGACAGTGTCTGGTGCGCCAACGACTCTGAATCTCCAACGGTCGGCTTCGCCAAATAAGGAAACAAATCCGCACCGGACAGTGTCCGGTGGTGCACCGGACTGTCCGGTGCGCCAGTCGACAGAAGGCAAGAATTGCCTTCCTACAATGCTCTCAACGGCTCCTAGCTGCGTTGGGGCTATAAAAGGGACCCCTTGGCGCATGGAGAAGACATCCAAGCATTCTTTGAGCATTGTTGATCACTCACATTTCGTTCTTGCGCACTTGTTTGACATTCTTAGTGATTTGAGCTCCGTTCTAGTGAGAAACTCGTGATAGTCTCTTAAGCTCAAGTCTGGGTCTTGTGTGTGCATATTTGCTGTGATCTTTGTGTCTTGTGTGAGTTGCTCATCCCTCCCTTACTCCGCGCTTCTTTGTGAAACACCTTTGTAAGGGCGAGAGACTCCAAGTTGTGGAGATTCCTCGCAAGCGGGATAAAGTAAAGCAAGCAAAACACCGTGGTATTCAAGTAGGTCTTTGGACCGCTTGAGAGGGGTTGATTGCAACCCTCTTCCATTGGGACACCACAACGTGGAGTAGGCAAGCGTTGGACTTGGCCGAACCACGGGATAAACCACTGTGTCTATCTGTGTTGATCTTCTTGTGGTTATTGTGTTTTGCTAAGACTCCTCTCTAGCCACTTGGCATTATTGTGCTAACTCCTAATCAAGTTTTTGTGGCTATAAGTTTGTAAGTTTTACAGGATCACCTATTCACCCCCCCTCTAGGTGCTCTCACGTGGTCAGGCCCCGAGTTCTTTTGTTTCGTTGACGCTGTCAACAATTTAGCTGTAGCTTGGTGCGGGAGCAGCTCCTGAGCCTCTGCACGGAGAGAGAGGACGATCAAGGACCGTCTCGGCTTTTTATAGTACGCCCCTTCGTCGCCTTTCCGCAAGGAGAAAGGGGGGGGGGAACGCGCCGTGTTACCCTCGGTGGGCACCGAACACGGTGTTTCCAGTGAGTTGCTAACGGGTAATCCGAGTGGACGCCCGAGCCCCGTTTGATAAGGGTCGGCTAGTGGCCCAGAGTCGCGCTCCAAAAGTACCAGTAGGTGATTTGCTGGACCCAGACCCATTTGATAGGGTCCGAGGGCTCGGTGCCTCCCTCCGGTGGGATTCCATTACAAAATCGTTCCCACTGGTCTTGGAAATGTCCTAGGGTACCTCGGGAGCGTAGCCCAAGCCTTGGCCATGTAACGGACGTACCCAGGGTTATCCCTGACTCTGCATGCTCTTGGGAAGCTGTCGAATCCCTCCGAGGGGCCAGCCTTCGAGCCCCTGATCAGTAAAGGGCTCGGAGCCCGAGTGCTCTGGGACGGTTGCCGAACCCCGCAGGGTGCAACCTTCGAACCCCTGATCAGTAGGAGGGCTCGGGGCCCGTTTCCTTTGCTGAGAAGGATTCTTTCGAAAAACCTCCTTTCCCGATCCCTGTAGAGAGAGAGAGAGAGAGGAAAGGAAAAAGGATATAAGCTAAGACAATGTGGCGTACCTTTTTTGAGGCGGTCGTGATGACGGAGGCGAAACGACGCCCGCTCGCCTACTAGAGGTGACGTGTGCCCTACCAGAGAGTTAATGCGACGGTACGAGCGACTCGTGGGGTATCCGTTGCGCGTGCGCGAGTCATTCGAGGAATGGAAAAACCGCTTTGATTTCGAATTTAAAATTCTCGAGGGGCTCGGGCAATAGTTTTGGGCGGATTCTGTCCGGGCCTTTATATACCTGGGAGGGGGACCAACAGTGGTTCTTTACCCTGCCATTCGTGCTTCCACTCTTGCCTTCTGCCTTTGCTTTCGCAACCTAAGAGAGTAGACAGAGAGAAGAGAAAACCGTGCACCTCTTCCCCTCTGCTTCCACCGCCTCCGCTCGGTCATGGCTGACAAGCCGACCGTCATTCCGTCGCGCGACCCGTGGCCCTTCTCCACCATCACTGTGGAGGATCTGCAGGCCCTCGTTGCCGAGGGTTTGCTCCGTCCTCTCTCCGGTGGGCCGCAGCCTGAGTGGTTGGCCCCTGGGAGCGAGGCCAACCCGACTCCGTCGCCGGGGTATGTGGTCAGCTTCACCCCCTTCCATGAGCGGGGGTTTGGGATGCTGGCGAGTCGCTTCATGCGAGCGCTCCCGCACTACTACGGAGTGAAGCTACATAACTTCAACCCCAACTCCATTGCGCAGGCGGCCATTTTCATGGCGGTTTGCGAGGGGTTTTTGGGGATTGACCCCCATTGGGACCTATGGACTCATCTCTTCTGCGCGAAGTTCTTCGCCGCGTCGACAGACGTGAAGAAGGTCTGTATGGCGGTGCGGGCTGGTGGCTGCACCCTTCAGCTAAGGTCGGGGCGCGCACAACAGTACATCCCGGCCTCCCTTGTGTCTTCGAACAAGGGGTGGCAGAACCGATGGTTCTATCTCCGGAATGACGACGGGGTGCTACTGCCATTTTCTCAACGAGTGGTGACCGCCGCCGGCGATAACTGGCGCTGGGGGGCACATGCGAGAACCAGGAGAAGCTCCAGCCCATTCTCCGTGCCCTGCAGAAGATCCAAGCCGAAGGCCTTACTGTCACGGGGGTCGTCGCTGCTATCCACCGCCGGAGGGTGCTCCCATTGGCAGAGCGGCGGTTGCGGCTTTCGGAGATGAAGCCGGGGGTTGATCTGGAGGGTTCACGGATGTCCCCAACCCCCCTCTCCGTTGACGACCTCCTTAGACGGGCAACGGGCACGGTAGGGAGGCTGGACGCTGGCGCCTTTAACCAGCCCCCAATGCGTCCCGACCATGGGTATGTGTCCCTAGTAAGTGTCCGACCCTTCTTCTGTTTTACGCCATGTTTCTTACGTCTTTAGTCCTTACCCTTGGGATTTTCGTTCGTCCCTAGGGGCTGAGGAACTTTAAAACCTCCCGACCACCGGTCCCGGAGGACGCGGCAGGCCGAACCTCGCGTAGGCTCGCCGCGGAGAAGGATAAGCAGAAAAAAGACGCGGAAAAGGCCCGAGCTCGCGAGAGGATGCGGGCTTGGGACGCCTTGGAGAAGCGTCGTTGGAGGCAAGCAAGGGATGGGCTCCCGTTGGAGCCATCGCCGGACACGCCTGATGATGATGATGATGATGACGAAGACGACGACATGACGACCCAACTTGGCCTCAGTCCAGATCCGAGGCTGGGCCAGGGGTCGTCAAGCCAGACTCCAGGTGGGCTGGCGCCACTAGTGTTTAGGGCCGGGACGCCGGGGTCCCGGTCCGAGGAGCGGAGGCGGGTCGAGGGGGTACTTGACCCCTTGGCCGCGATAATTGGGGCGACTCCGGGGGGTCAGGCCGAACCGCAGGTCCCCTAAGAGCAAGTGCTCGTGCCAGCCATGCGGGAAGTTGTTCCGTTGGCTGTTGTGACATCGCTCGGGCAGGCCACCCCCCGGCGCCTCGGGCGTCCGAGGCAGAGGCGGCGTCGAAGCCGGACGCTGGCCAACTGTAGCATCCCAATTTCTAACCCAGGTTTGAAACCCTAATCTAACCCCCCCTTCTTTTTTATCTATCCCAAAACTCCCTTAGATTCTTCCCAACATATGCATACACCTTGTTTGAATATGAGCACCTCACTTAAATTTTATTTTTCAGCACCTAGATTATCTATTAAATTAATTGTTCAAAAGAAAAGAATATAAAAAGATTTGGATATAGGGATTAGAAAATAAAAAGGAAAAAGAGAAACCCCCCTCCTAGCTGGGCTGAATCCAGCCCATGCCGCGGCCGCCTTTCCTCCCTCACGCCCGCGCTCCCCCCCCTCCGGCCCATTACCGGCCTGCTCCCGCGCGCGCAGCTGCTCCGCGCTCCCTCTCTCACTCTCGCTGACAGGCCGACCCCACCTGCCAGTCACTCTCTCTCACGCGCTCGCTTCCACTGGCAGACCGGCCCACCGGTCAGCCGCTTCGTCATCCTCCCCGCATACGACGCCCCGCCGTCCCTTCACCGCCGTCCTTCACCGCCGTCTCTTCACCGCCGTCTCCTCGCCGCACAGGAAAGTTTGGCACCGCTCCGTCCTCCTCCCCTTGACCAGCGTCCTCGCCAGTACCGCCCCGCCGTAGCGTCCCCTCGGCGGCGCTGTGCGCCATTGATGGCGGCACCGGGAAGCTCGCCGGAGTCAGGGAGCTCCACCGCTCCCCTCGCCCCCGCGCGCCTATAAAAAGCTCGCCCCGAACCCCGTCTTCCTCGCACCAGCCTCGACCGCTACCCTCCCCCCCTCGTCCGAGCCCAATTCGGGAAGCGCCGTCGTCTTCCTTCTCTCCGGTGAGTTCCTCCCCTCTCCTCTCTCTCCCTCTCGGTTGGCCCAGCAAGCGATTAAGCTAGCCTAGCAGCTTCCTCTCTTTGCCGCAAACACAATACATCACTCCCCCACCCCGATTGCTCGCCCAGAGCTCACCGACGGCGATCCCCGCCGCGGAGCTCCGCCACCTCCCCGCGGGCAGCCCCCTCCCGACCTCCTCTGACCAAATTGAGCCCACCTCTAGGTCCGCCATCCCCTCCCCGTGCTAAGACACCTGCGCATTGTCCAAGAACCGGGCCACCGGCGGCGAACCGCCGCCGAGCTCACCGGCGGCCAGTCCTCCCCGCGGACGGCCGGTTCACCCCCCCGTCAACCGTAACGCCGTTCCTTCTCTCCCCCCCCTCTCGCTGGCAAGTGGGCCCTATGCGACGCCGTCACCCCCTCCCACGGCCGCGCCGTTCTCCCTGCTCGTGGGCCGCCACTGGGCCGAAAGCGCCTCAGCGCGCGCGCTCGCGCCCGGGGTGGGCCAAAATTCATGCCCCCGGCCCAGATAAGGGGAAATCCCTTCTCCTTTTTCTTTTCCACCCCTTTTTCCCATTTAATTAGTATTCTTCAATATTTTATGCACCAAAAATTATCCAAAGAATTTCTAAAGATCTCATACAACATTGATGTTAGAAAATGACACACTATAATTTGTAAATCCCTGTTGATGTATTGTTTTATTGCCTGTTTTCCTAGAAGAAGCGGGGATCGTTGATCCGGAACCCGTAGCCCCGGAAGAGGGACCCGAGCCCGAACTTCCGGAAGTAGGTCTTCTGTGCCAGGAAAGCTTCGACGAAGGCAAGTCCATCCTTCCCTTGATGCATAAATTACCTATTCTCTCTACCACTGCCTAGGCCGGGAGTCATGGGGAAATATTGCATTGTGAGTAAGAGATGGCCCGCATTAACATATTATTTCCGATTACGAAATGTGGATCTGGAAGTAGGGCAAAGTGTTTCTTCAAATAAAACCTCTTTCTGAAAAGTTATGCGATGAAGGGTACTCACCCTCATCACCTTGAGAGTGGGATGATCAGGGACTCCCTGGTTTAGGGGAGGGCCTAAGGTGTTGGCTCAGCTGGTTTAGGCGTGAGCAGGAGGATTGTCCCCTCATATAAGGACCGGTTTGTCATTTTTCACTACCTGTACTCCTTTATCGTACAACCACTCGAGAATGTGTGGGCAGTCACTCAATCCGAACTCGTGCGGTCCAACCCCAGGGTTAAGAAGGCTGGGGAGCACCGGGAGGATAAGGAGGGGGAAAGTTTTGTCCGGTTTGGGCATGGTGGTGGCCTGACTCCTTCCGGATAACCGTTAAGGTTAGGATGCACGAGTAAGGAAAGAGATCCGGCATTCGGGTCTCGCGACGGTGAGATCGCAGAAACCGGGCTAGTGGGTAAAGTGTACCCCTCTGCGCAGAGTTGAAACCTATTCGAATAGTCCGTGTCCACTGGTATGGATGAGTCTGGTGGGGTATGACAATTAGAGCTTTTTCACTAAGTTTCTTGACAAGGGAAAGGTGTGACTAAATGGGTACTGAAAAAGAAAATAAGGCCACGGGAGCGGGAAGCTCAGTGGTGGTTGAGTTTTTGGTTACTTTTAAGACTATGGGAAAACCTTCAAGCAACTACCTCTCTCTAAGAAAATGATGAGCGACTACAACTCCACCAAATTGAGCATGTACATCATAGGTCTCTTTCTCTCTACGGGAGCGGGGTGGGCTTGCGGAATACCTAGTGTATTCACCCAGATTTATTTATGTTTTTCAGCAGCCGAGGACTTCTTTTCTGCTATGCTTGATTAAGAGGGCTGTGTCTGCACCCAGTTCTGCCTGTGGTTTGGGCTAGTGTATTTTCCTACTACGCTTCTCTATTTGGCTCTCTCTCGAGCTTGTACCCCGGTATTGTAATAAATTTATCTAAACTCTGTACTATTTGAAGTAAGGAATGTGTTTACTAGCCTCCTGGGACTAGTAATTGTATCACATTTGAGTCCCAAAGGATCGGGACGCTTCAGGTGGTATCAGAGCCCATAGGACTGGCCGTAGGTCGCAGCCCTAACCCTAAAACTTACTCTAAAAAGAAAATACCTCTTACCTCAAGAAAAGTTTTCTCTTCCCTTTCCCGATTTTAACAAGACCCTTCTTTTCCTATTCCAGATGGAAGCCTCTCTGGCCATTAAGTCATCCTACTGCTCGGAAGTGGAAGGGTTCCCACGCCTCTTGCGAAGCTGTGCGCTCCGCATGGGAATCCGTAAGAAGCCGGAATACGTCTGGACGGAACATCTCGAGGGCGGAATGATAAGATGCTCTATGGCAGTCTACCTGGGGGAAAGCCAAAGCTATCCCAACCAACGTTCCTTCCAAGTCACTTTTACCGGAGCCCATTTCCTAGATGCTTGCCAAAATGTCGCCCGAAAAGCCCTCCGACAGCTTTGTCAGAACTACAACAAAGTAATCATTGAAACCCCCCTTCGCTACTTTCCACCCAGCAACAAGAATACCCCCACCTGGAGGAAAAGACTTCAGGCCCTATCAGGAGGAGATCCTATTGAGAATGATCCCACCATTGTCTACATGGCAGGATACCTTCATACCCTTGATAACCAATATGATGACCTCGCCCTCCACTGCACCTCCCTAACCTCCCAGGTGGAAAGCCTGGAGCAGAAAGTCAGGGAACTTTCAGAAGAAAAAGCGTCCCTTCAAGAGAGCCTCTCGCTAGCTGAAGGCGAAGAGGCCAATACCCGTGAAGCTTACCGCACCCTCAAATTGGACTACGGCAAGAAACTGAAGAAGCTCGCCCCCGCAAGAAAAACCCGCAAGAAGACCAAAAGCCAAGGATGTCAGACTGAGCAGCAGGAAGAGAACCCTCCCAGGAACCAGTCCGACCCCGAGGACATGTCCCTGGCCAGTCTTGATGACCTTCTCTTGGAATTTGGGGACACCTTAGAGAAAGAGTTCGGGGGTACCCTAGGTAGCACTCGTGTGTAATAAGCTTGTGGTAGTGGTGTGCTATGTAATGTAATGGCTTGATGTAATGAATAAAATAACTAGTAAAAAAATGGCATGTGCATAATAGCGACTCTCTTCCCATGGCAGATGGCTTCGGATAGAACCACGCCTACCGCCTCCGGGATTGGAGCAAGACTTCCTCTAGGAGCTGAGGGAGAGGCTGGCGGAGAAGGGGGTGAGACCCACCTCCCCGCACCTCCAGAACTACCACTAGACCTAGCCCAAATTCTGGCCAATCAAACCAGACTCATTGAAGTCCTCACTCGAAGCCTGGAGAACCAGCGCCCAGGCGGTGGAAGGCCCCAGGACAGGATGGGAGAATTCCTGAGACTGAAGTCACCCACGTTCGTGGGGTCCAGCAATCCCCTCGATGCAGATGACTGGCTTCGCACAATCAAGAGGAAGTTGGAAGCCATCGCTTGTCCTGAGAATCAACGTGTTCAGCTGGCAGCTCATCAGCTTTCAGGAATGGCTTTAGCATGGTGGGACACTTTCAGTGAAGCCATCAGAGACGCTACTTGGGCAGAATTTGAAGCAGCCTTCCGTGAGCACCACGTACCCCAGGGGATAGTGCAACTCAAGGAAGATGAGTTCCGGGAGCTAACCCAAGGCGGAAGAACAGTCAGTGAATATGTGCACAAGTTCACAGAGTTGGCCCGCTACGCGCCCGAGGATGTCAGCACCGAGGCCAGAAAGATGGCTCGTTTTCTGAGAGGGTTAAGACCCGAGCTTAAGACCATCCTCGCCAGCCAGGACTTCCACAGCTTCTCTCACCTTTCCAACAAAGCTATTCAAGTGGAGAGAGCAAAAGAGGAAGAAAAAGGGCACATCAAGAGAAAGTTCCAGGTCCTCCGAGCACAACAGCAAGAACGTCACCAGAGAGCCCGACCCTTTGGGCTCCCACCCAGGGGTCCAAGCTTTCATAAACAATCTGGGCCCTCTCCATCACGCTACAGTCAGCAGAGTCAGAGCTCCCATCAGGCACCTTCCGTTGCAAGCAACCAGCCGCCAGCAAACGCCTGTTGGCACTGCGGGGACCCCAGTCATTTCAAAAACAACTGCCCCCAGTTGAAGGCACCAGGGCCAACCTACTCCAACTCGGTGAATGGCCCCAAGGTTCCATCAGCACCCACCCCCAAGGCGCTCCCCTCCAACAGCCAGCAGAGCAGGACTCAGTACCAGGGCAGGGCCCGGGTCAACCACGTCGACGCGCAGGAAGCCCAGCAAGCCCCGGGAGTAGTGCTCGGTGAGTTCCTCGTTGAATTTACTCCCGCTTCTGTGCTTTTTGATTCAGGAGCATCCCACTCATTTATAGCCGCTAAGTTTGTGGAGAAACATGGCATACCCTCTACACCTCTAGCTATCCCTTTGGTCACCCGAACCCCGGGGTCAGACCTTCTGTGCAAACTCAGGTGTTCCCAAGTCAGAATTCTTTTAAGTGGGGTAGTGTTCCTGGCAGACTTAACCATCTTGCCATCCCAAGGAATTGATGTAATCCTAGGAATGGATTGGCTAGCTAAGCACAAGGGTGTTATCAGCTGCGCAAGCAAGACTGTTCTTCTCATAGATCACCAAGGAAAGGCAGTTTCCTGTCAAGCCCAACCGCCCGCAAATGACCCAATGATATTTAATCTGGCAGTAGAAAGCATGTCTGTAATCAAGGAATTTGAAGATGTATTTCCAGAAGAGCTGCCCGGGATGCCACCAGAAAGAGAAGTAGAGTTCTATATAGATCTCATTCCCGGCACTGCACCCATTGCAAAGAGACCATACCGCATGGCCCCCACTGAGTTGGCAGAATTGAAGCTTCAGATTTCGGAACTACAACAAAAAGGGTACATCCGTCCCAGTTCGTCTCCCTGGGGAGCACCCGTTCTTTTCGTTACCAAAAAGGATGGGAGTATGAGGATGTGTATTGATTATCGATCCTTGAACGAGGTTACAATCAAGAATAAGTACCCTCTTCCTCGGATCGATGACCTCTTCGACCAACTACAAGGAGCCAAATACTTCTCCAAGATAGACCTCAGGTCAGGGTATCACCAACTGAGAATCAAAGAGGCAGACATTCAGAAAACTGCATTCGTCACCAGATATGGGCAATATGAGTTCACAGTGATGCCATTTGGACTAACCAACGCACCCGCCTTTTTCATGAACCTCATGAATAAGGTGTTTATGGAAGAATTGGATAAGTTTGTCGTGGTCTTCATCGACGACATCCTTATTTATTCAAAGAATCGCAAGGACCATGAGCATCACCTTCGAATCGTCCTCGGAAGACTCAGAGCGCATCAACTTTATGCGAAGCTCAGCAAGTGTGAGTTTTGGTTGGAGAAGATAGCTTTCCTAGGGCATATCTTGACTGCAGAAGGGATAGAAGTGGACCCATCCAAGGTAGAAGCTGTCTCAAATTGGAAGCAACCATCCAATGTCAGCGAAGTACGAAGCTTTCTGGGAATGGCAGGGTATTACCGCCGTTTTATCAAGGGATTCTCCAGCATAGCAAAGCCCTTGACCGAACTTCTCAAAAAGGACAATAAGTTTGTGTGGACTCCCAAGCGTGAAGAAAGTTTCCAATTCATTAAAGAGAAACTTACAACTGCACCAGTCCTGACTCTGCCAGACATACACCAGGATTTCGTCATCTTTTGTGATGCTTCCAAGCAAGGCTTGGGGTGTGTCTTAATGCAAAATGAGAAAGTCATTGCTTATGCATCTCGCTTACTCAAGCCGCACGAACAGAACTATCCTACCCACGATCTGGAATTGGCAGCCATAGTGCACGCCCTAAAAATTTGGAGGCATTATCTGATTGGGAACAAATGCCACATCTTCACTGATCACAAGAGTCTAAAGTACATTTTCACGCAGCCGGACCTCAACCTCCGTCAAAGAAGGTGGCTCGAATTGATCAAAGATTATGACCTCGAAATCCACTACCACCCCGGAAAGGCCAACGTGGTAGCTGACGCCCTCAACAGAAAACCCTTTGGGATTAAGGGAGCAAACTTTCTGGAAGATTGGAAGAAAGAATCTGCTCAGCTAAATGCATGTCTGGGAGACAACGGTAGCCTGGAAGTCAAGCCCAATCTAGAAGATCTCATATGCAAGGCCCAACGCATGGACGCAGAAACAACCAAGCTTATGGAAAGAGCACGAAAGGAGCAACTTCCGGACCTCAGGGCAGATAATCAAGGAACCCTCTGGTTCAGGGATCGCCTGTGCGTGCCAGTGGGAGAAACACGAGAAACCCTGCTCAATGAAGCCCACAACTCAGCTTACTCTATCCACCCAGGGACCACCAAGATGTACCTAGACCTTAAGGCCAGATATTGGTGGAAAGGGATGAAGAGGGAAATAGCACAGTATGTGGCCCGATGTGACACCTGCCAGCGAACAAAGGCCGAACATCAGAAGCCTGCAGGCCTGCTTCAACCCCTCCCAATACCCGAATGGAAATGGGAAGAAATAGGCATGGATTTCGTCACCGGACTGCCCAGATCACAAAGAGGAAATGACTCCATTTGGGTAATCATCGACCGTCTCACCAAGGTGGCCCATTTCATTCCAGTAAAGACCACCTTTGGAGGAGCAGCCCTCGCCCGATTATACCTTAAGGAGATAGTCAGGCTACATGGCATTCCACGGAAGATAGTATCAGATAGAGGAACGCAGTTCACTTCAAAATTTTGGAAGGGCCTTCAGCAAGCAATGGGCACCAAGCTGGATTTCAGCACTGCTTATCACCCCCAGTCAGATGGTCAAACAGAAAGAGTCAACAAGGTCCTTGAAGATTTACTCAGAGCCTGCGTATTAGCCTTCGACAGAGATTGGGAGTCTAGTTTACCGTACGCCGAGTTCTCATACAACAACAGCCATCAGGCCAGCATCAAAATGTCACCATTCGAAGCACTGTATGGAAGAAAATGCCAGACTCCCCTAATGTGGTCCAATGTAGGGGAAAGAACATTAGAAGGACCCGACTTTGTTAAAGAGGCCGAAGAAAAAGTTGCTTTGATCCGCAGAAGGTTACTTGAAGCTCAGAGTCGACAGAAGAGTTACACAGACAATAGGTGAAGGGAGCTCAGATTTGAGGAAGGAGATTTTGTTTATCTCAAGGTTTCCCCGATGCGTGGTGTCAAAAGGTTCCAGATGAAAGGAAAGCTAGCACCCCGTTTCGTCGGTCCTTACCCTGTCATCTCCCGAATAGGACCTGTGGCATACCGTCTTGAGCTACCAGAATCCATGTCAGATATTCACAATGTGTTCCATGTGTCTCAACTGCGCAAATGTCTAAAAGTACCAGAAACCCGTATTGAGGCAGAAGCAATTCAGATTCAAAAAGATCTCCAGTACCGGGAAAAGCCAGTGAAGATTCTCGACTCAGCAGTCAGAAGGACCCGCAATTCAGAAGTGAAGCTCTGTAAGGTTCAGTGGAGCAGAGATGGGGAAGAGGAAGCCACCTGGGAAAGTGAGGACTCTCTGAGGAAGGAATACCCTTACCTTTTCTCGAGCCCCGTCTGAATCTCGAGGGCGAGATTCCTTTAAGTGGGGTAGGTTTGTAGCATCCCAATTTCTAACCCAGGTTTGAAACCCTAATCTAACCCCCCTTCTTTTTTTATCTATCCCAAAACTCCCTTAGATTCTTCCCAACATATGCATACACCTTGTTTGAATATGAGCACCTCACTTAAATTTTATTTTTCAGCACCTAGATTATCTATTAAATTAATTGTTCAAAAGAAAAGAATATAAAAAGATTTGGATATAGGGATTAGAAAATAAAAAGGAAAAAGAGAAACCCCCCTCCTAGCTGGGCTGAATCCAGCCCATGCCGCGACCGCCTTTCCTCCCTCACGCCCGCGCTCCCCCCCCCTCCGGCCCATTACCGGCCTGCTCCCGCGCGCGCGCAGCTGCTCCGCGCTCCCTCTCTCACTCTCGCTGACAGGCCGACCCCACCTGCCAGTCACTCTCTCTCACGCGCTCGCTTCCACTGGCAGACCGGCCCACCGGTCAGCCGCTTCGTCATCCTCCCCGCATACGACGCCCCGCCGTCCCTTCACCGCCGTCCTTCACCGCCGTCTCTTCACCGCCGTCTCCTCGCCGCACAGGAAAGTTTGGCACCGCTCCGTCCTCCTCCCCTTGACCAGCGTCCTCGCCAGTACCGCCCCGCCGTAGCGTCCCCTCGGCGGCGCTGTGCGCCATTGATGGCGGCACCGGGAAGCTCGCCGGAGTCAGGGAGCTCCACCGCTCCCCTCGCCCCCGCGCGCCTATAAAAAGCTCGCCCTGAACCCCGTCTTCCTCGCACCAGCCTCGACCGCTACCCTCCCCCCCTCGCCCGAGCCCAATTCGGGAAGCGCCGTCGTCTTCCTTCTCTCCGGTGAGTTCCTCCCCTCTCCTCTCTCTCCCTCTCGGTTGGCCCAGCAAGCGATTAAGCTAGCCTAGCAGCTTCCTCTCTTTGCCGCAAACACAATACATCACTCCCCCACCCCGATTGCTCGCCCAGAGCTCACCGACGGCGATCCCCCCCGCGGAGCTCCGCCACCTCCCCGCGGGCAGCCCCCTCCCGACCTCCTCTGACCAAATTGAGCCCACCTCTAGGTCCGCCATCCCCTCCCCGTGCTAAGACACCTGCGCATTGTCCAAGAACCGGGCCACCGGCGGCGAACCGCCGCCGAGCTCACCGGCGGCCAGTCCTCCCCGCGGACGGCCGGTTCACCCCCCCGTCAACCGTAACGCCGTTCCTTCTCTCCCCCCCTCTCGCTGGCAAGTGGGCCCTATGCGACGCCGTCACCCCCTCCCACGGCCGCGCCGTTCTCCCCGCTCGTGGGCCGCCACTGGGCCGAAAGCGCCTCAGCGCGCGCGCTCGCGCCCGGGGTGGGCCAAAATTCATGCCCCCGGCCCAGATAAGGGGAAATCCCTTCTCCTTTTTCTTTTCCACCCCTTTTTCCCATTTAATTAGTATTCTTCAATATTTTATGCACCAAAAATTATCCAAAGAATTTCTAAAGATCTCATACAACATTGATGTTAGAAAATGACACACTATAATTTGTAAATCCCTGTTGATGTATTGTTTTATTGCCTGTTTTCCTAGAAGAAGCGGGGATCGTTGATCCGGAACCCGTAGCCCCGGAAGAGGGACCCGAGCCCGAACTTCCGGAAGTAGGTCTTCTGTGCCAGGAAAGCTTCGACGAAGGCAAGTCCATCCTTCCCTTGATGCATAAATTACCTATTCTCTCTACCACTGCCTAGGCCGGGAGTCATGGGGAAATATTGCATTGTGAGTAAGAGATGGCCCGCATTAACATATTATTTCCGATTACGAAATGTGGATCTGGAAGTAGGGCAAAGTGTTTCTTCAAATAAAACCTCTTTCTGAAAAGTTATGCGATGAAGGGTACTCACCCTCATCACCTTGAGAGTGGGATGATCAGGGACTCCCTGGTTTAGGGGAGGGCCTAAGGTGTTGGCTCAGCTGGTTTAGGCGTGAGCAGGAGGATTGTCCCCTCATATAAGGACCGGTTTGTCATTTTTCACTACCTGTACTCCTTTATCGTACAACCACTCGAGACTGTGTGGGCAGTCACTCAATCCGAACTCGTGCGGTCCAACCCCATGGTTAAGAAGGCTGGGGAGCACCGGGAGGATAAGGAGGGGGAAAGTTTTGTCCGGTTTGGGCATGGTGGTGGCCTGACTCCTTCCGGATAACCGTTAAGGTTAGGATGCACGAGTAAGGAAAGAGATCCGGCATTCGGGTCTCGCGACGGTGAGATCGCAGAAACCGGGCTAGTGGGTAAAGTGTACCCCTCTGCGCAGAGTTGAAACCTATTCGAATAGTCCGTGTCCACTGGTATGGATGAGTCTGGTGGGGTATGACAATTAGAGCTTTTTCACTAAGTTTCTTGACAAGGGAAAGGTGTGACTAAATGGGTACTGAAAAAGAAAATAAGGCCACGGGAGCGGGAAGCTCAGTGGTGGTTGAGTTTTTGGTTACTTTTAAGACTATGGGAAAACCTTCAAGCAACTACCTCTCTCTAAGAAAATGATGAGCGACTACAACTCCACCAAATTGAGCATGTACATCATAGGTCTCTTTCTCTCTACGGGAGCGGGGTGGGCTTGCGGAATACCTAGTGTATTCACCCAGATTTATTTATGTTTTTCAGCAGCCGAGGACTTCTTTTCTGCTATGCTTGATTAAGAGGGCTGTGTCTGCACCCAGTTCTGCCTGTGGTTTGGGCTAGTGTATTTTCCTACTACGCTTCTTTATTTGGCTCTCTCTCGAGCTTGTACCCCGGTATTGTAATAAATTTATCTAAACTCTGTACTATTTGAAGTAAGGAATGTGTTTACTAGCCTCCTGGGACTAGTAATTGTATCACATTTGAGTCCCAAAGGATCGGGACGCTTCACCAACCCTCGGCAGCGCCTGCGGAGACCGGGGTCCAAGAGATCTCCCCGCAGACACGTTGGTCTTGCCCCGGAGCGGGTAAGTATCTGAGGGCGCCTTTGATTCAGTCATTTTTCTGTGTATCTTGATTTTGCCTTTTCTTCCTTTCAGCAAGCGGAGGCAGGGCTCGGCCGGTCTGCCCCCCATGAAGGCCCTTAAGATGGGGCCGACCTCTTCATCTAGAGCTATGGCGCGCCATGCCGGTTGGTTGGCCTCCGCGCAAGGCGCCCTCCGGCGGGGAGCCCAGGAGGCACGGGCTGCCATGGGGCAAGCCTCCCAGGTCGACCCCCCTGTTGGAGCGGCCATCATGCCAGGGAGGCGGTTGATGCGGCCGCGGCCTCGAGCCCGCCTGCCTCGTCACCGGCGCCGACATCGATTCCTGCCGGGGCCGCCGCTAGTGTGCCCACGGAGCCGCCCGTCGCCGCTGATGTTGAGATGGCCAAGGTGCCTACGCCCCCGGCTCCTTCGGTCCTGGTCGTTCCCGACTCCCCCATTTTTGACTATGAGGAGGGGGCGGCCGTCGTTGCCAAGGTTGATGAGCGGAGGCTTGTCATCTTGACCGAGGAGCGGCCCGATGCATCGGCTGCAGAGGGACCCAATGCCTCGGTCGCGGGGCGCGCAGATTCGTGGCCCATCGTGGGGAGCAGCGGCCTTATCCCCATGCAGCTCAATCCCAATGAGTGGGGAGGGCAGCCGCTCGTGTTCTAGGGCCACGACACCTCAGAGCCTCTCCTTGCCCTTAATGATGAGTTGGAGGAAAAGTTGCGGAGTTCTTTCCGTGAGTATAGCGAGGCGGCGATGATGTCTCTTCGGATGGCCACGGAAATCCTTTCTAAAGACGTTCCTAGGGTCTTCCAGGTAAGGATCTAGATGCATACCTCATGTGGTCAGAGCATTCTTTGTGATATTCTATTTTTCTCTTCAGGAGCTCGCGGACATGAGCACTGCTAAGTCGCTGTTTCTCCGCCATGAGAGCAACGTTTGGGAATCGCTGCGGCAGCAGGGCGTCATGCTTGCCGAGGCCAACGAGCGCCTCGCCCAACAGAGCACCGAGGCGGCGGACCTTCGGCTGCTATGTGAGGAGCTAAAGTCGGAGGCAGCGATGGCGCAGGCAGAGGCGTCGTCGGCACAGACGGAGGCTTTGTCGGCTCGGGAGCAGGTGGCTTCCTAGGTCGAGGAGATGTAGCAGCGACAACTGGAGCTTGGCTAGGTCACTAGCGAGCGGGACCAACTCCGGGGCCAAGCTGCCGAGGCTGCGAGTCAGGATGAGACCCTTAAGGGACAGCTGGCTAAGGTCACGGAGCGGCTAGCTGAGGCGACTGCTCGGGTCGGGATCCTTTCGAAGGGTCTGGCCGTAGCCGTCGGGTCAGCCTGGTCCGCCCAAGCTATGGCTTCACAGCAGAGTGCCCGGGCCAAAGGTATGTTTTGCCTGCTTTGTGATTTTGTTTTAGCTGAACTCTTCTCCTTATATCCGAATATTGGCTGGTTGTCTTCAGGGTTCGAGGTGGCTCTTGACGAGTCCGTCAAGAACTGCAAGGCGCTTGCCCAGGCGGCCAAGCAAAAGGAGGCTGACCGCATGGCCATGTCCGAGGCTATCTCGGCCTTTTGTCGGATCCTTGGCCTCGACGACGTCCCCTCAGGCAGCTCCCCTAGAGTCGCCTACGGGCCTTGGGCGGTCATGTGCGCAGCAGACTCCGCGGGGCGTTGCATCACGGTGTTAGGCGGGCCTTCGCCGTCCTCGCTTCCCACTACGACGTGGATTTGGAGCGGGTCAGCGAGGGCTACTGCCTACCTGATGACGAGGATGCTGCCCTGGCCGAGGCCGAAAGGCTTAATGCGGTTGCCGAGGGTTCAGGCACGACACTAGCTTCCTTTTTTGAGGTGGAGATCCTTCCGCTCGTGTAGGATAATGTCGCTTTCCCCGCTCACACAGTCGGTCCAATGCTGTCTCGAGCGAGGCGGTGACCTCTCCTAGGGCTGAGGCTGAGCTCGGGCGAGGCGGTGTCTCCTCCCGAGAACAAGGCTGAGGCCTTGGCCTAGGTCGGGCGAGGCGGATACCTCCTCCCGAGGCCGTGGCTAAGGCCGAGGCCTGGGTCGGGCGAGGCGGAGACCTCCTCCCGAGGCCAGAGCTAAGGCCGAGGCCTAGGTCGGGCGAGGTGACGACCCCTCCCGAGGCTGAGGCTAGGGTCAGGCGAGGCGGAGCTCCATGTGGCGCCCGAGGCTAAACTCGAGAGAGGCGGTGACTTACTGTTGTTAGTCTTACCTTGGTGGTTGGCAAAGTGGTGGGAACGGGGTGAATAGTGTTGTCATCCCGTCAGAACGATCAGTAAAAGGGTGAAGTGACTGTGGTCACTTCGACCTTGCCAACTGAGGCGCGCGTGTCAGGATAAGGTGTCAGGCGATCCTCGCATTAAATGCGCACGTGATACGGTCGGTGGCAAGCTGGTTTGGCCGAGGCCGCTATACGACAAAGTTTACCCGAGCTTTACCTCGGGCGAGTCGGGAGTGCGCCCACCGCCTGGGGGGACCCTCGGGCGAGCTGTGAATTTGCACGGGGCCACTGCTGCTGCCCGAGGCTGGGCTCGGGCGAGACGGGATCACGTCCCTTGGTAGATAAGGCTTTTAACTCTTATCCGTGCTTCCCGGTCTTTTTAAAGATGTTCTTCCAGCCATGTTTTAGGACTATCGGGGGTACCCCTGATTATGGTACCCGACACATATATTTTGGTTGCAGTTTGGACAACCGCACCAACAGTAATGATCTTGAATGTAGACACGGTAGGATTAGACAAATCCATGACACTTACGCGCCACAGCAACCCATTGGCTGCACGACTCCTTAAAGCTGCTGCTGCTCTGGGTAACCTCACTTGTTCCCTCCAATACCCAAATTATTCGATAAAACGTTAGTGTGCAACGATTACATAAAAATGAATAACACAAAATGAAGAAATATACACAATAATTTATAAAGCAGAGTTATACATATAAAATGTAAAGTCAGTCAACCAAGCTTCCAAGACACCCAGCGAAGGCACTACCTTCAACACCGTATTTGAAAGATATTCAGAGTTCAGTGAAGTACCATTTGGATGTGACCACCAAAGGATATAGAAGTGTAGTTTATAGTGGTGATCATGACATCGATGTACTTTATATTAGCACACAATACTGGATTAGGTCCCTTAATTTCTCTATCATGGATGACAAGAAACCATGGATGACTGGAAACCATGGTGGAGCAGGAGAAGAGAGGAGCATAACATACCTTTGACCTATAGGTCAAGGTGGTCGACGCTCCACAGCAACCTTGCTACAACATGGAGGCTATAACACAAACAAAGGACAGGAATCAAAACTACAGTATTGAAACAACCATGCCATCAAATTGCAACTTTTAACCACCCCCGTGTCAAGCAAATATCATTTACATTTTACAACTTTCTAACAGAACATAATCTAATATTATTATCTGCAACTGTTCCCATATATTTGGAATTAGAAGAAGGGGAAAAGGTGCAAACACCATCCAAGCTAAAATTTAAATTGGAGCTAGAAAAGAGTTCATGTTATTGCATAAGTAAATTCTGAAAAAGAAAATCAGATTTCTGGAAGCATGAGCTCTATAGCAATTTGATGAGGAAGAAGAGGCATGCCTCGCACTAGGAGCAGGCAGGGCATTTCGGCTCGAAATCAACAGGGAAGCCCATGGAACCTATCGAACATTATGTGCGCCACATGCGCAAACATCCATGGGCAACCCAATCTCCATCCCATAGTTGTCGTCTTCGCCTTCGTCGCTACCCGCCGACCTGCACCTAAGCCACGACTTTCGCCTGAATATGTGAGTGTAATGTTGTTATTTTGGATCCAAACAATATGATACAGAAAAACTAAAATAATCAGCATTGAGAACATGCAGAGGCATCACCTCACACTTTGAGGAAAAAAAAACAGAATTTGATGTTCCAAGTCATGAAGTCAGAGATAGTATTAACAACTTTGAAGACTGGCCCTATTACCTATCTAACTAAATTTAGATGCATCGCAAGAAACACCAAACACAAGCAGCATTGCAGTAGGCATTGTAGCTCACGTCAGCGCTAGGGAAATGACCTCGTGGAGTCGCTGTCACATATCACAAGCACTGGCAAAGTTAATACTAATGAAGATGCACATAAACTGATAATGAACATGTTCAAAAACTTATTGCTCGCATGTGATATGTGACGAACAACATTCACCCAACTACTGGGAAAAATCTATTGGTGTAATCACAAACAAAAAATGGCAACTATAGTAAACAAGCTAGTTGACATGATTATAATCTGAAATCTTATAATCTGAACTCTTATTTGAAATAGAATTTGCCTTTTTAAATTGATGATTACCTAGGAGTGCAGCCAGGATGGTGTCAATGGTGATTCCAACCCACCTATAAAACGAAGTGACCTATATAAATTTTTATAGAAGAACAAATGTAATTACCATATAAGCTATAAGAGATCAGACAATCGACAACATTATAAAATCAATAAGCTTCTAGCGGTTCAGCAACAATTTCAGGAGAAATCTCTGATAACAAAAATAAAGCTTAGAGTAAAAGAAAAGAAGTAATTAACTATTGCTAGAAATAATTATGGATTTATGACTTGCAGACACTATATAGTCAAAAATGCTAGAATATAAATGTGAAGGAACAAAGGTAGACTTTATTACCTACGTGTGCATGTGTGGGAAGAATTTAGACATACTAAAATAACGAAGGATCCTAGATCTCAAAAGGATTCTACGTGAGCATACTAAAAAAATTGCTTGAAGTTATACGTGCCGATTTTGGGTCTAGTTGATATGTTGTAGTAGCCTTTAAAAGGAAAATGTATGGTCAGTTTCAGAATATTTACAGTACTCAATAGTTAATAAATCTGACTACAGTACTTAGAAAACTATCTGGAATTCATTTTAAGGCATCATATTCAGCTAATAGATATATGGAGAAATCTACATATTAATTAGGATCTGCAGATCTCTTTCACAAAATTTGCTGATATATGGAGAACTGAACACATGGAGGAGAGGACAACATATCAATTAAGATACTTGCAGCTCTCTTTGAATGAAAACAATAACACATAATCAAATGGACAGAGAGAGATGACATTTAAGAATACAATTATCAGTTGCAACATCTGGTGACCTAGTACCCCATAACAAAACATACCCAAGAAAAAATAAACTGTCATGACTACAAAATATTAGGATCTGCAACAAAAGAGGGGAAAATTTGGATGGACTACCATTCAAAGTTCACTAGAAATTATGAAACTATTATCTACCATCATAATGCTTGTTGTACTAATTAAGGACCCTTTATCCATTGTGAACAGAGTGAGTCCTTTCACAAAATGCTAGATTGATATTTTGAAGACACGGTTACTTTAAGGTTGGACTCAAAACCACTAATGACACATGAAGATAACCAATTCTTAGAAGCAGAGAAAGGGCTCCATATTCCATAAAAAATATTGTGGTCGTCTTAAAGTACCTAAATAGAGCAACACATCTCTTCTATTAAAACCTGAAGGGAATTCAGGCGCTGTCCGTGATTCGGGGCTCCCCAACCACCACTGCGTCGACGCGTGGCCATGTGATCACGGACCCGAAAATTTGCTTCAATTCAGCAGAGCCGCGAGCGTAGCGTCCCCCGTCCCGTATTCCTCTCTCAATTGTCTTCACCTTCGCCTTCGTACGCCTCCTCCTCCACGGTCAGGCCCGCCTCCCCCTCCCCCTCCCCCTCAGGATTCTTCGACGGCCTGCTGCCTTCTGCTCGCACCAGCCAGTTTCGGCCGACGTAGGGCCACATCGCAGCCCCACATCGCTCATAAGCAACTGAGCCTCCGGCAAGGGCGGCATGGGAAAGACCACCACAACCCGCAGCCTAGCCATCTCCCTCGCACGCCTTGGCCTCCCAGCTGTCGACGCCGACGACGGCCTCCACAACCTCGACCTTTTGCTCGGCTTCAAGAACCGTGTCCACTTCGCTGCCGCCAACGTCCTCATGGGGGACTATCCACTAAACCAACCATTCGTCCGTCACCGCGTGCTCCACCCATGACCTCCATTTCCTCTGCCTCTCCAGGCCCCGCTGCAAGCTGCCCCTTGCGTTCGGATCCAAGATCTCGCCCAGCCCGCCCGCGTTCATGCTCATCGTCGTCGGTGGCGATGTCGTTAACGGTGGCCTGGCCTGGGAGAGTGACCTAATGTACTCTCTCGATGCCCACCGCTTCACTGCCTTGAGGTTCTTGGAACAGGACAGCTTCATGGAGGCACTTGCCATGCTACCGGCAACATCGGTGTTGGAGTCTCCTCGATCTGTCGCTGCCACAACATCGGGCTCCATGTCTCGCTTCGCCACTTGCAGCGCTGACCGCTGCTCCTCGACGCGAGCCTCTGCCCCGCTGCTCCTCGACGCGAGCTTCTGCACGAGCTGCGGCCACGACGACAGGTGGAGCAGCAACAGGTTGCCTTTGTAGAACAGCTCCTCCGTAGGGGACATGAAGGATGCCTCCCTCTGCCTGTCGCCGTCGCCGGTGCTCTAGAACTCAAAACGGGACGAGGATGGCGACAACACTGGCGTTGTGGTCGAGCCGCCGAAGAGTGGAGAGGGTGCCTCCACCGCATCATACAATACAACCTGTTGCTGCTCTGCACCGCTGCAAGCTGTTGCAGTGGGTTAATGTAGACTTAACATCGTACAATGCAGCTGATAGGGACTGCTTGTCCGCATGATCGATTGTACTATGACCACAACGCTGATAATCGCATATTCGTTGAATAGCGTCCTAACTGTGTTGATGTTTTTGAGAGCGCATAATCAAAAATGGAAGTTTTTCACGGTTGCAGCACAATAACAGACTGACCATATTGCAAGCCTGGGATGGTTGAGAAGGCAAAGACGCACTTCACACTGGCTGGAAGTGTAAACCAGTCCGATACGGCTAAGTAGCGGAAGCTACATGAGGTGGAAATCCATCAAGGCAGATGCATGGATGCAAGGAAAATTAGAGATTGGAAGAGTTCACTCGGGATGCCGATGCGGCCATCGCCACTGGAGCCGGCTCCTCTCGATTGTCAACCCTTCGTTACAATTTTTTTTGTTTGAAAAGATGTGGCCTTTTCCTGGTGATCGAGTCATTCACAATGGAAGCGGACTTTGCACTGCAGCTTCTTGCCTTGGAGGTTGCACAGATCAGAGGAAGCTGATTCAACTATTACAAGCGTATTAAAATTGGATGATGTGTCATTGGCTCATTGCCTTCAACGCCGACCAAAATCATGTGAGTTCATTCTTATGTCCATATTGTCCAAGCTCACCTCAGAATCAGATTATGACTTTCTAAACCTGAAACTATGTTATAGAGCTCATTAGACATGTTTATCCTGTAACAAAACCAGGGAGATGCACAAGAAAATAATACAAAAAAGGATTTGATGTCGCAGCAGTGATATAATCATGTATGTAGTCTAATGACTATGTTTGATGCCCTTGAACAAAGAAGTAATGCGTAGTTTATCTTGAGCAAGCTTGGAAGTGCAGCCACCATCTTCTATTGCTCCTAATTCCTCATCTTCATCAGACAACTCTGAAGGGTTCACCACGAAATGACCTGCACTCCATCTAAGTTCCCCTCATTTGAGTAGGCTTGTTCCTGCATGCATCAAACACTAACAGTCCAGTGGCTTCTAACCATTCAACTGATAATCTCTCAACTTCATCATTATATATCCTTCATTCCATCTGCATCATAGAATTACATACGTGAAAAAAATGAAACTAAGTCTTTCTTCTGCACGATTTGGCAAAAATCATACCACAAGCTTGGGCAGTGGGCACATTGACTGACATGAATCTGGACCAAGCTTGAGAACTCTACCATTGAATGCCACAGTAGTTACCTTCTCTGGACCAGCTGAGCGCCCGATAGGGCGCTTTCCTATTCTAGTGTAGGATATAGTGCTGGCAAGTCTGAGGAGCAAGATTCGCATGCAATGTGGACGCTGCTACTCAACTTAAACTGGAGCATAACAAGCGACATTTGCGTTCCCCCAAAACAGGATACCATCACCTAATTTCATTTATAAAATTGATTGCTAACAATTTTAAACAAATGATATATGATCATCGCACAAGTTGTGTTTAGTTCTTTCTCAAACATTTTTTTAAAAAAAGCATATGCCAGTGGCAATTTGTTTCCACATTAGCTACGCATACCATTGTATGTGTCTTCAATTTGTATTCACAAGAACTAACATCATTTGCTAGTCACGTGCAATGTAGAATTATACAATAATGGACAATTGACTTCTATTACAGTGGAGGTGCATAGGAATTTAACCTGAGCAGCCACCACTCAGAGGTCTACCCATTCACATATATCAAAATTTGATCTCACAAAGTGTTTGAAATCCTCAAACTTGTCTGGTGGGTCAGGGGGAAATCATGAAGTTTTGAAAATTACCAATTACTCCATCAGCACATAAAGTAGCAGATATAAGGGAAAATCATTAAGTATCAAAATTCATAGCTTAGCTTTCACCTCTTCCCAGTTTCTATTTAGAAATACATCATAGTGATTGCGCCTTTCAGTATAATAAGCACAAATACGATGGTCATGTACTACATTGTAAGGCTAAGGAAAAAAGACCCAATATCATCGTCGGGTCGCACTGCACTAAACATTACATAACTAAAAGAACGTAACTGCAATTTGAGATCATGGCTCTCATTACCAACCCATTTTTCGGGTGTCTCATGTATAAATAATTATTAGCCCAAAAAAGTGTAGTTTCTGCACCTAACTGAAAACCTTGGACAAACCGGCAGAAGTTGCTAACCACCAGGGGCGGAGCGCCCGGTATGGCCACGTATGGCCCAAGCCATACCTTGGCTCGACTCATTAGCAGACCATTTGGTCTTGGCCTCGCGTCGCATGGTACTTCTATTCTCCGCCGTAGCTCGCCAGTCGATCGCTTCTTCGCCATCGGCTGCTGCTCGCCTCATCTGCACCGCTACGCGTGATGAGCGACCATGCCTATGGTTAGGCGGGAAGGGTTCGTGTCCTCCTGCTCTGCCCTCTCCAGCGTCGAGAGTGCTGCATGTTCTGCTTTAGCTTCAGACACCTCTTCAACGGCGAGCGCGACTAACTACGGAATGGGGGATGGATCCGGTTCTTTCTTCAAGGTATTGGTCAACAACATGGGTGAGGATGTCCTCACGAGAAAGCATTCCTGATCGTCATATGCTTAGCTCTTGAGCTACTTGTCTTTCTGTTCCCCGCCCAGTCGTACGATTCGTGAGCCATGCTGCTATTTCACTCGAGAGGCAGTATTATCCTGTTCTGCTAGGTTTAGTTTTTGTTTTCATTCAGTAGATGTTCATACCAATAGTGTCAGTAAACAATTTATGTTGCTTGAGACTACCCAAAGACCTAATGTTGCTTCGTTCTAAATTGTTTATTGTGAAGTAGAACATATATATATATATACTTACACGTTTTATACATGTAAAACCTGCCATACCTTATTTTTTGTGCGTCCTCCGCCACTGCTAACCACTAATTCATTATAGGTAGAAGCAATACCCAAGTGATGGCAGTTGTCATATCAGATAACATGTGGCTCCATGTATCTAGCAATTAGCCATAGGTAGCCAGCAAGCAAACTCAAGCAATGGAAGCTAGTATATGAAACAACGTCTAACTCTATGTATCTATCAGCTAAAAGGGTAAACAATAGAGGTAGTCGCCCATTTATAGTTTTAGCGGCAATATGCCCAGAGCAAGTCAGCAGGCACAGAAAGATCTCTAGGCCAAGAAATGTGTAGACGCACCTCCATAACTGGTATTTTTTTCTCGGGAAAACAACCAGCCTCCACGGAGATGCCCCTCTTGAGCGCGAGATCCTTGGCGAGCTGTTCCTCCATTAATAGCTTAGCGGAGGCCATCTGGTGCTCGATCTCCCCCTTCTTGTAGCCCTAGATCTTCTTGAGCCTGAAGAAATTTTTGCACTCGAGCTCGTCGAGCTACACCTAGATGTAGCTGATTGTGTTCTCGATCATGGGATTGACGATGTTCTCGAGCGCGTTGACATGGCGGTTGGTAGTATTGATGGCCTCGTCAAGCGTGAGGAAGGAGGTCTGAAGAGAGGCGAGCTCGACAAGCACCTCGATGGCTTTGACGTGCGCGGCGCGGCAGGCGGCGACCTGCTGCCCACCGTGGTCTAGACCTGTGAGGCTTGGGGACACGTTGGAGGGCTCCCTGGAGACCGCGACGGTGAACCTGGGGAGCTTGACCCTAGCCACGTTCTCCTAGTGGGAGCGGACGTGGATGGATGCGGCGTTGTCGAGGTCCCTCGTGGTGGCGGTGGCTAGTGACTAGACGCAATGATGGAAAAAGATGTTTCAACGCTCGGTATGGCTCACCGTCAGCTGGATCCACGTATCACACGGGACCCAGCCTGAGGCGGGATCTCGGCAGAGGGAGGGGCGCGGTGCGGCGTGGGGGGTACTTATGACTTGGGAGGGAGAGGGCAAGAGAGGGAGGAGAGAACCATGTGTCGCTGGCTGGCTGCGTCGCGTGGTGGAGGGGTGTGATGCTTGTCGTCGTCGACGGGGTGGGGGCGTGGGATGTGGGCGCCTGGGGAGGGGAGTAGGGAAGATACGACGAGTAGGAGGGAGCTCGACTGGGCGAGGCCGAAGGAGGATGAGGGGTGGATGGAGCTGGGCGAGGAGGGCGACGGGGGCACGACCTTCGTCAATTCGACCACGACCTGGATGCTCGGGAGGTGGGCGTGGCGGGCAGGGGTGAAATGGAAATAGGGTCAAACCTTTTCCTAAATGAATTTTGGTGGTTGAATTGTCCAACACAAATAATTGGACTAACTAGTTTGCTCTAGATTATGAGTTCTACAGGTGCCAAAGGTTCAACACAAATCAATAAAAATCCAAGAAAGGGTTCAAATTAAAGGAGCAAAAGACAACCGAAGGCTGCCCTGGTCTGGCGCACCGGACAGTGTCCGATGCACCAGGGAGAACGACTATGAACTGCTCAGCTTCGGGGATTTGGGGACCCACTTCGCTATAATTCACCGGACTGTCCGGTGTGCCAGCGGAGCAACGGCTATCTGCGCTAACGGTCGTCTGCAAAAGTCTACAGTGAACAGTGCAACTGCGCGCGCAGAAGTCAGAGCAGGCGCCAGAAGGCGCACCAGACAGTGAACAATGATTGTCCGGTGCACCATCGGACTGTCCGGTAGCCCCACAAGTCAGAGCTCCAATAGTCGAACCCTAATGGTTGGGTGATGTGGCTGGCGCACCGGACAGTGTCTGGTGGCGCACCGGACTGTCCAGTGCGCCATAAGATAGCAGCCTTCCCCAACGGCCACTTTGGTGGTTGGGGCTATAAATACCCCCCAACCACCACACTTCAAGGCACCCAAGTTTTCAGCCAACACATTCAATACAAGAGCTATAACATTCAATACAAGACACAATTAGAGTGAATCAAAATCTCTCCAAGTCCCAATTCCACTCAAAGCAATAGTGACTAGAAGAGAAAGTTTGTCGTGTTCATTTGAGCTCTTGCGCTTGGATCGCTTTTCTTCTTCCTTCTTTCTTGTTCCCAACTCAATTATAATCAAGGCAAGAGACACCAATTGTGTGGTGGTCCTTGTGGGGACTTAGTGTCCCGATTGATTGAGAAGAAAAGCTCACTCGGTCTAGGTGACCGTTTGAGAGAGGGAAAGGGTTGAAAGAGACCCGGTCTTTGTGACCACCTCAACGGGGAGTAGGTTTGCAAGAACCGAACCTCGGTAAAACAAATCATCGTGTCACACTCTTCATTTTCTTTTGATTTGTTTTCACCCTCTCTTTCGGACTCGGTTTTAATTCTAACGCTAACCCCGGCTTGTAGTTGTGCTTAAAGTTTATAAATTTCAGATTCTGCCTATTCATCCCCCTCTAGGCAACTTTCAATTGGTATCCGAGCCCGGTACTTCATTAGAGCTTAACCGCTCGAAGTGATGTCGGGAGATCACACCAAGAAGGAGGTCATGACCGGCGAAAAGCCCGCTACAAGCCACAGGAAGGCTCCATCAAGAGAGTCCGGCTCCAAAGGAAAGGGAGAATCACCCTCCCACAACAAGTCGCATCGGAGTGGCGACAAGAAGAAGAAGATGAAGAAGGTGGTCTACTACGAGACCGATTCTTCATCGCCATCCACCTCCGGCTCGACGCGCCGTCCGTCACTTCTAAGCGCCATGAGCGCAAGAAGTTTAGTAAGATCCCCCTACGCTACCCTCGCATTTCTAAACGTACTCCATTACTTTCCGTCCCATTAGGCAAACCACCGGTTTTTAACGGTGAAGATTATAACATGTGGAGTGATAAAATGAGGCATCACCTAACCTCACTCCACACTAGTATTTGGGATGTTGTTGAGTTTGGAGTGCAGGTACCATCGCCGGGGGATGAAGATTATGATTCGGACGAGGTTGCCCAAATCCGGCACTTCAACTCCCAAGCAACTACTATACTCCTCGCCTCTCTAAGTCGAGAGGAGTATAATAAGGTGCAAGGGTTGAAGAGCGCCAAGGAGATTTGGGATGTACTCAAGACCACGCACGAGGGAGATGAGGTGACCAAGATCAACAAGAGAGAGACGATCGAAGGGGAGCTCGGTCATTTTATGCTCAACCAAGGGGAGGAGCCACAAGCAATGTACAACCAGCTCAAAACCTTGGTGAACCAAGTGCGCAACCTCGAGAGCACTAAAAATGGGATGACCATAAAATGGTCAAGGTTATTCTTAGATCACTTGTTTTTCTTAACCCTACTCAAGTTCAATTAATTCATGGTGATCCTAGATATAAACTAATGTCTCCCGAGGAAGTGATAGGAAAATTTGTGAGCTTTGAATTGATGATCAAAGGCTCCAAGAAAATCATCGAGCAAGGCGCCTCCTCCGCACCCGAGGTACAACCCGTCGCATTCAAGGCAACGGAGGAGAAGAAAGAAGAGTCTACATCAAGTAGACTTCCTATCAACGCCTCCAAGCTCGACAACGAGGAAATGGCGCTCATCATCAAGAGCTTCCGCCAAATCCTCAAGCAAAGGATGGGGAAAGACTACAAGCCCCGCTCCAAGAAAGTTTGCTACAAGTGTGGTAAGCCCGGTCACTTTATAGCAAAATGTCCTATTTCTAGTGACAGTGATAGGGGCGACGACAAGAAGGGAAGGAGGAAGGAAAAGAAGAAGTACTACAAGAAGAAGGGCGGCGATGCCCACGTGTGTCGGGAATAGGACTCTGATGAGAGCTCCACCGACTCCTCCGACAACGAGGACGCCACCAACATCGCCATCAACAAAGGCCTCCTCTTCCCCAACGTCGGCCACAAGTGCCTCATGGCAAAGGACGACAACAAGAAGAAGGTAAAATCTAGATCCTCCACTAAGTATGCAACTTCTAGTGATGAGGATAATTCTAGTGATGATGAGGATAACTTGCTCACCCTTTTTGCCAACCTAAACATGCAACAAAAAGAAAAGTTGAATGAATTGATTAGTGCTATTCATGAGAAGGATGAACTCTTGGATAGCCAAGAGGACTTCCTTATTAAGGAAAACTAGAAGCATGTTAAAGTTAAAAATGCTTATGCTCTAGAGGTAGAAAAATGTGAAAATTAACTAGTGAGCTAAGCACTTGCCATGACACCATTTCTAACCTTAGAATTGAGAATGCTAATTTGATTGCTAAGGTTGAGAAATCAAATGTATGTGATGATTCAATTGCCAATCTTAGAAATGATAATGCTAGTTTGATTGCTAAGATTGATAAATTGAATGCCTCTCTTACTAGCCTTAAGAGTGAGAATGAAAAATTATTTGCTAAGGCTAAAGAATTAGATGTTTGCAATGTTTCTATTTCCAATCTTAGAAATGAGAATGTTATTTTACATGCTAAGATTGATGAATTAAATGCTTGCAAACCCTCTACATCTACTGTCAGTCATGTTTCTATTTGCACTAGATGTAGAGATGTTAATATTGATGCTATCCATGATCACATTGCTATGATTAAACAACAAAATGATCATATAGCAAAATTAGATGCTAAAATTGTCGAGCATGAATTAGAAAATGAGAAATTTAAATTTGCTAGAAGCATGCTCTATAGTGGGAGACGCCCTGGCATCAAGGATGGCATTGGCTTCCAACAGGGAGGCAATGTCAAAATCAATGCCTCTAAAAGATTGTCTAATTTTGTTAAGGGCAAGGCTCCCATGCCTCAGGATAACGAGGGCTATATTTTATATCCTGCTGGTTATCCTGAGGATAAGATTAGAAGAATTCATGCTAAGAAGACTCATTCTGTTTCTCACCATGCTTTTATTTATAAGAATGAGGCTTCTAGCTCTAGGCGTTCTACTCATGTTAAAATGCCTAAGAAGAAATCTCTTATTGCATCAAATGATCATAACATTTCATTTAAGACCTTTGATGCTTCATATGTGCTCACTAACAAATCAGGCAAAGTAGTTGCCAAATATGTTGGGGGCAAACACAAGGGGTCAAAGACTTGTGTTTGGGTACCCAAGGTGCTTGTTTCTAATGTAAAAGGACCCAAGACCGTTTGGGTACCTAAGAACAAGGCCTAAACTTGTTTTGTAGGTTATGCATCCGAGGCTCAAGTTGGATCATTGATAGCGGGTGCACAAACCACATGACTAGGGAGAAAAGGATGTTCTCCTCCTATGAGAAAAACCAAGATCCCCAAAGAGCTATCACATTCGGGGATGGAAATCAAGGTTTGGTCAAAGGACTTGGTAAAATTGCTATATCACCTGACCATTCTATTTCCAATGTTTTTCTTGCAGATTCTTTAGATTATAACTTGCTTTCTGTTTCTCAATTATGCAAAATGGGCTACAATTGTCTTTTTACAGATGTAGGTGTTACTGTCTTTAGAAGAAGTGATGATTCAATAGCATTTAAGGGAGTGTTAGAGGGTCAGCTATACTTAGTTGATTTTAATAGAGCTGAACTCGACACTTGCTTAATTGCTAAGACTAACATGGGTTGGCTCTGGCATCGCCGACTAGCCCACGTTGGGATGAAGAATCTTCATAAGCTTCTAAAGGGAGAACACATTTTGGGACTAACAAATGTTTATTTTGAGAAAGACAGGATTTGTAGCGCATGTCAAGCAGGGAAGCAAGTTGGTGTTCATCATCCACACAAGAACATCATGACGACCGATAGGCCACTTGAGTTACTCCACATGGACCTATTCGGCCCGATAGCTTATATAAGCATCGACGGGAGTAAGTACTGTCTAGTTATTGTGGATGATTATTCTCGCTTCACTTGGGTATTCTTTTTGTAGGAAAAATCTCAAACCCAAGAGACCTTAAAGGGATTCTTGAGACGGGCTCAAAATGAGTTCGGCTTAAGGATCAAAAAGATTAGAAGCGACAACGGAACGGAGTTCAAGAATTCTCAAATTGAAGGTTTTCTTGAGGAGGAGGGCATCAAGCATGAGTTCTCTTCTCCCTACACGCCACAACAAAATGGTGTAGTGGAGAGGAAGAATAGAACTCTACTTGACATGGCAAGGATGATGCTTGATGAGTACAAGACTTCGGATCGGTTTTGGACCGAGGCGGTCAACACCGCTTGCTACGCCATCAACCGGTTATATCTACACCAAATCCTCAAGAAGACATCATATGAACTCATCACTAGTAAAAAACCCAATGTTTCATATTTTAGAGTCTTTGGAAGCAAATGCTTTATTCTTGTTAAAAGAGGTAGAAAATCTAAATTTGCTCCTAAGGCTGTAGAAGGCTTTTTACTTGGTTACGACTCAAACACAAGGGCATATAGAGTCTTTAACAAGTCCACTAGACTAGTTGAAGTTTCTTGTGATATTGTGTTTGATGAGACTAACGACTCTCAAGTAGAGCAAGTTGATCTTGATGAGCTAGATGATGAAGAGGCTCTGTGCGTCGCGCTAAGGAACATGTTCATTGGGGATGTGTGTCCTAAGGAATCCGAAGAGCCTCCACAAGCACAAGATCAACCATCTTCCTCCATGCAAGCATCTCCACCAACCCAAGATGAGGATCAAGCTCAAGATGATAAAAATGAAGATCAAGAGGATGAGCCACCTCAAGAGGAGGGCAATGATCAAGGGGGAGATGCCAATGATCAAGACAAGGAAGATGAACAAGATCCAAGGCCTCCACACCCAAGAGTCCACCAAGCAATCCAACGAGATCACCCCGTGAACACCATCCTCGGCGATATTCATAAGGGGGTAACCACTCGATCTCGTGTTGCTCATTTTTGTGAACATTACTCTTTTGTTTCCTCTATTGAGCCACACAGGGTAGAGGATGCACTTAAAGATTCAGATTGGGTGCTGGCGATGCAAGAGGAGCTCAACAACTTCATGAGGAATGAGGTATGGCATTTAGTTCCACGACCTAACCAAAATGTTGTAGGAACCAAGTGGGTCTTCCGCAACAAGCAAGATGAGCATGGTGTGGTGACAAGGAACAAAGCTCGACTTGTGGCCAAGGGTTATTCACAAGTCGAAGGTTTGGATTTTGGAGAAACTTATGCACCCGTAGCTAGGCTTGAGTCAATTCGCATATTACTTGCCTATGCTACTTACCATGTCTTTAAGCTTTACCAAATGGATGTAAAGAGTGCCTTCCTCAATGGACCAATCAAGGAAGAGGTCTATGTTGAGCAACCTCCCGGCTTTGAAGATAGTGAGTATCCTAACCATGTTTACAAACTCTCAAAGGCGCTTTATGGGCTCAAGCAAGCCCCAAGAGCATGGTATGAATGCCTTCGAGATTTTCTTATCGCTAATGGCTTCAAAGTCGGTAAGGTCGATCCTACTCTCTTTACTAAAACAATTGCAAATGATTTGTTTGTATGCCAAATTTATGTTGATGATATCATATTTGGGTCTACTAACAAATCTACATGTGAAGAGTTTAGTAGGATCATGGTTCAAAAATTCGAGATGTCTATGATGGGGGAGTTGAAGTATTTTCTAGGATTTCAAGTCAAGCAACTCCAAGAGGGCACCTTCATCAGCCAAACCAAGTACATTCAAGATATACTCACCAAGTTTGGAATGAAGGATGCCAAGCCCATCAAGACACCCATGGGAACCAATGGACATCTCGACCTCGACACGAGAGGTAAATCCATAGATCAAAAGGTATACCGGTCGATGATAGGATCTTTACTCTATTTATGTGCATCTCGACTGGATATTATGCTTTCCGTATGGATGTGTGCAAGGTTCCAAGCCGATCCTAAGGAAGTTCACCTTAGGGCCATGAAGAGAATCTTGAGATATTTAGTTCATACACCTAAGTTTGGTCTTTGGTACCCCAAGGGATCCTCTTTTGATTTATTAGGATATTCAGATGCTAATTGGGCAGGGTGCAAAATTGATAGGAAGAGCACATCAGGGACTTGTCAGTTTCTGGGGAGATCCCTGGTGTCTTGGGCTTCAAAGAAACAAAACTCAGTAGCTCTTTCTACCGCCGAAGCCGAGTATATTGCTGCAGGCCATTGTTGCGCACAATTACTTTGGATGAGGCAAACCCTTAGGGACTATGGCTACAAATTTAGCAAAGTCCCTCTCCTATATGATAATGAGAGTGCAATCCGCGTGGCGGATAATCCCGTTGAACACAGCCACACTAAGCACATAGCCATTCGGTATCACTTTTTGAGAGATCACCAACAAAGGGGGGATATCGAGATAGCCTATATTAACACCAAAGATCAATTAGTCGGTATCTTTACCAAGCCACTAGATGAGAAAACCTTTACCAAACTTAGGAATGAGCTAAATATTTTTGATTCTAGGAACTTTGACTGATACTTTGCACACATCGCTCATTTATATATGTCGGGTACCGTAATTAGGGGTACCCCCAACACTCCTAATCACGGCTGGTAAACATCTTCAGAGCAAACCGTGAAGACTGACAGTTCGGGTCAACGTCAAAGCTTCGTCTACCAAGGGACTCGGTCTCGCCTCGCCCGAGCCTGGCCTCGGGCGGAACAATGGTCCCGGACGAGTTCACGTCTCGCCCGAGGGTCTCCTCAGGCAGTGAACGCACCCTCGGCTCAGCCAAAGGCAAGCCTTGTCGTGCAAGCGACCTTGGCCAAATCGCCTTACCAGCCGACCGTATTGCATGCGCATTTAATGCTGGGATCGTCTGACACCTTATCCTGACACGCGCGCCTCAGTCGGCAAGGTCGAAGTGACCGCAGTCACTTCGCCATTTCACTAACCGATCTGACAGGAAAACAACGCCGCCCGCCCCGCTCCGGCTGCTGTGCCAACCACCCGGGCGAAACCGACAACGGTCAAGATAAGCCTCAAGCGCAACAGGAAGCTCCGCCTCGCTCAACCCTGGGGCTCGGCCTCGGCCTCGGCCTCGGGAGGAGATCCTAGCCTCGCCTGACCCCAGGGCTCGGCCTCGACCTCGGCCTCGGGAAGAGTCACATCCTCGCCCGACCCTGGGCCTCAGCCCAGCCTCAGCCTCAAAGGAGCCGCCGCCTCGCCCGACCTCAGGCTCGGATCAACCGCGCCACAAGGGATGCATCATTACCCTACTCCTAGCTAGCTCAGGCTACGAAGGAACAAGACCAACATCCCATCAAGCTTACCCCGGTAACAGGCAATGATGGTTCCCCGCATGCAACCATGACGTCGGTGGTTCTCAAGCCCCCTACGAAAGCAAGGAGACGTCAGCAGGATCCATGCAGCGCCAACAGCTGTACTGCTACAGGGCTCAAGGCACTTCTCCGACGGCCACGATACTACCTCTACAGGGCTCGAGACGCCCCCCTGATGGCCACGTTGTTATCTGTACAGGGCTCAGGGCACTTCCCTGCCAGCCACGTTAGCTCCCAGCTACATCCCATTATACAGCTGGGCATCTCCTTATGTCTATAAAAGGGGGTGTCTAGGGCCCCGCGAGGGGAAGGAGGGAGGAAAGGGGGGAAAACGTACAAGCATACGAGCATACGAACACACAAACGCACGGGAGGAGAGATGAGTAGACGCACGACAAAGGGACGGGAGAAGACGAGCAGGGGCCGGACCCCTCCTCTCTCTCACCCTCGCTCTCTCCTACTCGCTCTCCCTCGCCCTCGCTCTCTCGCAAGGCTTGTAACCCCTACTACAAGCACCCTGGTGCAAGATAATACTAGGCTCATTCCCCCACTTGTGTCCCATCTGGCACCAACCCATCTGGGCAGGGGCACGCAGCGACAAATTTACTCGTCGGTCCAGGGACCCCCCGGGTCCAAAACCCCAACAGTTGGTGCGCCAGGTAGGGGCCTGCTGCGTGTTAACGAACACTTTCCCGTTGAGTTCCAGATGGGGAGTCTTCAGCAACCTCTTCAGCCCGAGACGGTGCTCCACTTCAGGAGTCTCGAGTTCATGTCCCTCGACGGCAACTACGACATGGTAGTCCTCCCTCCGCGGCACGACGACAACGACAGTCAATGGCTCGCCCGGCGGAGGCGACCTCCACGACGGCATCTCCCCGCGGCGGAAGAGGAACACTCCGGTCGACCCCGCCACCCTCCTCACAGGAGGAGGCAGAGACGGGGCAACCGTGGCCATGCAGGAGGCGGCACCTTATCGGCTGTCGCACAGGATCGAGTCGACGACGCCGACACTCCTCCGGGGGACATGTCGGGTGTTGTCCTCACGCTTGAGACAACGACGAGCACCGCTTCCCCGCAACGTGCCAGCCCCAAGCGGACTGACGACGCCGGCACCCTCGCAAAGGACCTGCTGGGCGTCAGCCTCGTACCTGAGATGACGGTGCATTCCGTCCCCGACGCGACTTCACCACCGTCCATCGACCAAGAGGTACCGTCCGTATTCCACCCAGTTCCCTTTCGATTTAGTTTCAATCCACCTAGCGACCCCGCTACGGTGAGCGCTTTCGCAAGGGTGTATCCAAACCTTCCGGGGTACCATATGTGTTCAACCTGGGACCAATTGACAGTCGTCTCAACCTCTGGACCGGTGGGTTCCGAGGAAGAGGATGACCTCGACTTTGGTTGGGATTTCTCTAGCCTTGGTGATCCCGGTGCCATGCGGGACTTCATGTCCGCATGTGACCACTGCCTCTCCGGTTGCTCTGACGATGGCCACGGCCTTGATGACGAGGGTTATGGCCCAAGTCACGAATGTTTCCACGTCGATCAGGGAGATCACGACGAAGGCAACCACCTCGGTATGCCAGAGGTCGACTGAAAGGGAAATGTGCCCTTGGGCCATTTCTATAAGATTTTGGTGATTTAGTGCTCCACACAAAAATGCTTTGAGTGATATTTGTGCCAAAGACTCAAGAAGTGCAAATCAAGAATAAAGGTATGTTCCTAGACTTAGTACATTATTTTGAAGACTAATGTATTGTGTCTAAGTGCTAGAAACAGGAGAAATCGCTTTGAAGACAAGTTGGCTGTGTTCAGCCAAAGGCTGATCGATCTGGTTGCACCGGACTGTCTGGTGGTGCACCGGACAGTGTCTGGTGTGCCATGACCAGTCCAGGTGAACAACCTGCTCTCGGGTCTCGACGGCGGCGTACGGCTATAAATCACCGGACTGTCCGGTGAGTCATCTGCGGCGAAGTCGCCGCTCTCGGGAAGAAGTCAACAAGCGTACGACTAAAATTCACTGGACTGTCCAGTGAGGCACCAGACTGTCCGGTGAGCCAACGGTCGGGCGCGCCAACGGTCGGCTGCGCAATCCGTGCGTGACGCGTGGCCGGGCCAACGGTCGAATGGGGGCACCGGACTGTCCGGTGTGCACCGGACAGTGTCCGGTGCGCCAACGGCTCCAAATCTTCAACGGTCGGCTGCGCCAAATTAGGAAAACAATCTGCACCGGACTGTGAATAGTGCCTATCCGGTGGTGCACCGGACTGTCCGGTGCGCCACCCGACAGAAGGCAAGAATTGCCTTCCTAGATTGCTTCCAACGGCTCCTAGCTGCCTTGGGGCTATAAAAGGGACCCCTAGGCGCATGGAGGAGCACACCAAGCATTCTTTGATCAACTCTAAGCACCAAGACTCCATTTCCGCGCATTTGATTCTTTGTGATAGCAACTAGAGCTCCATTTGAGTAGAGAACTCTTCGAGTTGTGTTGCGAGCTCAAGTTGTGACTTATGTGTGTGTTTGTGCTCTGATTTTGTGTCTTGTGTACGTTGCTCTCCCTCCCTTACTTCCGTGTTTCTTTGTGATCATCATTTGTAAGGGCGAGAGACTCCAAGTTGTGGAGATTCCTCGCAAACGGGAGATAGTTAATGAAAGCAAAACACTGTGGTATTCAAGTGGGTCTTTGGACCGCTTGAAAGGGGTTGAGTGCAACCCTCGTCCGTTGGGACGCCACAACGTAGAGTAGGCAAGTGTTGGACTTGGCCGAACCACGGGATAAACCACTGTGCCTCTCTGTGTTGATTTCTTTGTGGTTATCGTGTTTAGCAAGAACTCCTCTCTAGCCACTTGGCTTTATTGCTCTAACGCTTAATCAAGTTTGTGGCTTTAAGTTTTAAGTTTTTACAGGATCACCTATTCACCCCCCTCTAGGTGCTCTCAATTGGTATCAACGCTGTTCTCTTCACACAAGGGACTAACCACCCAAAGAGATGGATCCTAAGGGAAAGGGGATGGTGGTCAACGATAAGGAGAAGGAGTCCACCTTCAACGAGCCAAGAGACGATAAGCCCACTGACTCTGGCTCGAGTCACAAAAAGAAAGACGGGAAGAAGAAGAGGCACATCAAGAAGATAGTCTACTACGACAGCGACGAGTCTTCTTCTTCCCAAAAGGACGACGACGACTACGAGAAAAAGAAAACGGTCAACTCAAACTTTTCTTTTGATTATTCTCGTATTCCGCATAATTCAAATGCACATTTGCTTTCCATTCCTCTTGGTAAACCTCCACACTTTGATGGAGAGGACTACGGATTTTGGAGTCACAAAATGCGTAGTCACTTGTTCTCTCTTCATCCAAGTATATGGGAGATAGTAGAGAATGGAATGCATTTTGATAGTTCGGATAATCCCATGTTTATCAATGAACAAATTCACAAAAATGCGCAAGCTACCACTGTTCTTTTAGCATCCTTGTGCAGGGAAGAGTACCATAAGGTGAGGGGCTTGGATAACGCCAAGCAGATTTGGGAAACCCTCAGGATCTCGCATGAGGGAAATGATGTCACCATGCTCACCAAGATGGAGTTGGTGGAGGGCGAACTAGGAAGGTTCGCAATGATCAGGGGAGGAGCCAACTCAAACATACAATAGGCTTAAGACCCTGGTCAACAAAATAAGGAGCTATGGAAGCACGAGATGGACGGACCACGACGTCGTCCGGCTTATGCTAAGGTCCTTCACTGTCCTTGATCCTCATCTTGTTAACTCTATTCGTGAAAATCCTAGGTATACCAAGATGACGCCCGAGGAAATACTTGGGAAGTTTGTAAGCGGGCGAATGATGATCAAGGAGGCGAGATATGTTGATGAGGCGCTAAATGGCCCAATGACGATCCACGAGCCTCAAACCGTTGCCCTCAAAGCAACAAGTAGCAGGGAGGCGCTACCTAGCAAGGTGGCACAAGTTGAGGCGGTAGGGCTTAACGAGGAAGAAATGGCCCTCATTATCAAGCGCTTTAAGACGACGCTTAAAGGAAGAAAGGAGCACCCAAACAAGAGCAAGACGAAGGGGAAGCGCTCCTGCTTCAAGTGTGGTAAGTATGGTCATTTTATAGCTAATTGTCCCGACAACACTAATGACCAGGAACAAGAGAAAGGTGGGAAGAAGGAAAAGAAGAAGGCCTACAAGAAGGCGAAGGGCGAGGCACATCTCGGCAAAGAGTGGGACTCGGAGTGTTCGTCATCCGACTCTGACGACGAGGGACTCGCCGCGTCGGCCTTCAACAAATTGTCGCTCTTCCCCAACGAGCGCCACACGTGCCTAATGGCAAAAGAAAAGAAGGTAATCACTAGAGAAACTCCTAAGTACTCTACTTCTAGTGATGATGAAATTGATTACACTAGCTTGTTTATAGGATTAGATAGAGCAAAAGTAGAAAAGATCAATGAATTGATTGATGCTCTAAACGAAAAGGATAGACTTTTAGAAAAGCAAGAGGATCTTTTATATGAAGAACATGATAAATTTGTAAGTGTGCAAAAGTCTCTTGCTTTAGAAGTTAAAAGAAATGAAATGCTTTCATGTGAAATTTCTGCTTGTCATGAGACTATTTCTAGTTTATAGAGCATTAATGATGATTTAAATGCTAAATTAGTAGAAGCAAATAAGACTAGTTCTCATGTGGAACATGTAGTAATTTGCAATAGGTGTAAGGATTTTAATGTTGATGCTTGCAATGAACATTTAATTTCCATTTCTAAATTAAATGATGAAGTAGCTAGTCTTAATGCCCAACTTAAGACTAGCAAAGATGATTTTGATAAACTAAAATTTGCAAGGGATGCCTACACTAGTGGTAGACACCCCTCTATTAAGGATGGGCTTGGCTTTCGAAGGGAAGCTAAGAACTTAACAAGTCATAAGGCTCCCATCTCCACCAAGGAGAAAGGAAAGGCCCCTATGGCTAATAGTGTTCATAAAAATCATGCTTTCTTGTATCATGATAGGAAATATTCTAGAAATGTTCATTATGATAGGAGTTATAATGCCTTTGACTCTCATGCCATGATTGCTTCAAGTTCAAACTTTAATGGTAGATCTAGGAAGAATTTTGTGTCTCATGCTCCTAGGAAAGTGTTTAATGGATCTACCACTATCTTTCATGCTTGCAATGCTAAATTTATTCTTTCATGTAAAAATAAAAAGGTGATTGCTAAAAAGGTGGGAGCCAAATGCAAGGGAGACAAGACTTGCATTTGGGTCCCTAAGGCTATTGTAACTAACCTTGTAGGACCCAACAAGAGTTGGATACCTAAAACCCAAGCCTAATTTGCCTTGCAGGTTTATGCATCTGGGAGCTCAAGTTGGATTAACGACAGCGGATGCACAAACCACATGACGGGGGAGAAGAAGATGTTCACCTCCTACGTCAAGAACAAAGATTCCCAAGACTCAATCATATTCGGTGACAGGAATCAAGGCAAGGTTAAAGGACTAGGAAAAATAGCTATTTCTTTCGAGCATTCCATTTCTAATGTGTTTTTAGTAGAATCGCTCGGATATAACTTGTTGTCCGTTAGTCAATTATGTAATATGGGTTACAACTGCTTATTTACAAACGTAGATGTGTCTGTCTTTAGAAGGAGTAATGGTTCATTAGCTTTTAAGGGTGTACTAGATGGCAAACTCTATTTAGTTGATTTTTCGAAGGAGGAGGCCGATCTAGATGCATGCTTAATCGCTAAGACTAGCATGGGCTAGCTGTGGCATCGCCGTCTAACACATGTGGGGATGAAGAACCTTCACAAACTTCTAAAGGGAGAACATGTGTTAGGTCTAACAAATGTAACTTTCGAAAAAGATAGACCTTGTGCAGCCTGTCAAGTAGGTAAACAAGTGGGAAGTGCTCATCACATCAAAAATGTGATGACTACATCAAGACCTCTGGAGCTATTGCATATGGACCTCTTCGGACCCGTCGCCTACCTTAGCATCGGGGGAAGTAAGTATGGTCTTGTTATTGTTGATGATTTTTCCCGCTTCACTTGGGTATTCTTTTTGCAGGACAAATCAGAAACCCAAGGGACCCTCAAGCGCTTTCTAAGGCAAGCTCAAAACGAATTTGAGCTCAAGGTGAAAAAGATTAGAAGCGACAACGGGTCCGAGTTCAAGAACCTGCAAGTGGAGGAGTTTCTTGAGGAGGAAGGAATCAAGCACGAGTTCTCCGCTCCCTACACACACCACAACAAAACAGTGTGGTAGAGAGGAAGAACAGGACGCTTATAGACATGGCGAGGGCGATGCTTGGAGAATTCAAGACACCCGAGCGGTTTTGGTCGGAAGCTGTGAACACGGCTTGCCACGCCATAAACCGGGTCTACCTTTGTCGCCTCCTCAAGAAGACGTCATACGAGCTACTAACCGACATGATTCGCACCATGGCGATTGGAGACGTGCGACCACAGGAACACAAGGAGCAAGATCAACCTTCTTCCTCAACGACGGTGCACCCCCCAACTCAAGATCACGAACAGGTCCCTCAAGAAGAGGCGTGTGATCAAGGGGGAGCACAAGATGTCCAAGTTGAAGAGGAAGAAGCACCACAGGCCCCTCCAACTCAAGTTCGAGCGATGATTCAAAGGAATCATCCCATCGACCAGATTTTGGGTGACATTAGCAAGGGAGTAACCACTCGCTCTAGATTAGCTAATTTTTGTGAGCATTACTCTTTTGTCTCCTCTATTGAGCCTTTCAGGGTAGAAGAGGCCTTGCTAGATCCGGACTGGGTGTTGGCCATGCAGAAAGAGCTCAACAACTTCAAGCGAAATGAAGTTTGGACACTAGTGCCACGTCCCAAGCAAAACGTTGTGGGAACCAAGTGGGTGTTCTACTAACCAAAAGTCTTGTGAAGAGTTTAGAAGGGTGATGACTCAGAAATTCGAGATGTCGATGATGGGCGAGTTGAACTACTTCCTTGGGTTCCAAGTGAAGCAACTCAAGGACGGCACCTTCATCTCTCAAACGAAGTACACGCAAGACTTGCTCAAGCGATTTGGGATGAAGGACGCCAAGCCCGCAAAGACTCCAATGGGAACCGACGGACATGTCGACCTCAACAAAGGAGGTAAGTCCGTCGATCAAAAGGCATACCGGTCTATGATAGGATCTTTACTTTATTTATGTGCTAGTAGACCGGATATTATGCTTAGCGTATGCATGTGTGCTAGATTTCAATCCGACCCAAGGGAGTGTCACCTTGTGGCCGTTAAGCGAATTCTTAGATATTTAGTCGCTACGCCTTGCTTCGGGATCTGGTATCCAAAGGGGTCTACCTTTGACTTGATTGGATATTCAGACTCCGACTATGCTGGATGTAAGGTCGATAGGAAGAGTACATCAGGGACGTGCCAATTTCTAGGAAGGTCCCTGGTGTCGCGGAGTTCTAAGAAACAAACTTCCGTTGCCCTATCCACCGCTGAGGCTGAGTATGTTGCCGTAGGACAGTGTTACGCGCAACTACTTTGGATGAGGCAAACCCTCCGGGACTTTGGCCATAATCTGAGCAAAGTCCCACTCCTATGTGACAATGAGAGTGCAATCCGCATGGCGGACAATCCTGTTGAACACAGCCGCACGAAGCACATAGACATCCGGCATCACTTTTTGAGAGACCACCAGCAAAAGAGAGATATTGAAGTGTTTTATGTTAGCACCGAGAACCAGCTAGCCGATATCTTTACCAAGCCTTTAGATGAGAAGACCTTTTGCAGGCTGCGTAGTGAGCTAAATGTCTTAGATTCGCGTAACTTGGATTGATATAGAGCATACATGTGTTTTATGCCTTTGATCATGTTCCATTATGCACTTTATTGCTTATTTATGGTGCTCAAGTTGTGCAAGGGATCCCCCGGACCTCACAAGTCCATGTGTGAATGATGCACGTATTTAGGGGGAGAAATGCTACAACTTGACCCTTTGAGACTAACCATGTGCTTGAGTTTTCTTAATGTAGTCTCAAAGGAGGATTGAAAGGGAAAAGGTGAACTTGGACCATGCAAGACTTCCACTGCACTCCGAAGAGAGGGTAATTTACTCCAAGTTCATCTCTGTGTTCTTATTGCCTTTTTACTCTTAATTGAAGATTTTGGTGAGGCAATGAGGTTTAAGGGCCAAAAAATGATCCCGTTTTGGTGCTTGATGCCAAAGGGGGAGAAATTAAGGCCGAAGCAAGAAATGGATCAGCTACCACTTGAGAATTTTGAAAATAGTAGAGTTAGAGCTTTTGTTTTGTCAAAATACTCTTATTGTCTCTTATTATCAAAAGTTGGTCTCTTGTGGGGAGAATGGTTAATTATGGAAAAAGGGGGAGTTTTTGAAACGTTGATCAATTTCTCTTGGAATACCTCTCTCGATGCATCAACAAGTGAATTTGACTTAGAGATAGGAATTTGAGTTTGATTTGCAAAAACAAACCAAGTGATGGCAAAGAATGATCCAAATATGCCAAATTTGAATCAAAAACAAATTTTTGTTCTCATTTGCATTGATGTTGCACTTTTTTTAGTTGTTTTTTGTTGTGTTGGCATAAATCACCAAAAAGGGGGAGATTGAAAGGGAAATGTGCCCTTGGGCCATTTCTATAAGATTTTGGTGATTAAGTGCTCCACACAAAAATGCTTTGAGTGATATTTGTGCCAAAGACTCAAGAAGTGCAAATCAAGAATAAAGGTATGTTCCTAGACTTTGTACATTGTTTTGAAGACTAATGTATTGTGTCTAAGTGCTAGAAACAGGAGAAATCGCTTTGAAGACAAGTTGGCTATGTTCAGCCAAAGGCTGCTCGGTCTGGGTGCACCGGACTGTCCGGTGGTGCACCGGACAGTGTCCGGTGTGCCAGGACCAGTCCAGGTGAACAGCCTGCTCTCGGGTCTCGACGACGGCGTACGACTATAAATCACCGGACTGTCCGGTGAGGCACTAGACTGTCCGGTGAGTCATCTGCGGCGAAGTCGCCGCTCTCAGGAAGAAGTCAACAAGTGTACGGCTAAAATTCACCGGACTGTCCGGTGAGGCACCGGACTGTCCGGTGAGCCAACGGTCGGGCGCGCCAACGGTCGGCTGCGCAATCCGTGCGTGACGCGTGGCCGGGCCAACGGTCGAATGGGGGCACCGGACTGTCCGGTGTGCACCGGACAGTGTCCGGTGCGCCAACGGCTCCAAATCTTCAACGGTCTGCTGCGCCAAATTAGGAAAACAATCTGCACCGGACTGTGAATAGTGCCTATCCGGTGGTGCACCGGACTGTCCGGTGCGCCACCCGACAGAAGGCAAGAATTGCCTTCCTGGATTGCTTCCAACGGCTCCTAGCTGCCTTGGGGCTATAAAAGGGACCCCTAGGCGCATGGAGGAGCACACCAAGCATTCTTTGATCAACTCTAAGCACCAAGACTCCATTTCCGCGCATTTGATTCTTTGTGATAGCAACTAGAGCTCCATTTGAGTAGAGAACTCTTCGAGTTGTGTTGCGAGCTCAAGTTGTGACTTATGTGTGTGTTTGTGCTCTGATTTTGTGTCTTGTGTACGTTGCTCTCCCTCCCTTACTTCCGTGTTTCTTTGTGATCATCATTTGTAAGGGCGATAGACTCCAAGTTGTGGAGATTCCTCGCAAACGGGAGATAGTTAACGAAAGCAAAACACCGTGGTATTCAAGTGGGTCTTTGGACCGCTTGAAAGGGGTTGAGTGCAACCCTCGTCCGTTGGGACGCCACAACGTGGAGTAGGCAAGTGTTGGACTTGGCCGAACCACGGGATAAACCACTGTGCCTCTCTGTGTTAATTTCTTTGTGGTTATCATGTTTAGCAAGAACTCCTCTCTAGCCACTTGGCTTTATTGCTCTAACGCTTAATCAAGTTTGTGGCTTTAAGTTTCAAGTTTTTACAGGATCACCTATTCACCCCCCTCTAGGTGCTCTCATTTACGATCCCCTTGGGACCGCATCTCGTGTTGACATCCCGCGAGAGCTAGCTGTGGTCCCAGTCCCTGCGAGGGGTCGGGACACACAGCTCGAGCAAATCCGCGAGATGCAGGCCAAGGTCGACGAGGAAGCAGGCTGGCTTGTGCAGCTCCGACAGAACATCGAGCAGGAGTGGGCAGACCAAACACTCGTCGGAGGAGCCCGTCATCAGGCCTGGGACGTCCAGCGCCGCATCGTCGACAATGCCAGGGCAGCGCTGCCCCCGGCCATCAGCGGGTCCGGTCAGTACTTAGCTGCAGCGGCGATGCTACTTCAAACCATGCTGGAGCCATCCACCACCGAGGGACGGCATATCTAGGGCGAACTCAAGGATCTCCTGGAAGGCGCCGCAGTTCGACGAGCCGAGAGCTCCGCCTCCTGAAGGCGAGCTGACCCCTCAGAGCATCACGCGACGTCCTCCTGACGCATGCGGGAGGCCTCGGTCCATCCCGAGCACACACGGGATGAGGCACCTGTCGCCCAGGATCGCCTCGGCAACGAGCATCACCATCGCGACCATCGAGCCTGCCTCGAGGAGAAGGTGCGTCGAGGCTACCATCCTAGGCGCGGGGGACGCTGCGACAGCGAGGAGGATCGAAGTCCCTCGCCCGAGCCACCCAGTCCACGAGTCTTCAGCCGGGCCATACGACAAGCGTCGTTCCTCGCCCGTTTCTGAGCCCTGACTACCATCACCAAGTACTCGAGGGAGACGAGTCTGGAGTTGTGGCTCGCGAACTACTGACTGGCATGCCAGTTGGGAGGGGCGGACGATGACAATCTCATCATCCGTAATCTACCCCTTTTCCTCTCCGACGCCGCCCGGGCCTGGCTGGAGCATCTGCCTCCTGCGCAGATCTCCGACTGGGACGACCGGGTCAAGGCTTTCGCGGGAAATTTCTGGGGCACGTACGTGCGCCCTGGGAACTCATGGGATCTCCGAAGCTGCCGCCAGCAGCCTGGGGAATCCCTCCGAGAGTACATCCGGTGGTTTTCGAAGCAGCGCACCGAGCTGCCTAACATCACTGACTCGGACGTCATCGGAGCTTTCCTCGCCGGCACCACTTGCCGAGACCTGGTGAGCAAACTGGGGCGCAAGACTCCCACCAAGGCGAGCGAATTGATGGACGTCGCCACCAAGTTCGCCTCGGGTCAGGAGGCTGTCGAGGCCATCTTCCGAAAAGACAAGCAGCCTCAGGGGGAGCCGAAGGAAGACGCCCCCGAGGCGTCCGCACAGCGTGGCGCGAAGAAGAAGGCCAAGAAGAAGGCGCAAGCGAAGCGCAACGCCGCTGACGCGAATCTTGTCGCTGCTGCCGAACACAGAAACCCTCGAAAGCCTCCTGTAGGGGCCGGCGCATTCGACAAGATGCTCAAGGAGCCATGCCCCTATCACCAGGGTCCCGTCAAGCACACCCTTGAAGAGTGTGTCATGCTCCGGTGCTACTTCCATAAGGCCGGGCCCCCGGCGGAAGATGGCAAGGGCCAAGGCAACAACAAGAAGGAGGGCAGCAAGGAAGAGGAGTTCCCGGAGATCCACAACTGCTTCATGATTTATGGCGGGCAGGTGGCGAATGCCTCGGCTCGGCACCGCAAGCAGGAGCGCCAGGAGGTCTGCTCGGTAAAGGTGGTAGCGCCAGCCTACCTAGACTGGTCCGACAAGTCTATCACCTTCGACCGAGGCGACCACCCCGACTTCGTGCCAAGCCCAGGAAGGTACCCGCTCATCGTCGATCCGATCATCAGCATCGTTAGGCTCTCCAAGGTCCTCATGGACGGAGGCAGCAACCTCAACATCATCTATGCCGAGACCCTGGAACTCTTGGGGGTTGATCGGTCCAAGGTCCGGACCGGTGCGGCACCTTTCCATGGGATCGCACCCGGAAAGCGTATCCTGCCCCTCGGACGGATTGACTTGCCCGTCTGCTTCGGAACTCCCTCCAACTTCCAAAAGGAAACCCTCACCTTCGAGGTGGTCGGGTTCTGAGGGACCTACCACGTGGTGTTGGGAAGGCCGTGCTACGCCAAGTTCATGGCCGTCCCCAACTACATCTACCTCAAGCTCAAGATGCCAGGCCCCAACGGGATCATCACCATCGGATCCATGTACCGCCACGCGTACGAATGCGACGTGGAATGCGTGGAGTACGCTGAGGCCCTCGCCGAGTCCGAGGCCCTCATCACCGACCTGGAACGCCTCTCCAAGGAGGCGCCCGACGCGAAGCGGCACGCTAGCAACTTCGAACCAGTCGAGGCTATTAAGTCCGTCTCTCTCGACCCCAGCAACGACGCCAGCAAGAAAGTTCGGATCGGCTCCGAGCTCGACCCCAAATAGGAAGCAGTGCTCATCAACTTTCTCCGCGCAAACGCCAAAGTTTTTTCGTGGAGTCCCTCGGACATGCCAGGCATACCAAGGGATGTCGCCGAGCACTCACTAGACATCAGAGCTGGAGCCTGACCCGTGGAGCAGACCCTGCGCCGTTTTGACGAAGAAAAGCATAGGGCCATAGGCGAGGAGATCCACAAGCTACTCGCGGCAGGGTTCATCAAAGGGGTATTCCATCCTGAATGGTTAGCCAACCCTGTTCTTGTAAAGAAAAAGGATGGGAAATGGAGGATGTGCATAGACTACACTGGTCTAAACAAAGCATGTCCGAAGGTTCCCTACCCTCTACCTCGCATCAATCACATTGTGGACTCCACTGCTGGGTGCGAAACCCTGTCATTCCTCGATGCCTACTCAGGCTATCACCAAATTAAGATGAAAGAGTCCGACCAGCTCACGACTTCTTTTATCACACCTTTTGGCATGTATTATTACACTACAATGCCATTTGGTTTGAGGAATGCAGGCGCCACCTACCAGAGGTGCATGAACCATGAGTTCGGAGAACACATCGGCATAATGGTCGAGGCTTACGTCAATGACATCGTTGTCAAGACGAAGAAAGCCTCCGACCTCCTCTCTGACCTTGAAACGACATTCAAGTGTCTGAGAGCGAAAGGCATGAAACTCAACCCCGAGAAGTGTGTCTTCGGAGTCCCTCGAGGCATGCTCCTAGGGTTCATTGTCTCCGAGCGGGGCATAGAGGCCAACCCAGAGAAAATCGCGGCCATCACCAACATGGGACCAATAAAAGATTTGAAAGGAGTACAGAGGGTCATGGGATGCCTTGCGGCTCTGAGCCGTTTCATCTCATGCCTTGGCGAAAAAGGATTGCCCTTGTACCGCCTCTTAAGGAAGGCCAAGCGCTTCACTTGGACCCTCGAGGCCGAGGAAGCCCTTAGAAACTTAAAGGCACTCCTTACAAATGCACCCATCTTGGTGCCCCCCGCTGCGGGAGAAGCCCTCTTGATCTACGTAGCCGCAACCACTCAGGTGGTCAGCGTCGCGGTCGTAGTCGAGAGACGAGAAGAAGGGCATGCACTGCTCGTCCAGAGGCCAGTATACTTCATCAGCGAAGTGCTATCCGAGACCAAAGTCCACTACCCGCAGATCCAGAAGCTGCTCTACGCAGTGATTCTGACACGGTGGAAGTTGCGACACTACTTCGAGTCTCATCCAGTTACTGTGGCGTCATCTTTCCCCTGGGAGAAATCATCCAGAGCCGAGAGGCCTCGGGTAGGATAGCGAAATGGGTGGTGGAACTCATGGGCGAAACACTTTCATTTGCCCCTCGGAAGGCCATAAAATCCCAAGTCTTGGCCGACTTCCTCGCTGAGTGGACTAACACCCAGTTATCGACGGCCCCAATCCAACCCGAGCTTTGGACCATATACTTCGATGGGTCGCTGATGAAAACCGAAGCAGGCGCGGGCTTGCTCTTCATCTCACCCCTCGGAGAACATGTTCGCTACATGCCGCGCCTCCATTTCCCGGCATCAAACAATATGGCCAAGTACGAAGCCTTGGTTAATGGCATGCACATCGCCGTCGAGCTAGGGGTTCGGCGCCTCGACGCTCGTGGCGACTCACAGCTCGTCATCGACCAGGTTATGGAGAACTCCCATTGCCGCGATCGAAAAATGGAGGCCTACTGCGACGAAGTTCGGCGCCTAGAGGACAAGTTCTACGGGCTGGAACTCAACCATGTTGCTCGACGGTATAACGAGACTGTGGATGAGTTGGCTAAAATAGCCTCGGGGCAGACACCGGTTCCCCCGGACGTCTTTTCCAAGGATATATATCAGCCATCCGTCCAAGTCGACGATGCGCCCGAGCCCGAGGAGGCCTCGGCCCAGCCCAAGGTACCCTCGGCCGCCGAGGGTGAGGCCCTGCATGTCGAGGAGGAGCGGAATGGGGTCACACCGGTCCCGAACTGGCAGACCCCGTACCTAGAATATCTCCTCCGAGGAGAGCTGCCCCTCGACAAGGCCGAAGCTCGGCGACTGGCTCGACGTGCCAAGTCGTTCGTTTTGCTGGGTGATGAAAAGGAGCTCTATCACCGCAGCCCCTCGGGCATTCTCCAGCGATGCATATCCATTGCCCAGGGACAAGAGCTGTTACAAGAAATACACTCGGGGGCTTGTGGTCACCATGCAGCACCTCGAGCCCTCGTGGGAATGCCTTCCGACAAGGTTTCTACTGGCCAACCGCGGTGGCCGACGCCACTAGGATTGTACGCTCCTGCCGAGGGTGTCAATTCTACGCAAAGCAGACACACCTTCCCGCTCAGGCCCTGCAGACGATACCTATCACTTGGCTGTTTGCTGTGTGGGGTCTGGACCTCGTCGATCCCTTGCAGAAGGCACCCAGGGGCTTCACGCACCTGCTGGTCGCCATCGACAAATTCTCCAAGTGGATCGAGGTCCGACCCTTAACCAGTATCAGGTCCGAGCAGGCGGTGGCGTTCTTCACCAATATCATCCATTGCTTTGGAGTCTCGAATTCCATCATCACCGACAATGGCATGCAGTTCACCAGGAAAAAGTTCCTGGAATTCTGCGAGGACCACCACATTCGTGTGGACTGGGCCGCCATAGCTCACCCCATGACGAATGGGCAGGTGGAGCGCGCCAACGGTATGATTTTGCAGGGACTAAAACTGAGGATCTACAACGACCTCAACAAGTTTGGTAAGCGATGGATGAAGGAGCTGTCCTTGGTGGTCTGGAGTCTGAGGACGACGCCGAGCCGAGCCACGGGTTTCTCTCCGTTCTTTCTAGTCTATGGGGCCGAGGCCGTCGTCCCCACGGACTTAGAATACGGGTCCCTGAGGATGAAGGCGTACGACGACCGAAGCAACCAGATCAGCCGAGAGGACTCGCTGGACCAGCTCGAAGAGGCTCGGGACGTTGCCTTACTACACTCGGCACGGTATCAGCAGTTTCTGAGACGCTTCCACGCCCAAAGGGTTTGGCCCCGAGGCTTCCAAGTGGGAGACTTGGTGCTTCGGCTACAACAAGACGCCCGAGGGCGCTACAAGCTTACTCCTCCCTGGGAGGGGCCGTTCATCATTGCCAAAATCCTGAAGCCCGGGACATACAAGCTGGCCAACGATCAAGGCGAGGTCTACAACAACGCTTGGAACATCGAACAGCTACATCGCTTCTTCCCTTAAAACGTTTCAAGTCGTTCATGTTCCTCGTTTTCTTTACATACGTAAATAAAGTCTAACCGTCAAGGAAGGATCAGCCTTGCCTCGGCAAAGCCTGACCCTCCCTCGGGGGCTAGAAGGGGGGAACCCCCTTTGCGTCAAAAATTTTCTTCGGAAAAGTTTTCTACCAAGAAAAGTTTTCTACCGAAACAACTTTCGTGCTTTCGACTATATCGATAGCAGGGTCCTACGAACGGGTGAGAGAGCACGTAAGCGGCAAGGCTGACCGAGCCGAGGGACTCCTACGCCTCCGGGATACGGATACCTCACTCATCACCTTCCGCGAAAAGTAACTCTCGCTCGGATAATGCGATTCTGCTGCCGACGAACAAGTCCTAAATGCTCGAAACAAGAGGAAAGAAAACGCAGCTTTATAATCCGAACACTAAATATGTTTAGGCCTCGGCAGCTGCAAAAAAACATACGCATGCTTCGGACAAACTGTTCCTACAAGATTCAGGCATCGGCAGGAGGAGGAGCGGCGCCCTCGGCGACGTTTCCACCCTCGGCGGAATCTGGCCTGGCCTCAGACAGCGACTCGGGCGAGAGGATCTCCACCTCAAAGGAGGACGCCAGCACCACGCTTGGGCCGGCGACGGCCGCGTCAAGCCTCTGGACCTCGGCTAAGGCGGCCTCATCCTCGTCGGGTAAGCAGTACCCCTCGCTGACCCGCTCCAGATCCACGTCATAGTGGGAAGCGAGCACGGCGAAGGCCCGCCTAACACCATGATGTAGCGCCCCGCGGAGTCTACCACACACATGGCTGCCCAAGGCCTGCAGGTGACTCTGGGGGGAGGTACCCGAGGGGACGTCATCGAGGTCAAAGGCCCAGCAAAAGGCCGAGATAGCCTCGGACATGGCCACACGGTCGGCCTCCTTCTGCTCAGCCGCCTGAGCGAGCGCCTTACGATCCTTGACGGACTCACTAAGAGTCGTCTCCAACCCTGCAGACAGCCAAACAATACTCTTCAGACACGAGGTGAAGAACGAAGCTAAGTCAAAGCTACAAAGCGGGCGACACATACCTTTGGCCCGAGCAGAGGCCTCGGCTAGCCGCCCCGCAGCCTCAGCCAGCTGAACCTTAAGGGCCTCAGCCTAGCTCACAGCCTCGGCAGCTTGGCTCCAAGTTTGGTCCAGCTCGCTGAGGACCTGGCCGAGCTCTAGCCGCCGCCGCTGCATCTCCTCGGCCTGGGAAGCCACCTGCTCCCGAGCCGACGAAGCCTCTGCCCGCGCCGCCGCTGCCACCGACTTTAGCTCATCACAGAGCAGCAGAAGATCCGCCACCTCGGTGCTCTGTTGGGCAAGCCGCTCATTGGCCTCGACAAGCACGGTCCTCTGGGACTGCAGCGAATCCCAGACGTCTCTCTCGCGGCGGAGGAACAACGACTTGGCGGTGCTCACGTCCGCAAGCTCCTGAGAAGGGAAAACAAGGCATTACAAAGAGTGCCCTGGCCATGCAAGGTCTACACCGAAACCCTTACCTGGAAGACCTTGGGAACGTCCCTGGAAAGGGTCTCCATGGCCGACCGAAGCGACCTCGTCGTCGCCTCGATATACTCGCGGAAGTTGTCCCGAGTTCTCTCCTCCAGCTCATCGTCGAGGGAGAGGAGGGGCTCCGGGTCCGAGATGGCATGGCTCCAGAACCGGAGCAGCCACCCACACCATTCATCGAGGTTGAGCCGCGCATGGATAAGGCCGCTGCTCCCCAAGATGGGCCATGGTTCTGCGCGCACCTCGACCAAAGCGTCGGGTCCCCCTGCGGCCAGCGCTTCGGGTACTGCCGCAATCAAAGTGTTGGGCCTCTCCTTGGCTAAGGAAGCGGGCCTCCGATCGCCGACCTCAGCAACGATGGCTACCCCCTCCTCATGGCCGAGAACGGGGAGGTCGGGGATGGCCACGGGCGGCGGCGCCTCGGCCATCCTGACGTTGGCGGCAACGGACGGCTCCACGGGTAAATCCGCAACGACCCCGGCGGGGGTCGATGCCGGCACCGGCAATAAGTCAGCCGGGCTCGAGGCTGCGTCAGCAGCCTCCCCCGGCATGATGGCCGTCCCGGCAGAGGGGCCGGTCTGGGAGGCTTGCCCCATAGCAGCTCGTGCTGCCTGGGCCCCCCGCTCGAGGGCGTCTTGTGCGGAGGCCAGCCGACCGGCATGGCACGCCGCAGCACCGGCTGCGGAGGCCAGCCCCATCTTAAGGGCCTTCCTAGGGGCCAGACCAGTCCAGCCCTGCCTCCGCTTACTGAAAGAAGGAGAGCAAGATCAAGACACACAGGAAAAAAACCAAAACAGAGGTATTCTCAGATACTTACCCGCTCCGGACCAAGGCTAGCCGTGCCTGCGGGGATGCCTCTCGAGCCCCAGCCACCGCGGGCGCTACCGAGGGTTGCTCCGACGCCGGCTTCGGCACCGCTTCCGCCTCGGATGCCCGAGGCACCGAAAGGGCGGCCTGCCTAGGCGTTGTCGTGGCCAGGGGACCAACCTTCTGTGCAGCCGGCGCGGGCACTTGCTCCAGGAGGGCAGGCAAATCGGCCTTACTCCCCGGAGTCACCCCCGTTACCTCGGCCAAGGGGTCAAGTACCCCCTCGGCTTGCCTCCGCTCTTCGGACTGGGTCCTCGGTGTCCCAGCCCCAGGCTCTGATGGTGCCGACCCACTAGGAGGCTGGCTCGGCGACCCTTGGCCCGGCCTCGGGTCTGGGCTGAGGCCAAGGTGGGCTGCCATGTCATCGTCCTCATCACCATCGTCATCATCGTCGTCGTTAGGCGTCTCCGGCGACGGCTCCCTCGGGAGCCCTTCCCTCGCCTACCTCCGACGAAGCTTCTCCAAGGCATCCCGAGCCCGCATCCGCTCGCGAGCCCGGGCCTTTTTTGCGTCCTTCTTCTCCTTTTCCTTCTCTGCGGTGATTCTCCATGCGGCTCGGCCTACCGCGTCCTCTAGGACCGGTGGCCGGACGGGTTTATAAATCCTCAACCCCTGGGGACGAACAAAAACCCCAGTGAGTAAGGATCGGAGGCATGAAGAACTCGGCGCAAAATAGAAGAAGGATGGGACACTTACCAGGGACACATACCCATGGTCGGGGCGCATCGCGGGCTGGGTAAGGGCGCCAGCGTCCTGCTTCCCTACTGTACTTGCTACCCGCTTGAGGAGGCCGTCGGTGGAGAGGGAGGTCGAGGACATCTGCGAGCCCTCCAAATCGACCCCCCGACTTCATCTCTATAAGCCGCAACGACCGCTCTGCCAAAGGGAGCACCCTTCGGTGATGGATAGCGGCGACGACCCCCGCAGCGGTAAGGCCCCCATCTCGTAATTTCTGCAAGGCCTGCAGAATAGGCTGGAGCTTCTCCTATTTCTCGCGCGTGGCCCCCCAGCTCCAGTTAACGCCAGCGGCGATCACCACTCGTTGAGAAAACGGCGGAAGCTTCCCGTCGTCGTTGCGGAGATAAAACCACCAGTTCTGCCACCCCTTATTCGAAGACGCAAGGGTGGCGGGGATGTACTGCTGCGCGCGCCCCAGCCTCAGCTGAAGGGTGCAGCCACCGGCCCACAGCGCCATACGGACTTTCTTTGCCTCCATTGTCAAGGCAAAGAACTCCGCAGTGAAGAGATGGAGCCACAGATCCCAGTGGGGATCAATCCCCAGAAAACCCTCGCAAACCGCCACGAAGATGGCCGCTTGCGCAATAGAGTTCGGGTTGAGGTTGTGCAGCTCCACCCCGTAGTAGTGTAGGAGCGCTCGCATGAAGCGGCTCGCTGGTACGCCAAACCCCTGCTCATGGAAGGGGATAAAGCTGACCACGTACCCCGGCGACGGAGACGGGCCGACCCCACTCCCGGGGGCCATCCACTCCGGCTGTGGCTCACCGGAGAGGGGACGCAGCAAACCATCGGCGACAAGGGCCTCCAGGTCCCCCACGGAAACAGTCGAGAATGGCCACGGGTCGCGCGGCAAAACAACAGACACCCTGTTAGCCATCGCCGGACAGAAGCGATGGCGGCGGAAGGGATGAGGTGTGCGGTTTTCTCTCCTTTGGCTACTCTCTTAGGTTGCGGAAACCGAAGCAGGAGGCGAGCGCAAACGGCAGGGTGGAGAACCATCGTCGGCCCCGCTTCCGGGTATATAAAGACCCGGGCAAGAGCCGTTCAAGACTTCGCCCGAACTGAGAGCACCTAGAGGGGGGGTGAATAGGTGATCCTGTAAAACTTGAAACTTAATGCCACAAAACTTGATTAGAAGTTAGCACAATAATGCCAAGTGGCTAGAGAGGAGTCTCAACAAAACACAATAACCACAAAGATATCAACACAGAGATGGCACAGTGGTTTATCCCGTGGTTCGGCCAAGACCAACGCATGCCTACTCCATGTTGTGGTGTCCCCACGGACGAGGGTTGCAATCAACCCCTCTCAAGCGGTCCAAAGACTCACTTGAATACCACGGTGTTTTGCTTTGCTTTTCTATATCCCATTCACGAGGAATCTCCACAACTTGGAGCCTATCGCCCTTACACTTTGATGTTCACAAAGAAGCACAGAGTAAGGAAGGGATGAGCAACTCACACAAGACACAAAGATCACAGCAAATACGCACACACAAGACCCAGACTTGAGCTCAAGAGACTATCACGAGTTTCTCACTAGAACGGAGCTCAAATCGCTAAGAATGTCGAACAAGTGTGCAAGAACGAAGTGTGAGTGATCAACTATGCTCAAAGAATGCTTGGATATCTTCTCCATGCGCCAAGGGGTCCCTTTTATAGCCCCAAGGCAGCTAGGAGCCGTTGAGAGCATTGTAGGAAGGCAATTCTTGCCTTCTGTCGACTCGCGCACCGGACAGTCCAGTGCGGATTTGTTTCCTTATTTGGCGAAGCCGACCGTTGGAGATTCAGGGCCGTTGGCGCACCGGACACTGTCCGGTGCTCCAATGTGACCGTTGGCTCGGTCACGCGTCACGCGTGGAATCCTCGGCCGACCGTTGCCCCGGCTGATCGTTGGCTCACCGGACAGTCCGGTGCCTCACCGGACAGTCCGGTGAATTATAGCCGTACGCCGTTGATGGCTTCCCGAGACCGACGACTTCGCCTGTGAACGGCTCACCGGACAGTCCGGTGCACCACCGGACAGTCCGGTGATTTATACCATACACCGCCGTCGAAGTCCCGAGAGCAACAAGTTCGCCAGAGCCAGCCTGGCGCACCGGACACTGTCCGGTGCACCACCGGACAGTCCGGTGCACCCAGACTACGCAGACTTTGGCTGAACAAAGCCATCTCTTATCCAATTTGATTTCTCCTGTTTCTAGCACTTAGACACAATACATTAGTCCATAAAACAATGTACTAAGTCTAGAAACATACCTTTTGACTTGATTTGCACTTTGTCCACCACTTAGCATAGATTAACACAAAAGCACATTTCCCTTTCAATCTCCCCCTTTTTGGTGATTTATGCCAACACAACAAAGAGCAACTAAAAGGAGTGCAATATCAATGCAAATGAGAACTCAAAAAGGTTTTGATTCAAATTTGGTATATATGGATCATACTTTGCCACCACTTGGTTTGTTTTTGCAAATCAACCTCAATTTCCTATCTCTAAGTCAAACACACTTGTAGAGACATAAAGAGAGTTGTTCCAATAGAAATTGATCACAGTATCAAAAACTCCCCCTATTTCCCATAATCAACCATTCTCCCCACAAGAGACCAACTTTTGACAAAAAGAGCCAATAAGAGAATTTTGACAAAACAAAAGCTCTATTCTATTATTTTCAAAATTCTCAAGTGGTAGCTGATCCATTTATTGCTTTGGCCTTATTTTCTCCCCCTTTGGCATCAAGCACCAAAACGGGATCAATCTTGGCCCCTTAACCCCATTGCCTCACCAAAATCTTCAAATAAGAATACAAGGGCAATAGGAGTACATGAGATGAACTTGGAATAAGTTACCCTCTCATCGGAGTGCAGTGGAAGTCTTTCATGGTCCAAGTCCACCTTTTCCCTTTCAAACCTCCTTTGAGACTAAATCAAGCAAACTCAAGCACACGATTAGTCTCAAAGGGTCAAGTTGTAGCACAACTCCCCCTAAATATGTGCATCACTTGCAAAAGGACTTGTGAGGTCCTGGGGAGTGCTTGTACAACTTGAGCACCATAAGTAAACAACAAAATGCATAAGGAACATGATCAAGGGCATAAACACATGTATGCTATAAATCAATCCAAGTTCCGCGAATCTAAGACATTTAGCTCACTACGCAGCCTGCAAAAGGTCTTCTCATCTAAAGGCTTGGTAAAGATATCGGCTAGCTGGTTCTCGGTGCTAATATAGAACACTTCGATATCTCCCTTTTGCTGGTGGTCTCTCAAAAAGTGATGTCGGATGTCAATGTGCTTTGTGCGGCTGTGCTCAACAGGATTGTCCGCTATGCGGATAGCACTCTCATTGTCACATAGGAGTGGGACTTTGCTCAGATTGTAGCCAAAGTCCCGGAGGGTTTGCCTCATCGAAAGTAGTTGCGCGCAACACTGTCCTGCGGCAACATACTCGGCCTCAGCGGTGGATAGGGCAACCGAAGTTTGTTTCTTAGAGTTCCATGGCACCAGGGACCTTCCTAAGAATTGGCACGTCCCTGATGTACTCTTCCTATCGACCTTACATCCAGCATAGTCGGAATCTGAATATCCAATCAAGTCAAAGTTAGACCCCTTTGGATACCAGATCCCGAAGCAAGGCGTAGCGACTAAGTATCTAAGAATTCGCTTCATGGCCACAAGGTGACACTCCCTTGGATCAGATTGAAATCTAGCACACATGCATACGCTAAGCATAATATCCGGTCTACTAGCACATAAATAAAGTAAAGACCCAATCATGGACCGGTATGCTTTTTGATCAACGGACTTACCTCCTTTGTTGAGGTCGGTGTGTCTGTCAGTTCCCATCGGCGTCTTTGCGGGCTTGGCGTCCTTCATCCCAAACTGCTTTAGCAAGTCTTGCGTGTACTTCGTTTGGGAGATGAAGGTGCCATCCTTGAGTTGCTTCACTTGGAACCCAAGGAAGTAGTTCAACTCTCCCATCATCGACATCTCGAATTTCTACGTCATCACCCTGCTAAATTCTTCACAAGACTTTTGGTTAGTAGAACCAAATATTATGACATCGACATAAATTTGGCACACAAAAAAGATCACCATCGCAAGTCTTAGTGAAAAAAGTTGGATCGGCTTTCCCAACCTTGAAAGCATTAGCAATTAAAAAGTCTCTAAGGCATTCATACCATGCTCTTGGGGCTTGCTTAAGTCCATAGAGCGCCTTAGAGAGCTTACACACGTGGTCGGGGTACCGTTCATCCTCGAAGCCAGGGGGTTGCTCCACGTACACCTCCTCCTTGATCGGCCCGTTGAGGAAAGCGCTCTTCACATCCATTTGGAACAACCTGAAAGAATGGTGAGCGGCATATGCTAGCAAAATACAAATTGATTCTAGCCTAGCCACAGGAGCAAAAAGTCTCCTCAAAGTCCAAACCTGCGACTTGGGCATAACCTTTTGCCACAAGTCGAGCCTTGTTCCTCGTCACCACCCCGCGCTCGTCCTGTTTGTTGCGGAACACCCACTTGGTTCCCACAACATTTTGCTTGGGACGAGGCACCAGTGTCCAAACTTCATTCCTCTTGAAATTATTGAGCTCTTCCTGCATGGCCAACACCCAGTCCGGATCTAGCAAGGCCTCTTCTACCCTGAAAGGCTCAATAGAAGAGACAAAAGAGTAATGCTCACAAAAATTCACCAATCTAGAGCGAGTAGTTACTCCCTTGCTAATATCACCCAAAATTTGGTCGACGGGATGATTCCTTTGAATCGTCGCTCGAACTTGGGTTGGAGGTGCCTGAGGTGCTTCTTCCTCTTCAACTTGGACATCCTGTGCTCCCCCTTGATCACGCGCCTCCACTTGAGGTACCTGTTCGTCATCTTGGGTTGGGGGATTCACCATCGTTGAGGAAGAAGGTTGATCTTGCTCTTTTTGTTCCTGAGGCCGCACATCTCCAATCGCCATGGTGCGTATCGCGGCCGTTGGAACGTCTTCTTCATCTACATCATCAAGATCAACAACTTGCTCTCTTGGAGAGCCATTAGTCTCATCAAATACAACGTCGCTAGAGACTTCAACCAAACCCGATGATTTGTTGAAGACCCTATACGCCTTTGTATTTGAGTCATAACCTAATAAAAACCTTCTACAACTTTGGGAGCAAATTTAGAAGTTCTACCTTTCTTCACAAGAATATAACACTTGCTCCCAAATACACGAAAATACGAAACAATTGGTTTGTTACCGGTTAGAAGCTCATACGAAGTCTTCTTGAGGAGGCGGTGAAGGTAGACCCGGTTGATGGCATGGCAAGCCGTGTTCACAGCTTCCGACCAAAAGTGCTCGGGGGTCTTGAACTCTCCAAGCATCGTCCTTGCCATATCGATGAGCGTCCTGTTCTTCCTCTCTACCACACCATTTTGTTGTGGTGTGTAGGGAGCGGAGAACTCGTGCTTGATCCCTTCCTCCTCAAGGAACTCCTCCACTTGAAGGTTCTTGAACTCGGACCCGTTGTCGCTCCTTATCTTCTTCACCTTGAGCTCAAACTCATTTTGAGCTCTCCTGAGGAAGCGCTTGAGGGTCCCTTGGGTTTTAGATTTATCCTACAAAAAGAATACCCAAGTGAAGCGGGAAAAATCATCAACTATAACAAGACCATACTTACTTCCTCCTATGCTTAGATAGGCGACGGGTCCGAAGAGGTCCATATGAAGCATCTCCAAAGGTCTTGATGTGGCCATCACATTTTTGGTGTGATGAGAGCTTCCCACCTGTTTGCCTGCTTGACAAGCTGCACAAGGTCTATCTTTTTCGAAATGCACATTAGTTAGACCTATCACGTGTTCTCCCTTTAGAAGCTTGTGAAGGTTCTTCATCCCCACATGTGCTAAATGGCGATGCCACAGCCAGGCCATGCAAGTCTTAGCAATTAAGCATGCATCTAGACCGGCCTCTTCTTTTGCAAAATCAACTAAATAAAGTTTGCCGTCTAGTACACCCTTAAAAGCTAGTGAACCATCACACCTTCTAAAGACAGACACATCTACATTTGTGAATAGACAATTATATTCCATTTTACAAAGTTGACTAACAGATAACAGATTATATCCAAGCGACTCAACTAAAAACACATTAGAAATAGAGTGCTCGGATGAAATAGCAATCTTCCCTAACCCTTTTACCTTGCCTTGGTTCCCATCACCGAATATGATTGAATCTTGGGAATCCTTGTTCTTGATGTAGGAGGTGAACATCTTCTTCTCCCCCGTCATGTGGTTTGTGCATCCGCTGTCGATAATCTAGCTTGAACCCCCGGATGCATAGACCTGCAAGGCAAATTTAGGCTTGGGTCTTAGGTACCCAACTCTTGTTGGGTCCTACAAGGTTAGTCACAATGGTCTTAGGGACCCAAATGCAAGTTTTATCTCCCTTGCATCCTGCCCCTAATTTCCTAGCAATTACCTTCTTATCCTTTCTACAAATGGCAAATGAAGCATTGCAAGCATGATATATTGTTGACGGTTCATTAATTTTCCTAGAAACATTAACAACATTTCTCCTAGGCATATGATGAACAACATTTCTCCTAGACATATCTCTACCATGCATATAGGAAGAACTAGAAGCAAACATGGCATGAGAATCAAAAGCATCATAACTTCTATAGGCATTCCTAGAATGTCTCCTATCATGATACATGAAAGCATGGTTCTTTTTAGCACTACTAGCCATAGGGACCTTCCCTTTCTCCTTGGCGGAGATGGGAGCCTTATGGCTTGTTAAGTTCTTGGCTTCCCTCTTGAAGCCAAGTCCATCCTTAATTGAGGGGTGTCTACCAATCGTGTAGGCATCCCTTGCAAATTTTAACTTATCAAATTCACTCTTGCTAGTCTTAAGTTGGGCATTAAGACTAGCTAGTTCATCATTTAACTTTGCAATAGACACTAGGTGTTCACTACAAGCATCAACATCAAAATCTTTACATCTAGTGCAAATCACAACATGTTCTACACAAGAGTTAGATCTATTTGCTACTTCTAGTTTAGCATTTAAATCATTGTTAACATCTTTTAAACTAGAAATTGTCTCATGGCAAGTAGATAGTTCACAAGAAAGCATTTCATTCCTCTTGATTTCTAAAGCAAGGGATTTTTGAGCCTCTACAAACTTATCATGTTCTTCATATAAAAGATCCTCTTGCTTCTCTAATAATCTATTCTTATCATTCAAGGCATCAATTAATTCATTAATCTTATTAACCTTGGTTCTATCTAGACCATTGAATAAACAAGAATAATCTATTTCATCATCATCACTAGACTCATCCTCACTTGAAGAAGCATAAGTAGTATTGTCTCGAGTACATACCTTCTTCTCCTTCGCCATGAGGCATGTGTGACGCTCGTTGGGGAAGAGGGATGACTTGTTGAAGGTGGTGGCGGCGAGTCCTTCATTGTCGGAGTCAGATGACGAACAATCCGAGTCCCACTCCTTGCCAAGGTGTGCCTCGCCCTTAGCCTTCTTGTATGCCTTCTTCTTCTCCCTCTTGTTCCCTTGTTCCTGGTCACTATCATTATGGACAGTTAGCGATAAAATGATCAATCTTACCACATTTGAAGCATGAGCGCTTCCCCTTTGTCTTGGTCTTGCTTGGCTGCCCCTTGCGACCCTTTAGCGCCGTCTTGAAGCGCTTGATGATGAGGGCCATCTCTTCATCATTGAGCCCTGCCGCCTCAACTTGCGCCACCTTGCTAGGTAGCGCCTCCTTGCTCCTCGTTTCCTTGAGAGCAACGGGTTGAGGCTCATTGATTGGACCATTCAACGCGTCGTCCACGTATCTCGCCTCCTTGATCATCATTCGCCCGCTTACGAACTTCCCAAGAACTTCGGGCGACATCTTGGTGTACCTAGGATTTTCACGAATATTGTTCACCAGATGTGGATCAAGTACAGTAAAGGACCTTAGCATTAGGCGAACGACGTCGTGGTCCGTCCATCGCGTGCTTCCGTAGCTCCTTATTTTGTTGACAAGGGTCTTGAGCCGGTTGTACGTTTGGGTTGGCTCCTCGCCCCTTATCATCGCGAATCTCCTGAGTTCGCCTTCCACCAACTCCATTTTGGTGAGCATGGTGACGTCGTTCCCCTCATGTGAGATCCTGAGGGTGTCCCAGATCTGCTTGGCATTGTCCAAGCCGCTCACCTTATTGTACTCTTCCCTGCACAAAGATGCTAAAAGGACAGTAGTAGCTTGTGCATTTTTATGAATTTGTTCATTTATAAACATGGGACTATCCGAGCTATCAAATTTCATTCCACTCTCTACAATCTCCCATATGCTTGGATGGAGAGAGAACAAGTGACTACGCATTTTGTGACTCCAAAATCCGTAGTCCTCTCCATCAAAGTGTGGAGGTTTGCCAAGAGGAATGGAAAGCAAATGTGTATTTGAGCTATGCGGAATACGCGAATAATCGAAAGAGAAGTTTGAGTTAACCGTCTTTCTTTTGTCGTAGTCGTTGTCGTCGTTGTCCTTTTGGGAAGAAGTGGACTCGTCGCTGTCGTCGTAGTAGACGATCTCCTTGATGCGTCTTGTCTTCTTCTTCCCGTCTTTTCGTTTGTGGCCCGAGCCCGAGTCGGTAGGCTTGTCATCCTTCGGCTCGTTGACGAAGGACTCCTTCTCTTTATCATTGATCACAATTCCCTTTCTTTTAGCATCCATCTCTTCGGGCGATTAGTCCCTTTCTTGAAGAGAACGGCTCTGATACCAATTGAGAGCACCTAGAGGGGGGGTGAATAGGTGATCCTGTAAAACTTGAAACTTAATGCCACAAAACTTGATTAGAAGTTAGCACAATAATGCCAAGTGGCTAGAGAGGAGTCTCAACAAAACACAATAACCACAAAGATATCAACACAGAGATGGCACTGTGGTTTATCCCGTGGTTCGGCCAAGACCAACGCTTGCCTACTCCATGTTGTGGCGTCCCAATGGACGAGGGTTGCAATCAACCCCTCTCAAGCGGTCCAAAGACCCACTTGAATACCACGATGTTTTGCTTTGCTTTTCTATATGATCAACTATGCTCAAAGAATGCTTGGATATCTTCTCCATGCGCCAAGGGGTCCCTTTTATAGCCCCAAGACAGCTAGGAGCCGTTGAGAGCATTGTAGGAAGGCAATTCTTGCCTTTTGTCGACTGGCGCACCGGACAGTCCGGTGCACCACCGGACACAGTCCGGTGCGGATTTGTTTCCTTATTTGGCGAAGCCGACCGTTGGAGATTCAGGGCCGTTGGCGCACCAGACACTGTCCGATGCACACCGGACAGTCCGGTGCTCCAATGTGACCGTTGGCTCGGCCACGCGTCACGCGCGGAATCCTCGGCCGACCGTTGCCCCAGCTGATCGTTGGCTCACCGGACAGTCCGGTGCCTCACCGGACAGTCCGGTGAATTATAGCCGTACGCCGTTGATGGCTTCCCGAGACCGACGACTTCGCCTGTGAACGGCTCACCGGACAGTCCGGTGATTTATACTGTACACCGCCGTCGAAGTCCCGAGAGCAGCAAGTTCGCCAGAGCCAGCCTGGCGCACCGGACACTGTCCGGTGCACCACTGGACAGTCCAGTGCACCCAGACTGCGCAGACTTTGGCTGAACAAAGCCATCTCTTATCCAATTCGATTTCTCCTGTTTCCAGCACTTAGACACAATACATTAGTCCATAAAACAATGTATTAAGTCTAGAAACATACCTTTTAACTTTATTTGCACTTTGTCCACCACTTAGCATAGATTAACACAAAAGCACTTGTGTTGTCACTCAATCACCAAAATACTTAGAAATGGCCCAAGGGCACATTTCCCTTTCACGAACCCACCACGAAATTTAAACTCGAAGGTGAAACGCCCGTTCCTCGAACGGCCCGTGCACGGGCAACAACTGCCCCGTGAATCGCCCGTCTCGTCGCATTAACTCCCTGGCAGAGCCAGTGACACCGTTGGCAGGCGAAGCAGACGACGTTTCACCTCTGTCATGATGACCGCGTCGAAAAAGGTGCGCCACGATTTTTAAATTCATATCTTTTTCCGTTTCCTCTCTCTCTTGCCACAGGGACCGAGAAAGGGGATACTTTGAAAGGGATCCTTCCCCGCGAAGGAAACGGGCCCCCGAGCCCTCCTATTGATCAGGGGTTCGAAGGCTGGCCCCTCGGAAGGGTTCGACAGCCGCCCTAGAGCACCCGGGCTCCGCGCCAATTACTGATCAGGGGTTCGAAGGCTGGCCCCTCGGAAGGGTTCGACAGCCGCCCCAGAGCACTCGGGCTCCGCGCCCATTACTGATCAGGGGTTCAAAGGCTGACCCCTCGAAAGGGTTCGACAGCCGCCCCAGAACACGCAGAGTGAGGGATGACCCTGGGTACGTTCGATACATGGCCGAGGCTCGGGCTACGCTCCCGAGGTACCCTAGGACATTTCCGAGACCAGCGAGAACGACTCGTAATGGAATCCCATCGGAGGGAGGCATCGAGCCCTCGGACCCTGTCGAAAAGGGTCCGAGAACAGCGAATCACCTGTAGGTACTTTTGGAGCGCGCCTCTGGGCCACTAGCCGACCCCTAACGAACGGGGCACGGGCGTCCACTCGGATCACCCGTTAGCAACTCACTGGAAACACCATGATCGGTGCCCTCCGAGGGTAACGTGGCGCTTTCCCCTCTTCCTCCTTGTGAAAAGGCGATGAAGGGGCATATAATAAAAGTCAAGAGAGTCCTTGATCGTCCTCTCGCTCCGTGCAGAGGCTCGGGGGCTGCTCTCGCACCCGGCTACGACCAAACTGTTGACAGCGTCAACAAACCAGCTTCAAAACTCGGAACCTGATCATGCACCCGGGCTACGGCCAGGCCGCATGAGGGAACAACAGTACCGGCCGAGGCATCCCGAAAAGCGTTAAGACCTCAGAGGAGTCAAACCACTCCTCCGAGGCCTCGGGGGCTACACCCGGCGGGTGCGCTCGCGCGCACCCGTCGGAACAAATTATAACCGAGAAAGGCCGGTCCCCTCACCGAAAATGCGGCAGAGCCTCGAAGCGAGCATCGCCACTCCCTTCGAGGCTCGAGGGCTACTGTCGGGTACAGTAATTAGGGGTACCCCCAACACTCCTAATCACGGCTGGTAAACACCTTCAGAGCAAACCGTGAAGACTGACAGTTCGGGTCAACATCAAAGCTTTGTCTACCAAGGGACTCGGTCTCGCCTCGCCCGAGCCTGGCCTCGGGCGAAACAGTGGTCCCGGACGAGTTCGCGTCTCGCTCGAGGGTCTCCTCAGGCAGTGAGCGCACCCTCGGCTCAGCCAAAGGCAAGCCTTGTCGTGCAAGCAACCTTGGCCAAATCACCTTACCAGCCGACCATATTGCATGCACATTTAATGCTGGGATCGTCTGACACCTTATCCTGACACGCGCGCCTCAGTCGGCAAGGTCGAAGTGACCGCAGTCACTTCGCCCTTTCACTGACCGATCTGACAGGAAAACAGCGCCGCCCGCCCCGCTCCGACTGCTGTGCCAACCACCCGGGCGAAACCGACAACGGTCAAGATAAGCCTCGGGCGCAACAGGAAGCTCCGCCTCGCCCGACCCCGGGGCTCGGCCTCGGCCTCGGGAGGAGATCTTCGCCTCGCCCGACCCTAGGGCTCGGCCTCGACCTCGGCCTCAGGAAGAGTCACATCCTCGCCCGACCCTGGGCCTCGGCCCTAGCCTCGTCCTCGGAGGAGCCGCCGCCACGCCCGACCTCAGGCTCGGATCAACCGCGCCACAAGGGATGCATCATTACCCTACTCCTAGCTAGTTCAGGCTACGAAGGAACAAGACCGGCGTCCCATCAAGCTTACCCCGGTAACAGGCAATGATGGTTCCCCGCATGCAACCATGACGTCGGTGGTTCTCAAGACCCCTACGAAAGCAAGGAGACGTCAGCAGGATCCATGCAGCGCCAACAGCTGTACTGCTACAGGGCTCAAGGAACTTCTCCGACGGCCACGATACTACCTCTACAGGGCTCGAGACGCCCCCTGACGGCCATGTTGTTATCTGTACAGGGCTCAGGGCACTTCCCTGCTAGCCATGTTAGCTCCCAGCTACACCCCATTGTACAGCTGGGCATCTCCTTATGTCTATAAAAGGGGGTGTCCAGGGCCCCGTGAGGGGAAGGAGGGAGGAAAGGGGGAAAAACGTACAAGCATACGAGCATACGAACACACAAACGCACGACAGGAGAGACGAGTAGACGCACGATAAAGGGACAGTAGAAGACGAGCAGGGGTCGGACCCCTCCTCTCTCTCACCCTCGCTCTCTCGCAAGGCTTGTAACCCCTACTACAAGCACCCTGGTGCAAGATAATACAAGGCTCATTCCCCCACTTGTGTCCCATCTGGCACCAACCCATCTGGGCAGGGGCACGCAGTGACAAATTTACTCGTCGGTCCAGGGACCCCCTGGGTCCGAAACCCCGACAATATACCTTATCATATCTCTTTTTATGTCTATGACTAATGTGTTTCCAAGTATATTATCATGTTTAGTCATAGAATTGAAAGGAAAATAGAGTATTCGGCAAAGACGACGCTTCCACTCAACTCCATCGGTATTATTTACTCTTTGCCGGTATTCCACTATATTCTCCACTTTGGTATAATCTTCACTCATATTTATTTGTTTGCCATTGGGGAGAAAGTAAAAGGGCTTATATTTCACTCACAAGTATCTGTTTTTGGCGATTCATGCCAAAGGGGGAGAAAGTATTAGCCTAAAGCAAATTTTCAAAATGAAGTTTTCAAATTAATATCTTATTATGTTCAAAAGAGGGAGAAAGTTCTAGTATCTTCAAAAATTTTGCAAAACCCTCTTGAACACTAAGAGGAGAATTTCATTGAGGGGGAGTTTTGTTTAAGTCAAAGGAAAAACATTTGAAACAGGGGGAGAAAATTTCAAATCTTGAAAATGCTTCTTTCACTCTTATTCATGTACCTTTGAATATTTGCAAAAGGTTTTTGAAAAGAATTTTTCAAAGAACTTGCAAAAACAAAACTAGTGGTGCAAATGTAGTCCAAAATTTTAATAAGAAGAAAACAATCCATGCATATCTATTGAAATAATTATATTGGTTTCAATTCCAAGTAACCTTTGCACTTACCTTATGCAAACTAGTTCAATTCTGCACTTATATATTTGCTTTGGTTTGTGTTGGCATCAATCACCAAAAAGGGGGAGATTGAATGGGAAATAGGGTCAAACCTTTTCCTAAATGAATTTTGGTGGTTGAATTGCCCAACACAAATAATTGGACTAACTAGTTTGCTCTAGATTATGAGTTCTACAGGTGCCAAAGGTTCAACACAAACCAATAAAAATCTAAGAAAGGGTTCAAATTAAAGGAGCAAAAGACAACCGAAGGCTGCCCTGGTCTGGCGCACCGGACTGTCTGGTGCACCACCAGACAGTGTCCAGTGCACCAGGGAGAACGACTATGAACTGCTCAGCTTCGGGAATTTGGGGAGCCACTCCGCTATAATTCACCGGACTGTCCGGTGTGCCAGCGGAGCAACGGCTATCTGCGCCAACAGTCGTCTGCAAAAGTCTACAGTGAACAGTGCAACTGCGTGCACAGAAGTCAGAGCAGGCGCCAGAAGGCGCACCGGACAGTGAACAGTGATTGTCCGGTGGCCCCACAAGTCAGAGCTCCAACGGTCGAACCCTAATGGTTAGGTGATGTGGTTGGCGCACCGGACAGTGTCTGGTGGCGCACCGGACTGTCCGGTGCGCCATACGATAGCAGCCTTCCCCAACTGCCACTTTGGTGGTTGGGGCTATAAATACCCCCCAACCACCACATTTCAAGGCACCCAAGTTTTCAGCCAACACATTCAATACAAGAGCTATAACATTCAATACAAGACACAATTAGAGTGAATCAAAATCTCTCCAAGTCCCAATTCCACTCAAAGCAATAGTGACTAGAAGAGAAAGTTTTGTCGTGTTCATTTGAGCTCTTGCGCTTGGATCGCTTTTCTTCTTCCTTCTTTCTTGTTCCTAACTCAATTATAATCAAGGCAAGAGACACCAATTGTGTGGTGGTCCTTGTGGGGACTTAGTGTCCCGATTGATTGAGAAGAAAAGCTCACTCGGTCTAGGTGACCGTTTGAGAGATGGAAAGGGTTGAAAGAGACCCGGTCTTTGTGACCACCTCAATAGAGAGTAGGTTTGCAAGAACCGAACGTCGGTAAAATAAATCATCGTGTCACACTCTTCATTTGCTTTTGATTTGTTTTCACCCTATCTTTCGGACTCAGTTTTAATTCTACCGCTAACCCCGGCTTGTAGTTGTGCTTAAAGTTTATAAATTTCAGATTTCGCCTATTCACCCCCCTTTAGGCAACTTTCAAGGGGGCAGGTCGGCGTCTCGGGGCTCGAGGGCAGGGGGAGGGGGCGTCAGGGGCAGTGCCGTTGTGGGCTTGGGGGCGGGCACAGGGAAGGAGACCGCGCAGGTGTGGAAGATACCACAGTTCATGATGCCGCGGCGCACGCTTGTCGGGCGTAGCCGACGACGATGGAGAGAGGCCCTGGACGGGGAGGTCAAGAGCCACGACGAGATTTCCGAGGGAGGTGTGGCAGCGCAGGCGATATTTCCGGGGTAGGGGGCGGAGATGACTCGTGGTGGGACTGGGGCGGTCGTGAAGGACACGCCTTCCATCAACGGAGAGCGGGGATGGGCGAGGAGTGCCTTTGCGGTCGTGGGGGGCGAGATACGTGGGTGGGGGAGGGGCACGGCGGCAGCAGGGGCAGGCAAGGGCCACATAGAGATGCGAGATTGGGCGGGCGGAGGCGTGGTGAAGCCATGTGGTGGACGCCCTCAATAGAGTCTTATAGAGTAGTAGGGATTAGATGTAAAACCATAATGATTATTTTAATTAAGAGTTCCTATATGACATAAACGAGCTTGGGAGGGTGGCTTCTCGTTCCTTAGATCTTTGAGTGTCTGTTCTACACGTGGTTGGTGCATCGATGCTTTATTTTTTACTTTGAGGATCTAGCACCTACACCTAACTTGGTGTACCTATGAATTTTGGCTCTATGTCTAGTCATGCAAGGTATTTTCACGGTTTGTGCAAATGGAAGGCATTGTGTACGTTAATCTTCCTTTATTGGTTTGTGTCATTCCATTTTTCATAAGGGACACAACTCATGTTTGATGGTCATCATGGCAAAATGCTTAGCTTTCTAGACAGGTTTATAGCCATTGCAAAGACTTTGTGGGAATAGTTAGGAGCACGATTCGTCAAGCTAGGGCAAAAAAAATTGTTCAGTCCCTACCAGATTAAGAATGTGAAGGTCTTTCCTTCCAAAAAAACGAAAAATAGTTATGGTATTGACAGTTCCTTTCATACTTACTTCAAATCAATAGGCCTATTTGTTTTCATGAGGTAGGCCAAATAGAGAATGAAATGCAAAAATGGGGAAAGGGAGGTAGGCCAAATAGAGAATGAAATGCAAAAAATAGACCAAGTTTCTATCCACATACAAAAACAGTGTGACGGGCAGCTCGTGTAAGGGGGTTGGATATATAGCCCACCGTGCAATAAAAACCAACACAATAACTTAAAAGCCGAGGTAGGTCCCCGGGATGCAGTGCAACAAAAAAACAACACAATAACTTCAAAGCCAAGGTAGCCCCCTGATGCGTAGTGCAACAAAAAACCAATACAATAACTTCAAAGCCGAGGTTGGTCCCCAGGGCGCAGAGCTCCAGGCACATGGGTCTGACAATACTTGACCCCCAATATTTTCTTATACCGAGATTCTTGAAAGACGTCTTGTTAATAATCGAGTATGACATTTCCGGAGCGCTAACAGAGGCGTTTAGGTTTGCCGCTAGTTTAGTTGCCTGTAGGTGGGTATAAATTTCTTGCAAGGCACTAGACAAAATAGATCCATCGTGCACCTAGCACTTACTGCATGTTTCAACAAGGGGGGAGGGGGCGGTAGGTGACATGGCAATGTTCGGTATGCATTGCTAGATACACTATGAAATGTATGTAAAGAAAAAAATAGAATGGCTTACGATATGAAACGAAGAGAGTGGTATTGTAGTAATAACGGGCTGCAGGCAGGCGGATATCTACGTGAAAACGCGAGGAGGGAGAGTGAAGCGGGCGTCTCACGAAGCGCTCTCTCTCAGAACGGCGTATACAGATGAGCACTGTTGCTATTTGTCGAGGCTGCTGCGTCGTATTAAATACCAGTAGGGACCACTATTAATACGTGACATGTCATGGAGCCTTACAGACAGGAGCGGGCGAAGTCATTAGGGCATGTACAGTGGAGAGACACCAAAACGGTTCTCTAAGCACATAAGACAACTAAGAGACTGTATTGTACAATGGAGTGTCTACAAACGTAGTCTATTAATAAATACAGAATTAAATGTATTTGTATAGCATCAGATCGATAGAACAGACGACAAATTCGTACAGTGGGAAATGAGGCGTCTGTTGCTACTTGGTTTACGAGCCAGAGGCGTCTCTTCGCGGAGAGACGGCTCTAAGATTTTTTTGCAAATAACCCCCTTAAACACCTTAAGAGACTCCACATTAAACACCACTGTACATGCCCTTAGACTTGCTCTTAGTCATGATCATGATCTTGACAAAAAAATATATCAATAACAGGTGAGTCATTTCAGCCCATGGTTTGTTGTGGATCTCCTATAGTTAATAAGTTAATAAGGACATGAGTCATTTCAGCCCGTGTTAATTTCCTCGTGAGATTTCACAAGTGCATATGCAAGTCATACTCATTTGAGTCCACTAAGAAGAATGGCCACCCACCCAGGGCCCATTCGAGTCTCATTTAATTAGGGCCGTTCTTATTTTTCTCTTGCTTTGGATCATACTTCACCATTTGAGATAAATAAGCTTAGCTTAAACCTTGTTTCCTTTTCCGTCTCTTACTGCATGCATCACAGCTATCAATACATATTCTCACAATAAGAAAGTGTGTTTTGCGGCAGCCCAGTTGGGTTATTAGTATGAGCTTTTCCCTCGATCTGTTCGACTGAATAATCATGCACTTTTATTTTATTTGTTCTTAATTAGCCAACGCTACGTACGTGTGTGCTTGCGCATCGGTTCATTGAACCTAGACACTCGTAGCCAATCACGCGTGCATTGTGTGCAGCATGCATTCATGAATGTTGTCCATGAATCACTAGTACGTACTGCTAGGTACTCCCTTCCGAGGGACTATACTCAGTAGCTGCAGCTCTTCTCGTGGGTGCAACTGCAATGCAGCATGCATGATAAACTGGCTACCTCTCGGTTAAGTTCGTTGAATGTAGACGGGCTGTTTGGCTTGCATGATGCAACCACACCGTAGGGACGACAGTTGCGTGTGTATCCCCGGAAAACGTCAGATGCATCCATCTGTCCACATGCATGTAGATCGCTATCTTACACTAGTCGGTTACCCGTGCGTTGCGACGGCTCACAACAATACCCACGTAAATTATCCACCAAAAAGATCTTAAGATTTTTTATTGATTGTCTCCGCTCTTTGCATAATATTTTTATGAACGCACGGGTAACATATGCAGCAAATCAGAGACCCTCATCCATCGTCTCCCCCATTCCAAGGTTTCGTAGAGCAGGAGGGGAATGGAAAAGGCGGACATACCTATTCGTTGCCGGAGAAGGACACGACAAGGACCTGGGCATCTAGAGGCGACATAGATAGTATACCGCTAGATATATAGGGAGAGAGCACGCAAACGGAGAATGAAGCCCAGCCGGAGCAACTCCAAACTGAGAGGCACCCGCACCCGACGTCAATCCGAGAAGGACGAGAGAATGCGAGTGTCTTCCTAGCCCTGGACTCGCCGAAGTGGATGAGGCACAACAATAAACAAACCAATGATGCAGTTGCTAACCCATAAGAGGCTCAGTTGCAAACATACGTTAGCAACAATTATAAACCAGTTTCTAACACAAATGTAATCATCCAAACAACACAACTATAAACGACTTTCACCAATAGTTGTAAAACTTACGCGTAGAGCAATTGCAAAACTCGTGATTCATTTAGTTAGAACACATAGTCGGGGTGCGAGGTGCAAACAAGGGTACACAATCCGTTGACCCACTTTTTCTCATATGTTATGCTACAATATTGTAAGTAAACCCTGTTGCAACTTAGTTCCAACTCATCCAATGTCAAACCTCTAGCGCGGATGGGCTACAACATTGTGGTGCAATTAAAAATATCCAAACAACACAATTATAAACACCTGTTATCAATAGTTGAAAAATTGACGCGCGGAACATTTGCAAAACCACGTTCGATTCCGTTACAATACCCAACCATGGGGCGAGGTGCAAACAAGGCTACACAAACACTAATCAGTTGACACCACCTTTTATTATATGTTATGCTACAATATTACTTGTAAACTCGATTGCAACTCAGTGCCAACTCACTACCAACTGCTCCATAGTTACATCTTCTGTGCGTATGGATTGTAATATTGTAGCGTAGAAAATTGCAAGTATCACATAGAAACATAGTTGCAATATCAAATATAGCCCAATAGCTACCTCATATTTGCATGAATTGCAACTACAATTTATGTCCTGAACACAACGTCACTTCTTAGATCGGTGCGTTCAACTTCTAAACCCGCACGATGAAAATTCATATAGTTGCAAGAATTAATATGATAGCGTTACAATCTCTACAACTATTAAGAGCGAACTGTAGACTGCCCCCGCTCGAGCAGCCCGCACGACGCAAATCTCCTCCAACAACCCGCAACGCCCGCAGCGAATCTCGCCGCGCGAACCGCCGCCCCCGCCGCGAATCCTCCCTCCCGCAACCCGACCTCTCTCTCCGTGCGCATCGCCGCACTCAACGCCGCCATCCTCATCCGGAGGTAGCTCTGCCCCCTTCCTCCCCATCCGCGCGAGGATTTCGCCCCGCTCGCCAGCCTTCACAATCGCCCAACGCCAACCACCTCCCCTTTCCTCGCAAGCTCTTCTCCCAAATCCTCCACCACCCCCATCCCCAGCCTGCCGCCCCTTGCCTACACGCGCACCCCCGAGGACGCCGCCGCCGCCACGCTCCGCGTCGGCCTCGACCTCGACTGCGGGCCGTTCCTCGCGCTCTACGCCGGCTCCATCGTCGCCGCGGGCAAGGTCGCCGACGCCGACGTCGACGTCGCGCTCCTCAACACTGTCACCGTGTAGATGCGGCTCGGCATGTTCGACGGGGACCCCGCGGCCGGGCCGTTCGGGCGCATGGGCCCCGCGGACGTGTGCTCTAGGGAGCACCAGGACCTGGCGCTCGACGTGGCGCGCACCGCGTCATGCTCCTCAAGAACTGGTGCGGCGCCAAGCACAACAGGGACGTGCTCCCGCTCCGCCCCGCCGCGCACCGCGTCGTCGCCGTCGTCGGCCCGCACGCCGACGCCACCGTTGCCATGATCGGGAACTACGAGGGCAAGCCCTGCCGCTACACCACGCCGCTGCAGGGCATCGCCGCGTACGCCGCGCGGGTTGTGCAGCAGGCCGGCTGCACCGACGTCGCGTGCCGCGGGAACCAACCCATCACCGCGGCCATCGAGGCAGCGCGCCAAGCTGAAGCCACCGTCGTCGTCGCGGGCCTCGACCAGAATGTGGAGGCCGAGGGCCTGGACCGGACCTGTTAGCGCTCTCGAGATCCTGGATTCTCGGTGTGCCATCCCGCGTCGTCCACGGTCGGTGGCCATGGAGTATCACGACTCGACGCATAAGCTGCTCGAGCAAATGCAGCAAATGGAAGATTGCTTGACGCAGAAGATCGAGGGACGCTGTGTGGGGCTGGAGCGCAGATTCGAAGAGCGTTGTGCCAACTTCCACAATCACTTCACCGCCCGGTGCGAGGAACTGCAGCATGCAGTCGACAACACGGCATCGCACGACGAAGAACGACTCATCGCCTTGGAAATGGCAAGAACAGAGGTGGAGCAGTTGAAGCCAGATTTTGAGAAGCGCCTGACGGACATGACACTGGAGATCACGTGTGTCAACAAATTTCTTGAACGCGAACGTCGTTCACCTGCAATTGGTGAACCAGGGATCTGCGGTCCCTATGGGTCGACTACTGGGCGCGTACCGGCCGGGCTCCAGCAAGTCGACGGGCAATTTGGCCACCGCTCTGACCAGTGTTACCGGGATCGTGAATCTGGGTATGCCAATACCCAGACGAACGGCCCGGTCAAGGGTACGTATCTTCCTTCGTTTCATCGTTGTACTGGATTCGGGAACGATACCGATTGCAGTCGAGAAATCAGGCACTCTTCTATGGGTCGGCTGCCTAAAATCAATTTTCCACAATTTGATGGTAGTCAACCGCAGTTATGGAAGAGGCAGTGTGAGAGTTATTTTGAGATGTATGAAACGGAACCTGCGATGTGGGTCAAAGTGGCTTCAATGCACTTTAGTGGCCGCGCGTCGCGCTGGTTGCAGTCGGTAGAAAAGCGGTTGCGCCAGTTCGGTTGGGAGGAATTTTGTGGATTAATTCATGATCGGTTCGGGCGAGAACAACATGAGTCCCTGATTCGTAAGCTTTTTCATATCAGGCAGAATGGCCCTGTCTCTGAATATGTGGAACAATTCGCATCTCTGGTGGACGAGTTAGCTGCTTATGAGTCCCATACCGATCCACTTTATTATGCGATGCGTTTTGTAGACGGTCTGAGGGACGAAATCAAAACAATTGTTATGGTTCAGAGACCACACAACTTGGATACTGCTTGTTCTCTCGCTATTGTGCAGGAGGAGGCTGTGGAATCCAGTCGGCGTCGACGCTTTGAACCATCAGCCAGCAAGGTTTGGAAATCGGGATCAGCATCTGCAGAGACAGCTTGGACAGAACGGCTACCAATTCAGGCAGCAGTAATGGACAAAGCAACTTCTGATACAGCTCGACACACTTCGGTGCTTGATCGGGTAGCTTCACTCAAAAGTTATCAAAGAGCAAGGGGCTTATGTGATCGATGTGCAGAGAAATTGTCTCATGGTCACATATGTGCTACTACGGTGCAATTGCGGAAGTCTGGGAACTATTGGGTTCAGAAGAAATAACTGAAGAAGTTTTTGAACCTGAACAACAAATAATGATGGTTTTATCTATGGCTGCTTGGGTCGGTCAGGATACTCCTAGCACATTTCGGATGCAGGGAATGTTGCAGAATCGGGAATTGTTGGTGTTAATTGATTTACAAGTTAGCTGGTTTACAATATAGAATCATCTATAAGAAAGGATCAAAGAACACTGCTGCAGATGCTCTCTCACGATATCCTCATACCAAGGGACAATTGTTTCATGTGTCTCACTGCACACTAATCTGGATACAGGAGGTTGTGCAAGGCTATGAACAAGATGATTCAGCTCAACAACTGTTGAGTCAACTGGCGGTGACTTCACAAATAGCTAACTCGGATTTCACCTTAAAGGATGGAGTTATCCGATATAAAGGTCGTATTTGGTTGGGCACTAATGTGCAGCTGCAAAATAAGGTCATATCAGCCCTCCACGATTCAGCTTTGGGTGGACATTCGGGAGCTCCAGTTACCTACAGAAGAATCAAACAACTGTTCTATTGGAAGCGCATGAAGCAAGCTATTCATCGTTTTGTGTAGACTTGTAGTATTTGTCAGCAAGCAAAGCCAGACAGACTAAAATCTCCGGGTTTATTATCACCACTGCCAGTTCCCCCTCATGCCTGGCACACAGTGTCTCTTGATTTCATAGAATGACTACCTCAATCAGCTAACATGAATTGCATTTTAGTGGTTGTGGACAAGTTTTCCAAATACAGTCACTTCTTAGCTTTGGCACATCCCTTCACAGCTGTTAAGGTGGCCAGATTATTTTTAGACCAAGTCTTTTGTAGTGAAGAGTTGCACACACATTTCTTTTGTTTCGGAACTGAATTTTTGAGGTGCAAAACCATTTATTTTATTTCATAATTGATTTTTTTGTTTTAGAACTGAATTTTTAGTGAAGAGCACACATATTTAATAGTTTCGGAGCACGACATTTTAAAATTAATACAAAACTGAATTTATTACAGAGCGCACACATTTCATTGAATTTGGCCGTTTGGTTGTGACTTCACAGAATATGAGCTGTGTTTCCACCAACAATTGATCTTGGTCGCTTGACTCGCAATGGTCACTTCTATTTTCCTTGCACCTCCTGTAGAAGAGGATCTGAATACTCTTTTACTGAGGATTGCCAATGCTAGAATCTGGTGATTCTGTCAGCTGTTTGCATGCTGATGCTTATGTGCCGATTCAACGAGGCTAAAGCCACGCATTTCATGCAACTCTTACCAAAATTGTAAGTTTGTTTTGATCATGATTTTCATGGATGTTCTGGTGTACATTTAATATATATTTTTCTCTATTAATTTCTTGAGAATTAAAGTTGGAGGTCTTGAAGATTTGTCCTTAACAGTTTATTGTCAGTTTTACAAGAGCAGATATCTCATTACACTGGTTGTTGTTCTTGGATTTGAAATTTCTATTGGAGTTGTTGTCTGGAACTCTGGATAGCATGCTGTGGTAAGGGCCGATGATGATAAGATAATATATATGTTGCTCATGTAAAGGAGAAGTGTAGAACAAAAAGGTCTCGACTTATAGTGAGTTCGTTTTCCCACAGTTCTGTAATCTTTCAGTTTGTTTGACCACGGTTGAAGAAATCTGATACTGCTACCGAGACATGAGAGACTATGCACGAGGCATGCAAATTAACAAGTCTCATACAAGCGCGGAACAGTGTGCTGATGGGGCACAAGGGTAACACATGCTCAGGTCTTAACATATTTGACTTCCGAGCAAACTTTCTCCAGACTCCCAAGAAAATATAAGATTCGATTAGATATGTGTTGATGCTCATCCCAGCATACTCCCGTTGCAACGCACGGGCACACACCTAGTTTCACATATGGCTGGATTGCAAATGTATTACTACGCTCTGTCCTAAATTAGTATTTATTTTACCCCTTGATTTTTATGACTATATCTAAATGGATGATGATGATGAATCTAAACACATATACAAAACACATACATTAATTATTGTATTAGTCCATTAAAAGTCTAAAAACAAATTTAAATTTAAGATGGAGGGAGTATGTTTTCTCAGTGTGCATCCTTCTGCTATTGAAGAAATTGGGCTGGCACCAACACGAGCTCTGCGCAGTAACCAGATGAACCAAATATCTAATTTTACAATAGTTTAGTGGCATATTTATAATTAATCCACTAATAAAAAAGACATGTGTGCGCCTGTCCACATTCTGTGCCCGTGCCATGTACGGATATATATAATATAATCACAGAATTCTATATGTGTATGCCATCTTTGCTTCTAAATTAAGGCTTTATTTGGTAGGGCTTTTTCTCTGCTAGCTTCAGCCCTGACTCTCGCTAAAACACCTTCCTTCTTATTTTTAATAAGAGCTCTAGAAAGAACACTTTGTTTGATCGAAAATATAGCTCATTTTACAACTTTTTATGTAGCACCCATAAAGAGAAAAACATGTGAGAGTAGCCTGTAGAAGTTCTTTTTCTGGCTTCCGGTTTCTACAGTTTTTTTAAGGAGCTACTCCCTTTTTTCTAGAAAGAGCTCATCAAAGAGCTTTCTCTTTGGGTAGATTTTTTTAAGAAGCTGTTAAAGGAGCCATATTAAAGGAGCAACATCGTGACAAGATGGAGATTAGGAAGTTATGGCCTTCTTGACAGGCTACCTAGTTTTGTTTGCATTGCAAAATACGAGACAAGATGGAGATGAGCATGCACCTTGGTAAGTCATTGACAACTTGTGTCTATATTCTTGGTTCACTCATCGCCATGCGCACGGGTTAAATGATTCTTCACTTTTGAATGCTTTGTCCAGCCAATGGCTTGATTCATTTTCGACTTGATCTTCTCGATCTGTGTCCGATCCAATTGAAAGATGAGCAATATTTATACCATCACCAGATTTATCCGTCTCTCTTTTTCCCCCATCTTATATTAGTTATCTTTTTTTATAATACCCCTCGGTCCAGTCCATTTTATAAACTACAATTTGTTGATAGTTTACTTATTTTATATTTGTTTATAATTATAAGCTTATTATCATTAGATAATTCATCTAGTCACAAATTTAATAATGCCATGTCTATATTAAAACAGTCAAAAAAATGTAGCCAAAATAATGATAAAAGATTAGAAAAAACTTTGACTTTTAATGTACATGCATCTCTCAAGATAATTGAGTGTCACGTGCCAATCATATTACAGGTTATAACGATGCATGCTACGTGGTCTGAAATATATACGTGTCAAACCCATAAAGAGAGTGTGCGTGTGCGTATGGCTAGAAACATGTATAAAGAGTACATTTGTTCTAAAATAACTACTCTTTTCATCCATCCACAAAAAAAATATAGCTATAGGTTTTCTACAAGTAAAACTAACTTACCTTTGATGAAACTTAGATCGAATAGTATTAATATCTCTAACTAAGTTTGCTGTAATATATATCTGTAATATATATATATATATATATATATATATATATATATATATTAAATGCTTGTGTTTTCTTGAAATTTTTTTTATCAAATTTTAAATTGTTACTCTTCATAAAATGAGAATTATATTTGTTTTAATGAACAGAGGTAGTATTATACATCTCGCTTCTCAATTTTTTTAAATTTAACTAACACTATAAAAGCAGTATCAAATTTATATCTCCAAATAAATGTTATTATAAAAATATGCGTCACGATCAATACACTAATATAAAGAGTACAACTTTTATGATTATTATTTATATATGTTAAAAGCTAAAAATATTTTATCTTCTAAAAACAAAATGTATAATTATTTGGGAAGGATAGGGTATCGAGAAGGTACTGACGACTGACGTACTGTACTCCAGCAGTGGTGTTAAAAGGCACTACGTAACGTACCTGAATCCTGATGATATGTAGGGCAGTAGGAGACAAGGAGCACCGTCTGCTGCTCGCTCTATAAAACGAACGGAGGCTGCAGAGCAGAGCAGAGCAGAGCAAGAAGCTTTACAGTGAACGAGTGAGTATGTGCGGCATACTTGCTGTGCTCGGGTGCGCCGACGAGGCCAAGGGCAGCAGCAAGAGGTCCCGGGTGCTGGAGCTGTCGCGGCGGCTGAAGCACCGGGGCCCCGACTGGAGCGGCCTCCGGCAGGTGGGCGACTGCTACCTCTCTCACCAGCGCCTCGCCATCATCGACCCGGCCTCTGGCGACCAGCCCCTCTACAACGAGGACCAGTCGGTGGTCGTCGCCGTCAACGGCGAGATCTACAACCACCTGGACCTCAGGAGCCGCCTCGCCGGCGCAGGCCACAGCTTCAGGACCGGCAGCGACTGCGAGGTCATCGCGCACCTGGTATGTCATGTGCTGGGTCATTTGATGTCATGTCTGTCGATCGGTCACCACTCACCAGCACAGCACCTACTAGTTTACCACTGTTTCGATTCATTCCTCTGCTCAGCATCGTCAACTTTTTTCCCCCCGGGTGCGAATTGCGATGCATGTGTAGTACGAGGAGCATGGAGAAGAGTTCGTGGACATGCTGGACGGCGTCTTCTCCTTCGTGCTGCTGGACACTCGCCATGGCGACCGCGCGGGCAGCAGCTTCTTCATGGCTGCTCGCGACGCCATCGGTGTGACGCCCCTCTACATCGGATGGGGAGTCGATGGTAACAACCGTCTCCCTCTCTCTCTCTCTGATGAATGGAATAGAAGCTGAACAATATCATAACAATCTGGGTGCTGGGCAGGGTCGGTGTGGATTTCGTCGGAGATGAAGGCCCTGCACGACGAGTGTGAGCACTTCGAGATCTTCCCTCCGGGGCATCTCTACTCCAGCAACACCGGCGGATTCAGCAGGTGGTACAACCCTCCTTGGTACGACGACGACGACGACGAGGAGGCCGTCGTCACCCCCTCCGTCCCCTACGACCCGCTGGCGCTAAGGAAGGCGTTCGAGAAGGCCGTGGTGAAGCGGCTGATGACAGACGTCCCGTTCGGCGTCCTGCTCTCCGGCGGGCTGGACTCGTCGCTGGTGGCGACCGTCGCCGTGCGCCACCTCGCCCGGACAGAGGCCGCCAGGCGCTGGGGCACCAAGCTCCACTCCTTCTGCGTGGGCCTGGAGGGGTCCCCTGACCTCAAGGCGGCCAGGGAGGTGGCGGAGTACCTGGGCACCCTGCACCATGAGTTCCACTTCACTGTTCAGGACGGCATCGACGCCATCGAGGACGTGATCTACCACACGGAGACGTACGACGTCACCACGATCAGGGCGAGCACGCCCATGTTCCTCATGTCGCGCAAGATCAAGTCGCTCGGGGTCAAGATGGTCATCTCCGGCGAGGGCTCCGACGAGCTCTTCGGAGGCTACCTCTACTTCCACAAGGCGCCCAACAAGGAGGAGTTGCACCGAGAGACGTGTAGGAAGGTCTGTGTCAGTTTCTTTCACTGACTGACTGGCATTGGTGGATGGATGGATGATCGATTCTTGCTCTGCAGGTTAAGGCTCTGCATCAGTACGACTGCCTGAGAGCCAACAAGGCGACATCAGCTTGGGGCCTGGAGGCTCGCGTCCCGTTCCTGGACAAGGAGTTCATCAATGCGGCCATGAGCATCGATCCTGAGTGGAAGATGGTACTTACTGACACTACCCTAGCTGAGAACGGAAAGAGAGCTCATTGCTTTTTTTTCAATCAAACAAAGCAAATCAAAGCAGTATGTATGTATATGTGACCAGATGAGTTTGCAGGTCCAGCCTGATCTTGGAAGGATTGAGAAGTGGGTGCTGAGGAAGGCATTCGACGACGAGGAGCAGCCATTCCTGCCCAAGGTGGTAGCCAACCTGCGTTTCAGATGCTTCTACTGAATCTTTCCTAGCCAAAATTTGGACGTTCAGACAGACATCTGAAAAGATTTTGCCTTGCAGCATATCCTCTACAGACAGAAGGAGCAGTTCAGTGACGGCGTTGGGTACAGCTGGATCGATGGCCTGAAGGCTCATGCAACATCAAATGTAAATGTTGCCATATCAATTTAAGGACAACTCTGTTTTTTTCTCTCTCCATGGATCATGATCCATATACATACACTATTTGAATACAGGTGACTGACAAGATGCTGTCAAATGCAAAGTTCATCTTCCCACACAACACTCCGACCACCAAGGAGGCCTACTACTACAGGATGGTCTTCGAGAGGTTCTTCCCACAGGTGGGTCGAGCTAACTAATTACTATCCCTCGCTCTGTTCCAAATTTAAATTTGTTTAGGTTTTTAATGGATTCATACTATATGTTCATTCATTTGAATATAGATTTTAAAATAGACATAAAAACCAAGATTTAAAACCTATACTAATTTAGGATGGAGGGGCATTGTTTGGCCAGCAGACATTATCAACTAACATGTAATTACTAAATCATTGACCATGCAGAAATCTGCTATCCTGACGGTACCTGGTGGGCCAAGTGTGGCGTGCAGCACAGCCAAGGCCATCGAGTGGGACGCACAATGGTCAGGAAATCTGGACCCCTCGGGAAGGGCGGCACTGGGCGTCCATCTCGCCGCCTACGAACACCAACATGATCCCGAGCATGTCCCGGCGGCCATTGCAGCAGGAAGCGGCAAGAAGCCAAGGACGATTAGGGTGGCACCGCCTGGCGTTGCCATCGAGGGATAGACGACGACGCATATATAAGCTTCCTACTTTTGTTTCAATGCATGCATGCTATGTATCTGTGTCCACCGGCTGTCTAGCCTTATCATCATCACTGTCTGCAACAAATTAATAATCAAGTGGTATGGGGTACCTACGTTTAATGTATACGGAGTATTGTATTGCTTGTGTGTGGTATGCTTAGGTTGGCCGTGAGTAAGGGATTACAAGTATTCGATATCGGGTGTTTCTATAGGTTGAAGTGCTCATAAAGGGCTCCCTATCCTCTATGGTCATGTTTGTAATAGTTTTTTTTTCTAAAGAGCTTTTCTATGAATTTGGATTCCTGATAATCTAACCGTCACGGGAATCTAAATATCGTAGGGTTTGCGGTGGAGGAAGATGAAAGGGTATGCACGATTCAAGGTTTAGGAAGCGACATATTTCTCCCGTCGCGATGAATCAGTGGATTCTACATTTACGTTTGTTTGGATGATTTTAAGAGAAGCGATTCTCAAATAAACATACTAGAAGCAATTCTCAAGTAAACATACTAAAAATAAACATTAGATTGCCAGAAAAAATTGATTATGAGATCCAGAATCCGGCCAAAGACAAAACAAACAGAGCTAAAGTCTAAGATGATAAGTGGCTCTCTATCCCCCTCTTATATATAGTCTAGGAGGCAATGCTATAGGTAGTCTTATTAATTTATAGATGTGTTTTTATTGATCCATGAATTTATCTTCCATATGCTTTATCCGTTGGGTTATCTTTCAAAAGTTTATATAAATATTTTGGCAAAGAAAATACTTTTAGAACAAAACTATTTTATGATGAGTTTTTTTGCACTTTCTATTATTATATAAGAAGTTATCACAATTTCTTTTTTGTTGTTTTAATGTAATTAATGATGTCAATTCCATTATATATCATTGATTGTCTAAACCGCTACAGGAAACTAAGAAACAACTAAAAAAGCAAAAACCATTATAATGAACCAATAAAATCCTACAAAAAGAACAAGACAATCAATATAGAAATATATGGTAAATCAAAAAAGAGAATAAAATGATTCATGTTCTTATAGTAGGCCTATTTTTTTAATAAAGCATATTATTTCATTATCTTGCCAGCAACCACAAGAATTAAAATATCTATTTTAGTTTAATGACGACTTTAACGAATAGAAAGGATGAAACAATCTGATGGTAACTGAATCAACATAATTCATCAGTAATAATAAAGTAACAATATATTTCCTACATAATCATTGGCTTAATTTTCCCCTTTAAATTAATGTTATGATGTCTGAGATCTTCCTCCTCCTTATGGTTTGTATTTGAATAGTAGTGTCACCATTGTCTTCTAGTACTGGTTGAGAACATCTAGTCCTGGAATATTCATGTAAAAGAAAATATCTTTATCATATAAAGAATATGTATTATTTAGTGGATAACGGCTTCAACACTAGAGCACTCTAATGCAAATGGTGAACTAATAGAATTACCTTTTTGAGTTTGAATTTGACCATCCAATATTTTAATGACACCTTTACCTCTAAAAAGCATTATTCCCTGCAGTAAAAATAGTAAGATAAATCCTTAATATATGTAGTATTGAGGTTGCATACTTCATATTAATATATATGTTTGTTAACCCACTCTCAATGACTCTTAGTATTATACCATCATGCTAAAGGTACAAAGCTTATAGTTGGATAGGACACTATTCGAATGCAAATAATCATTAACATTATATACATTTCTCTCATTAGGAAGTAAAAACTATCAAGACAAAGTCAATGAACAACTAGACAAATCAACAAAAACTTCTAGATTTGTAATGTAGTGAATTAGAATTCTATTTCAAGGCTTAGAAAACTCAGTGACAAATTATGGGTTTATTATGTAGTCATTTAAGTGTATAAGAATGAGTTTCACATGAAAGATGGATTGTGAGGAGTGCATATGAGTGTGCTTCGTTATGTATATAACATATACTAATACAAAAGCATAGACTAAATAGACTTGCTCGGATACAATTAATTTCGTAAATACACTACATAAACGCCACAACATTACTAAATAATGTGTTGATTATTTTCCATATCAAATTAGGGAACATATATATGAAGGTAGATTCCTCTTTATTCTATAATTTATTATTAAAAAAGAAATGAGCTTTGAGACATTTCTATATTGGTTTTGGTGTTTGATGACCATCACAACCTCATGGACTAAGTGTTTGATTGCAGAATTTATAGATTAGGTTTAGAAATTCAAATGCAGACAAACAACTAAGACTTAGAGGAAAAGGTCAAATTGAGAAGGAAATGGACTTTGGGCCATTTAAAAAAATTGGATAAGAACTAAAAGGTCATAGAAACATTTTGGATCCTATTGGAACAGTAAGAGAGACCAGATTTAGGATTTGGAGTTTTAGGGGGCATTTGAAGCAAAGTTAGAGAAAAGAGTTGAAGGCTTAGAGGATTAAAAAAAGGTCAATACCTATGACTTAGAGTAGTTGGATTGACTTTATAAACATTTGTCTAATTCATAGAAGTTCCAAAGGCACTAGCCAATTAAAGCCAAGAAAAATGTGCCCAAAATGGATCTAGTTTGGTTGCTCTGAGTGCACCAAACTCGCCACTCAGAGAACATGTTTTTGGGCTCAAGTAGCTTGGCACAACAGACCAGGTCTAGTGTTCCATCCGACCACCCACCAAACTCGGCACATAGGGAAGATGTAAATGGACTTCGACAGCTTGGCACACTGGACCACCTACCAGACTTAGCATGTAGAGAAGATGTAAATGGACATTGGTAGCAGGGGCACACCGAACTGGTTTGATGCGCCACTGGACTTACAGTGTATCCAACAGTCAGAAGGGAAATTTCAACAGCCTGTAGATGTGGTAGTGAATAGTGCGAGGCCCGATGTGCACTAGATGGGTTCAGTGCATGGTGACAACTAACATCTTTTCAAAACAGTCACTAACGAGACATGCAATAGATAGAGGTTCATTGCATCAAACCTGGCTACATTGAGAGGTTCGGTGCACCCGATATCAGAGCAGATTTTATAGTGTACTTCTAATGGATAGGAGGGCACTTGGGGCCAACAAATATGACCCCAACCAGTTGGTATGATATCTAAGAGCTGAGATACAAGTCATGTAAGTTAGAGAAGCACCTCCAAGCACCCAAGTGATTCAAGTGCCACAAATCTTACGTAGCGATAGTAATCCTTTGAGTGTTTGCCAGGACTGCACTTGCGTGTTGAGCTGCATTGTAGAGTGTGTTGTGATCACTGAGCCTTGGAGCTAAGCTTCCATTGAGATTGTAAAATAGGCAAGAGCCTCGAAGTTGTGGAAAGACTTGAAGAAACTCAGTCTCACAATTGATCAATGTGGAAGGGAACTTTAGTTTAATCTTGGTGATCACTTGAGTGAGGAAAGAGTCGAGAGAGACTTGATCCCATCGGGACTCCTCAACGGAGATGTATGATTGGAAATCAAACTCTGGTAAACAATTATCGTGTCTTTGTGCTTTTGCCTTTGTGATTTGTTTTTCACCTTTTATCCCCAAATTTATACTTGCCATACAATTCATATCATATTGTTGCTAAGTTCAACTCTGCACTTCCATCTATTAGCAATAATTACAAACATTGTGCTTCTACTTATTCTATACTAACTTTATTGGGTCCTGTGAAAGTGCATTCATCCCTTTTGTGAGTTTTTGTGATTTGGATAACAACACATTTAAAGGTCTAACAAGTTTGCTAAATGTTGAACAGGAAATTCAGTATGATGAACTTACTTGAATAGTGTATACTGATCAATGAACAAAGATTCAACACAAGGTTAAATAACCAGTGAGACAATGCAAATGAATATAATATGATCTCTATATTGGTTTGAATATATGGACAAGACCTGAGAAATCACTACATACATATGATCAGAATAGAGGATGAAGTGATTAAGAGGATTGGTCAAGACAAAGTGAATAAGATATGAGGAATCGTGAATTGGCTTGACCATATTACTATCAATCCATATATGCTTCTATTAGAATCAAACTAGAGCTTGATTGATCTTAACAGTTATATCAAGAAGACATTCAAGCAAGGTTCACAATATTGAAGAAATGATTCTCTCAATGAATGCTCAATATGATGTGACTCAAGAATGGCTTGATAGGGTGAAGATAGCAAGGAAAGGGCTTCGAGAAACTAAGCGAAGGTGAAGGCCAAGGGACGGCTTGTGGACCGAAGTACCATATCTAAGGTGAAGAAGAGAGTACTTGCACTAAGTCGATGAACTAATCAGGTATGAAGAGTTATAATATGTTGATGCATCAGTAAGGTGACTTGAAGCCATGATTTGAACTCCTATATGGTGAAATGGTACAAATCATAGGGTTTGATTTGTGTTTGCTTCAAAATAAATCGTCGTACTATCAAGGGGGATCCAAAAAGAAGGTTGGTGTTTGCCAAAGCTCAAGCCTCTATATTCAAAAGCTATTTCAAAAAACCAAAATCCCTTGGGCACTCTATGTATGACTGTTGACTGTTGTTAGGATTGAGAAACTGAGAGTGTTCCTGTTGAAAAGCAGTTGAGATTTTTTAGCAGAGTTGAACTTCAGCTGAGTTGAGCTTCTTCAGCTATAGTTGAGCTTGTTCAGCAGAGTTGAACTTCAGCTGAGTTGAGCTTCTTCAGCTGCAGTTGAGCTTTTTTAGCTGAGTTGAACTTCAGCTGAGTTGAACTTCTTTAACTGCAGTTGAACTTCAACTTCACCTGTGAACCTCTTTGACCATACACTAGTTGAACCTGCCTCCAGGCCAGTTGAACTGGGGTTTCTCTCCTAAACTTTATGGTCAAGACCAGTTAAACTGGTCCCAGGGGCGATTCAACCAGTCTCTGACCCCTCTGGTCAAACTGTCCAGCAGTTTGCTAGTCAGACTAACAGGTCTTCCAGGGGCGGTGCAACCACCACCAGAGAGGTTTAACCGCCCCCAAAGAGGTTCAACCGCCCTCCCTAGAGAGGTTCAACCGGTTTTGGTCAACTTGACCAAACTGCACAGCAATCTGCCAGTCAGACTAGCAGTCAGGCTGACAGGTTTGCCAGGGGCAGTTTAACCGTCCCCCAAAGAGGTTCAACCGTCCTCCCTAGAGAGGTTCAATCGGTTTTGGTCAACTTGACCAGACTGTGCAGCAGTCTGCCAGTCAGACTGGCAGACAAGCTGACAGTCAGACCAATGGCAGTTCAACCGCCACCTAGGGTGGTTCAACTGGTTCTCCTCAGAAAAATTAGCCCAATGGCTAGTTTTGAAGCCCCACCTATATATACTCACTCCTACCTCTCTCCCCAAATGAGAGCACGATTTGAACTCCATTTCTAACATGAGAAACACCTCCCACTCTCTCTCACACATCTCTTGTCTCTCCTATTTCAAATCTTTGGAGATAAATCTTTGAGTGAGTTTGAGAACTGCAGATTTGTGCTTCATCTCTAAATCCCTCTTGCTCTTCTTCATTCGAGCTTTGGTACTACATTGAGTTCTTTGTGGATTCATTACTCTTGGAGCTTCTAGCTCCTAGACGACTAGGTGTCTCTTGTGAGTCTTCGAATCTTGTGGAAGACCACAAGAAAGTTTGTATTACCTTCTCGTTTGAGCAAAGATTAGTGTGTGGGATTGACCTTTGTGGTCGACGAAGGGAGAATTAGGGTTGAAAGAGACCCGACTCTTTGTGGGCGCCTCAACAAGGAAGTAGGGCACCTTTTATGGTGTGACTGAACCTCAGGGTAAATCTTGTGTCTCTTGGTTCTTGTTAGTTGTGTTTGTTCGTGTTTTTCGTTCTCTCACCATTCCGTGAAAGAATTGTTCATATCTTTTTGGTGTGTGGATTTTGAGAAGTGCCCTTCTCAAATCTACTAATTTGAACCCTATGGATCATCTAGAACATCTCATTTCCAAAGATAACTGGGTGAATTTCAAGATCAATTCAGTTTTATATCTCATCATTTAGTTGAGCTCATGCAAATCAGTTGAACCGGTTTTGACACTGGTTGAACCAGTTTTACCAGTTTGTTTCTAGTTTTTATTAAAAAAGTTTTCGCTTGCCTATTCACCCCCTCTAGGCAACTTTCAATTGGTATCAAAGCCTAATCCTCGTTCTAACGCTTAATCGAGTGAGTAAAAGATCATGTCAGGGAGACTAAGCAACAAAAGTGCTTCTAAGCTTGAAAAAGTTGAGGTTGCCTCGACTTCATCTTTTGGTGCAGATGTTGATCCTAGGGCAATAGATCTTGCCATGAGAATCGCCGAAAGAATGTTCCTCAAAATGAAGGAAGATGAGGCGAAGAACAAGATTGAAGAAGAAGAAAATGATCAATGGAGACCAAACGACGAATCCATCTCTTGACAAGGTTCGTCTTTCAAATCCACTTCTCATATGTGCCTTGTCGTTAATGGGAGTGATAGTGGAAGTAAAAGTGAGGATGAGGATGAACATGAAAGTGATAGTGAAGATGAGAATGATCTTCAAAAATTCTTCGCTCAACTAAGCAAGAAGAACCGGATGAGCTTGCTCAAACTCATGAAAAGAGCGGAAGAACAAAAGGAAATGCTTCATAAGCAAGAAGACTTACTCATCAGAAAAATCGAAGACTTAGAGAAGTTGACCAAAGAGCATGAGAAGCTAATGTGCTCTCATGATGATTTGGTCCAAAGGTATGAAGACATTTCAATTAAGCAAATTAGAGTTGTTAATCATTCATCATATATTGCTCAATTAGAAAATAAAAATGTTATGCTCAAGAACACGATAGAAAAGTTAAATATTAAAAATCTAGCTTTGCAAGAAAAACATGATATGCTTGTATGCTCTCATAATAAATTTATGGAATCACATATCATGTTAGAAATGGCTCATGAGGTTATGTTAACTAATTTGAAATTATACCAACCTCACTTATGCACATGTACTCAAATAAAACTATATTATCATGTGCTAACAAATGTTGCTCTCAAGAAAGCCAATCTTCCATTGAGCTAGAATTTCCAGGAATAAGTAATGTTTCCTATGCAAAAGAAAATAATGAGCTCAAGAAAGAAAATGAGAGGCTAAGAAGGAGCTTGACTCAATTGAAGGGAAAGTGTTATGCTCAACGCTCAACCTTCTCAAGGTAACTGTGATAATTTGGTGAAAAAGCTTGAGAAGGGGACAACCGTAGTATGCACAAAACCCCTTCAAAAGAATACCAAGCTTTCCAAGAAGGGCATGAGCAAAATTCAAGGTGAGAAAATTAATGTTCATACTATTTGCTCTAACAATGTACCTATGTGCTTCAACATGGAAATTGGTTCATGCCCCCACATGAAGAACCAAGACCTTGCACAATCAAGAAAGATGACCATAAAAAAGGATGAAAGCAAAAGGCAAATGCATTGCAAGGATAGGCACCACATTTGCTACAATTGCCGTGAAAAGGTCATCTATTCAAGGTTTGTCCAATGGGTAAAACTCCTAAGCCTAATTTGGCAATACATTCAAATATGCTTAGGAGACCCAAGTTTGACTCTTGTGCTAGAAAGGCGGTGAGTTCACCATATTCTAGGACCAAGGCTATTTGGGTGTCTAAGTCCTTATTAGCTAACCTTGATGGACCCATCATGAGATGGGTACCAAAATGTACTTAATAAGTTTTGCATGTACCCAAAGATGATATGAAGCTTTGGAGTGCTTGATGGTTTAACTCAATTCTTATCTCAAGCTATCAATATTACATTGACTATTCTTTTAAGATTGTCCCAAAGAAAAATTGAGTTGTTATATCTCTAACTTCATATTCATCTCTAGCAAGAGCTTGTGGTGTAGGGAATAAGGATTAACCTTTGTGGGAATCAAGCAAAAGGCCTACAACTAAGGGATATCCAAAGGATGGTAATAATTCTCTATATGACTAGAGTTGTGAGACTAATGTTTCTATCTAAGTGTTTATGTAGTCTCACGACATGAGAATGTGTTTCTCACATGGATTGTGCCATTCAATATTCAAAGAAGATCAAACCAATACTATGTGATGTATTCCTTCTTGGTTGAATTGGTTTTAAGTCTTCTACATTAATCACTCACCATGTTATGAATTAAACTTGCCATGTAAACTTAATTAAATAATCATGCTATTTTCACCTTGTTTAAATTAGTGTTATGCATGATGCTTGTAAGGGTAATTTAGTTCATATCATGAGGTTTCTTTATTTTAGTAAGCTTCTTGTCATTCATATACTAAAGGTTACTAAATAGGAAACTATTGCTTGTATTTCTAATGCAATCTCTTTTAAGCTTTTTCATGGAAATTCATAAGTAGATATTGTGATCTTTCAATTGGTAAAATAACAATCATTAAAGGTTAATCATCACCTAAAAGAAAGATTAGGAATGCTCAAGGCAAAGGTATGGAACTAGTTGTTTCATTTAGTATGTGATCAATAATAGTTCCTTTCAAGTGGCATTATTTTAATTGGTAATGATCTATTCTGTGGAAAGAAATGTCAATATGAAGGTTAAATTCCTTTTGCCTTAAATTTGTAAATTGGTGCATATTGTTAATTCACTCCTCCATGTGCACTAACTTAAAAGGAATTTAATTTATGCCTTCATGCCTCACAAATGATGATTTGTTTGCAATTCATATCTAAAGATCACCATTCATTGAAAACTTCCTTGGACTACTAATATCTCTTTTCAAAGTTTTTTAACTAGTAATAAAAGGAAAAGAGATAACAAGCTAAAAAAGGAAGTCTCCGTAAATGAAGAAAAGAAGAATACTTAAATGACACCATCTCATATAGTAAGATATTTCAATTGATATAACAAATGGTACGTCCTATATGGTGCTAAGTATTCTTAGGCATAAGTTAATTCATTGCAAATTTATCATGCCTTGACTAAGATATGTAATGTACTCCTCATGAGACTCTTAACTAAATTGAAAGTGCATTTGGCAAGTCATTCAAATACTTGGTGCACATAACTTGGTGGAGCACATTATATATATTGTGCATTAGAGAATAAGTTTCTCTTGAGTATGCTTTATTAACTCAATCCATGATGATAGAATTGTATCTCATTTTATGGATTGCAATCCTCGTTTTCTAAATAACTACTCTTGATGTAGTTTAAAAATTTCCTTTGTCGTATACCAAGTGCATAATAATCCTTTTTGTTGGTATTCATCACATGCATATGCACTAACATGGATATGATTTTTAAACTGTAAAATGTGTAATTAGTGATCCATATTCTCTAAATTTTGGAAACCTACAAACTGATGCAGTTGAGCTTCTTCAGATGCAGTTGAGCTTCTTTAGATGCAGTTGAGCTTTTTCAGCTGAGTTGAACTTTAGCTAAGTTGAACTTCTTTAACTGCAGTTGAACTTCAACTTCAACTGTGAACCTCTTTGACCATACACCAGTTGAACCTACCTCCAAGCCAGTTGAACTGGGGTTTTCTCTCCTAAACTTTCTGGACAAGACCAGTTGAACTGGTCCCTAGGGGCGGTTCAACCGGTCTCTGACCCCTCTGGTCAGACTGTCCAACAGTCTGCCAGTCAGACTGATAGGTTTGCCAGGGGTGGTTCAACCACCCTCCCCAGAGAGGTTCAACCACCCTCCCTAGAGAGGTTCAACCGGTTTTGGTCAACTTGACCAGACTGCACAGCAGTCTGCCAGTCAGACTGGCTGACAGGTCTACCAGGGGGGGTTCAACCGCCCCCAGAGAGTTTCAACCGCCCAAAGATGTTCAACCGCCCTCCCCAGAGAGGTTCAACCGGTTTTGGTCAACTTGACCAGACTGTGCAGCAGTCTGCCAGTCAGACTAGCAGACAGGCTAACAGTCAGACCAGAGGCGGTTCAACCGCCCCCTAGGGCGGTTCAACCGGTTCTCCCCGGAAAAATCAGCCCAACGGCTAGTTTTGAAGCCCCACCTATATATACTCACTCCTACCTCTCTTCGAACATGAGAGCACGATTTGAACTCCATTTCTAACCTGAGAAACACCTCCCACTCTCTCTCTCTCACACATCTCTTGTCTCTCTCATTTCAAATCTTTGGAGAGAAATCTTTGAGTGAGTTTGAGAACTGCGGATTTGTGCTTCATCTCTAAATCCCTCTTGCTCTTCTTCATTCGAGCTTTGGTACTACATCGAGTTCTTTGTGGATTCATTACTCTTGGAGCTTCTAGCTCCTAGACGACTAGGTGTCTCTTGTGAGTCTCTGAATCTTGTGGAAGATCACAAGAAAGTTTGTATTACTCGCTCGTTTGAGCGAAGATTAGTGTGTGGGCTTGACCTTTGCGATCGGCGAAGGGAGGATTAGGGTTGAAAGAGACCCGACTCTTTGTGGGCGCCTCAACGAGGAAGTAGGGCACCTTTTGTGGTGTGACTGAACCTCGGGATAAACCTTGTGTCTTTTGTGTTCTTGTTCATTGTGTTTGTTTGTGTTCCTCGTTCTCTTACCATTCCGTGAAAGAAATGTTCATATCTTTTTGGTATGTGGATTTTGAGAAGTGTCCTTCTCAGATCTACTAATTTGAACCCTGTGGATCATCTAGAACATCTCATTTCCGAAGATAATTAGGTGAATTTCGAGGTCAATTAAGTTTTATATCTCATCATTTAGTTGAGCTCGTGCAGACCAGTTGAATTTTACCCAGTTTGTTTCTAGTTTTTGTTGAAAAAGTTTCCGCTTGCCTATTCACCCCCATCTAGGCAACTTTGATCCTGACACGTGGGCCCAAACACTCAAGAGCAGGTAAGGCAACAGTGCACGACAAAATGGGAAGTTGGGTAGCTTGGGTGTCATGTCAAGCATGTCTAGTCCTCAAGCTGGACATGGTTATTTATAGGGTAACTAGGGGGGCTAGGGCTTAAAGTAAATTTGTACCCCTGGTTTCCTAGTACATTCCTATCATATACTATACAATGAGTAATTATGGAATATTGCCTCATGATAAATTACACTAGTCACTGTACCACATCAGAGACTAACAGATGGCCCCATTCTGCATGTGGTGGACCCATTAGGCCTTCATTGTGCGCATGTGGACATGAAAAAGGTAATTGTTACTATATCATTGTTGCTTTTCGAATTTACAGTGGCTATAAAACTGTTGTGCTCTGGAATAGGGTTTCTTTACTTTTTCACTTATGATAGCTGCTCGCCTTTTTTCCTTCTCGCCTTCCACCGCCACCATTACTACCAGCGACCACCGCCGCCCATTGATTGGACTAGTGAGGAGTAAGAATACAAGACAGCCTGATGCCTTCGCCCTCAGTATGCCATGGACACTATTCCTCTTTGTTTGGTTGACCTGGCCAGTTCTGATACGCCGCCACCTTCGGCAGTCGAGTTAGCCCTAGTGGGCAAAATCATCTTCTTTGGGCTTGGATTATGCCACTTCATCATTAGTGGGTGGCGTACTGGGACTCAGGAGGTCAGGGATGGGGAGACTTTTGAGCTCAAACAGTCCAAGCTCTTCGAGCATCACATTAGGGAGAAAGAAGATGGTGAATAAGTTGGTGCAACTGTTAATTTGGTACTTGTACTTTTATGCCAAAACAGAAAAAATGAAGGGTACTGTGACTGAGCTAATGCCATGTGCTAAGAATCGTTGGGGGTAATTGGACATAATTCTGGTTCTACATGAAGGTGGATGATGGTGAGGGATGGTCATTAGCTAGTGAGATGACTTCATTTGATTACACAACCTTCCCTCGATTTGTGGTGGAGGAACGAGATTTCAATGATAATGTCTTTGGCAATTGTTGCAAGGGGAGATGGAAAGGAAAAGGCGTTGCAGCAGGTCAAGGGGGTAGCGAGGCATTAGCTCGAGATACGAAAAGGAAGAAAGAAACCTCATCTTTGAAGGCCAAGAAGACACGGGTCCAAATCCAAGTGCCCATGGGTACTTCATCTACTAGCACTAACAACTTCAATACTGAGGCCGTGGATGTGGTCTTCGCTGAAGAGTTAGGCACAACCTATGAGTCTCCGAGGTCTTCTCTTGGTGATAGCGCTTCCGCGACTGCCTTTGCCAAATAAGTGACTGGCGGTAAGTTTGGGAGGGTTTTGAAATTCAGGAAAGTTATTTTGGTTGGACCGAAACAGTGGGTGGTGAGGGACACTCCAGCATGTGGGTGTGAAGATGTTGAACTAGCCTGATCGGTGAGAAGTTTAAATATTTTTCCTTACTCTCTTAACATCCCTAATGTTGTATGAGCATCCATGCAAGCACCGAAGGGGATAAAGCTAGAAGTGTTTGGGTGTGGTGAACATGCTAAAGCCAAAGAAGTGGAAGGCTGATGCAGGCGGTGACACAATGAAGGCTATCACATGCGTGAAGACTGCTAGGTGTCAGCATATAGCGTTGGGGATGCCACGTCAGTTAATCTGAGCTCTCCAATCATGGGGGGCATTGGGCCAACACATGAAGTCCCAGCTATGACTGAGGAGCTAGGCATCTTAGACTATGAAGTATGTAGTTTTGGATTGATGTCTGAGGCTGATATGCTTGTGCTAGGTTCCTCTCTTTTTTTATCTCTCCTTTTTTGGACTTCATAGGTTCTAGCCCCCGCTTTGATATCGACGACTCCCGAGACCATAGTTCAGGGGACGACCCAGTGACTGACTGTGATGGGGATGGCCAGCTTGTCGAGGGCAAGGTATCTTAGGTTTTAGTTTATCAGGGCTTTTCTTGAGTTTTTGCTGTAAAAATAACCCTTATGTGTAACTTGACATTAATGCTTTGTGCAGGTTCCTGTTATGTGGCCTGCACAAGGTGAAGAAGTTGATGTCATCTATGCCAAGATGGAGCCTTTGGACTTTATGGTGTGCATCAGTTTGTTAGACCATCAAAGTTCATCTGTGGACTCCAAGGAACATATGCATTTGTTTGGGCTCGACGAGTCTTCAGACCTTGAAAAGTGTTTGCCCAAGTTCACGCGCTTGGATGAGTTTTGCTCAACCCTCTTATTGTGAGAGGGGTCGCTGTCACTTGATGTGCGAAACAAACAACTGAGGATGCGGAGGTGAACTCGTAAGGGCCTTTCGGCTGTAGTATATAGTGGTGAGGAGGGGACATCGAAGGACATTGTTACGATGGGGACTTTGACTGCCATGTTATGGACGACCCTTGTTAGTATGGTTGATTTTAGAGTGATTGGTTTTTGCACAAAGGAGTTTGATATCATGTATAGAATTATCTAGATATCAGTCTCTTTATAAAGCCAGAGCCGAGGGGATCTGGATGATTCAATATATTTTTTGTTTGTTTGCAAACGAAGACATAGTTGTAATAAAATGTGTTGCATTTCTTCGTGGGGCACGCCGATCATCATTTTGTTCTAGCGAAACACTGCCCTACCCCTTCATGGTTAGTGTCCAATGCAAATGTGTTTTTGCTATTATTGCATTGAATGGGGGTAGCCTTGTGTGTTTTCGTATTGATTGTCCTTGCTTGGATTTTGCACGTATGTGTCTTCACTTAAGCTTTGTCATAATCTGACTGCGCCCCTGAGCAACTTTGAATTGTGCCATGATTCATTTTACACCCTTAGGTGCCCTTGTGGGGATCTTTGTGTTGATCCAGCTACGCCCATAGGCATTTTCATGCCCTTAGGTGTCTTCGCTCGAATCTTGCTTTGATTCGGCTACGCCCTTAAACATCTTCACACCCTTAGGTGTCTTTGCACGAATCTTATTTTGATTTAGCTATGCCCTTAGACATCTTCACACCTTAGGTGTCTTTGCTCGAATCTTATTTTGATTCGACTGCACCCTTAGGCATATTCGCATCATTTAGTTGTCTTCGCTCGAACCTTATTTTGATTCAGCTTGGCCCTTATGTGTCTTCGCACCCTTAGGTGTCTTCGCTTGAATCTTATTTTGATTCGGTTGCGCCCTTAGGCGTCTTCGCACCCTTAGGTGTCTTTTTGTCGCATGCAGTCGGCGAGGCCTTATGTTTCAGCTGTTGTGGTGACTGATTTATAGTCGAATATTGGGCTTAAGTTTGAGTCTTTCAACCATTGAGACAATTTGTGGGGGGATATAAAATTATAATTACAAGGCTTTGCGTCATTAAAAACCTCACCACTTTCATGGGAAAAAGAGTATGGGCCCAATTACATGAAAGGAAATGGAAAATTGCAGCTGTGCTTCAAAGACCCTGCTAGTCTGGGCCAGCCTATGAGTAGAATTTTCTTAGATTGTCTACATTCTAGCTATGCTCGAGCTTGACCCCCGTCTAGCTTTCTAGCATGTAGGAGTTTAGTGAGGTCTTCTTGGTGACGATGAAGGGGCCTTTCCACTTCAGTTTGAGCTTGCCTCTAGATTCTGTCCTTGCTGTGCAGATGAGGTTGAAGTCACCTACCTCAAACTCTTTGGGGATGATCTGCTTGTCCCTTTAGGTCTTCGTTGCTACTTGGTATTTATTTAGGGTGTTGAGGGCTTCCACTTGGTAGGCCTTGAGGAGGTATTTTGTTGTTGCTTCATCAACATCTTGGGTGTAATCTAATCTGGTTCGAGGTGAGGCATGCGTGAACTCTTGCGGAGTCATTGCTTTGGCTTCGTAAATGAGTTTGAAGGGTGTGAAACCCATTGTCCGTGATTCTGTTGTGTTTATCCCCCATAATACTTCGAGTAGTTGATCGGCCCACTTGCCCTTTTTGTCTTCAAGCAGTCTCTTATTACAGCTATGAAGATTTTTCCATTGACCCTCTTGATGACTCTATTTGATTGGGGATGGTAAACGGAGGAGAAGTTAACTTTGGTTCTGATAGATGCAGAGAAGTCTCAGAATTCATGATTATCAATCTGTTTGCCATTGTCCACTACAATTTTGTAGGGGAATCAGAAACAACATACTATGTTTTACCAGAAAAACTTCTGTGTCATCCTCAATATGATAGTGGATACTGTCTTTGCCTTAGTCCACTGTGAAATACTCGATGGTGACTAAGGCATGTTTGAGGTTGGCTTGCATCATTGACAAAGGGCCAATGATGTCTATGTCTCACCACTATAGGAGCCATGTGTGGGCAATTAATTTTATTTGTTAGGATAGTGCCCCACTTCTTGGAGAGAATATTTTTCATGCTTCACATGAACGCACCACATGAAGTGCATCCATGACGATTCCTGGCTAGAAGAACTCTTAACGTATAATTTTTTATGCGAAAGCCCTAGGGCCTATGTGGTAGCCATAGAATCCCCTATGGACGTCAAGGAGGAGGTCCCTACCTTCGACACGAGTTTTGCATTTAAGAGGGGCTAGCTATTGACTTTCTTGTAAAGGTTGCCTTCGATTATTATGTACTCACGACTTTTGTACTTGAGTCTGGATGCTTTGGACTTATCCAAAAATTGTAACGCCCTCGTGAATACAACATTATTGGTGCCCTCTAGTCTTCGTGCAGTATGATCCACATCTGAGGTACTACCTTCCACCGATGCTCCCACCGTTGAGGTAGAGGAGCTGACGACGGCTAGTTAGGACAAGTTGCTTTGGCAGTCTGCTCATGAGAGGAGAGAGTTTAGATCCAAGTATGAGAGCACACTTAAGAAGCTTAAGTATGCTAGAGCTCTAGTTGTGGTGTCTGATGAGACATAATGTGATGACTGCGCTCTACACATGTCGAACATCACAACTTTGCAGACCAAGTATGCCACCTTGCTAGATGAGTGCGACGAGTTGAGATCTATATCTAGCTTGTTAGGTGCATGTACCACTTGTCATGCCTTGCAAACTGAGCTAGCGGAGAGAAATGATAGGATAGATTTGCTTGAGAAGGCTAGCTTAGTAAGTGCCCTACACCTGCGTAGTGTGCACTCTATGAGGGTCTGTAGTTTGCTCTCGAGTCCGGCAAACACGACAAGACCAAAATTGAGGAAGAAAACACATACCTTTGATCGGCCTTGAGCTAGGTGTCGTGCAGTGAGCCCCAGTTGGGCATGGTGGCCAGTCAATTCAAGAGGGAAACTGGCGTACCAGGAATAGGCTTTTCTTTTAGGTCTAGGAGTGACACTCAGCTTGGCAAGGTTGGTGAGTGGAGTGGATTGAAACCCTCAGAGAAAACTTCCACCACTCCCAAGATTATCAAAATCACCCCACCTAAGTCTATCACCCCTGTGAGAGATGGTGTGATTGAGGAGCCTATGAGAGCCCCTTCTCAGAAACAAGTGTGAGTTCCAAATCCTAACCACCTCAGGAACACCCTTGACACCCTTCCTGACATCTCTAGTGATCCCCTTCTTAGAGCACCACAACCAACCAAAAACTCCCACTCCAGCAAACAGATTCCACCCAAGTGAGAGGTGAGGTTCCATTATGACTATTGTGAGAGGGATGGGTATCTGGCTGCCTTTTGCTTTAGTAAGAAGACAGATGATCGGTGGGTTTCTAAGCCGAGTAGAAAGGACATGAACCGCCTTTCTCATGGTGTTCATGGTCTTCCTATTCAAAGACGTCCTACGAGGCCTAGAGGTGCTTTGCTTCTTGCTGCTAGGCCTCAGGCAGTGAGATCACGTGGTGGTCATGCCCGCGTGGTGCTGGTCATGTGCCATATGGCCAAGGCCCCCGTGGTAGTGGCTTTAGTTCTTACTTCCCCAGCGGACCGCAATTTCCTTCTTGTGGTGATCGCTTGCCTTTGGGACCGGGGATGTTTGATGTTTTCCCCAACACTTTTCAGGGGCAAATGCTACAACACTGGTATTATTCCCAGTATATTAACCCCAATACTATGACATTTGCTCATCCCATGCCTTTCTATTGATGTTGTACAGGGGCCTGGAGAACATATGGCTCATGGATTTTGGCTGTTCGTGCCACATGATCGGAAGCAACAAATGGTTCTCTAGCCTTGACCCCGTGATTGGTAAGGAATACATCACATTCGAGGATTAGTCAAGAGCTAAGGTTGTCTCTCGTGGCTCCATTCGAGTGAACGAGAGTTTTGTCCTCAAGGATGCTGCTTTGGTTTCGAATTTGCATTTCAATCTACTTTCTATTTCGCAACTCCTTGAGGACGACTATGAAGTGCGTTTTAAAAAGGGCCTTTCTCGAGTTTTGGACACTCATGATGATCTTGTTTGTCGGATTTCCCCTTACTTTTGGTTGAGTTTTTCAAACTGATTTTACACACTCTTCTAGCCCTTCTCGATGTCTCTTGATAGGATCTTCTTCTTTGATTTGGAAATGACATAAGAGGCTAGGTCACTTGAGCTTTGATCTTTTGTGTAGAGTGAGCTCACTTGGCCTCATCCAAGGATTGCCCAAGTTAAAATTTGAGAATGATCTTGTCTGTCACCCTTGTCATCACGACAAGATGGTTGCTGCTTCCCATTCTCCGGTCACCAAGGTGATGACCTCGCAACCCGGCGAATTGCTTCATATGGACACTGTTGGTCCATCTCGGGTTTGCTCTTTCGAGGGGGATGGTATGTGCTTGTGGTCGTTGGCAACTTTTCTCGCTATTCTTGGGTGTTCTTCATGAAGGCAAAGGATGAGGCTTTTGCTCATGCTCGAGATTTGATTCTTCGGTTGCAAAATGAGTTTCCCAAGAATGCCATGAGCGCTATACCCTGGGACAATGGCATAGAATTAAAAAAAATACTCATTTTGAGACCTTTTGTACTTCTTTGGGACTTGAGTATTAGTTTTCTTCTCCGTATGTGCCTCAACAGAATGGCATTATTGAGCGCAAGAATTGGACCCGTGTTGAGATGGCCAGGACGATGCTCGATGAGCATAGGACTCCTAGGCGTTTTTGGGACGCATCGATCAACACTGCCTGTCATGTGTCGAACCACATCTTTCTTCGAGCTTTCTTGAACAAAACTTCATATGAGTTGCGGTTTGGACGACCACCCGAGGTTTGCCATTTTAGGGTGTTTGGCTGCAGGTGGTTTGTATTGAAACACAGAAATTTGGACATATTTGAGTCACGATCTTCTGATGGTGTTTTTCTTGGTTACGCATTACACTCTCGTCCTTATCGTGTTTTCCACCTTGAGAGTAACCGCATCATGGAGACCTGTGAGGAACTTTCGATGAGACTTCGCCTTGTCCATCCCCTTTATTTGAGCCTGCAGGTTTAGATCAGATGGGACATACCATCTTTGTAGAGGAGGATCATGACGATGCCGACTGGGGTGATCCCGAGTCGACTCCACCAGCTGCCCTAGTTGAGCCTGCTTCCACTACTTCGGCTGACGGACCCGACCCCACTTCTTCCATCACTTGGGTACCGCTTGAGACAGTGTCTTTTGCGCCTAGAGGTGGTCAAGCTACTATTGAGGGGAGGCCACGTCTTCGAGGATGGCACCACGACATATCTAGCGGATCACCCTCCTCAACAAATGGTTGGTGAGATTGATGAGCGAGTCACTCGCTCCAGGTATCATCAGATGTCCCACTTTGCTCACTCAACTTTTGTTGCTTCTTTTGAGCCTTGAGATGTTGGACACGCTTTGTCTGATCCTAACTAGGTCAATGCTATGCATGATGAGCTTGATTTTTATAGAGAAATCAGGTTTGGGTTTGGGTTTTAGTGCCACCTCCTTCAAACTACCATCTCATAGGTACAAAATGGCTTTTTAAAAACAAAAGTGAGGATGGGTTGGTACTGAGAAACAAGGCAACGTTGGTTGCCCAAGGGTTTTGCCAAAAAGAGGGTATTGATTATGAGGAGACCTTTGCCCCTTTTGCCCATTTACAGGCCATTAGGATCCTTTTAGCCTTTGCAGTTTCAAAGGGTTTTAAGCCTTTTCAAATAGATCTCAAAAGTGCCTTTTTGAATGGGTATATAGAGGAAGAGGTCTATGTGAGGCAACCCCCTAGTTTTGGGACTTCCAAGTTTCCAAACCATGTTTTAAACTCCAAAAATCTTTGTATGGTTTGAAACAAGCCCCTAGAGCCTCGTTGAGTGTCCGAAATTTTTTTTGCTTTCAAAGGGTTTTAAAATGGGTTCTCTGGACAAAACTCTCTTTCTCCTCAAGCATGATAATGATACCTTTTTACTCCAGATATACATGGATGATATTACCTTTTGTGGCTCTTCTCATGCTCTTGTTTCCAAATTTTCATATACTATGAGTAGTGAGTTTGAGATGAGCATGATGGGCGAGCTGAACTTTTTTTCTTAGGCTGTAAATCAAGCTGACCCAAGATGGGGCATTTGTACATCAATGCAAGTATACAAAGGATGTCCTAAAGAAGTTCGACGAGGGCGAGGCCAAGCCTCTTACGACGCCCATGTCCACCATGACGGCGCTTGAGCTGATGAGGGTGGCGAACCCGTGGACCAGAAGGAGTATTGGAGCATGATCGGCTTCGTCCTGTACTTGACTACGACGAGGCCAGACATACACTTTGCAGTGTGTATATGCGCTCATTTCTAGGCTTCCCCACGCACTTCTCACAGACACATTGTGAAACAGATTATGCGGTACCTGCGCTTCACTCCTGAGTTTGGTTTGTGGTACTCTTCTTCCGTTATGTCTTTGTGCGGTTATTCAGATGCTGATTTTGCGGGATGCCGCTTGGAGCATAAGTCGACTTCTGGGACTTGTCAGTTTTTGAGGACTTTGTTGGTTTTCTGGTCTTCCCGCAAACAGTCTAACGTTGAACAACCGACCACTGAGGCTGACTATGTCGCTGCCGCTAGCTATTTTTCGCAGCTGCTTTGGATGATGGCTACTTTACGGGATTTTGGCATATAATTTCATTATGTGCCTCTGCTTTGTGATAGCACGAGTGCCATAAGTGTTGCCAAGAATCCAATGTTGCATTCGAAGACTAAGCACATTGATGTTCACTTTCACTTTCTTTGTGATCAGTATGAGAAAGGCAACATCGATTTGTGCCACGTTGTTACCCACATGTAGCTTACTGTCATTTTGACCAAACCCCTTAATCAGTCTACTTTTTACACATTTGCAAGGGGAATTGGGTGTTTGCTTCCCTTTTTGATCGAGGGCTCCTTTTTGTTTTTCTCCTTTTCTTCTGCTTTTCATGTTGATTTTAATTGTTCATTCTTGACTCTTGTATTATATCTACATCTCATTTAGAATTTTGAGCTTCACTTGTATAACTGATAGATTGTAACTATGCTCCTAGTAGTATGTTTTGTGTGTACATGATGATGCTATGGCATGTTTAAGCTCTTTTTGCTCATATTGATACAATATTGTTAAAGCTAACCTTGTTTTCATAATTGTGAACTTGACTATTACTTGTTGAATCCAAATATGTTCACCATTGAGATTGACACCTAGAATGTGTAGGATGTGTTGAAATCCTTTGTGCTATCACTAGAATGCTAAGTGGCTATGTCTCATGCTTTGAGTCATTCACTGTCTTGATTCGTAAATTTTGTGCTCAAAATCAAAATCAAGATAAGTTAAAAATTCATAAAGATCAAGATGGGTTTGCATTTGTCACAACGTCTCTGTATCAATTCTGCTTTCATTTGCACTTTTTATGAACTTGAGCAGGGTAGTGGTTGATCGAAATCGGTGTCTTTACCTTTTGATTGCTTTGCTTCATAGGCTACATCCAGTTGAAAAATTAGACAATGAAAATGCTTACAACCTCTCACATGCTTTTCAACACTCACATGCTTTTTCATTGAAATTTGTAATCCGCTGCAAAATTCAATAAATCTTGAGAATTTTAACTGTATCAATTTTAGATTTGGTTGTAGCATGATGAGTGATCGTTGTTTGGGGTAGTTCAACTGGTTTACCTTGACTGGCACTTAGTTAATTTCCTGCTTACTATATGCCTAGTGTTGTTTTAGTGGTAAAGTTCTCTTTTGAATTGCTTAAAATTGAATCAAAATGCTTACACTTCACATACCTTGTGCATATGATCAGTTTGAGCATTTGCTAGCACGTGCATTATATGTTGCACACATAGCACAACACCACTTAGAGCATTTTTACACCCTAACTGGTATACTTCTGAAGTTCGGGCATTTTCTCTATTTTCTACTCTCTTTTGCTTTTCTGCATTGTTTCAGGGGGAGGTCTCTTATCAAGGGGGAGTTTTCTGTTTCTACCCTTGCTTGTGCTTGATGAGTTCATTTGTCAACAAGGGGAGAAATTTTGTGCCATTTAGGCATCTGCTCCTATCGAAGGGGGAGAGAATTTGAGATTTTCAGCTTGGACTCCTTACAAGGGGGAGATTTTTGCTTTGGGAGAGGCTTTGAGAATGCTGAGTTCCCTTTGAGGGAGAGTGGTTTGACAGGGGAGAGATTTGATATGTTTCGAGCTTTTGCTAGTTGTGTTTGAGCCATTTGCCTCTTTCTAGAGGAACTAGCTTTTGTGCTCTGATTTAGTTTTGTCTACTGGCTAGTGGTGTTGAGCCCTGCTTTTGCCTCTTCTTGAGGTCTAGCCTTTTCGATCTGCTTGGTCGCATTGAGTCGTTGCCCATTTCTTTTGGAACCAAGATTTGCTCGCTTTGGATGACTTGTTTGGCTTTTATCTAGCCTTTGGTCATTTGAGTGAGCTTCTCTTCTTCTTCCTTCTTTTTGCTATATATGTTCATGTGGTGGTGTTGACAATGCACTCATCAAGGGGGGGTTGTGAACACAAGGTAGCGTCTCGGGTCGATGATGAGTGATGATGAGTGATAGCCAACATGTAGTGTCTCGGGTCGAGTTGTGGATTGACCAAGACATGAGTTATGTGTTTGTTTAACCATGTCGATCAGCATGTGGTGTGCAGGTGTGGAGCACAGGGACAGTGGTTGACGGTGAAGGTGAAGGTCATGCGGGTTCGTGCCAATGGACCAGAAGCGGCGAAGTACAAGCACTAAGACTTGACCGAGGGACCAGAGTTGCCAGGTGACTAGCCATGGTGGTTGACACCTGGGACATGCACTCGTACGAGCATGTGGAGGAGCGGGCCATGTTGCTGGCGCGGTTGAGGACTGGCGGGACACGTGTCTAGGTCGTGGCGGATGCGCACGCGGTGCGCAACTCACGGCGGTTTGGTGGATGATCCTCGAAAAACCGCCCTGAGTTGCGAACGACCAGTTTTGGACTTAGTTTGGCCTCAAAACTCGATGGTGGTGGTTCTAGAGGGAATCTGTGGCAACACATGGCCTCACAACAGAGGGTGCATTGAGGCGAAGCAACTTCATGTGGAGCATGTGGCCGTTGGATCAAAACTCTAGGAGTCAAAAGGAGCAAGAAGTGGAATAACCACAAAGTGGTGAAAAGGATGTTGTGGGCCTTCTCGATAAGGAACCCTACATTATGTAGAGTGTAATATATGAAGCCCCAACTACTACTGGAAGGTCACTTCAGAGGAAGTTCTTGGCAAGATCATCAATCACGATATCATGGAGGAGGAGGCCAAGTATGTGAAGAACCTCTCCAAAGGGATCACCACCACCACCACCACCATGCCATAAGAAATTGCCTTGAAAGGAAGCAAGAAGCAAAAGGTAAATGAGGAGCCACCAATTAAGGATGAAGAGGAGTCAAGCCTTGATGAGGAGATAACACTCTTCATCTAAAGTTTCAATAAGATTAAGGACCAGAAGGACAAGGGATATAATACCTACAAGCCATGACCTAAGAAGATTTGCTTCAAATGTGGTAAGGGTGGTCATTTTATTGCTATTATACATACAACGAGAATAACGACAGGGATAAGAAGGAGAAGAAAGAAAAGAACTTCACCAAGTACAAGAAGTTCTCCGACAAGAAGGGAGGCGTGACACACATCAAGAAGGAGTGGGACTCCAATGATGAAAGCGCCATTTATTGGCCTTTAATAAATCTTTGCTCTACCCCAAGCTTGACCACACATGCCTCATGACAAAACAACACAAAAGGAAGGTAAAATCGACTGTAAGCTCTTCTCCCAAATATACTTCCTCAAGTAATGAAAGTGATTATGATTATGCTAGTTCTAGTGATGATGAGGAAGAAATGGCTAAAATGTAAATGGTCTAGATAAGAATGCAATTGCTAAATTTAAGAAGCTCATGTTATACAATAATGAGAAAAATGTTCTCCTTGAAAAACAAGAAGATTTGCTTGTTGCTGAAAAGCAAAAGAATATAAAACTTGAAAAGAGTTTAACTTTTGAGAAAGGAAGATATAAAATTTTGACTAAGGGGCTAAATGTTTGCAATGATGATATTACTAGTCTCAAATCTGAGAAAATTGATTTAACGAATGAGATCAAGTGCTTGAATGACTCTCATGCATCCATATCCTCTGTTGAACATGTACGCATATGTACTAGATGCAAGGATGTTGACATTGATGCTTGTGTTGATAGCATTGGTATGATTAAGAGATTGAAATACCAAGTCATAAAATTGGAGGAGCAATCACAAAAAGGTAAGAAATAGCTTGAGAATGAAAAGCTCAAGTATGCTAGAGATACATACTTAAATGGGAGACGCTCTAGAATTAAGGATGGTGTTGGATTTCGGAGTGATGGAAAGAAAAACACTATAGTCAAGGTCAATGGGCAAAAGTTTCCCAAATTTGTAAGGGGAAATGGAAAGAAGCCTGTTTCTAGAATTTCCACTCTTATTCATGCTCATGCTAGTACTTCACATGCTAGAGTTTCTTATGCTAGTTGTAATGTTCCACATGCTCATTCTTTACATGCTAACACTAGATCTTGCCATAATATTGCATCAAATGTGCTTTACATGTCTTACCATACTTTTGATGAGTCATGTGTGCTTACAAGAAAATATGATAATGTAGTGGCAAAATTTGTTGGGCTCTAGCACAATAACACCAAGACTTGTGTTTGGGTGGAAAAGTGCCTTGTGACTAATGTGAGAGGACCCAAACCTATTTGGGTAACTAAAAACAAGGCATAAACTTGTTTTGTAGGTGTACGCCTCTGGAGGATCAAGTTGAGTCCTAGACAGTGGATGCTCCAACCATATGTCCGGAGAGAAGAAAATGTTCACTTCATATGTAAAGAATGATGATCCAAATGATGCCATTACATTTGGTGATGGAAGCCAAGGAAATGTAAAAGGTTTCTGTAAGATCGTGATCACCACTGAGCATTCAATTTCAAATGTGTTTCTAGTTGACTCATTAGATTATAATCTACCTTCAGTATCTCAATTATGTGAAATGGTCTATAATTGTCTATTCAGTGATAAGGGTGTTACAGTTTTTAGAAGAACTGATGATTCAATTGCATTTAAGGGTGTATTAAATGTCAAACTTTATCTAGTAGATTTTAAAAAGATAAAACTAAACTTGATCCATGTTTAATTGCTAAAACCAACATGGGATGTTTGTGGAATCGCCAACTAGCTCATCTTGGGATGAAGAATCTTCATAAACTTTTAAAAGGTGAACATGTACTTGGACTAACCAATGTTTCCTTTGAAAAATATAGACCTTGTAGTGCTTGTCAAGCAAGGAAATATGTTGGAGCAAGACATCCCGCAAAGAACATCGTGACAACATCAAGTCCATTGGAGTTGTTGCATATGGACCTATTTGGTCTAGTGGCCTACATTAGCATTGGCGGGAGTAAGTATGGTTTAGTTGTTGTTGATGACTATACGTGTATCATTTGGGTAAAAATCTGAGACCCAAAGAACATTAAAGAAATTCTTGAAAAGGGCTTAAAATGAGTTCAGTTTGAGAATAAAAAAGATAAGGAGTGACAACGAGATGGAATTCAAGAACACACAAGTTGAGGAGTATCTTGAAGAAGGTAACAATCATGAGTTCTCGGCTCTCTATTCACCACAACAAAACAGAGCGATGGAAAGGAAAAACTAAACTCTAACTGACATGACAAGGACCATGCTTGATGAATACAAGACTTCCACATGTCATACCATCAATCGATTGTGTCTTCACTGGCTTCTCAAAAAGACTCCATACGAGCTCCTAACTAGTAACAAACCCAATATTTCATATTTTAAAGTCTTTGGGTGCAAATGCTTTATTTTGGTAAAAGAGATAAATTTTCCAAATTTGCTCCTAAAGATATAGAAGGGTTTTTTACTTGGTTATGTTTCAATCATAAAAGCATGTCGAGTCCTCAACAAATCCACTGGTTGTGTTGAAGTATCATGTGATATTGTGTTTGACGAGACTAATGGATCTCAAGTAGAGCAAGTTGATCTTGGTGAACTAGATGATGAAGGGGATCCATGCACCACATTGAAGAACATGTCCATTGGAGATGCATGTCTACATGAGTCAACTCAAGAACAAGATTGACCGTCCTCTATAAGAGCATCGCCCCAACTCAAGACAACACAAACCAAAGGGGGATGAAGAAAATCAAGAAAAGGAGGATCTGAAGGATAATGAAGTTACAAGACCTCAAGTGCCACAACTAAGAGTCCACCAAAGCATTCAGAGAGATCACCCCGTAAACATGAAACTTGGTGACATCCAAAAGACGCTAACGACTCACTCTAGAATTGCTAATTTCTATGAAAATTACTCTTTTGTGTCTTCTCTTGAGCCTTTCAAGTTTGAAGATGCATTAAAGGATCTAGATTTGGTGGTGGCCATGCAAGAAGAGCTCAACAATTTCAAGAGGAATGAAGTTTAGAATTTGGTCAAGCATCCAACTCAGAATGTTGCAGGAACCATTTGGGTCTTCTACAATAAAAAAGATGAACATGGTGTGGTGACAAGGAACAAGACATAACTTTTGACCAAAGGTTATTCACAAGTCAAAAGTATGGATTTTGATGAAACCTTTGCACCTATAGCTAGGCTTGAGTCAATTCACATAATATTAACATATGCCACTACCATGATTTCAAGCTTTACCAAATAGATGTCAAAAGCACATTCCTTAATGGGCTAATCAAGGAAGAGATCTATTTTAAGCAACCTCCCGACTTCGAAGATAATAAGTATCCAGACCATGATAACAAGATCGACTTAAGCAAGCACTTAGAGCATGGTGTGATTGCCTTAGAGATTTATGTTGATCTTACAAAGAGAATGGATAATGACTTATTCATATGCCAGATTTATGTTGATGATATTATTTTTGGCTCTACTAACTACTCCTCTTGTGAGGAGTTTAGCAAGATCATGGTCAAGAAGTTTGAAATGTCCATGATGGGGGAGTTGGTGTTTTTCTTACGATTTCAGATAAAGCAACTCAAGGAAGGCACCTTCATCAGCCAAACAAAATACATTCGGGACATACTCAATAAAATTGTCATGAAGGATGCAAAACTCATCAAGACATCCATGGGCACAAATGGACATCTTGACCTCAACACGGGAGGTACATCTGTTGATCAAACGGTTTACCAATCTATGATAGGTTCATTGCTTTACTTATGTGTATCTAGACCGGATATTATGCGTAATGTATGCATTTGTGCAAGAGTTCAAGCCGACCCTAAGAAATGTCATCTTAGAACTGCATAATCATGAGATATTAAGTTCATACACCTAACTAGGGCATTGGTATCCTAAAGGTTAAAATTTTGATCTCATTGAATAATTTGAAGCGGATTATGCTGGATGTAAGGTAGATAGGAAGAGCACATTAGGGACTTGCTAATTTTTTGAAAGATCCATGGTTCCATTGTCCTCAAAGAAGCAAATTTTATGGCTCTATCCACTACTGAGGCCAAGTATATGCTGTAGGACATTGTTGTGCATAATTACTTTGGATAGACAACCCATAAAGGACTTTGGCTACAATCTGAGCAAAGTCCCTCTCCTATGGGACAATGAGAGCGCAATTAGAATGGCCGATAACCCTATAGATCACGGCCACAAAAACACATAAACACCTGGTATCACTTTTTGAGAGATCATTCATAGAAGGGAGATATTGTCATAGACCATGTGAGCTCAAACAAACATTTACTCGATATCTTCATAAAACCACTAGATGATAGACAATTCTATGAGCTTAGAAATGAGCTAAATATTATTGGTTCTCGAACGTGGATTAAAATGTTTCATATTATGTCTATTAATACGCCTTTGATCATGAATATGGATTTCAATTGGTACAATTTCACATTGTTATATTTTACTTCTGCCAAGTTTCAAATTTTTTATTAAATCTCAGGACATCAAAAGTCTAAGTGCACATATTTTACAAGTATTCACCACTTGTATACACATATTTAGGGGAGGATATTCTACGGTTTAAAACTTTGAGACTAACATCATTTTCAAGTCTATCATGTGTGTAGTCTCAGATTGAAAGAGAAATAGAATCCTTTGAGAAAGATAAGCCCTTCCACATTCATATAAAAGGACCACATATTGTGTTTCCTTTTTGGTGTTTGATACCAAAGGGGGAGAAATAATCTGGCCAAAGCAAAAGTATCACAAACCGCTAAAACCCCTCTTCAAGAGTAAGGGAAGTTCACTTTGGGAAATCTCATTTCAAGACAGAAAAGTTGGCGTAATGCAATTTTTGAGAAAACTTATTCAATTGACATTGCTTTTACAAAGGGGGAGAAATATCCTTTTTGAGATTATAGGCAACAGACTCTTCTAACAATGGGGGAGGTATTTTATTTCAAAATGAGAACAATGGTTCTGAGAAAAGTTTTCCAAATCGGGAGAAAACTTTCTTTGTAAAACAAAAGAAAAATTCAAAGTGGTTGCAATATAGTCCAAAATGTTTAAAATGATGGAACTTTCAATTAGCATATTCTGGATCATGCTTATGAGTATGCTAACTTAGCAAATAAGTTATAAAGTTGTAGGTTTTCATATTCTTTGGTTGTGTTGGCATGAATCACCAAAAAAGGAAGATTGAAAGAGAAATGGGTTTGAGCCATATTTATATTGGTTTTGGTGTTTGATAACCATCAAAACCTGATGGACTAACTAGTTTGATAAGTTTTTGAATGCAAAAATTTAATATTAGATTTAGAAGTTCAAATGTAGAGAAACAACTCAAACTTAGAGAAAAAGGACATGTCAAGTAGGAAATGAACTTTGGGTCATTTCAACATTTGGATAAGTTCTAAAATGCTCTAGAAACATTTTGAATCCTACTGGAACACTTGGAGAGACCATATTTAGGATTTGGAGTTCCAGGGACCATTTGAATTAAAGTTTGAGAGAAACGGAGCAGAAGGCTTAGGGGATCAGAAAAGGTCAAGACCTATACTTAGAGTAGTTGTATTGACTTTAGAAGCATTTGTCTAAGTCATAGAAGTGCCCAAGACACTAGCCAATTAAAGCCAAGAAAGATGTTTCCAAAATGGATCAAGTCTGGCTACTCTAAGTGCACCAGACCGATCCAGTGTGCACCAGACTGGTCTAGTGTGCACCAAACTCGACACTCAGAGAACATGTTTTTGGCTCAAGAAGCCTGGCACACCAAACCAGGTCTGATGTGCCACTGGACCACCCACCAGACTTGGCACACAAATAAGATATAAATGGACTTTGATAGCTTGGGACATCGAACCAGGTTCGTTTTGCCATCGAACCACCTACCAGTCTCAGCACATAGAGAATATGTAAATGGACTTTGACAACAAGGGTGCACCAGACTAGTCTATAGTGAGATGTCTGGTGCACCAAGTATTAGAACAAATTTTGTAGTTGACTTCCAACAATTAGGAGGGCACTTGGGAACTATAAATATGACCCCAATCGGTTAGTATGATATCAAAGAGCTGAGATACAGGTGATATAAGCTAAGCTCCCATTGAGATTGTAATGCGAGCAAGAGCCTCCAAGTTGTGGAGAACCTTATAGAGACCCAGCCTCACAATTAAGCAAAGTGAAAGGGAACTCAAGTTTGATCTTGGTGATCACTTTAGTGAGGAAAGAGTCAACAGAGATTCGGGTCATCGAGACTCCTCAACAGAGACGTAGGTTTCGTTGGAAACCAAACTTCGGTAAACAAATTGCTATATCTTTGTGCTTTTGCCTTTTTGATTTATTTGCCACCTTTTCTCCCCCAGTTTATACTTGCCATAAATTTGATATCATATTGTTTCTAAGTTCTATTCTGCACTTCCATCTATTAGCAACATATTGCAAGTATTGTGCTTATACTTATTCCAGACTAAACTCTCTTGTTGTAATCACTTAGAATTAAATATTTTAGATCAAGTTTTGTGTTTTGAGTTAAAATTTTAGGTTTCGCCTATCCACCCCCTCTAGGCGAATTTTAGTCATCCCATCATTTCTTCTTAGTCATATGGCACAACAATAACAATGAGCTTAAGCTTAGCTTTTAATCGTTCACTAAATGTGTATGTTTGTCTATGAACAAACAATTTAGATATGGAATATATTGTTTGATATAATAATAGAACAATAATTTACCTTGTTCATAAGGTTATTTATATATCTATATAATATAATTTATTTGGTTATCATACATAGTAAAAATATGATATTATAGTTTTTTTACGATGACATTCTAACTACAACCAAAACACATTCAAGTTTAATATGCTATTCCACTATCTAAGCAATGCACTTCAAAGAACAATGTTTCCTTTCACAAATACACATGCAACACAAATATCATCGTTGATGCATGTCAACGAGTTATGGTACAAATCAACAACATAATCAATAACATTTGTTTCACTAGAAAAATATGACGAAACAACTAATTGTGCTATAAATGTTTGGTTTTATATTCTTCCACACTTTCATATTCCACTTCACTCTTTTCAATGGTAGGTGCGTAACTTCAAATATGCATAACTAGACCTACATGTGCATACTTGCATTCTATTTGGCTAGAGTATAATATCTAATCACTAAATTTAATGAAATCATCTAGGACATAATGATTTTGTCAAAAATGAGATCGACATTGATATTTTAATGCACATAGAGAGAATTTGGTGAAACTTAGATAAATATATAGTATTATCAAAGTTACCTATCGACAATCATCCCTAATAGAAACACATGCTTGATTTTCATGTAAAATTGTAAATTTTTACAAGCCAATGAATCAATATAGTACAAGAAGAAGCAACTTAAGTTGTAAAAGTACTAAATGCCACAAAGGGTACTCACTTGTGTGTAGCCATTTTCTCTTCCTCATCGTAGACAATTTCTTGTGTAGAGGCCGTATTGTGGATTTTCTATCAACAATCTCCCAAACTTGTCCCCTATGGATGAGGTGTTTGGTGGCTTTCCATCCATTGATACTAGTGTCAATGGTAGTGATATCAATGCTTTGGGGCCTCTCTATGACTGCACTTGTCGTATCCCTAGTGTCATGATTATTCTTGACTTTTGTGCTCTTTTCCTTCTCATAGAAAAATAGGCAATAAAAATTAATAATCCTAGGATTGGATAGCTTTATCTACACACATACTTTTTACATTTATGGTCCTTAAGGCATGTGTAACCTCAAATGTACATAGTTGAACATACATATGCACATAGATACATGTATTTGAGCTTGAGCATGATACATTCACCACTTAAAGTTACATGCATAATAAATATGTTGAGCAATTAAAGCAACACTGTCATTTAACTACACATAGGAAAAATTAAATGAATCTAAAATAAACATATAATACTGACATCCTTAACTAATTATGTCATTACCAACACAACATTATATATTCTATGCCAACATGCATTTCAAATTGTGTACACACCAACAATTCTAGCAACTCAATTCTACTTTTTCCTGATAGAAGGAAAAGAAAGTTAATAAGTGAAATTACTAAATGGCGTGGAGAATAGTTACCTGTAAGGTGACCTCTTTATCCTTCTCATACTTTTCTTGTAGATTGGAGAGGAGATTAAACCTTCGCTTTCCCTTTATGATGGAATCATGTTGTTCAAAGGTCTGCTTAGGATTTTTGCTAGAGACCATGAAGTCATTGCTACAAATTGATTTTTTGGTGCCCTTGCATTTATCAATACTGGTGTCGACGATGGTGTAATAAATATTACCATTCCACTTGCCTTCATACCGATTTTTTCCTTTTGTGTTCATTTTCATACCTTTGCGAGGCTGTATGGTATTCATTGGAGTGGAGGAGGGGATTGCTAAAGCATTGGTGACATTGGTATTGGGTTTTGGCTGCTTGCATATGGGATTATAAGGTGTGGTTTCTATCGAATTACATGAGGGGACATCTAGAACGTTTGACATCATGAAGGTGGTCTGCATCTCTTTATTGATGGATTTGTTGCACAATGTGCTGCTGGTGGATTTCTTTTTCTTGCGAAAAGCCTTGAGGGGCAAGGTATCCATGGGATCAATGGAAGGGGTCCCCAAAACATTAGAAATCATGGCTTTGGGCTGTGGTTGTGGCATGTGAGGTTTTTCAAACCTTGGGCTTTGTTGTGTCTGACTGTTAGGTGGTTTACATTGTTCGGTCTCAGTAGCCTTTTGATGTTGGTTTTTGGAAATGTCAAGAAGATTTTTATGGTGGTGGTAGGAAGAAGTTGGTACAGGCAAGCATAGTGAAGGTTGGGATCCATCTCCATTGATGAAGTCATCAATTTGTAGGTTGGATGGCACAGATATTCCTTTTTTCGCATGCAAACGACGCAACCATGATGGTGTGCTGGTGGCAGTATGATTCATAGACATAATTGCATCGAGCATCAACTGACAACATGGCATCTTTATTCCCTCCAACCAAAACACTGGTGAAACTAGATGACTGAGGAGGCCAGGAATGAAGGGAAGCGGACTCTAAAAAAATAAATGAGCAAACATATAAGGGAATATATATAAAAAATAGCCAAATACTTTATAAGATGGGACCTTCTAGAAGATACTACATGCCTTTTTTGCATTGACACATGTCAATTGTTTTGTTTTCATGCAATACACAAAATATAACATAGTACTAGAATAAACAAAAAAAATAACTGGTTAGAATATAATACCTTGAGTGGACCCAGTGTTGAGGGCCTAATAGAAATGTGCTTTCCAAAAAAAACCTATTCACCCACTCTTGGCGTAGGGTCACAAGAGCGAGAGATTGGAAAGGCTTGCTCACCCAATCACCGGTGCACGCTAGCGGTGCAATAGATAAAAGAGGAATAAATCCAATTTATTATCATAGGGATTCCCAAACCTAGGGGCTCCTAGTATAATAATTTCTGGCGCAACTTTTCTCGGAGGGATTGGTGCACATATATCGTGAGGAGAATCCCTAGCCTCCACACAACTAGCAGTATGGTATTAATTGATGTTTCACCTTTCACTTCCACGTGTGGACTTAAACACTAAAATCTATTACATAACATAGACTAATGACCCAAATTAGAATATTTGCAACTGAGTCTAATGGTCTATGCCAAATACATTGTAGCAACCCTTACTAGATATCAAATGCTCAACTAAAAAGTTTTCCTTCTCCAGTTTATATGCCAACATTTCGGCAGAGACAATTAAATTTAACTCATGCCTAGAGTTTCTTATCCCTTCATGAGTTTATCGAAGAAAGTCTCATAAATTGTGATGTTTAACAATCATGCTTATATAGGTATGTTTTTTAAGAGTAGTACACAGGACAAATGAAACACATTAAGGAATTTAACAAAACTGCTTGCCTAGTGGGACAGACACGAAAGAGACGCGTGACACTCATCGATATGGTTCTATAAACATGTTCGCTTTGCATGAACCCCCCTTGCTGTCAATATGTTCATTGAGAACGGAAGATAAATAAATAAATAAATAAATAAATAACAAAAGTTGAGACTGGGCCACACAAGGCTGTTTTCGCAGGTGGGTTTAGAAGGCCACCAGGCCGGACAACTTTGCCTGCAGAAATGGACCTTTGTTATGGGCCGTAACGAAGCCCACATCCTATCCGACAGGCAGAAGCAGAGCACCCCCACCACTCGCCTCCACCGCACGCAAGCAGACGTCCCACCGTCCCCATGGCCACCATGGCTTCCACCGCCACCGCTGCTGCTTCTCTCCGCCTCGCCTTCCCTCTCCTCTCCGCGCCGGCTTCCTCCTCGTCGTACTCCAATACCCTTCGCTTCCCTCTCCGCCGCCGCAGCTCCTGCCGCCCCCTCGCCGTCGCCGCCTTCAAGAAGCTCTCCGAGGCGTCCCCCGTGCCCATCCCTCAGGAGCCCACCCAACCCCTCCTGGTCGACGAAGACGCCCTGCCTCCTAAGGCCGGGGTCTACGGCGTCTACGACGCCGCCGGCGAGCTGCAGTTCGTCGGGATTTCGCGCAACGTGAGGGCCAGCGTCGAGGGCCACCGCCGGAAGGTCCCCGCCAACCTCTGCGCCTCCGTCAAGGTACGGCATGAACTACTAAGCGTGTACATCATTATATTATTATTGCAGTTTCTTCTCCCAATTTACAAACAGTTTAGCCTCGCCTTGGAACTAAACCAGTACTTACCTTTGGGCTAGCTTTGGTATGTAAGTATGAGGGATCGTTAATTTGGGCAAACTGAGACATGCTAATTTGGGTTACTAAGGAAGGCATGGTTTAATTAGTCGTGTGTCCTCGTCCTCTCTGCCTTTTGTTGGCGACCTAAAGAAAAGGAGGGGACAAAATGCACAGTACCTTATCTCCATCCTACTCCGCCAATAATATTCTCATTTAAGTGGCCATTGTGTAAACATCTGTACCTAGTATCGCTCTGTCTGTACTTTGCTTGACGTAGGAGTTAGCATTTCTCATTCGATATGCTCAGCTTCTTCCTTTCTCCCTGAAACAAAACATACTTGCCTTGCATCCATGAGCCTTCTTCTGGTTCACAAAACATGACGTTCAATAACATAGAGTCTGCAAAGTAATTAATATATTGGTACCTGATTTTTAATATAGCGTAGTATTTCTCATTGTAACCTCTGTAATTGATTACCTTCTATTAGGACAGTAGGTATGGCATTACACTGTTCACAGTTCCCTTCTTTATAGCAGGTTTGTGGACATTAAATTCCTCATTGCTGCTATAGGAAGTTAGCAACCGCCATGTTTTAACTGACTATGGGGCCGGCTCATGCGAGATCATGAATCTGGATATGTCTTCATATGATGTTTTCAATGCCAAAGGATCTGGTGAAATAACATAAATCCAGGTCAAAGTTTTAGCTAGTGGTGGTTGTACCCCCCTGTCCCGTTTTAGTCAGTTCTGTGAATTGTTGTTTGTTATACCAGCTTTTTCTGAATATTGCCCTGGTTCTGCTGGGGCCTTAAAGGCTTGGACACACACACCTGCTGCCTTGACTCCTCCTCTTTTGCACAAACTAAATCTGTCAAAAAGGAAAAAAAAAGAAAGAAAATAGTTTCTACCTTTTCCCCATGTTGATTAGTTAGTACTTGAAGCATTTTATGGTACTTGCAGGTCGCAGTATCAGATGAGGAGGCACCAGATCGATCTGCCCTTAACAATGCCTGGAAATCATGGATGGAAGAACACATAGCGGCCACGGGCAAGGCGCCACCAGGGAACGTTGCAGGAAACCACACCTGGGTTGGTGCCCCCCAGCGGCCCCCGGACCTGCGTCTGACGCCTGGACGCCACGTCCAGCTGACGGTTCCGCTGGAGCAGCTGATAGACCGGCTGGTGAAGGAGAACAGGGTGGTGGCCTTCATCAAAGGATCAAGGAGCGCTCCCCAGTGCGGGTTCTCGCAGAGGGTGGTGGGTATCCTGGAAGCGCACGCCGCGGATTTCGTGACCGTGGATGTGCTCGACGAGGAGCACAACCACGGGCTGAGAGAAACCCTCAAGGCTTACAGCAGCTGGCCGACGTTCCCTCAGGTCTTCGTCGGAGGGGAGCTCGTGGGAGGCTGCGATATCATTTCGTCCATGGCTGAGAGAGGGGAGCTTGCCGCCCTATTGATTCAGAAATGAAGACTTGATTTAGTACAGCGACTTGGAATAAATGTTTGCTTCCATGGGTGACTGATCCGTTGCTTGCACACGTAGCATGCCATCCAAGTTGGTATCTGTGGCTTTCGGCAAGGAAAGAAAGAAACCGTTGCTCTGCGTCTGGACAGTCCGGTATCGATTTAATTATATATATATATATATATATATATATATATATATATTTATATACTTATTAGAATAAAATTAAAACATGTGCATGCAAATGTCAGCAGTGTACGATGGACGTGGTACGTCCCAAATTGAAAAGCAAAGCATGTGGTGTGGTGTGGGTGGTTGAATTGGATGGTTGGTTTGCCTGCTGGTGCTGTTTATAAGTAGAAGTAGCCGGCCGCAAGAGACGCCGCGCCTGGAGACGGCACGCGCACACACACACACACACACACACATATTTTGAGAACGGAGAGGGAGCGAGCCTCTTACGTTACGCCTTCCGTTCACGTCCTAGCAAATCAAACCAATTCCATCTCTCTCTTTCTCTCTCTCTCCCCGATCCATCTTGTCCAACTCCTCGATCGGCCGTTCATATGTTTATGCGTTAGCAAACCAATTCCCATTCCATTACTCCGGCGGCGGCCGCACCACCGCCAAAAACCAATGCAGATGACGGCGGATCAGGAATCGGCGGCCAAGGCGACGGAGGACGACACGATGAGCGGCCGGCGGCGGGTGGACGACGACCACGACCACGACGTCGTCTTCGACGCCGGGAAACCGCCGCCGTTCCGCATCGGCGACGTGCGGGCGGCGGTGCCGGAGCACTGCTGGCGCAAGAACCCCTGGCGGTCGCTGTGGTACGTGGCGCGGGACGTGGCGGTGGTGGCGGCGCTGGGCGCGGCGGCGGCGGGCATGGACAGTTGGGCGGTGTGGCCGCTGTACTGGGCGGCGCAGGGGACCATGTTCTGGGCGCTCTTCGTGCTGGGACACGACTGGTACGTACGTCGATCTCTCTTCCTCCTTTTGTTTTGTTTTCTTTTCTTTCGGTTACGTATACAACGACGACGAAATGACGACGACGACCATGTTGCATGATGTTGATGCACGCAGTGGCCATGGCAGCTTCTCGGACAGCGCGACGCTCAACAGCGTCGTGGGCCATCTCCTTCACTCCTTCATCCTCGTCCCTTACCATGGATGGTAAATACAATATCAACCTTGCATTTGCATTGATGAACTGACTGGGATATATAATATGAATAATCATGCATGCTGCAGGAGGATCAGCCACAGAACACACCATCAGAACCACGGCCACATCCACAGGGACGAGTCATGGCACCCGGTCAGACACTCAAATCTACCTATCTATCTCTATACTATAGTGTACTACATCTGAAATAGGATTCAATCTGATCGAGCTGAGCTTTCTTGTTGTTGGCATGCATGCATGCCAGATCACGGAGAAGCTGTACCGGCAACTAGAGCCACGCACCAAGAAGCTGAGATTCACGGTGCCCTTCCCGCTGCTCGCATTCCCCGTCTACCTCGTACGTCTCCATCGATATATAGATAGATCTCATGTCCTCTATATCTATATATGATCATCGATCTGAATACATTTTAATTGGATGCGGCTGCAGTTGTACAGGAGCCCCGGCAAGTCGGGCTCCCACTTCCTTCCCAGCAGCGACCTGTTCAGCCCCAAGGAGAAGAGCGACGTCATGGTGTCAACCACCTGCTGGTGCATCATGCTCGCCTCCCTCCTCGCCATGGCGTGCGCGTTCGGCCCACTCCAGGTGCTCAAGATGTACGGCATCCCATACCTGGTAAGGGGAAGCTAGCCAAGCAAAAAAGCAACCAGAGAGATCTAGCTGCATTGCATTGAACTGACTCTGACCATGTATATGCAGGTGTTCGTGATGTGGCTTGACCTGGTGACGTACCTGCACCACCATGGGCACCATCAGCTTCCTCTCCCCTGGTACCGCGGCCAGGAGTGGAGCTACCTGCGCGGCGGCCTCACCACGGTGGACAGGGACTACGGCTGGATCAACAACGTCCACCACGACATCGGCACCCACGTCATTCATCACCTCTTCCCGCAGATCCCGCACTACCATCTCGTCGAAGCTGTAAGAAGCTGCTGCTAGCTCCTACTGCCTAATTTGTAACAGTTCGTATGACGATCCATCTATCTGTGAAAAAAACAAACAAAACAGACCAAGGCAGCCAAGCCGGTGCTGGGGCGATACTACCGGGAGCCGCACAAGTCAGGGCCGCTTCCACTTCACCTCCTCGTCGTGCTCCTCAGGAGCCTCAGAGTCGACCACTTCGTCAGCGACCACGGGGATGTCGTCTACTACCAAACCGACCATGACTTGAACACTAGCAGTGCTCATCGCTGGGCCAACCAAAACCACCATAAGCAAAAATAATGGTTTCTCAAACACAGAGACGGCCTGATGGTTGCTGTTGTTATTGCTCCAAGGACTCACAGTACAATATATAGGCATGCGTATGAGAAAGCCAAATAATTAAAGAGAAGGGAGGGATCCTCTAGCTGAAGCAATCAATTAATTACAGTATCCCACTAGATCGAGTTTGCTAAGCATTACTCCTACTATATACAATATGTACTGTTGCTTGTATTAATTAGCTAGATGTTGTGTTGGAGCCTTGGATGATGAAACTAAAGGATGAGCCACTGAAATTTGTACCATTTGTTCGGAACTTCATTTATATGGCTACTGATGATATATCACATCTACACAGTTTTAGGATGATCACATCTAGAGTAAAATGCATAATCAATCTCGAACTTGGCATGTTGTGTCGTTTGGGTCTCGAACTCTCGAAACCACAAAATAGGCAATGTAACTTGGCTTGCCTATATATATATATATATATATATATATATATATCCAAAATCGGATTTGCTTAAACCGGATGTCGACATTGTGTGCAAAGTTAAAGTCACTTGTGTCCTCGAACTTGACGTGTTGTGTCAGTGTGTCACATGGTCCCGAACTTTAATTAATACGCTCCAGCGTGGCACGTCACATTGTCATTCGGTTTAAAAACCCCGGTTCTGGATGTGCCGACCAAGTTACAACACCTGTTTTACTGGTTTAGAGAGTTCGAGGACCTAAATAACATAACATGTCAAGTTTAAGGACCACTAATGCATTTACTCTTATCTATGCCTTTTATGTATATATATATATATATATATATATATATATATATATATATATTTATATATATATATTGCAATGCAGAAGCATTTCGATCGAGCAAATTGCTTTGCTGGCTATTCTCGAATGCAATCCTCATTGTTCCACTGCACATACGTCACTGTCCAGGTTTGTAGATGCATTGGAATCAGAACTTATATGTAACTATAGTTCCAACACCAAGCCATGATTGAATATTGATGCTTGTACATGCATAACCACTAACATTCATAAAAAGTACAATACTAGCTTAAACAAAAAACTTAGGCTACAACCCCAACTCTTCAATGTGAGTGCCTAAAAACATGTGCCAAATGTGCTTGAATAATGTGAAGAAGGTGCCAAAACGGCAAAATCCACACATACCCATCTTTCGAACGTTTTGAGACCTTAACATGGGACCAACGAAGGTTTTGACAGAATTTCTAGTTAGGACCTCTAGGGTTGGAGTTAGATATACTCATTAGAATTTTCGGCAACAATCAAAATTTCTGTTGTTTGTCATTACTTCACATGTAAACTATGCATAATCTATTTCGACTTCTAGGTGTTAGAATTTCTAATGTGATCAAATTTTTTTATGCTAGCCTATTAAGCACAATAACAACTAGTTGAGGAGGGTCAGGGTACTTACACCCTCACATTCCCTTTCTTCTTATTTGCTCACCAATCTAACTCGAAACAACATCACTCATTTCACTTTCCTCTCCATATCTGCTCACTTTGAACTAGGATTTGAGTTTGGTAGTTTAAAATTTGGATTGTGTCGGCGTTTCGGACCCGCGAGGACCGTCAACCGACCAGTAAATTTGTTGCTGCGTGTCCCTGCCCAGATGGATTGATGCAAGATGGAACACAAGAGGGAAATGTAGCTTATGTTATCTCGCACCGGGGTGCTTGTAGTAGGGGTTACAAGCGTCGCGCGAGGGAGCGAGGGCGAGAGCGACCAACGTTGTCAGTGTTGCCGCATCTGCCCATGGCGTCCAACGTGTGTCCACGACGTGCCTTAGGAAGGCCCTGGACATCCCCTTTTATAGATACAAGGAGATGCCCAGCTGTACAAGGGAGTGTAGCTATGTGCTATCGTGGCTGGCGGAGAAGCGCCTTGAGCCTTGTAGACGAGCTAACGCTGCCGTCAGAGAAGTGCCTTGAGCCTTGTAGAAGCACAGCTGTCGGCGCGACATGGATTGTGCTGACGTTGTCTTGCTTCCGTAGGGGGTTGAGAGTGATCCGACGTCATGGGCGCACGCGAGGAACCATCATTACCTATTACCGGAGTAACCTTAGATGGGACACTGGTCTTGTTCCTTCGTAGCCTGGGGCAGCTAGCTAGGAGTAGGGTAATGATGTATCCCTTGTAGCGCAGTCGGTCCGAGGCCCAGTTCGGGCGAGGCGGAGACTTCTCCTGAGGCCGAGGCTGGGCTCGGGCGAGGTTGTGATTCCTCCCGAGGCCGAGGCTGAGGCCGAGGCCTGGGGTCGGGCGAGGCGGAGATCTTCTCCCGAGGCCGAGGCTTAGGCCGAGGCCTGAGGTCGGGCGAGGCGGAGCTCCCTGTTACGCCGGAGGCCAAACTCGTGGGAGATCGTGACTCCGTTTTATCCTGGTGGTTGGCACGGTAGCCGGAGTGGGGCGAACAGCGCTGTTTTCCTGTTAGATCGGTCAGTAAAGGGGCGAAGTGAATGTGGTCACTTCGACCTTACCGACTGAGGCACGCGTGTCAGGATAAGGTGTCAGGAGATCCCCGCATTAAATGTGCATGCGATACGGTCGGCTGGTAAGGCAATTTGGCCAAGGTCGCTGCACGACAAAGTCTGCCCAAGCTGGGCTTCGGGCGAGCCGAGGGTGCGTCTGCTGGCTGAGGGTACCCTCAGGCGAGGCGTGAATCCGTCCGGGACTACTGTTCCCGCCCGAGGCTGAGCTCGGATGAGGTCGCATCCCTCGGCAGACGTGGCCCTGACTTGAACCGCGCTTTATCAGCCGTGTATGGTTTGTTCTGAAGATGTTTTCCAGACGGATTAAGGAGCATTGGGGGTACCCCTAATTACGGTACCCGACAGTAGCCCCCGAGCCTCAAAGGGAGTGCGGGCACTCGCTTGGAGGTTCTGCCGGATTTTTGCAAGGGGACCAACCCTTCTCAGTTATATTCTGTTCCGGTGGGTGCGCGCGAGCGCACCCGCCGGGTATAGCTCCCGAGGCCTCGGAGGAGTGGTTTTGACTCCTCTGAGGTCTTAATTCTTTTTGCGATGCCTCGGATGGCCTTGTCGTTCCCTCATGCGGCCTGGCCGTAGCCCGGGTGCACGGTCAGGCTTCGAGTTTTCACGTTGGTTTGTTGACGTGGTCAACGGTTCGACCGTAGCCTGGTGTGAGAGCAGCCCCCGAGCCTCTGCACGGAGCGAGAGGACGATCAAGGACCGTCTCGACTTTTATTGTATGCCCCTTCGTCGCCTTTCCGCAAGGAGGAAGGGGGGAAAGCGCCATGTTACCCTCGGAGGGCACCGAACATGGTGTTTCCAGTGAGTTGCTAGCGGGTGATCCGAGTGGACGCCCGAGCCCCATTCGATAAGGGTCGGCTAGTGGCCCAGAGGCGCGCTCCAAAAGTACCTGCAGGTGATTTGCCGGACCCGGACCCATTCGATAGGGTCCGAGGGCTCGATGCCTCCCTCCGATGGGATTCCGTTACAAAATCGTTCCCGCTGGTCTCGGAAATGTCCTAGGGTACCTCGGGAGCGTAGCCCAAGCCTCGGCCATGTAACGGACGTACCCAGGGTCATCCCTGACTCTGTGTGCTCTGGGGCGGCTATTGAACCCTTCTGAGGGGCCAGCCTACGAACCCCTGATCAGTAAAGGGCACGGAGCCCGAGTGCTCTAGGGCGGTTGCCGAACCCCGGAGGGCGCAACCTTCGAACCCCTGATCAGTAGGAGGGCTCGGGGCCCGTTTCCTTCGCTGGGAAGGGTCCTTTTTTGAAATACCCCCTTTCCCGGTCCCTGTGGCAAGAGAGAGAGAGAGGGAAAGAAAAAGGACATGAATTTAAATAAGGTGGCGCACCTTTTTTGACGCGGCCATCATGACGGAGATGAAACGGCACCCGCTTCGCCTGCCGGAGGTGTCGCTTGCCCTGCCAAGGAGTTAATGCGACAGGACGGGCGATTCGGGGGGCGTCTGTTGCGCGTGCGTGAGCCGTCCGAGGTGGGGCCTACCTTCGCTTGGGCCGGCGACCCGCTTCTTCCTCCAGCATTCGGGGGAGAAGGGCATCCTCCAGCTCTGCAGAGGAGGCGTCCTCCAGCCATGCGGGGGAAGGTGAACTGCTGCTGCCTGGCCAGGGTGCAGCTGTCCGTCCTCCATCTGGGTGACGGTCGTGTCGTGCGCAGGCGGCTGCTGTCGTCGGTGCTGAAGCGGCGGCCGCCGCTGGTGAGGCTTCCCACCGCAACGGTGGTTGCTTCCGCCGACGAGACCGTCAGTGCCACCTGCGCTCGGGCCTTTGGCTCTTTGGCTTTGATGGCTGGTTCTCGTCCCCCGTGAGGGGACGTGAATGAGGGCCTTCCAGCAGTAGCGTTTGCCCTGAGGCCATCGCTGTTGTTGTCTAGCCGTCCGAGGCGGAGGTCGTTGTCGCACTGCTGGTGTAGTGGTCGCCGGCGAGCCACCTGGAGTTTGTTATCCCGCAGGCCTCCTAGTGTGGAGGTTGTTCATTCCTGCGGGAATGGACCCGGAGTCCCGTTTGTAATGGTACCCTCTTGGGAGCGAGATGTAATAGCTTTAAGTACTAAGACATCTGCCGTAGGTCGGGACAGCCGCCGAGGGTGCTGCCGACGTCTGAGTCTAGGTACCATTGTTACCCCAAGTACGTGTGTTTGTTCTTCGTGGCTGCTGAGGCCTGAACATTTGGGTAAAAAGCCATGTTTCTTTCCTCTTGTTTCGAGCATTAGGACTTGTTTGTCGGTAGCAGAATCACTTATCTGAGCGTGAGCTACCTTTCGTGGAAGGTGACGAGTCAGGTATCCGTATCCCGAAGGCATAGGAGTCCCTTGGCTCGGTCGGCCTTGCCGCTCAAGATCTCTCTTGCTCGTCATTAGGATTCCGCTATCGACGCAGTCGAAAGGCACGAAAGTCGTTTTGGCGAAAAACTTTTCCGAGGAAATTTTTGGCGCAGAGGGGCTTCCCCCTTTCTAGACTCGAGGCGACCGTTCGAGTCGGGACCCTTGCGGATGGTCTGGTCGTGGTCGTCGGGTCTGCCCGGTCTGCCCGAGACATGGCCTCACAGCAGCGCGCCCGGGCCGAGGGTATGTTTTGCCTGCTCTATGACTTTGTTTTTGTCTCCATCCTTCTCCTTGCGTCTGAAGAAAGTTGTCCTGTCGTCTGCAGGGTTCGAGACAGCCCTTGACGAGACTGTCAAGAACTGCAAGGCGCTTGCCGAGGCGGCTGAGCAGAAGGAGGCCGAGCGTGTGGCCATGTCCGAGGCCATCTCGGCTTTCTGCCAGGCCTTTAGCCTCGACGGCGTCCCCTCGGGTAGCTCCCCCCAGAGTCATCTACAGGCCTTGGGCGGCCATGTGCGCAACAGATTCCGCGGGGTGCTGCACCACGCCGTTAGGCGGGCCTTCGTCGTGCTCGCTTCCCACTATGACGTGGATCTGGAGCGGGTTAGCGAGGGGTACTGCTTACCCGACGATGAGGAGGCTGCCTTAGCCGAGGTCCAGAGGCTTGACGCGGCTATCGAGGGTCCAAGTGCGGCGCTGGCTTCCTCCTTCGAGGTGGAGCTCCTTCCGCCCGTGTCGCCGCCTGGGGCCGTGCCAGATCTTACCGAAGGTGGAAACGACGCCGAGGGTGCCGCTCCTCCCGAGCCGATGTCTGAGCTTGCAAGAACAGTTTGCTTGAAGTATGCGTATGTTTTTTGCGGCCGCCGAGGCCTAGACATTTTAATCGTTGGATTATAAAGCTGCGTTTTCTTTCCTCTCGTTTCGTGTGTTAGGACTTGTTCGGTAGCAGAATCCCTTGTCCGAGCGTGAGTCACTTTCGCGGAAGGTGATGAGTGAGGTATCCGTATCCCGGAGGCGTAGGAGTCCCTCGGCTCGGTCAGCCTTGCCGCTTACATGGTCCCTCGTCGTTTTTAGGATTCTGTTATCGACGCAGTCGAAACGGCACGAAGGTCGTTCTGGCAGAAAAGTTTCCGAGCGTTAGGACTTGTTCGGTAGCAGAATCGCTTATCCGAGCGTGAGCTACTTTTCGCGGAAGGTGACGAGTGAGGTATCCGTATCCCAGAGGCGTAGGAGTCCCTCGGCTCGGTCGACCTTGCCGTTCAAGGTCTCTCTCGCTCGTCTTTAGGATTATGTTATCGACGCAGTCAAAAAGCGCGAAAAGACGTTCTGGCAAAAGACTTTTCCGAGGAAAATTTTTGACGTAGAGGGGGTTCCCCCCTTCTAGCCCCCGAGGGAGGGTCGGGCTTTACCGAGGCAAGGCTGATGGTTAGACTTTATTTGTGCATGTAAAGAAAGCGAGGTACATAAACGACTTGAAACATTTTAAGGGTAAAAGCGACGTAGTTGTTGGATGTTCCAAGCGTTGCTATAGACCTCGCCTTGATCGTTGGCCAGCTTGTATGTCCCGGGCTTCAAAATCTTGGCGATGATGAAGGGCCCTTCCTAGGGAGGAGTAAGCTTGTGGCGCCCTCGGGCGTCTTGTCGCAGCCGAAGTACCAAGTCTCCCACTTGGAAGCCTCGGGGCCGAACCCTTCGGGCGTGGTAGCGTCGCAGGGACTGCTGATACCGCGCCGAGTGTAGTAAGGCCACGTCCCGAGCTTCTTCCAGCTGGTCCAACGAGTCTTCTCGGTTGGTCTGGTTGCTTTGGTTGTCGTAAGCCTTTGTCCTCAGGGAACCGTATTCTAAGTCCATGGGTAGGATGGCCTCGGCCCCATAGACTAAAAAGAACGGCGAGAAACCCGTGGCTCGGCTCGACGTCGTCCTCAGACTCCAAACCACCGAGGGTAGTTCCTTTATCCACCGCTTGCCGAACTTATTGAGGTCATTGTAGATCCTCGGCTTCAGTCCCTGCAAAATCATACCATTGGCGCGCTCCACCTGCCCATTTGTCATTGGGTGGGCTACGGCGGCCCAGTCCACACGGATGTGGTGGTCTTTGCAGAAGTCTAGGAACTTCTTCCCAGTGAGCTGCGTGCCATTGTCGGTGATGATGGAGTTCGGGACCCCAAAGCGATGGATAATATTTGTGAAGAACGCCACCGCCTGCTCGGACCCGATGCTGGTTAAGGGTCGGACCTCGATCCACTTGGAGAATTTGTCGATGGCGACCAGCAGGTGCTTGAAGCCCCCGGGTGCCTTCTGCAAGGGACCGACGAGGTCCAGACCCCATACGACAAACGACCAAGTGATGGGTATTGTTTGTAGGTGAAAGGGAAATGTGCCCTTGGGCCATTTCTAAGTATTTTGGTGATTGAGTGCCAACACAAGTGGACTTATGTTAATCTATGCAAAGTGATGGACAAAGTGCAAATCAAGTAAAAAGGTATGTTTCTAAGACTTAGTACATTGTTTTTGAGACTAATGTATTGTGTCTAAGTGCTGGAAACAGAAGAAATCAAGTTGGAAAAGGGATGGCTTTGTTCAACCAAAGACAGCTCGGTCTGGGTGCACCGGACAGTGTCCGGTGCGCCAGGTCGGAGTCTGTCAACTGGCTGCTCTCGGGAAGCAATTAACGGCGTACGACTATAAATCACCGGACTGTCCGGTGGTGCACCGGACTGTCCGGTGAGCCAACAGTCAGCCGGGCCAACGGTCGGCCGTGGAATCCGCGCGCGACGCGTGGCAAGTGCCAACGACCGGAAGGGGCACCGGACTGTCCGGTGTGCACCGGACAGTGTCCGGTGCGCCAACGGCTCCAAGACTGCAACGGTCGGCTTCGCCAAATAAGGAAAGAGATCCGCACCGGACAGTGTCCGGTGGTGCACCGGACTATCCGGTGCGCCAGGCGACAGAAGGCAAGAATTGCCTTCTTGAAATGCTCTCAACGGCTCCTAGCTGCCTTGGGGCTATAAAAGGGACCCCTAGGCGCATGGAGGAGGAAACCAAGCATTCCTTGAGCATTGTTGATCACTCACACTTCATTCTTGCGCACTTGTTCGACATTCTTAGTGATTTGAGCTTCGTTCTAGTGTGAACCTCGAGATATTGTCTTGAGCTCAAGTCTTGGTTTTGTGTGTGCGTATTTGCTGTGGATTTGAGTGTGTTGCTTCCCTCCCTTACTCTTGTGCTCCATATTGATTCTTATTGTAAGGGCGAGAGACTCCAAGTTGTGGAGATTCCTCGCAAATGGGAAAGAGTAAAAGTAAAGAAGAACACCGTGGTATTCAAGTTGATCATCGGATCGCTTGAGAGGAGTTGAGTGCAACTCTCGTCCGTTGGGACGCCACAACGTGGAGTAGGCAAGTTTTGTACTTGGCCGAACCACGGGATAAATCCTCGTGTCTCTTGTGCTTGTCCTTATTGTGTCTATTGTACTTCACAAGAGTTCTCCTCTCTACTCACTTGATTTCATTATACTAACTCTTAATCAAGTTTGTGGTGTTAAGTTTTAAGTTTTACAGGATCACCTATTCACCCCCCCTCTCTAGGTGCTCTCAATTGGTACCAGAGTCGTTCTCTTCAAGAAAGGGACTAATCGCCCGAAGAGATGGATCCTAGGGGCAAGGGGATGGTGGTCAATGATAAGGAGAAGGAGTCCTTCGTCAATGATCCAAAAGATGACAAGCCTACTGACTCGGGCTCAAGCCACAAAAGAAAAGACGGGAAGAAGAACAAAAAACAAGGCGCATCAAGGAGATCGTCTACTACGACGACAGCGACGAGTCCTCTTCCTCCCAAAAAGACGACGACAACTACGAGAAAAAGAAAACGGTCAATTCAAACTTTTCTTTTGATTATTCTCGTATTCCGCAAAATGCAAATGCTCATTTACTCTCCATTCCACTTGGTAAACCTCCTCACTTTGATGAAGAAGACTACGGATTTTGGAGTCACAAAATGCGTAGTCACTTGTTCTCTCTCCATCCAAGCATATGGGAGATAGTAGAGAGTGGAATGCAATTTGATAGTAGTGATAGTCCCATGTTTATTAATGAGCAAATTCATAAAAATGCACAAGCTACTATTGTTCTTCTAGCTTCATTGTGCAGGGATGAATACCATAAGGTGAGCGGCTTGGATAACGCCAAGAATATTTGGGACACCCTCAAAATCTCACATGAGGGGAACAACGTCACCATGCTCACCAAAATGGAGTTGGTGGAGGGCGAACTTGGGAGATTCGCAATGATCAGGGGCGAGGAGCCAACCCAAACGTACAATCAGCTCAAGACCCTCGTCAACAAAATAAGGAACTATGGAAGCACGCGATGGACGGACCACGACGTCGTCCGCCTAATGCTAAGGTCTTTTACTGTCCTTGATCCGCATCTTGTGAACAATATTCGTGAAAATCCTAGGTACACCAAGATGACGCCCGAGGAGATACTTGGAAAGTTCGTGAGCGGGCGGATGATGATCAAGGAGGCTAGATACGTTGATGATGCTTTGAATGGTCCAATCCACGAGCCTCAAACCGTTGCTCTCAAAGCAACGAGGAGCAAGGAGGTGCTACCTAGCAAGGTGGCACAAGTTGAGGCAGCGAGACTCAATGAGGAAGAGATGGCCCTCATCATCAAGCGCTTCAAGACGGCGCTAAGGGGTCGCAAGGAGCATCCCAACAAGACCAAGACAAAGGGGAAGCGCTCATGCTTCAAATGTGGTAAGATTGGTCATTTTATCGCTAATTGTCCCGATAATGATAGTGGCCAGGAACAAGGGAACAAGAGGGAAAAGAAGAAGGCTTACAAGAAAGCTAAGGGCGAGGCACACCTTGGAAAGGAGTGGGACTCGGATTGTTCGTCGTCCGACTCCGACAACGAAGGACTCGCCGTCACCGCCTTTAACAAAGTGTCCCTCTTCCCAAATGAGCATCACACCTGCCTCATGGCAAAGGAGAAGAAGGTAAACTCTCGAAAATCCACTTATGCTTCTTCTAGTGAGGATGAGTCTAGTGATGATGATGAAATAGACTATGCTCGTTTATTCAAGGGCCTAGATAGAACTAAGATTGATAAAATAAATGAATTGATTGATGCTTTGAATGATAAGAATAGATTGTTAGAAAAGCAAGAGGATCTCTTATATGATGAGCATGATAAGTTTGTAGAGGCACAAAAATCCCTTGCTTTAGAAATTAAAAGGAATGAGATGCTTTCTTGTGAATTGTCTACATGCCATGACTCTATTTCTAGCTTAAAGAGCATAAATGATGATTTGAATGCTAAGTTAGAAATAGCCAATAAATCAACATCTTGTGTAGAACATGTTGTAATTTGCAATAGGTGTAAAGATTTTAATATTGATGCTTGTAGTGAACACCTAGTTTCAATTTCTAAATTGAATGATGAAGTGGCTAGTCTTAATGCCCAACTTAAGACTAGCAAAAATGATTTTGATAAACTAAAATTTGCAAGGGATGCCTACACGGTTGGTAGACACCCCTCAATTAAGGATGGTCTTGGCTTCAAGAGGGAAGTCAAGAACTTAACAAGCCATAAGGCTTCCATCTCCATCAAGGAGAAAGGGAAGGCCCCTATGGCAAATAGTATTCAAAAGAACCATGCTTTCTTATACCATGATAGGAGATATTCTAGGAATGTTCATCATGATAGGAGTTGCAATGATGTTGTTTCACATGCTTATGATTCAAATGCAATGTTTGCTTCTAGTTCTTCTATGCATCATAGAAATTTGGCTAGGAAAAATGCCATGCCTAGAAGAAATATCGTTCATGTTCCTAGGAAAGTAATGAATGAACCGTCTACAATTTATTATGCTTGCAATGCTTCCTATGCTATTTGTAGAAAGGATAAGAAGGTAATTGCTAGGAAATTAGGGGCCAAATGTAAGGGAGACAAGACTTGCATTTGGGTCCCTAAAACTATTGTAACTAACCTTGTAGGACCCAACATGAGTTGGGTACCTAAGACCCAAGCCTAAATTTGCCTTGCAGGTTTATGCATCCGGGGGCTCAAGCTGGATTATCGACAGCGGATGCACAAACCACATGACGGGGGAAAAGAGGATGTTCTCTTCCTACGTCAAGAACAAGGATCCCCAAGATTCAATTATATTCGGTGATGGGAACCAAGGCAAGGTGAAAGGGTTAGGAAAAATTGCTATTTCATCCGAGCACTCTATTTCGAATGTGTTCTTAGTTGAGTCGCTTGGATATAACTTGTTGTCTGTGAGTCAACTGTGTAATATGGAATATAACTGTTTATTCACAAATATAGATGTGTCTGTCTTTAGAAGAAGTGACGGTTCATTAGCTTTTAAGGGTGTACTAGACGACAAACTTTATTTAGTTGATTTTGCAAAAGAGGAGGTCGGTCTAGATGCATACTTAATTGCTAAGACTAGCATGGGCTGGCTATGGCATCGCCGTTTGGCACATGTGGGGATGAAGAACCTTCACAAGCTTCTAAAGGGAGAACACGTGATAGGTCTAACTAATGTAACCTTCGAAAAAGATAGACCTTGTGCAGCTTGTCAAGCAGGTAAACAGGTGGGAAGCCCTCATCATGCCAAAAATGTGATGACAACATCAAGACCCCTGGAGTTACTTCATATGGACCTCTTCGGACCCGTCGCCTATCTAAGTATAGGAGGAAGTAAGTATGGTCTTGTTATAGTTGATGATTTTTCCCGCTTCACTTGAGTATTCTTTTTGCAGGATAAATCTGAAACCCAAGGGGCCCTCAAGCGCTTTCTAAGGAGAGCTCAAAATGAGTTTGAGCTCAAGGTGAAGAAGATAAGAAGCGACAATGGGTCCGAGTTCAAGAACCTTCAAGTGGAGGAGTATCTTGAGGAGGAAGGAATCAAGCACGAGTTCTCCGCTCCCTACACACCACAGCAAAATGGTGTGGTAGAGAGGAAGAACAGGATGCTACTAGACATGGCAAGGACGATGCTTGGTGAATTCAAGACGCCCGAACGGTTTTGGACGGAAGCCGTGAGCACGGCTTGCCACGCCATAAACCGGGTCTATCTTCATCGCCTCCTCAAAAAGACTTCATATGAGCTACTAACCGGTAACAAACCCAATGTATCGTACTTTCGTGTATTTGGGAGCAAATGTTATATTCTAGTGAAGAAAGGTAGAAATTCTAAGTTTGCTCCCAAAGCTGTAGAAGGGTTTTTGTTAGGTTATGACTCAAATACAAAGGCGTATAGGGCCTTCAACAAATCATCGGGTTTGGTTGAAGTCTCTAGCGACGTTGTATTTGATGAGACTAATGGCTCTCCAAGAGAGCAAGTTGTTGATCTTGATGATGTAGATGAAGAAGACATTCCAACGGCCGCAATGTGCACCATGGCAATTGGAGATGTGAGGCCACTGGAACAAAAGGAGCAAGATCAACCTTCTTCCTCAACAATGGTGCATCCCCCAACTCAAGACGATGAACATGTTCATCAAGAAGAGGCGTGTGATCGAGGGGGAGCACAAGATGTTCATGTGATAGAGGAAGAAGCGCAACCGGCACCTCCAACCCAAGTTCGAGCGACGATTCAAAGGAATCATCCCGTCGACCAAATATTGGGTGACATAAGCAAGGGAGTAACTACTCGTTCTAGATTAGTTAATTTTTGTGAGCATTACTACTTTGTCTCTTCTATTGAGCCTTTCAGGGTAGAAGAGGCCTTGCTAGATCCGGACTGGGTGTTGGCCATGCAAGAGGAGCTCAACAACTTCAAGAGAAATGAAGTTTGGACACTGGTGCCTCGTCCCAAGCAAAACGTTGTGGGAACCAAGTGGGTGTTCCACAACAAACAAGACGAGCACGGGGTGGTGACAAGGAACAAGGCACGACTTGTGGCAAAAGGTTATGCCCAAGTCGCAGGTTTGGACTTTGAGGAGACTTTTGCTCCTGTGGCTAGGCTAGAGTCAATTTGCATATTGTTAGCCTATGCTACTCACCATTCTTTCAGGTTGTTCCAAATGGATGTGAAGAGCGCTTTCCTCAACGGGCCAATCAAGGAGGAGGTGTACGTGGAGCAACCCCCTGGCTTTGAGGATGAACGGTACCCCGACCACGTGTGTAAGCTCTCTAAGGCGCTCTATGGACTTAAGCAAGCCCCAAGAGCATGGTATGAATGCCTTAGAGACTTTTTAATTGCTAATGATTTCAAGGTTGGGAAAGCCGATCCAACTCTTTTTACTTAGACTTGTGATGGTGATCTTTTTGTGTGCCAAATTTATGTCGATGACATAATATTTGGTTCTACTAACCAAAAGTCTTGTGAAGAGTTTAGCAGGGTGATGACTCGAAAGTTTGAGATGTCGATGATGGGCGAGTTAAGCTATTTCCTTGGGTTCCAAGTGAAGCAACTCAAGGATGGGACCTTCATCTCCCAAACGAAGTACACGCAAGACTTGATCAAGCGGTTTGGGATGAAGGACGCCAAGCCCGCAAAGACTCCGATGGGAACCGACGGACACACCGACCTCAACAAAGGAGGTAAGTCCGTTGATCAAAAGGCATACCGGTCTATGATAGGGTCTTTACTTTATTTATGTGCTAGTAGACCAGATATTATGCTTAGCGTTTGCATGTGTGCTAGATTTCAATCTGATCCAAGGGAGTGTCACTTAGTGGCCGTGAAGTGAATTCTTAGATATTTAGTTGCTACGCCTTGCTTCGGGATCTGGTATCCAAAGGGGTCTACCTTTGACTTGATTGGATATTCAGACTCCGACTATGCTGGATGTAAGGTCGATAGGAAGAGTACATCGGGGACGTGCCAATTCTTAGGAAGGTCCCTGGTGTCGTGGAGTTCTAAGAAACAAACTTCTGTTGCCCTATCCACCGCTGAGGCCGAGTATGTTGCCGCAGGACAGTGTTGCGCGCAACTACTTTGGATGAGGCAAACCCTCAGGGACTTTGGCTACAATCTGAGCAAAGTCCCACTCCTATGTGATAATGAGAGTGCTATCCGCATGGCGGACAATCCTGTTGAACACAGCCGCACAAAGCACATTGACATCCGGCATCACTTTTTGAGAGACCACCAGCAAAAGGGGGATATCGAAGTGTTTCATGTTAGCACCGAAAACCAGCTAGCTGATATCGTTACCAAGCCTCTAGATGAGTCGACCTTTTGCAAGCTGCGTAGTGAGCTAAATGTCTTAGATTCGCGGAACCTGGATTGATTTATAGCATACATGTGTTTTATGCCTTGATCATGTTCCTTAATGCATATTGTTGTTTATTTATGGTGCTCAAGTTGTACAAGCACTCCTCGGACCTCACAAGTCCATTTGCAAGTGATGCACATATTTAGGGGGAGATGTGCTACAACTTGACCCTTTGAGACTAACTGTGTGCTTGAGTTTACTTAATTTAGTCTCAAAGGAGGTTTGAAAGGGAAAAGGTGGACTTGGACCAAGCAAGACTTCCACTGCACTCCGATGAGAGAGTAACTCACTCCAAGTTCATCTTGGTACTCTTATTGCCTTTTTACTCTTAATTGAAGATTTTGGTGAGGCAATGGGGTTAAAGGGCCAAAGTTGATCCCGTTTTGGTGTTTGATGCCAAAGGGGGAGAAAATAAGGCCAAAGCAAGAAATGGATCAGCTACCACTTGAGTATTTTGAAAATAGTAGAGTTAGAGTCTTTGTTTGTCTAAATACTCCTGTCTACTCATGTTTGTCATTTATTGTCAAAACATTGGTCTCTTGTTGGAGAAGGCTTGATTATGGGAAAAAGGGGGAGTTTTTGAATCTTTGATCAATTTCTCTTGAAATATCTCTCTTTATGTTTCAACAAGTGTGTTTTACTTAGAGATAGGAAATTGAGTTTGATTTGCAAAAACAAACCAAGTGGTGGCAAAGAATGATCCATATATGCCAAATTTGAATCAAAACAATTTTGAGTTCTCATTTGTATTGATGTTGCACTTACTTTAGTTGCTTTTTATTGTGTTGGCATAAATCACCAAAAAGGGGGAGATTGAAAGGGAAATGTGCCCTTGGGCCATTTCTAAGTATTTTGGTGATTGAGTGCCAACACAAGTGGACTTATGTTAATCTATGCAAAGTGATGGACAAAGTGCAAATCAAGTAAAAAGGTATGTTTCTAAGACTTAGTACATTGTTTTTGAGACTAATGTATTGTGTCTAAGTGCTGGAAACAGAAGAAATCAAGTTGGAAAAGGGATGGCTTTGTTCAGCCAAAGACAGCTCGGTCTGGGTGCACCAGACTGTCCGGTGGTGCACCGGACAGTGTCCGGTGCGCCAGGCCGGAGTCTGTCAACTGGCTGCTCTCGGGAAGCAATTAACGGCGTACGGCTATAAATCACCGAACTGTCCGGTGGTGCACCGGACTGTCCGGTGAGCCAACAGTCAGCCGGGCCAACGGTCGGCCGCGGAATCCGCGCGCGACGCGTGGCAAGTGCCAACGGTCGGAAGGGGCACCGGACTGTCCGGTGTGCAACGGACAGTGTACGGTGCACCAACGGCTCCAAGACTGCAACGGTCGGCTTCGCCAAATAAGGAAAGAGATCCGCACCGGACAGTGTCCGGTGGTGCACCGGACTATCCGGTGCGCCAGGCGACAGAAGGCAAGAATTGCCTTCTTGAAATGCTCTCAACGGCTCCTAGCTGCCTTGGGGCTATAAAAGGGACCCCTAGGTGCATGGAGGAGGAAACCAAGCATTCCTTGAGCATTGTTGATCACTCACACTTCATTCTTGCGCACTTGTTCGACATTCTTAGTGATTTGAGCTCCGTTCTAGTGAGAACCTCGAGATATTGTCTTGAGCTCAAGTCTTGGTTTTGTGTGTGCATATTTGCTGTGGATTTGAGTGTGTTGCTTCCCTCCCTTACTCTTGTGCTCCATATTGATTCTTATTGTAAGGGCGAGAGACTCCAAGTTGTGGAGATTCCTCGCAAACGGGAAAGAGTAAAAGTAAAGAAGAACACCGTGGTATTCAAGTTGATCATCGGATCGCTTGAGAGGAGTTGAGTGCAACTCTTGTCCGTTGGGACGCCACAACGTGGAGTAGGCAAGTTTTGTACTTGGCCGAACCACGGGATAAATCCTCGTGTCTCTTGTGCTTGTCCTTATTGTGTCTATTGTACTTCACAAGATTTCTCCTCTCTACTCACTTGATTTCATTATACTAACTCTTAATCAAGTTTGTGGTGTTAAGTTTTAAGTTTTACAGGATCACCTATTCACCCCCCCTCTAGGTGCTCTCAGTAGGGTCTGAGCGGGCAGGTGTGTCTGTCTCGCGTAGAATTGGCACCCTCTGCAGGAGCGTACAATCCTAGTGGCGTCGGCCACCGCGGTCGACCAGTAGAAACCTTATCGGAAAGTATTTCCGACGAGGGTCCGAGGTGCTGCATGGTGACCGCAAGCCCCCGAGTGTATTTCTTGTAGCAGCTCTTGTCCTTGGGCGACGGATATGCATCGTTGGAGAATGCCTGAGGGGCTGTGGTGGTACAACTCTTTTTCATCACCCAGTAAAACGAACGACTTGGCGGGTCGAGCCAGTCACCGAGCTTCGGCCTTGTCGAGGGGCAGCTCTCCTCGATGGAGATATTGCAGGTACGGGGTCTGCCAGTTTTGGTTTGGCGCAACCCCATTCCATTGTCCCTCGATGCGCAAGGCCTCACCCTCGGTGGCCGAGGGTACCTCGGGCTGGGCCGAGGTCTCGTCGGGCTCGGGCGCGTTGTCGAGTTTCACGGATGGTTGATATATGTCCCTAGAGAAGACGTCCGGGGGAACCGTCGTTCGCCCTGAGGCTATTTTAGCCAGCTCATCCGCGGTCTCGTTGTACCATCGAGCAACATGGTTGAGTTCCAGCCCGTGGAACTTATCCTCCAAGCGCCGAACTTCGTCGCAGTAGGCCTCCATTTTTTTATCGCGGCAGTGGGAGTTCTTCATGACTTGGTCAATGACAAGCTGCGAGTCGCCCCGAGCGTCGAGGCACCGAACCCCTAGCTCGACGGCGATGCGCAACCCATTAACCAAAGCCTCGTACTCGGCCACGTTGTTTAACGCTGGAAAATGGAGGCGCAGTATGTAGCGCACATGTTTCCCGAGGGGTGAGATGAAGAGCAGGCCAACACCTGCCCCTGTTTTCATCAGCGACCCATCGAAGTACATGGTCCAAAGTTCGGGCTGGATTGGAGCTGTCGGCAATTGGGTGTCGATCCATTCAGCCAGGAAGTCTGCCAAGACTTGGGACTTTATGGCCTTCCGAGGGGCAAATGAAATTGTTTCGCCCATGAGTTCCACTGCCCATTTTGCTATCCTACAAGAGGCCTCTCGGCACTGGATGATCTCTCCCAGGGGGAAGGATGACACCACAATCACCGGATGAGACTCGAAGTAGTGTCGCAATTTTCGTTGTGTCAGAATTACTACGTAAAGTAGCTTCTGAATTTGTGGGTAGCGGATCTTGGTCTCGGATAGCACTTCACTGATGAAGTAGACCGGCCTCTGGACGAGTAGTGCATGCCCTTCCTCCTGTCTCTCGACTACGATCGCAGCGCTGACCACCTGAGTGGTTGCGGCTACGTAGATCAAGAGGGCTTCTCCCGCAGCGGGGGGCACCAAGATGGGCGCGTTAGTAAGGAGTGCCTTTAAGTTCCCAAGGGCTTCCTCGGCCTCGGGGGTCCAAGTGAATCGCTCGGCCATCCTTAAGAGGCGGTACAAGGGCAATCCTCTCTCGCCGAGGCGCGAGATGAAGCGGCTCAGAGCCGCAAGGCATCCCATGACCCTTTGTACTCCTTTTAGATCCTTGATGGGTCCCATGTTGGTGATGGCTGCGATTTTCTACGGGTTGGCCTCGATGCCTTTTTCGGAGACGATGAACCCCAGGAGCATGCCTCGGGGGACTCAGAAGACACACTTCTCGGGATTGAGTTTTACGCCTTTTGCACGCAGGCACCCGAAAGTCGCTTCGAGGTCGGAGAGGAGGTCGGAGGCTTTTCTTGTCTTGACAACGATGTCATCGACGTAAGCCTCGACCGTTCGGCCGATGTGCTCTCCGAACACATGGTTCATGCACCTTTGGTAGGTTGCACCTACATTCCTCAAGCCAAATGGCATAGTAATATAACAATACATGCCAAAGGGTGTGATGAAAGAAGTCGCGAGCTGGTCGGATTCTTTCATCTTGATTTGGTGATAACCTGAATAGGCGTCGAGGAATGACAGGGTTTCACACCCAGCAGTGGAGTCCACAATTTGATCGATGCGAGGCAGAGGGTAGGGAACCTTCGGACATGCTTTGTTTAGACTAGTGTAGTCTACGCACATCCTCCATTTCCCACCTTTTTTCTTCACAAGCACAGGGTTAGCTAACCATTCGGGATGGAATACCTCTTTGATGAACCCTGCAGCCATCAGCTTGTGGACCTCCTCGCCTATGGCCCTGCACTTCTCTTCATCAAAGCGGCGCAGGTGCTGCTTCACGGGTCGGGCTCCAGCTCAGATATCCAGCGAGTGCTCAGCGACATCCCTCGATATGCCCAGCATGTCCAAGGGACTCCACGCAAAAATTTCGGCATTTGCGCGGAGAAAGTCGACGAGCACTGCTTCCTATTTGGGGTCGAGCTCGGAGCCGATCCTGACTTGCTTGCAAGCGTCGTTGCTGGGGTCGAGAGAGACGGATTTAACCGCATCGATCGGTTCGAAGTTGCCGGCGTGGCGCTTCGCATCCGGTGCCTCCTTGGAGAGGCAATCTAGGTCGGCGATGAGGGCCTCAGATTCGGCGATGGCCTCAGCGTACTCCACGCATTCCACGTCGCACTCGTAAGCGTGGCGGTACGTGGATCCGACGGTGATGATTCCGTTGGGGCCCGACATCTTGAGCTTGAGGTACGTGTAGTTGGGGACGGCCATGAACTTGGCGTAGCATGGTCTCCCTAGCACCACATGATAGGTTCCTCGGAACCCGACCACCTCGAACGTGAGGGTTTCCCTGCGGAAGTTGGAGGGAGTTCCGAAGCAGGCGGGCAAATCAAGTTGCCCAAGGGGCAGGACGCACTTACCGGGGACGATCCCGTGAAAGGGTGCTGCACCGGCCCGGATCGTGGACAGATCTATCCCCAAGAGCCCTAGGGTCTCGGCGTAGATGATGTTGAGGCTGCTATCTCCGTCCATGAGGACCTTGGTGAGCCTAGCGTTGCTGATGACGGGGTCAACGACGAGCGGGTACCTTCCTGGGCTCAGCACATAGTCGGGGTGGTCGCCTTGGTCGAAGGTGATGGGCTTGTCGGACCAGTCAAGGTAGACCGGCGCCGCTATCTTCACCGAGGAGACCTCCCGGCGCTCCTGCTTGCGGTGCCGAGCTGAGGAGTTCACCACCTGCCCGCCGTAGATCATGAAGCAGTCGCGAACCTCCGAGAACTCCTCGTCCTTGTCGCCCCCCTTCTTGCTGTTGCCTTGGTCCTTGCCACCTTCTGCCGAGGGTCCCGCCTTGATGAAGTAACGCCAGAGCATGTCGCACTCCTCAAGGGTGTGCTTGACGGGACCCCTATGATAGGGGCACGACTCCTTGAGCATCTTGTCAAACGTGTTGACTCCTCTAGGAGGCTTCCGAGGATTCCTGTGCTCGGCAACAGCGATGAGATCCGCGTCAATGGCGTCGCGCTTTGCTTGCGCCTTCTTCTTGGCCTTCTTTTTCGAGCCACGCTGGGCGGACGCCTCGGGGGCGTCTTCCTTCTGTCTCCCTTGAGGCTGCTTGTCCTTCCGGATAATGGCTTCGATCGCCTCCTGACCAGAGGCGAACTTGGTGGCGATGTCCATCATTTGCTCGCCTTGGTGGGAGTCTTGCGCCCCAGTTTGCTCACCAGGTCCCGGCACGTGGTGCCGGCGAGGAATGCCCCGATGACGTCCGAGTCGGTGATGTTGGGCAGCTCAGTGCGCTGCTTTGAAAACCATCGGATGTACTCTTGCAAGGATTCCCCAGACTGCTGGCGTCAGCTTCAGAGATCCCATGAGTTCCCAGGGCGCACGTACGTACCTTGGAAGTTTCCCACGAAGGCCTTGACCAGGTCGTCCCAGTTGGAGATCTGCGCAGGAGGCAGATGCTCCAGCCATGCCCGGGCAGCGTCGAAGAGGAAAAGGGGGAGGTTGCGAATGATGAGGTTGTCGTCATTCGTCCCTCCCAACTGGCATGCCAGTCGGTAATCCGCAAGCCACAACTCCGGCCTTGTCTCCCCTGAGTACTTGGTGATGGTATTCGGGGCTCGGAACCGGGCTGGGAACGGCGCCCGTCGTATGGCTCGGCTGAAGACCCTCGGACCTGGCGGTTCGGGCGAGGGGATCCGGTCCTCCTCACTGTCGTAGCGTCCTTCGTGCCTGGGGTGGTAGCCTCGGCGCACCTTCTCTTCGAGGCGGGCTCGACGGTCGCGGCGGTGGTGCTCATCGCCGAGGCGATTCGGGGCTGCAGGCGTCCCGTCTCACGTGCGTCTGGTGCGGACCGAGGCCTCCCGCATGAGTCGGGAGGACGTTGCGTGATGCTTCGAGGGGCACCCTTGCCTTCGGGAGGCAGAGCTCTCGGCTCGTCGGACCACTGCGTTTTCCAGGAGACCTTGAGTTCGCCCTGGATACGTCGCCCCTCGGTGGTGGATGGCTCTGGCATCGCTCGGAGCAGCATCGTTGTTGCAGCTAGATTCTGGCCGACCGCGCTGAAGGCCGGGGGAAGCCCTGCCCAGGCATCGTCAACGATGCGGCGCTGGACGTCTCGGGCCCGATGAGGCGCTCCTCCGGCGAGTGCTCAGCCTGCCCACTCCTGCTCGTTGTTTTGTCGGAGCTGCACAAGCCGCCATGCTTCTTCGTCGAGCTTGGCCTGCATCTCGCGGAATTGCTCGAGCTGTGTGTCCTGACCCCCCACAGGGACTGGGACCACAGCTAGCTCCCGTGGGATGTCAATGTGAGACGCAGGCACAGGGGTGTTGTCATCTTGCGGCATGCCGAGGTGGTTGTCCTCGCCGTGATCCCCCTGACCGATGTGGAGATACTCGTGGCTTGGGCCGCAACCCTCGTCGCCGAGGCTATGGCCATCGTCAGAGCAGCTGGAGAGGTAGTAGTCACATGCGGACATGAAGTCTCGCATGGCACTGGGATCACTGAGTCCGGAGAAATCCCAACCGAAGTCGGAGTCGTCGTCTTCCTCGGAACCCGCGGGTCCGGAGGTTGAGACGGCCGTCAGTCGGTCCCAAGATGACCGCATAGGATACCCCGGAAGGTCAGGGTATGCCCTGACGGAAGCGCTCACTGAAGCAGGGTCGCTTGGTGGATCGAGGCTGAATCTAAAAGGTACAGGGTGAAAAACGGACGATACCTCTTGGTCGATGGACGGTGATGAAGTCGCGTCGGGGACGGACTGCACCGTTATCTCAGGTACGAGGCTAACGCTCAGCAAGTCCTTTGCGAGGGTGCTGGCGTCATCAGTCCGCTTGGGGTTGGCACGTTGCGGGGAAGCGACACCCGTCGTTGTCTCAGGTGCGAGGACAACACCCGACATGGCCCCCCGCAGGGGTGCCGGCGTCGTCGACTCGCTCTGGCCTGACAGCCGACGAGGTGCCGCCTCCTGCATGGCCATGGTTGCCCCGTCTCCTCCTCCTCCGATGAGGAGGGTGGCAGGGCAAACCCGGGTGTTCCTCTTCTGCCACGGTGGGAAGTCGTCGTCGAGTTCGCCGCCGCTGGGCGAGCCGACGACCGTTGTTGCTGTCACGCTGCGAGGGGAGGAGTACCATGTCGTAGCTGCCATCAAGGGACATGAACTCGAGACTCCCGAAGCGGAGCAGCGTCCCCGGCTGAAGAGGCTGCTGGAGGCTACCCATCTGGAACTCAACGGGAAAGTGTTCGTTAACACGCAGCGAGCCCCTACCTGGCGCGCCAACTGTCGGCGTTTCGGACCCGCGAGGACCGTCAACCGACCAGTAAATTTGTTGTTGCGTGTCCCTGCCCAGATGGGTTGATGCAAGATGGAACACAAGAGGGAAATGTGGCTTATGTTATCTCGCACCGGGGTGCTTGTAGTAGGGGTTACAAGCGTCGCGCGAGAGAGCGAGGGCGAGAGCGGCCAACGTTGTCAGTGTTGTCGCATCTGCCCATGACGTCCAACGTGTGTCCACGACGTGCCTTAGGAAGGCCCTGAACATCCCCTTTTATAGATACAAGGAGATGCCCAGTTGTACAAGGGGGTGTAGCTATGTGCTATCGTGGTTGGCGGAGAAGCGCCTTGAGCCCTGTAGACGAGCTAACACGACCGTCGGAGAAGTGCCTTGAACCCTGTAGAAGCACAGCTGTCGGCGCGGCATGGATCCTACTGACGTTGTCTTGCTTCCATAGGGGGCTGAGAGTGATCCGACGTCATGGGCGCACGCGGGGAACCATCATTACCTATTGTCGGAGTAACCTTAGATGGGACACCGGTCTTGTTCCTTCGTAGCCTGGGGCAGCTAGCTAGGAGTAGGGTAATGATGTATCCTCTGTAGCGCAGTCGGTCCGAGGCCCAGGTCGGGCGAGGCGGAGACTTCTCCTGAGGCCGAGGCTGGGCTCGGGCGAGGTTGTGATTCCTCCCGAGGCCGAGGCTGAGGCTGAGGCCTGGGGTCGGGCGAGGCGGAGATCTTCTTCTGAGGCCGAGGCTTAGGCCGAGGCCTGAGGTCGGGCGAGGCGGAGCTCCCTGTTGCGCCCGAGGCCAAACTCGTGGGAGATCGTGACTCTGTCTTATCTTGGTGGTTGGCACGGTAGCCGGAGCGGGGCGAACATCGTTGTTTTCCTGTCAGATCGGTCAGTAAAGGGGCGAAGTGACTGCGGTCACTTCGACCTTGCCGACTGAGGCACGCGTGTCAGGATAAGGTGTCAGGCGATCCCCGCATTAAATGTGCATGCGATACGGTCGGCTGGTAAGGCGATTTGGCCAAGGTCGCTGCACGACAAAGTCTGCCCAAGCTGGGCTTCGGGCGAGCCAAGGGTGCTTCTGCTGGCTGAGGGGACCCTCGGGCGAGGCGTGAATCCGTCCGGGACTACTGTTCCCGCCCGAGGCTGGGCTCGGATGAGGTCGCGTCCCTCAGCAGACGTGGCCCTGACTTGAACCGCGCTTTATCAGCCGTGTATGGTTTGTTCTGAAGATGTTTTCCAGCCGGATTAAGGAGCATTGGGGGTACCCCTAATTACGGTACCCGACAGATTGTTTCTTAGAGCTTAATTCCATTCTTGAGCACCATTGGCCCTAGGAAGCATTTGATTTCAATTTGTTACTTTGGAATTCCTTAAATTCTAAATAGATAGACATCATCAGTTGAAGCACCCAATCAATTGGATGTGCTCTAGGAAATGTTTTTTTATCACTCTCATATTTCTATTGGACCCATCTAGCTCCAGATTTTTATGGTTGCTTGACATGAGGGAAGAGTTAATAAAGTGAAAACCTTTATATTATCCTTAACAATGAATATGCAATGATGCCTTAGTGGTGTGAACAAATCTTGGGATAAATTCTTGTGTCCTTGTGTTCTTGGGCTTGTGTCACTTTCTTCTATTGTTTTGATCCTATCTATTTATTGTGAAGTTCTAGTGTAAAAACAATTGTGTCAATTATTCAAACCAGCTCCGTAAAGTAAATTTGTGTGTGTGCATTCTATAGTCCGGATGGTGTGCTCGGTGGGCGCAAGATTTATATTGGTTCGGGTAGAACATCCCTACATCCAGTCTTCGGCGGCTCGCACTACCGATACCTTGTTGATCAATGCTCATAGTAGAGGTTACAAGTGGGCGAGAGAGGGAGGAGCATCCAAGTCTCTTAAGAGTGGCTAGACCTAAAGACTACAGTACTGGAGTTCTATGCTAAGACTGGGACGTCGCGGTGGCTCGTGCCTTGGCTTCGGCCTCTGGGTCTTCTGGTCTCGTCGTCCGTGTGCGTGTATGTATGTTAACAAGGTTTTTATCCGTGGTGAAAACTGGTCGTGTGTCGAATCCCTTGCCTGCGTGGGTCCTCTGCCATGTCTCTGAGATTTCCAGGGTGGATTAGATTGTCCTGGTGAGGGAAGTTTGAGCGTCGTCATTACTAATTTTGTCCTCTTCTTTTCCTATGCCGACCTTCTACTTTCGTAGCCTGTTTGCTGGCCTTCCTTCTTGTCATTGTGCAGGGTCGTAGGGTGTCAGAGACTTAGACCTAGGAACCGCAAATCATGAGTGGGACTCAGGCCTAGGACCTATAGATAAAGAGTGGGAATTAGGCCTAGGGTCCATAGATCAAGAGTGGAAGGAGGACCGACACTGTTCATGTTGTGTCCACCGACTGTCGAAATTAATGCGGCGTGCGTAGGACTGGTGTCATGGTCAGTCTAACGAGCGTGCAAGTCCCACTCGAGTGGGTTTTGTTTGGTACGTCTGAAAGGGAAATAGGCTTTAAACCTTTTCCTAAATGATTTTGGTGGTTGAATGTCCAACACAAATAATTGGACTAACTAGTTTGCTCTAGATTGCATGTTCTACAGGTGTCAAAGATTCAACAAAAACCAATAGAAAAGAACAAGACAGGGTTCAAAACAAAGGAGCGAAAAGAAACCGAAGTGCTCCCTGGTCTGGCACACCCGACTGTCCGGTGTGGCACCGGACAGTGTCCGGTGCACCACCGGACAGTGTCCGGTGCACCAGGGAGGATTGCCTTCGAACTCTTCACCTTCGGGTTTCTCAGGCGCAGCCCACTATAATTCACCGGACTGTCCGGTGCTCCAGAGTGAAGCAGCTCTGAACTGGCCAGCTTCGGGAAAATGGAAGGCCGCTTCGCTAAAATTCACCGGACTGTCCGGTGTGCACCGGACTGTCCGGTGCGCCAGCGGAGCAACGGCTACCTCGCGCCAACGGTCGACTCTGACAGCGAACAGTGCGCAACAGTACACGCGGCAGAAGTCAGAGCAGAAGGACAGAGGGGCACCGGACTGTCCGGTGTGCACCGGACTGTCCGGTGCCACATGAGGACAAAGCCTCCAACGGTCGACCAGCTCCAACCCCAACGGATAGGATGACGTGGCTGGCGCACCGGACTGTCCGGTGTGCACCGGACTGTCCGGTGCGCCCATCGCCAGCAGCCTTCTTCAACGGCTACATTTTGGTTGGTGGCTATAAATACCACCTCAACCGGCCACTTCAAGGTGTGGGAGTCCAAGCAACATTCCAAGTCATCTAGTTGACATACTCAAGCCCTCCCAACCACATATATTCATTGATACATCCTATACACAAGATCTAGCCCACTACTACCAATACAAGTGCCACAAAAGAGAAGAGCGAGCAATTGAGAGCTACTCAATTGAGTTTAGCCCTAGTGCCTCGTGAGATCCTTTGAGAGATAGTGTGAGCTTCATCTTTGTGTTCATTTGCGCGTGGAGTTTTGACTCCCATTCGAACTTCCTCCAAAGTGTTGGAGGCTTGTAAAAGCTAGCAAGAGACACCAAAGAGTGTGGTGGTCCTTGTGGGATCGAGAGTGATCCTTGAGAAGAAGAAGAGCTCACCGATCCTTGTGTGATCGGTGGAGAGAGGGAAAGGGTTGAAAAAGACCCGTCCTTGAGTGGACTCCTCAACGGGGACTAGGCCTGCGAGGGCCGAACCTCGGTAAAACAAATCACCCGTGTCATTTGTGTTTATTGCTTGTGATTTGTTTGTTTTTCCTTCTCTAAGTTTTCTTGCGCTATTCTTTGTCAATATCATTTGGTGTTGTTTCAAGTTAAATTCTCATTTAGTGAAGCAACACTTCGCAAGAAAGAAACTTGACTTATTGCTCTTCTCATCTAAGCCTTCTTGCTTTACTATCCATATATCTAGTAGTTACATTGACTGTCAATTCCGCATTATTTCAAAGCAACATTCCTTACAAGCAAAGGACTTAGCTTTTATACTCCGATAATTGTTTATCTTGTTCTAACCACTAATCAAGGGATCTAGTTGGGGGATAAAGTTTTAATTTTCAGGTTTCGCCTATCCACCCCCCCTCAAGGCGACTTACAATTGGTATCAGAGGTAGGCACTTCATCTTGAGTCTAACAACTCGAAGTGATGGCTCGTAGAAGATCCCAAAAGAACAAGAAGACTTCTCCATCGAACGCAACTCAAAAGGAGGTAACTCTTGAAGTATTACTTGATGATTATTCTAATTATGACTCATGGTCCTCTAGTGTGATAAATGCTTTTAGAACCATAGATCCACGATTAGAACAAATTATAGACAAGAGTATTTTTTCCCTCTAATTTCAATGGAAAAATTAATTCCGAGGAAGATCAAAGATGTTATCGATTAAACTATCTAGCTTTTGACATCTTAACTAATTCTCTTAGTAAAGAAGATTATCGTGCCTTCATATCAAATTATGACGAATCACTCCATGATGCGCATGATATTTGGACTAGAATTAGAAGCAAATTTGATGAGTCCTATTATGATAGTCCATTTTGTGCTTCTACTTCCTTTGGTATTTGTGATACTAATCCTTGCAAGGAAGAAGAAGAAAATGAATGATGGAGACCAAACGATGAATCCACGTCTCCAAAAGGTTTGTCTTCCCATTTCGATTCCCACATGTGTTGTGTGGCTAATGCAAATGATAGCGGAAGCACAAATGAGGATGAGGAGGAAGAAAGAAGCTTCATGCAACTCTACGCTCGCCTAAGCCAAGAAGATAAGGCGGTCATGCTCAAACTTCTAGAAAGAGCTAGAGAGCAAAGTGAAGCTCGTCAAAGGCTAGAAGATATTCTCTCCATTAAAATGCTACACTTTGACGAGTTGACTAAAGAACATGAGGAGCTAAAGTGCTCTCATGTTGACTTGGTCCAAAGGTATGAAACTATTTCAATTGAGCAAGATAACGCTTTACATTGTATCGCTCAATTAGTAAATAGGAATACCTTACTTAAGGACCAAGTAGAAAAGCTAAAAGTTGAAAATCTAGCTTTTCAAGAAAAATATGATATGCTCTTATGCTCTCATGAAAATCTTATGGATGATCATATCATATTAGAAATTACTCATGAGGTTGTGATAGAAAACTTAAAATCTCAACAACCTCACTCATGCACATGTATTCAAATAGAAACTATATTACCATGTGTTAATGCTTGTTGTCCGTCAACAAGCAAATCTTCCTTTGAGCTAGAATTTGCAGGAACAAATGATGATACCTATCAAAAGCTCAAAGAAGAAAATGAGAGGCTTAAGATGAGCTTGACACAACTTAAAGGGAAGTGTATTGCTCAACCTTCTCAAGATAACCGTGACCACATGGTGAAGAAGCTTGAGATGGGAACAACCGAAGCGTGCACTAACTCCCTTGAAGAAAATGTCAAGGACTTGAGGATTGTCAAAAAGAGGAAACAAAAGAAGAAAATCAATACCTCTTCCAAAAGCCTCAAATGTGCCTCCATACAAGGTAACATCCAAGGTAATAATCAAGCCACACTTCACACTAAGAAAAATAAGAAGTGTAGTGAATGCTTTGAAGAGGGACACTTGATTAGGTCATGTCCCTACATTAAAAATTGCTTGATTATTAACAAGGATGATAGACTTTGTTTTAAATGCTCAAAGAAGGGACACTTAATCAAATCTTGTCCCCATTTGAAACAAAAAGGCAGAGGGTTGGAAAAGAAAGTTTTTACTAACCGTGTAGCAAGCGACAAACAAGGAAAGAAGAAATTTTCAAGACTTCAAAAACGCCTATGCTACACATGCCGGAAAAAGGGACATCAATGCAAGGATTGTCCCATTGGTAACAACCCCACCTCTAGCTTGTCAATCATTTCGCATGTAACTAGGCAACCCAAAATTGCAACTTGTGCTAGAAAGGTAACAAGTTTACCAAGCGCTAACACAAAGGACTTTTGGGTTCCTAGATCTTTGTTTACTAATCTTAACGGACCCATCAAGCGATGGGTACCAAAATGTACTTGACAAGCTTTGTAGGAGGAGGAGATGGTATGAAGCTTTGAGGTGCTTGAGGGAGTTAATTCAATTCTTAATTAACTCAAGCTATCAATCTTCAATTGATCTATATATTTAAGACTGACCCAAAGTTATTTCAATTTATTATATTCAAAACTCATATCATCTCGGGAAGATATTGATGTTGTAGGAAATAAAGAATCATCATGTGCGGAAAATCAAGGCCTACAACATGGATGAATGTCAAAGGATGGTAACACTTATGCTTTTAAGTGCAAGTATCTTAAATTATCATTTCTTATGTGTCTTGTGTAGTCACACAGAAAAAGGGAGCACTTAAGATGTTTTTAAAACTATGTCACCATTCTTTGAAGAAATTCCTCTCATATGGTAGATTGCATATTCTTCATTTCTATATTATGACAATCTACATGCTTTAAAATTGTTGCCTTTTCCCATGGCATGGTTTACACTAATTATTCTATTATTGCCATGTTCTAGATATAGAGAGATATTTCATGTTCTTAAAAGAATAAGGTGTCATGTAAGAAATTCAAATACTTAGGACACTTATAAAAGGAAAATTCTCTCTATAGCTAGAAAAGTGAGACTAATGTTTTATCTAAGTAATTTAAGTAGTCTCACTTATAAAAATAAATTTCTCTTTGGAGATGCGTAATCCATCATGACAAGGAAAATCAATCCAATAATTTATGTTGTATGTCTTTTTGCTTAAATTGGATATGATTCTTCTACATTTATCGCTTTCCATATCATGAATTAGATTTATTCCCATGATCTTAAAAGATTGGTTATGCTTGTTTTATGAGTTAAAATTGGCATGACATCTTCTATGGATAATCTAGTTCGTGCTATGAAGTTTTCATGCTTTTAGTAATCTAGTTTTTCACTCTTTATCAAAATGATTACAAAAAGGGAAACTAGTGCTTGTGTTGCCATTAACCTTTCGTTTGAGCTTACTTATGAAAATCAACAAGAGAGTATGTGCAAGTTTAATGACACAAGCCTCAAAGGGTTGATCTTCACCCATAGGAAGAAAGGTAAAAGCAAAGGTATGGGAACTCATCTCCTTAACCAAATGTAGTTCCCATCAATGATTGTTTACTATAATTATATCTTTGTGAAGAAATAGATTCTTTATTGAATTTAAATTGGCTAAGACGTGCATTCAACCTCAATCTCATTAATGCACTTGTCCGTTAGAATCTATTTCATACCTTTGCTATAAATGTTCTCATATTGACTTGTTTTTAAAGTAATGATTAATAAACTCAATATGAAGAAGTAAATTCCTATGATTGATCAAATGGTTAAATAGTGCATATTCCTCCTTTCCTATGATGTGCACTAATGCTAGGGATTTTACTTCATGTCTGTGTGACTTATGGATGATGAATTGTTCATATTTATTTTCTAAAAGAAATCATCATTCATCATATACTCCCTTACGCTATTGACATCTCTCTTGAGTATTTTCAATAAGTTTGGAAGGAAAAAGAGACAACTACAAAGGGACGACACTCAAATGAAAAAGGAAGAACATCAAGAACAACAACACCTACTTGGACAATAAGGTCTTCACAACAATCAATGGTGTGGTTGTAAGCATTCTAAATCTTTTTCATTGTGAGAATACAAGGCTTAAGTTGTTTATTGCAAATTTTATAAGCCTTGATCAAGATGTATAATGGGTCTCCCTTTATGTCTTTAAAAGTGAATGCATCGAAATCAATTCTTTCAATTACTTGATGCATATCTTTAGGGGGAGTCCATCCCTATATTTTGATTATGTTGAGACTATTGCTTTATCTTAGTAATTTCATATAGTCTCTTTCATGAGAATTATGTTTCTCATAAAGTATGCTGCTTCTCATCAATCCAACTTGTTAAAATAATGTCGCTTTTATCAAGGATTGTTGCTTTCATTGCTAAAGTAGCATGCTTACTGAATTCTCCTAAATAAGCTTATTTGTTAATCTAATGCTCATGTTGTTCTTTTGATCACATCTATTAGTTGTTTGATCATTGAATAACTTCTATTAACATTTATACTTCTTAGTGCCTCATATAATATCAATCAATATCTCTTGATATGCACTAAGTTAAAAGGAGAATTCATGTTGCCTTTATACAATTTGTGATCCATTTAATTTAATCTAACATTATCTTGGAAAAGGATCACTAGTTGTAGAACTCTCTCTTGTGCAAAATATTTCCATATATTGTCTTGAGTATAGGTCCTAAGCAACTAAGACTAAGGACAAGCACAATGAAGAGAGCGTCTCTATGTGAAGGTACAAAAGGGTAAAACTACTTCCTTTCATTCAAACTTGTACCTAAATCTTCCTTTTCTATACTCTCTTTACATAACTTGTATAAAAGGAAGAGAAAGCATGTCCATGCATTTTTTCCCTGCTTCATACCTAGTTTATCATCTCAAACATTTCATTCCTGCATTTATGCATCTTTGTTAAAACTGGATGAAGTAATCTTATTGTCAAAAAGCTTAAAGCTTAACCTTGTAACGAGGATAAGATGCCTTTGTTCCAAAGGTGGATGGTCCTTAAGCCTCTTTGAATTCCTTAAGGGAAAATGCTTAAGATACATATAACAGTGCTTTCATAAGTGCATAAACTGTCATGAGCATCACACTTATACTAGGACACAATGCACTTCACATTCTGTATGGTATAGATATGTTCTCATTAACCTCATTATGTGCAATTGGCATTTCAAGACCAAAATATGTATTCCTATCAAGGCACATATTTAGGGGGAGCAATCTATATTATATAGAACTATGATCATGCTTAATTGACATATCTTTTGATCATATCTCTTTCATTTTGGTACAAATGCATATATCTTATTATTCTTGTACCATGACTACGACTAATATGTTTCCAAGTATATTTCTATATTAAGTCGTAGATTGAAAGGGAAATGGAGTCTTTGGCGAAGACAAGGCTTCCACTCAACTCTATCGGTACTATGTATCCTTCGCCATCACTCCACACTATATCTTCACATTGGTATAATCTTTCACTCATATATTTCACTTATAGGAGGGCTTATATTTCACTCAAAGTATCCGTTTTTGGCGATTCATGCCAAAGGGGGAGAAAGTATTAGCCCAAAGCAAAAGGACCGCACCACCACCATTTTTCAAAATTTAAAAGGTCTTGAAATGATGAATTTTCAATTGGTATAGTCTTTCAATTTGGTTTTTAAAGAAGTATTTTCAAATTGGTATCTTACTTGTGATATAATTTCAAATTGATATACTCTCTTCAAAATTAATATCAAAACCCTCTTGAACACTAAGAGGAGGATTTCATTAAGGGGGAGTTTTGTTTAAGTCAAAGGAAAAGCATTTGAAACAAGGGGAGAAAATATCAAATCTTGTAAATGCTTCTCAAAAGTCTTATTCATCTACCTTTGACTATTTGCAAAAGACTTTGAAAAGAATTTCCAAAACGTTTGCAAAAACAAAACATGTGGTGCAAGCATGGTCCAAAATGTCAAAAATATAAAGAAACCATTCATGCATATCTTATGAAATCAATATTGGTTTAATTCCAAGCAATCTTTGCACTTACCTTAGGCAAACTAGTTCAATTATGCTCTTATATATGTGCTTTGGTTTGTGTTGGCATCAATCACCAAAAAGGGGGAGATTGAAAGGGAAATAGGCTTTAAACCTTTTCCTAAATGATTTTGGTGGTTGAATGTCCAACACAAATAATTGGACTAACTAGTTTGCTCTAGATTGCATGTTCTACAGGTGTCAAAGATTCAACAAAAACCAATAGAAAAGAACAAGACAGGGTTCAAAACAAAGGAGCGAAAAGAAACCGAAGTGCTCCCTGGTCTGGCACACTCGACTGTCCGGTGTGGCACCGGACAGTGTCCGGTGCACCAGGGAGGATTGCCTTCGAACTCTTCACCTTCGGGTTTCTCAGGCGCAGCCCACTATAATTCACCGGACTGTCCGGTGCACCATCGGACAGTGTCCGGTGCTCCAGAGTGAAGCAGCTCTGAACTGGCCAGCTTCGGGAAAATGGAAGGCCGCTTCGCTAAAATTCACCGGACTGTCCGGTGTGCACCGGACTGTCCGGTGCGCCAGCGGAGCAACGGCTACCTCGCGCCAACGGTCGACTCTGACAGCGAACAGTGCGCAACAGTACACGCGGCAGAAGTCAGAGCAGAAGGACAGAGGGGCACCGGACTGTCCGGTGTGCACCGGACTGTCCGGTGCCACATGAGGACAAAGCCTCCAACGGTCGACCAGCTCCAACCCCAACGGATAGGATGACGTGGCTGGCGCACCGGACTGTCCGGTGTGCACCGGACTGTCCGGTGCGCCCATCGCCAGCAGCCTTCTTCAACGGCTACATTTTGGTTGGTGGCTATAAATACCACCTCAACCGGCCACTTCAAGGTGTGGGAGTCCAAGCAACAATCCAAGTCATCTAGTTGACATACTCAAGCCCTCCCAACCACATATATTCATTGATACATCCTATACACAAGATCTAGCCCACTACTACCAATACAAGTGCCACAAAAGAGAAGAGCGAGCAATTGAGAGCTACTCAATTGAGTTTAGCCCTAGTGCCTCGTGAGATCCTTTGAGAGATAGTGTGAGCTTCATCTTTGTGTTCATTTGCGCGTGGAGTTTTGACTCCCATTCGAACTTCCTCCAAAGTGTTGGAGGCTTGTAAAAGCTAGCAAGAGACACCAAAGAGTGTGGTGGTCCTTGTGGGATCGAGAGTGATCCTTGAGAAGAAGAAGAGCTCACCGATCCTTGTGTGATCGGTGGAGAGAGGGAAAGGGTTGAAAAAGACCCGTCCTTGAGTGGACTCCTCAACGGGGACTAGGCCTGCGAGGGCCGAACCTCGGTAAAACAAATCACCCGTGTCATTTGTGTTTATTGCTTGTGATTTGTTTGTTTTTCCTTCTCTAAGTTTTCTTGCGCTATTCTTTGTCAATATCATTTGGTGTTGTTTCAAGTTAAATTCTCATTTAGTGAAGCAACACTTCGCAAGAAAGAAACTTGACTTATTGCTCTTCTCATCTAAGCCTTCTTGCTTTACTATCCATATATCTAGTAGTTACATTGACTGTCAATTCCGCATTATTTCAAAGCAACATTCCTTACAAGCAAAGGACTTAGCTTTTATACTCCGATAATTGTTTATCTTGTTCTAACCACTAATCAAGGGATCTAGTTGGGGGATAAAGTTTTAATTTTCAGGTTTCGCCTATCCACCCCCCCCTCAAGGCGACTTACAACGTCCAACCCTCTCCTCCCTCCTCTGCCTCACCTATTCCCTCAACTCGATGCATGTGGTCGTCCTGTGGGCTTGGTCGAGTCACTCCTGACGGATGGATTCGTGGCAATCCAACCCAATACTAACTCGTGGCCCCTGGGGTGGTCTAGGGATTTTGTCCCCAACACCATGCTTCTTCACTTATCTTGATCTAACATACCTTGAGCCTTATGATTTGAACCATCCCATCTTCATATGAGTTAATCCGATGGCATCAAATCATGTCTTCTAATGTTGAGCCTCAGCACAATGTGACTCTTCTCAATCTGATTAGTCCATTGACATCTTGCAAGTACTCTCTTCTTTACCTTAGCCATGATACCTCGGTTTACAAGCCATCTGCTTGACCTTCACCTTTGCTTAGTCTCTTGAAGCCCTTTACTTGCCTGTCTTCACCCTACCAAACTGTCTCCAAGTGATATCACATTGAAGACCAACATAATCAATGTCCATCCTTTCTTCATCTCGTTCTTCAAAAAGATTACCCAACATTGAATGACTTCTCTTGAGCTTGATTAATCCCTCGACTAAATGCAATTACTTCTTCACCTTAGCCTTGGTACCTCGGTCCTCTTGATCTTCTTCTTTGCTTAGTCCTTCGAAGTCCTTTTCCTTGCTATCGATCTTCACCTTATCAAGCCTTCATTAAGTCACACCACTTTAAGTGCACATTGAGTATCCTTCTTCTGAATATGACCAATGTTCTTTATTTCCTCATCTATTTCTTCTGTCATCGCAAACCTTTTGCATGAGACTTATCCAATTAATTCTTAACTTAAGTCTCATTCTGATTCTTCTAGACTTGTTTGTTTTCTCTATTGCATGTGATATTCCACATCTACATATCCATCTTATCTCTTCGTGGAATATCCCCAATGTTGCCTTGTGTTGAACTTCTGAATGATTTCCATTGTCATGTTGAAGTAAATCCTTTATACTTAGTTTTCCTGTTTTTCAAAACTTAGCAAACTGGTTAGTCCTTTAATATTATTGACATTCAATCCACCAAAATTCACAAGGGGGCTAGATGCACTTTCACGAGGTCCATGTGCGAATCAAGCCGTCCATGTCTAAGATGTTGCCATGGATGGAGCTAAGGCCCCAAGTCGAAGACCCCCAGAGTGAAGGCGTCTAGGACTTGGGGCTAAAGGGTCGAGCGCGAGGAAGTTGTGGCATGATAGGCCACCCCAGTTGGGCTGAGCCGGTCCACCTGTGAGCCTTCACCATGGGCATAGTACCCGGTATAATTAGACAACAGGTGGCATTGTTTTGTAATTACCGTATTGTATAGTATATTCATGTAAGTATATTCATGTAATGTAGTAGGTAACCGAGGGTATGAACGTACTTTAGGTCCAAGACCTTTGGTTACCCTATAAATACTCTCGTTCGGCCTTCGGACGGGACACACTTGATAAAACATTTGAGCATATCTGTCAACCGTTTTATCATATATTATTCGAGCCGAACTGTAAATACTCTCGTCCGGCCCCGGACGGGTTACACTTGATAAAACATTTGAGCATCTCTGTCAACGGTTTTATCATATACTATTTGAGCCAGCATCTCTGTTAACCGCTTTGTTATATACTGTTCATGTCACCCGCGACCCAATAATCGCACCTACCGTTAGACATTGCCGCGTGTGGCTATAGGGTCTAGGAGAGGAGAGGTGATGCGGTTTGCGAGTGGAGGAAGCAGAGTGAGAGTCGAGGCCCGAGGCCCGGGGCAGTATTTGTTTATTTCTACCAGAGGCGGTTCTAAAACAAGCCACCTCTACAAAAGTTTCTTTATTGGTTGCCGACATCATAAGTTACCTCTCATTTTCAGACGGATGGTTAACCATTGCTGCCTCATAAGGGTATTTAATTAATTATGTATGAATATAATGGTCGGCAGCATAACAAACGATGAACACCTATTCTCCGCTAACTAATTCCAGTGGAGAAATTAAAAAAAAATCAGTCGACACCCCGGCCCTTCAAAATGCAAGTTGCTAATTAAGTTTGTGAATGGATAATATTTCTATCTCTATCTCTTGTTGATAGGTAAGAAGAAGTAGTACAACAACAGGTTGAGTCCGTTGTCAACTCCCTCGTGAGTCCCTCTCATTGGATCAGCTTCGACAGGCATCAATGACACACCAAATTAAAAAAAAAACAGTTTACGCCCCATAACAAGTTGTGGTGATTCAATATGTAGCACTTGCCAATTATTTTATCTTCTCTTCATACGTTATAAGAAGTCTTCGAAATTTAAATATATGTATTTTTAGTTTTCAACTCATCATAGATGTCATACACGGGTCTAAAAGTCTTAACTAAATGCTCCATCATATTTGATGATATAGTCTAACCGCGGCATAACATGCGAGGATCCAGTAACAAGCCAGTGTGATGGACTCTCCTAACAAAAAATAAATTTAAAATTAAAATGGACATACGACCCACATACCAGATATTAGATAGTAGATACTGAACTTTATATTAACCAAAAGGCCGAGAAAATGTATGAGTTGAAAAGGAGACATGTCTCTTTCAACTAGCAAGGTGGTACTACCCGAGAGTGGTGCGCGACATATGACTTTGTGTAACGTTGGGCTTAGGCGTTTTTTCACAGCTCATCTGATAGATAATGACCCAGTTAGATTAGGAAGAAGTATAAGAGCTTGTTTTTGCGAAAGGGACGACGGTGCAGAAAATCGGATGCTTTATAGGAGTAGAAATATAGATGTAATTTTTAAATCTAAACGTGTAAGAGCATCTCTAAAAGGCTAGCCAAATGGATCGTCAAGCCAAATTTCGGCTACTCAACACCAAAATAACTCTATAACAGACTAGGCATCTAACTCGTCAAGCTACCCGACTCTCCAAATTGGCTCTCTCACTAACTAAACTTGGCTAGACATTTTGACTAGCCAAACTAGACAGATAGTCTGTTGAAGTGAGATGTTACATATAGAGTGTAAGAGCATCTCCAAGATACTATTTAAATAGCTCGTCAAGCCAAATTTTGGCTACTCAACACCAAAAAAAATCTCCAACAGACTAGCTATCTGACTCACCAAGCTATCCGACTCTCCAAATTAGTCTCTCACTAGCCAAATTTGGCTAGCCACACGACTAGCAAAACTAGATAGATAATCTGTTGGAGTGAGATGCTACATAGAGAATGTAATCTTTATGAAAAAGTAAATAAAGAGTCAAATAGAGAGCCAAAAATAAATAGTCTCTTGAAGTTGCTCTAATCTTTATAAAAAGGTAAATAGAGAGCTAAAAATGAAGTCTCTTGGAGATGCTTTAATAGGTCTGTTGACGCTTTTTCGGAGCGCCAAATACTTAAGAAGAACCGGCGGCGGTGCTCTCTGGTCAGGCGCGGACGGTCTGCGGCACAGGGTCGGACGGTCTGCGACCTGGCGTGAGGCGGCGGTGCTCTCTGATCAAGCGCGGACGGTCCGTGACCTGGTGCAGGAGCTCGGGTTCCCTGCCTGACGGCCGGACGGTCCGCGCCCTAGGGCCGAAGGGTCCGCGCGTGCGCAGGGGCGGCGGAAGATCGCCGGCGGCGCCTGGATCTCGCTCCCGGGAGGGACCCCGTCGGGGAGGAGAGATCCTAGGAGTTGTTTAGGCTCGAGCAGGCCAACCTAGACTCCTCTAATCGACGTAGAGTCAAGGAGAGGCGGAGAATTTGGGGATCGAGAGGCTAAACCTAAACTAGACTAGAACTACTCCTAGGATAAAATGCGAAATAGATGTTGTATTGATTCGATTGATGATTACAAATCGGCCGTAGACCTCTCTTTTTATAGAGGAGGGGGGCTGGACCCTTTACACGACTAGATTTCGAGCTAATTCCGCAAATCTAGCCAACAAACATAGCACAAAACTCGGAACCCTAAACTGCTCTGCGCATGCGCGGACCGTCCGGCCCACAGGCGCGGACTGTCCGGACCGCGGACCGTCCGGCCTCAGGGCCGGACCGTCCGCCCGCTCAAAATGGTGCTCAACATATGCCCCCCTGCCTTTTGGTGGAGCTGAGCAAACCAAAAGCAACTAACTCGATGTGATTACATCGGTTCTTTTAGGCATCTTGCCACATACTAGGATGGTACTGTTTGAGGAAACGCTCATTCAAAGCCTTAGGCAAGTCCTTGCCTTGTAATGTTTGTAGCAAATAGGCGTTGCCAGACATCACCTGTTTTATTTTATAAGGACCCTCCCAGGCTCCCAGCTTGGCGACCATTTCCCGAACTTTCGGTCTTTATTCCTTAGAGGCAGAATAGTCTTCCACACCAGGTCCCCCTACTTGAAATGATTTTGCTTTGACCTTCTTGTTGTAGGCCCTGGCTACCATGATCTTGTCATTTTCTATTGCTCCCAAAGCTATCATCCTCTTGTCGGTCACCTCATCAATATTATCCATCATTGAATTATAATAATCAGTAGCAGTTAGGTCATTTTGTCTGGCGAACCTGACAGCATTCAAACTTATTTCCACAGGCAACACTGCTTCCTGCCTGTAGACAAGCTCAAAAGGAGACACTTTAGTAGCCCTATGTTTAGATATCCTATGAGCCCATAAAGCTTCAGACAAAATCTTATGCCAATGTCTAGGATTATCAGATATCTTCTTTTTTATCAAATTAATCAATGTCCTATTACTAGACTCAGCCTGTCCATTGGTCTGAGCATAATATGGAGATGAATTAAGCAGCTTAATTCTGTATAATTCAGCAAATTCACGTACCTCCTTTGACATAAAAGAAGTATTTTGATCTGTAGTCAAGGTCTGGGGAATGCCGAATCTATGAATAATATGCTCAGTTATGAACTCAATTACCTCCTTGTGCGTCATGTTCTTCAGAGCAACAGCTTCAGTCCATTTGGTGAAATAGTCAGTGACAACTAACACAAACCGATGCCCCTTTGATGATGAAGGATGAATTTCTCCAATAAAGTCTAATCCCCATCCTCTGAACGGCCAAGGCTTGATGATATGATGTAATTCGGCTGCAGGGACCAACTGTAGGTCGCCGAATTTTTGACACACTTGGCAACCCTTGTAGTACTTGAAACAATCAGCTATCATACTAGGCCAATAAAAACTAGACCTTCGCAACAACCACTTCATCTTTGGAGCTGATTGATGAGTACCACAAATTCCTTCATGTACTTCGGCCATGGCTAATATAGCATCATCTGGGCCCAAGCACTTAAGCAGGACGTCATTGACTGTTCGGCGATAAAGTTCATCACTCATCAAAACATACTTGAAAGCTGTTCGCCGAATGTTCTTATCTGTCCTGATATTGGGATTCCGTAAATAATTAAGTATAGGTGTCCTCCAATCACTTGCATCGGCTTCATTGTCAGCCGAATTGATTAAGAGAACATTTTTGGTAACCCCGGACGGTCCGGTGTCATCACGCGGACGGTCCGCGACCTAGGAATTTGGCTTTGCACTGGTTATCAGATTTTCAGTTTTGTGAAACTTCCCTCTCTTTATCCGATAACCTGATGCATCTTGTGCCAAATCGTTAGCTCTATGATTCTCAACTCTAGAGATATGCCGAATACTGAATTCGTCAAAAGAATGGATTATGCTCCAACATTTCTCAAGGTAACTATTTAGAGTACCATCAAAACATTGATATTCTTCTAACACTTGTTGGACAACCAGCTGAGAATCACCAAATACCTTCACATGTTTTACTCCCATACCATTTAAAAGTTCTAAGCCGAATAGGAGGGCCTCATATTCAGCTTGATTATTAGTGCAATAAGTTTTCAATCGGCTAGAGAAGTCAAAGGAGACATTACTTGGTGAAACAAGCACAATGTCAATTCCTTGCCCTTCATTGCAAACCGATCCATCAAAATATAAAGTCCAAGGAGTAATAGTGAGGTATGACATGTCTAGTTCATGAATATCATTAACCCGATGTTCTACAATGAAATCCGCTACGACTTGGCCTTTCATAGATTTCAATGGTTCATAGGCCAAGTCATATTCTATGAGTGCATAAGCCCACTTACCAATTCTACCACTCATAATTGGGTTATGCAACATGTATTTGATCACATCGGCTTGACCAGAAACAGTGCAATGACTAGACAGTAAATAACATCTACATTTGGTGCATGCATAAAACAAGCATAAGCATAACTTTTCAATAAAAGTGTACCTTGTTTCAGCATCCACCAACCTTCGGCTTAGATATGTCACCACATGCTCCTTCCCCTCAGTTTCTTGTGTCAGAACAGCCCCAATGACCTTATCCTCAGCTGCAATGTATAATCGGAATGGTACTCCTGCTCGTGGTGCTTTTAATACGGGAGCCGAAGATAAGTATTTTTTGATGAGATCAAATGCTTCTTGTTGTTCTGCCCCCCAAGGGAATTCGGCATCATTCTTAAGCCGAAGAATAGGGGTGAACGCATCAATCTTCCCGGCTAGGTTAGAAATAAACCTTCGTAAATAATTCACCTTGCCGAGAAACATCTGTACCTCAACCTTACAGGTCGGAGATCCCACATTCCGAATAGACTTGATTCGGTCAGGGTCTATCTCTATACCATGTTCATGTATGACAAATCCTAAAAACTTACCAGCCGACACTCCAAAAGCACATTTACGTGGGTTCATTTTCAAACCATACTGACGCATTTTATCAAAGGCTTTGCGCAAATCAGCTATATGAGAACTAAACTCAGCCGATTTGACTACAATATCATCAATGTAAACTTCCAAAGTGTTTCCTAACAATTCATGGAAGATCAAATTCATAGCCTTCTGATAAGTAGCACCAGCATTTTTCAGACCAAATTCATGACAACCCACTCAAATAAACCAATGAAGCCTGGACATATAAAGGCAGTTTTAGACGCATCTTCTTCGGCCATGAAAATCTGATTATATCTGGCATTACCATCAAGGAAGCTAATAATTCTATTTCCTGATGCATTATTGATTAATGTGTCGGCTATGGGCATGGGATATTCGTCTTTAGGAGTTGCTCTATTTAAATTGCGAAAATCAATGCATACTCTAAGTTTACCTGACTCCTTCTTCTCCACCGGCACAATATTGGAGACCCACTCTGCGTATCTGCAAGGTCTGATAAAATCAGCTTCTAGCAGCCGGTGGATTTCGTCCTTGATGCGTGGGAGAAGATCTGGACGAAATGTTCTAGCTCTTTGCTTGAAAGGTCTGAAACCAGATTTAATAGGCAGCCGATGCTCCACGATCTCTCGGCTTAATCCAGGCATTTCAGTGTAATTCCAAGCAAAGCAATCTGAATATTCCTTCAATAGACCGATCATCTCATCTCTAGGATCGGTCTCCAGGGTTTTGTTTACAAAAGTCGGCCTTGGAGTTTTACCATCTCCTATGTCAATCTCCTCCAAAGGATCGGCCGATGTAAACCCCTGTCCTAGTTTATCAAGATCTCTGAATTCCTCTATCATGTTCCCCACAGAGGAATTAGAAGATCTTTGTGTGACGGTGGACTTTTTGGTCTCGGGGACCGGATCATCCGTAATAATGTCCTTTTGCTGTGATATATGTTCGGTCTTAAAGTCCGAACCCTTTTGTGAAAGACCAGACCATCCGGCCTTGGAAGCCGAACTGTCTGTGACCAGAGACTCATGAACTTTGTGTGTATTCATCATTTAAACTTTATTTAGGATTTAGCCGATTCTCCATAGGCTCTAGCATTACAGGAATGAAACCTTTCTTATCTATACTTATGAATTGATAATCAGAAAAATCTACTCCTGTGAGACATGTAGCAGTCTCATAAGTCCAGAGTACAGGGGCATCGGCCACAGCGATGCAGGCCGATACATCAGCATGTACTTGTTCTATGTCATCGCCTACCCATTGTATTAGCATTTGATGTAATGTAGAAGGTATACATTGATTGACGTGAATCCAATCTCTGCCTAGGATTAAACTGTAATTTCCTTCTACATCAGCGACAAAGAATGCAGCAACAAGGGTCTTAGTCCCGATGGTTAATTCAACGGACGTGACTCCCCTGGCTTTGATCGAACTATCAGTTCCAACACCGCTGAGGATCATGTTGGTCTTGACAAGTTCGTCATCTTGTTTACCTAATTTTCTGTACAATGAATAAGGCATTAGATTTACAGCCGCCCCTCCATCTACCAACATCTTAGCAATCGGTATCCCATCAATGTGGCCGCGCACGAAGAGCGGCTTTAAATGAATTACCGATTCTTTTGGTTTAGTAAAGGCGGCTTCTTTAGGACCAAAATCAAACTGGGCAACAACAGGTTCATCGTCGCCGATAATAGTACAATCGGCGGAAAATGTAATAATATTTACATCCATACCTGAGCGTTCTGGAGAAGCCACGTAGTCGACCAGGTCTTCTCCCAGCAGATCGTCCTCCTCCATTGATGTTGTCGTGTCGTTGGAGGCTTCCTGGTGAACGGCGGACGGTCCGCGCGCGGGGGCCGGACGGTCCGCGCCTGGTGCAGGTTGTCCAGACGCTTCCTGGTGAAGGACAGACGGTCCGCGCGCAGAGGCCGGATGATCCGCGCCTGGTGCAGATTGTCCAGCCTTGCTGGCCGTGCTATCTGCCATACGTGCAAGGTGCTGCGCAGGTGTTGTTTGTTTTTCTATTTCTGTGGTCGTTTGTTTTTCCTCAACGGCCTTTGGTCTCCATTTCTTTTGCGGTGGCGGTATAGTGGATGTGTGTCATTGAATATCTTTTCCGCCTCTTTCTCCTGGCTCTCCTTTACTCTTAGGCGCTGTAATTTTCTCTTTTGGGACCGTGTCAATCCCGCTGGGCACCATCGAGGCATGGAGTATTTTGGATCGGCTGTCTTGATGGTAACCGTATCCTTTTTGGTTGTGTTGGCTGATTCACCAAAAATCATCGGCCCTTTATTGTCTCCCTGTATGACAACATCTGCAGTGTCTATTTTGATGATGTCCTTTTTTGTTGTTCTTTGAGTTGCTACAGGCATATGCCCCCCTGCCGGATTGGTCGGCCTAGGAGGCCGAGTAGTCCGGCAATCTTGTTGGGCCTGTGCCTGGTGACCGGATTCAGCAGCGCTCAATCGGTCTTGTACTGGTGGCGCCAACCTGTCAAAAACGGATGTTTGTGGTGCCCCCTAGGCGGGGTACTGTGGCATGCCAAATGGATATGGTGGCATGCCCCACATTTGATTTGGAACATATGGTGGAGGTAAGTATGTGTATGGATATGGCATAGATGGATAAGGGGGTGGAGGTGTCCATGTCGGTATGTTAGGTCTCAATTATACAGTATGACCTTTCATTTCTTCCGATTGGTGGGGTGATCCAATCGGCCTGACCTGACGTTGCTCATGAATGGGTGAGTGGGGTCGCTTTGCTGGCCGGTCACTGGGGCCGACCTTCTTTTTTACGTATTTAGACAACAATTGATCGAAAGTCGGGCCAGGCTTGATCAGTCGACCAGCTGCTTTAAATGTATTTGTTTTCCACGTACCTATCTCTGGTCGTCGTGGTTTGAAGGTACGTGGTCGCTGCGAGTCCTGAGCATGGCCGGACCGTCCGCTGGAGTCCTCCGGACCGTCCGGAGAAGCGTCGGACCGTCCGCGTCTGGACGACGGACTGTCCGTGATGCGCAGCACGGGATCCTGCAACTGTCTCCCTGTCTGCGCTTGCCCCCTAGTGCTAGAGGCTGTGATGGTCATCTTCAGGGTCTCCCCTCCATCGGGAGTCTTCTCGTCCACCACTTTCCTGCAAGAAACTTTACAATCCCCATCGGCCTTTTTAGCATTGCCGATGATTGTTTCCTTGCCTTTGCCTTTATCGGCTGTATTTGGCCGAACCAGGACTTTCTTGCCCTCGAAGTCAATCATGTTCATCGGAAAGGGCTCTGTATCCACCTGCATTTCCTGAAATTTCAATCGTCCTTCGTTAATGGCCGATTGAATCTGTCACCGAAATACATTACAATCATTAGTGGCATGAGAAAATGAGTTATGCCACTTGCAGTATGCACGACGTTTTAAATCGTCGGCGGATGGAACAATGTGATTTATTTTAATATTGCCATTTTTGAGTAATTCGTCAAATATTTTATCACACTTACCAACATTAAACATAAACTTAACCTCCTCTTGCCGTTTCTTTTGAACCGGCTGTAAGGAGGAACAAGCCGAAGATTTGGCCTGTTTTGGCCAAACCATTTCAGCAGCATACACTTATGCTGATTCGTCATCTGAGCTACTTTGGTCGCATTCTACTATATGTACGTTGTGACGCATTGTTTTAGCAGTTTCTTTGCTCCGGCTTTCGCAAGCCAAAGCCCTCTGGTGTAACTGTGCTAGTGTAAAAAATTGGATGCCTTCTAATCTTTCTTTTAAATAATATCGTAGACCATTAAAGGCTAATCCTAATAGCTGATTTTCTGCTAAATGAATTTGAAAGCATCGGTTTCTTGTATCGCGGAATCTCCGGATGTAATCATTAACCGATTCGTCTTTTGTCTGTCGCAATGACACTAAATCTACCAAATCAAACTCATAGTCACCGGAGAAAAAATGATCATGAAATTTTTGTTCTAGATCCCCCCATGATGAAATGGAATTAGGAGGTAAAGTGGCATACCATGCAAACGCGGTTCCTATTAGAGATAATGAAAATAAGCGCACGCGAAATGCCTCTGTGTCGGCCAATTCTCCCAATTGTGCTAAGAACTGGCCTATATGTTCACGCGTGTTTTTCCCTTGATCACCCGAAAATTTTGCGAATTCGGGTATTCTAGTTCCCTGTGGGTACGGGTGGTGATCAAATCGGCTATCATAAGGTTTCCGATATGATTGCTCCCCAGGGGCCATGCTTACTCCGAGCTTATCTCGGAACGCTCCGGCTATTTCTTCCCTCACTATATCAATGACAGCCGGTGCAAGACCACCAGTTCTCTGGTCAAACATAGGTGGGGTTGGTTGTATGTTAGTATGTTGTCTTTCCCCCCATTGGTTTGAGCTACGTGGTACGTTTCCATTTGCCCTATATGGCTCATAGGTTTGATCGTTTCTTTCCGGCCTTCTAGGTGGGGCCGAAAAGCTTTCCTGGGCTCTGGATCCTGAATTAATGGGCTGGTGCATTGCATACTGTGATGGGAAGTGTTGCTGGGACGGGCGAGGATTCAGGTAATAATCCTCCTCAAAAGACTCATGCGCGGACTGTCCGGATACGTACCCGGACCGTTCGTGAGTATATGCGGACCGTCCGTCGTTATATGCGGACCGTCCGTCGTTGTATGCGGACCGTCCGACTGGGTAGTTTGGGTTTTGTGTCATATGTGGTGGCTCGGGTGCATGCCTGGGTACTTCATTAAAAATGGGCCCGGTCGTGGCTGGCCCGGATGGTCCGCGATCACGCGCGGACGGTCCGGACATGTGCAGATCGGCTGTTTTGCTGCCGATTTGCGGTTGCTCAGGGTACGTGTCCATCAGCATCCCATAAAGGGGTTGTGACTGGTCGTGACAACCTACAGCCGATGTATTACGCGTATTACCCCCTAATTCTACCTCGTGTGATGGGAAATTTGCAATGCTAGATTTGTCAAATGCACGCGCTAATCTCCTATAGTCGTTTTGCATATCCCCTATGATATTTTGCATTTGCTCACACTGTTCATCTACATAATTCTTAAGAGATTGCAGCTCGTTTGTATTACTTACATTGGGGATGTCTGGCGTGGGTCGCAGTGAAGCCGGATTCGTCGCCCGATGTCGGACGACTTTGTTGTTCATGTCCACTTTGAAGTTGGCCAAGAACCTCGCTTTTGCCTCCTGGATCATCTGCTCCTTGTGCTCCTCAAACTGGGGCTGTTCGTCAGCCACAATGTGTCCCAAGTCGGCTCTATGATGTTGCTTGGGGAAATATCAGAGCTATCCCTTGAACCGGCCATTGAGAGCCGATTTGATAGGTCTAAATATGTTTTCCCCAGCGGAGTCGCCAAAAAGTATGTTGACGCTTTTTCGGAGCGCCAAATACTCAAGAAGAACCGGCGACGGTGCTCTCTGGTCAGGCGCGGACGGTCCGCGGCACAGGGTCGGACGGTCCGCGACCTGGCATGAGGCGGCGGTGCTCTCTGATCAAGCGCGAACGGTCCGCGGCACAAGGCCGGACGGTCCGCGACCTGGTGTAGGAGCTCGGGTTCCCTGCCTGACGGCCGGACGGTCCGCGCGTGCGCAGGGGCGGCGGAAGATCGCCGGCGGCGCCTGGATCTCGCTCCCGGGAGGGACCCCGTCGGGGAGGAGAGATCCTAGGAGTTGTCTAGGCTCGGGCAGGCCGACCTAGACTCCTCTAATCGACGTAGAGTCGAGGAGAGGCGGAGAATTTGGGGATCGAGAGGCTAAACCTAAACTAGACTAGAACTACTCCTAGGATAAAATGCGAAATAGAAGTTGTATTGATTCGATTGATGATTACAAATCGGCCGTGGACCTCTCTTTTTATAGAGGAGGGGGGCTGGACCCTTTACACGACTAGATTCCGAGCTAATTCCGCAAATCTAGCCAACAAACATAGCACAAAACTCGGAACCCTAAACTGCTCTACGCATGCGCGGACCGTCCGGCCCACAGGCGCGGACTGTCCGGACCGCGGACCGTCCGGCCTCAGGGCCGGACCGTCCGCCCGCTCAAAATGGTGCTCAACAAGGTCGTTATGTAGGTCTAAATGAGCTCTAGTTTGCTCTTCACCCTTAACATGTGGAGTCATTCATAGGCACTAAGTTGTCCGCAACAGTTTCCTCTATATATCATTCCTCTATATCCCACTTTTTTCTATCCTCGAACCCTCTAAATCCTAACTCCCGCAACGATTCCATCTAAATTCATCCCTATACATAATACACTATATTTCTAATATATTTTAAATTAGATTTTTTACATATATATTTGTTATTGTCTAAAATGGTACATATATGTTAATTTTGTGTTTAATTCATAATTTAGAGTATAAAAAGATTTGGGGGAAAGAGAGAATACCCTAGATATGAGGGAGAGGAGATTGCTATCTTATAGGGATAGTACAAGAGGGCACCGTTGCAGGCATTGTTGTCCCTATGAGCGTGAAGGGGGCGGTGCTGCAGCAACCACTGCAGCTAGCCTAAGTCTTCATGCTCGCGCATATCTACCTCCTTGATCATGCATATTTCATATAACCCTGGTTAAGTCATTTTAAGTCATCGTTATGGATCGATTTAATGTATTAATGATAGTCAAATTAGAACAATTATAATAAGAAGTTGAGGTGGAGAGGAGAGAAAATGAGAGAGAAGAAGCGAGATGTAAATTTATAGTCGACTTAGACAAAACTAAAAAACTTTGTGAGAAAGATAAGTGGAATCATATATTAATACTGAGGAGCTAACTACTATATGGATGATGGATGGGCTAAGAGGTCGGCTGCAAAGATCCTTACAACTAGCAATCGACTATATTATTAAACTTACTCTTAAGGACAGATTAACGAGCTTAGTGAGTGATATTATAGAGCATCTCCAATAATGCTTTAAATCAGTGTCCTATCTTAAAACACATGACTTAACTCATAAAAGTAGCTCTAGCAACACTCTATTTTATATTTTTATTAAAATATAGGACACATTATTGAGTGAGTCAAAATATTACACCTTGGATTAGTGCTCTATCATCTACATCACTTTCAACTTTTTCTTTGTTAATAATTGTCGGGGACCATAATTAGGGGTACCCTCAAGACTCCTAAATCTCAGCTGGTAACCCCCATCAGCACAAAGCTGCAAAGGCCTGATGGGTGCGATTAAGTCAAGGATCGGTCCATTCAAGGGACGCGATCGCGCCTCGCCCGAGCCCGGCCTCGGGCAAGGGCAGCCGACCCCGGAGGATCTACGTCTCGCCCGAGGACCCCCTCCAGCAACGGACACACCTTCGGCTCGCCCGAGGCCCAGTCTTCACCAAGAAGCAACCTTGGCCAAATCGCCACGCCAACCGACCAAATCGCAGGGGCATTTAATGCAAAGGTGGCCTGACACCTTTATCCTGACGCGCGTCATCCAGTTGACAGAGCCAAAGTGACCGTAGTCACTTCGCCGCTCCACTGACCGGCCTGACAAGGGGGACAGCGTCGCCTGCGCCGCTTTGACTGTTGTGCCACTCGACAGAGTGAGGCTGACAGCAGCCAAGTCCGGCCCTAGGCGCCATGGGAAAGTCCGCTTCGCCCGACCCCAGGGCTCGGACTTGGGCTCAGCCCCGGAAGACGACGAACTCCGCTTCGCCCGACCCCAGGGCTCGGACTCGGGCTCAGCCCCGGAAGACGACAAACTCTGCTTCGTCCGACCCCAGGGCTCGGACTCGGGCTCAGCCCCGGAAGACGACGAACTCCGCTTCGCCCGACCCTAGGGCTCGGACTCGGGCTCAGCCCCGGAAGACGACGAACTCTGCTTCGCCCGACCCCAGGGCTCGGACTCAGGCTCAGCCCCGGAAGACGACGAACTCTGCTTCGCCCGACCCCAGGGCTCGGACTCGGGCTCAGCCCCGAAGGACGACGAACTCCGCTTCGCCCGACCCCAGGGCTCGGACTCAGCCCTGGCATCAGCCGACGGTCTCCACCTCGCCCGACCCAGGGGCTCGGACTCGACCTCGGCCTTGGAAGACAGACTCGACCTCGACCTCGGAGGAGCCTCCACCTCTCCCAACCCAGGGCACGGACCGACCACGTCGACGGGAGGCGCCATCATTACCCTGCCCCAAGCTGACTCAGGCTACGGGGAACAAGACCGGCGTCCCATCTGGCTCGCTCCACTATACGAGTAATGATGGCGCCCCGCACGCTCTATGACGACGGCGGCTCTCAGCCCCCTTACGGAAGCAAGAGGACGTCAGCAAGGACTCGACAGCCCCGACAGCTGTCCTTCCGCCAGGCTCCAGCGCTCCTCCGACAGCCACGACATCACACGAACCGGGTGTCAAAACCTCTCCGGCTACCACGATGGCATGTACTTAGGGCGCTAGCTCTCCTCCGCTAGACACGTTAGCACACTGCTACACCCCCGTTGTACACCTGGATCCTTTCCTTACGCCTATAAAAGGAAGATCCAGGGCCCTCTTATGAGGGTTGGCCGCGCGGGGAAGGACGGGACGGCGCTCGCGTGAGGCCGCTCGCTCCCTCCCGCGCGGACGCTTGTAACTCCCTACTGCAAGCGCACCCGACCTGGGCGCGGGACAAACACGAAGGCCGCGGGATTTCACCTCTCACGCCCGTCTCCCTCCGGCACCTTCCCCCCTTCGCGCTCCGTCTCGCGCCGACCCATCTGGGCTGGGGCACGCGGCGATAATTTACTCGTCGGTCCAGGGACCCCCCGGGTTCGAAACGTCGACAGTTGGCGCGCCAGGTAGGGGCCTGTTGCGTGTTGACGAACAGCTTCCCGTCAAGCTCCAGATGGGCAGTCTCCAGCAACCTTTCCAGCCCGGGACGGTGCTCCGTTTTGGGAATCTTGAGTTCATGTCCCTCGACGGCAGCTACGACATGATACTCCTTCCCCCGCCGCGCGACAGCGACAATGGCGGCCGATAGCCCGCCCGCCGGCGGCAGAATCGACGACGTCTTCCCCACGTGGCGGAAGAACAACATTCGAGCTCACCCCGTCCCCTCCCCCGCCGATGGAGGAGGAGGCGGGGCAACCAAGGCCAAGCAGGAGGCAGCACCTCGTCGGCTGTCGAGCGAGTCGACGGCGCCGGCGCCCCAACGGGGGACACGTCGGGCATCGACCTCGCGTCTGAGACGAAGACGAGCGCCGTCTCCCCGCAACACGCCAACCCCGAGCGAACGGACGATGCCAGCACGCTCGCGAAGGACCTGCTAGGCGTCACCCTCGTACCTGAGACGACGGTGCAGTCAGTCCCTGACGTGACTTCGTCACCGCCCGTCGACCAAGAGGTACCAACCGATTTCCATCTCATGCCTTTTGGATTCAGCCTCGACCCGCCAAGCGACTTCGCTTTGGTGGACGCTCTAGTAGAGGCGAGTCCAAACCCTCTGGGGTATCGTATGTGGTCACCCTGGGACCGGCTGACGGCCGTCTCGACTTACGGGCCCTCGGGGTCCGAGGAAGATGACGAGCCCGACTTCTGTTGGGATTTCTCCGGACTTGGTAACCCCAGCGCCATGCGGGACTTTATGACCGCGTGTGACTACTGCCTTTCCGATTGTTCCGACGGTAGCCGCAGCCTCGGCGACGAGGACTGCAACCCAAGTCGTGAATGTTTCCACGTCGATCTGGGGGGTCCCGACGAAGGCAACCATCTTGGTATGCCGGAGAACGGCGATCTCCCTAGGCATGTGCCTCGCGTTGACATCCTTCGGGAGCTAGCTGTGGTCCCCGTCCCGGTGGGGGGTCATGACCCACAGCTCGAGCAAATCCGCGAGATGCAGGCCAGGCTCGACGAGGGAGCAGGAACACTTGAGCCGATCCGTCGGGACATCGGGCAGGAGTGGGTGGGCCAACCTCCGGTCGGAGAAGTGCGTCATCTACCCCAGGGTATCCAGCACCGCATCGCCGACGATGTCAGGGTAAGGCCGCCACCCACTTCCAGTGGAGTCGGCCAGAACATGGCTGCAACGGCAATGCTTCTCCGCGCGATGCTGGAGCCATCAACCACCGAGGAGCGGCAAATTCAGGGAGAGCTCAAGAATCTCCTGGAGGATGCCGCGGTCCGACGGGTCGAAAGCTCCGCCTCCCGAAGGCAGGGGTACCCCTCGGAACATCGCGTCGCGACTTCCCGATTCATGCATGAAGCCTCGGTCCACACCGGGCGCACGCGCAACACAGCGCCTGCGGCCCCGGGTCGCCTCGACAACGAGCACCATCACTGCAACCATCGGGCCCACCTCGACGAGAGGGTGCGCTGAGGCTACCACCCCAGGCGTGGGGGACGCTGCGACAGCGGGGAGGATCGGAGTCCCTCGCCCGAACCACCCGGTCCGCAGGCTTTCAGCCGCGCCATACGACGGGCGTCGTTCCCGACCCGGTTCCGAACCCCGACTACTATCACAAAGTACTCGGGGGAGACGAGACCGGAACTGTGGCTCGCGGACTACCGGCTGGTCTGCCAACTGGGTGGAACAGACGACGACAACCTCATCATCCGCAACCTCCCCCTGTTCCTCTCCGACACCGCTCGCGCCTGGCTGGAACACCTGCCTCTGGGCAGATCTCCAACTGGGACGACCTGGTCCAAGCCTTCGCCGGCAATTTCCAGGGCACGTACGTGCGCCCTGGAAACTCCTAGGACCTCCGAAGCTGCCGCCAGCAGCTGGGAGAGTCTCTTCGGGACTACATCCGGCGATTCTCGAAGCAGCGCACCGAGCTGCCCAACATCACCGATTCGGATGTCATCGGCGCGTTCCTCGCCGGCACCACCTGTCGCGACCTGGTGAGCAAGCTGGGTCGAAAGACCCCCACCAGGGCGAGCGAGCTGATGGACATCGCCACCAAGTTCGCCTCTGGCCAGGAGGCGGTTGAGGCTATCTTCCGGAAGGACAAGCAGCCCCAGGGCCGCCCACCGGAAGATGCCCCCGAGGCGTCAACTCAGCGCGGCGCCAAGAAGAAAGGCAAGAAGAAGTCGCAAGCGAAACACGACGCCGCCGACGCGGACCTTGTCGCCGCCGCCGAGTACAAGAACCCTCGGAAACCTCCCGGAGGTGCTAACCTCTTCGACAAGATGCTCAAGGAGCCGTGCCTATATCATCAGGGGCCCATTAAGCACACCCTTGAGGAGTGCGCCATGCTTCGACGCCACTTTCACAAGGCCGGGCCACCCGCGGAGGGTGACAGGGCTCGCGACGACGATAAGAAGGAAGATCACCAGGCAGGAGAGTTCCCCGAGGTCCGCGACTGCTTCATGATCTACGGTGGGCAAGTGGCGAACGCCTCGGCTCAGCACCGCAAGCAAGAGCGTCGGGAGGTCTGTTCGGTAAAGGTGGCGGCGCCAGTCTACCTAGACTGGTCCGACAAGCCCATCACCTTCGACCAAGCCGACCACCCCGACCGCGTGCCGAGCCTGGGGAAATACCCGCTCGTTGTCGACCCCGTCATCGGCGACGTTAGGCTCACCAAGGTCCTCATGGACGGAGGCAGCAGCCTCAACATCATCTACGCCGAGACCCTCGGGCTCCTGCGTGTTGATCTGTCCTCGGTCCGGGCAGGCGCTGCGCCTTTCCACGGGATCATCCCCGGGAAGCGCGTCCAGCCCCTCGGACGGCTCGATCTACCCGTCTGCTTTGGGACACCCTCCAACTTCCGAAGGGAGACCCTCACGTTCGAGGTGGTCGGGTTCCGAAGAACCTACCACGCAGTACTGGGGAGGCCATGCTACGCTATGTTCATGGCCGTCCCCAACTACACCTACCTCAAGCTCAAGATGTCGGGCCCCAACGGAGTCATCACCGTCGGCCCCACGTACCGACACGCGTACGAATGCGACGTGGAGTGCGTGGAGTACGCCGAGGCCCTCGCCGAATCCGAGGCCCTCTTCGCCGACCTGGAGAGCCTCTCCAAGGAGGTGCCAGAAGTGAAGCGCCACGTCGGCAACTTCGAGCCAGCGGAGACGGTTAAATCTGTCACCCTCGACCCCAGCAGCGACGCCTCCAAGCAGATCCGGATCGGCTCCGAGCTCGATCCCAAATAGGAAGTAGTGCTCGTCGACTTTCTCTGCGCGAACGCCGACGTTTTCGCGTGGAGTCCCTCGAACATGCCCGGCATCCCGAGGGATGTCGCCGAGCACTCGCTGGATATCAGAGCTGGAGCCCGACCCGTGAAGCAGCCTCTGCGCCGATTCGACAAAGAAAAGCGCAGAGCCATAGGCAAGGAGATCCACAAGCTAATGGCGGCAGGGTTCATCAAAGAGGTATTCCATCCCGAATGGCTTGCCGATCCTGTGCTTGTGAGAAAGAAAGGAGGGAAATGGCGGATGTGTGTAGACTACACTGGTCTAAACAAAGCATGTCCGAAAGTTCCCTACCCTCTGCCTCGCATCGACCAAATCGTGGATTCCACTGCTGGGTGCGAAACCATGTCTTTCCTCGATGCCTACTCGGGGTATCACCAAATTAGGATGAAAGAGTCCGGCCAGCTCGCGACTTCTTTCATCACACCCTTCGGCATGTACTGCTATGTCACCATGCCGTTTGGTTTGAGGAATGCGGGTGCAACGTACCAACGGTGCATGAACCATGTGTTCGGCGATCACATTGGCCGAACGGTCGAGGCCTACGTCGATGACATCATAGTCAAGACAAGGAAAGCCTCCGACCTCCTTTCCGACCTTGAAGTGACATTCTGATGTCTCAAGGCGAAAGGCGTGAAGCTCAATCCCGAGAAGTGTGTCTTCGGGGTTCCCCGAGGCATGCTCTTGGGGTTCATCGTCTCCGAGCGGGGCATCGAGGCCAACCCGGAGAAGATCGCGGCCATCACCAGCATGGGGCCCATCAAGGACTTGAAAGGCGTACAGAGAGTCACGGGATGCCTTGCGGCTCTGAGCCGTTTCATCTCGCGCCTCGGCGAAAGAGGCCTGCCTTTGTACCGCCTCTTAAGGAAGGTTGAGTGCTTCACTTGGACCCCTGAGGCCGAGGAAGCCCTCGGGAACCTGAAGGCGCTCCTCACGAACGCGCCCATCTTGGTGCCTCCCGCTACCGGAGAAGCCCTCTTGATCTACGTCGCCGCGACCACTCGGGTGGTCAGCGCCGCGATTGTGGTTGAGAGACGAGAAGAGGGGCATACATTGCCCGTCCAGAGGCCAGTCTACTTCATCAGCGAGGTACTGTCCGAGACCAAGATACGCTACCCACAAATTCAGAAGCTGCTGTACGCGGTGATCCTGACGCGGCGGAAGTTGCGACACTACTTCGAGTCTCATCCGGTAACTGTGGTGTCATCCTTCCCCCTGGGGGAGATCATCCAGTGCCGAGAGGCCTCGGGTAGAATTGCAAAGTGGGCGGTGGAAATCATGGGCGAAACGATCTCGTTCGCCCCTCGAAAGGCCATCAAGTCCCAGGTCTTGGCGGACTTCGTGGTTGAATGGGTCGACACCCAGCTCCCAACAGCTCCGATCCAACCGGAACTCTGGACCATGTTCTTCGACGGGTCCCTGATGAAGACAGGAGCAGGCCTGCTCTTCATCTCACCCCTCGGGAAGCACCTACACTACGTGCTGCGCCTCCACTTCCCGGTGCCCAACAATGTGGCTGAGTACGAGGCTCTGGTCAACGGGTTGCGCATCGCCATCGAGCTGGGGGTCCGACGCCTCGACGTTCGCGGTGACTCGCAGCTCGTCATCGACCAAGTCATGAAGAACTCCCACTGCCGCGACCCGAAGATGGAAGCCTACTGCGATGAGGTTCGGCGCCTGGAAGACAAGTTCTACGGGCTCGAGCTCAACCACGTCGCCCGGCGCTACAACGAGACTACAGACGAGCTGGCTAAAATAGCCTCGGGGCGAACAACGGTTCCCCCGGACGTCTTCTCCCGAGACCTGCATCAACCCTCCGTCAAGACCGACGACACGCCCGAGCCCGAGGCACCCTCGGCCCAGCCCGAGGCACCCTCGGCCCCCGAGGGTGAGGCACTACGCATCAAGGAGGAGCGGAGCGGGGTCACGCCTAATCGAAACTGGCAGACCCCGTACCTGCAATATCTCCACCGAGGAGAGCTACCCCTCGACCGAGCCGAAGCTCGGTGGTTGGCGCGGCGCGCCAAGTCATTTGTCTTGCTGGGAGACGGGAAGGAACTCTACCACCGCAGCCCCTCAGGCATCCTCCAGCGATGCATTTCCATCGCCGAAGGCTAGGAGCTCCTACAAGAGATACACTCAGGGGCTTGCGGCCATCACGCAGCACCTCGAGCCCTTCTTGGAAACGCCTTCTAACAAGGTTTCTACTGGCCTACGACGGTGGCCGACGCCACAAGAATTGTCCGCACCTACGAAGGGTGTCAGTTCTACGCAAGGCAGACCCACCTGCCCGCTTAGGCCCTGCAGATGATACCCATCACCTGGCCTTTTGCTGTGTGGGGTCTGGACCTCGTCGGCCCCTTGCAGAAGGCACCCGGGGGCTACACGCACCTGTTGGTCGCCATCGACAAATTCTCCAAGTGGATCGAGGTCCGACCCCTAAACAGCATCAGGTCCGAACAGGCGGTGGCGTTCTTCACCAACATCATCCATCGCTTTGGGGTCCCGAACTCCATCATCACCGACAACGGCACCCAGTTCACCGGCAGAAAGTTCCTGGACTTCTGTGAGGATCACCACATCCGGGTGGACTGGGCCGTCGTGGCTCACCCCATGACGAATGGGCAAGTAGAGCGTGCCAACGGCATGATCCTGCAAGGACTCAAGCCGTGGATCTACAACGACCTCAACAAGTTCGGCAAGCGATGGATGAAGGAACTCCCCTCGGTGGTCTGGAGTCTGAGGACAACGCCGAGCCGAGCCACGGGCTTCACGCCGTTCTTTCTAGTCTATGGGGCCGAGGCCATCTTGCCCACAGACTTAGAATACGGTTCCCCGAGGACGAGGGCCTACGCCGACCAAAGCAATCAAGCTAATCGAGAAGACTCACTGGACCAGCTGGAAGAGGCTCGGGACATGGCCTTACTACACTCGGCGCGGTACCAGCAGTCACTGCGACGCTACCACGCCCGAGGGGTTCGGTCCCGAGACCTCCAGGTGGGCGACCTGGTGCTTCGGCTGCGACAAGACGCCCGAGGGCGGCACAAGCTCACGCCTCCCTGGGAAGGGCCGTTCGTCATCGCCAAAGTTCTGAAGCCCGGAGCGTACAAGCTGGCCAACAGTCAGGGCGAGGTCTACAGCAACGCTTGGAACATCCAACAGCTACGTCGCTTCTACCCTTAAGATGCTTTCAAGTTGTTCGTATACCTCGTTCCCACGCAAAGTTTAGTCATCAAGGAAGGGTCAGCCTTGCCTCGGCAAAGCCCGACCCTCCCTCGGGGGCTAAAAGGGGGGAACCCCCTCTGTGTCAAAATTTTCCTCGGAAAAAGATCTTTTCTGCCAGAATGTCTTTCGTGCTTTCCGACTACTTCGAAAGTGGATCCTGAAAACGACGGAGTACACGTAAGCAGCCAAGGCTGACCGAGCCAAGGGATTCCTACGCCTCCGGGATATGGATACCTCACTCATCACCTTCTGCGATAAGTAACTCGCGCTCGGATAGGTGATTCTGCGGACCGAACAAGTCTTCACGCTCGAAAGCTCCCCTACCGAAACGATTCTTCGGGCCTTCTCGACTGCGTCGGTGACAGAACCCTATGGACGAGTAAGAGTGCGCGTAAGCGGCAAGGCTAACCGAGCCGAGGGATTCCTACGCCTCCGGGATACGGATACCTCACTCATCACCTTCCGTGAAAAGTAACTCTCGCTCGCACAAACAATTCTGTTACCGACAAATAAGTCCAGATACTCGAAACAAGGGGAAAAGAAACGCAGCTTTACAACACGACGATGGTGTGATCGGGCCTTGGCGGCCGCAGAAAACACACACTACAAGATAATCCGATCCTGCAGGCTCGGATCTTGACAATTGAAGGGAGCAGCAGCACCCTCGGCGTCAACTACACCTTCGGCGAGGTCCGACCTAGCCTCGAACGGCGACGCGGTCGGAGGATCTCCACCCCGAAGGACGACATCAGCACCACGCCCGGGCCATTGCCGCCAGGGTCTTCTCCAGGAATCTGGCTCGAGCAGACGGCTCGGCCGGCCACCCCGAGGCCTCGGCCAGCTGTCCCCCGAAGGCATCAGCCCGGCCTGTGGCCTCGGCAATTCAACTCCGGCGTCGATCCCGCCAGTGGACGACCCGGCCAGGCTCTGGCCGACCAAGTCTTCTTTTCGAGCCAACTCAGCCTCTGTCCGTGCTCACACCGCTACCTTCGGCTTCGGCTCATCGAAGAGCAGCCGAGGGTTCATTTAAATAAGCAAGAGAAGCCTCGTACAGCAAGGCCGACCGAGCCGAGGGACTCCTACGCCTCCGGGATACGGATACCTCACTCGTCACCTTTGCACGAGGCAACTCACGCTTGGTGAAGCGGTTCAGATAGCCGACAGGCGAGTCTTAGTGCTCGAAATGAGGAAAAAACACGGCTCCGCGCCAAAAATACATACATGTTCAGGCCCCGACAGCCGCAATGAACAAAAGACCGGCGTTCAAGGTGCCATTACAAACGGAACTCCGGTTCCGTCCCCGCGGGTATGAACAACCTTCACACCGGGGAGCCTGCGGGGCGGCAAGTTCCGGGCGACTCGCCAGCGACCTCTGCAGCAGCAGCTATGGTCCCAGGACGGACGCAGCCACCGGAAGGCTCTCGTTCGCGTCCCCGCTCAAGGGACGCGAACCAGACATCAAAGCCAAAGAGCCGGAGGCCGGCCCGTAGGCGGCGCTGACGGCCTCGATGGTGGGGAAGCTTCCCCCGGCTGCCACCGCGTCAGCACCGATGGCGGCGTCCGCCTCTCCACCAATGCCGCACCGGCGAACGCGGGCCACTCCAAAGCGCACCGGCAGGTCCTCGCTCTCGTCCTCGCCACGAAAGCAGGGAAGAGGACGGAATGTTGCATCTTAGCTGGGCAGCAATAGTTCGCCTTCCCCGGCATGGCTGGAGGACGCCTCCTCCGCAGAGCTGGAGGATGGTTTCCACCACCAGAAGCTGGAAGAGGAGGTGGCCAGCCGACCCGTGCGGGAGGTAGAGCCCCAGCTCGCCTCGCCCTCCGCCCCAGCAAGGATGATAAACATCCTTGAAGCTGAGGGAGGGGCGGGGGCCGCAGCCCAGCTTGCTCCTCCCCATCTAGGGGCTGGTGGTCACCGTCTTGGGTGACCACCGGCGAGGGGATGCGGCCGGGCCGCGTGATGAAAATCCTTGAAGCCGAACGATGGCTGAAAGGTACCAACTTCCACGAAGTTGCGTTCCTCCAACGACAAGGCGGAAGGATTGTGGGTGTTCCCCATCCGGGGGCTCGGAAGGTGGAAAGACACGATGCATAAGGGAGCGCGAAGACATGGTCGCCTTTCAAGGGGGTCACCCCCCTTTTAAAGGCGACTCTCCCTACTTGCGTCCCCAGCCGTCGCGGGCTGAGTCTTCTCCAACATGCTCCAAGGTCCTCCTCCTACGGCGCGGGGGCTGGGTCCCACGCGTCATGCAGGCTGGCCCAGAGCAGAAGAAGCCAAACCGCCGCGCGCGGTGCGTGCAACTGCCCAGCGGTTACGAGCATTCCTCCACTTTCGCCTAGACCGGCGGGTGAAAGGGCGGACAGCCATGCAGTCGGCATGCAACCGCGCCAAGTGGGCGCACCGCTTCGACTCCAACGCGCCCAGCATGGAGGCCCAGGCCCACACGTCACGAAACCGGCGCGCCAGTTGCTACGTACGAGCAGCCGCCCCGCCCCTTGCGCCACTACCGCGCCTCCTCGACTGCGGAACTGGTACCGCGACTCGAGGCAACCCTGCGTATGACCCAACAGTGCCAGCCAGGCGCATCGGTCACGGGCCAGTCAGCCGCGGGAGAAGGCGCGATGGTCGATGCGGCAAAAAATGGGCCGGCAGTAATGGCGGTGGCAGGCGGGCAGAAGCAGCGGTCACGTCGTCAGCCAAGCTCACGTCACCTCGTGGGACAGCGAGAGAACCCTCTCTCACGGCGTGAAGACGACGCGTCCGTGCTCCGTTCCTCGAACGGCCCGCGCACGCGCAATGGCTGCCCCGCGAACCACTCGCCACGTCGCATTAACTCCGCGGCGGGGCAGGCGGCGCCTCAGGCAAGAGAAATGAGCGGCGCTTCGCCTTCGCCATAATGACCGCGTCAAAAAAAAAGGTACGCCATGTCATTCGATTTCGTATCATTTTCCCCTTTCTCTCTCTTACAACAGGGACCGGGAAAGGGGGATACCCCGAAAAGGATCCTTCTTCGTGAAGGAAACAGGCCCCGAGCCTCCCTACTGATTAGAGGTTCAAAGGCTGGCCCCTCGGAGGGGTTTAACAGCCGCCTCAGAGCGCTTGGGCTCCGCACCCACTACTGGTCAGAGGTTCCGAGACCAGCGGGAACGATCTTGTAACGGAATCCCATCAGAGGGAGGCATCGAGCCCTCGGACCCCGTCGAAAGGGGACCGGGTCCGACAGATCACCCGCAGGTACTTTTGGAGCGCGCCTCCGGGCCTCTAGCCGACCCCTAACAAATGGGGCACGGGCGTCCACTCGGATTACCCGTCAGCAGCTCGCTGGAGACACCATGTTCGGCGCCCTCCAAGGGCAACATGGCACTTTCCCCCCCCCCCCTCCTCCTTGCGGAAAGGCGACGCAGGGGCGTATGTAAAAAAGTCGAGTCTATCCTTGACCGTCCTCTCGCCCTGTGCAGAGGCTCGGGGGCTGCTCTCGCAAACCCAGCTCTGGCCAAACCGTTGACAGCGTCAACATACCAGCCCGAGAACTTGGGACCCGACCGTGCACCCGGGCTACGGCCAGCTCGCATGAGGGAACGACCAGACCGGCCGAAACATTGCAAAATGCATTAAGACCTCGAAGGAGTCAAACCACTCCTCCGAGGCCTCGGGGGCTACACCCGGCGGGTGCGCTCGCGCGCACCCACCGGAACAAGACGCAACCGAGAAAGGCTGGTCCCCTTGCAAAAAAGTGCGACAAAAGCCTCCAAGCGAGTATTAACACTCCCTTCGAGGCTCGGGGGCTACTGTCGGGAACCATAATTAGGGGTACCCTCAAGACTCCTAAATCTTAGCTGGTAACCCCCATCAGCACAAAGCTGCAAAGGCCTGATGGGTGCGATTAAGTCAAGGATCGGTCCATTCAAGGGACGCGATCGCGCCTCGCCCGAGCCCAGCCTCGGGCAAGGGCAGCCGACCCCGGAGGATCTACGTCTCGCCCGAGGACCCCCTCCAGCAACGGACACACCTTCGGCTCGCCCGAGGCCCAGTCTTCACCAAGAAGCAACCTTGGCCAAATCGCCACGCCAACCGACCAAATCGCAGGGGCATTTAATGCAAAGGTGGCCTGACACCTTTATCCTGACGCGTGTCCTCCAGTTGACAGAGCCGAAGTGACCGTAGTCACTTCGCCGCTCCACTGACCGGCCTGACAAGGGGACAGCGTCGCCTGCGCCGCTCTGACTGTTGTGCCACTCGACAGAGTGAGGCTGACAGCAGCCAAGTCCGCCCCTAGGCGCCATGGGAAACTTCGCTTCGCCTGACCCCAGGGCTCGGACTCGGGCTCAGCCCCTGAAGACGACGAACTCTGCTTCGCCCGACCACAGGGCTCGGACTCGGGCTCAGCCCCGGAAGACGACGAACTCCGCTTCGCCCGACCCTAGGGCTCGGACTCGGGCTCAGCCCAAGAAGACGACGAACTCTGCTTCGCCCGACCCCAGGGCTCGGACTCGGGCTCAGCCCCGGAAGACGACGAACTCCGCTTCGCCCGACCCCAGGGCTCGGACTCGGGCTCAGCCCCGAAGGACGACAAACTCCGCTTCGCCCGACCCCAGGGCTCGGACTCAGCCCTGGCATCAGCCGACGGTCTCCGCCTCGCACGACCCAGGGGCTCGGACTCGACCTCGGCCTTGGAAGACAAACTCGACCTCGACCTCGGAGGAGCCTCCACCTCGCCCAACCCAGGGCACGGACCGACCACGTCGACAGGAGGAGCCATCATTACCCTGCCCCAAGCTGACTCAGGCTACGGGGAACAAGACCGGCGTCCCATCTGGCTCGCTCCACTATACGAGTAATGATGGCGCCCCGCACGCTCTATGACGACGGCGGCTCTCAGCCCCCTTACGGAAGCAAGAGGACGTCAGCAAGGACTCGACAGCCCCGACAGTTGTCCTTCCGCCAGGCTCCGGCGCTCCACCGACGACCACGACATCACACGAACCGGGTGCCAAAACCTCTCCGGCTGCCACGATGGCATGTACTTAGGGCGCTAGCTCTCCTCCGCTAGACACGTTAGCACACTGCTACACCCCCATTGTACACCTGGATCCTTTCCTTACGCCTATAAAAGGAAGATCCAGGGCCCTCTTACGAGGGTTGGCCGCGCGGGGAAGGACGGGACGGCGCTCGCGTGAGGCCGCTCGCTCGCTCCCGCGCGGACGCTTGTAACCCCCTACTGCAAGCGCACCCGACCTGGGCGCGGGACAAACACGAAGGCCGCGGGATTTCACCTCTCACGCCCGTCTCCCTCCGGCACCTTCCCCCTTCGCGCTCCGTCTCGCGTCGACCCATCTGGGCTGGGGCACGTGGCGATAATTTACTCGTCGGTCCAGGGACCCCCGGGTTCAAAACGCCAACAATAATATAATCTGTTTCTAAAATACATAATTTATGGCTCAAGAGCTTAATTTATTTTTAGTGTACTAAACATTCTAAATAATATAGTATTTTAAGTTTTAGACATAGTTTTGAAACATCTTATCAGAGATGCTCACCGGTAGGGATGGCAATTTTACCCGCGGGTTCGGATATCCGACCCATCGGGTTCGGGTACGAATTTATACCCGTGGGTCTTGTCCGTGCCCGACCCATGATAAATCGGGTCGGGTACAGATATTTTTTGTCGCACACGGGGTTACCCATGGATATCCGTAAAAACTAAAAAACTAGTGAGCATGTATCATTAAGACTTGAAGTGTTCCCGTATTATATTCTGTATGCCTGTGTTGATGCATAATTCATGAAGAATTGTTTGAAGTGTTCCATGTACGCATAAGTTTTCTAGAATTTTTGCTGATTATGATTATATTTTCTGGAACTTTTCTGTATTGTTTTTAGATATATATATACCCGTGGGTATCCGATACCCGCCCAATACCCGACGAGTACGGACATGAGTACAATTTTTTATCCGCGGGTACAGTTGCGGGCGGGTATGACTAATACCCGTGAGTATGGTCGTGAACGGGTATTTATTATACCCAGCCCGAATCCGACCCGTTGCCATCCCTACTCGCCGGTGCCTCTTCCCCAACCAAGCTTCCACGCTGTTGAGTTCCATTTTGAGCGGGCGGACGGTCCGGCCCTGAGGCCGGACGGTCCGCGGTCCGGACAGTCCGCGCCTGTGGGCCGGACAGTCCGCGCCTGTGGGCCGGACAGTCCACGCATGCGCAGAGCAGTTTAGGGTTCCGAGTTTTGTGCTATGTTTGTTGGCTAGATTTGCGGAATTAGCTCGGAATCCAGTCGTGTAAAGGGTCCAGCCCCCCTCCTCTATAAAAAGAGAGGTCTACGGCCGATTTGTAATCATCAATCGAATCAATACAACTTCTATTCCGCATTTTATCCTAGGAGTAGTTCTAGTCTAGTTTAGGTTTAGCCCCTCGATCCCCAAATTCTCCGCCTCTCCTCGACTCTACGTCGATTAGAGGAGTCTAGGTCGGCCTGCCCGAGCCTAGACAACCCCTAGGATCTCTCCTCCCCGACGGGGTCCCTCCCGGGAGCGAGATCCAGGCGCCGCCGGCGATCTTCCACCGCCCCTGCGCACGCGCGGACCGTCCGGCCCCAGGGTGCGGACCGTCTGGCTGTCAGGCAGGATACCTTAGCCCCTTCGCCAGGTCGCGGACCGTCCGGCCCCAGGCCGCGGACCGTCCGCGCCTGACCAGAGAGCACTGCAGCCGGTTCTTCTTGAGTATTTGGCGCTCCGAAAAAGCGTCAACATACTTTTTGGCGACTCCGCTGGGGAACACAAATACAGAGTCATCAAATCGGCCCTCAATGGCCGGTTCAAGGGATAGCTCTGATATTTCCCCAAGCAACATCATAGAGCCGACTTGGGACACATTGTCGGCTGACGAACAGCTCCAGTTTGAGGAGCACAAGGAGCAGATGATCCAGGAGGCAAAAGCGAGGTTCTTGGCCAACTTCAAAGTGGACAGGAACAACAAAGTCGTCCGACATCGGGCGATGGATCCAGCTTCACTGCGACCCACGCCAGACATCCCCAATGTAAGTAATACAGACGAGTTGCAATCTCTTAAGAATTATGTAGATGAACAGCGTGAGCAAATGCAAAATATCATAGGGGATATGCAAAACGACTATAGGAGATTAGCGCGTGCATTTGACAAATCTAGCATTGCAAATTTCCCATCACACGAAGTAGAATTAGGGGGTAATACGCGTAATACATCGGCTGTAGGTTGTCACGACCAGTCACAACCCCTTTATGGGATGCCGATGGACACGTACTCTGAGCAACCGCAAATCGGCAGCAAAACAGTCGATCTGCACATGTCCGGACCGTCCGCGCGTGATCGCGGACCGTCCGGGCCAGTCATGGCCGGGCCCATTTTTAATGAGGTACCCAGACATGCACCCGAGCCACCACATATGACACAGAACCCAAACTACCCAGTCGGACGGTCCGCATACAACGACGGACGGTCCGCATATAATCACGGACGGTCCGAGTACATAGCCGGACAGTCCGCGCATGAGTCTTTTGAGGAGGATTATAACCTGAATCCTCGCCCGTCCCAGCAACACTTCCCATCACACTATGCAATGCACCAGTCCATTAATTCAGGATCCAGAGCCCAGGAAAGCTTTCCGGCCCCACCTAGAAGGCCGGAAAGAAACGATCAAACCTATGAGCCATATAGGGCAAATGGAAATGCACCACGTAGCTCAAACCAACGGGGGGAACGACAACATACTAACATGCAACCAAACCCGCCTATGTTTGACCAGAGAGCTGGTGGTCTTGCACCGGCTGCCATTGATATAGTGAGGGAAGAAATAGCCGGGGCGTTCCGAGATAAGCTCGGAGTAAGCATGATCCCTGGGGGACAATCATATCGGAAACCTTATGACAGTCGATTTGATCACCACCCGTACCCACAGGGAACTAGAATACCCGAATTCGCAAAATTTTCGGGTGATCAAGGGAAAAACACACGCGAACATATAGGCCAGTTCTTAGCACAATTGGGAGAATTGGCCGACACAGAGGCATTTCGCGTATGTTTATTTTCATTATCGCTAACAGGAACCGCGTTTGCATGGTATGCCACTTTACCTCCTAATTCCATTTCATCATGGGGGGATTTAGAACAAAAATTTCATGATCATTTTTTCTCCGGTGACTATGAGTTGGATTTGGTAGATTTAGTGTCGTTGCGACAGACAAAAGATGAATCAGTTAATGATTACATCCAGAGATTCTGAGATACAAGAAACCGATGCTTTCAAATTCATTTAGCAGAGAAACAGCTAGTAGGATTAGCCTTTAATGGTCTGCGATATTATTTAAAAGAAAGATTAGAATGCATCCAATTTTTTACACCTAGCACAGTTACACCAGAGAGCTTTGGCTTGCGAAAGCCGGAGCAAAGAAACTGCTAAAACAATGTGTCACAACGTACACATAGTAGAATGCGACCAAAGTAGCTCAGATGACGAATCAGCAGAAGTGTACGCTGCTGAAATGGTTTGGCCAAAACAGGCCAAATCTTCGGCTTGTTCCTCCTTACAACCAGTTCAAAAGAAATGGCAAGAGGAGGTTAAGTTTACATTTAATGTTGGTAAGTGTGATAGAATATTTGACGAATTACTCAAAAATGGCAATATTAAAATAAATCACATTGTTCCATCCGCCGACGAGCTAAAACGTCGTGCGTACTGCAAGTGGCATAACTCATTTTCTCATGCCACTAATGATTGTAATGTATTTCGGCGACAGATTCAATCGGCCATTAACGAAGGACGATTGAAATTTTAGGAAATGCAGGTGGATACAGAGCCCTTTCCGATGAACATGATTGACTTCGAGGGCAAGAAAGTCCTGGTTCGGCCAAATACAGCCGATAAAGGCAAAGGCAAGGAAACAATCATCGGCAATGCTAAAAAGACCGATGCGGATTGTAAAGTTTCTTGCAGGAAAGTGGTGGCCGAGAAGACTCTCGATGGAGGGGAGACCCTGAAGGTGACCATCACAGCCTCTAGCACTGGGGGGCAAGCGCAGACAGGGAGACAGTTGCGGGAACCCGTGCTGCGCATCACGGACAGTCCGCCGTCCCGACGCGGACGGTCCGACGCTTCTCCGGACGGTCCGGAGGACTCTGGCGGACGGTCCGGCCATGCTCAGGACTCGCAGCGACCACGTACCTTCAAACCACGACGACCAGAGATAGGTACGTGGAAAACAAATACATTTAAAGCAGCTGGTCGGCTGATCAAGCCTGGCCCGACTTTCGATCAATTGTTGTCTAAATATGTGAAAAAGAAGGCCGGCCCCAGTGACCGGCCGCCGAAGCAACCCCGCTCACCCATTCATGAGCAACGTCAGGTCAGGTCGATTGGACCACCTCACCAATCGGAAGAAATGAAAGGTCCTATTGTACAATTGAGACCTAACATGCCGACATGGACCCCTCCACCTCCTTATCCATCTATGTCACATCCATACACATACTTACTTCCACCATATGTCCCAAATCAAATGTGGGGCATGCCACCATATCCATTTGGGATGCCACAGTACCCCGCCTGGGGGGCACCCCAAACATCCGTTTTTGATAGGTTGGCGCCGCCAGTGCAAGACCGATTGAGCGCTGCTGAATCCGGTCACCAGGCACAGGCCCAACAAAATTGCCAGACTACTCGGCCTCCTAGGCCGACCAATCCGGCAGGGGGGGCATATGCCTGTAGCAACTCAAAGAACAACGAAAAAGGATATCATCAAAATAGGCACTACAGATGTTGTCATACAGGGAGACAATAAAGGGTCGGTGATATTTGGTGAATTGGCCAACACAACCAAAAAGGATACGACTACCATCAAAATAGCCGATCCAAAATACTCCATGCCTCGATGGTGCCCAGCGGGATTGACACGGTCCCAAAAGAGAAAATTACAGCGCCTAAGAGTGAAGGAGAGCCAGGAGAAAGAGGCGGAAAAGATATTCAATGACACACATCCACTATACCCGCCACCGCAAAAGAAATGGAGACCAAAGGCCATTGAGGAAAAACAAACGACCACAGAAATAGAAGATCAAACAACACCTGCGCAGACCTTGCAGGTATGGCAGATAGCACGGCCAGCAAGACTGGACAATCTGCACCAGGCGCGGACCGTCCGGCCTCTGCGCGCGGACCGTCCGTCCTTCACCAGGAAGCGTCTGGACAATCTGCACCAGGCGCGGACCGTCCGGCCTCTACGCGCGGACCGTCCGGCCTTCGCCAGGAAGCGTCTGGACAACCTGCACCAGGCGCGGACCGTCCGGCCCCCGCGCGCAGACCGTCCGTCGTTCACCAGGAAGCCTCCAACGACACGACAACATCAATGGAGGAGGACGACCTGCTGGGAGAAGACCTGGTCGACTACGAGGCTTCTCCAGAACGCCCAGGTATGGATGTAAATATTATTACATTTTCCACCGATTGTACTATTATAGGCGACGATGAACCTGTTGTTGCCCAGTTTGATTTTGGTCCTAAAGAAGCCGCCTTTACTAAACCAAAGGAATCGGTAAATCATTTAAAGCCGCTCTTCGTGCACGGTCACATTGATGGGATACCGATTGCTAAGATGTTGGTAGACGGAGGGGCGGCTGTAAATCTAATGCCTTATTCATTATACAGAAAATTAGGTAAACAAGATGACGAACTTGTCAAGACCAACATAACCCTCAGCGGTGTTGGAACTGATAGTTCGATCAAAGCCAGGGGAGTCACGTCCGTTGAATTAACCATCGGGACTAAGACCCTTGCTGCTGCATTCTTCGTCGCTGATGTAGAAGATGATTACAGTTTAATTCTAGGCAGAGATTGGATTCACGCCAATCAATGTATACCTTCTACATTACATCAAATGCTAATACAATGGGTAGGCGATGACATAGAACAAGTACATGCTGATGTATCGGCCTGCATCGCTGTGGCCGATGCCCCTGTACTCTGGACTTATGAGACTGCTACATGTCTCACATGAGTAGATTTTTCTGATTATCAATTCATAAGTATAGATAAGAAAGGCTTCATTCCTGTAATGCTAGAGCCGATGGAGAATCGGCTAAATCCTAAATAAAGTTTAAATGATGAATACACACAAAATTCATGAGTCTCTGGCCACGGACAGTTCGGCTTCCAAGGCCGGATGGTCTGGTCTTTCACAAAAGGGTTCGGACTTTAAGACCGAACATATATCACAGCAAAAGGACAGTATTACGGATGATCCGGTCCCCAAGACCGGAGAGTCCGCCGTCACACAAAGATCTTCTAATTCCTCTGTGGGGAACATGATAGAGGAATTCAGAGATCTTGATAAACTAGGACAGGGGTTTACATCGGTCGATCCTTTGGAGGAGATTGACATAGGAGATGGTAAAACTCCAAGGCCGACTTTTGTAAACAAGACCCTGGAGACCGATCCTAGAGATGAGATGATCGGTCTATTGAAGGAATATTCAGATTGCTTTGCTTGGAATTATATTGAGATGCCTGGATTAAGCCGAGAGATCGTAGAGCATCGGCTGCCTATTAAATCTGGTTTCAGACCTTTCAAGCAAAGAGCTAGAACATTTCGTCCAGGTCTTCTCCCACGCATCAAGGACGAAATCCACCGGCTGCTAGAAGCTGATTTTATCAGACCTTGCAGATACGCAGAGTGGGTCTCCAATATTGTGCCGGTGGAGAAGAAGGAGTCAGGTAAACTTAGAGTATGCATTGATTTTCGCAATTTAAATAGAGCAACTCCTAAAGACGAATACCCCATGCCCATAGCCGACACATTAATCAATAATGCATCAGGAAATAGAATTATTAGCTTCCTTGATGGTAATGCCGGATATAATCAGATTTTCATGGCCAAAGAAGATGCGTCTAAAACGGCCTTTATATGTCCAGGCTTCATTGGTTTATTTGAGTGGGTTGTCATGACATTTGGTCTGAAAAATGCTGGTGCTACTTATCAGAGGGCTATGAATTTGATCTTCCATGAATTGTTAGGAAACACTGTGGAAGTTTACATTGATGATATTAGTCAAATCGGCTGAGTTTAGTTCTCATATAGCTGATTTGCGCAAAGCCTTTGATAAAATGCGTCAGTATGGTTTGAAAATGAACCCACGAAAATGTGCTTTTGGAGTGTCGGCTGGTAAGTTTTTAGGATTTGTCATACATGAACATGGTATAGAGATAGACCCTGACCGAATCAAGTCTATTCGGAATGTGGGACCTCCGACCTGTAAGGTCGAGGTACAGATGTTTCTCGGCAAGGTGAATTATTTACAAAGGTTTATTTCTAACCTAGCCGGGAAGATTGATGCGTTCACCCCTATTCTTCGGCTTAAGAATGATGCCGAATTCGCTTGGGGGCAGAACAGCAAGAAGCATTTGATCTCATCAAAAAATACTTATCTTCGGCTCCCATATTAAAAGCACCACGAGCAGGGGTACCATTCCGATTATACATCGCAGCTGAGGATAAGGTCATTGGGGCTGTTCTGACACAAGAAACTGAGGGGAAGGAGCATGTGGTGACATATCTAAGCCGAAGGTTGGTGGATGCTGAAACAAGGTACAGTTTTATTGAAAAGTTATGCTTATGCTTGTTTTTTGCATGCACCAAATGTAGATGTTATTTACTGTCTAGTCATTGCACTGTTTCTGGTCAAGCCGATGTGATCAAATACATGTTGCATAACCCAATTATGAGTGGTAGAATTGGTAAGTGGGCTTATGCACTCATAGAATATGACTTGGCCTATGAACCATTGAAATCTATGAAAGGCCAAGTCATAGCGGATTTCATTGTAGAACATCGGGTTAATGATATTCATGAACTAGACATGTCATACCTCACTATTACTCCTTGGACTTTATATTTTGATGGATCGGTTTGCAATGAAGGGCAAGGAATTGGCATTGTGCTTGTTTCATCAAGTAATGTCTCCTTTGACTTCTCTAGCCGATTGAAAACTTATTGCACTAATAATCAAGCTGAATATGAGGCCCTCCTATTCGGCTTAGAACTTTTAAATGGTATGGGAGTAAAACATGTAAAGGTATTTGGTGATTCTCAGCTGGTTGTCCAACAAGTGTTAGAAGAATATCAATGTTTTGATGGTACTCTAAATAGTTACCTTGAGAAATGTTGGAGCATAATTCATTCTTTTGACGAATTCAGTATTCGGCATATCTCTAGAGTTGATAATCATAGAGCTAACGATTTGGCACAAGATGCATCAGGTTATCAGATAAAGAGAGGGAAGTTTCACAAAACTGAAAATTTGATAACCAGTGCAGAGCCAAATTCCCAGGTCGCGGACTGTCCGCGTGATGGCGCCGGACCGTCCGGGGTTACCAGAAATGTTCTCTTAATTGATTCGGCTGACGGTGAAGCCGATGCAAGAGATTGGAGGACACCTATACTTAATTATTTACGAAATCCCAATATCAAAACAGATAAGAACATTCGGCGAACAGCTTTCAAGTATGTTTTGATGAGTGACGAACTTTACCATCGAACAGTCAATGACATCCTGCTTAAGTGCTTGGGCCCAGATGATGCTATATTAGCCATGGCCGAAGTACATGAAGGGATTTGTGGTACTCATCAATCAGCTCCAAAGATGAAGTGGTTGTTGCGAAGGTCCGGTTTTTATTGGCCTAGTATGATAGCTGATTGTTCCAAGTACTACAAGGGTTGCCAAGTGTGTCAAAAGTTCGGCGACCTACAGTTGGTCCCTGCAGCCGAATTACATCCTATCATCAAGCCTTGGCCGTTCAGAGGATGGGGATTAGACTTTATTGGAGAAATCCATCCTTCATCATCAAAGGGACATCGGTTTGTGTTAGTTGCCACTGACTACTTCACCAAATGGACTGAAGCCGTTGCTCTAAAGAACATGACACACAAGGAGGTAATCGAGTTTATAACTGAGCATATTATTCATAGATTCGACATTCCCCAGACCTTAACTACAGATCAAGGTACTTCTTTTATGTCAAAGGAGGTACGTGAATTTGCTGAATTATACAAAATTAAGCTGCTTAATTCATCTCCATATTATGCTCAGGCCAATAGTCAGGCCGAGTCTAGCAATAGGACATTGATTAATTTGATAAAAAAGAAAATATCTGATAATCCTAAACATTGGCATAAGATTTTGTCTGAAGCTTTATGGGCTCATAGGATATCTAAACATAGGGCTACTAAAGTATCTCCTTTTGAGCTTGTCTATGGGCAGGAAGCAGTGTTGCCTGTGGAAATAAGTTTGAATGCTGTCAGGTTCGCCAAACAAAATGATCTAAGTGCTACTGATTATTATGATTCAATGATTGATAATATTGATGAGGTGATCGACAAGAGGATGATAGCTTTGGGAGCAATAGAAAAGGACAAGATCATGGTAGCCAGGGCCTACAACAAGAAGGTCAAAGCAAAATCATTTCAAGTAGGGGACCTGGTGTGGAAGACCATTCTGCCTCTAAGGAATAAAGACCGGAAGTTCGGGAAATGGTCACCAAGCTGGGAAGGTCCTTATAAAGTAAAACAGGTGATGTCTGGCAACGCCTATTTGCTACAAACATTACAAGGCAAGGACTTGCCTAAGGCTTTGAATGGGCGTTTCCTCAAACAGTACCATCCTAGTATGTGGCAAGATGCCTAAGAGAACCGATGTAATCACATCGAGTTAGTTGCCTTTGGTTTGCTCAGCTCCACCAAAAGGCAGGGGGGCATATGTTGAGTTCCATTTTGAGCGGGCGGACGGTCCGGCCCTGAGGCCGGACGGTCCGCGGTCCGGACAGTCCGCGCCTGTGGGCCGGACGGTCCGCGCATTGGCAGAGCAGTTTAGGGTTCCGAGTTTTGTGCTATGTTTGTTGGCTAGATTTGCGGAATTAGCTCGGAATCCAGTCGTGTAAAGGGTCCAGCCCCCCTCCTCTATAAAAAGAGAGGCCTACGGCCGATTTGTAATCATCAATCGAATCAATACAACTTCTATTTCGCATTTTATCCTAGGAGTAGTTCTAGTCTAGTTTAGCCCCTCGATCCCCAAATTCTCCGCCTCTCCTCGACTCTACGTCGATTAGAGGAGTCTAGGTCGGCCTGCCCGAGCCTAGACAACCCCTAGGATCTCTCCTCCCCGACGGGGTCCCTCCCGGGAGCGAGATCCAGGCGCCGTCGGCGATCTTCCGCCGCTCCTGCGCACGCGCGGACCGTCCGGCCGTCAGGCAGGAAACCTTAGCCCCTGCGCCAGGTCGCGGACCGTCCGGCCCCAGGCCGCGGACCGTCCGCGCCTGACCAGAGAGCACCGCCGCCGGTTCTTCTTGAGTATTTGGCGCTCCGAAAAAGCGTCAACACACGCCCATCGCCCCGGCTAGGTCTTAACTACGCGTGACCGTGTCGTGGGCCTGCATGGCCGCGCCGTGTGCGGACCCGGCCGCGCCCTGTGCGGACCCGGTCGCGCCCGTGTCCTTTTTCTGGTCATGACTGTTGACTGAAGGGAGGAAGAAGCCAACGGTAGAACTGTACAAGTGGCAACTCCATCAGGATTATTGCCCTTCACTAGATTTGAAGGTGAAATTTATTTAGCCAAACAGTTTTACAATGAATCTTAGATCCACCAGTGGAGCTACTCCAATATAAAGTCTTAGATTCAGATTCACATTTTTATTAATGAGATTGTTGCAAATAAATCTTTAAAAGTGAAAAAATAAAATCTTTTATATCAGTATGTAAATGAGAATATAGAGAAGGCACATGGAGCCTAGAGGATATTGTTCGAGTAGCTTCTTCTTTGTGGCTAGAAAGAAAGTCAAGTCAATGGCGCATGAGTCGACACGTCAGTTGGGTGGCATGTCCCAATCACCATGTCCATGTACGCGGTGCCGACGAGGTACTCCCTCCCTCCGCTCTCTTTTAAATTACTGGGTGCCTGGGTGGGTGTCTAGGACTAGGAGTCCAGTAGCCTGCTAGCTATCTATCAGTGATCCCTCGCGAACGATGTGGGACGGGCTGGAGAGCGCGGCGACCGTGGCGCAGCTGGTCGGTCTCGACGTCGGCGGCCTCATCACCATGATCGGGCAGGCGGCGCGGAAGGCTCGGCAGAACACCAAGGACTGCGAGCACCTAGCCCGCCGCGTCGGCATGCTCGCGGAGCTGGTCCCCCACCTGCAGGACCCGGAGGCCAGGCGGGCGGTGGCCGGGCTCAAAGATGCGCTCGTGGAGGCTCACCAGCTCATCACATCCTGCCAGAGGAGGGGGCTCACGTCCCAGCTGTTCTCGGCGTCCAGGCAGGCCGACAGGTTCAGGGACGTCGAGCGCAAGATCGAAACCTGCGTGTCCATCATCCCTGTCATCGGCTACATCGGCATAACAAGACGCCTCGATGGTTCGCAATCCCAGTCCCAGCTGGTAAGTGTTCATCGTCGTCTATCCATCGTCAAGTCAACTCTCTTTCTTTCTGTGATGCATGTATTGTCTTGGATCAGTCGGCGGGAGGGGCTGAGGATCGGGAGTTCACGCTGGCGGAGATCGCCGTGGCCACCAACAACTTCGCCGTCGTGCTCAGCAACGACGCCGACACTGGCACCAAGGTATACAAGGGAAGGCTCCTGCAGAACGGGCCTGAGGTGGCCGTCAAGCGCCTCAACCGCGCGCGGCGGGGAGCGGAGGACGCCTTCTTCGCGGAGCAGCACATCCTCTCGCCGCTCCGCCACGACCGCATCGTCCGCCTCCTGGGCACCTGCGCCGACGACGGCGAGCGCATGCTGCTCACCCAGTACATGCCCAACGGCTCGCTCCACGACCACCTGCACGGGCACCACCTGTCGTCCTCGTCGGCGTCGCCGGTGACGGCGTCCTGGAGGACTCGCGTCCAGGTGCTGGTTGGCACGGCGCGCGCCGTCGAGCACCTGCACTGCCACGCCGTGCCTCTCATCATCCACGGCAACGTCGCCTCCTCCAACGTCCTCCTGGACGCCGCCTGGGCGCCGCGCCTGGCCGGCTTCGGCGCATCGGTGTGGCGCGCGGCCGGCGTGGACTCCCAGCCCGTGGAGGTCGCCGGCGCCGCGTCGTGCGGCGGGTACGCCGACCCGGAGTACTGCGGCACGGGCCGGATCAGGCCGGCGAGCGACGTTTACGGCCTCGGCGTGCTGATGCTCGAGGTCCTGACGGGGCAACCACCGGTGGTCAGTGTCTGGGACGCGGCGAAGCAGGGCGTGGTGGCCGTGACCTTGGCGTCGTTCGCGCTGCCGAGCATCCAGGCCGGCCGGCTTGGGGACGTGCTCGACAGGCGTCCGGCGCCGCAGCAGCTCCAGCCGCTGCAGCTGGTGGCCAACATGGCGGCGCGTTGTCTGCATCTGCAGGGGGGTAGTCGCCCGGCCATATCAGACGTCGTCGCCAACCTCGAGCAGGCACTCCGCCTCATATGAAAGCATGTGGACATCTTTGCTTGTACAAAAGTGAACTTGCTTGTCGTTCAGCTAGCTATGATGCTCAAACTGTGTCTGTGTGTACGTTTGGTCCGTGCGAGTCCTCCTAGTAGACCATGGTAGACTTGCAACATTTGCGCAACATCTCCTACTAGAGAAGCAGCAGGGTGCATCAATGATGGTGCCCAAATATGGCTGCCAGCGTCCTTGCATTGCTCCACCATTACCCATGATTTTCTTGATTGCTTTGTCTCATGAAATAATTGTACGAGCAATTCAATAATATGGTGGATCTCTCTACCGTCGATATGGGCGAAGACATAAAATGACCCATAAATTAGCCTTAAAAAGTTGACAAAGCAACTAACATTATATGAGGAAGAAGAGGCTAAAGAGGAAGATGACGAAGATTAGTAGTGGTGTATTATGTGATTTTATTTGCTTAATTATTTATTTCGATAAAATGACGTGTTTTATGCAAAAGGGAAACTAATGTGACCACAAGGTAATTTATAGGCTAAACAAAACTAGAGTGTTATAATAGGTATAAGAGTTGACGGTGATTGATAATAAAATCAATAATACGGTCAGTAGCTATGTGGAGTGCAGGGAGATATATTTGTCCTATAGCGCGCGCGGTCCATGTGGCTGCTTTGAGAACACAGCAGCGATAATAATGCAGCTGGAACTGGGGGAATCTCCATTCAATAATGATCGGGCTAATATAAAGTGTACTACTACTACGTACGTATGTTATTAAACAACTTGTGGGAATTGAAATGAAAGGATTAAGTCCACGTTTGGTTCCTACTGGTTTATTGTTTGCCAGTGGCTAATAAAGAATAATTAGCCGACAAATAATTCGTTAGCAAAAATTAGCCAGTATATGTTTAGAGACTTGGTTACTTCATGTCTTTTTTTCTGTTTATACGATCTATTAGCACCTATTAGCAATGCAAGTTTAAATGGCTAATATGAAAATAGTAAATAGTTTGCCAGTTCTCCGGCTAATAATTAGCTAATTTATTAGCAAGGTCAAATAGAGGCTAAGGTGTTAAAATTAGCCGAAAAACTGTTTGGCACAAAAAATCTAAACAGACAAAACACCAAGTCAGGTCAAGTCAACGGGGCATGGATGCCCATGCCCACTGGTTGGATGCATGTCCCTAGCAGCTTGGATTAATATAATGGTAGTGAACGTGCGTGTTGGGCTTGGGCATGACCTGGTCGTCGATGGAGATGGAGAGTTATGTCTTAATTGGATGAGCAACTAGCAGCAGTGGATAGTCGTCGTCCTTGTCGCCGTCCCGTTAGTTATATTATTCCACTTGTGCTAATAATGTATACTCCATGTGCTGCTGCTGCATATGCTGTTGCAGAATAGGAAATAGGATACGACATGGACATGGGTATATATGTCTCGTTCCGTGGAAGACAGACCACAATGCCACGTAACGTGTTAGCAGTTGACTCGTATGGTGTTAACAATAGCAGTGGACAAGCACAATCCGAGAAACAGAGTTTGGGGAGGAGCAGATAGCTTGGAGAGGAAGAAGAACAATAGTGACAGCGTAGATTCTTCTCTGCCCTCCTCTGTTACCCTCTCTCACTCTAATACTCCTATTACAAGGTCGGCCCATCAGGCGACCCAGTCGCGGCCCACGAACTTGGGATTGGGCTTGTGCGGACGCCGGCTGGTTCTTGGCTCTGCTGGAGTGTTTTCTGTGGAGCTGTTGCTCGCGCTGCTAACATTCCCCCCTCCATGCGAGGATGCTTGTCCCCAAGCAGCAGCAGTTGGAAAACGTTGGCGTAAGGCAACTTCATCTTCCCAGGTATCCAAAGCCGGTTCGGCGCCAGACCAGCGCACCAGCGCTTGACGAACATCGTGTCCGCCGCGCGAAATGGACCGCCGAGCCATCACCTGAATAGGAAACTGGACATCCACATTATCAGGAGGTAAGGACGGGCTCACCAAAATAGAAGGTTTGACGCTAGGCGTAAGTTGCGACACATGAAACACTGGATGAATGGAGGAAGAGGTTGGCAGCTCCAACTTGTAGGCCACAGCTCCAATGCGCTGAAGAATTTTGAAAGGTCCAAAATACTTGTAGGATAATTTGTGATTAGCGCGCACCGCTACAGAGCTTTGGATGTAAGGTTGCAATTTAAGGTACACCATATCACCCACAGCGAACACACGGTCAGACCGTTTTCTGTCAGCTTGGTGTTTCATGCGTTGTTGGGCACGCAGCAAGTGTTGCTTGATAGTTTGAGTCATCAATTGGCGATTGGCCACTTGGACGCAAAACGAAGGGCAAGGTACCGGTGTTGTTGGTAACTGATAAGCTATAGCAGAGCTCACAAATGAAATAGAACTGCCAGAATCCAACAGAATAAGCACTGAATGACCACCAAGTTCGCCCACAAATCTGATGGACTTGGGATGTGCCACTTTATCAACTGTAGCGCCATACAAATGTAGACAATGAAGGGACTCAGACTTAGAAGAAACTGATTGAGTATCATCTGCTGGAGCTGGAAACTGATGCCAGAGCTCTTCCACAAGATGCAACTGCACAGACTCAGGACATTGGTGGCCTCGGGCATACGGAGAACCACATTTGTAGCAGAGACCCTTGGCTTTGCGGTATGCATAGACTGATGACAAACGATCCCCCGGAACTGAAGATTGTCCTGCACCTTGGGCTTTAAACTCGGATGGACGCCCTGGTAACGACTTGGGAGGAGGAGGCAAAGGTAAAGGCCCACTGCTATAAGGCTTGTTGTATGTTCCAGAATCAACTTTCTTGTAGTCTGTTGTCCGAGAGGCTTGGACCAATTCGTCCTGCAATTGAGCAAGAACATAGGCAGTATCCAAATCCTTGGGCCGTTGAATCATAACAGTTGCTTTAATATCATGGCGTAAACCATCAATGAATCGCATAGTATAATACAATGGGTCAGACATTTCCTGATAACTATTGAGCTGATCAACTAACTGAGCAAATTGGTCTACATACTCAATGACAGTGGTCTGTTGTTTAATACGAAACAACTGACGGATAAGAAATGCATGTTGGTCCTTCCCAAAGCGCTCACGTAACATGAACCCAAATTCAGGCCAGGAAATGTGAGATAGTTTAGGCTCTATGGACTGTAACCACCGAGCGGCTGCACCCGAGAATTGCATGGTAGCGACCTTAATCCAAACTCTAGGGTGAACTTCATACATAGAGAAATAATCCTCACAACGAGACTGCCACAATTTAGGGTTTTCGCCATCGAAACTAGGAAAATTAACACGAGGTAATTGACCTAGTTCAGAAGTTGGGTGCATGCCATATGGTCGCTGGCCACTATGATCAGGAAATGGATCGAGATGGTGAAATGGAGGATGGAAGAGAAACTCAGGCGTACCATTGGGCGGGAGGTGGGTTTGAGCGTAGACACGCCCAAAGCCAGACTCCCGACGGTTGTTATCGACGCGGTGCCCAATTGGGCTGTCGGTCTTGCCATTGGTGGTAGGCGGGCGACCTCCAACCGGTGGTAGAGGGCCGAGAACACCCGCTGGATGGACGAATGGCCGAGGCGGCGGCGGCGCAGGAGAACGGGGCTGCAGCTTGGCGAGGTCGCCGCGGAGCAGATCCACGGAATACTTGATGTCGTCGATTGAAGCCTCCATGTGCGGTTTCCAGGACTCGAAGGCTGCGGTCGCGGACTCGAGCGCTCCCACACGAGTCGCCGCCGCCGCTTCCACCGCATCCAGGCGCTCGACAGTCGCCGCGACGCGAGCGTCCACCTCGGAGCGCAGACTGGACGAAGACGCAGCCGCCATCGTCGTCTCGAGATGTTGGATAGAAGAGGAATTGCGAGCAACCGAGGTCTCCAAGGCACGCCAACGCGCATCCTGCGCAGTGAGGCGGTCGCTGATGTCGCGAAGGAGCTTCGATTGTTCGTCGATCGCGAGCTTCAGATTTGGCTCCATGACCCCAGATTGTTTGGCGCGGCGCGTGTAATGAGCAGACGCCAGACCCGAGACCGGTGTCTCCGATACCAATTGTTAACAATAGCAGTGGACAAGCAGCGAACAATCCGAGAAACAGAGTTTGGGGGAGGAGCAGATAGCTTGGAGAGGAAGAAGAACAATAGTGACAGCGTAGATTCTTCTCTGCCCTCCTCTGTTACCCTCTCTCACTCTAATACTCCTATTACAAGGTCGGCCCATCAGGCGACCCAGTCGCGGCCCACGAACTTGGGATTGGGCTTGTGCGGACGCCGGCTGGTTCTTGGCTCTGCTGGAGTGTTTTCTGTGGAGCTGTTGCTCGCGCTGCTAACATATGGTCATTAAAAATACTATTTTATTATTCGTAAATTAGAGTTTAAATATAAATATAAAGATAGATACGGGTGGAGCTAGAGCTTGACATTAGTGTTAACTGATACCAACAAAATTTGAAAAATCAAGTGTAAAATAATGTTTAAATATTATTTATAGTATTGATGACACCCGTTAGAGATAAACTGGCACCAGCAATTCTGGAGGTTGACTTCGCCTAGATGATTAACAGGGTGCTACTACCTACTAGTAGAGATAGCCTAATAAGAGGTGTTTAGAAGGATTGGAGGGGATTGAATAGCCTCTTGCTCTCAAATAAGCCACTATGGTTTCCGTGTGGCCGTTTCTTCTGCCTCGTGTGTGCTTCATGTCTCTTCTAATCGTTTCAACATGTATTGCATATCTTTGTGGAAAACAACAGTATCATCTTTCCCTGGAGTTCGTCCTGATATGTTTCCCTTCTTTTCTGAACTTCATGCAGAAACTGGACGCAGCCTTTCAGTCTTCAGACACCTCAGCAGCAATGATCTCAGAAGTACATGTAAAAGGTCTACTCATAGCGGCTCAACAAATCGCCAGTTCCCTGCAACCAACCTAATATATGTGATATACATATACTCCACCAACAAAGACAAGAAGACAAATTGATGAATGAATAGTGCTACGATATATGCTCCCGATTCAACCAACAGTCGTTATATATTAGGCAAAGCATCTTGAGAGCATTGGTTTTATTTCTTGCCGCCTTCAAAAATACTGTTCTATTATTCGTAAAATAGAGTTTATTACATATAAATAGAAAGATGGATATGGTGGAGGTAGAGCTTGACATTAGTGTCAACTGATACCAACAAAATTTGAAAAATCAAGTACCCGTTAGAAATAAACTGACACCACACCAGCAATTCTGGAGGTCATTGGCTTCGCCTAGATGATTAACAGGGTGCTACTAGTAGGGATAGCCTAAGAGGTGTTTAGAAGGATTAGAGGGGATTGAATAGCCTTTTGCTCCCAAATAAGCCACTATATATGGTTTCCGTGTGGCCATTTCTTTTGCCTCGTGTGTGCTTCATGTCTCTTTCAATCGTTTCAACATGTATTGCATAATATCTTTGTGGAAAACAACAATATTATCTTTCCCTGGAGTTCTTCCTGATGTTTCCCTTCTTTTCTGAACTTCATGCAGAAACTGGACGCAGCCTAGCTTTCAGTCTTCAGACACCTCAGCAATGATCTCAGAAGTACATGTAAAAGGTGTACTCATATATAGCGGCTCAACAAATCACCAGTTCCCTGCAACCAACCTAATATATGTGATATACTCCACCAACAAAGACAGGAAGGCAAATTGATGAATGAATAGTGCTACGACGATGCTCCCGATTCAAACAACAGTCGTTATATATTAGGCAAAGCATCTTGAGAGCATTGGTTTTCTTGCTGCCTTTAATACGGTCAGGGCTAATTCAAGTACTTATGTTGTGGCAGCTGGTGTCGTTTTCTCTTGCAGCATGAGTTCAGGATAGGGCTATTCTATTTGATTGTTGTTTTGGTCTAGTTTATTTTTTTCTTGTGTTGTTTACCTAGTTTGGGTATTGTACTATGGTCTATTTTGAACCTTTCTCCTAATATATAATGATGCGTAGCTTTTCTGCGCTTTCGAGAGAAAAAACATATTCAACAGATAAGCAACATATATGTCCTCCTAGGAAAGAAACAAAAACAAAAGAACTGAGGGGAGATAAGAGGGAATGAAGAAGCAGCAATCCGCACCTGGAAAACAGGTTTGATGAACCGGCCTGTGAATATCTGCAGCGCACCAGCCCTCCTATCATTATTGCCGTGCATGTGCTCCCTCTAAATCAAGCATATATGACATTTTTTTTGTCGCCGTCTTTCAAAATACAAGGTATGTATGAAATAGCAGGGCAATCAAAAGCATTTTTCTGTTAAGGCATCCAAATATTTGCATGTGCAAGCAATTTTAAGGTTCAAAATGATAAAGAAGAAAACGACTTATGTTAATCAGGACTCCATATAAAAATTGTAGAGTTGCGCTAATTCCTAGGCTAGTTAGTAACAGGTACAGTTTGGCAAATAGGAATGATGGAAAACAGTAGCTAATGCGTGTCTGTTGAACCCGGCCTGTAGTGAAAAAGAAAATATGTGATATCTAAGGCACAATGGCGTGTTGCCTCAAGAAAGGAGCATGTCTTTCTTTGAACTCAAATAATACAATGTGACTGAATGCAGATAAATTTCCAAAAAAAAACCTCGCCCACAAACTCAAATCGACTTGTAAGGAAACGATCTGACTCATCCAAGATCCCTTCGCTATCACTGAGTGCGGTAGAAAGAGTCAGCTGGGACGTACATATGTATTCAACCACAAGTATAGATTTGAAAGCTTAAATGTTTTTTCATTCGAAAGAACAAGAAAATAACCACCTAGGAGTGCAGTGCAAAAACGCATAGGGGGTAGATTTTTGTAATGTAAGGTTGAGTAGTAAGGTGTTGAATGACAAGGCATGAGAAAAAAGACATTGTTCACTCTTCCATCATTGGCTTCTTTTGGCAAATAATACATAGCTTCTTCTTCTGTTTCCCTCTGCCACAATGAGTGTTGAATATGGGATATAATTGGAAATAATGGAGAAAACAACAAAAGTGATCCATAGATGCATAGAGCAATAAAAATATATTAAAACAAGGAAAATCTACTTGATGGAATAAGGACATATATAAGGCCACGAGAACATTGGTTATGACAAGAAGAATAACAGAAAGTTGCAGCCTTGAAAGGATTCCTTTCCCATGCTGAATTCTGCCCTTGAATTGTGGCATGGCAGCTAAGCAGTAACCTGAGAACATCAGACTGTCCGTAAGGGACGCCGCGCGACGCCCCCTCCCCTTGCCCTGTAGCTTGCATAGCGGCTACAGGGCGCCCCCAGTGCCGCAGCGGCTGCCCCTAGCAGGCGCTCTACGCGGAGGTAAGCTTCTCTCTCCCCCTCGTCGTTCTGGCGTGTGTCTCTCTCTCTCCCTCTAAACACTGTTCACGTGAGTTCACTTTCAATTGTTAGTAGATAAAAAATTATAGTAGATGAAAAGTATGTATAGAAAATGATATTTTATAGTGTAGTGGGATATAGGGGGACTATTTAGGGAAAACCGCTGCGGGAGATGAAAAAATAGGGGGTGAAATGTTGATAATGTAACCCAAAAAAGTGATATAGGGGGAAAAATTTAGGGGGAACGCTTGCAGATAGCCTCAATGCTAAAGGTAGCACCGAAAGAACAAACCTGAAGTATTCTATCTTTTTGTATCATATCATGTGAATAGAGAGAAGAGGTTTCTTGACTACAAGCAGGCCACTATACACTTACCAGAAAAGATGAATACATGAATTCTTTGTGTCCAAGAATGCTCTAAACCTCTAATACCCAAGCAATTAGACCTGAAAGTCTCCATTCCCTATACTTTACAATACCACACATTGCAAACGGTAAGAAAGTCCAAATCATGGATAGAAAACCCTATGTGAAGTACAAATGGAAACAGGTTGTGTTCGGTAGTAGTCTCCTCCCGAAGAGGAGAGGTTGTAATTCAAAATGCGTTTGGTTTCAGAACGAAGTGGGTTGGGTCGGACTTGTTCCTTGTTTGGTTTAAGTGACGGGTTAAACCCAATTTCTTGTTTGATTACAGGGTTGAAGTGGGTTGAAGCTGCATCGTCTCTTGTTTGGATGAATGAAGGATAAACTGAATATGGTCACCTTCCTGGTCACATTACCACACTAAGGATGATATCTTTAATTCCAAATAAGATTACAACATTTAAAATAAATGAAACCAACACTATTTTAGTATTTGAGAATTCCATAAGCACAACGAAAGATGAGGACCGCTGCTTCTCACCTGGTGGTGTCGGTAGGGGACATGGAGGTGGTATTGGTGGATGGTGGCAGGGGTTGAATCACGGCACAACAATGTCGTTGGGAGGCATGGACGGGGGCATAGCGCGCGGGAGGACAGGCCGGTGGGGGAGTCCGACGGCTGCAGAACATGCCGCCGCCGGAGGGCAGGGCGGCGGAGGACTCTGACGGCGGGCGTGGTCGGGGGCGCAGCGCGCCGGAGGGTGGGCTGACGGGGGAGCCGATGACTGGAAAACAAGGCGGTGGTGGTGGTGCGCCCTGCGCCCCAGTGTAGGCCGCGCTCGAGTGAAGATATGGTGTAGCCACGTGGGTGACAGGAGGGATGGAGAGGGAGTGGATCGAAACAGTTCGCTTGTTTTTGAGGAATCACTAGAACCCGCATCTTAAAATAATATTTCGACCCGAAACCAACCTAACCCGCGAATCTTGTCACCAGTTCTTTTGTAATAATTGGCTTCTGCTTCATCTGCAGCTTGGGAGAATAGATCATCCTCAGCCTCAGCCTCATCAGACTTCTTCTTGTAATAAGCTGCCTCAACCTCTGCAGCGGCCTGAGACATAAACTCATCATCTTCCTCTTGAGCACGTAATCCTGCCTCAGCTAGTGCGATGAGCTCACTCAACCTTGACGTGTCGTCCTCCTCTTCTTCATGTAATCCTGCCTCTGCGAGGGCGATAAGCTCACTCAATCTAGATGTGTCGTCGTCCTCCTCCTCCATCGTTGCCATTTTATCCTGAACATATCTCGCATGTGCCTCATCGGCCAAATAGTTTACGCCGCTTCCAATCTCTGCAAATATAATGAGAAAATTAAGTTAGCAAAGTCAGGATAAATAAATTGTACTAACATAATTATAATATCATTTATCTCACTTACTTCCCTTGAGGCGATCAGCAAGATTATCCAACATCTGTTTCTCGGCTTGAGCCGCTTCCCATTCCCTTGCATCCTGTGCTCTCTTCTCATCTGCCGCCTTCAACCTCCTATACTCTGCACGCTTCGGGCTATCATAAAAGGCAGATTTTGCTTCCCTACGCATGTCGCATATGCGATCGTTAATGTACGAATCGACGAGCCGAGATCCACAACGCATCTTCTGTCCCATTATTCTCTTGGACTCTATTGTGCGCATCACCTCTCCTTTGTCGTCGTAACTCTCCCAACTGCATTTCCTCGTCTCCTACAAAAAAATAGTAAGTACCGCTATAACATTACATCTGGTGCAAAAAAAAAATACCAACCTCATCGTAATCGACCATATGTCCACAAAAATATCCAACGCCAAGCTTCGAAGGAACTAATCCATACTTAGCTTCAATACCACATTTGCAGAGTACTGGATCAAATTTGACCTCTTCTGCCGCCCACCCCATGTATCTCTTTTCCTTTACCTCTGGCTCTGGCCAATGGGACAAAGGACCATACAACCACTCTCTGAAACAACACTTACGCCACCCGTATGGCTACAGGAGAAAAAATTAGTAATTTATTGTAAATAAAAACTAGTTCATACATTTAGCGTATCAATGGGCTCACATAATCAATGTTCGGACAACAGAACTGCTTGTCATAGTCTTCGTCGATGACAGCACGGTCTCCACAATCGCATCGAGGCGGTGAGTCCATCCGTCTTTCTGTTGCTACCTCCTTCTCCGCATCCGTCATTGGTGGAGGATTCGGGGGAGGAGGTACCCAACGCTTAAAACGCTCATGACTGGTCTTTCCACTCAACCAATTAACGAAAAGAAGATATCGAGGGTCAAATTTATCAGGACCATCGATCCACTGGAAAAAGAAACACTTCTGATGTCCCTAAAATAATGGAAAGATGCACTATTACATATCTACAAAATAATGAATGCGAGCAAAATTAAGTGACAAGTCATAAGCTACGTACGTCCAAAGTGCCACAAAGGTAGTAGCAGCGAGCAGCCGTGTCTGGATGTTGTGATTGATGTACCCAAGCCAGTCTGCCACAGTCACAGTTAGGCACGGGGAGTTCAGGAGGAACAGGAGCATCCTTACTAGATACGTCCGGATATAACTCCCGAGGACGACCTCTCTTCTGCCACAACGCCTCTCGGTACATGTCTTTCATCTAATAAATGATTATAATTATCACTTGTACCTATTATGCTTTATAATAAGTTTACACAAACTAATAATCGAAATGATAATATAATAGGTGTATACAAATTATTAAACTAACAACCCAATATACAAAACGAATCAGTTGGAAATCATATCTTGGTCTACGAAGTGAACCAACTCAAATCTTTGAATCCAGCAAATTTTGACGAAGTTTGGAAATGGGATGAAATGAGCTGCTCTCGGCCAGCCGCGCGGGCGTTTTTATAGGAATTCGTAGCTCGACGCCGAGCTACGAGGCCGCGTCGCCACCACGTCAGAGCCAGGTCAGCCCTGGACGCAACTAGTCGTTGCTGCCACGTCACAGCTCGGCGCCATAGGCTGTGGCGCCGAGTTGTGTTAGCTCGGCGCCACAGGCTATGGCGCCGAGCTAAGGGTCCAAAACTGAGTTTAAAATTTTTTTAGTCTAAACGTGATTTTACTTCTATTTAAGGGCTAAAATACAAAAAATTCGGTCGAACACCTAGGTGGTCGATTCGAGGGAGGCGAGGCGGGTATTGATGGAAGCTTCGTAGTGGCAGAGTCGGTGATCGACCGCGTCCTCGACGATCGCCTGGTGTGCCGTCAGATCCAGATGGACATCTGTGGGAACCGCATCTAGGTGACGCAATGCGTCTGCGACCGAGGACCAATGGATAAGTGCCTCTCGGCGACCGAGGACTCTACTACTCTAGCACATCTGTGGTAGTGACATGGTGACTCCCTCTCTCACGCCCCCAGTGCTCTTCTACAATCGACCGAGCCAAGTATGTTATAGGGTTTGGGTAGTACGGAGTACCTGCCTAACCTGCGGAGCGCGAAGCAAGGCGGGAGGGCGAGGCGACGCTCCAGAGTTCTGGCTGACGGGGTGGCTGGGCGATGTGAATCTGGCGGTGAGGTGCAGCAGGCGTTAAGGTCGGGGTATGGATAGACGACGACGGCGAGGGAGACGATGGCAAAGGGAATTTGGCAATTCGAGGTGGGTTGGATCGTCGTCGCCGACGAGGGGACGGGAGAGAGGGGACTCGGAGGAGTCGAGGAGGAGGCCACGAGTGCGCTGAGCGGCTGAGCCGTCAGTTCGTTGGACTGAGAATGTCCTTTCTCTCAGCCTTTGTCATGGACCGCCACTGCCGCCAGCCATTCCTTCCTACAACGTACTGAAAAACAAACAAAAACAATTCATAATGCTCCAAATTGCAGACCACCCACGGCGGTCGAAATGAAAGAATGTGGTGAAGCGGGGCTATCTATAGTGCACAGGCACAATTCATATACCGCTTGGTTAGCGTGCGCGGGCGTGCACTGCACCCCCAGAGTCTTAAACATGTGTTGTTTAGATCGTTTCTCTCTACGTACAGGACCAACTGATAGAAATCCAGGGACACGGCCAGACTCTGGTCATACGCGATCGGCGGGCGTACGCACGCCTACAGGTGCTACGCAGTGCTAGGAATATGGGCCAGGCTTTTTAGTCCAACATGAGCATGGCCCGACACAGCCCACACAGATGGGTCGAGCTTAGGCCGGCACGTCCAATAAAGTCTAAGTTGTTTAATTTCTTTAATTTAGTAATTTAGTAAGCTACCGACTTTATATTGTTGTGATATTTAGAGCTTATATGATCAAATTATGCTAGGATTGTTTAATATCTTTAATTTAGTAAGCTATGAATTTTATGTGGTTGTAATATTTTGATTTTATGTGGTTAAATATATGGACCGGGTTTGGGCCGGCACGACCTAACGAAGGCACAACATGTTTTAGGTCGGGGCTATGCCACTGTTTTTACACTTCGGACTGACCTGTCACGACCCAATTTTTTTGGGGCTTTCCTGACCCGAACCTGTTTGACACGAAGCACGATGGGCTAGCCCGACCCAATTCCCAGCACTAGTGCTGCATATGCAGCCGCATGCAAACTGAGACTCTTTTTAATATCTTTTTGTATCGTATCTTCTAAATAAAAGATTTAGTATCAAACCGATTTCATATTTGTGTTTCTAAAATTTTTGCGAACAAAAGTAGACCACTTATGTTGTATAATATTTGAAGATTTATTTATACACTCTTGTCTAAATACGTTCTCATGTGAACAACCAAACACGAGTTGTATATATTCCAAATGTCAAGATACAAACAACCAAACACGAGTTGTATATATTCCAAATGTATCGATGCAAACAACCAAACAAAAACACATGAATGAATCTAGCCTGTATATAAGGAGTCTGGCTCTACATGTACGTGTCAGGCTACCACCATCCAGGAACCAAGGAACCAATCACGCTGATAAGTGCCAGTGCCGTCACGACATGAGTCTAGTGTTGTGCTTGGTCCGCCACCCCGACACGATTGGGTTGGCACGAGCACAACACGATTAAGTGACCGGCAATGTTAGGCACGACTTAGATTAAGTGGTGGTATACAGATGTGATTGTGATATGTGCACGTGACTGTAAATTGTTGTTTATTATGATTTTAAACATTATGAATTCACTTTATAATGGTATAAAGAAATTTGTGATTTTGACACTCTTAGTTTTGGCTTCCTGCTATTATGCCATTCCGTGTGTATGCTGGTGGGACCATCTGTGTCTATGATTTTGTCGACGTTTCGACCCCGTGGGGTCCCTGGACCGACGAGTAAATTTGTCGTTGCGCGTCCCAGCCCAGATGGGTTGGCGCGAGATGGAACACAAGGGGGAAAACGCGGCTCGTGTTGTCCCGCGCCAAGGGGGTGTGCTTGCAGTAGAGGTTACAAGCGTTCGCGCGAGAGAGAGTGAGCCTGTTCGTCAGCTCGTTCTCCCGCGCGACCCTCCCGCGCGACCCTCTCGCATGAAGGCCCTGGACCTCCCTTTTATAGATGCAAGGAGAGGGTCCAGATGTACAATGGGGGGTGTAGCTATGCGCTAACGTGTCCGGTAGAGAGGTGCCTGAGCCTTGTGTACATGCCAACGTGGCTGTCGGAGAGGTGCTAGAGCCCTGTGTACGTGGTATCGTGGCCGTCGGAGGAGCGCTTGAGCCCTGTAGAAGCACAGCTGTCGGTGCTGCTGGGATCTTACTGACGTCTCCTTGCTTCCGTAGGGGCTGAGAACCACCGTCGTCATGGACGCACACGGGGAGCCATCATTACTTGTTACCGGGGCGAGCCAAATGGGACGCCGGTCTTGTTCCCCCGTAGCCTGAGCTAGCTAGGGGTAGGGTAATGATGTATCCCCGTGGCGCGGTCGGTCCGAGCCCAAGGTCGGGTGAGGCGGAGACTTCTCCTGAGGCCGAGGCCGGGGTCGGGCGAGGACACGATTCCTCCCGAGGCCGAGGTTGAGGCCGAGCCTTGGGGTCGGGCGAGGCGGAGACCACCTTTCGAGGCCGAGGTTGAGGCCGAGCCCTGGGGTCGGGCGAGGCGGAGACCACCTTCCGAGGCCGAGGTTGAGGCTGAGCCCTGGGGTCGGGCGAGGCGGAGACCACCTTCCGAGGACGAGGTTGAGGTTAAGCCTTGGGGTCAGGCGAGGCGGAGACCACCTTCCGAGGCCGAGGTTGAGGCCGAGCCCTGGGGTCGGACGAGGCGGAGACCTCCTTCCGAGGCCGAGGTTGAGGCCGAGCCCTGGGGTCAGGCGAGGCGGAGATCTCCTTCCGAGGCCGAGGCCTAAGGTCGGGCGAGGCGGAGCTTCCTGTTGCGCTTGAGGCTGAACTTGGCTGTTGTCAGCCTCACCCTGGCGGGTGGCACTGCAGTCGGAGCGGGGCGAGCGGCGCTGTTTTCCCGTCAGGTCGGTCAGTGAAAGGGCGAAGTGACTGCGGTCACTTCGACCTTACCGACTGAGGCACGTGTGTCAGGATAAGGTGTCAGGTGATCCTCGCATTGAATGCGCCTGCGATACGGTCGGTTGGTGAGGCGATTTGGCCAAGGTTGCTTCACAATGAAGTCTGCCCGTGCTGGGCTTCGGGCGAGTCGAGGGTGCGCCCGTTGCTTGAGGAGGCCCTCGGGCGAGGTGTGAATTCGTCCGGGACTATTGTTCCCGCCCGAGGCCGGGCTCGGGCGAGGCGAGATCGTGTCTCTTTGTAGACGAGGCCTTGACCTGAACCACGCCGATTAGTCTTTGTGGTTTGTGCTGATGGTGGTTACCAGCCGTGTTTAGGAGTGTTGGGGGTACCCCTAATTACGGTACCCGACAGTAGCCCCCGAGCCTCAAACGGAGTGTTGGTACACTACAGCAATTCAAATCATTCCCGTCGGCTACATTAATTCCCGTCGGCCTGCGTGCGGGCCGACGAGAATTAATTAATCCCCGTCGGCCAAAGTAAGGCCGACGAAAATTACTTAATTCCCGTCGGCCAGTCAACGTAGCCGACGGGGATTAACTAACTCCCGTCGGCCGCGCGTAAAGCCGACGGGAATTAATGTAACTCCCGTCGGCCGCGCGTACAGCCGACGGCGATTAAATAACTCCCGTCGGCCGCGCCGCCAGGCCGACGGGAGTTATTCAAAATAACCACCGCCGTGCCTTTCTTCTTCCTTTCTGTTTCTTTCAACGCGCTCTCTCTACGCTGCGCCCGCGCCGCCGTTCTGCCCACCGCCGCCCGCACGCCGCCGGCCGACGTCGCCGCCCCGCCGCCGTCCCGCCGCCGCCCCGCTCTCCCGCCGCCCCGCTCGCCCGCCGCACGGCCGCCGTCACGCCGCCCAGCCGCCGTCCCGGCGCCGCCCCGCTCGCCCACCGCCGCGCCGCCGTCACACCGCTCGCCCAGCCGCCGCACCGAGCCCACGGCCGCCGCCCCCGCCCACGGCTGCCGGTCCCACGCCGCGTCGCCCCGCGCCCACGGCCACAGCCCCGCGCCCACGGCCACCGCTCCCGCCCCCGCCCGGGCGCCCGACGACCGCCGCCGAACGTCGTCGCCCGCCCAACGCCGTCACTCGCCGCCGTCCACGGTAGCCGCGGCTTCCCCACATCGACGTCGTCCACCGACATCGTACACCACAGTCGTCCGCGCAAAGCATTCAAGGTATATTATATATATTGTAATGTTTTATTTTCGTCGGTTTTTTATGGCCGACGGGAGTTAACTGTTATGTGATTAAGTTTTGTTTAAATTTGATAATTAACAGTGTTATCAGTCTTCATATTTTTAATTTTATGTTGCAAATATAAAATGTGTTGTTTAATGTTATTAGTTAATGAATTGGATGATATGTTATGTATATATATATGTATGTGTGACGTTTATGTGTTATGTATATATATAGTTATGTTATGTATATATAGATGTATGTGTGATGTTTATGTTATGTATATATATAGTTATGTTATGTATATATATAGTTTAACTATTTATCTATAGATGTATGTGTGACGTTTATAAACATGAATGTCTCACACACACAATTCTTACTCGTACACACAGCCGCAATATGGGTGATAGACGTGATTGGATGTATGAAGGTTTCAAGAAGGGTGGGTGTCACACAAGTGAATGGTTTGCCAAGACGCAGATGTTTCTGGACCATGCAGCTGCTTTGTCACAAATAGATAACATTAGGTGTCCATGCAATAAATGTAGAAATATGACGAGCCACACCAAGAGGCAGGTCACACTACACCTGTGTTCGCATGGTTTCGTGCCAGGCTATAAGGTCTGGTATCTCCATGGTGAAGATGTTGAACGAGCAGCAGAAGTAGAAGTTGATGACGGTGAAGATGATGTTGATAGGATGGACCAGATGCTTGAGGATCTGCAGCCTGAACTGGCACCAGATCATCATGATTCACCTACACCGGAGGTTCAGAAGTTCTTCGACCTACTCAAAGCGTCAGAAGAGCCTCTTCACGGGCACACTAACGTGACCGTGCTGGAATTCGTGACCCGGCTGATGTCAATCAAGTCTAAGTTTGCATTCTCAATTAATTGTTACAAGGAGCTTGTGGATTTGATTAGCGAGGTTCTTCCTACGGGTCACAAGATGCCCAAAGACATGTACCAGTCCAAGAAATTGCTTGAAGGTCTTGGTATGGAGTATGAGAAGATTGATGTTTGCCAAGACAACTGTATGCTTTTTTGGAAGGAACATGGCAGAGAACAGAAATGCTTAAAATGTGGAAAGTCGAGGTACGTGGAGCTTGTAAATGAAGATGGGGAGAAGGTGGTGACAAAGGTTGCACATAAACAGCTTCGGTACATGCCTCTCACTCCTAGAGTGAAACGTTTGTTTCTCTCGAGGAAGACCGCTATGCACATGAGGTGGCATAAAGATTGTACGGACAGACAAGATGGGTTAATGGTGCACCCGTCAGATGGTGATGCATGGAAGGCTCTTGACAAATTTGATCCAGATTTTGCCAGCGATGCAAGAAACGTTCGTATCGGCTTGGCAACTGATGGTTTCACGCCGTTCAATATGACCGCTGCGTCGTATTCATGTTGGCCTGTCATTGCCATACCGTACAACCTTCCACCTGCTCTTTGCATGAAATATGAGTTTATGTTCCTATGTCTTGTTATACCTGGGCCTGAGCATCCTGGCGTACGCCTCAATGTGATGCTTCAACCACTGATTGAAGAGTTAAAGAAGCTATGGCAAGGTGTGGAAGCCTATGACTGCTTCAAGAAGCAGAAATTCAATCTTCGTGTTGCATATCTGTTCTCGGTTCATGATTTTATGGCGTATGGTATTTTCTCTGGATGGAGCGTGCATGGTAGATTGACGTGTCCTTATTGTGCTAAAGATACAGATTGTTTTCGTCTTAGTGCTGGTGGCAAGATATGTTACTTTGATTGCCATAGATGTTTTCTACCCTTCAATCACCCCTTCAGAAGGCAGAGAAAGGAATTTAGGAAGGGCACCATCGTCACGAAGGGACCGCCCAAGCGACGTAGTGGGATAGAAATTACAGAAGAGCATATGAAACTTGTCCTAGACGAGAGTGGGAAAAGGTATCAAGGTTTTGGTGAGGAGCATAACTGGACTCACATATGTGGCTTGTGGGAGCTTCCTTATGCTAAGTCATTGATTTTGATGCACAACATCGACGTCATGCATCAAGAGAGTAACTTTTGCCAAGCCCTCATAAATACATGCATGGATTTCCCTGATAAAACGAAAGACAATGACAAGGCACGCATGGACTTAGCAGTGATATGTGATCGTCCAACCCTAGTGCTTAGAGAAAACGGAGGCAAACCAAAAGCTGACTATTGTCTGAAATCTAAGCAACGGAAAGAAGTGATGAAGTGGATGAAGGATATTAAATTCCCCGATGGTTATGCCGCTGGTTTTAGAAGATCTGTGAACTTGAAGACAATGAAGATGAATGGACTGAAGAGCCATGACTTCCACATAATTATGGAGAGGCTCATGCCTGTAATGTTTCGTGGGTACATTTCCGAAGCTATGTGGAAAACGTTAGCTGAAGTTAGCTATTTCTACAGACAGTTGTGTGCTAAAGAAATCAGAAGAGATGTGATGGAACAGCTGGAGAAAGAGGCACCGGTGCTTTTGTGCAAATTGGAAAAAATATTTCCACCGGGTTTCTTCAATCCTATGCAGCATCTCTTTATACATCTTCCATATGAGGCTAAGGTCGGTGGTCCTGTTCAGTATAGGTGGATGTTTCATATAGAAAGAGCATTAAAGAAGCTTAGAGCAATGGTGGGCAATAAGGCAAGAGTTGAAGGATGTATTGCGGAACAATTTAAACTAAAGGAGGTAGCACACTTCACAAGTTGTTACTTTGCAGAAGAACATAATGTATTTGCTCGAAAGAAAAGGTACCATGATGATGAACGAGAGATGCCTCCGTGTAGTGATCTTTCGATTTTTCAGACAAACGGCAAAGCCGTTGGTCCACCCAAGGCATATCACCTCAGTATGGAAGAACGGAAGTCTGCTTTACTGTACATGTTCACAAATATGCCTGAGGTGGAGAAATACTTTGTGTAAGACTTGTTTTCTTAAACTGTTCATATGTGAATTAGTTAATGTTATCAAATATCTCATGTCATACAATAATATTTGACAGCGAGTTTGATGAACAAAACATGAGGTGTCTCGGTAGGCCAACAGCGAGAGACATAGACAAATTGCGACGCGATGGTATGCATGGGCGACCTAATTTCATTATGTGGCTTCGGGACCGTGTAAGTCTTAATTATGTGGCTCCGAGAGCTAATTTCATTTAACTAATATTACAGAATTTGCTAATGCTTTGTGGCATGATTGACAGTTTGGGGAGGAAATGAATTTGAATGATGACTTACGTCAGTTATCTATTGGAAGCGTAACTGCCAAAAGCTATGGACGTTACGACGTCAATGGATATCGCTTTCGTTCAAGCATTTTCGAATCAAGTCATCCTATGGCCGCCACTCAAAATAGTGGAGTCGTTACTAGGGCAACCGACATGGAAGGACACGAAGCCTGCTATTACGGGAAAATCAAAAATATAATCGAGATTACATTTGCTGGAAATAAGCCTTTAGCGCTAGTTTTCTTTGAGTGTAAATGGTATGACCCGAAGTATTATAGGACCGAATTTGGGATGACACAGATCCAACCTGAGAAATTGCTTCAAGGACACGACACGTATATCCTTGCCCATCAAGCAGACCAAGTTTATTTCTCGACATATCCATGCAAAAAGTTGTCTAAATGGAGGGTTGTGTACAATGTAAATCCCCGAGAACGCCTATACACTCCTGGTGAGGACGAATATCAAATTGGTCACCTTGAGCAGGTTGATGAGGTGTTTCAAGAAGAAGAGTTGCCAACTAGTTTTCATATTGATCCTGCACCGGCATTAGATTCACTAGTTGCAGACCTTAACGACTTAACTTTTCCCGAGAGGCGGAGAAGACAACCTGTTAGGAGAAAAGTTACATGGCGACCTCTGCATAGAAGAGAACAAATAGATCCTGATTTTGATGATATTTAACAAGTAAAGTTGTTTTGTTATTTCATTTGTTTATATTTTAAGTATTATGTCATTTTTGATGCACTAATGAATAATTTCTTATTTTTTATGCAGGATGCCGCCAAAATCAAAGAAGTCAGTGAAAGGGTTGTTCAAGGGCCTGGGCCTTTTTCAGGGCAGTTCTTCGAGCAGCAGCAGACGTCGAGAGCTATTGAGCGCGGTACATGGAGATGAGGTAACATATCTTGTACAAATAAATTTGTTTACATATTTACAAATAAATCTTGAGTTGTATGTACCAGGATGAGCAGCACACTGAGGAGCAGCACATTGAGGAGGAGCAGCACAATGAGGCTGAGCAGCACAATGAGGAGGTGGAGCTCAATGAGGAGGTGGAGCACGTGACATGGGACCAGGCCGCACAGCATCACCAGCCATGGGACCAGTGGGACCACCAGAGAGAGCAGCAACAGGCGTGGGACCAGTGGGGCCAACAGGGCGAACCGGCTGACAACCCGATGGATGATGGCTCGGGAGGCTCTTCAGCGACACGCACACGTCGCTCAAGAAAAAGCCACTCAGTAAAGCCTCGTCACGCGATAGAGCGAGAAGCTGATAGGACTTTAATCATGCCACATGGAGATCGGTGAGTGTAATATATTAACTTATCTAATATAACTATTATGTGTATTGTTAATGTTTTTGTGTAATGCAGGAATTGGGAGGACCTGTCCTTTGACGGCAAGGGACACCACACTCAGGTTAACCTTACGTTGGGTTCTCTTTGCCGCCTTCACTACCCTGGTATAGTGAAGGTGTCAAACGGTGATACCGAGGATGAGGTGCTCGTCAGTACCTGGGATGAGTACAAGTTTAAAAAGGAACGAAACCACACCGACAGACAGGGACTTGTGCGTAATGACTTTTGGGTATGAATTCTTTATTATTTTTGTTATGTTTCTTAATATTGTAAATCTATGACTTATACCATTTGTATTCTTTATGTTGTAGCTTCGATATCGGTTGCCTGACGGAGAGGATTACATGGGGCACGCTGAACGTGTCTTGCAAAATAATGCAAAGAAGCTGGTGAAGGATGCCATATACTATGCGAGAATTCAGGCTACAAACCTGTATTTTCAAAAGCATCCGGAAGAAGCAGGCCCCTTGAATAAAAAGGAAGGGTCCTCAAAGATATATTTGACTGAGGATCAATATCGTGAGGTTAGTATTCAATCTGTTTTACCCTTTATATTTATTGTCGTGATTGATATAATATGTAACATTGTGTGTGTGCAGGTGATGGTTCCAAGGATGGCGCCCGTGCCTGATGCGTACTATTCTTGGTGTCGATATTGGGCTTCTGAAGGCTTCCAGAAAGCGTCAGCGCATCACAGACAATGTCGAGGAACCAATCCTAACCACAAGTTTGGCGGTGACGACATGATACGAAAAGCTAAAAGAATGGTAAGTTTCATCTTTCTATGTCGATCAACAAATAATACGATTGCTTATGAATGTTTTTTGTTTATACAGGAAGCTACGAGTGGCCAAAAGCCTAGTGACATTGAGGTCTACCAGGAGGGCCACAAAGGACCAGACCCGAACAACCCTGACCAGCTCTGCAGCCAGACAGCCACGGATCGCTTGGTGAGTTTTGGCTCAAAAGTTCAAACGTTCAAAGTATATAAATTCCTGCATTTGTAAGGTTGTGAATGATGTATAGGCGGCATATGGGGAGGAGATGGTTCGTCGCCATGGCCCTGACTACGACTGGCGCCATGAACCGGTCGATCCCTCGGTGGTGTACGCAAGTGGTGGTGGCAAAGCGCATGGACGGTAAGCTCTAACTTATGAAATTATATGGTTGACACTAAATTGATTATGCAGTAATAACATTTTTTGAATCACTTATAGATACGCACTCTTCGACGGATTCATTGACTCGTCGTCGGTGAGATCTCAGAGGACGGGTTCATCTTCCCGTAGCTCATGCTCTCGTCGACCGAACGAGCAGGAGTTGGAGATTATGAGGATGCGTGAAGAGATGAGACAACAACGCGAATTTATGGAAGCTTGCAATGCTCATAATCAAGCGATGTATCAAGTGAGTACACATAATCCGAACTCTAAATTATTATATTTCAATACAACATCTTCAGTAGTAACACATATGTGTTTAACAGTTAATGCAGCAACAGGGCATGACATCAAATTTTCCACCGCCACCACAATGGAGCCAATTTGCAAACACACCAGTTCCACCACCACAGTTCACCACCCCTCCGACACATATACCTGCACCTGGAGATAGGGTACGTTTGATAACTCTCCATTAATTTATACACTTGTATACTTTTTTATATTTGCATTTAACGTGTTGATATTTGCTAACTTGCATAGGTTACGCCTGAAGCGGGTGGCAGTGGGTCTGATCCAGCAGTAGGGACTGGATTTGTTGACTCGCTCTTCGCGTTCCCTCCTCCTGGTGGTGAAGGCGGCAGCGGTCATAGCTCTAACCACCCAAGTGGTGGTTATCTCTAAACACTTAAACTTATGTTTGAAATGTCGTACTCGTTGATGGATGTTATGTTCAATACTATGTCGTACTTGTTGTTTGATGTTGGTGGATGTTATGTTTGAATACTATGTCGTACACGTTGGTGGATGTTTTAATTATAAATGCACTATGTCTAAATGCATGTGTTTGTGGATGTCGTATCTCTACATGTGTTTGTAATGTGGCTGTTATATGTGATTATGTTTGATATATGTTATGTGTGCAGAAATAGTGACATAATTTAGTGCTGTTTTTGTAGCAATATACAGTAATTCCCGTCGGCCCAGTTAATTCCCGTCGGCTATGGTCGAACCGACGGGAATTAACTATTAACTCCCGTCGGCCCAGTTAATTCCCGTCGGCCACGTGGGGCCGATGGGAATTAATCAATAACTCCCGTCGGCCTAGGGAACCGACGGGAATTAACTCATAACTCCCGTCGGCCAGCAGAACCGACGGGAATTAGCCGTAATTCCCGTCGGCCACTATCTAGCCGACGGGAATTAATTATTCCCGTCAGCCGCCGACGGGGATAACCTTATCCCCGACAAGGGACGCCCGTCGGCCTGAAACCGACGGGAATTAACTGTTTTCCTGTAGTGGTACTCGCTTGGAGGCTTTGCCGCACTTTTTTGCGAGGGGACCGGCCTTTCTCGGTTACACTTTGTTCCGGTGGGTGCGCGCGAGCGCACCCGCCGGGTGTAGCCCCCGAGGCCTCGGAGGAGTGGTTTGACTCCTCTGAGGTCTTAATGCCTTTCGTGATGCCTCGACTGGCCTGGTTGTTCACTCATGCGACATGATTGTAGCCTGGGTGCATGGTCAGGTTCCGAGTTTTCAAGCTGGTTTGTTGACACTGTCAACGGTTTGGCCGTAGCCGGGTTGCGAGAGCAGCCCCCGAGCCTCTGCACGGAGCGAGAGGACGATCAAGGACTGTCTCGACTTTTATTATACGCCCCTTCATCGCCTTTCCGCAAGGAGGAAGGGGGGAGCGCCATGTTGCCCTCGGAGGGCGCCGAACATGGTGTCTCCAGTGAGTCGCTAACGGGTGATCCGAGTGGACACTCGTGCCCCGTTCGATAAGGGTCGGCTAGTGGCCCAGAGGCGCGCTCCAAAAGTACCTGCAGGTGATTTGCCGGACCCGGACCCGTTCGATAGGGTCCGAGGGCTCGATGCCTCCCTCTGGTGGGATTCCGTTACAAAATCGCTCCTGCTGGTCTCAGAAATGTCCTAGGGTACCTCGGGAGCGTAGCCCGAGCCTCGGCCATGTAACGGACGTACCCAGAGTCATTCCTCGCTCTACGTGCTCTAGGGCGGCTGTCGAACCCTTCCGAGGGGCCAGCCTTCGAACCCCTGATCAGTAATGAGCTTGAAGCCTGAGTGCTCTTGGGCGGCTATCGAACCCTTCCGAGGGGCCAGCCTTCGAACCCCTGATCAGTAGGAGGGCTCGAGGCCCGCTTCCTTCGCGGAGAAGGATCCCTTTCGAAATATCCCCTTTCCCGGTCCCTGTAGCAAGAGAGAGAAAGGGGAAGGGGAAAAGGATATGAATTTAAATGGTGTGGCACACCTTTTTTGACGCGGTCATCATGGCGGAGGTGAAACGACGCCCGCTTCGCCTGCCAAAGGTGTCGCTTGCCTTGCCGCGGAGTTAATGCGACGGGACGGGCGGTTCGCGGGGGCGGCCGCGTGCGCGAGCTGTTCGAGGAACGGAACACGGGCACGTCGTCTTCACGCCGTGGGAGAGGGCTCCCCTGCCGCTTCAGGAGGGGACGCGAGCCTGCAGTCGATTTGACCGCTGCTTCCGCTCGTCTGCTGCCGCCATTACTGCCAGTCCACTTTTGGCCATATCGACCGTCATGCCTCCTCCCGCGGCTGACTGACCCGTGATCGTGGTGCTCGATTGGCACTGTTGGGCCATGCGCAAGGTTTCCTCGAGTCACGGCACCGGTTCCGCAGTCGAGAAGGCGCGACATTGGCGCAAGTGGCGGTGCGGTTGCTTGCACATAGTAACTGGCGCGCCGGTTACATGATGTGTGGGCCTGGGCCTCCATGCTGGATGCGACGAAGCCGAAGGGGTGCGCCCCCGCGGTGCGGTTGCACGCCACCTGCATGGCGGTCCGCCCTTTTGACCGCTGGTTTCGGCGAGGATGGAGGAGTTCTTGTAACCGCGGGGCGGTTACATGCTCCACGTGCGGTGGTTTGGCTTCTTCCGTTTCGGGTTAGCTTGCACGACGTGTGGGACCCGACCCCCGTGTCGTAGGGGGAGGACCCTGGAGCGCGTCGGTGAAGACTTTGCCCGTGACGCTTGAGGATGCGAGTGGGGAGAGCTGCCTTTAAAAAGGGATCGATCCCCCGGGCGGTAGCCATGCCTTCGCACTACCCTCATGCATCGCGCCCTTCCACCTTCCGAGCCCCCGGATGGGGAGCGCCCGCGTTGCCTTCGTCTTGCTGATGTTGGAGGAGCGTGACCTCGTGGAGGTTGGGACCCTTCAGCCATCGCTCGGCTTCAAGGATTTTCATCATGCAGCCCGGCTCCATTCCCTCACCAATGTTCATCCAGGATGATGACCACCGGTTCGATGGTGGGGAGAAGCAAGCCGAGTTGCGGCCTCTGCCCCGCCCTCAGCTTCAAGGATCTTCATCATCCTTGCTATGGCGGAGGGCGAGCTGAGCCGAGGTTCTACCTCCCGCATGGGCCGGCAGGCCGCCTCTTCCTTCAGCATTCAGGGGAGAGGGCGCTCACCGGCCTTGCGGAGGGGGCGAACTTCGACAACGCGGGGTCGGTCGGCCGCAAGCGTTGTCAGCTCCAGCGTGCCTGGCTCGCTGGCTCAACTAGCTCTCTTGCGGCCTCCTGCCGCTGCCTCCTGCCGCTTGATCCGGGCGTGGCCGTCCGTCCACCGCACGGGCGGCTGTTGCGCCGTGCGCACCGGGGGATCGTCCAAGACGTCGCACGCCGCTAGGGCGGCGTTCGTGTTCTTGGATTGTCTTGTCCTCACTCCGGCACGACGCCTCCGCACGGAGGTCGGTGTCTGCCCGTCCGCGAGGACTTGAGTGGGGATCTACCAGTGCAGGCTGGGGCGGCCGCCATTCATTGCGTAGCGCCGGCGCGCAGGTGGCCGCTGTCGTCGATGATGAGGCGGTGGTCGCCAGAGGAGGTTTCTCCGCCGATGAGACCGTCGGCGCCACCCGCAGATAGACCTCCGGCTCTTTGGCTTTGATAGCTTGTCCTCGCCCCTCGAGTGGGGACGTGGGCGAGGGCCTTGTCACAGCAGCGTCTGCCCTGAGGTCATCGCTACTGTTGTTTAGCCGCCCGAAGCAGAGGTCGTTGTCGCTGCTGGTGCAGTGGTCGCCGGCGAGCCACATGGAGTTTGTTGTCCCGCAGGCCCTCTGGTGTGGAGATAGTTCATACCCGTGGGAGTGGAACCGGAGTTCCGTTTGTAATGGCACCCTGAGTATGGGTGTTTGTTCATTGTGGCTGTCGAGGCCTGAACATCTGGGTATTTGAGTGTAATACCGTGTTTCTCCCTCATTTCGAGCACTAGGACTCGCCTGTCGGCTAGCCGAACCGCTTAACCGAGCGAGAGTTGCCTCGCGCGGAAGGTGACGAGTGAGGTATCCGTATCCCGAAGGCGTAGGAGTCACTCGGCTCGGTCGGCCTTGCCGCTCAAGGCTTCTCTTGCTCAGTTATAGAACCTCCGGTCGCTCTACGATGAGCTGGAGCCGGAGGCAGCGGTGTCGGCGTGGATAGAGGCTGAGTCGGCTCGAGAAGAGGCTTCGTCGGCCCAGGAGCAGGTGGCTTCCTGGGCCGGGGAGGTGCAGCAGCGGCGGCTGGGGCTTGGTCAGGTCATCCGCGAGCGGGGCCAACCCCGGAGTCATGCTGCCGAGGCCGTGAGCCGGGCTGAGGTCCTCGGGGGACAGCTAGTTGTGGCTACGGAGCGACCAGCCGAGGTGTCTGCTCGGGTCAGGACCCTGGAGGAGACCCTGGCTGCGATGGCCCAAGCGCGGTGCTGGCGTCCTCCTTCGAGGTGGAGATCCTTCTGCCCGTGTCGCTGTCCGAGGCCGGGCCAGATTCCGCCGAAGGTGGAAACAACGCCGAGGGTGCTGCTGCTCCCTCTATCGATGTCTGAACCTGCAGGAACTGTTTATCTGCAGTATGCGTATGTTTTTGCGGCAGCCGAGGTCCAAACATCTTATTGTCGTGTTATAAAGTTGTGTTTCCTTTCCTCTTGTTTCGAGTATCAGGACTTGTTCGTCGGTAGCAGAATCGCTTATCCGAGCGAGAGTTACTTTTCGCGGAAGGTGATGAGTGAGGTATCCGTATCCCAGGAGCGTAGGAGTCCCTCGGCTCGGTCGGCCTTGCCGCTTACATGCACTCTTACTCGTTCGAAGGATTCTGTTATCGATATAGTCGAGAAGGCACGAAAATCGTTCTGGCAGAAAAGTTTTCGAGCGTTAGGACTTGTTCGGTAGCAGAATCGCTTATCCGAGCATGAGTTACTTATCGCGGAAGGTGATGAGTGAGGTATCCGTATCCCAGAGGCATAGGAGTCCCTCGGCTCGGTCGGCCTTGCCGCTTACGTGTACTCTCGTCGTTTTCAGGATCCCGCTATCGAAGCAGTCAAAAAGCGCGAAAGACGTTCCGGCAGAAAGACTTTTTCCGAGGAAAATTTTGACGCAGAGGGGGTTCCCCCCTTCTAGCCCCCGAGGGAGGGTTGGGCTTTGCCGAGGCAAGGCTGACCCTTCCTTGATGGTTAGACTCTATTTGTGTATGTAAAAAGAATGAGGTATATGAATGACTTGAAACATCTTAAGGGTAGAAGCGACGTAGCTGTTGGATGTTCCAAGCGTTGCTGTAGACCTCGCCTTAATCGTTGGATAGCTTGTATGTTCCGGGCTTCAAAATCTTGGCGATGATGAACGGCCCTTCCCAGGGGGGAGTAAGCTTGTGGCACCCTCGGGCGTCCTACCGCAGCCGAAGTACCAAGTCTCCCACCTGGAAGCCTCGGGGCCGAACCCCTCGGGCGTGGTAGCGTCGCAGAGACTGCTGATACCGCGCCGAGTGTAGCAAGGCCACGTCCCGAGCCTCTTTGAGTTGGTCCAGTGAGTCTTCTCGGCTGGTCTGGTTGCTTCGGTCGTCGTACGCCTTTGTCCTCGGGGAATCGTATTCTAAGTCTGTGGACAAGATAGCCTCGGCCCCATAGACTAGAAAGAACGGCGAGAAACCCATGGCTCGGCTTGGCGTCGTCCTCAGACTCCAGACCACCGAGGGTAGCTCTTTCATCCATCGCTTATTGAATTTGTTGAGGTCGTTGTAGATCCTCGGTATAAGTCCCTGCAGAATCATACCGTTGGCACGCTCCACCTGCCCATTCGTCTTGGGGTGAGCTACGGCGACCCAGTCCACACAGATGTGGTGGTCCTCGCAGAAGTCTAGGAACTTCTTCCCAGTGAACTGCGTGCCATTGTCGGTGATGATGGAGTTCGAGACCCCAAAGCGATGGATGATGTTCGTGAAGAACGCCACAGCCTGCTCGGACCTGATGCTGGTTAGGGGTCGGACCTCGATCCACTTGGAGAATTTGTCGATGGCGACCAGCAGGTGCGAGAAGCCCCCAGGTGCCTTCTGTAAGGGACCGACGAGGTCCAGACCCCACACAGCAAACGAACATGTGATGGGTATTGTCTGCAGGGCCTGAGCGGGCAGGTGTGTCTGTCTCGCATAGAATTGACACCCTTGGCAAGAGCGTACAATCCTAGTGGCGTCGGCCACCGTGGTCGACCAATAGAAGCCTTGTCGGAAGGCGTTCCCAACGAGGGCTCGAGGTGCTGCATGGTGACCGCAAGCCCCCGTGTGTATTTCTTGCAATAGCTCCTGTGCTTCGGCGACGGATATGCATCGTTGGAGAATGCCTGAGGGGCTGCGGTGGTAGAGCTCCTTTTCATCACCCAGTAAGACGAACGACTTGGCCTGCCGCGCCAGTCGCTGAGCTTCGGCCTTGTCGAGGGGCAGCTCTCCTCGGAGGAGATATTCCAGGTACGAGGCCTGCCAGTTTTGGTTTGGCGTAACCCCATTCCGTTCCCCCTCGATGCGCAAGGCCTCACCCTCGGCTGCTGAGGATCCCTCGAGCTGGGCCGAGGCCTCCTCAGGCTCGGGCGTGTCGTCGATCTTGACGAAGGGTTGATGTATGTCTCTGGATAAGACGTCAGGTGGAACCGTTGTCCGCCCTGAGGCTATTTTCGCCAGCTCATCTGCGGTCTCGTTGTACCGTCGAGCGATGTGGTTGATCTCCAGCCCATAAAACTTGTCTTCCAGGCACCGAACTTCGTCGCAGTAGGCCTCCATCTTCCGGTCGCGGCAGTGGGATTTCTTCATGACTTGGTCATGACAAGCTGCGAGTCGCCACGAGCATCGAGGCGCCGAACCCCTAGCTCAATGGCGATGCGCAACCCATTAACCAGAGCCTCGTACTCGGCCACGTTGTTTGACACCAGGAAATGGAGGCGCAACACGTAGCGGAGATGTTTCCCGAGGGGTGAGATGAAGAGCAGGCCAGCACCTGCTCCTATTTTCATCAGCGACCCATCGAAGTACATGGTCTAGAGTTCCGGTTGGATCGAAGCTGTTGGCAATTGGGTGTCGACCCATTCAGCCACGAAGTCCGCCAAGACTTGGGACTTGATGGCCTTCCGAGGAGCGAACGAGATTGTCTCGCCCATGAGCTCCACTGCCCACTTTGCTATCCTACCCGAGGCCTCTCAGCACTAGATGATCTCCCCCAGGGGGAAGGATGACACCACAGTCACCAGATGAGACTCGAAGTAGTGTCGCAACTTTCACCGTGTCAGAATTACTGCATACAGTAGCTTCTGAATTTGCGGGTAGCGGATCTTGGTCTTGGATAGTACTTCACTAATGAAGTAGACCGGCCTCTGGACGAGCAGTGTATGCCCTTCTTCTTGTCTCTCGACTACGATCGCGGCGCTGACCCCCTGAGTGGTTGCGGCTACGTAGATCAAGAGGGCTTCTCCCGCAGCGGGGGGCACCAAGATGGGCGCATTTGTAAGGAGCGCCTTTAAGTTTCTGAGGGCTTCCTCGACCCCGGGGGTCCAAGTGCAGCGCTCGGTCTTCCTTAAGAGGCGGTACAAGGGTAGGCCTTTTTCGCCGAGGCGCGAGATGAAGCGGCTCAGAGCCGCAAGGCATCCCATGACCCTTTGTACTCCTTTCAAATCTTTGATAGGCCCCATGTTGGTGATGGCCGCGATTTTCTCCGGGTTGGCCTCGATGCCTCGCTCGGAGACGATGAACCCCAGGAGCATGCCTCGGGGGACTCCGAAGACACACTTCTCGGGATTGAGCTTCACGCCCTTCGCTCTCAGACACTTGAATGTCGTTTCAAGGTCAGAGAGGAGGTCAGAAGCTTTCCTCGTCTTGACAACGATGTCTTCAACGTAAGCCTTGACCGTTCGGCCGATGTGCTCTCCGAACACGTGGTTCATGCACCTTTGGTATGTTGCACCTGCATTCCTCAAGCCAAATGACATAGTAGTATAGCAGTACATGCCAAAAGGTGTGATGAAAGAAGTCGCGAGCTGGTCGGACTCTTTCATCTTGATTTGGTGATAACCTGAATAGGCGTCGAGAAATGACAGGGTTTCGCACCCCCGCAGTGGAGTTGATCGATGCGGGGCAGAGGGTAGGGAACCTTCAGACATGCTTTGTTTAGACCAGTGTACTCTACGCACATCCTCCACTTCCCACCTTTCTTTTTCACAAGCACAGGGTTAGCTAGCCATTCTGGATGGAATACCTCTTTGATGAACCCTGCGACCATCAGCTTGTGGATCTCCTCGCCTATGGCCCTGCGCTTTTCTTCGTCAAAGCGGCGCAGGTGCTGCTTCACGGGTCGGGCTCCAGCTCGGATATCCAGCGAGTGCTCGGTGACATCCCTCGGTATGCCCAGCATGTCCGAGGGACTCCACGCAAAAACTTCGGCGTTTGCACGGAGAAAGTCGACGAGCACTGCTTCCTATTTGGGGTCGAGCTCGGAGCCGATCCGGACTTGCTTGCAGGCGTCGTTGCTGGGGTCGATAGCGACGGACTTAACCGCCTCAGTTGGTTCGAAGTTGTCGGCGTGGCGCTTCGCATCAGGCACCTCCTTGGAGAGGCACTCCAGGTCGGCAATGAGTGCCTCGGACTCGGCGAGGGCCTCAGCGTACTCCACGCACTCCACGCCGCATTCGTACGCGTGTCGGTACGTGAATCCGACGGTGATGACCCCGTTGGGCCCGACATCTTGAGCTTGAGGTACGTATAGTTGGGGACGGCCATGAACTTGGCGTAGCACGGTCTCCCCAACACCGCGTGGTAGGTTCCTCGGAACCCAACCACCTCGAACGTGAGGGTTTCCTTTCGGAAGTTAGAGGGAGTTCCGAAGCAGACGGGCAAATCGAGTTGCCTAAGGGGTAGGACGCGCTTCCCGGGGATGATCCCGTGAAAGGGCACCGCACCAGCCCGGATCGTGGATAGATCGATTTTCAAGAGCCCGAGGGTCTCGGCGTAGATGATGTTGAGGCTGCTGCCCCCGTCCATGAGGACCTTGGTGAGCCTGGCGTTGCCGATGACGGGGTCGACAACGAGCGAGTACTTTCCTGGGCTCGGCACGCAGTCGGGGTGGTCGCCTTAGTCGAAGGTGATGGGCTTATCGAACCAGTCTAGGTAGACTGGTGCCGCCACCTTTACCGAGCATACCTCCCGGCGCTCCTACTTGCGGTGCCGAGCCAAGGCGTTCGCCACTTGCCCACCGTAGATCATGAAACAGCCGTGGACCTCGGGGAACTCCTCTTCCTTGTCGCCCTCCTTCTTGTCGTTGTCTCGGCCTTTGCCACCTTCCGCCGGGGGCCCAGCCTTATGGAAGTAGCGCCGAAGCATGACGCATTCCTCAAGGGTGTGCTTGATGGGACCCTGGTGATAGGGGCACGACTCCTTGAGCATCTTGTCGAACAGGTTGGCCCCTCCGAGAGGCTTCCGAGGGTTCATGTGCTCGGCGGCGGCGACAAGATCCGCGTCGGCGGCGTCGCGCTTCGCTTGCGACTTCTTTTTCGCCTTCTTCGCGCCACACTGGGCAGATGCCTCGGGGACGTCTTCCTGCTGGCGTCCCTGAGGCTGCTTGTCCTTTCGGAAGATGGCTTCGACCGCCTCCCGACCAGAGGCGAACTTGGTGGCGATGTCCATCACTTCGCTCGCCTTGGTGGGAGTCTTGCGACCCAGTTTGCTCACCAGGTCACGGCAAGTGGTGCCGGCAAGGAACACCCCAATGACATCCGAGTCGGTGATGTTGGGCAGCTCGGTGCGCTGCTTCGAAAACCGCCGAATGTACTCTCACAGGGATTCCCCTGGCTGCTGGCGGCAGCTTCAGAGATCCCAAGAGTTCCCAGGGCGCACGTACGTGCCCTAGAAGTTTCCAGTGAAAGCCTTGACCAGGTCGTCCCAGTTGGAGATCTGCGCAGGAGGCAGGTGCTCCAGCCAGGATCGGGCGGCGTCGGAGATGAACAGGGGGAGGTTGCGGATGATGAGGTTGTCGTCATCCGTTCCACCCAGCTGGCAGGCCAGCCGGTAGGGATGAAAACGGTCGGAAACAGTCGGTAAACACTAAAACCGTTTTCGTTTTCATATTTTTATCGAAAATGGAATCGGAAACGGTTAAACCGGAAATGGAAACGATATCGATATTTCGGAAACATCGGAAACGAAAGTTTAATACGAAAAATACATCGGTAATGGTCGGAATCTAAAATACGATCGGTAAACATATGAATATAACAAGTTCACAATACAACAAAGATCACAAGCCAACAATTCACAATATAACAAGTTCACAATATAAGAAGTTCATAAATATCACATGTTTATAGACTCAAAGTTCAACATGTTCTTACTCTAACTATGTATATATTTATTCATCCATATCACATAGTAGAGTACTCTCTCCGTCTACATGAATTTGTCTTTCTAGAATTATCTTAGGTCAAACTATTTAAACTTGGATATTCAATACAAATTATATATATATAGACGCACACAAGAGGACCAATATAAACATGGCCAGGAGCTCACCGCCCATTTGCCCACGACGCGGATTCATCAGACATGCAGCCCACCTGGAGCTCACCGCCCAGTCGCCCACGAAGCGGATTCATCAGACATGCAGCCCACCTACGGACCCACTTCTCCCAGCAGCTTTTAGCGAAGCCGGATAGATGCAGTGCACAACATTATTTAGTCCCACCTCGCCCACCTAAATGTCATCGAGGAAGAGTCTCATCTATATAACAGCCCGAGCCAGATGAAACGGTGGGCACTTGGGCGTGAGCGTCCATTATTGAGTGTGGGTCTTTAATTAGCCTACTTAATTTTTTGTTTTCGGAAAAATTCCGATACCTAAATTCGGTAAATTCCGATTGAAAACGGGAACCGATTAAAACGGTCAGAAAAATCTTATATTGTTTTCGATACCGATTTCGAAACAAAATGATGATAACCGATGTCGGTTCCGAAAAATACCGGTACCGTTGGTTTCGGTCGAAAAAAATCGAAAATAATTTTTGAAAAACCGAAAAAACCGAAATTGTTTTTATCCCTACCAGCCGGTAGTCCGCAAGCCATAACTCCAGCCTTGTTTCCCCCGAGTACTTGGTGATGGTAGTCGGGGCTCGGAACCGGGTTGGGAACGACGCCCGTCGTATGGCCCGGCTGAAGGCTTGCGGACCTGGTGGTTCGGGCGAGGGGCTCCGATCCTCCTCACTGTCATAGCGTCCCCCACGCCTGGGGTGGTAGCCTTGGCGCACCTTCTCGTCGAGGCGGGCTCGACGGTCACGGCGGTGGTGGTCGTTGCCGAGGTGACCCGGGGCTGCAGGCGTCGCGTCCCGCGTGCGCCCGGTGTGGACCGAGGCCTCCTGCACGAGTCGGGAAGTTGCTGCGCGATGCTCCGGGGGGTACCCTTGCCTTCGAGAGGCAGATCTTTTGGCCCATCGGACCGCGGCATCCTCCAGGAGATTCTTGAGTTCTCCCTGGATACGCCGCCCCTCGGTGGTGGATGGCTCCGGCATTGCTCGAAGCAGTATCGTCGCGGCAGCCAGATTCTGGCCGACCTCGCTGGAGGCCGGGGGCAGCCTTGCCCTGGCATCGTCAGCGATACGGTGCTGGACGTCCCGGGCCTGATGACGGGCTTCTCCGGCGAGTGCTCGGCCTGCCCACTCCTGCTCGATGTTTTGCCGGAGCTGCACAAGTTGCCCTGCTTCCTCGTCGAGCTTGGCCTGCATCTCGCGGATTTGCTCGAGCTGTGTGTCCTGACCCCCTGCAGGGACTAGGACCACATCTAGCTCCCGCAGGATGTCAACGCGAGGCGCATGCCCAGAGGGATCGCCATCCTCCGGCATACCAAAGTGGTTGCCTTCGTCGTGACCCCCTAGATCGACGTGGAAACATTCACGACTTGGGCCACAACCCTCGTCGTCAAGGCTGTGGCCATCATCGGAGCAATTGGAGAGGCAGTAGTCACATGCGGTCATGAAGTCTCGCATGGCACTGGGATTACCGAGCCCGGAGAAATCCCAACCAGAGTCGGGCTTGTCTTCTTCCTCGGAACCTGGGGGCCCGTAGGTTGAGACGACCGTCAGTCGGTCCCAGGTCGACCACATACGGTACCCCGGAAGGTTAGGATACACCTTTATGAAAGCGCTCACCTAAGCGGGGTCGCTTGGTGGATCGAAGCTGAATCTAAAAGGCACAGGGTGGAAAACGGACGGTACCTCTCGATCGATGGACGGTGACGAGGTCGCATCGGGGACGGACTGCACTGTTATCTCAGGTACGAGGCTAACGCCCAGCAAGTCCTCCGCGAGAGTGCTGGTGTCATCTGTCCGCTTGGGGTTGGCATGTTGCGGGGAAACGACACTCGTCGTTGTCTCAGGCACGAGGACAACGCCCGACATGTCCCCCGCTGGGGTGGCGGCGTCGTCGACTCGCTCGACAGCCGACGAGGTGCCGCCTCCTGCCTGGCCACGGTTGCCCCGCCTCCTCCTTCTGTGGCGAGGAAGGTGGCGAGACAAACCCAGATGCTGCTCTTCCGCCACGGGGGGAAGACGTTGTCAAGTTCGCCGCCGCCGGGCGAGCTGATGGCCGTCGTTGTCGCTATCGCGCTGCGGGGGGAGGAGTACTGAAGCGTCCCGATCCTTTGGGACTCAGATGTGATACAAATACTAGTCCCAGGAGGCTAGTAAACACATTTCTTACTTCAAATAGTATAGAGTTTATATAAAGGTTATTACAATACCGGGGTACAAGCTCGAGAGAGCCAAAATAAGAAGCGCAGTAGGAAAATATACTAGCCCAAGCCACAGGCAGAACTGGGTGCAGACGCAGCCCCCTCAATCAAGCATAGCAGAAAAGAAGTCTTCGGCTGCTGAAAAACATAAATAAATCTGGGTGAATACACTAGGTATTCCGCAAGCCCACCCCGCTCCCGTAGAGAGAAAGAGACCTATAATATACATGCTTTATTTGGTGGAGTTGAAGTCACTCATCATTTTCTCAGAGAAAGGCAATTACTAGAAGGTTTCTCCCAAAGACTTAAAAGCAGCAAAATACTCAACCACCACTGAGCTTCCCGCTCCCGTGGCCCTGTTCTCTTTTTCAGTACTCATTTACCCACACACATCCCTGTTCATGGAACTCAAGGAAAAATCTCTAATTGCCAAACCATACCAGACTCGTCCATACCAGTGGACACGGACTATTCGAATAGGTTTCAACTCTGCGCAGAGGGGTACACTTTACCCACTAGCCCGGTTTCTGCGATCTCACCGTCGCGAGACCCGAATGCCGGATCTCTTTCCTTACCCGTACGTCCTAACCTTAACGGTTATCCGGAAGGAGTCAGGCCACCACCATGTCCAAACCGGACAAAACTTTCCCCCTCCTTATCCTCCCGGTGCTCCTCAGCCTTCTTAACCCTGGGGTTGGACCGCACGAGTTCGGATTGAGTGACTGCCCACACAGTCTCGAGTGGTTGTACGATAAAGGAGTACAAGTAGTGAAAATGACAAGCCGGTCCTTATATGAGGGGACAATCCTTCTTCTCACACCTAAACTAGCTGAGCCAACACCTTAGGCCCTCCCCTAAGCCAGGGAATCCTTGATCATCCCACTCCCAAGGTGATGAGGGTGAGTACCCTTCATCGCATAACTTTTCAAAAAGAAGTTTTCTTTGGAGAAGCACATTGCCCTTCTTTCCAATTCACATTTCGTATCAGAATGTATATGTTAATGCGGGCCATCTCTCACTCACAATGCAATATTCCCCCATAATTCCCGACCTAGGCAATGGTAGAGAGAGTAGGTAATTTATGCATCAAGGGAAGGATGGACTTGCCTTCGTCGAAGCTTTCCTGGCACAGATGATCTACTTCCGGAAGTTTGGGCTCTGGTCCCTCTTCCGGGGCTACGGGTTCCGGATCAACGGTCCCCGCTTCTTCTAGTAAAACAGGCAATAAAACAATACATCAACAGGGATTCACAAATTATAGTGTGTCATTTTCTAACATCATTATTGCATGTGACCTTAGAAATTATTTTTGATAATTTTTGGTGCATAAAATATTGAGGAGACTAATTAAAGGAGGAAAATGCTGAAAAGGAAAAAGAAAAAAGGTTTCAGCTCTGGTGGGCCGGGGGAAAGGAATCTGGCCCAGCCAGGCGCAGCGCGCGCGCGCGAGGGCACCGGCCTAGCTGCGGCCCAGTGCGATTGATGGCGCGGGCGCGCGAGGGGACGACGCCGTTGCCGTGGGCCCACATGCCAGCGAGAGCGGAGGGGGGGGGGAACGGCGTCACGGTTGACGGTGGTGCGAACCGGTCGCCCGCGGGGAGGGAACCTGGCCGCCGGTGGCCCGGTTCTTGGACAATGCGTAGGTGCCTTAGCACGGGGAGGGGCTGGCGAGCCTAGAGGTGGGCTCGATTTGGCTAGAGGGGGTCGGGAGGGGGCTGTCCGCGGGGAGGCGGCGGAGCTTCGCGGCGGGGTTGCCGTCGGTGAGCTCTGGCGAGCAATCGGGGTGGGGGAGTGGTGTACTGCGTTCGTGGCAGTGTGGCGAAGCTAGGGGGCCAAGCAATCACTTGATGGACCAACAGAGGGGCAGGGAGAAGAGAGGGATGACTCACCGGGGAGGAAGACGATGGCGGCGGCCTTTCCACGAATTGAGCTCGGACGAGGGAGGAGAGGAATGGCCGAGGCCGGTGCGGGGAAGGAGGGGCTCGGTGCGTCCCTTTTATAGGCGCGCGAGGGAAGGGGAGCGGTGGAGCCTCACGGCGCCGGTGAGCTTGCACAGCGCCGCCGATGAGACGCCACGGCGGGGCGGTACCGGCGAGGACGCTGGTCAAGGGGGGGAGGACGGAGCGGTGCCAAACTTCCCTGTGCGGCGAGAAGACGGAGGAGGGGACGGAGGCGATGGCCAGAGGTGACCGCGATGAAGGGACGACGGGGAAGACGACGAAGCGACTGACAAGCGGGGCCATACTGCCAGTGGGAGTGATCGCGAGCGAGGCGAGGGATGGGGCGGCTAACGGGTGGGGACGGCTCGTCAGCGAGAGAGAGAGAGAGCGCAGGGCGGGCTGGCGCACGTGCGCGAAAGCGGGCCGGAAATGGGCCGGGGGAGGGAGTTGCGGGCGCGAGGGGGGGGAGAGCGGCCGCGGCATGGGCTGGATTCAGCCCAGCAGAGGGGGGGAGGGCTTTTCTCTTTTTTATTTTCTAATTCCTTTATCCATTTTTTTATATCTTTTTCCTTTGAACAATTAATAGATAATCTTAGGTGCTGAAAAATAAAATCTAAGTGAGGTGCTTGTGATCAAACAAGGTGTATGCATATGATGAAAGAAGATTTAAGGGAGTTCTTGGAATTTAGAGGATGAAAAAGGGAGAGGGGTAGCTTAGGGTTTCGAACCTAGGTTAGGATTTTTGGGATGTTACAAACCTACCCCACTTAAAGGAATCTCGCCCTCGAGATTAAAACGGGGCTCGAGAAAAGGTAAGGGTATTCCTTCCTCAGAGAGTCCTCACTTTCCCAGGTGGCTTCCTCTTCTCCATCTCTGCTCCACTGAACCTTACAGAGTTTTACTTCTGAGTTGCGGGTCCTTCTGACTGCTGAGTCGAGAATCTTCATTGGCTTTTCTCGGTACTGTAGATCCTTTTGAATCTGAATTGCATATGCCTCGATGTGGGTTTCTGGTACCTTTAGGCATTTGCGGAGTTGAGACACATGGAACGCATTGTGAATATCTGACATGGATTCTGGTAGCTCAAGACGGTATGCTGCGGGTCCTATTCGGGAAATGACGGGATAGGGACCGACGAAACGTGGTGCCAGTTTTCCTTTCATTTGGAACCATTTGACACCCCGCATCGGGGAGACCTTGAGATAAACGAAATCTCCTTCCTCAAATCTAAGTTCCCTTCGTCTATTGTCTGCGTAACTCTTCTGTCGACTCTGACCTTCAAGTAACCTCCTGCGGATCAAAGCGACTTTCTCTTCGGCTTCTTTAACAAAGTCGGGTCCTTCTAGTGTCCTTTCCCCTACATTGGACCACATTAGGGGAGTCTGGCATTTTCTTCCATACAGTGCTTCGAATGGTGACATTTTGATGCTGGCCTGATGGCTGTTGTTGTACGAGAATTCGGCGTACGGCAAACTGGACTCCCAATCCCTGTCGGATGTTAGCACACAGGCTCTTAGCAAATCTTCGAGGGTCTTGTTGACCCTTTCCGTTTGACCATCTGACTGGGGGTGGTAAGCGGTGCTGAAATCTAGCTTGGTGCCCATTGCTTGCTGGAGGCCTTTCCAAAATTTTGAAGTGAACTGCGTTCCTCTATCTGATACTATCTTCCGCGGAATGCCATGGAGCATGACTATCTCTTTTAGGTATACTCGGGCAAGGGCGGCTCCTCCAAAAGTGGTCTTTACTGGAACGAAGTGGGCCACCTTGGTGAGACGATCGATTATTACCCATATGGAATCATTTCCTTTCTGAGTTCGGGGCAGTCCGGTCACGAAATCCATGCCTATTTCTTCCCACTTCCATTCGGGTACTGGGAGGGGTTGAAGTAGGCCTGCAGGCTTCTGATGTTCGGCCTTTGTTCGCTGACAGGTGTCACACCGGGCCACATACTGTGCTATTTCCTTCTTCATCCCTTTCCACCAGTATCCGGCTTTGAGGTCTAGGTACATCTTGGTGGTTCCTGGGTGGATGGAGTAAGCTGAGTTGTGGGCTTCATTGAGCAGGGTTTCCCGTGCCTCTCCCACTGGTACACACAAACGGTTCTTGAACCAGAGGACTCCTTGCTCATCTGTCCTAAGGTCCGGAAGTTGCTCCTTGCGAGCTCTTTCCATAAGTCTAGCTGTCTCTGCGTCCAGACGTTGAGCCTTGCATATGAGATCTTCTAGATTTGGCTTGACTTCCAGGCTACCGTTGTCTCCCAGACATGCATTTAGCTGAGCTGATTCTTTCTTCCAATCTTCCAGAAAGTTGGTTTCTTTAATTCCGAAAGGTTTTCGGCTGAGGGCGTCTGCTACCACGTTGGCCTTCCCGGGGTGGTAGTGGATTTCGAGGTCATAATCTTTGATTAATTCAAGCCATCTTCTTTGATGGAGGTTGAGGTCCGGTTGCGTGAAGATGTACTTCAGACTCTTGTGATCAGTGAAGATGTGGCATTTGTTCCCGATCAGATAATGCCTCCATATTTTTAGGGCGGGCACTATGGCTGCCAATTCCAGATCGTGGGTAGGGTAGTTCTGCTCGTGTGGCTTGAGTAGGCGGGATGCATAAGCAATAACTTTCTCATTTTGCATCAAGACACACCCTAAGCCTTGTTTGGAAGCATCACAGAAGATGACAAAATCCTGGTGTATATCTGGCAGTGTCAAAACTGGTGCGGTTGTAAGCTTTTCCTTGATGATCTGGAAACTTTCCTCACATTTTGGGGTCCACACAAACTTATTGTCTTTTTTGAGAAGTTCGGTCATTGGTTTTGCTATGCTGGAGAATCCCTTGATGAAACGGCGGTAATACCCTGCCATTCCCAGAAAGCTTCGTACTTCACTGACGTTGGATGGTTGTCTCCAATTTGAAACGGCTTCTACCTTGGATGGGTCTACTTCTATCCCTTCTTCAGTCAAGATATGCCCCAGGAAAGCTATCTTCTCTAACCAGAACTCACACTTGCTGAGTTTAGCATAGAGTTGATGTGCTCTGAGTCTTCCGAGGACGATTCAGAGGTGACGCTCATGGTCCTTACGATTCTTGGAATAAATAAGGATGTCGTCTATGAAGACTACGACAAACTTGTCCAATTCTTCCATAAATACCTTATTCATGAGGTTCATGAAAAAGGCGGGTGCGTTTGTTAGCCCAAACGACATCACTATGAATTCATATTGCCCGTATCTGGTGACGAATGCAGTCTTCTGAATATCTGCTTCCTTGATTCTCAGTTGGTGATACCCTGATCTGAGGTCTATCTTGGAGAAGTATTTGGCTCCCTGCAGTTGGTCGAAGAGGTCATCGATTCGAGGGAGAGGGTACTTATTCTTGATCGTAACTTCATTTAAGGATCGATAATCAATACACATTCTCATACTTCCATCCTTTTTAGTAACGAAAAGAACGGGTGCTCCTCAGGGAGATGAACTGGGACGAATGTACCCTTTTTGTTGCAGCTCTGCAATTTGGAGTTTTAATTCTGCTAATTCTATGGGAGCCATGCGGTATGGTCTCTTTGCGATGGGCGCAGTGCCAGGAAGGAGATCTATATAGAACTCTACTCCTCTTTCTGGTGGCATCCCGGGCAACTCTTCTGGAAATACATCCTCAAACTCTTCGATTACAGACATGTTTTCTGTTGCCAGATTGAACATCATCGGATCGTTTACTGGCGGCTGGGCTTGACAGGAAACTGCCTTTCCTTGGTGATCTGTGAGAAGAACAGTTTTGTTTGCGCAGCTGATGATACCTTTGTGCTTAGCTAGCCAATCCATTCCTAGTATCACATCAATCCCTTAGGACGGCAAGATGGTTAAGTCTGCCAGGAACACTACCCCACTTAGAAGAATTCTGACTTGAGAGCACCTGAGTTTGCACAGGAGGTCTGATCCTGGGGTTCGGGTGACCAAGGGGACAGCTAGGGGTGTATAGGGAATGCCATGTTTTTCCACAAACTTAGCGGCTATAAAAGAATGGGATGCTCCCAAATCAAAAAGCACAGTAGCGGGAGTAAATTCAACAAGGAACTCGCCGAGCACTACTCCCGGGGCTTGCTGGGCTTCTTAAGCGTCAACGTGGTTGACTCGGGCCCTGCCCTGGTACTGAGTCCTGCTCTGCTGGCTGTTGGAAGGAGGTGCCTTGGAGGTAGGTGTCGAGGGAATCCTGGGGCCATTCACCGAGTTGGAGTAGGTCGGTCCGGGTGCCTTCAACTAAGGGCAGTTGTTCTTGAAGTGACTGGGGTCTCTGCAGTGCCAACAGGCGTTTGCTGGCGGTTGGTTGCTTGCAACAGAGGGTGCCTGAAGGGAGCTCTGACTCTGCTGACTGTAGCGCGATGGGGTGGGTCCAGATGGTTTATTGAAGCTTGGTCCCCTGGGTGGAAGCCCAAAGGGTCGAGCTCTCTGGTGACGTTCTTGCTGCTGAGCTCGGAGAACATGGAATTTCCTCTTGAGGTGCCCTTTTTCTTCCTCTTTTGCCCTTTCCACTTGGATAGCTTTGTTGGAGAGGTGCGAGAAGCTGTGGAAGTCTTGGCTGGCGAGGATGGTCTTAAGCTCGGGTCTTAATCCTCTCAGGAAACGGGCCATCTTTCTGGACTCGGTGCTGACATCCTCAGGCGCGTAGCGGGCCAGCTCTGTGAACTTGTGCACATACTCACTGACTGTTCTCCCGCCTTGAGTTAGCTCCCGGAATTCATCCTCCTTGAGTTGAACTATCCCCTGGGGTACGTGGTGCTCACGGAAGGCTGCTTCGAATTCTGCCCAGGTAGCATCTCTGACGGCTTCACTGAAAGTGTCCCACCATGCTAAAGCCATTCCTGAAAGCTGATGAGCTGCCAGTTGAACACGCTGATTTTCGGGGCATCCGATGGCTTCCAACTTTCTCTTGATCGTGCGAAGCCAGTCATCTGCATCGAGGGGATTGCTGGACCCCGCGAACGTGGGAGGCTTGAGTCTTAAAAATTCTCCCATCCTGTCCTGTGGCCTTCCACCACCTGGGCGCTGGTTTTCCAGACTTCGAGTGAGGACTTCAATGAGTCGGGTTTGATTGGCTAGAACTTGGGCTAAGTCTAGTGGTAGTTCCGGAGGTGCGGGGAGGTGGGTCTCACCCCTTCTCCGCCAGCCTCTCCTTCAGCTCCTAGAGGAAGTCTTGCTCCAATCCCGGAGGCGGTAGGCGTGGTTTTATCCGAAGCCATCTGCCATGGGAAAAGAGTCACTATCATGCACATGCCATTTTTTTAGTTACTTTATTCATTACATCCAGCCATTACAACACAGCACACTGCTACCATACGTTCATCACACACGAGTCCTATCTAGGGTACTCCTGAACTCCTTCTCTAAAGTGTCCCCAAATTCCTTGAGAAGGTCATCAAGGCTGGCCAGGGACATCTCCTCGGTGTCGGATGAGTCCCTTAACCCGACAGGGAGTAGGGTTGGAGGGTTTCCTTCCTTCTGCTCAGTCTGACATCCTTGGCTTTTGGTCTTCTTGCGGATTTTTCTTGCGGGGGCGAGCTTCTTCAGTTTCTTGTCATAGTCCATCTTTAGGGTGCGGTAAGCTTCACGGGTATTGGTCTCCTCGCCTTCAGCTATTGAGAGGCTCTCTTGAAGGGACGCCTTTTCCCCTGAAAGTTCCCTGACTTTTTCTTCCAGGCTTTCCACCCGGGAGGTTAGGGAGGTGCAGTGGAGGGCGAGGTCATCATATTGGTTATCAAGGGTGTGAAGGTATCCGGCCATGTAGACAATGGTGGGATCATTCTCAATAGGATCTCCTCCTGATAGGGCCTGAAGTCTTTTCCTTTAGGTGGGGGTATTCTTGTTGCTGGGTGGAAAGTAGCGAAGGGGGGTTTCAAAGATCACTTTGTTGTAGTTCTGGCACAGTTGTCGGAGGGCTGTTCGGGCAACATTCTGGCAAGTATCTGGGAAACGGTATCCGGTAAAAGTGACTTGGAAGGAAGAATGGTTTGGATAGTTTCGGCTTTCTCCCAGGTAGACTGCCATAGAGCATTTCTCCATTCCGCCCTCGATATACTCTGTCCAGATGTACTCCGGCTTCTTGCGGATTCCCATGCGAAGCGCACAACTTCGCAAGAGATGTGGGAACCCTTCCACCTCTGAGCAGTAGGATGTCCTAATGGCCAGAGAGTCTTCCACCTGGAATAGGAAAAGAAGGGTCTTGTTAAAATCGGGGGAGAGGAGAGAAAACTTTTCTTGGGGTAAGAGGTATTTTCTTTTTAGGGCAAGTTTTAAGGTCAGGGCTGCGTCCTACGACCAGTCCTATGGCTCTGATACCACCTGAAGCGTCCCGATCCTTTGGGACTCAAATGTGATACAAATACTAGTCCCAGAAGGCTAGTAAACACATTTCTTACTTCAAATAGTACATAATTTATATAAAGGTTATTACAATACCGGGGTACAAGCTCGAGAGAGCCAAAATAAGAAGCGCAGTAGGAAAATATACTAGCCCAAGCCACAGGCAGAACTGGGTGCAGACACAGCCCCCTCAATCAAGCATAGCAGAAAAGAAGTCTTCGGCTGCTGAAAACATAAATAAATCTGGGTGAATACACTAGGTATTCCGCAAGCCCACCCCGCTCCCGTAGAGAGAAAGAGACATATAATATACATGCTTTATTTGGTGGAGTTGAAGTCACTCATCATTTTCTTAGAGAAAGGCAATTACTGGAAGGTTTCTCCCAAAGACTTAAAAGCAGCAAAATACTCAACCACCACTGAGCTTCCCGCTCCCGTGGCCCTGTTCTCTTTTTCAGTACCCATTTACCCACACACATCCCTGTTCATGGAACTCAAGGAAAAATCTCTAATTGCCAAACCATACCAGACTCGTTCATACCAGTGGACACGGACTATTCGAATAGGTTTCAACTCTGCGCAGAGGGGTACACTTTACCCACTAGCCCGGTTTCTGCGATCTCACCGTCGCGAGACCCGAATGCTGGATCTCTTTCCTTACCCGTACGTCCTAACCTTAACGGTTATCCGGAAGGAGTCAGGCCACCACCATGTCCAAACCGGACAAAACTTTCCCCCTCCTTATCCTCCCGGTGCTCCCCAGCCTTCTTAACCCTGGGGTTGGACCGCACGAGTTCGGATTGAGTGACTGCCCACACAGTCTCGAGTGGTTGTACGATAAAGGAGTACAGGTAGTGAAAATTGCAAGCCGGTCCTTATATGAGGGGACAATCCTTCTTCTCACGCCTAAACCAGCTGAGCCAACACCTTATGCCCTCCCCTAAACCAGGGAGTCCTTGATCATCCCACTCCCAAGGTGATGAGGGTGAGTACCCTTCATCGCATAACTTTTCAAAAAGAGGTTTTCTTTGGAGAAGCACATTGCCCTTCTTTCCAATTCACATTTCGTATCAGAATGTATATGTTAATGCGGGCCATCTCTCACTCACAATGTAATATTCCCCCATAATTCCCGGCCTAGGCAATGGTAGAGAGAGTAGGTAATTTATGCATCAAGGGAAGGATGGACTTGCCTTCGTCGAAGCTTTCCTGGCACAGAAGATCTACTTCCGGAAGTTCGGGCTCTGGTCCCTCTTCCGGGGCTACGGGTTCCGGATCAATGGTCCCCGCTTCTTCTAGGAAAACAGGCAATAAAACAATACATCAACAGGGATTCACAAATTATAGTGTGTCATTTTCTAACATCATTATTGCATGTGACCTTAGAAATTATTTTTGATGATTTTTGGTGCATAAAATATTAAGGAGACTAATTAAAGGACGAAAATGCTAAAAAAGGAAAAAGAAAAAAGGTTTCAGCTCTGGTGGGCCGGGGGAAAGGAATCTGGCCCAGCCAGGCGCAGCGCGCGCGCGCGAGGGCTCCGGCCCAGCTGCGGCCTAGTGCGGGTGACGGCGCGGGCGCGCGAGGGGACGACGCCGTTGCCGTGGGCCCACATGCCAGCGAGAGCGGAGGGGGGGGGGGGGGAAACGACATCACAGTTGACGGTGGTGCGAACCGGTCGCCCGCGGGGAGGGAACCCGGCCGCCGGTGGCCCGGTTCTTGGACAATGCGTAGGTGCCTTAGCACGGGGAGGGGCTGGCGAGCCTAGAGGTGGGCTCGATTTGGCTAGAGGGGGCCGGGAGGGGGCTGTCCGCGGGGAGGCGGCGGAGCTTCGCGGCAGGGTTGCCGTCGGTGAGCTCTAGGCGAGCAATCGGGGTGGGGGAGTGGTGTACTGCGTTCGTGGCGGTGTGGCGAAGCTAGGGGGCCAAGCAATCGCTTGATGGACCAACAGAGGGGCAGGGAGAAGAGAGGGACGGCTCACCGAGGAGGAAGACGATGGCGGCGGCCTTTCCACGAATTGAGCTCGGACGAGGGAGGAGAGGAATGGCCGAGGTCGGTGTGGGGAAGGAGGGGCTCGGTGCGTCCCTTTTATAGGCGCGCGAGGGAAGGGGAGCGGTGGAGCCTCACGGCGCTGGTGAGCTTGCACAGCGCCGCCGATGAGACGCCACGGCGGGGCGGTACCGGCGAGGACGCTGGTCAAGGGGGGGGGAGGACGGAGCGGTGCCAAACTTCCCTGTGCGGCGAGAAGATGGAGGAGGGGACGAAGGCGATGGCCGGAGGTGACCATGATGAAGGGACGGCGGGGAAGACGATGAAGCGATTGACAAGCGGGGCCACACTGCCAGTGGGAGTGATCGCGAGCGAGGCGAGGGATGGGGCGGCTGACGGGTGGGGACGGCTCGTCAGCGAGAGAGAGAGAGCGCAGGGCGGGCTGGCGCGCGTGCGCGAGAGCGGGCCGGGGGAGGGAGTTGCGGGCGCGAGGGGGGGGGGGAGAGAGCGGCCGCGGCATGGGCTGGATTCAGCCCAGCAGAGGGGGAGGGCTTTTCTCTTTTTTATTTTCTAATTCCTTTATCCATTTTTTATATCTTTTTCCTTTGAACAATTAATAGATAATCTTAGGTGCTGAAAAATAAAATCTAAGTGAGGTGCTTGTGATCAAACAAGGTGTATGCATATGATGAAAGAAGATTTAAGGGAGTTCTTGGAATTTAGAGGATGAAAAGGGGAGAGGGGTAGCTTAGGGTTTCGAACCTAGGTTAGGATTTTTGGGATGTTACAAGTACCATGTCATAGCTGCCGTCGAGGGACATGAACTCAAGACTCCCGAAGCGGAGCAGCGTCTCGGGCTGAAGAGGTTGCTGGAGACTACCCATCTGGAACTCAACGAGAAGTTATTCGTTAACACGCAGCAGGCCCCTACCTGGCGCGCCAACTGTCGGCGTTTCGACCCGGGGGGTCCCTGGACCGATGAGTAAATTTGTCGCTGCGCGTCCCAGCCCAGATGGGTTGGCGCGAGATGGAACACAAGGAGGAAAAACACGGCTCGTGTTACCCCGCGCCAGGGGGTGTGTGCTTGCAGTAGGGGTTACAAGCGTTCGCGCGCGAGAGAGTGAGCCTGTTCGTCAGCTCGTTCTCCCGCGCGACCCTCTCGCATGAAGGCCCTGGACCTCCCTTTTATAGATGCAAGGAGAGGGTCCAGGTGTACAATGGGGGTGTAGCTATGCGCTAACGTGTCCGGTAGAGAGGTGCCTGAGCCCTGTGTGGCTGTGTACATGCCAACGTGGCTGTTGGAGAGGTGTTATAGCCCTGTGTACGCGGTATCGTGGCCGTCGGAGGAGCGCTTGAGCCCTGTAGAAGCACAACTGTCGGTGCTGCTGGGATCTTGCTGACGTCTCCTTGATTCCGTAGGGGGCCGAGAACCACCGTCGTCATGGACGCACACGGGGAGCCATCATTACTTGTTACCGGGGCGAGCCAGATGGGACGCCAGTCTTGTTCCCCCGTAACCTGAGCTAGCTAGGGGTAGGGTAATGATGTATCCCCGTGGCGCGGTCGGTCCGAGCCCAAGGTTGAGCGAGGCGGAGACTTCTCCTGAGGCCGAGGCCGGGGTCGGGCGAGGACGCGATTCCTCCCGAGGCCGAGGTTGAGGCCGAGCCCTGGGGTCGGGCGAGCGGAGATCTCCTTCCGAGGCTGAGGCCTAAGGTCGGGCGAGGCAGAGCTTCATGTTGCGCCTGAGGCTGAACTTGGCTGTTGTCAGCCTCACCCTGGCGGGTGGCACAACAGTCGGAGCGGGGCGAGCGACGGTGTTTTCCCGTCAGGTCGGTCAGTGAAAGGGCGAAGTGACTGCGGTCACTTCGACCTTGCCGACTGAGGCACGTGTGTCAGGATAAGGTGTCGGGCGATCTTCGCATTGAATGTGCCTGCGATACGGTCGGTTGGTGAGGCGATTTGGCCAAGGTTGCTTCACAACGAAGCCTGCCCGTGCTGGGCTTCGGGCGAGTCGAGGGTGCGCCCGTTGCTTGAGGAGGCCCTCAGGCGAGGCGTGAATTCGTCCAGGACTACTGTTCCCGCCCGAGGCCGGGCTTGGGCGAGGCGAGATCGCGTCTCTTGGTAGACGAGGCCTTGACCTGAACCGCGCCCATCAGTCTTTGCTGTTTGTGCTGATGGTGGTTATCAACCGTGTTTAGGAGTGTTAGGGGTACCCCTAATTACGGTACCCGATAGATTTGTTGGTTCGACAGTATATTGACAAAGACCACAAATCATAATGACAAAATTGCCAATGGCTCAATGGTATAAATATTTAAGTTTTAAAATTATATATATAATCTTAAAGATCATTTGTATTTTTTGAGAGCTTTTAAAACAAAATAGTGCATGTATAATATCAGCCCGGCACAATTAGACACTATAGTATAGTGCCGGGGCCGTTGGTTAAACACTAATACCCACGGTTACTAATAGCGCTAAATAGTACCGCGTCTAACAGTGCTAGTGCCGTGTCGGGCGGCCCGTTTGGCCATCTACAGGGCTATCACCAGCAGGCCCAAAGGCCGGCTAGGCGGTTGAGATAATTTGGGCCGCAGCTAGGCGGACCAAGAACGCGTACCGTTCCACCTGTTGGCTTGGCTAGCGCTTTCGTCTTCCTCCGCTCCACTCGATGCACGCACGTGGAGAAGAACACCGCCGCCGCCGCCAGCGCTACCGGGTTTTCGCAGCAAAAAAATAAAAAAAGGAAAAGGAGAGGGTGGGGTGTAGGCAGGGGGGGGGGGGGGGGGGGGGGGGGCGCCACTGCTTCTCTTCAAGACCCGATTCCACTCGCGTGTCTGCCCGCCGGCCAGACCTCGAGGAAACAAGGCCTTACTTCCTTGATTACATGGCGTCGCCGGACGACCCCGTGCTCTCCGCTTGCAAGGTACGGACTCCCTTCCATCTTCTTTCTCTCTTGTTAAGCTACCTAGAGCCCTCTGCCGACTCGATTCATTCCCTCCCATACCCTAGTGCCACTCGTATGCTTTTTCACGTACCACTCCCAAATTCAGTTGCCTCACTCTTTTGCCTATCATTCTTTTGCACATAATCTTGTAGTGTACTAGCTCTTAGTGTCCCCGCAAAGCCGTGCCTTCGTCCTCTCTCCTTCTGTCCTTTGCACCGACTTCATTTACAGCTGCCGTCTTACGTTTTTTTTTTGTTCTAAACAACTGCTGGGATTCTAGCTACCTCGAAATTGATTTCTGGTCGGATAGGATTTGGTTGATTCCAATACATCGCTCTTTCTTGACCCTGTGGTAACATGGTACATGGCCCACTAACATTTGCTCTACTAACGCTTCATTGTAGAAAAACTTGAGCCACTTCAGAATAAAAGAGCTCAAGGATGTTCTACACCAACTTGGACTTTCAAAGCAAGGAAAGAAGCAGGTTTGCGCACTGCAACCTCCTCTACCTACTCTATTCACAATGAACACCCATTGCCCAAGTGCTCTATGTTATTGTGTTAAAGACGTCGGGATAGCCTCGATCTTTAATAGCTTAAGCATATGCTAAAATTCACCCAACACAATCATCTATGTGCCTTTTAATATTCCTTCTTGGGGGATTTGGAAGTTATTACCCATTATGAATTTATAGCCAAGTTGGTCTTGGTGTTTTTGTTTTGGTTTGCAGGACCTAGTGGACAGAGTTATGGCAGTGTTGTTGAGCCAGCAAGATCAAGGTACATTCCATTCTTTATCTCCAAAATGTATTGTTTTGTGTTACTATTTTTCAAGCATGAGAAATAATTTCAGCTTTATTCTTGTAGCCTTTGAAACGAATGGCTTACCAAAGGCAAAATCAGCGGTGAAAATAGTGGAGGACACATTTAGGTGAGTCCATAATATTTTTTGTTCACAACTTCACATTGACTTGTCTGTACGGCTGTAAATTTCCTGATAGGCATTAATGAAATCTTGGCAAACTATCGCTTGTTGCTTCCTGTTTCAAGAAAAATGCAAGACCCTACAAATACTGTTGCAGTCTCAAGGAGCCACGAATTAGGAGACAGTGTTACGTGTAAAAAGAAACCGGATGATTCTGCTCAGGCAGTTAAGGTTCGTTGCCCTTGTGGTGACTCCAAGCCAAATGATTCCATGATTAAGGTAAAATTCTCATGATAAATATGCCTTTCTAACTCTCCGACAGTATTTTATGTCCTGCAGCCAAACCATAAAGGTTTCAGATATTTGTTCTTGGTCTAGGCCACTCGTATTCAGAATTACCAAGCATCTCACTCTTTATATCCTGAAACTTCAAAGCAGTTTGATGGTCTAGGTCACTCTTAGTCTTTCTGTTTTATACTGGAAGCCTGTAGCCTTTGTTATGAAATATACCATTACTTGCTTTGTTCGGAAACTTTTGTAATTTGTACCTTTATTCCTTTTTGTTCTTGATGAGACATGCTATGTATTTCTGTTTCATCGATCATTTGCTTGCTCCTTGTAGTGTATTGATCCACAATGCAACATATGGCAACATGTTGGCTGCGTCGTCATACCCGATACTGAGAAATCCGCGGACAATATTTCTCCTGAATTACCTTCCTGCTTTTATTGTGAAGTGTGCCGACTTAGCAGGGCTGATCCGTAAGTTGTTTTAAACTTCAAAATTGCCCTGAACCCAAAGAGACCAATTCACACACATATCATGTGATTAACTTCTTTTAGTTTACGACCTGATGCCATTTGCCTGTGCTGGTTGTTATGTGACATCAATCACTAACGAAAATCTCGCCTAGAATTTAAAATATGATCAATCTGTATCCTTTGTAATGTTCTTCTTCCACCTTTTTGTGTGCTCCCTTGTTCTACTTGTTTAGGTAACAAGCATTATTTTCTTAATCCTAATATTACATGGCCTATTATTTCTGACATAGTTTCCTACTGTAACCTGCAGTTTTTGGGTCACTGTGAACCATCTGTTACTCCCTATCTTAATAGGACCCTCTACTGTAGCAGCAGACGGGTGAGCTATCCATTCTTGCATCACAAAGCACACTTATTGCTGTTTTTGGATGGTACAAATGAGTTCTGTCTTGTGCCTTCTGAATTATCTGTTGAAACTTTTTTTATCGTTAACCTCTCTGCTAGATCACCATGCTGCCTAATTTTCTAATTAGTGAAATAGATTCATTTGATAAATTTACTTTGATACAGCATGAAAAAAAGATATTGCGTCATGATTGGCCATTTTTGCTATAATTGCAACTTAATTCTTCTAAGGATTTTAGAAATGGTATCCATATTCTAGTCAGGATGGCAATGCTAAGAAAATCATTGAATATTTTTAGAAAACATTTTTTATCGAGTCATCATCAGATCTTATTTGTTAATCATTTGTTTTATCTTTTTGTTTGTGTGATTACAATATTTTTTGCTCGGAGTACTCTTTCCCCAACAAGCCGGACCTAAATGCTTGAATACATGTGAATGATGTGAGCTTTACTTTTGTTTGCTGGATGACATAGAATGAACACCCTCCTCTATTGTGTGTTGCTGACTTGCTGCTGTAGCTTACATGATTTCTGCAGTCATCTTTACTCCTTATGTTATTTATAGGAAGAAACATGGGATAAGTGTACTTTGGGTAACAATGTTGATGTATGAGTCCTGAGCAACAAAATGGTTGAACAAATTGCTTCATTTTGCTATAAAATTTAAGTAGGAATATGCATAGCCTTTTGTGATTTTTGCTTATGTCCAGGTCATACACTGTACAGTATACCGCAAAAAGCTTTCAGCTTTCAAGAGCTAATAGAGAAATTCTGCAGCAAGCTGAATGCAATATTCAGGTTAATTCCTTTTTTTTTTCATTCTCCTTGAACCATTAGGTTTGTTTAGGATCATCATTGAACAATCAACACATTCTCCTTTTTATTTACTATTGTACTACCTGTGTGTATTGATTTCCTACCTTGGGTTTCATTTGCAGCCACTATGTTCAACGTGTATTGATTTCCTATCTTGGGTTTCATTTGCAGCCACTATGTTCAACCTATACATATCCGTTATTTACTTAGAGTTCGTGATCGTTTTTTTTCCTTATGCAGGTTTGGTGTATCCTTCTCAGTGACAAAGTACCTTTTAGGATGCACTGGCCTTTACACTCTGACATGCAAGTTAATGGTATATGCAGTGGCTTATTATGTATAGTGAGTCATATTTTCTGATAGGATTTTGGTACATGTTTATTGAGTTAAAAACTTGGATACTTGTATAACATCTGGTTGGTTTTATTATGTTGCCACTACTTGGATGCTTGAACCTGAACATACGATTCTGGCAGCTGTGTTGCTTTGTTGGATGCCAAGGGCTATTTTTTCTATAACAAAAGGAAAAGACAGAACTGAACACCCCGGTCTGAATCAGATTAAATCCAAATAACAGCAGATTCATCTTTTGTTGCACAGTCAGTGTCTCAATGATGCTTTTCTGCTTTTCTTTTGGGGAGGGGGGTTATTATGGGTTGATTTGTGTATGCACCTCAGTCTATGCTTTATGACTTGTGCTTGTACTTGTATTTATACCTGCAGTCTATCATTCTAGGCTTCTAGCTGTAGTTATGATATAGGCTCTGGCAGCTATTCTGGCAGCAAGTTTAATTGTACTATATCTGAACTATTCATGTTGGTAATTCTTACTTTTTCAGGTATTTATGTTAGGGTGGTTAACAGGCAACCCACACAAAAGTTAGGGGCCAATGGTAGAGACGATGGTCCACTAGTAAGTATTTTTTGTTTTGAAGCTTGCTATTCTGTTCATTTTTTTGCTAAGGCACTGGCCGTTTTTTTACATCATCTTCCTGCATTCTTCAGCTACAATTTTCAATTTTATATCTCCTTTGACCCTAAACATTTCTATGTTCCCAGTTAACAGATTACCTGAAGGAGGGACCTAACAAGATTTCTCTATCAAGAAATGACACTCGTACTTTCTGTTTGGGTATCAGAATTGCCAAGAGGAGATCTCTAGAACAGGTGAGATTTTAAGTATATAGTCCATTATTAAGCACTACACTCAAGATTCAAAACACACATATTTTACTGGGCAAGGATATGTGAATCAGGAATCAGCCATGCTTCATATGCACCTCTTAAGAATGTGGATAGGCATCGGCAAACACTTTAAGATGCTTTTCAATATATTATAAGTTTTCCCTCCTCTATCTACCACAAATATTGAGATGCTTTTCTTTCTGTTCTTTTTTTATTCTTACCATGTTTTGAGTCTTAGACTTTTGATTATCTTCCAAATTCCATTGTAAAGCCTTGCCACCTTGGGAGGATAGCTATTTTATATTCCCAGAAAGGTTCTATTTGGAACTTACACTTGGTGTTATAGAAAAATTCCAGTTCCATGTTAGTCTTTGCTAGGATCTGTGTTTACTGTTTGTAGTGAAAAAACTAATCATAGAATGATCACCCATCCACACACCAAAAAAGCAGGAAAGAAGTATAAACTGGCTGGTTGTATTACTACAAGCTGGTAGCTACAAAATGCCGAACACCTGAATCTTGAATTCTGTTTCATTTTTTTTTGTTTCTAGTTTTTGAAACTTTGGTAGTGGGCAGGTCCTAAATTTGGTGCCAAAGGAACAAGATGGTGAAAACTTCGATGACGCCCTTGCACGTGTGCGTCGCTGTGTTGGTGGTGGAGCTGAGGCAAATAATGCAGACAGTGATAGTGATATCGAAGTTGTGGCTGATTTTGTCTCTGTGAATCTTCGGTGCCCTGTAAGCAATCTGGTTATTACTGTGGATGCTTTAGATCCTCAATGAACTGCTTATAAAATGGGCAATTGCTCTGATATATGTCTATTAAACCCGACAAAAATGAATGCGAGATTGATGAATTAGTAGGTATAGGAGAACATGATACATGTTTTGGTTTTCAGATCGTCCGACTAATCGCGATTAGTCGGGCTGATCATTTCTCTGTGCTCGATTAGGGTGTTCGACTCGATTAGTGTTACTGATCGTCCATATCGTCCGATTAGTCTGCGATATGGAACGATTAATCGCCTAGGAGCCGATCCATCGCGATTAATAGAGGTAGTCCAACAGTCTAGACTGGCCCCAACCATGGTTTAAAAGGCGGCTAGGCGGAACTAGGCGCCCAGCCACCGCCTGACCGCCTAGGCGACTTAGGCGGGCGCCTAGGCGACGCCTTAGTAGCTGTTACAAACAGCTGTTACAAAATACCAAGCAACCAAACCAGGGAAAGCAGGGGAAGATGAACATCATTTTTGGGTGTTGACACCTGAGAGAAAGCAGGGGAGGACCTACCAGTGAGGGGCGCCAGGGAAGGGGAGCAGCCGGCCAGCCGCGCGCCCAGCGAGCAGCAGCCGCGAGCGGCGAGAAGCAGCCGCGAGCAGGCGAGGAGCAGCCGCGAGCAGGCGAGGAGCAGCCGCGAGCGGCGAGCAGCTTTGGCGTGCCGCGAGCAGCAGCCGCGTGCAGGGTGCGCGCAGGGAGGAAGAGTCGTGCGCACAGGAAGAAAGGGGAGAGAATAGCCGCGCGCACAGGAACAGCCGCTAGCCGCCAGCCGCGCGCAAAGGAGAACGCGCGCCAATTTACAGGCGGGCGCCAAAATCCAGCGCCAAAAAAAACCCTAGGTTAGGCGTCGCCCAGGGGGAGAAAGGCGTCGCCCAGACGCCTACCGCGCCTAGGCGGACGCCTACCGCGCCTAGGCGGACGCCATACTCGATCTTCCCTAGGCGGCGCGGACGCCTAGCAACAATTGACGCCTGGACGCCTAGGCGTCGCCTAGGCGACGCCTAGGCGACGCCTTTTAAACAATGGCCCCAACAGTCCAGTCTGTGCTCGGGTAGTCCAACAGTCTGTTTGACTGGACTGGCCCATGATTAATAGAGGTAGCCCCCCCCCCCCCCCCCCCCCCCCCCAGCTCTACCTGTCTTTTCAGCTTCCCTGACGGCCTGGAGAAAATCAGAGAACACCCTTCTCTCTAACCAGCTCCCTTCCCTCTCCCTTCTTCACCCTTCTCTCTCCCTCCAAGGCTCCAACACGGCAACACCTTTCTCTCTACATCGGCTGGGAGAAAAAAGAACACAGGGACTGGAGATGAGCTCCTTATCTGAAGCCTTCTTGGTCATGGTCTACTGGTCTAGTAAGTTGTAGACTTGCAGTTTCATATAAACTTGTTATTGCTGTGCTGTTATGAACTATTCAAGTACTGAATAAACTTGTTGCTGCTGTGCTGTTATGAACTATTCAAGTATTGAATATTGGACTATTTATACTGCTGCAAGTCTCTATAGTCTATACTATATAAGTACATATCTATATATAGTGTTATATATATATGTATATATGTATATATATGTCCTGGAATACATAGGACGACTGGGGGGACGATTAGGGGTGACTAATCGCCCAGTGGGATCGATCAGGTGATTAGGCGATCTGAAAACTATGCATGTTTATATAGGCAATGATAATAGGGTTGGCTTATATAGAATCTGAACCAATCACCAATATCATTGCCTATTTTGACTCAACCTATAGTTGCGCGCTGGACTCAGGGTCCAAGGCAACAAAAGCCCGTGTATACTAGGTTCTAGGCGACTAGGCCCATCTGCCTGTCTAACACATTGTAATACTGTTGAAGCCAAAAGTTTGTTCAATTATTAGTGTTTGCACCAGAAGTTATTCTCTATGCTGCAGATGTGAGCTGATGACTCTTTAGGCTTAGAGTTACTTGTCCTAAGATCATAGTTGTCAAGGTGTCGCCTTAGCGTCGCCTAAGCGCTGAGGCGAGGTCCAGGGCCAAGGCGTCGCGGTAGCCTTAATTTTTTTGACTAAGGCGTCGCCTTAGGGTGTTAGGGCGTCGCCCTAGCGCCTTATAGGAAGCTAAGGCGTCGCATTACAGGCGCCTTAGGGTTTACTGCTTTTCTTATCCCTGCTCTGTGCCATACAGTCGCCATACTAGAGAAGGGTTCGCGCGGCTTCAGCTCACTTCATCGGCCGCCGCTCTTAGCTCACTTCACCGGCGGCGGCGGCCCCCTTCCCCTGCCTCCTGGTGAGGCTCCGCCTCTCTCCCCCTCGGCGGCGAGCTCCCCCTCACCCCGTCGGCGGCGAGCTCGCCCTCCCCCCCTCGACGGCGATCTCCCCCTCCCCTTTTGCGGCCAGCTCCCCCTCCCCTCCCCCTCGGTTGATCTGCTGTCTGCTGTGAATCTGTGATCTGCTAGTCTGCCGTGAATCGTCAATTGTGATCTGCTCTGCCTCTGTACTCCCACGCTCTCTGCTGTGACATGCACTGTTTTACCTTTGTTGGTCACTGATGGAGAGCCAATAGCGGACCCAGCTGTTACGTTTATAGGATGTTTGGTTTGAGGAATGAGTTATTCCATCATCTTCTCACTCCTCACAGATTTTGTTTGGTTTGTGGAATAGAATGAGTTGATCCATCATCGCCTCATTCCTCATAGTTAGTTAGTTAGTACTAATATGAGGAATGAACTTATCCCACAAAATTTGAGGAATGAACCCATGATGCACCACCTCAATTTGGATGGAGTGATTCCTCAAACCAAACACCTTCTTAGAGTGTGCCAGGAAAAATATCAAAAAAAGAAACAAAAAACAGAGATCAACAAGACTCGAACCTTGACTGCCAAGTTCAAAAGATAGTACCTACACCACTATGCTAACTAACCTTATATGATTTTAGGGTGTGCCGTGGCCCATATGGAGCACCCACTGGGTCCGCCCCTGTGGAGAGCGCAGGCTCTCCCGGCCTTTGACCCTATGGTAGATCCAAAGCGCAGAGCAAAGTCTAATGATCCTGGATGGAACTATGGATTTTGGACAGAGATTGGGAATCGAGATAAGGTCACATGTAACCTTTGCAAGACCGTGACAATGGGAGGAATCAAGAGGTTAAAAGAACATCTTGCCGGTGGTTATTGAGACACATTAATGTGTTCTAAGACTACAACCGAGATTAGAAAAGAAATGAAGGCATATTTGGACAAGAACAAGAGGTCTAGGCCTATTTTCCTTGGTGATGATGATCATGATGGTTAGGGGCAGCAAGGCGAAGAGGATTCCGCCACATCTATGCAACAACCTAGCTCGGGGACAACTGCCAAAAGGAAGAGAGCTGCATTTCAGTTTAGAACAGCTGCATGGCCACATACATCAAACAAGGAAAAAGAAAAAGGGAAAACTGCAACCATGCCTCGAAGAACTCCTGAACAAGTTGTGGATGAGAGGCTCTCCTCAGGGTCACACCAACAAACCACCATGGAAGCATGCACTAAGTCTAAGGCTGACAGAGATTATGTCAACAAGCAATGGGCTATGTGGTTCTATGAGTGTGGTGTACCTTTTAACGCCATTAATTCTAGACAATTTCACATTGCTTGTGAGGCCACTGCTTAATATGGTACTGGATATGTTCCTCTTAGTATTCATGAGGTTAAAGAGCCTTTACTTGCTAAATGTGTCAAAGATGTGACTAACTTGAGAGCTCATCATGAGTTAGCTTGGAAGACTTATGGTTGCACACTTATGTCAGATGGATGGACTGGTAGGAGGGGACATCAGTTGATCAACTTTCTTGTGAACAGTCCTGAGGGGACTTCTTAGAGTCTATTGATGCTTCAAGTGAAGCACATAGTGCCACTATGCTTGCTGATTTGCTTGAGAAGAGGATTTTTTTCTTTTTCTTTTTCGAAAGCGCAGGAGAACTGCACATAATTTAATTAGAGAAGAAAAAGGTCCAAAATGGACCAAGGTACAAAGCCCTGAACAGGCCCAACAAAACACCCACTCACACACTACATCCTCCCCCAACAAATTAGGCCCTGTGAAGGTTATGCGTGATCTCAATGCTTGAGAAGAGGATTGATAATATTGGCAGAGACAAAATGGTTCAAGTAGTGACAGATAATGGCGCCAATTATAAGGCTGCAGGCAAGATTCTCATGGATCAAATTCCAACATTGTTTTGGAGTCCTGGTGCAGCTCATTGCTTGGATCTAATGCTAGAAGATATTGGAAAGTTGAACTATTTCAAGAAAACAATTGCTCAAGCCAAAAGAGTCACCACTTTTATTTATAGGCATGAAAGGATCCTTAGTGCAATGAGGGAGCAAAGAGGTGGCATGGACCTAGTTAGACCTGGAGCCACTAGGTTTGCCACTTGCTTCCTTACTTTGAAGAGCCTACACAAGCATAGATATCCTTTGAAGGGTCTATTTTTGAGTGATGCATGGAAGTCAAACAAGTTGTCAAAAACAGAGGCTGGGAAGGGAGTTTATGACATTGTTCTATCCTCAACGTTTTGGAGCACCGTTGAAGTTTGCCTTAGAGCTTCAGCACCACTTATTGCCCTTAGGGTGGCCGATGGTGATGAGAAGCCTGCCATGGCAGAAATTGCAGCACTAATGGATAGGGCCAAAGAGAGGATAAAGCTTAGCTTTACATCACAAAACAAGCAAGTTTTGCTAAAAGAGTCTTGGGTATTGTTGAGCGTCGATGGTGTCGCAAATGGACCATCCATTGTATGGTGCTGCATTGTATTTGAATCTGGGAAAATTATTTGCCATTAAGAACAAAGGAGATGATAGGTATGTTGCAGAGCTAAGAAACTGCTTTAATGAGGTGCTTGAAAGAATGGAATCGGATGATGCTATTCGGTCTAAGATTGATGAGTTTGCAATGCATTATGAGGAACAACGTGGCCCTATCTTCTCAAGCAAATTGGCACTTGCAAACATTGAAATAAAAAGCCCTCGTAAATCTGTGCTTTTGTTAATTTCAGCATGCTACATGCCTACATAATGTCCCTAATATGTATGTGCCATGTGACATGTTATAGTTGATTTTGGCATTCGTATGGTGGTCGTGCCTTCGAATTCCGATTGTGAGAGGAGTTGGAGTACCTTTGAATTTGTGAGTATAAGTTGGCTTGTTCATAAATTAATATTCATGTATGGTATATTGGTATGGCTATCATTTACTCTTTTCATTTTTTAGATGCACACAAAAAGGAGGAACCAATTGCTACACAAAAGGCTAAATGACTTAGTCTTTGTATCATACAACCGGAAGATGCAAAATAGGTTCCAAAAGAGGAGGGAGACAGGTGGCACAAGTTATGACCCATTAGTGTTTGACGATTTTGATTGGGACAATGAGTTGGTACACTCATCAGTTGTACACACTGGTAGGGATGATGATGAGCATAACTTGACATGGGAACAAGTTGATGAAGCCATTGGAGCATCTGAGTCCCTTCGAGGCCGCAACTTTCCAACACAAGCTCATTTGTATGCAAACACCTACCATAGACGTAGTACAATGAGGGCACAGGATGATGAACAAGGTGAGGATGATGATGATGGAAATGATTCAAGCAATGAAGTGGTGGATCCACATGATGACATTGGTATGAGTGATAGTGATGAGGTAAACGAGGCGGAAGATGATGGAGAAGACAATCCTACACCCCATGATGAGTTTGATGATGACCTTTGAGATTGGGCCATTGAGGCTTGAGAGTTGAGACTTGAGAGATGAGAGTGTTATCTACTCTACTAGACTACTACTACTATTATCTATTACTTATGTTGAACTTTATGTCTATGACTCTATGATGTTGCTATGTTGGTTTATGTTGAACTTGCACTCCTATTTGCTATCTATTTGATACTATATTCCTATATATTCTATTTTTATTGCCTATTTTTTATATATTAGTAAGGTGTTGCCTCGCCTTACGCCATATCGCTTAAAAGGTGAAAAGGGGGTCACTCGCCTTACCGCCTTAACAACTATGCCTAAGATCACCCATATATGTTATATTTTTGTTAGCACACTTTTTCCGTGACCACCATCTTTGGAACAATATGCTTGATGGTAGGCTCTGTGGCAACAACACTTCTCAGTGTTAGACTGTTAGGAGAATGAAAACCCTAACCCTAATGTTGGTTAGGAATATATTAATATAGCTGAGTATGTGGGCCAAGGCCCATTACAGCCGACACCCCCGCAGTCACAACTCTATCCTGTACAGATGTTGAGACTGGACCGAAACTATGTGAAAACTGTGGAAGGAAGCCCTTACGTGAAGATGTCAGTGAACTGCGAAGTAATCGAGATGCGGAGAACGCGAACATCGCCGACAACGACACTCTCGAACGAAGTGGAGATAGATCACCACGTGCTTTGCGCGCTAATGCTGCACAAGATTGGAGAGGTAGACCGTGCTGACATTATCGCAGTAGACGAGGGTGGCACACGCGAGGGGTCTGTGGAGCTCATGAAGAAGCTGATGGCGCCAGAAAGCTTCGGCCATGCCATTGGTCATAACGTGAGACTCGGCCTCAGCGATGGAGCTGGAGACGACGGGCTGCCGCTTCTAGGATCAGGAGACGAGGTTGGTGCCCAGGAACACAGCGTAGCCGGAGGTGGACCCACGCGTGTCATATTAGGACAGTGAAAACCCTAACCCTAATGTGGGTTGGGAATATATTAATATAGCTAAGTATGTTGGCCAAGGCCCATTACAGTAGAGGAATACACAATTACGCTAACACTCAGCTTAAGCCGTTTCTCTTCACAAATGCAAAACTTTTCAGGCCTTAAAGTTTTTCCCTAGCAATTGTTTCTCATAGCTTTTTCCATAAACCAACTTGTGCACAAGTTATATTTGTGCCAAACAAGGCCATAGTATTATTCTTTGCTATTTTTCACAGAAAGTTGATCATTTTGTTCTTTTATGTCATGTTATATAAAGCATGCATGCTTTGTATAAAATCTGTTTTTTTTATCTTGTGATAGATGACTGCTTCAAGGATACAGATCGCTGGTAGGTTCAAGTCCTGTGCTCACATGGGCTGCTTTGATTTAGAAGCTTTTATTGAAATAAACCAACGTTCCCGGAAGGTTCGACTATTTGGACTTATACAACTTTACCTCATCCTCTACAATATTGATTGAACCTTGTTTCATTTTCTCTATGACTATCTAAATCAACCTTTGTTTTCTTGCTTGCAGTGGCAATGCCCAATATGCCTGAAGAATTACTCTCTAGAGAACATAATAATTGATCCTTATTTCAATCGCATCACTTCTTTGGTGAGTTTATAGTGGTGATGGAATAATGTTTTCAACTTTTCATGCCTACATTTTCAGGTGTGCATCGTTGCTGATTTTGTTGCATATTGGTGATACAGATCAAAAGCTGCGGAGATGATACATCTGAAATTGATGTCAAACCTGATGGTTCCTGGAGAGTTAAGGGCAGACCTAAACTGAAGGACCTTACACAGTGGCATCTACCAGATGGTACTCTCTCTCTGTCCACAGATACAGCAGCCAAACCTGGAATGTGCATTGTAAAGCACGAGGTCAAAGAAGAGCCATTGTCTGAAGAGGTGGGATGTCATCTTAAGTTGGGACTTAGGAAAAAAAGCAATGGCCAGTGGGAAATTAGCAAGAGAGTGGATGCTGATCTGGTGCCGTCTTCTGGTAACGACCATGACCATTCAGGACACGATGAAAACAAAAACTGCATCACTCACTCAAGCAATATTGATGATACAAACATTGCAGATGAAGGTTATAATTTAGAGCCAGCAACAAATGGTTATCCCATGACCCATGTCCATGATCTTGACTCTTCATCCGCAGACGAAAATGGTCCTCCAGCATCGACAGGGCAGGATATAGTAGTTTTGAGTGACTCGGATGATGATGCTATCATGGTGTTGTCTCCCGGTGCTGTGAACTGTGGCTCGATGCATAACACTGGAAATCTGTTTCCACCCAACACACCTGAAAATTTAGGAGTGTGTAGTGGAGAAACTGGTGGATGCCCCAAGGAGACATCATTCCTTGCATTAAAAGAAGATTTTGGTGATCCGGGGTTGTCATTTTGGGAAAGTCATGGTAGTCCCCGAGATGCTTCTACTTCCCAGATCCCCGATGCCAGTACAAAGGCAGTAGATAATCCAGGTGAAGTGGACAACTACCCTGCCAATGATCAATCTAAGCAAGGGCAAGTTTCTGGGGCTGATTTTGGAGTAGCAGCAAATCCGGTGCCATTGGAAGATGGGCATGATAGCGCACTGCAACCTTGTTCAATGAGTGAAAGAGATAGTGCCATGGGTCTTGCTAGCCTGGGAGCGGATACTCAATCATGTGTTGATGTCCATTCTGACAATTGGACATCTGTCAGCATTAGTGGCCGTGATGAAGTTTTAACTGCTGCCAAAATTGCATCTAGGAAAAGGAGCAATCCTGGAGACAGAATAGAAGATTTAGATGGTATGGAAGAAGTCTTCACTCCTTTTTGTTGTGTGATTTTTTTTTGTTATTATCTGTTCATTACAATGTTTTTTTTTCTTGCGCTTAGATGATTTTGAATCTGCGCCCATTGTTCCTACAGTTTCATCACCATCACTTTGCCACTGCACAAACGTATCAGAATCTTTGGCAGGCTTGTGACACTTTGAGTCGCTAATTTATCTGGTTACCATGCCGCTGCTTTTGTCCCTAAAAAAGATGAACATTTGATTCCCTTGTGTGCAGCTTCACTTGTGGGAAGCCCAAACCAAGATGAGTGCAGCGGAGGGAGATGTTCAGTTCGACCGAGATTGATACTAGAGATTTCCTCAGATTCTGATTAGCACACATTTGTGTTGGCTGATGCCTGCATGACTTGGAGAAAAGGAAGGGGGTGGATGTGATGCTGTCTAACGCGGTCAGCGAACTGGCAAGCAGCTAGAGGCCTCTCCTCTATCCTGTAATTGGAGATCCCATCTCTGTTAGGTGGTAGAACGTGACACCAGGAGCAACATATAGAGTGGCATAATAGAGCTGAACCATATATACATGCAGTGTAGGCAATTTTGTACCATATATGTCATGAACCGAGGTGGCAGTTAGTTGATGTAAATATGCTCCCTCTCTGTTTTTCTATATTATTGGCTGAAAGGAGAGGGGAGGATGCATGCTTAGTCCGGCCTGGTTATTTATCATTTATTTATGATATATAATGAAAACGGAGTACCAGGTAGGTCGCAGCGGTAGAGAGGTGCAAATCTAATCTAATCTTGTGTCAGACAGGGTCTTCAAATCATATCTTTACTTATGTTTAAGATTTTTATTAATTTAGGGGTGTTTGAAATTGGTTTTGCTCCAAAACTCCGGGTAAAGGAGCTATGTTCCAAAATCTAGATTGCTTTCTCGTATCACTGTCCAGTGATAGTGGTGGTTAAATGCTTTCAAACTTCATATCTAGGTTATTTAAAAAAATTAAAGCAACAAAAAGAGTACTTTAAAAATTTAGAGTTTTACTCTAGAGTCATACCAAATACCCACTTAACTTCTAATTTAGTCGCATAAATCAGCTAATCTAACGCTCTAATCTAATGCATTTAGTGGATGTGTGCGTCTTAGGCTGGACATTGACGGTACCAGTCGCCGTGTTAGAGTCTAGGTTAGTAACGATCAGATTCGCTAGATACTGATCGCGTGCTTTTGATGTGGAGTTTGGCTAGTGTCATTTTAAAAATTGACGGTACTTTTGATGTGCGTGCCCATATGCTAATTAAGGGCTTGTTCGGTTATTTTCAATCCATATGGATTGGAGAGGATTGATACTGATCAGGAGATATTTTAACTTACTATGGATTAAAACCCCCTCGATCTCCCTCAATCCATATGAATTGAGGTAGAATCGAACAAGCTCTAAGGTTATACCAATCCATAAGGGGATTAGAGGAGATTTAATCCCCTTCTAGTCATTTTTGATTAGGAGGGGATTGAATCCCCTCTAATCTCTTTCTCGATTGGTATAACCGCACTAAGAGCTTGTTCGGTTATTTTCAATCCATATGGATTGAAGGGGATTGATATGGATTGGGAGGGATTTTGGCTTGCTAGGGATTGAAACCTCCACAATCCCCCTCAATCCATATGGATTGGGGTAGAACCGAACAAGCCCTAAAGTGGTGTGGAAAGTCTTAGCTTGGGAATACTTTGATGTATAGCCCTCATTGCTACTCTAAGAGCCTTTCACAACAACACTTGTGGGAGGAAAGGTGTTTCAATGATACGATGGTCTATCCGTTTTGGAACATGTACAAGGAAGAGACAAAATTTCAGCTGTATATTGGAACCTGTGTTGAAGGTCGCCTGCCCTCAAGAGCAAGAGAAGATATTATGTTAAGAAAGAGGACCATCGATAGAGTGCGCTCTTCAGCGAGTTTTGTTGTATATAAACATTTTTTCCATGTTAAGAGCATCTCCAAGTGTGCCCCAAATAGATGCCTTAAATTGAAATATACGGCTTAATCCAAAAATATATACTCCAATATTGCCCTATTATAAAATTTTTGTTAAAAAAATACAGGGCACGTGATAAGTGCCACAAATATATTGCACCTTTTTGGGCTGTCTCATCTTAATTGTAACGAACCTGAACAGTCACGCCGCTCTCCTCCGGGCTACCCACGATCACCCCTTCCCTCCTCCCTGCCCTTCCCTCCTCCGCCAAAGTCACATGTCATCGCCAGAACACACCCTGCCCTCCTCCGCCTCCCCTCATCGGCCATTGGCCGCCACCCCTCAAATCTTCACGCTCTTGCTGCGCCACTGCCTCAGGTCCCTGCAGGATTGCCAACGACCGAGGGGCATGCAAGAGTGCCAACGACCAGACATGAAGCTCTGCCGCGTGGGACCGATGTAGTCCACACCACCACCATTCACTACCCATTTGCCAATGTTCCTGTTTTTGGTTCGATGAATGCAAGGCAAGAGTCGAAATCCGAACGTTTCTGCGGTAGCTTGATTCTGAATATACAAGCCATGATTCTACAGTGTCATTTTAATGCAGTGTCATGATTCTGAATAAGTCACGGTTATTGATTTGATTATAGTTTCGATTAATTTATCTGAAACAAAAGAGAACACGTGTGCTGCCTTCTCATAGCAGAGCTTTCATTTTTGTACTCCTTCTGCCACCTACAACAGTTCTACTGGAGGATGAACACAGATTGTTAGGTTTGCTTGGGATTTCTGGTGATCCAGTTGCAACCACTAATTAGTAGTGTTTATTTTCAATTCCTGGAATTTGCCTTAGCCCATTAGATCTCTTAGGCCCCGTCTGTTTCCTTTCATTTTGAGGAATTGAAATCTTACTAATGGAATAGACTATTTTTTTAGAATATGACATTCCACCACTTTCCAAAGTTATCATGTAAGCCTATCTCAAATTCATAGGTGAGAGATGAAAATTGATTCTATAGATTTACATGTTATTTTCCCGATGTACAACTTATAGTGCCATCTTCTACTTGCGCCGCTATAATATAAATATAGTATATAACTATCTCTCTCATATAATTTAGGATGATATACAAATATATTACATATATAAATATATAAACTTAATTAGTTTTGTCTAAATTATAATTATTAAAATGGAATTCAATTCCAACGAAACAAACGGGGCCTTAGTATATTTGCCTTAGCTGAAATTTTCGTACAATCTCTCAATTCGCACACCTAGTATTTTTGTTGTGTATTCAGAAGTAAACAAGTTTCCTTCACCTTTTTAAGGGGGAAGGCATGGAGAATCTTCTCAGTTTATAATAATGAGAATGGATGCAAAATTATAGTGCAAAATTACAGGTTATGGCTACAAAACCTATGCGGCAGACCATTTGATATAATTCAGTTGTTACAGTTTCAAGAATGAATACACGAAGAAGGACTTCAGTCCAAAGACAGAATGGTGCTACATCAAGCTAAGCAATTCAGCCTTCTCTATTGAATTTGTCAAAACAAATATCGAACTAGTATGTACTGAATTGTGACAGAAAGGGTCGTGCGCGGGAAAAAAGTAGGCGCCCTCGATGATGGCCGGAGGAAGTTACCCGATTTCAGATATTTATCTCGTTTGAGGCTTGATTTCAGATATTTATCTCGTTTGAGGCTTTATTGTTGGAGATCGACTTTTTTATGGTGACCTAAATCGTTTAAAATATCATCATTTTAAATTTATAGTACATTTTTATAGGACACCTTGTTAGAGACGCTCTAAACAAAGGGCAAAGCTTCTGCTATTATATTTTAAAATAAAGAAATATAGGTTATGAAATTGCTGCTTCTAGAAATCTGGAGGTTATTTGCTTCTAGGTACCACCTAAATGAATAGTATAACTGTATAAGGTTTGGTTGAATTAGAAGTTCAAACTAAATTATTTATTTCATTTTCTGTAGAACTGAATTGGGACCGATAACATCTGCCTTATCACCATGCTTATCCATATCATTGATGTGGGTCCATTAACTGGTAGTAGTATTTAATGTAAAAATATTGTATATTAGTATGATTAAAGTTAGCACTTACTGATTCATACAGATCCAAATCATCTGCATGTTACGAGTTCTCTGTATTTAGCAATGCATCCATTTTACTTAGCATCAATAAACTTTGATGCATGCATCCTTACAACAGTAGCTATGTATATTTTCTTCGTTTCATAATGAAATCTATTGATGGTGCGTAATAAGCCTAATATTATCTCTGATGTAATATTGTTTTACCTTATGTTAAGATTTCTAAAAATTTTGTTAAAAAAACTCTACCTTGTAAAGAAAAATAAAAGCAGCACATTCTCCCCCGTTATTCTGAGCAGACACAAATGCAAACAAAAAAAAGCATATCCATCCAAATATCGTAATCCATTTCATTTCCCTAAGAAATTAATTTATTTCTGCAGTTTCCTCAAATTCTCATGGTCTCGGTTTGTCGCCTCGCCGCTTCTCCACCTCCCGTCTCGTCTGCAACTGCAACTCCACCTCGGCCGTCGGCCTTCTCATCCTCGTCACCACCGGCCACGGCCGGCCTCCACCACCGCCTGCCCACCGCTCGCTACTCTTGTCTCCCCTCCCCCCAAGTGGAAGAAGAATCGGGCTGTTGCTCACTCAGAGCTCTCTCAGTGAGGCGGGCCTCACTAGTCACTAGCCTTGCTGTTATGCCTTCCCCGCCGCTCGCCAGAGTCCACCGCCACCGGACAGGAAGCACCACCTAGTTCCTGACCCTGATGCCCATGGCACCGGACCACCCCTTCGATGCCTTCGTCGCCGCAGCCCGTGGCGCCGTAGCCCACCTTCACCTCCCCGTCATCCACATCCCTGGATCCAATTCCAGTCCCCATCCCAACTCCAAGCAGCACAAGGGACTCGAGGTCGACTGCCTGCTCCACCTCCACGTCCTCGTCACCAACTTCCTCCACAAGCCCCTCAAGTCATTCGCCAGGTGCTTCAGGCCCAAGCGACGGGCAGACACACACTCCCCGCCGCTCCACCAGGAGCCCAGCAATGGCACCACCCCGCAAAAGCAACTGGAGTTCCTGCTCTGCATTGCGTTCGACGCCTTCGCCCACAACCTCCACGCGCTGGATGACGCCTGCAAGCACAAAGGCGAGGAATTTGCTGCCGCTACCCGACAGTTGGAGCAATTTGTGGTTCTCAGGAAGGTAATCGATGGGAAGAGGGCCGATTTCGATGGGTTCCTTTCCAATCTGGGCTTTGCAAAGGTTGGGGCACCGCCACCGCCAGCAAGCATCGTGGGTGGTGCGTCCCCTGTCCCAGCATCAGCACCAGTCAGCAATCAGGAGGATGGTGCCGTGATTGGAAACGGCGAGGGGGTGGACAGTGCTAGTGGTACACAACAGCAGGCACAGAAATTGCCTGCCCGGTTGCTTAACATTCCTTTGTCGAATGTGGAGCGTCTGCGGTCTACGCTTTCTGCAGTTTCACTGACGGAGCTCATTGAATTAGTCCCGCTGCTGGTGAGCAGATCATCGACATCGGCAGATGCACATCCTGACAAGAAGAAGCTTTTCTCAGTGCAAGATTTCTTCAGATATGCAGAAATTGAAGGTAACATCATTTTTTCATTTTCCAACAGAGAAGTGTCTTCATTTCTACTTCTTCAGTATGTAGACTCATGGTCTGCAATTGCCAATCATGTATTCATTTTACCATATGGCACCAGTAGGGAAATCATCAAATTAGATCAGTCATTATTAGTCCTCCACAGAAGGCTCAAATGCCAGTTTTACAGTCGAAGTAATTATATTATGTACAATTTAATCTCTAGAGTTCTTCAAATATTCAGATTCAGGATATGCCATTCATATCTACAATTTACAGCATAAAATCTGGTATGATGTTATCCATTATTTTACCACCATATCTAGAAAATTTTGGTGAGCTACTATCAAAGATATGCCTACCAGACATTTTAATTTACCATGCAACAACAGGGGGTACCATCCTGTTATTTTTCCTGCTAGTACATTTTTTAGTCAAGCTACGCTCTATCCATCATACGATCTTCAAACTACAGTTCTAATTGGTACCTCAGCAATTCAGATTCTGCATAACATAATGCAATGATACTTTTGAAAAGGTTGCTATTTTTATGTATTAGTTGGATCATAAGGTGATATTTGTAACTGATGTTCTGCTGCTGTAGGAAAGCGATTCTTTGAAGAGTTGGACAGAGATGGTGATGGCCAAGTCACTCTAGAAGATCTCGAAATTGCAACGAGGAAGAGGCGGTTACCAAGGAGGTATGCTCGAGAATTGTTCCGCCGTACAAGAAGCAACTTCTTTTCGAAATCAATTGGGTGGAAGCAATTTTTATCCTTGATGGAACAGAAGGAAGCAACCATTCTCCGAGCGTATACCACGTTGTGTTTGAGCAAGTCTGGAACACTTCACAAAAGTCAAATTTTGACTTCTTTGAAAGGTGCTGGACTTCCAGCCAATGAAGATAATGCCGCTGCCATGCTACGTTATCTAAATGCTGATTCAGAAGGATCAATCTCATATGGCCATTTCCGCAACTTCATGCTTCTACTTCCTTCGGAACGTCTTGAGGATGATCCTCGGTATGTCTGATGTATCCTGTTAGAAGAAACCTGCAGTTGAATTGGCTTTAGGGAATAGTGATTCTGCAATTATCACCAATTCTGACTATCTTTCATGATTATATGGTGCTTTCCTAATTATCTTCTCTTACTTCAAATGCATTCAGGAACATTTGGTTTGAAGCAGCCACCGTTGTTGCTGTCCCCCCACCTATAGAAATATCTGCAGGAAGTGTTTTGAAGTCTGCTTTAGCTGGAGGTCTTGCAAGTGCGCTTTCTACCTCTCTGCTGCATCCTATTGATTCAATGAAGGTACAGTAGCATGCTTTTTTATACCGTTTTAGTTAGCATGATTCTTTATACCGTTTAGTTCAAACAAACGATTCAATAAAGCACATGATATTGGACTAGGCACTTTATATGTATAGCAATCCATTTTGAGATCTTACTTTATTATGTCTCCAATTTCCCATCAAAAATCAATATGAATGTTGTATGCCAAAGCATTATATGTGGCCTCACGAATTAGTATGGGATAAAAAAAGTTTCGCCTGCTGACCAAAGTACTCAAAATCCAATTGCTTTATTTTTTTTGCTGTATCAGACACGTGTCCAAGCATCTACACTCTCATTTCCTGAGCTCATTTCAAAGCTTCCACAAATTGGGCTTCGAGGATTGTATCGAGGTTCTATCCCAGCAATTCTCGGCCAGTTTTCAAGGTATGTGGTATTTCATAGGTTTATATGCAATTTTTTTGTAGGCTATAAATTTCAAATCTTGTCATTTGCAGCCATGGTTTGAGGACAGGAATCTTTGAAGCAAGCAAGCTTGTATTAATTAATGTAGCTCCAACACTTCCAGAGATTCAGGTATGATTTACTACTACAGTACTTCTTGTGCAACTGCAAGCTCTTATGGAGCCCACTTTAAAAATCTTATGATCGAACTTTTTAGAACTTAGTAGTGGTAATAGGAACTTTCTGGTTTTTGGTAATAGTTATCGTGCTTTATGGAATTGCTTGATGATATGCTTTTTGTTCCGTAGGTGCAATCAATTGCATCCTTCTGCAGCACAGTCCTAGGGACTGCAGTCCGGATCCCTTGTGAGGTTCTTAAGCAACGTTTGCAGGCTGGAATATTCAACAATGTAGGGGAGGCGATTGTTGGCACCATGCGACAAGATGGCCCAAAGGGTTTTTTTCGCGGCACTGGGGCCACACTGTGTCGCGAGGTTCCTTTCTATGTTGCTGGAATGTGCCTCTATGCAGAAGCTAAGAAGGTATCCTCAATTTGTATTGATTCTGTGGTTTCACCAACCTTCAAAGTGGCATTCACAAATCCCTATGTTGTTAACAAGTCAGCTACTTTTCTTAACTACCTTTGGCTGATTTTGAGCTATCAGTTCTATTGATTTGGGAAAAATATGTCATTCCTCTAACTCCAAAAAGGCAGCCTAATGACTTTGTTTTGACACATGAAAGTTGGTACCAAATGGAGCTGTTTTAGGGGTATTTTTACTCATTTAGTCAGTTACTACTTACTACTAATGGTACTAGTGACTACTTTTGTTTCTCATAATTTGTAAAAGATAGCTTGGTACCAGAACCAATTTCTGTTCTTCCCTGGCCGCTGGGTCTCCTCCCCCAGGCCGGGCGCGCGGACCTTCTTGTCGGGTCGGCTCCTACCAGGTCGTCACTGCCGTCTACATCCATCAGGATCCGCGCGCCATCCACCGGCCACCGCCAGTCGCCCGCTCGTGCGCCTCCGGCCAGGCCCGCGCGCCCGCAGCCTGCACCCGCCGTCGGGATCTACGCGCCATCCGCCGGCCGTCGCCAGATGCCCTCGCGCGCGATCGGGCTATTCTTGCTCTGCACACGCGCGCGGCGCACCTGCCCCTGCACCCCGTCCCCCGCCCGTGTGCCTGCGGCTCGCCGGTGCTACGACTTCCTCCCCGGCGGCGGGCGCTCCCTCCCCTGGTCGCTGGAGCTTACGCCCCCCGCCCCTTCTGGCCGCCTCTTACGAGTAGCGACGACGGTGCCCTCGCTGCACCTCCGCCTTCCGTGGCGGTGCCCCGTGCTCGTCGGCATCCACTGACCAGCAAGCCCTAGCCCCAAGCGGTCGCAGTGCCCGTGCTAATTCCCAGACTGCCGTCCTTCCTTCACTCTATTCCCGGTGCCGCTGCCCCCCTCCGCGGTGTCTCCCCTGTGCCCTGTGCAGCCCCCCCCCCGACATCTTCCCTACCACCTGCACTACTTCCTCTATGGCAGCCCCCATTACCTCACCTGCCGCTTCTGTGGCTCCCGGTCTCCTCGGTGCCGCCCCATGTCGGTTCTCTATCCTAGCCCACACGCGGCTTGGACTTTTCCTCCCGCCGCCAGGGACTTGCCTCCCCTGCATTTGCTATACCTCCCCTCGCCGGTTCCATGGTTTCACCCTCGACATACATGAGCTTTGCCTCGCCTGCTCCTCCCGTGGCTCCTGGCTTCCCCGACCCCCTACTGGCTTCACCCATTTCCACCGAGATCGCTGTGTGTGTCCTCCACGATGGCCAACTTGTCCAGGGCACCTTTGTGGCCTTCGATCGCGCCATGAGCCCTATCCTTCGCGACTGTGTCGAGCTTCACCCACATGCGGGCCACCGTGTGCCCGGACCGCTTGTCTTCCCCAGAGCTGTGATTGCCTCCCTGGGGATCGAGACCTTGTTGTCTCCCTCTCCTACTCGTGACTTTGTCAGAGGTCCTCCCTTGGCTCTTTCTGCGCACCCCATGGCTTCACCACCCTCTCTCTCTCCCACCGATTGGGTGGTCGACTCCGGAGCCTCCTTCCACGCCACTCCCACCACTAGCTCATTATTCCACTCCCATCCACCACACCCCTCACATCCTCCCTCTATCATTGTGGGCAACAGTTACACCCTCCTGGTCACCTCAGTAGGTGCATCGGTTCTTCCGGGACCATTCTACTTTCACGACGTCCTTGTTGCTCCTGATCTGACGCGTCCCCTTCTCTCGGTTCATCGCTTCACTAGTGACAACCACTGTTCTATGGAGTTTGATCCCTAGGGGCTCACCATACGCCACCTCCCCACGCGTGCCGTGCTCACTCGCTGTGACAGCTCCCACCCTCTTTACTCTCTTCACTTACTCTCTGATACCAAGTTGGAGTAGGAAACTCTAACCCTAATCAGGGTTGGGAGTGTATATGTACAGTTGAGTGTTGTGGGCCAAGACCCATTACAATGGAGATATACACAGTAACGTAAATGACACTCATTATGTATCACTATGCCTTGCATATTGGTGCATCTAATGATGATGGTTTTTGTTTTGCAGGCAGCACAGCATGTTTTGAGGAGAGACTTGGAAGCATGGGAAATAGTGGCAGTTGGAGCATTGTCTGGAGGACTTGCGGCAATAGTAACCACTCCCTTTGACGTGATGAAGACTAGGATGATGACTGCCCCTCCAGGCACACCAGTGTCTATGCAGATGATAATCTTCTCCATCCTTCGAAATGAGGGTCCACTTGGACTCTTTAAGGGCGCGATCCCCCGCTTCTTCTGGATCGCTCCTCTTGGAGCAATGAATTTTGCAGGCTATGAGCTTGCCAAGAAGGCGATGATCAAAGATGAGAACAGTTCCAGTGAGTCAACAAAAGAGAACTTGCCAAGAAATCAGTGATCAAGGATGAGTGTGAATCTAGGGCGTCAATACAGGACAAGAAAACCATGATGGATACCACAGGATAATCTAACGTTTACCTGGTTAACATCTATGGTGCAAAGAAATTGAAACCATGGAACAGTTTTTTTTTGTGTGTGTGTTCATGTAGCAGAGAAGCAACAGAACATCTGCCTTTTTTGATACTTGAATCTAATTTTGGGTTGCCGCGTCTTTTTGCCCCTCTAGGAATTCCATTCCCATAGGCCTTGAGATGGTTGTATAGTATACAGTACATGAGAGAGACAGATGCACATGCTGGAGCTGTTGCTCTTTTGTTTGTTATTTGACGATGATCCATAGCCTTCCTGGTTAAACATGATGTAAATTTGCTCTTGTACTTACCCTGATGAGGACAGTTGGCTTTGACCCAATTGTTCTGGTGTTTGAAATGGACTGAAAGGCGACGAGGAAAATAAAGAAGAAAGAATATTGTCAACTTGTAACGTTGAACTAAAGAATTCCGACAGTTGGGGATCTCACCTAGAGGTCTTAGGATTTGCATGATACTGCTTACACCCTTAGCTAGGGGTGATAATAAACTCTAAATTTTACACTATAAAATTTATGGATCATATTTGTATCGTGCTATTTCTATTCATTTTTGAAATGAATTAATTAAGGACTCAAATGGACCATGAATAAATATTTAGATCATGATCTATTACCGTCTCTACCTTTAATCTGGTCTTCGGTGGGCCCTATAAAATAGGGGGACATGTAAGTTTAAAATAGAGAATGAGATAAGAGATTTGCTGGAGATAGGAGTAGGCTTAGTACGAGGAATTCGAGGAGCCTTTGTGACCCCGTTCGATTCCTACTACCACGGAGGACAAGCGTTCCCACCAAATAGGTCTAGGATCTTTGTTAAGCATCATTTTCGGGCACCAAAGATAAAGTTCCACACTACGACGTAGAGTGTCAGTCATGACTCTTCATGGCTATGTCTTTGACAGACGCTACATCTAGGGGCTCTACTCCTCACTCTTCGGGCTTGTTTGGGAGCAACGATACCGAAGGGGATTGGAGGGATTAAAATCCTCTTCCTATTCAAAATTGAATAGCAAGGGGTTTTAGCCCCTCAAATCTCCTCCGGATTCATTGCTCCCAAACAAGCTATTCATGATGGCTGGCGCCCTGACCCAATATGTCGAGGTAGTACATCTCAGTGACATGGGCCATGATGCTGAGGTTTACGACTGGGATTGGTGTGGCGGTATGTGCGGTGTTGACGTGGTGGCCTGCTCGACGCCAAGCTCGACATCAAGGTGTGTTAGGCCTTTGTCATATCGAGTTGATTCAGTATGCATATCGGAACTAGTCGATATGGACCCCAGTGCCCAATTAAGTTATAATTTTCGAGATTTTGCTTTAGGATTTTTTCGGGAGGGCTCTATGTGTGGTTTGATAACAATTTGTTAGGTAATCTACTTAAGAGAAAGGCGGTACTAACATCCGACTAGATGGGTATCAGAGCACATGATGAGTGATAAAGGATAGTAACAACTTGTAAATACAAGCGAGGAAAACACTAGGAAACTAATTTGACTCACTAAGCAAACAAATTATTTTCGAATGAAATTAGTTTGAGTGCTAAGGATGTATAGATAGAATTTGGAGCAAGCGTGGAGTCATGGCCATAGTTCCAACATGAACAATATATGACTAGGGACGCAAGAAATTTTCACATTCGCCCACCACATCAATCATGGATTGCACTGATACATGGTGCAAACGGAGTGAATTTTTGGCATATAAGCAAGTCACTGTGGACATGATATGGTAATTTGGTGAACTCTTTGGTAAACATGGTTTTTGAAATTATAGAACTAGCAATGATGACGAAAAATGAAATATTCCCTAGGACATATTAAGAAGAAATATCTATCTGTTTCGCCAAGACCAATGGGATGGTTTGATCGTCTAACTCGACTTCATGCATGGCAAGGTGACTAATATACCTTTTCACTTAGGAAACTTGTTGTCGACATCCCTTAAGATATCTATGAATTATTTTAGGACCACATTAGTTTGTGAAATCTTGAATTTGAATCTAGTGGTATGTAAAGAGCTTTTAAATAAACAATTATGTTTAAATTTGGACTAACCACAACCACAAATACATAAACCACTTTATTTTTTGCTTTAGACTAGATATGTAACCTAGGTCTCATGTAGAGCTACGCCAAACAAGTCCATAGTTGACAATGCAACCTTAGATTTATTTGCATTTGTGTGTGTCACTTTTGCATCAGATTGTAGGTGTTGTATGAAAAGATATGTACCTTTATTTCTTTTTCCATACTATATGCAAGGATGGAATCATGAATGCAAGGCCTTATAGGAGTTGAAATCTAACGAAGCACCTCATGTCCATGACACCTGGTAGTGCGTTATACTTTCTTAGGAAGGCAATACATACGTATCGAGGATTTGTCGATAGTTAATTTGTATGTAGGTGTTTTGTGTGACCGAAAACAGGAAGTAAAGGCATAAAGACACATGGATTTATACTGGTTCGAGCTCTCGTGTGATATAATACCCTACGTCTAGTTTGCCGGTGCCTATTCCTTCTGATGTATTCTTCTACTCTCTTGGGGCATCTTTTATAGTTTAAGAAGGGAAGAAATTATAGAAATGATATTTGGTAATGCATCGCATATGGAATAAGATCCATGCTAAACAGTTTGTCCTACCATCTAGGATATCTTTATTTAAATTTACATTTGGGTTCCCTTAAGACGTGAGAATACCGTAACTAGAAACCGTCTTTTTACAAAAAAACATTGTCTTTTCTTATCTGTTTATGCATGCCGATCTGGTTTAGACTTGTGGTTCCGTCCAATTTCAGTCTAAGTCTACCAGCTGAGTCCGAGTTGTCCATTCCAAGTCCGAATTCCCTGACTTGACCTGAGTCATTTGCTCTCCTTTGTCAGCGCCTTGACTATTGATGTATCTCAGGTATTCCTAGTATATATTCTTTATAGGAGCCCTCGAGTCTAACATGGAAGGGTTATCTGTCCATTACCATACCCAGTCGGGTCGCACACAACATCAAGCCCCCGAGTCAAAGGAATCAGTAATATATTATCTGACTATCGTTAGGATGCTTCAAAATAGATCTGCATCAGGGATTCCAGAACGAAATTACATAAATCAAGAGATTTAATAGTATGTCGCTCCTATTTAGAAAACCGAGTCCTGAGACCCAGTGATTTCATCGCTTCGAAAGGGATTAAAATAGGCCCTCAGAAGGGTCTCATTTAAAAGGCTAAATCCTAGGACTCAACAACTATTATACTCCCGGAGTAGTCCTTGTGTTGGTGATTGAGTCAGGAGACCCTATAGGTTTGTACCTTTGGGAAGAAATCTTGTTGTTCACCTGTGGAGAAGTCCTTCTTCTTACCCTTGGAATGGTCTTTCTGTTACCCTATCAGTGAACCAAACCGAGAGGGGCTTTTGCTATCCCATGAATAGGTCATAGGCGGCAAGAAGAGCCGTGTAGACGATACTTGTCGGATTCCCCAAAGGGAGCCCTACTCCATCCAAATTGATGTCTAGGTAACGTTGTAGCGAGGGTGATCGAATCCCTCAATACCCTTAGAACGACTATCAAAGTATGATGAGAGTAATGGGGAGGTTCTTTCGAGGCTTAGCATCGGGCGGTAGCAGAGCTTGTAGGTGGTACTACCGCCCTTCCCCTAAGGGACCACAATTCTACCTGAGCCAAATCATCTAGGTATTTCTAGCAGCGGGGCCAGCGCCTAATACCCTTAATGTGATGATCGGATCTAATAGAATTGAGGGGCCTAGCCATTTTTTATCCTTTACAAAAAAATTTCAAGAACTAAGTAGTAATTGATACAAAATTTATGAAAATTCTATAAAACATGGTGAAATGAAATAACAGAAAAAGAAGCATCTTTGGTCATGATACGAACACTGAGATTTATAAAGAATTAACTTGTTGCAAAAAGGAAGGTTACACATAAAAACAACTTAATTGCTCGATATTCTAGGGGTTAATAATGATAGTACCATCTTCCCGATGGAGTCGATAAGTGCATAACCGGAGTACTTCTGAGATGATATAAGGGCTTTCCTAGAGGGGCGATGACTTGTGTTTGTCCATCATGCTTTGAATCTTTCACAACACCAAATCCCCTACAACAAAGCTTTGATCCTGAACATTCCTAGAATGATATTTTCCATGTGTTGTTGGTATTTGGCTGACTATACAACAATCGAGCCTCCTACTTCTTCAAGCTTATCAATATTAGTAATTCGACCTTCTTGGGATCGATCTTCTGTGAAGTTTAGAACTTGGAAGGAGTGGCGCTTTATTTCAGATGGAAGTATGGCCTCATTCCTGTATACTAGAAAAATGGGGTCTGTCTCCATAGCAGAACTCGATGACATCCGAATCCCCTAGAGTAATGCTAGTAGTTCTTTGACCCATCTCCCCTTGTAAGGATGTAGACGATCAAAAAGCCTAGACTTCAAAACTTTATAAGGTCATTAGCCCTCTCCACTATGCCATTGCTCTAGGGATGAGCAATTGAAACAAAGTTTACTATAACCCTACTTTCTAAGCAGAATTCTATAATGTGACGGTTTACCTCTATGTGTGCCTGAGAGGTAAACTGACTCGTGTTTTCGTTTATAATGTGACAGTACCCTAAATATGGGGTACCCACTCCTGCTGGGTCAAGATGAGACCCTATGGCTGCCCATAGCCATGAGATTACCAAGTCGATAGCCCAGCTCTGGGTTAAGGTTCACCATATGAAGCCACGAGCCAGCTAGGCTTGTTTCCCTAGGCTGGACCACCATCACCACGAGTCCCATAAAGTGACTAACCAACAACTTCAATTGTAGGTCTGGGGTCCCCACAGACAGAACTTGGACCTACACATGGACCCTTCGAATCCCTGGAGAGGGGGTCTGGATGGTCCCCACAACCATGGAGAAAGGGCACTCTCTGGTAGAGAGATTGGTTTTGGACCCCTAGAGTTGTCCTGGACCCCATGTGTGCCATCCGAACTCAAACCAGGCTAGGTCTGGTACCACCACGTGTCTGGGCCAAAACGGCTAGGGGCCAGACCCCCTCAAACATGATTTGGATCCCCAGTCAGGGAGAGCTTGGAGGTGCCACATCGCCACACGTCCCCGGGCCTACTCCCTGCCAAGGCAGATGTCTCGTGCCGACACGTGGCCAGGCACACCTAACATAAGCTGTCGGGTGATACCTAATTTAAGCCTCTAGCATGGGGCCCACCAGCGTTATGCACAGCGGGATGTGCACTTGCCCATGTCAAAAAGAGGGTGATGTACCCCCACATTAACTACACGCGGCGCGCCTAGTCTACAACGTATGTGATACACTGTTACCCGCACGTTTTTAAGGCAAGGGCATTGACTCAATATATTGCTTGGGTGCCCTTCATTATGATCTCTACTGTTCCTCGTGCGTTAGTGAGGTATGAAGAGACAGGAAGATACCGTCTATGCACCCCTACGCACGACAGCGTATCAGACTATGCCACAATCTACACCGAGGCCTACGCCTGTGTTTCGATTAGATGTGGCAAGAGGATAGGACACCAAGGGCTAGCATAGCAACCAAGAGGAGATACACGCCCAAAAGATCTAGCACCGCTAGCTCTACCCGACGCTTCACGCTTCATATTATAGTAACTCCTAGGGCCAACTCCCTTGTAACGTGCCCCTTGGACTATAAAAGGGAAGGCACATGTGATGCAGGGGAGTTGGAGGATCCACATTCAGACTCATGACTCTCAAGCTCTCAAGCAATACAACTCATAGTGGATGTAGGGTATTATGCTTCGGCAGCCTGAACCACTCTAAACCCTTGTGTTCTTGTGTGCCATCCATTAGGTTAGGCAAAACCTCTTAGCTCCTCCTAGGGGGCCTAGTGCGGGTGCACTCCTCCACCCGACCAGAGGATTTTCTGCCTCCGACATAATGGATCTTGGGACACCGAATCGGTTGAGGATCTCCTGCATGAATTCTACGACCTTGTCTGTCGTGATTTTTGTCATGGGTTTTGCATTGGTTGCTGCGGTCGGCCCAAAGAAACCTTGCTAGTAGGCTTTTCCATCCAACATATTGGCTCCTACATGTTTTCCACACACACACCAGAGTGGATGTCACTGAGCAATGCTCTTCTAGGGACACAACTCATCATGATTTCTAAAGCATTTCTTCAGTATAACTCGTCGTTGGTTAACACATAAGCCTTAGATTTCCATTGTACCTATGTTGCTTCTATTTTGTCTTCATGAAGAACTCTATATAGCATACATCTAATGAATAGTGCATGCCAATCCGACTCTATAACCATTACCTTGGCCTCTGCCTCGTTAAGAACCACAAAGCCTGGCTCTTTAACCAACTCGGTCGAGGGGGACTATTCCCTCTTATGAATGGTTGGGAAGATAACTTTTTCCAAGAAGACTCTAGAAGGCATTGGGGATCTTGCTGCATCTTCATTCGTTGCTCGTAGAATGTGTGTGAACTCAATTCCATCGAACCTCTCTTTGAGTTTTTGAATTTCTTGGTAGTAACTCATCGTTTTTCATCGTTGCAGGTCCATTCCTTATTGACTTGGTTTATAACAAGTAGCAACTCACCTGAGATTCGGACCTGATGGATTTCCATTGAAACAACAATTATTAGGCTCAGCAACATAGCCTCATATTCAAAAACATTGTCTAGGCCTCCCTGTGATGACGTGATGAGATGCGTTATTGTCAGCTACCTCAAAGTGTAAGGACTGAGTGCATAAATTGGGTTCGATACAAAAGGTAACAAGCAGAACTATCTGTCCCAACGACATGGTAGACTGGTCAGGGATGATACCATAGAAGGAGATTGGACTCGGCCTCAAAGCCTTCTCGAATAATCCCATCTTCCTGAGGGTTTTAGTGAAGATGATATTAAGACTCCTTCCTTCGTCTATGAGGACCATGTGTAGCCTCTTGTCTCATTCAGGATAGGCAACTTATTATGTTGGCGCAGCCGAGTCCCACGTTTGACCGCTTTGATCCAACGATTGTAGCGACATTTCTGGCCCTTGTCTTGCTCAGGCTTCTGCTCGACTTTTCCCTTGTCCTTTGCTAAAGTCATGTGGAGTGTTACCTCTTTGTTCATGGCATACTTGTTAGCTACTTGAAAGAGAGTCGGCAGAGTTGTCACAAACTCATTGTCTTCATCTTTGAATATCTTCCATCCTCCAATGGAGGGAGGTCATATCGTTCTCCATCAATCACGGACGCGAGCCAAGATCCTAGGAAGTTAGGGCCCAAGTCTGAGTCTGCACAGTCGTCGGGGTCGGACAGATATTCGAGACTCATCAGGTACGTGATGTCCATTATGTCATTTCATAGATCAGATCTATTGGATCCATGGTCTTTGGTTTTGGTGTCGTGAGATGCTAGGCTATAGCCTAAGCTATCCTAATGCATCGTTGACGAAGCATAGTGAGTTGAACGAGATGAGGTCAATTGCCGACACATTCAGCACACGCCTGAGAGACTCGCTAATGCACTGCAGATGAACTTGAAACTACCGAATGATCTCTTGTACTTGCACGAAGTTGGTTACCATCAGATCTAATATGATCAACGGGCTCTCCTACATGGCGTGCCAACTGTCGATGATTTATCAATAATTATTTTTTATGTAGGTGTTTCGCATGATCGAGAACAGATAATACCCTAGCTACTCCCAGTTTGTCGGTGGCTATTCCTTCTGATGTATTATTTTGCCCTCTTGGGGCATCTTGTACCTCCTTTTAAAGTTCAAGGAGGGAGACATTTACAATAATTTTATTTGGTAATGCATCAGATTTGCACTAAGATCCTTGCTAAATAGTTTGTCCTACCATCTAGGATATCTATATCTATATTTACATGTGGGTTCCTCTTGTCACTTGTTCTCAATTGTTGTGAGTCAAGAACAATACAACACAATTGTTAATCATTAAGGACCTTCGTCATTCGAAACATTACTTCTTGGCGGATATAATGCTTCTCATACAAAGGTCAAGAAGGGCGTACCTTCATCATATCAATATAAGGATAGGAATGCAATAGAATAAGTATGATAATTATATCTTAGTAATTCATTTATTCTTGTATTCCATAAAACATATATGAATAACAACAATGTTAATATTACATTAATACCTTCGGCTTGCTCGAAGGTGAGGATGCGAGAGAGTCAATATAATCCAGCGTGAACAGTATGGGGTATTGTTCATCTATTTATAGACACGGGACGCAACCCGGGTAAAATTACATTCATGCCCTTGAATATTTGTTTACAAACAACTCGAACTAATAAGGTCTATCTAGTCCTTTTTCCTTCTTTACTTGGTCTGGGCTGAAGCTATTGAGCTTCGACATTCTGCATTGTTGCTTCTACGCAGAGTCTTCTTCTTGAGGGGCTAGACCGAGCCTCTGTATTATCTTGCAGAAGGTGTTTCTGCCTTAAGGACCTTCGGCAGAGAAGAAGTCCCCCAACAGTTCCCTTAAGACGTGAGAATACAATAACTAGAAATCATCTTGTTAGGAAAATTGAAACCTCTCTTGTGGGTTTTGGTGGGTTGGAGGACAACCCAATTAAAGAACTGACAAGTGTGTTAAGTGTTGAACAAGTGCTTATTGTAAAGCTTGTAAAGTTTAACACAAGTGTTCAAGAGTGATGGTCCAAAGGCTGAGTTGATTATGGTTGTGGACATCACAAGCGAAGAAGAAGTGCTTAAGTGAGACTTGTGTGCATAACTCGGAGACAACTGATCAAGCCAAGGATGGAGGCAAGAAGAGCTTTGAGGTACAGAGTGCACGGGAAAAGGTCATGGAGGCCGAGGAACCCAAAGCTAGGGGTGAAGAAGAAGACTTGCAAAGTCAAGGCTGGTCGAGTTGAGAAGAGATATGGTGCATCGAGGATCATACTTAAGAACATGACTTATATCCAATGAGGTAATACTATGGTTATGTGGTGTGAGTCACAAGGCTCAAGATGAAGATCAAGAAGTGAATAAGGTCACTAGCACTACACCAAAATAAGCAACTTCCGAGAGGCTAATAACTTCCTACGGTTTTTTTTCAAAACCGTAGGACATTAATAATTTCCGAGAGGCGACTAGTGCCTCTCGAAAGTTAAGTTAACTTCCGACGGTCGGCCAAGAGCCTCTCGGAAGTTAAGTTAACTTTTGATGGCCTCTCGGAAGTTAAGTTAACTTCCGACGGATGACCCGGGGCCTCTCGGAAGTTACATATTCAGGCGTTGACCGGTCGGGGTAGGCCTTAACTTCCGACGGTTTTGCACAGGGCCTCTCGGAAGTTATCATTTTTAGGCTAACGGCGCGCGCCCGTCTGAGAGCACCTAGAGGGGGGGGGTGAATAGGTGATCCTGTGAAACTTGAAAACTTAAGCCACAAAACTTGGTTAATCGTTAGCACAATAATTGCCAAGTGGCTAGAGAGGAGTCAAAACACAATAACCACAAGAAATCAATCACAGAGATGGCACGGTGGTTATCCCGTGGTTCGGCCAAGACCAACGCTTGCCTACTCCACGTTGTGGCGTCCCAACGGACGAGGGTTGCAATCAACCCCTCTCAAGCGGTCCAAAGACCCACTTGAATACCACGGTGTTTTGCTTGCTTTTTCTCAATCCCGTTTGCGAGGAATCTCCACAACTTGGAGCCTCTCGCCCTTACACTTGAAATTCACAAAGAAGCACGGAGCAAGGGAGGGATTAGCAACGCACACAAGACACAAGAATCAGAGTGTCAACACGCACACAAGTCGCAACAAGAGCTCGCAACACAACTCAATGAGTTCACAACTCCACTAGAGCTCTATATGCTATCACAATGAAACGAATGCGCGAAATCAATGTCTTGGTGCTTATGATTGTTGTAGGAATGCTTGGTGTTCTCCTCCATGCGCCTAGGGGTCCCTTTTATAGCCCCAAGGCATCTAGGAGCCGTTGAGAGCATTCTAGGAAGGCTGATCTTGCCTTCTGTCGACTGGCGCACCGGACAGTCCGGTGTACACCGGACACTGTCCGGTGTCAGATTTCTTTCCTTAACTGGCGCAGCCGACCGTTGGCAGCCAGAGAGCCGTTGGCGCACCGGACATGTCCGGTGCACACCGGACAGTCCGGTGCCCCCTTCTAGCCGTTGGCTTGACCACGTGTCCCGCGCAGATCGCGCGGCCGACCGTTGGCTCACCGGACAGTCCGGTGCACACCGGACAGTCCGGTGAATTATAGCCGTACGTCGCCGGTGAATTCCCGAGAGCGGCCACTTCGCTCGATCCAGTCTGGCGCACCGGACAGTCCGGTGCTCCCAGACTGAGCAGATTCTTGGCTGCTCGAGCCAAGACATTTCCAATTGGATTTTTCCTGTTTCCAGCACTTAGACACAATACATTAGTCCACAAAACAATGTACTAAGTCAGAAAAACATACCTTTATCCTTGGTTTGTACTTTGTTCACCATTTTACATTTAAGCACTTGTTTTGACACTAAATCACCAAAATACTTAGAAATGGCCCAAGGGCACATTTCCCTTTCAATCTCCCCCTTTTTGGTGATTTATGCCAACTCAATATAAAGCAAGTAGAACAAATACAAACTTACTTCAAATAAGAACTCAAATTGTTTTGATTCAAATTTGACATATATGGATCACTCTTTGCCACCACTTGGTTTGTTTTTGCAAGTCAAACTCAAATTTCTATCTCTAAGTCAAACACACGTGTTAAGACGTAAAGAGAGTCATTTAAAGAGAAATTGATTCAAGATTTCAAAAACTCCCCTTTTTCCCATAATCAACACTTCTCCCCACAAGAAGCCAACTTTTGACATGAGAGACAATAAAAGAGTTTTGACAAACCAAAAACTCTATTCTACTATTTTCAAAATCTCTCAAGTGGTAGCTGATCCATTTATCACTTCAAGTGGTAGCTGATCCATTTATCACTTTGGCCTTTATTTTCTCCCCCTTTGGCATCAAGCACCAAAACGGGATTAATCTTGGCCCTAGAACCCCATTGCCTCACCAAAATCTTCAATAAGAATACAAAGGCAATAAGATTACATGAGATGAACTTGGAATAAGTTACCCTCTCATCGGAGTGCAGTGGAAGTCTTTCATGGTCCAAGTCCACCTTTTCCCTTTCAAACCTCCTTCGAGACTAAATCATCAAACTCAAGCACATGGTTAGTCTCAAAGGGTCAAGTTGTAACACATCTCCCCCTAAAAATGTGCATCACTTTGCAACGGACTTGTGAGGTCCAGGGAGTGTTTGTACAACTTGAGCACCATAACTAAGCAACAAAATGCATAAGGAACACGATCAAGGGCATAAACACATGTATGCTATAAATCAATCCAAGTTCCGCGAATCTAAGACATTTAGCTCACTACGCAGCCTGCAAAAGGTCTTCTCATCTAGAGGCTTGGTAAAGATATTGGCTAGCTGGTTCTCGGTGCTAACATGGAACACTTCGATATCCCCCTTTTGCTGGTGGTCTCTCAAAAAGTGATGCCGGATGTCAATGTGCTTTGTGCGGCTGTGCTCAACAGGATTTTCCGCCATACAGATAGCACTCTCATTATCACATAGGAGTGGGACTTTGCTCAGATTGTAGCCAAAGTCCTTGAGGGTTTGCCTCATCCAAAGTAGTTGCGCGCAACACTGTCCTGCGGCAACATACTCGGCCTCAGCGGTGGATAGGGCAACAGAAGTTTGTTTCTTGGAGTTCCATGACACCAGGGACCTTCCTAAGAATTGGCACGTCCCCGATGTACTCTTCCTATCGACCTTACATCCAGCATAGTCGGAATCTGAATATCCGATTAGGTCAAAGGTAGACCCCTTTGGATACCAGATCCCGAAGCAAGGCGTAGCAACTAAATATCTAAGAATTCGCTTCACCGCCACTAAGTGACATTCCTTAGGATCGGATTGAAATCTAGCACACATGCATACGCTAAGCATAATATCCGGTCTACTAGCACATAAGTAAAGTAACGATCCTATCATTGACCGGTATGCTTTTTGATCAACGGACTTACCTCATTTGTTGAGGTCGGTGTGTCCGTCGGTTCCCATCGGAGTCTTTGCGGGCTTGGCGTCCTTCATCCCAAACCGCTTTAGCAAGTCTTGCGTGTACTTCGTTTGGGAGATGAAGGTGCCGTCTTTGAGTTGCTTCACTTGGAACCCAAGGAAGTAGTTCAACTCGCCCATCATCGACATCTCGAATTTCTGCGTCATCACCCTGCTAAACTCTTCACAAGACTTTTTATTAGTAGAACCAAATATTATGTCATCGACATAAATTTGGCACACAAATAGATCACCGTCACAAGTCTTAGTGAAAAGAGTTGGATCGGCTTTTCCAACCTTGAAAGCATTAGCAATTAAGAAATCTCTAAGGCATTCATACCATGCTCTTGGGGCTTGCTTAAGTCCATAGAGCGCCTTAGAGAGCTTACACACGTGGTCGGGGTACCGTTCATCCTCGAAGCCAGGGGGGTTGCTCCACGTACACCTCCTCCTTGATAGGCCCGTTGAGGAAAGCACTCTTCACATCCATTTGGAACAACCTGAAAGAATGGTGAGCGGCATATGCTAGCAAAATACGAATGGACTCTAGCCTAGCCACAGGAGCAAAAGTCTCCTCAAAGTCCAAACCTGCGACTTGGACATAACCTTTTGCCACAAGTCGAGCCTTGTTCCTCGTCACCACCCCGTGCTCGTCCTGTTTGTTGCGGAACACCCACTTGGTTCCCACAACGTTTTGCTTGGGACGAGGCACCAGTGTCCAAACTTCATTGCGCTTGAAGTTGTTGAGCTCCTCTTGCATGGCCAACACCCAGTCCGGATCTAGCAAGGCCTCTTCTACCCTGAAAGGCTCAATAGAAGAGACAAAGGAGTAATGCTCACAAAAATTAACTAATCGAGACCGAGTAGTTACTCCCTTGCTTATGTCACCCAAAATCTGATCGACGGGATGACCCCTTTGAATCATCGCTCGGACTTGAGTTGGAGGTGCCGGTTGTGCTTCTTCCTCCATTACTTGATCATCTTGTGCTCCCCCTTGATCACACGCCTCCTGTTGATGAACCTGTTCATCGTCTTGAGTTGGGGGATGCACCATAGTTGAGGAAGAAGGTTGATCTTGCTCATCTTGTTCCTGTGGTCGCACATCTCCAATCGCCATGGTGCGTATTGCGGCCGTCGGAATATCTTCTTCATCTACATCATCAAGATCAACAACTTGCTCTCTTGGAGAGCCATTAGTCTCATCAAATACAACGTCACTAGAGACTTCAACCAAACCCGATGATTTGTTGAAGACTCTATACGCCTTTGTATTTGAATCATAACCTAACAAAAACCCTTCTACAGCTTTGGGAGCAAACTTAGAATTTCTACCCTTCTTCACTAGAATGTAGCATTTACTCCCAAATACATGAAAGTAAGATACATTGGGTTTGTTACCGGTTAGCAGCTCATACGACGTCTTTTTGAGGAGGCGATGAAGGTAGACCCTGTTGATGGCGTGGCAAGCCGTGTTCACGGCTTCCGACCAAAAACACTCGGGGGTCTTGAACTCTCCAAGCATCGTCCTTGCCATATCGATGAGCGTCCTGTTCTTCCTCTCTACCATGCCATTTTGTTGTGGTGTGTAGGGAGCGGAGAACTCGTGCTTGATCCCTTCCTCGTCAAGGAACTCCTCCACTTGAAGGTTCTTGAACTCGGACCCGTTGTCGCTCCTTATCTTTTTCACCTTGAGCTCAAACTCATTTTGAGCTCTCCTTAGGAAGTGCTTGAGGGTCCCTTGGGTTTCAGACTTATCCTGCAAAAAGAATACCCAAGTGAAGCGGGAAAAGTCATCAACAATAACAAGACCGTACTTACTTCCTCCTATGCTTAGATAGGCGACGGGTCCGAAGAGGTCCATATGTAGCAGCTCCAGGGGTCTTGATGTGGTCATCACATTCTTGCTGTGATGCGCTCCTCCCACTTGTTTACCTGCCTGACAAGCTGCACAAGGTCTATCTTTTTCGAATTGCACGTTAGTCAAACCTATCACGTGTTCTCCCTTTAGAAGCTTGTGAAGGTTCTTCATCCCCACATGTGCTAAGCGACGATGCCACAGCCAGCCCATGCTAGTCTTAGCTATTAAGCATGCATCTAGACCGACCTCCTCTTTTGCAAAATCAACTAAATAAAGTTTGCCGTCTAGTACACCCTTAAAAGCTAGTGAACCATCACATCTTCTAAAGACAGACACACCTACATTTGTAAATAAACAATTATATCCCATATTACATAATTGACTAACAGATAGTAAATTATATCCAAGACTCTCCACTAAAAACACATTAGAGATAGAATGCTCATTTGATATTGCAATCTTGCCTAAACCTTTCACCTTGCCTTGATTCCCATCACCGAATATGATTGAATCTTGGGAATCCTTATTCTTGACGTAGGAGGTGAACATCTTCTTCTCCCCCGTCATATGGTTTGTGCATCCGCTGTCGATAATCCAGCTTGAGCCTCCGGATGCATAAACCTGCAAGGCAAATTTAGGCTTGGGTCTTAGGTACCCAACTCTTGTTGGGTCCTACAAGGTTAGTCACAATTTCCTTAGGGACCCAAATGCAAGTTTTATCACCCTTGCATTTTGCCCCTAATTTCCTAGCAACTATCTTCCTATCCTTTCTACAAATAGCAAAGGAAGCATTTAAAGCATGATAAATTGTAGAGGGACCATTCATAACTTTTCTAGGAACATGAACAATATTCTTCCTAGGCACATGATGAATATAACTCCTAGACATATCTCTATCATGCATATAAGAAGAACTAGAAGCAAACATAGCATAAGAATCAAAGGCATGTGCATCAAAAGTATTATAAGCATTACAACTCCTATGAGACTGTCTTCTATCATTGTACATAAAAGCATGGTTCTTTTTAGTACTACTTGCCATAGGAGCCTTCCCTTTCTCCTTGGCGGAGATGGGAGCCTTATGGTTTGTTAAGTTCTTGGCTTCCCTCTTGAAGCCAAGTCCATCCTTAATTGAGGGGTGTCTACCAACCGTGTAGGCATCCCTAGCAAATTTTAGTTTATCAAAATCACTTTTGCTAGTCTTAAGTTGGGCATTAAGACTAGCTATTTCATCATTTAATTTTGCAATAGAAGCTATGTGTTCACTACAAGCATCACTATCAAAATCTTTACATCTATTGCAAACAACAACATTTTCTACACAAGTTGTTGATTTACTAGCTATTTCTAATTTAGCATTCAAATCATCATTAATGCTCCTTAAGTTAGAAATTGTCTCATGGCAAGAAGATAATTCACAAGAAAGCATTTCATTTCTCTTAACTTCTAAGGCATGAGATTTTTGTGCTTCTACAAATTTGTCATGTTCTTCATACAACAAGTCCTCTTGTTTTTCTAAAAGCATATTCTTATCATTCAAGGCATCAATCAATTCATTAATTTTATCTACCTTGGTTCTATCTAGGCCTTTAAATAAACATGAATAATCTATTTCATCCTCATCACTAGATTCTTCCTCACTTGAAGAAGCATAAGTAGAGTTTTGCGTACATACCTTCTTCTCCCTTGCCATAAGGCATGTGTGACGCTCGTTGGGGAAGAGGGATGACTTGTTGAAGGCGGTGGCGGCGAGTCCTTCATTGTCGGAGTCGGACGAGCACTACAGGAATTCACTTAATTCCCGTCGGCCTGAAACCGATGGGAATAAGCCCTAAACCGACGGGAATTACTTATTCCCGTCGGTTTAGGGCTTATTCCCGTCGGTTTCAGGCCGACAGGCGTCCCTTGTCGGGGATAAGGTTATCCCCGTCGGCGGCTGACGGGAATAATTAATTTCCGTCGGCTATATAGTGGCCGACGGGAATTAAGGCTAATTCCCGTCGGTTTTGCTGGCCGACGGGCGTCACATATTAATTCCCGTCGGTTCCCCAGGCCGACGGGAGTTATTAATTAATTCCCGTCGGCCCTGCGTGGCTGACGGGAATTAACTGGGCCGACGGGAGTTAGTAATTAATTCCCGTCGGTTCGACCATAGCCGACGGGAATTAACTGGGCCGACGGGAATTACTCTATACTGCTACAAAAACAGCACTAAATTATGTCACTATTTCTGCACACATAACATATATCAAACATAATATAAATCACATATAACAGCCACATTACAAACACATATAGAGATACGACATCCACAAACACATGCATTTAGACATAAACACTTGCATTTATAATTAAAACATCCACCAACGTGTACGACATAGTATTCAAACATAGCATCCACCAACATCAAACAACGAGTACGACATAGTATTGAAACATAACATCCACCAACGAGTACGACATTTCAAACATAAGTTTAAGTGTTTAGAGATAACCACCACTTGGGTGGTTAGAGCTTTGACCGCTGCCGCCTTCACCACCAGGAGGAGGGAACGCGAAGAGCGAGTCAACAAATCCAGTCCCTACTGCTGGATCAGACCCACTGCCACCCGCTTCAGGCGTAACCTATGCAAGTTAGCAAATATCAACACGTTAAATGCAAATATCAAAAAGTATACAAGTGTATAAATTAATGGAGAGTTATCAAACGTACCCTACCTCCAGGTGCAGGTATATGTGTCGGAGGGGTGGTGAACTGTGGTGGTGGAACTGGTGTGTTTGCAAATTGGCTCCATTGTGGTGGCGGTGGAAAATTTGATGTCATGCCCTGTTGCTGCATTAACTGTTAAACACATATATGTTACTACTGAAGATGTTGTATTGAAATATAATAATTTAGAGTTCGGATTATGTGTACTCACTTGATACATCGCTTGATTATGAGCATTGCAAGCCTCCATAAATTCGCGTTGTTGTCTCATCTCTTCACGCATCCTCATAATCTCCAACTCCTGCTCGTTCGGTCGACGAGAGCATGAGCTACGGGAAGATGAACCCGTCCTCTGAGATCTCACCGACGACGAGTCAATGAATCCGTCGAAGAGTGCGTATCTATAAGTGATTCAAAAAATGTTATTACTGCATAATCAATTTAGTGTCAACCATATAATTTCATAAGTTAGAGCTTACCGTCCATGCGCTTTGCCACCACCACTTGTGTACACCACCGAGGGATCCACCGGTTCATGGCGCCAGTCGTAGTCAGGGCCATGGCGACGAACCATCTCCTCCCCATATGCCGCCTATACATCATTCACAACCTTACAAATGCAGGAATTTATATACTTTGAACGTTTGAACTTTGGAGCCAAAACTCACCAAGCGATCCGTGGCTGTCTAGCTGCAGAGCTGGTCAGGGTTGTTCGGGTCTGGTCCTTTGTGGCCCTCCTGGTACACCTCAATGTCACTAGGCTTTTGGCCACTCGTAGCTTCCTGTATAAACAAAAAACATTCATAAGCAATCGTATTATTTGTTGATCGACATAGAAAGATCAAACTTACCATTCTTTTAGCTTTTCGTATCATGTCGTCACCGCCAAACTTGTGGTTAGGATTGGTTCCTCGACATTGTCTGTGATGCGCTGACGCTTTCTGGAAGCCTTCGGAAGCCCAATATCGACACCAAGCATAGTACGCATCAGGCACGGGCGCCATCCATGGAACCATCACCTGCACACACACAATGTTACATATTATATCAATCACAACAATGAATATAAAGGGTAAAACAAATTGAATACTAACCTCACGATATTGATCCTCAGTCAAATATATCTTTGAGGACCCTTCCTTTTTATTCAAGGGGCCCGCTTCTTCCGGATGCTTTTGAAAATACAGGTTTATAGCCTGAATTCTCGCATAGTATATGGCATCCTTCACCAGCTTCTTTGCATTGTTTTGCAAGACACGTTCAGCGTGCCCCATGTAATCCTCTCCGTCAGGCAACCGATATCGAAGCTACAACATAAAGAATACAAATACAATGATATAAGTCATAGATTTACAATATTAAGAAACATAACAAAAATAATAAAGAATTCATACCCAAAAGTCATTACACACAAGTCCCTGTCTGTCGGTGTGGTTTCGTTCCTTTTTAAACTTGTACTCATCCCAGGTACTGACGAGCACCTCATCCTCGGTGTCACCGTTTGACACCTTCACTATACCAGGGTAGTGAAGGCGGCAAAGAGAACCCAACGTAAGGTTAACCTGAGTGTGGTGTCCCTTGCCGTCAAAGGACAGGTCCTCCCAATTCCTGCATTACACAAAAACATTAACAATACACATAATAGTTATATTAGATAAGTTAATATATTACACTCACCGATCTCCATGTGGCATGATTAAAGTCCTATCAGCCTCTCGCTCTATCGCGTGATGAGGCTTTACTGAGTGGCTTTTTCTTGAGCGACGTGTGCGTGTCGCTGAAGAGCCTCCCGAGCCATCATCCATCGGGTTGTCAGCCGGTTCGCCCTATTGGCCCCACTGGTCCCACGCTTGTTGCTGCTCTCTCTGGTGGTCCCACTGGTCCCATGGCTGGTGATGCTGTGCGGCCTGGTCCCATGTCACGTGGTCCACCTCCTCAATGTGCTCCACCTCCTCATTGTGCTGCTCAGCCTCATTGTGCTCCTCCTCCTCAATGTGCTGCTCCTCAGTGTGTTGCTCATCCTGGTACATACAACTCAAGATTTATTTATAAATATGTAAACAAATTTATTTGTACAAGATATGTTACCTCATCTCCATGTACCGCGCTCAACAGCTCTCGACGTCTGCTGCTGCTCGAAGAACTGCCCTGAAAAAGGCCCAGGCCCTTGAACAACCCCTTCACTGACTTCTTTGATTTTGGCGGCATCCTGCATAAAAAATAAGAAATTATTCATTAGTGCATCAAAAATGACATAATACTTAAAATATAAACAAATGAAATAACAAAACAACTTTACTTGTTAAATATCATCAAAATCAGGATCTATTTGTTCTCTTCTATGCAGAGGTCGCCATGTAACTTTTCTCCTAACAGGTTGTCTTCTCCGTCTCTGGGGAAAAGTTAAGTCGTTAACGTCTGCAACTAGTGAATCTAATGCCGGTGCAGGATCAATATGAAAACTAGTTGGCAACTCTTCTTCTTGAAACACCTCATCAACCTGCTCAAGGTGACCAATTTGATATTCGTCCTCACCAGGAGTGTATAGGCGTTCGCGGGGATTTACATTGTACACAACCCTCCATTTAGACAACTTTTTGCATGGATATGTCGAGAAATAAACTTGGTCTGCTTGATGGGCAAGGATATACGTGTCGTGTCCTTGAAGCAATTTCTCAGGTTGGATCTGTGTCATCCCAAATTCGGTCCTATAATACTTCGGGTCATACCATTTACACTCAAAGAAAACTAGCGCTAAAGGCTTATTTCCAGCAAATGTAATCTCGATTATATTTTTGATTTTCCCGTAATAGCAGGCTTCGTGTCCTTCCATGTTGGTTGCCCTAGTAACGACTCCACTATTTTGAGTGGCGGCCATAGGATGACTTGATTCGAAAATGCTTGAACGAAAGCGATATCCATTGACGTCGTAACGTCCATAGCTTTTGGCAGTTACGCTTCCAATAGATAACTGACGTAAGTCATCATTCAAATTCATTTCCTCCCCAAACTGTCAATCATGCCACAAAGCATTAGCAAATTCTGTAATATTAGTTAAATTAAATTAGCTCTCGGAGCCACATAATTAAGACTTACACGGTCCCGAAGCCACATAATGAAATTAGGTCGCCCATGCATACCATCGCGTCGCAATTTGTCTATGTCTCTCGCTGTTGGCCTACCGAGACACCTCATGTTTTGTTCATCAAACTCGCTGTCAAATATTATTGTATGACATGAGATATTTGATAACATAAACTAATTCACATATGAACAGTTTAAGAAAACAAGTCTTACACAAAGTATTTCTCCACCTCAGGCATATTCGTGAACATGTACAGTAAAGCAGACTTCCGTTCTTCCATACTGAGGTGATATGCCTTGGGTGGACCAACGGCTTTGCCGTTTGTCTGAAAAATCGAAAGATCACTACACGGAGGCATCTCTCGTTCATCATCATGGTACCTTTTCTTTCGAGCAAATACATTATGTTCTTCTGCAAAGTAACAACTTGTGAAGTGTGCTACCTCCTTTAGTTTAAATTGTTCCGCAATACATCCTTCAACTCTTGCCTTATTGCCCACCATTGCTCTAAGCTTCTTTAATGCTCTTTCTATATGAAACATCCACCTATACTGAACAGGACCACCGACCTTAGCCTCATATGGAAGATGTATAAAGAGATGCTGCATAGGATTGAAGAAACCCGGTGGAAATATTTTTTCCAATTTGCACAAAAGCACCGGTGCCTCTTTCTCCAGCTGTTCCATCACATCTCTTCTGATTTCTTTAGCACACAACTGTATGTAGAAATAGCTAACTTCAGCTAACGTTTTCCACATAGCTTCGGAAATGTACCCACGAAACATTACAGGCATGAGCCTCTCCATAATTATGTGGAAGTCATGGCTCTTCAGTCCATTCATCTTCATTGTCTTCAAGTTCACAGATCTTCTAAAACCAGCGGCATAACCATCGGGGAATTTAATATCCTTCATCCACTTCATCACTTCTTTCCGTTGCTTAGATTTCAGACAATAGTCAGCTTTTGGTTTGCCTCCGTTTTCTCTAAGCACTAGGGTTGGACGATCACATATCACTGCTAAGTCCATGCGTGCCTTGTCATTGTCTTTCGTTTTATCAGGGAAATCCATGCATGTATTTATGAGGGCTTGGCAAAAGTTACTCTCTTGATGCATGACGTCGATGTTGTGCATCAAAATCAATGAGTTAGCATAAGGAAGCTCCCACAAGCCACATATGTGAGTCCAGTTATGCTCCTCACCAAAACCTTGATACCTTTTCCCACTCTCGTCTAGGACAAGTTTCATATGCTCTTCTGTAATTTCTATCCCACTACGTCGCTTGGGCGGTCCCTTCGTGACGATGGTGCCCTTCCTAAATTCCTTTCTCTGCCTTCTGAAGGGGTGATTGAAGGGTAGAAAACATCTATGGCAATCAAAGTAACATATCTTGCCACCAGCACTAAGACGAAAACAATCTGTATCTTTAGCACAATAAGGACACGCCAATCTACCATGCACGCTCCATCCAGAGAAAATACCATACGCCATAAAATCATGAACCAAGAACAGATATGCAACACGAAGATTGAATTTCTGCTTCTTGAAGCAATCATAGGCTTCCACACCTTGCCATAGCTTCTTTAACTCTTCAATCAGTGGTTGAAGCATCACATTGAGGCGTACGCCAGGATGCTCAGGACCAGGTATAACAAGACATAGGAACATAAACTCATATTTCATGCAAAGAGCAGGTGGAAGGTTGTACGGTATGGCAATGACAGGCCAACATGAATACGACGCAGCGGTCATATTGAACGGCGTGAAACCATCAGTTGCCAAGCCGATACGAACGTTTCTTGAATCGCTGGCAAAATCTGGATCAAATTTGTCAAGAGCCTTCCATGCATCACCATCTGACGGGTGCACCATTAACCCATCTTGTCTGTCCGTACAATCTTTATGCCACCTCATGTGCATAGCGGTCTTCCTCGAGAGAAACAAACGTTTCACTCTAGGAGTGAGAGGCATGTACCGAAGCTGTTTATGTGCAACCTTTGTCACCACCTTCTCCCCATCTTCATTTACAAGCTCCACGTACCTCGACTTCCCACATTTTAAGCATTTCTGTTCTCTGCCATGTTCCTTCCAAAAAAGCATACAGTTGTCTTGGCAAACATCAATCTTCTCATACTCCATACCAAGACCTTCAAGCAATTTCTTGGACTGGTACATGTCTTTGGGCATCTTGTGACCCATAGGAAGAACCTCGCTAATCAAATCCACAAGCTCCTTGTAACAATTAATTGAGAATGCAAACTTGGACTTGATTGACATCAGCCGGGTCACGAATTCCAGTACGGTCACGTCAGTGTGCCCGTGAAGAGGCTCTTCTGACGCTTTGAGTAGGTCGAAGAACTTCTGAACCTCCGGTGTAGGTGAATCATGATGATCTGGTGCCAGTTCAGGTTGCAGATCCTCAAGCATCTGGTCCATCCTATCAACATCATCTTCACCATCATCAACTTCTACTTCTGTTGCTCGTTCAACATCTTCACCGTGGAGATACCAGACCTTATAGCCTGGCACGAAACCATGTGAGCACATGTGTAGTGTGACCTGCCTCTTGGTGTGGCTCGTCATATTTCTACATTTATTGCATGGACACCTAATATTATCTATTTGTGACAAAGCAGCTGCATGGTCCAGAAATATCTGCGTCTTGGCAAACCATTCACTTGTGTGACACCCACCCTTCTTGAAACCTTCATACATCCAATCACGTCTATCACCCATTATTGCGGCTGTGTGTACGAGTAAAGAGTGTGTGTGAGACAATCACGTTTCTACACGTCACACATACATCTATAGGTAAGTAGTAAAACTATATATATACATAAATAACTATATATACATAAATATCGAAACCTTCATACAACCTAATATTATAAGTTAAATCTAATTATTAAATAACATCAAATTCAACAATTCAATAGCATAAGTTAAATCTATTATAATAATAGAATTAATACTTACCTAACATCAAGCCACACATGTGATATTAAACTAACTCTAATCACACTCTAATCACATGTGATATTAAACTAACTCTAATCATATGAAAGTTAACTCCCGTCGGTCATAAAAAACCGACGAAAATAAGCATGTATACACAAATTTAACAATCGCACTCGCATTTACATTAACAATCGCACTCGCATTTACATTCAATAATGCATAAAGTCATATAAAAACTAAAAACACTATAAATTAACAATTTTAAACTAACTCTAATCACATTAAAGTTAACTCCCGTCGGCCACAAAAAACCGACGAAAATAATCAATACTTATTTACATATATATAAAATTATACCTCAGTTACTGATTCCCGTCGGGGCACGAGCGGACGGTGGACGACGACGGGCTGGGGACGACGACGCTCAGGGTACGAGGAGCTCGGGAGCTTGTGGTGGCACTCGGGCGGCGGCGGCGGCGCTCCGGGGCGGGCCGACGGCGGCGGCGACGCTCGGGCGGGGCGGCGGCGGCGCTGGGGCGGGGCGGCCTCGGGCAAGGTGGCCTCGGGGGCAGGGCGACCTCGGGCTGGGCGGCGGCGCTCAAGCGGCGGCGGTGCTCGGCCACGACGCCGGTCGGGCAGGGCGGCGGCACTCAGGCGGGGCGGCTCAGGCGGGGGCGGCCGGCGGGCTCGGGCGGGGCGGCTCGGGCGGGGGCGGCCTCGCCGGCGGCGCTCGGGCAGGGGCAGGCTCGGGCGGCGGTTGAGCAGGGTGGTGGTCGGGCAGCGATGCGAAGAGAAGAAATGAGACCGTGCGGCTGCGGCCTGGCTCTAAAAAGGTTAATCCCCGTCGGCTAATATACGGGGATTAGTTAATCCCCGTGGGCTTGAGACGGGGCTGACGGGAATTAAAAAAATGGTCATCGGCTATTTTTTGGCCGACGGGAATTAGTCTATTCCCGTCGGCTTTCGCTCTGGACGACGGGAATTACCCTGGCCGACGGGAATCAGTAGAATTCCTGTAGTGGAGGAGCAATCCGAATCCCACTCCTTTCCAAGATGTGCCTCGCCCTTCGCCTTCTTGTAGTTCTTCTTCTTCTCCCTCTTGTTCCCTTGATCCTGATCACTATCATTGTCGGGACAGTTAGCAATAAAATGACCAAGCTTACCACATTTGAAGCATGAGCGCTTCCCCCTTTGTCTTGGTCTTGCTTGGCTGCCCCTTGCGACCTTTTAGTGCCGTCTTGAATCTCTTGATGATAAGAGCCATCTCTTCATCATTAAGTCTGGCAGCCTCAATTTGTGCCACCTTGCTAGGTAGCGTCTCCTTGCTTCTTGTTGCCTTGAGAGCAAGAGGTTGAGGCTCATTGATTGGACCATTCAATGCGTCGTCCACGTATCTTGCTTCCTTGATCATCATTCGCCCGCTCACGAACTTTCCAAGTATCTCCTCGGGCGTCATCTTGGTGTACCTAGGATTCTCACGAATATTGTTCACAAGATGAGGATCAAGGACAGTAAAAGACCTTAGCATTAGGCGGACGACGTCGTGGTCCGTCCATCGCGTGCTTCCATAGCTCCTTATCTTGTTGACAAGGGTCTTGAGCTGGTTGTACGTTTGAGTTGGCTCTTCTCCCCTTATCATAGTGAATCTCCCGAGTTCGCCTTCCACCAACTCCATCTTGGTGAGCATTGTGACATCATTCCCCTCATGAGAGATCTTGAGGGTGTCCCAAATTTGCTTGGCGTTATCCAAGCCACTCACTTTGTGGTATTCATCCCTGCACAAGGAAGCTAGAAGAACAGTAGTAGCTTGTGCATTTTTATGAATTTGCTCATTGATAAACATGGGACTGTCACTACTATCAAAATGCATTCCATTCTCAACTATCTCCCATATGCTTGGATGAAGAGAGAACAAATGACTACGCATTTTGTGACTCCAAAATCCGTAGTCTTCTCCATCAAAGTGAGGAGGTTTACCAAGTGGAATGGATAATAAATGAGCATTTGTACTATGCGGGATACGAGAGTAGTCAAAAGAAAAGTTTGAATTGACCGTTTTCTTTTTCTCGTAGTCGTCGTCATCCTTTTGGGAAGAAGAAGATTCGTCGCTGTCGTAGTAGACGATCTCCTTGATGCGTCTTGTCTTCTTCTTCTTCCCGTCTTTGCGCTTGTGGCTTGAGCCCGAGTCGGTAGGCTTGTCATCCTTCGGCTCGTTGAAGATAGACTCCTTCTCGTTGTTGTTGACCACCATCCCCTTTCCCTTAGGATCCATCTCTTCGGGCGATTAGTCCCTTCTTGAAGAGAACGGCTCTGATACCAATTGAGAGCACCTAGAGGGGGGGTGAATAGGTGATCCTGTGAAACTTGAAAACTTAAGCCACAAAACTTGGTTAATCGTTAGCACAATAATTGCCAAGTGGCTAGAGAGGAGTCAAAACACAATAACCACAAGAAATCAATCACAGAGATGGCACGGTGGTTATCCCGTGGTTCGGCCAAGACCAACGCTTGCCTACTCCACGTTGTGGCGTCCCAACGGACGAGGGTTGCAATCAACCCCTCTCAAGCGGTCCAAAGACCCACTTGAATACCACGGTGTTTTGCTTGCTTTTTCTCAATCCCGTTTGCGAGGAATCTCCACAACTTGGAGCCTCTCGCCCTTACACTTGAAATTCACAAAGAAGCACGGAGCAAGGGAGGGATTAGCAACGCACACAAGACACAAGAATCAGAGTGTCAACACGCACACAAGTTGCAACAAGAGCTCGCAACACAACTCAATGAGTTCACAACTCCACTAGAGCTCTATATGCTATCACAATGAAACGAATGCGCGAAATCAATGTCTTGGTGCTTATGATTGTTGTAGGAATGCTTGGTGTTCTCCTCCATGCGCCTAGGGGTCCCTTTTATAGCCCCAAGGCAGCTAGGAGCCGTTGAGAGCATTCTAGGAAGGCTGATCTTGCCTTCTGTCGACTGGCGCACCGGACAGTCCGGTGTACACCAGACACTGTCCGGTGCCAGATTTCTTTCCTTAACTCGCGCAGCCGACCGTTGGCAGCCAGAGAGCCGTTGGCGCACCGGACATGTCCGGTGCACACCGGACAGTCCGGTGCCCCCTTCTAGCCGTTGGCTTGACCACGTGTCCCGCGCAGATCGCGCGGCCGACCATTGGCCCGGCCGACTGTTGGCTCACCGGACAGTCCGGTGCACACCGGACAGTCCAGTGAATTATAGTCGTACGTCGCCGGTGAATTCCCGAGAGCGGCCACTTCGCTCGATCCAGTCTGGCGCACTGGACACTGTCCGGTGCACCACCGGACAGTCCGGTACTCCCAGACTGAGCAGATTCTTGGCTGCTCGAGCCAAGACATTTCCAATTGGATTTTTCCTGTTTCCAGCACTTAGACACAATACATTAGTCCACAAAACAATGTACTAAGTCAGAAAAACATACCTTTATCCTTGGTTTATACTTTGTTCACCATTTTACATTTAAGCACTTGTTTTGACACTAAATCACCAAAATACTTAGAAATGGCCCAAGGGCACATTTCCCTTTCACCGTCTATGTCCGTCTCCCATTTTCCAGCGTCCGCTACGCCGTCATCCGCGCTCCATCGCCGCTCCACCGCCGCCTACTCGCCGGAACGCGCAGCCGCGCTCCACCGCCGCCTGCTGCGCTCGCCCCGCGCGCCCGCCTGCTCGGCCTGCTCCACCGCCGCCTGCTCGGCCGCGCGCCCGCCTGCGCAGCCTGCTCCACCGCCGCCTGCTCGGCCACCGGCGTGCCCGTCTGCTCGGCCGCCCCACACCCCGTCGTCTCCTCCTCGCCCGCCCGGCTCCGCCAGCCGCCGCGGCACGCGTGGCAGCCGTTGTCGTTCCGCCCCGCCCGCTACTCGCCTGGCCCGGCTCCGCTAGTCACCGTCGTCGCTTCAGGTAACTACTTCCGAGTGTTTATATTATATTTTTTATATTAAATATGCTAACTTCCGAGAGTTAACTGTTTTAAACCGTAGAAAGTTATGTTAATAGGGTTAATTAACTTAATAAGCTAGGTGGTGCATGTAATTGAATTATGTTAGTCTCTTGTTTGTTGCGTGTTAGTAATATTTTTGCAAAATTGTCGTAGTATTGTGAAACCTGTGTCGCCCATTCCGGATAGGCACGAGTCACATGATACACATATGACTCGTATTGGTCCGAAATTGTCCCTTTTTTGGACAGCCTGTTAGTGGATGATAGAGCTACGAATTTATGACGATGACGGGTCCGAACGAGATTTCGGTGACATAACCCTGTTGTTCTCTATTGCACATTTTATGGGCATGCAAATGGAGAACAACAGAGTTATGCTGCTGAAATTTCGTTCAGACTCGTTGCTCGTCATAAATCGTTGCTCTATCGGTCACTCATGGGTGGGTTTAGGAACTATCTTTTCCTATAGATGTAGTGACACGATCGATATGCGTTTAGTACCGGAAACAATTTATGAATCATGTGTTCTACTATTTTAGAATCAAATATGGTGGGTGAGGACCATCGATGGATATATGAAGGTTGGCGTATGAATGATCCCTTAGTAGATTGGATAAGAAAGACAAAGGATTTTATTGATCGTGCTTTTGCTATATCAAGAACCGGCACGGATGTGCGTTGTCCATGTAGTATGTATCGGATTTGTAGATGTCAAGACAAGAGAACTCTGTCGGGGCACCTTTGCAAATATGGCTACATGCCTGACTATGAAGTCTGGGTGTATCACGGCGAGGACTTTCCCCGTGAAAATTCGCCGGAAGCCAACAACACTGACGACGTGGAGTACGATAGAATGGATGAGATGCTTGAAGATTTAAGGGAGGATCCTGATTTGGTGTTTCCACCAAATCATGAGGAGCCGCCTCCTCCAGAGGTTAAAAAGTTCTTCGACCTCCTTAAGGCTGTAGAAGAGCCTTTGCACGAACACACAACAGTTTCAGTCCTCGCTTTCGTGACTTGACTTATGGCTATCAAGTCCAAGTTCGTGTTCTCGAACAATTGTTACAACGAGCTCTTGAACTTAATCAGCGAAGTGTTTCCACCAAATCACAAGATGCCGAAAGACGTGTATCAGTGCAGGAAACTGCTCTCTAGTCTAGGTATGGACTATCCGAAAATCGATGTCTGTCCAAATAATTGTATGCTGTTCTGGAAGGATCATGAGAATGATAGTAAGTGTCTAAAGTGTGGCAAGTCGAGATATGTAGAGGTTAAAAACGATGATGGTGAAATGGTCACATCAACTGTAGCCCAAAAGCAACTTCGTTATATGCCTCTTGCGCCTCGTGTTAAGCGTTTGTTTCTTTCGAGGAACACAGCTAGGCACATGAGATGGCATAAATAACGTGAACGAGGGTACACTCATGTGATGACGCACCCGTCTGACAGTGATGCGTGGAAGGCTCTAGATGACTTTGATCCAGAATTTGCTAGTGAAGCGAGAAATATTCGAATTGGGTTGGCAACAGATGGTTTCACACCTTTCAATACGAACGCAACATCATATTCTTGTTGGACTGTATTTGTTATTCCATACAACCTTCCACCTCATCTGTGCATGAAATATGATTACATGTTTCTTTCCCTAATTATTCCTGGTCCAGACCATCCTGGGAAAGGGCTGAATGTGATGATGCAACCTTGATCGATGATCGATCTCAAAAAGTTATGGAAAGGAGTCGAAGCATATGATTGCTACAAAAATGAGATATTCACACTTCGAGTTGCATATTTGTGGTCCATTCATGATTTCATGGCATACAGTTTATTTGCTAGATGGAGCTGCCATGGAACTCTGACATGTCCAATATGTGGCAAGGATACAGATTGTTTTCGCCTTGAGTTTGGAGGGAAGATCTGTTACTTTGACTGCCACAGATGCTTCTTGCCCCAAAAACACCCGTATAGGTTCGAGGTTAACACCTTTAAGAAGGGCACTATCGTGACAAAGGGACCGCCCAGGCGTCTTAGCGGAATAGAGATTGAGGCTATGCTTAATAATTTGAAAGAGAATGAAAGTGGTGATGGATACATAGGTTTTGGAACCGAGCATAACTAGACACATAAATGTGGTTTATGGGAACTACCTTATGTTAAGGCATTGATTCTGATGCATAACATTGACGTCATGCATCAGGAACGTAATGTTGGTGAAAGCATTCTAAGTACTTGCATGAATCTAGGTGACAAAACAAAAGACAATTTAAAGGCCAGAAAGGACTTAGCAAAACTTTGTAACCGACCAACCCAGGAACTCGACGAAAATGGAAAAAAGCCACGTGCTCAATTTTGTCTAAAACCTAAACAGAAGAAAGAAGTAATGGAATGATTGAAAAATTTGAAATTCCCATATGGTTATGTGGCTGGGTTTAGGAGAGCTGTGAACTTAAAGACAAATAAAATAACTGGATTGAAGAGCCATGATTATCATATAATGATGGAAAGGCTCCTCCCTATAATGTTCTGTGGGTACTTGAAAGTCAGTATCTGGCAGGCTTTAGCTGAGTTAAGCTACTTTTATAGGCAACTTTGTGCTAAAGAAATAAACAAAGATGTGATGGAGAAGTTGGAGGCAGAAATTCCTGTCCTTATATGCAAGTTGGAAAAAATATTCCCCCAGGATTCTTCAATCCAATGCAACATCTACTTGTCCACCTTCCATATGAAGCTAAGGTTGGTGGTCCTGTGCAATACAGGTGGATGTACCATATTGAAAGGGCATTAAAGAAGCTTAGTTCAATGGTTGGTAACAAAGGAAGAGTTGAAGGGTGTATAGCTGAAGAATTCAAATATAAAGAGGTAGCAGCCTTCACGAGTGTATACTTTGCAGACGAGCACAATATCAATGCCCCTACATTGAGGTATCATGATGACAAAGTAGGGACCCGCAGCAATCTCCAAATTTTTTAGATTGAGGGCAAGACTGTCGGAGCATCCACAGAATATCATCCTGAGCGCGAAGAAAAGTTGGACGCTTTGCTCTATATGTATGAAAATATGGATGAAATGACTCAATATTTCAAGTAAGATGACTCCATATTTCAATTTGTTTACTTGTAGTAATCGTGTTCCGCACCTCATTTGTTTACTTGTAACAGAGAATTCCAATCGCATCTTAATGAGAAATTGTCCTCGAGGCAGTATGAAAACGCGCTTCGAGGAAGACATGGGAAGCCCAATTTCATTAATTGGTTTTGAAATTATGTAAATAACCTAACACTCTTGTTCTACTTTATATATTTTGTTTTAGAAATCTAATTTCACCATCTGATTGGCAGTGTGACAAAATTCCAAATTTAGACGAGGACTTGCTTCAGATGTCTTACGCAATCGTAAAAGTCAGAAGCTACGGTCGTTACGACATTAAGGGGTTTCGTTTTCGTTCGACCAAATTTGAATGTACTCGTCCATTTGCGGCGACAAAAAATACTAGAGTTGTATGCAGGGCAATCGATGATCGTGGAAGAGAGATGAATTATTATGGAGTTATTAATGACATACTTGAGTACGACTTCGCCGGGAGCAAAAATCTTAAGGTGGTGTTTTTCAAATGTGATTGGTTTGATCCCAATCAAGGGACTGTAGAAAACTAATTTGGCATGGTAGAAGTCAAACATGAGCTCAAAACAAGTGCATGTAGCAAATTTGTTCTTGCTCACCAAGTTGACCAGGTGTACTACATACCGTATCCATCTATAAAGCTGGAAGCCACATGGGTAGTGTACAAAGTAAATCCTTGTGAACAGTTACACACCAAGGGTGAATGGTTCGAGGCGGAAGTTGAAGAAATTTACCAAGAAGATGAACTTCCGACCAATTTTAATATAGATACTGAGGTTTTGCCAGAATCATTAGTGGGAGATCCTGAAGATGTAGTAAGTCCCAAAAAACGGAAACGGAAGTCAAAGAAAAAAACAAATCGAAGAAAACAATTTGATCCTGATTTTGAATACGACTAAAAAGTAATTATATATTTATTGTTCATTTCAATACATTATGTTCATTTATATTATGTTCATTTCAATACATTATGTTCATTTACATTATGCTCATTTACTAATTTGATTTTGTTTTAATAACAGGATGTCTAAAAAGGTTAAGCAGCTCGCTAAGGGACTAGCGAGGAGAGCCTCCATTTTTGGGAGAAAGGAGGACTTAGTGTTCCAGGGCACTAGTTCAAGCTCGAGCAGGCGTAGAGCTTTGTTGGAGCATGTTCCAGAGTTGCAGGGTCAGGCAGTCGACGTACAGAGGAATGAGGTAACCAATATATTTGTTTTGTAATGTAATATTTGTATGAGTTCGAATAATTAAATTATTAATTTTGATCTATAGGATGAGCCTGAAGATGAGGAAGAGACAGAGGAGTGGAGACAAGTGGAAGATGTTGAGGATGTCCAGGGTAGGGAGGTGGAGACAGGGTGGGGTGAATGGCCCAATGATGGAGGGTCGGGAGTTGGGGGAGCTAGTGGGTCAAGTGAAGGGGAAGCTGGTGTTTCAGGAGGAGGTTCTGGAAGCGAGGGAGTTGGAGGGTCTTCACGGGTCCGGAAGCCGCGGAAGACTAGTTGGGTCCCCCCTCCTAAAGAACCAGTTAACAAGGTTGAGATAATCCCGAGTGGAGATGGGTAAGAGCATCTTTGCTTTGTTCTTATGTCTTACACATTGAGGATAAACAATTATTTTTTGAATTTAACAATTGTGCTTGTGTTGTTAGGGCTTGGCTGGATAGTAGTTTCACCGACAAAGATCGTGTAAGGCAAGTAAATAAACTGTTGGGCAATATCTGTCGTATGAGATGGCCTGGATTGGTGATTGAGGATGGTATTGAGGTCCCTGTCACAAGATGGGATCAATACGGCCTTGCGGTTAACTCGCAACATGGGAATGCGCAAGGTGCACTTTGGCACGACTTCTGGGTATGTTTATCTATCTTCTTGCCAAGTTATCAGCTCAATGATTGATTCATATTATGGATTCTTGACTATGTTTTTTTCAGAAACATTATAAGTTGCCTGATGGAGATACTCATACCGAGCATGCACACTCTGTGTTCCATAGGAACGCGGTAGATGTTGTTGCGGATATGATGTACTATGTTCGAATCCAGGTGATTAATCAAGCTATGTTGAGTAGTGAAGGACGACGTGCAGCCACTAAGAGCGAGGCGTCACAGTATGGACTTTCTATGACTGAGCAAGATTTTCTTCAGGTAATTGATGTTTGTGCTTGTGTTAGAAATTTTTTTGTTGCTTGTATATGATACAATTACTTGTAGTAAATGAATTGTGTTTCCGTAGCATTCGATTCCATGGATAGCCGCCAATGATGCTGCTTGGCGTGCCTTATGCCGTTATTGGGCTTCTGATGATTTCAAGGCAAAGTCTATGCGACAAAGTTCCAATCGTGGAACCGAGTCGTATCACAAGTATGGAGGTGATGATCACTTTTGTTTGGCAAAACGAATGGTAAGTGCAATTTATTTCATTTTTTGTTGATTGTAGTTGACTTGCTGTAATTTCTGATTATAATGTTTGTCAAATGTACGTACAGGAAGCTAGCAGTGGTGTAGTGCCCAGTGATGTTCAAGTATACCTGAGGGGGCACAGAGGACCAGATCCTGCAAACCCAGATGTGTTGTGTAGCCAAAAGGCAACAGATCGTCTCGTGAGTGTTTTGAAATGCTTAGTAGATTTTGTTCATATGAAATTTTGTATGTATGATGACATTGTTCTTTTGTATGCAGGCTGCATATGGTGAGGCGATGTCTAGTCAGCATGGATCGGACTATGACTGGAGGACCGCACCTATTGATCCTCAGGTTGTGTTGCGAGTGGTGGAAAACCCCATGGAAGGTATGGACTCTACATACCTTATCTTGTTTCATCGGTTTAAGTACAATACATTTATTTTAAATCTGTTGTGATGTTACTTGTTTGAAGGTACTCGATGATCGATAACGTCATCGACTCGAGCCAGGTGACGGTTCAGAGGGGAGGTTCGTCGAGGTCTGCTGCTCGTAGCTCCCGTCGCTCTACTCAGGATACTGCAGAAGTTGAGCGACTACGAGAAGAGCTTAGGCAACATCAGGAGCGGCAAAGGGTTCAGGAGGAATACTTGAGGCAACATGATGCGCAACAAGAATACTATGCTACTCAGTTTCAACAACAGCAAGCACTGATACAAGTAAGTTCAAAAAGATCTTTCATTTTAAGTTATGTATTGATTTAAAACACTGACATTAATGTGTTCGGCGATTTGATAGCAACTAGCACAAGCCCAAGGGATACAAGTTCCGATGGCCCCCCACCTCCACCTCCCATACATTTTCCTTGGCCTTCACCTCCACCTCCACCTACCAAACATCAGGTATGCAAATTTTTCATTATTTACTTGTTATATTATGGTGTAACTCCATGAATGTCATTTGTACAGGTATATGAGACCCCTCCAGCTACCTTGTCGGTGCAGCAACAACATGATGGCTTAGACTTTGTCGATGCGTTGTTCGCCAGTGGAGGTAGCGAGCATCACTTTTCGCTGATTCCTGATGTTGATCGACAGTAGTGGACTTCCATTCTATGTGTTTTGTGAGACTTGAAACTTGTGTCTTGTGAGACTATTATGTGGATGTAACTTGTGTCTTGTGAGACTTGAAACTTTGTGGACTGTTCTGGCCAGACTATTATGACTTTATATGTGACATGTGGTATATTGTGGCTTTTAAATATATTGTGGTATATTGTGGCTGTCATTTTTGTATATTGTGATATATGTGGCTGTCATTTTGATATATGTGGCTGTTATTTTGATATATGTGGCTGTTAATGTGGTGAATAATGAAAATTAAATTGCATTTTTGTGCTGGTCATTTTAACTTCCGAGAGGACAACTAAAAAGGTCGGAAGTTAGCCTTCACACGGCGTCAGCGCAAAATGAACGACGTCAAACTTTAACTTCCGAGAGAACTGCTTTGGCTCTCGGAAGTTAGCGTAACTTCCGAGAGGGAACTTTGGCTCTCGGAAGTTAGCGTAACTTCCGAGAGGCTCTCGGAAGTGAGCGTAACTTCCGACTAAAATCTTACGAGAGGATAACTTCCGACGGAATTATCTATCTTCCGACGGTTTACATAACTTCCGAGAGTTTAGCTCTAACTTCCTACGGTTTAGGCCCTAGGAAGTTAAGCATTTCGGTGGCTATTCCTTCTTATGTATTATTTTGCCCTCTTGGGGCATCTTGTACCTCCTTTTAAAGTTCAAGGAGGGAGACATTTACAATAATTTTATTTGGTAATGCATCAGATTTGCACTAAGATCCTTGCTAAATAGTTTGTCTTACCATCTAGGATATCTATATCTATATTTACATGTGGGTTCCTCTTGTCACTTGTTCTCAAATGTTGTGAGTCAAGAACAATACAACACAATTGTTAATCATTAAGGACCTTCGTCATTCGAAGCATTACTTCTTGGCGGATATAATGCTTCTCATACAAAGGTCAAGAAGAGCGTACCTTCATCATATCAATATAAGGATAGGAATGCAATAGAATAAGTATGATAATTATATCTTAGTAATTCATTTATTCTTGCATTCCATAAAACATATATGAATAACAACAATGTTAATATTACATTAATACCTTCGGCTTGCTCGAAGGTGAGGATGCGAGAGAGTCAATATAATCCAGCGTGAACAGTATGGGGGTATTGTTCATCTATTTATAGACACGGGACGCAACCCAGGTAAAATTACATTCATGCCCTTGAATATTTGTTTACAAACAACTCGAACTAATAAGGTCTATCTAGTCCTTTTTCATTCTTTACTTGGTCTGGGCTAAAGCTATTGAGCTTCGACATTCTACATTGTTGCTTCTACGCAGAGTCTTCGTCTTGAGGGGCTAGACCGAGCCTATGTATTATCTTGCAGAAGGTGTTTCTGCCTTAAGGACCTTCGGCAGAGAAGAAGACCCCCAACAGTTCCCTTAAGACGTGAGAATACAATAACTAGAAATCGTCTTGTTAGGAAAATTTAAACCTCTCTTGTGGGTTTTGGTGGGTTGGACAACCCAATTAAAGAACTGATGAAAGTCGCCTAGAGGGGGGTGGATAGGCGAAACCTGAAAATTAAAACTTTATCCCCCAACTAGATCCCTTGATTAGTGGTTAGAACAAGATATACAATTATCGGAGTATAAAAACTAAGTTCTTGCTTGTAAAGAGTATTGCTCTTAAATAATGCGGAATTGATAAATCAATACTACTAACAAGTCTATGAGAATAAAGCAAGAAGGCTTAGATGAGAAGAGTGATGACACGAGTTCTTTCTTGCAGTGTGTTTCTTCACTAAATGAGAATTTAACTTAAAGCAACACCAAATAAGGTTAGCAAAGAATAGTGCAAGAAAAACTTAGAGTGAGGGAAAACAAACAAATCACAAGCAATAAACACAATGGACACGGGTGATTTGTTTTACCGAGGTTCGGCCCTCGAAGGCCTAGTCCCCGTTGAGGAGTCCACTAAGGACGGGTCTTTTTCAACCCTTTCCCTCTCTCCACCGATCACTCAAGATCGCGAGCTCTTCTTCTTCTCAAGGATCACTTAAGACCCCGCAAGGACCACCACACTCTTTGGTGTCTCTTGCTAGCTTTTACAGGCCTCTAAAACTTTGGAGGAAGTTCAATGGGAGTCAAAACTCCACGCACAAATGATCACAAGATGTAGTGCTCACTAACTCTCAATAATTCTCACAAGGCACTCTTGCTAGATTCACACTAGAGGCTTTCTTTTGCTAGCTCTCTTTTGTGGCACTTGTGTTGGTTGTAGTGGCCTAAATCTTGCGCATAGGATGGATCAATGAATATATGTGGTTGGGAGGGCTTGAGTATGTCAACTAGATGACTTGGAATGTTGTTTGGGCTCCCTCTTCATTGAAGTGGCCGGTTGGGGTGGTATTTATAGCCCTCAACCACCCATATAGCCGTTGGGGCGCATCTGCCAGAAATTGCACTGGCGGACGGTCCGCGGCTAGGGCCCGGACGGTCCGCGACCCTCCTGAAAGGGAATTAGGCTTACACCTATTTCCTAAATGATTTTGGTGGTTGAATTGCCCAACACAAATAATTGAACTAACTAGTTTGCTCTAGTCTATAAGTTCTACAGGTGCCAAAGGTTCACAATAAGCCAATAAAAAGACCAAGAAAAGGGTTCAAACAAAGAGAGCTAGGGATAACCGAAGGGCTCCCTGGTCTGGCGCACCGGACTGTCCGGTGTGCCACCGGACAGTGTCCGGTGCACCAGGGAACTCCAAGCTGAACTCAACACCTTCGGGAATTCTTAGAGGCGCCCGCTATAATTCATCGGACTGTCCGGTGCCCCAGGGGAGAGCAAATCTGAACTCGCCAGCTTCGGGAATCCGCTCCGCTATAATTCACCGGACTGTCCGGTGAGTCACCGGACAGTGTCCGGTGCACACCGGACTGTCCGGTGTGACAGCGGAGCAACGGCTACTTCGCGCGCAACGGTCGACTGCAACGCATTAAATGCGCGCCTGCGCGCGCAGAGGAGCAGAGCACGCGCGGGTGGCACACCGGACAGCCAGGCGAACCCACAAGACAGAGCTCCAACGGTCGAACACCAACGGTCTGCTGACGTGGCTGGCGCACCGGACAGTGTCCGGTGGCGCACCAGACTGTCTGGTGCGCCATGCGACTGCAGCCTTCCAACGGCCACTTTGTGGTGGTTGGGGCTATAAATACCCCAACCACCCCACATTCATTGGCATCCAAGTTTTCCACCTTCCAACTACTTACAAGAGCTAGTATTCAATACAAGACACACCAAAGAGATCAAATCCTCTCCCAACTCCACACAAAGCTTTAGTGATTAGTGAGAGAGATTTGTTGTGTTCATTTGAGCTCTTGCACTTGGATTGCTTCTTTCTTTCTCATTCTTCTTGCGATCAAACTAATTTGTAAGCGAGGCAAGAGACACCAATTGTGTGGTGGTCTTTGCGGAAACTTTGTGTTCCGATTGATTGAGAAGAGAAGCTCACTCGGTCTAGGTGATTATAGTTGTGATTAACCCGACTTATAGTTGTGATTAAGTTTGTAAATTTCAGATTCGCCCTATTCACCTTCCCTCTAGTCGACTTTCAATTGGTATCAGAGCCGGTTAACGGATTTTTTTTAGACAAATGAAGTAATGCTAACAAAGAAACCAGTTCCCTATTATTATACCATGGGTAACACTAGACTTTCACCAATTCCCTTAATCAGCATAAACTATGCAAAACAGGAGGAGCTGCAAACAAAACAGGCAGGAAGGAGCAAGGGCAACCACTACAGGTTAATGCAGCCACCGTCGATCACAAGTCATATACAACCACCGACCAATATCATCATGTACAAGACACAAGAAAAAACAAGCTGCCATCAAGCCAAGCCCACCTAATCTTCTTCATCTCTTTCGCTCGCAAGTCACACCACATCCCATAATAGACATATCTCTATCTATTTCAACTTCAGCTGCCTTGTTCTTCTCAGGCACGTAATCTTTCTTTTCATTCAAGCTTCACAAATCATAGACGAGAATGAACCTGATCATCAACAAATAAACCAAAAGGAAGGTCAGTTTTCAACTTGTCTGTGAACCACCTGCTCTCACTAACCAAAAAAAAAACACTAATCAATGGCATGCATACCTGGTAATTCCAAATGGATGGACCAAAACTAAGGTTCATTTTGGTCAACTCCAACAGCAATAAATAGTCGTGTGCCAGCTCATGAGCACAACACCATTAACCACCTCAGGTATACTATGTGTTGTGCAACCAGTTACTTGCACAAAACGCCCCAAGTTGAACATGTCAGCTCAAAGTCGCACATTATCCCAGGAGACGATCACATTCCAAAGGCTCTGTTATGGACATCATTTGAACCCAGCATATGCAACTTGTTCACTTCACTTGGATATAATATCCTGGACATGTCTGACATAGGAGCGTTATTCCCTTGTCTCAAATCACTCCACCCGTCCCAGTGACCATTTATAACCTGCGAGTTTCTGGGTTGTTGCGGAATCTGCACATAAGGAGATAGAGGACCCTGGTTCTGAGCTAAAAATCTGGATGCCAGGTAATTATCGTTCATATGGTTCAAACCATCTTGCATAGGGTCTGTGAATCTCATGTTTTGACGAGACTGCACATTTGGCTGTACATGTAACTGAAATCTTGGATCACTACTTGCTGGTTGCAACTGTGCTTGAAAAGCAGGAGTATTTTTCATCTCCAGCCCTGAATCGCCAATTCCAGGCATCAGCCCTTTGCCCATGGCTAATATAGCAGGATCATCAAACTCCATGTCACTTGAGTGCCTTCCAAACTGAGATTGATAATGATTACTGTTGCCACCCTGAACAGTACCCCGGAGAAGATTTTCTGCGAAGCACCACAAAAGGCATGATGAGAAATCAAACTAGTTCTAGGAAAATAAGAGGCAGGAAACAAACCTGGGTTCGTTGAGCCATACGACTGATTAGACCCATCATGTGATGAAAATCCAGAAGAAAAAGGGAATCTAGAAGAGGGGTCAAGACCGTCCTGTGATGAAAATCTAGAAGAAAATGGAGAAGGCGGTCTAGTAGGAGGCTTAGACACTTCCTGAGTTGAAATTCCAGAAGAAAATGAAGAGAATCTAGGAGGGGGGATAGACCCGCCATGGCACAAAATTCCAGAAGGAAACACAGGAGTGGGGTTCAAACTATCCTGGGATGGAAATGCAGTAGAAAATCCAGGAGGGGGTACTCTTGTTGGTGCCGAAAATCCTGGGGGGGCAGATATTTTAGACATCGATGTACCTGAGAAAGCAAATTCTTCATAAAAAATAAATTTAACAGTGGGAAAAAATACATAATAAGCACCAATAGATCAACAATCCATTTGCATGAGTCAGAATATCTTTACCAATGCTCAATGAAAAATAAGTGTGGCACACAGAGTAAATTCATTCAAATTGCAGTACTTATCATTCTGCTCAGTCAGGCAAAGAAGTAAAAAGGTATAATAGCACTCACCAGTAGTTGCCATATCTAATACACCAGGAGAGTTATTGTTTGAAAATTCATTCTCTAGAGATTGGAATGCAAGGCCATTCTGGTAAATATTTCCTCGAGAATTCTGGGGTAGCAAACTGAAATTCTGCTCAGTACCAGTACCACAGTTTCTGAGAGATGAATCAAACAAGTTTCCTTGGTTATCCTGTCTAGCAAATGAAAATCTGGACTCTTTGATCCCGGTTCCTGATTTCCATGAAGGCGCAATGCAATGGACATCATTATTTTTAGATTCCCTAAGCATCCTAGCAAAATTGTTAGCAGTCGAATATGAATCATCCCATGGATTAAACTCTGACAACGTATCAGAAATTATTCTTCTTTCATACTTATTTACGCTTATGGTCTTGTCAAAACTTCCTATACTATTGTTTCTTAATGAACCCATTGCTCTATGGTGATGACTTCCCATTCCAGGATGTCCAGAAACATTGCCATGTGTATATACAGAAACATTATCATGTGTATATACAGTACCTAGCCCATCTTGACCTCCATTTAGCAAGGCATAAGTGTTATCAGTTGAAGAAAACCCTGGCTGCATCTGTGAAGAAGTTATATTGTCAATCGTCAATGCAGCGTTATTTTCTGTATCATTCCACAATGAGGTATCCACTGTACTAGGAAATTCAACAAATGATGAATATGATGATTGCTCTGAACCATCCAGCTGTCTACTATGAATTTTGTCAGTGAGCAGTGCAGAGTCCATTCTATCATTTAAAGGAGTAACGCTACAATTTTGCATCTCCAAACTCCAATCAAGACGCTTATCAGAACTATATTGACAAGAAACAATACTATCCTTATTTTCAGAAGGCAATAAGAGCTCGTCAGGATTGGGATGAGCTAGGTCTCTGCCAAAATTCTGATCCATGAGCACATCAACAGATGTGCATGGCATTACATCTGGTTGTTGATTTCCTGCCATACTCTGAATCTCGTCGTTGCCACCTAATGTTACTGAAGATATCTGAGCAGATAGCTTCTCCATGTCAGTGTCCTTGGATCCAATATCCTCCAACATTTTCTCCACAGCAGTATGACTAGATTGGCATTCTACAGCATTTGAAGCAAGGCATTTAGGAGTAATATTGGTGAGTGAGTGGTCACCATCACTAGTACTTACATCTGATTTAGATATTGCTGGACTTGATACAAAATCTGAAGGAGTTTTGCTGGTAATGTTCATTTTTATGTCTTTCTTAGATAAAACCAGTGACTTGGATGCTGGATGGGTTAGCTCACCATTTTTATTTGCAACTTGATTTTCATCACTTCCTTTTGGCATCACATCTGGTACTACAATGTCATCGTCATTCCAAGCTGAAGGTATTGTTGAGAAGTCTATGTCCAGTGATGACTCCAGTGATGATAAAGCTTGTGTTTCCTTTGAAATACCAGGCTTATACGGCTGCAAGGTTCTAGACTCTTTTTCTGACAGTTGCTGTCCTTCAGATATTTTTGCTGCTGTACTTGTATCATCATTCCATGAAGAGGGTGTTTTTGTACAGGAAAATACTGAAGAACTTGAAAATGGATTACTTTGTGATTCTGATTTTGGTTTTGTATGAGATTGTGACGATGTCGCTCCAGTAGCTGTTGTCCTGGCATTCAAATCACGCTGCCCCCTGCAGATAAAAATGGGGGGGGGGGGAAATCAGTGCATGGAAAAAAGGTAGCAGAAGACTTTTAGAGGTATCATACCATGAGGCAGCTGATGGAAGCGTGGACCTCCCAGAACTACTGTTTGGAGGTGAAAGTCTGGGCTGACTGGTGGTATTCTGCATGACAGCCAATTAATGGAGTATGTAAGCCAAAAACGTGATGAAATGCAAGAGAATAAACCTAGACTAGAAAGCAGCGTAGAAGTATAAAAAATTGACATGTCTTCCAGTGCATTTTGAATTTTCAGCATAAAGAACATACAAGTGTTCCATTCTTAAATGTATGCTTGGCTGAAACCACCGCACTGTAAGAGAAATCATCTCCTGGAGGAGGCAACACAGTGCCTGTGCGTCTTTGCGAAACACCAGATGCCATCTGAGGGACTCTAGTCCTGACAGAAATATAGAAGAGTGAATGAAAAGTAGCAATTGAAACTATCAAAATCGTTTTAGGCTTTAGCACAAAGTCCATCAAAGCATTACTTAATTTAATATAATAAAACATCCACATTGAAGCACACAAGAAACTAAGGTTCCACAACATATGTTAAAAATAGCTCAGTACTACCTTGTATATGCTGAGATGATCTCATCTTTAGTAAAACTATCCTCCTGACTGCCTACATCATGCAAATAGAGACAATCTGGATTCCCACATGTCTGGGAAAAGTCAAGAAATATTCAGGATAAGTGAACTGGGTAGTAGAGTAAGTAAATGAAGCTATGAGAACGAAGCAACAATTGTACCATGTTTCGCAGCCATGCATGGCAATACTTCGTAGTACCAAAACATGCCCTGCAACAGTCAACAACCATTTGAGTTACTATGTTGTGTAAAACTTAAAGAAGAGAACAAAGTATAGAAACTCACCTTAACACTTTCCCTTCCAAGACAAAATTGTGTACAGCTTGAATACACCGGATGGCCTCTTCTTCTTTGGCATAAGTAATATAGCTGTACACATTTGATCAGAATCAGTCGTTGCTTAAGCAAGAGCAGAAATTCTGTATCTAACTCTTATACAAACAGAACACTCCCTACCGTCACAAATAAGACGCTCACAGTCATTAATGTGTACCTTTGACTGCTAATTTCCATTGCTTGCAACAATTACAATGTACAGAAATATCACAACATTATGCAACTACTATTTGAGACAGATATGCTCATACCATTTTCACATATTCAATCTAACTGTCAAGAGGTGTTGATGATCAATGTTTAAATACTTTGACTGCACACAGTGCAAAAGGTCACTTATCTGTGACTCGAGGGTATAACTTGTGCAACAACATGCAAATAACACTAATGGTCCTTAAACAGTTTAGGACCATGATTACTAGATCCTCAACAAATCAGTAGGTAGTGTTAGCAGTATCTGCCGTGTACTAGGTCAGGATAGCAATCTGTGCTATTATGGATATAAACCAGGCTAGTTATGGTAGGAGAGATCCTGATTGGTGTAGGGGATCAATCTGTATCAGCCCACACTAGGAAGGCCTGATACTGATTGATAGAGGAGATCAATCTGGCACTATTTCTATAAGCCACACATGATCTCCTCTTCCTATAAATATTGTGACCGACTGGCACTCTATTCATTCAATACACAATAGCCTACACAGCATATCTCTCTCACATGGTATCACGAGTTCGGGACATTCCCGTTCCTTCCACCTTCCGCTGAAATCTGCAGTCTGCTGCAACTGCGCGCTGCACGTCTGCAGCTGCTGCACCTTTGCGCTGCTCCATGGCCAGCGACCAAGTTCCGCCCGCCCCACCCCTCGGCGCCCCAGTCGGCGCTCCGACCACCCCTGCTGCCACCATCACTGGCGCGGAGGAAGCCCAGCGTCTTCATGCGGCGCAGCTCGCACGTGCAGCTGCCCTTACTCGCACTCGCGACGCTGACACGAGGCCGCTGACGCTACTAGGGAGCGCGATGTTGCCGATGCGCGCATCCGCGACGCCCTGGTACGCGCCGCTCAAGCCCGTGTCGCGGCTGATCTCGACGACGACGTCGGGTCTCACCAGTCCGACCTCGACGCAGACTAGCACGACCTCGACACCAATCCTACAGTTCCTGATGCTCGCGCTACCCTTCTCATCCACGAGGCAGCAGCGCCCATCAACCTCCACGCTCAGGCGGTCGTCGTCCAGAACATTCGGGCCCTTGTCCCTGTGGTTCTGGACATCTCTACACTCTACACCAGATGGCGCGACTCCCTCCTCCTCGTCGGCAAGTACACTCTGGAGGACCATGTACTCACCGACACCTTCGCGCCTACTTCTCCTGACTGGGTTCAAATAGACTGTGTCGTCAAGTCGTGGATTGTCGGCACCATCACCACTGACCTTGCTGATGTTGTCCTCATCCACGACGCTATTGCTCGTACCGCCTGGCTCGCAATTGAGTCTCAGTTCCTCGGGAACCGCGAGACTCGGGCACTCTTCCTCGACGCGGAATTCCGCAATTTTCGCCAAGACGATCTCTCCATCACCGACTACTGCCGCAAGTTCAAAGGGATGGGTGACGCTCTCGGCGACCTTGGCGAACCCGTTCATGATCGCACCCTCGTCCTTAACGTCATCCGCGGTCTGAACGAGCGCTTCGCCAACATCGGCCTTCACCTTCGGCGCGGACGACCTCTTCCTACCTTCCTCGAGGTACGGAACGATCTGCTTCTTGAGGAACTCGCCTTCACACATCATTCCTCCCTGCCGGCCACCGCTCTTCTCGCCTCCGGCTCCGTCAGGCCTCCGCCCAAGCAGGAACAGGCGCCCCTGCAGCGGTCCTCCGGCAGCAACGGCAAGCGCGGCAAACGCGCCGAGAAGAAAGGCGGTCATGCTCCCAAACAAGCTGGGCAGGCCCCCACGTCTACCTGGCCCAGTTTCTACAATCCTTGGTCTGGGTCCATTCAAATGTGGGCCGGACCACGGATGGCGTCATCTACCCGCCCGATCATTCCTGCGCCGACTGCACCAGCTCCTCAGCTGCCCCAGTCCCTGCTCACGGGCATCCAGGGCCCCTGGCCAGGGGCGCAGCAGCAAACATGGACGTCGCCACAACCTCAACTGTGGTCTGCGCCACCACCAGGCTCCCCCCATCAGGTTGTTCCCATGCCATCATGGGACCAGCAATCGCTCGTCTCCAACTTCAACACCATGACGCTCCAACCCCTCAACAAAATGAGTGGTACTTCAACTCCGGGGCAACCACCCACATGTCCTCTGATGCCGGTACTCTCTCCCATTCCACTCCTTTACAACACCCTTTTCCCTCCTCTATTATTGTCGGTAATGGGAATTCTATTCCAGTTACATCCACTGGCTCTGCTGTTCTTACAGATTCTCTTCGTCTTAATAATGTTCTTGTTTCCCCAAGTCTTATTAAGAACCTCATTTCTGTTCGACAGTTTACCTCTGACAATAATTGTTCTGTGGAATTTGATCCTCTTGGTTGCTTTGTGAAGGACCTTCACTCTCGGAGAGAGATCGTCCGATGTGATAGCTCCGGTCCACTCTACCCTCTGCGGTTTCCGGCATCTACCTTGTCTCCACCACTCCGTCGCTCTGGCATCAACGCCTCGGGCACCCTGATCGTGAAGTTTTGTCCAAATTAGCTCACTCAGGGAACCCATGTAATAAATTTGCTAGTGATACTTTATGGCATGCTTGTAAGTTGGGTCGACACACACGTCTTCCTTTTCATGTGTCTTCATCTCGTGCCACTACAAATTTCCAGTTAATCCATTGTGATCTATGATCGTCCCAAGTATTTCTGGTTTTTAATATTACCTGCTCATTCTTGATGATTGCTCACATTATTTGTGGACGTTTCCTATGCGACTCAAATCTGACACTTTTTCTACCCTCACCAATTTTTTCTCATTCGTTCACACCCAGTTTGACGCCACCATCAGAGGAATTCAATGCGACAATCGCCGCGAGTTTGACAACTCCAGTGCCCGCACCTTTTTTCTCACCCATGGCGTTCACCTCCGGATGTCTTGACCCACCGCACAGCCACGTGCGGCCAATACTGCTCCCTCGACGCCCAACAGTCCTGACTGGTTGCCTGCTCCCGCCTCAACCCCTGGACGTACCCAGGCCCAGGCGTCCGTCGGCCCTGCATCACCTCTGGAGCACACCCAGGGCACGATCGTTGTTGCCCCTGGGAACACCTCAGCCTCGGCGTCCCCTCCTGACGACACTGTGCTTCAGCAGCCCTCCCTTGCAGCGGTCCAGCAACGACCATCTGCTAGGGCTGCAAAGGTCCAGCATCGACCACCTGCTGGGACTGGCCGCACCACGACCCAACAGCTACATCCACAACGTTTCGACGGTATCGTCTACTCCCACAAACAACTGCAACAGCATCCCCCTCACCGGAAGTGATTGCTCCTTCTCCACCGACAGCCACCTCTTCATCATCGGCTCCTCCTCAGCTGCCACTTGGGGCGATTCCGGTATCCCCGGTGGTCAATCATCACCGTATGACCACCCGTGCTAAGTTGGGATTTCGACAACTCGCTTTGTTTCATGCTGCAGCATAGTCTCCAGTGCCACAGACTTATCGCACTGCTCTTGCTGATCCTCATTGGCGTCAGGCTATGGAGGAGGAATTCTCTGGTCTACAGAGTAACAACACCTAGGACCTCGTTCTCCGTCCTCCCTCCTGCAATGTTGTTTCTGGCAAGTGGATATTCAAACATAAGTTCAATGCTGATGGCTCTCTTGAGCGCTACAAGGCGCGATGGGTTCTCCGTTGTTTTTCACAGCGTCCTGGAATTGACTTTGATGAAACTTTTAGTCCTGTTGTGAAGCCTGCTACTGTTCGCACAGTCCTCGCTTTGGCTCTAACTCGCAACTGGCTGATTCATCAGCTCGACGTTAAGAACGCCTTCCTTCATGGGACTTTGTCAGAAACAGTATACTGCTCTCAGCCCTCTGGTTTTGCTGATGCTGCTCACCCAGACTTCGTTTGCAGACTAAACCGATCTCTATACGGTTTGAACTAGGCCCCACGGGCTTGGTACAGTCGGTTTGCCACGTTTCTGCTCTCGCTGGGGTTTGTAGAAACCAAGTGTGATGCCTCCTTATTTGTTTTTCGCCGCGGTGATGATATGGTATATCTGCTGCTATATGTGGATGATATTGTTTTGACAGCTTCTTCCACCAGTCTTCTACGACGCACCATCACATCCCTCCAGAAGGAATTCTCAATGAAGGATCTTGGTGAACTCCATCATTTCCTGGGGATGCAGGTTCAGCGCACACCAAGTGGATTATTCCTTTCCCAACAGCAGTACATGATTGACATTCTTGACCGCGCTGGGAAGACTAAGTGCAAGTCCTGCTCCACTCCAGTTGATCTTAATCCAAAGCTTTCCAGCATCGTTGGGGATCCAGTGGCTGATCCTACAGATTTTTGCAGCCTTGCCGGGGCACTTCAGTATCTCACTTTCACTCGGCCAAACATTGCATATGCAGTACAGCAGATCTGCCTTCACATGCACGACCCTCGAGAGCCTCACCTTGTTGCACTGAAACGCATTCTTCGTTACGTCCGTGGCACTCTTCATCTGGCTTGTTGCTTCGTCCTTCTGCACAGACCGAGCTAGTGGTTTACTCAGATGCTGATTGGGCTGGTTGTCCAGATACCCGCAGGTCTACTTCAGGTTTTGCTGTGTTCCTGGGTGATAGTCTCATCTCCTGGTCCTCTAAGCGTCAGCAAACAGTATCCCGCTCTAGCGCTAAGGCTGAGTATCGAGTTGTTGCCAACGTCGTCGCGGAAGCTACCTGGCCGCGCCAGTTATTACAAGAACTCCATGCCCCACTGTGTCGCGCCACCTTGGTTTACTGTGACAACATCAGTACTGTCTACATGTTAAGCGTCAGCAAACAGTATCCCGCTCTAGCGCTAAGGCTGAGTATCGAGTTGTTGCCAACGTCGTCGCGGAAGCTACCTGGCCGCGCCAGTTATTACAAGAACTCCATGCCCCACTGTGCCGCGCCACCTTGGTTTACTGTGACAACATCAGTACTGTCTACATGTCATCCAACCCTGTTCAGCACTAGTGCACCAAACATGTGGAGATTGACCTTCATTTTGTTCGTGCGCGTGTGGCTCTTGGTGATCTTCACGTTCCGACATAGTCACAGTATGCTGATATCTTCACCAAGGGGCTACCTTCCTCGGTCTTCACGGAGTTCCGGTCCAGTCTGAACGTATATTCCCACGACGCTCCGACTGCGGGGGGGGGGGGGGGGGGGCGGGGGGGGTTTTAGCAGTATCTGTCGTGTACTAGGACAGGATAGCAATATGTGCTATTATGGATAGAAACCAGGCTAGTTATGGTAGGAGAGATCCTGATTGGTGTAGGGGATCAATCTGTATCAGCCACACTAGGAAGGTCTGATACTTTTTTTCTCGAATACGCAGGAGGACTGCGTATCATTATATTAAAGTAGAGGGAAAAAGGCCTGAGGCCTGGGACAAACAGAACACACAAAACACACACTCCCACCCACAAAACACACACACAACACAGACGCATACGACACACTGTTAGACATATATGGATAGTGCAGCCGTACATAGACTAGTATAGACTGATTATAGTCTTCCTTGTATAAGATTATAGTCTACGACATCATCCTCACCGCCTCTTCGTCAACTTTTCTCCAGCGCATCATCGACAGGCTCCACTCCGAGTTCGCCATGACAGATCTTGGGGATCTTCACCACTTCCTCAACATCTCCATCAAGCGCCTCCCCACCGGGATCTTCCTGTCCCAGCGACAGTACGCCGTCGAGCTTCTTCAGCGTGCAGGCATGGCCGAGTGTCACTCCACGACGACCCATGTCGACACTCATGCCAAGATCTCCGCGACTGTTGGTGCTCCAGTCGTCGACCCTTCCATGTACAGGAGCATCGTCGGTGCTCTCCAGTACATCACGCTGACTCGCCCTGATTTGGCATACGCGGTTCAGCACTTGTGCCTTTTCATGCATGACCCGCGCGAGCCACATCTGACCTTGCTCAAACGGATCTTGCGCTACTTAAAGGGCACGCTTTTCTTCCGGTCTTCATCTGGGCATCGGCCCCATTCAGTCTCTCACCGCTTACTCAGATGCGGACTGGGCTGGGTGTCCTGACTCTCGTCGCTCCACTTCGGGCTACTGCGTCTACCTCGGCGACAACCTCATCTCTTGGTCCTCCAAGAGACAGACTACCGTCTCCCGGTCCAGCGCGGAGGCTGAGTACCGGGCCGTGGCCCACGCTGTTGCTGAGTGTTGCTGGTTGCGGCAGCTTCTTGAGGAACTCCACGTGTCGATTACTTCTGCGACGGTCGTCTACTGTAGACAACGTGAGTGCTGTCTACATGGCAGCCAATCCCATTCATCACCGCCGCACCAAACACATTGAGATCGACATTCACTTCGTCCGTGAGAAGGTTGCTCTTGGACAAGTGCGCGTGCTTCATGTCCCATCCTCTCATCAGTTCGCGGACATCATGACAAAAGGCTTGCCTGTACAGCTCTTCAACGAGTTCAAATCCAGTCTTTGTGTCCGGGACCCTCCCGCTGCGACTGCGGGCGAGTGTTAGACATATATGGATAGTGCAGCCGTACATAGACTAGTATAGACTGATTATAGTCTTCCTTGTATAAGCTTATAGCTTTCCCTGTTTAGGAGATTGTATACTTGTACTCCAAGTTACTTTGGCTATATATATGAGAGATCACCCCCCCCCTCATTGGGTGTGGTGTCTTCCCAATTCTATCTCTCTACACACACCATCACCCCAGTCTTTCAATAGGCTACAAGACTTTCCTTTCTCTAGCCAGGGTCAAAAAGGGAGCGCATGTTCCTGACTCCAGCAGAAAACCACAATCTCATCTCGTCTTTGAATCCGTCCTCTAAGGTAGAAAGGCTGGGTCGAGCTCCTTCAAAAACACACCTATTTCGCTGCTTCCAAATACTCCAAGCCCCAAGGATTACCATACTATTAAACCCCTTTCTTTTGCTTTTAGGAATCTTAGTTGAAGCCTTTCTCCACCATTCAGCAAAGTTTGAATCTCTTCTCTTAGGACCCACAGAAGAGAGACCAATTGGAGTTAAAATATTATGTCAAAACTGTCTTGTGAAGACGCAATTAGATAGAATATGCTGCACAGTTTCGTCTTCTTGATCACATAGAACACAATTTTCAGGATGATCAAGCCCCCTTTTGAGTCTATCGGTTGTCCAACATTTGTTGTTTATGGCCAGCCAAACAAAGACCTTACACTTAGGGGTTGCCTAGCTCTTCCAAATTCTTTTCCAGGGCTCAAAGGATTCTGCTCCAATGAAAAAAAACTCTGTAGGCAGATTTGGAGGTGTACAGACCATTGCTGCTCAATATCCACACATGTTGATCATTTGAATTTCGAAGCTAAAAAGTTTCAAGAACCTCCCATAATTGTAGATATTGCTCAATCTCAGCCAGAGAGAGATTCCTCTGGATATCATGAACCCAGAAGTGAGAGGTAAGGGTCTGCTGCACAGTCCTTACTTCTTTAATCTTCTTCGGAACTGCAGCAGCAATAAGGGGAGCTAAATCCATAATAGAATACCCATGAATCCACTTATCTTTGCAAAAGAAAGTTGAAATACCATTACCAATGGTGGTAGACACTGCAACCTGAAATAAAGCTCGGGTCTGGGACGATATTTTAAGATCAAGGCCACTCCAAGGCTTAGAAGGAGCAGTTTTTTGTAGCCAAAGCCATCGCAATTGTAGGGCCCAGTTCATCTTGTGGAGATTAGGAATTCCAAGGCCCCCCAAATCAAGAGGCCGAGAGATTTTATCCCAAGATATAAGGCAATTACCTCCTCTAGCCTCCTTTCTTCCTTTCCACAAAAAGTTCCGTTGAATTTTATCAATGGCTTCGATAACCCATTTAGGAGCATTGAGAGCAATAAATAAGTAAACTGGGATGGCAGAGAGTATACAGATTTGATAAGAGTGATTCTCCCCGCAAGATTTAAAAGCTCAACCTTCCATCCTGGTAAGGCCTAATACTGATTGATAGAGGAGATCAATCTGGCACTATTTCTATAAGCCACACATGATCTCCTCTTCCTATAAATACTGTAACCGACTGGCACTTTAATCATTCAATACACAATAGCCTACACAGCATATCTCTCTCACAGGTAGCATAATCTCTTCAGGGAAAAACAAATTGGTTTATGTAACAGCATGTATTACAAGGATAGCTAAACCAAGGAATCACAGCAACATATCAAAACATGGAAGCATTATGTATAGAAAGTAAACCTGAGGAACAGTGTGTGTTCTAGAAGACTAGAACTCTAATTTCACATGTTCTTTAACAAAAGGACCACTCAAATACAATCCATATTAGACATGTTGCAAGCATGCACATTCAATATACACATCAAATTCTACACTAGAAAAAAATAGGCACCCTAACTACGTATTGGTTAATGTCTTAATGATAATCCCTAACTCAATTCTGGTTAAATATAAAAAATGCATTATGCATGTTTCTGGCATAACACAGTTTCCTAATACATCGAGGCACTCTTGGAACTTCCGAGAAAATCACCCAGAAACTAAAAACATCCCAGGAGAACAATATAAAGTACTCAAACCAAGAAAATCAGGCATTTCATTAAGAGGTGCATTTCATCTATATCTGGTATCTGCACATGCAGGATTAGAATCTGAACTTAGCCCAGAACAGATAACTTGCATCTATCTGATTCTTAGAATTTCACGCCAATAATACAATACATATCTTAATGTTGGCAATGAGGATACAAATGTTACTTTCAAGCACAGAGGCTGCAGGCAAATCACACAGCCGAGTAAACTTATATGACTGAGCTAGTTGCAAGAATATGGGCATAACTATCACATTTTCACTAAGTTCACTGGAAAACGAGTAACGAGATGGAAGTCTGGAATTTTTTTATAACACCAATGGTCTGGTATAACAAGGAAGCATTAGAAACTTGAAACATGCAATTGCATGGAAGCAGTGGATAAATATTTGATATACGACTAATTAACCAGTGAGGCAGTGATGACTGATGAAAGTAGAAATCTAACTGCATATGAAGTATGAACAGATCATGCATGTATAGTGTATGGTTCAGAGAGACATACACACTAATATTGCTGTTTGCTGATGCCTGCTGAGAGGGAGGCCCAGTCGGACGGGAAACTGAAACCTTCAAAATTTTCCCATATTGGCCAAAGTACTCCCTACACTCAAGTACCTAAACAAGTAATAATAGTAGAGCTGGTATGAGAAGTAAAATTTAAACATATCACACAACTTGATCAAATTTGGATGTGAACTCACGCTCTCATTGCATAAATGTGCAGGTAGCCCAATTATATACACCAGATTTCTCTGGATAACCCTGACACTAGCCAGATGCTTCTTAGATTCTACAGTTGATGTTGCTGCTGCTGAAGGTGCTGCCTTTGGCTTAACCTTTTGGGTCCTGTGCTTCTTCTCTGCATTTTTCTCTGCCACTGTCCTGCTTCCATCATCAGTGTAAAGTTAAGTTTGAGATACCTAGTGGCAAGGTCAACTTCAACAGATGGGACCAGTTAACTGAGACAGAAATAAAGGCTGAGAAGACCTACCTATTCTTATATGATATGTAAAAGGGTAATCAATTGCAAATGTTGTAGTATGCTGAAGTAAAACACAAATTGATTGGCAAAAGAGAAGCATTGTGATGGACCTGTCACAAGTGGCAGCCATCTTGACGATCCTGTCCTTGTCATAGCATGTGCGGCATGCAGGGCAGCGGCCCACTGTTTCCTCCTTCTCAGCCATGTCTATGATGTGGTGCCAGCACCAAACACAAATCTGCAGAGTTATGGCAGTTATTGTTAGATGATGGCACAAAGTGCATGCAAGGCAGGCTGCAATATGATTGATAGGATAGGAAGAAGATCAGTAGACATACATCATAACCGCATTTGCATGGCTTGAGCTGCTGGTCAGTGATGTCCATCTCCTCGGCACAGAGCGGGCAGGTGCGGTCACCATCGTCGCTCATGGTCGTCCTGGTGGATTGCAAGTCAGCCAGCGTGAGGAGAAACAACCACCAAGTCCCAAGTATTATGCACGCAGAACAATAAGAAGACGACCTAGACTCGAACAGGTAAGGCATCAATCAACAAATCCTTGAGGTACAGTGTCAGGAACTTGAGATGCCAAATATTCGAGCACACAGCACAGGAAGGATAGACTGTTCGAACCTTGTCCGATTCTAACAAATCAGCCATCCAACTTTAAATCTATCGGCAGAAAAAAACATATGACAGTCCTAAATACCACCGGTTGTTCTCTGCTACGGGGATACGCGCACGGGTCTGATATTATTAATAACAGCAATAATTACAGAAAAAAGAGGGAGAGGGCAGTGCAGCGAAATTCCCATGAGATTGTAGTGAATCGAGCCGAAAAGGGGAAGGTGGAGTAGCGGGAAGGAGAGAAACTCACATTGGAGGGCGGTCCGGGGGTCTCCGATTTCGCGATTCGCAGGAGCGGCAGGGAGAGGAAGGAGTGGGCGGTTGAGACGACGACGGCGGCGGCGGGATAAAGCAGGAGGGCAAGCGGAATCAAGGTCCGATGGCTTGACCCCGACCTGTTCGGCTGTTCCTTGTGGTTGGGGCGCTGGAAAGGGAGGGGGACGATGCGTTGTGCCTGTGCCTGTGCCTGTCGGGTGTAGAAGAGGGAGAGGAGGAAGAAGGGAGAGACGGGTGCGCCTGCGACCTGCGTGGTGGGAATTTGGGATTTTCTGTGCTCTTCCTTGTGGTGTGCCGCACCAAACTCATCCATACTTTTCTTTTGCGCTGATTAAGACTGATTCAAACATATCTCTATCTTATCTACCTCATCTCAATCTGAATCTCAACATAATATCCCTTCGTCCTAAAATATAGTTCTTTCTAGCTCTTTTTCTTCCACCTTAAATGTATACATAGATGCAAACTAGATTCATAAGTTAATTAATAAATATATGTTTAGTCTAAAACAAATTATATTTTAGAACCGATAGAGTATTAAAAAGGAAAAGGTTCCTTCCAACTCAGATTTTTTCTATTTCATAAACTCTTTCTTTATCTTGCCTTCTTACTTTCTAAAAATCTATAATCGCCTTCTCTATACCTTATACTCTCTCTGTCCCAAATTTAAAATTCGTTTTAGATAATTAATAAGTTTATACAATATTTGATATATGTGTTTTATATATGTCTAGATTTATTATCGTCTATTTATATAGACATAAAAATTAAGAGCTAAAACAAATACTATTTTAGGATGCGGAGAGTATATAACTTAGATTCATAATCATGCATGACATGTTTTACATCGTTATTATTTTAAAACAACAATCTTTTTTTTTTGTGCTACATCCAAGAGGTCTTAACTTTTTCTAGTGTCAATGGACCATAAAAATGCACATGTAAAATTGCATTGGTTCTAGGTTAGAAAGAAGAAAAGTGGTGGGGTATGTATTGGGGAGGAATAGAGGTTGGATTTAGCCTATGGCTAGGTAGAGGCATCAATTTAGCAAGGCTCTCTCCTTGTATTTTGATGTTAGGAAAGAAGGTGCATAGGGTTATTGTTTGTGATGATAGTAGTGGTTGTGGACACATCCATAGGCAGTGGCAGATTGACGCATGATGGGTCAATGGGTGGAGCCTATAACATGGGATGGTGAAAAAGGCATGGTAAGAGAAATATTTTCGCTTCAGATTAAAAAGCAGTTGTTTGGACTGCTACAGTTATAATCTATAGAGACAACGTTGTAGAAACAGTAGAAAACCCATATGGATTAAAGCCAGTCCTACTTGATCATGGGAGGAGTGGGAGGATGTATACTTGCATAGATTAGGGGCTTTCTTGATTTTGAGGGGTTAAGTAGAGGCCTTACTTGATCATCTATTTTTCTAGTCAAAAAATAAGGTGGGTTTAAGGCAGTTTTAGTAAAGTTTCAGGAGCATTAAATAAGCTACTAAACAAATATACACACATGATGAAGCGAGTGATGATTAAATAATGTTCTACGGGAATAAAATGAGCTTTATGACGATGAAACTAGTCCACGCAGTTCCAACATGAGAGCTTTGAAAATTGCAACATGAAACTAACACTAAAGTTGTTTTGTTCGTTACAAGACAAACACGCATAACCAGTTTACCACTTCTCTAAGATAGCAGCAATCCAAGCATCGTATCACTGCAAATGATTGGCATACAAATTACATGATACAGGGTCAAGTCAAGCAACCAGCTCCAAAGCCTTGTTGTTACTCGGCGCCATCCCCTGAATGCCTGCAAATTGAAGGCACACACCATACACGCATTCCATCACATGGTGTTTCCCGGCCAAAATAAAAGGCAATCACATTGGACACGTACACATTATTATGAGGGAGGGGCGATTAATCAAACGATGGCCCCACCTACCTCCAAGATGTTGGCAGATTCCGAGATTTGCGGTCTAGCTGAACACTTTCTAGAGCAGTCGATGCCCGTAGCACCTCTTCAGATATATCATCGGTGGTATCGTATCTCCAGTTGTACTCATCTTTCCTTGTGTTGGAAGCTGAAGATCCCCCTCTGCGATCTGAAAGTACGCACGTAGCAATTGTTTCAGAATTTGGAACAACACAGCTACATATCATAAACTGAAACAATCAACGGTGCACAAACCTGATGCCTGCTGCGACGAAGAGATTGGCCTGGCAATTTCAAAGTAATATGTCACACTCGCATCTAAATATATGATGGCCAAAAACAAATACATGCACATAACTACAATGGCACAACAGTATGGCATCATATGCTTACCTCCCCATAGGAGGCAGGTTCCCAGCTGACGATAATGGTGCCCTCCTCATGCTCCGATGTTCAACATTTAGTGATGGATCAGATTCTGAACTCATCATCCTCCTGCCGCCCATCCTTGTTTGAGACAAATTCTGACCAAAACAACACAATTAGATGACCAAAGCATGCTGAAGAAAACCAAAAAATTTAAGCTAGAGCATGTTGACTATATTTGGAGGTTAATAATAAAAGATGTTATTAATGAAGTATAATAGGAAAAAGCAACTTTACTTGCTCGAGGACAGTGAAAGTCAAGCTGGAAAAAAACAAGTTTTGTGTGTGCAGTGAACTAAGGTCCTGTTTGTTTCCTTCCAGGATTATATAATCTAACTTATGGTCATGGATTATATAAGCACCTAATGACCTGCCTATGGATTATATAAGCACCTAATGACCTGCCTATGGATTATCATAATCTAGGTATGTAGATTATATAATCCACCTAATAATTTGTGTTGTTTGTTTGTCTCTTATTTAAGCTGCATTATATAATCTAGAGGGTAAACAAACAGGGCCTAAAGGTCATAGGCAGAAAGCAGCATAAATGCAGCTCATACCCCAAGCATCACAGACCATCAAAAGGAGGCCTTGAGTACAGGCCTTCCATCAATAAGTTGAGATTGAAAAATCACATGTAAGCAGATCTCAGTACAATGATAATGATGATGCATTGTAAATATAAATCACATGCATGCAGTGTATCCATTCTTGAAAAGAGCATATCAATGTATATCCATTCTTGTTATTCCAAGAATCATTATCTACATTGCCAAAATGTTTCAGCTTTTAGAAAAATTACAAATTGTGAAGATGTGCTTGATCTTGATAAACCTATCTCCTTAATCTTCCAGAATAACAACACCTACTTTTTGTTCTAAGGTAACGCCTTGATGCGTATTGTAGTTTTGGCAGACAATCCAATTTTTGGACAGTTTGATTAAGCAAGACACCAATAATATGAAGGATTATTGCTCCAGCTCAATATAGTAATATACTATCTTTTCTGCATACAAAACATAACGCGTCAGAGGATCCATACTAGTTGCAGAGTTCCCATAAGGCTAATACCTGGCTATAGCAGGCTAAAACAGGGTAAGATGAATGGGGGTACAAATGGTGTAGTGCCTAAAACAGCTAGAACTGACTATAGTGGCAGCTATAGCTAGAGATTTGTTACCTTAATCCATACAGGACTACACAGTTTTCTAGGGACAAAAGAATTGGGCACACTACACCAGAAACTTTCCCCTTTTTTCTTTATTGGGAAACATAAAGAAACAAAAGGATGATTTTTGCTTCTGTTAATGATCATGCAAGAGATAAACCTCATATTTCAGATAACCTTCGAGAACATCTAAAAGCATTGGACCACTTTCAGCACTCCTGCTCCCTTCAGCTCCACTTTTGTTAGAGAAGTCTTTCAGTTCATTCTTCCAGAAGTCCTTGGGCTGATTTACAAACAGACAGGGAGACATTAATGGATGTTGATTTCCAAAATGCAAAAACGAAATATTAGGAATGGTCACCAGTTATCACTTACCAGGTTACACTCTGGCAAGTAAACTTTCATTGTGTGACTTAGTTGCGCCCACTCCAAGTATTCGCATACAAGTGCAGTTAGTAACCTACCTGCAAGCAACAGAAATCCTAGAATGAAAAACCATTCCATGTGATGTGCAGCTTGCAGAACACATGGCTAAACTTAGTACTGAAAATCATTTAAGGCCAGCCTAACAACCTTAAACATTTGAGATACCCTTAATGGGACTTAAAAACAACACAAACATTAACAACTAAATACATTAGGGGAATGCTTCTTTGAATTATCACCGGTACAGAAGTATTCAAATCCAAAGACTCATGCTAGTCATCAATCAGGAGAAAAAAAATGTGTATCTTTCAGGTTTAGTCCTAAATTGCTTGTTCAAAAATGACAGAATTTCCAGCAAGGGAAAGAATTATCATGCAGCAGAATATCAACCTTTGTCCTTCTGGAATATTCCAGAACTGTAGTATAAATTTCTACAGGTCAGTATATGAGAGAAAAGGTGTATGTGCATAGCAGCATCAGAGACAAGCTTCTCTCTCTTTTGTTTTCTTTTGTTTTGATAGCGAATCAGAGACAAGCTTTGCCTTCTTCAGACATATTCGAAACAAATGATTAGCCAGCACATTCGAAAAGCAAACCTGAAGGTGAAGCATGCAGTTGCTTAGCTCGGTCATTACAGCTACCAAGCAAAGCAGGGTTCCCTCCATCATCATTCTCCACCCGATCCTCCTCTTCAATGGCTTCAAACACGCTTGCTCTTAGCTCAGCCTAGTCATGCAGCCAGAAACATCATCAAGAAAGGTGGCGGAAGCAGAAGTATGTGCATTCGGTGGAGAATAGCATGATTCGATAGAGAAAAAGATTAAAAAAAAACCATGATAGCTGTATTTATCTATGTTATACACAATCTTTTGCACCCCCACCAAAAAAAACTCTAGACTGTTGTCGATTCTAGTAAGATTCCCTGACAACTGACATCATACCATTAGAGCCGAAACTCAAAAGAGCACTATAAATATAGGTACAGTAGTCACAACAAAAGATTTCCAGTAACGCAGACGTGTTTCCTCCTAACGACTGTGCCAAGAACGAGCACACCAATTGGTGATGACAACCAGACAACAAAATAATACGATGTGAGTCTTTGCTTCAGCATTGTGAGAACAATCTCATATGCTCCAAACGAGTTTTTTTGCCAAAATGGGCATACGAATTGGTAATGGCGACTAGGACAACAAACTGGACGTGGTGAAAAAAAAAACTTTTCTAGAGCAATGCGTGAGCATTCTTTCATATTCCTAAACAAGAACCTACCCAACAGAGCCAAGGCGCTCAGAATGTGCACACTAGAAATTGGAAAAAAAACATATGCGATGATTTTGGGAAGGAAATTGCGGAAGCGGAGGTGTAGATCCCCAAACTGGAGGGGATGAAAAGCTAGATCCGTGAGGCGTGGGTGAGGCACCGGATCAATGAAGGGATGGCGGAAACGAAGAAAATAAGTTGGAAGTACGAACCCTAATCTTGGCGAGGACGCCCTTCTTCTCGAGGGTGCGGGTGACGAGCGTCTTGAGCTCCATCATCTCCCGGGCGTAGTCGTCCATCCCGGCCTGAAATGAAGTCTGGGGATGGCGAGCGGGGCGCGGGGAGGAGCGGAAGAGGGAGCAGGGGCAGGCAGTTCTCCTCAAACAGCGAGAGAGAGGATGAAGGGAGATGGAGGAGATCGAAGATGAACAAGACTACGCCAGAGGTTGGGGAACGGCGTACATGCTAGCTAGAGGTTGAGTGGTTGACTGACATGTGGGCCCGACAATTTTGCCTTTCTATTTCATTAATCTCCGACAAATTATGTATATGGTTGAAAAAAATAATGTATTATACGGTAAACATATTGTTTACATAGCGAAGTTTTTTAATAGTGAATAGGGAGCAGGGGCCGACCAGAGGCGAGTCTCCCCGTGACGTGAGGTTGACGCCGAGGTTCCACCTTACCTTACCACCAAGTGATGTTTGTTATTTCGTATATATGTTTCATACTAATTTTTTACTCCCGTGGCAACGCACAGACACGAACCTAGTGAGCATCATAAGTCACACAAGTTGTTTACTAATGATAGAATCTAGTCGGTCACAAAAACTCAGAGAAGCAATGTTAATATAAGTGTAGGGAGAAATGTGTTCACTAAAAAATGACTACGATAACAATGATCTAAATGCATGGACGGCTACATCTCCACCTCTAACCCCCGCGTGTAAAAAGCAGAGTTGTAGCAAGAGCAAGATAATGTTTGAGAGCCTATTAATTTCAAAGCGCAGGTATCAAGGCTCCCAAAGCAATAACACTTTGTGTTTACCTTTTTCATGTACAATTCAATGACATTGCAGAGGTTAGTGTGACATATGTAGTTGTCAACGAAGGTCCCTTTAGCCTTTAGGTTCTCATTTGAGAAATCTATTTGACGAGTCTTGAATTGAGCATCCTTGTGTGGCATACCCATCAACAAAATAACACTTGAGCTCTAGATTTAGATTGAGCAGAACTATTAAATAAAATTTAATCTAAATAGAAGGGACTATAAATGATAGCAACAATGGATGTGTTTATTCATACGTCATGCCTTGCATCATGAAATATTTAAATTTCTCGGCTATAGTGTTGATGCTACCGACACGCGACACACTCCACACTACAGTTAACCTATGCATTAGTAATCTCAAAAGTACCTAAAACGTCACTAATGTGTTGTTTGGTTTATAGGGACTAATTTTTAGTCTTTTCATTTTATTCTATTTTTGTCATAAATTACTAAATATAGGAACTAAATTATAGATTTAGTTCCTATATTTGGTAATGTAGGACTAAAATGGAATAAAATAGAGGGACTAAAAATTAGTCCCTAAAAATCAAACACCCTCTAAATTAGATATTATAGTCACATTTTGCATAAATCATCGTAGGTTAGCTCAGGTAAACAAAGAAACTTTCATTGGATTGTTGGTGTCAGTGTACGGAGAAGGTCAGATCCTAAGATATTGGAAATACTCTTTTCGATATCCTGCAATTGAAAATTGATAGAAAAATCATTCAAAATGGTTTAAAATGTTAATTAAGGCTTAAAGGTGTCGGTCATCCCGTGAAAGATCACCTGGAGTTGGCATACTTTGGAAAAGGATTTTCCGCTGTGCTTTTGAATTATAATTGTGTTTTGGATCACCTATTAAATGGATTATGTAGACCTTTGAATAAATTTTCCGGAAAGTCCAAGATCATCAAAATTGTAGTTTAGATGCAGAAGTTATGGATGTTTTAGGTTGAAAAAACATGATGTGTGTTGCTCGGAAATCTCGACCACCTCACAAAAAAATTGAACCTTGATATTCTAGCATTGTTTCCGTCTCCCTCAGAAATTTCACCCCCTCGAAAATTTTTTACCAACGATGATTGGAAAATTCGAACCACCACATTTTGCAGAGATAGTTGTTCTTAAACTGACAAGCGCTTTCTACGATGATTAGGTCTTACTAACCTTCAGAGTTTTCAAATGATGGATTATTACTCTTAGTTACCCACCAAGGTGTTTTTTATGCACGAGAAAAAGTCCATTAGGGTCCACCAGAGAAAAATGCAATGCAACGGAGAAAGGAACAATTAACCGTTGGTTGTTTGCAAATGATCGGTCAGACAATCAAGATAGACCGGTTCGATCACTAGGGTACACAACAACATGATGATGGGTGTACTGGATATATTATCTCTCCCTTCTATATGTAGTGGGTAGCTCGATCTGGGATTCTATTTTGGCACTCCATATGCTTCATACACCCACTAAAGAACACCTCTCTATAGCCATCCGCACTTGAGGTCAACTTTGTATGATATTGTGAGGTCATCATTGGCTTGCTCTCTATTACACTTGCAATTACTTTATTTTACTTATGTCTGCATAAGAGCTTGTGTAGTTTATGCCTTTGTAGTGTAGCTCACTAGTCGTATTTAATGCCTCTAGTAGAATGAGTGCTTTAGTTTTAGTTGTTCAACTTTATCGGTGTTTCATAACTCGACTAGGAATTCTAGTCTTTGCGTGTCTTGTTGCAGATGGTGTGCAAAGTGAACACAAGGATTTTATACTAGTTTGGGACAAATGTCCCTACATCGAGTCGAGTAACTGTGTTATCCTACACTAAGTTTGCGATAGGGGGTTGCAAACAGTCAAGAGAGTGAGGAGCTCCCAAGTCTCTAAAGAGTAAGCAAGCAAGGTGGTGAGTGCTCCATGTGAATACAAGTGTTCTAGCTACTTGTGTGACTGGTTACCCCTGCCTTAGACCGAGATTCTTCCCTCCCTTTTATAGTCTAAGGCGAGAGAAGGACTCATAATCTCTACTACTTATTAAGGCGGTAAGGGGTAGACTGTCATTCCGTGTTCACGCACAAAGCTCATTCCCATTCCCGGCTGCCATTCCGTGTTCTGCCAGTGTTCTGTCATTCCCATTACCCCCTCCCCGCTTGTCTTTCACATTCCCCCCTCCCCGCAAATGTGGCTCCAATGGGATTAAAAAAGAGCTACCACTACATCACACGTGCATCCCACGCCTAGCTAAAATTAAATTAAAAAAACACAAATGTGGCTCCAATGGGATTCGAACCTCTCAAGCAAATGTGCTCGTAGCTACCACTACACCACATGTGTGTTTATGTCAATATATGTTACAGTAAAAATATATACTACATCTCTCCCAAAGTCCACCTGCTACCTTTGCACAATGTGTAGTAGTAGATAATTATCAACGAGATTACTGAATTATATTTTTGGATGGAGGGAGTAGTATTTAAAAAAGAGCCTTGCATGCAATTTCTTTTGTTTGAATAATATTTTTAACTTAAATTCTTTTTTATATGTGTGACATTTATTCTCCGTAATATTTTCCATGGCTCTGACTTGTGAGTCATTTTCATAAACCAACGTCATAGATTAATCCATGTTTCTTACTTGGAAACCCCAAACAAACACCACTGGCAGGAGGCGCTCGCGTTGGCGTCGCTCATCGACGACGGAAAGAAGCTTGGCGACTGCCAGTTCGACCTCTGGAAGCAGTACTACGTGACTGCATGCGTCGCTGTGTTTGGCAAGCTCCGGCGCAGCCGCCGCTTGGACGCGGTCCAGAGCGGCTGCACCGCGCTGTCCATCTTCAAATAGGGGGACCTCATGGTCGTCGTCAACGCCGGCGACTCTCGGGTTGTTCTGGGCACCGCATCCGACAACGACGCCGTCACACCGTCCAGCTCATCATCCACCTGAAGCTCAACCTCCCACGTAAGTCACTACTGACCGGCCATGAATTCTTGTGCGCTGGGACGACGGTCGTTGCTGACGTTGTGTGAGTGTCCTCGAACAAGATTTATGTAGAGGAGGGGGTGCACTTCGTTTGGCAGCCCAGCCAAGAGTCATTGGTACTTGCCATGTCGTGCGCGTTCGACGACTACTATATCAAGGACTATAGAGTCATCTTGGCACCAGAGGTGACGCAGAGGAGGACCGACAACAATGACCACTCGCCATCGTCAGGGTAGCTTTTGTGTCGGCCTGCCTTTAATTCTCTTCGCAAACACATACACTTGCTTTTTTTGTTTAAGCAAGCGTGTATGGTGGTGCGTACCTAATGACTGACAATGTATGAGAGAACTTCTACCGGCATGTGTGACACGTGATCTTCAATGATGAGACCATACAAATCGTGGCATATATCAAAGTCTGCATGATACTGATGGTTGCAATGGAGTAGTGAAACAGCTAAATTAAAATAACAAAATTTATGTATGGCTAGGATTACAAATGGACTATGAAATATTTTTTATAACAATATAAGACACATTTTGTATATAAGTTATTATGTTATTATATGTTCCCGTTGCAACGCACGGGTATTCACCTAGTACAAGTTATAAGGGTCGACCGAAATGAGCAAGGGTCAAATCTTGTTGTGTGGCTCCTTGTCCTCCGGAGTTCTTGCTGATCGAAGGACCTCTTGGATGACTCCTTCTGTTAGGGTACTGTAGCGACATTATTATTATATTGTAGCATATTGTTATGGGTTGTCTTGTCTCACGGCAGTTGATCCAATGTCCTTTGTTGATTTCCCTATGTTAGGGTGGTTGGACCAGTGTTAGGTGTCATGCCATAATAGGTGATGCATGCTCCCCAACACACCAAACCCCATGTCATCATTTAGGTCGCACGCTTTGTAAGAGTTTGACATGCATGCTCCTACGTTCGTGGTGTCAAAGGTAGTGCTATCCTGACAAATCAAGAACCCGTGGGGTCAGGCAAAGTGTCTGACCCCGTGGTCAGGCAAGACAGATTTCTGCTCATATTCCTATTTTAGCTCAAACTAGCTCAAAAAGTATGACTTTCTAAATATGAGCTCTCCAACCTCTATAAGGGTATCAAATATGTTCCTAGGGGTGTTTAGACTTATCCAAAGTATAGAACTAGACATATTTCTTCTATTCCAAGTTTTACCCCTTTATGGTTGAAGTTGAGCTAATTCTGGCATAGAAACTAAACTTATGAACTTGAGAATCAAAGACTAGACAAACTAGTTAGTCCATAAGGTTGTGATGATCATCAAGCACCAAGATCAATATAAGAATGGATTAAGGTCGTTAAAGGCCATTACCCTTTTAGAATAGTAGCCAATGTCACAAGATTTATTACATATCGAAAATGTCTTACAAAATAACTGGAATAAAATAAATTGAGCTAAGGTAACTGCTCCATAGGCGCAATTGAGTGGGAGATGATGACCTAGATCTCATCGAACTCATCATAGTAGTCCTCCTCCGGCGGTACCTGCTCTTGACTAGGGTAGTGATTATAGCAAGGGTGAGCTCCTATACGGTCATCGCTCAACAAGTGTGGACTATAGAGTAAAAAGTGTAGTGTAAGGTTTACCAAGAATAAGTGTGAAGGCTAAGGATATGCTTTTAATTAAGTTGGTCAAAATTTTATTAGCAATTACTAAGTATAAGTAAATATCAACCTAATTAAATAAGAGATCATAAATGTAACTCTGCAATGCAATGCATGCCAGGTTAAGTTTAGTTCCATCATTTAATCATGCGAGAGGTCGAGTCACTCTTGACCGTGAGCACGACTGAGATATCAGTTTTACATCCTGCAGAGGTGGCACAACTTAACCCACAAGTCGTGTTTTTTGCGTTGGATTATGCAGACCCTTAAAAACTTCCAAGTGAGTAGGCAAGGGTTCATTATGAGGCCTTTACAAAGTTTCACTAGCATGAGAAACCCCACTATGATTTTAGGTAGAGGGGATATAGGAATCCCTCGTCTGAAAATCTATCACAGATAGATCAACCCAAGAACCTCCCTATACTTGCACAACTCCTCCCAGCTTGCCCCTTTAGGGTAAGGTTCTCACACACCGGCTTTCTAATTGATTATCCAAGACCAAAGCCATAATAGTCTTGTAGTAGTACTATTTTCTCGGGTTGGCGCTCCATGTACCAATTAAACATAATAATCATATCATCCATAATAATAAGCCAACAATAATAGTAAATCAAGATCATAATTCAAGTGTATCATTAATCCCAAAACCAAGTAGAGCAATAGCAATTATGCCCAACAATATGTGCCATATATCAGAAGGCATAGGGTAAACAAGACTAGGTAACCTATTATGTTCCCCAACATTTTAACTGAAGAGTTCATGCATAGTGATAGCATAAAAGTTAATATTATTAGGTCAAGAATGTGATCAAGGACACACTTGCCTTCAAATGTGATAACCTGTTGAAAGTCGCCTAGAGGAGAAACCTGAAAAGTATAAACTTTGAACACAAACTTCACCCGAGGTTTGCATTAGAACGAGTAATAATAAAATCAGAGTGCAGAAGATAGTTCTTCTTGCCACGAGTTTCTCAATCAATGCGAACAACTTTGGTAGCTAACTCAAAATGATTGCAAGCAAGCAAACTTAGAGAGAGGAGAGAGAAAGAATCAAATCGCAATGAAGATTAACACAAAGACATGAGCGATTTGTTTCTCGAGGTTCGGTTCTGAAGAACATACTCCCCCGTTGAGGAGGCCACGTAGGCCCCTTTTCCCTCTCTCAAACGGTCACTCAGACCAGTTGAGTGCTTCTTCTTAATCTCGAGGTCACTTACACCCGCAAGGATCACCACACAATTAGGTGTCTCTTGCTAGCTTTACAAGTCAATGAGAATTTAGAAGGAGAGGAAGAAAGCATGATCAAGAAAACCAAGCAAGAAGAGCAACGAGAAAATCACAAGGTCGCACTCTTTCTAGACTTTCCAATGCACTAATCACTAATGATCACTAGTCAAAATTATGGCACTTGGAGGAGCTTGGGAGCTTTAAGTGTGTCTTTGAAAGGGAAATGTGCCCTTGGGACAATTTCTATTGGTGATTAGATGCCCAACACATACTATTTGAGTTCCTATATGCTAAATGTGTGAGAAGTGCAAATCAAAGAACAAGGTATGTTTCTAGACTTAGTAAACTGTTTTTTGAATACTAACATGTTTATCTAAGTTCTAGAAACAGTGCCAAGAAAAGAAGAAAGGACATGGAGAAGAGTTGGCTCTGTTCAGCCAAAACCAGCTCGAGCCTGGCACACCGGACTGTCCGGTGATGCACCGGTCCGGTGCCCCAGGCTGCTCGACAGTGAACTGGCTGCTCTCGGGAATCGGCCGAGCGATGTGGCTAAAATTTCACCGGACTATCCGTTGAGCCTTCAGCGCCCGCGCCCGAGGTCTTCGGCGACGAACTCGTCGCTCTCAGGAATTCACCGAGGACGCCACTAGGGATGGCAACGGGCACATTTTACCCGCGTGCCCGCGGGTAAAAACCCTATAGGGTGCGGGTTTGGGTGTGAGTTTGTACCCGTGGGTACGGGTACGAGTTTGATTCTCAACCCGACGGGTTTTTTCTCGTGGGTATGAAAATGTTGTACCCGTGCCCGCAAACCCGCATACCGCGCGCGTGTGTATATATATATATATGTATATATATATGTATGTATATGTATATATATGTATGTATGTATATATATATGTATATGTATGTATATATATATATATGTATGTGTATGTATATATATATATATGTATGTATGTGTATATATATAAATAATATGACAACTTGTGGGTACTGTGCCCGCGGGTGTACCCGCGGGTGCCATAAACCCGCGGGTAGCGGGTTTGGGTAACATACACTACCCGTCGCGGGTAGCGGGTGCGGGTACGGGTTTAACATTAATCTCGCGGGTACGGGTTTGTAATCTCTATACCCGCGGGTTTTAAACCCGTTGCCATCCCTAGACGCCACAGCTATAATTCACCGGACTATACGGTGGTGCACCGGACTGTCTGGTGAGTCAGAGCCGCCCGAGCCAACGGTCGGCGGCGAAATCAGCGGGTGACACGTGGCCCGAGCCAACGGTCGGTTGGGCACACCGGACTGTCCAGTGTGCACCGGACAGTGTCCGGTGCGCCAACGAGACCGCCGGCTCAACGGTCGGATGCGCCAGGAAAGGAAAGAAATCGCGCACCGGACTGCTATAGTAGCTGTCCGGTGGTGCACCGGACTGTCCGGTGCACCATTCGACAGAAGGCAGGAATTGCCTTCCAATTTGGTCTCCAACGGCTCCTAGCTGCCTTGGGGCTATAAAAGGGACCCCTAGGCGCATGGAGAAAATAACCAAGCCTTCTCTAAGCATTTGAAGACTCTCAAACTTCGCCTCCACGCATTTGATCTATTGTGTTAGTGATTTGAGCTCCGTTTGAGTTGCAAACTGAAAGGGAATTAGGCTTACACCTAGTTCCTAAATAATTTTGGTGGTTGAATTGCCCAACACAAATAATTGGACTAACTAGTTTGCTCTAGTGTATAAGTTATACAGGTGTAAAAGGTTCACACTTAGCCAATAAAAAGATCAAATATTGGATTCAACAAAGGAGCAAAGGGACAACCGAAGGCACCTCTGGTCTGGGGCACCGGACTGTCCGGTGTACACCGGACAGTGTCTGGTGCACCACCGGACAGTGTCTGGTGCACCAGAGGACTCCAACTCAAACTTGCCACCTTCGGGAATTTCCAGAGGCACTCCGCTATAATTCACCGGACTGTCCGGTGTACACCGGACAGTGTCCGGTGCTCCAAGGAAGAGCGGCCTCCGGAACTCGCCAGCCTCGAGAAAATGCAGCGGCTGCTCCGCTATAATTCACCGGACATGTCCGGTGTACACCAGACTGTCCGGTGAACCAGCAGAGCAACGGCTACTTCGCGCCAACGGTCACCTGCAGGCGCATTCAATGCGCGCCAGAAGCGCGCAGAAGTCAGGCACGCCCATACTGGCGCACCGGACATTGAACAGTACATGTCCGGTGTGCACCGGACATCCAGGCGGGCCCAGAAGACAGAAGCTCCAACGGTCGGAATCCAACGGCATTGGTGACGTGGCTGGCACACCGGACATGTCCGGTGTGCACCGGACTGTCCGGTGCACCATACGACAGACAGCCTCCACCAACGGTCATGTTTGGTGGTTGGGGCTATAAATACCCCAACCACCCCACCATTCATGGCATCCAAGTTTTCCAGCTTCCAACCACTATACAGGAGCTAGCATTCATTACAAAGCACACCAAAAGAGATCAAATCCTCTCCCAACTCCACACAAAGCCTTAGTGACTAGAGAGAGTGATTTGTAGTGTTCATTTGAGCTCTTGCGCTTGGATCGCTTCTTTTCTTTGACATTCTTTCTTGTGATCAAACACTCACTTGTAATTGAGGCAAGAGACACCAATTGTGTGGTGGTCCTTGCGGGAAGTTTGATTCCTAAGTGATTTGAGAAGAGAAGCTCACTCGGTCCGAGGGACCGTTTGAGAGAGGGAAGGGTTGAAAGAGACCCGGCCTTTGTGGCCTCCTCAACGGGGAGTAGGTTTGCGAGAACCGAACCTCGGTAAAACAAATCCGCGTGTCACACTCTTCATTTGCTTGCGATTTGTTTTTCACCCTCTCTCGCGGACTCGTTTTTATTTCTAACGCTAACCCGGCTTGTAGTTGTGTTTATATTTGTAAATTTCCGTTTCGCCCTATTCACCCCCTCTAGGCGACTATCAATTGGTATCAGAGCCCGGTGCTTCATTAGAGCCTAACCGCTCGAAGTGATGTCGGGAGATCACGCCAAGAAGGAGATGGAGACCGGCGAAAAGCCCACTACAAGCCACGGGAGCGCTTCATCGGAAGAGTCCCGCACCAAGAGAAAGGAGAAGAAAGACTCCTTAAATGGGAAGGAGAAGAAGAAGGACTCCTCCAAAGGGAAGGAGAAGAAATCTTCTTCACACAAAGAGAAGAAGGAAAAATCCTCTTCTCACAAGCCTCGTCGGAGTGGGGACAAGAAAAAGAAGATGAGGAAAGTGGTCTACTACGAGACCGACTCTTCATCAACATCCACCTCCGGCTCCGACGCGGCGTCCGTCACTTCTAAGCGCCAAGAGCGTAAGAAGTATAGTAAGATTCCCCTATGCTATCCTCGCATTTCTAAACATACACCTTTACTTTCCGTCCCATTAGGCAAACCACCAACTTTTGATGGTGAAGATTATGCTAGGTGGAGTGATTTAATGCGATTTCATCTAACCTCACTCCACAAAAGTATATGGGATGTTGTTGAGTTTGGTGCACAGGTACCATCCGTAGGGGATGAAGACTATGATGAGGATGAGGTGGCCCAAATCGAGCACTTCAACTCTCAAGCAACAACAATACTCCTTGCCTCTCTAAGTAGAGAGGAGTATAACAAAGTGCAAGGGTTGAAGAGCGCCAAGGAGGTTTGGGATGTGCTCAAAACCGCACACGAAGGAGATGAGCTCACAAAGATCACCAAGCGGGAGACGATCGAGGGGGAGCTCGGTCGGTTCCGGCTTCGCAAAGGTGAGGAGCCACAAAATATGTACAACCGGCTCAAGACCTTGGTGAACCAAGTGCGCAACCTCGGGAGCAAGAAATGGGATGACCACGAAATGGTTAAGGTTATTTTAAGATCACTTATTTTTCTTAACCCTACTCAAGTTCAATTAATTTGTGGCAACCCTAGATATACACTAATGACTCCCGAGGAAGTAATCGGGAATTTTGTAAGTTTTGAGTGCATGATCGAAGGCTCGAGGAAAATCAACGAGCTTGATGATCCCTCCACGTCCGAAGCTCAACCCGTCGCATTCAAGGCGACGGAGGAAAAGAAGGAGGAGTCTACACCAAGTAGACAACCAATCGACGCCTCCAAACTCGATAATGAGGAAATGGCGCTCGTCATCAAGAGCTTCCGCCAAATCCTCAAACAAAGGAGGGGTAAAGACTATAAGTCCCGCTCAAAGAAGGTTTGCTACAAATGTGGTAAGTCCGGTCACTTTATAGCTAAATGTCCATTATCAAGTGATAGTGACAGGGGCGACGACAAGAAGGGGAGAAGAAAGGAGAAGAAGAGGTACTACAAGAAGAAGGGCGGCGATGCCCATGTTTGTCGGGAGTGGGACTCCGACGAAAGCTCTAGCGACTCCTCCGACGACGAGGACGCCGCCAACATCGCCATCACGAAGGGACTCCTCTTTCCCAACGTCGGCCACAAGTGCCTCATGGCAAAGGACGGCAAAAAGAAAAAGGTTAAATCTAAATCCTCCACTAGATATGAATCCTCTAGTGATAATAATGCTAGTGATGAGGAAGATAATTTGCGTACCCTTTTTGCCAACCTTAACATGGAACAAAAGGAAAAATTAAATGAATTAATTAGTGCTATTCATAAAAAGGATGACCTTTTGGATTCTCAAGAGGACTTCCTAATTAAGGAAAATAAGAAACATGTTAAAGTTAAAAATGCTTATGCTCTAGAAATTGAGAAATGTGAAAAATTATCTAGTGAGCTAAGCACTTGCCATGAGACAATAAACAACCTTAGAAATGAAAATGCTAATTTGTTAGCTAAGGTTGATTCTCATGTTTGTAATGTTTCAACTTCCAATCCTAAAGAATAATGAAGATTTGCTTGCTAGGATTGAAGAATTGAACATTTCTCTTGCTAGCCTTAGAAATGAAAATGAAAAATTGCTTGCTAAGGCTAAAGATTTTGATGTTTGCAATGCTACTATTTCCGACCTTAGAACTAAGAATGACATGTTACATGCTAAGGTTGTAGAATTAAAATCTTGCAAACCCTCTACATCTATCGTTGAGCATGTATCTATTTGTACTAGATGTAGAGATGTTGATATTAATGCTATTCATGATCACATGTCTTTAATTAAACAACAAAATGATCATATAGCAAAATTAGATGCTAAAATTGCCAAGCATAACTTAGAGAATGAAAAATTTAAATTTGCTAGAAGTATGCTCTATAATGGGAGACGCCCCGGCATCAAGGATGGCATTGGCTTCCAAAGGGGAGACAATGTCAAACTTAATGCCCCTCCTAAAAGATTGTCTAACTTTGTTAAGGGCAAGGCTCCCATGCCTCAGGATAACGAGGGTTACATTTTATACCCTGTCGGTTATCCTAAGGACAAAATTAGGAGAATTCATTCTAGGAAGTCTCACTCTGGCCCTAACCATGCTTTTATGTATAAGGGTGAGACATCTAGCTCTAGGCAACCAACCCGTGCTAAGTTGCCTAAGAAGAAAACTCCTAGTGCATCAAATGAACATAGTCTTTCATTTAAAACTTTTGATGCATCTTATGTGTTGACTAACAAATCCGGCAAAGTAGTTGCCAAATATGTTGGGGGCAAGCACAAGGGGTCAAAGACTTGTGTTTGGGTACCCAAAGTTCTTGTGTCTAATGCCAAAGGACCCAAAACCATTTGGGTACCTAAAGTCAAGAACTAAACTTGTTTTGTAGGTTTATGCATCCGGGGGCTCAAGTTGGATCATCGACAGCGGGTGCACAAACCATATGACAGGGGAGAAGAAGATGTTCTCCTCCTACGAGAAAAACCAAGATCCCCAACGAGCTATCACATTCGGGGATGGAAATCAAGGTTTGGTCAAAGGATTGGGTAAAATCGCTATATCTCCTGACCATTCTATTTCCAATGTTTTTCTTGTAGATTCTTTAGATTACAATTTGCTTTCTGTATCTCAATTATGCAAAATGGGCTACAACTGTCTCTTTACTGATGCAGGTGTCACTGTCTTTAGAAGAAGTGATGATTCAATAGCATTTAAAGGTGTGTTAGAGGGTCAGCTATACTTAGTAGATTTTGATAGAGCTGAACTCGACACATGCTTAATTGCTAAGACTAACATGGGTTGGCTCTGGCACCGCCGACTAGCTCATGTTGGGATGAAGAATCTTCATAAGCTTCTAAAGGGAGAACACATTTTAGGACTAACCAATGTTCATTTTGAGAAAGACAGGATTTGTAGCGCATGCCAGGCAGGAAAGCAAGTTGGAGCCCATCATCCACACAAGAACATCATGACGACCGACAGGCCACTTGAGCTACTCCACATGGATTTATTCGGCCCGATTGCTTACATAAGCATCGGCGTGAGTAAGTATTGTCTTGTAATAGTGGATGATTATTCTCGCTTCACTTGGGTATTCTTTTTGCAGGAAAAATCTCAAACCCAAGAGACCTTAAAAGGATTCTTGAGACGGGCTCAAAATGAGTTCGGCTTAAGGATCAAGAAAATTAGAAGCGACAACGGGACGGAGTTCAAGAACTCTCAAATTGAAGGGTTCCTTGAGGAGGAGGGCATCAAGCATGAGTTCTCTTCTCCCTACACGCCACAACAAAATGGTGTAGTGGAGAGGAAGAATCGAACTCTATTAGATATGGCAAGAACCATGCTTGATGAGTACAAGACTTCGGATCGGTTTTGGGCGGAGGCGGTCAACAACGCGTGCTACGCCATCAACCGGTTATATCTACACCGAATCCTCAAGAAGACATCCTATGAACTCCTAACCGGTAAAAAGCCCAACATTTCATATTTTAGAGTCTTTGGTAGCAAATGTTTTATTCTTGTTAAAAGAGGTAGAAAATCTAAATTTGCTCCTAAGACTGTAGAAGGCTTTTTACTAGGATATGATTCAAACATAAGGGCATATAGAGTCTTTAACAAGTCTTCTGGACAAGTTGAAGTTTCTTGTGACATTGTGTTTGATGAGACTAATGGCTCTCAAGTAGAGCAAGTTGATCTTGATGAGATAGGTATTGAAGAGGCTCCGTGCATCGCGCTAAGGAACATGTCCATTGGAGATGTGTGCCCTAAGGAATCCGAAGAACCTCCAAATGCACAAGATCAACCGTCCTCCTCCACGCAAGCATCTCCACCGACTCAAAATGAGGATGAAGATCAAGTTGATGAAGTAGAAGATCAAGCAAATGAGCCACCTCAAGATGACTGCAATGATCAAGGGGGAGATGCAAATGATCAAGACAAGGAGGATGAAGAGCAAAGACCGCCACACCCAAGAGTCCACCAAGCAATCCAACGAGATCACCCCGTCGACACCATCCTCGGCGACATTCATAAGGGGGTAACAACTAGATATCGTGTTGCACATTTTTGTGAGCATTACTCTTTTGTTTCCTCTATTGAGCCACACAGGGTAGAGGAAGCACTTCAAGATTCAAATTGGGTGGTGGCGATGCAAGAGGAGCTCAACAACTTCACTAGGAATGAGGTATGGCATTTAGTTCCACGTCCTAATCAAAATGTTGTAGGAACCAAATGGGTCTTCCACAACAAGCAAGATGAGCATGGTGTGGTGACAAGGAACAAAGCTCGACTTGTGGCCAAAGGATACTCCCAAGTCGAAGGTTTGGATTTTGGTGAAACCTATGCACCCGTAGCTAGGCTTGAGTCAATTCGCATATTATTGGCCTATGCTACTTACCATGGCTTTAAGCTTTATCAAATGGATGTGAAAAGTGCCTTCCTCAATGGACCAATCAAGGAAGAGGTCTATGTTGAGCAACCTCCAGGCTTTGAAGATAGTGAGTACCCTAACCATGTTTACAAACTCTCTAAGGCGCTTTATGGGCTCAAGCAAGCTCCAAGAGCATGGTATGAATGTCTTAGAGATTTTCTCATCACTAATGAATTCAAAGTCGGAAAGGCCGATCCTACTCTATTCACTAAAACTCTTGAAAATGACTTGTTTGTATGCCAAATTTATGTTGATGATATTATATTTGGGTCTAGGTCTACTAACAAGTCTACATGTGAAGAATTTAGTAGGATCATGACACAAAAGTTCGAGATGTCTATGATGGGGGAGTTGAAGTACTTCTTGGGATTTCAAGTGAAGCAACTCCAAGAGGGCACCTTCATTAGCCAAACGAAGTACACTCAAGACATTCTCAACAAGTTTGGGATGAAGGATGCCAAGCCCATCAAGACACCCATGGGAACTAATGGGCATCTCGACCTCGACACGGGAGGTAAGTCCGTGGATCAAAAGGTATATCGGTCGATGATAGGTTCCTTACTCTATTTATGTGCATCTCGACCGAATATTATGCTTTCCGTATGCATGTGTGCAAGATTCCAAGCCGACCCTAAGGAAGCTCACCTTATGACCGTAAAACGAATCTTGAGATATTTGGCTTACACTCCTAAGTTTGGGCTTTGGTACCCTCGGGGATCCACATTTGATTTGATTGGTTATTCGGATGCCGATTGGGCAGGGTGTAAAATCAATAGGAAGAGCACATCGGGGACTTGCCAGTTCTTGGGAAGATCCTTGGTGTCTTGGGCTTCAAAGAAGCAAAATTCGGTCGCTCTTTCCACCGTCGAAGCCGAGTACATTGCCGCAGGCCATTGTTGCGCGCAATTGCTTTGGATGAGGCAAACCCTGCGGGACTACGGTTACAAATTAACCAAAGTCCCTTTGCTATGTGATAATAAGAGTGCAATCAAGATGGCGGATAATCCCGTCGAGCATAGCCGCACTAAACACATAGCCATTCGGTATCATTTTCTTAGGGATCACCAACAAAAGGGAGATATCGAGATTTCTTACATTAATACTAAAGATCAATTAGCCGATATCTTTACCAAGCCTCTTGATGAACAAACTTTTAACAAACTTAGGCATGAGCTCAATATTCTTGATTCGCGCAATTTCTTTTGCTAACTTGCACACATAGCTCTTTTATATACCTTTGATCATGTCTCTTTCATATGCTATGAATAATGTGTTTTTCAAGTCTATTTCAAACCAAGTCATAGGTGTATTGAAAGGGAATTGGAGTCTTCGGCAAAGACAAAGGCTTCCACTCCGTAACTCATCCTTCGCCGTCACTCCAAGCAACTCTCCATTTTTGGGGAGAAAACATGAGCATCAAGCAAAAGGACTCCATCTTTGGTATAATCTTCACTCATTTATTTATGACCAAAGGGAGAGAGAGTAATTCAAGGGCTCTAATGATTCCGTTTTTGGCGATTCATGCTAAAGGGGGAGAAAGTATGAGAGCCCAAAGCAAAAGGACCGCACCGCCACCAATTTCAAAAACTTAGTTTTTCAAAGAGTATTTTCAATTGGTATCTTATTGTGTTCAAAAGGGGGAGAAAGTAGTATTTCAAAAAGGATATATCAAAAACCCTCTTGAACACTAAAAGGTGGATCTCATTTAGGGGGAGTTTTGTTTAGTCGAAGGAAAAGCTTTTGAAATAGGGGGAGAAAATTTCAAATCTTGATAATGTTTTTCAAAATCTTATTCATTTACCTTTGACTATTTGAAAAAGAACTTTGAAAAGGATTTACAATAGAGTTTGCAAAAACAAAACATGTGGTGCAAGCGTGGTCCAAAATATTAAAAACGAAGAAACGATCCATGCATATCTTGTAAGTATTTATATTGGCTCAATTCCAAGTAACCTTTGCACTTACATTATGCAAACTAGTTCAATTATGCACTTCTATATTTGCTTTGGTTTGTGTTGGCATCAATCACCAAAAAGGGGGAGATTGAAAGGGAATTAGGCTTACATCTAGTTCCTAAATAATTTTGGTGGTTGAATTGCCCAACACAAATAATTGGACTAACTAGTTTGCTCTAGTGTATAAGTTATACAGGTGTAAAAGGTTCACACTTAGCCAATAAAAAGATCAAATATTGGATTCAACAAAGGAGCAAAGGGACAACCGAAGGCACCTCTGGTCTAGGGCACCGGACTGTCCGGTGTACACCGGACAGTGTCTGGTGCACCACCGGACAGTGTCCGGTGCACCAGAGGACTCCAACTCAAACTTGCCACCTTCGGGAATTTCCAGAGGCACTCCGCTATAATTCACCGGACTGTCCGGTGTACACCGGACAGTGTCCGGTGCTCCAAGGAAGAGCGGCCTCCGGAACTCGCCAGCCTCGGGAAAATGCAGCGGCTGCTCCGCTATAATTCACCGGACATGTCCGGTGTACACCGGACTGTCCGATGAACCAGCAGAGCAACGGCTACTTCGCGCCAACAGTCACCTGCATGCGCATTCAATGCGCGCCAGAAGCGCGCAGAAGTCAGGCACGCCCATACTGGCGCACCGGACATTGAACAGTACATGTCCGGTGTGCACCGGACATCCAGGCGGGCCCAGAAGACAGAAGCTCCAACGGTCGGAATCCAACGGCATTGGTGACGTGGCTGGCGCACCGGACATGTCCGGTGTGCACCGGACTATCCGGTGCACCATACGACAGACAGCCTCCACCAACGGTCATGTTTGGTGGTTGGGGCTATAAATACCCCAACCACCCCACCATTCATGGCATCCAAGTTTTCTAGCTTCCAACCACTATACAAGAGCTAGCATTCATTACAAAGCACACCAAAAGAGATCAAATCCTCTCCCAACTCCACACAAAGCCTTAGTGACTAGAGAGAGTGATTTGTAGTGTTCATTTGAGCTCTTGCGCTTGGATCACTTCTTTTCTTTGACATTCTTTCTTGTGATCAAACACTCACTTGTAATTGGGGCAAGAGACACCAATTGTGTGGTGGTCCTTGCGGGAAGTTTGATTCCTAAGTGATTTGAGAAGAGAAGCTCACTCGGTCCGAGGGACCGTTTGAGAGAGGGAAGGGTTGAAAGAGACCCGGCCTTTGTGGCCTCCTCAACGGGGAGTAGGTTTGCGAGAACCGAACCTCGGTAAAACAAATCCGCGTGTCACACTCTTCATTTGCTTGCGATTTGTTTTTCACCCTCTCTCGCGGACTCGTTTTTATTTCTAACGCTAACCCGGCTTGTAGTTGTGTTTATATTTGTAAATTTCCGTTTCGCCCTATTCACCCCCCTCTAGGCGACTATCACAAACTCTCTGTGTTGTGTTTCGAGCTCAAGTCTTGGCTTGTGTGCGTGGGTGTGCTATGGATTTGGGTCTTGCGTGTGTTGCTCTCCCATCCTTACTCTTGTGCTTTCTTTGTGATCTATATTGTAAGGGCGAGAGGCTCCAACTTATGGAGATTCCTCGCAAACGGGAAGAATACTAAAAGAGAAAAGACCGTGGTATTCAAGTTGATCATTGGATCACTTGAAAGGGGTTGAGTGCAACCCCCGTCCAATTGGGACACCACAACGCGGAAGTAGGTAAGTGTTACTTGGCCGAACCACGGGATAAAAATCACGTGTCTCTTGTGTTGCTCTTCTGTGATTGTGTTGTTCGCAAGAGATCGCTTCATAGCAACTTGATTAACTCGCACTAACTCTTGTATAATCCAGTTTGTGGCTATTTAGTGTTTGATTTTACAGGATCACCTATTCACCCCCCCTCTAGGTGCTCTCAATTGGTATCAGAGTCGTACTCTTCATTTAAGGGACTAACTGCCCGAAAAGATGGTTCCTAAGGGTAAGGGGATGGTGGTCAACGACAAGGAGAAGGAGTCCCTCTTCAACGAGCCAAGAGACGACAAGCCCACTGACTCAGGCTCGAGTCACAAGAAGAGGGACGGGAAGAAGAAGAGGCGCATCAAGAAGATCATCTACTACGACAGTGATGCCTCATCTTCTTCACCAAGGGACGACGACGACTCCTCGTCCAAGAAAAATACGGTTAATCAAAACTACTCCTTTGATTATTCCCGTATTTCGTATAACTCAAATGCCCATTTACTTTCTATGCCTCTTGGAAAACCCCCTCACTTTGATGGAGAGGATTACTCATTTTGGAGCCATAAAATGCGTGGTCATTTATTTTCTCACCATCCTAGCATTTGGGAAATTGTGGAAAATGGGATGCATTTTGATAGTACGGATAATCCTGTTTTTATAAATGAACAAATTCATAAAAATGTCCAAGATACTACTGTCTTGCTAGCGTCACTTTGCAAGGATGAGTACAATAAAATGAGTGGCTTGGACAATGCTAAGCAAATCTGGGATACCCTCAAGATATCACATGAGGGCAACGACGCCACCATGATCACCAAGATGGAACTGGTGGAAGGCGAGCTGGGGAGGTTCACGATGATCAGGGGAGAGGAGCCAACATAGACTTACAACAGGCTCAAAACCCTGCTCAACAAAATCCGAAGCTATGGAAGCACAAGATGGACGGATCATGACGTCGTCTGACACATGCTCAGGTCATTTACAGTGATTCACTCTCATCTTGTGAACCTTATTCGTGAAAACCCAAGGTACACCAAGATGACGCCCGAGGAAATCCTCGAAAAATTTGTGAGCGGGCGCATGATGGTGAAGGAGGCGCGATACGTGGACGATGCGCTAAATGGTCCACTGCCCATCTTCGAGTCGCAGCTCGTTGCTCTCAAAGCAACTAGCAGCAAGGAGGCGCTACCAAGCAAGGTAGCACAAGTGGAGGCTGCTGGGCTCAATGAAGATGAAATGGCGCTTATCATCAAGCGCTTCAAGACCGCGCTAAAAGGACGCAAGGAGTACCCCAACAAGAATAAAACAATGGGAAAGCGCTCCTGCTTCAAATGCGGTAAGACTGGTCATTTCATAGCTCAATGCCCCGATAATGATACTGACCAGGGACAAGAAAAACATGGGAAGAGGGAGAAGAGGAAAAACTATAGGAAGGCGAAGGGCGAGGCGCACCTAGGAAAGGAATGGGATTCTGACTGCTCTTCATCCGACTCCGACGATGAAGGACTGGCCGCCTCGGCCTTCGACAAATCTTCGCTCTTCTCCAACGAACGCCATACTTTCCTTATGGCTAAGGAGAAGAAGGTACATATTCGAGATACCCCCAAGTACTCTTCTTCTAGCGATGAGGAATCATCTGATGATGAAGTAGATTACACTGATTTATTTAAAGGACTAGATAGAGCTAAAGTAGACAAAATAAATGAACTAATTGATGCTCTTAATGAAAAGGATAGACTTCTAGAAAAGCAAGAGGACATTTTGTATGAGGAACATGATAAATTTGTTAGTGTTCAAAAATCTCTTGCTTTAGAAATCAAGAAGAATGAACTTCTATCTTCTGAAGTGTCTACCTGTCATTAATCTATATCTTGCTTAAAGAATATAAATGATGATTTAAATGCTAAGCTAGAGAGTTAATAAAACTAGTTCATGTGTAGAGCATGCCATTATTTGCAATAGATGTAAGGACTTTGATGTTGATGCCTGTGATGAACATCTTACTTCCATTGCTAAATTAAACAATGAGGTGGCAAGTCTTAATGCTCAACTTAAGACTTGCAAAGTTGATTATGATAAACTAAAATTTGTTAGGGATGCCTACACTGTTGGTAGACACCCCTCAATTAAGGATGGACTTGGTTTTCGAAAAGAAACCAAGAACTTAACAAGCCAAAAGACTCCCGTTCTCAACAAGGAGAAAGGGAAGGCCCCTATGGCTAATAGTTCTCAAAAGAACCATGCCTATATGTATGATAGGAAATTTACTAAGCATAGTCATAATGATAGATGCTATGATCATGTTGTTTTACCTGGTTATCATACTTCTCATGCTATGGTTTCTTCTAGCTCTACTTATGCTTATGGTAGAAATAGGCCTAGGCGTAATCATGTTGTGTCTCATGCGCCTAGGAGAGCTTGTAATGGTCCTACTACTGTTTTCCATACTTGCAATACTTCCTTTGTACTTTTATGTAAGAATGCAAAAGTAGTTGCTAGGAAGTTGGGATTCAAATGCAAGGGAGACAAAACTTGCATATGGGTTCCAAAAACTATTGTGACTAACCTTGTAGGACCTAACAAGAGTTGGGTACCTAAAACCCAAGCTTAAATTCCTTGCAGGTTTATGCATCCAGGGGCTCAAGCTGGATTATCGACGGCGGATGCACAAACCACATGACGGGGGAGGAGAAGATGTTCACCTCCTACGTCAAGAACAAGGATTCTCAGGATTCGATCATATTTGGAGATGGGAACCAAGGCAAGGTCAAAGGATTGGGAAAGATAGCCATCACATCCGAGCATTCTATCTCTAATGTGTTTTTAGTTGAATCGCTCGGGTATAATTTGTTATCTGTGAGTCAATTATGTAACATGGGTTATAATTGTTTATTCACAAATGTAGATGTATCTGTCTTTAGAAGGAGTGATGGTTCATTAGCTTTTAAGGGTGTATTAGATGACAAGCTCTATTTAGTTGATTTTTCGAAAGAGAATGCCGATCTAGATGCATGCTTAATCGCTAAGACTAATATGGGCTGGTTGTGGCATCGCCGTCTAGCACATGTTGGGATGAAGAACCTTCATAAGCTTCTAAAGGGAGATCATGTGTTAGGACTAACCGATGTCTGTTTTGAGAAAGACAGACCTTGTGCAGCATGTCAGGCCGGGAAACAGGTGGGAAGCACTCATCACAGCAAGAATGTGATGACGACTTCAAGACCACTGGAGCTTCTTCACATGGATCTCTTCGGACCCGTTGCCTACCTCAGCATCGGAGGAAGTAAGTATGGTCTTGTAATTGTTGATGATTTTTCCCGCTTCACTTGGGTGATCTTTTTATAGGATAAGTCAGAAACCCAAGGGACTCTAAAGCGCTTCTTAAGGAGAGCTCAAAATGAATTTGAGCTAAAGGTGAAGAAGGTAAGAAGCGACAATGGGTCCGAGTTCAAAAATCTACAAGTTGAAGAGTTTCTTGAGGAGGAAGGCATCAAGCACGAGTTCTCCGCTCCCTACACACCACACCAAAATGATGTGGTAGAGAGGAAGAACAAGATGCTAATCAACATGGCAAGAACGATGCTTGGAGAGTTCAAGATGCCCGAGCAGTTTTGGTCGGAAGCTGTGAACACAGCGTGCCATGCCATAAATTGGCTCTACCTACACCGTCTCCTCAAGAAGACCTCCTACGAACTCCTTACTGGTAACAAACCCAATGTCTCTTATTTTCGTTTATTTGGGAGCAAATGCTACATTCTGGTGAAGAAAGGTAGACATTCGAAATTTGCTCCCAAAGCAGTAGAAGGGTTTTTACTAGGATATGACTCAAATACAAAGGCGTATAGGGTCTTCAACAAATCATCGGGATTAGTTGAAGTCTCTAGCGATGTTGTATTTGATGAAACTAATGGCTCTCCAAGAGAGCAAGTTGATCTTGATGATATAGATGAAGAAGAAGTTCCGATGGACGCAGTGCGCACAATGACGATAGGTGGTGTGCGACCACAGGAACTACAGGAACAAGATCAACCATCTTCCTCGACAATGGTGCATTCCCCAACTCAAGACGATGAACATATACCTCAAGAAGAAGGGTAGGATCAAGGGGGAGCACAAGAAGAGAATGTTATGGAGGAAGAAGCACCACAGGTTCCTCCAACTCAAGTCCGAGCGACGATCCAAAGACACCACCCCGTCGATCAGATTCTGGGTGACATCAGCAAGGGAGTAACTACTCGCTCACTATTAGCTATTTTTTGTGAGCATTACTCGTTTGTCTCTTCTATTGAGCCTTTTAGGGTAGAAGAGGCCTTGCAAGATCCAGACTGGGTGTTGGCCATGCAGGAAGAGCTCAACAACTTCAAAAGGAATGAAGTCTGGAGCCTAGTGCCACGTCCAAAGCAAAACGTTGTGGGAACCAAGTGGGTGTTCCGCAACAAGCAAGACGAACACGGAGTGGTGACAAGAAACAAGACTCGACTTGTGGCAAAAGGTTATGCCTAATTCGCAGGTTTGGATTTCAAGGAGACTTTTGCTTCTGTGGCTAGGCTAGAGTCAATTCGGATATTATTAGCCTATGCTACTCACCATTCCTTTAGGCTGTTCCAAATGGACGTGAAGAGCGCTTTCCTCAATGGGCCAATCAAGGAGGAGATATACGTGGAACAACCCCCTGGCTTTGAGGATGACAGGTATCCCGACCATGCATATAAGCTCTCTAAGGCGCTCTATGGACTTAAGCAAGCCCCCAAGAGCATGGTATGAATGCCTTAGAGATTTCTTAATTGCTAATGCTTTCAAAGTTGGGAAGCTGATCCCACTCTTTTTACAAAGACTTGTGATGGTGACCTTTTTGTTTGCCAAATTTATGTCGATGACATAATATTTGGTTCTACTAACCAAAAGTCTTGTGAGGAGTTTAGTAGGGTGATGATGCAAAAGTTTGAGATGTCAATGATGGGCGAGTTGACCTACTTCCTTGGATTCCAAGTGAAGCAACTCAAGGACGGCACCTTCATCTCCCAAACGAAGTACACTCAAGATCTTCTAAAGAGGTTTGGGATGAAGGACGCTAAGCCCACGAAGACACCGATGGGAACTGACAGACATCTCGACCTCAACAAAGGAGGTAAGCCCATTGATCAAAAGGCATACCGGTCAATGATAGGTTCATTACTTTATCTTTGTGCTAGTAGACCGGACATTATGCTTAGTGTATGCATGTGTGCTAGATTTCAATCCGACCCCAAGGAATGTCACCTTGTGGCCGTTAAGCAAATTCTTAGGTATTTAGTTTCTATGCCTAACGCCTTGCTTCGGGATCTGGTATCCAAAGGGGTCTACCTTTGACTTGATTGGATACTCAGACTCCGACTATGCTGGGTGCAAGGTTGATAGGAAGAGTACATCAGGGACGTGCTAGTTTCTAGGAAGGTCCCTGGTGTCCTGGAGTTCCAAGAAACAAACATTTGTTGCCCTATCCACCGCTGAGGCCGAGTACGTTGCCGCAGGACAGTGTTGTGCACAACTGCTTGGATGAGGCAAACCCTCCGGGACTTTGGCTACAATCTGATCAAAATCCCACTCCTATGTGACAATGAGAGTGCAATCCGCTTGGCGGATAATCCTATTGAACACAGTCGCACTAAGCACATAGACATCCGGCATCACTTCCTGAGAGACCACCAGCAAAAGGGAGATATCAATATTTATCATATTAGCACCGAGAACCACCTAGCTGGTATCTTCACCAAGCCTTTGGATGAGAAAACATTTTGCAGGTTGCGTAGTGAGCTAAATATCTTAGATTCGCGTAACTTGGAATGATCTATAGCATACATGTGTTTCATGCCTTTGATCATATTAATTTGAGCATTGACAATCATTTATTGTTTATTTGTGGTGCTCAAGTTGTACAAGTCATCCTCGTACCTCACAAGTCAGTATGCAAATGATGCACATATTTAGGGGGAGATGAGCTACAACTTGACTCTTTTGAGACTAACGTGTTTGTTTGAGTACACTTGAAGCAGTCTCGAAGGACCATTGAAAGGGAAAATGAACTTGGGCGATGAAAAGACTTCCACTGCACTCCGGTATAAGTGTATTTAAATTCCAAGTTCATACTAATGCTCTCATTGCCTTTTTGCTCTTAATTGACATTTTTGTGAGGCAATGGGGTTAAAGGGCCAAAAGTCTTCCCGTTTTGGTGCTTAATACCAAAGGGGGAGAAATTAAGGCCAAAGCAACTGGATCAGCCAACCACTTGTGAATTTCAAAAATAGTAGAGTTAGGATTTGCATTTTGAACAAATGACTCTTATTGCAAAATTTGGTCTCTTATGGGGGAGAATTTTGATTACGGGAAAAAAGGGGAGTTGTTGGTAACTGATCAATTTTATTCTTGGAATATCTCTCTATTTGCCCAAACAAGTGTGTTTGACTTAGAGATAGGAAAAATAATTTGATTTGCAAAAACAAACCAAGTGGTGGCAAGAGTGATCCATATATGCCAAATCCTATGTGAGTAAATTTGGTCTTCAATTTGCACTTTTTAGTTGCTTTTTAATGTGTTGGCATGAATCACCAAAAAGGGGGAGATTGAAAAAGAAATGTGCCCTTGGGACAATTTCTATAATTGTTTTGGTGATTAGATGCCCAACACATATTGTTTGAGTTCCTATATGCTAAATGTGTGAGAAGTGCAAATCAAAGAACAAGGTATGTTTCTAGACTTAGTAAACTGTTTTTTGAATACTAACATGTTTATCTAAGTGCTAGAAACAGTGCCAAGAAAATAAGAAAGGAGATGGAGAAGAGTTGGCTCTGTTCAGCCAAAACCAGCTTGAGCCTGGCACACCGAACAGTGTCCGGTGCCCCAGGCTGCTCGACAATGAACTGGCTGCTCTCGGGAATCGGCCGGGCGATGTGGCTAAAATTCACCGGACTGTCCGGTGAGCCTTCAGCGCCCGCGCCCGAGGTCTTCGGCGACGAACTCGTCGCTCTCGGGAATTCACCGAGGACGCCGCGGCTATAATTCACCGGACTGTCCGGTGAGTCAGAGCCGCCCGAGCCAACGGTCGGCAGCGAAATCAGCGGGCGACACATGGCCTGAGCAAACGGTCAGTTGGGCACACCGGACAGTGTCCGGTGCGCCAACGAGACCGCTGGCTCAACGGTCGGATGCGCTAGGAAAGGAAAGAAATCGCGCACCGGACAACCAGTCCGGTGCACCACTCGACAGAAGGCAGGAATTGCCTTTCAATTTGGTCTCCTACGACTCCTAGCTGCCTTAGGGCTATAAAAGGGACCCCTAAGCGCATGGAGCAAATAACCAAGCCTTCTCTAATCATTCTAAGACTCTCAGACTTCGCCTCCACGCATTTGATCGATTGTGTTAGTGATTTGAGCTCCGTTTGAGTTGCAAACTCTCTGTGCTATGTTTCAAGCTCAAGTCTTGGCTTGTGTGCGTCGGTGTGCTGCGAATTTGGGTCTTGCGTGTGTTGCTCTCCCATCCTTACTCTTGTGCTTTCTTTGTGATCTATATTGTAAGGGCGAGAGGCTCCAACTTGTGGAGATTCCTCGCAAACGGAAAGAATACTCAAAAGAAAAAAAGACCGTGGTATTCAAGTTGATCATTGCATCACTTGAAAAGGGTTGAGTACAACCCTCATCCAATTGGGACGCCACAACGTGGAAGTAGGCAAGTGTTACCTGGCCGAACCATGGGATAAAAATCGTGTGTCTCTTGTGTTGCTCTTCTGTGATTGTGTTGTTCGCAAGAGATCGCTTCATAGCAACTTGATTAACTCGCACTAACTCTTGTATAATCCAGTTTGTGGCTATTTAATGTTTGATTTTACAGGATCACCTATTCACCTCCCTCTATGTGCTCTCTGTCTTAGAGTCATGTGCTTGCTCTTGTATTGAATGTGAATGAATGGAATGCTTGGATTACTTGAATGGAGGTGGTTGGGGTTGTATTTATAGCCACCAACCACTTCCTAGCTATTGCCACTTGCGGACAGTTTGCGCCCTAGCCCGAACGGTCCGCCCGTGCACATTAACGGATGGATTCGCAATGCTCAGCAGTAACCGGTATATCAACGCATATAATGCATTAAATGTGTCGTCAGATGTCAGATAAAGCAGTCGCAGATGGTCGGGCGTGTGCCTCAGATGGTCTACGTGGATGCTAAAAATAAATTTTGCCGAACGCGACACCTTCGGATTTTCTGGTTTTATACAGTCGAAGGGTCCGCTCTTGGCCCCTAACAGTGCTCTTCTCTCCTTCTGAAAATTTGTAGTAGAAGATTGATTTTCAACATCGTTCCTGTCCGAGGCATCGTAGACGGTCCACCATAGGGCCTAGACGGTCCGCAATAGGCTGATTTCAAGGTTGAACTTTCTTGAAGTGCTTTTTGAGATTTCTGAGTTCCTGAAATCACAACTTAGCAAAACTAGTTATCTCAATTGGTTGTGATGGTCATCAATAACCAAAAAAGTGTGGAAAAGGTTTTTAAGCCTATTTCCCTTTCAATCTCCCCATTTTTGGTGATTGATACCAACACAGACCAAATCAAATGTAAAGTGTAGTAATGTAACCAGTTTGCAATTTTGTCAAGAATGCATAAGTTACTGAAATGAAAGCAAAACTACTATGTATGTTTTAGACATAGTTAAGATTTTGGACCACATTTGCACCATTTTAGCTTGATTTTGCAAATCTTTTGATAAAAGCCTTTTTAAATTTATTTGCATTTTGCCAAAGGGGTAAGAATGGAATTTTTAGAAGCATTTTTAAGATTGAAAGATTCCCACCCCTTTTCAAATGTTTTTCCTTTGACCAAACAAAAGTGCCCCCTGAATAAGTTCTCCATTTAGCATAAATGGATTCTCTCCTCTTAGTTGTAAAATGGGTTTTAGCAAATGCAAAAGTACCAATTTGGAAGATAAAAAGTTTTTTTCCAAAACAGGGTGGTGGTGCGGTGTAACACCCCATCCAGTCTCGGACCGGCGGTACTTACTCCTGGCAGTCCTCTAGGATCATAGACCATCCCCATAGACTAACACATGTCTTTTGTGTGCGATTTGTCCTCACGCATGCGCACCCGAGAAGACTTCCCGGTCGGTCTCCCATCCCAATATTGCTCTGGGCCAAGCATGCTTAACCTCGAGGTTCTTTCGGACAGACTTCTGAAAAAGAAGATGCACCTTGTTGGTGTGAGTACTCTATTAATTCTATTATGCCTTGGGTGAGGATATCACCATCCACCGAGCTAGGATATCACAATTCCCTTAGAAGATAGACGTCCTCATCGGTCAACCCTAAGCCAGGAACCTCCCCTCTTGGCCACATCTGTGTATCCAGTGTCGTCATATGTCATGCCATGTGACCACTCCAGACCCACATGTGTCATGCGCCATATGCCCGAACCCCTAGCCCACACACGCCCGTGAAACCGCGAGGGTCGGCTCTGATACCATTTGTAACACCTCATCCACTCCCGGACCGACGATACTTATTCCTGGCAGCCCTCTAGGATAATAGACCATCCCGACAGACCAACACGTGTCTTTTATGCGCACTTTATCATTAGTCCTCACTCATGCACAGCTGAGACGATTTCCTGGTCAGTCACCCATCCCAATATTGCTCTAGGCCAAGCACGCTTAACCTCGAGGTTAATTCGAGACAGACTTCCAAAAAAGAAGATGCACCTTGTTGGTATGAGTACTCTATTAATTCTATTATTCCTTGGCCCACGATATCACCATCCACCGGGGTTAGGATATCACATGTGGTCCTTTTGCTTTGGCCTATTAATTTCTCCCCTTTGGCATTAAGCGCCAAAAACGAATAAATCTGAGGCATGTTGCAAGAAACATAAGAATTAAAAAAACATGAGTTATGCAAGGAGTGTTTGATACTGTACGAATATGCAGTGGAAGCCTTCCCTTTGCCTGTGACTCCATTTCTCTTTCAATCTAAGACTAAGTACAAAAGTATACTTGGAAGCACATTAGTCTTAGCCTTGGCACAAGAAGAATAATAAATATGTATTTGTACCAAATGAAAGAGACATGATATGATCAAAGGTACATAAAACGAGCAATGTGTGCAATATTTCAATCTAGGTTTTGAGAATCTAAGACATTCAACTCACTCATATGCTCACAGAACCTATTTTCATCTAGGGGCTTGGTGAAGATATCAGCTAATTGTTTGTGAGTGCTCACATGGTCAATAACGATATCTCCCCTTTGAGAGTGGTCTCTTAGAAAGTGGTACCGGATGTCTATGCGCTTAGTGCGGTTGTGTTAAACGGGATTCTCCGCCATGCAGATAGCACTTCATTGTCACATAGGAGTGGGACTTTGCACAATTTGTAGCCATAGCCACTAAAAGTTTGCCTCATCCATTATAATTGTGCACAACAATGCCCTACAACAATGTACTCGACCTCGACGGTGGATAGAGCTACTGAGTTTTTCTTCTTTGAAGCCCAAGACACCAGGGATCTTCCTAGAATCTAACAAGTTCCTGATGTGCTTTTCTTATCAACCTTACATATGACATAATCATCATCTAAATACCCAATTAGATAAAGGTAGATATGTTAGGGTACCATAGCCTAAAGTTAGGAGTATGAATTAAGTATCTTAAAATTCTCTTCACGGACCTTAGGTACATTCCTTAGGGTCGGCTTGGAATCTTGCACACATGCATATAGAAAGTATAATGTTCGGTCTAGAAGCACATAAGTAAAGTAATGAACCTACCAGACCGCTTTGGTCCTCAAATTTCTCCCCTTTGCAATCAAACATCGGAAAGGAAGGCATTTTAAAGCATATAGGAAGTGTGATCCTCTCAAAAAGATTTTCTCACGTAGAGAAAGTTCTCCCCATTTGGCGAACTAATCCCCCAATGTGAAAAAGATATACTCCCCTTGTCGTAAAACTCTCCCCCTTTGGAAAACATTAATTTAATAAATGGAAGAGGAACCCAAGACATTTTGACAAAATGATGAATAGATTAGACTCCCCCTTTTTCTATGTGTATTTAAATGATGAAGGATATTCTAGAGATATCAAAGGACATTTAAAGCATATGCATAATGGAAACATGAGGGGTATATAAAATCTAGCAGATTAGCATAGTCTATTCAAGTGGATAGGACATGCAAATGATACAAAATAAAATCTCATCATAATAAAGACAAATTGAAAAATCAATCAGTTATACCGAATGAAGAAATGTCATCTTTGTAGTAGAAGTTTATTGTCTATCTCCGGGGACTCTATTTTCCTTCAATGATACTACTACACACATGATAAACTTGAAAGAGTGTTAGTCTCAAAGAAATAAAACTATAGAGTAACATCCCCCTAAAAGTGCGCATACAAGTTTTGAATACTTGTAGGAGACATGCACTTGAACTTTTAAGGTCAAGATATCACTTGAAAAGGTAATGTCGTGAGAGCATTACCATGGGTGATACTTAGGGGCAAATTATCTATAATTTGAACTTTGGCACATATAATTCAAAATGATACCAATTAAAAGATAGACTTATAAGATGTCAATTTGAAACAACAAATGAGTTATACCAATTTGAATTTAAGCATGAGTATCATTTATCTAGGAGTTTAATTAAGTTATGTGCCATGCTTAATTTTACGTTTTCAAACCATGTAGGTTTTGCTCCAAGAGTATGAATTAAAAGAGAGCAATACTACCATATAATTTACCTAGAATGCATGATATTCAATTGAAAGTAAATGCTAATTGAAAATCCATGATTGCAATCATATAACGTAACAATTGAAAGCAAAACTAGGCATGAAAGGTAAACTAGATGCTTAAAAGTAGATATGCATATCAAAATCAAGGAATAATAATAAATATAGTTACATTAGCATGGGTGGGGAACTTGGGTCCATTATGTTCACTAACCCACTTGGCAACAATCATGATTCAATATGATGTACCCCATGATATACATCCATACTTTGCTAAGTCTCCAAATTCTCCGAAGTATGTCGGACTTCTCACTTTGCTTTCGGGACCCAAACATTTTTGGTTCTTTTCATGTTAAAGATGATATCCTTAGGCACCCAAATTCATTTGGCTCCTTTACCCTTGTTAGCTTTTTTGTTCACCTTGATGGCTATCACCTTTCCATTTTTATTCTTCTTGATTAAGTAAGGTGTTGTAGCCTTTTTGTCCACCTTGTTGGTGTAGGTGTTAGAGATCTTGCTTGTTGGCTTCTTCTTTTTATCTCCCTCGGTATTCACCTTGCATTGGTAAGACTTATGGCCTTCCTTGTGGTATAACCAACAAACCACGATTTCACCATCATCCAGCTTCTTCACTCCCATAGTGGTGTTATCCGGATGATGTTGGGTTTGTTTGGCTTTGCCTTTCTTATCATATAAGGACTTACCAAGGAGAGACACTTCTTGATATCAAGAATTTCAATTGTAGGAGCATCTGGGGTGTTGTTGATGCTTTCTGGCTTAGTTGCTAGCTCATTGTTGTGAATATAAAGAGTTTCCAGTTTATGTAGCAAACTTTCATAAGCATCAAGAGAGATAGCTAACTTAGCCTTAAGTTTTTCATTCTGCTTGATTGGGCTTTCGTCGATAGTTGAGGAAGGTGCACTATATTTTAATTGCTCAATTTTAGTTGTTAGCTCAACATTCAAATTTGCAAAGGTTTCAATTTTTCTAGCAAATTTTCATAGTCATTTTAAGAGCTAACCAACATAGATTTTAGAAAAAATAATTTGACTTTTTGTTTAGTGCATACATCCTAAAAAAACTTAAAGACATACACAAGTTTATCTACAAAGGGCTTATAATCATTGCTATCACCATCACCATCACTATCACTATCACTATCACTGTCACTATCATCATCACTAGATGATGGATCATTTGTGTTACCTCTTGCCATAAGCCATTTGTAAGATGACCGCAATGAAGAGTGTGATGAAGGGCAATGGCCATGGCTCCTCGGTGGTTCATCTTCACCCGAAGAATCATCCCAAGTCTTGATGATTCTGAGTGTGTTGCATTTGCTCCTCTTCTTGGTTGCGGCCTTATTGGGTAATTATCCCAATAGTGACCCTTCTCCCCACATGTGAAGCATTCTCTTTTTCTTTATTCTTTCCTATCAATGTTAAATAGAATATCCTCGACCTGAAAGGCCACACCCATTAGATTAATCTTTTGAATTTTCCCCATTACCTTTCTAACGCGTCGGACTATTTCTTTGTCCTTGGAGGATAATGTAGATGGTTGATCATCTTCTTATTCACCATATTCTTCTTTGGATTCTTACTCTTCAATTGAGAAAATTGATCTTCCCACCTTCTTCTTGCCTTTCATCTTTTTTATTCTCATCACAAGTGAAAGTATATGGCCTTAATGAAGTCAGTTCTTCTTGGCCCATCTTTCGTGACATTTTAAATGCCACAAATTTGTCGATCAATAATGTCAAAGTCATTTGGCTGAAGTCCTCTAAGTTGTAAAGGATGGTGATGATGCTCCCATATTTTTTGCCATGGTAGACGTAAGGCTGGTAATGGACAATAGATTTTATAGTATAAAATTTAAGGATCAAATCAGATTAAGATCAAGCTATTCCTATTTATTTTTGAACTAAAATTAATTAAGGATCCCAACTATTTGTGAAGAAACATTTGGACCACGATCCATTACCACCCCTAGGTAGAAGGGAGATGATCTTTCTCACATTGTTTGCATCACCTAACTTATTGATTTCAATAGAATTGAACTTATTAACAATAAGATTCAAACGAGAATGCATATCCCTAACAAGCTTGTTTTATTTCATTGTAAAATAATTATAATCATTTAAAGCAGGCAATATTTTTGCTCACAGATATGAAGTGTCGTCATGGAGCTCATTTAATTTAAGCCAAATCTTATTAGTAGTTTTCAAGGTAAAGACTTGATCGAAAATTTCCATGCTAAGAGATTTATAGAATTCAAAAGAATTTCTTTTTCTTCACTGGTGGTGAGCCTATCGAGATTTTTAGGTGGTTTCATCCTGTCCTGAATGACTCTCCAAACACTTGCATTAACAACCTCTATGTAACAAGCCATTCAAGCACTATAATAGGGGAAGTTAGTGCCGTCAAATTGAGGTGGCATATGAGTATCCATCCCTTTCCTATTGATCTAGCATCGGCTCAACGACTGTTAAGCCAAAAACGTTCCTAATGAGCCACCGGCTCTGGTACCAGTTGAAAGGAACGTGGACGCTTTTTCATGCTCTAAACTAGGCCAATAATTAATATATTAAACAAAACCTATGCAAATAATCAACCAAGCTAGTGCAACTAAGGTCTTGTCTAAGTGTTGTTATATCTACTGCAAAACGAAGTTATGCAACCTAAGTTCCGACCCTACCAACTAGCTTGTAAGTAAGCTACATATGGTAAAAGAGCACAACTAAAGAAAGCAATATAAATGCAGAAGTTTAAGAGTAGTAGAGAATGCAAACTCTTGTTGACGACAGTATTGACGAGAGGTTGTACGGGCGCCGTGATCCGCGGCAGTGCTCCCTCTATGCCGATGACAAAGTTGAAACTACCAAAATGCACGCCTACCCCTAGGACCTAGCTTGTGATGTGGTTAGCCATTCGCAACTACGGGGGTGAAAAAAGTGTCATGACACGCAAAATATCCCCTACATGGAGCGCCAACTGTCGATGTTTCATAACCACCAGCTAATAATTCTAGTGCTTTGCGTCTTGGTGCGGATGGTGTGCGAAGTGGACACAAGGATTTTATATTGGTTCAAACCGAATATCCATACATCCAGTCGAGTAATCTATGTTACCATGCACTAAGTTTGCAATAGGAGGGTTAGAAACAATCGAGAGAGGGAGGAGCTCCTAAATCTCTAAAAAGTAAGCAAGCGAGGTGGCGAGTGCTCTGTGTGAATACAAGTGTGTCGGATACTTGTGCGCATGGTTTTACTGCCCTAGATCGAGATCCTTCCCTCCCTTTTATAGGCCAAGGCGAGAGGACCCATTATATAAGTTCTAAGGGTCGAGCAAAATGGGTAGGGGTCAGGTCATGTCGTTTGGCTCCTTATCCTCTGGGGGTTTTGTTGGTTGAAGTACCTCTTAGATGACGGCAACGACTGCTATGCAAGCAGTCATTCTGTGCAAGCGTGCAAGCAAACCACCTAATCCATTAGATCGTGATCCAACCGTAGGTCACATTTAGCAATTAAACCCTTCCACCACCAGCTCAATAATCTTTATAAAAACCACCATAACAAACCATGGTTGTATCTGTGGTTGGATCGTAATCTAATGGATCAGATGGTTTGCTTGCACGTTTGCACAGAAGTACTGCTTGCATAACAGTCATTGCCTTAGATGACTCCTCATTATGTCAGGGTATTGTAGCGACGTCATCGTTATCCTACAGCTTGTCTTTATGTGTCTTGTCCCATGGCGGTTCATCCGGTGCCTTTTGTTGACTTCCATGTGTCAAGATGGTTGGACTAGTGTAATTCTGGTCATACACCAGTATCAGAGTCTAACCCGCACGCTCCCACATCCGTGGTGGCAAGGCGGTACGATTTCGAGAATTCTAGACCCATGGGGTCAGACGATATGGAAGTCTGGAGCGAGGCTTCCTGGTCTAGGGATCCATCGGATAAAGACCGAGGGTCAGGCGAAGCCGCAAAACAGAGACTTATAGGGTGTTTGGTTTAAGGAATGAGCTAGTCCATCATCTTCTCGTTCCTCACTATTTTTGTTTGGTTTGTGGAATGGAATAAGTTGATCCATCACCACCTCATTTCTCATAGTTAGTACTAATATGAGGAATGTGGTCATCTCACCAAATTTGAGGAATGAATCCATGATGCACCACCTTAATTTGGATGTAGTGATTTCTTAAACCAAACACCCCTTAGTGGTCAGGTCCAAAATTAGGCGAGACAAAATCACAAAGTAGAGTTGTTCTTTTCCCCGACCAGTGTGGGCCAAGGGTCGGGCGAGACGTGGTCGATCGCGTGGAGTCCAAACGGTATCTCATCTTTTAAACACTTACCACCTATGTTGGTCCATCGCCACGTCAAACCCGTGGTATTTGCCCCCGAAAAGCTTGCTAATAGAATTATGTAGGAGAGCTTGCGTTGTGACAAATAGGATAGGGAAGTAGTAGATATTAGGATTATCTTTTGTACTTCCTCCGTTTCGTTTTAGTTGTCGCCGCTAGTGCAAAACAAAACGAGTTATAATAGTTGTCGCTCTAGTTAAAGTAAAAAGTAAACTACCATTTTTACCCCTTACAGCAGGTGTTTACCGGATAAGGTTGGACGAAATGCCAAGGCCTAAGCCGAGGCTTGTGGGAGGGCAGAATCATTGATTCATAGATTCCTTAATCAGCACGAAGCTGTTGGAAACGACTTGTAAAACGAAACGGAGGGAGTACTAATCAACATGCCTAGTGTCTGTCATCCCCTCAAGCTATCCATAGGTCCTTTCATAGACTCGTGCGTATATTGCAACCACAGAAACAATATACACATCCAATCTTATTCTAATTGTGAGCATGCATAGATGGATCAAGATAATTAGTCCTTAACATACATTATTGTTCTCATCTATGCCAAAGTCATGCATCTTCATCATCTAATATTTTTTCTTCCTTTAAGCAAATTAACATGTAGCATCATGGACCAATGTATGATCAGAACATATCGGTGTGAGCCCCATCAGCTGCAGGAGGAGGCAGTGTGGCCTCCAATGTATCCTGGAGGGGAGCCTCCAGCTCTGGGGGCGTGGCGGCACGAACTAGAGCCCAGTTTATGCCACGAAAGAAGGGGTGTTGTTTGATCTCCATAGCGCCCTCATAGGAACCTAGCCTATTTGCAGGGTCTCGGTGTAACAACCGGTATATCAGCTGCCTTGCCGCCAGGCTCACCTACAATTAACATATATACATTACAAACATTTGCCACAACGCTCACCTACTAGAATAAATGTTTTTATTATTACCTGTATGCTCGCAGGAAATCTGATATCCTTGTGCAGAATATTAGCAAATGTCCTTTGTCTTGTTTTCCCTCTGAACGGTGTATAACCATATAACATCTCATATAGAAGAATTCCTGACACAACCAGTAGAAAGAGAACTCACTATCATATAGTAGCTGTATCATACATGTTTCTTTTAGCACAAGATTAGTTACCTAGCGCCCACCAATCTACAGCACTCGTATGGCCAGCTCCGGTAATAATCTCCTACAGCATGCATACAATACAAGGATTGATAAAACAGATGATGACTATCACACATGTCAAATAGAGACAAGAAATGAAAATGTTAGGGAAAATCACATAGATAAAGTGGAGCAACAACATATTACATATATATATAAATACCGGTGCAATGTACTCCTCTGTACCAACAAAAGAATTTGATGCTCGCATTGGTTCAGCAAAAAATATGGGATTACTCCTGCTCTTCCTCCTCTTTTTCTTCTTATCAATATCGTGTGGAAGAAACACCTATCAAACAACAATAATAGTGACTTAAGTGCAACTAAGAAAAATAGACCAAGGAGTTAAACTAATAGCCATGAATTGTCCATTAAGGTATATTAATGAAGTGACATTACTTGTGGTCGGCAGGATGTCAAGCAAGACAAATCAAAGTCTGTCAATGAAATGTGCCCATCTCTATGAAGTAAAATGTTCTCTGGCTTTAAGTCTCTGTAGATTATACCTGAGAAAAAAAAAAGGGATCAAATACTAAGAAATAGTGAACATCTCAAATTTCACTGGTAAAATGCGATGAATAAGTGCAAGGGACCCTTTCCCCCCTTTTGTCTAATAAGGAAGTCTACCACTATCAATGAATGGTTAAATTCTTACCTAAAACAATCATTCGAGATGTTGGAAAACAATTATTATTGGTCAAGGGAAACAATATGGTTATTGAATATGGGGTTGTGTTTCACTACCCATGACATGCATACTATCCACCACCACCAAAGAGAATGTAATTAGTACTTCGTCCGTTTTTTTTATTTGTTACGTTATAGTTCAAACATGAACTAGCAAACGACAAATATTCGAGACCGGAGGTAGTATATGACATATATGACTACCTTGGCAATGTAGGTATTCAAGTGCTGTGACCACTTCTGCAGCATAGAACCTGCAACAACCATGGATAATTATATCAAACAATACTTCTTGTCTTCTTGTATCGACCACCAATTATGTTATGTAGCAACAACCAAATAAGGGACAGAGTAGCATATCCATGACAATCAAGAAGCATAAAGAGTTTTCACTAAATCTAAGCACAAGAATCAAGTTAAATGCCAATGCCTACCTGACCGCATCCTCCTTCAGAACCTTCATAGGTTGCCTATCAAGGAGCATAAAGAGTTCCCCACCAGCACAATAGTCAACAATAAGACATATATGTGTCTTTGTCTGCAACATATATATGACAATATTGAGATGATGGAAACCATAATATAATCTAAGTATAATAAAATCAAGTAGAACAAACATTAACAATCCCAGCACCGTATTAATAATATTACACAATTTTATCATGCAACAAACCTGAAATGATGCATACAATGTCGGAAGGAATGGGTGGTCCAACATATCAAGGATTTGTCGTTCAGCGGTAGCTCTATGGACCTAGAGGTATTATAGACAAATCAGATGTGGAAAAAATCATTAAAAATGGAAGTAACTAAAATGTTATTTGTGATCAAATTTGTTACTCATACCTTGTTTCGGTTAAGCATGACACTTTTATCCATAGCTTTCATGGCAAAGTATTCACCTGTGCCAAGCAACTCCACCAAGTGGACACTACAATTCAACAACAATTCACATGTTTACTGTTTAAACGTAAATAGGGAGTGAAAATTAGAAAGGAGTGTGTCTAATGGATTCATGCAAACTGAGTCATTGCCATAGTTGAAACTATAATATAGAAGTACTTACCTGCCAGTATCACCAGATCCTAAAGGCCTTACTGGTCTGAAATGTTTCAAATCAATGCTTTCACCGTTCTCAAGAACCTATAAGAAAAAATTGCATGAGCTATCTAGGAGATTTTTGAAAGATGTAATATTTGCTTGTCTAGTGATTTCCAAATTAGGCATACAATATTGCAGAGACTACCTATTTGGCTATTTATATAGAAGAATGCATAACAACTAAAGCTAGAACATGCAATCACTGCCGGATCATGACTGAAAGCTATGGTGGAGCCAATAGTGATAAGTACATCACTGCCGGTTCGTGGCTTCAATCGATAGTGATAGCACAATCGGCAGTGATAAATCAACTGTCATTGTCGGATTATGGCTCTAACTGAGAGTGATAGACTCATAGACATGGTAATCGGTTGGAGCTACAACCTGGCAGTGATAGATCCACCCAACTCTACTGGTTTTTGGACATGAACCGACAATATGGGTGGGACAACGGTTCGGGGGTTTTCTCAACCTAATGAGAAGGTCTTCTTAATATAATACCCCGGGTCGAGTTTTGCGAAAAAAAAATCATAACTTTTTTTGCATATGACATCAGATTAAGATAAACTTTACATCAAAATTACAGGGTTTAAAGATATCTACAACTTTATAGTTACACCAGCTATATAGTCACATCATGTATCGTATACCTCAGCTAGTATGTGCGTGCGGGGGGGGGGGGGGGGGAGTTAATGTTGAGGTCTCGAGTTCGAATTGCGAGAAACGCATATTTTCTGATTTTTTACCATTTATCAGCCAGTTCTAGACCCGACAATGATGAGTGTTGATTATTCACTGGCGTAGCCAGATTTCAATTATCATTGCCGGTTCTAAACATAGGCTTGTCCCCTATCATCTAGTAGGCCCACAAATTGCATGTAACTATCTATGTTATGAACTATGTATAACATACCTTTTGGATGGCTCTCCACGATGCAGTATCCTTCATATGTGGCTTTGGCAAGACTGGTTTTGAGTGATTAGCCCATAGATCCTCAGGTCTCTGAATATGACCACAAATTTCTATTACAAATGCCTAGTAATACTTAGTTTTAGATTATACAAAATTCATGTTTATTTAGACAAACCAAATTAGCATCCGGAAGCTCCTTTGCAGCCTCATCAATATTGTCTGCAGTTTTCTTAACCTGGTGCGTGAATAATTCAGGTTAATGCATAAGACAACTATGTTTTCTGATACTGAAATCTAGGAAGTAAGGTACGCAAAATTAGTTGCCAAAAATCACCTTATGCAAACTAAAACACAAAATAAGCCAATGTTAATCACCAGGGCTTAAGAGATATAAATCGTTAATAAACACTAGAATACTAGATGGTACTACATGTTAATAAACATTGCAATCACTACACTATGGATGGCTTGCATTTATAATATAGCAGCCATGACAAAGTTATCTGGCATTTTATTCTCATTTTTCTAGGTACTTGTGATAGCAAGCACAATAGCACATATATGCTAGTCGCCATTAAGGTAGAAACAAACCAGTATGGCACCATCTTTTGCAGCAGCCTCTCGAACACGCTCAGTTCCATCCAATTGAACCCCAATGAAGTATTGAACATCACCCTAATCAACCATCAAAATGGATGCATCTTAAATCATATGAAATAGTTCCAAACCAAATACTACGTAAAAAATCTCATATCTCTTATTACAGTACCTTCTGATCACGCATAGGCTGCAAGTGAAAGAGGTTCCAGAATTTCTTACCTACTCAAGTGATACACAACCACAAGAAATTTCAGTTTAACTCATTACCATAGAAATAAAGATATCTGCACATTAGTAGCCTCTATCTACAAGCAACTAGTACTAATGCAGCGATAGCACACTAGATTGTTGTTATAAATATTTGGAGGTATAGAAATTGCATCATGATCTTACAAGAACATGGGAGCATGTGAAGAGTATGTACCGCTCTTTGTATAATTTATCAGCTGAACAGTAACTTCTGTTTGGTTATCTATGGCATCTCTTATCTTCTTTACTGTCCCACGGTCAGTTTCAGGTCCTTGAAGAAACCTGCAAGAGAAGCATATATATATATAGATGAGAAAATTCATTAAATCATTAGTCACTGCAATATTTACCTTACGAACAGTTGAAAGCAATGAAATTATATAATTATTGATGTCATAATTTACCTGCAGTTTCTTCCCAATATTTCTTCGCGGCAATACTCTGTCAAACGCAAAAAGCTATCCGATGCAAATATCTGTGACATTCACCCAAAAAAAATATAATGACTGTAGTTCAATATAATGGTAGGTCGATATCTATTTCGATAGAAAGAACAGTGATGTTAAAGGCAGAAGGTATGTGAGCTTTTGTCTTACAATTGGATTATCTGGTAACCTCGGGTCGGTGATGACAAAATTCTTTTCAATACGTTCAAGTGTGGTAGCCAAATCTATGCCCTTTCTCATTTCTTTCTTCCTGAAATCGTCATCGAAGCTATCTGGTCTCTCATCATCGCTATCAAGTAGGGGATCTTCCCTTGGTTTTAGAATGTTCTTCTCTACATTCCCATGTCCCATACCAATAAGGCTGCACAAACAAACTAAACGTGAGAACAGATGCAAAGATAATAGAGACTCTGCAAGTGAACTTTGAAATAAAGCAAATGCTATGACTATATCATGTGGTTTATTATCATACGTACCCCATAAAAGAACGCAAACCAGATTTCCTGGTCTTATTCCCTCCTTCAGGCACCTCACTGATTTTTTGTAGAGAGTTTCTCATTCCACTATGTGAGTTACGACGGGATCCAGTTTCGGAGCTTCTCTTGCCGGGAACTAGAGCTGAACCTGCTGATTCCTGTGATTTCCTTTTTAAGGTATTGTTTCTTGATTCTGACAATGACCGTGGATCCTTCAGGGCAAGTAGGAGCTCCGAGACTGAGCTACGAGCATGATCCTTCTGCCTTGCTGCCAAGAATATTATTCTTTTCACATACGTGTTTTATTTTTATTTTTATTTTAAAAAGAAGTAAAGCAGTGACTAGTACTAGCAGTAGTACCATCATATTTGATGAGTGACTCTGGCAATCCATTTGGACGAAGAGCAGTATCTTTGTTACCTTCCGTGTACTTACTTACTTCCACTTGCATCCTGTGACACAATAATTGTTTATGAAATTATTTCAGTGCTGAACGAAACTACAAAGTGGCATGATGACGATGATGATGATGAAAAAGCTGACCCAATGAACTTGAGGACCCTGCCATCCTCATCCTTTATGGGGGCAACGGTTAGGAGGTTCCAGAATGGTGTACCATCCTTCTTGTAGTTGAGGATACGGCCACAGTAATTTGACCCAGCTGCGAGAGCCTGTCTGATCTTGGAAATCTCTACGGGGTCGGTCCCAGAACCTTGAAGGAAGCGGCTGCACGCAGTTGAGAGACGGAGCGAGGCGTAAGTGCAGTGCGTATTAGTTGAAGTGTTATTCGATTCGATTGGCATGGAATAGAATAGGAATATATTGAATTGAAACCATTGACTCACCAGTTCCTTCCGACGACCTCATTGGAGGAGTAGCCCGTCATGTTGAAGAATCCAGCGCTGGCGTAGAGGATGGGGTGGTCAGGGCGGGTGGCATCGGACACGACGAAGGTCTGCTGGAACGCTGAGAGCGCGGCGCGAAGCTCCTCCGACACCCGGGGGAGAGCTCTACCAGCACCGGCGGCGGCGGCCCTCTCGTCGATGGAGTTGCCACTCTCGCTGGTGCGGTTGGAACCGGAGGGACGGGCGACGACACCCTGGGGGCGGCCGGTGTGCTCGTCGGTCTGGAGGACGAGGCCCCACTCGGCGGCCCTCTGTGTCGCCCGACCCACGTCAGCATCGCCGCCATCTCCGGCGGCGAGGAGGCTGGGATGGGACGCGGCCGCAGGAGGGAGGAGAAACGGGGAGGTGGTTGCTCGATCTGAAACAGGGGCGTCTGGATTGAAGACTTCGAGGGACCCTCGGGAATCACGCGGGAGTCCTGCAACAAAATAAAGTAATTAGAGCATCCAGAGAGAGACTAGCCAAATTTAGATATTTAATCTTCCATAGTTTTTCTAAATTTCATTTTTAAATTATTATTTAGAAGTCGTTTACATAAAAACTACTGTGTATATCTTTTCAATCTCTACCAACTTTTCTATATCGATTTGCACTTAGAGCTATTCACATTTTATATATTTGGCAACCGAGAAACCTAGAATAAAAGATGACTATATTTAAATAGTTATTTAGATAAGTTATTGGAATATATTTTCTTAAAAAATCTCTATTTATATAGATTAGAAAGAATATAGACGACTTTTTGGAGTTGCTCTGACACTAAAATATCTAACTAACATACTAGTTAATCGACAAAAATTTCTATTTATATAGATTAGAAATAATATAGAGGGTTTGTTGGAGTTGCTCTAACAGTAAAGTACCTCACCAACAGACTAGTCATTCAACTCGTCAAGTCATCCAGCTCTATAGATTAACCCTCTTTCTAGTCAAACTTGGCCAGCCAAACTAAATTAGGGCTTGTTCGGTTATTCCTATCACATGTGGATTGGATGAGATTGAAAAAATTATGAAAGATTTTGACTTGTTTGGATTTGAAACTCATTCAATCCCACTCAATCCACATGGATTGAGAGTAAAACGAACAGTCCCTTATTTGTTAGAGAGCCCGTTGAAACGAGACTCTACATAGATTTTAATCTTTATGGAGAGATAAATAAAAAGTCAAATAAAGAGTTAAAAGTATATAGTCTTTTGGAGATGCTCTTATAAATGATTACTATACTACTAGCGGTGTTAGGTTATTCATCCACCAGCCACCACACCAAAATTCAAAATAGTAATTGTTGTAACCCGCAGAATAATAAGTTATTTTATTTATTCTATGGAATAGTATATACTATATGCTACTTAAAAGGAATAAAGAAGAGAGATGCTTGATGGGTGTATTTTGAGAAAGCTAAGGGGAGAAAAGGCAGCAGGGTGGAACAAATTGTACAATAACTTGTTCGTTTGGCTTTATTATGTACCGGTTTCTAATAATTTTATAAAGTTTTGTTTCTATGAATTATATGTATAACAATTTAAACAGCTAGCTTTAAGTTAAAGCAGACAACCCAGAAAAATTTAAAAAAAGGCAAATGAGAAAGATGCTCCATGCAATTATATAGGGATGAGGATGAGTTGAGGACCGTATTAATTGTCAAGGTGGCGCACACGTGTCAGAAGAAGCAATAACTTGGAGAATGGTTGACAGTGACCAGCCGGCCTTTTGGCTGGGTCCAAAATATTGGACAAGGGGATTGGATAAGGAAGAATTTTCCGAACCAATCAAAACAAAGCTAGCTAGATACTATTCTGAAAGGAAAGGGGGAACGGATCTAGCTGATGATCAATGTTAATTTAATCCATCTATCTATGAACAGCCCAATATATATTATGAATAATCAAGTTAACATGCATGCAGGATAGATGCATATATAATAATAATAATAATAATAATAATAGTATCTAATTACACTGCTAGAGGTGCTTATCGGCAAGCGAACGAAGCAAGAGTGGTCAATAATAAACTACTAAAATTTAGCAGGAGCAGGAGCAGGAGCAGAGCAGTGCGTACCTTTGAAAGCCATTGATCGATAGGAAAGCTAGAGACCAGCCGGTGGGTGTTGAGCGGATTCGGATACTACTCCGGCCGCCGGCCGCGCCTGGCTGCTGCTGCTGCTCCTCCTTCTCCTCCTATATAGGATCAGATTGGGATGGGGGATACAGAGCCACTGTGCTGCTGATGATGAACATGTATCCCCATGCATACATGCATGTGCAGCGAGCGATGGGGTATCCTCCTGCCTGCCGGCCGGCCGTATGGCTATGGCAGCATGGAAGACATGAAAGGCCAGCTAGCTCCTTACCAATTGCAGCGTATGCAGACGAGATGGAGAAAATACGGACACATCGATACAGACACAGCAGCCAGGCCCAGGCCACCAGCAAGCAGCAGCAGCAGCAGCAGCTAAGTGAGATCGATCTGTTTCTCTCTCACTCTGTATGCATGTATGTATATATGTGTGCAGCTAGATGGAGACAGCGATGTATGTACGCATCGCAATTCAAGTAGATGGGCATGCCCTGCCCTGCCCATGAGAGCAGAGCAAGAGCGAAAAAGAAGGCATCGGATCTGGTGGAGGCCAATGACCACGACGTGCGCGCTGCTTAGCTCAAGACCGAGAGAAGCAGTTATATAATATCTCCATCGGGATCATCAGTGGGGCCCGTTTCTTCCTTTCTAGTAATACCCTGTATTCTCTGCTCTAGGGCACCGAAATAAACCACAGTTATTGCTGCTGCTTCATGCTCTTTCTGGATTAAACGTGGATATTTAATTTTAGTTTATTTGATATCTTCTTCTTTTTTTCCATACTACCCTATGTTGGAATTAGGATCACTAGTATGTTGCCCAATTTAATAAAAAAGCCAACGTGGTGTATAGAGATGACATGAAACTTTAGTACCATATTGCCCATCTAGATCGCATGAGACAAATAAAGGGTTATGAAGGCTGCCATGCGCGTGCTCTCGCTCGCTTTTCTAAACGAAATTTAATTTTTATATTTTGTTTATTTGGTTATCAAATATCACACCTAGACTGCCACGTTAACTAGGAGTAATGGGCACACACGTTAAATGTGAGATCTCCGGACGCTTGCACGTAGAGATATTCTAGGGGACGATTCCTAGAATTTAGCAGATCGAATCAAGGGGTTGCGGCGGCCCGTCTATAAAGTGCAGACGTCCTTCAGTCGTAGGTCACAGGCGAACAGCAACCGACTCATCCTCTTCTTCTCAATTCCCTGCACCGCCGCTTCTCTGCCCTGCCATCCTAAATGGCACTTTAATTTTTGCCTTTTATTTATTTGGTTATCAAATATTACACCTAGATTGTCACATCAACTAGGAGTAATGGACAACGTGCGAGATCTCCGAACAGTTGCATGTAGAGATATTCCAGGGGCCAGTTCCTAGAATTTAGTAGATCGAATCAAGGGATTATGGCGACCCGTCTATAAAGGGCAGACGTCCTTCAGTCGGAGGTCACAGGCGAACAACAACTGACTCATCCTCTTATTCTCAATTCCCTGCACCGCCGCTTCTCTGCCCTGCCATCCTAAACGACACTTTAATTTTTGTCTTTTGTTTATTTTGGTTATCAAATATCACACCTAGACTGTCACATCAACTAGGAGTAATGGACAACGTGCGAGATCTCCGGACGGTTGCATGTAGAGATATTCCGGGGGCCGGTTCCTAGAATTTAGCAGATCGAATCAACGGATTATGGCGACCCATCTATAAAGGGCAGACGTCCTTCAGTCGGAGGTCACAGGCAAACAACAACTGACTCATCCTCTTCTTCTCAATTCCCTGCACCGCCGCTTCTCTGCCCTGCCATCCTAAACGACACTTTAATTTTTGTCTTTTGTTTATTTTGGTTATCAAATATCACACCTAGACTGTCACATCAACTAGGAGTAATGGACAACGTGCGAGATCTCCGGACGGTTGCATGTAGAGATATTCCAGGGGCCGGTTCCTAGAATTTAGCAGATCGAATCAACGGATTATGGCGACCCGTCTATAAAGGGCAGACGTCCTTCAGTCGGAGGTCACAGGCAAACAGCAACTGACTCATCCTCTTCTTCTCAATTCCCTGCACCGCCGCTTCTCTGCCCTGCCATCCTAAACGACACTTTAATTTTTGTCTTTTGTTTATTTTGGTTATCAAATATCACACCTAGACTGTCACATCAACTAGGAGTAATGGACAACGTGCGAGATCTCCGGACGGTTGCATGTAGAGATATTCCAGGGGCCGGTTCCTAGAATTTAGCAGATCGAATCAACGGATTATGGCGACCCGTCTATAAAGGGCAGACGTCCTTCAGTCGGAGGTCACAGACAAACAACAACTGACTCATCCTCTTCTTCTCAATTCCCTGCACCGCCGCTTCTCTGCCCTGCCATCCTAAACGCCACTTTAATCTTTGCCTTTTGTTTATTTTGGTTATAAAATATCACACCTAGACTGTCACATCAACTAGGAGTAATGGACAAAGTGCGAGATCTCCGGACCGTTGCACGTAGAGATATTCTAGGGGCCGGTTCCTAGACTTTAGCAGATCGAATCAAGGGATTATGGTGACCCGTCTATAAAGGGCAGACGTCCTTGAGTCGGAGGTCACAGGCGAACAGCAACTGACTCATCCTCTTCTTCTCAATTCCCTGCACCATTGCTTCTCTGCCCTGCCATCCTAAACGACACTTTAATTTTTGCCTTTTGTTTATTTGGTTATCAAATATCACACCTACACTGTCACATCAACTAGGAGTAATGGACAACGTGTGAGATCTCCGGACGGTTGCACGTAGAGATATTACAGGGGCCGGTTCCTAGAATTTAGTAGATCGAATCAAAGGATTATGGTGACCCGTCTATAAAGGGCAGACGTCCTTGAGTCGGAGGTCACAGGCGAACATCAACTGACTCATCCTCTTCTTCTCAATTCCCTGCACCGCCGCTTCTCTGCCCTGCCATCCTAAACGTCACTTTAGTTTTTGCCTTTTGTTTATTTGGTTATCAAATATCACACCTAGACTGTCACATCAACTAAGAGTAATGGACAATGTGTGAGATCTCCGGACGGTTGCACGTAGAGATATACCAGGGGCCGGTTCCTAGAATTTAGCAGATCGAATCAAAGGACTATGGTGACCCGTCTATAAAGGGCAGACGTCCTTCAGTCGGAGGTCACAGGCGAACATCAATTGACTCATCCTCTTCTTCTCAATTCCCTGCACCGCCGCTTCTCTGCCCTGCCATCCTAAACGGCACTTTAATTTTTGCCTTTTGTTTATTTGGTTATCAAATATCACACCTAGACTGTCACATCAACTAGGAGTAATGGACAACGTGCGAGATCTCCGGATGGTTGCACGTAGAGATATTCCAGGGACTGGTTCCTAGAATTTAGCAGATCGAATCAAGGGATTATGGCGACCCGTCTATAAAGGGCAGACGTCCTTCAGTCGGAGGTCACAGGCGAACAGAAACTGACTCATCCTCTTCTTCTCAATTCCCTGCACCGCCGCTTCTTTGCTCTGCCATCCTAAATGGCACTTTAATTTTTTTCCTTTTGTTTATTTGGTTATCAAATATCACACCTAGACTGTCACATCAACTAGGAGTAATGGACAACGTGCGAGATCTCCGGACGGTTGCACGTAGAGATATTCCAGGGGCCGGTTCCTAGAATTTAGCAGATCGAATCAAGGGATTATGGCGACCCGTCTATAAAGGGCAGACGTCCTTCAGTCGGAGGTCACAGGCGAACAGCAACTGACTCATCCTCTTCTTCTCAATTCCCTGCACTGTCGCTTCTCTGCCCTGCCATCCTAAACGGCACTTTAATTTTTGCCTTTTGTTTATTTGGTTATCAAATATCACACCTAGACTGTCACATCAACTAGGAGTAATGGACAACGTGCGAGATCTCCGGACGGTTGCACGTAGAGATATTCCAGGGGCCGGTTCCTAGAATTTAGCAGATCGAATCAAGGGATTATGGCGACCCGTCTATAAAGGGCAGACGTCCTTCAGTCGGAGGTCACAGGCGAACAGCAACTGACTCATCCTCTTCTTCTCAATTCCCTGCACTGTCGCTTCTCTGCCCTGCCATCCTAAACGGCACTTTAATTTTTGCCTTTTGTTTATTTGGTTATCAAATATCACACCTAGACTGTCACATCAACTAGGAGTAATGGACAACGTGCGAGATCTCCGGACGGTTGCACGTAGAGATATTACAGGGGCCGGTTCCTAGAATTTAGCAAATCGAATCAAGGGATTATGGCAACCCGTCTATAAAGGGCAGACGTCCTTCAGTCGGAGGTCACAGGCGAATAGCAACTGACTCATCCTCTTCTTCTCAATTCCCTGCACCGCCGCTTCTCTGCCCTGCCATCCTAAACGACACTTTAATTTTTGCCTTTTGTTTATTTGGTTATCAAATATCACACCTAGATTGTTACATCAACTAGGAGTAATGGACAATGTGTGAGATCTCCGAACGGTTGCACGTAGAGATATTCCAGGGGTCGGTTCCTAGAATTTAGCAGATCGAATGAAAGGATTATGGTGACCCGTCTATAAAGGGCAGACGTCCTTCAGTCGGAGGTCACAGGCGAACATCAACTGACTCATCCTCTTCTTCTCAATTCCCTGCACCGCCGCTTCTCTGCCCTACCATCCTAAACGACACTTTAATTTTTGCCTTTTGTTTATTTGGTTATCAAATATCACAACTAGACTGTCACATCAACTAGGAGTAATGGACAACGTGCGAGATCTCTGGATGGTTGCACGTAGAGATATTCCCGGGGCTGGTTCCTAGAATTTAGCAGATCGAATCAAGGGATTATGGCGACCCGTCTATAAAGGGCAGACGTCCTTCAGTCGGAGGTCACAGGCGAATAGCAAATGACTCATCCTCTTCTTCTCAATTACCTGCACCGCCGCTTCTCCGCCCTGCCATCCTAAACGTCACTTTAATTTTTGCCTTTTGTTTATTTGGTTATCAAATATCACACCTAGATTGTCACATCAACTAGGAGTAATGGACAACGTGCGAGATCTCCGGACGGTTGCACGTAGAGATATTCCAGGGGCCGATTCCTAGAATTTAGCAGATCGAATCAAGGGATTATGGTGAGCTGTATATAAAGGGCAGACGTCCTTCAGTCGGAGGTCACAGGCGAACAACAACTGACTCATCCTCTTCTTCTCAATTCCCTGCACTGCCGCTTCTCTGCCCTGCCATCCTAAACGACACTTTAACTTTTGCCTTTTGTTTATTTGGTTATCAAATATCACACCTAGACTGTCACATCAACTAGGAGTAATGGACAACGTGCGAGATCTCCGAACGGTTGCACGTAGAGATATTCCAGGGGCCGGTTCCTAGAATTTAGCATATCGAATCAAGGGATTATGGCGATCCGTCTATAAAGGACAGGCGTCCTTCAGTCGAAGGTCACAAGCGAACAGCAACTGACTCATCCTCTTCTTCTCAATTCCCTGCACCGCCACTTCTCTGCCCTGCCATCCTAAACGACACTTTAATTTTTGCCTTTTATTTATTTGGTTATCAAATATCACACCTAGACTGTCACATCAACTAGGAATAATGGACAACGTGCGAGCTCTCCGGACGGTTGCACGTAGAGATATTCCAGGGGCTGGTTCCTAGAATTTAGCAGATCGAATCAAGGGATTATGGTGACGCGTCTATAAAGTCAGACGTCCTTCAGTCGGAGGTCACAGGCGAACAGCAACTGACTCATCCTCTTGTTCTCAATTCCCTGCACCGCCGCTTCTCTACCCTACCATCCTAAACGACACTTTAATTTTGGCCTTTTGTTTATTTGGTTATCAAACATCACACCTAGACTGTCACATCAACTAGGAGTAATGGACAATGTGTGAGATCTCCGGACGGTTGCACGTAGAGATATTTCAGGGGCCGGTTCCTAAAATTTAGCATATCAAATCAAGGGATTATGGTGACCCATCTATAAAGGGCAGACGCCCTTCAGTCGCAGGTCATAGGCGAACATCAACTGACTCATTCTCTTCTTCTCAATTCCCTGCACCGCCGCTTCTCTGCCCTGCCATCCTAAACGACACTTTAATTTTTGCCTTTTGTTTATTTGGTTATCAAATATCACACCTAGACTGTCACATCAACTAGGAGTAATGGACAACGTGCGAGATCTCCGGACAGTTGCACATAGAGATATTCCAGGGGCCGGTTCCTAGAATTTAGCAGATCGAATCAAGGGATTATGGCGACCCATCTATAAAGGGCAGACGTCCTTCAGTCGGAGGTCACAGGCGAACAACAATTGACTCATCCTCTTCTTCTCAATTCCCTGCACCGCCGCTTCTCTGCCCTGCCATCCTAAACGACACTTTAATTTTTGCCTTTTTTTATTTGGTTATCAAATATCACACCTAGATTGTCACATCAACTAGGAGTAATGGGCATGCACGTTACGTGTGAGATCTTAGGATGGTTGCACGTAGAGATATTCCAGGGGCCGGTTACTAGAATTTAGCAGATCGAATCAATGGATTACGACGGCCCGTCTATAAAGGGCAGACATCCTTTAGTCGGAGGTCACAGGCAAACAGCAATCGACTCATCCTCTTCTTCTCAATTATCTGTGTCGCCGCTTCTCTGCCCTGTCGTCTCTTCGTCTGTCATGTAGCAGATCAAGGGAGAGCGGTGTCTTCAAACCACTGCCGGCGTTTCGACGTCCAGCACAGGTGCGGGCGAATCAGGTTTCTGGGAAGTGCTTCGCGCATGTTCGCTCGGGTTCCTCTACAAAACTCGTGGAAATCACTGTGAGTAAATCTGCAGTTTCAGTTTGTTGCAATGACGGTCTAATGGTTAGATTTGTTGTCGATTCTTCTTTTATGCGTTAAGTTAGTTCAGATCTGTTCTGTTCTAATGTTGTGGATATTATCTGCCAGTAAACCTGGGTTTTTCGTTTTATGCTGCATTACCAAATTAATCTTAGGCCCTGTTAATTTTCCAACACCCTCTGTTTAAAAATATGTAACATTTTAACATTGTTAGATACATAACTTATTTTGTGTTTTTAAAATACACTATGGTTAGAGTTTATATATTAAAAATAAATAGTGTATTTAGAAAAGTTAAAAATATCTTATGCTTTGAAATAGAAGGTGTATCTAAGCTATACATTATGACCTTGTTTATTGGAGAAGCCCAAATTATTTCAAAGAGACCATAATTTGTGGCTTCTCTAAAACAACTCTAGCTCCTTTTATTTGTTTTTTATTAACAAAATTTGTTCCAAACTACTTCTCTTGTTATAGATCGTTTGGTATAGACTCCTTCCTCCATATGCCTTGTTCGGTTATTCCATCCCCTTCCTCCATATGAAGCCTTGTTCAGTTATTCCATCCCACGTAGATTGAAGGGGGTTGAGAAAATTTAAGAAGAGTTCTAACTTGCTATGGATTTAACTCATTCAATCATATTCAATCCATATGGATTGGCACTAAAACAAATAGGCCTGAGCTGGAGCTGAAGATAAAGAGGAGCCTCTTTTTGGCTAGAAAAGATAGAACAACCTGTAATTTGGAACGGAATGAATACTTCCTTTTGCAACATCTAGGTATTAATTACTTATAAGTTTGTGAGATTTTTTTACCCTTCCAACCTGATAGATGTGTACCCATGTGTTTCAACTTTCAACATCACTTCACTCACTCATCGCTTCAACACACGTAGCCCAATGGTAATATTCTTCCTAATATATCTATGTAGCAAAAAGAAACATGTGCATGTTTCATAAGTACTTTCTCGATTCTAAACTATAAGACCTTTTCTTTTCTAGATATGAAACTTTTCATATGCACTTATATCTAGAACTCAAGACATATAGTAAAAACAATGTATCTAAAGAAGTCGGAACGTCTTATAATTTAAAATGGATCAAAGGGAATACCAAATAAACAAGTTAGCGGGATGTACTACCTGCTATGTGTCTGAAAACTAAATATAGAGTTGTGTCAATGGATTCATGTGATTCGATTGCGATCCAATGACACTGGGCCTAGCTTTCCTCCTCATCAAAAAGAGAGTACGAACTAGTAGCTTGACCTCTATAAGTCTAATGAGTTTAGTAATGGTGCACACTAGTTATCTTTAGCTCTACGTAGATTAGGAGAGGCCTAAAGCCAATGAGGATTTTCCAATTATAATGTTCCCATTTAAACAAGTTAGAAGGGTTTTAGGCGTCTCACTACATGTTTCAGCGTCCTCGAACTATAGTGGATCGGTCCGACGCTTCCACGTAGATAGCTCGAGAGCGTCCGAGACAGGTGTTGTCCCAGGTAGCCTTGTGTTTGCCGTCAGCACCACCATTTGCACCTTCACACGCTCGAGGATCCTTGTTCCTTGTGTGGTCGATGCTTGAGACCGCTCGACAAACCCGAAGTGTGAGAGGGAAATGGTCTTTACCATTTTCTCTAAATGATTTTGATGCTTGATGACCATCACAATCTTACGGACTAACTAGTTTACGTAGTTGATTGATTCACAGGTGAATAAGTCTATCCATCTCAATTCTAAGTCGATTTGGAGAAATCACCTATGCACGGACCGCCTGGGCCCTTTCGGTGGACCATGCATGACACCTCGATTCATCTTGGGCAGGAACTATGTTGAAAACCACATTCCTACTATAGAATGTCCGAAGGAGAGAAGAACACCGTCCGAGACCAAGCTCGGACCGTCCGGCCCTCAGACGCAGACCATCCGCCATTGAAAACCAGAAAAACTCGAAGGTGCCGGATTTGGTAAAATTAATTTTTAGCGTCCTCGTGGACCGTCCAAGGTGCATGACCGGACCGTCCATTACTGCTTTATTTGACATCTGACAACACATTTAATGCAATTATAGCGTTGATATAGCCATTACTGCTGACCGTTGTGATTTTAGCCGTTGATGTGCTAGGCGGACCGTCCGACCCAGGGACGCGGACCATCCGTGTGTAGCAGGAAATTGGCAACGACTATATGGTGGTTGAGGGCTATAAATACAAACTCAACCACCTCCATTGAAGACATCCAGGCATTCCATTCATCCACATTCAATATAAGAGCAAGTATATCACTCCAAGACACATTTAAAGCTCACAAGCTCCTCCAAGTGCCATAATTGTGACTAGCGATCATTAGTGATTAGTGCATTGGAAAGTCTAGAGAGAGTGTGATCTTGTGTTTCTTTTGTTGCTCTTGTTGCTTGGCTTTGTTGATCGTGCTTTCTTCATCTCTTTCTAAACTCTCTAGTTCCTTGTAAAGCTAGCAAAAGATGCCTAATTGTGTGGTGATCCTTGCGGGGTCTGAGTGATCTTTGAGATTAATAAGAAGCACTCAACCGGTCTAAGTGAGACCTACGTGGTCTCCTCAACGGGGAGTAGGTTTTTTGGAACCGAATCTCGGGAAACAAATTGTTCCTGTCTTTATGTTAATCTTGTAAGTTATTTTACTTGCAATCATTTTGAGTTGGCTCCCAAAATTATCCACATTGATTGAGAAACTCATGGCAAGAAGAACTATCTTCTGCACTCTGATTTTACTATTACTCGTTCTAACGCTAACCTCTGGTGAAATTCGTGTTCAAAGTTTGTAATTTTCAGGTTTCTCATATCCCCCTCTAGACGACTTTCAAAGTGTCCCACATCTTTTGCTCATTCTGGCAGGTGAACCACTGTTCCTCGATGAAGAGAAGCTTACCACCGATGGTGACTGGATCAGCAGATGGTGACTGGTCACGGACATCGATAGTCTTGAGACAACCCATCACCTCCTTGATCGTCACCTCAAAGAGGCCCAACATCATCTCCATTGCCAAGGCCACATGCATGTATTTCTTAGGGATGACAAAGAGGAACTTCTCGATAACTCTCTATTTATCAATGTAATCATTGTTATACCACATCATCTGCTGCATCAGGCTAGAGAGACAAAGAGCGAAGTTGTTGACACCCTCTCTAGTTGGAATGCCAGAAGATTCCACTCATGACATTGCTTCTGTTGGGTGGCTCTATGGGCATGGTCGCTACCGATACGTGCCATGACAATGGTATCCCACACATCCTTGGCGATCTCCTACTCTCCTTGTCCACGAGGATGGACACCATCTCTGACGGGAAAGCAGCAAGAAGGCCCTCCCGTGCTCGTTGATCCTCATGAAAGTCATCATCATCGTATCGTATTGTGAATCCCATATTTGTTGGGCCTACAACTTCACCTTTATCACAAGCTCTACTCGTTGTAATTGATATTGGTGAGCATGAGCCGCGTGTCACTATCAAATTTCTTGACAACGTTCTGGACAATGGGAGAGCCACGCTACCCATGATAGCTACAACAACACTCTAAGGAAGGAGAGGTGCATCGGTGCCTATAAGAACTCTGCATGGCGGTGCTCTAGGGAAGGAGAGACTCATCCGTGTCTAGGAGGGTTCCATGCACCTGTGTCCACTCGGCCATGGCGTCCTAGTCCTGCTTTCTCACGTTCGCGCACAAGGTAGCAACAACTGTCGCCTGGGCTGCAACCGTTACCTAGTGAGTTGTCTCGACAGTGTGCGTTGCGATGGCCTCTGCCACTGCAATCAAGGCTGATCCTATAGGGTGGGTAAGTGGGCAAGGATAGGGTGGGCACTTTTTTTACTATACATCGAAAACCGAACCGAACCAAAGTAAATTTTTGGTTTTTCGGTAGTTTGGTTCGGTTTCGGGTTTTGTATCTAAGAAGTTCGGTGTTCGGTATTGTAATCGGTTTTCACCATATACCGAGCCGAAATACAAAAAATAGAATACCAAACTTTATCAATTCTGAAATTCGATTATTTGATTATGTGAACTAAATGTGTGATGCAATTATATTGTTATTCACTTAATTGTATATGATGTATGATGTATTTCTAAATCTTTGTACCTATATAATTTTTAATTTTTAAAATTGGGTGTAATGTATCATGCAAACTTGTTGTATGTGTTGTCTTGAGTATAAGTTTGGTGTTTGGTTATTACCGAAAAATCAAAGTAAAAACCCATAATCGAATTTCTCGGATTTTTTATTTTCTAGAAAACAGTTGGTTGATGACTGGTTCCGAAGTTTTTTTAAAACCGAAAAACTGAACCAAAGCTTCAAAAACCAAATGGCCAAGTATCAAGTATACATACACTATATATTTGATGCTTAGAAACGAATCGACATCCTCGTGCCCTCGTTGGACGCTGCCCCAATCCCGCGTAGCCACATGAAGTGGTGTTCACCGCCATGGGTGCATTCACCGAGAGAATAAACCAATTCATAAATTTTAAAATTTTCTGATACTGCAACACATGGTTTGTGATTAGAGATGACAATGTGCTCTAAATTTTACACTATAAGATTTAAGGATCGGATTAGAATCGAGCCCTATTTCTATTCATTTTTAGGGCCCTGCAATTTTGTGAAGAAGGATTTAGATCGTGATCCATTACCACCCTTATTCTTTATCTCAGCTAGTTGCATTATACTGGCACATGTCACGACACCTCATTCGTGGAGCCGTTGTATGGGGTGGGGTGTCCTGATCCTAAGAATCAAAATTATCTCAAAGAAGTTGGAGCGTCGAAGCTCGAAGCCACTGCTCTAATATAGATTCAAGTCTAAATTTGTCTTTGCCTGTCAGAGGTAAAAAAGTATTGATATTTGGAAAGAAAAATAAAACGTCTCAAAAAAATGTTGAAAGGTTGGAACATAAATGTCGAAGGCAGATATTTAAAACTAAAAAAAAGAGCTGATGAGTAAAATTGATATTTTAGATAAAAGAAGTGAAATATTGGGCATTTCCGATGCTGAAAGAATTGAAAAGCTTGAGTTGGAGTGGAATATAAAAAAGATTATGGAAAAAGAAGGGTGCAAAAAAAGAAAACTGCGAGGGAGAAATTCATTAATGAGGGGGATGAGAATACTAAGTTCTTTCATCTTATTGCGAAAGGTCGGAAAAGACGTGTTAAAATTCCATTTTTGATTCATGAGGGTGCCTCTGTGAATGATTCTGTAGGGATCAATAAGATTGCGTCTTCATATTATAAAGATCTTTTTGGCCCTTCTGTCTACTCTAGTATTAATGTTTCAAATCTCAAAATGAATCAGTTGTCTAACACAAACAGATCGCTTTTAATTGCTCCTTTTAGCATCAATGAAATTTAAAAAGTGGTATTTGAGATGAAGCATAATAGTGTTCCTGGTCCGGATGGTTTTCCTGCTGAATTCTTTCAAAAATTTTGGGAGCTTATCCACATGGACATTTGGAACTTATTCAAAGACTTCTATGATGGAAATCTGGATATTGAGAGATTGAATTATGTGATGGTTACTCTCTTACCAAAAGTGGATTATGCGGTTGATATGAAGAACTTTAGACCTATTTGTCTTCTGAATGTTTGTTATAAAATTATTACCAAAGTTCTGAATAACAGGCCAGCTAGTTGTATCACAAAGGTGATTAGTGACTCTCAGTATGGCTTTATTAAGGGCAGATACATAATGGACAGGGTCGTCTCGCTCAATGAAATTCTTCATGAGGTTAAGAGGAAAAAACAAAGTGGTGTGGTCCTTAAGATTGATTTGAAAAGGCTTATGACAAAGTGAATTGGCATTTTCTTTATGTCATGATGGATAAAAAAGGTGTTGGGAGTACTTGGTGTGACTGGGTGATGAGAACAGTGCGAGCTGGTAAAGTAGCCATAAAAACAAATGATATGTTGGGTCCGTACTTCACTACGCATAAAGGGGTGAGACAAGGGGATCCTTTTCTCCCATCTTGTTTAATTTGGTTGCTGATGGCTTGGCGTGTATGATCCGCAAAGCTCAAGACAAGGGTTTGATTGAAGGCCTTATTCCTCATATCATCCAAAACGGATGTAGTTGTCTTCAATATGCTGATGATACTATTTTTCTTATTCAAGATTATTTAGAAGGAGCCAGAAACCTCAAATTCATTCTGTGTTTGTTTGAAATTATGTCTGGTTTAAAAATTACTTTTCATAAAAGTGAAATTTATTGTTTTGGAGAAGCCAAGGAAATTGAATACTTGTATGCAGATATTTTTACTTGTCCTATTGGTAATCTTCCTATGAAATATCTTGGTGTGCCAATTGATAAAAAGAAGATAAATAAAAGTCTCTGGGTTCCCATGGTAGAAAAATTGGAAAAAAAGGCTTGCTGGGTGGCAGGGTAGATTTTTAAGTCTGGGTGGTAGACTGACTCTACTAAATAGCTGCCTTTCCAATGTTCGGCTTTATATGCTTTCGATTTACCCTATTCCTAAATCTGTTATTAGAAAAGTAGATATTTTCAGGAGACGTCTTTTATGGCAAGGTGGGCATCAGTCAAAAAAAATTCATCTGGTTGATTGGGCTTCTGTGTGTTCTCCTAAAAATCAGAGAGGTTTAGGGGTTTTGAACCTTGAATTTATGAATGATGTCTTACTGACTAAATGGCTTTGGAATATTGCAAATTCAAAGGGTTTATGACAAGAAATCATTACAAGTAAATACATTAAGGGAAAACCCCTTATTATTTCTGTCAATCAAAAACAAGGGGATTCTCATTTTTGGAAGAAGATTTTGAGTTTGAGAGATAACTTTTATAAATACTGTGAAACTCTGGTGGAAAATGGATTGAACACTAGCTTTTGGAAGAGTAACTGGATAGGTAATCTGCCCTTGGCTATCCAATTTCCTACCTTATTTGATTTGGCTTATGACAAAGATATTTCTGTTAATAAGGTCTGAAAGTCGCCTAGAGGGGGGTGAATAGGGCGAAACTGAAATTCTCAAAAATAATCACAACTACAAGTCGGGTTAGCATTACAAATATAATCGAGTCAGCGAGAGAGGGTGCAAAACAAATCGCAAGCGAATAAGGAGTGAGACACGTGGATTTGTTTTACCGAGGTTCGGTTCTTGCAAACCTGCTCCCAGTTGAGGTGGTCACAAAGACCGGGTCTCTTTCAACCCTTTCCTCTCTCAAACGGTCCCTCGGACCGAGTGAGCTTTTCTTCTCAATCACTTGGAACACAAAGTTCCCACAAGGACCACCACAAGATTGGTGTCTCTTGCCTCAATTACAAGTAAGTTTGATCGCAAGAAAGAATCAAAGAAAGAAGAAAGCAATCCAAGCGCAAGAGCTCGAAAGAACACAAGCAAATCTCTCTCACTAATCACTAGGGCGTTTGTGTGGAGTTTGGAGAGGATTTGATCACTTGGGTGTGTCTAGAATTGAATGCTAGAGCTCTTGTAAGTAGTTGAAGTGGGAAAAACTTGGATGACTTGAATGTGGGGTGGTTGGGGGTATTTATAGCCCCAACCACCAAACTAGCCGTTTGGTGGTGGCTGACTGTCGTATGGTGCACCGGACAGTCCGGTGCACACCGGACATGTCCGGTGCGCCAGCCACGACACCAGGTCGTTGGGATTCGACCGTTGGAGCTTCTGACTTCTGGGCCCGCCTGGCTGTCCGGTGTACACCGGACAAGTACTGTAGATTGTCCGGTGCACCGTCTCGTGCGTATCTGACTTATGCGCGCTTCTGGCGCGCATTAAATGCGCCTGCAGGTGACCGTTGGCGCGAAGTAGCCGTTGCTCTGCTGGTTCACCGGACAGTCCGGTGTAACCGGACATGTCCGGTGAATTATAGCGGAGCAAATCCCCGAAGCTGGCGAGTTCCAGAGCCGCTCTTCCCTGGGGCACCGAACACTGTCCGGTGTACACCGGACAGTCCGGTGAATTATAGTGGAGCGCCTCTGGATTTTCCCGAAGGTGAAGAGTTTGGCTTTGAGTCCTCTGGTGCACCGGACACTGTCCGGTGGTGCACCGGACACTGTCCGGTGCGCCAGACCAGAGGTGCCTTCGGTTATCCCTTGCTCTCTTTGTTGAACCCCATACTTGGTCTTTTTATTGGCTAAGTGTAAACCTTTGGCACCTGTATAACTTATACACTAGAGCAAACTAGTTAGTCCAATTTATTTGTGTTGGGCAATTCAACCACCAAAATCATTTAGGAAATAGGTGTAAGCCTAATTCCCTTTCAATCTCCCCCTTTTTGGTGATTGATGCCAACACAAACCAAAGCAAATATGGAAGTGCAAAGGTTGCTTGGAATTGAGCCAATATCAATACTTATAAGGTATGCATGGATTGTTTCTTCATTTTTAACATTTTGGACCACGCTTGCACCATATGTTTTGTTTTTGCAAATTCTTTTGTAAATCCTTTTCAAAGTCCTTTTGCAAATAGTCAAAGGTAAATGAATGAGATTTCGAGAAGCATTTTCAAGATTTGAAATTCTCCCCCTGTTTCAAATGCTTTTCCTTTGACTTAAACAAAACTCCCCCTAAATGAAATCCTCCTCTTAGTGTTCAAGAGGGTTTTGATATATCAATTTTGAAATACTACTTTTCTCCCCTTTTGAACACAATAAGATACCAATTTTAAATTTATCAATTGAGAATCATACCAATTGAAAAACCCTTTTTTTAAAATTAGGTGGTGGTGCGGTCCTTTTGCTTTGGGCTAATACTTTCTCCCCCTTTGGCATGAATCGCCAAAAACGGAGTCATTAGAGCCCTTAGAATTACTTTCTCCCCTTTTGGTCATAAATAAATGAGTGAAGATTATACCAAAGAACGGAGTCCTTATCTCCCCAAAGATGGAGAGTTGCTCGGAGCGCCGGCGAAGGATGAGTTACGGAGTGGAAGCCTTTGTCTTCGCCGAAGACTCCAATTCCCTTTTAATATACCTATGACTTGGTTTGAAATAGACTTGAAAACACATTAGTCATAGCATATGAAAGAAACATGATCAAAGGTATATAAAGGAGCTATGTGTGCAAATCAACAAAAGAAGTTCCTAGAATCAAGAATATTTAGCTCATGCCTAAGTTTGTTAAAAGTTTGTTCATCAAGAGGCTTGGTAAAGATATCGGCTAATTGATCTTTAGTGTTAATGTATGAAATCTCGATATCTCCCTTTTGTTGGTGATCCCTTAAAAAGTGATACCGAATGACTATGTGTTTAGTGCGGCTATGCTCAACGGGATTATCCGCCATGCGGATTGCACTCTCATTATCATATAGAAGAGGAACTTTGGTTAATTTGTAACTGTAGTCCTGTCGGGGACCATAATTAGGGGTACCCTCAAGACGCCTAAATTCTCAGCTGGTAACCCCCATCAGCATAAAGCTGCAAAGGCCTGATGGGTACGATTAGGTCAGGGATCAGTCCACACGAGTGACTCGATCACGCTTCACCCGAGCCTAGCCTCGGCCAAGGGCAGCCGACCTCGAGAGACTTCCGTCTCGCCCGAGGCCCCCCATTTTACGGCGGACACATCACCGGCTCGCCCGAGGCCTTGGCTTCGCTCAGAAGCAACCCTGACTAAATCGCCACACCAACTGACCAAGTTGCAGGAGCATTTAACGCAAAGGTGGCCTAACACCTTTATCCTGACACGCGCCCCCCCGGCAGAGCCGAAGTGACCGCCGTCACTCCACCGCTCCACTGACCGGTCTGACAGATGGACAGCGCCGCCTGCGCCACTCCGACTGCGGTGCCACTCGACAGAGTGAGTCTGACAGGCAGCCAGGCCTTGCCAAAGGCGCCACGGTGAACTCCGCTCCGCCCGACCCCAGGGCTCGGACTCGGGCTAAGACCCGGAAGACGGCGAACTCCGCTCCGCCCGACCCCAGGGCTCGGACTCGGGCTAAGACCCGGAAGACGACGAACTCCGCTCCGCCCGACCCCAGGGCTTGGACTCGGGATAAGACCCGGAAGACGGCGAACTCCGCTCCGCCCGACCCCAGGGCTCGGACTCGGGCTAAGACCCGGAAGACGGCGAACTCCGCTCCGCCCGACCCCAGGGCTCGGACTCGGGCTAAGACCCGGAAGACGGCGAACTCCGCTCCGCCCGACCCAGGGCTCGGACTCGGGCTCGGCCCCGGAAGACGACGAACTCCGCCTCGCCCGACCCCTGGGCTCGGACTCCGCCCCGGCCTCTGCCGAACGACTTCCGCCTCGCCCGACCCAGGGGCTCGGACTCGGCCTCGGCAACAGAGGACAGACTCAACCTCGGCTTCGGAGGAGCCCCCACGTCACCCCGCCTAGGGCACAGACCCGCCACGTCAACAGGAAGCGCCATCATCATCCTACCCCGAATCGACTCGGGACACAGAGGACAAGACCGGCGTCCCATCCGACCAGCTCCGCCGGATGGGCAATGATGGCGCTCCACAAGCTCTATGACGACGGCGGCCCCCAGCTCTCTTACGGAAGCAGGGCGACGTCAGCAAGGACTCGACCGCTCCAACAGCTGTCCCTCCGCCCGGCTCCGTCGCACCTCCGACAGCCACGACATCACGCCAGCAAGGTGCCAAGACCTCTCCGGCTGCCACATTGGCATGTACCTAGGGCGCTAGCTCTCTCTCCGCTAGACACGTAGCACTCTGCTACACCCCTCATTGTACACCTGGATCCTCTCCTTGCGACTATAAAAGGGAGGACCAGGGCCTTCTTAGAGAAGGTTGGCCGCGCGGGACCGAGGACGGGACAGGCGCTCTCTTGGGGTTGCTCGCTTCCCTCACCCGCGTGGACGCTTGTAACCCCCCTACTGCAAGCGCACCCGACCTGGGCGCGGGACGAACACGAAGGCCGCGGGACTTCCACCTCTCTCACGCTCGGCTCCGGCCACCTCGCCTCTCCCCCCTTCGCGCTCGCCCACGCGCTCGACCCATCTGGGCTGGGGCACGCAGCACACTCACTCGTCGGCTTTGGGACCCCCCTGTCTCGAAACGCCGACAGTTGGCGCGCCAGGTAGGGGCATGCTGCGTGCTGACGAACAGCTCCCCGTCAAGCTCCAGATGGGCAGTCTCCAGCAACCTCTCCGGCCCGGGACGGTGCTCCGTTTCAGGACTCTTGAGTTCGTATCCTTCGACGGCAGCTACGACATGATACTTCTTCCACCGCCGCGCGACGACGACAATGGCGGCCGACAACCCGCCCGCCGGCGGCGGAATCGACGACATCTTCCCCGCGTGGTGGAAGAGCAACGTTCGAGCTCGCTCCGTTCTCTCCCCCGCCAACGGAGGAGGAGGCGGGGCCATCAAGACCAAGCGGGAGGCCGCGCTTCGTTGACCGTCGAGCGAATCGACGCCCCCGACGCCCCGACGGAAGGCACGCAGGACGTCGACCTCGCGTTCAAGACGAAGGCAAGCGCCGTCCCCCCGCGACACACTGACCCCGAGCAAGAAGACGACGCCGGCGCGCTCGCGGAAAGCCTGCAGGACGTCGCCCTCGTACCTGAGACGACGGTGCAACCAGTCCCCGATGTGACTACGTCGCTCCTCGTCGACCAAAAGGTACCGACTAACTCCCATCTTGCGTCATTTCGACTCGGCCTCAACCCGCCAAACGACCTCGCTTTGGCGGGTGCTCTCATTGAGGCGAGTGCAACCCCACTGGGGTTTCGTATGCGGTCGCCTTGGGACCGGCTGACGGACGTCTCGACCTACGGGCCCTCTGGGTCCGAGGAAGATGACGATCCCAGCATCTGTTGGGATTTCTCCGGACTTGGTAGCCCCAGTTCCATGCGGGACTTCATGACCGCATGTGACTACTGCCTATCCGACTGTTCTGACGGAAGCCGCAGCCTTGGCGACGAGAGCTGCGGCCCAAGCCGCGAATGTTTCCACATCGAGCTAGGGGATCCCTCCGAAGGCAACCATCTCGGCATGCCGGAGGACGGTGATCTTCCTAGGCCGGTGCCTCGCGCCGACATCCCACGGGAGCTAGCTGTGGTCCCCGCTCCGGCGGGGGGTTACGACCCACAACTCGAGCAAGTCCGCGAGGCGCAGGCCAGGCTCAACGAGGGAATAGGAGCGCTTGAGCCGATCCGTCGGGACGTCGGGCAGGTGTGGGCGGGCCAACCCTTGGCCGGAGAAATACGTCACCTGCCCCAAGGTCTCCAGCACCGCGTCGCCAACGATGTCAGGGTCAGGCCGCCGCCCGCATCCAGCGGGGTTGGTCAGGACCTGGCAGCCGCAGCGATGCTCCTCCGCACGATGCCGGAGCCATCAACCACCGAGGGTCGGCGAATTCAGGGAGAGCTCAAGAATCTCCTGGAAGGCGCTGCGGCCCGACGGGCCGAGAGCACTGCCTCCCGAAGGCAAGGATATCCCTCGGAACCTCATGCCGCGACTTCCCGATTAATGCGGGAGGCCTCGGTCTACACCGGGCGCACGCGCAACACCGCGCCTGCGGCCCCGGGCCACCTCGGCAACGAGCACCATCGACACAACCGTCGGGCCCACCTCGACGAAAGGGTGCGCCGAGGCTACCACCCCAGGCGTGGGGGGCGCTATGACAGCGGGGAGGATCGGAGTCCCTCGCCCGAACCACCCGGTCCGCAGGCCTTCAGTCGGGCCATCCGACGGGCGCCATTCCCGACCCGGTTCCGGCCCCCGACTACTATCACGAAGTACTCGGGGGAAACAAGACCGGAACTGTGGCTCGCGGACTACCGCCTCGCCTGCCAACTGGGTGGAACGGACGACGACAACCTCATCATCCGTGACCTCCCCCTGTTCCTCTCCGACACTGCTCGTGCCTGGTTGGAGCACCTGCCTCCGGGGCAGATCTCCAACTGGGACGACTTGGTCCAAGCCTTCGCTGGCAATTTCCAGGGCACATACGTGCGCCCCGGGAATTCCTGGGACCTTCGAAGCTGCCGGCAACAGCCGGGGGAGTCGCTCCGGGACTACATCCGGCGATTCTCGAAGCAGCGCACCGAGCTGCCCAACATCACCGACTCGGATGTCATCGGCGCGTTCCTCGCCGGCACCACTTGCCGCGACCTGGTGAGCAAGCTGGGTCGCAAGACCCCCACCAGGGCGAGCGAGCTGATGGACATCGCCACCAAGTTCGCCTCTGGCCAGGAGGCAGTTGAGGCTATCTTCCGAAAGGACAAGTAGCCCCAGGGCCGCCCATCGGAAGAGGCTCCCGAGGCGTCTGCTCCACGCGGCGCCAAGAAAAAAGGCAAGAAGAAGTCGCAATCGAAACGCGACGCCGCTGACGCGGACCTTGTCGCCGCCGCCGAGTACAAGAACCCTCGGAAGCCCCCCGGAGGTGCAAACCTCTTCGACAAGATGCTCAAGGAGCCGTGCCCCTACCATCAGGGGCCCGTCAAGCACACCCTCGAGGAGTGCGTTATGCTTCGGCGTCACTTCCACAGGGCCGGGCCACCCGCCGAGGGTGGCAGGGCCCGCGACGACGACAAGAATGAAGATCACCCAGCAGGAGAGTTCCCCGAGGTCCGCGACTACTTCATGATCTATGGAGGGCATGCGGCGAATGCCTCGGCTCGGCACCGCAAGCAAGAGCGCCGGGAGGTCTGCTCGGTGAAGGTGGCGGCGCCAGTCTACCTAGACTGGTCCGACAAGCCCATCACCTTCGACCAGGCCGACCACCCCGACCATGTGCCGAGCCCGGGGAAATACCCGCTCGTCGTCGACCAAGTTGTCGGCAACGTCAGGCTCACCAAAGTCCTGATGGATGGGGCAGCTGCCTCAACATCATCTACGCCGAGACCCTCAAGCTCCTGCGCGTCGATCTGTCCTCCGTCCGAGCAGGCGCTGCGCCCTTCCACGGGATCATCCCTGGGAAGCGCGTCCAGCCCCTCGGGCGACTCGACCTCCCCGTCTGCTTCGGGACGCCCTCCAACTTCCGAAGGGAGACCCTGACGTTCGAGGTGGTCGGGTTCCGAGGAACCTACCACGCCGTACTAGGGAGGCCATGCTACGCGAAGTTCATGGCCGTCCCCAACTACACCTACCTGAAGCTCAAGATGCCGGGCCCCAACGGGGTCATCACCGTCGGCCCCACGTACAAACACGCGTTCGAATGCGACGTGGAGTGCGTGGAGTACGCCGAGGCCCTCGCCGAGTCCGAGGCCCTCATCGCCGACCTGGAGAACCTCTCCAAGGAGGTGCCAGACGTGAAGCGCCATGCCGGTAACTTCGAGCCAGCAGAGACGGTTAAGGCCGTCCCTCTCGACCCCAGTGGCGACACCACCAAGCAGGTCCGGATCGGTTCCGGGCTCGACCCCAAATAGGAAGCAGTGCTCGTCGACTTTCTCCGCGCAAACGCCGACGTCTTTGCGTGGAGTCCCTCGGACATGCCCGGCATACCGAGGGATGTCGCCGAGCACTCGCTGGATATTCGGGTCGGAGCCCGACCCGTCAGGCAGCCTCTGCGCCGATTCGACGAGGAGAAGCGCAGAGTGATTGGCGAAGAGATCCACAAGCTAATGGCAGCAGGGTTCATCAAAGAGGTATTCCATCCCGAATGGCTTGCCAACCCTGTGCTTGTGAGGAAGAAAGGGGGGAAATGGCGGATGTGTGTAGACTACACTGGTCTCAACAAAGCATGTCCGAAGGTTCCCTACCCTCTGCCTCGCATCGACCAAATCGTGGATTCCACCGCTGGGTGCGAAACCCTGTCCTTCCTCGATGCCTACTCAGGGTATCACCAGATCCGGATGAAAGAGTCCGACCAGCTCGCGACTTCTTTCATCACACCGTTCGGCATGTACTGCTATGTCACCATGCCGTTCGGTTTGAGGAATGCGGGCGCGACGTACCAGCGGTGCATGAACCATGTGTTCGGCGAACACATCGGTCGCACAGTCGAGGCCTACGTCGATGACATCGTAGTCAAGACAAGGAAGGCATCCGACCTCCTCTCCGACCTTGAAGTGACATTCCGATGTCTCAAGGCGAAAGGAGTCAAGCTCAATCCTGAGAAGTGTGTCTTCGGGGTGCCCCGAGGCATGCTCCTAGGGTTCATCGTCTCCGAACGAGGCATTGAAGCCAACCCGGAGAAGATCGCGGCCATCACCAGCATGGGACCCATCAAGGACTTAAAAGGTGTACAGAGGGTCATGGGATGCCTCGCGGCCCTGAGCCGCTTCATCTCACGCCTCGGCGAAAGAGGTCTGCCTCTGTACCGCCTCTTGAGGAAGGCCGAGTGTTTCGCTTGGACCCCCGAGGCCGAGGAGGCCCTCGGCAACCTGAAGGCGCTTCTTACGAAGGCACCTGTCTTGGTACCCCCGGCAGATGGAGAAGCCCTCTTGGTCTACGTCGCCGCGACCACTCAGGTGGTTAGCGCCGCGATTGTGGTCGAGAGGCAAGAAGAAGGGCATGCATTGCCCGTTCAGAGGCCGGTCTACTTCGTCAGCGAAGTACTGTCCGAGACCAAGATCCGCTACCCACAAGTTCAGAAGTTGCTGTATGCTGTGATCCTGACAAGGCGGAAGCTGCGACATTACTTCGAGTCTCATCCGGTAACTGTGGTGTCATCCTTCCCCCTAGGGGAGATCATCCAGTGCCGAGAGGCCTCGGGCAGGATCGCAAAGTGGGCAGTGGAAATCATGGGCGAAACGATCTCGTTCGCCCCTCGGAAAGCCATCAAGTCCCAGGAGTTGGCGGACTTCGTGGCCGAATGGGTCGACACCCAGTTGCCGACGGCTCCGATCCAACCGGAGCTCTGGACCATGTTTTTCGACGGGTCGCTGATGAAGACAGGAGCCGGCGTGGGCCTGCTCTTCATCTCGCCCCTCGGAAAGCACTTGCGCTACGTGCTGCGCCTCCATTTCCCGGCGTCCAACAATGTGGCCGAGTACGAAGCTCTGGTCAACGGGTTGCGGATCGCCATCGAGCTAGGGGTCAGACGCCTCGACGCCCGCGGTGATTCGCATCTCGTCATCGACCAAGTCATGAAGAACTCCCACTGCCGCGACCCGAAGATGGAGGCCTACTGCGACGAGGTTCGGCGCCTGGAAGACAAGTTCTTCGGGCTCGAGCTCAACCACATCGCTCGGCGCTACAACGAAACCGCAGACGAGCTGGCTAAAATAGCCTCGGGGCGAACGACGGTCCCCCCGGACGTCTTCTCCCGGGATCTGCATCAACCCTCTGTCAAGATCGACGACGCGCCCGAGCCCGAGGTACCCTCAGCTCAGCCCGAGATACCCTCGGCACATCCCGAGGTACCCTCGGTTCAGCCCGAGGTACCCTCGGCACATCCTGAGGTACCCTCGGTTCAGCCCGAGGTACCCTCGGCACGGCCCGAGGTACCCTCGGCCCCCAAGGGCAAGGCACTGGGCGTCGAGGAAGAGCAGAACGGGGCCACGCCAGATCGAGATTGGCAGGCCCCGTACCTGCGATATCTCCGTCGAGGAGAGCTACCCCCCGACCAAGTCGAGGCTCGGCGGGTAGCGCGACGCGCCAAGTCGTTCGTCCTGCTGGGCGATGAAGAGGAGCTCTACCATCGCAGCCCCTCGGGCATCCTCCAGCGATGCATCTCCATCGCCGAAGGTCGGGAACTGCTGCAAGAAATACACTCGGGGGCTTGCGGCCATCACGCAGCACCCCGAGCCCTTGTCGGGAATGCCTTCCGACAAGGCTTCTACTGGCCAACGGCGGTGACTGACGCCACTAGAATTGTCCGCACCTGCGAAGGGTGCCAATTCTATGCGAAGCGAACCCACCTGCCCGCTCAGGCTCTGCAGACGATACCCATCACCTGGCCCTTCGCTGTATGGGGTCTGGACCTCGTCGGTCCCTTGCAAAAGGCGCCCGGGGGCTACACGCACCTGCTGGTCGCCATCGACAAATTCTCCAAGTGGATCGAGGTCCGACCTCTGAACAGCATCGGGTCCGAGCAGGCGGTGGCGTTCTTCACCAACATCATCCATCGCTTCGGAGTCCCGAACTCCATTATCACCGACAACGGAACCCAGTTCACCGGCAAAAAATTCTTGGATTTTTGCGAGGATCACCATATCCGGGTGGACTGGGCAGCCGTGGCTCATCCCATGTCGAATGGGCAGGTAGAGCGTGCCAATGGCATGATTCTACAGGGGCTCAAGCCTCGGATCTACAACGACCTCAACAAAGTCGGCAAGCGGTGGATGAAGGAACTCCCCTCGGTGGTCTGGAGCCTAAGGACGACGCCGAGTCGTGCCACGGGTTTCACACCATTCTTCCTGGTCTACGGGGCTGAAGCTATCTTGCCCACTGACCTGGAATACGGCTCCCCGAGGACGAGGGCCTACACCGATCAAGGCAACCAAGCTAGCCGAGAAGAATCGCTGGACCAGCTGGAGGAGGCTCGGGACAGGGCCTTACTACACTCGGCGCGGTACCAGCAGTCCCTGCGACGCTACCACGCCCGAGGGGTCCGGTTCCGAGACCTCCAGGTGGGCGATCTGGTGCTTCGGCTACGACAAGACGCCCGAGGGAGGCACAAGCTCACGCCCCCCTGGGAAGGGTCATTCGTCATCGCCAAAGTTCTGAAGCCCGGAACATACAAGCTGGCCAACAATCAAGGCGAGATCTACGGCAACGCTTGGAACATCAAACAGCTACGTCGCTTCTACCCTTAAGATGTTTCCAAGTTGTTCATATACCTCGCACCTACGCAAAGTTTAGTCGTCAAGGAAGGGTCGGCCTAGCCTCGGCAAAGCCCGACCCTCCCTCGGGGGCTAAAAGGGGGGAGACCCCCTCTGCGTCGAATTTCTCCTCGAAAAGGGATCTCTTTTTAGCAGGATGACTTTCGTGCTTCTTGACTACTTCGGAAAGCGGATCCTGGAAACGACGGAGTACACGTAAGCAGCCAAGGCTGACCGAGCCGAGGGACTCCTACGCCTCCGGGATACGGATACCTCACTCATCACCTTCTGCGATAAGTAACTCGCGCTCGGATAAAGCGACTCCGTGGACCAAACAAGTCCTCACGTTCGGAAGTTCTCCTGCCGAAGCAGTCCGTCAAGCTTTCTCGACTGAGTCGGGGACAGGGCCTCATGGACGGGTGAAAGTATGCGTAAGCGGCAAGGCCGACCGAGCCGAGGGATTCCTACGCCTCCGGGATACGGATACCTCACTCGTCCCTTCCGCGAGAAGCAACTCTCGCTCACACAAAACATCCCTGTTACCGACAAAGTCCAGATGCTCGAAACAAGAGGAAAAAAGACGCAGCTTCGCGAGCACGGCGAGGGTGTGTTTTCTGGCCTCGGCGGCCGCAGAAGGCACACGCTACAAGACGATCTGATCCTGCAGGCTCGGGTCTTCACGCTGAAGGGAGCCGTAGCACCCTCGGCATCGACAACGGCTTCAGCAAAGTCCGACCCGGCCTCGGACGGCGACGCGGTCCAGGGAATCCTCCAGGAATCCGGCCCGAGCAGGCGGCTCGGCCGGGTACCCCTGGGGCCTCGGCCAACCGGCCTCCAAGGGCGCCAGCCCGACCCGAGGGCTCGACTGATCAACTTTGGTGTCGGCTCCGCTGACGGACAACACGGCTAGGCTCTGGCCGACCAGGCAGGTTCCCATTCTCGAGCCAACTCTGCCTCTGTCCATACTGATATCGCTACCCCTGGCCTCGGCTCATCGAAGGGCGGCCGAGGGGTCTCTTTAACTAAGCTAGAGGAGCCCCAGACAACAAGGCCGATCGGGCCGAGGGATTCCTACGCCTCCGGGACACGGATACCTCACTCGTCACCTTGACACGGGGCGACTCATGCTTGGTGAAGCGGTTCAGATAATCAACAGGCGAGACTTAGTGCTCGAAAATGAGGAAAAAACACGGCTCCGTGCCGAAATTACATACATGTTCAGGCCCCGACAGCCGCAATGAACAAACCCACCGGCATTCGAAATGCCGTTACAAACGGAACTCCGGTTCCGTCCCCGTGGGTACGAGCGACCTCGGGCCTGCGAGGTGGCGAACGCCGGGAGGCTCGCCAGCGACCTCTGCAGCAGCAGCCATGGCCCCGGGAGAACGCGGCCACCGGAAGGCTCTCGTTCGTGGTCCCGCTCAAAGGACACGAACAAGCCATCAAAGCCAAAGAGCGGGCCGCTCCAAAGCGCTCCGGTAGATCTTCGCTGCCGTCCTCGCCGCGAGTGCGAGGAGGAAGACGGAATGTTGCATCCTAGCTGGACAGCAACAGTTCGCCTTCCCCGGCATGACTGGAGGACGGCTCCGTCGTAGCGCGGGAGGGCGATTGCCACCACCAGAAGCTGGAAGCGGAGGTGGTTCGCCGACCCGCACACGAGGTAGAGCCCCGGCTCGCCTCGACCCCCGCCCCAGCGAGGATGACGAACACACCCGATGCTGAGGGCGGGATCACAGCCTGGTTTGCCTCTCCCCATCCAGGAGCTGGAGGTCACCGTCTTGGGTGACCACCGGCGGGAGAAAGCAACCAGGCTGCGTGATGAAAATCCTTGAAGCCGAACGATGGCTGAAAGGTACCAACTCCCATGGAGTTGCGTTCCTCCAACGAGGAGGCGGAAAGGCGGCGGATACCCCTCATCCGGGGGCTTGGAAGATGAAAAGACACGACACATAAGGGAGGAAGAAGACATGGTTGCCTTTTGAAAGGAGTCTCCCTCCTTTTAAAGGCAACTCTCCCTACATGCGCCCCCGGACGCCGCGGGCTGAGTCTTCTCCAATACACTCCAAGGCCCTCCCCTGCGACTCGGGGGCTGGGTCCCGCATGTCATGCAAACCAGCTCAGGGCGGAAGAAGCCAAACCGCCGCGCGTGGTGCGCACGACCGTCCAGCGGTTACAAGTGACCCCCCACTTTTGCCCAGACCAACGGGCGGAAGGGGCGGGCAGCCATGCAGGCGGCATGCAACCACGCCAGGTGGGCGCGCTTCTCTGACTTCTGACACGCCAGCTTGGGAGCCCAGGCCCACGCGTCAAGCAACCGGTGCACCAGTTGCTGCATGCAAGCAATCGCACCGCCACTTGTGCCACCATCGCGCCTCTTCGGTTGCGGAGTCTATGCCGCGACTCGAGGCGACCAGACAGCGCCAGCCCGGTGTGTTGGCCAAAGCGACCGAAAGTGGGCCGGCAGTAATGGCGATGGCAGGCGGGCGGGCGCAGCAGTCACGTCGTCGGCCAGGCTCACGTCTCATCCTGGGACAGCAAGGGAGCCTCCTCCCACGGCGTGAAGACGGCGCACCCGTGACCCGTTCCTCGAACGGATCGCGCACGCGTAACGGCCACCCCGCCAACCACTCGCCCCGTCGCATTAACTCCGCGGCGGGACACGCGGCGCCTCTGGCGGGAGAAGCGCGCGACGCTTCGCCTTCGCCGTAATAACCACGTCAAAAAGAGGTACGCCACGTCGTTCGATTTCGTATCCTTTTCCTTTTTCCTCTTTCTCTATCTCTTGCAACAGGGACCGGGAAAGGGGGATACCCCGAGAAGGATCCTTCTCCGTGAAGGAACCGGGCTCCGAGCCCCCCTACTGATCAGGGGTTCGAAGACTGGCCCCCCAAAGGGTTCAACAGTCGCCTCAGATCGCGTGGGCCCGACACCCACTACTGGTCAGGGGTTCGAAGGCCAGCCCCCCGAAGGGTTCCATGGCCGCCTCAGGCTACTCGGGCTCCGCGCCCATTACTGATCAGGGGTTCGAAGGCTGGCCCCCGAAGGGTTCACAGTCGCCTCAGACACCGAGCGAGGGATGACCAGGGGTACGTTCGATACATAACCAAGGCTCGGGTCGCGCTCCCGAGGTACCCTAGGACATTTCTGAGACCCGCGGGAACGATCTTGTAACGGAATCCCATCGGAGGGAGGCATCGAGCCCTCGGACCCCGTCGCCAGGGGACCAGGTCCGGCCAATCACCCGCAGGTACTTTTGGGCGTGCCTTTGGGCCCCTAGCCGACCCCCAACGAACGGGGCACGGACGTCCACTCGGATTACCCGCTTGCAGCTCACCGGAGACACCATGTTCGGTGCCCATCGAGGGTAACATGGCGCACTCCCCCCCCTCCTCCTTGCGGAAAGGCGACGTAGGGGCGTATGCAAAAAGTCGAGTCTGTCCCTGATCGTCCTCTCGCCCTGTGCAGAGGCTCGGGGGCTGCTCTCGCAAAAACCGGCTCCGGCCAAACCGTTGACAGCGTCAACATACCAGCCCGAGAGCTTGGGCCCCGACCGTGCACCCGGGCTACGGCCAGTTCGCATGAGGGAACGACCAAACCAGCCGAAGCATTACGCGAGGCATTAAGACCTCGAAGAAGTGTAACCACTCCTCCGAGGCCTCGGGGGCTACACCCGGCGGGTGCGCTCGCGTGCACCCACCGGAACGAAACGCAACCGAGAAAGGCTGGTCCCCTTGCAAAAAAGTGCGACGAAAGCCTCCAAGCGAGTGCTAACACTCCCTTCGAGGCTCGGGGGCTACTGTCGGGGACCATAATTAGGGGTACCCTCAAGACGCCTAAATTCTCAGCTGGTAACCCCCATCAGCATAAAGCTGCAAAGGCCTGATGGGTACGATTAGGTCAGGGATCAGTCCACACGAGTGACTCGATCACGCTTCACCCGAGCCTAGCCTCGGCCAAGGGCAGCCGACCTCGAGAGACTTCCGTCTCGCCCGAGGCCCCCCATTTTACGGCGGACACATCACCGGCTCGCCCGAGGCCTTGGCTTCGCTCAGAAGCAACCCTGACTAAATCGCCACACCGACTGACCAAGTTGCAGGAGCATTTAACGCAAAGGTGGCCTAACACCTTTATCCTGACACACGCCCCCCCGGCAGAGCCGAAGTGACCGCCGTCACTCCACCGCTCCACTGACCGGTCTGACAGAAGGACAGCGCCGCCTGCGCCACTCCGACTGCGGTGCCACTCGACAGAGTGAGTCTGACAGGCAGCCAGGCCTTGCCAAAGGCGCCACGGTGAACTCCGCTCCGCCCGACCCCAGGGCTCGGACTCGGGCTAAGACCCGGAAGACGGCGAACTCCGCTCCGCCCGACCCCAGGGCTCGGACTCGGGCTAAGACCCGGAAGACGGCGAACTCCGCTCCGCCCGACCCCAGGGCTCGGACTCGGGCTAAGACCCGGAAGACGGCGAACTCCGCTCCGCCCGACCCCAGGGCTCGGACTCGGGCTAAGACCCGGAAGACGGCGAACTCCGCTCCGCCCGACCCCAGGGCTCGGACTCAGGCTAAGACCCGGAAGACGGCGAACTCCGCTCCGCCCGACCCAGGGCTTGGACTCGGGCTCGGCCCCGGAAGACGACGAACTCCGCCTCGCCCGAACCCTAGGCTCGGACTCCGCCCCGGCCTCTGCCGAACGACTTCCGCCTCGCCCGACCCAGGGGCTCGGACTCGGCCTCGGCAACAGAGGACAGACTCAACCTCGGCTTCGGAGGAGCCCCCACGTCACCCCGCCTAGGGCACAGACCCGCCACGTCAACAGGAAGCGCCATCATCATCCTACCCCGAATCGACTCGGGACACAGAGGACAAGACCGGCGTCCCATCCGACCAGCTCCGCCGGATGGGCAATGATGGCGCTCCACAAGCTCTGTGACGACGGCGGCCCCCAGCTCTCTTACGGAAGCAGGGCGACGTCAGCAAGGACTCGACCGCTCCAACAGCTGTCCCTCCGCCCGGCTCCGTCGCACCTCCGACAGCCACGACATCACGCCAGCAAGGTGCCAAGACCTCTCCGGCTGCCACATTGGCATGTACCTAGGGCGCTAGCTCTCTCTCCGCTAGACACGTAGCACTCTGCTACACCCCTCATTGTACACCTGGATCCTCTCCTTGCGACTATAAAAGGGAGGACCAGGGCCTTCTTAGAGAAGGTTGGCCGCGCGGGACCGAGGACGGGACAGGCGCTCTCTTGGGGCCGCTCGCTTCCCTCACCCGCGTGGACGCTTGTAACCCCCCTACTTCAAGCGCACCCGACCTGGGCGCGGGACGAACATGAAGGCCGCGGGACTTCCACCTCTCTCACGCTCGGCTCCGGCCACCTCGCCTCTCCCCCCTTCGCGCTCGCCCACGCGCTCGACCCATCTGGGCTGGGGCACGCAGCACACTCACTCGTCGGCTTTGGGACCCCCCTGTCTCGAAACGCCGACAAGTCCCTAAGGGTTTGCCTCATCCAAAGTAGTTGCGCGCAACAATGGCCTGCGGCAATGTACTCGGCCTCGGCGGTAGAAAGAGCTACGGAATTTTGCTTCTTTGAAGCCCAAGACACCAAGGATCTTCCCAAGAACTGGCAAGTCCCCGATGTGCTCTTTCTATTGATTTTATACCCCGCCCAATCGGCATCCGAATAACCAATTAAATCAAAAGTGGATCCCCTAGGATACCAAAGCCCAAACTTAGGAGTATAAACTAAATATCTCAAGATTCGTTTTACGGCCGTAAGGTGAGCTTCCTTAGGGTCGGCTTGGAATCTTGCACACATGCATACGGAAAGCATAATATCCGGTCGAGATGCACATAAATATAGCAAAGAGTCTATCATCGACCGGTATACCTTTTGATCGACGGATTTACCTCCCTCATCGAGGTCGAGATGCCCATTGGTTCCCATGGGTGTCTTGATGGGTTTGGCATCCTTCATTCCAAACTTGCTCAGAATATCTTGAGTATACTTTGTTTGGCTTAGGAAAGTGCCCTCTTGGAGTTGCTTTACTTGAAATCCTAAGAAATACTTCAACTCCCCCATCATAGACATCTCGAACGTTTGTGTCATGATCCTACTAAATTCTTCACATGTAGACTCGTTAGTAGACCCAAATATAATATCATCAACATAAATTTGGCATACAAACAAGTCATTTTCAAGAGTTTTAGTGAAGAGTGTAGGATCGGCTTTTCCGACTTTGAATCCATTAGTGATAAGGAAATCTCTAAGGCATTCATACCATGCTCTTGGGGCTTGCTTGAGCCCATAAAGCGCCTTAGAGAGTTTATACACATGGTTAGGGTACTCACTATCTTCAAAGCCGGGAGGTTGCTCAACATAGACCTCTTCCTTGATTGGTCCATTGAGGAAGGCACTTTTCACGTCCATTTGGTAAAGCTTAAAGCCATGGTAAGTAGCATAGGCTAATAATATTCGAATTGACTCAAGCCTAGCTACGGGTGCATAGGTTTCACCGAAATCCAAACCTTCGACTTGGGAGTATCCCTTGGCCACAAGTCGAGCTTTGTTCCTTGTCACCACACCATGCTCATCTTGCTTGTTGTGGAAGACCCATTTGGTTCCTACAACATTTTGATTAGGACGTGGAACTAAATGCCATACCTCATTTCTAGTGAAGTTGTTGAGCTCCTCTAGCATCGCCACCACCCAATCCGAATCTTGAAGTGCTTCCTCTACCCTGTGTGGCTCAATAGAGGAAACAAAAGGTAATGCTCACAAAAATGTGCAACACGAGATCTAGTGGTTACCCCCTTATGAATGTCGCCGAGGATGGTGTTGACGGGGTGATCTCGTTGGATTGCTTGGTGGACTCTTGGGTGTGGCGGCCTTTGTTCTTCATCCTCCTTGTCTTGATCATTTGCATCTCCCCCTTGATCATTGTCGTCATCTTGAGGTGGCTCATTTGCTTGATCTTCTACTTCATCAACTTGAGCTTCATCCTCATTTTGAGTTGGTGGAGATGCTTGCGTGCAGGAGGATGGTTGATCTTGTGCATTTGGAGGCTCTTCGGATTCCTTACGACACACATCCCCAATGGACATGTTCCTTAGCGCGATGCATGGAGCCTCTTCAATACCTATCTCATCAAGATCAACTTGCTCTACTTGAGAGCCGTTAGTCTCATCAAACACAATGTCACAAGAAACTTCAACTTGTCCAGAGGACTTGTTAAAGACTCTATATGCCCTTGTGTTTGAATCATATCCTAGTAAAAAACCTTCTACAGTCTTAGGAGCAAATTTAGATTTTCTTCCTCTTTTAACAAGAATAAAGCATTTGCTACCAAAGACTCTAAAATATGAAATGTTGGGCTTTTTACCGGTAAGGAGTTCGTATGAGGTCTTCTTGAGGATTCGGTGTAGATATAGCCGGTTGATGGCGTAGCAGGCGGTGTTGACCGCCTCGGCCCAAAACCGATCTGAAGTCTTGTACTCATCAAGCATGGTTCTTGCCATGTCCAATAGAGTTCTATTCTTCCTCTCCACTACACCATTTTATTATGGGGTGTGGGGAGAAGAGAACTCATGCTTGATGCCCTCCTCCTCAAGGAAGCCTTCAATTTGTGAATTTTTGAACTCTGTCCCGTTGTCGCTTCTAATTTTCTTGATCCTTAAGCCAAACTCGTTTTGAGCCCGTCTCAAGAATCCCTTTAAGGTCTCTTGGGTATGAGATTTTTCCTGCAAAAAGAACACCCAAGTGAAGCGAGAATAATCATCCACAATAACTAGACAGTACTTACTCCCGCCGATGCTTATGTAAGTGATCGGGCCGAATAGGTCCATGTGTAGGCGCTCCAGTGGCCTATCGGTCGTCATGATGTTCTTGTGTGGATGATGGGCACCAACTTGCTTTCCTGCTTGGCATGCGCTACAAACTCTGTCTTTCTCAAAATGAACATTGGTTAATCCTAAAATGTGCTCTCCCTTTAGAAGCTTATGAAGATTCTTCATCCCAACATGTGCTAGTCGGCGATGCCAGAGCCAGCCCATGTTAGTCTTAGCAATTAAGCAAGTGTCGAGTTCAACTCTATCAAAATTCACTAAGTATAGCTAACCCTCTAACACTCCCTTAAATGCTATTGAATCATCACTTCTTCTAAAGACAGTGACACCTACATCAGTGAATAAACAGTTGTAGCCCATTTTGCATAATTGAGATACAGAAAGCAAATTGTAATCTAATGAATCTACAAGAAAAACATTGGAAATAGAATGGTCAGGAGATATAGCAATTTTACCCAACCCTTTGACCAAACCTTGATTTCCATCCCCGAATGTGATAGCTCGTTGGGGATCTTGGTTTTTCTCGTAGGAGGAGAACATCTTCTTCTCCCCTGTCATGTGGTTTGTGCACCCGCTGTCGATTACCCAGCTTGAGCCTCCGGATGCATAAACCTACAAAACATGTTTAGTTCTTGACTTTAGGTACCCAAATGGTTTTGGGTCCTTTGGCATTAGATACAAGAACTTTGGGTACCCAAACACAAGTCTTTGATCCCTTGTGTTTGCCCCCAACATACTTGGCAACTATCTTGCCGGATTTGTTAGTTAGAACATAGGATGCATCAAAAGTTTTAAATGAAATATCATGATCATTTGATGCATTAGGAGTTTTCCTTTTCGGCAACTTAGCATGGGTTTGTTGCCTAGAACTAGATGTCTCACCCTTATATATAAAAGCATGATTAGGGCCAGAGTGAGACTTCCTAGAGTGAATTCTCCTAATTTTGCTCTCGGGATAACCGACAGGGTATAAAATGTAACCCTCGTTATCCTGAGGCATGGGAGCCTTGCCCTTAACAAAGTTGGACAATTTCTTAGGAGGGGAATTAATTTTGACATTGCCTCCCTGTTGGAAGCCAATGACATCCTTAATGCCAGGGCGTCTCCCACTATAGAGCATACTTCTAGCAAATTTAAATTTTTCATTTTCTAAGTTATGCTCGACAATTTTAGCATCTAATTTTGCTATATGATCATTTTGTTGTTTAATTAAGGCCATGTGATCGTGTATAGCATTAACATCAACATCTCTACATCTAGTACAAATAGAAGTGTGCTCAACGGTAGATGTAGAGGGTTTGCAAGATTTTAATTCTACAACCTTAGCATGCAATATATCATTTTTAGTTCTAAGGTCGGAAATTGTAGCATTGCAAACATCTAATTCTTTAGCCTTAGCGAGCAATTTTTCATTTTCAATCCTAAGGCTAGCAAGAGACATGTTTAATTCTTCAATCTTAGCAAGCAAATCATCATTATGATTTCTAAGATTGGGAATTGCAACATTACTAGCAATAGAATCAACCTTAGCTAACAAATTAGAATTCTCATTTCTAAGGTTGTCTATAGTCTCATGGCAAGTGCTTAGCTCACTAGATAATTTTTCACATTTTTCAACTTCTAGAGCATAAGCATTTTTAACCTTAACATGCTTTTTGTTTTCCTTGATTAGAAAGTCCTCTTGGGTGTCCAAGAGGTCATCCTTCTCATGGATGGCACTAATTAATTCATTTAACTTTTCGTTTTGTTGCATGTTTAGGTTGACAAAAAGAGTGTGTATGTTATCTTCCTCATCACTAGCATTTTCATCACTAGAAGACTCATATCTAGTGGAGGATTTAGATTTAACCTTCTTTTTTGCCGTCCTTTGCCATGAGGCACTTGTGGCCGACGTTGGGGAAGAGAAGTCCCTTGGTGACGGCAATGTTGGCGGCATCCTCGTCGTCGGAGGAGTCGCTAGAGCTTTCGTCGGAGTCCCACTCCCGACAAACATGGGCATCGCCGCCCTTCTTCTTGTAGTACCTCTTCTTCTCCTTTCTTCTCCCCTTCTTGTCATCGCCCCTGTCACTGTCACTAGAAATAGGACATTTTGCAATAAAGTGACCGGGCTTACCACATTTGTAGCAAACCTTCTTGGAGCGGGGCTTGTAATCTTTCCCCCTCCTTTGCTTGAGGATTTGGCGAAAGCTTTTGATGACAAGTGTCATTTCCTCGTTATCGAGCTTGGAGGCGTCGATGGGTGTTCTACTCGGTGTAGACTCCTCCCTCTTCTCCTCCGTTGCTTTGAATGCGACCGATTGAGCTTCGGACGTAGAAGGACGGTCAAGCTCGTTGATCTTTCGTGAGCCCTTGATCATAAATTCAAAGCTCACAAAATTCCCGATTACTTCCTCGGGAGTCATTAGTGTATATCTTGGATTGCCACAAATTAATTGTACTTGAGTAGGGTTAAGGAAAATAAGAGATCTTAGAATAACCTTAACCACCTCGTGGTCATCCCACTTTTTGCTCCCGAGGTTGCGCACTTGGTTCACCAAGGTTTTGAGCTGGTTGTACATATCTTGTGGCTCCTCCCCTTGGCGAAGACGGAAGCGACCGAGCTCTCCCTCGATCGTTTCCCGCTTGGTGATCTTGGTGAGTTCATCACCCTCGTGCGCCGTCTTGAGCACGTCCCAAACTTCCTTGGCGCTTTTTAGTCCTTGCACCTTGTTGTACTCCTCCCTACTTAGAGAGGCGAGGAGTATGGTTGTGGCTTGGGAGTTGAAGTGCTCGATTTGGGCCACCTCGTCCTCATTATAATCCTCATCCCCTACGGATGGTACCTGTGCTCCAAACTCAACAACATTCCATATACTTTTATGGAGTGAGGTTAGATGAAATTTCATTAAATCACTCCACCTAGCATAATCTTCACCGTCAAAGGTTGGCGGTTTGCCTAATGGAACGGAAAGTAATGGAGTATGTCTAGAAGTACGAGGATAATGTAAGGGGATCTTACTAAACTTCTTGCGCTCATGGCGCTTAGAAGTTATGGAGGGCGCGTCGGAGCCGGAGGTAGAAGGTGATGAAGTGTCGATCTCGTAGTAGACCACCTTTCTCATCTTCTTTATTTTGTCGCCACTCCGATGCGATTTGTGAGAAGAAGTCTTCTTTTCCTTCTTCTTCTCCTTCTTCTTCTCCTTGTTGCGGGACTCTCCCGATAGAGCTTTCTCGTTGCTTGTAGTGGGCTTGTCGCCGGTCTCCATCTCCTTCTTGGCGAGTTCTCCCGACATCACTTCGAGCGGTTAGGATCTAATGAAGCACCGGGCTCTGATACCAATTGAAAGTCGCCTAGAGGGGGGGTGAATAGGGCGAAACTGAAATTCTCAAAAATAATCACAACTACAAGCCGGGTTAGCGTTAGAAATATAATCGAGTCCGCGAGAGAGGGTGCAAAACAAATCGCAAGCGAATAAGGAGTGAGACACGTGGATTTGTTTTACCGAGGTTCGGTTCTTGCAAACCTACTCCTCGTTGAGGTGGTCACAAAGACCGGGTCTCTTTCAACCCTTTCCCTCTCTCAAACGGTCCCTCGGACCGAGTGAGCTTTTCTTCTCAATCACTTGGAACACAAAGTTCCCACAAGGACCACCACAAGATTGGTGTCTCTTGCCTCAATTACAAGTAAGTTTGATCGCAAGAAAGAATCAAAGAAAGAAGAAAGCAATCCAAGCGCAAGAGCTCAAAAGAACACAAGCAAATCTCTCTCACTAATCACTAGGGCGTTTGTGTGGAGTTTGGAGAGGATTTGATCACTTGGGTGTGTCTAGAATTGAATGCTAGAGCTCTTGTAAGTAGTTGAAGTGGGAAAAACTTGGATGACTTGAATGTGGGGTGGTTGGGGGTATTTATAGCCCCAACCACCAAACTAGCCGTTTGGTGGTGGCTGACTGTCGTATGGTGCACCGGACAGTCCGGTGCACACCGGACATGTCCGGTGCGCCAGCCACGACACCAGGCCGTTGGGATTCGACCGTTGGAGCTTCTGACTTCTGGGCCCGCCTGGCTCTCCGGTGTACACCGGACAAGTACTGTAGATTGTCCGGTGCACCGTCTCGCGCGTATCTGACTTCTGCGCGCTTCTGGCGCGTATTAAATGCGCCTGCAGGTGACCGTTGGCGCGAAGTAGTTGTTGCTTTGCTGGTTCACCGGACAGTCCGGTGTACACTGGACATGTCCAGTGAATTATAGCGGAGCAAATTCCCGAAGCTGGCGAGTTCCAGAGCCGCTCTTCCCTGGGGCACCGGACACTGTCCGGTGTACACCGGACAGTCCGGTGAATTATAGTGGAGCGCCTCTGGATTTTCCCGAAGGTGAAGAGTTTGGCTTGGAGTCCTCTAGTGCACCGGACACTGTCCGGTGGTGCACCGGACAGTCCGGTGCGCCAGACCAGAGGTGCCTTCGGTTATCCCTTGCTCTCTTTGTTGAACCCCATACTTGGTCTTTTTATTGGCTAAGTGTAAACCTTTAGCACCTGTATAACTTATACACTAGAGCAAACTAGTTAGTCCAATTTATTTGTGTTGGGCAATTCAACCACCAAAATCATTTAGGAAATAGGTGTAAGCCTAATTCCCTTTCAAGGTCTTGGTGTCCAATTTTGATGCTCTCTCGTTTAGGAGAAGGATTATTGGTAATTTGAGGGTGTTATTTGAGGATTTGATGAATTGTTGTAATCATTTTTCCTTGTCTGATCAAGATGACATGATTGTTTGGGGACTTGATAAAAAAGGTTTTTCTGTGAACTCTTTATATAAAAAGAAAGTGATGGATCAAGTTTTTGTTCCTTACAAGTTCTTGTGGAAATCCAAGTTGCCACAGAAAATCAAGATTTTTATCTGGTTGGTGGTGAGAAACAAAATTCTTACTAAAGATAATTTGAAGAAAAGGAACTGGAAAGGTTCTCAAGAGTGTTGTTTCTGTGGTGGTGATGAGTCCATTGATCATTTATTCTTTCATTGTCCCATTGCGAGATACATGTGGAGAGTGATCCAAGCGGCTTTGAACTTGGTGGAAATTCCAAGAAGTATTAGCAACCTTTGTGATAAGTGGTTAAGTAAACCAAAAGATAAGATTGCTAATCTGATTCTATTTGGTTGTGGTGCAGTGTTCTGGGCAATTTGACGCACAAGAAATGATTGGTGCTTTGGTGATAAAGGTATGCTTGATCCTTCTAACATCATTTTTCTTTGTTGCTTCTGGCTGGATTCCTGGGCTATTCAACAGAGAAAGAGGGAACAAAAAATGGTGGTCCAAGGAAGCAAGCTAATCAGAAAGATAGCAAGTGAAGCGTTTGGCCGAGCGTTTGGGTGGTGTCCGAGAGACAGGCGAATTTCTGGGTGATCAAGATTGTGGTTCCTGGCGTATGTGATCGCCTGTGATTTTGGTGTTGGGTTGCGCTAGTTTTGTTGCGCCTATCTGTCGTGAAGTGGTTGTAATAAGAAATACTTATATTCCTGATAGCAGGTCGAACTTTATCTTCTACTTTAGGCCCTTTACTTATCTAGGGTGATATCGTAAGGTGTCTGGGTAGAGGTCAGACCTAGTAGGGGTTCTGTCGGACCGTAGGGTCACGATGGATGTCGATGTAATGATCTCGTTCCTATTTCCTAATGAAATAGGGGGCTTCGCCCCTTCGTTAAAATAATAAAAAAGATTCAAGTCTAAATTTTTATCTCAAGCTCTTATCTTAACCGACTCTAAGTGATATCGAGTGTAAGATGTCAGAAAAACTCTTTGTTTAACTACAATTTATATTTGTCATTTTATAAACATTAAAGAATTTTATTGTGTCCAATAATAGTTATTTTTATGCATCGAAAAATAATTTCTTTGATTATATGTTCGTAAAACTTTATATGGAGAGAAATGAGAGAGGCCTCTGTATTAGGTAGTGTTTGGTTGAGGAGCCAAGTAGAACGGAGCCGTTCCATTCCTGATTCTAGGAACGGAGCCGCTCTGTTCTGTGTTTGGTAATATGGAACGGAGCGACTCTGTTTTTTGTTTGGTTGCAGAGTGAACGGAACGGAGCGTGACTGTGAGAGCGGGATGGGAACGGAGCGGCTCCGTCCGGTTGATTTTTTGGAGCGGAATGGTTCTGGATCTGAGGAGAATATTCCCTAATTGGAGTCATTCCGTTCTAGTTACTTTGTAACCAAACAGCAACAAAACTGGGACAGAACGGCTCCGTTCTACTTGGCTCTTCAACCAAACACTACCTTAGTTTTTGCTCAGGCTCCCAAAATGTTGGGACCGACCCTGACTGCAACGTGCTCCCCTGAGCTGCAGCAGCATTGTTGTTCTCTCCTATAGTCCTATGCACACAGGTCCGCCTGCCAGCACCGTTCGCTAGGTGTGATGAACTTGTGGAAGGAGAGAGAGCAGGAGCGCCTGGCCATGGCGTAACACACAAATAGATTAAAAAACATGGAAAGGGATAGGCTACAATATAGATAGCCAGCCGTGCCGGGCTAATCGGGCCGGCCCGGAGCACGGCACGGCCCGTAGTGCCTAGGCACGGCACGGCACGACTAGTGTTGGGCCCGTGCCGGCACGGCCCGATAGGTAGTGCCGTGCCTGGGCCGAGCATCAGGCACGCTGGGCCGGCACGGACACGGCACGATTAGCCCCTAGGCACGATTATGCATGATTAGATCCAAACACGACTAGTTAGCTGTGTGATGTATTCTTTTTTCTTATCTAGGGTTTATCATAAGGGTAAGTTTTTACCTAAATAGGTTTTTAATGAGTCAACCATTGCACTAAACAGTTCAATATTAGCTATTTTAGTATGTTTTAACTGTGTTTGTGAATATTTGACTAAAATTTTGTGGTGTAGTGCTAAACGGGCTATATAGGCTAAATGGGTTATATGGGCTAAACGGGCCGGCACGGCACGGCTAAGCAGGCTTAGTGCCGTGCTTGGGCCTAGCCTCAGGCACTAGTGCCGTGCCGGCACGGCACGGCTATTAAACGGGCCAAATGGGTCGTGCCCTAACCATGCCGTACCTGGCCGTGCCCGGGCCGGGCCGTGCCGCCTATTTGGCCATCTCTAGGCTAGAATACCATTTGTCAGATATAGAATAGGTTTGGCACAGATTTTCATTAAGCCACTACAGTACATACTAAGCATATAAAAGTAGCAAGCTTAAAACCCCCCAAATTTTTTTTTACACATTCTAACTAGTAAAGTAGAGCTAATTAAGATAAGCTATCCTACTTAACTAATGACCAGAAGCTGAAATCTGTCAGTATATCTATGGGTGGCAGCTGTAGTGATAATCAGCTATACTAAACTGATGGAGGAGACTCCAAGGTAAGCGGCCAGCATCTCATCGTCGTCAGCGCAGAGCTCTGCTACTACGTTGATGCCAGCAGGCAACTCCCGTACAGCCGGCGACTCTGCCTCTAACTCTACTGGCTGATATGCTGCTGCTGGCAGTGCTGGGGCATGGACATGGTGGTCTGCAGTTGCATCTGCCTCCGTCGTCTCTGCGTAGTCGCCGCCATCGCGCGCGAAGCGGCCCTTCACCCTGGGACGGTTGTCTGCGAGCGTCTTCCTGCAGGCATACTGCATGCATGCATGCGCCGCGCCATTCATTTGCCTTTGCGTGCGTTCTAATAAGAGAGCTAAGCTGAAACCAAGCAAAGCAAAGCAAAGTGCAGGCAGACCGTGATCTTCTTTTGGAAGTTGCGTTGGTTGCGCTTGCTCCGGTACTTGTCGACGCGCTCCCGGCGCTCCTCAGCGCTGTACCTTGCCGCTCCCCTTTGCTCCTCCAGGAGGACGGTGAGGTCTCCTGTGCTCGACGTCCGGCGAAACGACGACGAGGACGTTGCTGCAGCAGCCATGATGCCGGACGACGACGACGACGACGAGTGGGTGATGATGGCGTGCAGCTGGCTGGCAATAGGTGGAGGAACAATGGCAGGAGCCTGCTGCGAACAAAAAAGACGAGAAGGCAGGAACGCTCCTCCATGGGCAAGCAAGGCGTCTGGCTGAGAGGGAAGGATGGCATCACCATCTACGAAATAACAAGAGGAATCAGTAGTCCATTGATGGTGTTGCTGATACATGCCTGCTATAATGTATATATGTGTCGATGTGGTATGTGGTGACGGCTGACAGGCAGGACATCTATGGTTTTATAGGCTTGAACAAACAAAACACACGCAGCAGCGCAGGAGAGTGAGGAGGCACAACACAGGTGCTAGTGCTACATCCATGTCTAGCTGCCACAACCTAACAAAAGTAAGCTGGTGCGCATGAGCGCAGGCAGAGCCTTTTTGCGCAAACCACAGAGCATGCTGGCACCAAAACCACACGGTGCATGCCCTAGTGTACGTTCTTCTGACAATATAATGAGAATCTCAAACTATGTGATTGGTTACCGTATAAGTTGAGCCAGGTCCATATGAGTTTAGCCAGTATTAGTAGAACCAAGATAAGTTCGTGCAAACATTTTTGTTTGGTTGTGTGTATAGACTCGTGCAGATTAGACATAGATTTTGTTTGGTTGGTTGCACCGAAATGTGTATTAGTGAAGAGTGTATAAATAAATCTTTACCTATTTATCATGAGTGATTTAATTTTATTCACAAAAATCTGAGGAATATAAATATTAAATGGATGCAATGATTAAATCTTTTAATTGAAAGATATAAATAGAAAAGCAAAATAAAAATATCTCGATTTCTGTGCTTAAGCGTGCAGTGAGCCTGCATGCGGGGAGATACTCCCGCCGGCGGTTCGCGCGGAGCCTGGCTACGGTGTACGGCTTGTATGTAGAGAGCCTGTTTGAGGAGATGCTTAAATCAAACAAACAATGCTTTGAGACTCCGCGGGTTCAAGTGTATGAGTAGAGAAGCCAACCAATCACCTTGAAATAGATAGCGAGCACACAGCACCAAAGCTAGAAACAGCAAGCGATCAAGGACAACGAAAACGATATTCCCCGATCCCATATATGCCCTGTGCTGTTGTTACACCAGGACAGACAGACACATGCTCAACTTGCAGTTGACCACACCAAAGACCAAGGGAATCAACATGCAAAAATATTCTAGCATTCCTCTCCATTCCCTACTCAGAGTAATGTGATGCATGGATGGACACATGCAGTCAGTTAGAATTTACATCCAGATTTGGAGAAACAAAAAGATCATGTCACCCACCCTATGACGGTCGCAAGTAAACACAAAAAAAGCATCCCTTGCAAAAAAGCTGCCAGTCCAGCGCACTAGCTCATATGATGAGCTTCCAAAATCACAAGTGACATCTCCCAAGATTTTTGGTGGGGGGAGGAAGAAATGATATCATACCGCCTTTGAATAATGCAGTCGACAGCGAGGCTGAGTCCCCTCAAGAATCAGTTTTGTTTCAAGCAACTATTGGGCACAAGTTTCGTTTCAAGCAACTATTGGGCACAAGTTTCCTGCTATTGACCCAGGACGCTGTTTTCAGTTGGCAACTGGTTGGGAGTGTCCTTACATCAACCGCAGCACTCCCTGCTCCTATTTGTGGCCACAGCTTCACGTGAATCCCTACAGTAGCCCACTCAGGAAATGCGTATCACCCTGACGACTTGGAGTGGCCTTAGCGAACCGACAAGATAAAGTCAAAGGGCACCATAGATCTATTGTCCTCTGGCAGGAGGCCAAATTGCCTCTGTACACCACAACTCTTACGACTTCCTTTTACGTGCAACCTGCATCAATTTCAAGATACCAAAGCATCCCACACATTAAACCAGTGACACTTCAGTGCATAGAAAGAGAAAAAAAAAGCAAGTATTTCATAAGCCAACGCCTCTTTGTCAAGTGACACCGCAAAGAATCATTCATGTAAGATAACAAAAACAAGTGGGGGTGATTGGATAGCGTGCAGTTCTCCTAGATTTCCTTTTCTTCTACTAGGTCAACTATAAGAATAGTAACACCACTATAGCACGAGTGGCGATGCAATCATTGTTTAGTTGATGTGCATGAAGAATTTATTGACAGACTACATAGATACACAACTATGGAAATAACTGGTATTCAAGTACAGAGAAGTCCATTAACTGCAATAGGATGCCTAATGTAGTAATGTAAATTGTAAATCACTATTCATATGAAATGAAGTTAAGAATAACCAATTGGTGATCAAATGTCATAAGCTTTAGCGAAGGAGACCACATGGATGGAGGCTGACAAGACATCTCGTTCAGGTTGGGATGTGTGATATGGAGAAAATATTTTGGTCCACCACCAAATCTTCCTCCAGGTGCAACTATGGGGTATGGCTTTTTTTTATCATGGTCATGGTGTCTAGAAACTTTTCACACCAAATTCACTAGAAGTCTAGAATCATGATCATTTCATGGTTCATGTCCTAAGCCGTAATAGCTAACTAGTTATAGTGGAATCTTATACCATTATAATAGGATATCACGGTTTGGGTGTTTGGCCTCCAAAAATAATGCCATCAACTGCTACTGCATCCAAAATCAGGAAACAAATGCTTTTGAAAAACCACAACAATGCAGATGTGCTTCTTTCTTTCCAATACAGTCTGTCTTTAAAAGAAGAATTGGTAGTAGTTCATATTTAATCCCTAAACTACATCCATAGAATGCTAAGTACACACAAAAGAAAACGAGAAATATACACATCCAACTCAGTCTTTCCAGAAGGCATTTAAAAACAGCAGAGCTGGTTCATCTTGTAGTTGATTTGCTTTACCATGGCAACATGAGAGCACCATATGCTACAATGTCTGTTTACAATAATTTATAGTTTTGCTGGCTCCAGCGCTAGGTATTAGAATTACATTAATTTTGTCCAACTTCACAGGCAATGAAGAATTAAATGTCATGGCAAGCTGATCAAAGAATTAAGCTAATAAGTTAATATATCCTCCTAATTTGATTGTTAGCATGACAGAACACATCATGACTTCATGAGCAAACATGCAGATGTTTCTGTTCCATTTACAATAGTCAATAATACTTTGTAAGAATGTAAAACTACCTAATAAGAATCAAATTAATGCAGAACTGCTAAGCCTACTACATGAAAAAAGATTAATCAGATTGTTACCGCAAATTTGCAGATTGGCTATATTTCTAGCTATTTCCAGAATCATGGGACTGTTCAGTCAATGGTCAAACTTAAAACATATCTACTGCAATATTCATAAAAATCATGAACTTGTGTATTAAGGGGCTGTTTGGATCCCAGGAGCTAAATCAAAAGCGACCAAACTTTAGTCACTTAGGAGCTAAAGATCCAAACTGGAAGAGCTAAAAATGACTAAAATGGTAAAAAAGTATCAATCTAGTCACTTTTCGCTCTTCATGTTTGGATCTTTAGCTCCTAAGTCACTAAACTTTAGTCACTTTTGCTTTAGCTCGTGGATCCAAACAGGCCCTAAAGGTAGTGAGCCATGTGGTACTGCCAGTTCCCCTAGTCATTGGTTAGATGAATATCTCTCTTAATTTGTCCAAGGTTAATTGCCCAAAATCATAAAACATGAAAATAGGAACTAAAAGGAGAGTGTTAATGTACAAAACATTGAAGTTGAGATTTGTAGTGGCATTGGAAGAGAGTGAGACCTAAGTTACATATGGATGAACCAAAAAAGAAAAACTTCCAGTTTTAAAGTATGGCTTTATTTTCCATATGTACAATACAACTGATTGATAGACATGTGCATTTCAGATCAAAACTTTAAAACGAGATTTCTAGGTCTTCCTGTGTTACATGATAATTCAGGGATGGTAATTGACAGTAAACTCCTGTCATAGTGAAATAAAACCTCATACACGTTTGATCAGTCCTCTTACTTTGCATATTTTCTTCTTGAAACAAGCGGACCAAAGGAAGCCTAAGAAAGGAAGATAAGCTGGATGGTGCAGCCTTAGTTTATGTCTCCGCTTTTCTGAAAAAGCAACGATAGTTTAGCCTTGTTTAGAAGATAGACATAATTGCAACTTATTTTTTGTTTTCTACACAATTTTTTTTCTCACAAAACAAGATGCTAAACATCTCTAAAAGGAAGTTTATTTTAATATAAACCAAAATATGTAAACAAGGCAAGGAACAAGATCCTTCTGATTGCCTTCCCTTGTAAACAAAAGATAACAGAAAACCCATACTCCCATAGTATTATCCCATGAAACTAGAGAATTAACAGATAAAAAGTATGTAACACAAAATGGTCGTATGCACTGTAAATAATTGAAACGATTCTTAATATTAAAGAGCAGAAAAATTAAGGAGTGTTACAGATTCAAAAAAAAATTAGAGTAGTTAAGGGCTTAAGGCATCATATTTTACCTGGTCTGATTGTGGACATCTCAACCTTACCACTTGGATAAGGAAATTTTAGTAGTTCATGCATTTTAGCAACACTTTTATCCAAAGAAGCATCTGTGTTCTTAGAATTCTGTTCTTTCAGCTCATCACTTTCACAGCTTGCACCAGTGTTTCTTGTATGAATAGTTGAGCTGATCTCCTGACCATGGGACATAGGTTCCACTGAAATAGATGTTCTTGTTTTTGTGTCAACAGATTCTGCTTCATTTTCCACAGTTTGTACTATGTTTTCATCCCTACTTTGCTCTACTTTTCCCTCCACTACTTTGGGCAGAATTGCAACATCCGTGCATAATTTATGACTCGAGTAAAATGAAAGATCAGATGGTGCCTTGTCATCTACCCCACATGGGGGACACTCCAGTGATTCTGAAGTACCTCTGGAAGCCTCATTATCAACTTGCATTCCAGCAGACCCATCTGAATCCTTGTCCTCAGGCCAAATATCGGCACCAGAAAGAATTTCTTGAACCAATAGGGTCTTATCGTTCACACCGTAGGTGCAATCAGTGTGATATTTCATATCATACTTCTCATTAGCTAGGCTTTCACTAGAGTGACCTGGCCCCTGATCCTCAAGACTAGTACCAGAAAGCTCTCTGCCATGGAGAAGAGAAGAACATGCTAGCTTAGTACTAGTATCAGAGGTCGAAGCAATATTGTCACCCATGAGTTTTGTCCTGCATGATTCTATTGTATCTACTTCCATTGTGTCCTGCACGAATTCAACATGCTTGACGATAATTTCTGGGTCAGCAGAACAACCTGCACCAGGCTGCACAAAAGGATTCACAAAAACTTCATTGTTTTCAGCCTTCTCAAGTATAGCATTCTGATAATTGAAAGATGCTGGGAAGATAGATGATTGCCCAGAGTCTGTCACAACTACAGTTCTGTCAACTTGTAGTGTATCTTCTTGGGTCTGGGATGGGAATTGTTCTTGATGACTAGGTTGTTCTGGCAGTTTGGAAACGACAGACAGATCAGGACTATGAGTTTTTTCGTGTGACCCTTCCATTATACCACATACGGGTGAACCAGGAACCTCATCAAAGTTAGAAGAAGGTTCCAGCTGATTTGCTACTCCTTCAGATGATACAGAATTCCAACCGATCCAATCAGCAAGCTTGAATTTTGTTGAACTCAACTCTTCATTTGGTAATAACCTGTCAACTCTAATTGTTTCTTTGTAAAAGTGTTTCTTCCTCATAGCCTTCAAAACAAGTGACCTGCCAGTGAGAAAATGGCACAACATCACATCACAGTTCAAGCAGCATTTGCTGTATTTTAAAAGAGAAAGCAGTTAGTGTCAATTGAAGGAATGGCCGGTCCCAGGTTGCAATAAGAGAGCTGAAACAAACTAAATCAAAAGGCTGTTATTTTTTAACAGCATAAGCTGCTTTTTGTGCAGGGGTTACTGCACGAGCCAAAACTAATCAAATCCGTAAGTTGTGCATGGTACCAATCTGTAAGTTATGCATGGTGCAAGCTACCATGCATGATTTCTGAAGCAATGAATAGCTGACCTGCAGCTCGTGGACATAGCAGCTTTTGCTCGGTCAATGGGAATGCCAAGTAAGTAAGCAGATAGGTTGATGACATCATAGGGCCCTCTGATCTGGGAAGCAGTATGAGCAGCGCTTGAGATGATGAGATTTTTTCCTTTGGTCCAGTCCACCAATAGCTGAAAATAGAATATATCAAAGTTGTATGTACCATATCGAGTCTATTGGCAAAACAAAACAAGACAAAGGGAAAACAATGTATCGCTGGGTCATTGGGTAGGAGTAGAATAACACTGACCTTGACTTGAGCAATGAGATTCCTCTTGTCATTGACGTCAGTAGAAAGGAGTGGGGAGTAGGCGATCTCGAAATGCAGCCCCTTTTGCAGGGCGAGCTTGAGCATGGGTGGCTTGATGCGGAAGGGCATCTTACCGTGGGAGGAGAAATCGATGGAAATGAGGTCAAGGTGTTGGGCTGAGAGGGGTGTCTGACAGAGGTGATCGAATGCGGCCTGGGTGAGGGGGCGGGCTGCGACGAGGTCGTAAGTGCGGAGGAGGCGGGCGGCGGAGGGGGCGAGCGCCGAAGCGGTGGCTGCAGCGGAGTCGAGGGAGAGGGTGATGCGGGTGTACTGGCGGAAGGCCTCGGAGGCGGGAGAGGCGAGGCGGCGACGATGGAGAGCGGCAGAGGATGGGAGCGGGAGAGAGGAGAGGGGCGCGAAAGTGTCGGTGCGGCAGACGTGGGAGTCGGCGAGGAGGCCGCGGTGGTGGTGGTCGAGAGCGACGCCGGCGTAGCCAAGCTCGAGAGCGCGCGCCGTGGTGGCTAAGAGTTGGAGGCGGGAGGAGGAGGAGTTGCCATCGCGTCCATCACCGGAGGATGAGGACGCGATGAGGCCGAGGTCGTAGAAGAGCAGCGGCGCCGCCATCCCAGGCTCCCAGCTAAGAAGGAGAAGGTCACAAAGGAGGAAGAAGAAGAAGCGAGGGCAATCAGAAATGACAATACGTCCCTCCTCCGGCCCAGAATAGGCCTAGGCCCATTAAAAACAAACAGTATTAGGAGGCCCTCCGGACTCTGATCTCACACGTTAAAATATTTAGAAGCACTGTTGAACATTAAAAACAACAAACCATAAACACTGATGGTGTGATCATGACAGGAATTCAATTACAAAGATCCAAATGGTGCGTCAGAGAATACATGACACGTACATAAACGTTATTGCAACACCGTGGGAAACAAAAACATAGCCATTCATATGGTGTGATCATGATAGGAAATAAAATTAAAAACATCAATATGTTCAATGCTCTGGCTAATAGGGTTTGAACATGTTCAAACACACTTTTGATGGCACTTTTAAGACTGAGCCACTACATTGTTAGTATAGACCTTCAAATTCCATAGATCAGGTTGTAGTTACCATTGGGAAAGATAGATTGCTCAAGTTTGGGAGAAAATATAGTGATTTGAGAACTAATTTGTGATTTTTTTTTTTGAAATAGGCAGTGTTAACAAAATAATTTTATGTTTGGAGTAGGAAATCAGAGAGAGAAAATGCCAATGTCATCAAACTGTTCCATATTCACAGAAACTGAAAACTATATATTGAGTTATACACCTTATCTTTTGAGTTACTTTTATCTTCACACTTGGATTTGTTTCGTCGATCCTTCCTATCAACATTCCATTATCACTGCTATACCATATTATTGATAACTAAGTTGGGTAACACTAAAATCTCTAATTTGTTATTATTTTTTGCTACCGTTTTTTTGGATAAAATAAATAACGAAGTCATAGAATACTTCTGGATAAAATGATACTAAGATATATTTTGTGCACTTACAATATTTTTTACTTGAACATAAAAATACCAATAAAGATGTATGGTGGTTGGTTAAATGATTTAATGGTTTGCTATAGTGAGAGAGAGAAAATATTCAGATGACTTGACCTTCAGAAAATTAAAAAGACTTAAAAAAAGGGGAAGATACACAAATGCAATTGCATCGGTCTCCTAGCTAGACGTAGCTAGGTATATCTCTTGATTACTCTTGTTTTGTTTTAGATACTTTATTTAAAACGTATTTATGAACACATGTTTATTTTTGTTTAGCAGGTTTTATATTGGTGCATTGTCAATGACATTTTTTTTGTAACTTATTACGTCAGTATCACTAGCAATGGACCAATGGTTAGTTCATCTTCTTAATTTTGTTAAGGTATCTCTCGTCAGCGTCCTTATATATTTGCATTTGTTTGCGGTAAAATATTTTAAATTGTTACTTCATTTTAAATAGTTTGTTGTGAACTAGAATATATATACATGTGGCACTTGCAGTTAGACCCGTACTAAAAGAAACTGATAAATGTTCGTGGGTAAAATTAAGAACGTGGGTACTCACGTTCTTACTTGAGTTAAGTTCATGGGTTATGTTAAGAACGTGGGTATCCACGTTCTTAAGTTAAGTTCGTGGGCCCTGAAAAAACCCGTCGAATTTAATGATTTAGGAGCGTGGGTACCCACGTTCTTAACTTAAGTTCGTCGGGCTCATACACACCGTCGAATTTAATCTGAAAACCTAAATCTAAAAATGCCCACGCGCGGCTCTCTCTCTCACCCCCTGTCTCATCCCGCCCACACACACGTGCTCCTCTCGCACCTAGCGCCAGGTCGAGCCGCCGCCGCGCCACCTCGAGCGGTCGCGCCGCTGCCACGCCACCGCGAGCCGCGCCGCCACCGCGACCAGGTCGCGCCGCCGCGACAGGGCTGCGCCACCGCGACCGGGCCTGCGTCGCCGCGAGCGGGCCTCGCCGCTGCCCGGCTCGCCAGCTCGCCCCCAACCCGCCCGGGCCGCGCCTCTGCCACCGCTCCTCCACCTCGCGCGTCGCCGCCACCGTGCCCAACCGCGCTCGCTGTGAGATTTTAGTGTTTTCCATTTCTGAAATCTAAAGCAAGCTTCACTGTGAGATCTACTTTAATGAAAAAGTAAAGAAACATTTAATCAGTGTTAGTTTCCTCTTCCCTTGGGTTATATTGGAACCTGATTAATTCACTGTCCATTTCTTTTGATATTTAGTTCAATACTACACAAATATATTCATTGTTTTTGTGATCCTGTGTCCTGGGCTTGTGGCCTGATCATTGTTAACCTTTCTTCTCCAATTTATTACATGATAGCCTTTGGCATAACTTCTTCATGAATGATATATGCTAGCATTGCAAGGTTTCTGTGTTTTATATTTAGAGAATGATACATTTTAGAGAATGTTGCTGATGGTTCAAATTTAAAGTTTTATTTCTTGTCAACAAACTGAGAACACATCACATGTCAAACTGTCATGCTAGCGAACAGAGGTTGAGCTATTGAGATGAATTCACCTTTTTACCAACTACTATGAATGTTCATTTAACTGTTCATATAAATAAGGCATGGACATATTTGTGCTTTGCGGGCTTATATTCTACTGTGCACTCCACTTGTCATTTCTGGATTTTTCTGCAACCTATGTTGGTTTTCTGATTTTCATGGACCACATAAATAGTTATGTATTCTGTTTCATAGATTCATGTCTATATAACAATTTATTTAAAAGGCACTTATCCGTGCACTCCAATTATTCTGGTTGTGGAAATAACTTCAATTGTAATCATCATGTAGTCCGTGAATTTATAGTGGATCTAATACCAATGTTAAGCCTGGATCTCAAGACAACCAGGACTAAAGCTAATAAAAGGCAAAGATCCATTAATATTCTCTACTTAAAACATGCACGATTGACGATCAACTGGGAGTGACGCATGCAGTGCACGATAGAGAATCGTGAGAAGCCGCTGCGGCCTGCGGGGGGCCGGAATATATGGCGCATGTGTGTGTGCGTGAGGTGTCCGTTTTAACCAACTTTGATCTTGGTATGCCGGCCATGACCATGAACGGGATCGTCCAAGAATTTAGGTAGGCAGCAGGGAGGGAGAGACGTCATGCATCCATGTGCCCCTTTCCCTTCCATGCACCCCAAAGGTCAAGCCATGCTCGTTCGTTGCCGCCTAGGGACGTCTGTGACGACCCGTAGGCGCGCGCGCGCATCTTCTGCTAGCTCTTCTCGTCGCAACTGCATTGCGCATTGCATGTCGATTGATCAACCTTTCACGCCCTCATGCGGCCAGCCATTCTGTCTAGCTACATATATATAAGCTAGCGCATCGATCGCATGCTTAGCCTAGCTAGTGGAAATACCACTTAATTATTTTATGCGCGTTATTTCCATGCACCATGCATATCCACGTAGAAAGCACTAGCTAGCTCATGTCTCTCTAATAATACGTACTCCTCGTACTACGTATATCATGCATCACGACTAGTCACTACTAATGGTATTGCAGGTAGGTCCATGTCTTAAACGTATTTCTACTTTTGCTTGTGGCTCTCTTCAAGTTTACCGCCACAGTCTAAGTTAAACTATATGTTTATACTGGTAACCACATGTATAAATACACGATTTAAGACAACTACCAATATATAAATATATATGATGATTTGTGTTGAATTAATGTGGGTATGTTCTATATTAATATTCAATAATATTCAATGTTATAGGCTCATTTTAATGTTACATTGTACTAGTACTTTAGTACCATACCGGAAGTTCAATAAACAATTCACTCAACTTAATTAGGTGGACAATTGGTGTATCTATTGAGAAGCTGAGAAAATGATGTAGGACTGTCACACGCGTGCGTGCCGCCGGCCGAGCATACACACGAGATGTCTCGTGCGAATGGAGCCACTGATGCCTTAAGCATCGGTCCTTCCGCGGGGTACATTCTGTTTTTAGTAATTGTGCATGTTTTACTATTGTTTACTGCTTATGTGAGTAGTGATACACACATGCACATATATGTCATCACATACATCACTGTGATTTTCTAGATTAAATTAAAGTTGAAATGCCCATTTCTCCAATAATCCAAAAACCTGATATTATGCATTTTTCTGTTATTGGTTTTGCTGATGCGTTAAAACCAAGTGAACCTTTTGATGGGACATTTTATAAGATGTGGCAAGATGATACCGTGGTTGACTGCAATGAACTGCTATCACGCCGCACAGGGCAAACCCGAACAGTTCACTCCTGAGGAGGAGAGAATGTTCGACGTTGCCGATAACCTGTTTCGAGGTGTCGTACGTGATTGACGCTCTTGCCAACAAGTATGTTGATTTTTATCTAACGTGCACATCTGCAAAAGTGTTATGGGATGCATTAGACGAGAAGTTCGGTGTTTCTAATGCTGGAAGCGAGCTGTACATCATGGGAGCGGTTGTTTGACTACAAGATGGTTGAGAATCGTCCTGTAGTTGAACAAGCTCATGAAATACAGGCACTGGCTAAGGAACTCGAATAGTTCCCATGTGTTTTGCCTGACAAGTTCGTAACTGGCGGTATTATCGCTAAGTTGCCACCTTCTTGGACGGATTTTGCTACCACTCTAAAACATAAGAGACAAGAGTTTAGCGTGGCTGAGCCTATTGGGTCTCTTGATGTTGAGGAGAGGGCAAGAGCAAAAGACACTCGTGGAAAAGGAGTTGAGACTTCTAGTGCCAATATGGTACAAAGGAAGAACTCCAATGCGTCACATAATAATAAAAAGAAGAACAAACAACATAATACCATGAAGCCCAAGCAGGCAGCCTCGTTTAAAAGGAAGAACAAAGGAGCTGGTTGCTTTGTTTGTGGGAGTACTGATCACTGGGCAAGCGCTTGTCCAGACCACAAATTTAAGCAAGAGAAAAAACTAGCTCAAGAGAAGAAAACAACAAACATGATTGTTAGCGAGACCGCAGAAGGAACATTGGGGTATGGTATTATTTTACCTATTGTTCTTTTAGTGTGTCAGTCCCCTGAGTGGTGGGCTGACACTGGTGCTAAAATTTATGTGTGTGCTGATATTTCTTTGTTTTCTTCTTATCAATGCAAAGGGGCTAGAGCCTTGCTGATGGAAAACGGATCACATGTGCGTGTTCTTGGTGTTGGTACAGTCATTCTGAAGTTTACTTCGGGAAAGACGGTGCTATTGAAGAACGTGCAGCATGTCCCCTCCATAAAAAAGAATCTTATTAGTGGCTCGTTGCTATGTCGAGATGGCTATAAACTTGTGTTTGAGTCCAATAAATGTATACTGTCTAAGTATGGGACATTTGTTGGAAAAGGCTATGACAGTGGAGGCTCGTTCCGCTTATCTTTGCATGATGTGTGTAATAAGTCTGTGAACAATGTGATTTCGAATGAGTCATATATTTAGCATTCACGACTTTGTCACATCAATTTTGGTTGTGTGTAGTGGTTAGCAAATTTAAATTTAATCTCGAGATTTGTCTTAGTCAAAGGTTCTAAGTGTTAGGTGTGCGTGCAATCTAAGCAACCTCGCAAGCCTCATAAGGCTTCAGAGGTGAGGAACTTGGCACCACTAGACTTAATACATTCCGATTTATGTGAGATGAACGAAATATTGACTAAAGGAGGCAAGCGATATTTTATTACTTTTATCGATGACTCTACTAGATTATTGTAAGACCTACAAAGCTGAAGTGGAAAATCAACTCGAGAGGAAAATTAAGCGGTTAAGGTGATTTTTTCTGATTTTTGTGTGGAACGTGGTTGTTGGTCACTTGTTCTCAAAAGCTATGAATCAAGAACAAGGCAACACAAATTTTAATGGTTAAAGACCTTCGTCCTTCGTAATATTATCTCTCTTAGGATATAATGATCTTCGGACGAAGGTTATGATGGACGTACCTTCATCATTTCAATATGCAAGGATAAAAATAGAGACATATGAAACGCGGAGAGAATATTAATAATCATTTTAAATCATTAGACTATTCATGTTATTATCATATAATCATGAGCAAACATCAACGATATTTAAATTACATTTGTACCTTCGGCTTGGCAGAAGGTAAAAATTCGGGAGTGACGCGTGAGTGATTATAAGTCAGCGTGAACAGTACGGAGGTACTGTTCATCTATTTATAGGCACAAGACGCACCCCGGATAAAATTACATTCATGTCCTTGATAACTAATCATACACATAATACAAATCATCAGGGACTATGTGGTCTTTTTCTCTTTAAGTCGGTGCCATCCTTCGTTTTAAGCATGCCATCATGCCGAAGCTCTTTCAATCGTAGCTTCGGCATATATCTTAATGTCGTATCTGCTTGCATATCGTCCTGTCGAAGGTGTTTTTGCTTAGAGGACCTTCGGCGGAGAAGAAGGCCCCCAACAATGGTATTATTCATGAGAGGACACCGCCATACTCATCACAATCCAATGGGGTTGCTGAGAGAAAGAATCGTACTCTAACTGATTTGGTTAACGCCATGTTAGAGACTTTGGGACTATCCAAGTAATGGTGGGTGAGGCGATCTTGACGGCGTGTCATGTCCTGAATAAAGTTGTCACAAAGAACAAAGAAATCACACCATTCAAGGAATGGGAAAAGAGGAAATTAAATATCTCCTATTTGCGCACCTGGGGTTGTTTGGTTAAAGTGAATGTGTCAATTAACAAGAAGTGCAAATTAGGACAAAAAACGCTTGATTGTGTTTTCCTTGGGTATGCTTTTCACAGCATTGGATATAGGTTCTTAATTATAAACTCTGGAGTACCAGACATGTTGGTAGGTACTATTATGGAGTCCAGAGATGCTACGTTCTTTGAGGATGAATTTTCCATGAAAGCTACACATAATACGTCTAGTGACGAACCAACGATACCCCATGAGCATTTTATTCTGGTAGAACACACTGAGGAATCTCATATACATAATCCTATGGAAAATGACAATGTATCAACTCGAAAGAGTAAGAGACCAAGGATTGCAAAGTCTTTTGGTGATGATTACATTGTATATCTTGTGGATGACACCCCAAGTACCATTGAAGATGCATATTCCTCTCCTGATGCTGACTTTTCGAAGGAAGCAATAAGGAGTGAGATGGATTCTATTATGTCTAATGAAACTTGGGAGGTCATTGAGCATCCTTATGGGTGTAAGCCCATTGGGAGTAAATGGGTGTTCAAGGAAAAGCTTAGGCCTGATGATACTATTGAAAGGTACAAGGCGAGGCTTGCAATTAAAGGCTATTCACAGAAGGAAGGTGAGGATTTCTTTGATACTTATTCACCCGTGGCTCGATTGACCATAATTTGTGTGCTACTTTCGCTGGTTGCCTCTCATGATCTTCTCATCCATCAAATGTGTCGGTACCCTGAAACAGGGGTACCCCTTTCTACAGCATGAAGACGCGGTGCCCACACGACTATCTCTAGCCACGTGGTGAACAGCACCCGACTCCACCACGTGGATGGCTCCAGGGTCGCCATGTGGCCAGAGAAGACGATACACTCCAGGATGCCAACAGTGGGTCCGGGCCCCATGGGAAACTGCCGGACCCCTGTACATGTGGCCTTGTATGTGCCCCCCTTGAACTATAAAAGGGAGGGCACACTACGTTACAACACGGACTCTGACACACTTACACCCAATCTTAGGCAGACACTCACAAGTTCATACAAGCTCCTGAAGCAATACATCACACAGTGGAGTATGGTATTATGCTCCGGTGGCCCGAACCACTCTAAACCTTTGCGTGCTCCCGTGTTGTCGGCGTTTCGAGACCGGGGGGTCCCTCAGGCCGACGAGTGAGTGCCGCGTGCCCCAGCCCAGATGGGTCGAGCGCGTGGGCGAGCGCGAAGGGGGGAAAGGAGCGAGGCGGCCGGAGACCGGCGCGAGAGAGGTGGGAATCCCGCGGCCTTCGTGTTCGTCCCGCGCCCAGGTCGGGTGCGCTTGCAGTAGGGGGTTACAAGCGTCCACGCGGGTGAGGGAAGCGAGCGGCCCCAAGAGAGCGCCTGTCCCGTCCTCGTCCCGCGCGGCCAACCCTCTCTAAGAGGGCCCTGGTCCTTCCTTTTATAGACGCAAGGAGAGGATCCAGGTGTACAATGGGGGTGTAGCAGAGTGCTACGTGTCTAGCGAGGGAGAGCTAGTGCCTTGAGTACATGCCAATGTGGCAGCCGGAGAGATCTTGGAACCCAACTAGTGTGATGTCGTGGCCGTCGGAGGAGCGGCGGAGCCTGGCGGAGGGACAGCTGTCGGAGCGGTTGTGTCCTTGCTGACGTCCTCCTGCTTCCGTAAGAGAGCTGAGAGCCGCCGTCGTCACAAGGCATGCGGGGCGCCACCATTGCCTATCTGGTGGAGACAGCCAGATGGGACACCGGTCTTGTTCTCTGCGGCCCGAGTCAGCTCGGGGTAGGGTGATGATGGCGCTTCCTGTTGACGTGGCTGGCCTGCGCCCTAGGTTGGGCGACGTGGAGGCTCCTCCGAAGCCGAAGTCGAGTCTGTCTTCCATGGCCGAGGCCGAGTCCGAGCCCCTGGGTCGGGCGAGGCGGAGGTCGTCGGCAGAGGCGAGGGCGGTGTCCGAGTCCGAGCCCTGGGGTCGGGCGAAGCGGAGTTCGTCGTCTTCCGGGTCTTAGCCCGAGTCCGAGCCCTGGGTCGGGCGGAGCGGAGTTCGCCGTCTTCCAGGTCTTAGCCCGAGTCCGAGCCCTGGGTCGGGCGGAGCGGAGTTCGCCGTCTTCCGGGTCTTAGCCCGAGTCCGAGCCCTGGGTCGGGCGGAGCGGAGTTCGCCGTCTTCCGGGTCTTAGCCCAAGTCTGAGCCCTGGGTCGGGCGGAGCGGAGTTCGCCATCTTCCGGGTCTTAGCCCGAGTCCGAGCCCTGGGTCGGGCGGAGCGGAGTTCACCGTCTTCCGGGTCTTAGCCCGAGTCCGAGCCCTGGGTCGGGCGGAGCGGAGTTCGCCGTCTTCCGGGTCTTAGCCCGAGTCCGAGCCCTGGGTCGGGCGGAGCTTCCTATGGTGCCTTTGGCAGGGCCTGGCTTCCTGTCAGCATCACTCTGTCAAGTGGCGCTGCAGTCGGAGTGGCGCAGGTGGCGCTGTCCTTCTGTCAGACCGGTCAGTGGAGCGGCGAAGTGACGGCGGTCACTTCGGCTCTGCTGGAGGGCGCGCGTCAGGATAAAGGTGTCAGGCCACCTTTGCGTTAAATGCTCCTGCGATTTGGTCGGTCGGTGCGGCGATTTAGTCAGGGTTGCTTCTTAGCGAAGGCAGGGCCTCGAGCGAGCCGAAGATGTGTCCGCCGTTGGAGGGGGGCCTCGGGCGAGACGGAAATCCTCTGGGGTCGGCTGCCCTTGTCCGAGGCTAGGCTCGGGCGAGGCGTGATCGAGTCGCTCGAATGGACCGATCCCTGACTTAATCGCACCCATCAGGCCTTTGCAGCTTTATGCTGATGGGGGTTACCAGCTGAGAATTAGGAGTCTTGAGGGTACCCCTAATTATGGTCCCCGACAGTAGCCCCCGAGCCTCGAAGGGAGTGCTTGCACTCGCTTGGAGGCTTTCGTCGCACTTTTTTGCAAGGGGACCAGCCTTTCTCGGTTGCATCTTGTTCCGGTGGGTGCGCGCGAGCGCACCCGCCGGGTGTAGCCCCCGAGGCATCGGAGGAGTGGTTTCACTCCTTCAAGGTCTTAATGCCTTGCGTAATGCTTCGGCTGGTCTGGTTGTTCCCTCATGCGAGCTGGCCGTAGCCCAGGTGTACGGTCGGGGCCCAAGTTCTCGGGCTGGTATGTTGACGCTGTCAACGGTTTGGCCGGAGCCGGGTTTGCGAGAGCAGCCCCCGAGCCTCTGCACAGGGCAAGAGGGCGATCAGGGACAGACTCGGCTTTTTTACATATGCCCCTGCGTCGCCTTTCCGCAAGGAGGAGGGGGGAGAGCGCCATGTTACCCTCGATGGGCGCCGAACATGGTGTCTCCGGTGAGCTGCAAGCGGGTAATCCGAGTGGATGTCCGTGCCCCGTTCGTTAGGGGTCGGCTAGGGGCCCAGAGGCACGCCCAAAAGTACCTGCGGGTGATCTGCCGGTCCCGGTCCCCTGGCGACGGGGTCCGAGGGCTCGATGCCTCCCTCCGATGGGATTCCGTTACAAGATCGCTCCCGCTGGTCTCGGAAATGTCCTAGGGTACCTCGGGAGCGCAGCCCGAGCCTTGGTTATGTATCGAACGTACCCCTGGTCATCCCTCGCTCGGCGTCTGAGGCGGCTGTGAACCCTTCGAGGGCCAGCCTTCGAACCCCTGATCAGTAATGGGCGCGGAGCCTGAGTAGCCTGAGGCGGCCGTGGAACCCTTCGGGGGGCCAGCCTTCGAACCTCTGACCAGTAGTGGGTGTAGGGCCCACGCGATCTAAGGCGGCTGTTGAACCCTTCGGGGGGCCAGCCTTCGAACCTCTGATCAGTAAGGAGGCTCGGAGCCTGGTTCCTTCACGGGGAAGGATCCCTTTCGGAGTATTCCCCTTTCCCGGTCCCTATCGCAAGAGATAGAGAAAGAGGAAAAAGGGAAAAGGATACGAAACCGAACGACGTGGCGTACCTTTTTTGGCGCGGTTGTTTCGGCGAAGGCGAAGCGTCGCCCGCTGCTCCTGCCAGAAGCGCCGCCTGTCCAGCCGCGGAGTTAATGCGACGGGGCGAGTAGCTGGCGGGGCGGCCGTTGCGCGCGCGCGAGCCGTTCGAGGAACGGATCACGGCGTGTTGCCTTCACGCCGTGAGAGGGGGTTCTCTTGCTGCCCCCGGATGGGACGTGAGCTTCGCTGACGACGTGACCGCTGCTCCCGCGCGTCTGCCACCGTCATTACTGCCGGCCCACTTTTGGCCGCGTTGACCGCCGCGTCAGGCTGGCGCTGCTGGGTCGTGCGCTTGGTCGCCTCGAGTCGCGGTATTGGTTCCGCAATCGAGGAGGCGCGGTGGTGGCGCAAGTGGCGGTGCAGTTGCTTGCATGCAGCATCCAGCGCGCTGGTTGCGCGACGCGTGGGCCGGGGCCTCCATGCTGGCGTGTCGGGAGTCGGAGAAGCGTGTCCACTTGGCGCGGTTGCATGCCGCCTGCATGGTTGCCCGCCTCTTTCGCCCGTTGGTCTGGGCAAAAGTGGAGGGTCACTTGTAACCGCTGGGCGGTTGCGTGCACCACGCGCGGCGGTTTGGCTTCTTCTGTTCGGAGCCGGTCTACATGACATGCGGGACCCAGCCCCCGCGCCACAGGGGAGGGCTTTGGAGCGTGTTGGAGAAGACTCAGCCCGTGACGGTTGGGGGTGCAAGCAGGGAGAGTTGCCTTTAAAAGGGGGGTGACCCCTTTCAAAAGGCGACCATGTCTTCTCGCTCCCTTATGCACCGCGTCTTTCCACCTTCCAAGCCCCCGGATGGGGGATACCCGCCGTCTTTTTGCCTCGTCGTTGGAGGGACGCAACTCCGTTGTCGGTGATGATGGAGTTCGGGACCCTGAAGCGATGGATGATGTTGGTGAAGAACGTCACCGCCTGCTCGGACCTGATGCTGTTCAGAGGTCGGACCTCGACCCACTTGGAGAATTTATCGATGGCGACCAGCAGGTGCGTGTAGCCCCCGGGCGCCTTCTGCAAAGGGCCAACGAGGTCCAGACCCCACACAGCGAAGGGCCAGGTGATGGGTATCATCTGCAGAGCCTGAGCGGGCAGGTGGGTCTGCTTCGCATAGAATTGACACCCTTCGCAGGTGCGGACAATTCTAGTGGCGTCAGCCACCGCCGTTGGCCAGTAGAAGCCTTGCCGGAAAGCATTCCCGACGAGGGCTCGAGGCGCTGCATGATGGCCGCAAGCCCCCGAGTGTATCTCTTGCAGGAGTTCCTGACCTTTGGCGATGGAGATGCATCGCTGGAGGATGCCCGAGGGGCTGCGGTGGTAGAGCTCCTTCTCATCGCCCAGCAGGACGAACGACTTGGCGCGTCGCGCTATCCGCCGAGCCTCGGCTCGGTCGAGGGGTAGCTCTCCTTGGCGGAGATATTGCAGGTACGGGGTCTGCCAATTTCGATCAGGCGTGGCCCCGCTTCGCTCCTCCTCGATGCGCAATGCCTCGCCCTCGGAGACCGAGGGTACCTCGGGTTGAGCTGAGGGTGCCTCGGGCCGTGCCGAGGGTACCTCGGGCTGGACCGAGGGTGCCTCGGGCTCGGGAGGGTCATCGATCTTGACGGAGGGCTGATGCAGATCTCGGGAGAAGACGTCCGGGGGAACCGTTGTTCGCCCCGAGGCTATTTTTGCCAGCTCGTCCGCAGTCTCGTTGTAGCGCCGAGCGATGTGGTTAAACTCGAGCCCGTAGAACTTGTCTTCTAGGCGCCGAACCTCATCGCAGTAGGCCTCCATCTTCGGGTCGCGGCAGTGGGAGTTCTTCATGACTTGGTCGATGACGAGCTGCGAGTCACCGCGAGCGTCGAGGCGTCGGACCCCTAGCTCGATGGCGATTCGCAATCCGTTGATCAGAGCTTCGTACTCAGCCACATTGTTGGACGCCGGGAAATGGAGGCGTAGCACATAGCGTAGGTGTTTCCCAAGGGGTGAGACGAAGAGTAGGCCCGCGCCGACTCCCGTCTTCATCAACGACCCGTCGAAAAACATGGTCCAGAGCTCCGGTTGGATCGGAGCCGTCGGTAGCTGGGTGTCGACCCATTCGGCTACGAAGTCCGCCAAGACCTGGGACTTGATGGCCTTCCGAGGCGCGAACGAGATGGTCTCGCCCATGATTTCCACCGCCCACTTCGTAATCCTGCCCGAGACCTCTCGGCACTGGATGATCTCCCCTAGGGGAAGGACGACACCACAGTTACCGGGTGAGACTCGAAGTAGTGTCGCAACTTCCGCCTCGTCAGGATCACTGCATACAGCAGCTTCTGAACTTGTGGGTAGCGGATCTTGGTTTCGGACAGTACCTCGCTGACGAAGTAAACCGGCCTCTGGACGGGCAATGCATGCCCCTCTTCTTGCCTCTCGACCACAATCGCGGCGCTAACCACCAGAGTGGTCGCGGCGACGTAGACCAAGAGGGCTTCTCCATCAGCCGGGGGCACCAAGATAGGCGCCTTGGTGAGGAGCGCCTTCAGGTCCCTGAGAGCTTCCTCGGCCTCAGGGGTCCAAGTGAAGCACTCGGCCTTCCTTAAGAGGCGGTACAGAGGCAGGCCTCTTTCGCCGAGGCGCGAGATGAAGCGGCTCAGGGCCGCGAGACATCCCATGACCCTCTGTACACCTTTTAAGTCCTTGATGGGCCCCATGCTGGTGATGGCTGCGATCTTCTCCGGGTTGGCTTCGATGCCCCGCTCGGAGACGATGAACCCCAAGAGCATGCCTCGGGGCACCCCGAAGACACACTTCTCGGGATTGAGCTTGACGCCTTTTGCCTTGAGACACCGGAATGTCACTTCAAGGTCGGAGAGGAGGTCGGAAGCTTTCCTTGTCTTGACTACGATGTCATCGACGTAGGCCTCGACCGTGCGACCGATGTGTTCGCCGAACACATGGTTCATGCACCGCTGGTACATCGCACCCGCATTCCTCAAACCGAACGGCATGGTGACATAGCAGTACATGCCGAAGGGCGTGATGAAAGAAGTCTCGAGCTGGTCGGACTCTTTCATCCTGATTTGATGATACCCTGAGTAGGCATCGAGGAAAGACAGGGTTTCGCACCCAGCAGTGGAATCCACGATTTGATCGATGCGAGGCAGAGGGTAGGGAACCTTCGGACATGCTTTGTTGAGACCAGTGTAGTCTACACACATCCGCCATTTCCCCCCTTTCTTTCTCACAAGCATAGGGTTGGCGAGCCATTCGGGATGGAATACCTCTTTGATGAACCCGGCTGCCATTAGCTTGTGGATCTCCTCGCCTATCGCTCTGCGCTTCTCCTCGTCGAATCGGCGCAGAGGCTGCTTGACCGGTCGGGCTCCGGCCCGAATATCCAGCGAGTGCTCGGCGACATCCCTCGGTATGCCGGGCATGTCCGAGGGACTCCACGCGAAGACGTCGGCGTTCACGCGGAGAAAGTCGACGAGCACTGCTTCCTATTTGGGCTCGAGCCCGGAACCGATCTGGATCTGCTTGGAGGCGTCGCCACTGGGGTCGAGGGGGACGGTCTTAGCCGTCTCCACTGGCTCGAAGTTGCCGGCATGACGCTTCATGTCTGGCACCTCTTTGGAGAGGCTCTCCAGGTCGGCGATGAGGGCCTCAGACTCGGCGAGGGCCTCGGCGTACTCCACGCACTCCACGTCGCATTCGAACGCGTGTTTGTACGTGGGGCCGACGGTGATGACCCCGTTGGGGCCCGGCATCTTGAGCTTCAGGTAGGTGTAGTTGGGGACGGCCATGAACTTCGCGTAGCATGGCCTCCCCAGCACCGCGTGGTAGGTTCCTCGGAACCCGACCACCTCGAACGTCAGAATTTCCCTTCGGAAGTTGGAGGGTGTTCCGAAACAGATAGGGAGGTCGAGTCATCCGAGGGGCTGGACGCGCTTCCCGGGAATGATCCCGTGGAAGGGCGCAGCGCCTGCTCGGACGGAGGACAGATCGACGCGCAGGAGCCCGAGGGTCTCAGCGTAGATGATGTTGAGGCTGCTGCCCCCGTCCATAAGGACCTTGGTGAGCCTGACGTCACCGATGACAGGGTCGACGACGAGCGGGTATTTCCCCGGGCTCGGCACGTGGTCGGGGTGATCAGCTTGGTCGAAGGTGATGGGCTTGTCGGACCAGTCTAGGTAGGCTGGCGTCGCCACCTTCACCGAGCAGACCTCCCGGCGCTCTTGCTTGCGATGCCGAGCCGAGGCATTCGCCGCGTGCCCGCCGTAGATCATGAAGCAGTCGCGGACCTCGGGGAACTCTCCTGCTTGGTGATCTTCCTTCATGTCGTCGTCGCGGGCCCTGCCACCCTCCGCGGGTGGCCCGGCCCTGTGGAAGTGGCGCCGAAGCATGACGCACTCCTCAAGGGTGTGCTTGACGGGCCCGATGATAGGGGCACGGCTCCTTGAGCATCTTGTCAAAGAGGTTGGCACCTCCGGGGGGCTTCCGAGGGTTCTTGTACTCGGCGGCGGCGACAAGGTCCGCGTCGGCGGCGTCGCGTTTCGCTTGCGACTTCTTCTTGCCTTTCTTCTTGGCGCCGCATGGAGTAGACGCCTCGGGAGCATCTTTCGACGGGCGGCCCTGGGGCTGCTTGTCCTTTCAGAAGATAGCCTCGACCGCCTCCTGGCCAGAGGCGAAATTGGTGGCGATGTCCATCAGCTCGCTCGCCCTGGTGGGGGTCTTGCGACCCAACTTGCTCACCAGGTCGCGGCAGGTGGTGCCGGCAAGGAACGCGCCGATGACATCTGAGTCGGTGATGTTGGGCAGCTCGGTGCGCTGCTTCGAGAATCGCCGGATGTAGTCCCGAAGAGACTCTCCCGGCTGCTGTCGACAGCTTCGGAGGTCCCAGGAATTCCTAGGGCGCACATACGTGCCCTGGAAATTTCCGGCGAAGGCTTGGACCAGGTCACCCCAGTTGGAGATCTGCCCCGGAGGCAGGTGCTCCAACCAGGCGCGAGCGGTGTCGGAGAGGAACAGGGGGAGGTTGCGGATGATGAGGTTGTCGTCGTCTGTTCCACCCAGTTGGCAGGCCAGGCGGTAGTCCGCGAGCCACAATTCCAGCCTCGTTTCCCCCGAGTACTTTGTGATAGTAGTCGGGGGTCGGAACCGGGTCGAGAACGGTGCCCGCCGGATGGCCCGGCTGAAGGCCTGCGGACCGGGTGGTTCGGGCGAGGGACTCTGATCCTCCCCGCTGTCGTAGCGTCCCCCACGCCTGTGGTGATAGCCTCGGCGCACCCTCTCGTCGAGGTGGGCTCGACGGTCGCGGTGATGGCGCTCGTTGCCGAGGTGGCCCGGGGCCGCAGGCGCGGTGTTGCGCGTGCGCCCGGTGTAGACCGAGGCTTCCCGCATGAATCGGGAGGTCGCGGCATGAGGTTCCGAGGGGTATCCTTGCCTTTGGGAGGCAGTGCTCTCGGCCCGTCGGACCGCGACGCCTTCCAGGAGATTTTTGAGTTCTCCCTGGATTCGCCGACCCTCAGTGGTGGATGGCTCCGGCATCGCGCGGAGGAGCATCGCTGCTGTGGCCAGGTTCTGACCGACCCCACTGGATGCAGGTGGTGGCCTGACCCTGACGACATCGGCGACGCGGTGCTGGAGACCCTGGGGCAGGTGACGTATTTCTCCGGCCGGGGGTTGGCCCGCCCATGCCTGCCCGACGTCCCGGCGGATCGGCTCAAGCGCTCCTGCTCCCTCGTCGATCCTGGCCTGCGCCCCGCGGACTTGCTCAAGCTGTGGGTCGTAACCCCCCACCGGAACGGGGCCCACAGCTAGCTCCCGCGGGATGTCAGCGCGAGGCACCGGCCCAGGGGGAGCACCGTCCTCCGGCATGCCGAGATGGTTGCCTTGGGAGGGACCCCCCAGATCGACGTGGAAACATTCGTGGCTTGGGCCGCAGTCCTCGTCGTCGAGGCTGCGGCTACCGTCGGAACAGTCGGAGAGGCAGTAGTCACATGCGGTCATGAAGTTCTGCATGGCACTGGGGTTTCCAAATCCAGAGAAATCCCAACAGATGTTGGGGTCGTCATCTTCCTCGGACCCAGAGGGCCCATAGGTCGAGACGTCCGTCAGCCGGTCCCGAGGCGACCGCAAGCGAAACCCCAGAGGGTTTGTACTCGCCTCTACAAGGGCGCCCGCCAAAGCGAGATTGCTAGGCGGGTTGAGGCTGAGTACAAATGACGTAGGATGGAAATCGGTTGGTACCTTTTGGTCGTCGAGCGGCGATGAAGTCACGTCGAGGACTGACTGCATCGTCGCCTCCGGTACGAGGGCGACGTCCTGCAAGCTTTTCGCAAGCGCGCTGGCGTTGTCCGCTTGCTCGGGATTGGCGTGTCGCGGGGAGACGGCGCTCGCCTTCGTCTCAAACGCGAGGTCGACGCCCAACGCGCCCCCTGTTGGGGTGCTAGGGACGTCAACTCGCTCGACAGCCGACGAGGCGCGGCCTCCTGCTTGGCCTTGGTTGCCCCGCCTCCTCCTCCGTTGGCGGGGGAGAGGACGGGGCGAGCTCGAATGTTGTTCTTCCGCCACGCGGGGAAGACGTCGTCGATTCCGCCGCCGGCGGGCGGGCTGTCGGCCGCCATTGTCGTTGTCGCGCGGCGGTGGAAGGAGTATCATGTCGTAGCTGCCGTCGAGGGACATGAACTCAAGACTCCCGAAACGGAGCACCGTCCCGGGTTGGAGAGGTTGTTGGAGACTGCCCATCTGGAGCTTGACGGGAAGCTGCTCGTCAACACGCAGCAGGCCCCTACCTGGCGCGCCAACTGTCGGCGTTTCGAGACCGGGGGGTCCCTCAGGCCGACGAGTGAGTGCCGCGTGCCCCAGCCCAGATGGGTCGAGCGCGTGGGCGAGCGCGAAGGGGGGAAAGGAGCGAGGCGGCCGGAGACCGGCGCGAGAGAGGTGGGAATCCCGCGGCCTTCGTGTTCGTCCCGCGCCCAGGTCGGGTGCGCTTGCAGTAGGGGGTTACAAGCGTCCACGCGGGTGAGGGAAGCGAGCGGCCCCAAGAGAGCGCCTGTCCCGTCCTCGTCCCGCGCGGCCAATCCTCTCTAAGAGGGCCCTGGTCCTTCCTTTTATAGACGCAAGGAGAGGATCCAGGTGTACAATGGGGGTGTAGCAGAGTGCTACGTGTCTAGCGAGGGAGAGCTAGTGCCCTGAGTACATGCCAATGTGGCAGCCGGAGAGATCTTGGAACCCAACTAGTGTGATGTCGTGGCCGTCGGAGGAGCGGCGGAGCCTGGCGGAGGGACAGCTGTCGGAGCGGTTGTGTCCTTGCTGACGTCCTCCTGCTTCCATAAGAGAGCTGAGAGCCGCCGTCATCACAGGGCATGCGGGGCGCCACCATTGCCAATCTGGTGGAGACAGCCAGATGGGACACCGGTCTTGTTCTCTGCGGCCCGAGTCAGCTCGGGGTAGGGTGATGATGGCGCTTCCTGTTGACGTGGCTGGCCTGCGCCCAAGGTTGGGCGACGTGGAGGCTCCTCCGAAGCCGAAGTCGAGTCTGTCTTCCATGGCCGAGGCCGAGTCCGAGCCCCTAGGTCGGGCGAGGCGGAGGTCGTCGGCAGAGGCCAGGGCGGTGTCCGAGTCCGAGCCCTGGGGTCGGGCGAAGCGGAGTTCGTCGTCTTCCGGGTCTTAGCCCGAGTCCGAGCCCTGGGTCGGGCGGAGCGGAGTTCGCCGTCTTCCGGGTCTTAGCCCGAGTCCGAGCCCTGGGTCGGGCGGAGCGGAGTTCGCCGTCTTCCGGGTCTTAGCCCGAGTCCGAGCCCTGGGTCAGGCGAAGCGGAGTTCGCCGTCTTCCGGGTCTTAGCCCAAGTCCGAGCCCTGGGTCGGGCGGAGCGGAGTTCGCCGTCTTCCGGGTCTTAGCCCGAGTCCGAGCCCTGGGTCGGGCGGAGCGGAGTTCGCCATCTTCCGGGTCTTAGCCCGAGTCCGAGCCCTGGGTCGAGCGGAGCTTCCTATGGTGCCTTTGGCAGGGCCTGGCTTCCTGTCAGCATCACTCTGTCAAGTGGCGCTGCAGTCGGAGTGGCGCAGGCGGCGCTGTCCTTCTGTCAGACCGGTCAGTGGAGCGGCGAAGTGACGGCGGTCACTTCGGCTCTGCCGGAGGGCGCGCGTCAGGATAAAGGTGTCAGGCCACCTTTGCGTTAAATGCTCCTGCGATTTGGTCGGTCGGTGCGGCGATTTAGTCAGGGTTGCTTCTTAGCGAAGGCAGGGCCTCGGGCGAGCCGAAGATGTGTCCGCCGTTGGAGGGGGGCCTCGGGCGAGACGGAAATCCTCCGGGGTCGGCTGCCCTTGTCCGAGGCTAGGCTCGGGCGAGGCGTGATCGAGTCGCTCGAATGGACCGATCCCTGACTTAATCGCACCCATCAGGCCTTTGCAGCTTTATGCTGATGGGGGTTACCAGCTGAGAATTAGGAGTCTTGAGGGTACCCCTAATTATGGTCCCCGACACGTGTGTTAATCCACCAGTCTCGTAACAAGCAAAACGCTTAGGCCCCTCCTCTTTTTAGGATTTAGGGTGGGCGCAATCCGCCACCCGGCCAGGGAGATTTCCTCTCCGACAAAATGGATGTTAAGACAGCATTCATAAATGGAGAGCTAGATGAGGAAATCTACATGGAGCAGCCAACTGGGTTTGTAGCAAACGGTCAAGAAGGCATGGTGTGTAAGTTATTGAAATCTTTATATGGCCTAAAACAAGCACCTAAGCAATGGCATGAAAAGTTCAATAGAACCTTGACATCCACATGTTTTGTTATGAACGAAGCAGACAAATGTGTATACTATCGGTATGGTGGGGGCGAGAGAGTAATTTTATGCCTGTGTGTTGTTTTGGGCGAGAGAGTAATTTTATGCCTGTATTCTAATCTTGGGGACGAGTCTTGATGTGATTAAAGAGACAAAAGACTTTCTATCCAATAATTTTGAAATGAAAGATTTGGGAGAGCTGATGTTATTCTTAACATTAAGCTACTAAGAGAAGGCAATGGTGGGGTCACACTTGTGCAATCCCATTATGTGGAAAAGGTTTCGAGTCGCTTTGGTTATAGCAAATGTGAACATGCTCCAACACCTTATGATCCTAGTAAGCTTTTGAAGAAAAATCAAAGGATAGCTAGGGATCAATTGAGATATTCCCAAATAATTGGTTCACTCATGTACTTAGCTAGCGCTACGAGGCCTGACATCTCGTTTGCTGTAAGCAAACTTAGCCGGTTTGTTTCAAATCTGGGAGATGATCACTAGCGTGCTCTTGAGAGAGTTCTGCGCTATCTAAAAGGTACTATGAGTTTAGGCATCCATTATACCGGGTACCCAATAGTACTAGAGGGTTATTGTGATACAAATTGGATATTTGATGCTGATGAGATATATGCCACAAGTGGATATGTGTTTTCACTTGGAGGTGGCGCTGTTTCATGGAAGTCTTGCAAGCAGACCATCTTAACGAGGTCGACTATGGAAGCATAACTCACAATATTAGATATCGCTTCAGTTGAGGCTGAGTGGCTTCGTGAACTCCTTATGGATTTACCGGTGGTTGAAAAACCTGTGCCGGCTATTTCTATGAACTGTGATAATCAGATTGTGATAATCAAGATAAACAGTTCTAAGGATAATATGAAGTCGACAAGGCACATAAAGAGGCGTTTAAAATATGTCAGAAAATTAAGAAACTCCGAAGTAATAACGTTGGACCATGTTTGTCGGTACCCAGAAACAGGGGTACCCCTTACTACAGTGTGAAGGTGCGGTGCCCATACAGCTACCTCTAGCCGCGTGGTAAACAGCGCCCAACCCAACCACGTGGTTGACTCCCAGGTCGCCATGCGGCCAGAAAAGACGGTTCTCTAGAGTAACAACAGTGGGTCCGGACCCCCATGGGGAAGTGCCGGACCCCTGTACAAACGGACCGGACCTCCGAGCAAGGTCCAGAACCTCCGCGGGCGTGCCCGGACCCCTGGGACGGGCCCTGGACCCCCTGTGCAGGGTTCGGGCCATGCACAGCAAGGTCCTAGGACAGAACATGCACAGGACCTTGGGCAGGACCTAGGTGGGGGTCCGGTGACGACACGTGTCCGGACCCAGTCTGGTGCGGACCTGTCCGCTTGCGCCGCTGCTCCCCGCCCGGGCAGAGACCTGACGCTGCCACGTGTCCTACTGCGCGTGACGTAAGCCGGCGGGCGGAACCTGACATAAGGCCTCCTGGTTACGCGGCCCCTGCATTTATTGTGGACAAGGCACACCGTCTGTCTGTCCCGCTGATAGGCGATGTGCCGCCTCAGCATTTAATGAGCCCTGTCCATTCCGCTGGCAGGGATGTGCCGCCTCAGCATTTAATGTGCCCTGTCCACTCCACTGGCAGGCGGCGACCAGGCCGTCCCGCAGGCGGTGTGCCTGTCCATTCCGTTGGCAGGCAGTACGCCCGTGCTGTGGAGTGCACGGTGCTCATCATCACTTGTACAGGAAATCTTCCGCTGCACGCCAATGCTACACAGGCCGCAAATATCAGGGCACAAGGAGATGGCACTGGCGATCAGCATTAGTTGCTCCAAGGATTACACCTATTATGTTCCTGGACCCGCATGTCGGGGCTCAGCACCCTTGTACGTGCCCCCCTTCAGCTATAAAAGGGGAGGCACGCAACGTTACAAGGCTCAGACAGACTTAGACCTACCTCAGGCTCACAAGTTCATACAAGCTCTCAAGCTCAATACATCACACAGTGGAGTAGGGTATTACGCTCCGGTGGCCCGAACCACTCTAAACCCTTGTGTGTTCTTGTGTTCGTTCATCGCTTAGCTGACCAGCAAAACGCTTAGGCCCCTCCTCATCTTAGGATTTAGGGCGGGTGCATTTCGCCACCCGGCCGGAGATTTCCTCTTCGACATTTGGCGTGCCAGGTAGGGGGTTAGGCTTTGAATTTTTGCTTGTTCTTCTACTCGACATCATGGGCCACATCGTCGAGCACCAAGATCGCGTGCCTGAGGACTTCATGCTAGAGGAGGAGGCTGCCTCTTCCACACCTCGGGCCACCAACCTCCCTGCGCCTGGTGCGGCGGCTGCTGTGCACTCAGCGCAGCAGCACACTCCCACACAAACATCTAGGGCATCTAGGGCAGCGACAGGGGCGCTGTCTGCAGCCAGGGAACTGCTGCGTTACCCTCCTAGCTCTACGGCCTCGCCGGGAGCCATGAAGCAGTGGCGCGATGACGTCGACTGCCTACTCAGCATGGCGCACTTTGGCTCAACCAGGGCCAAGCCTCGATCATCTTGGCGCCAACATGAGGTGTCGGCATCAGTGCGTTCCCCCTCGGTGAGGACCGCGCCAACTGGGGACCTATGGGCGGAGCTCAACTGCCGGCGAGCGGGCGAGGACGGTCCAGTCTCTCTGGAGAGGTCTAACGACCTGCGGACAGAACTCAACCGCAGGCGTGCGGGTGAGGATGCCCGCATCTCTCTAGAGGGTGCATGAGCGCCGACAAAACGTCGAGGGTCGGAACCTCGACTATGACTTCGCTGCGGTAGCACCGCAGACTACAACGGGTGCCCTGATCCAAGCGGGTCTCCCATTGGCCGGCGTGGGCTGCGCCGCGCTGGAGGATCATCTCCGCACAGCTATTTGGCCATCCAAGTTCCGGTCGCACCTGCCGGAGAAGTACGACGGTACGCCAAATCCGTCAGAATTCCTGCAGGTTTATGTCACCGCCATTACGGCAGCCGGTGGAGACACCACCGTAATAGTGACATACTTCCATGTTGCCTTGTCTGGGCCGGCCCGGACTTGGCTCATGAACCTTGCCCCAGGATCGATCTACTCCTGGGAAGAGCTCTGTGCGAGGTTCATAGCGAACTTCGCCAGCGCTTATCAGTAGCATGGCGTGGAGGCAGGAGCCTGGAGAAACTCTCTAGGCGTTTATCTCCCGCTTCACTAGGGTACGAAGCACTATTCCTCGTATTTCAGATTCTTCCATCATCATCGCTTTCCGCCAGGGAGTGCGTGATGAAAAGATGTTGAAGTTAGCCACGCACGACGTGGAAACTATCACCACACTCTTTGCCCTGGCCGACAAGTGTGCCAGAGCTGCCGAGGGCCGTGCATGGCACTCGACACCACAGACCGGGGTCACCAAGACGGGTGGCTCGGGTGCCGTCTCCCAAGACGGCAAAAAGAAGAAAAAGAAGAAACGTAGTCACGAGAAGCCGCAGATTGCCGCTCCGATCGTTGCAGCGGCGGCTGGGGGCCGGAGCGAGCGCAACAAGCGCCCCCGGCCGCAGGGTGGAAACAGTGGCACATGCCCTGTGCACCCCAACAGTCACCATAGTGCCTCAGAGTGCCGCAAGATAATCAAGCTCGCGAAGCGCGTCAGTGAGCGGCACGAGCAGTCCTCCAAGGATGGCTCCCCACCCCGTCGCCGGTCTGGCAAGGAGAAGGTCGACGATGGCGAAGTAGCTGCGGGGAAACGAGAGCTCGGATATCAGTCACCCGAGGGGGACCTCAAGGACATCTTCACCGGAGACTCCGACTCCGGCGACGACGACGACCGCCGCAAGAAGCTGTACGTGATTTACGGCGGGAGCTGGGAGCTCACCTCCCACAGGAACGTCAAGTCCCTGTGTTGAGAGGTCCTCTCGGTGGTCCCGGGGGTCTCGAAGGCCGCACCACATCAATGGTGGAGGAGCACCACTGTCTCCTTCGGGGCATCCGACTGCCCCAAAAATATGGCAGGGGCTGGTGTACTACCGCTCATCACCGCTCCTGTCATTGCCAACATGCGGCTGCACCATGTTCTCATTGACGGAGGGGCCGACCTCAACGTCATCAGTCATGCGGCGTTCAAGCAGCTGCAGATCTCGGGGTCCCGGCTGGGACCCTCTCGCCCATTCTCTAGAGTGGGCCCACAACCGGTGTATCCCCTTAGGAGCATTGCACTCCTGGCTACATTTGGAACCGAGGAGAACTTCCACACGGAGAACATCGTGTTCGACGTCGTGGAGGTTAACCTCCCCTTCAACGCCATCATCGGTAGGCCGGCCCTGTACCGGTTCATGGCCATTGCCCATTACGGGTATTTGGTCCTCAAGATGCCGTCTCCGGCCGGGGTCCATACCGTGTAGGGCGACCACGCCGCTGCGCTTGCGGATGTGGAAAAGCTGCACGCCCTAGCGGCAGAAGCTGCTCGCCCAGACGACGGAGGGAGGAACCCCTCGACCTCTGGCACAAAGGCGCCTACCAAGGTGCCGAAGGTGCGGCCATCCGGAGCGGACGACGTCCCCATCAAGGCCGTCCATCTCGGTGCAGGTTCCTCCCAGACCACTCGCATTGCGGGTGATCTGGAGGAAAAATAGGAACTCGTGCTCGTCGCCTTCCTCTAGGCAAATGTCGACGTGTTCGCATGGGAGCCGTCACAGATGCCTGGGATCCCCAGGGAGGTGATCGAGCACCATCTGAAGATCAACCCTGACGCCAGGCCGGTGAGTCAGAAGCCTCGTAGACAGTCCGTTGAGCGGTAGGACTTCATCCGAAAGGAGGTTCGTAAGCTGCTGGACGTCAGCTTTATCGAAGAGGTCCATCACCCAGTGTGGCTGGCCAACCCAGTCATCGTCCCCAAGGCAAATGGGAAGCTTCGGATGTGCATCGACTACACCAGCCTTAACAAGGCTTGTCCCAAAGACCCGTATCCACTTCCACGGATAGATCAAATCGTGGATTCCACCTCCGGGTGTGACCTTTTGTCTTTCCTAGATGCTTACTCTGGTTTCCATCAAATCCAGATGTCTAGGGAAGTTAGGAAGCATACCGCTTTTGTAACAGTGGATGGGCTTTACTGCTATGTTGTGATGCCCTACGGCCTAAAAAACGCCTTGCCAACATTTATGCGGGCGATGAGTAAGACTTTCGGGGACCTGATCAGGGACAAGGTGGAAGTATACATCAATGATATCGTTGTCAAGACCAAGAGAGGGTCGACCCTAGTGGAAGACTTGACCCTGGTTTTCGACAGGCTGCGAGCAACCCACACAAAGCTGAACCCAGACAAGTGCGTCTTCGATGTCTCCGCAGGGAAGTTGCTGGGGTTCCTGGTTTCGTACCGGGGCATTGAGGCAAACTCGGAGAAAATCAAGGCGATTGAAGCAATGAGGCCCCTAGCCCGTATCAAGGACGTCCAGAAGCTTGCAGGGTCATTAGCCACACTTAGCCGCTTCATTTCAAGGCTGGCTGAGAGGGCACTGCCTTTCTTCAAGCTGCTACGGAAGTCCGGTCCATTCTCTTGGACCGAAGAGGCAGAACAAGCCTTCCAAGAGTTGAAACAACACCTGGTGTCCCTACCAATACTGGTAGCCCCAGAGCCTGGGGAGCCGCTGTATTTATACGTTGCGGCGGCTGTAGAAGCGGTGAGCATGGTACTAGTCGTCGAGAGGACAGCACAAGAAGACCAGGAACCTGAGGGCTCGAGACCGGCTATAGGGGTCCAAACCATTTAGAGGCCGGTCTACTACATCAGCGAGGTCCTCCATGAGGCAAAGACCAGGTACCTTGAGACGCATAAGCTTCTCTATGTTGTGCTTGTTGCGTCCAGGAAGCTATGCCACTATTTCCAGGCACACAGGGTCGTGGTGGTGACCTCCTTCCCATTAAGGGCCATCCTCCACAACTCTATTGCCACAGGCAACATTGCCAAGTGGGTAGCGGAGCTCGCTGAGTTCCAACTGGACTTCCAGCCTCACCATGCCATCAAGAGGCAGGTCCTGGCTGACTTCATTGTGGAGTGGACGCATCCCCCCGAGTGCTCCTGGGGGTTCAAATCCTGATTCGGGTCCCACACCCACGGAGCCCAGGGGTCCGGTCTTCACCAAGCCCCACTGGATGCTCTTCTTCGACGGATCTGTCCGTCAGCAAGTTGGCGGAGCTGGAGTGGTCCTCATCGACCCAAGCAGAGATCAAGTGTGGTACATGGTGCACCTTGAGTTCAAGGCCACCAACAACATGATGGAGTACGAAGCACTGATCTTCGGCTTGTCGGCGGCCCTATCCCTAGGGATCCGCCAGCTTCTAGTGAAGGGGGACTCCCAGCTGATCATCAAGCAAGTTTGCGGGGAGTGTAGCTGCAACGAGCCTAGACTCGCAGCGTACCTACTTCACATGAGGAAGTTGGAAAAGGACTTCACTGCCCTGGAACTGCAACATGTTCCTCGGGTAGACAACTCGGCGGCAGATGACCTCTCTGTTAGGGCATCAACTTGGGCACCCGTGCCCGAGGGCGTCTTCGAAAGACGGCTGCTGAGACCCACCGCCCAGCATGCCGAGATGGACGAAGGGGGCGAGACTAGCACCCCGAAGCTAGCGGTCCCGGTGGCGTCCCACCTATAGAACCCACCAAAGGCTGTGTGTGCCATAGGAAATCCTCCCAATCCCTTAGCGCCACAGTCAATATCTCAAAGTGGTCCCGATGCATGGATCTCTGAGATCCGGGACTATCTGAAGGAAAATATCCTTCCTGAAGACCATGTGTCCACAGAGCGCATAGTGCGGTTGGCCAAACGCTACGCGGTGGTAGAAGGGGATCTCTACCGCCGTGGCGCCAACGACATTCTTATGCGGTGCATTACCTAGGAGAAGGGTCGTGAGTTGCTCACGGAGATCCATGGAGGAGAGTGCGGAAGTCATTCATCATCCCGCACACTGGTCGGTAAGGCCTTCCGGCATGGCTTTTACTGGCCAACCGCTCTCCAGGACGCAACTGAGATGGTAAAGTCCTACGAGGCATGTCAATTCCACGCAATGCAGATACACACACTAGCTCAGGCTCTACAGATGATTCCGCCCTCCTGGCCATTCGCCGTATGGGGGGTGGATATCCTGGGACCATTTCCCAGGGCCGTCGGCGGGTACCGGTACCTCTTCATCGCCATCGACAAGTTCACCAAGTGGCCAGAGGCCACCCCTATAGTCAGCATCACCCAGGGTGCCGCTGTCGCCTTCCTCAAGTCCACCGTCTGTAGATTTGGGGTCCCAAGCTATATCATTACGGACAACGGAAGCCAATTTACAAGTTGGATCTTCCAGGAGTATTGCGAGGGCATCGGCACCCAGCTCTGCTTCACGTCTGTGGCTCATCCCAGGAGTAACGACCAAGTGGAAAGGGCAAATGCAGAGATCCTCAGGGAACTCAAGACATGCACCTACGACTGCTTAAAGAAGCATGGTGCAAATTGGGTCAGTGAGCTTCCGTCCGTGCTATGGGGGAACCGGACAACACCCAGCCGAGCTACCGGGGAGACCCCGTTCTTCCTGGTCTACGGGGCCGAAGCCTGCCTTCCCCCGGAAATCATCATGGGCTCCCCACAGGTCTAGGCTTTCGATGAGTCTATGCAGGAACAGCTGCGGCGTGAAGACATGGACTTCATTGACGAGCGCAGATGGCAAGCGGCAATCCGAAATGCACGGTACAACCAAGCGCTCAGGCGCTACCACCAACAGTTCGTGCATAGTAGGAAGCTCAAGGTCGGGGACCTAGTCCTGAGGCGAGTGCTGAACCGAGAAGGGCTCCATAAACTCTCCCACAGCTGGGAAGGACCCTTCAAGGTGACAGAAGTGTGCCGACCCGGGTGTGTCCGCCTTGCCACAGCTGAAGGAGAGCCTCTGTCCAATCCTTGGAACATAGAGCACCTCCGTAAGTTTTTCCCATAAAGGCAAAGCTGGGGAATTCAGTTTTCTTCCTTTGTAACTAGGTAGCGCATATATGTACGCCAGCCCAGTAAGGTCCGCCCTCAAAAACCCGATCTGTTGGTTTACGCTCATGAATATCAAGTTATAAAGAGAAGATTCACCCCCAGATTTGCTTTATGTTGGTTTTATTCTGCTTAAGTTTACAACCATTATTTTTAACCACCCATACGGTTTCCCTCCCTTGCTGGTATAGTGACATCCGCATTGTGAAGCCAGGTCCGGCAGCCTAGGGGCCAGTTCTAGAGAATGGGTACTCATCTCCTGGGGTGGTCAAGAGCTGTGTAGCCGCTTAGCTTGGTTCCGTACCCTAAGCCTGCACGATCCACCAGCCTGCGATGGGTATCCTAGTATTTGGAACTATAGCCCTGTGGGTCTGGGAACCTGGGGTCCGGTTCTAGAGAATGGACGCACGTCCCCTGGGGTGGTCCGGAGCCGTGAAGCCGCTTAGCCTGGTCCCGTACCATAAGCCTACAAGCTCCACCGCTCTATGATTGGTGTCCTAGTATCTAGAACTGTGATTCAGGGGGGTCCGGGCACACGGCTTGGCTTCCCAGGCCAAGTCCTGCCAATCCTGTTGCGTAAACCAAAGGATAAAAGATACCAGTCAGTGGGTCCTATGGGTGCGCTACTAAAACTTCCTAGCCAAGGTTGTGTGCAGGTCTGGGTCCCAGTCGAGACTACCTCCTGGGGGCCATGTCACCAATTCCTTCTTAAGAATACTGGCATCCAGCCTCGACACGTCGAGCCCACATCCCAGGGGGGCCAAGTACCAGGGAAGAAGTTGGTAACGACGCACACAGCAAAGGAAAAGTAGCATGCAGATAATTTGTAATATTGCTTGATAAGTAGTACTTAAAAGTATCTTATAAAATCAAAATGTATTACATGCCGCTTCCCAACGGAACCCTTGCTTTCTCCCTGTAGACCAAGCTACTCATCATCAGTAGGGTCCCGCTGGAAGCGCTCGGCCACCGCATCCACAACATCTTGTACGCCCTCTCGAGCGGCGTCTTCGGTGTTGGCCACCAGACCTGCGATCACCGGCGCCAAGGAGATGGCCAGGTCGTGGCTCCGGAAGCACGTCAGGACGTACTCTATTACCGACCGGTAGAGTCTGCTGCCCTCGGCCTCTAGGCGGGTGCCGAGGATCTGGTCCAGGCGTCGGAGGTGGTCGACGGCGGAATCTAGCATCGGGAGCGCGTCGGAGATGGATGCCGGCTGCTCAGACACAGGGATAGGGCTCACCCCCAGCGGCACTAGTGCCGAGCTCGCCTCGCCGACCCAAGCGGTGATACGTTGGACCCCAACGCGATGCTCCGCCCGGAGATCTTCAAGTGTCTTCCTCATCGCCTCCACAGCCTGGGAGCCTGGGGCCACCTGCGCCGCCTGGGCTGCCTGCGCCGCCTTGAACTGGCAGACCCACTCCCCTAGCATCCGCTCCTTCTCCTCCAGCGCCCGCTCCTTCTCCTCCGCCTCGAGCTCATAATCGGCCAGTAGCTTGTCCCGCCTCTCAAGCATTTCCTCCCTGAAGGCGAGGTCCTTCTCCCGCCAGGCGAGATCTGCCGCCCGCTTATCTAGGGAGGCATCCTTCTCCTTGAGGTTTTCTTCGGCCAGGGCAAGGCTACTGGCCCTGTCATCGAGCCCCTGCTGCACCTTTCGTAGGTTCTCCACTGCCGCGGCCTGCTGGTCCCGCTGCTCCTCCAGCATCTTGTTGTAGGCGTTCAGCTTCGCCTGGAGCTCCGTGATGACCTCCTCCCTCGGGTCCAAGTGCACCTCCTTCTTGGCCAGCCTCTTCTCCTTCCGGGTCACCTCTAGCTCCTGGGCAAACACCTTCTGGAGGTCCTTTCGGTAGTCCTCGCGGTCCCACTCATGCTCGGACCGCTCGAAGGCGAACTAGCGGGACGCTGCCTTGATGCGCTCCTCCAGCTGGGTACGCCAGTCGCTGAGACGCTGGTGTTCGGCCTCAAGCGCCTCCCACTCCCGCAGGATCGCTGCCCCAGTCTCTTGAGGGCCTGATGGGCGCGAGACAGCACCCGAGAGAGGGGAATCGGTGCCGCTTCTGGCTCGACGCCGGATCGGAGCCGCCACCCAAAAATCACCTCCATCTCCTCCAGAGTGGGCGGCGGGTTGGAGCTAGATGCGCCCCCTTCATCGGCCTCTATAGTGGTGACGGGCGCGGCTGGGGCCTCCTCTGCCGCTGCCGAAGATGTACTCGACAGCATCGCCGTCGTTGAGGCTGTGGCAGCCATCGGGGCAGTGGGGACCCCCTTCGCTGCTGCAGCACCGCTTGGTGTTGGCGCCGCTACAGCCGGATCCACAGCTGGAGCCTGGGGGCCCGGTGGCACTGTCTCGGCGGTAGCAGCCGGAGGCGAGGGAGGCTCGACTTTGGACGCAGAGGGAGAAGAGGCCCTGATGAGCAAAGGATGGGTTAATACCCATTGACATGATAACTAGACCAGTGAAGAAATGGAAAAGGGGCTCCACTTACTTGGGGCTCTAGACCTTCTAGCGACCCTGGAAGCGGGACGTTCGCTGTTGCTGCTGTGGCTGCTGTTGTTGTTGCTGCTGCCCCTGGGGTGGCGACGGCGAGCCCGATGGTGGTGGCGGTGGCGGTGGCAGCGGGTCTGATGGTGGTGGTGGAAAAGGACTGACGCGCCTCTGCGTGCCCTAGGCCTGGGAGCCGACCTCCTCAGCCCCGCCAGCTGTCCTCTGACGCTTCTAGGAGGGGTCCAAATCAAGGGGCGGATCCGTGACGAAAGACCCGTCGGTGCGGCGCAGTCGTTGTCGCCTCTCCCCCTCTGACCTCCCGGTGGCACCCGAAGAGGAAGAGCCGCCCACAGCCCCTTTGCCCTTGTCCGAGGAGCTAGGGGCCGCAGGGGGAGCTCCGGAGCCCGCATCGGCGGGCTGGGAACCTTCGGCCGGTACACCGGGAATATGGATCCCCCGGTGGGGGTCCCAGCCGTCGGTTTGGCGGATCGCCATGCCGCTCTCATCAAGAGTCGGCAGCCAGGCCAGCACCGCCGACCGCAGCCCTGGATCATCGCAGAGCGGCGGAATGCCCTGGGGAGGTATCAAGGATTCAGGGATAAAAGCCTCACCAGTGATCCCCTTCACTAAAACCTCTAGCTCCTGGAAGGATAGGTCGGTCCCTGGCCCGCGCTAGATCCTGCCAATGTCACTGGTGCCAGTAAACCAGCAATACAGATGCGGCCTCCCCTACAACGGCATGACCCGTCGCTTCAGGAAATCTCCGACCACGTGCATCGAGGTCAGACCACCGGCCGCCAGTTCCTTGATCCTGTCCAGTACGGGCTTGAACTCCGGCGTGAGGGACAGTTTGGCCCTCCATTGCTTCCGGTCGAGTCTTGGTCCGTCGTTCGGCAGGGCAAAGCGGTCGTTGGCCTCAGCACTGATGATCACCCAGTCATTGCGCCAGTTATCCCACCTCGCGTCACCGAGGGTGGCAATGTAGGCCACGGTTGGATCTGACCTCGTCTAGAAATAGTAGGCACCGAGGTGGTCCTTGCCCTTCCCAGACCTCACCAGCACGAAGAAGTGGCAGAAGAGAGAAGTGCAGGCCCCCACCCCCACGAACATCTCGCAGAGGTGGACGAAGATGGCCACCTGGAGGATGGAGTGGGGCGTGAGGTGCTAGAGCTGGAGTCCGAACTCCTCCAGCAGCAGCAGGAAGAACGGCGAGATCGGCAGCGCCAACCCGCAGGAGAGGTAGGAGACGAAGAGCACGAACTCCCCGGCGGCGAGGTCACCGAGGGGAGTGGTACTGGCCCAGATCCTCCTGGCGAACACCGGCGTGCTCCATTCGAGCAGGCGGTGCACCATGTCGAGCGCCTCCTCAGTCTGGAAACGCTCAGGACGAATGTAACGCCCCGAATTTTGCAGTTGAATTTTTTTCTTTTCTTTACTCGCCAAATTCGGGCGTTACCTTTTCTTTTTCTTTTTTTCCCTCGCTAAACCTTGACCTTTTCCAAAGTTCTAGCGGGATTCGGTTTGGATTTTCCCGTGTAAGAAAAACCCTAAATACTTTATGTTGTTTGATGCACCATGCCGAACCTTGCATTTCTTTTGATTGCTTTGAAAGTGCAAATGCATTCATGTAGAAAGATCGGATTTCGAAAATGAGGAGAAGATCTTCTCTTTCTTTTTCTCTCTCTTTTTCTCTCTCCTCTTTTTCTCTCTCCCGCGCCGTGGGCCGACCCCGGCCGGCCCAGCCGCCCCTTGCGCCCCCTTTTGGGCCCAAAAAGGCCCAACCGCCCCCCCCCACCTCCCCTTTTTCCCCAATTCTCTCTCCCTCCCTCTCATTTTCTCTCATTTTCTCTCCCCCACCCTAAGCCGCCGCCGCCCCTACCCCCTGCCCTAGCGTCGGCCGCCGCCCTCGCCGTCGGCCGCCCCTCGCCGGTGAGCCCCCCTTCCTCCCTCTCTCCCTCCTCCCTCCCTCTCCCCTCTCCCCTCCTCTCTCCTCGGCAGCCCGCGCCCGGCCGCGCCGTGGCCGCTGGCCGCCCTGCCCGCGCCCCCAGCCGGCCGCTGCCGCGCCGCCCTGGCCCCCGGCCAGCCCCAGCCGGCCCCGGCCGCGCGCCTGGCCGCGCGCCTGGCCGACTCGGCCGCCTGCCAGCCCGACCCCCCCCCCGCGCGCCCGCCTGGCCGGCCGGTTCAACCGGGCCAGCTCGGCCGCCCCGGCCCCCAGCTCGGCCGCCCAGCCTAGGGCCGGTTCAACCGCCCTAGGGCCGGTTCAACCGCCCCCCCTGTTTTTTTTATTTTTTTTATTTTATTTTATTTACTTTCTGTGATCATAATTACCTTATTTTGGGTAGACTAATCATGGTTCATGCTATGGAAATGAGAAGTTTAATTTAGAATTTCGTTGCGCTAGTTGATTCATTTAGTTAATTGTTTATCCCGTGCAATGTTAATCAACTTAAAATGATTAGGTTCCCACTAGTGCATATAACAGAATTCTTTTGTTAAGAACCAATTGTAATTGATCGTTAGTGCATAAACTTTAACCCCCTGCGAGACCCCTTTCCCGTTTCTTTCTAACCATAACAAATGCGATATCGAATGTCATACTTGATGCATACTCACTTTATTTGTTCCCTTGTATGGTGTACTGTTCTTTTGTATTAAATGTGGATGGATGTATGTATGTTTGCGCTCGCATAGAGAACGATCCGGTCGAAGAGCCCGAGGAATTCGCAGGAGAAGCCCCTGAGCAGCAGTCGGTTGGTGGAGGCAAGTGTCCTTTGACCTATCTCTGTCCTAATCATTCTTTAATTCACCTCCCGCATTACACATTTATACCTAAGGATTGACTAGCTTTTTGTTATCCATGTCCTTGTTTACCTATTTGGGTCGGATTATTACTGCTTAGTTTGATGCTATTGCTCAACTTTAATCAATGAACATGATGTGGTTATCTATGATACGCTGTTTTTCCCGTTCTTATTTATGATTATACTTGTGGCATTTAAGGGGACTCGAGCGGTTTCTCGAGTGCCTCTCCGTAAGGACCTGTTCAATGGATGACCGCCCGGGAAAACAGTGCAACCATGAGGGTGGAGTGGGACGCCCTTAGCTGAATAATTAGAGGAACCGGGGTGTAGTTCGCTTAGCCGTTGTGCCGTCAATGGGGCTCGGTGTATGCGGCTCGCTCTGCCAAGGTTGATTTGTCCCTTGGGGAGGAGTGCGGTACATTTAGGAAACCTAACGGGCGGCTACAGCCCCGGGGAATCTTTGTAAAGGCTTCATAGTGAATCCTTGGCCATTCACCTCGGGAGTGAATAAGGGTCTTGCAAGCCCGGGCCAGAGAGGGAATCACGGCTTGTGGGTAAAGTGCACAACCTCTGCAGAGTGTTATGAAACTGATATATCAGCCGTGCTCGCGGTTATGAGCGGCCAAGGGAGCTCCAGAGATTAGTGATACTTGATCAGAGATACTTTGGTACAGGTGACAATGAGATTAATGGTTCTGATTACGATTATGGTATTGGTAAGTGGTATTCTTTCCGTTTGGAAAGGATACATTGGGCTAATAACTTGGGTTAATGTTAAAACCTGGCTTTCTACTAGTAAGTAATAACCTGACCAACTAAAAGCAACTGCTTGACTTATCCCCACATAAAGCTAGTCCACTACAGCCAAACAGGATACTTGCTGAGTATGTTGATGTGTACTCACCCTTGCTCTACACACCAAACCCCCCCCAGGTTGTCAGCATTGCAACCACTGCTCAGGCAAAGATGAAGCTGTGGAAGGAGACTTCCAGGAGTTCCAAGACTACGACGAGTTCTAGGTGTGGGTTAGCGGCAACCCCCAGTCGGCTGCCTGTGAAGGCCGCGTTATCTACGTTTCTTTTCCGCACTTTGATTTATTGTAAGAACTATATGGACGTCTCAGACGTATGATGTAATCAACTATTTCCCTTATTAATACTATTTTGAGCACTGTGTGATGATGTCCATATTATGTAACTGTTGTGTACGTGAATAACTGATCCTGGCACGTACATGGTTCGCATTCGGTTTGCCTTCTAAAACCGGGTGTGACATAAGTGGTATCAGAGCCGTGCTGACTGTAGGACCGCTAACCTAGAGTAGAATGGTCGTTCTAAGGACTATAGACCTCTGTCTCTGCCTTGACTTTGATATCTCTTCAAAAGTTGGTCATACCGACCAAACCTATGTTCTACTATATATAATATCTTGCTGAAAATCATGTTTTATTCTAATCCTTCATTTACTTATGATTCATTATTTGCTGGTCATATTAATTCTGTTCTCACCCTTTTTGCTTGCGATGTCTTTTGTAGATGGCTCGACTTAGACACACTGCACGAAAGTCCGTCATCCCCTTCTTACCCTCCCGCCTTGCTGAGCGTCCGCTTCGCCGTCCCGTGGCCGGACAGTCCAGCCACTTGGAGAGACTACACCACCGCCTGCGTGAGGAGCAGGAACGTCGACGACAGGAGCAGCAGGGCTCTTCTTTCTCGCTCCACCAGGAGATAGAGTCTGTGAGGAGCTGCTCTCCTGTGCTTCCTCTGGAGGCGCCCCCTGCACCACCACTGGGCGCCCCAGCTTCTGGAGTAGCTGCTGGAGGAGACCCAGACGACGGAGATGGCGACGACAGCTCGAGCCACGACACCGACTTCTCTGCTAACCCTGAGCCGGAAGGATGGGTTGCTCGACCCATCACTCGCGACGCTGCTCGCGGGTGTCACTTCCACGATGCGCTCGACACCCTGCTACGTCGGGCATTTGACAGGCATACTTGGTCCGTCGAGTATCGCTGTGTGGTCTACCAGCATAGTCGCGGGGTCTACCCGGACCGCTGGGAGGCGACTTGCTTGGTGCGCTGCCCGGAGGACAGTCTCCAGGGTGCGGAGGCCTGCTCAGAGCACTATTCTATTTCTGAGCGGGACTCAGCTGAGGCAGCCATGCAAGATGCTGCACGGCGTGCGCTTTCGCACTACTGCTCGGTTTTCGGTGGGGCAGCTGACGGTCTTGACCTGAAGTATTACCCCCGCCGTCCATCTGGCAGCACAGGAGGCGTGATTGTCTCACCTGTCGGTGAGGGCAATCCTAGGTTGAGCAGCACAGTCAACCTAGCCGCCGTGCTAAACACGGAGCTGGACCATGCATTAGACGAGCTGAGTAGGGCCCGTGCTGAGATCGCCCTGCTGCGGGCTGAGCGCGCGGAACGTCGTCACTTGGATGGTGGTTCCCCCGCTCCCGTCGGGACTCAGCACCCGTACCGCTCACCTCAGCGTGGACACCAGCCTTATGGCAATCCCGACTGCAAGACCAAGATAAATCTAGAACCATAGATCGCTAGAGTTGGATCTTGTAATTAATACGAAATATATGCATAGAAGCTTCAGTCTTAGCGTTAATCTCGGTCTTAGTTAGTCTTAGTTAGACAGGGTAGTTTGCTATATCCTGTGCATTTATGTTTGTCATGATGAACTATGTTTGGTTTGGATCTTTGTAATGATTGTCACCAGAGTGTGGGTATCCCCTGCATTTTGGTTTACATATTATGTTAATGGAGTTAGTTATATAGTTGGGAAACCTTTTATTCCACTTTCCTCTTGATCTGAGAAGTTGTGTGGTCTGTGTTGGAGATCAGTGAAGATGCTCACCTGCTCAGTGCTGTTGAAGAATTCTATACTCTTTTCTTATGCTGCAAGATTTGCCAGATCAGTTCTGATGTGTGGTTGCATTCTGCAGATGTCAGAGAACAGGCGCAGAGGAGGAAGGCGTGCTCAGCAGGAGCAAGCCGGTCAACAAGATGAGGCGCCCCAGCAGCAGCAGCTGCCACCCCCGCCCCCGATGTCGATCGAGCAGATGTTTCTGATGCAGACTCAGGCAGTTCAGGCCATCGGTCAGACTCTGGCCGCCATTCAGCAGCAACAGCAGCAAGCACCACCCCAGCCTCAGATGCCTCAGATGCCCAGAGACAAGCGTGCTGAATTCATGAGAGGTCATCCCCCAACGTTCGCTCACTCTTCTGACCCCATGGATGCTGAAGATTGGCTGCGCACTGTGGAGCGGGAGTTGCATACCGCTCAGTGTGATGACAGGGAGAAAGTCTTGTATGGTTCCCGTCTGTTGAGAGGAGCAGCCCAATCATGGTGGGAGTCTTACCTCGCCACCCATGCCAACCCCGGCACCATCACCTGGGAAGAATTCAGAGGTAGCTTTCGTCAGTACCACGTGCCTGCAGGTCTGATGACAGTGAAGAAGGAGGAGTTCCTGGCCCTTAAGCAAGGGTCATCATCTGTCAGTGAGTATCGAGACAGGTTTCTGCAATTGTCTCGCTATGCTCCTGAGGATGTCAACACTGACGCCAAGCGACAGTACCGTTTCCTGAGAGGCTTGGTTGACCCTCTGCAGTACCAACTGATGAATCATACCTTCCCGACATTCCAGCACCTGATTGACAGAGCAATCATGACAGAGAGGAAGCGTAAGGAGATGGAGGATCGTAAGCGCAAGATCAGTGGACCCCAGCCTGGAAGCAGCAATCGTCCTCGTTTCTCAGGCAATCAACCTCAGCAGTTCAGGCAGAACCAGCGTCCACCTCAGCAGCGTCAGCAGCATCAGCAGTTCCAAAGGCAGTATCCTCAGCATCAGTACCAGAACCGTCAGAGCAATCAGTCAGGAGGTCAGTTTCAAAGGCAGAATCAGCAAGCACCCCGTCTTCCTGCCCCAGCAAACCAGCAGAACAGTCAGGCAGCACCAGCTCAGGTTGGAAACAGGGCATGTTTCCACTGTGGAGAGCAAGGCCACTGGGTGATGCAATGTCCGAAGAAGGCAGCCCAGCAGCAGTCAGGCCCCAATGCCCCAGCAAAGCAGAATGTGTCTCAGCCTGGAGCAGGCAACCGCCCTCAACAGCGCTATAATCATGGAAGATTGAATCACTTGGAGGCTGAAGCAGTTCAGGAGACCCCCGGCATGATAGTAGGTATGTTCCCAGTCGACTCCCATATTGCAGAAGTGTTATTTGATACTGGAGCAACGCATTCTTTCATTACTGCATCATGGGTAGAAGCACATAATCTTCCAACTACTACCATGTCAACCCCCATTCAAATTGACTCAGCTGGTGGTAGAATTCGAGCTGATAGCATCTGTTTGAATGTAAGTGTGGAAATAAGGGGGATAGCGTTTCCCGCCAACCTTATAGTAATGGGTACTCAGGGAATAGATGTCATCCTAGGGATGAATTGGCTAGATAAGTATCAGGCAGTTATCAGTTGTGATGAAAGGACAATCAAGTTGGTGTCCCCACTAGGAGAGGAAGTGGTGACCGAGTTAGTCCCACCTGAGCCGAAGAAAGGAAGTTGTTATCAGATGGCTGTCGATAGCAGTGAAGCAGATCCAATTGAGAGTATCAAGGTTGTGTCTGAATTCCCAGATGTGTTTCCAAAGGATTTACCGGGTATGCCACCAGAGCGGAAAGTTGAGTTTGCCATAGAGCTTCTTCCTGGAACCGCCCCCATCTTTAAGAGAGCTTACAGAATATCCGGACCAGAGTTGGTTGAGCTTAAGAAGCAAATTGATGAGCTGTCAGAGAAAGGTTACATTCGGCCAAGCACCTCGCCTTGGGCCGCCCCTGTCCTGTTTGTGGAGAAGAAAGACGGCACCAAGAGGATGTGCATCGATTATCGAGCTTTGAATGAGGTCACGATAAAGAACAAGTATCCTTTGCCCAGAATAGAAGATCTGTTCGACCAGTTGAGAGGAGCCAGTGTGTTCTCCAAGATAGATCTGAGGTCAGGTTATCATCAGCTCAGGATCCGACCTTCGGACATTCCGAAGACGGCATTCATTTCTAAGTATGGGTTGTATGAGTTCACAGTGATGTCTTTTGGTTTGACCAATGCGCCAGCATTCTTCATGAACTTGATGAATAGTGTATTCATGGATTACCTTGATAAGTTTGTGGTGGTATTCATTGATGACATTCTGGTTTATTCTCAAAGCGAAGAAGAGCACGCAGATCATTTGAGGATGGTGTTGCAGAGATTGCGAGAGCACCAGTTGTACGCAAAGTTGAGCAAGTGTGAGTTCTGGATCAGTGAAGTCCTGTTCTTGGGTCACATAATCAACAAAGAAGGATTGGCTGTGGATCCGAAGAAAGTGGCAGACATTCTGAACTGGAAAGCGCCAACAGATGCTAGAGGAATCAAGAGCTTCATTGGAATGGCCGGATATTATCGGCGATTCATTGAAGGGTTTTCGAAGATTGCGAAACCAATGACAGCGTTGCTAGGCAACAAGGTTGAGTTCAAGTGGACCCAGAAATGCCAAGAGGCCTTGGAAGCGCTGAAAGAGAAGTTGACTACAGCGCCTGTCCTAGTCTTGCCTGATGTGCACAAGCCCTTCTCGGTGTATTGTGATGCTTGTTACACAGGTTTGGGATGCGTGTTGATGCAAGAGGGAAGAGTTGTGGCTTACTCGTCCCGACAGTTGAAGGTTCATGAGAAGAACTACCCAATCCATGATCTAGAGTTGGCAGCAGTGGTTCACGCACTGAAGACATGGAGGCACTACCTGTATGGACAGAAATGCGATGTTTACACAGATCACAAGAGTCTGAAGTACATATTCACTCAGTCAGAGTTGAACATGAGGCAACGAAGATGGTTAGAGTTGATCAAAGATTATGAGTTGGAGATTCATTACCATCCAGGCAAAGCGAACGTAGTGGCAGATGCTTTAAGCAGAAAAAGTCAAGTCAATCTGATGGTTGCTCGTCCGATGCCTTATGAGTTGGCCAAAGAGTTTGACAGGTTGAGTCTCGGATTTTTGAACAATTCGCGAGGAGTCACAGTTGAGTTGGAACCTACCTTGGAGCGCGAAATCAAAGAAGCGCAGAAGAATGATGAAAAGATCAGTGAGATTCGGCGATTGATTCTAGATGGCAGAGGCAAAGATTTTCGAGAAGATGCTGAAGGCGTGATATGGTTCAGAGACCGCTTGTGTGTTCCCAATGTCCAGTCTATTCGAGAGTTGATCCTCAAGGAAGCTCATGAGACAGCCTATTCGATTCACCCTGGTAGTGAGAAGATGTATCAGGATCTGAAGAAGAAATTCTGGTGGTACGGAATGAAGAGGGAAATCGCAGAGCATGTGGCTAAGTGCGATAGTTGTCGAAGAATTAAGGCAGAGCACCAGAGACCAGCTGGATTGTTGCAACCGTTGCAGATCCCTCAGTGGAAATGGGATGAAATTGGTATGGATTTCATAGTCGGATTGCCTCGCACTCGAGCCGGCTACGATTCTATTTGGGTAGTGGTGGACCGTTTGACCAAGTCAGCCCACTTCATACCTGTCAAGACCAGCTACAACAGTGCAGTATTGGCAGAGTTGTATATGTCTCGGATCGTTTGTCTTCATGGTGTGCCAAAAAAGATAGTGTCAGACAGAGGAACGCAGTTCACCTCTCATTTCTGGCAGCAGTTGCATGAAGCCTTGGGCACACATCTGAATTTCAGTTCAGCTTATCACCCGCAGACAGATGGCCAGACTGAAAGGACCAATCAAATTCTCGAAGATATGTTGAGAGCCTGTGCGTTGCAAGATCAGTCCGGATGGGACAAGCGATTGCCTTATGCAGAGTTTTCCTATAACAACAGTTACCAGGCCAGTTTGAAGATGTCACCGTTTCAAGCGCTTTATGGAAGGAGTTGCAGAACTCCGTTGCAATGGGATCAGCCTGGAGAGAAGCAAGTGTTTGGGCCAGACATTCTGCTTGAAGCCGAAGAGAACATCAAGATGGTCCGAGAGAATCTGAAGATAGCGCAATCGAGGCAGCGAAGCTATGCAGACACAAGAAGAAGAGAGCTGAGTTTTGAAGTCGGAGACTTTGTCTATCTGAAAGTGTCACCGATCAGAGGAGTCAGAAGATTCGGAGTGAAAGGCAAGCTAGCACCCCGCTACATTGGTCCGTACCAGATCCTCTCAAAGCGTGGAGAAGTGGCTTATCAGCTCAGCCTGCCAGAGAATTTGTCTGCTGTGCATGATGTCTTTCATGTGTCTCAGTTGAAGAAGTGCTTGCGTGTGCCAGAAGAGCAGTTGCCAGTGGAAGGTCTTGAGGTCCAGGAGGACTTGACCTATGTTGAGAAGCCAGCTCAGATCCTTGAGATTGCAGACAGAGTCACCCGAAGGAAGACCATCAGAATGTGCAAAGTCAGATGGAATCACCACTCTGAGGAAGAAGCAACCTGGGAGCGTGAAGATGATTTGATGGCCAAGTACCCAGAGCTCTTTGCTAGCCAGCCCTGAATCTCGAGGGCGAGATTCTTTTAAGGGGGATAGGTTTGTAACGCCCCGAATTTTGCAGTTGAATTTTTTTCTTTTCTTTACTCGCCAAATTCGGGCGTTACCTTTTCTTTTTCTTTTTTTCCCTCGCTAAACCTTGACCTTTTCCAAAGTTCTAGCGGGATTCGGTTTGGATTTTCCCGTGTAAGAAAAACCCTAAATACTTTATGTTGTTTGATGCACCATGCCGAACCTTGCATTTCTTTTGATTGCTTTGAAAGTGCAAATGCATTCATGTAGAAAGATCGGATTTCGAAAATGAGGAGAAGATCTTCTCTTTCTTTTTCTCTCTCTTTTTCTCTCTCCTCTTTTTCTCTCTCCCGCGCCGTGGGCCGACCCCGGCCGGCCCAGCCGCCCCTTGCGCCCCCTTTTGGGCCCAAAAAGGCCCAACCGCCCCCCCCCCCCCCACCTCCCCTTTTTCCCCAATTCTCTCTCCCTCCCTCTCATTTTCTCTCATTTTCTCTCCCCCACCCTAAGCCGTCGCCGCCCCTACCCCCTGCCCTAGCGCCGGCCGCCGCCCTCGCCGTCGGCCGCCCCTCGCCGGTGAGCCCCCCCTTCCTCCCTCTCTCCCTCCTCCCTCCCTCTCCCATCTCCCCTCCTCTCTCCTCGGCAGCCCGCGCCCGGCCGCGCCGTGGCCGCTGGCCGCCCTGGCCGCGCCCCCAGCCGGCCGCTGCCGCGCCGCCCTGGCCCCCGGCCAGCCCCAGCCGGCCCCGGCCGCCCCCCGGCCCGCGCCCTGGCCGCGCGCCTGGCCGACTCGGCCGCCTGCCAGCCCGACCCCCCCCCCCCCCCCCCCGCGCGCCCGCCTGGCCGGCCGGTTCAACCGGGCCAGCTCGGCCGCCCCGGCCCCCAGCTCGGCCGCCCAGCCTAGGGCTGGTTCAACCGCCCTAGGGCCGGTTCAACCGCCCCCCCCTGTTTTTTTTTATTTTTTTTATTTTATTTTATTTACTTTCTGTGATCATAATTACCTTATTTTGGGTAGACTAATCATGGTTCATGCTATGGAAATGAGAAGTTTAATTTAGAATTTCGTTGCGCTAGTTGATTCATTTAGTTAATTGTTTATCCCGTGCAATGTTAATCAACTTAAAATGATTAGGTTCCCACTAGTGCATATAACAGAATTCTTTTGTTAAGAACCAATTGTAATTGATCGTTAGTGCATAAACTTTAACCCCCTGCGAGACCCCTTTCCCGTTTCTTTCTAACCATAACAAATGCGATATCGAATGTCATACTTGATGCATACTCACTTTATTTGTTCCCTTGTATGGTGTACTGTTCTTTTATATTAAATGTGGATGGATGTATGTATGTTTGCGCTCGCATAGAGAACGATCCGGTCGAAGAGCCCGAGGAATTCGCAGGAGAAGCCCCTGAGCAGCAGTCGGTTGGTGGAGGCAAGTGTCCTTTGACCTATCTCTGTCCTAATCATTCTTTAATTCACCTCCCGCATTACACATTTATACCTAAGGATTGACTAGCTTTTTGTTATCCATGTCCTTGTTTACCTATTTGGGTCGGATTATTACTGCTTAGTTTGATGCTATTGCTCAACTTTAATCAATGAACATGATGTGGTTATCTATGATACGCTGTTTTTCCCGTTCTTATTTATGATTATACTTGTGGCATTTAAGGGGACTCGAGCGGTTTCTCGAGTGCCTCTCCGTAAGGACCTGTTCAATGGATGACCGCCCGGGAAAACAGTGCAACCATGAGGGTGGAGTGGGACGCCCTTAGCTGAATAATTAGAGGAACCGGGGTGTAGTTCGCTTAGCCGTTGTGCCGTCAATGGGGCTCGGTGTATGCGGCTCGCTCTGCCAAGGTTGATTTGTCCCTTGGGGAGGAGTGCGGTACATTTAGGAAACCTAACGGGCGGCTACAGCCCCGGGGAATCTTTGTAAAGGCTTCGTAGTGAATCCTTGGCCATTCACCTCGGGAGTGAATAAGGGTCTTGCAAGCCCGGGCCAGAGAGGGAATCACGGCTTGTGGGTAAAGTGCACAACCTCTGCAGAGTGTTATGAAACTGATATATCAGCCGTGCTCGCGGTTATGAGCGGCCAAGGGAGCTCCAGAGATTAGTGATACTTGATCAGAGATACTTTGGTACAGGTGACAATGAGATTGATGGTTCTGATTACGATTATGGTATTGGTAAGTGGTATTCTTTCCGTTTGGAAAGGATACATTGGGCTAATAACTTGGGTTAATGTTAAAACCTGGCTTTCTATTAGTAAGTAATAACCTGACCAACTAAAAGCAACTGCTTGACTTATCCCCACATAAAGCTAGTCCACTACAGCCAAACAGGATACTTGCTGAGTATGTTGATGTGTACTCACCCTTGCTCTACACACCAAACCCCCCCCCCCAGGTTGTCAGCATTGCAACCACTGCTCAGGCGAAGATGAAGCTGTGGAAGGAGACTTCCAGGAGTTCCAAGACTACGACGAGTTCTAGGTGTGGGTTAGTGGCAACCCCCAGTCGGCTGCCTGTGAAGGCCGCGTTATCTACGTTTCTTTTCCGCACTTTGATTTATTGTAAGAACTATATGGACGTCTCAGACGTATGATGTAATCGACTATTTCCCTTATTAATACTATTTTGAGCACTGTGTGATGATGTCCATATTATGTAACTGCTGTGTACGTGAATAACTGATCCTGGCACGTACATGGTTCGCATTCGGTTTGCCTTCTAAAACCGGGTGTGACAACGAACCAGCAAGGCCATGGCGACTGTGGCGGTGGAAAGCAGAAGAGCGCGAGTGCAAAGAGGCGCAGAGGGCTCAGAGACGAAAGGGCACAGCAGTTGGAAAGAATGCGGAAGCGTGACTGCTGACCATGGGGTGGATCCCTTTTCAAGGGAAGACTCTCCCGCTCGCCCCCTAGGAAATCCTGTCTGACGCACACCTAGCGCCCGCAGCGACCCAGTCCCCGACATGCGGGCCCAGGTCCGCATGTCATACACATGGAGTGCTGTTCTCTAAGTGCGGAGAAGGCGAACCGTCACACGGGGAACAAACCGCCGCACGACCGCGCGCCGCTTCGGGGCTACTACAGGAAGATATTTTTCTAACCGAGGCGGTGGTAACGAGGTGCCCCGCATATGACCCGATGGAACCGCTAGACGTGGGGGCGTGGGTCAGTCAGCCGCAGGGACAGATGTGGCAGTCGACGTGACCGAGGGCAAACTGACAACGCATACGTCCCCAGATGCACTGAGTTAATGCGGCGCTCGCAGAAGAGGCGCCCCAGTCACCAGTCATGTCATGTTGACGCAAAGTACAAGTTTTGGCCCCACCTGCAGGCTCGCATCCTCCCGTGAGGCGGACCCGGGGGCCACTGTCAGTACCCTGAAACAGGGGTACCCCTTACTACAGTGTGAAGACGCGGTGCCCATATGGTTACCTCTAGCCGCGTGGTAAACAGCACCCAACCCCACCACGTGGTTGACTCCCAGGTCGCCACGCGGCTAGAAAAGACGGTATACTCCAGAGTAACAACAGTGAGTCCGGACCCCCATGGGGAAGTATCGGACCCCTGTACGAATGGACCGGACCTCCGAGCAAGGTCCAGAACCTCCACGAGCGTGCTCGGACCCCTGGACAGGCCCCAGACCCCCTGTGCAGGGTCCAGGCCATGCACAACAAGGTCCCAGGACAGAACATGCACAAGACCCTAGGCAGGACCCAGGTGGTGGTCCGGTGACGACACGTGTCCGGACCCAGTCTGGTGCGGACCTGTCCGCTTGCGCCGCTGCTCCCCGCCCAGGCGGAGACCCGACGCTACCACGTGGCCTACTACGCGTGACGTAAGCCGGCGGGCGGAGCCTGACGTAAGGCCTCCGGGTTACGCGGCCCCTGCATTTATTGCGGACAAGGCACGCCGCCTGTCCGTCCCGCTGACAGGCGATGTGTCGCCTCAGCATTTAATGAGCCCTGTCCATTCCGCTGGCAGGGATGTGCCGTCTCGGCATTTAATGTGCCCTGTCCACTCCACTGGTAGGCGGCGACCAGGCCGTCCCGCAGGCGGCGTGCCTGTCCATTCCGTTGGCAGGCAGTACGCCCGTGCTGCGGTGTGCACGGTGCTCATCATCACTTGTACAGGAAAGCTTCCGCTGCACGCCAATGCTACACATGCCGCAGATATCAGGCACAAGGAGATGGCACTGGCGACCAGCATTAGTTGCTCCAAGGATTACATCCGTTATGTCCCTGGGCCCGCATGTCGGGGCTCAGCACCCTTGTACGTGTCCTCCTTCAGCTATAAAAGGGGAGGCACGCAACGTTACAAGGCTCAGACAGACTTAGACCTAGCTCAGGCTCACAAGTTCATACAAGCTCTTAAGCTCAGTACATCACACAGTGGAGTAGGGTATTACGCTCCGGCGGCCCGAACCACTCTAAACCCTTGTGTGTTCTTGTGTTCGTTCATCGCTTAGCTGACAAGCAAAACGCTTAGGCCCCTCCTCATCTTAGGATTTAGGGCGGGTGCATTCCGCCACCCGGCCGAAGATTTCCTCTCCGACAATGTCCATACATCTAAAAATCTAGCAGATCAATTTACTAAGGGGCTATCACATAGTGTGATAGATAGTACATCGAGTGAAATGGGCTTGAGACCCACATAAAGTTTATCATAGTGGTAACCTATTCTATGTAATCGGAGATCCCGTGAATTAGAATGGTGAAACAAGCTAGTGGTAGACTGAGAGGAAAGACCCTTAATAAGGTTCTTTTCAGATGCACATCTTTCCTTGCTGTAGGTAGGTTGGTGTTTACACCTTAATATGTTCCAAGTGGCTTTGTAAAGCAAAAATGTTATTCTACAGAACATCTTTAGAGGAATATACCTATATGGGTTAACTGCTAGTCACAGTTTATGAGATCTGGGTGGTCTCTAGATACCCATGAAAGACTATGGAGTTTGACTTATATGCTCCAACCAGAGGGGATGCGCTCGGTAATCTAGTACTGGTAAAGAGTTTAGATGAAACTTATTCCACGCAAAGCTGTCAATTCAAGGCCTAGTCCATTGTGTGCAGTTGTGGTCAAGTGTAATCTAGATTCTAGGTGGATGTTCAACTTAACAGTCTCCATCGAAACACCAGTATATCAAACATTTGAGATGATGAGAACATCTTAGTGTGACTTAGCATTTGGTGCGGATTGTTGAATTAATGTGGGTCTGGTTCATATTAATATTCAATAATATTCAATGTTATATGCACACTTTAATGCTACAGTGTATTAGTACTTTAGATTTTTAATAGATAGAGTAGTATAGATATGAATTCTATTATATGTGCGTGGAATAATTTGTGGATGAACGAGGGGTCAGTCAATATATGGCTGACGTTCCTAGATCCAAAAGCAGTGGAGTAGCAAGAATGGCCACTAAGGTAGCAACAAGCTCCTACTTTTTATGTGCTGCGCCAATATATATATAATCAAAAAGGTTAACTGAGATGCATCGGCGATCTATCGTGGAGCACAAAGTAAGAATCTACTAAGAAAGCACTTGCTAACGCACAACTTGCTTTTGCATTGCTATATATATGTGTACTTGGTTTACCTATCGATGTCGATGACGCACGCTCATTGCCACTATGCATGCATGCACTAGCTAGCTAGCTAGGCCGCCGTCGTCTCAGTTTCCTCACTTGTATATATAGGCAAGCTCTTCACTTGTAGTATTTGCATGTCTTAGCTTGCCGGTGTTGCATGCATGCTTTCTTGAGCTGCATGCTGCATTGCTAGCACGTGTGATCGAACACCTGCTCAAAGCAAATTAAGGATCGATGACGATGAAGCAGCTAGTACAGTTAGTGGCCAAGCCGTTAACGCCGCCACCACCCTGCTGCAGCTCCTCGTCACAAGACGATGAAGACGACGATGTGGTGCGGCAACTGGTTATGGGCCGTTGGCGTTCGTCCCTATCGTCAGGCCTCCGTGCCGCCCTCGCCTGCACCATCGTGGGCCTCGTCTCCCTCTACGCACCGGACGCCCTCCGCAGACACATCACCTTCCCGGCCTTCTCCTACGTCGTCACGGTCATCCTCGTCACGGACGCCACACTCGGCACGGCCCTGCGCGGCGCGGTGAGCGCGCTCCACGGCACCCTCATGGGCGCCGCGCCGTCCGTGGTGGCGCTGTGGCTCGCGCACCGCACGGGCGCCGCGGAGTCGGCGGTGGCCACGTCGGCCGTGGTGGCGCTGACGGCGTTCGCGGTGGCGCTCCCGGAGTCGGTGGGCCCGGTGGCGAAGCGGATCGCGCTGGGGCAGGCCATCATAATCTACGTGGCCCGCAGGTTCCAGCCGGGGGAGCGCCCCAGCCGCGGCTGGGTGCTGCTGCACCCGGCCAACGTGGTGGCGTGCACGGCGCTCGGGGTGGCGGCGGCGCTGCTGGCCGTGCTGCTTCCCTGGCCGAGGCTGGCCACACGGGAGGCCAAAGACAAGAGCAGGACGTACAAGGTGGTTGCCTCAGAGAGGGTCAGGGTCCTGGCTGATGCCTTCGTCGTTGCCGCTGCTGTGGGTGTGGAGGAGGCCGATGAGGGGTGCAGCAGGCAGCGGCGATGGCAGATAGCGGCGTGCATGTCGGAGGCCAAGCGGCTGGCCTCCGCAAGTACAACACTCCTCAGCCGCATGAACGCCATCAAGGTAAAAGCGATACGTACGTGTCATTATATTACTTGCAGATATAATAAGCAAAATCCCATCAATGTATATATATCACAGTTGTATGTGTGCATGCATCCAGGAGGATTTGCAGTGGGAGCAGAGAGCAGTGGCGGTGGCGGTGGAGGAGAAGGATAACAAGGGCAGCATCGAGATGCTCCTGGCAGGAATGCAGATCGCACTCGCGACCATGCAACAAGCCGACGGCGGCCATGGGAGGAATATAAACATGGTCGGCCTTGTCATGGCGATGAGGGACCAGATACGCCTCGCGCTTCTCACGCCCAACAACAAGCAGCAGAGCAGATCAACATGCACGCCCAGCTACCAGTTGCCAGCTACGAGCTTCGACTATCGCAACCACGAGCAGCATCAGCGGGCGTCTTTTTTGTTCATCTTCTCTCTCTACCAGCTCCATCATTGCTGCTGCGATGGTGGTCCCAAGACGCCTTCGACGGCAGCTACCATGCTGCCCAACGCCAAGCAGGTAGCGCCGGCGGCAACCACGACGACACGCCAAAAGCTACTACTACTGGAGCAACCAGCAGCCGACTTACTGCCGGACGACGAGCAAGAAGAAGAAGAAGAAGCAGGTCAGCATGTGGAGCAGGACGACGGACCATCTTCACAAGCTGGGGCAGCCACTGCAGGAGAGGAGAAGGCTACAGCGACGGCGGCAGCGGCGGCGACCAAGGACAAGCACAGCAGGCAGACACGCAGCTGTCGCCGGCTCGTGGCGGCGGCCAAGTGCGGCTTCTCCCTCGGCCTCGCCGTCCTGCTGGGCCTGCTCTTCAGCAACGACCACGGCTTCTGGTCGGGCCTCATCGTCGCCACAACCATGACGGCGGGGCGCGAATCCACCTGGGCCGTGGCCGTGGCGCGCGCCCACGGCACCGCCCTGGGCTCCATCTACGGCGTGCTGGGCTGCCTGCTCATGTCGCAGCAGCAGCTCGTGGCCATGGACCTGCGCTTCGTGGCCCTCCTCCCCTGGATGGTCCTCGCCACCTTCCTCAAACGCAGCCGCGCCTACGGCCCCGCCGGCGGCGTGGCGGCCGCGCTGTCGGTCGTCATCATCATGGGGCGCCGCTACGACGAGCCTCCCATGGCCTTCACCATCGCGCGCCTGGTGGAGACCTTCATAGGCATCTCCTGCGTCGTCCTGGCGGACCTTGTGTTCCAGCCCGGGGCGAGGCCGTCGGTGCAGGCCAGGGAGCAGCTCGCCCGCTGCATCGCCGCGCTGGCAGCCTGCAGCCGCCTTGTTGTTGCTGACCCTGCTGCTTCATCAGAATTATTGAAGAGGGTGCAGCAGGAGCTGGCCCTCTTGAGGAAGCACGCCGCGGAGGCCGGCAGCGAGCCCACCTACCTGTGGCTGCCGCCGTTCCCGGCGGCCTGCTACGAAACGATCCAGGGCAGCCTTGGCAGGATGGCACAGCTGCTGCAGCTCTACCATCAGGCACGCCGCTACATGAGTGTGTCTTTGTCCCAGCAGCAGGTGGACGTGGACGATGATATCAACACCATCCAACACCGGCGCTTCAGCAACCTCGCCTCCACCTCCCTCGGCCACTGCCTTCACATGCTGACAGCAGCAGAAGGCAAGGAGGCCAACAAAAAGCCCAAGGCCCAGGTCGTCGTTGACCTTGAGGCTGGGACTGCGGCTGCCTGTGGCTGCTGCTACAGGGATGACGAGGTGGTGGGCTCCTTCGTAGCGCAGGCAAGAGAGCTGCTGTTGAACGATGACGACGACGACGATAGCGTTGAGCAACAACAAGAGGAGGAGAGGTTTTTGGCAGTGTGCTGCCTGGGCTCCATTGTCCTGTGCATGGAAGAGATCCTCAAGGAGGCCCGGCGGCTGGAGGCGCACATCCTAGACCTCAACAACAACCTGCAACTCAAATCAGCACTCGCTGATATATTATAGAGATTAATTGATAGATCCATATGCACATGTACTGCTTCTAATATATATTACATCATCCATTATTACTGTATAATTATACAGTAGGTATGTACTCGTACGTTGTTACGAGAGTTTAAAAATCACACTAGCACAAAGAAACTCTATAGTGACTGTTGTGAACATATTTTCACTAGCGTTTTTTTAGAACCGTCGGTGCTATAAACCAGTAAAGATCATCATTTTTACAGGCGGATAACTGATGAATGCCAGTGAAAAACGATTTCCAATAGCAATCGACGTAATATAACGCTAGTAAAAATTATTTTCAGAAATATTAAATGGGTTTTAAAAATAGAAATAGAAAAAAATTATTTAGGAAGACTGGAAGTGGACTCAGCCCACCTATCTCCGTCGAATTCGCAAGCTATCACATTTTTTCACGTGCTACGCGTCACATTTGCGCGTACCATCCGCTAACACTCTGTCTATGGCATACTTTATGTCTAATTTGTAGTTTTTTTTATCCACATTACATATTACAACCAACTGAGTCTAAATTGCTTGTTTGAGACCGTAAACGAATTTAAGTAAAAAAGTTGTCAACTACAAAATTGAATAACTTTTGAAGTTCTACAACTTTTATTCTGACACTTTTTCATCTGAGGTAGTTTGCAAATTTTAAATTTTAAATTTGACATACTTAGATTCAATTTTTGAGAATCGAAATGAGTTTATATAAAAAAGTTGTCAACTACAAAGTTTCATAACTTTTAGAAATTTATAACTTTTATTTTGATGATTTCATCATAAAAAATCGTTTGAAAATTTTGAAAAATTAAGGATAAAAATGATTTATAGTGGCGAGGGCATGTATATACATACAAATACAAAACAACTACTACATATTTTATAGAAGTACTTGAGCTGTATTGGTTGGAAGGTGTGAGCTTGGTATTAACAACCAGTATTTGATCTCTCAAGGCTACAAATATTTTGATTTTTGCCACGGTCGCGTGCTAATTAGCGGGGGCCATGGGATTCGCTGCCTGGGAGTCGAGAGAGCGCGGTGGAGTGCGGACGCACGACGGGGGTGGGAGCGCACGATGGGTCCTATGCGCAGGGGGAAGTCAGAGTCACGGTGTATTGGACTCTTATAAAATAGCAGAGATATTCCTAGCTACATTGAATTGAAAAGTCAGAGATGTTATTGTGCCCAGGTTAACACACTACCACAAATTCTACTTCAATTCTAATGGACATGTCAGTGGAAGGTTTAGAAAGGAGCATGCAAACATACTACATTATACGGAGTACGTCTTAATTGTTGCCTAAGGAAACATGCATGCATGCTCTTGGTTCACTCTATAAATTAAATAGAAACTTCCGCGCTACCAGCAAATAAGCTCACGGGACTTGACATAATAATGGTGGGAGATGCAATGTATTTCAGGCGGTGAGAAAAAAAAGAGCTGATTCCATGATAACTATCCCAACTACGGTTCTCTAGGGATTTGAACTATTAAAATACTACAAGTCATCGACTAATGGTGTGTTTGGTTTGTGGAGTCACTCTATGCCTCATGAGGTGATGCATCATAAGTTTATTCCATCAATTTTGGTGGAATCAACCTACTCCTCATGTATATACTAATTATTAGCTTATGAGGAATGTGGTGGTGATAGATCAACTCATTCTATTCCACAAACCAAATAAAAAAAGTGAGGAGTGAGAAGAAGATGGATCACTTCATTCCTTAAACCAAACACACTATAAAAGTCTACAATTCTGATGCATATATTGGTGGTATATATACTCTCCAATTCATTTCTTCCTTTTCTTTCAGTTTAAGGGAGATCCCCCTGTTCGTATGCATCGCAAACTAAAAATAACCGTTTTAAAGAGAAGGAAATGTATATATTCACACATACACACAAAAAAAGATATAAGCGTATCTGTTTGCTAGTATATAATATTAATCCCAAGCTCAATCAATCCTCATAGGCAGCTAAATTTAGTTAATTCAACTGTGGAACGCTTCTTCCATTTCTGAAAACTTTGTCTAACGATTTTCTTTTGAAAAAACTGTCAGATATATTACGAGAGATGACTGCCTCTGCCTCTGCCTCTGCCTACCACGACTACGTCTGATACAAGGTAGCGCTAGCAGTAGCATACTGAGATGACTACTCAGCAGGGTGCCTCTGACACTGTCTCTATATCTCTCTTTCAGTCTAAATCTGAAGATCTTCAGAGTTAACGACATATACTGGACTTGAAGCTGAAAGCACCTACACACTATATGTTTCTTTCTTCTTCTTTTGTTTGGATTTGGATACCCCCTGATTACATTTTTTTTTTTTTGCATAACAAGTCGATTCAGGCATCGATGATGCAAAAAAGAAAGAAAACTATATTAATCATATGTGTGGAAACTAACTAATTATCAGTAGGTACTGTTTCTTTTGAGCGAAGCAGAAAACCAACGATCGCCGAAGCATCGTTGGCACCTTTGACCTGACTATATTATCCTCGACTTCGCGTCAGCCATCCACCGGTACTGACCTCCAGTAGCACCCCATTTTCGTCCTGGAGCTGGGATTCAGGGGTGACGGCGGGGTCGTACGTCGCAAGCTGCCTGGTGGCATGTATGGCTGACTTCTTCCCCAGAGGAACCCGCCAAAGCTCGATCGGCGTGCCCTCCCTGGATCAGTTGTCCATAGTTCATTGTGACCGGGGAGCTCGGTGGCTCCCGGCACCGGCAGACCTTTGAACCAGAACGAGTCTCCGCCACTAAACTTGTACCAATGGCCAGTGCCGTTACTGAAGCCGATAATATATAAGGCCATCGATGTTCAGAGTTACCTTGTCTTCTTCCCCGGCGCCGACGACATGGATGTATTATCTTTGCATCACGTGTGGGGGACTGGGGGATCGTATATGCAGGCCTGCTCGAGTCCCTGAGCAGCCTCGATAGCTCGCTATACAGATCATCGTAAGTCCTGGTGGATAGGGCGAAATAGATGTGGTGGATAGGCGCGGCGGAGGAGTTGTAGCGCTAACCAGGGGTGCAAAACGGCAGAGTATTATTATACAAACAACTAACCATGGCTGCGGCTGCGGCATCGTTGCTGCTGCCTGCAGGTATATATATATATATATATATATATATATATATATATATATATATATATATATATATATATATATATATATATATATATATATATATATATATATATATATATATATATATATATATATATATATATATATATATATATATATGCAGGTAGTTTTTACCGCGCCCATCGATCAGTGCATGCAATACGTATGTTTTACCGGCCGCGTCAGGGCATGCAAAGGGAGCGGTCCAACTACGTACTACCTCGATTTGCTAGCGTTGATTATCATTCACTGCAATTTAGTTCGCATATAAAACAGAGCATTGCATAAAAAATATATTAACATAACAATATAACAATACTCACATAAACTATCCACAAAAAAGATCTCAAGATTATTTATTGATTGTCTCCGCTCTTCGCATAAAATTTTTTTTTGACTAACTGATGTTGTTGTTTATTCCATTCAGTATGTCTTGGTACAACACGCCAATGAAAGGAGCGATTCGAAGAGAGTTCACAACGACTGACAGAGATTATAGAATGACATAATTCCACCACACATAGACCAAATAAGAGGAAAGTTTGTGAGCTCAAGTTTCTAAAATAAGTCACGCGTCAATAAAAACTAGATGCGCTCCATACAAATTATGGTACTTCGTAGCAATTACTAACGTTTAAAACCAACAAATAACTTTTTCTTTTACTGTTAGCGTGACAAATCATTGTTGCTCCATCCAATTCAGCAACCTCAAACACCATGGAGTCCATTGCGCCAATGTGGTCTTAGAAACGGCCTAATACATGCAAGAGCCAAGAACACAAGGGACGAGCACCCTATGGTAGTGCCCGCATGGATCTCCAAATCCTAACACATATTTTGCAGGATCCATGAGCCACCATCAGAAAAACACAAACCATGTGCAAACAATAAATAAAGTATTAACACATCCAAATTATGTTTAGTCCTTAGCACAACAAAAAAACTAACACTCAAAACAACAAAGGAACAACACAATATTTTTTGCAATGACAGAAGGATGGGTGACAGGTACATAGAAGCGGTAGAAGCATACCGAGTCGACACCGTGGTAGATAGGCAATGCCAAGCCATCAACGGGTACCATAGGCAGCAAATCAGGGACCCCATCCCTCGCCTCCCCCACTTCCAAGGTTCCGTAGAGAAGGTAGGGAAGAGAAGATGCAGGCATACCTGTTCGTTACCAGAGAAAGACACAACGAAGACCTGTGCATCTAGAGGCGACATAGGTAGTATACCGCTAGATACATATAGGGAGAGAGCACGCAAGCGAACAAAGAAGCCCAGGCGGAGCATCTCCAAACCAAGAGGCACCCGCACCATGCGTCAGTCCGAGAAGGGCGAGAGAATGCGAGTGCCTTCCCAACCCTAGACCCGTCGAGGCGAGACAACACCACCAACTCCGTAGCATATGCCGATTGTTGCCGCGCTACGGGCCTTGGTTGTCCAAGTATTTCAGACCTGGACTCCTCATCGCCAAGATAACCTAAGCGTGGCAGACGCCACCATGTCCTCCTCAGCGGCACACACGGAGAAAGGCTAGGAGCAAGACCGACTCACCCCGTACTCGCATCGACGAGTGTTGATCGGCTCGCGGTTGCGATCATGGGTAGGCCTACCGGAATCATGTTCTTTGCTGAGTGTCTAAGACACTCGACAAATATTTTATCGGCAAAGAATTAGTACATTTTTTCGGGCACTCGACAAAGACTTTGCCGAGTGTCGAAAAGCACTCGACAAATTAAGAATCGAAAAAACCAAAAAAAACTGCAAAACATTTTTTAAAATTATAGTAACAACTCTCCAACCACTACACCTATTACCATACTCATCGCACTATCATTTTTCACTATTATTTTGAATCAAATTTACATGTTGCGTGAATTGTGGTGAGATTCGAACTCGCAACCTCTCTCTCGCGCATACCTTTCTTTAACACTACACTACTACATCAATTATGTGTATATTACGTTTTCATTCCTCATGTACTATAACAAACCGTGAGTAATTTGATTATTTAAGACACTAAACGAATTCATTTGAAAATGTGACCAACTATAAAGTTGCATAACTTTTCGAGATCTAGAAATTCTATTTTTATAGTTTCTATATTCGAGGCCTTTTACAAAATTTGAATTTCAAATTTGAAAACTTCACACGAATTTTTCAATGATAAGATGATTTTAAATAAAAAAAATAAATTACAAAGTTTCATTACATTTCACGACCTACAACTTTCGTCTTCACACCGTGGGAGAGGGTTCTCTCGCTGTCCCAAGAGGGGGCGTGAGCTTGCTGACGACGTGACTGCTGCTTCTGCCCGCCTGCCACCGCCATTACTGCCGGCCCATTTCTGGCCGTATCGACCGTCGCGCCTTCTCCCACGGCTGACCGACCCGTGACCGATGTGCTCGGTTGGCACTGTCGGGTCATGCGCAGAGTCGCCTCGAGTCGTGGCACCGGTTCCGCAGTCGAGGAGGCGCGGTACTGGCGCGGGTGGCGGTGCAGTTTCTCGCACGTAGTAACCGTTGCACCGGTTACATGACGAGTGGGCCTGGGCCTCCATGCTGGACGCGTCGAAGTCGAAAGGGTGCGCCCCTTGGTGCGGTTGCATGCCGCCTGCATGGCGGTCCGCCCTTTCACCCGCTGGTCCTGGCGATAGTGGAGGAATGCTCGTAACCGCTGGGCAGTTGCGCGCACCGCGCGCGGCGGTTTTGGCTCCTTCTGTCCTGGGCCAGCTTGCATGACGCGTGGGACCTAGCCCCCGTGTCGTAGGGGGAGGACCTTAGAGCGTGTTGGAGAAGACTCGGTTCGCGACGGCTGAGGACGCAAGTGGGGAGAGTCGCCTTTAAAAAGAGGGTGACCCCCCTTGGATGGCAACCATGTCTTCGCACTCCCTCCATGCATCGCGTCCTTCCACCTTCCGAGCCCCCGGATGGGGAGCACTCGCGTCGTTTTCATCTTGCTCTCGTTGGAGGAACGCAACTTCGCGGAAGTTGGTACCTTTCAGCCATCGTTCGGCTTCAAGAATTTGCTTCAGGCAGCCCGGCTGCATCCCCTCGCCGGTGGTCACCCAAGACGGTGACCACCAGTCCGAGGGTGGGGAGAAGCAAGCCGGGTTGCGGCCTCTGCCCCTCCCTCAGCTTCAAGGATGTTCATCATTAGTGCTGGGGAGGGGAGTGCGCCGAGTTGGGGCCTGTTTCCGCGCGGGCAGCGGCCCGCTCCTTCCTTTAGTGATCGGGGGGAAGGGCGTTCGCCATTCGTGGCGCTGGCAGCTACCGCGTGTCTGGCTCTCCGGTCTGAGTGGCTTCGGCGCTGCTTTCGGTGCCACCTCTCACCGAGGCAGCTGAAAGAGGTTTCTCCGCCGACGAGATAGTTGGTGCCACCCGCGGACTGACCTCCAACTCTACGACCTCCTGCATGTCCTCGCCCCTCGAGTGGGGACGTGGGCGAGGGCCTTGATGCAGCAGCGTCTGCCTTGAGGTCATCGCTGCCGCTGTTTGGCCGCCCGGAGCGGAAGTCGTTGTCGCTGCTGCCGGAGCGGGCGGTGGTGAGCCGCCTGGGGTTTCGTCGCCCCGCAGGCCCTCCAATGTGGGGGGTTGTTCGTACCTGCGGGGGTGGAACCGGAGTTCCGTTTGTAATGGCACCTTGAGTGCCGGTGACTTGTTCATTGTGGATGTCGGGGCCTGAACATGTATGTATTTTTGGCACGGAGCCGTGTTTTTTCCTCATTTCGAGCACTAGGACTCGCCTGTCGGCTAACTGAACCGCTTAACCAAGTGTGAGTTGCCTCGTGCGAAGGTGACGAGTGAGGTATTCGTATCCCGAAGGCGTAGGAGTCCCTCGGCTCGGTCGGCCTTGCCGCTCGAGGCTTCTCTTGCTTAGTTAAAGGAACCCTCGGCTGCTCTTCGATGAGCCGGAGCCGGAGGCAGCGGTGTCAGCATGGACAGAGGCAGAGTTGGCTCGAAAAGAAGACTTCGTTGGTCGGGGCCTGGCCAGGCTGTCCACTGGCGGGACCGGCGTCGGAGTCGGGTTGTCGAGGCCATGAGCCGGGCTGGTGTCCTTGGGGGACAACTGGCTGAGGCTTCGGGGCGGCCGGCCGAGCCGTCTGCTCGGGCCGGGTCCCTAGAGGAGACCCCGGCGGCGATGGCCCGGGCGTGGTGCTGATGTCGTACTTCGGAGCGGAGATCCTCCGACCGCATTGCCGTCCGAGGCTCGGTCGGACTTCGCCGAAGGTGGAGTTGACGCCGAGGGTGCTGCTGCTCCTCCTCCATCGACGTCTGAGCCTGCAGGATCGGTTCGCCTGTAGTATGCATATGTTTTTTGCGGCCGCCGAGGCCCAAACATACTGTCGTCGCGTTGTAAAGCTGTGTTTCTTTTCCTCTTGTTTCGAGTATCTGGACTTATTTGTCGGTAACAGAATTGTTTATCCGAGCAATAGTTACTTTTCACGGAAGGTGATGAGTGAGGTATCCGTATCCCAAAGGCGTAGGAGTCCCTCGGCTTGGTCAGCCTTGCCGCTTACGTGTACTCTTACTCGTCCGTAGGATTCTGCTATCGATATAGTCGAGAAGGCAAGAAAAATCGTTTCGGCAGAAGAGTTTTCGAGCGTTAAGACTTGTTCGGTCCGCGGAATCGCTTATCCGAGCGTGAGTTACTTATCGCAGAAGGTGATGAGTGAGGTATCCGTATCCCGGAGGCGTAGGAGTCCCTCGGCTCGGTCGGCCTTGGCTGCTTACGTGTACTCCGTCGTTTTCAGGATCCCACTTTCGAAGTAGTCGAAAAGCACGAAAGACGTTCTGGCAGAAAGACCTTTTCCGAGGAAAATTTTGACGCAGAGGGGGTTCCCCCCTTCTAGCCCCCGAGGGAGGGTCGGGCTTTGCTGAGGCAAGGCTGACCCTTCCTTGATGGTTAGACTTCATATGTAAACGAGGTATATGAACGGCTTGAAAACATCTTAAGGGTAGAAGCGACGTAGCTGTCGGATGTTCCAAGCGTTGCTGTAGACCTCGCCTTGACTGTTGGCCAGCTTGTACGTCCCGGGCTTCAGAACCTTGTGATGACGAACGACCCTTTCCAGGGAGGTGTGAGCTTGTGCCGCCCTCGGGCGTCTTGTCGTAGTCGAAGCACCAAGTCGCCCACCTGGAGGTCTCGGGACCGAACCCCTCGGGCGTGGTAGCGTCGCAGGGACTGCTGATACCGCGCCGAGTGTAGTAAGGCCATGTCCCGAGCCTCTTCCAGCTGGTCCAGTGAGTCTTCTCGGTTTGTTCGATTGCTTTGGTCGTCGTAGGCCCTAGCCCTCGGGGAACCGTATTCTAAGTCTGTGGGCAAGATGGCCTCGGCCCCATAGACTAGAAAGAACGGTGTGAAGCCCGTGGCTCGGCTCGGCGTTGTCCTCAGACTCTAGACCACCGAGGGGAGCTCCTTCATCCATCGCTTGCCGAACTTGTTGAGGTCGTTGTAGATCCTCGGCTTGAGTCCTTGCAGAATCATGCCGTTGGCACGTTCTACCTGCCCATTCGTCATGGGGAGAGCCACGGCGGCCCAGTCCACCCGGATGTGGTGATCCTCGCAAAAGTCCAGGAACTTTCTACCGGTGAACTGGGTGTCGTTGTCGGTGATGATGGAGTTCGGGACCCCAAAGCGATGGATGATGTTGGTGAAGAATGCCACCGCCTGTTCGGACCTGATGTTGTTTAGGGGTCAAACCTCGATCCACTTGGAGAATTTGTCGATGGTGACCAGCAGGTGCGTGTAGCCCCCGGGTGCCTTCTGCAAGGGACCGATGAGGTCCAGACCCCACACAGCAAACGGCCAGGTGATGGGTATTGTTTGCAGAGCCTGAGCGGGCAGGTGGGTCTGCCTTGCGTAGAATTGACACCCTTGGCAGGTGCGGACAATTCTAGTGGCGTCGACCACCGCAGTCGGCCAGTAGAAACCTTGTAGGAAGGCGTTTCCAACAAGGGCTCGAGGTGCTGCGTGTTGACCGCAAGCCCCCGAGTGTATTTCTTGTAATAACTCCTGACCTTCGGCGATGGATATGCATCACTGGAGGATGCCTGAGGGGCTGCGGTGGTAGAGCTCCTTCCCGTCCCCCAACAAGACGAACGACTTGGCGCGGCGCGGCGCGCCAGTCGCCGAGCTTCGGCTCGGTCGAGGGGCAGCTCTCCTCGGTGGAGATATTGCAGGTACGGGGTCTGCCAGTCTCGATTAGGCAGGACCCCATTCCGCTCTTCCTTGACACGCAGTGCCTCACACTCGGGGGCTGAGGGTGCCTCGGGCTGAGCCGAGGGCGCCTCGGGCTGGGCCGAGGCCTTCTCGGGCTCGGACGTGTCGTCGGTCTTGACTGAGGGTTGATGTAGGTCTCGAGAGAAGACGTCCGGGGGAACCGTTGTTCGCCCCGAGGCTATCTTAGCCAGCTCGTCCGCAGTCTCGTTGTATCGTCGAGCGACGTGGTTGACCTCGAGCCCATAGAACTTGTCTTCTAGGCGCCGAACCTCGTCGCAGTAGGCTTCCATCTTCGGGTCGCGGCAGTGGGAGTTCTTCATGACTTGGTCGATGACAAGCTGCGAGTCACCGCGAGCATCGAGGCGTCGGACCCCTAGCTCGATGGCGATGCGCAACCCGTTGACCAGAGCCTCATACTCAGCCACGTTGTTGGACGCCGGGAAATGGAGGCACAACACGTAGCGGAGGTGCTTCCCGAGGGGCGAGATGAAGAGCAGGCCCGCGCCTGCCCCTGTTTTCATCAGCGACCCGTCAAAAAACATGGTCCAGAGTTCCGGTTGGATCAGAGCTGCCGGGAGCTGGGTGTCGACCCATTCAGCCACAAAGTCCGCCAAGACTTGGGACTTGATGGCCTTCCGAGGGGCGAACGAGATTGTCTCGCCCATGATTTCCACCGCCCACTTTGCAATCCTACCCGAGGCCTCTCGGCACTGGATGATCTCCCCCAGGGGGAAGGATGACACCACAGTCACCGGATGAGACTCGAAGTAGTGCCGCAACTTCCGCCGCGTCAGAATCACCGCGTACAGCAGCTTCTGAACTTGTGGGTAGCGGATCTTGGTCTCGGATAGTACCTCGCTGATGAAGTAGACCGGCCTCTGGACGGGCAATGCATGTCCTTCTTCTCGTCTCTCAACCACGATCGTGGCGCTGACCACCTGAGTGGTAGCGGCGACGTAGATCAAGAGGGCTTTCCGGCAGCGGGGGGCACCAAAATGGGCACGCTGGTGAGGAGCGCTTTTAGGTTCCCGAGGGCTTCCTCGGCCTCGGGGGTCCAAGTGAAGCGCTCGGTCCTCCTTAAGAGGCGGTACAGAGGTAGGCCTCTTTCGCCGAGGCGCGAGATGAAGCGGCTCAGAGCCGTAAGGCATCCCATGACCCTCTATACGCCTTTCAAGTCCTTGATGGGCCCCATGTTGGTGATGGCCGCGATTTTCTCTGGGTTGGCCTCGATCCCCCGCTCGGAGACGATGAACCCCAAGAGCATGCCTCGGGGGACTCCGAAGACGCACTTCTCGGGATTGAGTTTTACGCCTTTCGCCTTGAGACACCGGAATGTCGTTTCAAGGTCGGAGAGGAGGGCGGAGGTTTCCTCGTCTTGACTACAATGTCATCGACGTAAGCCTCGACCGTTCGACCAATGTGCTCGCCGAACACGTGGTTCATGCACCTTTGGTACGTCGCACCCGCATTCCTCAAACCAAATGGCATGGTAACGTAGCAGTACATGCCAAAAGGTGTGATGAAAGAAGTCGCGAGCTGGTCAGACTCTTTCATCCCGATTTGGTGATACCCTGAGTAGGCATCGAGGAAAGACAGGGTTTCGCACCCAGCAGTGGAATCCACGATTTGATCGATGCGAGGCAGAGGGTAGGGAACCTTTGGACATGCTTTGTTTAGACCAGTGTAGTCTACACACATCCGCCATTTCCCTCCTTTCTTTCTCACAAGCACAGGGTTGGCAAGCCATTCGGGATGGAATACCTCTTTGATGAACAGTGCGGCCATCAGCTTGTGGATCTCCTCGCCTATGGCTATGCGCTTTTCTTCATCGAATCGGCGCAGAGGCTGCTTCACGGGTCGGGCTCCAGCTCGGATATCCAGCGAGTGCTCGGCGACATCCCTCGGTATGCCAGGCATGTCCGAGGGACTCCACGCAAAGACTTTGGCGTTTGCGCGGAGAAAGTCGACAAGCACTGCTTCCTATTTGGGGTCGAGCTCGGAGTCGATCCGGATCTGCTTGGAGGCGTCGTTGCTGGGGTCGAGAGGGACGGACTTAACCATCTCTGCTGGCTCGAAGTTGCCGGCGTGGCGCTTCCCGTCTGGCGCCTCCTTGGAGAGGCTCTCCAGGTCGGCGATGAGGGCCTCGGATTCGACGAGGGCCTCGGCGTACTCCACGCACTCCACGTCGCATTCGTATGCGTGTCGGTACGTGGGGCCGACGGTGATGACTCCGTTGGGGCCCGGTATCTTGAGCTTGAGGTAGGTGTAGTTGGGGACGACCATGAACTTGGCATAGCATGGCCTCCCCAGTACTGCGTGGTAGGTTCCTCGGAACCCGACCACCTCGAACGTGAGGGTTTCCCTTCGAAAGTTGGAGGGAGTCCCGAAGCAGACAGGCAGATCGAGTTGTCCGAGGGGTTGGACACGTTTTCCGGGGATGATCCCGTGAAAAGGCGTCGCGCCTGCCCGGATCGAGGACAGATCGATCTGCAGGAGCCCGAGGGTCTCGGCGTAGATGATGTTGAGGCTGCTGCCCCCGTCCATGAGGACCTTGGTGAGCCTGACGTTGCCGATGACGGGGTCGACAACGAGCGGATATTTCCCCGGGCTCGGCACGCGGTCGGGGTGGTCGCCCTGGTCGAAGGTGATGGGCTTGTCGGACCAGTCAAGGTAGACTGGCGCCGCCACCCTTACCGAGCAGACCTCCCGATGCTCTTGCTTGCAGTGCCGAGCCGAGGCGTTCGCCGCTGGCCCACCGTAGATCATGAAGCAGTCGTGAACCTCGGGGAACTCCTCTGCCTTGTGATCCTCCTTCTTGTCGTTGTTGTGGGCCCTGCCACCTTCCGCAGGTAGTCTGGCCTTGTGAAAGTGGCGCTGAAGCATGACACACTCCTCAAGGGTGTGCTTGACGGGCCCCTGATGATAGGGCACGACTCCTTGAGCATCTTGTCGAAGAGATTGGTACCTCCGGGAGGTTTCTGAGGGTTCTTGTACTCAGCGGCGGCGACAAGGTCCGCGTCGGCGGCGTCGCGTTTCGCTTGCGACTTCTTCTTGCCCTACTTCTTGGCGCCGCACTGAGTGGACACCTCGGGGACATCTTCCGGCTGGCGGCCCTGGGGCTGCTTGTCCTTCCGGAAGATGGCCTCAACCGCCTCTTGGCCAGAGGCAAACTTGGTGGCGATGTCCATCAGCTCGGTCGCCCTGGTGGGGGTCTTGCGACCCAGCTTGCTCACCAGGTCGCGGCAGGTGGTGCCGGCGAGAAACGCGCCGATGACATCCGAGTCGGTGACGTTGGGCAGCTCGGTGCGCTGCTTCGAGAATCGCCGGATGTAGTCCCGGAGAGACTCTCCCGGCTGCTGGCAGCAACTTCGGAGATCCCAGGAGTTTCCAGGGCGCACGTATGTGTCCTGTAAGTTGCATGCGAAGGCTTGGACCAGGTCGTCCCAGTTGGAGATCTGCCCCGGAGGCAGATGCTCCAGCCAGGCTCGAGCGGTGTCGGAGAGAAACAGGGGGAGGTTGCGGATGATGAGGTTGTCATCGTCCGTTCCACCCAGCTGGCAGGCCAGCCGGTAGTCCGCGAGCCACAGTTCCAGCCTCGTCTCCCCCGAGTACTTTGTGATGGTAGTCGGGGTTCGGAACCGGGTCGGGAACGGCGCCCGTCGTATGGCCCGGCTGAAAGCCTGCGGACCGGGTGGTTCGGGCGAGGGGCTCCGATCCTCCCCGCTGTCGTAGCGTCCCCCATGCCTGGGGTGGTAGCCTCGGCGCACCCTCTCGTCGAGGTGGGCTCGACGGTTGCGGTGGTGGTGCTCGTTGCCGAGGCGCCCCGGGGCCGCAGGCGCCGTGTTGCGCGTGCGCCCGGTGTGGACCGAGGCTTCCCGCATAAATCGGGAAGTCGCGGCGCGATGCTTCGAGGGGTACGCCTGCCTTCGGGAGGCAGAGCTTTCAGCCCGTCGGACCGTGGCATCTTCCAGGAGATTCTTGAGCTCTTCCTGGATACGCCGCCCTTCAGTGGTCGATGGTTCCGGCATCGCGCGGAGAAGTAGTGCTGCTGCAGCCAGGTTCTGGCCGACCCCACTGGAAGCTGGTGGCGGCCTTGCCCTGACGTCGTCGGCAATGCAGTGCTGGATGCCCTGGAAGTAGATGACACGCTTCTCCGGCTGGAGCTTGGTCTGCCCATTCCTGCCCGATGTTCCCTCGGAACGACTCAAGTGTTCCTGCTCCCTCGTCGAGCCTAGCCTGCATCTCGCGGATTTGCTCGAGCTGTGCGTCCTGACCCCCCGCAGGGACTGGGACCACAGCTAGCTCCCGAAGGATGTCAACGCGAGGCGCAGGCCTAGGGGATCGCCGTTTTCCGGCATACCAAGATGGTTGCCTTCGCCGGGACCCCCTATATCGACGTGGAAACATTCACGACTTGGGCCACAGTCCTCGTCGCCGAAGCTGCGGCTACCGTCAGAACAATCGGAAAGGCAGTAGTCGCATGCGTGAAGTCCCGCATGGCACTGGGGTTACCGAGCCCGGAGAAATCCCAACAAAAGTCGGGCTCGTCATCTTCCTCGGAACCCGAGGGTCCGTAGGTCGAGACGGCCGTCAGTCTGTCCCAGGGCGACCGCATACGGTACCCCGGAGGGTTGGTACATGCCTCTATGAAGGCTTCCACCGAAGCGAAGTCGCTTGGTGGGTCGAGGCTGAATCCAAAAGGCACGAGATGGGAATCGGTTGGTACCTCTTGGTCGACGGGCGGTGACGAAGTCGCGTCAGGGGCGGACTGCACCGTTGTCTCGGGTATGAGGGCGACGCCCAGCAAGTCTTTCGCGAGCGTGCTGGCGTCGTTCGTTTGCTTCGGGTTGGCGTGTTGTGGGGAAACGGCACTCGTCTTCATCTCAGACGCAAGGTCGAAGCCCGACGTGTCCCCCGCTGGGGCACCGGTGTCGTCGACTTGCTCGACAGCCGACGAGGTGCCGCCTCCTGCTTGGCCATGGTTGCCCCGCCTCCTCCTCCGTCGGCGGGGGAGGTGACGGGACAAACCCGAATGTTGTTCTTCCGCCACGTGGGGAAGACGTCGTTGATTCTGCCGTCGGCGGGCGGGCTGACGACCGTCGTTGTCGCTGTCGCGCGGCGGAAGAAGGAATATCATGTCGTAGCTGCCGTCGAGGGACATGAACTCAAGACTCCTGAAACGGAGCACCGTCTCGGGCTGGAAAGGTTGCTGGAGACTACCCATCTGGAGCTTGACGGGAAGTTGTTCGTCAACACGCAGCAGGCCCCTACCTGGCGCTCCAACTGTCGGCGTTTCGACCCGGGGGTCCCTGGACCGATGAGTGAATTGTCGCCGCGTGTCCCAACCCAGATGGGTCGGCGCGAGACGGAGCACGAAGGGGGGAAGAGAACAGGCAAAGGGGAATCCTGCGGCCTTCGTGTTGCCCTGCGCCCAGGTCGGGTGCACTTGCAGTAGGGGGTTACAAGCGTCCGCGTGGGAGAGAGCGAGAGCCTTACGCGCCGGCCCGTTCTCCCGCGCGGCCAACCTTCTCGTACGAGAGCCCTGGACCTTCCTTTTATAGGCGTAAGGAGAGGGTCCAGGTGTACAATGGGAGAGTAGCAGTGTGCTAACGTGTCTAGCAGAGAGGAGCTAGAGCCCTAAGTACATGCCGTCATGGCAGTCGGAGAGGTTTTGGCACCCTGTTCATGTGATGTCGTGGCCGTCGGAGGAGAGCTGGAGCCCTGCGGAAGGACAGCTGTCGGGGCTGTCGAATCCTTGCTGACGTCTCCTTGCTTCCGTAAGGGGCTGAGAGCCGTCGTCGTCATGGAGCACGCGGGGCGCCATCATTATTTGTTTAGCGGGGCGAGCCAGATGGGACGCCGGTCTTGTTCCCCATAGCCTGAGCTAGCTAGGGGTAGGGTAATGATGGCCCCCCTGTGACGTGGTCGGTCCGAGCCCTAGGTTGGGCGAGGCGGAGGCTCCTCCGAGGTCGATGTCGAGTCTGTCTTCTGAGGTTGATGTCGAGTCCGAGCCCCGGGTCGGGCGAGGCGGAGTTTGTCGTCTTCCGGAGCCGAGGCTGAGTCCGAGCCCTAGGGTCGGGCGAAGCGGAGTCCGTCGTCTTCCGGAGCCGAGGCCGAGTCCGAGCCCTGGGGTCGGGCGGAGCGGAGTTCGTCGTCTTCCGGAGCCGAGGTTGAGTCCGAGCCCTGGGGTCGGGCGGAGCGGAGTTCGTCGTCTTCCGGAGCCGAGGCTGAGTCCGAGCCCTGGGGTCGGGCGAAGTGGAGTCCGTCGTCTTCCGGAGCCGAGGCTGAGTCCGAGCCCTGGGGTCGGGCGAGGCGGAGTTTCCTATGGCGCCCGAGGCTGGACTTAGCTGCTGTCAGCCTCACTCTGTTGAGTGGCACAGCAGTCAGAGCGACGCAGGTGGCGCTGTTTTCTTATCAGGTCGGTCAGTGGAGCGGCGAAGTGACTGCGGTCACTTCGGCTCTGTCAACTGAAGAGCGCGCATCAGGATAAGGTGTCAGGTGATCCTTGCATTAAATGATCCTGCGACACGGTCGGTTGGCGTGGCGATCTGGCCAAGGTTGCTTCTCTGCGAAGACTGGGCCTCGGGCGAGCCGAAGGTGTGTCCGTTGCTTGAGGGGGCCCTCGGGCGAGACGTGAATCCTCCGGGGTCGGCTGACTTTGCCTGAGGCTGGGCTCGAACGAGGCGAGATCGTGTCCCTTGAGTGGACTGAGCCTTGACCTTAATCGCGCCCATCAGGCCTTTGCAGCTTTGTGCTGATGGGGTTACCAGCTGAGATTAGGAGTCTTGGGGGTACCCCTAATTATGGTCCCCGACAAGTATATAAGAAGATAGCCTTATGTCCCCACATGAAAATGAGAACATTTATTGATTTGATATAAATTTGGACATTGTTTCAGTTATTTTGCCTTAAGATTTGTTCAAACAAAAATGTGATGTACTATAAAGTTATAGATTTCTTCGAGCTCTACGATTTTTATATAAATTTTATCTTCATCCAATTTCATATGTAAAAGTTAAGATTTTATAACAATATTATGTAGAAGAAATGGGTACCAAAATGACCCGAATATTCAGGTGTTTATCGAGTACTGCTCACTCCCTATCCGACTTGAATCTGAAGCTTCACTATCATGGTACTACCTATATCTATCCTGGATATAAAAATACTCGAATCTATATCCAAAAAATAGGTATTTGAATTATCTATATCTGGTACCCAACGAGTATTTGAACTATCTGTATCCGCCGACACTGTCCCCAGCTCAGGACGTCCGGACCGTCCATGCGTGCACAAAGGGCTTCATGAATCTCCTGCAGAATCTGAATCTCGCCCCCCAGGAGGGACCCCGTCAGGGAGTAAAGATCCTAGGGTTGCCTTAGGGTCGGCAGGCTACCCAAGACGCCTCTAAACGACGTTGAGTCAAAGAGATGTGAAGATTAAGAATGAATAAGAATAATTCGTGCACGTTCGCTCATGTTCCTCACTAACACTCGTGGAAATCACTATAAATAAATCAACATTTTCAGTTTATTGCGATGATGGTCTTATGGTTAGATCTGTTGTCGATTCGTCTTTTATGCGTTAATCTTGTCGATTATTAATACTGCTCAAAACTTGACGATCCCTTTTACAAAGGGATTAGCATATGCTGTGATTGATTAAGCATCAAGGGAAATGGGATTGAAGCCCACATGATGTTATCATATAGTAGTAACCCAATCTATGTGATCGGAGATCCCGTGAATTAGTAATTGGGAAGAACAAACTGTTTTGTATAACAAGGGAGTACATTATTTTAGTCGTTTCCCGCTAGAAGATGCATACTCTCGATATTGCAAGGGAGGTTGACTTTTGTCTTAATGTATTCTGAGACCTATAACGGGCAAGGTACTGTCCTGTAGGGTACACTTGTAATAATACACTTATGTGGATTTGACTGTGAGGTTGTGGTCTATGAGATGTGGGTAATATCAAATAAACTCACTAAAAGACACAGGAGCATGACCGTAACGCTCCAATCAGAGACATAGCTTTAGGTGGTCTAGTATCAGTGATGCATATAGGTGAAACCAACTTACACAAGACTTGCAATTCAAGACTTTGTTCATTGCAAAGTCGTGAGGAGGTGAATCTTATAATGCAAGATGTAGCTCAACCTGTATGGGGTCTGCACTATAAAGCTGGTATATGAAAGCGTAAAGATTAAGTCAATTGGAGACCTTGGCTCTAGTGGAGATTGTTGGAATTAAGCCCACTAGTGTTTGACCCAATTCAATAAGGAAACCAAGATGGTGTGTAGACATGGCATGGGGCTTTAGTCCAATATTGCTCATCTTGGTAGGAGAGAACCAACTTAAATATGGGAGTGTTTCCTACTGTTCACATGAGACAAATAAAGGGTTATGGAGGTTGCCACACGCACGAGCGCTCGCTCGCTTTTCGTGTTTTTCGCGTTATTTATCGCGTGACTTGTGACTTGGGACAATGCGCAATCGCGTCGTGACATGTTCTAAACGACATTTTAATTTTTATCTTTTGTTTATTTGGTTATCAATAACACACCTAGACGGCCACGTCAACTAGGAGTAATGAACACGCACGTTACATGCGAGACCTCCGGGCAGTTGCACGTAGAGATATTTCAGGGGACGTTTTCTGGAATTTAGCAGATCGAACCGTTATCTAGTCGAGGTGGATCCTCTATTTAATGACGATGTCAGCTGGACCAGGGGTGTATGGAAAACATAACTGCCTCGTCTTTTCCATCTTAATTCTCTACGCCGCCACTTCTCTGCCCTGTCGTCCCTTCGTCTGTCGTGCAGTAGATCAAAAGAGAGTGGTGTCTCTGAACCACCGCCGATGTTTTGACGACTTGCATGGGTGCCGGCGAATCAGGTTTCTGGGAAGTGCTTCGCGCACGTCCGCTCGAATTCCTCACCAACACTCGTGGAAATCATTGCAAGTTTTCAGTTTATTGCGATGACGATCTTATGGTTAGATCTATTGTCGATTTTTCTTTTATGCTTTAATCGTCGAGTTAGTTCAGATCTGTTCTGTTTTAACGTCATGGATACTATCAGCAAGTAGATCTGGGTTTTACGTTTTATGTTGCATTATCAAATTAATCTTAGGCCCTATTAATTTTCCAACAATCCAGAAACCTGATAGAATTAACATGGATAATATCAGCCAGTAGATCTAGGTTTTACGTGTTAGTCTTGAAACTATTGTCAGATCAACTATATGACATACACATGCACCACGAAGTGGCTCGTGATTTATGGAAGACCCTGGACCGGATGTATACTGAATTAGATGCTAGACGTAAACTTTATGTTAATGAGCAGTACCATGAATACAAGATGGCTATTTATGTCGCCGCCCCCCTCGTCGTCATTTATGTCGCCGTTGTCGTCACCATCAACCCCTCCTCTTGTGTCGTCTCCACCGCTATCGACCCCTCCTATCCCTCTCTGGGATCATAGCGTTAGCACATATTATATGGCTATATGCTAGTAGTCCTAAATAGTTGTCTATGCAACTCTGTAAGAAAAGAAAAGATGATGACCGACCAAATTAAAGAGCCCGTGCGTGGCCTTTATTTCACATATAGTGTTCAGCTTTGCCATAAGAGTAAGGTGAGTAATGTGCACAAGACTAGCAAAAGTCCAAAACTAAGACTAGCTCCAACAAGGAGCTCTAAATGCTCCTGTACCCTAAATTTAGAGGATGAGGACGTCCTCTACCCCTCCAACAACGTCCTCTAAACGGTCCTCTAAATTTAGAGGACGCTGCTGGATCCTCTATGTATAGAGTTCCTCTAAACGGTTCTCTATCTATTTGAATACTTTAAACAACCGTTTTAGTAAAACTAAAATATGTACAATACATTTGAGAGTATGACAAACACGTATGTACAAAAATTTAAAAATAAAAATGTCTTTAATATAGGTATTTACATATAGGGGACGTGATTTAGAGGACGTTGTTGGAGAGGAAATAGATATAGGGGGTAGAATCTTTTAGAGAAGACTGTAAAGGACAGATATAGAGGATGTATATAGAGGATATTGCTGGAGACAGTCTAACCTGAAACCTGTGCGCTAGTGCTCTCTGCAAATTGGTTTTTTTTTACCTCCTGAGATGCACTAGTCCACTCTTCTTTTGACCAGGTTTTATGGCCTACAACTTGAGAGACAATTGTATATTTGTGTCTCCAAATATGGTGCTTCGCAATATTGACATCACAAACAGTTAAGTCACAAAAACAGGACTATAAACATGGTCTAGTTGATTAACCTGCCTGTTGGGGACCATAATTAGGGGTACCCTCAAGACGCCTAATTCTCAGCTGGTAACCCCCATCAGCATAAAGCTACAAAGGCCTGATGGGCACGATTAAGTCAGGGATCAGTCCACACGAGTGACTCGATCGCGCTTCACCCGAGCCTAGCCTCGGCCGAAGGCAGCCGACCTCGAGAGACTTCCGTCTCGCCCGAGGCCCCCCTTTTTATGGCGGACACATCACCGGCTTGCCCAAGGCCTTGGCTTCGCTCAGAAGCAACCTTGACTAAATCACCACACCGACTGACCAAATTGCAGGGGCATTTAACGCAAAGGTGGCCTGACACCTCTATCCTGACACGCGCCCCCGGCAGAGCCGAGGTGACCGCCGTCACTCCACCGCTCCACTGGCCAGTCTGACAGAAGGACAGCGCCGCCTGCGCCACTCCGACTGCAGTGCCACTCGACAGAGTGAGTCTGACAGGCAACTAGGCCTTGCCGAAGGCGCCACGGCGAACTCCGCTCCGCCCGACCCCAGGGCTCGGACTCGGGCTAAGACCCGGAAGACGGCGAACTCCGCTCCGCCCGACCCCAGGGCTCGGACTCGGGCTAAGACCCGGAAGACGGCGAACTCCGCTCCGCCCGACCCCAGGGCTCGGACTCGGGCTAAGACCCGGAAGACGGCGAACTCCGCTCCGCCCGACCCCAGGGCTCGGACTCGGGCTAAGACCCGGAAGACGGCGAACTCCGCTCCGCCCGACCCCAGGGCTCAGACTCAGGCTAAGACCCGGAAGACGACGAAACTCCGCCTCGCCCGACCCCAGGGCTCGGACTCCGCCCTGGCCTCGGCCGAACGACTTCCGCCTCGCCCGACCCCCTGGCTCGGGCTCGGCCACGGCAACTGAAGGCAAGACTCAACCTCGGCTTCGGAGGAAACCCCACGTCGCCCTGCCTAGAGCACAGACCGCCACGTCAACAGGAAACGTCATCATCACCCTACCCCGAATCGACTCGGGTCACGGAGAACAAGACCGGCGTCTCGTCCGGCCAGCTCCGCCAGAGGGGCAATGATGGCGCTCCACGAGCTCTATGACGACGGCGGCCCCCAGCTCTCTTACGGCAGCAGGACAACGTCAGCAGGGACTCGACCGCTCCAACAGCTGTCCCTCCATCAGGCTCCGCCGCACCACCGATAGCCACGACATCACGCCAGCAGGATGCCCAGATCTCTCCGGCTGCCACATCGGCATGTACCTAGGGCACTAGCTCTCCCTCCGCTAGACACGTAGCACTCTGCTACATCCCCATTGTACACCTGGGTCCTCTCCTTACGACTATAAAAGGAAGGACCAGGGCCTTCTCAGAGAAGGTTGGCCGCGCGGGACCGAGGACGGGACAGGCGCTCTCTTGGGGCCGCTCGCTTCCCTCACCCGCGTGGACGCTTGTAACCCCCCTACTGCAAGCGCACCTGACCTGGGCGCGGGACGAACACGAAGGCCGCGGGACTTCCACCTCTCTCACGCTCGGCTCCGGCCGCCTCGCCTCTCCCCCCTCCGCGCTCGCCCACGCGCTCGACCCATCTGGGCTGGGGCACGCAGCACACTCACTCGTCGGCTTAGGGACCCCCCTGTCTCGAAACGCCGACAGTTGGCGCGCCAGGTAGGGGACCTGCTGCGTGCTGACGAATAGCTCCCCGTCAAGCTCCAGATGGGCAGTCTCCAGCAACCTCTCCGGCCCGGGACGGTGCTTCGTTTCGGGGCTCTCGAGTTCATGTCCTTCGACGGCAGCTACGACATGATACTTCTTCCACCGCCGTGCGACCACAACAATGGCGGCCGACAACCCGCCCGCCGGCGGCGGAATCGACGACGTCTACCCCGCGTGGTGGAAAAGCAACATTCGGGCTCACTCCGTTCTCTCCCCCGCCAACGGAGGAGGCGGGGCCGTCAAGGCCAGACGGGAGGCCGCGCTTCACCGGCCGTCAAGCGAATCGACGCCCCCGACGCCCCGACGGAAGGCACGCCGGACATCGACCTCGCGTTCAAGACGGAGGCAAGCGCCGTCCCCCCGCGGCACGATGACCCCGAGCAAGAAGACGACGCCGGCGCGCTCGCGGAAAGCCTGCAGGACGTCGCCCTCGAACCAGAGATGACGGCGCAACCAGACCCCGATGTGACTACGTCGCTCCTCGTCGACCAAAAGGTAACGACTAACTCCCATCTTGCGTCATTTCGACTCGGCCTCAACCCGCCAAACGACCTCGTTTTGGCGGGCGCCCTCATTGAGGCGAGTGCAACCCCACTGAGGTTCTGTATGCGATCGCCTTGGGACCGACTGACGGACGTCTCGACCTACGGGCCCTCTGGGTCCGAGGAAGATGACGATCCCAGCATCGGTTGGGATTTCTCCGGACTTGGCAACCCCAGTGCCGTGCGGGACTTCATGGCCGCATGTGACTACTGTCTGTCCGACTGTTCCGATGCAAGCCGCAGCCTTGGCGACGAGAGCTGCGGCCCAAGCCGCGAATGTTTCCACATCGAGCTAGGGAATCCCACCGAAGGCAACCATCTCGGCATGCCGGAGGATGGTGATCTCCCTAGGCCGGTGCCTCGCGCCGACATCCCACGGGAGCTAGCTGTGGTCCCCGCTCCGGCGGGGGGTTACGACCCACAACTCGAGCAAGTCCGCGAGGCGCAGGCTAGGCTCAACGAGGGAACGGGAGCGCTTGAGCCGATCCGTCGGGACGTCGGACAGGCATGGGTGGGCCAACCCCTGGCCGGAGAAATACGTCATCTGCCCCAAGGTCTCCAGCACCGCGTCGCCAACGACGTCAGGATCAGGCCGCCGCCCGCATCCAGCGGGGTCGGTCAGAACCTGGCAACCGCAGCAATGCTCATCCGCGCGATGCCGGAGCCGTCAACCACCGAGGGTCGGCGGATCCAGGGAGAACTCAAGAATCTCCTGGAAGGCGCCGCGGCCCGGCGGGCCGAGAGCACTGCATCCCGAAGGCAAGGATATCCCTCGGAACCTCATGCCGCGACTTCCCGATTCATGCGGGAAGCCTCGGTCTACACCGGGCGCACGCGGAACACCGCGCCTGCGGCCCCGGGCCACCTCGGCAACGAGCACCATCGACGCGACCGTCGGGCTCACCTCGACGAAAGGGTGCGCCGAGGCTATCACCCCAGGCGTGGGGGACGTTACGACAGCGGGGAGGATCGGAGTCCTTCGCCCGAACCACCCGGTCCGCAGGCTTTCAGTCGGGCCATCCGACGGGCGCCATTCCCGACCCGGTTCCGACCCCCGACTACTATCGTAAAGTACTCGGGGGAAACGAGACCGGAGCTGTGGCTCGCGGACTACCGCCTTGCCTGCCAACTGGGTGGAACGGACGACGACAACCTCATGATCCGCAACCTCCCCCTGTTCCTCTCCGACACTGCCCGTGCCTGGTTGGAGCACCTGCCTCCGGGGCAGATTTCCAACTGGGACGACTTGGTCCAAGCCTTCGCTGGCAATTTCCAGGGCACATACGTGCGCCCCGGGAATTCCTGGGACCTTCGAAGCTGCCGGCAACAGCCGGGGGAGTCGCTCTGGGACTACATCCGGCGATTCTCGAAGCAGCGCACCGAGCTGCCCAACATCACCGACTCGGATGTCATCGGCGCGTTCCTCGCCGGCACCACTTGCCGTGACCTGGTGAGCAAGCTGGGTCGCAAAACCCCCACCAGGGCGAGCGAGCTGATGGACATCGCCACCAAGTTCGCCTCCGGCCAGGAGGCGGTCGAGGCTATCTTCCGAAAGGACAAGCAGCCCCAGGGCCGCCCGTCGGAAGAAGCTCCCGAGACGTCTGCTCCGCGCGGCGCCAAGAGGAAAGGCAAGAAGAAGTCGCAATCGAAACGCGACGCCGCAGACGCGGACCTTGTCGCCGCCGCCGAGTATAAGAACCCTCGGAAGCCCCCCGGAGGTGCAAACCTCTTCGACAAGATGCTCAAGGAGCCGTGCCCCTACCATCAGGGGCCCGTCAAGCACACCCTCGATGAGTGTGTTATGCTTCGGCGTCATTTCCACAGGGCCGGGCCACCCGCCGAGGGTGGCAGGGCCCGCGACGACGACAAGAACGAAGATCACCAAGCAGGAGAATTCCCCGAGGTCCGCGACTGCTTCATGATCTACGGAGGGCATGCGGCGAATGCCTCGGCTCGGCACCGCAAGCAAGAGCGCCGGGAGGTCTGCTCGGTGAAGGTGGCGGCGCCAGTCTACCTAGACTGGTCCGACAAGCCCATCACTTTCGACCGAGCCGACCACCCCGACCATGTGCCGAGCCCGGGGAAATACCCGCTCGTCGTCGACCCCGTTGTCGGCGATGTCAGGCTCACCAAGGTCCTGATGGACGGGGGCAGCTGCCTCAACATCATCTACGCCGAGACCCTCAAGCTCCTGCGCGTCGATCCGTCCACCGTCCGAGCAGGCGCTGCGCCCTTCCACGGGATCATCCCTGGGAAGCGCGTCCAGCCCCTCGGGCGACTCGACCTCCCAGTCTGCTTCGGGACACCCTCCAACTTCCGAAGGGAGACCCTGACGTTCGAAGTGGTCGGGTTCCGAGGAACCTACCACGCCGTGTTAGGGAGGCCATGCTACGCGAAGTTCATGGCCGTCCCCAACTACACCTACCTGAAGCTCAAGATGCCGGGCCCCAACGGGGTCATCACCGTCGGCCCCACGTACAAACACGCGTTCGAGTGCGACGTGGAGTGCGTGGAGTACGCCGAGGCCCTCGCCGAGTCCGAGGCCCTCATCGCCGACCTGGAGAACCTCTCCAAGGAGGTCCCAGACGTGAAGCGCCATGCCGGCAACTTCGAGCCAGCGGAGACGGTCAAGGCCGTCCCCCTCGACCCCAGCGGCGACACCACCAAGCAGATCCGGATCGGTTCCGGGCTCGACCCCAAATAGGAAGCAGTGCTCGTCGACTTTCTCCGCGCAAACGCCGACGTCTTTGCGTGGAGTCCCTCGGACATGCCCGGCATACTGAGGGATGTCGCCGAGCACTCGCTGGATATTCGGGCCGGAGCCCGACCCGTCAGACAGCCTCTGCGCCGATTCGACGAGGAGAAGCGCAGAGCGATTGGCGAAGAGATCCACAAGCTAATGGCGGCAGGGTTCATCAAAGAGGTATTCCATCCCGAATGGCTTGCCAACCCTGTGCTTGTGAGGAAGAAAGGGGGGAAATGGCGGATGTGTGTAGACTACACTGGTCTCAACAAAGCATGTCCGAAGGTTCCCTACCCTCTGCCTCGCATCGACCAAATCGTGGATTCCACTGCTGGGTGCGAAACCCTGTCCTTCCTCGATGCCTACTCGGGGTATCACCAGATCCGGATGAAAGAGTCCGACCAGCTCGCGACTTCTTTCATCACGCCGTTCGGCATGTACTGCTACGTCACCATGCCGTTCGGCCTGAGGAATGCAGGCGCGACGTACCAGCGGTGCATGAACCATGTGTTCGGCCAACACATCGGTCGCACAGTCGAGGCCTACGTCGATGACATCGTAGTCAAGACACGGAAGGCTCCCAACCTCCTCTCCGACCTTGAAGTGACATTCCGGTGTCTCAAGGCGAAAGGAGTCAAGCTTAATCCTGAGAAGTGTGTCTTCGGGGTGCCCCGAGGCATGCTCCTAGGGTTCATCGTCTCTGAGCGAGGCATCGAGGCCAACCCGGAGAAGATCGCGGCCATCACCAGCATGGGGCCCATCAAGGACTTAAAAGGGGTACAGAGGGTCATGGGATGCCTCGCGGCCCTGAGCCGCTTCATCTCACGCCTCGGCGAAAGAGGTCTGCCCCTGTACCGCCTTTTAAGGAAAGCCGAGTGTTTCGTTTGGACCCCTGAGGCCGAGGAAGCCCTCGGCAACCTAAAGGCGCTCCTTACAAAGGCGCCAGTCTTGGTGCCGCCGGCGGACGGAGAAACCCTCTTGGTCTACGTCGCCGCGACCACTCAGGTGGTTAGCGCCGCGATTGTGGTCGAAAGGCAGGAGGAAGGGCATACATTGCCCGTTCAGAGGCCAGTTTACTTCATCAGCGAAGTGCTGTCCGAGACTAAGATCCGCTACCCACAAGTTCAAAAGCTGCTGTATGCTGTGATCCTGACGAGGCGGAAGCTACGACACTACTTCGAGTCCCATCCGGTGACTGTGGTGTCATCCTTCCCCCTGGGGGAGATCATCCAGTGCCGAGAGGCCTCGGGCAGGATCGCAAAGTGGGCAGTGGAGATCATGGGCGAAACGATCTCGTTCGCCCCTCGGAAGGCCATCAAGTCCCAAGTGTTGGCGGATTTCGTGGCTGAATGGGTCGACACCCAACTACCAACGACTCCGATCCAACCGGAGCTCTGGACCATGTTTTTCGACGGGTCGCTGATGAAGACGGGGGCCGGTGCGGGCCTGCTCTTCATCTCGCCCCTCGGAAAGCACTTGCGCTACGTGCTGCGCCTCCACTTCCCGGCGTCCAACAATGTGGCCGAGTACGAAGCTCTGGTCAACGGATTGCGGATCGCCATCGAGCTAGGGGTCAGACGCCTCGACGCCCGCGGTGATTCGCAGCTCGTCATCGACCAAGTCATGAAGAACTCCCACTGCCGCAACCCGAAGATGGAGGCCTACTGCGACGAGGTTCGGCGCCTGGAAGACAAGTTCTTCGGGCTCGAGCTCAACCATATCGCTCGGCGCTACAACGAAACCGCAGACGAGCTGGCGAAGATAGCCTCGGGGCGAACGACAGTCCCCCCGGACGTCTTCTCCTGGGATCTGCATCAACCCTCCGTCAAGCTCGACGACGCGCCCGAGCCCGAGGTATCCTCGGCTCAGCCCGAGGTACCCTCGGCTCAGCCCGAGGTACCCTCGGTTCAGCCCGAGGCACCCTCGGCCCAGCCCGAGGTACTCTCGGCCCCCGAGGGCGGGGCATTGAACGTCGAGGAAGGGCAAAGCGGGGCCACGCCAGACCAGGATTGGCAGGCCCCGTACCTGCAATATCTCCGTCGAGGAGAGCTACCCCTCGACCGAGTCGAGGCTCGGCGGGTAGCGCGACGCGCCAAGTCATTCGTCTTGCTGGGCGACGAAGAGGAGCTCTACCATCGCAGCCCCTCGGGCATCCTCCAGCGATGCATCTCCATCGCCGAAGGTCGGGAACTGCTGCAAGAAGTACACTCGGGGGCTTGCGGCCACCACGCAGCACCCCGAGCCCTTGTTGGAAATGCTTTCCGGCAAGGCTTCTACTGGCCAACGGCGGTGGCTGACGCCACTAGAATTGTCCGCACCTGCGAAGGGTGCCAATTCTATGCGAAGCGGACACACCTGCCCGCTCAGGCTCTGCAGACAATACCCATCACCTGGCCCTTCGCTGTATGGGGTCTGGACCTCGTCGGTCCCTTGCAAAAGGCGCCCGGGGGCTACACGCACCTGCTGGTCGCCATCGACAAATTCTCCAAGTGGATCGAGGTCCGACCTCTGAACAGCATCAGGTCCGAGCAGGCGGTGGCATTCTTCACCAACATCATCCATCGCTTCGGGGTCCCGAACTCCATCATCACCGACAATGGCACCCAGTTCACCGGCAAAAAATTCTTGGATTTTTGCGAGGATCACCATATCCGGGTGGACTGGGCCGCCGTGGCTCATCCCATGTCGAATGGGCAAGTAGAGCGTGCCAACGGCATGATTCTACAAGGGCTCAAGCCTCGGATCTACAACGACCTCAACCAGTTCGGCAGGCGATGGATGAAGGAACTCCCCTCGGTGGTCTGGAGCCTAAGGACGACGCCGAGTCGTGCCACGGGCTTCACGCCGTTTTTCCTGGTCTACGGGGCTGAAGCTATCCTGCCCACTGACCTGGAATACGGCTCCCCAAGGGCGAGGGCCTACACCGAGCAAAGCAACCAAGCCAGCCGAGAGGAATCGCTGGACCAGTTGGAGGAAGCTCGGGACAGGGCCTTACTACACTCGGCGCGGTACCAACAGTCCCTGCGACGTTACCACGCCCGAGGGGTCCGGTCCCGAGAACTCCAGGTGGGCGACCTGGTGCTTCGGCTGCGACAAGACGCCCGAGGGAGGCACAAGCTCACGCCCCCCTGGGAAGGGCCGTTCGTCATCGCCAAAGTTCTGAAGCCCGGAACATACAAGCTGGCCAACAATCAAGGCGAGATCTACGGCAACGCTTGGAACATCAAACAGCTACGTCGCTTCTACCCTTAAGATGTTTTCAAGTTGTTCACATACCTCGCACCTACGCAAAGTTTAGTTGTCAAGGAAGGGTCGGCCTAGCCTCGGCAAAGCCCGACCCTACCTCGGGGGCTAAAAGGGGGGAGACCCCCTCTGCATCGAATTTTTTCCTCGAAAAAGGACCTCTTTTTAGCAGGATTTCTTCCGTGCTTCTTGACTACTTTGGAAAGCGGATCCTGGAAACGACGAGGTACACGTAAGCAGCCAAGGCTGACCGAGCCGAGGGACTCCTACGCCTCCGGGATACGGATACCTCACTCGTCCCCTTCTGCGATAAGTAACTTGCGCTCGGATAAAGCGACTCCGTGGACCGAACGAGTCATCACGTTCGGAAGCTCTCCTGCCAAAGCAGTCCTTCAAGCTTTCTCGACTAAATCGGGGACAGGGCCTCATGGACGGGTGAAAGTACGCGTAAGCGGCAAGGCCGACCGAGCCGAGGGATTCCCACGCCTCTGGGATACGGATACCTCACTCGTCCCTTCCGCGAAAAGCAACCCTCGCTCACACAAACATCCCTATTACCGACAGAGTCCAGATGCTCGAAACAAGAGGAAAAAAGGACGCAGCTTCGCAAGCGCGGCGAGGGCGTGTTCTTCTGGCCTCGGCGGCCGCAGAAAACACACGCTACAAGACGATCTGATCCTGCAGGCTCGGGTCTTCACGCCGAGGGGAGCCGTAGCACCCTCGGCATCGACGACGTCTACAACAAAGCCCGACCCAGCCTCGGGCGGCGCCGAGGTCCAGGGGCACCTCCGGGAATCCGGCCCGAGCAGGCGGCTCAACCGGTTACCCCTGGGGCCTCGGGCAACCGGCTTCCAAGGGCGCTAGCCCGATCCGAGGCCTCGACTGACCGACTTGGGCGTCGGCACCGCTGACGGGCGACACGGCTAGGCTCCGGCCAACCAGGTTCCCCATTCTCGAGCCAACTCCGCCTCTGTTCATACTGATATCGCTACCCCCGGCCTCGATCCACCAAAGGGCGGCCGAGGGGTCCCTTCAACTAAGCTAGAGGAGCCTCACGTAACAAGGACGAACGGGCCGAGGGATTCCTACGCCTCCGGGATACGGATACCTCACCCGTCACCTTGACACGGGGCAACTCATGCTTGGTAAAGCGGTTTAGATAATAAAACAGGCGAGACTTAGTGCTCGGAAATGAGGAAAAAACACGGCTCCGTGCCAAACTTACATACACGAAGACGAGGTACACGTAAGCAGCCAAGGCTGACCGAGCCGAGGGACTCCTACGCCTCCGGGATACGGATACCTCACTCGTCCCCTTCTGCGATAAGTAACTTGCGCTCGGATAAAGCGACTCCGTGGACCGAACGAGTCATCACGTTCGGAAGCTCTCCTGCCGAAGCAGTCCTTCAAGCTTTCTCGACTAAATCGGGGACAGGGCCTCATGGACGGGTGAAAGTACGCGTAAGCGGCAAGGCCGACCGAGCCGAGGGATTCCCACGCCTCTGGGATACGGATACCTCACTCGTCCCTTCCGCGAAAAGCAACTCTCGCTCACACAAACATCCCTATTACCGACAGAGTCCAGATGCTCGAAACAAGAGGAAAATCCTTGAAGCCGAACGATGGCTGAGAGGTACCAACTCCCATGGAGTTGCGTTCCTCCAACGAGGAGGCGGAAAGGCGGCGGATATCCCCCATCCGGGGGCTTGGAAGACGGGAAGACCCGACGCTTAAGGGAGGAAGAAGACATGGTCGCCTTACGAAAGGAGCCTCCCTCCTTTTAAAGGCAACTCCCCCTACGTGCGCCCCCAGGCGCCGCGGGCCGAGTCTTCTCCAACACGCTCCAAGGCCCTCCCCTGCGACTCGGGGGCTGGGTCCCGCATGTCATGCAAGCCGGCTCAGGGCAGAAGAAGCCAAACCGCCGCGCATGGTGCGCACGACCGTCCAGCGGTTACAGGCGACCCCCCATTTCCGCCCAGACCAACGGGCAGAAGGGGCGAGCAGCCATGCAGGCGGCATACAACCGCGCCAGATGGACGCGCTTCTCCAACTTCTGACACGCCAGCCTGGGGCCCAGGCCCACGCGTCGAGCAACTGGCACGCCAGTCGCTGCATGCAAGCAACCGCACCGCCACTTGTGCCACCGTCGCGCCTCTTCGGTTGCGAAGCCTATGCCACGACTCGAGGCGACCCAACAGCGCCAGACTGGCGCGTCGGTCAAAGCGACCGAAAGTGGGCCGGCAGTAATAGCGGTGGCAGGCGGGCGGGCGCAGCGGTCACGTCGTCAGCCAGGCTCACGTCCCATCCTGAGACAGCAAGAGAGCCTCCTCTCACGGCGTGAAGACGGTGCACCCGTGACCCGTTCCTCGAATGGATCACCCGCGCGCAACGGCCGCCCCGCCAACCACTCGCCCCGTCGCATTAACTCCGCGGCGGGACACGCGGCGCTTCTGGCGGGAGGAGCGCGCGACGCTTCACCTTCGCCTTAATAACCGCATCAGAAAAGGTACGCCACGTCATCTGATTTCGTATCCTTTTCCGTTTTCCTCTTTCTCTATCTCTTGCAACAGGGACCGGGGAAGGGGGATACCCCGAGAGGGATCCTTCTCCGCGAAGGAACCGGGCTCCGCGCCTCCCATTACTGATCAGGGGTTCGAAGGCTGGCCCCCCGAGGGTTCAACAGCCGCCTCAGATCGCGTGGGCCCGACACCCACTACTGGTCAGGGGTTCGAAGGCCAGCCCCCCGAAGGGCTCCATGGCCGCCTCAGGCTACTCGGGCTCCGCGCCCATTACTGATCAGGGGTTCGAAGGCTGGCCCCCGAAGGGTTCACAGTCGCCTCAGACACCGAGCGAGGGATGACCAGGGGTACGTTCGATACATAACCGAGGCTTGGGCTGCGCTCCCGAGGTACCCTAGGACATATCCGAGACCAGCGGGAACGATCTTGTAACGGAATCCCATCGGAGGGAGGCATCGAGCCCTCGGACCCCGTCGCCAGGGGACCGGGTCCGGCAAGTCACCCGCAGGTACTTTTGGGCGTGCCTCTGGCCCCTAGCCGACCCCCAACGAACGGGGCACGGACGTCCACTCGGATTACCCGCTTGCAGCTCACCGGAGACACCATGTTCGGTGCCCATCGAGGGTAACATGGCGCACTCCCCCCCTCCTCCTTGCGGAAAGGCGACGTAGGGGCGTATGTAAAAAGCCGAGTCTGTCCCTGATCGTCCTCTCGCCCTGTGCAGAGGCTCGGGGGCTGCTCTCGCAAAAACCGGCTCCGGCCAAATCGTTGACAGCGTCAACATACCAGCCCGAGAGCTTGGGCCCCGACCGTGCACCCGGGCTACGGCCAGTTCGCATGAGGGAACGACCAGACCAGCCGAAGCGCTAAGCGAAGTATTAAGACCTCGAAGGAGTGTAACCACTCCTCCGAGGCCTCGGGGGCTACACCCGGCGGGTGCGCTCGCGCGCACCCACCGGAACGAAATGCAACCGAGAAAGGCTGGTCCCCTTGCAAAAAAGTGCGACAAAAGCCTCCAAGCGAGTGCTAACACTCCCTTCGAGGCTCGGGGGCTACTGTCGGGGACCATAATTAGGGGTACCCTCAAGACGCCTAATTCTCAGCTGGTAACCCCCATCAGCATAAAGCTGCAAAGGCCTGATGGGCACGATTAAGTCAGGGATCAGTCCACACGAGTGACTCGATCGCGCTTCACCCGAGCCTAGCCTCGGCCGAAGGCAGCCGACCTCGAGAGACTTCCGTCTCGCCCGAGGCCCCCCTTTTTATGGCGGACACATCACCGGCTTGCCCAAGGCCTTGGCTTCGCTCAGAAGCAACCTTGACTAAATCACCACACCGACTGACCAAATTGCAGGGGCATTTAACGCAAAGGTGGCCTGACACCTCTATCCTGACACGCGCCCCCGGCAGAGCCGAGGTGACCGCCGTCACTCCACCGCTCCACTGGCCAGTCTGACAGAAGGACAGCGCCGCCTGCGCCACTCCGACTGCAGTGCCACTCGACAGAGTGAGTCTGACAGGCAACTAGGCCTTGCCGAAGGCGCCACGGCAAACTCCGCTCCGCCCGACCCTAGGGCTCGGACTCGGGCTAAGACCCGGAAGACGGCGAACTCCGCTCCGTCCGACCCCAGGGCTCGGACTCGGGCTAAGACCCGGAAGACGGCGAACTCCGCTCCGCCCGACCCCAGGGCTCGGACTCGGGCTAAGACCCGGAAGACGGCGAACTCCGCTCCGCCCGACCCCAGGGCTCGGACTCGGGCTAAGACCCGGAAGACGGCGAACTCCGCTCCGCCCGACCCCAGGGCTCGGACTCGGGCTAAGACCCGGAAGACGGCGAACTCCGCTCCGCCCGACCCCAGGGCTCAGACTCAGGCTAAGACCCGGAAGACGACGAAACTCCGCCTCGCCCGACCCCAGGGCTCGGACTCCGCCCTGGCCTCGGCCGGACGACTTCCGCCTCGCCCGACCCCCTGGCTCGGGCTCGGCCACGGCAACTGAAGGCAAGACTCAACCTCGGCTTCGGAGGAAACCCCACGTCGCCCTGCCTAGAGCACAGACCGCCACGTCAACAGGAAACGTCATCATCACCCTACCCCGAATCGACTCGGGTCACGGAGAACAAGACCGGCGTCTCGTCCGGCCAGCTCCGCCAGAGGGGCAATGATGGCGCTCCACGAGCTCTATGACGACGGTGGCCCCCAGCTCTCTTACGGCAGCAGGACAACGTCAGCAGGGACTCGACCGCTCCAACAGCTGTCCCTCCATCAGGCTCCGCCGCACCACCGATAGCCACGACATCACGCCAGCAGGATGCCCAGATCTCTCCGGCTGCCACATCGGCATGTACCTAGGGCACTAGCTCTCCCTCCGCTAGACACGTAGCACTCTGCTACATCCCCATTGTACACCTGGGTCCTCTCCTTACGACTATAAAAGGAAGGACCAGGGCCTTCTCAGAGAAGGTTGGCCGCGCGGGACCGAGGACGGGACAGGCGCTCTCTTGGGGCCGCTCGCTTCCCTCACCCGCGTGGACGCTTGTAACCCCCCTACTGCAAGCGCACCTGACCTGGGCGCAGGACGAACACGAAGGCCGCGGGACTTCCACCTCTCTCACGCTCGGCTCCGGCCGCCTCGCCTCTCCCCCCTCCGCGCTCGCCCACGCGCTCGACCCATCTGGGCTGGGGCACGCAGCACACTCACTCGTCGGCTTAGGGACCCCCTGTCTCGAAACGCCGACACTGCCATTTATTGTATTCTCTTCATTTTTATAATTCATTTAGGACTTGTTCGTTTTACCGTTAATCCATATAGACTGGGTGGTATTGAGTCGGTTTAAATCCATAACAAATCAAATTACATCTCAATTCATTCCAATACACTCTAATACACATGGAATTAGAATAAACGAACAAGTTATTATGTGTATTTCCTCCTCGTGATACAGATTTATCTCTGCATGTTACCGCTCTGCTCGTTAGTCTCCTGTACGTGAGATCTCTCTGTACGTAAAGCGCCGCTGGACGAGAGGAGATTAGGAACAGACAAAAGCAGGACGTGACACAGCACGACATATGCGCTCATCAGGAACAGCAGCAGCATGAATGAGAACATCAGTCGCACGAACACAAAACAGTGGTATGAACAGCAATACGCGAACAATGCCATACGCCCAAACAATGTGCCGGCCACGCGCAGGCAGTCGTGACCAGGCTGTTCAGTCGAATGGCCAGCCGTGGGCAAGGCTGACACCAGCTCGTCCGAGGCCAGCGTGGCCGTGGGCAGCCTGCTGTTCGGCGCCGGTGTCTCCAGCTCGTGTGCTTCCATCGTCACGGGAGACAGGGGAGCGGAGTCAGCGGGCATGACGACAGGGGAAGATCGAGACGGTGCCTAGAGAGTTGGTGCTCGGCGGAGCGGCTGGCCTGCGCTTCCATCATGGAGGACAGGGGAGGAGAGTACGCGGCCATGGCGTAAGGGAGAACCACGCAGAGTTTGGGCCGTGCTCGGCGTGAGGGCGGCAGGGACCGGCACGGGGGCAGCCGTGGCAGACGGGGTGCGGTGGCCTTCGTGGCCAGTTCGGCAGCACGTACAGGGAGATCTCAAACGAGCACCATTGCACGAACAGGGAGATCTTTCGAACGAGCCGTGCTAAGATAAGGGTAAATCTGTCTCATGAGGAAGAAATACACGTGAAAGGATTATAAAAAGAAAGGGAATACGATTATGGCAGCTTAATCAACTAGACCATGTTTATAGTTCTATTTTTGCGACTTAACTGTTTATGATGGCAATATTGCGAAGCACCATGTTTGTAGACCCAAATATTCAATTGTCTCACAACTTGAACACTTAACAAAACAGGCATATAGAACCGATTGGGTAGCTTTATGATTTTGGCGTGTACCGGAATCAGTTTTTGAACATAAGTCTGGAACAACAGAACCTATTGGTCAGTTGTCAAAATGTATGAGCTGTACTCGAATTAGCTATTGTTTTCATGTTCTGCCCTGGAGCTACTAGTTTGATAGGAAAAAAAAATGTAAACCACAAATGTTCAGTTGAGTGCGTTTTCAGTTGAACCATCAGAAGATTTTAGGTGATCAGTATTGACTGCTGTTCTACCCGTTGCTCAACAGCAACCGCACTGCACGTAAGTAGTTTTCTTTTGCTCCAGAGAACACTAACTAGTTCACTGAGTGCAAATAAGTGGCATATGATTAGGACTGCTCTGCACTTTTGTTTCTGCTCCAGATTGTTTAAGCTACGGTTGTGTGTTGATATATGGTTGAGCCATCATCAAGGGAGGGATTGGTGTTGTTCCATCCACATGCACCTACTTTCCCACTGAGTTTCCAACAGTTGGCTAGCTTTGTGGTTTGTTGGAGCTGTATAAGTTGCAACAACCAAGGCAATTCTCAACTAATTTCCCATTCTGAATTTGGTCTCTTGCCTGCATTCTTCAAGATTCAGTTGTCTGCGTCAGTTTACCCAATTTTACAGCCAAGCCAACCATCTAGTATTTCTCTTTGCCTCGTGTTGGTGTTGGCCAGGAGGGAGCGGGAGAGCATGAAGCAACGATTTCCAAGCAGCAGCACGCGTTCCAAGTCTGAGGCAGCTGTGCAAACGCGGGCATCAAGAGCACCATCGCCCAAAGTCAATCCTGCTACTCCAGGTCCAGGCCCAGGGGTGAAGGCCAGACCAAGATCGGCTGCCGCCGCCGCCGCCGCCACCACCATGGCAGCGACGAGGAGGCAGCCTGCCGTGCCTATGCCCGTGTGGAAGTCGGAGACGGCAGAGGAGGAGGTGGTGCGGCTGCGCGGGGAGGTTGATGCCTTGCAGAAAGAGGTGCAGCGTCTGCTCCGCCTCAACGCAGAGCTCCGGACCAACCATGACGCTGCAGCCAGCAACAGATCACAACCTCCCAGCAAGATTTCGGCTTCCGGAGTAGTCGTTGCACCGCCGCCGCCGCCGCCCCCGCCGCCACCGCCACCGCCACCGCACCTAAAGCAGCGAGGAGTCCGTTTCCCTTCAGCTCCGAGCACAAGCCCGGCGAGCAAGGCCACTGCGCTGGTCGACATGTACAACTCGCTGCAGGCCAGCAACAAGCCGTCAAAGCGCACAGACAAAAGTAGCAGCCATAGCAGCATCGTTGACGAGCTGCAGAACCGCTCCAGGCACTTGCTAGCGGTGCGGTGCCTTTCCTTTTCCCTGTGTTCTTTCTAGAATCATTATACATGCCGCCATTATCTTTTTTTTCTGAATCACATACAAACTATGTGTGCTACGTAGATCAAAGCAGACGTGGAAACAAAAGCCGAGTTCATCAACTATCTCATCGACAGAATCCACACTAGTACCTACACCGGCGTGGAACAAGTACTCACCTTTGTGGACTGGCTGGACCAACAACTCTCGACTCTGGTGAAGATAAAGAGTTTTTATTTTGATGATCTACGCTTGCTTTGCTACCAATTAATGTACTTAATTCCTTTTTTTTTTGTCAGACTGATGAGTCAGCCGTCTTGAAGCACTTCAACTGGCCTGAGAGGAAAGCCGATGCGCTTCGTGAAGCGGCATCTGAATACCGACACATCAACTGTCTTCTAACAGAGATCTCTTCCTCCTTAAGAAGAGACGAAGACGATGGTGGTAGCAGTAGCACTCTCAGGAAGATTTCAAGCTTGCTAGATAAGTATGTCTCCAATACTTCATTTTATATGTACACAAGTACTTATAAAATTAACCCAAGATATTATTCAGATTGGAGAAGAGCATGAGCAGACTGGTGGATCTAAGGAGATCGGCGATGCCGTCCTACAAAGAGTTGAGGATTCCAACGAACTGGATGCTTGATTCAGGGATGGCCTCAAAGGTCGATAGCTAGCTCTACTTACATTCCTATATATCTGTATAACAGACAAGACATGTTAAGTACGTACGTAGTGGGTTTTTTTGTGCAGATGAGATTGGCATCGGTGAGTCTTGCGAAACTGTATACCAAGACAGTCCTCAAGGAACTGGATGCAAGTGGGACGACGGGGAACAAGGCTGCTCTGGTTGCTCAGAGCGTGCGCTTCACCTACAGAGTCCACCAGGTCAGTTTGCATTGCATGCTGCTCAAAATCAAAACCAAAACCTTAACCTGATGGATACTACTCAACCTGATATGTGTGCAGTTTGCTGGGGGCCTTGACTGCGAAGCAATGCATGCCTTTGAAGAGCTAAGAAGGCGGGTTCAGTTGCTCTCTCAATAACCCTATTCATCTCTGTCTTCTTCTTATTATAACAGTATATGTCAGATCAAGTCTTGTCGGAAATGGAGAGGGGGAAAATCATGCTGTGGTTTCTCATCGTGTATGGAAAATCTGGTTATCCACTGATTTTATTTCTCTGATCCATGTCAAGTACATTTGGAGTCGGTACTGGTTTCTACAGTGTTTTGTCTCTATAGACTGCAGCTGTAGCAGTCCGAACAGCTGACTTTAAGCTGAAACGAACAGCCTACCAGTTCTCTAGTAGTAGTATTACAATTTACAACAATATTTTGGACTGTCAAGTGTCAAGTACATTTGCAGGATAAAAAATGTAGGTCTCTGGTATTACTACAACAATATTTTGGACTAGACAATAAACTACGATTTAAGAAACAAACTCTTTTTTTTTTGTTTGCATAAGGTTCATTTCTACAAATAATAAGTTTTGCCAAGAATCACAACTGTGTAAAACAGAGTGTGGATAATCATAACCGAGCTGTTCGTGCATGAGACCGCATGGTGAATGCCGGGTCGCTGGATCGAAGACCTATTTATGTCATGCCAAATTTCTGATGAAAATTAATTCCAATGGCCCCATCCAAGGGATGAGTCACATTTATCTAGAGATCGATGGAAATCTAAAACTGTTGTTGCTGGAAAGGATGATGGTATGCGACTATTTAGTTGGGCTGAATCCAATCGTTCCCTCTCTTTTCTCCCACTATTTGTACTTTCTATTCATCGTTAAATATCTCTCCCTATTTTATTCCTCCCCTATTTCTCCCCATCTCCAACCATTCTCCCTATATCTCTACTCTATACTAACTACCATAAAAAAATAGTACAACACCATAAAGATTTTTACAACGTTAAAAGGGAGGAGGGGGAGCTCCATTTCAAATGGTATAGGGAGGGGAAATCTGACACACGCGATGGAGGGGTAGAAGATCGGGTAGAAGAAATGGGAAACGATTGGGGCCATTCAGTGATGAGCAGTTCACTGAATAGAGGGAGAGCGTCCGCCGAGGGGGAGTGCTCGAGGGTACCGTTGGATCCAGCCTTAGCTCACTCGTCAACTTTCTAAGATCGATTCTCTTAGAATGACTTATAATCTGCCTTATGGAAGGGAGGAAAACCAAAACTAAGGAAAAGTGGTATCATTTTGAAAAGGAAAAAATTGCATCACACATAATTGGTATTTAGTCGTTTGTATCTAAAATCATTTGAAGGGACTAAGTTTTTGTACGAAATAGATGGGCAATCAGTAACCTTATATCATTGAGATAGTGTGGACAAATATGATTATGAAAATGTTTCCTTTATTGAAATCGAGGCTATGTTATTCAATGGTTGACCATCGTTTAGTGAGTTGGTTGCTAGAAGTAGGGAAGAGCTACATTGCGATGCAAATGTGGATGATATCTTTGTTGAGGGGATACTCCACATGGGTTTGCAAGTGTCAATTATAAGGCAGATGATCTCAATTGCCTCTGAGGGTAAACGATAGAATTATGAGATAACGATGATGAGGACTCAATTTTAATGGTTGGACGTGGTTGTGCGTAAGGTGTCTGTTGATCCCACCCATCATGGGTATTCACTAGAACTAGGCTATGATAGATACAAGCAAAAATGAATCTTTTATAGTATATATAGATAGATTGGTGACATCTTTTTCATTATAGCCTTTTTAAACAAACGTGTTTAGACCTCTAGTTGAACTATAATCGATTTTAATCTTTTTACAAATATATTTCTAAAAATAATGCCAATTTTATTTTCAAAATTAACCCTTTGATCGTGTGATAGTGTCAATCTCCCTAAGGGCTTATTCGGTTACATTTAGATCGAAGGGGGTTGGAGGTAATTAAATCCTCTTCTTGTCAAAATTGAATAGAAAGGGATTTAATCCCCTCCAATCCTATTTTGGATCGGTCTAACCGAACAAGCCCTCACATGGTAAAACTTTGGTATTGTGTTGACTCGTTTAGCATGGCTAGTTTAACAACATGATAGATCAGCTACATTTTTATGTGACATGGTATATTTGTCGTATCACACCGTCTGGCACGACAGAGGAATACAGGTCATCACGTGTGGCCTCCCTCTCTTTTCCTAGTCACATATCGCTTCCAACATCATCAACGCCCCCTACAGTGCTATTGCCACTGCTCATCGCTCACCATCTCTTAACATCCTCTCCAAGCCTACCCTCACCCCTCTGCCTCCCCCTCTCCCTCTAGGTACATGAAGGCTCCCCAAACTTTTTCTTTTTGATTTGTTGTTTGCATTAAATTACTAGATAGGGTTTAAAGTCACTTAGAGGGGGGTGAATAAGAAAAATCTAAATTTTAAAACTAAATTCACAAACTTCAACCCCGGGTTAGCTTTAGAACGGAAATAAGAACAATCGAAATAAGGAAGAGGTGTTCTTCTTGCTTAGAGTTCTATCGAGGATAAGATCCTCGGGCCCCTGGGCCCATGAGTCAGAAGGAGGGCAGAGGAAGAGTTCGCCCCGGAGGACCTGCCCCCGAGTAACCCTGACGCACCGAGCTCAGGGTCAGGTGAATCGATAGGAAGCCACTCGAGTAAATTCCGCACCCGACCCAGGACTGGCCCGCCATAAATGACTGGACACATTAAATACGATTGGCGCCGAGCCACAACATGGAAGTCGGTCCTCTTTCCACTGATCACTCGCAAACTCGGGCTAGAACCGCACTCACGACCTGCGAGGTCGTAGGCCTGCGACCCACTTATGGCCTATCGAGCCTAGGCCTGCATCACCTGGTGGTCTACCGGACCCATAACATGATGAGTCGCGCCGAGGCTCAGGCTACGAAGGCTAGAGGTCGGTGTGGCACAAGAAAAATAGTGATGACGTTTGAGTACCTCACCGCGCACGTGCAACCAGACTTAAAGAGCCCGACCAGAGGGCTCAAACGACCGAGGCGAATACTAATAGGCATGATTCTACCAGGGGTAGAACACTTCGTTCTACTACGATACAATAACTTCTTCCAGGAGAAGCCACTTGTATAAATATCTTGTATCAAGTTATGTCGTTTAAGTTAAAATTTTAGATTTTGTCTATTCCTCCCACCGTCGCGAAGACACGACAGGAATGCAAAAGAATTTTTTTGACATCGATACAAGTTGTCTGTGGTGAGGAATTTTTTGACATCGATACAAGTTGTCCGGAGGTATCATACAACCGGCTTCGGGCTTCCTCCCGTACTCGAAGACCGGCCCACCAGCGACGGTCGGCGCGGACGATGCGACGATGAAACATCCGACGCGTCATGGCCCTTTCGGCCGGCCCACCTGTCCAACATCCTCGAGATGTTCTCCGTGGTGAGGACATATGGCCCTACAGCGGCGACGACAGCCGCTAGCATCGAAGGGGATCGGAGCACTGCGACGCGCCCCGACCTGACGATCTCGAGGCAGGACTATCATAGCCGCTACCCATGCCTGGCACGTCGATGTTGGCGTCGCGCTGCAACTAGAGATGGCCAATAGTGCCGGGCTAATCGGGTCGGCCTAGAGCACGGCACGGTCCGTAGTGCCTAGGCACGACATGGCACGGTCGGTGCCGGGCTCGTGCCGGCATGGCCCGATGGCTAGCGTCGTGTGTGGGTCGAGTGCCGAGCATGCTGGGTCGGCACAGTCACGACCTCATTAGCTCCAAAGCACGTTTAGGCTCGCTTCCGGGTAACCTAAACTCTCGTGGCCCCATCCCCCTCGGGTCCCGCCTTGTCAGTCACCCACTCGCGCTCGTTGTCTCTCTCCCTCGTTCTCTCCGTCTGCGATTTGGCGGCGATTCGACTCCGCCGCCGCCTTGCCTTCGAGTTCCAGCCTCCGGTAGGGTCCTCCACCGCTCCACCTCACGTCCCCTGGCTTCCCCTCACCTAGTGGCTGCCTGGCTGGTGGTTCAGTCACAGATTTGGCTACGGTAAGCTTTCGGTGTTCGTCGTCTTCTTCCTCTAGTCGACGTCTCCGACTAGGTTGAGACTTCTTAATCCGGTGCTTGGTCTTGTGATCTGTGCTCGAACCCTAATCTACTCTACTACCTTCTTGCTCTGAGATTGTACCCATGAGGGACCGATCTGGTGCTCCGGCTTTGGTAAGTGCTTAATCTGGTGCTTGTTCTTGTGATCTGTGCTTGTTATTTGTGTTCGAACCCTAAACCCTAATCTACTCTACTACCTTATTGTTCCATGATTGTAGCCGCCCGTGAGGGACCGATCTGGTGCTCTGGCTTTGGTAAGTTCTTAATCAGGTGCTTGTTCTTGTGATCTATGCTACCCTAAACCCTAATCTACTCTACTACCTTCTTGTTCTCTAATTGTAGCTGCCCGTGAGGGATCGATCTAGTGCTCCGACTTTGGTAAGTTCTTAATCCGGTGCTTGTTCTTGTGATCTGTGTAACAACCCTAAACCCTAATTTACTCTACTACCTTCTTGATCTTTGATTGTAGCCGCCCGTGAGGGACCGATTTGGTGCTCTGGCTTGGTAAGTTCTTAATCTGGTGCTTGTTCTTGTGATCTGTGCTTGTGATCTATGTTCGAACCCTAATCTAACTGTCTTCTTGTTCTGTGATTGTAGTAGTGAGGGACCGATCTGGTGCTCCGACTTTGATAAGTTCTTAATCTGGTGCCCTGTGCTATGTGATCTGTGATTGATGGCCGACGACGACACCGTGGCTGACCAAATTGGTGGCAGTGAGGCTGTTATTCCTTCAACGGAGCCCATCAACATAGATCCTGACACTGATGTGCCCGATGCTGAGGAGACAACACACCTACTAGTTCTCGGGTAAGAAATAGAGCTTCCACATCTGATGTGTGGAATGACTTTGTCAAAATATATAAGGTCGTTGATGGTGTGAGGGTTAGGTGTCAGGCTAAGTTCAAAGTTTGCAAGTGTGTTTTGTCTGCTAAATCATCTGGTGGCACTGGTCATCTTAATCGTCATAGAAATGCATGCAAAATGAAGCATGGCAGAACTGCCTTTGCCGAGTCCCTGCTCCAGTTTAATCCTGATGGTAGTGCTAGATTGTGGGAGTACAATGCTGATGTTGCTAGGTCTGAGATGTGTCATTTGATATGTAGGCTTGATCTACCTATTTGCTTGGCTGAATCATCTGCTTTTGAAGAGTACATTAAAAAGGCTCATAATCCTAGATTTTCAGTTGTCTCTAGACAAACAACCACTAGAGATATTAAAAAGTATTACAATGAATCACGTGCTAAGCTTGTTGACACATTTAAAAATTATGTTTCCTCTATTGCTGTGACATCTGATATATGGTCTGGGAATGCTAAAGAGGATTGCTTGAGTGTTGTTGTGCATTATGTTAATTCTGCATGGGAATTGGAAAAAGGATAATAGGACTAATTGGGGTATGATATATGGTGATGATGATGATTTGTTTTCAACCCCAGTTGGTGGAACAGGTTCTTCTCCAACCCCACTCCATTTGCTTCTCTATCTAGACACACTTCAGCTAGTGCTTTGATGCAAGCAGCAAGCAATTGTGCATCTCTTAGGGCTGGTTCTAAGATATCAACATATTTGGATAGTGTTACTGTACAGAAGTATGATGATGACTTTAATCTGTTAACGTGGTGGCATGATCACAACCTGACCTACCCATCTCTTTCTATGTTGGCTAAGGATGTACTAACTGTGTTTGTCTTTACAATTTCATCAGAATGTGCTTTTTAGTCTCATTGGCAGGATTATCGAGGAGCGTCGACTGACCTTGGAGATTGTCGAGATGCTGACCTGCATCAAGGACTGGGAGGAAGGGAATGCAAGGACCCAACACACTGTTGAGGATAAAGAACTTGAAGACTCATTCTCTCAGCTATATCTTGATGATGAACAAGTTCCAGTTGACACTCCAGTGTCCTCTCATACATCTCAATCTCAGACACCTACTGATCCACAACCTAGAGATGTCCAAACGGGCCGGCCCGGTAGTGGGCCCGTGACCCGGCACGGTCGTGGCCCGGCACGAGCACGGCACGGCCCGACTAGAGGCGTGCCCGGGCCGGCCCGGTTCAATAGCCGTGCCGGGCTTGGGCTAGCCGTCGGGCCCGCGGTGCAGGCACGGGCCCGACACGGTTAATTGGTAGGCACGGTAACGGCCCGTTTGAGGGACTGATTTTATAACGGTCAGTCTATTTTTAGCTATAATACTTATGATATGTTATTATATGAGAGCATTCTGACTTGTAATATGTGTTTATATGTGTATCTAAAATTCTTTTGTCTAAATATGTATCTAAAATTATAAATATAATTAATTAAATCTAAAATAAATTTGAATATAACATTTAAATTCTGAATTTTGAAGTGTTTTTTTTGTTTATGGGACCGGGCCCGACCCGGCACGACAGGCCCGCCGTGCCTCCGGCCCGGCACGGCCCGTGTAAGAATAACCGTGCCGGGCTTGGGCCGCGTTAGCCGGCCCGCGGGCCGGCCCGGCACGGCACGATACCAAACCGTGCCGGGCTTGGACTAGTGCCTCTCGTGCCGGGCCAAGCCGTGCCCGGGCCGGGCCGGCCCGGCACGGCCCATTGGACATGTATACCACAACCACATGTGGATGACTGATCTTATTTAGCTAGTTTGAACTTTGAACTATGGTTGTGTGCCTGTGCCTATAACTATACTACAACTTTAAACAATGTCTATGATATATGTAAGAACACTAAATAAGCTGTGGGTTGTACTCTTTTTTCTTATCTAGGGTTTTATCACGAGGGTGAGTTTTTACGTAGATAGTTTTTTAATGAGGCAGCCATTGTACTAAACAGTTCAATATTAGCTATTTAGTATGCTTTTAACTGTATTTTTGTGAATGTACAAGATTATGGTAAGTTTGATGCTGATTTATTGTGTAGTGCTCAGACTGACCCTGACACTACGGCTGTTCGGGCCGACCGTACTGGCATGACACGGCTAAGAGAGCTTAGTGCCGTGATTGTGTCTGGTTTCAGATACTAGTGTCGTGTTAGCACGATACGACTGTTAAACAGATCAAACGGGTCTTATCCTAATTGTGTCGTGTCTTGCCGTGCCACTGCCGTGTCGGGGCAGACTGCTTGAGGTCGTTGAGCGGGGCCTCACGAGTCACGAAGCGTGCGGGGCGCCTCCTCTCTCACTGCCCCTTGAACGACGAGGCGTGAAACAAGAGAAAACGAGGTAACGAATACTACTACCGTACAGCTTATTAATTTAACGCTTATTGATTTATTATTACTTTAATGTGTCTTGTGCAAATATATAATTAACGTTGCACGACAACAATAACAACTCTACTACTCTAACGCTTATTGGTTTATTATTATTTAACGTGTCTTTTGCAAATATATAATTCACGTTGCACGACAACAATAACAACTTTACTAGCTCCTATACAAGCACAACATGACATGATCCAATTATCTTAATCCCATCATCAAATCGTTAGAGATCTACAACATGGAGTTATTTAGCCGAGATAAATGTACCAATCAACAAAAACTCTTGATTATGCCTTTCTTAGATATGTTTTAAACCAATAAATTTGATATTATGTAAATATATTGCATGTAAAATTTTGTAATTACGTGCGTGTCGCAAGTACACTTTTCAACGTTCGTCTCGCGTCATCTTTTTACAAAGAACCCATTGTATTTCTTCAAAATCAACGTGTGATCGCAGATCATATCCTATCGGGTAACGTTGCAACACACGAGTATTAGACTAGTTTTGTAAAGCAAGTACACTTTTCCTAGTATTGTATTGAGATAAAAAACAGACTGTTTCACCTGATCTAAAAAGTTTTTGTACATCTAACGTCGGATGTTATGACCCTATTTGGCACAACTTATTTTCAGATTCTTGATAAATTTAAGCAGAAGTTCTGTCAAACAGATAGCTTCTGCAACAGTTTATCAGTTCAGCTGCTTCTCAAAATGAACTAAAACCAGCCAACAAACAGAAACTGCTTTTTACCAGCTTATCAGATAAGCTATTTTTTCAACAAGCAGCAGCTGTGCAAAATAGGGCATGTGTTGTGTATACATAAAGTCGCGGTGCAACCAGGGGCCCACCCTTCATTGGGACAGACTCGTGTGTCGTATCGCCACTTCGCCAGACAGACCCCCTTCCAACTTTTTTGCATTTTAGCCCTTTTGGGGTTTCTTTTGCACAATTATGCCCTTTGTAGTTTCATTTCAAAAAATGGACCCTTACCTTGGCGCCGTTATCATTGGCGCCGAGGTAACACATAGTGGCGCCAACATAATTGGCGCCAACTTTTCCTACGTGGCAGCCGATGTGGCAAGTCTCAGGGGGTCGGCGCCATAGATCTTGGCGCCGACCCCCCTGGATAGCACCGGACCCCACCGTCAAGGGGGGTCGGCGCCAAGATCTATGGCGCCGACCCCCTGGGACTTGCCACATCGGCTGCCACGTAGGAAAAGTTGGCGCCAATGGTACTGGCGTCGATGTGTGTTATCTCGGCGCCAATGATGATGACGCCGAGGTTGGGGTCCATTTTTTGAAATGAAACTGTAAAGGGTATAGTTGTGTAAAAAAAACCCAAAAGGGCTAAAATCTAAAAAAGTTGGGATCCCCTTCGGGCTTCGTCCCCTCCTCTTGAGTCTTGACGAAAGAGAGACAGGGAAAGAGGGAGAGGCAAGAGTCGCAGCCTCGCAGCTCTAGACCCAGACCGCCTCCGCCTCCGCCGGTGATCGAGTCGCGTCGGCGCTACATTCAAGCTAGAAGACAATAAGCTTCGGCATTCGGAAGCCATGTTCGGCTCCACCAATCGTAAGCGCTCACCCTCTAACCCCCTCCTATTCTCGTCGATTTCATCACATTGGATTCCATGACTTTTTTAAATCCTCGATTCTGTTCTCCTATGTATGTATGCATTGCTACTGTTGCGCTTCCTTCCCTTTGGTTTGACTATTCGATTACATATATTTCGATGGATTGCCCATATGCCTCGCAAACTAGGGTTTCATTTATCTATTTCAATCAAATAGGTTGCTTGCAGTCCCAACATCCAGGATCCATGGAACACCCAACCTAAGCTTCCATGTGCATATGGACGACCCGATAGGGTCCGGACCTCACTGTCTCTTTTATCTACCTTACAAACAAAACAGAACAACGCTTCAGTGCTCATCGTTTTCATTTATATATATGCTAGCTCATACAATGCAATACCTGACTGATTGTAAGCTGCAAACGCTTACATGGCTGTATACAGAGCATACTTTTTTTTTTCTGTTTCTTTTTTGCAATGTTGATTATCTTCTCACCTTCTATCTCAATTGCAGCATTTGGGCAGTCATCCACAAGCCCATTTGGTAACAACAACTCGTTTGGAACTCCCCAGGGATTTGGCCAGTCTTCCACTGCTGCCAACAATCCCTTTGCCCCAAAACCATTTGGCAGCCCGACCACGCCTTTTGGGGCACAGACTGGAAGCTCGCTCTTTGCAACTACATCTACTGGTGCCTTCGGTCAGCAGCAATCCGCTCCCGCATTTGGCACAACATCCACTGGTGCCTTTGGTCAGCAGCAATCCACTCCCACGTTTGGCACCCCATCCTCCTCTCAGTTCGGGAGCTCTACACCAGCCTTCGGTGCATCCCCCACTCCTGCCTTTGGTGCCACATCCTCTGGTATGTACTATATTCTCTATCGCTGGTTCACCATGCTGATCATACTAGGTTGTCATAGGAAGCAATTTTATAGATTGTCTAATTAATGATGCCAGTTTTATGTGTAATTGTTCTTTTTGTTAGGAAACAAATAGCTTCTTATGCACTGGAAACAGCATGAGCCATTGGCAATTTTTCTCATATCATACAAGTTTTATTTATCTTTGCGTTTCTCTGCAATCTGCATGCTACATTTGTTTTCAGTAGCTACTCATGCAGAATTATGCTAGTTCATGTTTTACTAGGTTGGCTTAACATGATCTGCTGTATTATTTGTGATGTCATATCTCTGCTCTGCACATGTTATAGGGTCTTTGTTCGGACAGAAGCCAAGTTTTGGGGGTTTTGGATCATCTCCTAGCCAGTCAAGTCCTTTTGGTAGCACGTTCCAGCAAACACAACCAACATTTGGAACGACGCCGGCATTTGGTACCATGACTACTCCTGCATTTGGTACAAGTACACCAGCCTTTGGCACCACAACTGCACCAGCCTTCGGTGCCACGACTACCCCAGCATTTGGTTCAACATCAACATCTTTATTCGGTGCTTCTAGCACCCCAGTGTTTGGTTCTACAGCCTTTGGCACATCTGCTACTGGTTTTGGAACTTCAGGGACTACAGCATTCGGTGTGAGTAGTACTACTACAGGTTTTGGATCTTCAAGCACACCTTCATTTGGCACATCAGCTAGCGTGTTCGGTTTTGGTTCTTCACCATCTTTTGGACAAACAACAGTTTCTTCTGGCAGCACTCCCTTTGGAACAACTCCTTCACCCTTTGGTGCACCAGTTCCTGCATTTGGTAGGTTTTCCCATTGGATGTTCACATTAGTTTAGCTAGCTATGATATAATGCTCACTGAATTATTGTCTGAGACTCTGAGTGCATATGATGTTTACTGATTGTTTTGTTCTTTCTAAATCCAGCAGGCCTATTTTATTGTAGATCTCCCTTTTTAACTGTTTTTACACTGGCTAGGCCATCTTTTTTTTACCTGTTTCACCAATTGTTTGTTCCCTTTGAGTTTCAGGCTCGCAGACAGCAGCACCAGCTTTTGGACAACCTCAGTTTGCTAATCAAGCTGGAGGAACCAGAATAAAACCTTATTCTCAAACACCAGATGTTGACAGTGCTACTAGTGGTACTCAGCCTGCTGCAAAACTTGATTCCATATCGGCAATGCCTGAATACAAAGACAAGAGTCATGAAGAATTGAGGTGGGAAGACTACCAGCGTGGAGATAAGGGTGAGGAAAATTATTTGGAGATCAAGGGTTTTGCTTGATTTGCAAACACTCTTTAACCACATCTTTAGTTCCATTTATTCTTTTGTCGTACTTGTTTTGTATGAACTGGAGTAACCATTATGTTATACCCTGGCTTATGTTACAGATTGAATCCTGAATAGAATTGACAAATAACTGCTATCCCCTTTATTAATTATTTATTATATTATTGCTAGGTTTCTTTGGTCCATGTACTTTTTTTTTGTGAAACATGTGCATCATTCTTTGGACATGCAGGTGGACCAAACACTTCTGGAACTCAAGCAGTGGCACCTAGCTTTCCGTCACTAATACAACAGAATGCTCCAAACCCATTTTCGACAAGCAATCCATTTTCAACAAACAATCCATTTGCTCCTAAGCCTGCTCCAACTATTACTTCACCATTCAACACCTCATTTAACAATGCATCAGTTACAAGTTCGAGCCCATTCACATCATCCCCTAGTACCACAATGTTTGGGCAAACAGGTGTTTCTACACTTTCAGCAAGTAATTCGCCATCATTGTTTGGAAATACCAATCCAGCTCCTGTTACATCATCATTATTTGCCACATCAGTGACAAATAATCCAAGTCCATTCGGCACTGGCTCATTATTCGCTAACACTCAATCAGCCCCATTATTTCCCTCAGCATTTGCTCAACCGACATCAAGTACACCGGCTTTCTCCTCTGGCAGCCTATTTGGCTCAACTAATCCGGGCAGTCTGTTTAGCAGCAGCGGTCCTTCACTTTTTTCAACAGTAAGCATTCTATGTCTTTGTCCTCATATTTTATTACTAGATTCTTGTTATCATTTCTTATTTATTAGTACTTAATTTATTTTGCTTATAATGATTCAGCCAACATTTCAACCATCGGCCCCTGCTCAAACTTCGAACTTATTCTCCTTCCAACCTCCAATTCAACCAGGTCAGTAGGTTTATATTTAAACCTCTCTGTTTTTTTACAATTTATCTTCAAACACTAATTTGGGCTTAACTTATGTTCAAATGCATGCATGCATGGATACATCAGCTTCTACAGGTGGATTCCCTGGTTTTTCCAATACTACAAACCAAGCCTTGATGGGACAGCCGTATGATCTTCTGCTACTTTTCAAATGCACACCATTATTCCTTTCCTATTTAGTAATTTCTTTTGATGTTTTAAAACGCTGATGAGTTATAACAAGGTGAAGGAAAAACAATATTATGATCAGTCTAATGTGGAGAATGGTGTAGGCAAAGAAGGGAAAAAACCTTGATGGTTCATGGAGACTAGCTTATATTTGATGCCATGAGACTGCTGGATTGTTATTTTATATCTGTAGTCTAAGAGCATGGTTTTGGCATAGATCATAATTCAGAAATGAGTTTTTGGCAATGATTCCTGTTTTTTTTTCTTTTAACATGGTCTATCCTGCTGCATTTTTACCCAGAACTCCTACCCTGTCCAGTATGGTCATGCAGCCTGCTCCTGTTTCAAATCCATTTGGGATGCTTCCAGCAATGCCTCACATGTCCATTGGAAATGGTGGATCTTCACCTTCAGTTCAATATGGAATATCAAGTTTGCCGGTTAGTTTTGTTTCTCCTTAGCATTTCTAACTGTTTATGTAGAGAAGGTGGACAGTAGAGATAGGAGCAAGATGGTGGTTGTTGATTAGGAAGGTGTGGTACTAAGGGTGCCATAAGCAGGTACTACATCTGAAGGGGGTTTGCTCGATTGTAACTTCTTACTGCCTTGCAGGTTGTGGAGAAGCTTCTTCCAAGTAGATCATTGTCCATGGCGTTTCCTAGGCATTTGGCACAGAGAAGGATAAAACTGCTGCCGAGAAAATATAATCCAATATCTGATGGCAAGGTAATGAATGACCTGACCTGTAAGAATATAATAAGTTTGTGTGCAAAATTTCGTTTTACGTTTTGTTCATGGAGCTTTTGGAAGCCATTGACAAAGCATTGAACGATTGAACATGTTGTTCAGTTTCTTCTGTTATTCATATAGGTTCCATTCTTTGCTGATGATGAAGAATCTCCAGCAACACCAAAGGCAGACGCTTTTTTTGTCCCTAGAGAGAACCCAAGGAATCTGGTAATTCGTCCAATTGAGCAGTGGCCTTCGCGGAGAGAAACTGACCGACAATTGACTGTGAAGAATGCTACTGATTTGAACAAATATGAAGGTAATTCTTTTCATCGCAGTACTGGAATTTTCATATAAGTATTGTCCCCAGCAAAGGCCAAATGTCAGTTACTGATCTCATTAATTTGTGCAGATGCTTCCATTGAAAGTGAGCGTGGTAAGTCTGCCTCTGCCATGTCACCAAGCAGCAGGCCTCCTGCAGTGGAAAATGACAATCAGCATGAGGCTAGGGCCATGGCTCAACATGGGAATGGGAATGCTACTTCAGTCGAGAGGTTATTGCCTAAGCTTCCACGTGCAGATTACTTCACAGAGCCTAGTATAGAGGAGCTTGCGGCCAAAGAACGTGCGGAGGCAGGCTACTGCGGTCGAGTGAGGGACTTTGTTGTGGGGCGACATGGCTACGGCAGCATCATTTTTCTTGGGGAGACGGACGTGAGGTGCCTGGATCTGGAGTCAATAGTGGAGTTTAACAACCGGGAGGTGGTTGTTTACAAGGACGACAGCAAGAAGCCCCCTGTGGGTGAGGGGCTGAACAAGGCTGCGGAGGTGACTCTACTGAACATCAAGTGCGTAAATAAGAAGACTGGGGAGGAGTACTGTGAGGGGACAAGGGTGGAGAGGTACAGGGAGATGCTGATGAAGAAGGCGGAGGAGCAGGGCGCGGAGTTTGTGTCCTTTGATGCTGCCAAGGGAGAGTGGAAGTTCAGGGTGAAGCATTTCAGCGCCTATGGGCTCCCTTGTTGTTAAGTATTCTGTTTGTTTTGATGGAGCAGTGATAACTAAGTTGCACGCTTTACGCTCTTGTCAAATAGTATCATGCTTGATTCTGTTGTGCTGCTTTGTACAATGTTGCTGCTGTTAAAATGCTTGCAAATTGCACTGCTCTGCTGCTGAGAACGTATTCTAATTATAAGACGTTTTAGTTTTTCTAAACACATGATTTTTTCCCTAAACACATGAATTTTGCTAGGCACTTAGATATATACTATGTAATTTAGATTGGAGGGGGTATTTATTATGTTAAAAAAAATCTAAAGGAGCTCATATTTTTAGTATGTTGCTATAAAAGTCATAATAGTAGTATGTCAAATGATTATAACTTTATATTCCATGTATATTTGTATGCTTGAGATACACATTACGACAAAACTGTTCAATTTAACTTCATTATGAACATATTCTTTTAGTCATTTGACTTTACCATAGAGACCAAGTTATCTATTGATCACACATAAAGAGACCTCAAAATAATTCACTTCTAACAGATGATCCATAATTAAAAAGGTAAAGCTTCAAAACAACGAAACCGTCTCTTACACCATTTTTATGCGAGTTATCACAAGTTAACCGAGCAACGGAGTTTAAAATAGTTCAAACCTAACACGGGCATGAGCAATACAATTTAAAGTATTTCAAATATAACATAAATAAATATAAGCGCGACTTTGAGCAACGGAATTTAAAACAGTTCAAACATCGCACGGCATGATCAATACAATTTAAAATAGTTCAAATATAATATAACATAATATAAGCGCGACTTTGCCCAAGAACGACATCCCAGGTGTACCTGGATACTGATGGACAATAGAGGCTCCTCTTTCTTTTTCTTTTATCTATTTATTTTATTTTTCACTTTTCCACTGTAACCAGTTTCACTGGAAACTCACATTTGTAGCCCTCACTCAGGAATAGAGGTGTCAATGAAAATTCCCTATCGGGTTTAGACACTTCATAGGTATCTCATGAAGCTACACCTATTTTTATTCTCATATTCATCATGGGTATAATATTGATCCCATCCTCGTTCGGGTATCGGATACCCAATGGATCTCAATCTCTGACAAAAAAAGCATGATCATATTATATTTTATATGATATTAACTAGGTATGTGCCCGTGCGATGCGACGGCACACAAATTATTCGATAAAATACTAATACACAAATAAAATATGCAATAAAGAAAACATGTGTATAGCAATAACACTAAACCATGAAAACAACGATCTTAGGTTAACAACCCTCATATTATTTTGTCACTTCATCTAAGAAAACCATATTGGTTACTGGACTTGCAGATACTACCGACACCGGTTCCAAAATAATAAATTAGAAAATAACATTAACAAACTTACATTACTGAGTTGCTGGTACGCCTACAATCTTGCTCACACTAACACAAAAAGAAAAATGGACACACAAAAAATATTATTTATATAAAAAATGATTTTCCCTTGGGTAAAAGGTATTAGCTCTTTGCGAGCAGAATGGTACAACTCCATGTAGTCTAGTGCAGGTCTGTTCCATGACCAAATATCGCTCCATTATCCTCTTGCTAAGGGAGCTGAATCGGTCGTGAGAATCAAAAAATATGGTTATGACCCTAAAATACAAACGACGGAAAGGTGGAATAAATAGTGTTAGTGTGCTACAACATTGTAGTTTATGAAAAATTAGTTGAGTTTATACTTGCCTGTCGAGAGCATAATCTACACCACTGTTATCAGCTCAGTCGAAACTAAATCTATTTGGCACATAAATCAAAATGAACATGGCACTTTTGATAAAGGGCAAGTAGATACCTCCAGAACAAGTATTGTGCATCTATTTATCTATAAAACAAATGCATAAAAAGAAAAAAAACCCTTTATTCTTACAAAATCTTTCTAGGTTGATGAAGCTTACATGATTACTACATTGGGGTAACAAGCAAATCCTCACGAAAATGATGTTATTGTTATTATAGCATTACGAGACACGACTCAACATTTTCAGACCCAAACAACATGATCATGAGAAAGACCTACCAAAGCCAACAACGCCGCCTCACTCAGGAAAGTCAGAAAATCGCTACACGAGGTGTACCTTGACAAGGAGTTTGAGGTTCAGTATTTCAAACTCAATAGTGGACCGTTGCAAACATTTTAAAAACACCAAGTGGATGTGAGTGTAATCATATAAATTATAATTAGTTATGCCTCAAACTAATCCATGAAACTAAACATAAAGTTCATAAAATACAATTTTCAACTTAGTTCCCTACTTGGAAAGATCTGCTTTATCGAATACATGCTTTATCACATATACCCACCCTACTATAAAAGAGCAATATAAATAAACGCAATACATTGCTAGCATGGATAACATGAAGATCAGTTATGAGTTCAACCTAAAACAAACCTTTAGGTCTTTATTGTTCAACTTCTGGATGGCTTTTGAAGCTAGCTCTTTAGTTCTGAAATTGACAAAAGCATACATGCATTTGCACCTACAGAAAAGAAAAGAAAAAACTCTGAATTTAGAAGAAAGCAAAAACAAAAGCTAGCACAAAGAAATTTAGGAGTAGTCACTTCCACTACTTGTCCAAAAGACTGGCAGAGTTTTTGAGATCATCATAAGAGACATCAGAGGAGATGCCCCCAACATAAACTTCGGATCCATGAGGAGGAAGAGCAAGAAGTTAACCATGACTCTCTTTTCCATCCTCATCCCTGTCATGTTTAGCATCAACTTGGCATACACTTCAGTTTGTTCATACTTGCCATCTAGCTCTTCATACTCAACTTCCTCTTCCTCATACTCAACTTCTTCCTCTTCGTCTACCTCATCGGGATCATCAAACTCCAAATAGTCTTGTTGTTTCACCAATTCAGTTGATTTGGTGGAAGCAACATTCACTGTCCACCTCAACATCTTTCTCAAAGTACCAAGGAAACTTTGGAAAGAGCACAGGAACCAGCAATACTGGGGGCCGGAGCAAATTGATGATGTATGGACAGGAAGAAAAACAACAAAAACAGCTAGAAAAAATGATATGTAATGTCCTGAAATTGGGTTCAAACATTGGCATCCAAGTGAGAAATGGGACGTCAAAGTATGCGACTGTTAAATATTTAGCCGTAGTTTCTAAATAGATTTAGCATAAGTCTTAACTCTTAAGATACTTGGTCTCTTGCTTGAAGCAAGAGGGCTGTTTGAATAAAGTACGCCAGGATATCCCAACCTAACATGTCATCCTGAAAATGAAACCAAGCATAAAGTTAGGATAGTAAACATAGATTAAAGAACTCATTATAAGGTTCCAATGTTACGTTCCATGGACAAATAAACAACAAGATATAAAAATACAATGTTTTGAAAGATCTAATTTCATGGGGTGCTCAATAAAACATATGCATTTCAGTTTTAAAAATGATGCTTGCTCCAGTGAGAATTATTTAAAAACGATGCAATACTACTATGTTACCTGGCAACACAAATTTTCAGTTTTGTCAACATGCAGCTCAATCTTCTCACCACGATTAAGAACATGAACATCAAAATAGTAATAAGGAATAATGTTTGAGGTGCATTGTCTATTTCATGCATTTGTTTGTTATAATTTCCTTCATCCTGATTGTTTGTGTTGTCCGCAACTGCATAATGCACCTCTAGATAACCTTTGTTTAAATAATCATGTTTCGATGACACGTATTATCTCGAAAACATTTGTTCAGAGCATGACTAAGCCTATAATCATGGAGCTGAAAAAATGTTTCGATACACAAGGAGAAGTAACATACATGGACTCGTCGTCGGGGTGGGCAACGACCAGCAGCACGTTCCGGCTCCTGCTGTCCACACAGGACGGCGTGGAAGACTACTGGCGTGACTAAGCATCAATTTCAACCGTGCATTTATCTATAGATTCCAACAAAAAAGAGAGGCTTTCAATTGCTTTGACACGTCAACAAAATAAAGCATTAAGCTCCCATGTTTATCTTTACAAACCATCAGTAGCGGACCCAAGATTTGAATCCAATTTATGCCTAACTAAAAAAATCCCTCAGTTTATGCCTAATTAAAAAAATCCCTTATCCCATTAATCTAAGTGGTTTTACCAAATCCAGTCCAATTGTACCTGCAAAGAACAAATTTCTGAATGCTAAACAGGAAAGTAAAAAAAGAATCTTGCATGTTTAATGGGGATACACAATTAGATGAGTTTTGAATCATGTCTATAATGTTTTTTAATTAGATATCACGAAGAATGAAGCTAGAAATACCTGCTTCGGCTTGAGGTCTTGTTCCTGCCAGCTCCTCCATAAAATGGGTACTGAAGTCCTCCATATATATTACAGAAGTTATATATAACAGACAAGAGAATCCAATTTAAGTATTTATATTTTATATTATGCTCATGATAAAAAAAATATGTTATCCACCACTCTTTTCATTACTAAGTATCTGATGTTTTAGAAGGCTTAGTATTATCTACTACTTACAATGGTGCAAACGCTGATAGCATAGTGGTTGAGCATGCTAGTGTGGAGCTCCCCATCGCCTGAGAAGCATCCATCTTTGACTGTCTTAATAAAGCAAAAACAAGTGTTCAAAGCAGCTGATCCCAGTGGCATCAAAGTCAACCAAAATTATATGTAGTATTGATAAAGAAGAGATTTAGCTAACTGCTTTGTTTGACACCCACTCCTAGTACCGTGTGAGGTGAATAAGTTAAATGGTAACATCCTACAATTGAACAAATTGACTAACCGCCTCACAACATATAATTTATGAGTCACATAAGCTAGCATTAAGACCCGGAAGTACCTTGACAAGATTCTCATGTTTCACTTGTTTTTAAAAAGAAGTAGGGGTGTTATTTATAATGAATCATTAGGAAACATCAATCTTTATAACGAATTCCCACCAAAAATAACATGATAGTTAAAAAGAACAATCTCAAATGTCACCTTGCTTTGTCCCTTGGTGATAAATGTCAAGGGCTGATCAACCTGTGACAATGTAGATAAATGTCAAGGGCTGCTTGGGCCTAACTAAACCAAGACAGTATCCAGGGACTGTAATGGCTACTCAAAGAAGCACTTATAAACTGACAACACAGCTACACGCATAAATATTTATAAGATTCAATCCACTACCATGCAGAGTAGCTCGAATTACCAATACTCTCACATCTATGCAACCACATACAACAAATTAGGCGAGTAGTATTATTCCTCTTTCACAATTCAATCCTAGCACAGAAGAGGAGCTCCGACTGTACCACAAGTTTGGAGTGTTCTAAATTCAGATCCAACCATTCGCCTGAAAACACCTATAGTAATTAAACAAAAAATGATCACACCCGATATCGAAAAGTTCCAAGGTTTTGCCACTCCTGTTTCTTAGAATCTAAAAAAGGAGCAGAAAGGGCAGGGGCCTCACCGCTATCTACGCGTCGATGCGTGGGAGCTGGTCCACGGGGGTGGCGACGCGGTGGCAGGCGACATGCGCCTCGAGCAAGAGCTCGTACAGCGGGTGCACCGCGATGGCCTCCTTCTCCCTCTCCCAGCCGGGGCCGACGGCCACAACGCCTGAGACAAAGCTAGGGTTCGAGGGAGCCCCAACCGCGGGGTCCATCGCCAACGCGTGGTCGTGGTCCATCGCCAACGCGTGGTCCATCGGATCAAGGGAGCGCTACCCCAAGGAGGCCGCCGCTGTTGGGATCAAGGGAGCGCTGAGGAACTCGGAGCAGAGGCTCACGATCTCGCCGTCCGTCAGCGGCCTCCCGCCGTCCTCGGGAATGGTCAGCTTCACCAGGGAGTCGACGTAGCTGTCCCCGTCACCGCCGGACTCCCGCCTGGCCTGTATCAGTGGGACGAAGAGCTCCTCCTGCCGACGCCGCAGCGAGACGAGCTTCTCCCAGCGTCGGCGGAACACGAGCTTGGTCACCCACGGGAGGAAGGAGAAGACCTGGAAGCTGAGGAAGTTGTCGAGGAGCTCCCGCTGCGTGTTATGTGGCGCTAGGTCTGTGGCGGTTCTGTGGTGGTTCCACGAGCTTGGTCAACAGATCAGCGCTAGGTCTGTGGCAGTTCTGGCGTTCCTCCCACGGCGGGTGCAGGCGGCGGCGCGCGGATCTGGGAGGATTTGAGGTTGCGAATGGCGGCGGTGGGAGGAACGCCCGCGGATCTGTTGCGCAGCGGTGGGGAGGAGGGCCCGCAGATCCGCGTTGATTGTGGCGGCGCGGTGTCGACCTAGCGCTGATGGCGGGGTGGATGAGGAGGACGGTCGCGGCAGAACCGTGGTGACTGTGGACGCCTACAATACCTTCATATAGAGTAGTAGAGATAGCTACACGACATCTAACAATAATACATCACAAATAAATTTGATATGTAATAATAAAACATTGTTTAACCATACAAAACAACAAAAACAAAGTGACACGTGGACGAGTGGGTGGGGCGGCTAGTGGCTAGCCGCTTGGGTTAGCTTGGGTTAGGTGGATGTGTGCTTGGGTTGGGAGAGTTAGGGCCAGTTGTTGGGCTTATTGACTATCGGAATGCACATCTAATTTTACTGGTGAATATTACCCATGAGTAATCGGGTTCTGCTTTCACGTACCCATAGGCCATATCCATATACCAATAGGGGAAGAATTTCCCTCAAATTTATACCCATAAGAATTCTCCATAGGTTAACGATATCATGTCATCATTGACACCTCTACTCAGGAACATAAATGAACAACACTGGACTAGGCGTAGAGCACCTTTTTTTATATTAAAACCTGGTGGAGACTGAGGCGCTCCTCTTATTCCACGGAGCCTTTCATGCCCATAGGTGTCACAGGTGGAGGGTTACTACTTCAAGCAGCCTAGGATAGACAAACCGGACCATGTAGTGAGTGCAATTATTGTTAGATCGAGCCCACCCATACTGGTATGTGTTCACCCATGGTGCCCAGCTAGAGAGGTACACAGCCAGTGGCATGGAAGCCTGCTTTCTTAGCCTGGTACTAGCACGATCCGGTTTCCTACGGGCCTGTGCCAGGCTGATACGAAAGGGTGGGCCGGGCTCTGATAAAAGTCGTCTAGAGGGGGTGAATAGGACGAATCTGAAATTTATAAACTTAAGCACAACTACAAGCCGAGTTAGCGTTAGAAATATAAACGAGTCCGAGAGAGAGGGTGAAAAACAAATCACGGGAAAATAAAGAGTGAGACACGATGATTTGTTTTACCGAGGTTCGGTTCTTGCAAACCTACTCCCCGTTGAAGTGGTCACAAAGACCGGATCTCTTTCAACCCTTTCCCTCTCTCAAACGGTCACTTAGACCGAGTGAGCTTCTCTTCTCAATCAAACAGAACACAAAGTTCCCGCAAGGACCACCACACAATTGGTGTCTCTTGCCTCGGTTACAATTGAGTTTGATCACAAGAAAGAATGAGAAAGAAAAGAAGCAATCCAAGCGCAAGAGCTCAAATGAACACAAATGTCGCTCTCTCTAGTCACTATTTGATTTGGAGTGATTCCGGACTTGGGAGAGGATTTGATCTCTTTGGTTGTGTCTAGAATTGAATGCTATAGCTCTTGTAATGTGTTGAAGGTGGAAAACTTGGATGCCATTGAATGTGGGGTGGTTGGGGTATTTATAGCCCCAACCACCAAAAGTGGCCGTTGAAAGGCTGCTGTCGCATGGCGCACCGGACAGTCCGGTGCGCCAGCCACGTCATCCGACCGTTAGGGTTCGACCGTTGGAGCTCTGACTGATGGGGCCTCTGGGCTGTCCGGTGGTGCATCGGACATGCGGTGCACCGTCTGGCGCTGTTCTGACTCTGGCGCGCACTGTAGCGCATTGAATGCGTTTGCAGTCGACCGTTGGCGCGAAGTAGCCGTTGCTCCGCTGGTACACCGAACAGTCCGGTGTGACACCGGACACAGTCCGGTGCTTCACCGGACAGTCCGGTGAATTATAGCGGAGCGGCCTCCCATTTTCCCGAAGGTGGCAAGTTCAGCTTCGAGTTCCCTGGTGCACCGGACACTGTCCGGTGCGCCAGACCAGGGTGCCTTTGTGATGTCTTTAGCTCTCTTTATTTGAACCCATCTTTGGTCTTTTTATTGGCTTATTGTGAACCTTTGGCACCTGTAAAACTTATAGACTAGAGCAAACTAGTTAGTCCAATTATTTGTGTTGGGCAATTCAACCACCAAAATCATTTTAGGAAAAGGTGTAAGCCTATTTCCCTTTCAATCTCCCCCTTTTGGTGATTGATGTCAACACAAACCAAAGCAAATATAGAAGTGCATAATTGAACTAGTTTGCATAATTGTAAGTGCAAAGGTTACTTAGAATTGAACCAATAAATATTCTCCTAAGATATGCATGGATTGTTTCTTTTATTTTTAACATTTTGGACCACGCTTGCACCACATGTTTTGTTTTGTTTTGGTAAATTCTTTTTAAAGTCCTTTTGCAAATAGTCAAAGGTAAATGAATAAGATTTTGAGAAGCATTTTCAAGATTAAATTCCCCCCTATTTCAAATGCTTTTCCTTTGACAAAACAAAACTTCCCCTCAATAAAATCCTCCTCTTAGTGTTCAAGAGGGTTTTAGATATTAGTTTTTGAAGAGGGTGATCCAATTTGAAATTCTATCAAAAATAAGATACCAATTGAAAAATTTATCATTTCAAAATCTTTTCTTAACTCAATTTTTGAAAATAGGTGGTGGTGCGGTCCTTTTGCTTTGGGCTAATACTTTCTCCCCCTTTGGCATGAATCACCAAAAACGGATACTTGAGTAAAATATAAGCCCTTTAAACTACTTTCTCCCTCTTTGGTGAACAAAATATGAGTGAAGATTATACCAAAGACGGAGAGTTGCTCGGAGCGACGGCGAAGGGTGAGTAATTTGATGGAGTGGAAGCCTTTGTCTTCGCCGAAGACTCCAATTCCCTTTCAATCTATGACTTGGTTTGAAATATACTTGAAAAAACACATTAGTCATAGCATATAAAAGAGACATGATCAAAGGTATATTGATGAGCTATGTGTGCAAAACATCAAAAGAAATTCCAAGAATCAAGAATGTTTAGCTCATGCCTAAGTTTGTTAAATATTTGTTCATCTAGTGGCTTGGTAAAAATATCGGCTAATTGTTCCTTGGTGTTAATATATGCAATTTCGATATCTCCCTTTTGTTGGTGATCCCTAAGAAAATGATACCGAATGACTATGTGTTTAGTGCGGCTATGCTCAACGGGATTATCCGCCATATGGATTGCACTCTCATTATCACATAGAAGAGGAACTTTGGTTAATTTGTAACCATAGTCCCTAAGGATTTGCCTCATCCAAAGCAATTGTGCGCAACAATGTCCTGCGGCAATATACTCGGCTTCGGCGGTAGAAAGAGCTACAGAATTTTGCTTCTTTGAAGCCCAAGACACCAGAGACCTTCCCAAGAACTGACAAGTCCCCGATGTGCTCTTTCTATTAATTTTACACCCCGCCCAATCGACATCTGAATAACCAATTAAATCAAATGTGGATCCCCGAGGATACCAAAGCCCAAACTTAGGAGTATGAACTAAATATCTCAAGATTCGTTTTACGGCCGTAAGGTGAGCTTCCTTAGGGTCGGCTTGGAATCTTGCACACATGCATACGGAAAGCATAATGTCCGGTCGAGATGCACATAAATAGAGTAAAGAACCTATCATCGACCGATATACCTTTTGATCGACGGATTTACCTCCCGTGTCGAGGTCGAGATGCCCATTGGTTCCCATGGGTGTCTTGATGGGCTTGACATCCTTCATTCCAAACTTGTTTAGAATATCTTGAATATACTTGGTTTGGCTAATGAAGGTGCCCTCTTGGAGTTGCTTCACTTGAAATCCTAAGAAGTACTTCAACTCCCCCATCATTGACATCTCGAATTTCTGTGTCATGATCCTACTAAATTCCTCACATGTAGATTCGTTAGTAGACCCAAATATAATATCATCAACATAAATTTGGCATACAAATAAATCATTGTCAAGAGTTTTAGTAAATAAAGTAGGATCGACCTTTCCGACTTTGAAGCCATTAGTGATAAGGAAATCTCTTAGGCATTCATACCATGCTCTTGGGGCTTGCTTGAGCCCATAAAGCGCCTTAGAGAGTTTATATACGTGATTATGATACTCACTATCTTCAAAGTCGAGAGGTTGCTCAACATAGACCTCTTCCTTGATTGGTCCGTTGAGGAAGACACTCTTCACGTCCATTTGATAAAGCTTGAAGCCATGGTAAGTAGCATAGGCAAGTAAAATGCGAATTGATTCTAGCCTAGCTACGGGTGCATAGGTTTCACCGAAATCCAAACCTTCGACTTGTGAATATCCCTTGGCCACAAGTCGGGCTTTGTTTCTTGTCACCACACCATGCTCATCTTGTTTGTTGAGGAAAACCCACTTGGTTCCTACAACATTTTGGTTAGGACGTGGAACTAAATGACATACCTCGTTCCTAGTGAAGTTGTTGAGCTCCTCTTGCATCGCCACCACCCAATCCGAATCTTGAAGTGCTTCCTCTACCCTATGTGGCTCAATAGAGGAAACAAAAGAGTAATGTTCACAAAAATGAGCAACACGAGATCGAGTAGTTACCCCCTTTTGAATATCGCCGAGGATGGTGTTCACGGGGTGATCTCGTTGAATTGCTTGGTGGACTCTTGGGTGTGGCGGCCTTGTAGCTTGTTCTTCTTCCTCATCTTGATTATGGGCATCTCCCCCTTGATCATTGCTCTCCTCTTGAGGTGGCTCAACTTCTTGATCTTCTCCTTCATCATTTTGAGCCTGACCCTCATCTTGAGTTGGTGGAGATGCTTGTGTGGAGGAAGATGGTTGATCTTGTGCATGTGGTGGCTCTTCGAATTCCTTAGGACACACATCCCCAATGGACATGTTCCTTAATGCGACGCACATAGCCTCTTCATCACCTATCTCATCAAGATCAACTTGCTCTACTTGAGAGCCGTTAGTCTCATCAAACACAACGTCACAAGAAACTTCAACTTGTCCAGTGGACTTGTTAAAGACTCTATATGCCCTTGTGTTTGAATCATATCCTAGTAAAAAGCCTTCTACAGTCTTAGGAGCAAACTTAGATTTTCTACCTCTTTTAACAAGTATAAAGCATTTGCTACCAAAGACTCTAAAATATGAAATGTTGGGCTTTTTACCGGTTAGGAGTTCGTATGATGTCTTCTTGAGGATTTAGTGTAGATATAACCGGTTGATGGCGTAGCAGGCGGTGTTGACTGCCTCGGCCCAAAACCGATCCGATGTCTTGTACTCATCAAGCATGGTTCTAGCCATGTCCAATAGAGTTCGATTCTTCCTCTCCACTACACCATTTTGTTGTGGCGTGTAGGGAGAAGAGAACTCATGCTTGATGCCCTCCTCCTCAAGGAAGCCTTCAATTTGAGAGTTCTTGAACTCCGTCCCGTTGTCGCTTCTAATTTTCTTGATCCTTAAGCCGAACTCGTTTTGAGCCCGTCTTAAGAATCCCTTTAAGGTCTCTTGGGTATGAGATTTTTCCTGCAAAACGAACACCCAAGTGAAGCGAGAATAATCATCCACAATTACTAGACAGTACTTACTCCCGCCGATGCTTATGTAAGCAATCGGGCCGAATAGATCCATGTGTAGGAGCTCTAGTGGCTTGTCTGTCGTCATGATGTTCTTATGTGGATGGTGAGCACCAACTTGCTTCCCTGCTTGGCATGCGCTACAAATCCTGTCTTTCTCAAAATGAACATTTGTTAATCCTAAAATGTGCTCTCCCTTTAGAAGCTTGTGAAGATTCTTCATCCCAACATGGGCTAGTCGGCGGTGCCAGAGCCAACCCATGTTAGTCTTAGCAATTAAGCAAGTGCCGAGTTCAGCTCTATCAAAATCTACCAAGTATAGCTGACCCTCTGACACTCCCTTAAATGCTATTGAATCATCACTTCTTCTAAAGACAGTGACACCTACATCAGTGAATAGACAGTTGTAGCCCATTTGACATAATTGCAAAACGGAAAGCAAATTGTAATCTAATGAATCTACAAGAAAAACATTGGAAATAGAATGGTCAGGGGATATAGCAATTTTACCCAATCCTTTGACCAAACCTTGATTTCCATCCCCGAATGTGATCGCTCGTTGGGGATCTTGGTTTTTCTCGTAGGAGGAGAACATTTTCTTCTCCCCTGTCATGTGGTTTGTGCATCCGCTGTCGATGATCTAACTTGAGCCCCCGGATGCATAAACCTACAAAACAAGTTTAGTTCTTGACTTTAGGTACCCAAATGGTTTTGGGTCCTTTGGCATTAGACACAAGAACTTTGGGTACCCAAACACAAGTCTTTGACCCCTTGTGCTTGCCCCCAACATATTTGGCAACTACCTTGCCGGATTTGTTAGTCAAAACATAAGATGCATCAAAAGTTTTAAATGAGATGTCATGGTCATTTGATGCACTAGGAGTTTTCTTCTTAGGCAACTTAACATGGGATTGTTGCCTAGAACTAGATGTCTCACTCTTATACATATAAGCATGATTAGGACCAGAGTGAGACTTCCTAGAGTGAATTCTCCTAATGTCACAAGAAACTTCAACTAGTCCGGAGGACTTGTTAAAGACTCTATATGCCCTTGTGTTTGAATCATATCCTAGTAAAAAGCCTTCTACAACATTAGGAGCAAATTTAGATTTTCTACCTCTTTTAACAAGAATGAAGCATTTGCTACCAAAGACTCTAAAATATGAAACATTGGGCTTTTTACCGGTTAGGAGTTCGTATGATGTCTTCTTGAGGATTTAGTGTAGATATAACCGGTTGATGGCGTAGCAAGCGGTGTTGACCGCCTCGGCCCAAAACCGATCCGAAGTCTTGTACTCATCAAGCATGGTTCTTGCCATGTCCAATAGAGTTCGATTCTTCCTCTCCACTACACCATTTTGTTGTGGCGTGTAGGGAGAGGAGAACTCATGCTTGATGCCCTCCTCCTCAAGGAAGCCTTCGATTTGTGAGTTCTTGAACTCCGTCCCGTTGTCGCTTCTAATTTTCTTGATCCTTAAGCCGAACTCGTTTTGAGCCCGTCTCAAGAATCCCTTTAAGGTCTCTTGGGTATGAGATTTTTCCTGCAAAAAGAACACCCAAGTGAAGCGAGAATAGTCATCCACAATAACTAGACAGTACTTACTCCCGCCGATGCTTATGTAAGCTATCGGGCCGAATAGATCCATGTGGAGGAGCTCCAGTGGCATGTTAGTCGTCATGATGTTCTTATGTGGATGATGAACACCAACTTGCTTCCCTGCCTGACATGCGCTACAAACCCTGTCTTTCTCAAAATGAACATTTGTTAGTCCCAAAATGTGTTCTCCCTTTAGAAGTTTGTGAAGATTCTTCATTCCAACATGTGCTAGTCGGCGATGCCAGAGCCAGCCCATGTTAGTCTTAGCAATTAAGCAAGTGTCGAGTTCAGCTCTATCAAAATCTACCAGGTATAGCTGACCCTCTAACACTCCCTTAAATGCTATTGAATCATCACTTCTTCTAAAGACAGTGACACCTATATCTCTAAAAAGACAGTTGTAACCCATTTTACATAATTGCGAAACTGAAAGCAAGTTATAATCTAAGGAATCTACAAGAAAAACATTGGAAATGGAATGGTCAGGTGATATAGCAATTTTACCCAACCCTTTGACCAAACCCTGATTCTGAAAGGGAATTAGGCTTACACCTATTTCCTAAATGATTTTGGTGGTTGAATTGCCCAACACAAATAATTGGACTAACTAGTTTGCTCTAGTGTACAAGTTATACAGGTGCCAAAGGTTCACACTTAGCCAATAAAAAGACCAAGTATGAGGTTCAACAAAGAGAGCAAGGGATAACCGAAGGCACCTCTGGTCTGGCGCACCGGACTGTCCGGTGCACCAGAGGACTCCAAGCCAAACTCATCACCTTCGGGAAAATCCAGAGGCGCTTCACTATAATTCACCGGACTGTCCGGTGTACACCGGACAGTGTCCAGTGCCCCAAGGAAGAGCGGCTCTGGAACTCGCCAGCTTCAGGAATTTGCTCCGCTATAATTCACCGGACATGTCCGGTGTACACCGGACTGTCCGGTGAGCCAGCGAAGCAACGACTACTTCGCGCCAACGGTCACCTACAGGCGCATTTAATGCGCGCCAGAAGCGCGCAGAAGTCAGGCACGCGGGAGATGGTGCACCGGACAATCTATAGTTCTTGTCCGGTGTACATCGGACAGCCAGGCGAGCCCAGAAGTCAGAAGCTCCAACGGTCGAATCCCAACGGCCTGGTGACGTGGCTGGCGCACCGGACATGTCCGGTGTGCACCGGACTGTCCGGTGCACCATACGACAGTCAGCCACCACCAAACGACTAGTTTGGTGGTTAGGGCTATAAATACCCCCAACCACCCCACATTCAAGTCATCCAAGTTTTTCCACTTCAACTACTTACAAGAGCTCTAGCATTCAATTCTAGACACACCCAAGTGATCAAATCCTCTCCAAACTCCACACAACGCCCTAGTGATTAGAGAGAGAGATTTGCTTGTGTTCCTTCGAGCTCTTGCGCTTGGATTGCTTTCTTCTTTCTTTGATTCTTCATTGCGATCAAACTCACTTATAATTGAGGCAAGAGACACCAATCTTGTGGTGGTCCTTGTGGGAACTTTGTGTTCCAAGTGATTGAGAAGAAAAGCTCACTCGGTCCGAGGGACCGTTTGAGAGAGGGAAAGGGTTGAAAGAGACCCGGTCTTTGTGACCACCTCAACGGGGAGTAGGTTCGCGAGAACCGAACCTCGGTAAAACAAATCCGCGTGTCACACTCCTTATTCGCTTGCGATTTGTTTTGCACCCTCTCTCGCGGACTCGATTATATTTCTAACGCTAACCCGGCTTGTAGTTGTGATTATTTTGAGAATTTCAGTTCCGCCTTATTCACCCCCTCTAGGCGACTTTCAATTGGTATCAGAGCCCGATGCTTCATTAGAGCCTAACCGCTCGAAGTGATGTCGGGAGAACTCGCCAAGAAGGAGATGGAGACCGGCGATAAGCCCGCTACAAGCCACGGGAAGGCTTCATCGGAAGAGTCCCGCAACAAGGAAAAGAAGAAGGAGAAGAAGACTTCTTCTCACAAATCGCATCGGAGTGGCGACAAAATGAAGAAGATGAGGAAGGTGGTCTACTACGAGACCGACACTTCATCACCTTCTACCTCCGGCTCCGACGTGCCCTCCATAACTTCTAAGCGCCATGAGCGCAAGAAGTTTAGTAAGATCCCCTTACACTATCCTCGTACTTCTAGACTTACTCCATTACTTTCCGTTCCATCAGGCAAACCGCCAACCTTTGACGGTGAATATTATGCTAGGTGGAGTGATTTAATGAAATTTCATCTAACCTCACTCCACAAAAGTATATGGAATGTTGTTGAGTTTGGAGCACAGGTACCATCCGTAGGGGATGAGGATTATGATGAGGACGAGGTGGCCCAAATCGAGCACTTCAACTCCCAAGCCACAACCATACTCCTCGCCTCTCTAAGTATGAAAGGGAAATGTGCCCTTGGGCCATTTCTAAGTATTTTGGTGATTTAGTGTCCAACACAAGTGCCTAAGTGTTAAACGGTGGACAAAGTACAAATCAAGTGTAAAGGTATGTTTCTCAGACTTAGTACATTGTTTTAAAGACAAATGTATTGTGTCTAAGTGCTGGAAACAGGAGAAAACAAATTGGAGAGAGATAGCTTTGTTTCAGCCAAAGCCAACGCTGTCTGGGTGCACCGGACTGTCCGGTGGTGCACCGGACAGTGTCCGGTGTGCCAGGCGGGCTCAGGCGAACTTGGCGCTCTCGGGAATAAATTAACGGTGTACGGCTATAATTCACCGGACTGTCCGGTGTGCACCGGACTGTCCGGTGAGCCAACGGTCGGCCGGGCCAACGGTCGGCTGCGCGATCTGCGCGAGACACATGGCCGAGCCAACGGTCGGGAAGGGGCACCGGACTGTCCGGTGTGCACCGGACAGTGTCCGGTGCGCCAACGGCTCCCAGGCGCCAACGGTCGGCTACGCCACAAAAGGAAAGAAATCCGCACCGGACAGTGTCCGGTGGTGCACCGGACTGTTCGGTGCGCCAGGCAACAGAAGGCAAGAATTGCCTTCCTGGAATGCTCTCAACGGCTCCTAGCTGCCTTGGGGCTATAAAAGAGACCCCGAGGCGCATGGAGGTGCACACCAAGCATTCTCTAAGCATTCCTAAGCACTAAGACATCGATTCCGCGCTTTTGATTCCTTGCTATAGCAATTAGAGCTCTTGTTGAGTTGTGAACTCATTGAGTTGTGTTGTGAGCTCTTGTTGCGACTTGTGTGCGTGATGACTTTTCCCGCTTCACTTGGGTATTCTTTTTGCAGGAAAAATCTGAAACCCAAGGGACCCTCAAGCGCTTCCTAAGGAGAGCTCAAAACGAGTTTGAGCTCAAAGTGAAGAAGATAAGGAGCGACAATGGGTCCGAGTTCAAGAACCTTCAAGTGGAGGAGTACCTTGAGGAGGAAGGGATCAAGCACGAGTTCTCCGCTCCCTACACACCACAGCAAAATTGTGTGGTAGAGAGGAAGAACAGGACACTTATAGACATGGCAAGGACGATGCTTGGAGAGTTCAAGACCCCCGAGCGCTTTTGGTCGGAAGCCGTGAACACAGCTTGCCACGCCATCAATAGGGTCTACCTTCATCGCCTCCTCAAGAAGACGTAATACGAGCTATTAACCGGTAACAAACCCAATGTTTCGTATTTCCGAGTTTTTGGGAGTAAATGCTACATTCTAGTGAAGAAGGGTAGGAATTCCAAATTTGCTCCCAAAGCCGTAGAAGGGTTTTTGTTAGGTTATGACTCAAATACAAAGGCATATAGAGTCTTCAACAAATCATCAGGTTTGATTGAAGTCTCTAGCGACGTTGTATTTGATGAAACTAATGGCTCTCCAAGAGAGCAAGTTGTTGATTTTGATGATGTAGATGAAGAAGAAGTTCCAACGGCCGCAATACGCACCATGGCGATTGGAGATGTGCGGCCACAGGAACAAGATGAGCGAGATCAACCTTCTTCCTCAACAAAGGTGCAACCCCCAACTCAAGATGATGAGCAGGAGGCGTGTGATCAAGGGGGAGCACAAGATGATCTTGCAATAGAAGAAGAAGCGCAACCGGCACCTCCAACCCAAGTTCGAGCGATGATTCAAAGGGATCATCCCGTCGACCAAATTTTGGGTGATATTAGCAAGGGAGTAACTACTCGATCTCGATTAGTTAATTTTTGTGAGCATTACTCTTTTGTCTCTTCTATTGATCCTTTCAGGGTAGAAGAAGCCTTGCTAGATCCGGACTGGGTATTGGCCATGCAGGAGGAGCTCAACAACTTCAAAAGAAATGAAGTTTGGACACTGGTACCTCGTCCCAAGCAAAATGTTGTGGGAACCAAGTGGGTGTTCCGCAACAAACAAGACGAGCACGGGGTGGTGACAAGGAACAAGGCACGACTTGTGGCAAAAGGTTATGCCCAAGTCGCAGGTTTGGACTTTGAGGAGACTTTTGCTCCTGTGGCTAGGCTAGAGTCTATTCGTATTTTGCTAGCATATGCCGCTCACCATTCCTTCAGGTTGTTTCAAATGGATGTGAAGAGCGCTTTCCTCAACGGGCCAATCAAGGAGGAGGTGTACGTGGAGCAACCCCCTGGCTTCGAGGATGAACGGCACCCCGACCACGTGTGTAAGCTCTCTAAGGCGCTCTATGGACTTAAGCAAGCCCCAAGAGCATGGTATGAATGCCTTAGAGACTTTTTAATTGCTAATGCTTTCAAGGATGGGAAAGACGATCCAACTCTTTTTACTAAGACTTGTGATGGTGATCTTTTTGTGTGCCAAATTTATGTCGATGACATAATATTTGGTTCTACTAACCAAAAGTCTTGTGAAGAGTTTAGCAGGGTGATGACTCAGAAATTCGAGATGTCGATGATGGGCGAGTTAAGCTACTTCCTTGGGTTCCAAGTGAGGCAACTCAAGGATGGAACCTTCATCTCTCAAACCAAGTACACGCAAGACTTGATCAAGCGGTTTGGGATGAAGGACGCCAAGCCCGCAAAGACTCCGATGGGAACCGACGGACACACCGACCTCAACAAAGGAGGTAAGTCCGTTGATCAAAAAGCATACCGGTCTATGATAGGAACTTTACTTTATTTATGTGCTAGTAGACCGGATATTATGCTTAGCGTATGCATGTGTGCTGGATTTCAATCCGATCCTAAGGAGTGTCACTTAGTGGCTGTGAAGCGAATTCTTAGATATTTAGTCGCTACGCCTTGTTTCGGGATCTGGTATCCAAAGGGGTCTACCTTTGACTTGATTGGATATTCAGACTCCGACTATGCTGGATGTAAGGTCGATAGGAAAAGTACATCGAGGACGTGCCAATTCTTAGGAAGGTCCCTGGTGTCATGGAGTTCTAAGAAACAAACTTCCGTTGCCCTATCCACCGCTGAGGCCGAGTACGTTGCCGCAGGACAGTGTTGCGCGCAACTACTTTGGATGAGGCAAACCCTCAGGGACTTTGGCTACAATCTGAGCAAAGTCCCACTCCTATGTGATAATGAGAGTGCTATCCGCATGGCAGATAATCCTGTTGAACACAGCCGCACAAAGCACATAGACATCCGGCATCACTTTTTGAGAGACCACCAGCAAAGGGGAGATATCGAAGTGTTTCATGTTAGCTCCAAGAACCAGCTAGCCGATATCTTTACCAAGCCTTTAGACGAGCAGACCTTTTGCAAGTTGCGTAGTGAGCTAAATGTCTTAGATTCGCGGAACTTGGATTGATTTATAGCATACATATGTTTATGCCTTTGATCATATTCCTTATGCAGTTTGTTGCTTAGTTATGGTGCTCAAGTTGTACAAGCACTCCTCGGACCTCACAAGTCCGTTGCAAAGTGATGCACATATTTAGGGGGAGATGTGTTACAACTTGACCCTTTGAGACTAACCATGTGCTTGAGTTTGCTTGATTTAGTCTCGAAGGAGGATTGAAAGGGAAAAGGTGGACTTGGATCATGTAAGACTTCCACTGCACTCCGATGAAAGGGTAACTTATTCCAAGTTCATCTTTATGATCTTATTGCCTTTTATTCTTAGTTGAAGATTTTGGTGAGGCAATGGGGTTAAAGGGCCAAAATTGATCCCGTTTTGGTGCTTGATGCCAAAGGGGGAGAAAATAAGGCTAAAGCAATAAATGGATCAGCTACCACTTGAGAATTTTGAAAAAGTAGAGTTAGAGTTTTTGTTTGTCAAAATACTCTTGTTTGCTTCTTATTATCAAAAGTTAGTCTATTGTGGGGAGAATGGTTGATTATGGGAAATAGGGGGAGTTTTTGTATCCTTGATCAATTTCTCGTGAAATATCTCTCTTTATGTTTCAACATGTGTGTTTGACTTAGAGATAGGAATTTGAGTTTGATTTGCAAAAACAAACCAAGTGGTAGCAAAGAATGATCCATATATGTCAAATTTGAATCAAAACAACTTTGAGTTCTTATTTGAAGTGATTTTGCACTTGTTCTACTTGCTTTATGTTGTGTTGGCATAAATCACCAAAAAGGGGGAGATTGAAAGGGAAATGTGCCCTTGGGCCATTTCTAAGTATTTTGGTGATTTAGTGTCCAACACAAGTGCCTAAGTGTTAAACGGTGGACAAAGTACAAATCAAGTATAAAGGTATGTTTCTCAGACTTAGTATATTGTTTTAAAGACTAATGTATTGTGTCTAAGTGCTGGAAACAGGAGAAAACAAATTGGAGAGAGATAGCTTTGTTTCAGCCAAAGCCAGCGCTGTCTGGGTGCACCGGACTGTCCGGTGGTGCACCGGACAGTGTCCGGTGTGCAAGGCGGGCTCAGGCGAACTTGGCGCTCTCGGGAATAAATTAACGGCGTACGACTATAATTCACCGGACTGTCCGGTGTGCACCGGACTGTCCGGTGAGCCAACGGTCGGCCGGGCCAACGGTCGGCTGCGCGATCTGCGCGAGACACATGGCCGAGCCAACGGTCGGGAAGGGGCACCGGACTGTCCGGTGTGCACCGGACAGTGTCCGGTGCGCCAACGGCTCCTAGGAGCCAACGGTCGGCTACGCCACAAAAGGAAAGAAATCCGCACCGAACAGTGTCCGGTGGTGCACCGGACTGTCCGGTGTGCCAGGCGACAGAAGGCAAGAATTGCCTTCCTGGAATGCTCTCAACGGCTCCTAGCTGCCCTGGGGCTATAAAAGAGACCCCGAGGCGCATGGAGGTGCACACCAAGCATTCTCTAAGCATTCCTAAGCACTAAGACATCGATTCCGCGCTTTTGATTCCTTGCTATAGCAATTAGAGCTCTTGTTGAGTTGTGAACTCATTGAGTTGTGTTGTGAGCTCTTGTTGCGACTTGTGTGCGTGGTGTTGCTGTGATTTCTTGTCTTGAGTGTGTTGCTTATCCCTCCCTTACTCTGTGCTTCTTTGTGATCATCTAAGTGTAAGGGCGAGAGGCTCCAAAGTGCAGAGATTCCTCGCAAACGGGATATAGTAAAGCAAGCAAAACACCGTGGTATTCAAGTGGGTCTTTGGACCGCTTGAGAGGGGTTGATTGCAACCCTCGTCCGTTGGGACACCACAACGTGGAGTAGGCAAGCGTTGGTCTTGGCCGAACCACGGGATAAACCACTGTGCCATCTCTGTGATTGATCTCTTGTGGTTATTGTGTTTTGTTGAGACTCCTCTCTAGCCACTTGGCATTATTTATGCTAACTCCTAATCAAGTTTTGTGAGTTAAATTTCAAGTTTTACAGGATCACCTATTCACCCCCCTCTAGGTGCTCTCAATTGGTATCGGAGCCAGTTCTCTTCAAGAAAGGGACTAACCGCCCGAAGAGATGGATCCTAAGGGCAAGGGGATTGTGATCAATGATAAGGAGAAGGAGTCCTTCGTCAACGAGCCCAAAGATGACAAGCCTACCAACTCGGGCTCGGGCCACAAACGCAAAGATGGGAAGAAGAAGAAGACAAGACGCATCAAGGAGATCATCTACTACTACGACAGCGATGAGTCCACTTCTTCCCAAAAGGACAACGACGACAACGACTACGAGAGAAGGAAACCGGTTAATTCGAACTTTTCTTTTGACTACTCTCGTATTCCGCAAAGTACAAATGCTCATTTGCTCTCCATTCCACTTGGCAAACCTCCTCACTTTGATGGAGAGGACTACGGATTTTGGAGCCACAAAATGCGTAGTCACCTGTTCTCTCTCCATCTGAGCATATGGGAGATTGTGGAAAGTGGAATGGAATTTGATAGCTCGGATAGTCCTATGTTCATCAATGAACAAATTCATAGAAATGCACAAGCTACTACTGTGTTGTTAGCCTCTTTGTGCAGGGACGAGTATCATAAGGTGAGCGGCTTGGACAATGCCAAGCAGATCTGGGACACCCTCAGGATCTCACATGAGGGGAACGACGTCACCTTACTCACCAAAATGGAGTTGGTGGAGGGCGAGCTTGGAAGATTCGCAATGATCAGGGGAGAGGAGCCAACCCAAACATACAACCGGATCAAGACCCTCATCAACAAGATAAGGAGCTACGGAAGCACACGATGGACGGACCACGACGTCATTCGTCTAATGCTAAGGTCCTTTACTGTACTTGATCCACATTTGGTGAACAATATCTGTGAAAATCCTAGGTACACCAAGATGTCGCCCGAAGAAGTTCTTGGGAAATTTGTAAGCGGGCGAATGATGATCAAGGAGGCGAGATATGTCGACGACGCGTTGAATGGTCCAATCCATGAGCCTCAACCCATTGCTCTCAAGGCAACGAGGAGCAAGGAGACACTACCTAGCAAGGTGGCGCAAGTTGAGGCAGCTGGGCTCAATGATGAAGAGATGGCCCTCATCATCAAGCGCTTCAAGACGGCGCTAAAGGGTCGCAATGGGCAGCCAAGCAAGACCAAGACAAAGGGGAAGCACTCATGCTTCAAATGTGGTAAGGTTGGTCATTTTATCGCTAACTGCCCTGATAATGATAGTGACCAGAAACAGGGGAACAAGAGGGAGAAGAAGAAGGCATACAAGAAGACTAAGGGCGAGGCACACCTTGGCAAGGAATGTGACTCGGATTGTTCGTCATCTGACTCCGATAATGAAGGACTCGCCGCTACCGCCTTCAACAAATCATCCCTCTTCCCCAACGAGCGTCACACATGCCTCATGGCGAAGGAGAAGAAGGTATGTAATCAAAACAATACCACTTATGATTCTTCTAGTGATGATGAGTCTAGTGATGAAGAAATAGATTACTCTAGTTTGTTCAAGGGATTGGATAGAACTAAAGTAGATAAGATTAATGAATTGATTGATGCCTTGAATGAAAAGGATAGACTCTTAGAAAAACAAGAGGACCTTTTATATGAAGAGCATGACAAATTTGTAGAGGCACAAAAATCTTATGCTTTAGAAGTTAAAAGAAATGAAATGCTTTCTTGTGAACTATCTTCTTGCCATGAGACAATTTCTAGCTTAAGGAGCATGAATGATGGTTTGAATGCTAAGTTAGAAATAGCTAGTAAATCTAACTCTTGTGTAGAACATGTTATGATTTGCAAGAGGTGTAAAGATTTTGACATTGATGCTTGTAGTGAACACCTAGCTTCAATTTCCAAATTGAATGATGAACTGGCTAGTCTTAATGCCCAACTTAAGACTAGCAAGAATGAATTTGATAAGCTAAAATTTGCAAGGGATGCCTATACGATTGGTAGACACCCCTCAATTAAGGATGGACTTGGCTTCAAGAGGGAAGCCAAGGACTTAACAAGCCATAAGGCTCCCATCTCCACCAAGGAGAAAGGGAAGGCCCCTATGGCTAGTAGTGCTAAAAAGAACCATGCTTTTATGTACCATGATAGAAGACAGTCTTATAGGAGTTGTAATGCTTATGATGCTTTTGACTCTCATGCCATGTTTGCTTCTAGTTCTTCCTATATGCATGGTACAGATATGTCTAGAAGATATATTGTTCATATGCCTAGGAGAAATGTTGTTAATGTTCCTAGAAAAGTTAATGAACCTTCTACAATATATCATGCTTTAAATGCTTCCTTTGCTATTTGTAGAAAGGATAGGAAAATAGTTGCTAGAAAATTAGGGGCAAAATGCAAGGGAGACAAAACTTGCATTTGGGTCCCTAAGGATATTTGTACTAACCTTGTAGGACCCAACATGAGTTGGGTACCTAAGACCCAAGCCTAAATTTGCCTTGCAGGTTTATGCATCCGGGGGTTCAAGCTGGATTATCGACAGCGGATGCACAAACCATATGACGGGGGAGAAGAAGATGTTCACCTCCTACGTCAAAAACAAGGATTCCCAAGATTCAATAATATTCGGTGATGGGAATCAAGGCAAGGTAAAAGGGTTAGGTAAAATTGCTATATCATCCGAGCACTCTATATCTAATGTGTTTTTAGTTGAGTCTCTTGGATATAATTTGTTATCTGTTAGTCAATTATGCAATATGGGATATAATTGTCTATTCACAAATGTAGATGTGTCTGTCTTTAGAAGAAGTGATGATTCACTAGCTTTTAAGGGTGTATTAGACGACAAACTTTACTTAGTTGATTTTGCAAAAGAGGAGGCCGGTCTAGATGCATGCTTAATTGCTAAGACTAGCATGGGCTGGCTGTGGCATCGCCGCTTAGCACATGTGGGGATGAAGAACCTTCACAAGCTTCTAAAGGGAGAACACGTGATAGGTCTAACCAATGTAACTTTCGAAAAAGATAGACCTTGTGCAGCTTGTCAAGCAGGTAAACAAGTGGGAGGAGCGCATCACAGCAAGAATGTGATGACCACATCAAGACCTCTGGAGCTGCTACATATGGACCTCTTCGGACCCATCGCCTATCTAAGCATAGGAGGAAGTAAGTATGATCTAGTTATTGTTGATGACTTTTCCCGCTTCACTTGGGTATTCTTTTTGCAGGAAAAATCTGAAACCCAAGGGACCCTCAAGCGCTTCCTAAGGAGAGCTCAAAATGAGTTTGAGCTCAAAGTGAAGAAGATAAGGAGCGACAATGGGTCCGAGTTCAAGAACCTTCAAGTGGAGGAGTACCTTGAGGAGGAAGGGATCAAGCACGAGTTCTCCGCTCCCTACACACCACAACAAAATGGTGTGGTAGAGAGGAAGAACAGGACACTTATAGACATGGCGAGGATGATGCTTGGAGAGTTCAAGACCCCCGAGCGCTTTTGGTCGGAAGCCGTGAACACAGCTTGCCACGCCATCAATAGGGTCTACCTTCATCGCCTCCTCAAGAAGACGTCATACGAGATACTAACCGGTAACAAACCCAATGTTTCGTATTTCCGAGTTTTTGGGAGTAAATGCTACATTCTAGTGAAGAAGGGTAGGAATTCCAAATTTGCTCCCAAAGACGTAGAAGGGTTTTTGTTAGGTTATGACTCAAATACAAAGGCGTATAGAGTCTTCAACAAATCATCAGGTTTGGTTGAAGTCTCTAGCAACGTTGTATTTGATGAAACTAATGGCTCTCCAAGAGAGCAAGTTGTTGATTTTGATGATGTAGATGAAGATGAAGAAGAAGTTCCAACGGCCGCAATACGCACCATGGCGATTGGAGATGTGCGGCCACAGGAACAAGATGAGCGAGATCAACCTTCTTCCTCAACAAAGGTGCAACCCCAACTCAAGATGATGAGCAGGAGGCGTGTGATCAAGGGGGAGTACAAGATGATCTTGCAATAGAGGAAGAAGCGCAACCGGCACCTCCAACCCAAGTTCGAGCGATGATTCAAAGGGATCATCCCGTCGACCAAATTTTGGGTGATATTAGCAAGGGAGTAACTACTTGATCTCGATTAGTTAATTTTTGTGAGCATTACTCTTTTGTCTCTTCTATTGATCCTTTCAGGGTAGAAGAAGCCTTGCTAGATCCGGACTGGGTATTGGCCATGCAGGAGGAGCTCAACAACTTCAAAAGAAATGAAGTTTGGACACTGGTGCCTCGTCCCAAGCAAAATGTTGTGGGAACCAAGTGGGTGTTCCGCAACAAACAAGACGAGCACGGGGTGGTGACAAGGAACAAGGCAAAAAGGTTATGCCCAAGTCGCAGGTTTGGACTTTGAGGAGACTTTTGCTCCTGTGGCTAGGCTAGAGTCTATTCGTATTTTGCTAGCATATGCCGCTCACCATTCCTTCAGGTTGTTTCAAATGGATGTGAAGAGCGCTTTCCTCAACGGGCCAATCAAGGAGGAGGTGTATGTGGAGCAACCCCCTGGCTTCGAGGATGAACGGCACCCCGACCACGTGTGTAAGCTCTCTAAGGCGCTCTATGGACTTAAGCAAGCCCCAAGAGCATGGTATGAATGCCTTAGAGACTTTTTAATTGCTAATGCTTTCAAGGTTGGGAAAGACGATCCAACTCTTTTTACTAAGACTTGTGATGGTGATCTTTTTGTGTGCCAAATTTATGTCGATGACATAATATTTGGTTCTACTAACCAAAAGTCTTATGAAGAGTTTAGCAGGGTGATGACTCAGAAATTCGAGATGTCGATGATGGGCGAGTTAAGCTACTTCCTTGGGTTCCAAGTGAGGCAACTCAAGGATGGAACCTTCATCTCTCAAACCAAGTACACGCAAGACTTGATCAAGCGGTTTGGGATGAAGGACGCCAAGCCCGCAAAGACTCCGATGGGAACCGACGGACACACCGACCTCAACAAAGGAGGTAAGTCCGTTGATCAAAAAGCATACCGGTCTATGATAGGGTCTTTACTTTATTTATGTGCTAGTAGACCGGATATTATGCTTAGCGTATGCATGTGTGCTAGATTTCAATCCGATCCTAAGGAGTGTCACTTAGTGGCTGTGAAGCGAATTCTTAGATATTTAGTCGCTACGCCTTGTTTCGGGATCTGGTATCCAAAGGGGTCTACCTTTGACTTGATTGGATATTCAGACTCCGACTATGCTGGATGTAAGGTCGATAGGAAAAGTACATCGGGGACGTGCCAATTCTTAGGAAGGTCCCTGGTGTCATGGAGTTCTAAGAAACAAACTTCTGTTGCCCTATCCACCGCTGAGGCCGAGTACGTTGCCGCAGGACAGTGTTGCGCGCAACTACTTTGGATGAGGCAAACCCTCAGGGACTTTGGCTACAATCTGAGCAAAGTCCCACTCCTATGTGATAATGAGAGTGCTATCCGCATGGCAGATAATCCTGTTGAACACAGCCGCACAAAGCACATAGACATCCGGCATCACTTTTTGAGAGACCACCAGCAAAGGGGAGATATCGAAGTGTTTCATGTTAGCTCCGAGAACCAGCTAGCCGATATCTTTACCAAGCCTTTAGACGAGCAGACCTTTTGCAAGTTGCGTAGTGAGCTAAATGTCTTAGATTCGCGAAACTTGGATTGATTTATAGCATACATATGTTTATGCCTTTGATCATATTCCTTATGCAGTTTGTTGCTTAGTTATGGTGCTCAAGTTGTACAAGCACTCCCCGGACCTCACAAGTCCGTTGCAAAGTGATGCACATATTTAGGGGGAGATGTGTTACAACTTGACCCTTTGAGACTAACCATGTGCTTGAGTTTGCTTGATTTAGTCTCGAAGGAGGATTGAAAGGGAAAAGGTGGACTTGGATCATGCAAGACTTCCACTGCACTCCGATGAAAGGGTAACTTATTCCAAGTTCATCTTTATGATCTTATTGCCTTTTATTCTTAGTTGAAGATTTTGGTGAGGCAATGGGGTTAAAGGGCCAAAATTGATCACGTTTTGGTGCTTGATGCCAAAGGGGGAGAAAATAAGGCTAAAGCAATAAATGGATCAGCTACCACTTGAGAATTTTGAAAAAGTAGAGTTAGAGTTTTTGTTTGTCAAAATACTCTTGTTTGCTTCTTATTATCAAAAGTTAGTCTATTGTGGGGAGAATGGTTGATTATGGGAAATAGGGGGAGTTTTTGTATCCTTGATCGATTTCTCGTGAAATATCTCTCTTTATGTTTCAACATGTGTGTTTGACTTAGAGATAGGAAATTGAGTTTGATTTGCAAAAACAAACCAAGTGGTAGCAAAGAATGATCCATATATGTCAAATTTGAATCAAAACAATTTTGAGTTCTTATTTGAAGTGATTTTGCACTTGTTCTACTTGCTTTATGTTGTGTTGGCATAAATCACCAAAAAGGGGGAGATTGAAAGGGAAATGTGCCCTTGGGCCGTTTCTAAGTATTTTGGTGATTTAGTGTCCAACACAAGTGCCTAAGTGTTAAACGGTGGACAAAGTACAAATCAAGTATAAAGGTATGTTTCTCAGACTTAGTACATTGTTTTAAAGACTAATGTATTGTGTCTAAGTGCTGGAAACAGGAGAAAACAAATTGGAGAGAGATAGCTTTGTTTCAGCCAAAGCCAGCGCTGTCTGGGTGCACCGGACAGTGTCCGGTGTGCCAGGCGGGCTCAGGCGAACTTGGCGCTCTCGGGAATAAATTAACGGCGTACGGCTATAATTCACCGGACTGTCCGGTGTGCACCGGACTGTCCGGTGAGCCAACGGTCGGCCGGGCCAACGGTCGGCTGCGCGATCTGCGCGAGACACATGGCCGAGCCAACGGTCGGGAAGGGGCACCGGACAGTGTCCGGTGCGCCAACGGCTCCCAGGAGCCAACGGTCGGCTACGCCACAAAAGGAAAGAAATCCGCACCGAACAGTGTCCGGTGGTGCACCGGACTGTCCGGTGCGCCAGGCGACAGAAGGCAAGAATTGCCTTCCTGGAATGCTCTCAACGGCTCCTAGCTGCCTTGGGGCTATAAAAGAGACCCCGAGGCGCATGGAGGTGCACACCAAGCATTCTCTAAGCATTCCTAAGCACTAAGACATCGATTCCGCGCTTTTGATTCCTTGCTATAGCAATTAGAGCTCTTGTTGAGTTGTGAACTCATTGAGTTGTGTTGTGAGCTCTTGTTGCGACTTGTGTGCGTGGTGTTGCTGTGATTTCTTGTCTTGAGTGTGTTGCTTATCCCTCCCTTACTCCGTGCTTCTTTGTGATCATCTAAGTGTAAGGGCGAGAGGCTCCAAAGTGTGGAGATTCCTCGCAAACGGGATATGGTAAAGCAAGCAAAACACCGTGGTATTCAAGTGGGTCTTTGGACCGCTTGAGAGGGGTTGATTGCAACCCTCGTCAGTTGGGACGCCACAACGTGGAGTAGGCAAGCGTTGGTCTTGGCCGAACCACGGGATAAACCACTGTGCCATCTCTGTGATTGATCTCTTGTGGTTATTGTGTTTTGTTGAGATTCCTCTCTAGCCACTTGGCATTATTTGTGCTAACTCCTAATCAAGTTTTGTGAGTTAAATTTCAAGTTTTACAGGATCACCTATTCACCCCCCCTCTAGGTGCTCTCAAAGTAGGGAGGAGTACAACAAGGTGCAAGGACTAAAAAGCGCCAAGGAAGTTTGGGACGTGCTCAAAACGGCACACGAGGGTGATGAACTCACCAAAATCACCAAGCGGGAAACGATCGAGGGGGAGCTCGGTCGCTTCTGTCTTCGCCAAGGGGAGGAGCCACAAGATATGTATAACCGACTCAAGAACTTGGTGAATCAAGTGCGCAACCTCGGGAGCAAGAAATGGGATGACCACGAGGTGGTTAAGGTTATTTTAAGATCACTTATATTCCTTAACCCTACTCAAGTTCAATTAATTCGTGGTAACCCAAGATATACACTAATGACTCCCGAGGAAGTAATCGGGAATTTTGTGAGCTTTGAATTTATGATCAAGGGCTCACGGAAGATCAACGAGCTTGATGGTCCCTCCACATCCGAAGCTCAACCGGTTGCATTCAAGGCAACGGAGGAGAAGAAGGAGGAATCTACACCAAGTAGACAACCAATCGACGCCTCCAAGCTCGACAATGAGGAAATGGCGCTTGTCATCAAAAGCTTTCGCCAAATCCTCAAGCAAAGAAGGGGGAAAGATTACAAGCCCCGCTCCAAGAAGGTTTGCTACAAGTGTGGTAAGCCCGGTCACTTTATTGCAAAATGTCCTATTTCTAGTGACAGTGACAGGGGCGATGACAAGAAGGGGAGAAGAAAGGAGAAGAAGAGGTACTACAAGAAGAAGGGCGGCGATGCCCATGTTTGTCGCGAGTGGGACTCCGACGAAAGCTCTAGCGACTCCTCCTCCGACGAGGACGCCGCCAACATCGCCGTCACCAAGGGACTCCTCTTCCCCAACGTCGGCCACAAATGCCTCATGGCTAAGGACGACAAAAAGAAGAAGGTTAAATCTAAATCCTCCACTAGATATGAATCCTCTAGTGATGATAATGCTAGTGATGAGGAAGATAATTTGCGTACTCTCTTTGCCAACCTAAACATGCAACAAAAAGAAAAGTTAAATGAATTAATTAGTGCCATCCATGAGAAGGATGACCTCTTGGACTCCCAAGAGGACTTCCTAATCAAGGAAAACAAAAAGCATGTTAAGGTTAAAAATGCTTATGCTCTAGAAGTTGAAAAATATGAAAAATTATCTAGTGAGCTAAGCACTTGTCATGAGACAATAGACAACCTTAGAAATGAGAATGCTAATTTATTAGCTAAGGTTAATTCAAATGTTTGTAATGCTTCAATTCCCAATCTTAGAAATGATAATGATGATTTACATATCTCTTGCTAGCCTTAGGATTGAGAATGAAAAATTGCTTGCTAAGGCTAAGGATTTTGATGTTTGCAATGCTACTATTTCCGACCTTAGAACTAAAAATGATATTTTGCATGCTAAGGTTGTAGAATTAAAATCTTGCAAACCCTCTACATCTACCGTTGAGCACACTTCTATTTGTACTAGATGTAGAGATGTTGATGTTAATGCTATTCATGATCACATGGCTTTAATTAAACAACAAAATGATCATATAGCAAAACTAGATGCTAAGATTGCCGAGCATGACTTAGAAAATGAAAAATTTAAATTTGCTAGAAGCATGCTCTATAGAGGGAGACGCCCTGATATTAAGGATGGCATTGGCTTCCAACAGGGAGGCAATGTCAAAATTAATACCCCTCCTAAGAAATTGTCTAATTTTGTTAAGGGCAAGGCTCCCATGCCTCAGGATAACGAGGGATACATTTTGTACCCTGCCGGTTATCCTGAGAGCAAAATTAGGAGAATTCACTCTAGGAAGTCTCACTCTGGTCCTAATCATGCTTATATGTATAAGAGTGAGACATCTAGTTCTAGGCAACAATCCCATGTTAAGTTGCCTAAGAAGAAAACTCCTAGTGCATCAAATGACCATGACATCTCATTTAAAACTTTTGATGCATCTTATGTTTTGACTAACAAATCCGGCAAGGTAGTTGCCAAATATGTTGGGGGCAAGCACAAGGGGTCAAAGACTTGTGTTTGGGTACCCAAAGTTCTTGTGTCTAATGCCAAAGGACCCAAAACCATTTGGGTACCTAAAGTCAAGAACTAAACTTGTTTTGTAGGTTTATGCATCCGGGGGCTCAAGTTAGATCATCGACAGCGGATGCACAAACCACATGACAGGGGAGAAGAAAATGTTCTCCTCCTACGAGAAAAACCAAGATCCCCAACGAGCGATCACATTCGGGGATGGAAATCAAGGTTTGGTCAAAGGATTGGGTAAAATTGCTATATCCCCTGACCATTCTATTTCCAATGTTTTTCTTGTAGATTCATTAGATTACAATTTGCTTTCCGTTTTGCAATTATGTCAAATGGGCTACAACTGTCTATTCACTGATGTAGGTGTCACTGTCTTTAGAAGAAGTGATGATTCAATAGCATTTAAGGGAGTGTCAGAGGGTCAGCTATACTTGGTAGATTTTGATAGAGCTGAACTCGGCACTTGCTTAATTGCTAAGACTAACATGGGTTGGCTCTGGCACCGCCGACTAGCCCATGTTGGGATGAAGAATCTTCACAAGCTTCTAAAGGGAGAGCACATTTTAGGATTAACAAATGTTCATTTTGAGAAAGACAGGATTTGTAGCGCATGCCAAGCAGGGAAGCAAGTTGGTGCTCACCATCCACATAAGAACATCATGACGACAGACAAGCCACTGGAGCTCCTACACATGGATCTATTCGGCCCGATTGCTTACATAAGCATCGGCGGGAGTAAGTACTGTCTAGTAATTGTGGATGATTATTCTCGCTTCACTTGGGTGTTCGTTTTGCAGGAAAAATCTCATACCCAAGAGACCTTAAAGGGATTCTTAAGACGGGCTCAAAACGAGTTCGGCTTAAGGATCAAGAAAATTAGAAGCGACAACGGGACGGAGTTCAAGAACTCTCAAATTGAAGGCTTCCTTGAGGAGGAGGGCATCAAGCATGAGTTCTCTTCTCCCTACACGCCACAACAAAATGGTGTAGTGGAGAGGAAGAATCGAACTCTATTGGACATGGCTAGAACCATGCTTGATGAGTACAAGACATCGGATCGGTTTTGGGCCGAGGCAGTCAACACCGCCTGCTACGCCATCAACCGGTTATATCTACACTAAATCCTCAAGAAGACATCATACGAACTCCTAACCGGTAAAAAGCCCAACATTTCATATTTTAGAGTCTTTGGTAGCAAATGCTTTATACTTGTTAAAAGAGGTAGAAAATCTAAGTTTGCTCCTAAGACTGTAGAAGGCTTTTTACTAGGATATGATTCAAACACAAGGGCATATAGAGTCTTTAACAAGTCCACTGGACAAGTTGAAGTTTCTTGTGACGTTGTGTTTGATGAGACTAACGGCTCTCAAGTAGAGCAAGTTGATCTTGATGAGATAGGTGATGAAGAGGCTCCACGCATCGCGCTAAAGAACATGTCCATTGGGGATGTGTGTCCAAAGGAATCCGAAGAGCCTCCAAATGCACAAGATCAACCATCCTCCTCCACGCAAGCATCTCCACTAACTCAAAATGAGGATGAGGCTCAAGTTGATGAAGGAGAAGATCAAGCAAATGAGCTACCTCAAGATGACGACAATGATCAAGGGGGACATGCACATGAGCAAGACAAGGAGGATGAAGAGCAAAGGCCGCCACACCCAAGAGTCCACCAAGCAATCCAACGAGATCACCCCGTCGACACCATCCTCGGCGACATTCATAAGGGGGTAACTACTAGATCTAGTGTTGCACATTTTTGTGAGCATTACTCCTTTGTTTCCTCTATTGAGCCACACAGAGTAGAGGAAGCACTTCAAGATTCGGACTGGGTGGTGGCGATGCAAGAGGAGCTCAATAATTTCACTAGGAATGAGGTATGACATTTAGTTCCACGTCGTAATCAAAATGTTGTAGGAACCAAATGGGTCTTCCGCAACAAGCAAGACAAGCATGGTGTGGTGACAAGGAACAAAGCCCGACTTGTGGCCAAGGGATACTCCCAAGTCGAAGGTTTGGATTTCGGTGAAACCTATGCACCTGTAGCTAGGCTTGAGTCAATTCGTATATTATTGGCCTATGCTACTTACCACGGCTTCAAGCTTTATCAAATGGACGTGAAAAGTGCCTTCCTTAATGGACCAATCAAGGAAGAGGTCTATGTTGAGCAACCTCCCGGCTTTGAAGATAGTGAGTATCCTAACCATGTCTATAAGCTCTCTAAGGCGCTTTATGGGCTCAAGCAAGCCCCAAGAGCATGGTATGAATGCCTTAGAGATTTCCTTATTTCAAATGGATTCAAAGTCGGAAAGGCCGATCCTACACTCTTTACCAAAACACTTGAAAATGATTTGTTCGTATGCCAAATTTATGTTGATGATATTATATTTGGGTCTACTAACGAATCAACATGTGAAGAATTTAGTAGGATCATGACACAGAAATTCGAGATGTCTATGATGGGGGAGTTGAAGTATTTCTTAGGATTTCAAGTGAAGCAACTCCAAGAGGGCACCTCCCTAAGCCAAACGAAGTATACTCAAGATATTCTAAGTAAGTTTGGGATGAAGAATGCCAAACCCATCAAGACACCCATGGGAACCAATGGGCATCTCGACCTCGACGAAGGAGGTAAATCCGTCGATCAAAAGGTATACTGATCAATGATAGGTTCTTTGCTATATTTATGTGCATCTCGACCGGATATTATGCTTTCCGTATGCATGTGTGCAAGATTCCAAGCCGACCCTAAGGAAGCTCACCTTACGGTCGTAAAACGAATCTTGAGATATTTGGTTTATACACCTAAGTTTGGGCTTTGGTATCCTAGGGGATCCACATTTGATTTGATTGGTTATTCGGATGCCGATTGGGCGGGGTGTAAAATCAATAGAAAGAGCACATCGGGGACTTGCCTGTTCTTGGGAAGATCCTTGGTGTCTTGGGCTTCAAAGAAGCAAAATTCCGTAGCTCTTTCTACCGCCGAAGCCGAGTACATTGCCGCAGGACATTGTTGCGCGCAACTACTTTGGATGAGGCAAACCCTTAGGGACTATGGTTACAAATTAACCAAAGTTCCTCTTCTATGTGATAACGAGAGTGCAATCCGCATGGCGGATAATCCCGTTGAGCATAGCCGCACTAAACACATAGCCATTCGGTATCACTTTTTAAGGGATCACCAACAAAAGGGAGATGTCGAGATTTCATACATTAATACTAAAGATCAGTTAGCCGATATCTTTACCAAGCCACTTGATGAACAAACTTTTAACAAACTTAGGCATGAGCTAAATATTCTTGATTCTAGGAACTTCTTTTGTTGATTTGCACACATAGCTCCTTTATATACCTTTGATCATGTATCTTTAATATGCTATGACTAATGTGTTTTCAAGTCTATTTCAAACCAAGTCATAGGTGTATTGAAAGGAAATTGGAGTCTTCGACGAAGACAAAGGCTTCCACTCCGTAACTCATCCTTCGCCGTCGCTCCGCGCAACTCTCCATATTTGGGGGAGAAAGCATCTCTCCTACTTTGGTATAATCTTCACTCATATTTTATTTTACCAAAGGGGAGAAAGTTACTTGAAGGGCTCTAATGACTCCGTTTTTGGCGATTCATGCCAAAGGGGGAGAAAGTATTAGCCCAAAGCAAAAGGACCGCACAACCGCACCACCACCTAATTTTAAAAAGAGTTTTTCAATTGGTATGATTCTCAATTGATAAATTTAACATTGGTATCTTATTGTGTTCAAAAGGGGGAGAAAGTAGCTTTTCAAATTTGATATATCAAAACCCTCTTGAACACTAAGAGGAGAATTTTATTTAGGGGGAGTTTTGTTTAGTCAAAGGAAAAAGCATTTGAAACAGGGGGAGAAAATTTCAAATCTTGAAAAATGCTTCGCAAAATCTCATTCATCTACCTTTGACTATTTGCAAAAGGACTTTGAAAAGATTTACAAAAGAATTTGCAAAAACAAAACATGTGGTGCAAGCGTGGTCCAAAAATGTTAAAAATGAAGAAACAATCCATGCATATCTTATAAGTATTTATATTGGCTCAATTCCAAGCAACCTTATGCACTTACATTATGCAAACTAGTTCAATTATGCACTTCTATATTTGCTTTGGTTTGTGTTGGCATCAATCACCAAAAAGGGGGAGATTGAAAGGGAATTAGGCTTACACCTATTTCCTAAATGATTTTGGTGGTTGAATTGCCCAACACAAATAATTGGACTAACTAGTTTGCTCTAGTGTACAAGTTATCCAGGTGCCAAAGGTTCACACTTAGCCAATAAAAAGACCAAGTATGAGGTTCAACAAAGAGAGCAAGGGATAACCGAAGGCACCTTTGGTCTGGCGCACCGGACTGTCCGGTGCACCACCGGACAGTGTCCGGTGCACCAGAGGACTCCAAGCCAAACTCATCACCTTCGGGAAAATCTAGAGGCACTTCACTATAATTCACCGGACTGTCCGGTGTACACCGGACAGTGTCCGGTGCCCCAAGGAAGAGCGGCTCTGGAACTCGCCAGCTTCGGGAATTTGCTCCGCTATAATTCACCGAACATGTCCGGTGAGCCAGCGGAGCAACGACTACTTCGCGCCAACGGTCACCTGCAGGCGCATTTAATGCGCGCCAGAAGCGCGCAGAAGTCAGGCACGCGGGAGACGGTGCACCGGACAATCTACAGTTCTTGTCCGGTGTACACCGGACAGCCAGGCGGGCCTAGAAGTCAGAAGCTCCAACGGTCGAATTCCAACGGCCTGGTGACGTGGCTGGCGCACCGGACATGTCCGGTGTGCACCGGACTGTCCGGTGCACCATACGACAGTCAGCCACCACCAAACGGCTAGTTTGGTGGTTGGGGCTATAAATACCCCCAACCAACCCACATTCAAGTCATCCAAGTTTTTCCACTTCAACTACTTACAAGAGCTCTAGCATTCAATTCTAGACACACCCAAGTGATCAAATCCTCTCCAAACTCCACACAACGCCCTAGTGATTAGAGAGAGAGATTTGCTTGTGTTCCTTCGAGCTCTTGCGCTTGGATTGCTTTCTTCTTTCTTTGATTCTTCATTGCAATCAAACTCACTTATAATTGAGGCAAGAGACACCAATCTTGTGGTGGTCCTTGTGGGAACTTTGTGTTCCAAGTGATTGAGAAGAAAAGCTCACTCGGTCCGAGGGACCGTTTGAGAGAGGGAAAGGGTTGAAAGAGACCCGGTCTTTGTGAATTGTGACCACCTCAATGGGGAGTAGGTTCGCGAGAACCGAACCTCGGTAAAACAAATCCGCGTGTCACACTCCTTATTCGCTTGCGATTTGTTTTGCACTCTCTCTCGCGGACTCGATTATATTTCTAACGCTAACCCGGCTTGTAGTTGTGATTATTTTGAGAATTTCAGTTCTGCCTTATTCACCCCCCCTCTAGGCGACTTTCAGATTCCCATCCCCGAATGTGATAGCTCGTTGGGGATCTTGGTTTTTCTCATAGGAGGAGAACATCTTCTTCTCCCCTGTCATATGGTTTGTGCACCCGCTATCGATGATCCAACTTGAGCCCCCGGATGCATAAACCTACAAAACAATTTTTAGTTCTTGATTTTAGGTACCCAAATGGTTTTGGGTCCTTTGACATTAGATACAAGAACTTTGGGTACCCAAACACAAGTCTTTGACCCCTTGTGCTTGCCCCCAACATACTTGGCAACTACCTTGCCGGATTTATTTGTTAAAACATAAGATGCATCAAAAGTTTTAAATGAAATTTTAGAATCATTTGATGCAATTGGAGTTTTCTTCTTAGGCAATTTTGCACGGGTTGATTGCCTAGAACTAGATGTCTCACCCTTATACATAAAAGCATGATTAGGGCCAGAGTGAGACTTTCTAGAATGAATTTTCCTAATTTTGCTCTCGGGATAACCGGCAGGGTACAAAATGTAACCCTCGTTATCCTGAGGCATGGGAGCCTTGCCCTTTACAAAGTTAGACAATCTCTTAGGAGGGGCATTAATTTTGACATTGTCCCCCTTTTGGAAGCCAATGCCATCCTTGATGCCAGGACGTCTCCCACTATAGAGCATACTACGAGCAAATTGAAAATTTTCATTATCTATCTCATGCTCAGCAATTTTAGCATCTAATTTTGCTATATGATCATTTTGTTGTTTAATTAAAGCTATGTGATCATGAATAGCATCAATGTTAACATCTCTACATCTAGTGCAAATAGTAACATGCTCAATGGTAGATGTAGAGGGTTTGAAAGAATTAAGTTTAACAATCTTAGCACGTAAAATATCATTGTTATCTCTAAGATCGGAAATGGAAGCATTGCAAACTTCTAATTCTTTAGCCTTAGCAATTAATTTTTCATTTTCAATCTTAAGGCTAGCAAGAGAGATATTCAATTCTTCAATCTTAGCAAGTAAACTAACATTATCATCTCTAAGATTAGGAATTGAAACATCACTAACATTAGAATCAACCTTAGCAATTAATTTAGCATTTTCATTTCTAAGGTTGGCAATAATATCATTGCAAGTGCTTAGCTCACTAGATAATTTTTCACATTTTTCTACTTCTAGAGCATAAGCATTCTTAACCTTAACATGCTTCTTGTTTTCTTTAATAAGGAAGTCCTCTTGAGAGTCCAAGAGTTCATCCTTGTCATGAATAGCACTAATTAATTCATTTAATTTTTCCTTTTGTTGCATGTTTAGGTTGGCAAAAAGGGTGCACAAATTATCCTCCTCATCACAAGAGTTATCCTCATCACTAGAGGTTTCATATTTAGTGGAGGATTTTGATTTTACCTTCTTCCTTTTGTCGTCCTTTGCCATGAGGCACTTGTGGCCGACGTTGGGGAAGAGGAGTCCCTTAGTGACGGCGATGTTGGCGGCGTCCTCGTCGGAGGAGGAGTCGGAGGAGCTCTCGTCGGAGTCCCACTCGCGGCACACATGGGCATCGCCGCCCTTCTTCTTGTGGTACCTCTTCTTTTCTCTCCTCCTTCCCTTCTTGTCGTCGCCCCTGTCACTATCACTTGATAATGGACATTTTGCAAAAAAGTGACCAGGCTTACCACACTTGTAGCACACTTTCTTGGAGAGGGATTTGTAGTCCTTCCCCCTCATTTGCTTGAGGATTTGGCGGAAGCTCTTGATGATGAGCGCCATCTCCTCATTGTCGAGCTTAGAGGCGTCGATGGGTTGTCTACTTGATGTAGACTCCTCCTTTTTCTCCTCTGTTGCCTTGAATGCGACCGGTTGTGCTTCGGGCGTGGAGGGGCCATCTAGCTCGATGATTTTCTTTGAGCCTTTGATCATCAACTCAAAGCTCACAAAATTTCCTATCACTTCCTCGGGAGACATTAGTGTGTATCTAGGATTACCACGAATTAATTGAACTTGCGTAGGGTTAAGAAAAACAAGTGATCTAAGAATAACCTTGACCATTTCATGGTCATCCCATTTTGTGCTCCCGAGGTTGCGCACTTGGTTCACCAAGGTCTTGAGCCAGTTGTACATTGCTTGAGGGTCCTCGCCTTGGTTGAGTCGGAACCGACCGAGCTCCCCCTCGATCGTCTCCCGCTTGGTGATTTTAGTCACCTCATCTCCTTCGTGCGCGGTTTTAAGTACGTCCCAAATCTCCTTGGCGCTCTTTAATCCTTGCACCTTGTTATACTCCTCTCGACTTAGAGAGGCGAGGAGTATAGTGGTGGCTTGAGAGTTGAAGTGTCAGATTTGGGCGACTTCGTCCGAATCATAGTCTTCATCCCCCGGTGATGGTACCTGTACTCCAATCTCAACAACATCCCAAATGCTAGTGTGGAGTGAGGTTAGATGATGCCTCATTTTATCACTCCACATATTATAATCTTCACCATCAAACATAGGTGGTTTGCCTAATGGGACGGAAAGTAAAGGAGTACGTTTGGAAATGCGAGGGTAACGTAGGGGAATCTTACTAAACTTCTTGCGCTCATGACGCTTAGAAGTTACGGACGGCGTGTCGGAGCCGGAGGTGGATGGCGACGAAGAGTCGGTCTCGTAGTAGACCACCTTCCTCATCTTCTTCTTCTTGTCACCGCTCCGACGCGACTTGTCGTGTGAAGGGGATCCCTTCACCTTGTTGGCGGACTCCCCGGATGGAGCCTTCCCATGGCTTGTAGCGGGCTTCTCGCCGGTCCCGATCTCCCTCTTGGCGGATGCTCCCGACATCACTTCGAGCGGTTAGGCTCTAATGAAGCACCGGCTTTGATACCAATTGAAAGTCGCCTAGAGGGGGGTGAATAGGGCGAATCTGAAATTTATAAACTTAAGCACAACTACAAGCCGGGTTAGCGTTAGAAATATAAACGAGTCCGAGAGAGAGGGTGAAAAACAAATCGCGAGCAAATAAAGAGTGAGACACGATGATTTGTTTTACCGAGGTTCGGTTCTTGCAAACCTACTCCCCGTTGAGGTGGTCACAAAGACCGGGTCTCTTTCAACCCTTTCCCTCTCTCAAACGGTCACTTAGACCGAGTGAGCTTCTCTTCTCAATCAAACGGAACACAAAGTTCCCGCAAGGACCAACACACAATTGATGTCTCTTGCCTCGGTTACAATTGAGTTTGATCACAAGAAAGAATGAGAAAAAAAGAAGCAATCCAAGCGCAAGAGCTCAAATGAACACAAATGTCGCTCTCTCTAGTCACTATTTGATTTGGAGTGATTCCGGACTTGGGAGAGGATTTGATCTCTTTGGTTGTGTCTAGAATTGAATGCTATAGCTCTTGTAATGTGTTGAAGGTGGAAAACTTGGATGCCATTGAATGTGGGGTGGTTGGGGTATTTATAGCCCCAACCACCAAAAGTGGCCGTTGAAAGGCTGCTGTCGCATGGCGCACCAAACAGTCCGGTGTGCCACCGGACACTGTCCGGTGCGCCAGCCACGTCATCCGGTCGTTAGGGTTCGACCGTTGGAGCTCTGACTGGTGGGGCCTCTGGGCTGTCCGGTGGTGCACCGGACAGGTCCTGTAGATTGTCCGGTGCGCCGTCTGGCGCTGTTCTGACTCTGGCGCGCACTGTAGCGCATTGAATGCGTTTGCAGTCGACCATTGGCGCGAAGTAGCCATTGCTCCGCTGGTACACCGGACAGTCCGGTGAATTATAGCGGAGCGGCCTCCCATTTTCCCGAAGGTGGCAAGTTCAGCTTCGAGTTCCCTGGTGCACCGGACACTGTCCGGTGGCACACCGGACAGTCCGGTGCGCCAGACCAGGGTGCCTTTGTGATGTCTTTAGCTCTCTTTATTTGAACCCATCTTTGGTCTTTTTATTGGCTTATTGTGAACCTTTGGCACCTGTAAAACTTATAGACTAGAGCAAACTAGTTAGTCCAATTATTTGTGTTGGGCAATTCAACCACCAAAATCATTTTAGGAAAAGGTGTAAGCTTATTTCCCTTTCACCCGACACAACTTGCTTTTAATGGTCGGCCGCTTAGGCCCGCTTCTCGGTCACTATATATAAAATCTCTATTAACAACTCATTGCACAAACAACTCATTTAAGTCGTCCGACCTGTTTAATCCTGTCCGGCCTGTTTTTTTCCGTGCTTACTAGGCCAGATCGGCCCGTTTAAGCTGCCTGCAGCGTGCCATACCCGTGCAGAGATGTGAGCCCATAGACCTTCTAACGACTACAGTGACGTCCCTACCTCATGGCAGACCTCTACACCTCCCCTATTTCGTCGGCGGTTTCTCCCGCAGATAAAGGGGGCCTCTTTAGCCTCGCCAACGTCCGTCTCCCTCATGTTCGCGTGGTCTCGGTGAAGAACTCCTCCACGTATTGGCGACCTCTAAAGGCTGGTTTGATGATTAGGGATTACGAGTAGAGGTGTCAATAGGTAATTCCCTACCGAGTTTGGACATCACATACCCATCCCCATGAAACTATACTCATCCCCATCCCCATACCCATCATGGGTATAAGATTCATCCCATACCCATCCCCATTTGGGTATCGGGTCCCCAATGACTCCCATCCCCTACAAGAAAAGCATTATCACATTATATTTTATATGCTACTAATAGCCACAGGACATCCAACAACAATATATCACCAATAAATCCGACATGTAATAAGAAAAAACATTGTTCAACCACATAAAACAACAAAAACAAAGTAACACAAGGACTGGTGGCTGGGGCGGTTGGTGGCTGGCTGCCTAGGTTGGGTGGATGGGAGCTTAAAGGGTTGGGAGAGGTAGGGTAGTTGTTACGATTATTGCCTATTAGGCTGTACACCTAATTTTACTGTGTGAATATTACCCATGAGTAATTGGGTTCGGATGATTGCCCATACCCGCTTACCCAATGAGTGAGGATTTGTCCCATATTTATATCAATGGGAATAATTTTTGTCCCATACCCTAACCCTAATAGAGGAATTCCCCAAGGGTTAGCGGATATCTAGTCTCCATTGACATCTCTAATCATGAGCGGATCCATGAGAAATGAATTCCATTGCTATTCAATTTTAAATAGTAATAGAAATCCTCTCCTATGGATCCCCTCGTGATTCTTGGTCACCAAATCAACCGTAATGGTGACGCGGACACGCGGTACAACTAGGGGTCTTGGAGAGTGGTTGTCGGGAAGATAAAGGTGGAGGGCTGGAGGCGCACCACAGTCTATTTCCGTTCGCATCCATGTCCACCGCAACCCCCGAGCAGCGATCACCATCGCATCTATATTTGGCTGTTCGCTTGGCTTTAATCCGTACCAATTTTTGGCTTTAACTCGTACCAGCTTTTACTACTTCTTAACAATGTTTTTATCTCTATAAATTGCAATATTTCAACATTGTTTGTCTTTATAAAATACAGTTACAACAGAAATCTAAATAGCTGACTTTAATACGAAGCGAACACACACCGATCGCATGTCCGATGCTTGGCATCACCGTCGTCCCCGTCCTATCTTTATGTTCCCTGTGGCCTGCCTGAACCTCTCACCAGTCACCATTGCCTTCCAATGAGCCGGCACGCTGAAAGGAGGTGTGGGTATGAGAGGAGAGCGGCAGGGGTCCCATTTTATTCCGTTGGTGTAGATAAACTAAGATCCAAACTACCACCACTTGTTTATGAAAAGACTTACACATTTATGGAGTGTTTGGTTTAAGAAATGATGTAGTCCATCATCTTCTCACTCCTTACTTTTTTGTTTGGTTTGTGGAATGGAGTGAGTTAATCCATCACCACCTTATTCCTCATAGTTAGTTGTTTAGTACTAATATGTGGAATAAAGTCATTCCACCAAATTTGAGGAATGGATCTATGATGCACCACTTAATTTTTGGATAGAGTGATTCATCAAATCAAACACCTCATTAGTTTATTTTAATTTTTCTAGATACATAGTAAAAGAATCTTTAATTTAGCATAAAGGTAGTAACTGCGAGAAAAATTGAAGAGTAAAAGATTATCATGACACCTCCAAGCATATGAATGTAATTCTAACAATCCATACAGCTTTTTAACATTGCTATTCGCACCTTGGCTGCGAAACCAGCGAAGGCATGAATGCATTACTTTCGTACCAGTCTATGGAATATAACGGCAGCGCCAAGATAAAAGTCAAATTTGGACAATATGCATTTGGTTGAGGATTTCTGCACAACACTTCAACAACAGCTAATGATTAAGTGATCACCACTTGACTTCAATACTCCGTCTTAACCAATGAATTTCCAGACACGGTCACCTAAACGTGAATGGAGTTCTAAAGACAATTCACCTGCAAAAATTTCTGTTAGTCATGACCAAACATCTTTAAACACAGATTTGATACAGATGAAAAAAAAACATTTGACTGAAATTAAAACTGATCACAAGAGAACTAATAGGTGAAGGTTTGCATGCTTAGGCATATGCATTATATACATCTACAAAAGCTTGCATGTAAAACAAATACAGGAATCGAATGAGCTTTCAACAATCAATTCTAATGTACATGTGTGTTACATTCAGTCTGTGTGATCTTATAACATCAATGATCTAACAGCTAATGATCTAATAGAAATAGATAGATTGCAAATTTGAAATTCCGGGCTTATATGGGTTTCTTATCAAGTCTCGAGACAACTGAGCAAGAAAATCCACACATATGGTGTGCCATTAAACTTTTGAAAGAAGAACAGTAAGGTAAAATCCTACCACACATATGGTGTGCCATTAAACTTTTGAAAGAAGAACAGTAAGGTAAAATCCTAGCAATTATTATTGGATACACATTTATTCCATAGGAAACAAGATTGTTCCTATGTGTAGCAGAGTGCATTTAACACAAGTATCTTGAATTCATCTCCTAATTCAACCATTCCAGTGTTGAATTGTCCACCAAAACAGGTAGCAGATTCCACTCAACTCAAACTGGAGTTGTTGCAAAAAAAAGCCACACGTTCAAGGTGTCATGGTTTTTCATGGATCATTAAAATGATGCCACTGCAATGGTAAAACTAGATAGACTAGCTTCGTCGAAATGCTTGAAATCTATTAGTAATACTCTGAACTTGTTCATCACTCAAATGGAGACACATCATCAACAAATTAGGATCTGTAAGATCGACATTGCCTCAACATAGCATAATGACCACGAGATGAAATTTGAATACACAGTATAAGTAGCAGAAGAGTGTGAGAAACGCGTTTTAGTATCTCACCTCACCTAGTTAGTTTGGGGTGGCCTCCTAAGATCCCTGCTTCGTTGCTGGACCATCATCTCTGTGTAACTTCCTCGCCACGACGCCCCGCAGGAATGCCATCATCGCTAACACCAGAAGCCTCTCCCGCAGATTACCGTGCGTGAAAATGGACCACATCGACATCTCGAGCAGCCAGAGCGTGCTGACCAAGACCAGCTCCTCCGAGCCCACCACGGCGCGCGGCGCGGAACCGATCGCGGCGTTAAGGACGGCCTCCACGAAATGAAACTTGTGCTCGTAGCGGGAGAGGTCGGGCACGGCGGAATCTTGTAGCCACTGCCCCCCCTCCTCGTGGCGGCTTAGCACGTAGCAGAGCGCGGCGGCATAGAGGCGCAAGGTGGTGTCGCCTGGGCGCTCCGCGGCGAGGAGCACGATGGCGTCGAGCGCGTCGTCGAGGCGGCCTTCACGCGCATCCATGAGTGCCATGATGGTCCGGGCCTTCAAGGCTGCCTCCTCCATCGCGGTGTGGCCCTCCGATTCTGCGGACAGGATCTGCTCGGCGAGGCTTTCCGGGCTCCGGCGGATCGTTTCGGGGAAGATAGGCGGACAGCGCAGTGCGACAATGAGGAACGCCTGGGTCGCGTCAACGAGGAAGGAGGCCGGTGTAAGCATGGCGTCGAGCTCGCGAAGACCTGGGTGCGCGCGTACGAGGGCTAGGTGACCGGAGGCCGCGATGAGCGTCGACGGGGAAGAGGGAGAAGCCGCAAGGGGGAGGGGCGAAATGAGGCTCCGCGAGAATGCAGAGGACAGGCCCGCAACCGCTGCGGCAGCGGTGAGGGCGGCGCCGCGGAAGAAGCGCGACATGGCCGGAACAAGCGGAGGCCAAGAGGTTAGTCTGGACTCTGGATCGGCTTCGATTGAGTTGCCACTGGGGACGGTGCTGTCGTGCTCAGCGGAGATGGATAGCCGGCAGCGCGGACAGAGACGAGACAGAAGAGTTAGGGGCTTATTGCTTTTTTAGGTCGCTCTTCGTTGCCGCTCGCCAAAATACCCCAGTATTCGTTGCGCTCGTCTAATTACCCCACTTAACCCCCTTTCCTAGCTAAAATACCCCACTGCACTAATTACCTGTTATAATAGACATTTACACCCTTACACCGTTTCTTAACGTCACGTTCCCTTGACAATACACCCTGTATCTTTCTTTGTCGGACTTTATTGTTCCAAGAAGAAATTCTTCGTTTATAGCATATTGCCTCACAGCTAGTCTAAATTCTACCATTGAGGGGTAGATAATACCCAAATGCATCTCTGGACGATCTACATCATGTAATATATCGAAACTTTCTGGAATATCGTCGTCAACCAGCACGTCAGCATCATAGTCATTCAAATCTGCACCATTACTCTGCGGAGCAAAACTTGATTGTGAAACAAACAAATTGTGTTGTTGCACCATGCTGTGAATCATCCTCATCTCTAAGACCCAATGTGATGTATATCTCATCCTCGTCAATACGTCCAATTCCCTCATGAATTTCATGCTCCTCAATTTGTAGCATGGACCAATCAAACAATGTTCCACCAGTAAAACCAATGTCTTCTCTATCACCAGTACCACTGCCACTGGATTCACTTCCCTCGTCGACGCCTATACTTACAATTTCATCGTCCATGATCGCTTCATAGTAAAGAAAAGCCATTGTTTATATTTATATGATCATAGAAATTAAATATGCAGGCGACGGATGATTGTTTTAGGTACCTGGGATGCTCTACGTAACTATCACTGAGATTAAATCTGACGTCCTACTCAAGTGCAGGTTGTAGAACGCCAAGTACCTGGCAAGTCTACCAGCCGCACGGGATGAAGAACCTGGCAAACCAAAATCCACATTCCTATTAGTGGCCACGCAACAAAAGGAAAACAAATATGTTATTGGAATCTGCTGTTACCTTGCGAGGGACACGAGGATGAAGTTGGTGCGGATAGCGATCAGATGAGGCGGGCACCGGGAGTCCGGGATGGGGCGATCGGATGGAGCGGGCAACTGTGATGGCGCTGCCGCCGGCGTGACAAAGAAGATGAAGACCTAGCTGCGATGGCGGCGCGAAAGGACGCATGCAACAGTCATCGGGCACAAGTAACAGCAGAGAACGTGACGTTAAGAAACGGTGTAAGGGTATAAATGTCCATTATAACAGGTAATTAGAGCAGTGGGGTATTTTAGCTAGGAAAGGGGTTTAAGTGGGGTAATTAGACGAGCGCAACGAATACCGGGGTATTTTGGCGAGCGGCAACGAAGAGCGACCTAAAAAAGCAATAAGCCCAGTTGTTAGAGGACATATCCTGTAACTGTAAATGGGTATTAGGCAATACGTAGGGTTAAATGTAAAATATCAGTCACAGTTAATTTTGATAGGATAAACTAAACTGTTTGATAGCATGCTTGCACTAACATAATTGATAGTATATGATATTTTCCGGGGGTTATTATACCCAAAGACTTCTCCCCTTCCATTCTTTCGTGGAGAACCGTCGAGTTCTTGTGATATGGGTGCTGTTGGGATTGGTTTGTGAGGACATAGACTCTTTGGATCACTGCGTGCGCCCATACAATGCAGTTCTTGGTCGTGATCCGAATTAATTTTCCTTTGAGTTCGTTTTGAGAACACCCCAACAAAACCCCATTCTTCTCGGGTTTTTAATCTGCGCTTTGTTTTCTAAGTTGCTCAGGTTGTTACTTCAACAGTGGATATCTTTCCCCCGCGCAAACTATCTGCAAAGTTTGACCCTTTTCTGTGCAGTTTGAGATGCCCGGCACTACCGGACCTCTGCGCGGCACTAGCGTGGCCCGACACTACCGACCATAAGCCCGACATTGCCGCTTCTATTTCCTGGTGTTTTTGACCCTGATTTTTTATAGGAAGTTGGGTTTGATGTTGTTCAAAGTTTTTGTATACACAAACATCACTGGTTTGCCGTGTACTCTGATCTACTGCTTTGAGTACGTAGAGGCTTCTGGGTTGAGTTTTGGGAATCAAGTCACAAGAGTTGTTCTCACTGATCGAGAATTTTGTAGTTTCTCTCATTCACCCCCTTTAGTCGCCTCACCGGTCCTACATCTCCGACCGTCGTAGAATGGTCGTGCGCCCCTGACGCCCTATGAAAGATGTTCCCATCCTCAGGACGTGATCCTCCCCGACGACGAAGGGACGACAACTCCTCCACGAACGATAATCGATACGGGAAGGCCGATGCCCCTGTAGGGCAGTTCGACGAAAGAACAGCCTTTTATGATGCGAGCTCCAGTTGTGGAAGCCCACCGTCGATCGCGTTCGCCATAGCAGACTCCCAGACCGCCCGAGAAGGATGCATGGGGCAAACCATGGTCTCTGGCAACACCTGGGCCTGGCCCAAGAGCGGCGCTGAACTTGAAAAGGCTCAGAAACACCATGCCTCTTGGGGATGACCACCCTGGGTTGGGGGTCAGGGTGGTGGCGTGGATGCCGCCGCAGACCGCGCACGAGATAAGAATGAGTGACGAAAGATACTTACGAATTTGATGAAGCCTGGCTCAGGGTGCATCGAAGGGCCCTCGAAGACTGAAGGCAAAGGTGGTCGCGCTGCTCCCTTCGTTTCCCTTCGAACCTCCAAGGCCTAGCTAATCCATCGAGCGACGTCCGAGTCACTTGGAAGGACCCCAGCGCCTGGGGGCAAGAGATCATTCCCCATCCGGTCTAGGGGCACAAATCGGTCCTTTAGGCCTCGTTTGGGAACAAACAAACCGACCGGTTTTCAGGAGATAGGCAGCCCACGGTCACAGATAACACGAGATCTTCGTATGCGTATCTGGGATACCTGTTCGTAGGATTGCTGGGCCCGTGTATCGGCAGTTTTGACGGGGTAGGGTTCCACTCCTCCGGCGGCCGGTTTTGTGTGGCCTGCGACATCCTCTGCGTTGCATCCGTCGCCTCCCTCACACATCGCCGCCGCCGCCCTCAGCCACCGTCCAGCCGTCGCCACATCTCTCATTCACGGCCCCAGGTTGTTGTTTCTCTCGTCCTCGCCCTCAGATCTGCTTTGTCACCCGCTGTCCGTGTCGTCGCCATCTCTCTCATCCTCTGCCGCCAGGTTGCAGACGCTGAAGAACTTCCAGGACGTGGAGCTTCCAGGACGTCTTCGATCTGGTGAGCACTTCACTTATTTTCTCCCTTCCGATTTTTGTTTAGTTGCAGTTCATGGTCAGTGGACGATGGCAAGTTTTCTCCCTTCCGATTCATGGTCAGTGGACATTGAGCCTTCAGCCTCCTCCACCAGATTTATCCATCTATAATTCTATAGGCTGAAAACCTGAGTGGGTTGCATTTCTTTTTTAAGACATTTCCTTACTGGCCTCGCCCTTGTTTGCTCTATCATGTATGTTAAATTTATGTTACATTTTTCAGTTTACAATTTACTAGTATATCAACCTTTGTTAGCTTATGGTATGCTTGCCTACTGTTGAGGATTAGTAATCTTAAAGAATTTTGTTAATTCTTAGTAGATGCGGTTCTAGGTGCACACAACTCAGTTATTGTTTTTTATTTATGTGTAGTCTGTATTTATTGATTCAGAGGCTGAAGGAACAGGGTATAACAGCTAAGACATCTTCTCAAAGTCTGAAGGTATTCAACTGATTAACTATCTCCTAAAGTTAGATTTTCATTTCTTCTATTGTATATACTAAACTGGTGTTAGTTAGCATTGCTTATCCAACTATATGTCGTACATACTATGTTCAGGTCATCAGTTAGCGTTTTTTGTGTTTGAATTATATAATTGAATGCCAAGCTAGTCATGATAATTGTATCTCTCTCTATATAATAGATAATGAGTTCTTGGGAGGAGGATGCTAGACAATTTCTTTTAGACCAGGAAGAAGAAGATGATGAACTCTTCTTAGTAATTGTCCCTGCTGTTCTCACGGCTATGCAAGAAGAGAGATAGGCTTCAATGACACCCGCTCCTGTGACGCCTTTCTCTTAGAAGATGAGCACCCCCGCCAGATGGCTTCAGACTCAAACTTTCTCTTCAGGCGTAACATCACGACTCCAGTTAAAGGGAGCCTCAAACAGAACGCTCCGGTCGATGCCAAGAAGCTGCGACCCGGAAAGGGCCCTTGACCAACATCTCACAAGTGTTGCTGTGCCAACCCTTATTAGACAAGGAGACGAGAATCGGGATGTACCCGCACGACCTTCCGCTGCGAAGGCGGATACTAGCGCACCCAACCGACCACACTTCTATTATTCTCTCCTCCTCCTTCCACAATAGCCCCACGCAGAAGAAGTACCTCCATAAGGTGAGGCTAGGCTCGACTAGACCTAGGCGAAAAAACCAAAACCGAACACCGAAACCGAAAAAACCAGACCGAAACCAAAAAAACTGAAACCGATCAAACCGTAGTTTTTTTTCGGTTTACATTCTTCAGAAACCAAAATTTAATTCGGGTTTTGGTTTTTAATTCAGTTTAAACCGAAAAACCGAACTTTAAACCCAACAACTCAAATTCTCATTTCAGTCTAGGACTACCTAATCCACTAGGGCTTGCTGGTTGGTTCATGGGCCTGCTTGATCGCTTAGTCACGGGCTAAGGCTCATGTCACACACGAGCCTCACGTCCTCACCAGCAGATCATGTGAGAATGGGATGGTGCTCAGTTGCTAGGCCTAGATGCAATTCATTTCCTTGTATGCCCAGTACTAGTTGTAGACGAGAGCATTCAAAACTAAAGAGAAGTTAAAATATTTACATATATTCTGTGTTAACCAAGCTAAAACACCTGAAAAGTCTCAAGCCATACAACAAGGGGCAAAATTGCATAGGAGGCTCGTTTTTTCAGTTAAACCAAAAACTGAAGTAATCGGTTAATCGAATGCTCGATTTTCCTTTTTCTACACAAAATTTTGGTTACCATTTTTCAAAAACCGAACTTTAAAAAACGCGAAAAACGAACTGAAACATTTCAGTTAACCGATTTCCCATCCCTAGGCTCGACGCCTAGATACCCCTCACACAGAGCGATGAAAGCAGCTATGTGCTGAATCATGTTCAGATTTATATAATGAAATTGCACCTGCAAATACTTGAAGAGGGTCATAACAAAAAGGTTATGGGGAAGGCGAGACCTCGCTCATGGAAATGAACAAGCGAAACCACGTAATCGAGAGGCAGGGTCGAACCCTCCTCGCCGCTTGGAATCAGCCATTCGCTTTCATCCAACAGACCGCGCTTGATGAGGGTCCGAAGGTTTTCCAAGCTCATCAAGGATCGACGCTAGTCCGCCATAGAAGGCACAATGGAAGACCCGAGTAAGAGAAGGATAGGGCGGACAAGGAAGACGAGGGTCTAGGGAACCGAAAGCAAGTTGGACAAGACATGGAGAGCGGTGTGATTAAATAAAAATCGTCCTTCGAAACCCTACCACTCGGTGCCAGTGGAGATGGCCCCTAGACGAGGAAACGAGTCTGACCCACCAGCGTGCCAGGCCACGCGTCACACCACTGCCTCCTGAAGAGAGGTACGAGTAAGTATTTTCCCATGCACAATAAAAAGAAGGAACACGAGAATAAAAACTATGCATTAGGGAAAGGTCACTCTTTACATAAAGGGGGGCCTGAGTCTCCCACAAACCACAACCCTAGACTCGGGGGCTAGACGCTGAGGCAAGCATCCAAAAAGGAAAAATCGACGACTAGGGCAAGGAGGGAAGCCAGTTGTCCGCCTTCTATCCTAACACCCGACACCCGCAAACCACAACCCTGGACTCGGGGGCTAGGCGTAGAGCGAAGCATCCAAAAGGAAAAAGGATAGACCAACGACTAGGGCAAGCAGGGAAACTAGTTGTCCCCCCTTCCGTCCTAACACCCGACATAACTACAATGGCAGATGCATGTGCCAGGAATCCAAAAGGTTAACGCTAGAAGAGGGCCCTAGGGAGCCCATCGGATCACATCCTCCATCGACACGATGCTACCAATCCTGCAGGCAACCTCGTCGTATCCCTGAATCAGGTTCTTGAAGACCACGGATGAAGAACCATAGGGAAGCGTCGTCGAAGCATGAAGACCCACTCTAGTGCGGAGCTAAGTGACAACAAATGCAACAATGGCTCCATGGAGAATGTCGTGGTCCACAACGTTCCAAACGTGGCTCAGAATGTCCAGTAAACACTGCTGACGAGTTGCCCCGCGAGCGCGTACGCTCAGCGTCACCGAGTCAATCTCCTCACGAAGCTCCACCAACTCAGCCTCCTGCCCTGCCCTGCTCTGAAACAAAAAATGGGAGTATTGAAAGGGAAATGTGCCCTTGGGCCATTTTTATAAATGTTTTGGTGATTAGATGTCCAACACGTATTGTTTTGGTTGATATAAGCTAAGTATCAAAGAGATGCAAATGGAAAAGCCAAGTATGATTCTTGCCTTAGTAAATTGTTTTTGGTACTAACATTATTTTACTAAGTGCTACGAACCTTATCAAAATGAGAGAAATCAGATTAGAGAAGTTTGGCTAAGTCCAGCCAGACTTGCACCAGCCTGAGGTGCACCAGACTGTCTGGTGTGCACCGGACAGTGTTCGGTGCCCAGGCTGGCGCCCCAGCGAACATGCCGCTCTTGGGAAAAACTCAGCGCACCACAGCTATAATTCGCTAGACTGTCCGGTGTGCACCGAACTGTCCGGTGAGTCAGCCACGCCCACGCCAACGGTCGGCCGCACGATCAGCGGGCGACACGTGGAGTTCACCAACGATCGGAAGGACACACCGGACTGTCCGGTGTGCCACCGGGCCATGGCTGCAATGGTCGGCTTCGCCGGAAAAGGAAGAAAATTGTGCACTGTTCAATGTCCGGTGCACCCATGGACATAAGGCAACTATGTCCTTTCAAAAGGAGCTCTAACGGCTCCTAGCTGCCTTGGAGCTATAAAAGGGACCCCTAGGCGCATGGAACAGGACACCAAGCACCCATTGAACATCCTAAGATGCCGAGACTTCGCATTCACGCATCTGGTTCATTGTGATAGAGAATCGAGCACTTTTCTAAGTTGTAACTCCGTTGTGCTGCTTTCGTGTGCTCGTTCTTGTCTTGTGTGCGTGTTGGTGCTACAACTTTCGCTCTTGTGTGTGTTGCTATTCCCTCCTTACTCCTGTGCTCATTCGAGATCATTTGTGTAAGGTGTGAGAGACTCCAAAGTGTGGTGATTACTCACAAAGGGATATTATCGAGATAAAGAGAACCGTGGTATTCAAGTTGATCATTGGATCACTTGAAAAGGGGTTGAGTGTAACCCTCATCCATTGGGACGCCACAACGTGGAGTAGACAAGTATTCTTCTTAACCGAACCACGGGATAAAAATCACCATGTCACTTGTATTTATTCTTGTGCGATTCTCTCTACCTCCATTCACTTCACTTGCATAATGCTCTAAGTTTAATACTCATCTTGTGAAGAGCAATTGAGTGAAGAAGTTTACTCCGCTTGTACTTCTCTCTAGAACTTGGCTTTAGCTTTCTCTAATCTAATATTAGTCCAAGTTTGTGTTGTTAAGTTGTTTTTTATAGGATCACCTATTCACCCCCGCTCTAGGTGCTCTCAATTGGTACCAGAGCCGTTCTCTTCATCAAGGGACTAACTGCCCGAAGAGATGGATCTTAAGGGAAAGGGGATTGTGATCAACGACAAGGAAAAGGAGGAGACCCTTTATGTTGATGAGCCAAAAGGTGACAAGCCCACCGACTCAGGCTCAAACAATAAGAGGAAGGAAGGGAAGAAGAAGAGACGCATCAAGAAGATCATCTACTACGACAGCGACGCCTCCTCATCTTCACCAAGGGTCAACGACGACGACTCGTCCACAAAAAAGAAAACGGTTAATCAGAATTATTCTTTCAATTATTCTCGCATGCCGTACAATTCAAATGCTCATTTATTGTCCATTCCTCTTGGTAAACCCCCCACTTTGATGGAGATGATTACTCGTTTTGGAGCCATAAACTGCATAGTCATTTATTCTCTCTCCATCCTAGCATTTAGGAAATAATTGAGAATGGAATGCGTTTTGATAGTAGCGACAATCCCGTATTTATTAACGAACAAATTCATAAGAATGCCCAGGCTAATATTGTGTTGTTAGCGTCTCTATGCAGGGATGAGTACAACAAAGTCAGCTGTTGGACAATGCCAAGCAAATATGGGATACCCTCAAAATCTCTCATGAGGGTAACACCACCACCATGATCACCAAAATGGAACTGGTGGAAGGAGAACTGGGAAGGTTCGCCATGAAACAAGGAGAGGAGCCAACTGAAACCTACAACAGGCTCAAGACTCTGGTGAACAAGATCCGAAGCTATGGGAGCACAAGATGGACGGATCATGACATCATTCGACTCATGCTAAGGCCATTTGCTGTTATTGATCCTCATCTTGTAAACTTTATTCGTGAAAATCCCAGGTACACCAAAATGACGCTCATGAAAATTCTCGGAAAATTTGTAAGCGAGCGCATGATGGTAAAAGAAGCAAGGTATGTGGATAATATTGCAAATGGACCACTACCTATTTATGAGCTGCAACCCGTTGCTCTCAAAGGTACAATTAGCAAGGAGGCGCTACCTAACAAGGTAGCACAAGTGGAGGCTGCTGAGCTAAATGAGGACGAAATGACGCTTGTAATCAAGCGTTTCAAGACCGCCTTGAAGGGACGCATGGAGTATCCCAACAAGAACAAATCAAAGGGAAAGCGCTCCTACTTCAAATACGGTATGTCTGATCATTTTATTGCACAATGCCCCAATAATGAAAATGACCAGTGACACGAAAAGAAATGGAAGAAGAAGAAAAAGAACTACAGGAAGGCGAAGGGCGAGGCGCACATCGGCAAGCAATGGGATTCTGACTGCTCTTCATTCGATTCCGACGATGAAGGACTAGCTGCCTCCGCCTTCGACAAGCCCTTCCTATTCCCCAACGAACATCACACTTGCCTCATGGCTAAGGAGAGAAGAAGGTACGTACACGAGATACCCCCAGGTACACTTCTTCTAGTGATGAGGAATCTGATGATGATGATGTAGATTATAGTGATCTCTTTAAGGGGTTAGATAGATCTAAGGTAGATAAAATCAATGAAATAATTGATGCCCTTAATGAGAAAGATAGGTTGCTAGAAAAACAAGAAGATATTCTTTATGAGGAACATGATAAATTTATTAATGTTCAAAAATCTCTTGCTCTAGAAACTAAGAAGAATGAATTATTGGCTTCTGATCTATCTTCTTATCATGATTCTATTTCTAGTCTTAAGAGTTTAAATGTTGATTTAAATGCTAAGTTAGAAAAAGTAAATATTGCTTGTTCAACTGTGGAGCATGTGTCTATTTCTAATAGGTGTAAAGATTTTGATATTGATGCTTGCAATGCACATGCTTCTACTATTCTTAAGTTGAATAATGATGTTGCAAACCTTAATGTTCAACTTAAAATTTGCAAGAGTGATTATGAAAAATTAAAATTTGCCAGGGATGCCTGCACCATTGGTAGACACCCATCTATTAAGGATGGACTTGGTTTCCAAAAGGGAACCAAGAACTTAACAAGCCAAAGGATCTCCAATCTCAACAAGGAGAAAGGAAAGGCTCCTATGGCTAATAGCTCTCATTCCTCACATGACAAAAAGAACCATGCCTATCTTTATACTCATGTTAAGAATGTTCATCATGATAGATGTTATAACCATGATGTTTTACCTACTTGTCATGATGCTGCTTTTAATTCTCATGTCATGTTTGCATCTAGCTCTTCATATGCTCATGGTAGGAATAGACCTAGGCGTCATCATGTTGCTTCTCATGTGTCAAGGAATGCATCAAATGGACCAACCATGCTTTATCAAACATATGATGCTTCATTTGTTCTTTTGTGCAAAAATGATAAAGTAGTTGCTAGAAATTTGGGGCCTAAGTGCAAGAGAGACAAAACTTGCATATGGTTTCCAAAGTCTTTTGTGATTAACCTTGTAGGACCCAGCAAGAGTTGGGTACCTAAAACCAAAGCTTAAATTACCTTACAGGTTTATGCATCCGGGGGCACAAGCTGGATCATTGATAGCGGATGCACAAACCACATGACGGGGAGAAGAAAATGTTCACCTCCTATGTCAAGAACAAGGATTTCAAAGACACGATCATCTTTGGAGATGATAATCATGGCAAGGTTAAAGGTTTGGATAAAATAGCCATCACTATCGAGCATTCAATTTCTAATGTGTTCTTAGTACAATCGCTCGGTTACAATTTGCTTTCTGTAATTCAATTATGTCATATGGGATATACTTGATTATTTACAAATATTGATGTATCTGTCTTTAGAAGAAGTGATGGTTCATTAGCTTTTAAAGGTGTATTAGATTGCAAGCTCTATTTAGTTGATTTCTCAAAAGAGAATGCCGATCTAAATGCATGTTTAATAACTAAGACTAATATGGGCTGTGAAAGGGAAATAGGGTTAACCTTTTCCCAGTATTAATTTTGGTGGTTGAATGCCCAACACAAATATTGGACTAACTAGTTTGCTCTAGATTATATATTCTACAGGTGCATAAAGGTTCAACACGAACCAATAAAAGATTGAAGTTAGGGATCAAATTTAAAGGAGCAAAGAAACCGAGTGTGCTCTGGTCTGGCGCACCGGACAGTGTCCGGTGCACCAGGCCCGTACAGGGTTGAACCAGCCACTCTCGGGTTTCAGGAGGCACACTCCGCTACAATTCACCGGACTGTCCGGTGTGCCACCGGACTGTCCGGTGCACCAGCGGAGTAACGGCTACTTCGCGCAACGGTCGACTACAAAAGCTGAAGAACAGAGGAACAGTGCGCATAAGGACAAAGCCTCCAACGGTCGATAGCTCCCGAACCCTAACGATTGGGTGACGTGGCTGGCGCACCGGACTGTCCGGTGCGCCCATCGACAGCAGCCCTCCCCAACGGCTTGTTGGTGGTTGAGGGCTATAAATACCCCCAACCACCACCACCTCAAGCATCTAAGATTTCTGAGTATCACATTCAATACAAGGGCTCTAGCATTCACTCCTAGACACAATTCAAAAGATCAAAGCCTCTCCAAGTCCCAAATTCAACTCAAGCACTTAGTGACTTGTGAGAGAGAGATTTTGTGTTCTTTTGAGCTCTTGCCTCTTGGATTGTCTTCTTCCTTTCTCATTTCTTTTCTCAAGTGATTTGTAAATCAAAGCAAGAGACACCTAAGTGTGTGGTGGTCCTTGTGGGGTCTAAGTAACCTGGGAGATTAAGGATAAGGCTCACTCGGTCTAAGTGACTTTTGAGAGAGGGAAAGGGTTGAAAGAGACCCGGTCTTTGTGACCACCTCAACAGAGACTAGGTTCTTTAGAACCGAACCTCGATAAAACAAATCACTGTGTTCATCCGCTTTATTTCTTGGTTGATTTGTTTTCCCCTCTCTTTCGGAGTCGAATTCATTTCTAACGCTAACTCCGCTTGTAGTGTGTGCTTGAGTTTATAATATTCAGATTCCGCCTATTCACCCCCCTCTAGGCGACTTTCAATTGGTATCAGATCCTGGTGCTTCATTAGAGTCTAACAACTCAAAGTGATGTCAGGAGGATCCGCCAAGAGGGAGATGGAAACATGCGAGAAGGCCACAAGCCACGGGAAGGCTCCATCAAGAGAGTTCGGCACCAAAGCCAAGGAGGGATCCCCTCTCTGAGTCAAGTCACATCGGAGTGGCGACAAGAATAAGTGAGAGCACCTAGAGGGGGGGGGGTGAATAGGTGATCCTGTAAAACTTAAACTTATAGCCACAAAAACTTGTTAAGAGTTAGAGTAATAATGCCAAGTGGCTAGAGAAGGTCTTGCACAATACGATAACCACAAAAGATCAAACACAGAGAAGACACAGTGGTTTATCCCGTGGTTCGGCCAAGCACAAATACTTGCCTACTCCACGTTGTGGCGTCCCAACGGATGAGAGTTGCACTCAACTCCTCTCAAGTGATCCAATGATCAACTTGAATACCACAGTGTTATGCTTTTCTTTTCTTATCCCGTTTGCGAGGAATCTCCACAACTTGGAGCCTCTCGCCCTTACACTTTTGATGTTCACAAAGAATCACGGAGTAAGGAAGGGGATGAGCAACACACACAAGACTTTAAAAGATCAGAGCAACAGCACGCACACAAGTCGCAACAAGAGCTCGCAACACAACTCAAAGAGTTCACAACTCCACAAGAGCTCTATATGCTATCACAATGAAACAAATGCGCGAGATCGATGTCTTGGTGCTTAGGAGTGTTGTAGGAATGCTTGGTGTCCTCCTCCATGCGCCTAGGGGTCCCTTTTATAGCCCCAAGGCAGCTAGGAGCCGTTGAGAACACATCTGGAAGGCTATCCTTGCCTTCTGTCGTCGGGCGCACCGGACAGTCCGGTGCACACCGGACACTGTCCGGTGCCCGATTTATTTCCTTAAACAGCACAGCCGACCGTTGCCGACCGTTGCAGATCTGGCGCACCGGACAGTCCGGTGCACACCGGACAGTCCGGTGCTTCCTTCCGACCGTTGGCCAGACCACGTGTCGCGCGCAGATTCCGCGGCCGACCGTTGGCTCGGCCGACCGTTGGCTCACCGGACAGTCCGGTGCACACCGGACAGTCCGGTGAATTTTAGCCGTACGCCGTCAGCAAATTCCCGAGAGCGGGCTCTTCGGCCGAGGGAGCCTGGCGCACCGGACAGTGTCCGGTGCACCACCGGACACTGTCCGGTGCACCACCGGACAGTCCGGTGCCCCAGACCGAAGCAGTCCCTTGGCTGTACACAGCCAAGTCTTCTCTTATCTTCTTCTATCTGTTTCTAACATTTAGACAAATATATTAGTACACAAAACCAATGTACTAAGACTTAGAAACATACCTTTGTTGTAGATTTGCACTTTGTTCATTCATGGGCATTGGTTCACATCTAAGCACTTGTGTTGACACTTAATCACCAAAATACTTAGAAATGGGCCAAGGGCACATTTCCCTTTCAATCTCCCCCTTTTTGGTGATTTATGCCAACACAACATAAAGTAGATAGAACAAGTGCAAAATCACTTCAAATAAAAACTCAAATTGGTTTTGATTCAATTTTGGCATATATGGATCATCCTTTGCCACCACTTGGTTTGTTTTTGCAAATCAAACTCAAATCTCTATTTCTATGTCAAACACACATGTTGAGGCATAAAGAGAGTCATTCCAAAAGAGATTGATCAAGGATTTCAAAAACTCCCCCTATTTCCCATAATCACCACTTCTCCCCACAAGAAGTCAACTTTTGACAATAGAGACAATAAGAGACAATAAAAGCTTTGACAAAACAAAAACTCACAAAAACTCTAAAAACTCACAAAAACTCTATTCTACTATTTTCAAAATCTCTCAAGTGGTAGCTGATCCATTTATTACTTTGGCCTTTATTTTCTCCCCCTTTGGCATCAAGCACCAAAACGGGATTAATCTTGGCCTTTTAACCCCATTGCCTCACCAAAGTCTTCAATTAAGAGCAAATGGCAATAAGATTTCATGAGATGAACTTGGAATTAGTTACCCTCTCATCGGAGTGCAGTGGAAGTCTTTCATGGTCCAAGTCCACCTTTTCCCTTTCAATCCTCCTTCGAGACTAAATTATCAAACTCAAGCACATGGTTAGTCTCAAAGGGTCAAGTTGTAACACATCTCCCCCTAAACATGTGCATCACTTTGCAACGGACTTGTGAGGTCCAGGGAGTGTTTGTACAACTTGAGCACCATAATAAGCAACAAAATGCAAAAAGTAACATGATCAAAAGCATAAGTACATGTATGCTATAATTCAATCCAGGTTCCGCGAATCTATGACATTTAGCTCACTACGCAACCTGCAAAAGGTCTTCTCATCTAGAGGCTTAGTGAAGATATCGGCTAGCTGGTTCTCGGTGCTAACATGAAACACTTCGATATCTCCCTTTTGCTGGTGGTCTCTCAAAAAGTGATGCCGGATGTCTATGTGCTTTGTGCGGCTGTGCTCAACAGGATTCTCCGCCATGCGGATAGCACTCTCATTGTCACATAGGAGTGGGACTTTGCTCAGATTGTAGCCAAAGTCCCGGAGGGTTTGCCTCATCCAAAGTAGTTGCGCGCAACACTGACCTGCGGCAACGTACTCGGCCTTAGCGGTGGATAGGGCAACGGATGTTTGTTTCTTAGAGTTCCATGACACCAGGGACCTTCCTAAGAATTGGCACGTCCCCGATGTACTCTTCCTATCGACCTTACATCCAGCATAGTCGGAGTCTGAGTATCCAACTAAGTCAAAGGTAGACCCCTTTGGATACTAGAGCCCGAAGCAAGGCGTAGCAACCAAATATCTAAGAATTCGCTTCACCGCCACTAAGTGACACTCCTTAGGATCGGATTGAAATCTAGCACACATGCATACGCTAAGCATGATATCCGGTCTACTAGCACATAAGTAAAGCAAAGAACCTATCATTGACCGGTATGCTTTTTGATCAACGGACTTACCTCCTTTGTTGAGGTCGGTGTGTCCGTCGGTCCCCATCGGAGTCTTTGCGGGCTTGGCGTCCTTCATCCTAAACCGCTTTAGCAGATCTTGTGTGTACTTCGTTTGGGAGATGAAGGTGCCGTCCTTGAGTTGCTTCACTTGGAACCCAAGGAAGTAGTTCAACTCGCCCATCATCGACATCTCGAATTTCTGCGTCATCACCCTGCTAAACTCTTCACAAGACTTTTGGTTAGTAGAACCAAATATTATGTCATCGACATAGATTTGGCACACAAACAAATCACCATCACATGTCTTTGTAAAAAGAGTTGGATCGGCCTTCCCAACCTTGAAAGCATTAGCAAGTAAAAAGTCTCTAATGCATTCATACCATGCTCTTGGGGCTTGCTTAAGTCCATAGAGCGCCTTAGAGAGCTTACACACATGGTCGGGGTACCGTTCATCCTCGAAGCCAGGGGGTTGCTCCACGTACACTTCCTCCTTGATTGGCCCGTTGAGAAAAGCGCTCTTCACATCCATTTGGTACAACCTGAAAGAATGGTGAGCGGCATATGCTAGCAAGATACGAATGGACTCTAGCCTAGCCACAGGAGCGAAAGTCTCCTCAAAGTCCAAACCTGCGACTTGGGCATAACCTTTTGCCACAAGTCGAGCCTTGTTCCTCGTCACCACCCCGTGCTCGTCCTGTTTGTTGCGGAACACCCACTTGGTTCCCACAACATTTTGCTTCGGACGAGGCACCAGTGTCCAAACTTCATTGCGCTTGAAGTTGTTGAGCTCCTCCTGCATGGCCAATACCCAATCCGGATCTAGCAAGGCCTCCTCTACCCTGAAAGGCTCAATAGAAGAGACAAAGGAGTAGTGCTCACAAAAATTAACTAATCGAGATCGAGTAGTTACTCCCTTGCTAATGTCACCCAGAATTTGATCGACGGGATGATCCCTTTGAATCATCGCTCGAACTTGGGTTGAAGGTGCCGGTTGCGCTTCTTCCTCCATCACTTGATCATCTTGTGCTCCCCCTTGATCAAGCGCCTCCACTTGAGGTACCTGTTCGTCATCTTCGGTTGGGGGATGCACCATAGTTGAGGAAGAAGGTTGATCTCGTTCATCTTGTTCCTGTGGCCGTACTTCTCCAATCGCCATGGTCCGTATAGCGGCCGTCGGAACATCTTCTTCATCTACATCATCACAATCAACAACTTGCTCTCTTGGAGAGCCATTAGTCTCATCAAATACAACGTCGCTAGAGACTTCAACTAAACCCGATGATTTGTTGAAGACTCTATACGCCTTTGTATTTGAGTCATAACCTAACAAAAACCCTTCTACAACTTTGGGAGCAAACTTAGAATTTCTACCCTTCTTCACTAGAATGTAGCATTTACTCCCAAATACACGAAAGTACGATACATTGGGTTTGTTACCGGTTAGTAGCTCATACGACGTCTTCTTGAGGAGGCGATGAAGGTAGACCCTGTTGATGGCGTGGCAAGCAGTGTTAACGGCTTCCGTCCAAAAGCACTCGGGGGTCTTGAACTCTCCTAGCATCGTCCTCGCCATATCGATGAGCGTCCTGTTCTTCCTCTCTACCACACCATTTTGCTGTGGTGTGTAGGGAGCGGAGAACTCGTGCTTGATCCCTTCCTCTTCAAGGAACTCCTCCACTTGAAGGTTCTTGAACTCGGATCCATTGTCGCTCCTTATCTTCTTCACTTTGAGCTCAAACTCATTTTGAGCTCTCCTGAGGAAGCGTTTGAGAGTCCCTTGGGTTTCGGACTTTTCCTGCAAAAAGAACACCCAAGTGAAGCGGGAAAAGTCATCAACAATAACTAAACCATACTTACTTCCTCCTATGCTCAGATAGGCGACGGGTCCAAAAAGGTCCATATGCAGCATCTCCAAGGGTCTTGATGTCGTCATCACATTTTTGGTGTGATGAGAGCCTCCCACCTGTTTCCCTGCTTGACAAGCTGCACAAGGTCTATCTTTTTCGAATTGAACATTAGTTAGACCTATCACGTGTTCTCCCTTTAGAAGCTTGTGAAGGTTCTTCATCCCCACATGTGCTAAGCAGCGATGCCACAGCCAGCCCATGCTAGTCTTAGCTATTAAGCATGCATCTAGACCGGCTTCTTCTTTTGCAAAATCTACTAAATAAAGTTTGCCGTCTAATACGCCCTTAAAAGCTAGTGAACCATCACTTCTTCTAAAGACAGACACATCTACATTTGTAAATAGACAGTTATATCCCATATTGCATAATTGACTCACAGATAGCAAATTATATCCAAGACTCTCTACTAAAAATACATTAGAGATAGAATGCTCATTAGAAATCGCAATTTTACCTAACCCTTTTACCTTGCCTTGATTCCCATCACCGAATATAATTGAATCTTGGGAATCCTTATTCTTGACGTAGGAGGTGAACATTTTCTTCTCCCCCGTCATATGGTTTGTGCATCCGCTGTCGATAATCCAGCTTGAACCCCCGGATGCATAAACCTGCAAGGCAAATTTAGGCTTGGGACTTAGGTACCCAACTCTTGTTGGGTCCTACAAGGTTAGTCACAATTTCCTTAGGGACCCAAATGCAAGTTTTATCACCTTTGCATTTTGCCCCTAACTTCCTAGCAATTACTTTTCTATCCTTTCTACAAATTGCAAATGAAGCATTCAAAGCACAATAAATTGTAGAGGGTTCATTCACTACTTTTCTATGAACATTTGCAACATTTCTTTTAGGAACAACATTTCTCCTAGTAACATTTCTATCATACACATAAGAAGAACTAGGAGCAAACATGGCATGAGAATCATAACCATATGAATCAAAAGCATCATAACTTCTATTTCTAGTTTGTCTTTTATCATGATACAAAAAGGCATGGTTCCTTTTAGCACTAGTAGCCATAGGGGCCTTCCCTTTCTCCTTGGCGGGAATGGGAGCCTTATGGCTTGTTAAGTTCTTGGCTTCCCTTTTGAAGCCAAGTCCATCCTTAATTGAGGGGTGTCTACCAACCGTGTAGGCATCCCTAGCAAATTTTAGTTTTTCAAAATCACTTTTGCTAGTCTTAAGTTGAGCATTAAGACTAGCCACTTCATCACTCAATTTTGAAATGGAAACTAAGTGTTCACTATAAGCATTAATATCAACATCCTTACACCTAGTGCAAATTTCAACATGTTCAACACAAGAGTTGGATTTTTGTGCTTTTACTAGTTTAGCATTTAAGTCATCATTGATGCTCTTTAATTTTGAAATTGAATCATGGCATGTAGACAATTCACAAGTAAGCATTTCATTTCTCTTAATTTCTAATGCAAGGGATTTTTGAGCCTCTACAAACTTATCATGTTCTTCGTACAAGAGATCCTCTTGCTTTTCTAGTAGCCTATTCTTCTCATTTAAAGCATCAATCAATTCATTAATTTTGTCAATCTTAGATCTATCTAATCCTTTAAATAAGCATGAATAGTCTATTTCATCATCACTAGACTCATCCTCACTAGAAGAAGCATAAGTAGAGTTTCGAGTACTTACTTTCTTCTCCTTAGCCATGAGGCACGTGTGATGCTCGTTGGGGAAGAGGGATGACTTGTTGAAGGCGGTGGCGGCGAGTCCTTCGTTGTCGGAGTCGGACGAGGAGCAATCCGAATCCCACTCCTTTCCAATATGAGCCTCGCCCTTTGCCTTCTTGTAATTCTTCTTCTTTTCCCATTTCCCACTCTTCTTTTCCTGGTCACTATCATTATCGGGACAATTAGCAATAAAGTGACCAATCTTACCACACTTGAAGCATGAGCGCTTCCCCTTCGTCTTGGTCTTGTTGGGATGCTCCTTGCGACCCCTTAACGCCGTCTTGAAGCGCTTAATGATGAGAGCCATTTCTTCATCATTAAGCCCGGCCGCCTCAATTTGCGCCACCTTGCTTGGTAGTGCCTCCTTGCTTCTCGATGCCTTGAGAGCAATGGGTTGAGGCTCGTGGATTGGACCGTTCAACGCGTCATCGACGTACCTCGCCTCCTTGATCATCATCCGCCCGCTTACAAATTTTCCAAGAATCTCTTCGGGCGACATTTTGGTGTACCTGGGATTCTCACGAATATTATTCACCAAATGAGGATCAAGAACGGTAAAGGACCTTAGCATTAGGCGGACGACGTCGTGGTCCGTCCATCGCGTGCTTCCATAGCTCCTTATCTTGTTGACAAGGGTTTTGAGCCGGTTGTATGTTTGGGTTGGCTCCTCCCCCCTTATCATAGCAAATCTTCCAAGTTCGCCCTCTACCAACTCCATCTTGGTGAGCATGGTGACGTCGTTGCCCTCGTGAGAGATCTTGAGGGTGTCCCATATCTGCTTGGCATTGTCCAAGCCGCTCACCTTATTGTATTCTTCCCTGCACAAAGATGCTAAAAGAACAGTAGTAGCTTGTGCATTTCTATGGATTTGTTCATTTATAAGCATAGGACTATCCGAGCTATCAAATTTCATTCCATTCTCTACAATCTCCCATATGCTTGGATGAAGAGAGAATAAGTGACTACACATTTTGTGACTCCAAAATCCGTAGTCCTCCCCATCAAAGTGTGGAGGTTTGCCGAGAGGAATGGAAAGCAAATGCGAATTCGAACTATGTGGAATACGAGAATAATCAAATGAAAAGTTCGAATTGACCGTCTTCCTGTAGTCGTTGTCGTCGTCCTTTTGGGAAGAAGAGGATTCGTCGCTGTCGTAGTAGACGATCTCCTTGATGCGCCTTGTCTTCTTCTTCTTCCCATCTTTACGTCTGTGGCCCGAGCCAGAGTCGTTGGATTTATCATCTTTTGGCTCGTTGACGAAGGACTCCTTTTCCTTGTCGTTGATCACGATTCCCTTCCCTTTAGGATCCATCTCTTCGGGCGGTTAGTCCCTTTCTTGAAGAGAACGGCTCCGATACCAATTGAGAGCACCTAGAGGGGGGGGGTGAATAGGTGATCCTGTAAAACTTAAACTTATAGCCACAAAAACTTGTTAAGAGTTAGAGTAATAATGCCAAGTGGCTAGAGAAGGTCTTGCACAATACGATAACCACAAAAGATCAAACACAGAGAAGACACAGTGGTTTATCCCGTGGTTCGGCCAAGCACAAATACTTGCCTACTCCACGTTGTGGCGTCCCAACGGACGAGAGTTGCACTCAACTCCTCTCAAGTGATCCAATGATCAACTTGAATACCACAGTGTTATGCTTTTCTTTTCTTATCCCGTTTGCGAGGAATCTCCACAACTTGGAGCCTCTCGCCCTTACACTTTTGATGTTCACAAAGAATCACGGAGTAAGGAAGGGGATGAGCAACACACACAAGACTTTAAAATATCAGAGCAACAGCACGCACACAAGTCGCAACAAGAGCTCGCAACACAACTCAAAGAGTTCACAACTCCACAAGAGCTCTATATGCTATCACAATGAAACAAATGCGCGAGATCGATGTCTTGGTGCTTAGGAGTGTTGTAGGAATGCTTGGTGTCCTCCTCCATGCGCCTAGGGGTCCCTTTTATAGCCCCAAGGCAGCTAGGAGCCGTTGAGAACACATCTGGAAGGCTATCCTTGCCTTCTGTCGTCGGGCGCACCGGACAGTCCGGTGCACACCGGACACTGTCCGGTGCCCGATTTATTTCCTTAAACAGCACAGCCGACCGTTGCCGACCGTTGCAGATCTGGCGCACCGGACAGTCCGGTGCACACCGGACAGTCCGGTGCTTCCTTCCGACCGTTGGCCAGACCACGTGTCGCGCGCAGATTCCGCGGCCGACCGTTGGCTCACCGGACAGTCCGGTGCACACCGGACAGTCCGGTGAATTTTAGCCGTACGCCGTCAGCAAATTCCCGAGAGCGGGCTCTTCGGCCGAGGGAGCCTGGCGCACCGGACAGTGTCCGGTGCACCACCGGACAGTCCGGTGCCCCAGACCGAAGCAGTCCCTTGGCTGTACACAGCCAAGTCTTCTCTTATCTTCTTCTATCTGTTTCTAACATTTAGACAAATATATTAGTACACAAAACCAATGTACTAAGACTTAGAAACATACCTTTGTTGTAGATTTGCACTTTGTTCATTCATGGGCATTGGTTCACATCTAAGCACTTGTGTTGACACTTAATCACCAAAATACTTAGAAATGGGCCAAGGGCACATTTCCCTTTCAATAAGAAGATGAAGAAAGTGGTCTACTACGAGACCGACTCTTCGTCGCCCTCCACATCCGGCTCCGACGTGGCGTCCATCACTTCTAAGCGCCATGAGCGCAAGAAGTAAAGTAAGATGCCACTTTGTTATCCCCGTATTTCTAAGCGCGCTCCTCTACTCTCCGTTCCATTAGGCAAACCACCATATTTTGATGGTGAGGATTATTGTGTGTGGAGTGATAAAATGAGGCATCACCTAACCTCACTCCACGCAAGCATTTGGGACATTGGACGAGGGCTACGACTCGGACGAGGTCGCCCAAATACGACACTTTAACTCCCAAGCAACTACTATACTCCTCACCTCCTTGTGTCGAGAGGAGTATAATAAGGTGCAAGGGTTAAAAAGTGCCAAGGAGATTTGGGACGTCCTAAAGACCACGCACGAAGGAGATGAGGTGATCAAGATCACCAAGCGGGAGACGGTCGAGGGGGAGCTCAGTCGATTCGTCCTCAACCAAGGAGAGGAGCCACAAGCGATGTACAACCGGCTCAAGACCTTGGTCAATCAAGTGCGCAACCTCGGGAGCACAAAATGGGATGATCATGAAATGGTCAAGGTTATTCTTAGATCCCTTGTATTTCGTAATCCCACTCAAGTTCAATTAATACGTGGTGATCCTAGATATAAGCTAATGTCTCCCGAGGAGGTAATTGGAAAGTTTGTGAGTTTTGAACTAATGATCAAAGACTCCAAACACATCGTCAACTTGGAGCAAGGCGCCACCTCAACACCCGAGGTGCAACTCGTCGCATTCAAAGCAACGAAAGAGAAGAAAGAAGAGTCTACATCAAGTAGGTTCTCCATCGATGCCTCCAAGCTCGACAATGAGGAGATGACGCTCATCATCAAGAGTTTCCGTCAAATCCTCAAGCAAAGGAGGGGGAAGGACTACAAACCCCGCTCCAAGAGGGTGTGCTAAAAATGTGGTAAGCCTGGTCATTTTATTGCTAAATGTCCAATGTCTAGTGATAGTGACAGGGGCGACGACAAGAGGGGGAAGAAGAAGGAGAAGAACAGGTATTACAAGAAGAAGGGCGGCGATGCCCACGTGTGTCGGGAATGGGACTCCGATGAGAGCTCCACCGACTCCTCCTCCGACGAGGATGCCGCCAACATCGCCGTCAACAAGGGACTCCTCTTCCCCAACGTCGGCCACAAGTGCTTCATGGCAAAGGACAGCAAAAAGAAGAAGGTACAAACTAGAACCACCCCCGAGTATACTAAATCTAGTGATGAGGGTAGTTCTAGTGAAGATGAAGATGACTTGCTTACTCTTTTTGCCAATCTTAACATGCAATAAAAGGAAAAATTAAATGAATTGATAGGAGCCATTCATGAGAAGGATGAACTTTTGGATAGCCAAGAGGAATTCCTTATTAAAGAAAACAAAAAACATGTTAAAGTAAAAAATGCTTATGCTCAGGAAGTTGAAAATGTGAAAATTTGACTAAGGAGCTTAGCATGTGCCATGATTCAATTACCAATCTTAGTAATGAAAATGCTAGTTTAAATGATAAGATTGATAAATTGAATGAATCAATTTCTAGCCTTAGAACTAAAAATGCTAGTTTAATTTCTAAGGTTAAAGATTTAAATGTTTGCAATGATTCTATTTCCTGTCTTAGAGATGAGAATGCAATTTTAAATGCTAAGATAGAGGAATTAAAATCTTGCAAACCCTCTACATCTATTGTCGAACATGTTTCTATTTGTACTAGATGTAGAGATATTGATATTGATGCTATAATTGATCACCTTGCTTTAATTAAACAACAAAATAATCATATAGCTCAATTAAATGCAAAAATTAATGAGCATGAAATTGAAAATAAAAAATTTAATTTGCTAGAAGCATGCTCTATAATGGAAGACGCCCTAGCATCAAGGATGGCATTGGTTTCCAATAGGGAAGCAATGTCAAACTTAATGCCCCTAAAAGATTGTCTAATTTTGTCAAGGGCAAAGCTCCCATGGTTCAGGATAATGAGGGCTATATTTTATATCCTGCTAATTATCCTGAGCACAAAATTAGGAGAATTCATGCTGGGAAACCTCATACTGTTTCACATCATGCTTTTATGTATAAGAATGAGGCTTCTAGCTCTAGGCAATCAACTCATGTTAAATTTCCTAAAAAGAAAACTCCTACTGCATCAAATGATCATGATATTTCATTCAAAACTTTTGATGCTTCTTATGTGCTCACTAACAAATCAGACAAAATAGTTGCCAAATATGTTGGGGCAAACACAAGGGGTCAAAGACTTGTGTTTGGGTACCCAAGGTGCTTGTTTCTAACGTGAAAGGACCCAAGACTGTTTGGGTACCTAAGAACAAGGCCTAAATTGTTTTGCAGGTTTATGCATCCGGGGGCTCAAGTTGGATAATTGATAGCGGATGCACAAACCACATGACAGGGGAGAAAAGAATGTTCTCCTCTTACAAGAAAAACGAAGATCCCCAAAGAGCTATCACAATCGGGGATGGAAATCAAGGTTTGGTCAAAGGACTTGGTAAAATTGCTATATCACCTGACCATTCTATTTCCAATGTTTTTCTTGTAGATTCTTTAGATTATAACTTGCTTTCTGTATCTCAATTATGCAAAATGGGCTACAACTGTCTATTTACAGATATAAGTGTTACTGTCTTTAGAAGAAGTGATGACTCAGTAGCATTTAAGGGAGTATTAGAGGGTCAGCTATACTTAGTTGATTTTAACAAAGCTAAACTCGATACTTGCTTAATTGCTAAGACTAATATGGGTTGGCTCTAGCATTGCCGACTAGCCCATGTTGAGATGAAGAATCTTCACAAGCTTCTAAAGGGAGAACACATTTTAGAACTAACAAATGTTCATTTTGAGAAAGACAGGGTTTGTAGCGCAAGTCAAGCAGGAAAGCAAGTTGGCACTCATCATCCACACAAGAACATAATGACAACGGACAAGCCACTGGAACTACTCCACATGGATCTATTCGGCCCGATAGCTTACATAAGCATCGGTGGGAGTAAGTATTATCTAGTAATTGTGGATGACTATTCTCGCTTCACTTGGGTATTCTTTTTGCAGGAAAAATCACAAACCCAAGAAACCTTAAAGGGATTCTTAAGACGGGCTCGAACGAGTTCGGATTAAAGATCAAAAAGATAAGAAGCGACAATGGGACAGAGTTCAAGAACTCTCAAATCGAAAGTTTTCTTGAGGAGGAAGGCATCAAGCATGAGTTCTCTTCTCCCTACACACCTCAACAAAATGGTGTAGTGGAGAGGAAGAATAGAACTCTACTAGACATGGCAAGGACCATGCTTGATGAGTACAAGACTCTGGACCGGTTTTGGGCGGAAGCAATCAACACTGCCTACTACTCCATCAACCGGCTCTACCTTCACCGAATCCTCAAGAAGACATCTTATGAACTCCTTACCAGTAAAAAGCCCAATGTTTCATATTTTAGAGTCTTTGGTAGCAAATGTTTTATCCTTGTTAAAAGAGGTAGAAAATTTAAATTTGCTCCTAAGGCTGTAGAAGGCTTTTTACTTGGTTATGACTCAAACACAAGGGCATATAGAGTCTTCAACAAATCCACTGGATTAGTTGAGGTTTCTTGTGACATTGTGTTTGATGAGACTAATGGCTCCCAAGTGCAGCAAGTTGATCTTGATGAGCTAGATGATGAATAGGCTCCGTGCATAGCGCTAAGGAACATGTCCATTGGGGATGTGTGTCCTAAGGAATCCGAAGAGCCTACACAAGCACAAGATCAATCGTCATCTTCCATGCAAGCATCTCCACCAACTCAAGATGAGGAACAAGCTCAAGATGATGAAAAAGAAGATCAAGAGGATGAGCCATCTCAAGAGGAGGACAATGATCAAGAGGGAGATGACCATGACAAAGACAAGAAAGATGAGCAAGAAATTCAGGGTCAAAGACCGCCACACCCAAGAGTCCACCAAGCAACTCAAAGAGATCACCCGTCAACTCCATCCTTGGTGACATACATAAGGGGGTAACTACTAGATCTCGAGTTGCTCATTTTTGTGAACATTACTCTTTTGTCTCCTCTATTGAGCCATACAGGGTAGAGGATGCACTAAGAGATTCGGATTGGGTGCTGGCTATGCAAGAGGAGCTCAACAACTTCACAAGGAATGAGGTATGATATTTAGTTCCACGTCCTAACCAAAATGTTGTAGGTACCAAGTGGGTATTCCGCAACAAGCAAGACGAGCATGGTGTGGTGACAAGGAACAAAGCCCGACTTGTGGCCAAAGGTTATTCACAAGTCGAAGGTTTGCACTTTGGTGAAACTTATGCACCCATAGCTAGGCTTGAGTCAATTCGTATATTACTTACCTATGCTACTTACCATAACTTTAAGCTTTATCAAATGGACGTGAAGAGTGCCTTCCTCAATGGACCAATCAAGGAAGAGGTCTATGTTGAGCAACCTCCCGACTTTGAAGATAGTGAGTACCCTAACCATGTCTATAAACTCTCAAAGGCGCTTTATGGGCTCAAGCAAGCCCCAAGAGCATGGTATGAATGCCTGCGAGATTTCCTTATCACTAATGGCTTCAAAGTCGGTAAAGCCGATCCTACTCTCTTTACTAAAACTATTGCAAAAGACTTGTTTGTATGCCAAATTTATGTTGATGATACCATATTTGGGTCTACTAACAAATCTACTTGTGAAGAGTTTAGTAGGATCATGATACAAAAATTCGAGATGTCTATGATGGGGTAGTTGAAGTATTTCCTAGGATTTCAAGTCAAACAACTCCATGACGACACCTTCATCAGCCAAACAAAGTACATTCAAGACATACTTACCAAGTTTGGAATGAAGGATGCCATGCCCATCAAGACACCCATGGGAACAAATGGGCATCTCGACCTCGACACGAGAGGTAAATCCGTAGATCAAAAGGTATACCGGTCGATGATAGGATCTTTACTCTATTTATGTGCATCTCGACCGGATATTATGCTTTCCATATGCATGTGTGCAAGGTTCCAAGCCAATCCTAAGGAAGTTCACCTTAGGGCCGTGAAAAGAATCATGAGATATTTAGTTTACACTCCTAAGTTTGGACTTTGGTACCCCAAGGGATCCACTTTTGATTTAATATGATATTCCGATGCCGATTGGGCAGGATGTAAAATTGATAGGAAGAGCACATCAGGGACTTGTCAGTTTCTGGGGAGATCCCTGGTGTCTTGGGCTTCAAAGAAACAAAACTCAGTAGCTCTTTCTACCGCCGAAGCCAAGTACATTGCCGCAGGCCATTGCTGTGCGCAATTACTTTGGATGAGGCAAACCCTCAGGGACTATGGCTACAAATTGAGCAAAGTCCCTCTCCTATATGACAATGAGAGTGCAATCCGCATGGCGGATAATCCCGTTGAACACAGCCGCACTAAGCACATAGACATTCGTTATCACTTTTTGAGGGATCACCAACAAAGGGGGATATCAAATTTTGATTGAAACATTGCACACATAGCTCATTTGTATACCTTTGATCATATCTCTACGACTAATGTGTTTTTAAGTATATTTCTATACTAAGTCGTAGATTGAAAGGGAAATGGAGTATGCGATGTAGACAAGGCTTCCACTCCACTCTACCGGTATCTTTTATTCTTCGTCGTCACTCCACACCACTCTTCGATTGGTATAATCTTTTCACTCATATTTACTTGTACCAATGGGGGAGAAAGTAATTAGGGCTCTCAATGTCTCCGTTTTTGGCGATTAATGCCAAAGGGGGAGAAGATATTAAGTCCAAAGCAAAAGGGCTGCACCACCACCAATTTAAAACTTAAAACTTCATTTCGAAAGTTTTTCAAATTGGTATCTAACTACGTTTTCAAATAATTTTTCAATTGGTTAGTATTTTAAAAAAATTGGTAAAACCCTCTTGAAAACCAAGAGGAGAATTTCATTCAGGGGGAGTTTTGTTTAGTCAAAGGAAAAGCATTTGAAACAAGGGGAGAAATTTTAAATCTTGAAAATGCTTCTTGCAATCTTATTCATATATCTTTGACTAATTGCAAAAGGATTTTGAAAAGACTTTCCAAAAAGAATTTGCAAAAACAATACAAGTGGTGCAAGCGTGGTCCAAAATGTTAAATAAAAGAAAGCAATCCATGCATATCTAATGAAACTATAAATTGTTTTAATTCCAAGTAACCTATGCACTAACCTTATGCAAACTAGTTCAATTCTGCACTTATATATTTGCTTTAGTTTGTGTTGGCATCAATCACCAAAAAGGGGGAGATTGAAAGGCAAATAGGTTTAACCTTTTCCCAGTATTAATTTTGGTGGTTGAATGCCCAACACAAATATTGGACTAACTAGTTTGCTCTAGATTATATATTCTACAGGTGCATAAAGGTTCAACACAAACCAATAAAAGATTGAAGTTAGGGATCAAATTCAAAGGAGCAAAAAAAACCGAGTGTGCTCTGGTCTGGTGCACCGGACTGTCCGGTGCACCAGGCCCGTACAGGGTTGAACCAGCCACTCTCAGGTTTGAGCATGCGCACTCCGCTATAATTCACCGGACTGTTCGGTGCACCAGTGGAGCAACGACTACTTCGCGCAACGGTCGACTGCAAAAGCTGAAGAACAGAGAAACAATGCGCAACAGTGCGCGGCAGTCAAAGCGCAGAGTCAGAGGCGCACCGGACAGTGAACAGTGCATGTCTGGTGTGGCACCGGACTGTCCGGTGCCGGATAAGGACAAAGCCTCCAACGGTCGACAGCTCCCGAACTCTAACGGTTGGGTGACGTGGCTGGCGCACCGGCAGTGTCCGGTGCGCCCATCGACAGCAGCCCTCCCCAACGGCTTGTTGGTGGTTGAGGGCTATAAATACCCCCCAACCACCACCACCTCAAGCATCCAAGTCTGGTACGCCCATCGACAGCAGCTCTCCCCAACGACTTGTTGGTGGTTGAGGGCTATAAATACCCCCCAACCACCACCACCTCAAGCATCCAAGATTTCTGAGTATCACATTCAATACAAGGGCTCTAGCATTCACTCCTAGACACAATTCAAAAGATCAAAGCCTCCCCAAGTCCCAAATTCAACTCAAGCACTTAGTGACTTGTGTGAGAGAGATTTTGTGTTCTTTTGAGCTCTTGCCTCTTGGATTGCCTTCTTCCTTTCTCATTTGTTTTCTCAAGTGATTTGTAAATCGAAGCAAGAGACACCTAAGTGTGTGGTGGTCCTTGCGGGGTCTAAGTGACCTAGGAGATTAAGGAAAAGGCTCACTCGATCTAAGTGAACTTTTGAGAGAGGGAAAGGGTAGAAAGAGACCCGGTCTTTGTGACCACATCAACGGGGACTAGGTTCTTTAGAACCGAACCTCGGTAAAACAAATCACTGTGTTCATCCACTTTATTTCTTGGTTGTTTTGTTTTCTCCTCTCTTTCGGACTCGAATTCATTTCTATCGCTAACCCCGGCTTGTAGTGTGTGCTTAAGTTTATAATATTCAGATTCCGCCTATTCACCCCCCTCTAGGCGACTTTCAGGCTGGCTCTGGCACTGCCGTCTAGCACATGTTGGGATGAATAATCTTCATAAGCTTCTAAAGGGAGAACATGTGTTAGGACTAACCGATGTCTGTTTTGAGAAAGACAGACCTTGTGCAGCGTGCCAGGCATGAAAGCAGGTGGGAACTACTCATCAAAGCAAGAACGCGATGACGACATCAAGACCACTGTAACTACTCCATATGGATCTCTTCAGGCCCGTTGCTTATCTCAACATCGGGGGAAGTAAGTATGGTCTTGTAATTGTTGATGATTTTTCCCGCTTCACTTGGGTGTTCTTTTTGCAGGATAAATCTGAAACCCAATGTACCTTAAAACACTTATTAAGGAGAGCTCAAAATGAGTTAGAGCTCAAGGTGAAGAAAATAAGGAGCGATAATGGATCTGAATTCAAGAATCTTCAAGTGGAAGAATATCTTAAGGAGGCAGGCATCAAGCATGAGTTTTCCACTCCCTACACACCACAACAAAATGGTGTGGTAGAGAGGAAGAACATGACACTGATCGACATGGCGAGAACAATGCTTGATGAATACAAGACGCCTGAGCGGTTTTGGTCGGAAGCTGTAAATATAGCTTGCTACGCCATAAATCGACTCTATCTTCATCGCCTCCTCAAGACAACATCTTACGAGCTCCTAACTGGTAACAAACTCAATGTTTGATACTTTCGTGTATTCGGGAGCAAATGCTATATCTTGGTAAAGAAAGGTAGACATTTGAAATTTGCTCCCAAAGCTGTAGAAGGGTTTTTACTAGGTTATGATTCAAATACAAAGGCATATAGGGTCTTCAACAAACCATCAAGATTAGTTGAAGTCTCTAGTGACGTTGTATTTGATGAGACTAATGGCTCTCCAAGAGAGCCAGTTGATCTTGATGATGTAGATGAGGATGAGGTTCCAACGACCGCAATGCGAACAATGACGATAGGTGATGTGCGACCGCAGGAACAATAAGATCAAGATCAACCATCTTTCTCAACACTGGTGCATCCCCCAACTCAAGATGAGGAACATGTACCTCAAGATGCAGGCATGGATCAATGGGGAGCACATGAAGAAATATATAAAGAGGAAGAAGCACAACAAGCACCTCCAACTCAAGTCCGAGCGACAATCCAAAGGAATCACCTAGTGGATCAGATTCTAGGTGATATCAGTAAGGGAGTAACTACTCGCTCACTTTTAGCTAACCTTTGTGAGCATTACTCATTTGTTTCTTCTATTAAGCCTTTTAGGGTAGAAGAAGCCTTGTAGGATCCGGACTGGGTGTTGTCCATGCAGGAAGAGCTCAATAACATCAAAAGAAATGAAGTATGGAGCCTGGTGCCACGTCCAAAACAAAACGTTGTGGGAACCAAGTGGGTGTTCCGCAATAAGCAAGATAAGCACAGGGTGGTGACAAGAAACAATGCTTAACTTGTGGCAAAAGGTTATGCCCAAGTCGTAGGTTTGGATTTTGATGAGACTTTTGCTCCTGTAGCTAGGCTCGAATCAATACGCATCTTATTGGCCTATGTTGCTCACCACTCATTTAAGTTGTTTCAAATGGACGTGAAGAGCGCCTTCCTCAATGGACTAATCAAGGAGGAAGTATATGTGGAACAACCCCCTGGCTTTGAGGATGACAGGTATCCCGACCATGTCTATAGGCTCTCTAAGGCGCTCTATGGAATTAAGCAAGCCCAAAGAGCATGGTATGAATGCCTTAGAGATTTTCTTATTTCTAACGCTTTCAAGGTTGGGAAAGTTGATCCTACTCTCTTTACTAAGACTTTTAATGGTGATTTGTTTGTTTGCCAAATATATGTCAATGACATAATATTTGGTTCTACTAATCAAAAGTCTTGTGAGGAGTTTAGCAGGGTGATGATGCAGAAATTCAAGATGTCTATGATGGGCGAGTTGAACTACTTCTTTGGATTTCAAGTCAAGCAACTCAAGGAAGGGACCTTCATCTCTCAAACAAAGTACACCCAAGACTTACTCAAGAGGTTTGGGATGAAGGATGCAAAGCAAAAAAAAGACACCGATGGGAACAGATGGACACTTGGACCTCAACAAAGGAGGTAAGTCCGTTGATCAAAATGCATACCGGTCTATAATAGGTTCCTTACTTTATCTTTGTGCCACTAGACCAGATATTATGCTAAGTGTATGCATGTGTAGTAGATTTCAATCCGACCCCAAGGAATGGCATCTTATGGCCATGAAGCGAATTCTTAGATATTTAGTTTCTACGCCTTGCTTCGGGATCTGGTATTCAAAGGGGTCTACCTTTGACTTAATCATATATTCAGATTTCGACTATGTTGGATGCAAAGTTGATAGGAAGAGCACATAAGTGACTTGTCAGTTTCTGGGAAAGTCTCTGGTGTCCTAGAGCTCTAAGAAACAAACATCTGTTGTCTTATCCATCGCTGAGGCCGAGTATGTTGCCACAGATGAGGCAAACCCTCTAGGACTTTGGCTACAATCTGAGCAAAGTCCCACTCCTATGTGATAATGAGAGTGCAATCCACTTGGCGGATAATCCTGTTGAACACAGCCGTACTAAGCACATAGACATCCAACATCATTTTTTGAGAGACCACTAGCAAAGGGGAGATATCGATATTTATCATATTAGCACCGAGAACCAGCTAGTCGATATCTTCACCAAGCCTTTAGATGAGAAAAGGTTTTGCAGGTTGCGTAGTGAGCTAAATGTCTTAGATTCGTGAAAATTGGATTGATCTATAACATAAATGTGTTTTATGCCTTTGATCGTGTTACTTTAAACATTAATGTCTTTACTTGCTTATTTTTTGTGCTAAAGTTGTACAAGTCATCCTCGGACCTCGCAAGTCCCTATTCACATGATGCACATGTTTAGGGGGAGGATGTACTACAACTTGATCCTTTGAGGCTAACGTGTTTGCTTGAGTACTTTTGATATATTCTAAAAGTTGATTAGAAAGGGAAAAAGTGAACTTGGACAATGAAAGGGCTTCCACTGCATTCTGGTATCAATGTATCTTGTCCCAAGTTCTTATTTGTGTTCTCATTGCCTTTTGATCTTATTTGACATTTTTGTGAGGCAATGGGGTTAAAGGGCCAAATAGTTCTCCTGTTTTGGTGCTTAATGCCAAAGGGGGAGAAATTAAGGCCAAAGCAACTGGATCAGCCAACCACTTGTGAATTTCAAAATTTCAAAATTTTAGAGTTAGAACTCTTAGTATTTGATCAAAACCCTCTTATTACAAAAACTGTTCTCTTATGGGGGAGAAATTTGATTATGGGAAAAGGGGGGCGTTTTTGGTATTTGATCAAAATTACTTGTGAAAGATCTCTTGATTTGCCAAAACAAGTGTTTTTGACATAGAGATAGGGAAACGAATTAGTTTTGAGAAAATAAACCAAGTGGTGGCAAAAGTGATCCAAATATGCCAAATCCTATGTGAGATGAATTGGTCTTCAATTTCCACTCTTTAGCTTATCTTTGAAAATGTTGTTGCATTTTTAGTTGCTTTTTATGTGTTGGCATAAATCACCAAAAAGGGGGAGATTGAAAGGGAAATGTGCCCTTGGGCCATTTCTATAAATGTTTTGGTGATTAGATGCCCAACACATATTGTTTTGGCTGATATAAGCTAAGTATCAAAGAGATGCAAATGGAAAAGCAAGGTATGATTCTAGCCTTAGTAAATTGTTTTTGGTACTAACATTATTCTAATAAGTGTTAGGAACCTTGTCAAAATGAGAGAAATCGGATTGTAGAATTTTGGCTAAGTCCAACCAGACTTGCACTAGCATGAGGTGCACCGGACTGTCTGGTGTGCACTGGACAGTGTCCGGTGCCTAGACTGGCACCCCGGCGAACATGCCGCTCTCGGGAAAAACTCAGCGCGCCGCACTATAATTCACCGGACTGTCTGATGAGTCAACCACGCCCACGCCAACGGTCGACCGCGCGATCAACGGGCGACACATGGACTTCACCAACGATCGGAAGGTCACACCAGACTGTCCGGTGTGCCACGGGGCCGTGGCTGCAACGGTTATCTTCGCCGGAAAAGGAAGGAAATCGCGCACTGTTGACTTCACATTTGCAAGGGGCAGTGGTGCACCAGACTGTCCGGTGCGCCCACGGACAGAAGACAACTATGGCCTTCCAAATGGAGCTCCAACGGCTCCTTGCTACCTTGGGGCTATAAAAGGGACCCCTAGGCGCATGGAACAGGACACAGAGCACCCATTGAACATCCTAAGACACTGAGACTTCACATTCACGCATCTGGTTCATTGTGATAGAGAATCAAGCACTTTTCTGAGTTGTAACTCTGTTGTGCTACTTTCGTATGCTCGTTCTTGTCTTATGTGTGTTGGTACTACAACTCTCGTTCTTGTGTGTGTTGCTATTCCCTCCTTACTCCTGTGCTCATTCGAGATCATTTGTGTAAGGTGTTAGGGACTCCAAAGTGTGAAAATTACTCACAAAGGGATATTATTGAGATAAAGAGAATTGTGGTATTCAAGTTGATTATTGGATCACTTGAAAAGGGGTTGAGTGCAATCCTCGTCCATTGGGACGCCACAACGTGGAGTATGCAAGTATTCTACTTGACCCAACTACGAGATAAAAATCACCGTGTCACTTGTCTTTATTCTTGTGTGATTCTCTCTACCTCCATTCACTTCACTTGCATAATTGCTCTAAGTTTAATACTCATCTTGTGATGAGAAATTGAGTGAAGAAGTTTACTCCGCTTGTCCTTCTCTCTAGAACTTGGTTTTAGCTTTCTCTAATATAATATTAATCCAAGTTTGTGTTGTTAAGCTATTTTTTACAGGATCACCTATTCACCCCCTCTAGGTGCTCACAAGTATTAGCATCCTCGAGAAGGAGGGAAGGATGAGAAGTAGGACAAGTGGCTTACTCACCGCACGAGCCTCCACGATGGCTAATTGCACTTAGAGACCTGCAATTTGAGCGTCGGACGTCTGCATGACCGACGAGATGCCTCTAGCCGGCCCTATAGCTCGGCCATCGCCAACAGCGGAAGACCTAGCCATGCAAGATGGCAAATGGCAGACGAGGAAGGAAGAGGCAACGACCCTCCTGCAAAGGATAACATAACGAGCTGGGAGCTAGCACCAACCAGCCTTACAGCCACCACAGGCCGACCAACAACAACCGTGGCATCGGTGGCATCGGTCGACAAGGTCGACAACACATGTTCTCTATCATAAGGGACAACCCTTAATTCTCCGTCCGGAGAAGTGGAAGGGGAGGACGAAAGTGATATGACCTCTCCTCCAGTGCTTGAGCCCACTACCATACAAGGAAATCTTGTCACCAGGACAATGGAGGGACAAGAATTAGGCAAGTCCCCACACACTACCCACCTTTCCTACGACAAGCAACTCTTGGACCGACCTTGATGAGGACACTCCACAGTAGGACACTTGCCGTCATCCATAGCCAGCCGATAGGACCCCGAGGAGTTTGAGGTGGCAAAACCCTCCTAATTGAGTGATGCTTTTGGAAAGCACGAGAGCGATGAATGGAATCAGTTGGGGGTAAGCACGAGGCGGCCTCCTACTTATAGCACCTGACTGGCTCCTGAAAGCCAGTATCTGGCCTCGCGAATCTTACCAGCTCAACAGTGGCAAGCGACAAAAGGGACAAGGCACTGTTCGACCCTTCATCAGCCGCGAAGGGAGACACTCTCCCCTCGGGGGCTCAGGGGATACCATCGGGGATATGATCCTCGGTCCCTAGGGCCCATCGGTCAACGAGCGCATAGGGGAAGGTCTCTACAAATGGGACCCGTTGGTCAGCTGGAAGAGACGGATGACGTCTGCCCTGGAAGAACCCGCTCTGGTCGAATCCCGTGACACTGAGCCCGGAGTCGGGCGTGATGGAACCTGACAGGGGGCTGGGAGTGTCGAAGGGAAACCACTCGAGTGGATCTCGTGCCTGGCCCGATACTGACCTGTCATAAATGACCAGCCGCATTAACTACGTCTGACGACGAGCCGCAGTGGAGGCGCTGGTCCACTTCCCACTAATGACCTATCAACCCCTCGGGTCACAGAGCACTTGTGACCAACAAACCCTCGGACTATGGCACATTTATGGCCCACGCGTCCCTCGGCCTGTGCCGCACTCATGGCCTATTGGGACTAGGCTTGAGTTCGCAGACCGTTGGCAGGGCGCAAGAAGACGAGCCGCGCCGGGCCCCAGGCTACAAAGGCCAGGGGTCGGCATAGCCTGAATGATGGCGCCTGGGACCCCGCAGCCCCGTCCACCATAATAAATACAAGACAACCAGATGACCCTAGGGCCCACGAGTACGTGTGGCTTTACTAAAGGTAGAATGTTTGGTTTTACCCTTGACTTATGGCTCCTTTCTGGGGAACTGGCCGACCTCTCTCTCGGCCTATAAAAGGAAGGGGTTGGCCCTCAGGCAAGGGGTTGAGTTCTTTCATATACACACCTAGAAGGATAGACCCGAGACCAACTGACGAACAGGAGGAGGAGCACCGACGAGGATGAGGAGGACAAAGCCCCGCTGCTGAGCCAAGACTTAGCTAGGACTCCACGCTGTAGCTCTTAACTCCACTTCCACCCCGATAAGAGACTTGAGAGCCTCCCCTCTCTCACCCGCTTGTAATCCCTATTACGAGTTTTAATTATCAATGGTGTCGACAGCGTAAACCGCCGATAATTGTAAGTAGGGACGTTCTACCTGAACTATATAAATCTCGCGTCCACTACACACAACCTTCGGAGCCAGTAACACACAATAAATTTACTTGTTGGACCGAGGTTCGAAACACCGACAACGTGTGACTAGATTTAAGGTCAACAAGGCTATTTGTATTGGCCGTGATGCCTACAAAAACTACAACAACATCTAGGTGTCGTTTATATCTTAAAGACTAAATTTTAGTCTGTCACATCGGATATCTGAATACTAGTTAGAAATATTAAATATAGTCTAATTATAAAATTAATTACACAGATAAGGATTAAATGTTAAGAAGAGTCTATTGAACCTAATTAATATATTATTCGCTATATTATAATAAATATTTACTAATTATAGATTAATTAGATTTAATAAATTTGTCTCATTGTTTAGTCTTTATCTATTTAATAATTAGACTATATCTAATATTCATAATTGACATTATAATAGCAAACCAGCATGCGGCCTTTCAGCTGCATCGAGGCGAAGGCGTGGTCCCATTTAAGTCCGTTGGTGTAAAAAGACTTGTTATTCAAAGGTCGTCCACCACTTGTTTATGAAAAGACTTACATATTTAGTTTTTTTAGTTTTTCTAGATATATAGTAAAACAATCTTTAATTTAGCATAAAGGTAGTAATTGTGAGAGAAACGAAGAGTAAGATTTTCAGGGCATGTCCAAACATGTAAATGTTCTAACAGTTCATTTCATACAGCTTTAGCATTGCTATTCACACCTTGGCTGCCAAACCATTACCTCTGTATAATGGCAGCGCCAAGATAAAAGTCAAATTTGGACAACATGCAATTAGTTGAGGATCTCTGCACAAAACTTCCATAACAGCTAATGAAAAATGATCACCACTTCACTTTAGTACTCCGCCTTAGCCAAGGAATTTTCAGACACGTTTACCTGAACCTGAATGGAGTTCTGAAGACAATTCACCTGCAAAATGTTCTGTTTGTCATGACTAAACATCTTAAAAAACAGAGTTTATACAGAAGAAAAACAAAAACATTTGACTGAAATTAAAACTGATCACAAGAGAACTTTAAGGTAAAGGTTTGCATGCTTATATGCATATTCATTATACATCTACAGAACCTGGCATGTAAAACAAATACAGGAACAGCATGAATGGCCAAACACTAGTTTCAAGGTAACTGGCACTCTGTTATTGCATATCTGAAATTCACGTATGGTGTGCCATTAAACTTTTGAAACAAGAACAGTAAGGTAAAATTATGAAACAGACATTGACATCTAAGAAAAGTGACTTTTGCTAATGCATTAACATATATCTTTTCAAATTAAACAAAACTTTTTCATGACCAACACCTACCATTTATTAGATACACATTTATTCCATAGGAAACAAGATTGTTCCTATGTGCAGCAGAGTGCATTTAACACAAGTATCTCCTAATCCAACTATTCCAGTGTTGAATTGTCCACCAAAACAGGTAGCAGATTCCACACATTCAAGGTGTCATGGTTTTCATGGATCATTAAAATGATGCCACTGCAATGGTAAAACTAGATAGAGTAGCTTCGCCGAAATGCTTGAAATCTATTAGTAATACTACGAACTTTTCGTCACTCAATTGGAGACATCATCAGCATATTAGGATCTATAAGATCGACATGAAATTTGAATAACTGAATACGCAATACAAGATCGACATGAAATTTGCATCGATAATATGATACGAACAAATCGAATGATATGACATGAACGAATCGAAGTATCCAATCGAAACGTTTTGGTATCTCACCTAGTTAGTTTGGGGTGGCATCATCTCTGTGTAACTTCCTCGCCACAACGGCCCGCAGGAATGCCATGAACGCCAACACATGAAGCCTCGCCGGCAGATCACCGTGCGTGAAAATGGACCACATCGACCTCTCGAGCAGGCCAAGCGCGCTGACCAAGACCAGCTCCTCCGAGCCCACCACGGCGCGCGGCGCGGAACCGATCGTGGCGGCAAGGACGGCCTGCGCGAACTGATTCTTGTGGTCGAGGCGGGAGAGGTCGGGCACGGCGGAATCGTGAAGCCACTGGCCCCCCTCCTCGTGGTGGCCCAGCACGTGGCAGAGCGCGGCGGCGAAGAGGCGCAAGGTGCTTTCGAATGGGCGCTCCGCGGCCAGGCGCACGAAGGCGTCGCGCGCGTCTTCGAGGCGGCCTTCACGCGCATCGACGAGTGCTATGATGGTCCGGGCCACGGCAGCCTGCCCCTCCATTTTTGCGTCTTCGAGGCGGCCTTCACGCGAGCTAAGTGCGGTGTGGAAGTCCCGGCTCTTGCGCAACGTTTCGGGGATGGTAGGCAGACAGCCCAGTGCGACCGCGAGAAACGCCTGGGTCGCGTCAACGAGGAAGGAGCCCGGTGTAAGCATGGCGTCGAGCTCGCGAAGACCTGGGTGCGCGCGGACGAGGGCTAGGTGACCGGAGGCCGCGACGGGGCCGATGGGCGTCGACGGAGAAGAGGGAGAAGCCGCAAGTGGGAGGGACGAAGTGAGGCTCCGCGAGAATGCAGAGGACAGGCCCGCAACTGCGGCGGCGGCGGTGAGGGCGGCGCCGTGGAAGAAGCGCGACATGGCCGGAAGAAGCGGAGGCCAAGAGCTTGGTCTGGACTCTGGAGTCGTATCGGCTTCGGCTTGCGTTGCCGATTGAGGACGGTGCTGTCGTGCTGAGCGGAGATGGATAGCCCGCGACGGCGACAGAGATGAAGACGACGGAGGCCTTGGCGGATTTGCGTGCGGCCGGGCTATATGGTGGCTGGCGTCTGAAGCAATAATGTGAGTCGGCAGAAAAAAAATGCGGGTGGCAGTTATATTAGGGGGCAATTACCTGTATGTCATCGAAAAATATATTTATTTCTTGTATAATTGGCTCCACGTGTCGTAGACAAAAAAAATTTATCTATATACCATTCCTATATACCACTCAGTGACACACAAGGAATGAGTATAAAACCTGGTGTCATATAGAGAATTTTTCCTTATATTAGCGTGGCAGGTCATGGAACTAGGAGTCACATGGCCCGGCCAAATGGGCATCTCCAATATGTAAATCTAACATCCTAAATTATAGTTTTAAGAAGTTGCTAAAATATTTTAAGGAGTAAAAGAGTCTATGCTTCAACGGTTCTCTATTTTCTCTATTTATTGGTTACTAATTTTTAATGTTGTCCACATAAAAAAGGTGAGCATATTTTCTATTTTTAATTGAGCTAGCGACAGAAATTAGTATCAACAACCATCTTTGATATCTAGGGAAGTCGGGCTATCGACGAAAGACCAGACAGTCGCGACGACGACATAAAGACAACATAGAAGGTGCTCTGTCAGCACCTTAGCTCTGGGCTCTGGAGATGGATTTATGGTCACCCAGATAGGTGATACGGCGTGAAACGATGGCCGGAGTATGGTTTTCGTGATGGATTTAGAAAGAACATTGATTTAGGTAGTGTTTGGTTGAAGAGCCAAGTAGAACGGAGCTGTTTTATCCCAGTTTTGTTGTTGTTTGGTTACAAAGTAACTAGAACGGAATGACTCCAATTAGGGAATATTCTCTTCAGATCCGGAACCATTCCACTCAAAAAAATCAACCGAACGGAGCCGCTATGTTCTCATCCCGCTCTCACAGTCACGCTCCGTTTCGTTCACTCTGCAACCAATAAAAAATAGAGCCGTTCCATTCCAGATTACCAAACACAGAACAGAGCGGCTCCGTTCCTAAAATCAGGGATGGAACGGCTCCATTCTACTTGGCTCCTCAACCAAACACTACCTTAGTGAGCTCCTACGAGATTGGTAAATGTAGGGATGAAATTGAGTAGAGAGTTTTGTAAATTTAGGGACATGCTTTATATAACTGTTGGAGAAGAGTTTTTCTCGAAAACTTCTTAAACTCATATTTAGTGAGTTATTTACATAACTATAGGAGATGCTCGTAGCGAGGTGGGGAGCGGTAGGTTTCCATCAAATTGAAGACCAATTCGTTTAAAAATCGTTTCCCTTCTCTCTCTATACTGGCTCAAATAGAAAATGGAATGATCCCCTCCACGTACTCTTAGAATATAGAATGTAGCCGCTCTGCTCTTAAAATCTGGAATGGAATCGCTCTGTGGCTCTTCAATCAAATGGACCCTTAGGCTTATTTCGGTTCCTTTGGTCACCCTTGTAAATTTTAGTGACTAACCTTTAGTCTCAAGAATAGCATGTTTGCTTATAGAAACTAAAATTGACTAAAAAACCATTAACTATTGTGTATAAAAACAATATTTCCTAGTCTTCATGTGGCCCACTTCTAGGAGGGATAGCAGAGACCAGGTGAAGGATAAATCTGGTAAAATTACAAGTTTAATCACCTCTATGTAACTAAAGGACTAAAGTGTCGGAGGCTTCTTTTAGTCACTTTCGCATGGATTTAGAGATTAAAATGACTAAAGGTGAAAAACCAAACAGGGCCTTAAATATAGCTACTGTCACATGTGTTTCTGTATAGTACCTTTAGTTCTAGTACTTATAGCGTATAAGATAGTTTGCACACACTAAGGTTTCAGATACTAAAGTTTAGTCACGTCATATCGAATGTTTAAATGACCATTATAATTATTAAATATAATATAACTATAAAACTAATTACATAGACGAAGACTAAATGATGAGACAAATTTATTAAACATAATTAATCTATAATTAGTAAATATTTGCTGTAACATCACTTGGATGAATCATGGACTAATTAGTTTTAATAGGTTCGTTTAGTTCTCATTTATGTAAGTAGTTTCATAATCAAACTATATTTAGTATTTCTAACTAACATTCAAACATCTAATGTGATAGGGACTAAATATTAATTTTTTAATCCAAACACTACCTAAGCAATAGCTGTCGGTCCTTTAGTTGTCCTTGATATGAGGGCAAACAATATAATTGCACTAGCAATTCGATGTGCAAGGGTTTGCAAAGTCACAAGCAACAAAATATTTCACAAAAGACATTCCTCGAGTAAAACACAAAACATGGCACTTGGGTTATCCATTGTTTGTGCTAACTTGTGATTACCAATCAAGTAGATGTCTATAAAATTATAAAGCAGTCATATGACCTTTATCTAATGTCGAGTTTTTTTGTCATGCTATATATACAAGAGAGGAAAGAGAAGAAAATAAACCTTATTTGCTGGGTCAGTCAAATTGTTTATTAGTGTCCATATATTGCGTATCTCTTTTTTCAATAAAATATATACGGTATCAATAATTATCAATGGTCCATGCATGAATCACAAATCACAATGCTGTCACAAGAATCCGTGCAAACCTAACATGAATCAGGTGCTCTTGTCTTTTTATAATAATGCCCTGCAACTAACTAACTCTAAAAAGTACTGCTCCTACCTATATTTAATTTAATCACGTTAATTGATGCACAAATCGAGCTTCAAAGTACATACCCTAGCAAGAATTTGCAAACCTCAAACTCTCCCTTTGGTCTTGGTGCCTTTGAAGGGTAGTGTTGAATACCATTTGCATGGCGATGACGAAGATCACATGTGGGAGAACCTCCCTAATTATCGGGCCTACATGTATTTGTCCTCGTCCTAAGGACCTCAGACGGCTATACATGTATACCAAATAACTTAACATGATTTGTCTAAGTGTACCAAGGACTTCGAATAAACCACATATCACCAGGATCACACGATTAAGTAAACACAACTCACATACAAACATTTGCAGTGGAAATAAATTCTCTATTACAAAATGATTACAAGTTACATTATACATATCAGAGTTGATTACAAAATTGATTTAAAAGAATTACACTTTTAAATGTTATAAAACTTATTGTATGTTTGAAATAAATGTTAGCTCAAGTGACAATTCTCATAAAAGAAGTTATAGACGGGATATACCTATATAAGAAGTCCGAGTCCACCGACACTTAGCATCATCCACAACAGAACAAAGCTATTACCTGAAAAACATAGGGAATAAAACACTGTGTAGGCAATTACTAGCAAGACTTATTCCAATAAAGAAAAGACTCTCAAGGGTATGCTGGCTTTGAGACTCAAGGTAAATCTCATCAATTATCAAAGACTCATTTTTGCAAAAAAGCTAACTAATAGTACATCCTTATCCCAAGTTTTCTTTAGCAAATTAGGTTCTTTTCCTAAATCTAACTTTGCCTGATCTAGCTCATGTGCTTGGCCTATAATAGCTGCATTTTAACCAAAATCATATTTCACTTGTTATCTACGATGCGGGGCAGTGATCTAGTCTTCATATCCGAGAAGTAACGGCGATCCGAATCGATTAATACCCAGCTTGGGATCTCCAACCATACCACAAATGTAGCACTTAACCTTTGTATATGTCTACCATTTCCACGAATCCTCCACCACATGAACTGGTCCGCGCTACCCGGGAGCACATTACCCTACCATACAACCCCATTGCCAGGAGGGTAACTACCACTCCCATCATCTCCCACGCCTAGTGCGCAATTGTCTTTTCACGTTTGGAATAGCCGGGTTCATGCTTACCCATGATGAGGTATGTGACCACTTACAGCAGGCCAACAATCGGTACAGTCCTTAATCGACACAGACGGACGACCTTGTCTGCTCAGCGTCTCGTCTCGATTTATTCAAACAATTTTCTAATTTTTTGTACCTGGCAGGGGTACTCTTTTCGAATGATGAGCCCACTCCGGCCTTAGTGAATTCATCACCATAAATTTTCTTTGGTTTTTCAAACAAAAAGTCCATGACCAGTGTTACACATCATTCTTTCAAAAACAAACTGAAAGGGAAATAGGGTCAAACCTTTTCCTAAATGATTTTAGTGGTTGAATTGCCCAACACAAATAATTGGACTAACTAGTTTGCTCTAGATTATAAGTTCTACAGGTGCCAAAGGTTCAACACAAACCAATAAAAAGTCTAAGAAAGGGTTCAAATAAAAAGGAGCAAAAGAAACCGAAGGCAGCCCTGGTCTGGCGCACCGGACTGTCCGGTGCACCAGGGTGAATCCACTCGAACTGCTCAGCTTCGGGTTTCTGGAAATGGCTCTCCGCTATAATTCACCGGACTGTCCGGTGTAGCATCGGACTGTCCGGTGTGCCATGCGGAGCAACGGCTATCAGCGCCAACGGTCGTCTGCAAAAGTGAACAGTGCGTGAACAGTGCGCGGACAGCGCACGCAGAGTCAGAGCAGGCACCAGAAGGCGCACCGGACAGTGAACAGTGACTGTCCGGTGCACCACCAGACTGTCCGGTGGCCCCACATGTCAGAGCTCCAACGGTCGAACCCTAACGGTTGGGTGACGTGGCTGGCGCACCGGACAGTGTCTGGTGCGCTCGTCGACAGACAGCCTCCCCAACAGCCACTTTGGTGGTTGGGGCTATAAATTCCCCCCAACCACCACACTTCAAGGCATCCAAGTTTTCAGCCAACACATTCAATACAAGAGCTAGTGCATTCAATACAAGACACAATTAGAGTGAATCAAAATCTCTCCAAGTCTCAATTCCACTCAAAGCAATAGTGCCTAGAAGAGAGAGTTTTGTCGTGTTCTTTTGAGCTCTTGCACTTGGATCGCTTTTCTTCTTCCCCATTTCTTGTTCCTAAGACATTTGTAATCAAAACAAGAGACACCAATTGTGTGGTGGTCCTTATGGAGACTAAGTGTCCCAATTGATTGAGAAGAGAAGCTCACTCGGTCTAAGTGACCGTTTGAGAGAGGGAAAGGGTTGAAAGAGACCCGGTCTTTGTGACCACCTCAACGGGGAGTAGGTTTGCAAGAACCGAACCTCGGTAAAACAAATCACCGTGTCACACTCTTCATTTGCTTGTGATTTATTTTTGCCCTCTCTTTCGGACTCGATTATATTTCTAACGCTAACCCCGGCTTGTAGTTGTGCTTAAACTTTATAAATTTCAGATTTGCCTATTCACCCTCCTCTAGGCGACTTTCAATTGGTATCAAAGCCTGATACTTCATTAGAGCCTAACCGCTCGAAGTGATGTCGGGAGCTCACGCCAAGAAGAAGATGGTGATCGGCGAGAAGCCCGCCACAAGCCACGGGAAAGCTCCATCGGGAGAGTCCGGCAACAAAAGGGAGGAATCACCTCCCCGCGTCAAGTCACACCGGAGTGGCGGCAAGAAGAAGAAAATGAAGAAAGTGGTCTACTATGAGACCGACTCTTCGTCGCTTTCCACCTCCGGCTCCAACACGCCGTCCGTCACTTCTAAGCGCCATGAGCGCAAGAAGTTTAGTAAGATCCCCTTACGCTATCCTCGCATTTCCAAACGCACTCCTTTACTTTTTGTCCCACTAGGCAAACCACCGGTTTTTAACGGTGAAGATTATTATATGTGGAATGATAAAATGAGGCACCATATAACCTCACTCCACGCTAGCATTTGGGACATTGTTGAATTTGGAGCACAGGAACCATCTGTGGGGGATGAAGGCTATGACTCGGACGAGGTAGTCCAAATCCGGCACTTCAACTCCCAAGCCACTACTATACTCCTCGCCTCTCTAAGTCGAGAGGAGTATAATAAGGTACAAGGGTTGAAGAGTGCCAAAGAGATTTGGGACGTGCTCAAGACGGCACACGAAGGAGATGAGGTGACCAAGATCACGAAGCGGGAAACGATCGAGGGGGAGCTCAGTCGATTTATGCTCAACCAAGGAGAAGAGCCACAAGCCATGTACAACCGGCTCAAGACCTTGGTCAACCAAGTGCACAACCTTGGGAGCACAAAATGGGATGACCATGAAATGGTCAAGGTTATTCTTAGATCACTCGTTTTTCTTAATCCTACTCAAGTTCAATTAATTCGTGGTGGTCCCAGATATAAGCTAATGTCTCCCGAGGAAGTGATAGGAAAGTTTGTGAGCTTTGAGTTAATGATCAAAGGCTCCAAACAAATCATCGAGCGAGGCGCCACCTCCACACCCGAGGTGCAACCGGTCGCCTTCAAAGCGACGGAGGAGAAGAAGGAAGAGTCTACGTCGAGTAGGCTTCCCATCGACGCCTCCAAGCTCGACAATGAGGAGATGACTTTAATCATCAAAAGCTTTCACCAAATCCTCAAGCAAAGGAAGGGGAGAGATTACAAGCCCCATTCCAAAAATGTTTGCTACAAGTGTGGTAAGCCCGGTCATTTCATTGCTAAATGTCCATTATCAAGTGATAGTGACAGGGGCGATGACAAGAAGGGAAGAAGGAAGGAGAAGAAGAAGTATCACAAGAAGAAGGGTGGCGATGCCCATGTTTGTCGGGAGTGGGACTCCAATGAGAGCTCCACCGACTCCTCCGACGAGGACGCCACAAACATCGCCGTCAACAAGGGTCTCCTCTTCCCCAACGTCGGCCACAAGTGCCTCATGGCAAAGGACGGCAAAAAGAAGGTAAAATCTAGAGCCTCCACTAAATATGCAAGATCTAGTGACGAGGAGAACTCTAGTGATGATGAGGATAATTTACTTGCCCTTTTTGCCAACCTAAACATGCAACAAAAGAAAAAATTAAATGAGTTGATAGGTGCTATTCATGAGAAGGATGAACTCTTGGATAGCCAAGAGGACTTCCTTATTAAAGAAAACAAGAAGCATGTTAAGGTTAAAAATGCTTATGCTCATGAAGTAGAAAAATGTGAAAAATTAACTAGTGAGTTAAGCACTTGCCATGACACTATTTCCAACCTTAGATTTGAGAATGCTAAATTGATTGCTAAGGTTAAAAAGTTAAATGTTTGTGATGATTCTTAAAGGGATTCTTGAGACGGGCTCAAAATGAGTTCGGCTTAAGGATAAAAAAGATTAGAAGAGACAACGGGACGAGTTCAAGAACTCACAAATAGAAGGCTTTCTTGAGGACGAGGGCATCAAGCATGAGTTCTCTTCTCCCTACACACCACAACAAAATGGTGTAGTGGAGAGGAAGAATAGAACTCTACTTGACATGGCGAGGACCATGCTTGATGAGTACAAAACTTCGGACCGGTTTTGGGCGGAAGTAGTCAACACCGCTTGCTACGCCATCAACCGACTCTATCTTCACCGAATCCTCAAGAAGACATCATATGAACTCCTAACCGGTAAAAAGCCCAATGTTTCATATTTTAGAGTCTTTGGTAGCAATTGCTTTATTCTTGTTAAAAGAGGTGGAAAATCCAAATTTGCTCCTAAGGCTGTAGAAGGCTATTTACTTGGTTATGATTCAAACACAAGGGCATATATAGTCTTTAATAAGTCCACTGGACTAGTTGAAGTTTCTTGTGACATTGTGTTTGATGAGACTAACGGCTCTCAAGTAGAGCAAGTTGATCTTGATGAGCTAGATAATGAAGAGGCTCCATGCGTCGCACTAAGGAACATGTCCATTGGGGATGTGTGTCCTAAGGAATCCGAAGAGCCTCCACAAGCACAAGATCAACCATCATCTTCAAATCAAGCATCTCCACCAACCCAAGATGAGGATCAAGCTCAAGATGATGAAAATGAAGATCAAGAAGAGCCACCTCAAGAGGAGGACAATAATCAAGGGGGAGATGTCAATGATCAAGACAAGGAAGATGATGAGGGTCCAAGACCGCCACACCCAAGAGTCCACCAAGCGATACAACGAAATCACCCCGTGAACTCCATCCTCGACGATATTCATAAGGGGGTAACCACTCGATCTCGTGTCGCTCATTTTTGTGAACATTACTCCTTTGTGTCTTCTATTGAGCCATACAGGGTGGAAGACGCATTAAGGGATTCAGATTGGGTGTTGGCAATGCAAGAGGAACTCAACAACTTCACGAGGAATGAGGTTTGGCATCTTGTTCCACGTCCTAATCAAAATGTTGTAGGAACCAAGTGGGTCTTCGGCAACAAGCAAGATGAGCATGGTGTGGTGACAAGGAACAAAGCCCGACTTATGGCCAAGGGATATTCATAAGTCGAAGGTTTGGATTTTGGTGAAACCTATGCACCCATAGCTAGGCTTGAGTCAATTCGTATATTACTTGCCTATGCTACTTACCATGGCTTTAAGCTCTATCAAATGGACATGAAAAGTGCCTTCCTGAATGGACCAATCAAGGAGGAGGTCTATGTTGAGCAACCTCCTAGCTTTGAAGATAGTGAGTACCCTAATCATGTCTATAAACTCTCTAAGGCGCTTTATGGGCTCCAGCAAGCCCCAAGAGCATGGTATGAATGCCTAAGAGATTTTCTTATCGCTAATGGCTTCAAAGTCAGCAAAGCCGATCCTACTCTCTTTACTAAAACAATTGCAAATGATTTGTTTGTATGCCAAATTTATGTTGATGATATCATATTTGGGTCTACTAACAAATCTACTTGTGAAGAGTTTAGTAGGATCATGATTCAAAAATTCGAGATGTCTATGATGGGGGAGTTGAAGTATTTCTTAGGATTTCAAGTGAAGCAACTCCAAGAGGGCACCTTCATCAGCCAAACGAAGTACATTCAAGACATACTCACCAAGTTTGGAATGAAGGATGCCAAGCCCATCAAGACACCCATGGGAATCAATGGGCATTTCGACCTCGACACGGGAGGTAAATTCGTAGATCAAAAGGTATACCGGTCGATGATAGGATCTTTACTCTATTTATGTGCATCTCGACCTGATATTATGCTTTCCGTATGCATGTGTGCAAGATTCCAAGCCGATCCTAAGGAAGTTCACCTTAGGGCCGTGAAACGAATCTTGAGATATTTAGTTCATACACCTAAGTTTGGCCTTTGGTACCCCAAGGGACCCACTTTTGATTTAATAGGTTACTCAGATGTTGATTGGGCAGGGTGTAAAATTGATAGAAAGAGCACATCAGGGACTTGTCAGTTCTTGGGAAGATCCCTGGTGTCTAGGGCTTCAAAGAAACAAAACTCAGTAGCTCTTTCCACCGCCGAAGCTGAGTACATTGTCGCAGGCCATTGTTGCGCGCAATTGCTTTGGATGAGGCAAACCCGTAGGGACTATGGTTACAAATTAACCAAAGTCCCTCTCCTATGTGATAATGAGAGTGCAATCCGCATGACGAATAATCCCATTGAGCACAGCCGCACCAAGCACATAGCCATTCGGTATCACTTTTTGAGGGATCACCAACAAAGGGGGGATATCAAGATTGCTTATGTTAGCACCAAAGAACAATTAGCCGATATCTTTACCAAACCACTAGATGAGAAAACCTTTACCAAACTTAGGCATGAGCTAAACATTCTTGATTTTAGGAATTTTGATTGATACCTTGCACACATAGCTTATTTATATACCTTTGATCATATCTCTTTCATGTGCTATGACTCATGTGTTTTCAAGTGTATTTCATGACAAGTCATAGATTGAAAGGGAAATGGAGTCCTCGGCGAAGACAAGGCTTCCACTCCACTCCATCGTAATATTTATCCTTCGCCGACACTCCGCCTCACTCTCCACTTTGGTATAATCCTTCACTCATATATTATTTGCCAAAGGGGAGAGAGTTCGAAAGAGGGCTCATATTTTACTCACAAGTATCTGTTTTTGGCGATTCATGCCAAAGGGGGAGAAAGTATTAGCCCAAAGCAAAAGGACCGCACCACCACCAATTTCAAAAATGTTCAATTTGTATTTAAGAAGTTTTTCAATTGGTATCTATTTTTGATATATTTTTCAAATTGGTATGACCTCTTTTAAAATTAATATCTAAAACCCTCTTGAACACTAAGAGGAGAATTTCATTGAGGAGGAGTTTTGTTTAGTCAAAGGAAAAGCATTTGAAACAGGGGGAGAAAATTTCAAATCTTGAAAATGCTTCTCGAAATCTTATTCATTTATTTTTGACTATTTGCAAAAAGACTTTGAAAAGAACTTCTAAAAGACTTTGCAAAACAAAACAAGTGGTGCAAACGTGGTCCAAAATGTTAAATTAGAAGAAAGCATCCATGCGTATCTTATGAAAATGTAAATTGGTTTAATTCCAAGTATCCTTTGCACTTATCGTATGCAAACTAGTTCAATTCTGCACTTATATATTTGCTTTGGTTTGTGTTGGCATCAATCACCAAAAAGGGGGAGATTGAAAGGGAAATAGGGTCAAACCTTTTCCTAAATGATTTTGGTGGTTGAATTGCCCAACACAAATAATTGGACTAACTAGTTTGCTCTAGATTATAAGTTCTATAGGTGCCAAAGGTTCAACACAAACCAATAAAAAGTCTAAGGAAGGGTCAAATAAAAAGGAGCAAAAGAAACCGAAGGCAGCCCTGGTCTGGCGCACCGGACTGTCCGGTGTGCCACCGGACAGTGTCCGGTGCACCAGGGTGAATCCACTCGAACTGCTCAGCTTCGGGTTTCTGGAAATGGCTCTCCGCTATAATTCACCGGACTGTCCGGTGTAGCACCGGACTGTCCGATGTGCCATGCGGAGCAACGGCTATCAGCGCCAACGGTCGTCTGCAAAAGTGAACAGTGCGCGGACAGCGCACGCAAAGTCGGAGCAGGCGCCAGAAGGCGCACCGGACGGTGAACAGCGACTGTCCGGTGGCCCCACATGTCAGAGCTCCAACAGTCAAACCCTAACGGTTGGGTGACGTGGCTGGCGCACCGGACTGTCCGGTGCGCCCGTCGACAGACAGCCTCCCCAACGGCCACTATGGTGGTTGGGGCTATAAATACCCCCAACCACCACACTTCAAGGCATCCAAGTTTTCAGCCAACACATTCAATACAAGAGCTAGTGCATTCAATACAAGACACAATTAGAGTGAATCAAAATCTCTCCAAGTCCCAATTCCACTCAAAGCAATAGTGACTAGAAGAGAGAGTTTTGCCGTGTTCTTTTGAGCTCTTGCGCTTGGATCACTTTTCTTATTCCCCATTTCTTGTTCCTAAGACATTTGTAATCAAAGCAAGAGACACCAATTGTGTGGTGGTCCTTGTGGGGACTAAGTGTCCCAATTGATTGAGAAGAGAAGCTCACTCGGTCTAAGTGACCGTTTGAGAGAGGGAAAGGGTTGAAAGAGACCCGGTCTTTGTGACCACCTCAACGGGGAGTAGGTTTGCAAGAACCGAACCTCGGTAAAACAAATCACCGTGTCACACTCTTCATTTGCTTGTGATTTGTTTGCGCCCTCTCTTTCGGACTCGATTATATTTCTAACGTTAACCCCGACTTGTAGTTGTGCTTAAACTTTATAAATTTCAGATTTGCCTATTCACCCCCTCTAGGCGACTTTCACAAACGATTTTCAAGTTTCTAGGCAAGTCTAAGCATTATCAGTTCCTTTTATAAAACATGTATCAAGGAATAGTAATCAAAATCTAAGGAATGGTAATGCATCAATTGTTTATCACATAACCCCTATCACCTAATGTATCATATAAGGTGATAATGCATTTAAACAACAAGGAAGGGGCAAATGCATCGAGGCTTGCCTGGGATAACACTAAGTTAGTGTTGTTAGATGATACTTGCTTGGCGAGCATCTCCCATCCTGGCATTCGCTTGATTCATCTGCTTGATTGGTTCGCCGACATCGCCTCTCGGAGTAGACCATCCTTTGCACCACTTGGGGTCAACCTAGACCCTGGCCTTCACATATCGATCATTAGCGTACCTATATGATATGCGAGATGCACATGAATGAGTACGAGTATAAATAGCACGGAATAAATAATGCTACCCAAAGCAGATTAAGCACTTAGCAAGACATCACAACTTCTTATATGCAGACATTAGATACCTTTAGCTCTCAAACACAACAATCACGCTCTTTTAGATAATCGGACTTAACTCAAACATCAAGCAACAACAACTATACACACACTCTAAGTTCTTCTTAGCTAAAGCATAATATCGAACACTAACAATACTTAACTCATCAACCTTGAGCACTCAAGACTTAGAATGTGGGTAAAAACCATTCATCTAATCTTCTAAAACATTTCTTTACATTAATCAATATAGCACATCGACTAAATCTGGAAGCACACTATTTTCCCTAGCAAGAAGAGCATCAACAAACATGATCTCTGGGTTAATTAAATCTAATTAAGACATTTATTAACAATAACCAAACACAAATCTTACGCTAGAGAATAACATCAATAGATTACATTACTTTAGACTTGCTACTTTTGGACACTCCAAACTTGGAATAATGAAAGAGGTCATTTAATGAACTTTCTAAACTATTCCTCCAGGTTAATATGCATAGCACACGAGTTAACTATAATAACATATTATTCGATCTAGTAAGTAGAACATCATCAACATCACAGACTTTCACAAGCTCACAACTTTAAATCCAAAAACCTAAAGCACTTCTATGCATGTTCATCACGGAGTTCTTAGATTTCCTTTGACACAATCTATTGATGTTATTTGCTTCCAATTCAATTTGGGCAATAAAAAAATTCACTTAGGACATTAACCAATCAATAATAGAAGGTAATGATTACTAGGACAAGGCTTCGACTTTACAAAACAAGTACATTTAACATAATCAACGTGCCAGATTTATCGGATAGTTGATTGAAATACTAACCTATTATCCTCATCAAATCGACCAAACCTCACATACATGTCTACCAATTAGTCAAGTGAAATATTCCACACCCCAAACAATGTCCAGGGCCTACTACCATTATAGGATTGATTAGAAGCATCCAAATTTTATCCTGGTTCATATACTAACATATTACAAATTAGTTAAATTTAGTACACCCCACTATGCATAGTATGCCCAAGCACTCATATAAGGACACCTAGAGATCTACAAGATCCGCGATACCACTCTCTACTAACTATTTATTTGATAAAGAGAACACCTAAACAACATGAACAAAAAAATAATGGACAAATGAACCTTAAGCAAAACCACACACCCTCCACGACAGTTAACCAATCATTAGATCTAGAAAATATTAACTGCTTCACAAGGCATCGACACAATTATTTACACAAAAATTCATGATATATAAACATTACTAACACTTATCAGCTAGACGTTAGAAACATTTAGCCAACTATATGGAGTAGCGAAATCGCTTACCATTATGAAATCAGTTCCAATTTTACGGTCATGTGGCAACAAACTCTAGTCCAGGCTTTTCGTCGAGCACCTGGAAGGCGATACACCGGGTCTCACTTGCGGTAGTCGATTACCAGCACGTCGAGGTAGAGTCGAAACGAACGGGGTGACGTCGAGGTTGGCAACCCAACAGTAGCATACGACCAAGGTGATTCACATCGCACTCCATGACACGACAGTATGACACTGCTGCACGTGTTGCGGAGGCGAGCCTGGCCATGAACGGAGAAGCTTGTCCGAGCAGCCACAAACGACAACGCAGGGACATGCCGAGTGTTGGGGACTTGCTCTCAAATGCTATAAATTGAGAACAAGGCTACACCAAAACAAATTATTTGTTAATGCCCTTCGTCCTTCGAAGCATTATTTCCCCTAGTATATAATGATCTTCGGACGAAGGTCATGAAGGACATACCTTCATCATCTCAACATACATATATGTATAAATATTAACAACGAATGGAGCATGTAAAGCATAAGAAACAATGTGAACAATAACTCTATCATATATATTTCTCAGTATATAATTGTAAGTTAATATAAGGACAATATTGAATAATATTTGGTACCTTCGGCTTGACAGAAAACAAAGGTACGATCGTGACGCAAAAGCAAATGCCAAGTCAGCGTGACCAGTACGGGGGCACTGTTCATCTATTTATAGGCACAGGACACAGCCTATGAGAGATTACAATTATGCCCTTTACATTTGCTATTGTCTTATAGAAAAATCTATGAGGACTGAATATCCTTTTCCCTTTTAAGTCGGTTCCCTTTTCTGCGATTTAGCCGAAGCTCCCTTCCGCACAGCTTCGGAGCGACGGTAACCTTCGTCAAGATCAAGCTCTTCATCATGTCTGCTTTTACCATGAATCCGAAGATACCTGTCCATAAATCATACTTGGGAAACATTGTTAAATTACGTTTTTGAGGACCTTCGGAGGACGAAGGCCCCCAACAGTAGCCCCTCACAATATTAATTTGTTAGATTGCGACATGGACGAAGGCCCGAAGCCGAAGGTCCGAAAAAACACCTTCCTTCTTCCTTTGCACTTGCTGGTGGATTATCTCCATGTTTCTGATTTCTTGGTCCAACTCCTCCTCCTAGAGTGTTGGACTAGTGGTCTTCCTCTCCTGGCTTCGGGCCTCTCGAAGAGAAAGGGTCTCCTGGTTCGGGTCTAGTGGCTACAGTGCGGCAGCCCCTGTCGCTGAAGCTTTCTTCGGTGGCATGACGAAGGTCAGTGCTCGCCGAAGGTGGTCGAAAAGAGGATTCACCGAGGTGGGCGCCAATGTTGGGAACTTGCTCTCAAATACTATAAATTGAGAACAAGGCTACACCAAAACAAATTATTTGTTAATGCCCTTCGTCCTTCGAAGCATTATTTCTCCTAAGATATAATGATCTTCGGACGAAGGTCATGAAGGACATACCTTCATCATCTCAACATACATATATGTATAAATATTAACAATGAATGGAGCATGAAAGCATAAGAAACAATGTGAACAATAACACTATCATATATATTTCTCAGTATATAATTGTAAGTTAATATAAGGACAATATTGAATAACATTTGGTACCTTCGGCTTGATAGAAAACAAAGGTACGAGCGTGACGCAAAAGCAAATGCCAAGTCAGCGTGAACAGTACGGGGGCACTGTTCATCTATTTATAGGCACAGGACACAGCCTATGAGAGATTACAATTATGCCCTTTACATTTGCTATTGTCTTATAGAAAAATCTATGAGGACTGAATAGCCTTTTCCCTTTTAAGTCGGTTCCCTTTTCTGCGATTTAGCCGAAGCTCCCTTCCGCACAGCTTCGGAGCGACGGTAACCTTCGTCAAGATCAAGCTCTTCATCATGTCTGCTTTTACCATGAATCCGAAGATACCTGTCCATAAATCATACTTGGGAAACATTGTTAAATTACGTTTTTGAGGACCTTCGGAGGACGAAGGCCCCCAACAGTAGCCCCTCACAATATTAATTTGTTAGATTGCGACATGGACGAAGGCCCGAAGCCGAAGGTCCGAAAAAACACCTTCCTTCTTCCTTTGCACTTGCTGGTGGATTATCTCCATGTTTCTGATTTCTTGGTCCAACTCCTCCTCCTGGAGTGTTGGACTAGTGGCCTTCCTCTCCTGGCTTCGGGCCTCTCGAAGAGAAAGGGTCTCCTGGTTCGGGTCTAGTGGCTACAGTGCGGCAGCCCCTGTCGCTGAAGCTGAAGGTGGTCGAAAAGAGGATTCACCGAGGTGGGCGCCAATGTTGGGAACTTGCTCTCAAATACTATAAATTGAGAACAAGGCTACACCAAAACAAATTATTTGTTAATGCCCTTCGTCCTTCGAAGCATTATTTCTCCTAAGATATGATGATTTTCGGACGAAGGTCATGAAGGACATACTTTCGTCATCTCAACATACATATATGTATAAATATTAACAACGAATGGAGCATGAAAGCATAAGAAACAATGTGAACAATAACACTATCATATATATTTCTCAGTATATAATTGTAAGTTAATATAAGGACAATATTGAATAACATTTGGTACCTTCGGCTTGACAGAAAACAAAGGTTACGAGCGTGACGCAAAAGCAAATGCCAAGTCAGCGTGAACAGTATGAGGGCACTGTTCATCTATTTATAGGCACAGGACACAGCCTATGAGAGATTACAATTATGTCCTTTACATTTGCTATTTTCTTATAGAAAAATTTATGAGAACTAAATAGTCTTTTTCCTTTTAAGTCGGTTCCCTTTTCTTCGATTTAGCCGAAGCTCCCGTCCGCACAGCTTCGGAGCGACGGTAACATTCGTCACGATCAAGCTCTTCATCATATCTGCTTTTACCATGAATCCGAAGATACTTGCCCATAAATCATACTTAGGAAACATTGTTAAATTACGTTTTTAGCACTTTCGAAGGACGAAAGCCCCCAACACCGAGATACACGCCGGTGGCGTGGTTGTCGTAGGACTACACGAAGCGGACGACGATGCACGACGTGGTGAGGCATCCAGGACGACGACATCCGAGGCGCGCGGCTGTGATGGCGCAGGACCGATGACGATGTAGACGGCTCCCCGGCGGCACAAGAACTGACGACCGGAGGAGTACATGCAGCCAGAGAGAGCTGAGGAGGCACGACTGACGCACGGCGTACGACAAGGAGGCGAAGGATGGCGCGGGGACTGGCAGGGTCTTCCTCGACGACGGCAAGCTGGAGAAGATCCAAGTCATAGGCGCAGGAAAGGCGTTGGCCACGGATTGCTTGCCAACAACGTCAAGGCGTGCGCGACCGGCGAGAGGCGGGTCCCGAACGAGCGCCGCCGCGGCTGACGGGGTGAGCTGCGGGAGAAGGCGCCGGCGTGCAGAGGGGCAGGGTGACGACTGACGGCTACAGGGCTGGGGCGAGCCCACGACGGCGCCGCGGATCGGAGGAAGAGAAAGCGGCCATGGACGACGGCGAGCAGAGCCTGAGCACGGTGTCGAACTGGACGCGCGCGCCAGGGATGAGGAGCTCGGCGAGAGGCAGGGAGACGAAAGACGATGTGCAGCAGGAGAGCTCCACCGAGGGCAGGAACGAGCGGCACTTGTTAGCAGCTGGAGTGAGGAAAGCTGACGTGAGGTATAGGAGGGACATGGCTTAGGGATGGAGACGTACGGAAGAACCTCTAGGAACTGAGCGCTAGACTTCAGGGCGTATCTGTCAACAAGAGTGGAGGTTTCCAAGGATCGCGCACTAGGAATGACGTTGAAGAATATCTGCAGCCTGCAGGGAGTCGTGTCTTCTGGAAACAAGGAGGCGAGGGAATGTATGCATGATGAAAAAAATCCCACATGTCGGCTCCTTTGCGGGTACAATGCAATGTGTAATTAGGCATTTAGGCATAGGGTGGTATTGTTCCGTAATTACTGTATAGTGCCACCTCCATTTTTATTTATTTGATGCCACATAGTTTAAATTTGTGTTGGAAGACGTCAAATAAAAACAGACTGATGGACTATAGTTAAAGAAAGTAATGGTTTCAGATCTGGTGGTCATCGATGTGACAAAAGAATCATAGTCTGAGCCAAGGCCGGCCAGAAGATATGCTATTATCTCATCATCACGTAAATTAAAGCAGCACCTGCAGCAGCAAGTTCATTGGCCAGCCCCTTGATTCGACGAAAAAAATCAGCCGCAGATAGATCTCTTTTCTTGGATGTAGCCAGTTCAACTCGAATTTGCACCATGCGAGCACGAGTAGCAGAGAAGAACATTCTCTGCAAGATATCCCAGGCCTCCTTTGATGTGGAGGCTGAGATCACATCCCGCAGAACCTCTTCAGACATGGATGACAGCAGGCCGCTAAGAACCTGCTGATCCTGGTCGAACCAGCGATCATAATCTGGATTGGAGACCATGGTGATGCCATTGTCAGATGTAGATGCAATCTGCTGAGCTGGAGGGGAAAGAGAACCATCGAGATAGCCCATCAATTTGGCGCTGCGGAGAAAGGGCAGTAATTGAGCTCGCCAGAGGAGGAAGTTAGACTTCGTGAGTCGTATTGTAACAGCATGATGAATAGGAATTGGCACAAAGGAAGACGCCATGGAAGGAAGCGTGGTAGTAGTGGTGGAAGGAGAGGAGGAGGAGGTAGAGGATGAAGTTAGATTTTGCTGGAAAATTTATGGCTCTGTTACCATGTTAATGTATGGCGCCTTGACCTTCATAGGTCACGCCTTCTCATATTTATAGAAGAGGATTACATGATAATAGAGGATTACATGATAAGGACTCTGTAACAAACATAGGAGAAAAAGGAGGTGCAGCTCCACAAGACCAGGAGAGAATATCTAGTCCCCTAAACCACCTTTCTATAGATACGAACGTATTTTAGGCTCTAGTCCCTTTGTTACACTATAAATACCCGCCAGGTTTTTAGATAGGACACACTTGACAAGATATTTGAGCATCCATGGTTTCCGTTTTGTTGAGCTCTTGCTGCTTCCCGAGTATTTGGCTCCACTTGTCAGAGCCCAACACCACTCATTCAACCATTCCATTACAGTTTTTTTTACATCCGGTTACAATTTTAGCTATTCCGTTATAGTTTTAGTTATTATGTTATAGTTTTGGTTATTCTGTCACACATTCTATTTAAGTCTCAGCCATTCAATCATTTAGCAATTTATTACAATTTCAACTATCCTATTACAGATTTAGTCATTCTCTTACAGTTAGAGTTTCAGTCGTCCGATTAGAGTGGGAGGACGCATGGGGATGGTGCGTGGTGGGATGGTTGATCAACCATTCAACCATTTAGCAATTTATTACAATTTCAACCATTCTATTATAGTTTTAGTCATAATGTTACAGTTAGAGTTTGAGTCGTCTGAATATAGCGGGAGGACGCATAGGGTGGTGCGTGGTGGGATGGTTGCAGTGTGCGGGTTGATTAGAGTGTAGCACTTAGCATGCCGGTTGGCGTGCGGGAATGGGTCGGATGCACGAGTTTAATCCGATGACGGCTCGCGAGATTAGTTAGGTTTGGTCAAGATGATAAAATTTTCATTCTATCACATTAGGTAATGTGATAAATAGCGCTATATATATACAACATTATTTGTCACCCTAAGTGAAAACCGCTCGGGATTAGCGAAAACCATTTTTCAAATTTGAAATTACAAACCACTCGAAAAATAGCGAAATTCGGAGAAATTTGCTCGGTTTTTCGATAACGATAAGGTAAACCTGAGTAGTATATATATGTAAAAAGTCGCGACATAAGTCTGAACTCCTTGCTCCTCCCGCTGATTCGCTCCGCCCTCCGCCCATGTCTGGCCGCGTCCTCCTCCGCGCGGCTGCCTTCGGCCTCGCCGCCGCGGGTGCGGCGTCCCTGCATGCCGTGTCCAAGTGGACGCCTCCCGGGGAGATCCCTCCCTTCGACCTGTCCGTGAAGTTCAATCTCTTGGAATCCGCGAACGGTCTCCAGGCCGCCCTGCTCCGCGCGCACCCGCTCTTCGGTGTGCACCTCCATGACGTCCGAGCCCGCGCCGAACTCGACCTCGCGCGCGTTGACATGGAGATTGGCCATGGCGGCGATCCCGCCGCCGCCGCGGACCTCCGCCTCCTCCTCGCGCTCCTCGCCGTGCGCGACGGTCGCGCGGACGAGGCGATGCGGCTCTACGAGGAAGCGTTCCGCCACGCGCCTTTCGACCCCCGGCCCCGCGCCCTCGCGTATAACCTCTGTTTCCTCTGCGGGCGAGAGGACGAATCTGCAGCGTGGAGAAGTGCTTACGACCGCCTCGTCCCGGGCTCCATCCAGTACCCGGGATGGGAGTCCGATAAAACAAGGGAGCTCGTCCACGAGCTCGTGATCGCGGCGACGCTGGGCGGCGTGAACGTGCTCCTCGACCCTGAGTGGTACTTGGTCATGCACGTGGCCAGCAAAGCTATGGACAAGGCGCTGGTCGCAGCGCTGCAGGACAAGGCGCTATCTGCGACGGAGAGGCTTCAGTTCCGATTGCTCCGCGTGTTCCTGGACAACTTCATGGAGGTGGAGGCGGAGCTGGCCGAGGACGACTGAGGAGGCATCGTCTTCGGGGTCATCGTAAGCAAACTTGCACGGTTATATACTTGTCTCATCCTCACATCAAATGAATGAATGCCATCGCCCAAATTTGAGTTTCCAAAGAGCAGGGTGGTGTGGATCGTTCAATCTAGTTGCACAAGGAATTTTATATGCACAGGCTAATTGTTTAACGAGTTTGGTTTGTGCTCCCTGCTGGATCAATTGATCTGTCAGGCAGACAGGCCCAAACTGTATCCTTCGTTCAGAATTAATGCACAGGTTTGGTTTGTGCTCCCTGCTCGTTCAGAATTAGGACAAGGCGCTAATTGTTTGATTTTAACCTTCCTTGAACAGGTTTAGTAGGTTCAGGTAAATTAAGCACAACATAAGAGGCGATGAATAGTGTTTATGATCTATATCCTCCTCGCGGAACCATTTATTGATGCCAATGAAGAATAACATTGGCATTGCTTATGTACCATCTTAAAAAATGCATATATACTTGAAAGAAAATACATTAGTTTTTGCATGGCTGTTATATTCAATGCACTCTTTCATTTATGGGTGCATATAAGGTCTAGTTCATTGAAACAGATCAATGTCTTGTTTCATTGTTTGGGTGATATATGACAGTGTTTACAATGCATTTTTAATCAATTTGCTGGCAGTATCCTTATCACAAAAAATTCTGGATTTCTGGTAACATGATTTGTATGCGTAAACGATTTTTAATTGTCTGACTACATAAATACTACCCCACGTTCCAAAATTATATGATGTCTAGATATTTATAGATACATATATTTTGTTATACACATTATGTCTGATACATAGCTAAAGCAATGTATCTAGAAAAACTATAACTATTTATAATTTGGAATGCAAAGAGTACAATTGGACATGTCTTAGAGCATCTCCAATAGCTCCTGATTTATTAGCTTCTAATACCTTCGGATTGGAAGCTCCCTAACAACATTTTAGATCCAAATAAAAACCATTCTCCAACAGATTCCCATATATCTCCCAAAAAACATTGTAACTACTCCTGCATCTCTTCTCTTTCCTTCCGTCATCTCCTGTTTGGCTCCTTTTGCTCTGTCCGTCAGCAAGAGTATGAAAACGTTTTCTCTCAGATTGTGAAACTAGCTCAACGAGACTCAACGAAAGCAAGATTTCCCAAATGAATGCCTCCAAAACATTGGAAGAAAGCAAAAAAGCAGAGCGCAAGGTGCAATTGCTCTTTGACCCAGAGCTTTTCATTCTTGTTACAGTTCCTTCACGTCTAATTTCCCATGGAACACTGGTTGGGGAGGACTCTACTGCAAGTGAAGGATGGTCTGACGTCTACAGAAACGCAGGTCATGGATTGGTGACAGGAATAAATGCAAGAAGATCCCAGAACGCGACGGAGGCGGTGAGAGAGGTGGGCAGCGCAGTGTGCGAGGACGGCATCCGCCGGGGCTGAAGAGCCTTTGCAGGTTCCACCGCTGCTTGATGACGGAGGTTGGCTGCCAGCGCCAGTAGGTATGAGCTCTCTCGCGCCTTGGTCACCGTCGCCGCTGTGGTGCTCATGAGCAGCATCATTATCCCATACCCATGGCCATGGCCGCAAGGTCGGGGAGCTCCATTCCCGCGCCAACGCCTCGTAATGTGGCGGCGAGGAGCCGGGCGAGCGATGATGGATTTCTTCGCGCGATGGCAAGGAGCCGGGAGAAGCTGATTTCTCGAACGAGAACAAGGAGAAAAGGAAAGATTGGGAGGACAACGCTCGGCGAATACATTCGCGGTGAAGGTGATGTTTTACGCCTGCAGCGGTATAGGGAGATGGAGTAGGGAGCTGTTGGATACTTGTTTTTGCTTTTTTCCCAACAATATAATTTAGGATTAGATGTTTTGGGAGCTGTTGGAGATGCTCTTACAACCGTAAAGGCCTAAACCTCCCTTTTCTATTTGAGAAACAAATATGAGGTCTTCTTCAAACTTCAGAGAACTGCATACAGTAAAAATATTATGAAAAATAATTTGTGGAAAAAGCGAAAGTGGGGACAGGGTGTGCTTATGTGTTCCTGTTTGTGAATTATACTTGGATAACTGTTTCTTTACAAGCTAATTGGGAAACTTTATATTTGTTTTTAGTGACAATTTATACATAGTAGTGTGACATCATTTTATCGCTTAGGCAATCGTGCATACAAGATATGCATGACCCCTGTGCTTCTTGCCTTTTTATGAATGTTCTTTAGGAAAGTACAATTGCCTACTTGGTGATTAAACCTCTGCTACCTTTTCTATGCAGATGCGGTTGCCATAGCTACAAAAGCCGACAATCTTGTTTTTCTGAAGGGCCTCATAGACCGAGTTACTTTGAAGATCATGTTCGACACATCAGCTTTATGGCTCTAGATCGTAAGCAGAGTTATCAAACTAGCAGTTCTGTTAATCACAGAAGCTAGTTTAATCTTTCATAAGGATTCTAATTCAGATGCTGCTCCAAAAGAATTGCCTGATACAGGGTGATATGCTCGAAGGTGACCGTTCCAGCAGCTTATTAGTGATATGCTCAAAGGTGACTAACATTACTAGCCATATAGCTCTTATTCAGTAAGCCCTTTTTTCACTCAGATGTTAGATGAAGATGCAATAACATTTCACACACTGGTGTATAAGCCATTGTAACCTGTGTTTGCATTCGGTCAATATATGTGCTCCGATTTCTTGATAAGTGAACCTGGGTTTTTGTTGGATGTCATGTCAGCTTCTGCTTGCTCGTGTTTCAGCCTATCATGCAATGAGTGTGCATGCTATTCTTTTACATCATTATCTTAGACCTGCTTTGAGATATCAATTTCTCCCTGTGCTGATTCAACTCAACCTTCCATGGATCAATAAACTACATGATGCAACTTTTACTACAACTATCTTGTGTGACTCTTTGGTAGTGCTTTCTCTAGTAAAAATATCCATGCTAATTTGGATATTTTGAAACTGAAAGGTTGACCACCAACCAATATTATGACTGACTTAGATACACCTGTTAGAGAAATAACCATTTTCAGTTTTAATTTAATCCAGAAAATCAGTGATGTATGTGACAACATGTATGTGCATATGTGTCGGGGACCATAATTAGGGGTACCCTCAAGGCTCCTAAATCTCAGCTGGTAACCCCCATCAGCACAAAGCTGCAAAGGCCTGATGGGTGCGACTAAGTCAAGGATCGGTCCATTCGAGGGACGCGATCACGCCTCGCCCGAGCCCAGCCTCGGGCAAGGGCAGCCGACCCCGGAGGATCTACGTCTCGCCCGAGGACCCCCTCCAGCAACAGACACACCTTCGGCTCGCCCGAGGCCCAGTCTTCACCAAGAAGCAATGTTGGCCAAATCGCCACGCCAACCGACCAAATCGCATGAGCATTTAATGCAAAGGTGGCCTGACACCTTTATCTTGACGCGCGTCCTCCAGTTGACAGAGCCGAAGTGACCGTAGTCACTTCGCCGCTCCACTGACTAGCCTGACAAGAGGACAGCGCCGCCTGCGCCGCTCCGACTGCTGTGCCACACGACAGAGTGAGGCTAACAGCAGCCAAGCCCGGCCCCAGGCGCCATAGGAAACTCCGCTTCGCCCGACCCCAGGGCTCGGACTCGGGCTCAGCCCCGGAAGACGACGAACTCCGCTTCGCCCGACCCCAGGGCTCAGACTCGGGCTCAGCCCCGGAAGACGACGAACTCCGCTTCGCCCGACCCCAGGGCTCGGACTCGGGCTCAGCCCCGAAAGACGACGAACTCCGCTTCGCCCGACCCCAGGGCTCGGACTCGGGCTCAGCCCCGGAAGACGACGAACTCCGCTTCGCCCGACCCCAGGGCTCGGACTCAGCCCTGGCCTCAGCCGACGGTCTCCGCCTCGCCCGACCCAGGGGCTCGGACTCGACCTCGTCCTTGGAAGACAGACTCAACCTCGACCTTGGAGGAGCCTCCACCTCGCCCAACCCAGGGCTCGGACCGACCACGTCAACAGGAGGCGCCATCATTACCCTGCCCCAAGTTGACTCAGGCTACGGGGAACAAGACCGGCGTCCCATCTGACTCGCTCCGCCATACGAGTAATGATGGTGCCCCGCACGCTCTATGACGACGGCGGCTCTCAGCCCCCTTACGGAAGCAAGAGGACGTCAGCAAGGACTCGACAGCCCCGACAGCTGTCCTTCCGCGAGGCTCCAGCGCTCCTCCGACGGCCACGACATCACACGAACCGGGTGCCAAAACCTCTCCGGCTGCCACGATGGTATGTACTTAGGGCACTAGCTCTCCTCCGCTAGACACGTTAGCACACTGCTACACCCCCCATTGTACACCTGGATCCTTTCCTTACGCCTATAAAAGGAAGGTCCAGGGCCCTCTTACAGAGGGTTGGCCGCGCGGGGAAGGACGGGACGGCGCTCGCGTGAGGCCGCTCGCTCCCTCCCGCGTGGACGCTTGTAACCCCCTACTGCAAGCGCACCCGACCTAGGCGCAGGACAAACACGAAGGCCGCGAGATTTCACCTCTCACGCCCGTCTCCGTCCGGCTTCTTCCCCCCTTCGCGCTCCGTCTCGCGCCGACCCATCTGGGCTGGGGCACGCGGCGACAATTTACTCGTCGGTCCAGGGACCCCCCGGGTTCGAAACGACGACAGTTGGCGCGCCAGGTAGGGGCCTGCTGCGTGTTGACGAATAGCTTCCCGTCAAGCTTCAGATGGACAGTCTCCAGCAACCTTTCCAGCCCGAGACGGTGCTCCGTTTCGGGAGTCTTGAGTTCATGTCCCTTGACGGCAGCTACGACATGATACTCCTTCCCCCGCCGCGCGACAGTGACAATGGCGGCCGACAGCCCGCCCGCCGGCGGCGGAATCGACGATGTCTTCCCCGCGTGGTGGAAGAACAACATTCGAGCTCGCCCCGTCCCCTCCCCCACCGACGGAGGAGGAGGCGGGGCAACCAAGGCCAAGCAGGAGGCGGCACCTCGTCGGCTGTCGAGCGAGTCGACGGCGCCGGGGCCCCAACGGGGGGCACGTCGGGCATCGACCTCGCGTCTGAGACGAAGACGAGCGCCGTCTCCCCGCAACACACCAACCCCAAGCAAACGGACGACGCCAGCACGCTCGCAAGGGACTTGCTGGGCGTCACCTTCGTACCTGAGACGGCGGTGCAGTCTACTCCTGACGTGACTTCGTCACCGCCCGTCGACCAAGAGGTACCGACCGATTCACATCTCACGCCTTTTGGGTTCAGCCTCAACCCACCAAGCGACTTCGCTTTGGTGGACGCTCTCATAGAGGCGAGTCCAAACCCTCTGGGGTATCGTATGCGGTCACCCTGGGACCGGCTGACGGTCGTCTCGACCTACGGGCCCTCGGGGTCCGAGGAAGATGACGAGCCCGACTTTAGTTGGGATTTCTCCGGACTTGGTAACCCCAGTGCCATGCGGGACTTTATGACCGCGTGCGACTACTGCCTTTCCGACTGTTCCGACGGTAGCCACAGCCTCGGCGACGAGGACTGCGGCCCAAGTCGTGAATGTTTCCACGTCGATCTAGGGGGTCCCAACGAAGGCAACCATCTTGGTATGCCGGAGAACGGTGACCTCCCTAGGCCTGTGCCTCGCGTTGACATCCTTCGGGAGCTAGCTGTGGTCCCCGTCCCGGCGGGGGGTCATGACCCACAGCTCAAGCAAATCCGCGAGATGCATGCCAGGCTCGACGAGGGGGCAGGAACACTTGAGCCGATCCTCCGGGACATCGGGCAGGAATGGGCGGGCCAACCTCTGGCCGGAGAAGTGCGTCATCTACCCCAGGGTATCCGGCACCGCATCGCCGACGACGTCAGGGTAAGGCCGTCACCGACTTCCAGTGGAGTCGGCCAGAACCTGGCTGCAGCGGCAATACTTCTCCGCGCGATGCTGGAGCCATCAACCACCGAGGGGTGGCGAATTCAGGGAGAGCTCAAGAATCTCCTAGAGGATGCCGCGGTCCGACGGGCCGAAAGCTCCGCCTCCCGAAGGCAGGGGTACCCCTCGGAACATCGCGCCGCGACTTCCCGATTCATGCGGGAAGCCTCGGTCCACACCAGGCGCACGCGCAACACAGCGCCTGCGGCCCCGGGTCGCCTCGGCAACGAGCACCATCACCGCAACCGTCGGGCCCACCTCGACGAGAGGGTGCGCCGAGGCTACCACCCCAGGCGTGGGGGACGCTACGACAGCGGGGAGGATCGGAGTCCCTCGCCCGAACCACCCGGTCCGCAGGCTTTCAGCCGCGCCATACGACGGGCGCCGTTCCCGACTCGGTTCCGAACCCCGACTACTATCACAAAGTACTCGGGGGAGACGAGACCGCAACTGTGGCTCGCGGACTACCGGCTGGCCTGCCAACTGGGTGGAACGGACGATGACAACCTCATCATCCGCAACCTCCCCCTGTTCCTTTCCGATACCGCTCGAGCCTGGCTGGAACACCTGCCTCCGGGGCAGATCTCCAACTGGGACGACCTGGTCCAAGCCTTCGCCGGCAATTTCCAGGGCACGTACGTGCGCCCTGGAAACTCCTGGGATCTCCGAAGCTACCGCCAGCAGCCGGGAGAGTCTCTCCGGGACTACATCCGACGATTCTCGAAGCAGCGCACCGAGCTGCCCAACATCACCGATTCGGATGTCATCGGCGCGTTCCACGCCGGCACCACTTGTCGCGACCTGGTGAGCAAGCTGAGTCGCAAGGCCCCTACCAGGGCGAGTGAGCTGATGGACATCGCCACCAAGTTCGCCTCTGGCCAGGAGGCGGTTGAGGCCATCTTCCGGAAGGACAAGCAGCCCCAGGGCCGCCCACCGGAAGATGTCCCCGAGGCGTCAACTCAGCGCGGCGCCAAGAAGAAAGGCAAGAAGAAGTCGCAAGCGAAACGCGACGCCGCCGACGTGGACCTTGTCGCCGCCGCCGAGTACAAGAACCCTCGGAAACCTCCCGGAGGGGCCAACCTCTTCGACAAGATGCTCAAGGAGCCGTGCCCCTATCATCAGGGGCCCGTCAAGCACACCCTTGAGGAGTGCGCCATGCTTCGGCGCCACTTTCACAAGGCCGGGCCACCCGCGGAGGGTGGCAGGGCTCGCGACGATGATAAGAAGGAAGATCACCAGGCAGGAGAGTTCCCCGAGGTCTGCGACTGCTTCATGATCTACGGTGGGCAAGTGGCGAACGCCTCGGCTCGGCATCGCAAGCAAGAACGTCGGGAGGTTTGCTCGGTAAAGGTGGCGGCGCCAGTCTACCTAGACTGGTCCGACAAGCCCATCACCTTCGACCAAGGCGACCACCCCGACCGCGTGCCGAGCCCGGGGAAATACCCGCTCGTTGTCGACCCCGTCATCGACAACGTCAGGCTCACCAAGGTCCTCATGGACGGAGGCAGCAGCCCCAACATCATCTACGCCGAGACCCTCGGGCTCCTGCGGATCGATCTGACCTCGGTCCGAGCAGGCGCTGCGCCTTTCCACGGGATCATCCCCGGGAAGCGCGTCCAGCCCCTCGGACGACTCGATCTACCCGTCTGCTTTGGGACGCCCTCCAACTTCCGAAGGGAGACCCTCACGTTCGAGGTGGTCGGGTTCCGAGGAACCTACCACGCAGTACTGGGGAGGCCGTGCTACGCTAAGTTCATGGCCGTCCCCAACTACACCTACCTCAAGCTCAAGATGTCGGGCCCCAACGGGGTCATCATCGTCGGCCCCACGTACCGACACGCGTACGAATGCGACGTGGAGTGCGTGGAGTACGCCGAGGCCCTCGCCGAATTTGAGGCCCTCATCGCCGACCTGGAGAGCCTCTCTAAGGAGGCACAAGACGTGAAGCGCCACGCCGGCAACTTTGAGCCAGCGGAGACGGTTAAATCCGTCCCCCTCGACCCCAGCAACGACGCCTCCAAGCAGATCCGGATCGGCTCCGAGCTCGATCCCAAATAGGAAGCAGTGCTCATCGACTTTCTCCGCGTGAACGCCGACGTTTTCGCGTGGAGTCCCTCGGACATGCCCGGCATACCGAGGGATGTCGCCGAGCACTCGCTGGATATCCGAGCTGGAGCCTGACCCGTGAAGCAGCCTCTGCGCCGATTCGACGAAGAAAAGCGCAGAGCCATAGGCGAGGAGATCCACAAGCTAATGGCGACAGGGTTCATCAAAGAGGTATTCCATCCCGAATGGCTTGCCAACCCTGTGCTTGTGAGAAAGAAAGGAGGGAAATGGCAGATGTGTGTAGACTACACTGGTCTAAACAAAGCATGTCCGAAAGTTCCCTACCCTCTGCCTCGCATCGATCAAATCGTGGATTCCACCGCTGGGTGCGAAACCCTGTCTTTCCTCGATGCCTACTCGGGGTATCACCAGATCAGGATGAAAGAGTCCGACCAGCTCGCGACTTCTTTCATCACACCCTTCGGCATGTACTGCTATATTACCATGCCGTTTGGTTTGAGGAATGCGGGTGCAACGTACCAAAGGTGCATGAACCACGTGTTCGGCGAACACATTGGCCGAACGGTCGAGGCCTACGTCGATGACATCGTAGTCAAGACGAGGAAAGCCTCTGACCTCCTTTCCGACCTTGAAGCGACATTCCGATGTCTCAAGGCGAAAGGCGTGAAGCTCAATCCCGAGAAGTGTGTCTTCGGAGTTCCCCGAGGCATGCTCTTGGGGTTCATCGTCTCCAAGCGGGGCATCGAGGCCAACCCGGAGAAGATCGCGACCATCACCAGCATGGGGCCCATAAGGGACTTGAAAGGCGTACAGAGAGTCACGGGATGCCTTGCTGTCCTTAGCCGTTTCATCTCGCGCCTCGGCGAAAGAGGCCTGCCTCTGTACCGCCTCTTAAGGAAGGTCGAATGCTTCACTTGGACCCCTGAAGCCGAGGAAGCCCTCGGGAACCTGAAGGCGCTCCTCACAAACGCGCCCATCTTGGTGCCCCCCGCTGCCGGAGAAGCCCTCTTGATCTACGTCGCCGCGACCACTCAGGTGGTTAGCGCCGCGATCGTAGTTGAGAGACGAGAAGAGGGGCATGCATTGCCCGTCCAAAGGCCAGTCTACTTCGTCAGCGAGGTACTGTCCGAGACCAAGATCCGCTACCCACAAATTCAGAAGCTGCTGTACGCGTTGATCCTAACGCGGCGGAAGTTGCGACACTACTTCGAGTCTCATCCAGTAACTGTGGTGTCATCCTTCCCCCTAGGGAAGATCATCCAGTGCCGAGAGGCCTCGGGTAGAATTGTAAAGTGGGCGGTGGAAATCATGGGCGAGACGATCTCGTTCGCCCCTCAGAAGGCCATCAAGTCCCAGGTCTTGGCGGACTTTGTGGCTGAATGGGTCGACACCCAGCTCCCAACAGCTCCGATCCAACCGGAACTTTGGACCATGTTCTTCGATGGGTCGCTGATGAAGATAGGAGCAGGCGCAGGCCTGCTCTTCATCTCGCCCCTCGGGAAGCACCTACGGTACGTGCTACGCCTCCACTTCCCGGCGTCCAACAATGTGGCTGAGTACGAGGCTCTGGTCAACGGGTTGCGCATCGCCATCGAGCTGGGGGTCCGACGCCTCGACGCTCGCGGTGACTCGCAGCTCGTCATCGACCAAGTCATGAAGAACTCCCACTGCCACGACCCGAAGATGGAGGCCTACTACGATGAGGTTCGGCGCCTGGAAGACAAGTTCTACGGGCTCGAGCTCAACCACGTCGCCCGGCGCTACAACGAGACTGCGGACAAGCTGGCTAAAATAGCCTCGGGGCGAACGACGGTTCCCCCGGACGTCTTCTCCCGAGACCTGCATCAACCCTCCGTCAAGATCGACGACACGCCTGAGCCCGAGAAGGCCTCGGCCCAGCCCGAGGCACCCTCGGCTCAATCCGAGGCACCCTCGGCTCGGCCCGAGGCACCCTCGGCTCGGCCCGAGGCACCCTCGGCCCCCGAGGGTGAGGTACTGCGCATCGAGGAGGAGCGGAGCGGGGTCACGCCTAATCGAAACTGGCAGACCCCGTACCTGCAATATCTCCACCGAGGAGAGCTACCCCTCGACCGAGCCGTCTTGCTGGGAGACGGGAAGGAGCTCTACCACCGCAGCCCCTCGGGCATCCTCCAGCGATGCATTTCCATCGCCGAAGGCCAGGAGCTCCTACAAGAGATACACTCGGGGGCTTGCGGCCATCACGCAGCACCTCGAGCCCTGGTTGGAAACGCTTTCCGACAAGGTTTCTACTGGCCGACGGCGGTGGCCGACGCCATTAGAATTGTCCGCACCTGCGAAGGGTGTCAGTTCTACGCAAGGCAGACCCACCTGCCTGCTCAGGCCCTGTAGACCATACCCATCACCTGGCCATTTGCTGTGTGGGGTCTGGACCTAGTCGGCCCCTTGCAGAAGGCACCCGGGGGCTACACGCACCTGTTGGTCGCCATCGACAAATTCTCGAAGTGGATCGAGGTCCGACCCCTAAACAGCATCAGGTCCGAACAGGCGGTGGCGTTTTTCACCAACATCATCCATCGCTTTGGGGTCCCGAACTCCGTCATCACCGACAACGGCACCCAGTTCACCAGCAGAAAGTTCCTGGACTTCTGCGAGGATCACCACATCCGGGTAGACTGGGCCGCCGTGGCTCACCCCATGACGAATGGGCAAGTAGAGCGTGCCAACGGCATGATTCTACAAGGACTCAAGCCTCGGATCTACAACGACCTCAACGAGTTCGGCAAGCGGTGGATGAAGGAACTCCCCTCGGTGGTCTGGAGTCTGAGGACGACGCCAAGCCGGGCCACTGGCTTCACACCGTTCTTTCTAGTCTATGGGGCCGAGGCCATCTTGCCCACAGACTTAGAATACGGTTCCCCGAGGACGAGGGCCTACGCCGACCAAAGCAATCAAGCTAATCGAGAAGACTCACTGGACCAGCTGGAAGAGGCTCGGGACATGGCCTTACTACACTCGGCGCGGTACCAGCAGTCCCTGCGACGCTACCACGCCCGAGGGGTTCGGTCCCGAGACCTCCAGGTGGGCGACCTGGTGCTTCGGCTGCGACAAGACGCCCGAGGGCGGCACAAGCTCACGCCTCCCTGGGAAGGGTCGTTCGTCGTCGCCAAGGTTCTGAAGCCCGGAACGTACAAGCTGGCTAACAGTCAAGGCGAGGTCTACGGCAACGCTTGGAACATCCAACAGCTACGTCGCTTCTACCCTTAAGATGCTTTCAAGTTGTTCATATGCCTCGTTCCCACGCAAAGTTTAGTCATCAAGGAAGGGTCAGCCTTGCCTCGGCAAAGCCCGACCCTCCCTCGGGGGCTAAAAGGGGGGAACCCCCTCTGCGTCAAAATTTTCCTCGGAAAAAGATGTTTTCTGCCAGAATGTCTTTCGTGCTTTTCGACTACTTCGAAAGTGGATCCTGAAAACGACGGAGTACACGTAAGCAGCCAAGGCTGACCGAGCCGAGGGACTCCTACGCCTCTGGGATACGGATACCTCACTCATCACCTTCTGCGATAAGTAACTCGCGCTCGGATAGGTAATTCCGCGGACCGAACGAGTCTTCACGCTCGAAAGCTCCTTTGCCGAAACGATTTTTCGGGCCTTCTCGATTGCGTCGGTGACAGAACCCTATGGACAAGTAAGAGTGCGCGTAAGCGGCAAGGCCGACCGAGCCGAGGGATTCCTACGCCTCCGGGATACAGATACCTCACTCATCACCTTCCGTGAAAAGTAACTCTCGCTCGCACAGACAATTCTGTTACCGACAAATAAGTCCAGATACTCGAAACAAGGGGAAAAGAAACGCAGCTTTACAACACGATGATGGTATGTTTGGGCCTCGGCGGCCGCAGAAAACATACACGCACTACAAGATGATCCAATCCTGCAGGCTTGGATCTTGACAGTTGAAGGGAGCAGGAGCACCCTCGGCGTCAACTACACCTTCGGCGAGGTCCGACCTAGCCTCGGACGGCGATGCGGTTGGAGGATCTCCACTCTAAAGGACGACATCAGCACCACGCCCGGGCCATCGCTGCCAGGGTCTTCTCCAGGAATCCGGCTCGAGCAGACGGCTCGGGCCGGCCACCCCGAGGCCTCGGCCAGCTGTCCCCCGAAGACATCAGCCCGGCCCGTGGCCTCGGCAACTCGACTCCGGCGTCGGTCCCGCCAGTGGACGACCCGGCCAGGCTCTGGCCGACCAAATCTTCTTTTCGAAGCCAACTCCGCCTCTGTCCGTGCTGATATCGCTACCTCCGGCTTCGGCTCATCGAAGAGCGGCCGAGGGTTCATTTAACTAAGCAAGAGAAGCCTCGGACAGCAAGGCCGACCGAGCCGAGGAACTCCTACGCCTCCGGGATACGGATACCTCACTCGTCACCTTTGCACGAGGGAACTCACGCTTGGTGAAGCGGTTCAGATAGCCGACAGGCGAGTCTTAGTGCTCGAAATGAGGAAAAAACACGGCTCCGCGCCAAAAATACATACATGTTCAGGCCCCGACAGCCACAATGAACAAGACACCGGCATTCAAGGTGCCATTACAAACGGAACTCCGGTTCCACCTCCGCAGGTACGAACAACCCCACACGACTGGGGGGCCTGCGGAGCAACAGAAGGCCGACAGATGGCTCGCCGTCGCCCACTCCAGCAGCAGCGACAACGACCTCCGCTCCGGGTGGCCGAACCGCGACAGCAATGGCCTCAGGGCAGACGCCGCTGCAACCTTGCCCTCGCCCACGCCGACGCTCGAGGGGCGAGGACAAGTACAAAGAGCCGGAGGCCCCGAGCGTGGATGGTGGCGGTGATCCCGTCGGCGACGGGGACTTCTCGAGCCGCCTCCGCCTCGGCACCGACGACAGGAGCCGTCAGCCCACTCGGATCCTCCGGGACGAGCGGAACACCGACCTCCGCATGGAGACGCCGTACCGGAGCAAAGGCAGGACAACCCCAGAACACGAACGCCGCCCTAGCAGCGCGCGACGTCTTGGGCGGTCCTCCCGTGCGCGTGGCGCGACAACCGCCCTTGCGCGCGGGAGGGGTCACCGGGAGTCAAGCCGGCGAGCCCAACGCGCTGAAGCTGACGACGCCCACCGTCGACCAGCCCCGCGTTGTCGAAGTCCACCCCTCTCGCAGGGCCAGTGAGCGCCCTCTCCCTTGAATGCTGAAGGAGAGGCTGACCCACGAACCCGCGCGGGAGGTAGAGCTCCGGCTCAGCCCGGCCCCCGCCCCAGCCAGGATGATGAACATCCTTGAAGCTGAGGGCGAGACCAAGATCGCAGCCCGGCTTGCTTCTCCCCACCCAGGGGCTGGTGGTCACCGTCTTGGGTGACCACCGGCGAGGGGAGGCGGCCGGGCTGCATGATGAAAATCCTTGAAGCCGAACGATGGCTGAAAGGTACCAACTTCCACGAAGTTGCGTTCCTCCAACGACAAGGCGGAAGGATTGCGGGTGTTCCCCATCCGGGGGCTCGGAAGGTGGAAAGACACGATGCATAAGGTTGCGCGAAGACATGGTCGCCTTTCAAGGGGGTCACCCTCCTTTTAAAGGCGACTCTCCCTACTTGTGTCCCCAGCCGTCGCGGGCTGAGTCTTCTCCAACACGCTCCAAGGTCCTCCCCCTACGGCGCGGGGGCTGGGTCCCACGCGTCATGCAAGCTGGCCCAGAGCAGAAGAAGCCAAACCGCCGCGCGCGGTGCATGCAACTGCCCAGCGGTTACGAGCATTCCTCCACTTTCGCCCAGACCAGCGGGTGAAAGGGCGGACAACCATGCAGCCGGCATGCAACCGCGCCAAGTGGGCGCACCCCTCCAACTCCAACGCGCCCAGCATGGAGGCCCAGGCCCACACGTCATGCAACCGGCACGCCGTTTGCTACGTGCGAGCAACTGCACCGCCACTCGCGCCACTACCGCGCCTCCTCGACTATGGAACCAGTACCGCGACTCGAGGCAACCCTGCGTATGACCCAACAGTGCCAGCCCGGCGCGACTGTCAATACGGCCAAAAATGGGCCGGCAGTAATGGCGGTGGCAGGCGGGCGGAAGCAGCAGTCACGTCGTCAGCAAAGCTTACGTCCCATCCAGGGACAGCAAGGGAACCCTCTCCCACGGCGTGAAGACGACGCGCCCGTGTTCCGTTCCTCGAACGGCTCGTGCACGCGCAACGGCTGCCCCACGAACCACTCGCCCCGTCGCATTAACTCTGCAGCGGGACAGGCGACATCGTTGGCAGGAGAAGCGGGCGACGCTTCGCCTTCGCCATAATGACCGCATCAAAAAAGGTACGCCACGTCATTCGATTTCATATCCTTTTCCTTTTCCTCTTTCTCTCTCTTACAACAGGGACTGGGAAAGGGGGATACCCCGAAAGGGATCCTTCTCCGGGAAGGAAACAGGCCCCGAGCCTCCCTACTGATCAGAGGTTCAAAGGCTGGCCCCTCGGAGGGGTTCAACAGCCGCCTCAGAGCGCTTGGGCTCCGCGCCTACTACTGGTCAGAGGTTCGAAGGCCGGCCCCTCGGAAGGGTTCAACGGTCGCCTCAGGCCACTCGGGCTCCGCGCCCACTACTGATCAGGGGTTCGTAGGCTGGCCCTCGAAGGGTTCACAGCCGCCTCAGACACAGAGCGAGGGATGACCCTGGGTACGTTCGATACATAACCAAGGCTCGGGCTACGCTCCCGAGGTACCCTAGGACATTTCCGAGACCAGCGGGAACGATCTTGTAACGGAATCCCATCAGAGGGAGGCATCGAGCCCTCGGACCCCGTCAAAAGGGGACCGGGTCTGGCAGATCACCCGCAGGTACTTTTGGAGCGCGCCTCCGGGCCTCTAGCCGACCCCTAACAAATGGGGCACGGGCGTCCACTTGGATTACCCGTTAGCAGCTCGCTGGAGACACCATGTTCGGCGCCATCCAAGGGCAACATGGCGCTTTTCCCCCCGTCCTCCTTGCGGAAAGGCGACGTAGGGGCGTATGTAAAAAAGTCGAGTCTGTCCTTGACCGTCCTCTCGCCTTGTGCAGAGGCTGGGGGGCTGCTCTCGCGAACCCGGCTCCGGCCAAACCGTTGACAGCGTCAACATACCAGCCCGAGAACTTGGGACGCGACCGTGCACCCGGGCTACGGCCAGCTCGCATGAGGGAACAACCAGACCAGCCGAAGTGTTGCAAAACGCACTAAGACCTCGAAGGAGTCAAACCACTCCTCCGAGGCCTCGGGGGCTACACCCGGCGGGTGCGCTCGCGCGCACCCACCGGAACAAAACGCAACCAAGAAAGGCTGGTCCCCTTGCAAAAAAGTGCGACAAAAGCCTCCAAGCGAGTATTAACACTCCCTTCGAGGCTCGGGGGCTACTGTCGGGGACCATAATTAGGGGTACCCTCAAGGCTCCTAAATCTTAGCTGGTAACCCCCATCAGCACAAAGCTGCAAAGGCCTGATGGGTGCGACTAAGTCAAGGATCGGTCCATTCGAGGGACGCGATCACGCCTCGCCCGAGCCCAGCCTCGGGCAAGGGCAGCCGACCCCGGAGGATCTACGTCTCCCCCGAGGACCCCCTCCAGCAACAGACACACCTTCGGCTCGCCCGAGGCCCAGTCTTCACCAAGAAGCAACGTTGGCCAAATCGCCACGCCAACCGACCAAATCGCAGGGGCATTTAATGCAAAGGTGGCCTGACACCTTTATCCTGACGCGCGTCCTCCAGTTGACAGAGCCGAAGTGACCGTAGTCACTTCGCCGCTCCACTGACCAGCCTGACAAGAGGACAACGCCGCCTGCGCCGCTCCGACTGTTGTGCCACACGACAGAGTGAGGCTGACAGCAGCCAAGCCCGACCCCAGGCGCCATAGGAAACTCCGCTTCGCCCGACCCCAGGGCTCGGACTCGGGCTCAGCCCCGGAAGACGACGAACTCCGCTTCGCCCGACCCCAGGGCTCGGACTCGGGCTCAGCCCCGGAAGACGACGAACTCCGCTTCGCCCGACCCCAGGTCTCGGACTCGGGCTCAGCCCTGGAAGACGACGAACTCCGCTTCGCCCAACCCCAGGGTTCAGACTCGGGCTCAGCCCCGGAAGACGACGAACTCCGCTTCGCCCGACCCCAGGGCTCGGACTCGGCTTCAGCCCCGGAAGACGACGAACTCCGCTTCGCCCGACCCCAGGGCTCGGACTCGGGCTTAGCCCCGGAAGACGACGAACTCTTCTTCGCCCGACCCCAGGGCTCAGACTCAGCCCTGGCCTCAGCCGACGGTCTCCGCCTCGCCCGACCCAGTGGCTCGGACTCGACCACGGCCTTGGAAGACAGACTCAACCTCGACCTCGGAGGAGCCTCCACCTCGCCCAACCCAGGGCTCGGACCGACCACGTCAACAGGAGGCGGCATCATTACCCTGCCCCAAGCTGACTCAGGCTACGGGTAACAAGACCGGCGTCCCATCTGGCTCGCTCTGCCATACGAGTAATGATGGCGCCCCGCAAGCTCTATGACGACGGCAGCTCTCAGCCCCCTTACGGAAGCAAGAGGACGTCAGCAAGGACTCGACAGCCCCGACAGTTGTCCTTCCGCCAGGCTCCAGCGCTCCTCCGACGGCCACAACATCACACGAATCGGGTGCCAAAACCTCTCCGACTGCCACGATGGCATGTACTTAGGGCACTAGCTCTCCTCCGCTAGACACGTTAGCACACTGCTACACCCCCCATTGTACACCTGGATCCTTTCCTTACGCCTATAAAAGGAAGGTCCAGGGCCCTCTTACAGAGGGTTGGCCGCGCGGGGAAGGACGGGACGGCGCTCGCGTGAGGCCGCTCGCTCCCTCCCGCGTGGACGCTTGTAACCCCCTACTGCAAGCGCACCCGACCTAGGCGCGGGACAAACACGAAGGCCGCGAGATTTCACCTCTCACGCCCGTCTCCGTCCGGCTTCTTCCCCCCTTCGCGCTCCGTCTCGCGCCGACCCATCTGGGCTGGGGCACGCGGCGACAATTTACTCGTCGGTCCAGGGACCCCCCGGGTTCGAAACACCGACAATATGTGTATCACTACTCACATATTATGACTGAATTAGACTTGTTAGAGAAATATGCATTTTTAGTTTTAATTTAATCCATAAAATCATATTGATGTATGTGACGACATGTATGTGCATATGTGTATCACTACTCACATAATAAGCAGTAAACAACAGTAAAATATGCACAAATACTAAGAACAAAGTGTACCCTGCGGATGGGCCGATGCTCAAGGCCTCAGTGGCTCCATTCACATGAGACATCTCGTGTGTATGTTTGATGTAATCGTACGCAGTAAACGCGGGCAGATGTACGCAGTGCAGTCACTAGAACGACGCCGGCGACGAGGAACTTGATCAGTGCTGGTCGAGCGGACAAAGCGAGCAGTCACGAGTACGCTCCCGAAAAACCTGATCGCCCGCACACTCGTGCAAGTGTCGCTCTGCGGACGACGAATTCGGAGGCCTGCTCTCCCACACTCTCTGTGCTCGCAGAAGGTGGGACGGGGATGGGCTGTACGCAACGCGTCTAAGAATGTTTGTATGTGTGTTCTCTCGTAACCAGAAGCAGCCTCACCTCTTCCGTATATATACCCGCACAGAGGGAGGCCAACGGACAGTAACAGTCGCCATCAGAGCTACCATTACAGCCAGCCAGAAACATCATCAGTGACGGCCGTTAATAGCTGATAGCCATTACAGCTCGTCCGTTACTATCCATACAATAGGAAACGACCAGTAACGTAGACAGTAATGGATGGTCATCACTCTAGGCAAAATGCGCAACCGTTAGGAAGCAATATTCGGACCAAGGTCCAATCTACCACGGCCACAGCCCGGCTCGGCCAGCGGGGCGCGCGCATGTGGCAGTCCTTCATCCTTTTCTCAGCTTCTCAATAAATGCACCAATGGTCCACCTATTTAAGGTGATTGAATTGTCACTTGAACTTCCGATATGGTACTAAAGTACTAGTACACCGTAGCATTAAAGTGGACCTTTAGCATTGACTATTATTGAATATTAATTTAGGCCAGGCCCACATTAATTCAACAATCCTCACCAAATGCCAAGTCACACTAAAATGATCTCATCATCTCAAACGTTTGATATACTGGTGTTTCGATGGAGACTTTTAAGTTGAACATCCACCTAGAATCTAGATTACACTTAACCACAACTGCACAATGGACTAGGCCTTGAATTAGCAGTTTTGCGTGAAATAAGTTTCATCTAAACTCTTTACCAGTACTAGATTGCTGAGCACATCCCCTCTGGTTGGAGCATATAAGTCAAACTCCATAGCCTTTCATGGGTATTTAGAAACCACCCAGATCTCATAAACTGTGACTAGCAGTTAATCCATATAGGTATGTTCCTCTAAAGATGTTCTGTAGGACAACATCTTTGCTTCATAAAGCCACTTGGAACATATTAAGGTGTAAACACCAACCTACCTTACAGTAAGGAAAGATGTGCATCTGAAATGAACCTTATTAGTGGTCTTTCCTCTCAGTCTACCACTAGCTTGTTTCACCATTCTAATTCACGGGATCTCTGATCACATAGAACATGTTACCACTATGATAGACTTTAGGGGCTTGTTCGGTTATTTTCAATTCATATGGATTGGAGGGGATTGATACAGATTGAGAGAGATTTTGACTTACTAGGGATTAAACCCCCCCCCTCAATCCCCCTCAATCCATATGGATTGGGGTAGAACCGAACAAGCCCTAGGTGGGTCTCAGGCCCATCTCACTCGATGCACTATCTATCACACTACGTGATAGCCCCTTAGTAAATTGATCTGCTAGATTTTTAGACGTATGGACATAGTTCAATGCTATTACTCTGGAGTTTCTCAATTTTCTGAAAGATTTTAAATGCCTCTTTATGTGTCTTGTCGACTTCATATTATCATTAGAACTGTTTATCTTGATTATCACAGTCTGATTATCATATTTCATAGAAATAGTCGGCACAGGTTTTTCAACCACCGGTAAATCCATAAGGAGTTCACGAAGCCACTCAGCCTCAACTGAAGCAGTATCTAATGTTGTGAGTTCTGCTTCCATAGTCGACCTCGTTAAGATGGTCTGCTGCAAGACTTCCATGAAACATCGCCACCTCCAAGTGAAAACACATAAGGTGTTGGAGCATGTTCACATTCTGAAAGGGAAATAGGGTCAAACCTTTTCCTAAATGATTTTGGTGGTTGAATTGCCCAAAACAAATAATTGGACTAACTAGTTTGCTTTAGATTATATGTTCTATAGGTGCCAAAGGTTCAGCACAAACCAATAAAAAGATCCAAGTTAGGGTTCAAAAAGAAAGGAGCAAAAGAAACCGAAGGCTGCCCTGGTCTGGCGCACCAAACTGTCCGGTGTGCCACCGGACAGTGTCCGGTGCACCAGGGTGGATCAACTCGAACTCGCCACCTTCGAGTTTATGGAAAAGCCACTCCGCTATAAATCACTGGACTGTCCGGTGTGGCACCGGACTGTCCGGTGTGCCAGCGGAGCAATGGCTACAACTCAACGGTCGACTCCAACGGAAACCTGAAAAGCGCTACAGTGCACGGACAGTTCGCACAGAGTCAGAGCAGGCGCCAGAAGGCGCACCGGATAGTGAACAGTGACTGTCCGGTGCACCACCGAACTGTCCGGTGGCCCAGGCTGTTAGAGCTCCAACGGTCAAACCCTAACGGTTGGGTGACGTGGCTGGCGCACCGGACTGTCCGGTGCGCCCATCGACAGCAGCCCAACCCCAACGGTTGGTTTGGTGGTTGGGGCTATAAATACCCCCAACCACCACCACTTCAATGCATCCAAGTTTTTAGCCATTGCATTCAATACAAGAGCTCTAGACTTCACTCCAAGACACATACAAGAGATCAAATCCTCTCCCAAGTCCGGAATCACTCCAAACATTTAGTGTCTAGTGAGAGAGAGATTTTCGTGGCATTTGAGTTTTTGTCGCTTGGATCACTTTTCTTCTTCCACATTCTTGTTTTCAACACCTTTGTAATCAAAGCAAGAGACACCAAGTTGTGATGGTCCTTGTGGGGTCTAAGTGACCCAATTGATTGAGGAGAAAAGCTCACTCGGTCTAGGTGACCGTTTGAGATAGGGAAAGGGTTGAAAGAGACCAGGTCTTTGTGACCACCTCAATGGGGAGTAGGTTTGCAAGAACCGAACCTCGGTAAAACAAATCATCGTGTCATCCGCTCTATTTCTTTGGTTGATTTGTTTTCGCCCTCTCTTTCGGACTCGTTTTTATTTCTAACGCTAACCCGGCTTGTAGATTGTGCTTAAAGTTTATAAATTTCAGATTTGCCTATTCACCCCCCTCTAGGCGACTTTCAATTGGTATCTGAAAGGGAAATAGGCTTACACCTTTTCCTAATTGATTTTGGTGGTTGAATTGCCCAACACAAATAATTGGACTAACTAGTTTGCTCTAGATTATAAGGTTCACAGGTGCCAAAGGTTCACAATAAACCAATAAAAAGACCAAGAAAGGGTTCAAACAAAGAGAGCAAAAGACAACCGAAGTGTGCCCTGGTCTGGCGCACCGGACTGTTTGGTGCACCACCGAACAGTGTTCGGTGCACCAGGGAATCCGACTCCGAACTTGCCACCTTCGGGAATTCTGGGGGTCGCTCCGCTATAATTCACCGAACTGTCTGGTGTAGCACCGGACTGTCCGGTGTGCCAGCAGAACAATGGCTACATCGCGCCAACGGTCGTCTGCAGAGGACATTAAATGCGCTACAGTGCACGGCTGCACGCGCAGAAGTCAGAGCACGCGCCAGACGGCACACCGGACAGTCTACAGGACCTGTCCGGTGCACCACCGGACTGTCCAGTGGCCCAGAAGACAGAAGCTCCAACGGTCGAACCCTAACGGTCAGGTGACGTGGCTGGCGCACCGGACAGTGTCCGGTGGCGCACCGGACTGTCCGGTGTGCCATGCGACAGCAGCCTCCACCAACGGCTCATTTGGTGGTTGGGGCTATAAATACCCCCAACCACTCATCATTCATTGCATCCATGTTTTCAGCCTTCAAACACCTTACAAGAGCTATAGCATTCAATACAAGACACAACCAAAGAGATCAAATCCTCTCCCAAGTCCAAAGATCATTCCAATCAAATAGTGACTCGTGAGAGAGTGACTTGTGTTCATTTGAGCTCTTGCGCTTGGATTGCTTTTCTTCTTCATTCTTTCTTGATTCCAACTCAATTGTAACCAAGGCAAGAGACACCAATTGTGTGGTGGTCCTTGTGGGGACTTAGTGTCCCGTTTGATTGAGAAGAAAAGCTCACTCGGTCTAAGTGACCGTTTGAGAGAGGGAAAGGGTTGAAAGAGACCCGGTCTTTGTGACCACCTCAACGGGGAGTAGGTTTGCAAGAACCGAACCTCGGTAAAACAAATCACCGTGTCACACTCTTCATTTGCTTGTGATTTGTTTTCGCCCTCTCTTTCGGACTCGGTTTTATTTCTAACGCTAACCCTGGCTTCTAGTTGTGCTTAAAGTTTGTAAATTTTAGATTCGCCCTATTCACCCCCCTCTAGGCGACTTTCAATTGGTATCAGAGCCCGGTACTTCATTAGAGCCTAACCTCTCGAAGTGATGTCGGGAGATCACGCCAAGAAGGAGATGGTGACCGGCGAGAAGCCCGCCACAAGCCATGGGAAGGCTCCATCCGGGGAGTCCGGCAACAAGGTGAAGGGATCCCCTTCACACGACAAGTCGCGTCGGAGTGGCGAAAAGAAAAAGAAGATGAAGAAGGTAGTCTACTACGAGACCGACTCTTCATCGCCATCCACCTCCGGCTCCGACACGCCGTCCGTCACTTCTAAGCGCCATGAGTGCAAGAAGTTTAGTAAGATTCCCTTACACTATCCTTGCATTTCCAAATGCACCCCTTTACTTTCCGTCCCACTAGACAAACCACCGGTTTTTGACGGTGAAGATTATTGTATGTGGAGTGATAAAATGAGGCACCATCTAACCTCACTCCACGCTAGCATTTGGGACATTGTTGAGTTTGGTGCACAAGAACCATCCGTGGGGGATGAAGGCTATGACTCGGACGAAGTAGCCCAAATCCGGCACTTCAACTCCCAAGCCACCACTATACTCCTCGCCTCTCTAAGTCGAGAGGAGTATAACAAGGTGCAAGGGTTGAAGAGCACCAAAGAGATTTGGGATGTACTCAAGACCGCGCACGAAGGAGATGAGGTGACCAAGATCACCAAGAGGGAGACGATCGAGGGGGAGCTCGGTCGGTTCATGCTTCACCAAGGGGAGGAGCCACAAGCGATGTACAACCGGCTCAAGACCTTGGTGAACCAAGTGCGCAATCTCGGGAGCACCAAATGGGATGACCATGAGATGGTAAGGTTATTCTAAGATCACTTGTATTTCTTAATCCCACTCAAGTTCAATTAATTCATGGTGATCCTAGATACAAGTTCAATTAAATCGTGGTGATCCCACGCAACCTCGGGAGCAAGGCGACTCCTTCACACCCGATGTGCAACCCGTGGCATTCAAGGCAACAGAGGAGAAGAAAGAAGACTCTACACCTAGTAGGGTCCCCATCGACGCCTCCAAGCTCGACAACGAGGAAATGGCGCTCATCATCAAGAGCTTTCGCCAAATCCTCAAGCAAAGGAGGGGGAAGGACTACAAGCCCCGCTCCAAGAAAGTTTGCTACAAGTGTGGTAAGCCCGGTCATTTTATTGCAAAATGTCCATTGTCTAGTGATAGTGACAGGGGCGACGACAAGAAGGGAAAGAGAAGAGAAATGAAGAGGTACTACAAGAAGAAGGGCGGTGATGCCCATGTTTGCCGGGAGTGGGACTCCGACGAGAGCTCCTCCGACTCCTCATCCGACGAGGACGCCGCCAACATCGCCGTCACCAAAGGCCTCCTCTTCCCCAATGTCGGCCACAAGTGCCTCATGGCGAAGGACGGCAAAAAGAAAAAGGTAAAATCTAAATCCTCCACTAAGTATGCAACATCTAGTGATGAGGCTAGCTCTAGTGACGATGAGGATAATTTATTAACGCTTTTTGCCAACCTAAACATGCAACAAAAGGAGAAATTAAATGAGTTGATTAGTGCTATTCATGAGAAGGATGAACTCTTGGACACCCAAGAGGACTTCCTAATTAAAGAAAACAAAAAGCATGTTAAGGTTAAAAATGCCTATGCTCTAGAGGTAGAAAAATGTGAAAAATTATCTAGTGTGCTAAGCACTTGCTATGATGTTATTTCCAACCTTAGAAATGAAAATGCCAAATTAATTGCTAAGATTGAGAAATCAAATGTTTGTAATGATTCTATTGACAATCTTAGAAATGATAATGCTAGTTCAAATGCTAAGATTGAAAAATTAAATGCCTCTCTTGCTAGCCTTAGAAATGAGAATGAAAAATTAATTGCTAAGGCTAAGGAATTAAATGTTTGCAATGTTTCCATTTCCAATCTTAGAAATGAGAATGCTATATTACATGCTAAGATTGTTGAATTGAATTCTTGCAAACCATCTACATCTACCGTTGAGCATGTTACTATTTGCACTAGATGTAGAGACATTAATGTTGATGCTATTCATGATCACCTAGCTTTAATTAAGAAACAAAATGATCACATAGCTCAACTTAGTGCTAAGATTGATGAGCATGACTTAGAAAATGAAAAATTTAAATTTGCTAGAAGCATGCTCTAAAGTGGGAGACGCCCTGACATTAAGGATGGCATTGGCTTCCAACAGGAGGCAATGTCAAACTCAATGCCCCTCCTAAAAGATTATCTAACTTTGTTAAGGGCAAGGCTCCCATGCCTCAGGATAACGAGGGTTACATTTTGTACCCTGCCGGTTATCCCGAGCACAAAATTAGGAGAATTCACTCTAGGAAGTCTCACTCTGGCTCTAATCATGCTTTTATGTATAAGAGTGAAGCATCTAGTTCTAGGCAATCAACCCGTGCTAAATTGCCTAATAAGAAAACTCCTATTGCATCAAATGAACCTAATATTTCATTTAAGACTTTTGATGCATCTTATGTGTTTACTAACAAAGCAGGCAAAGTAGTTGCCAAATATGTTGGGGGCAAACACAAGGGGTCAAAGACTTGTGTTTGGGTACCCAAGGTGCTTGTTTCTAATGTCAAAGGACCCAAGACCGTTTGGGTACCTAAGAACGAGGCCTAAAATTGTTTTGTAGGTTTATGCATCCGGGGGCTCAAGTTGGATCATCGATAGCAGGTGCACAAACCACATGACAGGGGAGAAGAAGATGTTCTCCTCCTATGAGAAAAACCAAGATCCCCAAAGAGCGATCACATTCGGGGATGGAAATCAAGGTTTGGTCAAAGGATTGGGTAAAATTGCTATATCTCCTGACCATTCTATTTTAAATGTTTTTCTTGTAGATTCTTTAGATTACAATTTGCTTTCTGTTTCTCAATTATGCAAAATGGGCTACAACTGTCTTTTTACGGATATAGGTGTTACTGTCTTTAAAAGAAGTGATGATTCAGTAGCATTTAAGGGAGTGTTAGAGGGTCAGCTATACTTAGTAGATTTTGATAGAGCTAAACTCGACACTTGTTTAATTGCTAAGACTAACATGGGTTGGCTCTGGCACCACCGACTAGCTCATGTTGGGATGAAGAATCTTCATAAGCTTCTAAAGGGAGAGCACATTTTGGGACTAACCAATGTTCATTTTGAGAAAGACAGGGTTTGTAGCGCATGTCAAGCAGGGAAGCAAGTTGGTGTTCATCATTCACACAAGAACATCATGACGACCGACAGGCCGCTTGAGCTACTCCACATGGATCTATTCGGCCCGATAGCTTACATAAGCATCAACGGGAGTAAGTATTGTCTTGTAATTGTGGATGATTATTCTCACTTCACTTGGGTGTTCTTTTTGCAGGAAAAATCTCAAACCCAAGAGACTTTAAAGGGATTCTTGAGACGGGCTCAAAATGAGTTCGGCTTAAGGATCAAAAAGATTAGAAGCGACAACGGGACGGAGTTCAAGAACTCTCAAATAGAAGGCTTCCTTGAGGAGGAAGGCATCAAGCATGAGTTCTCTTCTCCCTACACACCACAACAAAATGGTGTAGTGGAGAGGAAGCATAGAACTCTATTGGACATGGCAAGGACCATGCTTGATGAGTACAAGGCTTCGGATTGGTTTTGGGCCGAGGCGGTCAGCACCGCTTGCTACACCATCAACCGGTTATATCTTCACCGAATCCTCAAGAAGACATCATATGAACTCCTCACCGGTAAAAAGCCCAATATTTCATATTTTAGAGTCTTTGGTAGCAAATGTTTTATTCTTGTTAAAAGAGGTAGAAAATCTAAATTTGCTCCTAAGGCTGTAGAAGGCTTTTTACTAGGATATGATTCAAACACAAGGGCATATAGAGTCTTTAATAAGTCCACTGGACTAGTTGAAGTTTCTTGTGACATTGTGTTTGATGAGACTAACGGCTCTCAAGTAGAGCAAGTTGATCTTGATGAGCTAGATGATGAAGAGGCTCCGTGCGTCGTGCTAAGGAACATGTCCATTGGGGATGTGTGTCCTAAGGAATCCGAAGAGCCTCCACAAGCACAAGATCAACCATCTTCTTCCATGCAAGCATCTCCACCAACTCAAGATGAGGATCAAGCTCAAGATGATGATGAATAAGATCAAGAGGAGCCACCTCAAGAGGAGGACAATGATCAAGGGGGAGATACTAATGATCAAGACAAGGAAGATGATGAGGGTCCAAGACCGCCACACCCAAGAGTCCATCAAGCAATTCAACGAGATCACCTCGTGAACACCATCCTCAGCGACATTCATAAGGGGGTAACCACTCGATCTCGTGTTGCTCATTTTTGTGAACATTATTCTTTTGTTTCCTCTATTGAGCCACACAGGGTAGAGGAAGCACTTCAATATTCAGATTGGGTGCTGGCGATGCAAGAGGAACTCAACAACTTCACGAGAAATGAGGTATGACATTTAGTTCCACGTCCTAACCAAAATGTTGTAGGAACCAAGTGGGTCTTCCGCAACAAACAAGATGAGCATGGTGTGGTGACAAGGAACAAAGCCCGACTTGTGGCCAAGGGATATTCACAAGTCGAAGGTTTGGATTTCGGTGAAACCTATGCACCCGTAGCTAGGCTTGAGTCAATTTGCATATTACTTATGCTACTTACCATGGCTTCAAGCTTTATCAAATGGACGTGAAGAGTGCCTTTCTCAATGGACCAATCAAGGAGGAAGTCTATGTTGAGCAACCTCCCGGCTTTGAAGATAGTGAGTACCCTAACCATGTTTATAAACTCTCTAAGGCACTTTATGGGCTCAAACAAGCCCCAAGAGCATGGTATGAATGCCTAAGAGATTTTCTTATTGCTAATGGCTTCAAAGTCAGAAAAGTTGATCCTACTCTCTTTACTAAAACACTTGCAAATGATTTGTTTGTCTGCCAAATCTATGTTGATGATATCATATTTGGGTCTACTAACGAATCTACATGTGAAGAGTTTAGTAGGATCATGACTCAAAAATTCGAGATGTCAATGATGGAGGAGTTGAAGTATTTTCTAGGCTTCCAAGTAAAGCAACTCCAAGAGGGCACCTTCATTAGCCAAACGAAGTACATTCAAGATATTCTCACCAAGTTTGGGATGAAGGATGTCAAGCCCATCAAGACACCCATGGGAACAAATGGGCATCTCGACCTTGACACAGGAGGTAAATCCGTAGATCAAAAGGTATACCGGTCGATGATAGGTTCTTTACTCTATTTATGTGCTTCACGACCGGATATTATGACTTTCCGTATGCATGTGTGCAAGATTCCAAGCCGATCCTAAGGAAGTTCACCTTAGGGCCGTAAAACGAATCTTGAGATATTTAGTTTATACTCCTAAGTTTGGCCTTTGGTACCCCAGGGGATCCACATTTGATTTAATTGATTATTCTGATGCTGATTGGGCAGGGTGTAAAATTAATAGAAAGAGCACATCAGGGACTTGCCAGTTCTTGGAAAGATCTCTGGTGTCTTGGGCTTCAAAAAAGCAAAATTCTGTCGCTCTGTCTACCGCCGAAGCCGAGTATATTGCCGCAGGCCATTGTTGCGCGCAATTGCTTTGGATGAGGCAAACCCTGAGGGACTATGGTTACAAATTAACTAAAGTTCCTCTTCTATGTGATAATGAGAGTGCAATCCGCATGGCGGATAATCCCGTTGAACATAGCCGCACTAAACACATAGCCATTGGGTATCATTTTTTAAGGGATCACCAACAAAAGAGGGATATCGAGATTGCATATGTTAACACCAAAGAACAATTAGCCGATATCTTTACCAAGCCATTAGATGAGCAAACTTTTACCAAACTTAGGCATGAGCTAAATATTCTTGATTCTAGGAATTTTGATTGATGTTTTCCACATATAGCTCAAATATATACCTTTGATTATATCTCTTTCTTTGCTATGACTAATGTGAATTTCAAGTGTATTTCATGCTAAGTCATATATTGAAAGCAAAAAGGAGTCTTCGGCGAAGACAAGGCTTCCACTCCACTCCATCGACTTACTCATCCTTCGCCGTCACTCCGCACCACTCTCCAACTTTGGTATAATCTTCACTCATATGTTATTTACCATAGGGGGAGAAAGTAGTTAGAAGGGCTCTAATGACTCCGTTTTTGGCGATTCATGCCAAAGGGGGAGAAAGTATTAGCCCAAAGCAAAAGGACCGCACCACCACCAATTTCAAAAATTTAGTCTTCCAATTTATATTTAAAGAAGTGTTTTCAAATTGGTATCTTATTATTGATAGATTTTTCAAATTGGTATACCCTCTTCAAAATCTATATCTAAAACCCTATTGAACACTAAGAGGAGGATTTCATTAAGGGGGAGTTTTGTTTAGCCAAAGGAAAAGCATTTAAAACAGGGGAGAAAATTTCAAATCTTAAAAATGCTTCTCAAAATCTTACTCTTATACCTTTGACTATTTGCAAAAGACTTTGAAAAAGAATTTCCAAAAGAGTTTGCAAAAACAAAACATGTGGTGCAAGCGTGGTCCAAAATGTTTAATAAGAAGAAAGTCATCCATGCATATTTAGTAGAAATAACTATTGGTTTCATTCCAAGCAACCTTTGCACTTACTTTATGCAAACTAGTTCAATTCTGCACTTATATATTTGCTTTGGTTTGTGTTGGCATCAATCACCAAAAAGGGGGAGATTGAAATGGAAATAGGCTTACACCTTTTCCTAATTGATTTTGGTGGTTGAATTGCCCAACACAAATAATTGGACTAACTAGTTTGCTCTAGATTATAAGGTTCACAGGTGCCAAAGGTTCACAATAAACCAATAAAAAGACCAAGAAAGGGTTCAAACAAAGAGAGCAAAAGACAACCGAAGTGTGCCCTGGTCTGGCGCACCGGACAGTGTCCGGTGCACCAGGGAATCCGACTCCGAACTTGCCACCTTCGGGAATTATGGGGGCCGCTCCGCTATAATTCACCGGACTGTCCAGTGTAGCACCGGACTGTCCGGTGTGCCAGCAGAGCAACGGCTACATCGCGCCAACGGTCGTCTGCAGAGGACATTAAATGCGCTACAGTGCGCGGCTGCACGCGTAGAAGTTAGAGCACGCGCCAGACGGCGCACCGGATAGTCTACAGGACCTGTCCGGTGCACCACCGGACTGTTCGGTGGCCCAGAAGACAGAAGCTCCAACGGTCGAACCCTAACGGTCGGGTGACATGGCGGGCGCACCGGACAGTGTCCGGTGGCGCACCAGACTGTAAAGTGTGCCATGCGACAGTAGCCTCCACCAACGGCTCATTTGGTAGTTGGGGCTATAAATACCCCCAACCACCCACCATTCATTGCATCCAAGTTTTCAGCCTTCAAACACCTTACAAGAGCTATAGCATTCAATACAAGACACAACCAAAGAGATCAAATCCTCTCCCAAGTCCAAAGATCATTCCAATCAAATAGTGACTCGTGAGAGAGTGACTTGTGTTCATTTGAGCTCTTGCGCTTGGATTGCTTTTCTTCTTCATTCTTTCTTGATTCCAACTCAATTGTAACCAAGGCAAGAGACACCAATTGTGTGGTGGTCCTTGTGGGGACTTAGTGTCCCGTTTGATTGAGAAGAGAAGCTCACTCGGTCTAAGTGACCGTTTGAGAGAGGGAAAGGGTTGAAAGAGACCCGGTCTTTGTGACCACCTCAACGGGGAGTAGGTTTGCAAGAATCGAACCTCGGTAAAACAAATCACCGTGTCACACTCTTCATTTGCTTGTGATTTGTTTTCACTCTCTCTTTCGGACTCGGTTTTATTTCTAACTCTAACCCCGGCTTGTAGTTGTGCTTAAAGTTTGTAAATTTCATATTCTCCCTATTCACCCCCCCTCTAGGCGACTTTCAGTATCAGAGCCGGTACTTCATTAGAGTCTAACCACTCGAAGTGATGTCAGGAGCATCCGCCAAGAGGGAGATTGGGATCAGTCGTGACAAGTCCGCAAGCTCGGGGAGAACCCACTTAAGGGAGTCCGGCCACAAGCACAAGGAGGAATCGTCTTCCTCCATCAAGTCCCAATGGAGAGGTGACAAGAAGAAGAAGATGAAGAAAGTGGTCTACTATGAGACCTACTCTTCGTCACCCTCCACCTCCGGCTCTGAATCGGCGTCCGTCACTTCTAAGCGCCATGAGCGCAAGAAGTATAGTAAGATGCCCCTCCGCTATCCTTGCATTTCCAAACGTACTCCATTACTTTTCGTCCCATTAGGCAAACCACAGATTTTTGATGGTGAAGATTATTCTATGTGGAGTGATAAAATGAGGCATCACCTAACCTCACTCCACAAAAGCATATGGGATACTGTTGAGTATGGAGCGCAGGTACCGAAGGTAGGGGACAAGGACTACGATTCGGAGGAGGTCGACCAAATCCGACACTTCAACTCCCAAGCCACTACTATACTCCTCGCCTCTCTAAGTCGAGAGGAGTATAATAAGGTGCAAGGGTTGAAGAGTGCCAAAGAAATTTGGGACGTGCTCAAGACCGCGCACGAAGGAGATGAGGTGACCAAGATCACCAAGCGGGAAACGATCGAGGGGGAGCTCGGTCGATTCATGCTCAACCAAGGGGAGGAGTCACAAGCCATGTACAACCGGCTCAAGACCTTGGTGAACCAAGTGCGCAACCTCGGGAGCACAAAATGGGATGACCATGAAATGGTCAAGGTTATTCTTAGATCACTCATTTTTTCTTAACCCTACACAAGTTCAATTAATTCGTGGTGATCCTAGATAGAAGCTAATGTCTCCTGAGGAGGTTATAGGAAAGTTTGTGAGCTTTGAATTGATGATCAAAGGCTCCAAACAAATCATCAAGCGAGGCGTCACGTCCACACCCGAGGTGCAACTCGTTGCCTTCAAAGCAACGGAGGAGAAGAAAGAAGAGTCTACATCAAGTAGGCTCCCCATCGACGCCTCCAAGCTCGACAACGAGGAAATGGCGCTCATCATCAAGAGCTTCCGCCAAATCCTCAAGCAAAGGAGGGGGAAGGATTACAAGCCCCGCTCCAAGAAAGTTTGCTACAAGTGTGGTAAGCCTGGTCATTTTATTGCAAAATGTCCTATGTCAAGTGATAGTGATAGGGGCGACGACAAGAGGGGAAAGAAGAAGGAGAAGAAGAGGTACTACAAGAAGAAGGGCGGCGATGCCCACGTTTGTCGGGAGTGGGACTCCGATGAGAGCTCCACCGACTCCTCCTCCGACGAGGATGCCGCCAACATCGCCATCAACAAGGGTCTTCTCTTCCCCAACGTCGGCCACAAGTGCCTCATGGCAAAGGACGACAAAAAGGAAGAAGGTAAAATCTAGAGCTTCCACTAAATATGCAACATCTAGTGATGAGGCTAGCTCTAGTGATGATGAGGATGATTTGCTCACACTTTTTGCCAACCTTAACATGCAACAAAAGGAAAAAAATGAATGAATTAATTAGTGCTATTCATGAGAAGGATGAACTTTTGGATAACCAAGAGGACTTCCTTATTAAGGAAAATAAGAAGCATGTTAAGGTGAAAAATGCTTATGCTCAGGAGTTAGAAAAATATGAAAAATTAACTAGTGAGCTTAACACCTGCCATGACACTATCTCTAACCTTAGAAGTGAAAATGCCAAATTAATTGCTAAGGTTGAGAAATTAAATGTTTGTGATGATTCTCTTGTCAACCTTAAAAATGATAATGCTAGTTTAATTGCCAAGATTGACAAGTTGAATGAATCACTTTCTAGCCTTAGAATTGAGAATGATAAATTAATGTCTAAGGCTAAAGATTTAAATGTTTGCAATATTTCTATTTCCAATCTTAGAAATGAGAATGCCATGTTACATGCTAAGATTGATGAATTAAATGTTTGCAAACCCTCTACATCCACTGTTGATCATGTTTCTATTTGCATGAGATGTAGAGACATTAATGTTGATGCTATCCATGATCACCTCACTTTAATTAAACAACAAAATGATCACATAGCTCAACTTAGTGCTAAAATTAATGAGCATGAGGTAGAAAATGAAAAAAATTAAATTTGCTAGAAGCATGCTCTATAGTGGGAGACGTCCTGGCATTAAGGATGGCATTGGCTTCCAACAGGGAGACAATGTTAAACTTAATGCCCCTAAGAAATTGTCTAACTTTGTTAAGGGCAAAGCTCCCATGGTTCAGGATAACGAGGGCTATATTTTATATCCTACCGGTTATCCCGAACATAAGATTAGGAGAATTCATTTTAGGAAGTCTCACTCTGACACTCATCATGATTTTATGTATAAGAGTGAGGCATCTAGTTCTAGGCAATCCACTCATGTTAAAATGCCTAAAAAGAAAACTCCTACTGCATCAAATGAGCCTATTGTTTCATTTAAGACTTTTGATGCTTCATATGTTTTAACTAACAAATCAGGCAAAGTAGTTGCCAAATATGTTGGGGGCAAACACAAGATCTCCAAGACTTGTGTTTGGGTACCCAAGGTGCTTGTTTCTAATGTGAAAGGACCCAAGACCGTTTGGGTACCTAAGAACAAGGCCGAAACTTGTTTTGTAGGTTTATGCATCCGGAGGCTCAAGTTGGACAATTGATAGCGGGTGCACAAACCACATGACTGGGGAGAAAAGGATGTCCTCCTCCTATGAGAAAAACAATGATCCCCAAAGAGCTATCACATTCGGGGATGGAAATCAAGGTTTGGTCAAAGGACTTGGTAAAATTGCTATATCACCTGACCATTCTATTTCCAATGTTTTTCTTGTAGATTCTTTAGACTATAACTTGCTTTCAGTTTCTCAATTATGCAAAATGGGCTACAATTGTCTTTTTACGGATATAGGTGTTACTGTCTTTAGAATAAGTGATGATTCAGTAGCATTTAAGGGAGTATTAGAGGGTCAGCTATACTTAGTTGATTTCAATAGAGCTGAACTCGATACTTGCTTAATTGCTAAGAGTAATATGGGTTGACTCTAGCATCGCCGACTAGCCACGTTAGGATGAAGAATCTTCATAAGCTTCTAAAGGGAGAGCACATTTTGGGACTAACCAATGTTCATTTTGAGAAAGACAGGGTTTGTAGCGCATGTCAAGCAGGGAAGCAAGTTGGTGTTCATCATCCACACAAGAACATCATGACGACCGACAGGCCGCTTGAGCTACTCCACATGGATCTATTCGGTCCGATCCCTTACATAAGCATCGGCGAGAGTAAGTATTGTCTTGTAATTGTGGATGATTATTTTCGCTTCACTTGGGTGTTCTTTGCAGGATAAATCTCAAACCCAAGAGACCTTAAAGTGATTCTTGAGATGGGCTCAAAATGAGTTTGGCTTAAGGATCAAAAAGATTAGAAGCGACAATGGGACGGAGTTCAAGAACTCTCAAATTGAAGGCTTTCTTGAGGACGAGGGCATCAAGCATGAGTTCTCTTCTCCCTACACACCTCAACAAAATAGTGCAGTAGAGAGGAAGAATAGAACTCTACTTGACATGGCGAGGACCATGCTTGATGAGTACAAGACTTTGGACCAGTTTTGGGCGGAAGCAATCAACACCGCTTGCTATGCCATCAACCGTCTCTACCTTCACCGAATCCTCAAGAAGACATCCTATGAACTCCTCACCGGTAAAAAGCCATATTTTAGAGTCTTTGGTAGCAAATGTTTTATTCTTGTTAAAAGAGGTAGCAAATCTAAATTTGCTCCTAAGGTTGTAGAAGGCTTTTTACTTGGTTATGATTCAAACACAAGGGCATATAGAGTCTTTAACAAGTCCACTGGACTAGTTGAAGTTTCTTGTGACATTGTGTTTGATGAGACTAACGGCTCTCAAGTAGAGCAAGTTGATCTTGATGAGCTAGATGATGAAGAGGCTCCATGCGTCGCGTTAAGGAACATGTCCATTGGGGACGTGTGTCCTAAGGAATCCGAAGAGCCTCCACAAGCACAAGATCAACCATCATCTTCAAATCAAGCATCTCCACCAACTCAAGATGAGGATCAAGCTCAAGATGATGAAAATGAAGATCAAGAAGAGCCACCTCAAGAGGAGGACAATGATCAAGGGGGAGATGCCAATGATCAAGACAAGGAAGATGATCAGGGTCCAAGACCGCCACACCCAAGAGTCCACCAAGCGATACAACGAGATCACCCCGTGAACTCCATCCTCGGCGATATTCATAAGGGGGTAACAACTTGATCTCGTGTCGCTCATTTCTGTGAGCATTACTCTTTTGTGTCTTCTATTGAGCCATACAGGGTGGAAGACACATTAAGAGATTCGGATTGGGTGTTGGCAATGCAAGAGGAACTCAACAACTTCACGAGGAATGAGGTATGGCATCTTGTTCCACGTCCTAATCAAAATGTTGTAGGAACCAAGTGGGTCTTCCGCAACAAGCAAGATGAGCATGGTGTGGTGACAAGGAACAAAGCCTGACTTGTGGCCAAGGGATATTCACAAGTCGAAGGTTTGGATTTCGATGAAACATATGCACCCGTAGCTAGGCTTGAGTCAATTCGTATATTACTTGCCTATGCTACTTACCATGGCTTTAAGCTTTATCAAATTGATGTGAAAAGTGCCTTCCTCAATGGACCAATCAAGGAAGAGGTCTATGTTGAGCAACCTCTCGGCTTTGAAGATAGTGAGTACCCTAACCATGTGTATAAACTCTCTAAGGCGCTTTATGGGCTCAAGCAAGCCCCAAGAGCATGGTATGAATGCCTAAGAGATTTCCTTATCACTAATGGTTTCAAAGTCGGAAAAGCCGATCCTACACTCTTTACTAAAACCATTGCAAATGATTTGTTTGTATGCCAAATTTATGTTGATGATATCATATTTGGGTCTACTAACAAATCTACATGTGAAGAGTTTAGTAGGATTATGATTCAAAAATTTGAGATGTCTATGATGGGGGAGTTGAAGTATTTCTTAGGATTTCAAGTGAAGCAACTCCAAGAGGGCACCTTCATCAGCCAAACGAAGTACATTCAAGACATACTCACTAAGTTTGGAATGAAGGATGCCAAGCCCATCAAGACACCCATGGGAACAAATGGGAATCTCGACCTCGACACGGGAGGTAAGTCCGTAGATCAAAAGGTATACCGGTCGATGATAGGATCTTTACTCTATTTATGTGCATCTCGATCGGATATTATGCTTTCCGTATGAATGTGTGCAAGATTCCAAGCCGATCCTAAGGAAGTTCACCTTAGGGGCGTGAAAAGAATCTTGAGATATTTAGTTCATACACCTAAGTTTGGTCTTTGGTACCCCAAGGGATCCACTTTTGATTTAATAGGTTATTCAGATGCTGATTGGGCAGGGTGTAAAATTGATAGAAAGAGCACATCAGGGACTTGTCAGTTCTTGGGAAGATCCCTGGTGTCTTGGGCTTCAAAGAAACAAAACTCTGTAGCTCTGTCTACCGCCGAAGCCGAGTATATTGCCGCAAGCCATTGTTGCGCGCAATTGCTTTGGATGAGGCAAACACTTAGGGACTATGGCTACAAATTAACCAAAGTCTCTCTCCTATGTGATAATGAGAGTGCAATCCGCATGGCGGATAATCCTGTTGAGCACAACTGCACTAAGCACATAGCCATCCAGTATCACTTTTTGAGGGATCACCAACAAAGGGGGGATATCGAGATTGCTTATGTTAGCACCAAAGAACAATTAGCCGATATCTTTACCAAACCACTAGATGAGAAAACTTTTACCAAACTTAGGAATGAGCTAAACATTCTTGATTCTATTAATTTTGATTGATATTTTGCACACATAGCTCATTTATGTACCTTTGATCATATCTCTTTCATGTGCTATGACTAATGTGTTGTTCAAGTGTATTTCATGCTAAGTCATAGATTGAAAGGGAAATGAAGTCTTCGACGAAGACAAGGCTTCCACTCTACTCTACCGGTACTATTTACCCTTCGCCGTCACTCCGCATTGCTCTCCACTTTGGTATAATCTTCACTCATATTTATTTGTACCATTGGGGAGAAAGTAAAAGGGCTCTAAAGACTCCATTTTTGGCGATTAATGCCAAAGAGGGAGAGAGTATTAGCCCAAAGCAAAAGGACCGCACCACCATGCCAATTTCAAAAACTTTTTCGAAACAAGTTGTTTTCAATTGATATCTTTTAAATTAGTATTCCTCTAAGAAATTCTATATCAATTTTTTCAAAAATAGGTATCTAAAATATTTGATCTTCTTTCAAATGGTAAAACCCCTCTTGAACACTAAGAGGAGAATTTCATTGAGGGGGAGTTTTGTTTAGTCAAAGGAAAAGCATTTGAAACAGGGGAGAAAAATTTCAAATCTTGAAAATGCTTCTTGAAATCTTATTCATATACCTTTGACTATTTGCAAAAAGACTTTGAAAAGAATTTGCAAAAACAAAACAAGTGGTGCAAGCGTGGTCCAAAATGTTAAAAGAAAGAAAGCAATCCATGCATATCTTATGAAAGTTTAAATTGGTTTAATTCCAAGCAACCTTTGCACTTACCTTATGCAAACTAGTTCAATTATGCACTTATATATTTGCTTTGATTTGTGTTGGCATCAATCACCAAAAAGGGGGAGATTGAAAGGGAAATAGGGTTAAACCTTTTCCTAAATGATTTTGGTGGTTGAATTGCCCAACACAAATAATTGGACTAACTAGTTTGCTTTAGATTATATGTTCTACAGGTGCCAAAGGTTCAGCACAAACGAATAAAAAGATCCAAGTTAGGGTTCAAAAAGAAAGGAGCAAAAGAAACCGAAGGCTATCCTGGTCTGGCGCACCGGACTGTCCGGTGCACCACCGGACAGTGTTCGGTGCACTAGGGTGGATCAACTCGAACTCGCCACCTTCGGGTTTCTGGAAAAGCCACTCCGCTATAATTCACCGGACTGTCCGGTGTGGCACCGGACTGTCCGGTGTGCCAGAGTCAGAGCAACGGTCGACTCCAACGGAAAACTGAAACCTGAAAAGCGCTATAGTGCGTGGACAGTTCGCGCAGAGTCAGAGCAGGCGCCAGAAGGCGCACCATACAGCGAACAGTGACTGTCCGGTGCACCATCGGACTGTCCGGTGGCCCAGGCTGTCAGAGCTCCAACGGTCAAACCCTAACGGTTAGGTGACGTGGCTGGCGCACCGGACAGTGTCCGATGGCGCACCGGACTGTCCGGTGCGCCCATCGACAGCAGCCCAACCCCAACGGTTGGTTTGGTGGTTGGGGCTATAAATACCCCCAACCACCACCACTTCAATGCATCCAAGTTTTCAGCCATTGCATTCAATACAAGAGCTCTACACTTCACTCCAAGACACATACAAGAGATCAAATCCTCTCCCAAGTTCGAAATCACTCCAAACACTTAGTGGCTAGTGAGAGAGATTTTCGTGTGCATTTGAGGTCTTGTCGCTTGGATCGCTTTTCTTCTTCCCCATTCTTTGTTCTCAACACCTTTGTAATCAAAGCAAGAGACACCAAGTTGTGGTGGTCCTTGTGGGGTCTAAGTGACCCAATTGATTGAGGAGAAAAGTTCACTCGGTCTAGGTGACCGTTTGAGAGAGGGAAAGGGTTGAAAGAGACCAGGTCTTTGTGACCACCTCAACGGGGAGTAGGTTTGCAAGAACCGAACCTCGGTAAAACAAATCACCGTGTCATCCGCTCTATTTCTTTGGTTGATTTGTTTTCGCCCTCTCTTTCGGACTCGCTTTTATTTCTAACGCTAACCCGGCTTGTAGATTGTGCTTAAAGTTTATAAATTTCAGATTTGCCTATTCACCCCCCTCTAGGCGACTTTCACATTCACTATAACCAAAGCGAATCAAAACCTTTTCCACATAATGGGATTGCACAAGTGTGACCCCACCATTGCCTTCTCTCAGCAGCTTAATGTTAAGAATAACATCAGCTTCTCCCAAATCTTTCATTTCAAAATTATTGGACAGAAAGTCTTTTGTCTCATTAATCACATCAAGACTCGTCCCCAAGATTAGAATGTCATCAACATACAAGTATAAAATTACTCCATCCCCCCACCATACTGATAATATACACATTTGTCTGCTTCATTCACAACAAAGCTGGCAGATGTCAAAGTTCTATCGAACTTTTCATGACCATGAGAGGCAGCCAGAGAAAGTAGCACACGAATTGTGGTCAATCGAGCCATAGGTGAATAAGTATCAAAGAAATCATCACCTTCCTTTTGTGAATAGCCTTTAATTACAAGCCTCGCCTTATACCTTTCAATGGTACCATCAGGCCTAAACTTTTTCTTGAACACCCATTTACTCCCAATGGGCTTACACCCATAAGGACGTTCAACGACCTCCCAAGTTGCATTAGACATAATAGAATCCATCTCACTCCTTATTGCTTCCTTCCAAAAGTCAGCATCAGGAGAGGAATATGCCTCTTCAATGGTACTTGGGATGCCATCCACAAGATATACAATATAATCATCACCAAAGGACTTTGCAATCCTTGGTCTCTTACTCTTTCGAGTTGATACATTATCATCTTCCACAGGATTATGTATATGGAATTTCTCAGTGTGTTCTACCGGAATAAAATGCTCATGGGGTATCATTGGTTCATCATTAGACGTATTATGTGTAGCTTTCATGGAAAATTCGTCCTGAAAAAATGTAGCATCTCCAGACTCAATAATAGTACCAACCAACATGTCCGATACTCCAGAGTTTATAATTAAGAACCTATATCCAATGCTGTGGAAAGCATACCCAAGGAAAACAAAATCAACAATTTTCAGTCCTAATTTGCGCTTCTTGTTAATTGGCACATTCACTTTAGCCAAACAACCTGAGGTGCGCAAATAGGAGATATTTAATTTCCTCTTTTTCCATTCCTCGAATGCTGTGATTTCTTTGTTCTTTGTGGGAACTTTATTCAGGACATGACACGCTGTCAAGATTGGCTCACCCCACCATTCCTTAGATAGTCCCAAAGTCTTTAATATGGCGTTAACCAAATCAATTAGAGTATGGTTCTTTCTCTCAGCAACCCCATTGGATTGTGGTGAGTCTGGCGGTGTCCTCTCATGAATAATACCATGTTCCACACAAAAATAAAAAAAAATCACCTGAAAAATATTCTCCACCATGATCAGACCTTAATCGTTTAATTTTCCACTCGAGTTGATTTTCCACTTCAGCTTTGTAGGTCTTAAAATAATGCAAAGCTTCGTCTTTTGACTAAATCAAATTTTGGGATTAAATTTAAATTTGCTAACTGTGACACACAACCAAAATTGATGTGCCAAAGTCGTGAATGCCAAATATATGATTCGTTCGAAATTACATTGTTCACACACTTATTACACACATCATGTAGAAAAAAGCGGAACAAGCCTCCACTATCATAGCCTTTTCCAACAAATGTCCCATACTTTGACAGTATACATTTATTGGACTCGAACACAAGTTTATAGCCATCTCGACATAGCAACGAGCCACTAACAAGATTCTTTTTTATGGAGGGATATGTTGCATGTTCTTCAATAGCACCGTTTTTCCCGAAGTAAACTTCAGAATGACTGTACCAATACCAAGAACACATGCATGTGATCCGTTCCCCATCAGTAAGGCTCCAGCCCCTTTGCACTGATAAGAAGAAAACAAAGAAATATCAGCACAGATATGAATGTTAGCACTAGTGTTAGCCCACCACTTAGTGGATTGACACACTAAAATAACTGTAGGTAAAAAATTACCATACCCCGATGTTCCTTCATCTGTTGTGCTAACAATCATGTTTGTTGATTTCTTCTCTTGAGCTGATTTTTTCTCTTGTTTAAATTTGCGGTCTGGACAAGCGCTTGCCCAATGATCACTACTCCCGCACACAAAACAATCGGCTCCTTTGTTCTTCTTTTTATTATTATGTGACACATTGGAGTTATTCTTTTGTACCATATTGGCACTACAAGTCTCAACTCTTTTTCCACGAGTGTCTTTTGCTCTCGCCCTCTCCTCAACATCAAGAGACCCAATAAGCCCAGCCATGCTAAACTCTTGTCTCTTACATTTTAGAGTGATAGCAAAATCCGTCCAAGAAGGTGGCAGCTTAGCGATAATACCGCCAGCCACGAACTTGTCAGGCAAGACACATGGGAACTGTTCGAGTTCCTTAGCCAGTGTCTGTATTTCATGAGCCTGTTCAACTACAGGACGGTTCTCAACCATCATGTAGTCAAACAACTGCTCCATGATGTACAACTCTCTACCAGCATCAGCACTTGTTCACGATACAGTTTTGGACCGATCCAGACTTTTCAATGTCTGATTTAGGTTCCGTTTGTTTTTATGGTATCATGTGAGTCTTTGGAATATTTTGTAATCATGATATCACTGGTTTACTGATGTGCTTTTGGTTTAAGCGCTTAATTCATCTAAATTGAAGTGAAGTGCTCATTTTCAATGTTTGACAACAAAAACTGGATTGGCTTCCATTCACCTCGTCTGGTCGCCTCGCCGGTCCTTCAAATATAAAATGAATAGTTTGAGTACAAATTCATATACAAATATTTACTCAATTTAGATCAAACTATGTATCCTAAAATTTAATCCATGTGGATTTAATTTAAGTACAAGTTCAAAGATAGTAAAAGCGAACTTAAATCAATGTAGATTCCTCATGATCTCCCATATCGAAGTCAAATAAAATTGTATGAGTAATGTTTTTAAACTACTAATCAAAATAACAAAAAACAAGCAACAATGTCGTAACATTTAATAAGTCAAAGTACTTAAGCCAAATCAATGTAACATTTGTACATATACAAGTAAACTAAAATTTATATAAATAGTAAATATGCCAAGATAAATAAAATTACCATTCCAAAATGAATGAATACACTATATGAATGTGGGTACCAAAATTAAATGAAAATAATGAAGAAATTTATATATATAGAGTAGAGAATTGTAGTTGAATATTTATCAAACTTAATTGAGATGTGTTCTATTTATGAACACTTTAACACAAAAGTTACAAAATCTTATAAAACTTTTATGTCATGTTTTTTATCATCAAAATATGTGTTCATGCCAAATTTAAAAAAACATACTTACATATTATGTAACTATTTCTAAAAATAGGTATGCAATAATTCATTTAATTGATATAAAATACTAAATGTGCCAAGAAAATAAAATTTTCATTCCAAATGAATGAATACCATATATAAATGTGTATGACAAAATTTAAATAAAAATAATAAATAAATTTATTTATATAGTGTAAAGTGGAGAGTTATAGTTGAATGTTTGTGAAACTTAGGTGTCGTTTGGTTCACATATTTGTAATGTAATGGGTAACTGATAACCTTAAATTATTTTTGTTTAAGTCGAACCGTAATTAGATACCATACTAGAAATTGATACCGATCTATTCAAACTTGTTACCACAGGTACTTGAGTGTAAATCATTACCATTATCATTTACGTTACATTTCGTGAACCAAACGACACCTTAGTTGAGATGTGCTCTTTTTGTGAACACTTTGACCCAAAAAATTTGCAAAACTTTCTGAACTTGTATGTCATGCTTTTATCATCAAAATATGTGTCCATGCAAAATATTTTATAATTTATATAAATAGGTATGCAATAATTCATTTAATTGATATAAACAGTAAACATGTCTAGAAATTAAATTTGTCATTCATTCTAAGATGAATGAATACCCTATATGAATCTCTGTACCAAAATTTAAATGAAAATAATGAAGAAACTTATCTATATAACGTAGAGTGATAGTTGAATGTTTATTAAACTTAGTTGAGATATGTTCTATTTGTGAATACTTTGACATAAAAAGTTGCAAAATCTTTTAAAACTTTTATGTCATGCTTTTTATCATCAAGGTGTGTGTCCATGCCAAATTTTGGAATTTATTTACCATATCTACATACTATTTACAATTTCTATAAACATGTATGCAATCATTCATTTAATTGATATAAAATAGTAAATGTGACAAGAAAAATAAATTTGCCATTCAAAAGTGAATGAATACCCTATACGAATGTGTGTAACAAATTTAAATGAAAATAATTCATAAATCTATCTATATAGTGTAAAATCAAGAGGTATAATTGAATGTTTATGAAACTTAGTTGAGATGTGTTCTATTTGTGAACACTTTGACACAAAAAATATAAAATCTCCTAAAACTTTTATGTCGAGCTTTTATCATCAATATATATATATATATATATATATATATATATATATATATATATATATATATATATATATATATATATATATGTCAAATTTAGGAATTGTTTTACCATATTTACATACTATTTTATAATTTCTATAATTCATTTAATTGATATAAATTAATAAATATGCCAAGAAAAAATAACTTTGCCATCCCAAAATGCATAAATACTCTATATTAATGTGTGAACCAAAATTTAAATGAAAATATTGAAGAAATTAATCTATATAGTGTAAAGTGAAAAGTTATAGTTGAATGTTTATGAAACTTAGTTGAGATGTGTTATGTTTGTGAACACTTTAACACAAAGAAGTTGCAAAATCGTTTGTAACTTCTATGTAATAGCTTTACCATCAATATATGTGTCCATGCCGAATTTTAGATATTTTTTATCACATTTACATATTATTTATAATTTTTATAGTCAATTATGCAGTATTCATGTAATTGATATATAATAATAAATATACTAGGAAAAATAAATACCCTATATGAATGTGTGTAGCAATATTTAAATAAAAATAATGAAGAAACTTATCTATACAATGTAAAATGGAGAGTTGAGTTCAATGTTTATATAATTTAGTTGATTTTTTTAAAAAAATATAATGTATAAATGTATTTTGGACTCTAAATATTTTTTACATATCAGGTATATTTGTATTTTGAACTCTAAAAACTTCAATAATCTAATATATTTACAATTAGGGTTTTTAATATTATTTAAACTTTATCATTGTATATCACTAGTAATATAGGATTAACATAATTATTTATTTATCATATAAATATTTTTTAGTATTTGAAATGGTGTACATCATTTTTCTGGTATATTATTAAAATTTAAATCGTTTGTAATCAGTGATAAAAATAAGTTTTCTATAGTTTTATCGAATATTTTTTTCTTCACAGATATGGATAATTTTAGATATTTCACATTTTTTTTTCAAATACGAATATAAAAACGGATAAAAATATACTAGAAATCGAATTTAAATACCTGTATTTAACCTTCATATTAAAATCAAATATGAATAATAATATATCAGTAATTTTAACGAATAATTTGGATTCACATATATCCACTTCCATCCCTGTTCCCTACGCAGAAGCCAAAACCGCGAGCGCACAAAGAGACAACTCCCTTCAACCTCCTCGCCTCTCTCGCTCGGGCTTGGGCCATGTCGCGCTTGTTCCTCGGCGCCGCCCTAACCGCCGCAGCGGCTGGGGTCCTGTCCTCAGCAACCTCGTGGAAGCTGTCGTCGCCTATCCCACTCTCGGCTTCGCCCTCCTCTTCTCCGTCGGCGCCCGTAGGCCCGGCCGCGGTCACCGGCCACCTCGCCCTCGTCCGCGCGCACCCGGCTCTCCTCGAGCTCAACGCGATGCTTACACCGGCCTCCTTCCTTGTCGACGCCACCCAGGCGCTCCTCGTGTGCGCACTTCGCTGTCCGCCTGTGTACCCCGAGAAGCTCCGGAAGCGCCGCGAATCCTTCAACGCACAGATCCTGTCCGCGGAGTCGGATGGCCACGCGACAGCGGAGCGGGCGGCAATGGCCCGGGCCAACATAGCCGTCATAGATGCGCGCGAAGGCCGCCTACAGGACGCGCGCGACGTCATGGTGCAGCTCGCCGCGGAGCGCCCAGGCAACACCACCTTGCACCTCTTCGCTGCCGCGTTCTGCCGCGTGCTGGGCCGCCACGCGGAGGGGGGTCAGTGTCTGCACGATCCCGCCGTGCCCGACCTCTCCCGCCACGAGCACAAGATTCTGTTCGCGACGGCCGTCCTTAGCGCCACGACGGGGTCCGTGCCGCGCGCTGTGGCGGCCTCGGAGGAGCTGGTCCTGACCAGCACGCTTGGGCTGCTCGAGATATCGATGTGGTACTTCTTCAAGCACGGCGATCTGCCGGAGAGGCTGCAGGTGTTAGCGTTGATGGCATTCTTGCGGGGCGTCGTTGCGAAGAAGCTAAACAGAGATGATGAACGACCTGCCCCGAGCCACCGATGGTACTGAATGCAACCGATCTTAGCTTCTCACTATTTTCTGCGGAGTCTGCTACTTGTATTTTTTATTCGATGGCATGCCATGATCGTTATGCTGGTTTGAAGCAAATAGAGACAAATATATTGATGCTGTCTCGTCTGCTACTGTTTTGGTGGACACAATTCAACATCTGAGCAGTTGCATTAAGAGATGAGAATCAAGAAACGTGTGTTAAATGCACTCTTCAACATCTGATAGGAACAATCGTGTTTCGCTTGTAATAGACTCCCATATAATGTAACATTTAATTGTTGCCATCTTTATATATGACTATGTATTTGAGGTCTAGGGAATGGCTATAGGACTATGTATCTAATAATTGCTAGGGTGTTGGACTGTTAATAATAAAATATGTTTTGTTTAGGTTCAAAAGATATGTCGTAACGCATTAGCCAAAGTCACGTTGCTAATTAATAAGTAGGTGTCAATTTTGTTTCAGAATTCTCTCCTACTAGTCTTGTTTCAAAAGTTTAATGGCGCACCATATGTGCATTTTCCTGTTCAATTGTTCCAAGAATTGGTAAGAATCCATATCAGCCTGAATGGTAAAATTTGCAATGCGGAGTGCGGGCTACCATGGAACTGGTGTTTAGCCATCTATTTCGTTCTACTAGAACATTGATGCCACAGTAAATCATATGTCACGCACATATTGAATGTCACATACATGCACATTAGAATTGATTCTTGAAAAGTCATGCTATTCCTATACTTGTTTTTCAAGCCAAATTCGATATGTAGATGTGTAACAAAACATGCCTAGTGATATTTTATATCTCTGTTTAAAAGATGTTTGTTTTGACAACAGTTTTTTTTTTGTTCTTGCAGGAGAGTTCTCTTGAAAACTCCATTTAGATTGAGGTGACTGTCTGATGGCAACTTGGTTAAGACAGAATATTCAAGTGAAGCGCTGATCATTAACTGTTTTGAAAGTGCTATTACTGCTATACCGACCAATTGCATGAATTGATGTCCAAATTTCACTTTTATCTTGGTACTGCCAACATATCGTATATACTCATACAAAAGTAATGCTTACCCTGGCTTGGCAACAGAGGAGTCAACAGCGATGTTAAACATGATGAATATGAATTGCTGGATTTACATTTCTATGCTTGGACATACTGTGAAAATATTATAATTCGGTTTCTCATGATATACTACTCTATCAGTTTTAAATAATGTAGCGATCATGACTTGTTTGTGATCAATTAATTATTTCAAACTCTACAACATATGATTTCATTGCGGTCAGTTTTAAATAATCGCATCCAAAAAAGACGTTTGGTTTGAAGAATATGGTGGGACGAGATGCCAATTTCTTAGGTACTAGTACATTACTGTGCGTTACGATGGCACATTATTAATCATATTTACCACACAAAAAATAAATTTAAAATTAAAGTGGCCCCTCAAAAAATAAATTTAAAGTTAAAGTACACGTATAGTCTATATATCAGATATTAAACTGTAAATACCGCACTTTATCTTAGTCGAAAGGCTGAAAAACATATGAGTTGAAAAAGAGACCTAACTTTTTCTATAGCTAGCGATATGGTACTATCAAGTAGCGCAGCATGCAACTTAGTGTCGTGTTGGACTTGGATGAGCGCTGCATGCGACTTCGTGTCGTGTTGGGCTTCGATGTTTTCTCACAGCCCATTTACAAGATAACGGTCCACGCCACATGATGACTCATGACCGTTATAAGAGTAGAGATGTTTGGAGAGCAAGATAGGTTAGAAAGATGTATAAGGACCTTTTTTGCAAGGGGTTATTGTGTTCTTGCCCCCACTTTGATTTCTAATTGTGATTTTGCCCCCACTTTTCTCAGATGAAGTTGAAAAGTTACTCCTATTTAGGGAGAGAGAGAATCAAACTCTAACTAATATGGCGAGGGCTATGCTTGAAGAATACAATAATTGGATCGATTTTGGGCGGAAGCGATCAACACGGCTTGTCATGCCATCAAGCGATTGTATCTACACCGACCCCTTAAGAAAACATCATACAAACTCCTAACCGGTAACAAACTCAATGTTTCTTACTTCAGAGTATTTGAGAGAAAATGTTACATTCTTGTGAAAAAAGGGTAGAAATTCAAAAATTGCTCATGAAGTTGTAGAAGGATTTTTACTTGGTTATTACTCAAACACAAGGGCATATAGTCTTCAACAAAACCATAAGTTGTGTTGAAGTTTCTTGTGACATTGTGTTTGATGAAACTAACGGCTCTCAAGAAGAGCAAGTTGATCTTGATGAACTACATGAGCAGGAGGCATCGTACTCTATGCTGAAGAACATGTCCATTAGAGATGTGTGCCCACAAGAGCCTCAAGAAGCGACATAAGAACATGATCAACCATTCTCGACACAAGCATCTCCTCCAACTCAAGAATGTGAGCAAACTCAAGATGATAAGCAAGCTCAAGACAATGGCATACATGCATGGGGAGATTAAAAAGATAAAAAAAGGAGGACGATCAAGAAATCCAAGCAACAAAGGAGTCACAATGAAAGTGCATTCATCCCTTTTGTGGGTTTTAGTGATTTGGATAACAACACATTTAAAGATCTAACAAGTTTGCCAAGTGTTGAACAGAAAATTAAGTATGATGAACATACTTGAATAATGTATGATGATCAGTGAACAAAGGTTCAACACAAGGTTAAATAACCAATGAGACAATGCAAATAGATATAATATGGTTGAAAGGGAATTAGGCTTACACCTAGTTCCCAAACGATTTTGGTGGTTGAATTGCCCAACACAAATCTTTGGACTAACTAGTTTGCCCAAGTGTATAGATTATACAGGTGTTAAAGGTTCACACTCAGCCAATAAAAAGACCAAGTTTTGGATTCAACAAAGGAGCAAAAGGGGCAACCGAAGGCACCCCTGGTCTGGCGCACCGGACTGTCCGGTGCGCCACCGGACATGTCCGGTGCACCAGGGGGACTCAGGCTCAAACTCGCCACCTTCGGGAATTCTCAGAGGCGACTCGGCTATAATTCACCGGACTGTCCGGTGTACACCGGACAGTGTCCGGTGCGCCAAGGGAGGTCGGCTTCAGGAACTCGCCAGCTTCGGGAAACTCCAACGGCTAGTCCACTAAAATTCACCGGACTGTCCGGTGTGCACCGGACTGTCCGGTGCGCCTCCGGAGCAACGGCTATCTCCGCGCCAACGACTCTCTGCCGCGCAATAAATGCGCACTCTGCGCGCGCAGATGGCAGGCGTGCCCATACTGGCACACCGGACAAGGAACAGTACCTGTCCGGTGTGCACCGGACACCCAGGCGGGCCCACAAGTCAGAAGCTCCAACGGTCAGAATCCAACGACAGTGATGACGTGGCAGGGGGCACCGGACTGTCCGGTGTGCACCGGACTGTCCGGTGCGCCATCGAACAGACAGCCTCCCAACGGCCACATTTGGTGGTTGGGGCTATAAATACCTCAACCACCCCACCATTCATTGCATCCAAGTTTTCCACTTCCCAACTACTACAAGAGCTCTAGCATTCAATTCTAGACACACCAAAGAGATCAAATCCTCTCCAATTCCACACAAAGCCCTAGCGACTAGTGAGAGTGATTTGCCGTGTTCATTTGAGCTCTTGCGCTTGGATTGCTTCTTTTCTTTCTCACTTGTTCTTGTGAACAACACTCAATTGTAATCAAGGCAAGAGGCACCAATTGTGTGGTGGCCCTTGCGGGGAAGCTTTGTTCCCGGCTTTGATTTGAGAAGAGAAGCTCACTCGGTCCGAGGGACCGTTTGAGAGAGGGAAGGGTTGAAAGAGACCCGGCCTTTGTGGCCTCCTCAACGGGGAGTAGGTTTGAAAGAACCGAACCTCGGTAAAACAAATCCGGTGTCACACACTTCATTATTCTCTTGCGATTTGTTTTGCGCCCTCTCTCGTGGACTCGTTTATATTTCTAACGCTAACCCGACTTGTAGTTGTGTTTATATTTGTAAATTTCAGTTTCGCCCTATTCACCCCCCCTCTAGGCGACTTTCAATTGGTATCGGAGCCCGGTGCTTCATTAGAGCCTAACCGCTGGAAGTGATGTCGGGAGATCACGCCAAGAAGGAGATGGAGACCGGCGAAAAGCCCACTACAAGCCACGGGAGCACTTCATCGGAAGAGTCCCGCACCAAGAGGAAGGAGAAGAAGAAGGACTCCTCCAAACGGAAGGAGAAAAAGTCTTCCTCTTCTCACCACAAAGAGAAGAAGGAAAAATCTTCTTCTCACAAGTCGCATCGGAGAGGGGACAAGCACAAAAGGATGAGGAAGGTGGTCTACTACGAGACCGACACTTCATCAACATCAACCTCCGACTCCGACGCGCCCTCCATCACTTCTAAGCGCCAAGAGCGCAAGAAGTATAGTAAGATCCCCCTACGCTACCCTCGCATTTCCAAACATACTCCTTTACTTTCCGTCCCATTAGGCAAACCACCAACTTTTGATGGTGAAGATTACGCTAGGTGGAGCGATTTAATGCGATTTCATCTAACCTCGCTCCACAAAAGCATATGGGATGTTGTTGAGTTTGGCGCGCAGGTACCATCCGTAGGGGATGAAAACTATGATGAGGATGAGGTGGCCCAAATCGAGCACTTCAACTCTCAAGCAACAACAATACTCCTCGCCTCTCTAAGTAGAGAGGAGTATAACAAAGTACAAGGGTTGAAGAGCGCCAAGGAGATTTGGGATGTGCTCAAAACCGCGCACGAAGGAGACGAGCTCACCAAGATCACCAAGCGGGAAACGATCGAGGGGGAGCTCGGTCGGTTCCGGCTTCGCAAAGGGGAGGAGCCACAACACATGTACAACCGGCTCAAGACCTTGGTGAATCAAGTGCGCAACCTCGGGAGCGTAAAATGGGATGACCACGAGATGGTTAAGGTTATTCTAAGATCTCTTATTTTCCTTAACCCTACTCAAGTTCAATTAATCCGTGGTAATCCTAGATATACTAAAATGACCCCCGAGGAAGTTATCGGGAATTTTGTGAGCTTTGAGTGCATGATCGAAGGCTCGAGGAAGATCAACGAGCTTGATGATGCCACCACATCCGAAGCTCAACCCGTTGCATTCAAGGCAACGGAGGAGAAGAAGGAGGAGGCTACACCAAGTCGACAACCAATAGACGCCTCCAAGCTCGACAACGAGGAAATGGCGCTCGTCATCAAAAGCTTCCGCCAAATCCTCAAGCAAAGGAGGGGGAAGGACTACAAGTCCCGCTCCAAGAAGGTTTGCTACAAGTGTGGTAAGCCCGGTCATTTTATTGCTAAATGTCCTATATCTAGTGACAGTGACCGAGGTGACGACAAGAAGGGGAGGCGAAAGGAGAAGAAGAAGTACTACAAGAAGAAGGGCGGCGATGCCCATGTTTGTCGGGAATGGGATTCCGACGATAGCTCAAGCGACTCCTCCGACGACGAGGACGCCGCCAACATCGCCGTCACCAAGGGACTCCTCTTCCCCAACGTCGGCCACAAGTGCCTCATGGCAAAGGACGGCAAAAAGAAGGTTAAATCTAAGTCCTCCACTAAATATGAATCCTCTAGTGATGACAATGCTAGTGATGAGGAAGATAATTTGCGTTCCCTTTTTGCCAACCTTAACATAGCTCAAAAGGAAAAATTAAATGAATTGGTTAGTGCTATTCATGAAAAGGATGACCTTTTGGATTCCCAAGAGGACCTCCTTATTAAGGAAAACAAGAAACATGTTAAGGTTAAAAATGCTTACGCTCTACAAGTTGAAAAATGTGAAAAATTGTCTAGTGAGCTAAGCACTTGCCGTGAGATAATTGACAACCTTAGAAATGAAAATGCTAGTTTAAATGCTAAGGTTGATTCTCATGTTTGTAATGTTTCAATTCCCACTCCTAGAGATAATAATGATGATTTGCTTGCTAGGATTGAAGAATTAAACATTTCTCTTGCTAGCCTTAGATTAGAGAATGAAAATTTGATTGCTAAGGCCAAAGATTTTGATGTTTGCAAAGTTACAATTGCCGATCTTAGAGATAAGAATGATATACTTCGTGCTAAGATTGTTGAACTTAATTCTTGCAAACCATCTACATCTACCATTGAACATGTCACTATTTGTACTAGATGTAGAAATGTTGATATTGATGCTATTCATGATCACATGATTTTAATTAAGCAACAAAATGATCATATAGCTAAACTAGATGCTAAAATTGCCGAGCACAACTTAGAAAATGAGAAATTTAAATTTGCTCGTAGCATGCTTTATAATGGGAGACACCCTGGCATTAAGGATGGCATTGGCTTCCAAAGGGGAGACAATGTCAAACTTAATGCCCCTCCAAAGAACTTATCTAACTTTGTTAAGGGCAAGGCTCCCATGCCTCAGGATAACGAGGGTTACATTTTGTACCCTGCCGGCTATCCTGAGAGGAAAATTAGAAAGATTCATTCTAGGAAGTCTCACTCTGGCCCTAATCATGCTTATATGTATAAGGGTGAGACATCTAGTTCTAGGCAACCAACCCATGCTAAGTTGCCTAAGAAGAAAATTCCTAATGCATCAAATGATCATGCCATTTCATTTAAAACTTTTGATGCATCTTATGTGCTTACTAGCAAATCCGGCAAGGTAGTTGCCAAATTTGTTGGGGGCAAACACAAGGGCTCCAAGACTTGTGTTTGGGCACCCAAAGTTCTTGTTTCTAATGCCAAAGGACCCAAAACAGTTTGGGTACCTAAAGTCAAGAACTAAATTTGTTTTGTAGGTTTATGCATCCGGAGGCTCAAGTTGGATACTCGACAGCGGGTGCACAAACCACATGACCGGGGAGAAAAGGATGTTCTCCTCTTATGAGAAAAACAAAGATCCCCAACGAGCTATCACATTCGGGGATGGAAATCAAGGTTTGGTCAAAGGACTTGGTAAAATTGCTATATCTCCTGACCATTCTATTTCCAATGTTTTTCTTGTTGATTCTTTAGATTACAATTTGCTTTCCGTTTCTCAATTATGTAAAATGGGCTACAACTGTCTATTCACTGATGTAGGTGTCACTGTCTTTAGAAGAAGTGATGATTCAATAGCATTTAAGGGAGTGTTAGAGGGTCAGCTATACTTGGTAGATTTTGATAGAGCTGAACTCGACACTTGCTTAATTGCTAAGACTAACATGGGTTGGCTCTGGCACCGCCGACTAGCCCATGTTGGGATGAAGAATCTTCACAAGCTTCTAAAGGGAGAACACATTTTAGGATTAACAAATGTTCATTTTGAGAAAGACAGGGTGTGTAGCGCATGCCAGGCAGGAAAGCAAGTTGGAACCCAACATCCACACAAGAACATCATGACGACCGACAGGCCGCTTGAGCTACTCCACATGGATCTATTCGGCCCGATTGCTTACATAAGCATCGGTGGGAGTAAGTATTGTCTTGTTATTGTGGATGATTATTCTCGCTTCACTTGGGTATTCTTTTTTCAGGAAAAATCTCAAACCCAAGAGACCTTAAAGGGATTCTTGAGACGGGCTCAAAATGAGTTCGGCTTAAGGATCAAGAAAATAAGAAGCGACAACGGGACGGAGTTCAAGAACTCTCAAATTGAAGGCTTCCTTGAGGAGGAGGGCATCAAGCATGAGTTCTCTTCTCCCTACACACCTCAACAAAATGGTGTAGTGGAGAGGAAGAATCGAACTCTATTGGACATGGCAAGAACCATGCTTGATGAGTACAAGACACCGGACCGGTTTTGGGCCGAAGCGGTCAACACCGCCTGCTACGCCATCAATCGGTTATATCTTCACCGAATCCTCAAGAAGACATCCTATGAACTCCTAACCGGTAAAAAGCCCAACATTTCATACTTTAGAGTTTTTGGTAGCAAATGCTTTATTCTTGTTAAAAGAGGTAGAAAATCAAAATTTGCTCCTAAAACTGTAGAAGGCTTTTTACTTGGTTATGACTCAAACACAAGGGCATATAGGGTCTTTAACAAGTCCACTGGACTAGTTGAAGTCTCATGTGACGTTGTGTTTGATGAAACTAACGGCTCTCAAGTAGAGCAAGTTGATCTTGATGAGACAGGTAATGATGAGGCTCCATGCGTAGCGTTAAGGAACATGTCCATTGGAGATGTGTGTCCTAAAGAATCCGAAGAGCTTCCAAGTACACAAGATCAACCGTCCTCCTCCACGCAAGCATCTCCACCAACTCAAAATGAGGATGAAGCTCAAGTTGATGAAGTAGAAGATCAAGCAAATGAGCCACCTCAAGATGACGGCATAGATCAAGGGGGAGATGCAAATGATCAAGACAAGGAGAATGAAGAGCAAAGGCCGCCACACCCAAGAGTCCACCAAGCAATCCAACGAGATCACCCCGTCGACACCATCCTCGGCGACATTCATAAGGGGGTAACTACTCGATCTCGGGTTGCACATTTTTGTGAGCATTACTCTTTTGTTTCCTCTATTGAGCCACACAGGGTGGAGGAAGCACTTCAAGATTCGGATTGGGTGATGGCGATGCAAGAGGAGCTCAACAACTTCACAAGGAATGAGGTATGGCATTTGGTTCCACGTCCTAACCAAAATGTTGTAGGAACCAAATGGGTCTTTCGCAACAAGCAAGATGAGCATGGTGTGGTGACAAGGAACAAAGCACGACTTGTGGCCAAGGGATACTCCCAAGTCGAAGGTTTGGATTTCGGTGAAACCTATGCACCCGTAGCTAGGCTTGAGTCAATTCGCATATTATTGGCCTATGCTACTTACCATGGCTTTAAGCTTTATCAAATGGACGTGAAAAGTGCCTTCCTCAATGGACCAATCAAGGAAGAGGTCTACGTTGAGCAACCTCCCGGCTTTGAAGATAGTGAGTACCCTAACCATGTCTATAGGCTCTCTAAGGCGCTTTATGGGCTCAAGCAAGCCCCAAGAGCATGGTATGAATGCCTTAGAGATTTCCTTATTGCTAATGGCTTCAAAGTCGGAAAAGCCGATCCTACACTCTTTACTAAAACTCTTGAAAATGACTTGTTTGTATGCCAAATTTATGTTGATGATATTATATTTGGGTCTACTAACGAGTCTACATGTGAAGAGTTTAGTAGGATTATGACACAGAAATTCGAGATGTCTATGATGGGGGAGTTGAAGTATTTTCTAGGATTCCAAGTCAAGCAACTCCAAGAGGGCACCTTCATTTGTCAAACCAAATACACTCAAGACATACTAACCAAGTTTGGAATGAAGGATGCCAAGCCCATCAAGACACCCATGGGAACAAATGGGCATCTCGATCTCGACACGGGAGGTAAGTCCGTGGATCAAAAGGTATACCGGTCGATGATAGGTTCATTGCTTTATTTATGTGCATCTCGACCGGACATTATGCTTTCTGTTTGCATGTGTGCAAGATTCCAAGCCGACCCTAAGGAATCACACCTTACGGCCGTAAAACGAATCTTGAGATATTTAGCTTATACTCCTAAGTTTGGGCTTTGGTACCCTCGGGGATCCACATTTGATTTGATTGGTTATTCGGATGCCGATTGGGCGGGGTGTAAAATTAATAGGAAGAGCACATCGGGGACTTGCCAGTTCTTGGGAAGATCCTTGGTGTCATGGGCTTCAAAGAAGCAAAATTCGGTCGCTCTTTCTACCGCCGAAGCCGAGTACATTGCCGCAGGCCATTGTTGCGCGCAATTGCTTTGGATGAGGCAAACCCTGCGGGACTACGGTTACAAATTAACCAAAGTCCCTTTGCTATGTGATAATGAGAGTGCAATCAAAATGGCCGACAATCCCGTCGAGCATAGCCGCACCAAGCACATAGCCATTCGGTATCATTTTCTTAGGGATCACCAACAAAAGGGAGATATCGAGATTTCTTATATTAACACTAAAGATCAATTAGCCGATATCTTTACCAAGCCTCTTGATGAACAAACTTTTACCAAACTTAGGCATGAGCTCAATATTCTTGATTCTCGCAACTTCTTTTGCTAAGTTTGCACACATAAATGTACCTTTGATCATGCCTCTTTCGTATGCTATGACTAATGTGTTTTCAAGTGTATTTCAAACCAAGTCATAGGTATATTGAAAGGGAATTGGAGTCTTCGGCGAAAACAAAGGCTTCCACTCCGTAACTCATACTTCGCCATCACTCCAAGCAACTCTCTATTCTTTTGGGGGAGAAATGAGCATCAAAGAAACGGATTTCGTCTTTGGGAGAGAGTAAGAGCTCAAAGATAAAGGACCGGACTTCGCCTTTGGTATAATCTTAACTCATTTATTTATGCCCAAAGGGGAAGATAGCACTTAAAGGGCTCTAATGATTCCGTTTTTGGCGATTCATGCCAAAAAGGGGGAGAAATGAGCCCAAAGCAAAAGGACCGCACCACCACCAACTTCAAAAACTTAGTACTTTCCAAAAGTATTTTTGTGTTCACAAGGGGGAGAAAGCAGTATTTCAAAAATGGTATATCAAAACCCTCTTGAACACTAAGAGGAGTATCTCATTTAGGGGGAGTTTTGTTAAGTCAAAGGAAAAGCATTTGAAACGAGGGGAGAAAATTTCAAATTTTGAAAATGCTTTGCAAACTCTTATTCATTTACCTTTGACTATTTGCAAAAGATCTTTGAAATGGAGTTACAAAAGGATTCGCAAAAACAAAACATGTGGTGCAAACGTGGTCCAAAATGTTAAATAAGAAAGAAACATTCCATGCATATCTTGTAAGTAGTTTTATTGGCTCAATTCCAAGCAACCTTTACACTTACATTATGCAAACTAGTTCAATTATGCACTTCTATATTTGCTTTGGTTTGTGTTGGCATCAATCACCAAAAAGGGGGAGATTGAAAGGGAATTAGGCTTACACCTAGTTCCCAAACGATTTTGGTGGTTGAATTGCCCAACACAAATCTTTGGACTAACTAGTTTGCCCAAGTGTATAGATTATACAGGTGTTAAAGGTTCACACTCAGCCAATAAAAAGACCAAGTTTTGGATTCAACAAAGGAGCAAAAGGGGCAACCGAAGGCACCCCTGGTCTGGCGCACCGGACTGTCCGGTGCGCCACCGGACATGTCCGGTGCACCAGGGGGACTCAGGATCAAACTCGCCACCTTCGGGAATTCTCAGAGGCGACTCGGCTATAATTCACCGGACTGTCCGGTGTACACCGGACAGTGTCCGGTGCGCCAAGGGAGGTCGGCTTCAGGAACTCGCCAGCTTCGGGAAACTCCAACGGCTAGTCCACTAAAATTCACCGGACTGTCCGGTGTGCACCGGACTGTCCGGTGCGCCTCCGGAGCAACGGCTATCTCCGCGCCAACGGCTCTCTGCCACGCAATAAATGCGCACTCTGCGCGCGCAGATGGCAGGCGTGCCCATACTGGCACACCGGACAAGGAACAGTACCTGTCCGGTGTGCACCGGACACCCAGGCGGGCCCACAAGTCAGAAGCTCCAACGGTCAGAATCCAACGGCAGTGATGACGTGGCAGGGGGCACCGGACTGTCCGGTGCGCCATCGAACAGACAGCCTCCCAACGGCCACATTTGGTGGTTGGGGCTATAAATACCTCAACCACCCCACCATTCATTGCATCCATGTTTTCCACTTCCCAACTACTACAAGAGCTCTAGCATTCAATTCTAGACACACCAAAGAGATCAAATCCTCTCCAATTCCACACAAAGCCCTAGCGACTAGTGAGAGTGATTTGCCGTGTTCATTTGAGCTCTTGCGCTTGGATTGCTTCTTTTCTTTCTCACTTGTTCTTGTGAACAACACTCAATTGTAATCAAGGCAAGAGGCACCAATTGTGTGGTGGCCCTTGCGGGGAAGCTTTGTTCCCGGCTTTGATTTGAGAAGAGAAGCTCACTCGGTCCGAGGGACCGTTTGAGAGAGGGAAGGGTTGAAAGAGACCCGACCTTTGTGGCCTCCTCAACGGGGAGTAGGTTTGAAAGAACCGAACCTCGGTAAAACAAATCCGGTGTCACACACTTCATTATTCGCTTGCGATTTGTTTTGCGCCCTCTCTCGTGGACTCGTTTATATTTCTAACGCTAACCCGGCTTGTAGTTGTGTTTATATTTGTAAATTTCAGTTTCGCCCTATTCACCCCCCCTCTAGGCGACTTTCAATGGTCTCTATATTGGTTTGAAATATGGATAAGACCTAAGAAATCACTATGCATAAATATGATCAGAATAGAGGTTGAAGTGATTAAGAGGATTGGTCAAGCCAAAGTGAATAAGATATGAGGAATCGTGAATTGGCTTGACCATATTACTATTAGTCCATATATGTTTCTATGAGAATCAAACTAAAGTTTGATTGATCTTAGCATTTTTGTTTAGATGACATTCAAGCCAGGTTCACAATATTAATAAAATGATTCTCTCAATGGATGCTCATTATGATGTGACTCAAGAATGAATTGATAGGGTGAAGATAGCAAGGAAGGGGCTTCGAGGGACTAAGCGAAGGTGAAGGACAAGCGACAGCTTGTGGACCGAGGTACCATGACTAAGGTGAAGAAGAGAGTACTTGCACTAAGTTGATGAACTAATCAGCTATGAAGAGTTATATTATGTTGATGCATCAGTAAGGTGACTTGAAGCCATGATTTGAACTCATATATGGTGAAATGGTTTTAGTCACAGGGATTGATTTGTGTTTGCTTCAAAAGGTGAGACATAGATGTTTGTGATCCTTATGAAGCAACACCATGGAGAAATCACACAGGAGACACCAATGACTCAAGGAATTAACTTAATTATATTTTATTTATTTAGCTTGAGTATATGAATCTTCGTACTATTAAGGGGGATATAAAAATAAGGTTGGTGTTTGCCAAAGCTCAAGCTTATAAGATTCAAAAGCCATTTCGAAAACAAAATGTTTTGGACACTCTGTGAGTCCAACTAGAGTGAGGTTTGGGAGACGGAGATCCTTCCTGTTGAAAAGCAGTTGAGTTTTTTCAGGTGAGTTGAACTTCTTCAGCTGAGTTGAGCTTTTTCAACTGAGTTGGACTTCTTCAACTGAGTTGAACTTCTTTAGCTGAGTTGACCTTTCTTCAGCTAAGTAGAGCTTCTTCAGTTGAGTTGAGCTTTTTCAGCTGAGTTGTACTTCTTCAGCTGAGTTGAGCTTTTTTAGCTGATTTAAGTTTTTTCAGCTGAGTTGAGCTTCTTTAGCTGGGTTGAGTTTTTTCAGCTAAGTTGAACTTAATTTCAACCGGAGTCTAGGTAGGTTCAATCGTGGTCTAGGCAGGTTCAATCGGAGTCCAAGGCAGGTTTAACCGGGGTACAGGGCAAGTTCAACCGGGTTTTTTCCCGACCTCTCTGGTCAAAACTGGTTGAACCAGCCTTGGGGAAGGTTCAACCAGTGTCAGGGTCAGCTGACCGGTATGACCTCCTGACTAGCAGACTGGTTGTCAGTCTAACCACCATGCAGTTGAATCGGCCCTAGGGGCGGTTCAACCTGTGTCAGGGCCTGTTGACCGGTCTGACCTATAGTCTGCCTATCTCACTGGCAGACTGACTGTCAGTCTGACCACTAGGCGGTTGAACCGGCCCTAGGGGTAGTTCAACCGGCCCTGCGTAGAAAAGTTTAGCCCAACGACTAGTTTTGGAGCCGCACCTATATATACTCACTCCTACCTCCCCACCACACAAGAGCACACACCAAACTCCATTTCTAACCTGAGAAAAACCTCCCACTCTCTCTCACACACCTCTTGCCTCTCCCATTTCAACTCTTTAGAGAGAAATCTTTAAGTGAGATTGAAGAGCTACGATTTTTATGCTTCATCTCTAAATCCTTCTTGCTCTTCTTGATTCGAGCTTTGGTACTACATCGAGTTCTTTGTGGATTCATTACTCTTGGAGCTTCTAGCTCCTAGACGACTAGGTGTCATTTGTGAGTCTCCAAATCTTGTGGAAGACCACAAGAAAGTTTGTATTACTCGCTCGTTTGAGCAAAGATTAGTGTGTGGGCTTGACCTTTACGGTCGGCAAAGGGAGGATTAGGGTTGAAAGAGACCCGACTCTTTGTGGGCGCCTCAACAAAGGAAGTAGGGCACCTTGGTGGTGTGACCGAACCTCAGAATAAATCTTGTGTCTCTTGTGTTCTTGCTCATTGTGCTTGTTTGTGTTCTCCGTTGTCTCACTATTTTGTGGAAGAATTGTTTATATCTTTTTGGTGTGTGGATTTTGAGAAGTACCCTTCTTAGATCTACTACTTTGAACCCTGTGGATCATCTAGGACATACCATTTGCAAATTTAACTAGGTGAATTTCGAGATCAATTCAGTTGTATATCTCATTCTTTAGTTGAACTCGTGTAAACCGGTTGAACCGGTTTTGACACCGGTTGAACCGGTTTTACCCAGTTCGTTTCTGGTTTTTGTTGAAAATTTTTTTGCTTGCCTATTCACCCCCCTATAGGAAACTTTCAATTGGTATCAGAGCATAATCCTTGTTCTAACTCTTAACCGCGTGAGGAAAAAGATCATGGCGGGGGGACTAAGAAACAAAAGTGCTTCTAAGCTTGAAAAAGTTGAGGTTACCTCGACTTTATCTTTTGGTGCAAATGTTGATCCTAGGGTAATAGACTTTGCCATGAAAATCGTCGAAATGATGTTCCTTAAATTGAAGGAAGATGAGGTGAAGAACAGGATTGAAGAAGAAAATGATCGATGGAGACCAAACGATGAATCTACCTCTTCACAAGGTTCGTCTTTCAAATCCACTTCTCATATGTGCTTTGTCGCTAATGGGAGTGACAGTGAAAGTGAAAGCGAGGATGAGGAGGAGCATGAAAGTGATAGTGAAGATGAGGATGATCTTCAACAATTCTTCGCTCAGCTAAGCAAGAAAAACTGAATGAGCTAGCTCAAACTCATGAAAAGAGCAGAATAACAAAAAGAAATGCTTCATAAGCAAGAAGATTTCCTCATTAGAAAAATTGAAGACTTAGATAAGTTGACCAAAGAGCATGAGAAGCTAAAGTGCTCTCATGATGATTTGGTCCAAAGGTATGAAGACATTTCAATTGAGCAAATTAAAGATGTTAATCATTCATCATATATTGCTCAATTATAAAATAAAAATGCTATGCTCAAGAACACGATAGAAAAACTAAATATTGAAAATCTAGCTTTGCAAGAAAAAAATGATATGCTTGTGTGCTCTCATAATAAATTTATGGATTCACATATCATGTTAGAAATGGCTCATGAGGTTATGTTAACTAATTTAAAATCATACCAACCTCACATATGCACATGTACTCAAATAGAAACTATATTATCATGTGCTAACAAATGTTGCTCTCAAGAAAGCCAATCTTCCATTGAGCTAAAATTTTTAGGAACAAGTAATGTTTCATATGCAAAAGAAAACAATGAGCTCAAGGAAGAAAATGAGAGGCTAAGAAGGAGCTTGACTCAATTGAAGGGAAAGTGTCATGCTCAACCTTCTCAAGATAACCGTGATAATATGGTGAAAAAGCTTGAGAAGGGGACAACTATAATATGCACAAAACCCCTTCAAAAGAATACCAAGCTTTCCAAGAAGGACATTAGAAAGACTCAAGGTGATAAAATTAATGCTCATACTATTTGCTCTAACAATGTACCTATGTGCTTCAACAAAGAAAGATCAAAGAGAAGCGATAGGAGGTGTTATAAATATAAGGAGAAGGGTCATGAAATTGGTTCATGCCCCACATGAAGAACCAAGACCTTGCACCATCGAAAGAAGTGCTCATAAACAAAGAAGTAACAAGCAAAATACAAATACCTTGCAATATCAAGCAACATATTTGCTACAATTGTCATAGAAAGGGACACCTATGCAAGGATTGTACCATGAGTAAGTATCCTAAGCCTAGCATGTCAATTCATACATATTCGCTTAGGAGACCCAAAAATGACACTTGTGCTAGAAAGGTAATTTAGTTCACCTAAAACTAGCACAAAGGCCAATTGGGTGCCTAAGTTCTTATTGGCTAACCTTGATGGACCCATCCAAAAATGGGTACCAAAATATCTTTGAAATAATTTGTAGGTACCCAAAGATAATATGAAACTTTGGGGGTGCTTGAGTGGGTTAATTTAGTTTTTATCTCAAGCTATCAATCTTACACTGTCTATTCTTTTAAGATTGACCTGAAGATGAATTGAGTTGTTATATCACTAACTTCATATTCATCTCTAGTAAGATCTTGTGTTGTAGATATAAAAGGATTTACCTTTAGCGAAATTAAGCAAAAGACCTACAACTTGGTGAAGTTCAAACGATGGTAACATTTAAATTTTAAGTGCACATTGCTTTCAATTAGTATATTCCTTTGTGTCTTATGTAGCCACATAGGAAAAATGAAGCACTTAAAAATGACCTTAAAGGAATTTACCTTGCTTTGGAAAAGATCTAACTATATGGTAGATTGCAAGTTCATATTTTTAAATTATGGCAATCTACATGCTTTAATTGGTGATAATTAATTTGTGGCGTATTTCAAATGAATTATTGTATTATTGCCATGACCTAGACATAAAGATGATTATCCCGAATTCTTAAATGGATAGAGTGCTATGTAAGAAATTCAAACTCTTAAAGCACTTATCAAAAGGGGAATTCTCTATATGACTAGAGTTGTGAGACTAATGTTTCTATCTAAGTGTTTATGTAGTCTCACAACATGAGAATGTGTTTATCAAATGGAACGTGCCATTCAACATTCAAAGAAGATCAATCCAATACAATGTGATGTATTCATTCTTATTTAAATTGGTTTTGAGTCTTCTACATTAATCACTCACCATGCCATGAATTAAACTTACCCTGTAAACTTAATTAATTAATCATGCTAGTTCCATCTTATTTCAATTGATGTTATGCATGATGCTTGTAAGGGTAATTTAGTTCATATCATGAGGTTTTCTTATTTTAGCAACCTTCTTGTCATTCATATACTAGAGGTTACTAAATAGGAAACTGTTGCTTGTGTTTCTAATGCAATCTCTTTTAAGCTATTTCATGGAAATTCATAAGTAGAGATTGTTCTCTTTCAATTGGTAAAATCACAAGCATTAAAGGTTAATCTTCACCTAAAATAAAGATTAGGAATGCTCAAGGTAAAGGTATGAAACTAATTTCTTCAATTGATACTCAATCAATAGTAGTTCCTTTGAGTTGATATTCTTTCAATTAGTAATAATCTATTCTATGGAAAGAAACATCAATATGAAGGTTAAATTTCTTTTGGCTTAAATTTGTAAATTGGTGTATTGTTAATTCACCCCTACATATGCATTAACTTTTAAAAGAATTTAATTTATGCATTTATGCCTCATAAATGATGATTTGTTTGCAATTCATATCTAAAGATCACCATTCATTAAATACTTCCTTGTACTACTAATATATGTTTTCAAATTTCTTTTTTAACTAGTATTAAAAGGAAAAGAGATAACAAGCTAAAGAAGGAAGTCTCCACAAATAAAGAAAATAAGAATACTTAGATGACACCATCTCATATAGTAAGATCTTTCAATTGATATAACAAATGGTATGAGGCATAATTTAATTCATTGCAAATTTGTCATGCCTTGACCAATATATGTAATGTACTCCTCATGAGGCTCTTAACTGAATTGAAAATGCATTTGGCAAGTCATTCAAATACTCGATATCAAATACTTGATGCACATATCTAGTGGGAGCACATTATATATCCATGTATTCCCTAACCAAGTCAGTTCATCTCGCATGAAGAAATGGATGAACAACATGAGCAAATGGATTTCTACCCAAATGCATGATCAACTGTAAATAAGAGTGAACTCTCGACCATTGGATTGTCGATGGGTACCAAGAGGACCTACTCAATGTCAAAAAGTAGTTCAACAAGTTGGTTTTTACTAACTTGTAATTGCTTTGTGAACAAAGGTTGAGTTTAGAGATTGTTTTGTCGAGTTGTCTAAACTCACTTTAGTTCAACCAATCCTAAGGAAGTACTTGCAAGAATTAAGTCAAATCGACTAGTAGCCACCTAGTCATCACTCTAGTCGCGCCTTGATCGCCTCCCATGTGATTAGGCAGAGTCACACTAGTGCAAGATGAGGTTGGTTCATTGCGAAGCCAACATTTGTTGATAATCTTCATTGATGTTTCCTCGAGTCTCCATTATCATCATTGGACTTGGATTTTCTGGCTAGCTACGGTTCGACTGTGATGTTGTTCGACAACCACACCCATCTCATGTGCTATGAACCTACTGTGACCACTTGTTGGTAAACCTCTTTCTGTGTGTTTTACCCAAGAGGTTGCATCTGGTTCTGTTGGGTAAAGTCACATATCTATCGCTTGCCCAACAGACTTAGATCGTACAGTGTCATCAGAAAAAGCAAACTGCACACATGGAACCTTATGTGTTCTTCTGGCAGACATTGTCTCTACTAATGGACATATCTAAATTAGCCTAAGGCGATACATGTTATGTCTACTAGAGAAACGACATCCTAAGACACTCGCCTTTGCTTGGAACTGCCTTATGATTATCGCTGATATGGACAAGGGTTACATGCTTCTCTACTCTTAAAAGTATTTCGCTCCAAATCTCATAAAACGAGATTCTTTTAAGGGGGGAGGGCTGTAACGCCTCAGGTGTTATCTCCCGTTAAACAGCGATTACAAACTTAAGTATGGTATGTCAGTGAGGATAACAATATTCATATCCTAATCATCTTCGTCTATCGCGATTTTAATATCGCATCTGTTTCTGTCTATTTAGACTCTTCCTAAAATTTTCGCGAATTTCGAAACGTAATTGTTCTGAAAGTTTGCGAGTCCCGTGCCCAATTAAAATCCATCGAGTAAGCGAATACGAATTCGGAAGCTCGACCTACTCTTACGATTTTTATCCCGGGCAAATTAATTTGAACTCGACGATTTTTATCCCTTGAGGTGGGCCCGGGGGCCACTGTCGGTACCCTGAAACTAGGGTACCTCTTACTACAGTATGAAGGCGCGGTACCCACGCGGCTATCGCTAGTCGCGTGGTAAACAACACCCGACCCCACCACGTGGACGGTTCTGGGACCGCCGCGTGGCCAGAGAAGATGATACCCTCCAAGGTATCAACAGTGAGTCCGGACTCCCATGGGAAGGTGCCGGACCCCTGTATATACAGATCGGACCTCCACAGGCACAAACCGGACCCCTCTGTGTGGGGTCCGGGCCACTCACAGCAGGGTCTCGGGATTCTGGGACAGAAAATACCCAGGCCTTAATCAAGGCCAGGCGGGGGTCCGAAGCCGACACGTGTCCGGACTTTACCGTATATGCTTCTTCTCTCCGCTGAGGCGGAGCCCCGATGCTGTCACGTGGCATGGTACACGTGACGTAAGCCAACGGGTGCAGCCTGACGTAAGGCCTATGGGCTGCATGACCTCTGCATTTATTGTGGATAAGGCACGCCGCCTGTCCATTCCACTGGCAAGCGATGTGCCGCCTCGGCATTTAATGAGACCTGTCCATTCCACTGACAGACGATGTGCCGCCTCCGCATTTAATGAGACCTGTCCATTCCGCGGGCAGGCGGCAACCTGTCCATTCCACTGGCATGCAGTACGCCCATACTGTTGCGTGCACTATGTTCATCATCACTCGCACGTAGGGATGGTAATGGATCATGATCCAAATGGTTCTTCACAAAATGTCAAGGCCCTAAATAAATTATAGTTCAAAAATGACTAGAAATAGAGCCTGATACTAACCCGATTCGATCCTTAAATCTTATAGTGCAAAATTTATAGCCCATTGTCATCCCTACTCGCGCGTTACCGAGGAAGCAACCACATCATATCAATACTGCATGGACTATGGATATCATGGCGCCAGGAGATTGCCCAGGTGTACTCGCATTAGTTACTTCTATAATGTATTCCCTCTGTTTTGCTCCTGGGCCCACATGTCGGGGCTCAGCATTCTTGTACGTGCCCCCCTTGAGCTATAAAAGGGAGGGCACACGACGTTACAAGACACACGCTTTCAGACCAACTCAGACACTTAGACTCTCATACAATACACAGACAGTGGAGTAGGGTATTACGCTCCGGTGGCCTGAACCACTCTAAACCCTTGTGTGTTCCTGTGTTCATTCCGAATCCATCTAGCAGGCAAAACGCTTAGGCCCCTCTTCATCTTAGGATTTAGGGCGGGTGCGTTCCGCCACCTGGCCGGAGAATTTCCTCTCCGACACTTGTCATCCTAAATTTGTGTGCATGCAATAGTAAACAGATTTTGTACACGGTGTTCCGCATTGCATAAATGCCTTCGACGTGTAGAATAATTAGTCTCAGCGTATATCATAAACTGTTTGTAACGAGCCTAGATGTATGGTTGTTGGAGAGATCCTATATTTATTAAGGAAATTAAGCATTTAAATCAGATCTTTTTTGTTTCCATGCATGCCAATTTATTTCGTTTTAACGCACTCTTGTCATCCTAAATTTGTGTGCATGTAGCCAGAAACATATTTTTTCGTGTTGTACCGCAGTGCATAAATATCTATACCGTGTAGCATAATTAGTGTCAGTATATGTCATAAATCGGTTTTAACGATACTATCTGCATGGCTGCTGGAGAGATCCTATTTTTATGGACGAAATTAACCATTTAAATCAAAAATTTTGGTTTCCATGCATGCCAATTTATTTTCTTTCAACTCACATTCTTTGTCATCCTAAATTTGTGTGCATGCAATAGAAAACTGATTTTTCACCCGGTGTACCACATTGCATAAATATCTATATCGTGTAGCATAATTAATATCATTATATATCATAAACTGGTTCTAACGAGCCTAGGTGCATAGCTGTTTGTAGAGATCCTATATTCATAGGAGAAATAAATCATTTAAAACAGATTTTTTGTTTCCATACATGTCAATCCATTTCCTCTCAACGTACATTCTTGTCATCCTAAATTTGTGCACATGCATCAAGAAACTAATTTTTTATGTGGCGTACAGTATTACATAAATACCTGCACCGTGTAGCATAATTAATATCAGTATATATCATAAAATGTTTCTATCCAGATTAGTTGCACGACTGTTATAGAGATCCTATATTTATGGATAGAGTAAAGCATTCCAATTAGATTTTTTGTTTCTATGCATGTCAATCCATCTTCTAAATTTATGCGCACGCCTTCCAATTTTGTTGCGCATGCAAATGCAAACAAAAGTCGCGCAGACAGGGATGGGCGCGGAAGTGGAGGCGGCTAGGCTGGTTTGGTCGGGTGGTGCAGGGGGCGACTGGGGCTTCCAACATATGTTTAGAAGTCTAGGGCTCCCAAAAGACTCACCTTTTATATATATATATATTAGTAGAAGCCTTGGGCTTCCATCACTGGAGAGAGCCCCGGCCAAGGTGGGTCCGCTGGAACGGGCGACGGGTCGGGTGGTGTCGTGGCGGGGGTTCTGCGCGGGTGCACCGGGGTCGTGGTGGGGTCGCGCGTGGGGTTGTGCCGCATTTATGCATGCGTATTTTGACGGCAACAGTTACATAAATCGGAATAGCGGTGTGGTCGGGTCGCGGTGGGGTTGTGGTTCGGGGTTTATGCTTGTGTAAGTTGACGATAACAACTGCATATCAATCGGACGCACAATGTTTACGATCCTTTACACAAAAAATTATGCTCCATATGAACATGACGTACACACAACAATTTATACCACGTGCGGACTGTGGTTCGGGATTAATGCTTGTATAAACTCCCAGTGTTTACGATCCTTTACACAACAATTTATGCTTCATATGAACACAACGTACACACGCTGACCAACTGATCGTGCGCACACTACAGGTCCCCGCAGTCCCGCGTCGCTCCCCGCTAGCCGACCGAGCCAATATGGTCAATGTCCGAGACCCACCCGACCACAATCAACCCACTCATCGTGGCCCCACCGAAACCCTAATAAAATCCGCGCCTCGCCGTCGCTGTAACCCGCTCCTACGATCGCCATCGACGACCGCCCCCACTCACCCTAATCATCGTGCTTCATCGTTTGCCCTCCGCCGTTCTCCGCTCTGGTTCGTTTCCCCCTCTCCTTCTTCGTTCCATTTCCCTACATTCTTTCGCATAATCCAGGAATTGTTTACAATATGAATCAGTGTTTTCACCATCCCGGCACCCCTGAATCCTGCATAGTACTGTCGCCTTTAGGTTCGCCACGCCCCATCCCCATCCCTCCCATTTACACTTTAATTTCGCATAATCCACCGGTTGTATCGCATTATCTATCACTGTCTGTAGTACCACCTTCATCGACAAGTGAAAGCGCACCGATCTTTGAAATTTATTGAATCGCATTCAGAAACACATGTAAATTTTTTGTAGGATCCGATAAGGGCTTCCAATTTTACAATTGCATAATTGTTTCATATTGTTTCTTTTTTATATAGGTATTGAATGTTGTTTATAAACAAATTTTATAATTTTGTAATAGCAATCAATAAATTAGTGATGTTATCTTACTGTGTTCTTATTGTTGTTTCCGAGAGTTATACTACCTATAATTTTATAATTTTATGATTTTTTGCCTAATTTGTTGGTACACACTATGCACTGCTTTATTTTGTGCATATTATTATATATAAATGTGTTTTCACATCTCTGTTGTTATGCTTTCAAAGGTCCTCAAAAACATGATTTAACAATGTTTCTGGAGTATAATACATGAACAGGTACCTTCGGACTTGGATCAAGACCACAGTGTGAAGAACTACAAGGAATATGAAGGATGGTGCAGAGCCGAAGCTATGCGCAGGAGAGCTTCAGCATAATAGCAGAAAAGGAAACCGACTTAAAGATGAAAAGGCTATTTAGACCTCGATGGATTACTATAGAGTTATTAGCAAATGAAAAGGGCATGGGTGTAATTTTACATGGGCTACGTCATGTGCCTATAAATAGATGAACAGTGCTCCCGTACTGTTCACGCTAACTTGGCATTTGCTTTTGCATCACGCTTGTATCTTTACCTTCTTTCAAGCCGAAGGTACACTTGTAATTTGGTATCATTTATATTTTTCCATAATAATAAAATAGAAATGAGCTGATAATAATACATGACTGCTTATATTATCTTTTATGTTGTATATAATTCTTTCTTCATTATTATATGTTGTGTTTATGAAGGTATGTCCTTCATAACCTTCGTCCGAAAATCATTATATCCCAAGGGAAATAATGCTACGAAGGACGAAGGACTTTAACGTTTAACATTCTTTGTGTTGCCTTGTTCTTAACTCATAGCATTTGAGAACAAATCCCCAACATTGGCGCCCAGGCCCGAAGCCAGAAGAGGAAGGCCACCAGTCCAACGCCCCAAGAGGATGAGTTGGACCAAGAGATCAGGAATATGGAGATGCTTCATCAGCAAGTGCAAAAGAAGAAGGAAAAAATGGCTCGGCAAGCTGACCTACAAAGGCAGATTGACGAAGCCACTGAAGAAGTACGTCATCTTGCTCAAGATGAGCAAAACCGAAGGCCCCAGCACAGAGAGCTGCACCAAGAGGGCTTCTACAACAAGGATGAATGGTATGAAGATTTCCATCATGGAAATTTTGCTTTTGATGATGCTTCTCCTCTGTCAGCAGAACTGCAGGCTACACCTTGGCCCCCCGTCTTACAAGCCACCCTAGCTCCCCACGTATGACGGACACTCAGATCCGAAGCAGTTTCTGATGAGCTACAAAGCAACCATATCTTCGTATGGTGGCAATACTGCAGTCATGGCGAAATCTTTTGTCATGGCAGTCAAGAATGTTGCACAAACCTGGTACTCCTCTCTTCGGCCAGGAACAATCACATCATGGCAGAAGCTGAAGGGCATGCTGATCACCAGTTTCCAAGGGTTTCAAACGAAGCCGGTTACCGCTCAAGCTTTGTTCCGGTGCACGCAAGATCACGAAGAATACCTTCAGGCGTATGTCCGAAGGTTCTTGCGTCTAAGGGCACAAGCACCAACAGTGCCCAATGAAATTGTCATTGAGGCCATGATCAAGGGGCTTCGTCCAGGACCTACGACCCAATACTTCGCCAGGAAACCCCCTCAGACCCTGGAAAAACTGCTTCAGAAGATGGATGAGTACATCCGCGCTGATAATGACTTTCGACAGAGAAGGGGGGAAGCTTACAGGTTCTCTGAAATGACCAGGGGCTTCGGAGGGAGAATCCACCCAAGGCACGTCAGATCAATCCACTCCACTCAGAATGACGACAGAGGAAGTCAGCAACAGAGACCGCAATATCCCTCCCAGGCTTCGAGGCAGCAACAAAGCTATCCTCGGCCCCCAGCTCTAAGGGGCAGAGGCGCTAGGGGCTTTGGTGGAAGGTTTGGGATCAGCCCAGGAAAATTTATTGCCTATTCTGTGGTGAGGACAAGGGCCATACTACAAGGATGTGTCATGTCACCATTCAGAAACAGAAGGAGATAGCAGAAGTTGGAGCCCAACAAAACCAGCCGAAGCAGGTTATGCACACTGCTTCGTATCACTCACCATACATACCAGAGTATGTGGGTAACCATCCTGCAACTTCTGTTGCTTTGGCAAGCCAACCACAGGCATCTTGGCAACAACCTCCACCTCCACCACCAATACAACCCGCATACTCCCGAGGCCAATAGCCAGAAGGGAGCCAGCATACTCACCAGCAGCGAGACTTCAGGGAGGAGTCTGAAGCTCGCACAGTCAACAGTACTGTGTCAGAATCGAAGCATATCTACTAAGAGATATCCTACCCCTGAAACAGTTTTTGCATTCGTCATCATTTTCTTTTTTAATAAGGAGCAATCATTGAAAGCCTAGTTCTTTTGTTGTTTTCAATTTCTTGTAATAGCTTCATTATTGTCATGATATAATATACCTTCTTCACAGACTCACGAAATTCCAAAAGTCGGTGAAGCACGAAAGTTGTTCTCAAGAGAACGCGAGGTTCACAATTATATAACAAGTTTTGCCGAAGCAACAAAAAGTCGTTCTAAGAAACGCAGCGTAAGTTTGTCGAAGCAACAAAAAGTCGTTCCTAAGCGAGCACATCGTAAGTTTTCTGCTCAAAAGTCGTTCCAAAGGGAATATAGAGCTTACAGCGAAAAATAAACGCTGATTCCGCCGAAATATAAGGCGAAGCGTGAAAAGTCAACGCGAATACCGCCGAAATAGAAGGCGAAGAAGTTCAAAAGACGTTCCTAAGGGAATGCAGAACTTATAGTGAAAAGTCAACGCTGATACATCGAAAAATAAGCGGTGAAGCCGAAAAATAAACGACAAAGAGATTGTGTATTCTACTGTGGGAATGTGTGTATCTTCGGCACAAATATCATTTTGCATAGCATAACATCATTACATCATTCACATAACATAACATCATACATCGTACTGCATCAATGGCACAAGAAGGGGATACAATGTTAACCTTCGGAAATTGCTTCGAAGAAGTTGTGCCAAGGCACAAAATAAGTTTTGAAGAAGTACAACTTCATCAACTCTAATATGAAACGAGATCTATTGCTTACAAAGTATAATGTTTTTACGGAGATTGTATGTTTTTACGGAATATGGATATTCTTCACGAAGCATGAAAAGAAGGGAAGGTGTTTTTTCGCCGAAGGCTCAAAAACGGTATGTACGTAAAGTTTCATGCATCGTAAAGAATTGAATTGCAAACAGCTTATATATTACATTCAAAACTATAAAATGTTACACACTTTGTTCAGCAAATATTACATTCCAAATGTTTTTACAATAACAGCTATTCTTCTTTTAAAGCTGTTTCCGCAGCTTCGTTTAGCAGTCGAGAAACAGCTTCGTCCATAATAGCTTCGGCCACTTTAGTAATTTCATCTTCTCTGCCTCTGGGTCGGCTATTGACTCGAAGGGCTCTAGGGGAGGAGACAGCTCAGCTGCGATAGAAAACGTAAATAAGTTCGAAGTCACAAAATTAAAAAATCAAGCTGAAAGCTATTAAACGATACATATTCGCCTTTCAAGTTCTGCAGCTTTTTCGGCTGCCTTTGTTGCTTCTCTTGCATCATGAGTATCTTTTTCGCTCTTCTTTATTATCTCGTGGGCCATCCCTCGGCCGCCATTTTCCCAGATGTCAGTAAAGAATTTTCCGCCAACTAAGCTTGCTTCGGCCGAGGGGTCTTTTGTATCTTCAACAAATAAAGCAGCTTTGGTTTACGCCAAAGATTTTACATGATCGCAACCTATCTTCTCCAAGACAGCTGCAATTCCCCTCATGCTAGAGATGGCGAAGACGTCCCCACAGCCACTCAAAACTTCCTCAAAAGCTTTGGCTTCGCCGCTGATCCATTCAATTGGGCCCTTAGGATCGCCTCTTATGAAGTTGTCCTCGCTGGAGTATGCGCCAACCTTGGCGAAGCTAGTTTTTATTTTTCTCACACATTCTATGGATTTTTCATAACATCTCTCTTTCGAAGAGCGTAGTTCTACAACTGTCTTCTCCCAATAATTCTTCCAGTAATCACTGGCGTCTCGGTCAGCTTCAGCAATAGCACATTTCAATTTTGCTTCGGCCAGCTGTTTCCGAAGATCTTCAATTTCGCATTTCTGAGCTTCAGCTTGGGTTTTGAAAGTAACTTCATCTTCTTTTATTTTGTTCACCAATGAATTTAAGATTTTATCTTTTTCAAGACCTTCGTTCCTTAGTTCGATCACTTCGGAACGAAGGTTGTTCAGAGCTATAGTACATCCTTCGTCTTCGGCAATTTTCTGAGTTCTGAGGGCATTGCTAAGAATTAGGCCCTACAAAAAGAAGTGTGGTATTAAGTATAAGCAAATAAAACAAATTTTTGTTTTAAAATACGAAAACTTCATTCTCATACATTTAAACTATTATATGCTAAGTTGTCTGCCAGTTCATCTTTTGAGAGCACCGAAAGCCCATCTTCTAGTGTTGGGAATCCGAAGCTCTTGCCCATCTCCCGGCAGACAGAAATCTCCTTGCTGTCTGGGAGACAATACAAGAAATCTTCTTCTCCGCTGCCGTTGAATATCAATGCCCCCTTCGGATATTTTAATTTCTAGGCGTAATATTGAGCTTCTCACTTTTCTTCTTCAGATAACCTTTTTCCCGAAGCATGTCGTATAATATAATCGAGAATTTCGGAAGATGTTTCGGGAGTAGGAGTGGCAGTTTGTTCAGACAAAATCTGTTCTGTAGCTTCTCTTTCTGTTTCTTCTTCTCCAGTTTCCAGGGATTTTTCCTTGGCGGGCTCTGAAGGCCCGGCTTCGGTCTCCGCATGACTCTTTGCAGCTTCGGCTTCAGTTTGTTTTGTTTCAATTCGCGTTTTTGAAGCTTCGACTATTTTCCCTGGAGTAGAGCTTGAAGTCTTTATTTTCTCCAGTACATCTAGTACGTTGACCATCCTTTTCCTCTTGGGGGTAGTTGTCAGATCCTTTTGCGCCTTCGACACTGTCACCTCTGCCGAAGGGCTTATAACTTCTAATATTTTTGTTCTTTCGACCTCTGCCTCTTCAATATTAATGGCCTTTGGCTCACCTGATTTGGCTGGTGATGCCTTCGGCATTACAGCCGGCTCTTCAATTTTCTGCGTAACCGTAGGTTCTTTGGCTTCAGTAGCCGAAGAGGTTTCACCGCCAAATTCAGGCACTATGTCCGGTTCAATGAAGCGCAGTCGGTGAGTAAGGACTTTCACCCTTTTTCTCTTCGGCGCGGGCTCGCTTGGAGCAGCTGAAGCATCATCTTTCCCAGAAGTTGCACTTTTTCTTTTTTGCCCCCGTGACGGGTAGCGGTAGTCAGGGTACATGAACCCAATAGCATCAAAAACTCTGTTCAGTCTCCTCTTTTTCCGGCTTCCGAAGGCCGCAGATAGCGCATTATCTTCCGCTTTGGAGTACGGCCCAAGCAGTTCATCACTTGTAGCTTCGACACACTTTAGTAAATCATCATCTGGCTCAATAAATTGGTCTCCAAACCTGAAGGTATATTTTAGTCTAACCAAACCACCTTTGTGGGGGTTGCTGATGGCCTCTTTCGGCATCTCCCATTTAACTACCAATGGCCATATCATGTAGGCCACGTGCTCTTGGACTAAGTCCCTCGTCCCAATAAAAGAACAAACTATGCCAAAGGCCTTTCGACATTCTTCGGCTGCTTCATCAATTTCTACCTTTGGTTTTCGAAGGCCGAAGCGCTGCCAGATAGGACGCATGATGATCTCTTTAATATCCTCTCGTACCTTTAAATCATTTTTCACATAGAACCATTCCTTCATCCAGTCTCCGGGCCATCTCTTCCGAAAAGTTGGCACGGGGCAGCTTGACCCAGAGCGAGCAACGAAGCTATAGCAGCCAAAATTGTTATGATATGCTCTTTACCCCAGGGCTTCGTCTCATATAAAAGTTCGTGCATACTGCAGAAACTTTTTGCACTTGGCTCCAAGCCCTGACTCCTCACAGCCCATACGAAGGTTCCCATTCTTATGATGGCTTCGGGAGTAATCTGGTGAAGAAAAATCTGGAATATCTTTAAAACCTCAACCACAAAGCTGCTTAGGGGGAACCGAAGCCCAGCTTTGAAGAAGCTTCGAAAGATCACGACTTCATTTTCTTCGGGAGTAGGAGAAGTCTTGTCTCCGTTGTCAGCCCTTACAATAGACACATCTCGAAAGTATCTTCCCCTTATATTGTCGAGATGACTCTGTTTAATAGTTGATTTTCCGAAAACTGCATGACTTGGTCGGCAGGGTCGATCTTCGGAGTCTTCCCCGCCACTATCCACGTCATAACTGTCGTTGTCACCAGTGTCTTCAAATAAACCTTCTAAAATCTCCCTAGTAATCTTCTCTGTATTTGTCTTTGATATTGATTCAATAAAGCCAAGATTCTTCTCCTCAGAAAGGCTCATCTTCGTTTCAGCAACGACTTTTTTATCTTGAGACATCTTCGGAAATGCTGAAAAAGTGCTCTCAAGGCCGAAGCTTAGAAAATTTAAAAAACCAAGCAAGTGTTGGTGCGCAAGAGCTAAAAATTGAGCAAGCAAGAGTAGATGGCAAAAAGCGTGCCAAATGAACTCGTGGTGTGCTCTTATTTATACGCCTAGTGCGTTGAAAGCAGGAGGGCCCCGCTTGTCATTGACTGTTGCTATTCTAGCAAAGGGAAGGTGTTTTTTCAGACCTTCAGCTTAGGGTCTTCGTCCATATCGCAATCTGAATTTATTATTCTAACAAATTAAAATTGCGAGGGGCTACTGTTGGGGGCCTTCGGCTTCCGAAGGTCCTCAAAAACATGATTTAACAATGTTTCTGGAGTATAATACATGAACAGGTACCTTCGGACTGGGATCAAGACCACAGTGTGAAGAACTACAAGGAATACGAAGGATGGTGCAGAGCCGAAGCTATGCGCAGGAGAGCTTCGGTATAATAGCAGAAAAGGAAACCGACTTAAAGATGAAAAGGCTATTTAGACCTCGATGGATTACTATAGAGTTATTAGCAAATGAAAAGGGCATGGGTGTAATTTTACATGGGCTGCGTCCCGTGCCTATAAATAGATGAACAGTGCTCCCGTACTGTTCACGCTAACTTGGCATTTGCTTTTGCGTCACGCTTGTATCTTTACCTTCTTTCAAGCCGAAGGTACACTTGTAATTTGATATCATTTCTAATTTTCTATAGTAATAAAATAGAAATGAGCTGATAATAATACATGACTGCTTATATTATCTTTTATGTTGTATATAATTCTTTCTTCATTATTATATGTTGTGTTTATGAAGGTATGTCCTTCATAACCTTCGTCCGAAAATCATTATATCCCAAGGGAAATAATGCTTCGAAGGACGAAGGACTTTAACGTTTAACATTCTTTGTGTTGCCTTGTTCTTAACTCATAGCATTTGAGAACAAATCCCCAATAGTATATATGCCTTTTTATGCTATATTATTCTTACCTAAGTATATTTTATTTTACGAAGGGTGTCCTATCACAACATGAAGTTCGTGGATCGTCCTCCGGCTAATCCTAAACGCATAACTATCGAGTCAAGCCAAGAATTCTTTAGTGTTGAGATACTGCCTTTGGCGTCAACTGGAGACCCTCCCAACACAAAGCATGACGTTCATCGTCCTGCACCCGTCGAGAGACCATCTGTTATTCATGAAACCACTGACCAAACTGGAACTGGTGATGACGACGATGATTTTATGACACCTACGAAGAAGTGTAATGCTACTGAAATTTCTAACAAAATCTTACAGAAGACAAGCACAAAGAGGATGAAAGTAATCGAAACTTCACGACAGGTTATATGTTATACATATTTTTTATATATATTAAATAATAATTAGTATACACTAAGCATGCGCTGATACACCATATTAAATACTAATTAGTATACACCAAGGATGAAAGTAGTCAAAACTTCACGACATGTTACATGCGCTGAACTGCAGTTACAATATCATATTGAGTTTTCAACATTTTGCCACCATTTTGTTATTGTGTACAGACATGGCATGTATTATTTATCTAGCTATTATGTTATGTTAGTTGCAAACTCATACATTCTGTGTGCTAATTTGATGGCTGATACACCATTTATTACAATTTTTCATATATTTTTTCAGAAACTCAATGTGAGATGCAACCCCCCAGGATGTTATTATAACCATTAAGATATTGAATGAGAGGCAACGACAAGCCATTGCGAGAAAAGGGTTTTCCAATATCCTCTACATGACCCTTGATGCACTGGGCAGTCGATCTCATATTCGGTGGTTGATGGATAAGTTGGACCACAAGGATATGGCAATTCGCCCCGGTCAAGGCAAGGAACTAAATGGTAAGCCACTAGGCATCGATGAAGCAGTGGTGGGCAATAACCTGAGGGTTGAACTTGGTTTGTCTAAAGATAAGTTCGTTGTTGCATCACTTCAGGACCGTTTGAGAAAATGAGACGACGATGACCTCTCCATTAGATGCTTCTTTTTGATATTATTCAATAGGTTGCTGTTCTCCACTTCCAGCTGGGGCATATCTAACCATGAGGTGTTACTGATGGAAGAAATGGATCGTTTCCATGAGACAGACTGGTGCCACTTAATTTTCAACGACCTTTGCGAAGCTGCTCATAAGTGGCATACAAGAAGCACTACTAACGTGTCCACGATGATATATGGATGTTCAATTGCCATAATAGTAAGTAAATAATATTGGACTGTTCATTTTTTGGCAAATCGCATGGAATCTATATTATGATAAATCATTAAAATGTTGTGTTACTTTTTTTAGTTACGCGGTTACCACCCATGATAGTATAAATTCATTTTTGATTTTTGTAGTTGTATTATTTGGACCACTTGCATGACGCTGCAGCCCCCCACAACAAACGTGGCACACCTCGCATAAAATTCTTCGATAAAAACATTATCCAAGCACTGACAGAAGTTGATAAGAGGAAGCCACGCCAAAGCGGGGAACCATTCGGCCATTGTGTGGTATGTCATTTGTACAAAAAAAATATGAAGCTATTACCCTGCATAAATATGCATTTCACTTATTATGGGCATGTTGTATATCTGTAGCATCACTATTAGTTTTTGTACCAGTCCGCATAAACTCGCAATAGACATCATATACTTCATTTTTTCACACCTCTCAATATATTTATGGGTATGTTTCATGCATTTACTTATATTACAACTTTTTTTCAGTTCCGAAGCAGCTCAGAAACTTGTTATTCTATTGTCCCTACTGTCCATGTACAATCCGAGGTTAGTTTATGACAAAACAGACATGACATCCATGTGCAGAACTAACTGCTGGGCATGACAAATGTTTTATGTATAATTATATCCATGTGTTCTACGTATTAATTATGACTTATGCATTATTATATATTATTTCACTGCAAAGGGCCAGGACAAACATTTTTGATGTGCCTCGTCTCGACCCTTGTGGTCATCATACCATTCATATCCAGCTTCCATGGATCAAGGATATGCTTTCAAGTAAGATCAAGCAGCTCCAACCACGTGACCGGCCGAAATTCATAGAAAAGTTGGTTGAGTACGATTCCGAAGTTGGCAAAGCGTGTTCCACCATCAAAAATACTCTTACCAAGATGGTTGTGAAGAAATATGAATTAGCGGACACATTTGCTGAGATGATCGATGATGTCCTTCGCGCGGAGTCTATCGACACAGACAATGCTACGGAAGCGCCTCAACCAGGTAAACTTCCAGATATATCTCATCATCTATCGTCATGTGACCTTCCCACATTGTAAATTTTTTCAATTTATGTATTTTAGTTCACCATTTTTAGTTGTTTCTATTCAATTACTAAAACCTTTTCCTTACAGAGGCATGCATTCATTCCGGTACCCAAAATACTCCGGACCTGACTATGCCAACTTCGCAGCCGACTACAGAGTTGACATGCAACCAGTTTGAGGAAATACATGAAATGCAACAACAAATGTGTCGTGCATTTGAGGGCTGCCCTGATGATTTGGACGTTACTGCGCCCATGGAGACGAACTCATACTCAAACTCTAAAAAGCAGGTATTATATACAATCTCATCATTGTTACATTATATGTTAATTTCCACTTCGCATCCAAATATTAGACAAAACCATAATAATGTCAACAGGATTACCATTTTAATGTTGGCGAAAACATCCCACCTCAACATATACCAGACTGCAACATTATGAGCTCATATACGTCTTCCCACTTGCCGATGTTTGACGCCACACCACAAAAACATGTATATGTTTCATCTTTGTTTTATCCTTTGTAATCTCAATTATCGATTAAATGTAATTGACACCTGACTGAGGGTTTAAACATAGTATCATTGATTTTTGGGGCAGGGAGGTGACATTGATGCATCTCATGACACTCAAACTGACACGGGCCCCCTTTTTGATCAGACACCTAGTGGTCATGTAAGTACTCCAAATATACATTTATGACCACATAACTTCACATAACTCGGTCATAAACTAGTATATTCTCTACCTGCATTGTTTTCAGGTTGCATCTGGAGAGGAAACACACACCTTGCACACTACACATGTGCACTCACTGCCACGGTTAACAGAGATGGACTGTGCTCGGTCGCTCCGTGATTTTTTGTGCTCCTCAATCATCGACCCAAACAGGTTTTAATCTTCAACTATTAAGACCAATAAAACATGTAGGTTGTTTCTTACATAAATAATGACTAACATATCTGTTTTTACATCATTATATAGGGAGGTCATAGAATTCGGCGAATGTATTGGAAACTGTCTCGATATTCAACAATCATTTGGAGATGGGATGTGTCTCGATAATGTTTTCATGCATTGTTTCATTCAGTGTTTTCGCAATGATGATGTAAATCATCGCCCGTCCATGAACAACAACAGACTTGTACTGGACGTCAATGTTGGTGTATGTAACCTTTCATTAATATGCACCTAATTTTACAATACTTTACCTATAGATTTATATGACACAATAATTATGCTTATTTAGGCTCTGCTCAACTTTGAAGAGCATGAACGCCACAACAAGTCTCTTCAGAGTTATGATCAAGTTGTCCTTGATGATTACCTGGAGAAGACACTACCTCAGCTGGACAACTGTGTTGACTACAAATCGGTATAAATCGTTATCTTGTTTGAAGCTTATTTTTTCTGCTATGCAAGTATATTCATGTCTCACCTACACACTAATGGTATCATTTAATATCTCTAACTTGTGATCATAAACAGATCATGGTCCCTATACTACATATGGGACATTGGACACTATATGTCATCAATATTCAGTTTCAGTGCATTCACATTTTAGATTCCAATCCATATGGTCCGAAACTGGGTGGTACTACGTGGAAGATGTATCATTACTCCCAAATGGACATAGGCTCAAGGAAATTACCATGGGCTAGGGTTATAATGAACAGGTTGAACAAATCTTTGCAACAAGTCTGGCCCAATTCACGCATTCCTAAATTTGGAAACTTCCCAATTGACATGCCACCTATGTGTCCAACCATGAAAGTTGGATCTAATGACTGTGGCTTCTTTGTCATGAGGTACATCCAGTACTATGACTACATGGATGGTCTATCAAGCCATATATACAACCAGTAAGTGAAATTTTGGTTATGCATTTTTTATTTTTATGTTCCACCTTTATTTTATAACCTAACCAGTTCGACAAAATGTGTTTTCTCCAGGACGACTCTCGTGACCTATGATCTCTTGCTCTATACTACCTCACATTTCATAGCAAGAACAAGTGCCTCCCGTTGCCTCCAGAAATTCAAAGATTCAAGTTTGCACGCAAGTAGTGTCGCTGGATCAGCTGTCTGTTATGAAGCAACCTTTTGTGAAGCCAAATGTCCGTTGCATGTCTATGGAATTGTAATGCAACTTTTGTGGTAGTTGGTGTGGGGGACAGATATCCCTCGGGTCCACTAGAAGGTTAGAAGGCCTCGCGAAAGACTCTGGGCCCATTACTTTGCGAGGCCATCCCTTCGTGGACAGGGGAGGAATCACTGGCAGAATGGATCGACACAAGATTGGACAGACTCGAGCCCAGACAGCTCATTGGGTTTAAACATTATCCGCAGCGTTGATCCATTTTTCCCACGCAGCTCCCTCAGACATCGGAACTAAACGAGGATAAGTCGGCAGGATAATAGGAAGATAAGTTCAGTCGGTTCACTATTACTTAGGAGCCCATAGTTATCATACCCGCATGTAACGCCCCACGGTCGAGTATATAAGGCCTAGGGGGCACCCCATCAAAAGACAGGTCACTCATTAGCCATCTACTCAATTCTCTAGCATCCTTCATACTAGAGAACTCCCCTGTAATCCACCACATAAAGAGCCACACCAGGAAGTAGGGTGTTACGCCTCTCTAAGCGGCCTGAACCTGTATAAAATTGTCTATCGTCTCTCGTGCGCCCAGCACGAACCATCAAGCTACAGTCGGTAACACCGTCCTACCCAAAAGCACCTCGAGGGGTAACCCCGAGTGCGCGGTCGGGTCCCAAACACCGACAGCTGGCGCACCAGGTAGGGGGTGTGTCACTGATCCAAGCTAGCTTAATGGCCATCACTTTTCAGCAAAAGATCGCTCTCCGCCCTGGATCCGTGTTCTGCTTCGGAACTATCTCGTCCGTGGCAGACGAAGAAGGGATTCTGCATCGTATAGCGGATCCACCGGTGTTGGGGACTTCTTCTCAAATGCTATGAATTAAGAACAAGGCAACATAAAATGTTAAATATCAATGCCCTTCGTCCGCCGAAGCATTATCTCCACAAGGATTTAATGAACTTCGGACGAAGGTCATGAGCATAATATTACGAAGGTTTCACCTTCGTAATTAAACTTATAAAGATAATACAAAGTAATGTAAAACGTGAAACATTAAAGATAAATATATTGGAAATAAATGACATTATTCACATATCTCATTATATAAATCTAAGATGTTCCAATATAACGTTTAGGTACATTTATACCTTTGCCTTGACAAACAATAATTCCCGAGCGATGCGTTTGCAATTACAGGAATGCGTGAACAGTAAAGGAATACTGTTCACTATTTATAGGCACAGGACACAGTCTGTGAGGAATTACAATCATGCCCCTCATAAAAGTTTACAACATTGACTCAGACCCTTATGGACTAAAAGGTCATTCTATCTCTAAGTCGGTTCGATCCCTCATCTTCGGACATGCTGTAATACCGAAGCTTCATGAATGATACCTTCGTCATTACGTTCAAGCAGCTTCAGCCGGAGCTGTTTCCTTTCCACAGGACCTTCGGCGACGAAGCATGGTCCCAACAACCGGAGAAGAAGCCTTCCTTGAAAATCTCCGAAAAAGCCGGAACGAAGCAGGAAATAGCGCAACCTCCAGCGCTCCGGGCGAAGACTACCTCCTGCAAGCCAGGAGCAGAGAATTCGTTTACCCAGAGAACCCCGTTGTCCACCTCATCCATGAAAAGATGGACACGAATTACAAGGAAAAGAGAAGCAAATGATAAAAAGGCTCGTCAAGCTGCTCTTCTGGCACCTCCGCCCTCAAAGGAGAACAGAAAGAAGCTTGTCGTCACAGCAACTCCATTCTACCCCGACGTCCTCTTCATCAGGGGGAGAGTGGAATCGTGCCCCATCTCCGACGATGAACCAACCATGCCTGGGGAAGAACCTCCTCAGCGAGAAGCTCGCCGACAAAGGAACCGACGCCGGAATGCTCGGTGACATCATGAAGCCGGAGAGCGAGACCCAACGCATCCCGTATCACGAGATGAGATCTCGGAGGTGGGAGAAACCCCTGATGAACGAGTCTTCAAGGAAAGGAGGAATTTCCGCTGACGTCATCGTCGGCAAGCTCAAGAGCAAGCCGAGCAGGGGGCGAGACAATGCCAAGAGAACCCTCTCTTCGGACGAAACCTGAACCTTGATTTCGCTCGAGCCATGAACACACCGAGCGAAGTCGGTGGGGTGTTGGCCCGGATAGCTGATGGCCTCCCCCGAACTCCAGATGCTGAGGGCTGTCGGCGACTGCTCACTCGGGCAGCTAATCATCTTCTACCTCTCGCTCATCCTCCGAGCGATCTACGACTGCCATCAATAGTCGGCGGGACACGCGAAGCTCCATCAATGCTTCACGTGAACGGCAACATGAGAATGAGATCTGGCGCCGAGAAGAGTATGATCGGGATCATGGCATCCCTGCATGAAGTCAGGCCACTAGGGTTGAGTCGACAACGGCTTCAACTGGCGACACAACTCGGGGGCAGTCGAGGCAGCACATCGGCATCTCCCCTCCCCGGGACCGACACCACAATCGTCGACAGGAGAACACGTGTGGAGTATCTATGCTCACTCCACGTCTCAGGGCCATTCAGTGGCCCCCCAAACTTCAAAGTCTCAAACATCGATAAGTACGAGCCTAAACAGGACCCAGGAGGCTGGTTGGCTGTCTATACCACCGCTGCCCGGGACGCTAGGGCATCTGAAGATGTGATGACTACGTACTTGCCCATCGTCCTCGGGCAAGATGCACTGCAATGGCTATGACACCTATCCCGACATTGCATCGACGATTGGAGCAACTTCAGTCGGCGTTTTATCGCCAACTTCCAATCCCTCTCCAACAAACCGGCGCAGCCATGGAACCTCAAATCCATTAGGCGCCGAGGGGATGAGACTCTTCGTCGTACCTCAAAATATTTCAGACCATGAGAAATCGTATTCCCGAGGTTGCAGAAGCAGCAGTGATCGAGGACTTCTACCGAAGGTCTAATGACTCGGCCTTCGTCCGAGCCATACTACAAAAAAGCGCCTACCACTTCCGAACAGCTGTTCAGGGAGGCGGACCTCTACATCACCACCGATGAACGTGCCCAGGACCTCATCTGAGGAACGAAGCCCGCTCCATCCGCACCACGGCGTGACACAAACCAGCAACCCGACAAGCGCTGGGAGTAGAGGCCTCGCGAAGAAGTCCAGGCCGCTAGACCACCCGTCTCTCGTGCCCGAGGGCACCCCGTGGAGGCGAACGAACATTGGATGACATCCTCAACGCCCAATGCCCGTACCACAAGAATATGCGTCATACCCTCTAGAACTTCAGAGACTTCAAGCACTCCGCCGGGAATGGCCGACCCTTCCAACCTCTACCACCTCCCCCACCACGAGGAGGACCCGGAGAACCTCGACAACCTCAGCAGCAGGAAGGGGGAGGAGGCAGAGCGTTCCCGCACGTCGATGGAGAAGTCAACGTCATCTTCGGTGGACACGGGTCACAAGAGAACAAAAGGCAGCAGAAGCTCAACGATCGTCAGATACTGGTGGCGGCCACCAGTGCTCCCGCCCCGTATTGATGGTCCGAACACCCGATCACCTTCACTCGGGCAGATCAATGGCTCAAATTCGATCATCCGAGCAAGTACCCGCTCCTCGTCGATCTGGTGATCCGAGAGAGCAGGGTAAAGAAGGTGTTGGTGGACGAGGGAAGCAGCATCAACATCACTTTCCCCCGAACACTCTTAGGCTTGGGAGTTGCACTCAAAGAGCTCCACGAGTTAGATACTCCTTTCTTCGGCATTGTGTCGACTAAAGGAGAATACCCACTCGGACACATCTATATGTCGGTCACCTTTGGAACTCTTGAAAACTACAGAACCAAGTTCCTGAGGTTCGAGGTAGCAAGCTTCGACTGTGGATACAACGCCATCATCGGCAGGCCGGGATTAGCGAAATTCATGGCCATTCCGCACTATTCATACATGATATTGAAAATGCCGGGACCACAAGGAATCATCACCGTAAGCGCTGACTTCCAAGGCACCATGGAATGCTTCTGAGTGGCCATTCAGGTGGCCCTCACCACCAAACCACTGACGACTTCCTCCGCGCAGGCGAACTCAAAGCCTAAGGAAGACCTCGTGATACCTGCAAATGAAGCTCAAGCCGTGACCTCTATGCGGCCGACTGAGGAGATGAAGAGAATCAACCTCGGGTTCGCTGACGAACGCAAGACTGCCATCATCAGCTCCAACCTGGATGACAAATAGGAAGGCACGCTCATCTAGTTTCTGCAAGATAACCGAGATGTATTCGCATGGCAGCCTGCGGATATGCCGGGAGTCCCGAGAGAACTGGCCGAGCACAAACTGAAGGTCTATCCCCAGGTGAGGCCGATCCGACAAAAGTTGCGTCGTTTCACACCTGACAAGAGAGAAGCTATTCACGCCGAGCTAGCTCGCTTAGTTGCAGCAGGGTTCATTAGAGAAGTACTGTGTCTTGAGTGGTTAGCAAATCCTGTTCTTGTACTCAAAAAGAATAAAGTGGATTGGCGCATGTGCGTCGACTATACAGATCTCAACAAGCACTGTCCGAAGGATCCCTTCGAACTTCCTAGAATAGATCAGGTGGTAGATTCGACTGTTGGATGTTCTATGTTGTCCTTCCTGGATTGCTACTCTGGATACCATCAAATCAGCCTGGCAAAAGAAGACGAGGAAAAAACTGCCTTCATTACCCCGTTTGGAGCTTTCTGCTATACCTCCATGTCGTTTGACCTCAAGAACGCTGGAGCAACTTACCAGAGAGCTATTCAAACATGCTTAGCCGATCACTGGGGCAAGCGGGTAGAAGCTTATGTTGATGGTGTGGTGATTAAGACAGAAAACTCAGAAAACTTCATTGAGGATCTGCAGCTGGTCTTCAACAGCCTGAGGCGGTACTGGTGGAAGCTCAATCTAGAAAAATGTGTCTTTGGAGTACCAGCAGGGAAGTTGCATGGATTCATTGTCAGCCACCGAGGAATTGAAGCTAACCCGGAGAAAATCGAGGCTATCATGAGAATGGAAACACCACGATCACAGAAGAAAGTGCAAAGGCTTACTGGATGCATGGCAGCTTTAAGCAAGTTCATATTAAGGCTAGGAGAAAAAGGCTTACCATTCTACAAATTGCTCAAGAAGGTGGACAAGTTCCAGTGGACCACAGAAGCACAGGAAGCTCTCGATGCACTTGTCGGGGACCATAATTAGGGGTACCCTCAAGACGCCTAATTCTCAGCTGGTAACCCCCATCAGCATAAAGCTGCAGAGGCCTGATGGGTGCGATTAAGTCAGGGATCAGTCCATACGAGTGACTCGATCACGCTTCGCCTAAGCCTAGCCTAAGCCAAGGGCAGACGACCTCGAGGGACTTCCGTCTCGCCCGAGGCCCCCCTTTTAACGACGGACGCATCTCCGGCTCGCCCGAGGCCTTGGCTTCGCTAAGAAGCAACCCTGACTAAATCGTCACACCGACTGACCGAGTTGCAGGAGCATTTAACGCAAAGGTGGCCTGACACCTTTATCCTGACGCGCGCCCCCCGGCAGAGCCGAAGTGACCGCCGTCACTCCGCCGCTCCACTGACCGGTCTGACAGAAGGACAGCGACGCCTGCGCCACTCCGACTGCAGTGCCACTCGACAGAGTGAGTCTGACAGGCAGTCAGGCCTTGCCAAAGGCGCCATAGGAAGCTCCGCTCCGCCCGACCCAGGGCTCGGACTCGGGCTCAGCCCCGGAAGACGGCGAACTCCGCTCCGCCCGACCCCAGGGCTCGGACTCGGGCTAAGACCCGGAAGACGGCGAACTCCGCTCCGCCCGACCCCAGGGCTCGGACTCGGGCTAAGACCCGGAAGACGACGAACTCCGCTCCGCCCGACCCCAGGGCTCGGACTCGGGCTAAGACCCGGAAGACGACGAACTCCGCTCCGCCCGACCCCAGGGCTCGGACTCGGGCTAAGACCTGGAAGACGACGAACTCCGCTCCGCCCGACCCCAGGGCTCGGACTCGGGCTGAGACCCGGAAGACGACGAACTCCGCTTCGCCCGACCCCAGGGCTCGGACTCTGTGACGGAACCTCCCAAGTGATTAGGCCCACCTACAGTTGTCCTTGTCCAACAGACATCAGACACCCTGTAGATGTTCCTAAGTCACTTGACAAGTTCGGTATCTTTCCTTACCTTACCAGGAACGTCTCACCCGTCTTGCAGACATTACAGAACATCGGAGATAAAGACATGCGGAAGCTTTTACATAACTTACATTTATTTAGAAAGTAAGATCAAGTTACTTATTACAGACCAGAGCTATAAACGAGTGCTGAGTACACATATCAAGGGAGGCAAAAACTCCTCCCAATAACTATCAAACAAAAAGATCCTATGTGGAGGACCAAGTCCTCCCGTATCTTCATTCTTGTTTTTCTTCATTAGATACCACCTTGGAGCAAAAGCAACAAAACTTTGTCGCTTTCTCACCTAAAAACAACAAAGGGATAAACCCTGAGTATGGAATTACTCAGCAAGACTTACCCGACTAAAGAAAAGACTCTCAAGGATATGCTGGATTTGGGAATCAAGGAGAGGCTTTAGCAAGAATCAACTTAGATACTTTTGCAGAAATAGCTTACTAAAGTGAGTCCTTACTTTCAATATTTTAACGCCAGATTAAATATTAATAGACTCTGTTTGCATATAGTCTACTTTCACCATCTCATCAATACAACATCATTTTTATTCATAATGTTCACATCCAGACTTAGGTTGTAGGTCAGTGACCAAGTCTTCATAACCGCGAAGGTACGGCGATCCGAATCGATTATACTCAGCTGAGGATCTCCAATCACACGACATATGTAGCACTTAACCCTTGCATATGTCAACCCGCCACCGGGGTTCTTAAGACCGGATCAGGTTCACGCAAACCGAGAGCACAGATACACCACCGTCCAGCCTCTTGCCACGGAGGGTACACGCTACTCTCGCCACCGCTCCACTCCCATTTCGTGTTATCTTATTCCGGCCTTAGTCTGCCCGAGGCAAGGCTTACCCATGACGAGGCATGTGACCAGTTAAAGGGTCCTCGATCAGCAGGCCTACATACGCATCCAATCCTTAATCAACCTGGGTAGAACATCACCTGTTCCTACCCCAAGTCACAATTTAAGTATTTCCATCCTTAGGATTGTGTCTGTTCCTTAGGATGAAAGAGCATCACAGGGAACTTTGCAGTAAGATCCCACCATTGCTCCAAATGAAAATATTCTTGCAGGTAGAAGCCATCCTTTCTCGAGTTAAATTAAGGACAACCTCTATCCACAAGATCTAAGCAAGGCTAAGCATTTTTGTAAATCATATTTTGATACTTCACAGAAGTATCTATAAAGGTATGGATATCAAGGAAAGCAATGCATCAAAGGGTTTCAAGCAATTCCTATGAACCTAATGCACATTTCACTAGACTTAAGTGTGCGAAAAGTATTTAAAAACACAAGGAAAGGGGTTGCATGCACCGGGGCTTGCCTTTGTTCACAGGTGAGTCAGGCTCGGACTCGCAGATGTCGAAGTAGAGCCAAGTCCTTGCCCGAGATTCCAAAGGTGGTGATGTCTTCTCTTGAGTCACTTCACTCTCTTCTTCGTTTTCTAAATATAACCATATAGGTATATATATAAGAATGAATGCCATGTTATGCTCATGAGAGTGCATAGATAATAAAGGTTTATTAACTAGGTCTTGAATACAACTTTCCTTCACGGAATTCCGGGAACTTAGGGTTTCCGGAGTCGGTAAAGGAGTTCATAGGGCAGGGGGGGTGGTTTTGGGTTTGGTGATCAAACAAAGTCCAAAACAATTCAAACTCTACCCAAGGCTTCTAAATAATGTGAAAAGTTCACAATAAAAGTTTGGGCAATTTTGGGATTATTATCTATTTTCTAAAAATCTATAACCAACATTTTTAACCACTTTAAATACCCTAAAATTTCTTACTTTCACTAAAAATCACAAACTTATTTTTACTAAATTCTAGGGAAAATAACAAACCTAGGAAAATTAGTTTCACAATTTTAGCATTTTTCTACATTTTTCTATAATTGTTTTGGTTCTGGAATAAAAAGAAAAAGAGAAATTTGTAACAGTCTTGGGCCGATTCTGAGCCCGGTCGGCCCAACAACACAGGAAAAGGGTCGCGCGCCCGCGTGCTCTAGCTAATTTGCACAGAAGCCCTGGTCTTTTCAGCTAAACCGAAGCAGGTTCGTTTACTATTGCACTTAGTCGCTGACACATTGCAGAAATACCCTTCGCGTTCTAATCTTTTACCACACCGAGTCCTCGACGGTGTTCCGCACGGGAGGCCGAGCTCCGGCGAGCTAGACCGGCCGGACGACGCGACGGCTGAAGTTCCCAAGTGACAGGAACACAATTGAACTCCTACGGATCATTTTCCCCAAACAAATTTTATGGTTGGGACCCAGAATCAATCGGTCCACGGTGACCGAGCGGTTGGGTAAGAGGATAAACGCATTCCGAGCAAACGACGGCGAGGACGACCGAATTAAGGCTGGGAAAAGGTTCATGGGTACACTAGGGTCTACGGACATCCTTTGATTTGGGTAGAACAAGACCCGAAGAACGGGTCGACGGTGGGGGTGGGTTACGGCGGTGTTCTTCAGGACAACACGCGTTCTGGTGAAAGGCTTCGGCCGAAATTTGATTGGTTGATACCGGGGGCAATAGGAGACTAATTGTAAGCAAGAACATGAAACAATTGGGTAAGTACTCACTCGAGGAAGGCTGGCCACGGAGATGTTCTTCGCGGCGGAGTTAGAACAGAGAGGAAACAGGTTCGGAGGCTATTGCGGTGAGCTTGAGTTGGGCACTTAGTAGCTGAGAGGTGGGATACAGTGAAGAAGCAACGCTCGCCCTCAATTTATAGCCAACCGGCCGCAATCGGATGAGCCTCACCAGCTGTAATCGCGCTGGCGAGCTTCACCCGCACGGCAGAGCCACGGCGCAAGTCCGGTGGCCGCCGTTTAACCGGGTAGCGCCACCTTACCGCTTTGAAGCCACGTCGCACCGGTTCTTTACCGCAGCCGCCGACGACCATCTGCTGCGGTGGCGTTCTTATCGCCGGCGAAGGACTGAACATATCCCTGGCGCGATATTTCTGAAGGCCGGTGAACAGTGTTCGGTTTCAGTAAAATCAACGTGTCTGACGGAGCACATTGGAGCTTCATTTCCTCCCAATTTCATGTGTCAACAGGTCCAAGTCTCTGCATCAAAATTGTAGTGCTTCATACCAGCTACAACTTTGCTACATGGTATTGTCACAAAAAGTCACTGGATCCAGGTCTAATTCACACTCAAAGTCGACCCTGTTACACTGAAAAGCTGAGTTTCAGAATGAATCCAGCCTGACAGTCCAACTTAGGTTGAGATTTTCTTCAGTTTTTCCTTAACAACAATGCCCACACCTTTAAGCAAAGTTGTTCCCCTAAGATTGATCTTCAACTTTGATGTGGTAACCTAGGGCAAAAACCCTATGCTTTGAAAGTTACAAGGGCTCAAAGTTGTGCTCACAACACTGATTTCAGTCTTAGGCTAAATAGAGGTCAAGTGGTACTTTTTGCAAATAAACCCAAAACTTAGGGTTTTGCTTTCAAGTCCACATATTTGTGAACCAAAGGACTTTATATGTTTAAACATAGTAGTTTTTACACTTTAGTCCAAAGGTTCATCACTTTTGCACATAAGCCCCTAGGGTTTGGTTTTAGGGTTTTCCAGGGTTCCAATTAGGGTTTCTGGTATCCCAGGGGTATAAAAGTGATTCAACTTTATGATTGGGGTCATTTTATGACTTTTACCCTAAAGCTTTTAGGTTTTCTCAACTTGGGTTAAGTTTTACCCCTTTAACCATTATTTAGGGTTAAGTCCAATAACTAGGGTTCTATTTGCAAAAACACTAAAACAATACAATTTGTTTGAAATTTTTGCCTAGTGAATGCACTCTAGGTGTGTCAAACATATGCAATGCCAATGCTTATGATGTCATGCTCAAGTTTTAGTTATAGTAACACCAGGGGTGTTACATCCTTCCCCCCATAAAAGAATCTCGTCCCGAGATTAAAAGTCCTAGGGTAAGTAATGGAAAAGGTAACGCGGAATATTTTTATTTCCTTAATTTTGGTACAAGGCAGGGGTGATGTGGGGGTTACTTCTTTATTACAACAGCTATACAGGCTTTACAATTTACATGAGGCTAAAAAGCCTGGAAAATTCTTATCTAAGAAGTCTTGGGTTTCCCATGTAGCCTCATCTTCCGAATGTTGGTTCCATTGTATCTTGTAGAACTTGAGAGTCTTTCTTCGGGTGATCCTGTCCTTTTGATCCAAGACTCGAATAGGATGTTCCGAGTATGTTAAATCTGGTTCCAGGACAACATCAGTCACTTTAATGGTTCGATCGGGAACCCGAAGACACTTCTTCAATTGTGACACGTGGAACACATTGTGAATAGCAGACAATGTTTCGGGGAGCTGAAGTCGATATGCCACTGGTATACATTGCTCAAGCACCAGGAATGGACCAATGTATCTGGGTGCAAGCTTCCCTTTTACCCCGAAATGCGATACACCCTTCATTGGTGAAACCTTTAAGTAGACATAATCGTCTACCAGAAAGCATAAGGGTTGTCGTCGTCGGTCTGCATAACTCTTTTGCCGTGCTTGAGCTTTCTTCATATTATGGATAATTTTCTGAACCTTTTCTTCGACCTCTTTCACCATATCAGGCCTAAAGAAGTATCTTTCTCCAGGTTCAGACCAATTTAGCGGAGTCCGACACCGTCGTCCATATAAAGCTTCAAAGGGTGCCATCTTGATACTTTCTTGATAACTGTTATTATATGAAAACTCCGCTAGGGGCAAACATTCATCCCATTTTGGTGAGAAGTCCAGGACACATGCCCGCAGCATATCTTCAAGTATTTGGTTCACCCTCTCAGTCTGCCCACTGGTTTGAGGATGATAAGCCGAACTGTGGAGTAATTTAGTACCCAAGGAGTTGTGAAGTGCTTCCCAAAACTTGGCTACAAATTGGGGTCCACGATCCGACACAATGGTCTTCGGAACACCATGCAGACTGAGAATACGGGCAATGTATAACGCTGCATAAGTGGCTACTGTATATTTGGTCCTGACGGGTAAGAAGTGGGCAATCTTTGTGAGTCGATCAACTATAACCCAAATAGAATCATACCCATTGGCCGTCCTGGGCAGTCCCACAATAAAGTCCATACTGATGTCTTCCCATTTCCATGTTGGGATAGGCAAAGACTGTAATGGACCATCAGTCTTCATGTATATGGCCTTGACACGTCTACAAGTGTCACGTCTAGTCACACAGTGTGCAATTTCAATTTGCATCTTTGCCCACCAGAAGAACACATAAGGTTCCAGGTGTGCAACTTGCTTTTTCTGATGACACTGTACTATCTGAGTTTGTTGGGTGGTAATTATGCAACTTTACCCAAATAGAATCAGATGCACCATCTTGGGTAAAACACACAAGAAGAGGTTTACTAACAAGTGGTTACAGTAAGTTCATAGCACACGAGACGGGTGTGAATGTTGAATAACATCACAGTTAACCCGTGGCTAAACAGAAAATCCAAGTCCACGAAAAGTGATTTAGATTCAAGAAAAATCACCAGCGGAGGGATCTAAAAATGCGGACTTTGCAACTAGTCCATTTTATCCAGCACTAGTCATGGATCGGCACGATCACACATGCAGGAAAAAACATGAGTGAGATGGTCGAGGCACGACTAGAGCGATGATTAGGTGGCTACTGGCTGACTTAATCTCATTTTGGTAAGTACCTTCTTTAGGGTGGGTTGAACCAAAGTGAGTTTAGACAACTCGATAAAACGATCTCTAAACTCAGTATTCGTTCAACGGGCAGTTACAAGTTAGTCAAAACCAACTTGTTGAACTACTTTTGACATTGAGCAAGTCCCCTCAGTACCATCGGTAAGCCAAGGGTTGAGAGTTCACATTTGCAAGCCAAAGGTCATGCATTTGGATAGAAATCCATTTGGTCAGGTTGTTCATCCGTTTCTTCAAGCGAGATGAATTATCCACTTGGTTAGGGAATACATAGATTAATTAGGAAAGCGAATGAACAAACTCCTGCATTTCAACAGCAGAGAAACAGATCTCTATTTTAGGAGCTAATCAGTTGTTGTCCAACACTAAAAAGCTCCAGGGCTTCACCTTTACACAAAGGATGTAAAGGGAACTTGTATGAGGAGTCACTACCAAGATCAAAAGAAATAAGACCACACATGAAAGTGGTATGCCCTTTTGATCCAATGGAAATGACAGATGTTGCTTGATCTCTTTACAAACAACAAGAAATTGTTTTAAGGAAGGAGTCCACAGAAGATCACATATCAGTGTAGTTTCACAATGGATCATGACCAGAAACTTCGATACCAACATGCGCCAAGCAGCAGAATCCTGTGTGTACATTCACAGGAGGCTCTCAGTTTCGCCGCGGTACCATAAGTTCTTAACCATGACGCCATTACAAAACTGGCACCAATAATGGATCTCACGTGATAAGAACGATTTGCGTAGAGATAACATATTGATATAATCTCATAATGGATTATAACTACTAACTGTGATACAAGCGTGCATCGAGCAGCACAACCTTGTGTGTATACCCACAAGAGGCCCTCGGTTTTAGCGCAGCATCATCAATTTTAGTCATAACGCCAATACCAGACATAACCAATAAGGAATCTCACACAACACAAATAGACTGATCGAGGATGACAAGGTACAAAAGAAACTCCACCTGTAAGTACGATCACAAGTAGAGATCCAAATAGATCATGGCCCAAGGAAGTGAACAAGGCATGGCCATAACCTAAACTTGATGAAAGAAGTATGATGGGAGACTGTTAATTCAGCCCAAACATATTTCTATGCCCATCATAGGGATCACCAGGTCAAGGATTAAGTTGGTAGGCCTTCGATAGATATCATGTCTTTCCTAGGTTAGGTTAATAAGGCAACATGGTGATCCACACGGAATATCCAAAGGAATAACCATCTTAACTCTTGAATTTTGACAAACTACTGTAGATATTAAAAGTTGCCTCAGAAACCGGCAGTCGTTTCTTACACCATAGTCACATAAAAGCTTCACATGTTACATGATCTAGGTGAAACAGGGAAAACTCTTTCCAACAAAGTTTAACCTGTCATTATTACCAAGCTGGTCTATCTACACCTACCTTATTACATTGATCTACTACATCTTCTCTAGCTACACCATCTGCCAGATGTTTGTTGCCATTCTTCCAAGGAACCCTTAGTCCGCCGGTGCAGGAGTAGGATAAAAGGCAACATTGAGCCTATGCACTGCTTGCTGCAGATGGTTGACAAGCCGTTGTGCTACTTGAAACTCCATGGGATGAGCACGATTCAATTCTTTGATCGCCTGATCCTGATGGCTTATGAAGCTCATGGTTTCCTTAAGGTCTTTTCTAACAGCAACAGCATACAGACAAACTTCTTCTTGTTGCTTACTCAAAATTTCTAATTTAGAATGAGCATTAGTTAGCTGATGCTCAAGTTCCTTAATGCGATTCTGATCAGCTTGGTATTGCATCTGAAGTTCTGTCACCTGATGCTCTAGTCCAATAACTTGTTCCGCTTGAACCTTTGTTTCCTCAAGTCGTTCTTGTGCTTGAGTACAAGCAATGTTCTTGGCCTTTTCCATCATCTTAAATGCTGCATAGCTCCCAGTGTACAACTGCTGCCACTTTTGACGACTGTGCCCCCGAGTAAGTTGCAACTCTAGCACGGCCATCAAAACTCGAGCAGATGCCGATTCAACAGAATCCTGCCCAATAGGAATGCTTTCCATTAATCGGGCCTGGTGATGATACACCAACGGGTCACTTAAGGCAACTGCAGGGAACAACCTCATAGATGTGGCTTGTATTTCTTCCCTTTTTTGGTAACAAATGGTTGTTAGTACCTCTAAGGCAGCTACCTGAGCACCCTCCCAAGGAGTCATTCCTTCGGCATGGAACATCCAATACGGCCAAGATGGTTTTCTAGCACGTTCTGGAATACGCACTACTACCTCATACCATGGTTGTCCTCTAAGAACAGTGCGTGACCATTGGTACTTGGGTGCTTCGGTATATCCGACCTCTTGAAGTAGTCGCCACAGGACTACTGGAACACCAAAATCTCGTAGAAACTCTCCAACTCCTGTAGGAGCTTCTTGTTGATTCATCTACAGAGAAGGGCAACGGATACACTCTATTCACTTGAACAAGGTAGATGAATTATGTACTAAACTAACTACGCAGGGGGGTTTAACTTAAAGTTTGTATGACATGATGCATGTGTAATTACAGAATCAACCTTAGTTGATTCATACCTTCTATACATCGCACTCTTCCTATCTGGTCTTTAAGATAAACTCTTCAGAATACTTAGGTAAGAAGAGAAAAGAATCTTTAGGTAAGACTTTTGAAAATCTTTTTGAAGATGCCTTATAATATCTGCAAAGAAGGGCTACGCTCCGATACCAGCTGTGACGGAACCTCCCAAGTGATTAGGCCCACCTACAGTTGTCCTTGTCCAACAGACATCAGACACCCTGTAGATGTTCCTAAGTCACTTGACAAGTTCGGTATCTTTCCTTACCTTACCAGGAACGTCTCACCCGTCTTGCAGACATTACAGAACATCGGAGATAAAGACATGCGGAAGCTTTTACATAACTTACATTTATTTAGAAAGTAAGATCAAGTTACTTATTACAGACCAGAGCTATAAACGAGTGCTGAGTACACATATCAAGGGAGGCAAAAACTCCTCCCAATAACTATCAAACAAAAAGATCCTATGTGGAGGACCAAGTCCTCCCGTATCTTCATTCTTGTTTTTCTTCATTAGATACCACCTTGGAGCAAAAGCAACAAAACTTTGTCGCTTTCTCACCTAAAAACAACAAAGGGATAAACCCTGAGTATGGAATTACTCAGCAAGACTTACCCGACTAAAGAAAAGACTCTCAAGGATATGCTGGATTTGGGAATCAAGGAGAGGCTTTAGCAAGAATCAACTTAGATACTTTTGCAGAAATAGCTTACTAAAGTGAGTCCTTACTTTCAATATTTTAACGCCAGATTAAATATTAATAGACTCTGTTTGCATATGGTCTACTTTCACCATCTCATCAATACAACATCATTTTTATTCATAATGTTCACATCCAGACTTAGGTTGTAGGTCAGTGACCAAGTCTTCATAACCGCGAAGGTACGGCGATCCGAATCGATTATACTCAGCTGAGGATCTCCAATCACACGACATATGTAGCACTTAACCCTTGCATATGTCAACCCGCCACCGGGGTTCTTAAGACCGGATCAGGTTCACGCAAACCGAGAGCACAGATACACCACCGTCCAGCCTCTTGCCACGGAGGGTACACGCTACTCTCGCCACCGCTCCACTCCCATTTCGTGTTATCTTATTCCGGCCTTAGTCTGCCCGAGGCAAGGCTTACCCATGACGAGGCATGTGACCAGTTAAAGGGTCCTCGATCAGCAGGCCTACATACGCATCCAATCCTTAATCAACCTGGGTAGAACATCACCTGTTCCTACCCCAAGTCACAATTTAAGTATTTCCATCCTTAGGATTGTGTCTGTTCCTTAGGATGAAAGAGCATCACAGGGAACTTTGCAGTAAGATCCCACCATTGCTCCAAATGAAAATATTCTTGCAGGTAGAAGCCATCCTTTCTCGAGTTAAATTAAGGACAACCTCTATCCACAAGATCTAAGCAAGGCTAAGCATTTTTGTAAATCATATTTTGATACTTCACAGAAGTATCTATAAAGGTATGGATATCAAGGAAAGCAATGCATCAAAGGGTTTCAAGCAATTCCTATGAACCTAATGCACATTTCACTAGACTTAAGTGTGCGAAAAGTATTTAAAAACACAAGGAAAGGGGTTGCATGCACCGGGGCTTGCCTTTGTTCACAGGTGAGTCAGGCTCGGACTCGCAGATGTCGAAGTAGAGCCAAGTCCTTGCCCGAGATTCCAAAGGTGGTGATGTCTTCTCTTGAGTCACTTCACTCTCTTCTTCGTTTTCTAAATATAACCATATAGGTATATATATAAGAATGAATGCCATGTTATGCTCATGAGAGTGCATAGATAATAAAGGTTTATTAACTAGGTCTTGAATACAACTTTCCTTCACGGAATTCCGGGAACTTAGGGTTTCCGGAGTCGGTAAAGGAGTTCATAGGGCAGGGGGGGTGGTTTTGGGTTTGGTGATCAAACAAAGTCCAAAACAATTCAAACTCTACCCAAGGCTTCTAAATAATGTGAAAAGTTCACAATAAAAGTTTGGGCAATTTTGGGATTATTATCTATTTTCTAAAAATCTATAACCAACATTTTTAACCACTTTAAATACCCTAAAATTTCTTACTTTCACTAAAAATCACAAACTTATTTTTACTAAATTCTAGGGAAAATAACAAACCTAGGAAAATTAGTTTCACAATTTTAGCATTTTTCTACATTTTTCTATAATTGTTTTGGTTCTGGAATAAAAAGAAAAAGAGAAATTTGTAACAGTCTTGGGCCGATTCTGAGCCCGGTCGGCCCAACAACACAGAAAAAGGGTCGCGCGCCCGCGTGCTCTAGCTAATTTGCACAGAAGCCCTGGTCTTTTCAGCTTACTATTGCACGGGAGCGTTCTAATCTTTTACCACATTGCAGAAATACCCTTCGCGTTCTAATCTTTTACCACACCGAGTCCTCGACGGTGTTCCGCACGGGAGGCCGAGCTCCGGCGAGCTAGACCGGCCGGACGACGCGACGGCTGAAGTTCCCAAGTGACAGGAACACAATTGAACTCCTACGGATCATTTTCCCCAAACAAATTTTATGGTTGGGACTACGAATCAATCGGTCCACGGTGACCGAGCGGTTGGGTAAGAGGATAAACGCATTCCGAGCAAACGACGGCGAGGACGACCGAATTAAGGCTGGGAAAAGGTTCATGGGTACACTAGGGTCTACGGACATCCTTTGATTTGGGTAGAACAAGACCCGAAGAACGGGTCGACGGTGGGGGTGGGTTACGGCGGTGTTCTTCAGGACAACACGCGTTCTGGTGAAAGGCTTCGGCCGAAATTTGATTGGTTGATACCGGGGGCAATAGGAGACTAATTGTAAGCAAGAACATGAAACAATTGGGTAAGTACTCACTCGGGGAAGGCTGGCCACGGAGATGTTCTTCGCGGCGGAGTTAGAACAGAGAGGAAACAGGTTCGGAGGCTATTCCGGTGAGCTTGAGTCGGGCACTTAGTAGCTGAGAGGTGGGATACGGTGAAGAAGCAACGCTCGCCCTCAATTTATAGCCAACCGGCCGCAATCGGATGAGCCTCACCGGCTGTAATCGCGCTGGCGAGCTTCACCCGCACGGCAGAGCCACGGCGCAAGTCCGGTGGCCGCCGTTTAACCGGGTAGCGCCACCTTACCGCTTTGAAGCCACGTCGCACCGGTTCTTTACCGCAGCCGCCGACGACCATCTGCTGCGGTGGCGTTCTTATCGCCGGCGAAGGACTGAACATATCCCTGGCGCGATATTTCTGAAGGCCGGTGAACAGTGTTCGGTTTCAGTAAAATCAACGTGTCTGACGGAGCACATTGGAGCTTCATTTCCTCCCAATTTCATGTGTCAACAGGTCCAAGTCTCTGCATCAAAATTGTAGTGCTTCATACCAGCTACAACTTTGCTACATGGTATTGTCACAAAAAGTCACTGGATCCAGGTCTAATTCACACTCAAAGTCGACCCTGTTACACTGAAAAGCTGAGTTTCAGAATGAATCCAGCCTGACAGTCCAACTTAGGTTGAGATTTTCTTCAGTTTTTCCTTAACAACAATGCCCACACCTTTAAGCAAAGTTGTTCCCCTAAGATTGATCTTCAACTTTGATGTGGTAACCTAGGGCAAAAACCCTATGCTTTGAAAGTTACAAGGGCTCAAAGTTGTGCTCACAACACTGATTTCAGTCTTAGGCTAAATAGAGGTCAAGTGGTACTTTTTGCAAATAAACCCAAAACTTAGGGTTTTGCTTTCAAGTCCACATATTTGTGAACCAAAGGACTTTATATGTTTAAACATAGTAGTTTTTACACTTTAGTCCAAAGGTTCATCACTTTTGCACATAAGCCCCTAGGGTTTGGTTTTAGGGTTTTCCAGGGTTCCAATTAGGGTTTCTGGTATCCCAGGGGTATAAAAGTGATTCAACTTTATGATTGGGGTCATTTTATGACTTTTACCCTAAAGCTTTTAGGTTTTCTCAACTTGGGTTAAGTTTTACCCCTTTAACCATTATTTAGGGTTAAGTCCAATAACCAGGGTTCTATTTGCAAAAACACTAAAACAATACAATTTGTTTGAAATTTTTGCCTAGTGAATGCACTCTAGGTGTGTCAAACATATGCAATGCCAATGCTTATGATGTCATGCTCAAGTTTTAGTTATAGTAACACCAGGGGTGTTACAGACTCCGCCTTGGCCTCTGCCGAACGACCTCCGCCTCGCCCGACCCAGGGGCTCGGGCTCGGCCTCGGCCACGGAAGATAGACTCGACCTCGGCTTCGGAGGAGCCCCCACGTCGCCCGACCTAGGGCCCAGGCCCGCCACGTCAACGGGAAGCGCCGTCATCATCCTACCCCGAGCCGACTCGGGTCACGGAGAACAAGACCGGTGTCCCCTCTGGCCAGCTCCGCCAGATGGGCAATGATGGCGCCCCACAAGCTCGGTGACGACGGCGGCTCTCAGCTCTCTTACGGAAGCAGGGGGACGTCAGCAAGGACTCGACCGCTCCGACAGCTGTCCCTCCGCCAGGCTCCGTTGCTCCTCCGACAGCCACGACATCACGCCAGCAGGGTGCCAAGATCTCTCCGGCTGTCACATTGGCATGTACTTAGGGCGCTAGCTCTCCCTCCGCTAGACACGTAGCACTCTGCTACAGCCCCCATTGTACACCTGGATCCTCTCCTTACGACTATAAAAGGAAGGACCAGGGCCTTCTTAGAGAAGGTTGGCCGCGCGGGACGAGGACGGGACAGGCGCTCTCTTAGGGCCGCTCGCTTCCCTCACCCGCGTGGACGCTTGTAACCCACCTACTGCAAGCGCACACGACCTGGGCGCGGGACGAACACGAAGGCCGCGGGATTTCCACCTCTCTCACGCCCGTCTCCGGCCACCTCGCTTCTCCCCCCTTCGCGCTCGCCCACGCGCTCGACCCATCTGGGCTGGGGCACGCGACACACTCACTCGTCGGCTCGGGGACCCCCCGGTCTCGAAACGCCGACAGTTGGCGCGCCAGGTAGGGGCCTGCTGCGTGCTGACGAACAGCTTCCCGTCAAGCTCCAGATGGGCAGTCTCCAGCAACCTCTCCGGCCCGGGACGGTGCTCCGTTTCGGGAGTCTCGAGTTCATGTCGTTCGACGGCGGCTACGACATGATACTCCTTCCACCGCCGGGCGACAACGACAATGGCGGCCGACATCCCGCCCGCCGGCGGCGGAACCGACGACATCTTCCCCGCGCGGTGGAAGAACAACATTCGAGCTCGCCCCGTCCTCTCCCCCGCCAACGGAGGAGGAGGCGGGGCAACCAAGGCCAAGCGGGAGGCCGCGCTTCATCGGCTGTCGAGCGAATCGACGTCCCCAGCGCCCCGACGGAGGGCACGCCGGGCGTCGACCTCGCGTTCGAGACGAAGGCAAGCGCCGTCCCCCCGCGACACGCTGATCCCGAGCAAGAAGACGACGCCAGCGCACTCGCGGAGAGCTTGCAGGACGTCGCCCTCGTACCTGAGATGATGGTGCAACCAGTCCCCGATGTGACTACGTCGCTCCGCGTCGACCAAAAGGTACTGACTAACTCCCATCTTACGTCATTTCGACTCGGCCTCAACCCGCCAAGCGACCTCGCTTTGGCGGGCGCTCTCACTGAGGCGAGTGCAACCCCACTGGGGTTTCGTATGCGGTCGCCTTGGGACCGATTGACGGACGTCTCGACCTACGGGCCCTCTGGATCCGAGGAAGATGACGATCCCAGCATCTGTTGGGATTTCTCTGGACTTGGCAACCCCAGTGCCATGCGGGACTTCTTGACCGCATGTGACTACTGCCTCTCCGACTGTTCCGACGGTGGCCGCAGCCCTGGCAACGAGGACTGCGGCCCAAGCCGCGAATGTTTCCACGTCGAGCTAGGGGATCCCTCCGAAGGCAACCATCTTGGCATGCCGGAGGACGGTGATTTTCCTAGGCCGGTGCCTCGCGCCGACATCCCGCGGGAGCTAGCTGTGGTCCCCGTTCCGGCGGGGGGTCACGACCCACAGCTCGAGCAAGTCCGCGGGGCGCAGGCCAGGCTCGACGAGGGAACAGGGGCGCTTGAGACGATCCGCCGGAATGTCGGGCAGGTATGGGCGGGCCAACCCCCGGCCGGAGAAATACGTCACCTGCCCCAAGGTCTCCAGCACCGCATCGCCAACGATGTCAGGCTCAGGCCGCCGCCCGCATCCAGCGGGGTTGGTCAGAACCTGGCAGCCGCAGCGATGCTCCTCCGCACGATGCCGGAGCCATCAACCACCGAGGGTCGGCGAATCCAGGGAGTGCTCAAGAATCTCTTGGAAGGCGCTGCGGCCCGACGGGCCGAGAGCACTGCCTCCCGAAGGCAGGGATACCCCTCAGAGCCTCACGCCGCGACTTCCCGATTTATGCGGGAAGCCTCGGTCAACACCGGGCGCACGCGCAACACCGCGCCTACGGCCCCGGGCCACCTCGGCAACGAGCACCATCGACGCGACCGTCGGGCCCACCTCGACGAAAGGGTGCGCCGAGGCTACCACCCCAGGCGTGGGGGGCGCTACGACAGCGGGGAGGATCGGAGTCCCTCGCCCGAACCACCCGGTCTGCAGGCCTTCAGTCGGGCCATCTGACGGGCACCGTTCCCGACCCGGTTCCGACCCCCGACTACCGCCTGGCCCGGTTCCGACCCCCGACAAACTACTCAGGGGAAACGAGGCCGGAACTGTGGCTCGCGGACTACCGCCTGGCCTGCCAACTGGGTGGAACGGACGACGACAACCTCATCATCCGTAACCTCCCCCTGTTCCTCTCCGACACTGCTCGCGCCTGGTTGGAGCACCTGCCTCCGGGGCAGATCTCCAACTGGGACGACTTGGTCCAAGCCTTCGCCGGCAATTTCCAGGGCACGTACGTGCGCCCCGGAAATTCCTGGGACCTTCGGAGCTGCCGGCAACAGCCGGGAGAGTCGCTCCGAGACTACATCCGGCGATTCTCGAAGCAGCGCACCGAGCTGCCCAACATCACCGACTCGGATGTCATCGGCGCGTTCCTTGCCGGCACCACCTGCCGCGACCTGGTGAGTAAGTTGGGTCGCAAGACCCCCACCAGGGCAAGCGAGCTGATGGACATCGCCACCAAGTTCGCCTCTGGCCAGGAGGCGGTTGAGGCTATCTTCCGAAAGGACAAGCAGCCCCAGGGCCGCCCATCGGAAGAGGCTCCCGAGGCGTCTACTCCGCGCGGCGCCAAGAAGAAGGGCAAGAAGAAGTCGCAATCGAAACGCGACGCCGCTGACGCGGACCTTGTCGCCGCCGCCGAGTACAAGAACCCTCGGAAGCCCCCCGGAGGTGCTAACCTCTTCGACAAGATGCTCAAGGAGCCGTGCCCCTACCATCAGGGGCCCGTCAAGCACACTCTCGAGGAGTGCATCACGCTTCGGCGCCACTTCCACAGGGCCGAGCCATCCGCGGAGGGTGGCAGGGCCCGCGACGACGACAAAAACGAAGATCACCAAGCAGGAGAGTTCCCCGAGGTCCGCGACTGCTTCATGATCTACGGTGGGCATGCGGCGAATGCCTCGGCTCGGCATCGCAAGCAAGAGCGCCGGGAGGTCTGCTCGGTGAAGGTGGCGGCGCCAGTCTACCTAGACTGGTCCGACAAGCCCATCACCTTCGACCAGGCCGACCACCCCGACCATGTGCCGAGCCCGGGGAAATACCCGCTCATCGTCGACCCCATCGTCGGCAACGTCAGGCTCACCAAGGTCCTGATGGATGGGGGCAGCTGCCTCAACATCATCTACGCCGAGACCCTCAAGCTCCTGCGCGTCGATCTGTCCTCCGTCCGAGCAGGCGCTGCGCCCTTCCACGGGATCATCCCTGGGAAGCGCGTCCAGCCCCTCGGACGACTCGACCTCCCCGTCTGCTTCGGAACGCCCTCCAACTTCCGAAGGGAGACCTTGACGTTCGAGGTGGTCGGGTTCCGAGGAACCTACCACGCGGTACTGGGGAGGCCATGCTATGCGAAGTTCATGGCCGTCCCCAACTACACCTACCTGAAGCTCAAGATGCCGGGCCCCAACGGGGTCATCACCGTCGGCCCCACGTACAAACACGCGTTCGAATGCGACGTGGAGTGCGTGGAGTACGCCGAGGCCCTCGCCGAGTCCGAGGCCCTCATCGCCGACCTGGAGAACCTCTCCAAAGAGGTGCCAGACGTGAAGCGTCACGCCGGCAACTTCGAGCCAGCGGAGACGGTCAAGGCCGTCCCTCTCGACCCCAGTGGCGACACCTCCAAGCAGATCCGGATTGGTTCCAGGCTCGACCCCAAATAGGAAGCAGTGCTCGTCGACTTTCTCCGCGCAAACGCCGACGTCTTTGCGTGGAGTCCCTCGGACATGCCCGGCATACCGAGGGATGTCGCCGAGCACTCGCTGGATATTCGGGCCGGAGCCCGACCCGTCAGGCAGCCTCTGCGCCGATTCGACGAGGAGAAGCGCAGAGTGATAGGCGAGGAGATCCACAAGCTAATGGCAGCAGGGTTCATCAAAGAGGTATTCCATCCCGAATGGCTTGCCAACCCTGTGCTTGTGAGGAAGAAAGGGGGGAAATGGCGGATGTGTGTAGACTACACTGGTCTCAACAAAGCATGTCCGAAGGTTCCCTACCCTCTGCCTCGCATCGATCAAATCGTGGATTCCACTGCTGGGTGCGAAACCCTGTCCTTCCTCGATGCCTACTCAGGGTATCACCAAATCCGGATGAAAGAGTCCGACCAGCTCGCGACTTCTTTCATCATGCCGTTCGGCATGTACTGCTATGTCACCATGCCGTTCGGTTTGAGGAATGCGGGCGCGACGTACCAGCGGTGCATGAACCATGTGTTCGGCGAACACATCGGTCGCACAGTCGAGGTCTACGTCGATGACATCGTAGTCAAGACAAGAAAGGCTTCCGACCTCCTCTCCGACCTTGAAGTGACATTCCGATGCCTCAAGGCGAAAGGAGTCAAGCTCAATCCTGAGAAGTGTGTCTTCGGGGTGCCCCGGGGCATGCTCCTGGGGTTCATCTTCTCCGAGCAACGTATCGAAGCCAACCCGGAGAAGATCGCAGCTATCACCAGCATGGGACCCATCAAGGACTTAAAAGGCGTGCAGAGGGTCATGGGATGCCTCGCGGCCCTGAGCCGCTTCATCTCACGCCTCGGCGAAAGAGGTCTGCCTCTGTACCGCCTCTTAAGGAAGACTGAGTGTTTCGCTTGGACCCCTGAGGCCGAGGAAGCCCTCGGGAACTTGAAGGTGCTCCTTACAAAGGCGCCTGTCTTGGTGCCCCCCGCTGATGGAGAAGCCTTCTTGGTCTACGTCGCCGCTACCACTCAGGTGGTTAGCGCCGCGATTGTGGTCGAGAGGCAAGAGGAAGGGCATGCACTGCCCGTTCAGAGGCCAGTCTACTTCGTCAGCGAGGTACTGTCCGAGACCAAGATCCGCTACCCACAAGTTCAGAAGCTGTTGTATGCTGTGATCCTGACGAGGCGGAAGTTACGACACTACTTCGAGTCTCATCCGGTAACTGTGGTGTCATCCTTCCCCCTGGGGGAGATCATCCAGTGCCGAGAGGCCTCGGGCAGGATCGCAAAGTGGGCGGTGGAAATCATGGGCGAAACAATCTCGTTCGCCCCTCGGAAGGCCATCAAGTCCCAGGTCTTGGCGGACTTCGTAGCCGAATGGGTTGACACCTAGCTACCGATGGCTCCGATCCAACCGGAGCTCTGGACCATGTTTTTCGACGGGTCGTTGATGAAGACGGGAGCCGGCGCGGGCCTGCTCTTCGTCTCGCCCCTCGGGAAGCACCTGCACTACGTGCTACGCCTCCATTTCCCGGCGTCCAACAATGTGGCTGAGTACGAGGCTCTGGTCAACGGGTTGCGGATCGCCATCGAGCTAGGGGTCAGACGCCTCGACGCCCACGGTGACTCGCAGCTCGTCATCGACCAAGTCATGAAGAACTCCCACTGCCGCGACCCGAAGATGGAGGCATACTGCGATGAGGTTCGGCGCCTGGAAGACAAGTTCTACGGGCTCGAGCTCAACCACATCGCTCGGCGCTACAACGAGACTGCGGACGAGCTGGCTAAAATAGCCTCGGGGCGAACGACGGTTCCCCCGGACGTCTTCTCCCGGGATCTGCATCGACCCTCCGTCAAGATCGACGATGCTCCAGAGCCCGAGGCACCCTCGGCATAGCCCGAGGCGCCCTCGGCACAGCCCGAGGCACCCTCGGCTCAACTCGAGGCACCCTCGGCTCAGCCCGAGGCGTCCGCGGTTCAGCCCGAGGTACCCTCGGCCCCCGAGGGTGAGGCACTGCACGTCGAGGAGGAGCAGAGCGGGGCCACACCTGATTGAAATTGGCAGGCCCCGTACCTGCGATATCTCCGCCAGGGAGAGCTACCCCTCGACCAAGCCGAAGCTCGGCGGGTAGCTCGACGCGCCAAGTCGTTTGTCTTGCTGGGCGACGAGGAGGAGCTCTACCACCGGAGCCCCTCGGGCATCCTCCAGCGATGCATCTCCATCGCCGAAGGTCAGGAACTCCTGCAAGAAATACACTCGGGGGCTTGCGGCCATCATGCAGCGCCTCGAGCCCTTGTCGGGAATGCCTTCCGGCAAGGCTTCTACTGGCCAACGGCGGTGGCTGACGCCACTAGAATTGTCCGCACCTGCGAAGGGTGCCAATTCTATGCGAAGCAGACCCACCTGCCCGCTCAGGCTCTGCAGACAATACCCATCACCTGGCCCTTTGCTGTATGGGGTCTGGACCTCGTCGGTCCCTTGCAGAAGGCGCCCGGGGGCTACACGCACCTGCTGGTCGCCATCGACAAATTCTCCAAGTGGATCGAGGTCCGACCCCTGAACAGCATCAAGTCTGAGCAGGCGGTGGCGTTCTTCACCAACATCACCCATCGCTTCGGGGTCCCAAACTCCATCATCACCGACAACGGTACCCAGTTCACCGGCAAAAAATTCCTGGATTTTTGCGAGGATCACCACATCCGGGTGGACTGGGCTGCCGTGGCTCATCCCATGTCGAATGGGCAAGTAGAGCGTGCCAACGGCATGATTCTACAAGGGCTCAAGCCTCGGATTTACAACGACCTCAACAAGTTCGGCAAGCGATGGATGAAGGAGCTCCCCTCGGTGGTCTGGAGCCTGAGGACAACGCCAAGCCGAGCCACGGGTTTCACGTCGTTCTTCCTGGTCTACGGGGCCGAGGCCATCTTGCCCACTGACCTGGAATACGGCTCCCCGAGGACGAGGGCCTACAACGATCAAAGCAACCAAGCTAGCCGAGAAGAATCGCTGGACCAGCTGGAAGAGGCTCGGGACAAGGCCTTACTACACTCGGCGCGGTACCAGCAGTCCCTGCGACGCTACCACGCCCGAGGGGTCCGGTCCCGAGACCTCCAGGTGGGCGATCTGGTGCTTCGGCTGCGGCAAGACGCCCGAGGGAGGCACAAGCTCACGCCCCCCTGGGAGGGGCCATTCGTCATCGCCAAAGTCCTGAAGCCCGGAACATACAAGCTGGCCAACAATCAAGGCGAGATCTACGACAACGCTTGGAACATCAAACAGCTACGTCGCTTCTACCCTTAAGATGTTTTCAAGTTGTTCATATACCTCGCACCCACGCAAAGTTTAGTCATCAAGGAAGGGTCGGCCTCGCCTCGGCAAAGCCCGACCCTCCCTCGGGGGCTAAAAGGGGGGAGACCCCCTCTGCGTCGAATTTTTCCTCGAAAAAAGATCTCTTGTTAGCAGAATTTCTTTCGTGCTTTTTGACTACTTCGAAAAGCGGATCCTGGAAACGACGGAGTACACGTAAGCAGCCAAGGCTGACCGAGCCGAGGGACTCCTACGCCTCCGGGATATGGATACCTCACTCATCACCTTCTGCGATAAGTAACTCGCGTTCGGATAAAGCGACTCCGTGGACCGAACAAGTCTTCACGTTCGGAAGCTCTTCTGCCGAGGCGGTCTTTCAAGCCTTCTCGACTGAATCGGTGACAGGGCTTCATGGACGGGTGAAAGTACGCGTAAGCGGCAAGGCCGACCGAGCCGAGGAACTCCTACGCCTCCGGGATACGGATACCTCACTCATCACCTTCCGCGAGAAGCAACTCTCGCCCGCACAAACATCCCTGTTACCGACAAAAAAGTCCAGATGCTCGGAGTAAGAGGAAAAGAGACGCAGCTTTACGAGCGCAGCGAGGGTGTGTTTTCTGGCCTCAGCGGCCGCAGAAGGCACACGCTACAAGACAATCTGATCCTGCAGACTCGGGTCTTCACGCTGAAGGAGGCTGCAGCACCCTCGGCATCGACGACGCCTTCAGCAAGGTCCGACCCAGCCTCGGACGGCGACGTGATCCAGGGACTTCTCCGGGAATCCGGCCCGAGCAGGCGGCTCGGCCGGTTACCCCTGGGGCCTCGGCCAACCATCTTCCAAGGGCGCTAGCCCGACCCGAGGCCTCGGCTGATCGACTCCGGCGTCGGCCCCGCCGACGGACAACCCGGCTAGGCTCCGGCCAACCAGGTTCCCATTTTCGAGCCAACTCCGCCTCTGCTCGTACTGATATCGCTACCCCTAGCCTCGGCTCGTCGAAGAGCGGCCAAGGGGTCCCTTTAACTAAGCTAGAGGAGCCTCAGACAACAAGGCCGATCGAGCCGAGGGACTCCTACGCCTCTGGGATACGGATACCTCACTCGTCACCTTGACACGGGGCGACTCATGCTTGGTGAAGCGTTTCAGATAATCGACAGGCGAGACTTAGTGCTCGGAAATAAGGAAAAAACACGGCTCCGTGCCGAAATTACATACATGTTCAGGCCTCGACAGCCACAATGAACAAAAACACTGGCAATCAAACTGCCATTACAAACGGAACTCCGGTTCCCCCTCCGCAGGTACGAACAACCCCACTCCGAGGGGGAAGGCCTGCGGAGCAATGGAAGGCCGACGAACGGCGCGCCGTCACCTGCTCCAGTAGCGGCGACGACGACGACTTCTGCTCCGGGGGGTCGAACGGCGGCAGCACTGACCTCAGGGCGGATGCTGCTGCCAGGAGGCCCCCGCCCATGCCAAAACTCGTGAGGCAAGGACAGGCAGAAGGCCGTAGAGTTGGAGGTCAGCCCGTGGCCGGCCCCGGCTATCGCGCCGGCGGAAGAACCTCTTCCAGCTGCCGTGGCAGACGCCGGCGCCGCGAGCGGCTCCGAAGCCACTCGCGCCTGAAGACCGGGCACGCTGCAGCTGCCAGCGCCACGGACAACAACCGCTCCTCCCCCCCATCACTGAGTGAAGGAGCGGGCCACCGCCCACGCAGGAGCCGACCCCAACTCGGCACTCTCCCCTCCCCAGCCTTGGTGATGAAAATCCTTGAGGCTGAGGGAGGGGCAGGGGCCGCAGCCCGGCTCGCTTTCCCCCACCATCAAGCCGGAGGTCACCATCTTGGGTGACCGCCGGTGGAGGGGTGCGACCGGGCTGCATGATGAAAATCCTTGAAGCCGAACGATGGCTAAAAGGTACCAACTCCCACGGAGTTGCGTCCCTCTAGCGAGGAGGCGGAAAGACGGCGGATACCCCCCATCCGGGGGCTTGGAAGATGGAAAGACACGACGCATAAGGGAGGAAGAAGACATGGTTGCCTTCCGAAAGGGGTCGCCCTCCTTTTAAAGGCAACTCTCCCTACGTGCGCCCCCAAACGCCACGGGCTGAGTCTTCTCCAACACGCTCCAAGGCCCCCCCCTGCGGCGCAGGGGCTGGGTCCCGCATGTCATGCCAACCGGCTCAGAGCAGAAGAAGCCAAACCGCCGCGCGTGGTGCACACAACCGCCCAGCGGTTACAGGCGACCCCCCACTTTTGCCCAGACCAACGGGCGGAAGGGGCGGGCAGCCATGCAGGCGGCATGCAACCGCACCGCCACTTGTGCCACCGTCGCACCTCTTCGGTTGCGGAACCTATGCCGCGACTCGAGGCGACCCAGCGCATGACCCAGCAGCGCCAGCCTGGCGCGACGGTCAATGCGGCCGAAAGTGGGCCGGCAGTAATGACGGTGGCAGGCAGGCGGGGGCAGCAGTCACGTCGTCAGCCAGGCTCACGTCCCATCCAGGGACAGCAAGAGAGCCTCCTCCCACGGCGTGAAGACGGTGCGCCCGTGATCCGTTCCTCGAACGGCTCGCGCACGCGCAACGGCCGCCCCGCCAACCACTCGCCCCGTCGCATTAACTCCGCGGCGGGATAGGCGGCGCCTCTGGCAGGAGAAGCGGACGACGCTTCGCCTTCGCCGTAATAACCGCGCCAAAAAAGGTACGCCACATCGTTCGATTTCGTATCCTTTTCCTTTTTCCTCTTTCTCTATCTCTTGCAACAGGGACCGGGAAAGGGGGATACCCCGAAAAGGATCCTTCTCTGCGAAGGAACCGGGCTCCGAGCCCCCCCTACTGATCAGAGGTTCGAAGGCTGGCCCTCCGAAGGGTTCAACAGTCGCCTCAGATCGCGTGGGCCCGACACCCACTACTGGTCAGGGGTTCGAAGGCCGGCCCCCCGAAGGGCTCCATGGCCGCCTCAGGCTACTCGGGCTCCGCGCCCATTACTGATCAGGGGTTCGAAGGCTGGCCCCCGAAGGGTTCACAGTCGCCTCAGACGCCGAGCGAGGGATGACCAGGGGTACGTTCGATACATAACCGAGGCTCGGGCTGCGCTCCCGAGGTACCCTAGGACATTTCCGAGACCAGCGGGAACGATCTTGTAACGGAATCCCATCAGAGGGAGGCATCGAGCCCTCGGACCCCGTCGCCAGGGGACCGGGTCCGGCAGATCACCCGCAGGTACTTTTGGGCGTGCCTCTGGGCCCCTAGCCGACCCCCAACGAACGGGGCACAGACGTCCACTCGGATTACCCGCTTGCAGCTCACTGGAGACACCATGTTCGGTGCCCATCGAGGGTAACATGGCGCTCTCCCCCCCTCCTCCTTGCGGAAAGGCGACGTAGGGGCGTATGTAAAAAGCCGAGTCTGTCCCTGACCGCCCTCTCGCCCTGTGCGGAGGCTCGGGGGCTGCTCTCGCAAACCCGGCTCCGGCCAAACCGTTGACAGCGTCAACATACCAGCCCGAGAGCTTGGGCCCCGACCGTGCACCCGGGCTACGGCCGGTTCGCATGAGGGAACAACCAGACCAGCCGAAGCATTACGCAAGGCATTAAGACCTTGAAGGAGTAAAACCACTCCTTCGAGGCCTCGCGGGCTACACCCGGCGGGTGCGCTCGCGCGCACCCACCGGAACAAAATGCAACCAAGAAAGGCTGGTCCCCTTGCAAAAAAGTACGACGAAAGCCTCCAAGCGAGTGCTAACACTCCCTTCGAGGCTCGGGGGCTACTGTCGGGGACCATAATTAGGGGTACCCTCAAGACGCCTAATTCTCAGCTGGTAACCCCCATCAGCATAAAGCTGCAGAGGCCTGATGGGTGCGATTAAGTCAGGGATCAGTCCATACGAGTGACTCGATCACGCTTCGCCTAAGCCTAGCCTAAGCCAAGGGCAGCCGACCTCGAGGGACTTCCGTCTCGCCCGAGGCCCCCCTTTTAACCGCGGACGCATCTCTGGCTCGCCCGAGGCCTTGGCTTCGCTAAGAAGCAACCCTGACTAAATCGCCGCACCGACTGACCGAGTTGCAGGAGCATTTAACGCAAAGGTGGCCTGACACCTTTATCCTGACGCGCGCCCCCCGGCAGAGCCGAAGTGACCGCCGTCACTCCGCCGCTCCACTGACCGGTCTGACAGAAGGACAGCGACGCCTGCGCCACTCCGACTGCAGTGCCACTCGACAGAGTGAGTCTGACAGGCAGTCAGGCCTTGCCAAAGGCGCCATAGGAAGCTCCGCTCCGCCCGACCCAAGGCTCGGACTCGGGCTCAGCCCCTGAAGACGGCGAACTCCGCTCCGCCCGACCCCAGGGCTCGGACTCGGGCTAAGACCCGGAAGACGGCGAACTCCGCTCCGCCCGACCCCAGGGCTCGGACTCGGGCTAAGACCCGGAAGACGACGAACTCCGCTCTGCCCGACCCCAGGGCTCGGACTCGGGCTAAGACCCGGAAGACGACGAACTCCGCTCCGCCCGACCCCAGGGCTCGGACTCGGGCTAAGACCCGGAAGACGACGAACTCCGCTCCGCCCGACCCCAGGGCTCGGACTCGGGCTGACACCCGGAAGACGACGAACTCCGCTTCGCCCGACCCCAGGGCTCGGACTCCGCCTTGGCCTCTGCCGAACGACCTCCGCCTCGCCCGACCCAGGGGCTCGGGCTCGGCCTCGGCCACGGAAGACAGACTCGACCTCGGCTTCGGAGGAGCCCCCACGTCCCCCTACCTAGGGCACAGGCCCACCACGTCAACGGGAAGCGCCGTCATCATCCTACCCCGAGCCGACTCGGGTCACGGAGAACAAGACCGGTGTCCCCTCTGGCCAGCTCCGCCAGATGGGCAATGATGGCGCCCCACAAGCTCGGTGACGACGGCGGCTCTCAGCTCTCTTACAGAAGCAGGGGGACGTCAGCAAGGACTCGACCGCTCCGACAGCTGTCCCTCCGCCAGGCTCCGTTGCTCCTCCGACAGCCACGACATCACGCCAGCAGGGTGCCAAGATCTCTCCGGCTGCCACATTGGCATGTACTTAGGGCGCTAGCTCTCCCTCCGCTAGACACGTAGCACTCTGCTACAGCCCCCATTGTACACCTGGATCCTCTCCTTACGACTATAAAAGGAAGGACCAGGGCCTTCTTAGAGAAGGTTGGCCGCGCGGGACGAGGACGGGACAGGCGCTCTCTTAGGGCCGCTCGCTTCCCTCACCCGCGTGGACGCTTGTAACCCCCCTACTGCAAGCGCACCCGACCTGGGCGCGGGACGAACACGAAGGCCGCGGGATTTCCACCTCTCTCACGCCCGTCTCCGGCCACCTCGCTTCTCCCCCCTTCGCGCTCGCCCACGCGCTCGACCCATCTGGGCTGGGGCACGCGACACACTCACTCGTCGGCTCGGGGACCCCCCGGTCTCAAAACACCGACAGCACTGAAGAAGTTCTTGACCACGCCACCAGTGCTAAAGCCGCCACGTCGAGCCATGCCAGATCAGCCGGCAGAAGATCTGTTGTTGTACATCTCCTGCACGACTCACGTGGTGAGCACCGTGTTAGTAGTCGAGCGAGCAGAGGAAGGGCACGCATATCCAGTACAGCATCCGGTCTACTTCATCAGTGAAGTTCTGGGGCCCTCCAAAAAGAAGTATCCTCAAGTTCAAAAACTATTATACGCAGTACTTCTAACTGCTCGTAAGCTCCGTCACTACTTTGACAACCACAAAGTCATAGTAGTCACCGGGTTTCCAATAGGGGATATTCTTCACAACAAAGAAGCCATTGGAAGAATAGCCAAGTGGACCTGCAAGCTGGGAGAGCTCACGACATTGAGTTTTGGCCTTGACTGCAATAAAGACTCAAGCACTAGTTGACTTCGTATCAGAATGGACCGAGCAACAAGTACCAGACAACCCGGAGGCTGTAGAAGTATGGCGAATGTATTTTGATGGCTCGTTGAAATTGCAGGGAGCAGGCGCAGGGATCCTCTTCATTGCCCATGGAGGTGAACAACTCAAATATGCTCTTCAGTTGCTATTCTCAGCATCAAATAATGCAGCAGAATATGAAGCTCTGATCCACGGATTGAACATTGCCATATCACTGGGCATTAAGAGGTTGATGGTATACGGAGATTCACTGGTAGTCATAAGTTAGATAAATAAAGACTGGGATTTCTTGACTGATTCTATGGGCAAGTACTGTACAACTGTCCGGAAATTAGAAGACAAATTTGAAGGGCTGGAATTTCATCACGTGGAAAGAGATCGCAACGCAGCAGCAGACGCGTTATCAAAACTAGGATCCAGTGGAGCTCAGGTCCCACCCGGAGTTTTCGTCTAGGAAGTGTCACACCCAAGCATTCCCTCAGATCAGGCAGAAGAGTGCAACGCTTTGAGCCAGCCAGAGTCAGACTCTAATGACTGGAGAGAGCCTATCATTAGATATATAAAGAATGAAGAAGAACCGGATGATAAGGCCGCAGCAGAACGCATCGCAAGACAGTCGGCCCACTACACCCTCATAGGGGACGCACTGTACAGAAGGGGTGTAACAGGAGTCCTCATGAAGTGCATTTCCTCGGTAACTGGGAGACAACTACTAGATGAGATTCACGCCGTACAGTGTGGAATACACACAGCATCCAGAACTCTGGTTGGGAAAGTCTTCAGGTCTGGTTTCTACTGGCCGACGGCAAAGAGTGATGCAGCCGAGTTAGTCCAGAGATGTGAAGCTTGCCAATACTTGTCAAAGCAACAGCATTTACCAGCACAACAACTGCAGACCATACCTGTAACATGGCCATTTGCATGCTGGGGACTGGACACGATTGGACCCTTCAAGAAAGCTCAGGGAGGCTATACTCACGTGTTGGTTGCCATTGATAAATTTACCAAATGGATAGAATACAAACCCATTGCTTCTCTAACTTCAGGCAGGCAGTGGAATTCATACATGATATAATATTCAGGTTTGGGATACCAAATAGCATCATAACCGACCTAGGATCCAACTTCACTAGCTCTGAATTCTTTGATTTCTGCGAACAACGGAGCATCCAGATTAAATATGCATCAGTAGCACACCCAAGAGCCAACGGTCAGGTGGAAAGGGCTAATGGAATGATACTGGAAGCACTCAGGAAGAAAGTCTTCGACAAGAATGAAAAGTTCGCAGGGAAGTGGATCAGAGAATTACCTTATGTGGTTTGGAGCCTAAGAACTCAACCCAGTCGAGCTCCGCATGGAAACACCCCCTTCTTCATGGTCTATGGTTCGGAGGCAGTGCTACCTGCCGACCTCAGGTTTGGGGCACCAAGGCTGGTCTTCGAAAGCATAGCTGAAGCAGAGGCTACCAGGCTAGAAGATATTGACGTACTGGAAGAAGAGCGATTGAATACAGTAATTCAGTCAGCTAGATACCAGCAGACCCTGAGGTGCTATCATGATAAGGCTATACGACATCGATCCTTCGTAGTGGGAGACTTGGTCCTTCGCCGAATTCTAACGGGAGAAGGACGGTACAAATTGTCGTCGCTATGGGAAGGGCCATTCATGGTGTCGGAGGTCACTCGGCCATGATCATATCGGCTTACTCAAATGGATGGCACGGAAGTGGGGAACTCATTGAATATAGAGCACCTCAGGAAGTTTTATCCTTAGCAAGACTCAAAGCTACCAGAGCAATGTTGTACTCAGAAATTGGAAAATACGTCATCAATAAAAGATTTCCTTCTCAAGGACATTCACACTATTGGTTATCAATTGACTTCGACTAGACTTGGAATCAACACACTTACTCGACTTAGGGTGACCACTATACCCTACTAACGTAGCAATCGGCTTAAGTCGGCAATGACTTAAGACGGTGCAACATGCTCACGCTTACTCGACTTAGGTTTACCACTATACCCTACTAACGGAGCAATCGGCTTAAGTCGGCAATGACTTAAGACGGTGCAACATGCTCGCGCTTACTCGACTTAGGGTGACCACTATACCCTACTAACGGAGCAATCGGCTTAAGTCGGCAATGACTTAAGACGGTGCAACATGCTCGCGCTTACTCAACTTAGGGTGACCACTATACCCTACTAACGGAACAATCGGCTTAAGTCGGCAATGACTTAAGACGGTGCAACATGCTCGCGCTTACTCGACTTAGGGTGACCACTATACCCTACTAACGGAGCAATCGGCTTAAGTCAGCAATGGCTTAAGACGGTGCAACATGCTCGCGCTTACTCGACTTAGGGTGACCACTATACCCTACTAACGGAGCAATCGGCTTAAGTCGACAATGACTTAAGACGGTGCAACATGCTCACGCTCACTCGACTTAGGGTGACTACTATACCCTACTAACGGAGCAATCGGCTTAAGTCGGCAACGACTTAAGGCAGTGCGACATGCTCACGTCTACTCATCTTAGGGCAACCACTACTCCTTACCAGCCAAGCAATTGACATAAGTCGGGAAAATATCAAAAACCAACACGTCACATTCACTTCCGCAATCATTCAAGATAATTATTACATCCTGACAACAGAAACAAATGTTACAGTTGTCAGTGCCAGGAGCACATTTTAGTGCTCTATCCACCAAATATCCGAGCACCATGATCACACACACAAATGCATTCAGTATCCTCTAAACACGTCGCAATGGCGAAACATCTCTATTTGGCGATGTCTTTCATAGGGGCGATTGAGGAAGAAGGGCGACTCGAGGCATCAGGCATAGCCTTGACGTCGGCAACAATGTCATCAAGAACAACTACACTGGGCCTTCTCATCAAGACCCGCCCCGTGCGAATGGCTTTGTCCATAGCCTTATCGCGCTGAGCTTTCAGAATGGCGCAGTTGTCCTCTGCAACTTTGGTTGCCAGTCGAGCGGCTTCTAGCTCCTGGGCGACTGATTTATTAGAGGCATGCAGATCTTTGACGATGGAATCCTTGCTTGACACCAACTGTCTAAGCCGCATGACCTCATCTTGGGACACTTGCAGTTCACGATGATGATGATCTAGATCTGACATAGTAAAGCGATGGCTTCTCTCCAAGATGGTTAAAGAATTGCTAGCATCACGGTACAACCTATCCAGATTGTCACAAGAAGCTGCAAGTGCTCGTCTCTCCTCCTATAAACAAGAATAAACTCTCAAGCATCCAGTAAACAATAAAGCACAACAGAGCCAATTAAGTAAGTTTACCTCGTTAGCTGCCCTTTCAGAGTCAAGCTGAACATTGAGAGAAGAATTCAAAGAATGTGCGTCGTCCAAAGAAGCGGAAACCCGAGCCAGGTCGATCTGACCTTGGGAATACTTCTCCTCAAGCTCGGAGTACTGTCGGGTTGAGTCGGCTTGATGTTGAAGATGTTTTTCCTCAAGCTCAGAGTACCGCCAGGCCATATCTGACAAAGCAGTCGAAGAAGGATACATGGTTAAAAACAAGTTGATCAATCAACCAAGGAAGAAACAAAGTTACCAACCAACATTTGACATTTTCAAATTAGCTATCTGTTTCTGAAGCAGCAATGGGTTCCACTGCGTCAGAGACAGAGCCCCTTTTGGGATAGTGGCACCGCGTGATCTCAACTGAGCGGACATTCTGTCAACCAATGCCTGTTGTTAAAGACAAATGAGTACATAGAAGATGATTTACCAGGAGGAACGACAGAATGAAAAAGCCAAGCTACCTGAAGATTAGAAAAGAATGAGGGTAACCCCAAGTCATGAGAAGCTGCGTTGTAGCTCGACGAAGGAAGATCAACCGGAACAATTTGAAGAGCATCGTCGGGGGTTGACTCAGCCCCACTAGCAGACATCAGAATTCTTGCATCTGGCTCGCCGACCTCCAAGGCGACTTGCTTGCTCGAAGTCAAAGAAGTATGCATCGCCATTACCCCATCAGATTGTGGCGGAGACGACCCGACATGGACATCCATGGAGGTACGGGAAGGAGAGCTCACTTGGACACCCTCTAGAGCTAGGTTGTAGCTCGCGCCACCCACCAGAGCCAGATCATTACCGGCAACACCCTCGGGGGCTAGGTTGCAACTCGCACTACCCACCAGAGCCGGATCACTACCGGCGACACCCTCGGGGGCTGGGTAACTACCAGCACCACCCTCGGGGGCTGGGTTTTCTGCAACAGCCACCTCTAAGGCTGAAGGATCCTCAATCACCTCCATGCGAGTCGAGCAATCTTGACCAACTTCTTGACATCGAAGACTGCCCTCCAAAGTCGACGATGTGTGAGATACTGCTCGGGATACCTCTAATCCCGCGTCTGGAATTTCAGAGCAAACATCCATCATGTCGCCAGCAGTCGGCTCCGACAGCATATCTTCAGGAATGACATCCTCAAGGGCCTGATCAAAATATGTTATGGACAATTCTTGAAGGCTGACAAGAGCAGACAGAGCTAGAGAAGGAATATCACTATCCCCCCTACTACCTCTATAACACCGGTTGTTTTTATGAATTATCGAAACTTCTTCCTCTTCTTCGTCCTCATCAAAAATACGGACAATAGCCGGCGCACGGTCACACCCATTGGGATCAGCTAGTGCACGGTCACACCCATTGGGTTCGGCTTCAACAGGTACACCACCAATGGGATCAACCTCAATAAAGACCTCTGCTGGTACTTCTTCACAAACAGGAGCAGAAGGGCCAGCACCCTGGTCCAAGCATGACAGTCGTCAAAGCCATCTCTTTTTCTTCTTCTTCTTCTCCTCACTAGGCGCAGTTGGGCGGCTGACTTGGCGAGGACGCTTTGGGCGAATACCCTCAGGCTTTCGGGTGTCCACTGTTTTGTCAAGATCTTGTATAACCGTAACAGCCATTGCTTCAGCAGGGGCCGAGTCAGAAGATTCTCCAGCCAACATATTGAGTACAACATCTATTTCTGCATCATCTAGACTCGCCGGCATCTCAAAATGAACTTGCCTCTCATCATTGGGAAGATCACAAAGAGGAGCAACCAAAGCCTCAATGTCTTCAGGAGAGGGTCGCACTCTAAGACCCAGACCACTATCACCAGCAGGAGAGTTGGACACGAAATTGAAAAAGGACATAGGAGATGGCAAATTCCAAGCAGAGTAGGCAACAGGAGCACCAACATTTGATACTTTGCCCCTCAAGATCATATCTAGTCGGCTCACCAGACCCTCAGTAGGAATTTTCCTGTTGGTAACCCGAGTTGAGTCAGTAATGCCACTGTACAAGTAAGCTAGGTATGCTCTGTCCTTCAAGGGTCAAATATTCTTAAAAACAAAGTCAGCAACCACAGCCTCGGCAGTCATACCTCTCTCCTTCAGCAGACAGATTTCAGCAAGCAGAACCATAGCTTTTGTTACCTCCAAGGCAGTAGGAGACTCAACCCAACTCGGAGTGCGCACATCTGGCTGTCTCCCCGACCGAGGGGGGAGGGACTTGCCATGGTTTTCCACAATAAACCACTCAAGGCACCACCCTTTAATGTTGTCCTTGAGAGGAATGTCAAGGTATTCTGTTTTCCTCCCGCGGCGCATCTCCAGACTTGCACCACCCACGAGCTGGTGCTGCCCCCCAGCCATCCCAGGTCGACAGTGATACAAATACTTCCATAAACCGAAATGAGGATGAATTCCGAGGTAGGCCTTACACAGATGTACAAAGATAGAAATTTGCAAGATGGAATTGGGATTCAGATGGGTCAGGTTTAGATTATAAAAGTCAAGGAGACCACGGAAGAAGGGAGAAATGGAAAGAGCAAGGCCGCGGATGAGAAAAGGAACATAGACAACGGACTTGTGGGTATCTTCTGTCGGAACAGTGACCCCATGGCAAATCCGCCAAGAACAAAGCTCTTTTGGAGGAAGAACTCCAACATCGACAAGGCGGAGGAGATCTGATTCTGAGACAACAGACATGTGGTTACCTGCGAACGACAACTGGCTATTGGGGTCGATGGGAGGAATGACTGCCGCAACAGAATTCTGGTTCTTTCGCTTGGGCGTCATTGCAATCTCACTGGCGGGTTGAACAAGGGCGAAATCAGAGGGAAGCAGAGGAGTGGTTTGAGGCGGAAATGTGAAGTTAGGGCTCAGAACTCAGAAGCGCGCGACGACGTGATATAAATGGGGTTTTCCCGGGTTGGGCACCGTTTCTAAAAGTGCCAAGTCATCACTCGGGAAAACGAGGTTTCTGACATAACTTGGTTGTTACCTCTAAAACGCCGACAGCATCAAGCACCACTCGACGGTTACCTCTAAAACACCGATAGTATCTGTCATAACTCGACTGTTATCTCTAAAACGCCGACAGGGTCAAGCATAACTCGACTGTTACCTCTAAAACACCGACGTCATCAAGCACCACTCGGTTGTTACCTCTAAAGCGCCGACAGTGTCTGTCCTAACCCGATAGTTATCTCTAAAACACCGACGTGGTCTAGTGTAACTCGGTAGTAACCCGATAGTTATCTCTAAAACACCGACGTGGTCTAGTGTTATCTCTAAAACGCCAACGTCATCAAGCATCACTCGACGGTTACTTCTAAAAAACGCCGACAGTGTCTATCGTAACTCGGTCGTTTTCTCTAAATGAATGCCGACAGAACCAAATACGACTCAGCAGTTACCAGTCATTACTCGGTCATTATCTCTAAAAACGCCAGCAGCGCTAGGCGTGAAGACAAACTATCAATTGACTATAAAAGAAGAAAGATGGAAAAGCGAAAGGATACTCAGAACAAGCTGAAATTTTCTTCAATAATAGAGGAGGGAAGTTCTTCCACAAACTTAAAGACCAACTCATTATGAGTCGGCCTTTTTTCCCTTTTTCGCTACATTACATTACTACATCACTACACTACTCACACTACACTATACTACTAACTACTACTACATTATTCTACTACTACTAATTACCTATACTAATATTTAAACCAGTGGCGCTTTGCCACTGGCCTTGCTGCTGCCGCTGCTGCCCTTGCTGCTGCCGTCACCCTTGCCGCCGTCGCCATCATCGCCGTCGTCGCCCTCGTCGTCGCCGTCACCGTCGCTCTCCTCCTCGGACGAGTCGGAGGAGTTCTCCTCGTCCGAGGAGATCTCCGACTCATCTGAGCCCTCGAGCCCAGAGCGCTTGACGGCCCGGATGTACGTCCACACCTCGGCAGCGATCCCCTCGGAATCGTCCGAGTCATCGGACGACACCGGAGGAGAGGCGTAGACCGGCGACCCCTCGGACTCGTAGGAAAACTCCTCCTCCTAGTACTCGGAATCACCAAAGTCCTCCAAGAGGGGGACTTGGCTCGCGCTTCCGTTTGTCGCTGGAGTGGTGCGACGAACTTCCACCCTTCTTGTTCTTGCCCATGGTTGATTGGAAGAGAAGAGAAAAGTGGGAGAATAAGCAACAAATGGCTAGAAAATGTGTGAAGACACCAGCGAGGCAGGCAGTCTATTTATAGAGGCAGGAGGCAACCGCTCATCTCCTACCATGGTCACTGAACAGTCACAAGAATTCAATAAGAAATTCAAATCGTCTGGAAACAAGTCAGGCGGCAGACGTCGTTTCACGTAACACGACACCATTTGGACTGAGGTCAACTGCTTGGACGATATGATTACACCCCGCGGTCACGTCAAGTTACTGCTCAAGGGCAGTTTGCTAAACGCTCAGCGTACCAAGCCGTCCCTTGGTTACACCCATTGGGGAGGGAACGTCCAGGAATTTTCAATAGATTTTCCCAAGCAGTCACATCCATACAATATACGCAATGAATGTATCAAGACAGAAGAGAGATATCGATGGAGATCGGAGGAAAGCCAAATATAGCTACTGAAGTACAAGTCTAATCAACAGAAGCATTGAAGCACAAAGCGAAATGAAGACCAGCCAAGAGCCATCTACCAGACGTCCAATCTGTCGCCGATCAAATAAATTTCAAACGTAACAGGACATGGGTACATCGCGCTGCTGATTTTTAAAGCAGGAATTGAAGACAACAGGCTGATCTCTAAAAGCATAAGCTGGTGATATAATGCTAAGTTCTAAGGCATGAGACGAAGATAAGTTAAAGATTTCTATAAAGCATGAGATGAAGACCTTTGAGTGGATTATTTTCAGTAATCCACTCAAAGCTCGGGGGCTACACCCATTGGGTGCACCTCCGGTGCACCTAATGAATCCTCAACCCCTAAGGACAGAATGCTGATCTCTAAAGCATGGACTGATGATGAAATGCTGATCTCTAAAGCATGAGACAAAGATAAACCAATGACTTCTAAAAAGCATGAGATGAAGACTTTGAGTGGATTATTTTCAGTAACCCACTCAAAGCTCGGGGGCTACACCCAATGAATCCTCAACCCCTAAGGACAAAATGTTGATCTCTAAAGCATAAGCTAGTAACCGAGCACTAATTTCTGAAATACAAAGTGAAGACCGTTGAAAGAGCTGAAGCAGGATAACAGAAGTTTGTTTTTACCGGATTGATCAGAGTTCAGAAGCAACAACTTGATAGGTGCACTTTCAAAGCATCTGCGATCTAAAATCAAAACTGCAAGCTGGACCAAAAATCTTTGGGCTGATTGTTTCAAAATCAACTCAAAGATTGGGGGCTTGTGGGGGACAGATATCCCTCGGGTCCACTAGAAGGTTAGAAGGCCTCGCGAAAGACTCTGGGCCCATTACTTCGCAAGGCCATCCCTTCGTGGGCCAGGGAGGAATCACTAGCAGAATGGATCGACACAAGATTGGACAGACTTGAGCCCAGATGGCTCATTGGGTTTAAACATTATCCGCAGCGTTGATCCGTTTTTCCTGCGCAGCACCCTCAGACATCGAAACTAAATGAGGATAAGTCGGCAGGATAATAGGAAGATAAGTTCAGTCGGTTCACTATTACTTAGGAGCCCATAGTTATCATACCCGCATGTAACGCCCCACGGTCGAGTATATAAGGCCTAGGGGGCACCCCATCAAAAGACAGGTCACTCATTAGCCATCTACTCAATTCTCTAGCATCCTTCATACTAGAGAACTCCCCTGTAATCCACCACATAAAGAGCCACACCAGGAAGTAGGGTGTTACACCTCTCTAAGCGGCCCGAACCTGTATAAAATTGTCTATTGACTCTCGTGCGCCCAACACGAACCATCGAGCTACAGTCGGTAACACCTTCCTACCCAAAAGCACCTCGAGGGGTAACCCCGGGTGCGCGGTTGGGTCCCAAACACCGACAGTTGGTATATCGTGGACCTATGTGTATTAAACAAGTTATGAAGCCACTCTTGTTTAATACAGTGTTCAGTTCAAACTACAATTATCAACTCACATGTGTATCGACCATTTCTTCACAAGTTATTGTTGTTGTGTGTTTTCTTTACAAAGCGATTATTCACCAGTATTTGCCATCAAATCTTCTGCAGCGACAGATTACGCTGTTTTGATAACACAATTACGCAAAATTGATATACAGTTTACAACACTTTCCATTTAATGCAGTACTACATTATTACTTATACTTTTGTGAATATCAACTGGTATCAGATTTACAAATTCATCCATCTGTGTAATAACAAATATGTTACTACATTACAATTGTCCTTAAATGCTTTTCATCTACTCCCCACTAGACAAATCATTGTCTGTGATACCCCCGCGATGTTTTTGAAGTGCATGTCTCATTCCAACTTGGAGCATCAGATGAACCCTTGTTCCTAGAACCTAGGGGCCGCCCTCTCTTTCGACGAGTAAGGCTGGCCAACCGAAGCCTATTCTCCTCCACAAATAGACAAGTGCGACTGTTGTGACCATCAGCAATGCCACACCTTTGGCACTTTCTATTCTTCTTCTTGACTCCTTTTGTGCCCAACTTAATAACTCTTTTTCTGTATCACTGATTGTTCTGCCCTTTGGCTTCGCGTTATCTGGTCTTCTCAAGCTTACTCCACTCACATTAAAACCTAGCTTCTACATTTTTCAAATAAAAAATTCTCAGTGTTGGAATATTAGTAGATAAATCCATCTCTTTGTACGTAAACTTTAAAAAATACCCATGCACATGTGTTTTTAATAATACCATTACCTTTTTAATCGCCAGTTCTGTTACGCACTCATCACTCATTGGTATGCCAGTGGTCCACTGTCCAGCACCGTGCTGCCCACACATACCATTGATGTTAACATCATAATCAGCATCAAGGTCTAACCGTTACTGTTGTGTATTGTAACCAACTTTTCCTATTTTCTATGCATGTATTACCAGTTCCAGTACTTGTAGCGGCATAGCACATCGGGTATCGCACACACCACCTTCATGTATACTAGGCACCAATTGAATTTCCTGACAAATCACACGTTTGACAATTAATAGTTGTTTTTCTACTAAACAATACACACCATTATACATAACAAACATCATATATAATATATATACATACACCATCCTTAGCCCTTCTAGTCGGTAGATTTTCTCCTGGCATGTCTCTTACATCATCCCCCTCGCCTTGTACCAGGCAAGTTTCACATTTTTCCCATTTACTTAGCATAAAAACTTAGATTATCATGTATGAAACATACACGGATATTTAAAATAATACAACAAATACCTGGATGCCTTCGCCATCACTAGTACTATCATCATCTTCTATATCTGGCTCCAAACGCGATAGTAGAAAACGTAGTTCATCCATCATCTCTAGGGCTCTATCATGCCACCCCGCCCTTGAAAGACTTGCATGATGTACTACTTTCATTGCCTTTTTAAGCAACATCTTTTGCCTATATGATTTAGTCTCACCGCCTTTACCCTTCAAATTCTTATCATCCCTTGAAAAAGTCACATCTTGTATAGCGGAGTAGGTGTATCTCTGAAGGATGTATTCCGGAGGAATACGATCAATCTGAAGATGCATACATGTTCGTAAAAGATGCACACAAAGCAGACCTACAGCAAAACAAATAAATAATGTGTCCGCTTATTGTCACTTACAAATAAACAGTTGTATATAACAATTACCCAATATCACATACTTGTATGCTCCCAATGCTTGCATTCACATGCATACTTTCCAGCATCTGCATCAGCCATTACTTTGAATTGGTGTTGCCCCCACACAATCTTATTCGACCTTGTAGTATGCTGAACCACCCAATCATCCACACCACCATCTGGATCGTGTGCTATCTTGTATGCAGTAGCATATTTCAAAGACTCGTGGAACCTATTCATTACAGCCCTTGTGTATGTCCTCGCTACACGTATCTCAAACATATACAGTGTATTTGTTTCCTTTTGACCCTACATGATACCAAAATCATAGTTATACCACGTTAAGTTAAATATTATGGCACAATAATATTCTACGTACTCACCATGCATCCTAGTGCCTCTTTTGTCTCTTTCATCTTCCTACTGTGCAGAAGCTTCAACAATTGCTTGGCGAATTGATGAAGTGGCGTGTTTGCATCGACATGAGCACTCTTTACAAGCTTGTTCATGCTCTCGCTACGCTGTGTAGAGACCATCAACCCAGAATAATCATGTTTGAAAAAAGCAGGTATCCAATCCTTACGAATTTCATACATTCTGGTAAGACTGATGTTATCATGCAGGTGGAAATCATCAAGCAGCATTGCCTAGGCAGTCTCAAACTCAATTACAGTCAAAGGATGATGTATTATAGATTGGAACCTTGATTTGAAATCCTCTTCCTCAAATCTAGCGTACAACTCGTTTAAATACGGCATATACCTGTTCTGAACATGCCACAAACACAAACGATGGATTGTGTTTGGAAATACCCTGCCTAGTGCAACTGGCATTGTTGGGTCTTGATCTGTAATCATAAATTTACACAACATTATGCAACACATTAACAACTATGTTTGCATTCAATCCAATGATAGTAAAATGTAATAATTGAGAAGCTTATTAATCATACCTGTCAGTATTACTCATGGTCTTTCAGGCCCCATGCACGTTTTGAATGCATTGAAAACCCACTCGAATGTGTCTATAGTTTCGTCTCCCAACAACGTGAAACCAAATACGGTGCACTGCAGATGGTGGTTACAACCAACAAACATTCCCAAGGGTTTATCATATAGATTTGTCTTATGAGTTGTATCAAAGGTAACTACACCACCAAAGTCAATGTAATCCGCCTGCTGGCTAGCATGGGACCAAAAATGCTCAAAATCTTTCCTTCTTTGTCCAGTTGGAAGTCGGAGAAAAATTGTGGGTTACCTTTTTTACACAATGCAAAAAAATAGAGGAGCTTAGACACATCATTGGTATTTCTTTCTCTTTGTCGCGCTTTCTTCTTGTCAACATTACACAATATATCATACGTCAATACGTACAAAGCATCATTATGTAATTATATCAGTGCAAATAACAATTTGACTTACAGGTTACTCATGTCTTGAGCAGTAACCGGGACATTCTCTGGTCCACCATGTATTTCCGAAACAAAATCCATAATACAGTGTTGCGGAATCCTGCTTTCTTGCATTGCACTAAGGAACTCCATGTATTCAGTATCATGTGTCTTGTTGCACTGTAATTGATTCTTTTCTGTATCCTTCCTGAAGAACTCATGATTATGTTCCAAATGAATCAGATCAATCCGCACCAAAATAATATTCTCTTTGGCATCGTCATAGATTTTTTTAAGTTTCATTCCAACTTTGCATTGTGTTCGCTTGGAACTTATATTACGCACTTGTGGATTACCATATCCTCTTTCGGCACGCTTGCCTTCCATTGAACAATTCAACCACTTGCAATTTTTCTCTCTCCCTATATCTCTTCAACGGAAATCCAACTTCATATGCATATCGGCTATAGAATTAGTACGCCTCGTCCACATTAGTAAATGTCATACCGACCTTCGGTACCAATCGTTGATCTATACTATCATCCTATTCAATTAATGGAGTCGTCATGCAGTGCACATATACAAAATAATCTTATAGCATGCTGAATTTCTAGGACTTCATAACTTGCACGGACAGTATAACAAATATGCACAAAATCTGACATTATCTTACTGAACTTACATGGCTTTGGAGAATGTGTGGTGTGTCCTGCTCATGATCACCAATTGTCCTCATGGGTATCCGGTGAGTTGCTCCCACCAAACTTGGATGAACTGCGTTGCTGTCTTCAAGGAATCCTGGCGCTGGTAACGCAGCCGGTGGAGTTACAGCATGCCGACCATCTGACCCACAGGGTAACGTCGTCGTTGTAGCCTCTCCACACTGCACCGATCCCCTGGCCATCGCCATCGTGTATACCCTACCTCTCCTAGGTCATCGAACAAAGCGGCGGCGGTGTGTAGCCCAGTTTTTTTTGGAGTTATCCTACTATATTCGCTAAAACCATCTTTGCCGATATTCATGACATGTTCCAAATATCCCGTGCGATTTGCATGTCGCGAGATTTCCGTGAGTCGACACGGTTACGATTACTTGCCAATTGTGTTACAACACCATAAACATGGCTCACCCCCACACGTGACCCCACCATGATCCCGGTGCACCCACGCGGCACCCCCACTACCCGACCTCACCACACACGACGCATCAGATGGATATGCAGTTGTTATCGGCAATTTATGCAAGCATAAACGCCCCCGACCGCGTCCCGACCACACCACTATGCCAATTTACGCAGCCACTATTGTCAAAATATGCATGCATAAACGCGCGACCCACGCCCGACCCCACCACGATCCCGGTGCACCCGTGCGGCACCCCCACTATGCCCATTTACGCAGTCGTTTCCGTCAAAATCCGTATGCATAAACGTGGAACACCCCCACACGCGACACCACTACGTGCACCCGCGCGGCACCCTCACCACCCGACACGTCGCCCGCGCCCGCGGACCTACCTTGGTCGGGCTCTCTCCAGTAATGGAAGCCCAGCCTCAACCCTATATATAGTCTACGGTATACTTACGAGTTTGTTGTACCATATTAGACCTGTCGCGGGTAACAGGTGCGTGTTTGATATTAAATCCGTGATTGCGGGTTTGTAATCCTGTACCCGAGGATTTCAAATTCGTTGTGATCCCTAACAGGAGCTGTTGGGATGGTCTTAGACTATCTCCAGCATATTCTTTATTTTATTCTCTATTTTAAACTTTGTACTAATATATTTTCGTGTTCGGCGAAGCACATATTCTTACTCTGATCTCCCTCCATCCACTGATTCGCTCCGCCCTCCGCCATGGCAGGCCGCGTCCTCTTCCGCGCCGCTGCCTTCGGCCTCGCCGCCGCCGGTGCGGGTTCCCTGCATGCCATGTCGAATTGGATGCCTCCCTCGGAGATCTCTCCCTTCAGCCGGATAGTGAAGCTGAAGCCCACGCTCTTGGAATCCGCGAACGTCCTTCTGGCCGCCCTGCTCCGCGCGCACCCGCTCTCCAGTGCGAACCTGCGTGACGTCCGCGCCCGCGCTGAGCTCGACCTCGCGCGTGCTGACATGGAGATTGGCCATGGCGGCGACCCAGCCGCCGCCGTGGACCTCCGCCTCCTCCTGGCGCTCCTCGCCACGCGCGACGGTCGCGCGTACGACGCGTTGCGGCTCTACGCGGAAGCGGCCCGCGACGCGCCTTTCGACCCCCGGCCCTGCGCCCTTGCGGCTAACCTCTCCCTCATGTGCGGGCGAGATGACGTATCTGCGGCGGGGATTTCCGCTTACACCCGCCTCGTCTCCACCTTGCACCAGGGATGGGAGTCCGACGAGACCAGGGAGCTCATCCACGAGCTCGCGGTCGCGGCGACGCTGGGCGGCGTGTACAAGCTCCGCTTCGCTGATAGTAGGAACTTCGTCATGCGCGTGGCCAGCAGAGCTGTGGACAAGGGGCTGGTCGCTGCGCAGCAGGACAAGGCGCTATCTGCGACCGAGAGGCTTCAGTTCCGATTGCTACGCGTGTTCCTGGACACCAAGGTGCGGCACGTCGTGAAGGAGAACCTGGCCGTGGCCGACATTGGTGAGGACTGAGGATGCATCTTCGGGTTCATTGTAAGCAAACTTACACAGTTATACACTTATACTTGTCTCATCATCGGATCAAATGAATGAATGCGATTGCCCAACTTTGCGTATCCAAAGAGCAGGGTGGATCGGATCCTTCATGCTAGTTGCACAAGGAATTTTATATGCACAGGCTAGTTGTTTAACCTGATTGGTTTCTGCTCCCTGGATCAATTGATCTGTCAGACAGACAGGCACCCCCTGAGATAGCCATCTAGCAAATCAAATCACTAATAGTGCTAACTTTGGTTGATCGTATTCTTCAATTCTTCTCATGGAATTAATGCACATTTTGTGTGTGAGCTTTAATTTGTTGTTAATGGTGATCTGGATCCATAATATTATGTCATTGCAAATTTGAACTTGGTATTTTCTTGAAACTGAACTACATGGAAAAATACTAGCATAATTTTGCAATGTAAGAATATTAGTGTTCTTTACCGTATTCATTTTATTTTATGTGTTTTATCATTGCATAAGTAAGGAGATTACAATATTACATGCACAATAAAATAGCACCGATCACATAGAAGGGAGGTTTGATTGTCGTCCTTAGCTGGAATGGCCCACAGATTGGCATGGTCGGACAATTCTCACTTATCATAATCTGATAATTGGATCTTGTCTGATATTATGACATCATTGCACAGTTTTAATTAGTAGGATAACTAGTTCTGGAGTCTGTTTGATTTCAACCTTGAACAGAAGATGCAATGAATAGGGTTGATGATCTATATCCTTCTTGCGGAACCATTTATAGATGCCAATGAACAATAACATGTGCAATTACTTATATTATGTACCATCTGAAAAAAACGCATATATGCTTGAAGGAAAATTTCCACACGTGTTTTTGCATGCCTGCCGTATTCAATCCTTTCTTTTCTTGATGGATATAAGGTCTGGCTCATTGAAACAGAGCACTGTCTTGGTTAGGTGACAAATGACAGTGTTTACAATGCATGTTTAAGTCAATTTGCTGTTAGTATCCTTATCACAAAAAATCTGGTAAGATGATTTGTATGCATAAAAGATTTTTAATCGTTCAACATAAATATTATCCCCCGTTCCAAATAATAAGACGTTTAGATACATAGTTTTCGTTATACACATTTACATTTAACACATAGCTCAAGCAATGTATCTAGAAAAACTAGAACTTATTATAATTTGGAATGCAAGAAGTACTATTGGACATGTCTTACAACCCTAAACCTCCCTTTTTCTATATGAGAAACAAATATGAGAGCTTCTTCAAACTTCAGAGAACTGCATACAGTAAAGCATTACAAAAAAATTGTGGAAAAAGCAAAAGCGGGGACTGGGTGTGTTTATGTGTTCCTATCTGTGAATTATACTTGGATAACTGTTTCTTCATAAGCTAATGGCCAAATTTTATATTCGTTTTTAGTAACAATTTATACATAGTAGTGTGACATCATTTTCTCTCTTAGGCAGTCGTGCATACAAGATATGCATGACCCATATGCTTCTTGCCTTTTTATGAATGTTCTTCACGAAAGTACAATTGTCTACTTGGTGATTAAACATGTGCTGTCTATTCTATGCAGATGAGGTTGACATAGCTACAAAAACTGGCAATCTTGTTTTTCTGAAGGGCCTCATAGATCGAGTTACTTTGGAGACCATGTTCGACACATCAGCTTTATAGTTCTAGATTGTAAGCAGAGTTATAAAACTAGTAGTTTCGTTAACCACATAAGCTAGTTAGTTCTTTCATAAGGATGCTAATTCAGATGCTGCTCCAAAAGAATTGCCAGTAACAGGGTGGTATGCTCGAAGGTGACTGTTCAAGCAGCTTATTAGTGATGTGCTCAAAGGTGACTAATATTACTAGGCATATAGCTCTTATTCAATAAGCCCTATTTTTGCTCAGATGTTAACTGAAGATGCAATTTCATTTCACACACTTGTGTATAAGCCTTTATAACCTGGGTTTTCGTTGGATGTCATCTCAGCTTCTGCTCGTGTTTCATGTTGGAATTTGGCCTACTTAGCCCACTTGTGGGTGGCTCAATTCATATAAGGGAGCCAAGGTGGTGTGTAGAAATGGCATAAGAGGCTTTAGTCCTATATTGCTTATCCAGGTAGAAGATAACTATTTATATGTGAGGGTGCTCTTCACATGTGATACATGTGATGCACAAATGGTTATGGAGGCTGCTATGAACTGACCATACGCCTGCGCTCGCTTTTCGTGTTTTTTCGTAAAATTAACTTGTGACTTGCGATGATGTTCGATCGCGTCGTGACGTGTTCTAAACATTAGTTTATTTTTTGCCTTTTATTTATTTGGTTATCGAGTACCACACCTAAACTACCACGTCAACTTGGAGTAATTTGTCGTGCACTGTATGAACTCTGTGTGGTTGCACATGTTGCTTGGGCTCCCACGCCTTCAAATGGTCTGTATTGTGAAGTATATATTGGCCCCAACTTGAAACTAGCCATTGGAGAAGAAACATTTTCTGTGTCACACCGGACAGTCTGGTGATAAGGATCGGACAGTCCAGCGCACATAGCCGTTGGAATTGACCGTTGCAATTCGACCGTTGCCGCGCTGACTTCTCACATCAAATAGTCTGATGGTTCACCGGACAGTCCGGTGGCTCTCTCCACAGTGCCACCTGGAAGTAGTCGTTGGGCTCCTGTTCCCTGGTGCACCTCCAATGCACAGGCTCACAACCCTTCTTAGTTTTCTTCGCTTCTTTTGATTTGGCTTCTCTTGAACTTGTGTGTTGGACTTGTACTTTATACTTATTGATCTTCTAAGTATCTTATAGGTCGTCTTTTGAGGTGTTGCATCCTCAGAGCCTCAATCTAATCCACTTCGCGTTATGTGAACTACAAAACACAAACACTTGGAAAACATTAGTCCACAAGGTTATGTTGATCATCAAACACCAATATCACTTAGCCAAATGGCCCGGGGTCCATTTTTCTTATAGGAGTGCGAGCAGGGTCGTCAATGGCGGTGCTGGGCCGAACCCCAAGGCGCCGGCGGTGGTGGGCAGGAGCGCGAGCAAGGATGGGAAGCTGTAGCACAGCGGTCGAAGGCTGTGAGGTGATGGCAGAGGAGATTGGGGAATGGTAGAGAAGATTGGGGACGTTTTTTGGTGGGTCCCAAAGTGTAAGAAACGGAGATGGACAGAAACGACGTTGGTGGGCATTGTTGAGTAGTTTTTGTGCAGCAAGTGTAGAAATGAGGAAGATGTAGAACTATGGGTAACAATGAGTAGTGTGCCCAAACTAAGGCTACAGATGTAAAAAAAACCTAAAAGGTAAGGAGACAGTGGCGCGCGGACAAGTCTGATCGAGCGAACATCTGTCTCCTAGTGTTTACTTATGTAGTTGTCTTCTCTTATTTTAAATGTGTAACACCCTGAATTTAGGGTATAAAATATCTTTCTAATTATCACCCAAATTCAGGTGTTACTCTTCTCTCTCTCTAGTTTCTTTCTATCTCTAGATTCTCTCTCTCTATTTCCTTTTGAGTATAAATAGCTTAATTAAGGAAGGATTAATTATTTATTTTTGCCAAAACATTATGAGTCATGAAATGTTGCATCATGCTGAGTTTAAATATTCTTTGAATTGTTGCACATGTTTGAATTAGTTTGAATTTGAAACTTGAATTGAATTTGAAATAAAAACCCTAGAGAAAAGGAAATAGAAAAGCAATTAGAAATTCCAGGTAAATAGAAAAAGCCAATTCGGCCCAAACCAGCCCACCAGGCCCAGCTGCGCGCCAGACTGCCCCGCACTCTCCTCTCTCTCTCGCTCGCTGCCCAGCGGGGCCAAGTTGTCGGCGCCGGTTTCTTCGCCCGCGCGCTCCTCTTTTCTCTCTGCTTTGCGGGCCCGTTTTGCCAGTCATCGAGCCATTGCCCCCATGCACCCGTCCTCTCTCACTCTCTGTGTCGTGGGCCTCCCCTGTCAGCGCGCGCACTCACGCACGTCGCCGGAATCCTCGGCCATGACGCCCGCCCACGCGCCCCAGCTCCTTTTTGAGCCCCGTCCGCGCCCGCACTCACTCCCTCGCCTCATTTCATGCAGCCCCGCTCCCGCTCGCGCAATGCCCACGCCGTCCGACCTCGCCGGAGACCCGTGCCCGCCTCCCAGGTCATCTAGCTCACCGGAGGCCACGCCAAGCGACCCCGAGCTCTGCCCCGAGGTGAGACACCCGCCCTCGTGCTTGTTTTACTCTATTCGCGCCTGCCTTTAGCCAATTTGGCCTCGCCGGCGTGCGACCGCGCTTGCTTGCCGCGCCCGCACGGTGTCCGGCCAGCCCGATCGCGTCCAGTTCCCCGGCTTTGGCCCAAAGTGCTCCCCCACCTCTACTGGAACTAGCCCCAGCCCTATCACGGCCGATTGCCTCTCCTGCCAGCCGCAATTCCTCACCGGAGTTACCCTGGCCCGCCCGGAGCTTTTCCTCCGCCGTTCCCCCCTCTTTGACCTCGGTCTCGTGGCCACAACCCCGCCACTGAGTTCGCCGAGTTGTCTTCCCCCTCTCTGACCAACTCTGGCGACCCCGGAACCGCCATAGCACGCACCCGCCCTAACTCTGGCGACTTCACCGCTGCGGGAAGGAGTGGCGCGCCCCCGCAGCCGTTCACCCCTCCCGGTTTGATCTCCCCCGTCCGATCTGGATCGCACGGCCGAGATCGCGGGATACCGCTTCGCGCACGCGCGCCCTGCGTCTAGGCCCGTCTGTCAACGCCCGTGTCCCCTGGCGCTGGGCCCAATCGGTCAGTGCGCCCCCCCCTTGGTCGCTGACGCCGCTGGCCCACCTGTCAGCTCGCCCGCCCACGCGCGCGCACCCTCGGCCGCGGATCTAATCTCGGCCATTGGTTTCTGATCTAACGGTTGAGATCGTCCGATACCCTTTCGCGTGTAGTTTTGCTTAAGAGACCCTCGGGTTAGTTGGAATTAAACTGTTGTCCCTGTTTTTCGCGCGCAGGCCCCGGTAATCTTGCAGATTGAACCCTAGGCTTTTAAATAATTATAGAATTAGACCTATTTTCATATTTTAAATTCCCAAACTTGTTTATTTCATATCTTTTGCATATGAACTCCAAATTTAGTGATTCAAATTACAAAATGTTCATAGGAATATTCTCTGTTTAAATAAATTAGTTCCATTTACAATATGTACATTCTAATTTTATGGTTAACTATGAACTAGTATATGTGTAGATTTGTTTATTTAATCAAATAAATAAAAGGAAACCCTAGGGGTTAAAGTATATTTAGTTTTGTGAGACTAATAACATGTATCACATGAGTTTATCTCTGGTCTAACTTTTAGGTCACAGTAAAATAAATAGAACTAGGTTGTGTAATTATGGACAACACTTAAAGAATAATCTATTTCTAAATGAAATTAGTTCATGTTATACTTTGATCTCATTATTCCTTATTTAATATTGTGCCTTTTTAAGATGTATTCCAATGTTTGTACATGTTTGGTGTGCTGTTCATTTGTACTTTCCAAATGTATTGAATGCATGCTCGCTTTATTTAGACAAATAGCAGTCCGAGGTTCCCGAGTGTGTTGCTGGAGACCTCCCTAAGCAACAACCTGGTGAAGGCAAGTGTCCTCTGACCTATTATGTCCTATATACTTTATGATTCACTGTCCCGCATTACATTACTTAACCTAAGGATTGACTAGTCTGTATTTACCTTATCCTTTTTTACCTTTTTGGGTTATCATGGTTAGCATTTTGCTATTGCCTTAACTTAATCAATGAACACGATGTAATTATTTATGATATGATGATGTTATCCCAATGATGATATTGTGATACTCTAGGGGGCTCAGGCTTTTTTTCCTGAGTACCTCTCCGTAAGGACCTGTTCGTGGAGTGACCACCCGGGATAACAGTGCAACCATGAGGGTGGAATGGGACGCCCTTAGCTGAATAATTAGATGAACCTGGGGGTGTAGTTGGCTTTGCCTGAGGGTCGTCAATGGGGGCTGGGGCGTAGTGCTCGCTTTGCCAAGGGGGTGCAGAGGTTCATTCGATTTAGTTTTGTTAGTCACCCACCTTGGGGAGGTGTACTGCATTTGTACGACTGGTGAAACCTAACGAGCAGCTATGCACCAGGGGAGTCTTTGTAAAGGCTACGTAGTGTATCCCTGGCCATTCACCTCGGTAGTGAAGATCGGGTTTGTACAACCTAGGCTGGAAAGGGATCACGACTTGTGGGTAAAGTGTACAACCTCTATCGAGTGTTAGAAACTGGTATATCAGCCGAGCACACGGTTAGAGCAGCCTTGGGATCCTCTTTGATTAGAAGAATTCTGGTTACTTTTATGATGATGGTTTACAATGATGATATAATTCTGATCTCTGGTGTTTCCTCTTTGAGGGAGTACGTTTGGGTAATAGCTGGGTATATTACTAAAACTTGGCTCTACTAGTAATAATAAATACTTGACCAACTAAAAGCAACTGCTTAACCTCAACCCCACATATAGCTAGTCCACTTTAGCCAAACGGGACATTTGCTGAGTACGTTGATGTGTACTCACCCTTGCTTTACAAACCACCCCACCCCAGGTTGTCCCCACTATACTCAGTGCTCAGGAGGTGATGCTGGCAACATGGAGGACTTCGAGGAGTTCTAGGATTACGACGAGTTCTAGTTTATTCTTAGTGGCAAACCCCCAGTCAGCTGCCTGTGTAGGCTTATCTTCTACGTTTCGTTTCTTCGCACTTTGATATTGATGTTGAACATTATGGCTATGTATTAGACTCTGTGGATGTCTTAGACATCTTAATGTAATTAAAGTACCTTTCCGCTATTTATTTCGAGCATTGTGTGATGATGTCCAATTATATAATCGTTGTGTACGTGAGTTTCTGATCCTGGCACGTACATGGTTCGCATTCGGTTTGCCTTCCAAAACTGGGTGTGACATAAGTGGTATCAAAGCCTTGCTGACTATAGGACCGCTAACCTAGACTAGAATGGTCGCCCTAAGGAACTAAAGACCCCTACTCTTACCTTGATCATTAGAGTCATTTCAAAAGTTGGTCATCTTGACCAACTCTATGTTATTTACTTATCTCAAAAGTTGTCTCACTTTTCTTTCTGTTGACTTTCTGGTCTCATAGTTCTACCCTTACTCTTGTGCTTACGATGTCTTTTGTAGATGGCTTGTCTTAGGTGCACTGCACGTAAGTCTGTGATCCTCTTTTTGCCTTCTCGCCTGGCGGAGCATCCACTGCGTCGCACAGTGCCAGGTCAGTCCAGTCACCTGGAGAGACTGCATCGTCTCCTATACGAGGAGCAAGAGCGCCGACACCAGGAGCAGGGGCAGGAGCAGCAAGACTCTCCCCCCTCACTTCAGTAGGAGGTGGAGTCTGAGAGGCCGCCTTCCCCTGCACCTTAGCCAGAGATGCCCCCTGCACCACCATAGGGCATCCCGGCTGCTGGAGAAGACCCTGATGGAGACGGAGACGATGACGACGCCGGTGGCAGTTCGAGCCACGGCACGGAGCTCTCGGAGGAGCCAGAGTCGGAGGGATGGATCGCTAGACCCATCACTCGTGACGCCGCTCGCGGGTGTCACTTCCATGACGCACTCGACACCTTGCTGCGTCGGGCCTTTGACCGACACACTTGGTCTATCGAGTATCGTTGTGTAGTCTACCAGCATCGTCGCAGGTTATACCCGGACCAGTGGGAGGCCACTTGCTTGGTGCGCCGTCCGGACGACGATCTCCGGGGTGCAGAGGCCTTCTCGGAGCACTATTCTATTACTAAGAGGGATACTGCCGAGGCAGCCATGCAAGATGCAGCACGACGGGCACTTTCTCAGTATTGCTAATTGTTCAGCGGGGTAGTTGATGGCCTTGACCTGAAGTACTACCCTCGTCGTTCGACCAGCAGTGCTGGAGGTGTGATTGTCTCGCCAGTTGGTGAGGGCAATCCTAGGCTTAACAACATGGTCAACCTGGTTGTCGTGCACAACACAGAGTTGGACCACGCCCTTGACGAGTTGGGCAAGGTTCGGGTAGAGGTTGCGGAATTGTGTGCTGAGTGCGCAGCACGCCACTATCTGGATGGTGGTTCTCCCGCCCCTATCGGGATTCAACACCCTTACCGTTCACCGCCCCGTGGTCGCTTCGACTATGGTACCCCAGACTGCAGGACCCGGATAGATTTGGATCCATAGATCGACAGAGTCGGAGTATGTAATAATGCTTAATTTAGTGTCTTAGTCTAGTCAGTCTTAGTTAGAGTTAATTTGCTTATCTTATGTTGGATGCTTGTTATGATGGACATGTAATGAAGTTGGATCTTTGTAATGATTGTCACCAAGGTGTGGGTATCCCCTGCAACTTGGTGTAGTTATTAATAAAGTCGGTTATTTAGTTGGGTAATCCATTTATTTTCACCTTAATCTTTATCTGAGAAGCTGTCAGTGAAGATGGTCATTTGTTCAGTGCTATAAAGATTTTCTATACATCTTTTCTTATGTTGAAAGACTGCAGAGTCAAATTTGATATATGTGTGTGATTTTTACAGATGTCTGAGAACATGCGCAGATGTGTGAGGCGTGCTCAGCCAGAACAGCAGGCACCCCAAGAGGAGGCAGCTCCGCAGCAGCATTTGCCACCGCCACCCCCGATGACCATTGAGCAAATGTTCCTGATGCAGACTCAAGCAGTCCAAGCAATTGGTCAAACCCTAGTAGTGATGCAGCAGGTGCAGCAGCAGCCACCACCGCCTCAGCCTCCGGTGCAAGTCCAGATGCCACAAGTGCCCAGAGACAAGCAGGCAGAATTCATGAGGGGCCATCCCCCAGTCTTTGCCCATTCTGTTGATCCCATGGACGCCGAAGATTGGCTGCGTACCGTGGAGCGTGAGTTGCACACTGCCTAGTGCAACGATCGTGAGAAGGTGTTGTACTGTTCCCGACAGCTAAGGGGAGCAGCACAGTCTTGGTGGGAGTCTTACCTCGCCACCCATGCCAACCCTGAAGCCATCACTTGGGAAGAATTCAGGGACAACTTCCGTCGCTACCATGTACCTGAGGGACTGATGATAGTAAGGAAGGAGGAATTTCTCGCCTTGAAGCAAGGTCCCCTGTCCGTCAGTGAGTACATGGATAAGTTTCTGCAGCTGTCACATTATGCCCCAGAAGATGTCAACACGGATGCCAAGAGGCAGTATCGTTTCCTGAGAGGATTGGTTAACCCCCTCCATTACCAACTGATAAACCACACCTTCCCTACCTTCCAGCATCTGATCGACAGAGCAATCATGACTGAAAGGAAGCGTCTGGAGATGGAGGACAGGAAACGCAAGATTGGTGGATATCAGGTCAGGAGTAGCAGTCGTCCTCGCTACTCAGGCAACCCACCTCATCCATTCAAGCAAGGTCACCAGCACCAGCACCAGCATCAGCGTCAGAACCAGCAGCAGCAGTACTAGAGGCAGTTTCCTCAGCAGCAGCAGTAGTACCGTCAGAATAACCAGTAGGGAGGAAATCAATATCGGCGTCAGAGCAACTAGGCACCATGTCTTCCTGCCCCAGCAACCAACTAGAACAACCAAGCAGCGCCAGCGCAAGGAGTAAGTCGTGCATGTTTCCACTGTGGGGAACAAGGCCACTGGGCAAATCATTGCCCAAAGAAAGCAGCTCAGCAGCAGCCAGCTCCCAATGCCCCAGTCAGGCAGAATGCAACGTAGCAAGGAGGTAGCAACCGTGGGCAGCCTCGAGTCCAGTACGGAAAGGTGAATCACCTGGAGGCCGACACAGTCCAGGAGTGGCACTAGGTACGTTTTTGGTCGAGTACCATTCTGCAAATGTGTTATTTGATACTGGAGCAACGTATTCTTTTATGACTGCATCATGGGTAGAATCACATAATATACTAGTAGCACCCATGTATCCACCTATGAGGGTTAGTTCAGTTGGTGGAAGAACCCAAACTGATAGATTTTTCCCTAGTGCAAGAGATCAAATAAGGGGGTAGAGTTCCCCGCTGATCGAATAGTTACGGGTAACCAGGATACAACTATAGATGTCATCCTAGGGATGAATTGGCTAACCAAGTACCAAGCCAGTCTTAGCTGTGACAAGAGAACAGTGAAGTTAGTGTCCCTATCAGGAGAAGAAGTGTTAGTAGAGTTGGTCTTGTCTGGACCAAGGAAAGGAAGTTGTCACCAAGTCACCGCCCATATTGAGGAGATTAAACCATCAGAGGCTATCAATGTAGTATCAGAATTCTCAGATGTGTTTCCCAAGGAGTTACCAGGTATGACACCTGAAAGGAAGGTTGAATTCGCCATAGAGCTTATACCAGGCACCGCCCCTATTTCCAAGAGCCTATAGAGTGTCCGGACTAGAATTGGTGGAACTCAAGAAGCAGATTGATGAGTTGTCAGAGAAAGGCTACATCATACCGAGTACCTCGCCTTGGGCAGCCCTAGTGCTATTTGTGGAGAAGAAGGACGAAACAAAAAGGATGTGCATTGACTATAGATCCTTGAATGAAGTTACTATCAAGAACAAGTACCCCCTGCCCAGAATTGAAGATTTATTCGATCAGTCGAGAGGAGCCAGTGTTTTCTCAAAGATAGATCTGAGGTCAGGTTACCATCAGCTTAGAATCCGACCTTCGGATATACCGAAGACATCATTCATCACCAAGTATGGACTGTATGAGTTCACGGTCATGTCATTCGGTTTGACGAATGTGCCAGCCTACTTCATGTACTTAATGAACAGTGTGTTCATGGAATACCTCGACAAGTTCGTATTAGTGTTTATTGATGATATTCTTATATATTCCCAGAATGAGCAAGAGCATGAGGAGCATTTGAGGAAAGTACTTCAGAGGCTACGAGATTGTCAGCTGTATGCCAAGCTCAGCAAGTGCGAGTTCTGGATCAGTGAAGTCCTGTTCTTCGGTCACATTATAAACCGAGAGGGATTGGCTGTAGATCCGAAGAAGGTAATAGTTATCTTGGACTGGAAATCACCAAAAGATGTCCGAGGAATCAAGAGTTTCATTGGAATGGCCGGTTATTATCGGTGTTTTATTGAAGGTTTCTCCAAGATTGCCAGGCCAATGACAGCCTTGCTGGCAAAGAAGGTTGAGTTCAAGTGGACCCCAGCATGCCAGAAGTCCTTTGAGACATTGAAGGAGAAGTTGGCGACGACACCAGTACTGATTCTGCCAGATGTTCACAAGCCATTCTCAGTATATTGTGATGCTTCGTACACTGGACTGGGATGTGTGTTGATGCAGGAAGGGAGAGTAGTGGCATACTCGTCCCGCCAATTGAAGATTCATGAGAAGAATTATCCTACTCATGATCTAGAATTAGCAGTCGTGGTTCATGCACTGAAGACCTGGATGCATTATCTTTATGGGCAGAAGTGTGATATCTACACTGACCACAAGAGTCTCAAATACATATTCACTCAATCAGAGTTAAACATGAGGCAGCGAAGATGGCTAGAATTGATCAAAGATTGTGAGCTGGAGATGCTCTAAGCAGAAAGATTCAAGTTAATATGTTGGCCGCTCACCCGATGCCGTATGAGCTAGCGAAGGAATTCGATAGATTGAGTCTCGGATTTCTGAACAACACCCAAGGAGTGACAATTGAGTTGGAACCCACTCTAGAGCAAGACATCTGGAAGGGCCAGAAGGATGATGAGAAGATCAACAAGATCCGGCAGCTGATCATAGATGGAAAAGGCAAGGATTTTCGTGAAGATGCAGAAGGAGTGGTATGGTTCAAGGATAGACTATGTGTTCCTGACATCAAATCGATCCGGGAACTAATTCTTAAGGAAGCTCATAAGACAGCATACTCTATACACCCTGGTAGTGAGAAGATGTACCAAGACCTAAAGAAAAGATTCTGGTGGTATGGTATGAAAAGGGAGATAGCAGAGTATGTGGTTGTATGTGACAGTTGTCAGAGGATTAAAGCAGAACATCAGAGGCCTACAGGTTTGTTGCAGTCGTTGCAGATTCCTCAGTGGAAATGGGATGAAATCGAAATGGACTTCATAGTTGGTTTGCCTCGCACTCGTACTGGTTATGACTCCATCTAGGTAGTAGTAGACCGTTTGACAAAGACGGCCCATTTCATACCAGTCAAGACCACCTACAATGGTGCAGTGTTGGTCGGACTATACATGTCTCGGATTGTGTGCTTGCATGGCGTTCCAAAGAAGATAGTATCAGATAGAGGCACTCAGTTCACCTCTCATTTTTTGTAGCAGTTACATGAAGCTTTGGGCACACACTTGAAGTTCAGCTCAGCTTATCACCCGCAGATAGATGGTCAAACAGAGAGAACCAATCAGATTCTGGAAGATATGTTGAGGGCTTGTGCTTTGCAAGACAAGATAGGTTGGGACAAGAGGTTATCATATGCGGAATTCTCTTACAACAACAGCTATCAAGCCAGTTTGAAGATGTCACCATTCGAAGCGCTTTATGGGAGGAATTGAAGAACTCCATTGCATTGGGACCAACCTGGTGAAAGACAAGTGTTCGGTCCAGATATTTTGCTTGAAGCCAAAGAGAACATCAGAATGGTCCGAGAGAATTTGAAGGCAGCGCAGTCCAGACAGCGAAGCTATGCTGACACCCGAAGAAGAGAACTGAGTTTTGAAATAGGATACTATGTCTACTTGAAGGTGTCACCAATCAGAGGAATCAAAAGGTTCAGAGTCAAAGGCAAGCTAGCACCTCGATACATCGGGTCGTACTAGATTCAAGCAAAGCGTGGAGAAGTGGCATATTAACTTAGCTTACCAAAGAATCTGTCCGTTGTCCATGATGTGTTCCATGTGTCTCAGTTGAAGAAATGCTTGCGAGTGCCAGAAGAGTAGTTGCCAACATAGGACCTTGAAGTTCAAGAAGATCTGACATATATTGAGAAGCCAACTCAAATTCTGGAAACAGCAGATCGGGTCACTCGGAGAAGTACCATAAGGATGTGCAAAGTCAAATGGGCCACCACTTAGAAGAAGAAGCAACTAGGGAAAGAGAAGATGATTTGAAAGCCAAGTACCGTGAGCTCTTTGCTAGCCAGCCCTGAATCTCGAGGGCGAGATTCTTTTAAGGGGATAGGTCTGTAACACCCTGAATTTGGGGGTATAAAATTTCTTTCTAATTATCACCCAAATTCAGGTGTTACTCTTCTCACTCTAGTTTCTATCTGTCTCTATATTCTCTCTCTCTCTTTTTCCTTTTGAGTAGAAATAGCTTAATTAAGGAAGGATTAATTATTTATTTTTGCCAAAACATTATGAGTCATGAAATGTTGCATCATGCTGAGTTTAAATATTCTTTGAATTTTTGCACATGTTTGAATTAGTTTGAATTTGAAACTTGAATTGAATTTGAAATGAGAACCCTAGAGAAAAGGAAATAGAAAAGCAATTAGAAATTCCAGGGAAATAGAAAAGGCCAATTCGGCCCAAACCAACCCACCAGGCCTAGCCGCGTGCCTGCCGCCCCTGACAGGCGGATCCCGCCTGTCGGCGCCAGACTGCCCTGCACTCTCCTCTCTCTCTCTCTCGCTCGCTGCCCAGTGGGGCCAAGCTATTGGCGCCGATTTCTTCGCCCGCACGCCCTCTTCTCTCTTAGCTTTGCGGACCCGTTTTGCCAGTCGTCGAGCTGTTGCCCTCGCGCGCCTCTCCTCTCTCTCTATGTCATGAGCCTCCCCTGTCAGCTCCGCCCTCCCCGCGCCCGCCGTGGACCAGCGCGCGCGCACTCGCGCATGTCGCCAGAATCCTCGGCCACGACGCCTACTGAAAGGGAAATGTGCCCTTGGGCCATTTCTAAGTATTTTGGTGTTTGAGTGTCAACACAAGTGCTTAAATGTGAATCAATGCCCATGGATGAACAAAGTGCAAATCTTCAACAAAGGTATGTTTCTAAGTCTTAGTACATTGGTTTTGTGTACTAATATATTTGTCTAAGTGTTAGAAACAGAAAGAAGAAGAGAAGAGAAGACTTGGCTGTGTACAGCCAAGGGGCTGTTTCGGTCTGGGGCACCGGACTGTCCGGTGGTGCACCGGACAGTGTCCGGTGCGCCAGGCTCCCTCGGCCGAAGAGGCCGCTCTCGGGAATTTGCTGACGGCGTACGGCTAAAATTTACCGGACTGTCCGGTGTGCACCGGACTGTCCGGTGAGCCAACGGTCGGCCAGGGCCAACGGTCGGCCGCGCGATCAGCGCGGGACACGTGGCCGAGCCAACGGTCGGAAGGGGGCACCGGACTGTCCGGTGTGCACCGGACATGTCCGGTGCGCCAACGGCTCTCGCATCTGTAACGGTCGGCTTCGCCATTTAAGGAAAGGAATCGGGCACCGGACACTGTCCGGTGTGCACCGGACTGTCCGGTGCGCCCGACGACAGAAGGCAAAGATGGCCTTCCAGATTTGTTCTCAACGGCTCCTAGCTGCCTTGGGGCTATAAAAGGGACCCCTAGGCGCATGGAGGGAACACTAAGCAACTCTTGAGCATTCTTGATCATCCACACTAAGTCTTTGCGCATCCGTTTGTGATTCTAAGTGATTCGAGCTCCGTTCTTGTGAGAAACTGTGAGATAGTCTTTGAGCTCGATTCTTGGCCATGTGTGTGCGCATTTCGCTGTGGATTTGTGTGTGTTGCTTCCCTCCCTTACTCCGTGTTTCTTTGTGAATCTTAAGTGTAAGGGCGAGAGACTCCAATTTGTGGAGATTCCTCGCGAGTGGGATAAAGATAAGCAAGGCATAACACCATGGTATTCAAGTGGGTCTTTGGACCGCTTGAGAGGGGTTGATTGCAACCCTCGTCCGTTGGGACGCCACAACGTGGAGTAGGCAAGTTTTGTACTTGGCCGAACCACGGGATAAATCACTGTGTCTCCTCTGTGTTGAATTCTCTGTGATAGTCGTATTGTGCAAGATCTCCTCTTTAGCCACTTGGCAATTATTGTGCTAACCCTTAACAAGTTTTTGTGGCTATAAGTTAAGTTTTTACAGGATCACCTATTCACCCCCCCTCTAGGTGCTCTCAATTGGTATCAGAGCCGTTCTCTTCACAAAGGGACTTACCGCCCGAAGAGATGGATCCTAAGGGGAAGGGAATCGTGATCAACGACAAAGAGAAGGAATCCTTCGTCAACGAGCCGAAGGACGACAAGCCTACCGACTCCGGCTCGGGGCATAGACGGAAGGAAGGGAAGAAGAAGAAGACAAGGCGCATCAAGGAGATCATCTACTACGACGATAGTGATGAGTCTACTTCTTCCCAAAAGGATGATGACAACGACTACAAAAAGACGGTCAATTCGAACTTTTCATTTGATTATTCTCGTATTCAACATAGTTCGAATTCGCATTTGCTTTCCATTCCTCTTGGCAAACCTCCACACTTCGATGGGGAGGACTACGGATTTTGGAGTCACAAAATGCGTAGTCACTTATTCTCTCTCCATCCAAGCATATGGGAGATTGTGGAGAATGGAATGAAATTTGATAGCTCGGATAGTCCTATGCTTATAAATGAACAAATTCATAGAAATGCACAAGCTACTACTGTTCTCTTAGCATCTTTGTGCAGGGAAGAGTACAATAAGGTGAGCGGCTTGGACAATGCCAAGCAGATATGGGACACCCTCAAGATCTCTCACGAGGGGAACGACATCACCATGCTCACCAAGATGGAGTTGGTGGAGGGCGAGCTTGGACGATTCGCCATGATAAGGGGAGAGGAGCCAACTCAAACTTACAACCGGCTCAAGACCCTTATCAACAAAATAAGGAGCTACGGAAGCACGCGTTGGACAGACCACGACGTCGTCCGCCTAATGCTCAGGTCCTTTACCGTTCTTGATCCTCATCTCGTGAACAATATTCGTGAGAATCCCAGGTACACGATGATGACGCTCGAGGAAGTACTTGGAAAATTCGTGAGCGGGCGGATGATGATCAAGGAGGCAAGATACGTCGACGACGCGTTGAACGGTCCACTCCACGAGCCTCAACCCATTGCTCTAAAGGCAACAAGGAGCAAGGAGTCGCTACCTAGCAAGGTGGCGCAAGTTGAGGCGGCCGGGCTCAATGATAAAGAGATGGCTCTCATCATCAAGAGATTCAAGACGGCGCTAAAAGGTCGAAAGGGACAGCCAAGCAAGGCCAAGACCAAGGGAAAGCGATCATGCTTCAAATGCGGTAAGCTTGGTCATTTTATTGCTAACTGTCCCGAAAATGATAGTGACCAGGAGCAAGGGAAAAATGGGAAGAGAGAGAACAAGAAGGTTTACAAGAAGGCCAAAGGCGAAGCACACCTTGGAAAGGAGTGGGATTCGGATTGCTCTTCGTCCGACTCCGACGACGAAGGACTCGCCGCCACTGCCTTCAACAAATCGGCTCTCTTCCCCAACGAGCATCACACTTGCCTCATGGCAAGGGAAAAGAAGGTAATCACTCGTAATGCTAATACTTATGATTCTTCTAGTGATGATGAATCTAGTGAGGATGAAATTGATTACTCTAGTTTATTCAAGGGATTGGATAGAACTAAGATAGCTAAGATTAATGAGTTGATTGATGCCTTAAATGAAAAGGATAGAATCTTAGAGAAACAAGAAGACCTTTTATATGAAGAACATGATAAATTTGTTAGTGCACAAAATTCACTTGCTCTAGAAGTTAAAAGAAATGGAATACTTTCTTGTGAACTTTCTACTTGTAATGAAACCATTTCTTCTTTAAAAGGTGAAATTAATGTTTTAACTGCTAAACTAGAAGTAGCAAGTAACTCGTGTGTTGAAAATATTACAATTTGCACTAGGTGTAAGGATTTTGATGTTAATGCTTGTAGTGAACACTTAGTTTCAATTTCAAAACTAAATGATGAGGTGGCTAGTCTTAATGCTCAACTTAAGACTAGCAAGAGTGAAGTTGATAAAATAAAATTTGCAAGGGATGCCTACACGGTTGGTAGACACCCCTCAATTAAGGATGGTCTTGGCTTCAAGAGAGAGGCCAAGAACTTAACAAGCCATAAGGCTCCCGTCTTCGTCAAGGAGAAAGGGAAGGCCCCTATGGCTAGTATTGCTAAAAGGAACCATGCTTTCTTGTACCATGATAGGAGACATGCTAGAAATGCTTATAATGATTTTGATTCACATGTTTATGATTCTCATGCCATGCTTGCTTCTAGTTCTTCCTATAAGCATGATAGAGATATGTGTAAGAGAAATGTTGTGCATATGCCTAGGAGAAATTTTGCTCATATTCCTAGAAAAGTTGTGAACAAACCTTCCACCATTTATTATGCTTGCAATGCTCCCTTTGCTATTTGTAGAAAGGGTAAGTAGGTAATTGCTAGGAAGTTAGGGGCAAAATGCAAAGGAGACAAAACTTGCATTTGGGTCCCTAAGGAAATTTGCACTAACCTTGTAGGACCCAACAAGAGTTGGGTACCTAAGTCCCAAGCCTAAATTTGCCTTGCAGGTTTATGCATCCGGGGGATCAAGCTGGATTATCGACAGCGGATGCACAAACCATATGACGGGGGAGAAGAAGATGTTCACTTCCTACGTCAAGAATAAGGATTCCCAGGATTCAATTATATTCGGTGATGGGAATCAGGGCAAGGTAAAAGGGTTAGGTAAAATTGCAATTTCTAGTGAGCATTCTATCTCTAATGTATTTTTAGTAGAGAGTCTTGGATATAATTTGCTATCTGTTAGTCAATTATGTCATATGGGATATAACTGTCTATTTACAAATTTAGATGTGTCTGTCTTTAGAAGAAGCGATGGTTCATTAGCTTTTAAGGGTGTATTAGATGGCAAACTTATTTAGTTGATTTTGCAAAAGAAGAGGCCGGTCTAGATGCATGCTTAATAGCTAAGACTAGCATGGGCTGGCTGTGGCATCGCCGCTTAGCACATGTGGGGATGAAGAACCTTCACAAGCTTCTAAAGGGAGAATACGTGATAGGTTTGACTAACGTGCATTTCGAAAAAGATAGACCTTGTGCAGCTTGTCAAGCAGGTAAACAAGTGGGAGGAGCGCATCACAGCAAGAATGTGATGACCACTTCAAGACCCCTGGAGCTGCTACATATGGACCTCTTCGGACCTGTCGCCTATCTGAGCATAGGAGGGAGTAAGTATGGTTTAGTTATTGTTGATGACTTTTCCCGCTTCACTTGGGTATTCTTTTTGCAGGATAAGTCTGAAACCCAAGGGACCCTCAAGCGCTTCCTCAGGAGAGCTCAAAATGAGTTTGAGCTCAAGGTGAAGAAGATAAGGAGCGACAACGGGTCCGAATTCAAGAACCTTCAAGTGGAGGAATTTCTTGAGGAGGAAGGGATCAAGCACGAGTTCTCCGCTCCCTACACACCACAGCAAAATGGTGTGGTAGAGAGGAAGAACAGGACGCTAATCGATATGGCGAGGACAATGCTTGGAGAATTCAAGACCCCCGAGTGTTTCTGGTCGGAAGCCGTGAACACGGCTTGCCACGCCATCAACAGGGTCTACCTTCATCGCCTCCTCAAGAAAACTTCGTATGAGCTACTAACCGGTAACAAACCCAATGTATCTTACTTTCGTGTTTTTGGGAGCAAGTGCTACATTCTAGTGAAGAAAGGTAGAAATTCTAAGTTTGCTCCCAAAGCTGTAGAAGGGTTTTTATTAGGTTATGACTCAAATACAAAGGCGTATAGAGTCTTCAACAAATCATCAGGTTTGGTTGAAGTCTCTAGCGACGTTGTATTTGATGAGACTAATGGCTCTCCAAGAGAGCAAGTTGTTGATTGTGATGGTGTAGATGAAGAAGATGTTCCGACGGCCGCTATACGAACCATGGCGATTGGAGAAGTACGGCCACAGGAACAAGATGAACGAGATCAACCTTCTTCCTCGACCATGGTGCATCCCCCAACCGAAGATGACGAACAGGTACCTCAAGTGGAGGCGCTTGATCAAGGGGGAGCACAAGACGATCAAGTGATGGAGGAAGAAGCGCAACCGGCACCTCCAACCCAAGTTCGAGCGATGATTCAAAGGGATCATCCCATCAATCAAATTCTGGGTGACATTAGCAAGGGAGTAACTACTCGATCTCGATTAGCTAACTTTTGTGAGCATTACTCCTTTGTCTCTTCTATTGAGCCTTTCAGGGTAGAGGAGGCCTTGCTAGATCCGGATTGGGTATTGGCCATGCAGGAGGAGCTCAACAACTTCAAGCGCAATGAAGTTTGGACACTGGTGCCTCGTCCGAAGCAAAATGTTGTGGGAACCAAGTGGGTGTTTCGCAACAAACAGGACGAGCACGGGGTGGTGACAAGGAACAAGGCTCGACTTGTGGCAAAAGGTTATGCCCAAGTCGCAGGTTTGGACTTTGAGGAGACCTTTGCTCCTGTGGCTAGGCTAGAGTCAATTCGTATCTTGCTAGCATATGCCGCTCACCACTCTTTCAGGTTGTACCAAATGGATGTGAAGAGCGCTTTCCTCAACGGGCCAATCAAGGAGGAGGTGTACGTGGAGCAACCCCCTGGCTTCGAGGATGAACGGTACCCCGACCATGTGTGTAAGCTCTCTAAGGCGCTCTATGGACTTAAGCAAGCCCCAAGAGCATGGTATGAATGCCTTAGAGACTTTTTAATTGCTAATGCTTTCAAGGTTGGGAAAGCCGATCCAACTCTTTTTACAAAGACATGTGATGGTGATTTGTTTGTGTGCCAAATTTATGTCGATGACATCATATTTGGTTCTACTAACCAAAAGTCTTGTGAAGAGTTTAGCAGGGTGATGACGCAGAAATTCGAGATGTCGATGATGGGCGAGTTGAACTACTTCCTTGGGTTCCAAGTGAAGCAACTCAAGGACGGCACCTTCATCTCCCAAACGAAGTACACGCAAGATCTGCTAAAGCGGTTTGGGATGAAGGACGCCAAGCCCGCAAAGACTCCGATGGGGACAGACGGACACACCGACCTCAACAAAGGAGGTAAGTCCGTTGATCAAAAAGCATACCGGTCAATGATAGGTTCTTTGCTTTACTTATGTGCTAGTAGACCGGATATTATGCTTAGCGTATGCATGTGTGCTAGATTTCAATCCGATCCTAAGGAGTGTCACTTAGTGGCGGTAAAGCGAATTCTTAGATATTTGGTTGCTACGCCTTGCTTCGGGCTCTGGTATCCAAAGGGGTCTACCTTTGACTTAGTTGGATACTCAGACTCCGACTATGCTGGATGTAAGGTCGATAGGAAGAGTACATCGGGGACGTGCCAATTCTTAGGAAGGTCCCTGGTGTCATGGAACTCTAAGAAACAAACCTCCGTTGCCCTATCCACCGCTGAGGCCTAGTACGTTGCCGCAGGTCAGTGTTGCGCGCAACTGCTTTGGATGAGGCAAACCGTCCGGGACTTTGGCTACAATCTGAGCAAAGTCCCACTCCTATGTGACAATGAGAGTGCTATCCGCATGGCGGAGAATCCTGTTGAGCACAGCCGCACAAAGCACATAGACATCCGGCATCACTTTTTGAGAGACCACCAGCAAAAGGGAGATATCGAAGTGTTTCATGTTAGCACCGAGAACCAGCTAGCCGATATCTTCACTAAGCCTCTAGATGAGAAGACCTTTTGCAGGTTGCGTAGTGAGCTAAATGTCATAGATTCGCGGAACCTGGATTGAATTGTAGCATACATGTATTTATGCTTTTGATCATGTTCCTTTTTGCATTTTATTATGGTGCTCAAGTTGTAAAAACACTCCCTGGACCTCACAAGTCCGTTGCAAAGTGATGCACATGTTTAGGGGGAGATGTGTTACAACTTGACCCTTTGAGACTAACCATGTGCTTGAGTTTGATGATTTAGTCTCGAAGGAGGATTGAAAGGGAAAAGGTGGACTTGGACCATGAAAGACTTCCACTGCACTCCGATGAGAGGGTAACTAATTCCAAGTTCATCTCATGAAATCTTATTGCCATTTGCTCTTAATTGAAGACTTTGGTGAGGCAATGGGGTTAAAGAGGCCAAGATTGATCCCGTTTTGGTGCTTGATGCCAAAGGGGGAGAAAATAAAGGCCAAAGTGATAAATGGATCAGCTACCACTTGAGAGATTTTGAAAATAGTAGAATAGAGTTTTTGTTTTGTCAAAAGCTTTTATTGTCTTTTATTGTCTCTATTGTCAAAAGTTGGCTTCTTGTGGGGAGAAGTGTTGATTATGGGAAATAGGGGGAGTTTTTGAAATCTTTGATCGATCTCTTTTGGAATGACTCTCTTTATGCCTCAACATGTGTGTTTGACATAGAAATAGAGATTTGAGTTTGATTTGCAAAAACAAACCAAGTGGTGGCAAAGGATGATCCATATATGTCCAAATTGAATCAAAACCAATTTGAGTTTTTATTTGAAGTGATTTTGCACTTGTTCTATCTGCTTTATGTTGTGTTGGCATAAATCACCAAAAAGGGGGAGATTGAAAGGGAAATGTGCCCTTGGGCCATTTCTAAGTATTTTGGTGTTTGAGTGTCAACACAAGTGCTTAAATGTGAATCAATGCCCATGGATGAACAAAGTGCAAATCTTCAACAAAGGTATGTTTCTAAGTCTTAGTACATTGGTTTTGTGTACTAATATATTTGTCTAAGTGTTAGAAACAGAAAGAAGAAGAGAAGAGAAGACTTGGCTGTGTACAGCCAAGGGGCTGTTTCGGTCTGGGGCACCGGACTGTCCGGTGGTCCACCGGACAGTGTCCGGTGCGCCAGGCTCCCTCGGCCGAAGAGGCCGCTCTCGGGAATTTGCTGACGGCGTACGGCTAAAATTCACCGGACTGTCCGGTGTGCACCGGACTGTCCGGTGAGCCAACGGTCGGCCAGGGCCAACGGTCGGCCGCGCGATCAGCGCGGGACACGTGGCCGAGCCAACGGTCGGAAGGGGGCACCGGACTGTCCGGTGTGCACCGGACATGTCCGGTGCGCCAACGGCTCTCGCATCTGTAACGGTCGGCTTCGCCATTTAAGGAAAGGAATCGAGCACCGGACACTGTCCGGTGTGCACCGGACTGTCCGGTGCGCCCGACGACAGAAGGCAGAGATGGCCTTCCAGATTTGTTCTCAACGGCTCCTAGCTGCCTTGGGGCTATAAAAGGGACCCCTAGGCGCATGGAGGGAACACTAAGCAACTCTTGAGCATTCTTGATCATCCACACTAAGTCTTTGCGCATCCGTTTGTGATTCTAAGTGATTCGAGCTCCGTTCTTGTGAGAAACTGTGAGATAGTCTTTGAGCTCGATTCTTGGCCGTGTGTGTGCGCATTTCGCTGTGGATTTGTGTGTGTTGCTTCCCTCCCTTACTCCGTGTTTCTTTGTGAATCTTAAGTGTAAGGGCGAGAGACTCCAATTTGTGGAGATTCCTCGCGAGTGGGATAAAGATAAGCAAGGCATAACACCGTGGTATTCAAGTGGGTCTTTGGACCGCTTGAGAGGGGTTGATTGCAACCCTCGTCCGTTGGGACGCCACAACGTGGAGTAGGCAAGTTTTGTACTTGGCCGAACCACGGGATAAATCACTGTGTCTCCTCTGTGTTGAATTCTCTGTGATAGTCGTATTGTGCAAGATCTCCTCTTTAGCCACTTGGCAATTATTGTGCTAACCCTTAACAAGTTTTTGTGGCTATAAGTTAAGTTTTTACAGGATCACCTATTCACCCCCCCTCTAGGTGCTCTCACCTACCCACGCGCCCCAGCTCCTTTTTGAGCCCCGCTCGCGCCCGCACGCACTCCCCCGCCTCATTTCACGCAGCCCCGCTCCCGCTCGCGCTCTGCCCACGCCGTCCGACCTCGCCGGAGACCCGCGCCCCCCTCCCTGGTCATCTAGCTCACCGGAGGCCACGCGACCCCGAGCTCCGCCCCGAGGTGAGACACCCGCCCCCGTGCTTGTTTTACTCTATTTGCGCCTGCCTTTAGCCAATTTGGCCTCGCCGGCGTGCGGCCGCGCTTGCTCTCCGTGCCCTCACGGTGTCCGGCCAACCCAACCCCATCCAGTGCCCTGACTTTGGCCCAAAGTGCTCCTCCACCTCTACTGGAACTAGCCCAAGCCCTATCATGGCCGATTGCCTCTCCTGGCGACCGAAATTCCTCACTAGAGTTACCCCGGCCCGCCCGAAGCTTTTCCTCTACCGTTCCCCCCTCTCTAACCTCGATCTCGTGGCCACAACTCCACCATCGAGTTCGCCGAGTTGTCTTCCCCCTCTCTGACCAACTCCGGCGACCCCGGAACCACCATAGCACGCACCCACCCCAACTCCGGTGACTTCACCGCCGCGGGAAGGAGCGGCACCGCCCGCAACCGTTCACCCCTCCTCGTTTGATCTCCCCCGTCCGATCTCGATCGCACGGTCGAGTTCGCGGGATACCGCTTCGCGCACGCGCGCCCTGCGTCCAGGCCTGTCTGTTAGCGCCCATGTCCCCTGGCGCTGGGCCCCATCGGTCAGTGCCCCCCTCGGTCGCTGACGCTGCTGGCCCGCCTGTCAGCGCTCGCCCGCTCGGCCTCGGCCGTAGATCTAATCTCGGTCGTTGGTTTCTGATCTAACGGTTGAGATCGTCTGATACCCTTTCACGTGTAGTTTTGCTTTAGAGACCCTCGGGTTAGTTGGAATTAACCCACCGTCCCTGGTTTTCGCGCGCAGGCCCCTGTAATCTTGCAGATTGAAGTCTAGGCTTTTAAATAATTATAGAATTAGATCTATTTTCATATTTTAAATTTTCAAACTTGTTTATTTCATATCTTTTGCATATAAACTCCAAATTTAGTTATTCAAATTGCAAAATGTTCATAGGAATATTCTTTGTTTAAATAAATTAGTTCCATTTACAATCTGTACATTCTAATTGGGTTAAAGTATATTTAGTTTTGTGAGACTAATAACATGTATCACATGAGTTTATCTCTTGTCTAACTTTTAGGTCACAGTAAAATAAATAAAACTAGGTTGTGTAATTATGGACAACACTTAAAGAATAATCTATTTCTAAATGAAATTAGTTCATATTATACTTTGATCTCATTATTCCTTATTTAGTATTGTGCCTTTTTAAGATGTATTCCAATGTTTGTACATGTTTGATGTGCTGTTCATTTGTACTTTCCAAATGTATTGAATGCATGCTCGCTTTATTTAGACAACGAGCAGTCCGAGGTTCCCGAGTGTGTTGCTGGAGACCTCCCTAAGCAACAACCTGGTGAAGGCAAGAGTCCTCTGACCTATTATGTCCTACATACTTTATGATTCATTGTCCCGCATTACATTGCTTAACCTAAGAATTGACTAGTCTGTATTTACCTTATCCTTGTTTACCTTTTGGGTTATCATGGTTAGCATTTTGCTATTCCCTTAACTTAATCAATGAACATGATGTGATTATTTATGATACGATGATGTTATCTCAATGATGACATTGTGATATTCTAGGGGGCTCAGGCTTTTTTCCTTGAGTACCTCTCTGTAAGGACCTGTTCGTGGAGTGACCACTCGGGATAACAGTGCAATCATGAGGGTGGAATGGGACGCTCTTAGTTAAATAATTAGGTGAACCTGGGGTGTAGTTGGCTTTGCCTGAGGGTCGTCAATGGGGGCTGGGGCGTAGTGCTCGCTTTGCCAAGGGGTGCAGAGGTTCATTCGATTTGGTTTTGTTAGTCACCCACCTTCGGGAGGTGTACTCCATTTGTACGACTGGTGAAACCTAACGAGCAGCTATGCACCAGGGGAGTCTTTGTAAAGGCTACGTTGTATCCCTGGCCATTCACCTCGGTAGTGAAGATCGGGTCTGTACAACCCAGGCTGGAAAGGGGTCACGACTTGTGGGTAAAGTGTACAACCTCTATCGAGTGTTAGAAACTGGTATATCAGCCGAGCACACGGTTAGAGCAGCCTTGGGATCCTCTTTGATTAGAAGAATTCTGGTTACTTTTATGATGATGGTTTACAATGATGATATAATTCTGATCTCTGGTGTTTCCTCTTTGAGGGAGTACGTTTGGGTAATAGCTGGGTATATTACTAAAACTTGGCTCTACTAGTAATAATAAATACTTGACCAACTAAAAGCAACTGCTTAACCTCAACCCCACATATAGCTAGTCCACTTTAGCCAAACGGGACATTTGCTGAGTACGTTGATGTGTACTCACCCTTGCTTTACAAACCACCCCACCCCAGGTTGTCCCCACTATACTCAGTGCTCAGGAGGTGATGCTGGCAACATGGAGGACTTCGAGGAGTTCCAGGATTACGACGAGTTCTAGTTTATTCTTAGTGGCAAACCCCCAGTCAGCTGCCTGTTTAGGCTTATCTTATACGTTTCGTTTCTTCACACTTTGATATTGATGTTGGACATTATGGCTATGTATTAGACTCTGTGGATGTCTTGGACATCTCAATGTAATTAAAGTACCTTTCCACTATTTATTTCGAGCATTGTGTGATGATGTCCAATTATGTAATCGTTGTGTACGTGAGTTTCTGATCCTGGCACGTACATGGTTCGCATTTGGTTTTCCTTCCAAAACCGGGTGTGACAAAACGTCACTTTATAAACAGTCTAGTCTATAATGTAAAATATTGGCTTGCATAGCCATATGCACGACCTGCTAGCTATAGTCTAAGAGCGTATGATGTATATCAATGGCTTGAGCCCAAGAAATAGCTTCACTAGTACAACCCATATAAGAGCAAGGTTAATAACATAGTCCACAACATGCTTCGTAATATTGTCATGTCATGTATAACTAATTAAAGTCTAATTATATAATAATTATCCTATGATATCGGTTAAAAATTTAATACTTAGCTCACTCTTTCTGTTATAAACTGTCATGTAGTTCATGACCAACAAGTTGACTACTAGTGAACAACTTGCTTCTATTCTCTGTTTATTTCTTTTTCTTTCACATCAACATAAATCTAAAATGTCATCTCTTGTAGCCCATCTATATCATCTTATTATACTTGCTCCAAATGAGTCGTATCTTGAGTATCTAGTAGTTTTTGAGTCACGTTGCTAGTCATAGCAATCTATTTTTAAATGTTTTTTGTTTCTTGTATAATTTTTTTAATCTATAATAAAGTTATGAATCATTTAAATATGTACTTTTAGATATACCGGTTTTTTCTATTTGTGCTGGTTCGGCTAGTATCGACAAGCGGTACTCTTAGGCCATACCATGTCTAGATTTTAATCTAACCCAAAATTATTTTGTGTCGTATTAGTCCAAAAATAATTAGCCAGAAACACAATTAGCCTAGTCTGGCCCGGCCAAACTATCGGCTCTAGGCTAGTACTACCTTCCGTGCGTGAAGATACTGTCCGACCTCCACTTCGTCGTCTTCCATCGGCTCCTGCCACTAGAACAATTTGGCTCTATACAAGCGGTAGGCTTTTTACATCACAGACGGTTCGGTTAGAAAACCGTCTGTGATGTCCCAGGCGGTTCAGTACGCCTGTGATGTAATAGTATCACAAGCGGTTTTTGTTTAGGACCGCCTGTGGTGCTATATCCTTTTCACAAATGGACCCTAAGAAAAAACCGTCTGTGATTGTAAAAATATGAAAATACAATTTAAATATAAAAATAATTTTAATTTTTAACAGAAATATGCAAATACAATTTAAATGAATTAATATTTAATTTTTAACAATAATATGCAAATACAATTTTTAATGAATTATAATAGCACACATAGATAACTAGAGAGATTTTAAATTAATTGGCAACCACAATTCATAGTCGATCATCCATGATAACAAATACAATTTGATTCATACAATTTTTCATGAACTACCATTTTTCCGCATGTATGCCTTTAAGTTCTTATCAATTTTCTTTTCCACACGCTTGATTCTCTCTGGACCGTTAAAGACGAACATCTCTTCATACTTATTGTATTCCTCATCTTGGTCTCCCACATTCTCAACTCCAACAATTTTTTGCTTTCCAGAAATAACTACATGTATCTTCTCATCTGCTGGATCGAGTACATAGAACACTTGTGCAACACATCCAGCGAGAACCCACGGGTCATCTTTATATCCTACTTTCTTTAAGTCTACCAGTGTGAGTCCGTAGTTATCCACTATCACCCCCACGGGATGTTGTACCCATTGGCACTTAAATAAGGGTATTTTCATGCTTGGGCCATAATCAAGTTCCCATATTTCCTCTATGAATCCAAAATATGTGGTCTTCTGTCCATGTAGGTCAAAAGCATCGATACGAACACCGCTATTTTGTGCAACACTTTTCATGTCTTTTGATTTAGTGTAGAATGTGTACCCATTGATGTCATATGCTTGCCATGATGTCACAAAACATGATGGCCCAGAAGCCAAATTCTTCATTGTTTTCTCTTTCAAAGAGTCTCCGAATGGGATGTTTTTGTCCATTAACCATTCGCTGAAACGATGTTTGTGCTCCCTCATGATCCAGTCCTCTGTGCGGTTCTGATTTTCTTTACGAAGCTCATCCAGGTGTTCCTCTATGTAAGGCTCGGCTATCGTGAGATGTTGTAGTACACTACCATGAGCACAATGTACTAGCTTGTAATCCTCAACGCGAAAAGTTTTCTTGCCCATTCTCCCTCTCCCACATACTTTACCCTCATGTTTAGGTACAGGCACACCTATCATTGTTCCGTCATTGATGTAATCTATACAGCTCTCAATCACTTCTTCTGTAGTGTATCCCTCCATGATTGAACCCTCTGGGTGAGCGCGATTTCGCACATAACCTTTTAATACTCCCAGGTATCGCTCCAACTGAAACATATGATGTAAATATAGTGGCCCTAATATTTTTATCTGATCCACGAGATGTATGATTAGGTGTACTTGCATATCAAAAATTGATGGAGGAAAACACATTTCAAGCTTGCACATAGTCTCGATGATGTATGCCTTTAGATAGTCCAAGTCGTCTAAAGCTATTACTTTTTGTGAAACTGCATTGAAAAAGTAACACAAGTGTGTGATGACAACTTTGACATGCTCTGTTTCGAGGGCTCTTACCGCAATTGGGAGGAACACCGTCATCATCACATGGCAGTCATGAGAGTTGTAGTCAAATAGAGACAAGGCCTTCATCCTGACTAGTCTGCTAATATTGGATGAGAAACCTGTGGGCACTTTGACCCCACGCAAACATTTGCAAATCTTTGTTCTCTCTTCAACTGACAAGTTGTAGCTAGCTGGGGGGAGGTAAGGCTTCCCTTTGCCACTATCCACTGGATGAAGTTCCGGTCTGATTTGAAGATCTACTAGATCATTGCGTGATTTGAGTCCGTCTTTTGTCTTACTCGGCATGCCCAACAAGGTTCCAATGATGCTGTCAAAAACATTTTTTGTTACATGCATCAAATCAATGCTGTGGCAAATTTCCATATCCTTCCAGTATGGGAGGTACTTGAAAAAAATTGATTGCTTCTTGAAAGTTGTGTAAGTTGAAGGGTCAGTTCTCTTTCTCCTTTCTCCTTTGTTTTTTCCCTTTCCGGATACAACATGAATGTTCTTTACAATTTCAAAAACAAGTTTCCCACTATAAGGCTTTGGTGCACCTTCACTTTCCAGTTGATTGTTAAATTCCGCTTTCATCTTTCGGTACTTATGCTGCTTCATCAAGAACCGTTTGTGTCCCATGAACACCAACTTCTTAGATGATTTAAGGTACATGGAAGCAGTTCCATTGACGCACACTACACAACCATTCTTTCCTTTAGTCTTTTGCCCTGATAGTGTGGCGCCACCGGGAGAATCATGGATGGTAACAAATATAATTACTCTTAAGTTGAAATACTCATGGCAATACTCATCCCATATTCTAACTCCTTCATTCCAGAGCTTTGTCATATCTTCCATAGGAGGTTCTAGGAACACATCAATATCAACACCAGCTGATTTCGGACCTTGAATAAGAATAGTCAACATAATGTACTTTCTTTTGTGACACAACCATGATGGAAGGTTGTACATCGTTAAAGTCACGGGCCAGGTGCTATGTACACTTCTTTTTTCACCAAATGGATTCATTCCGTCTGTACCCAAAGCAAATCTTACATTTCTGGTTTCTTTGGCAAACTCAGGATACATAAGATCGAAATTTTTCCATTGTGATGCATCAGCAGGGTGTCGAATCTATTTGTTATTCTACTTGCGATTTTCAACATGCCAACGCATAAGCTCAGCCTCCCTAGGATTTGAGAACAAACGTTTTAAGCGATCAATTACTGGAAGATACCACATCACCAAAGCTGGGTTCTTTGACTTCTTTTTCCCATCCATGTCATCAAAAGTGTCATCGTCACTTTCAGGTCCAATAGTGGATTTCTTCTTTTTATTTTTCTTCGGGAATTTTTTTACACAGTCTTGATTGTAGCTCTTCTTGTATCGACTGACATTGCAAAATGGGCATCTTGATGCGTTCTCAAAATCGCCACGATACAAAATACAATGGTTCGGACATGCATGAATTTTTTGCACACCCAGAGCTATGGGAGATATAAGCTTCTTCGCTTTATAAGTGCTTGTTGGTAGTTTGTTGGGTTTTGGTAGTAATTGGGACAGAAAATTCAAAAGATCTGTGAAGCTAGTATCAGACCATCCGGCGCTAGCCTTCAACTTCAGAAGTTCTAGAACTGTACGCAGTGTAGTAAACTCTTTGTCACAACCCTTTGATTCATCATATAAAGGTTCTTTTGAAGCACTTTCCAGTCCCTCCATTTTAGATAGCCCTTTCTGCGATCCCACAGAACTCAACATTTCTGGTTCCATATGGCGCAACATCTCTTCGCAATCAAATTCTTCAAAATCTTGATTAGCATCCACATTATCCACTTTACCATCAACTTTAAGATCTAAAATTCCGACAACTCTCTCGTCATTACCAGGCACTTCACACGGATCCAACTCACCATGTTCTGACCATATCGTGTAATTGTTTTTAAACCCTCTTTTTAGCAGATGTGATTGGATTACTCCTGTATCTCTCCAAGCTATCTTATTATCACATTCGATGCACGAACATAATATCTCCTTGCTCTTTCGCAAATTCGCGTGCTTTTTGGCCGCTTCAATAAACCTTCTCAAATTTCGAATATACAACGGATGTGGTCTTGGCACATTGTACATCCAACCTCGGTCCATTACCTATCCTTATATTGATTAACATCAATAAAATCATTAATTAATTGAATTCATCCATAAAACATGAAACGGATTGATATGTATGAAAATAAAACAAACATTAATTGCAACAATAGATACCTTGAGGTGAGACAATTGTGTTTTTAAAGAATCTTTAAACTAGATCAACTATTATAAGTCCAAATCTTGAATTCCAAAGCTTTTCTTCAAATCCGTTCTATATTACAAAATTGAGGCAAAAAATCGCATCAAAATGAGAAAGAAAACAAATGGAGATCATATATATGCATAAACTATTGAAATCAATCAATAAACTCAAAAACAAAACCTTCTCCCTGTAGATCTCAAAAAAAACCGCCGCCGCTACAGTGTTGTGAATTAGGGTTCTGCGAGTTAGGGTTCTGGAACCCGTGGGGGGCTAGCCCTTTTATAGTGTACACACATCACAGGCGGATATTTAGCAAAACCGCCTGTGATAGATAACATCATAGGCGGTTTTTTACGTCGACCGCCTGTGAAGTTAATTTATCACAGGCGGTCGGAATTAACAACCGCCTGTGATGTTGTCTATCACAAGCGGTTTTGCTAAATATCCGCCTGGGATTCTTTACAATATAAAAGGCTCGTTGGTCGGCAGGAACCCTAACTCTTCCCGCCCGAGCTGACACAGTTGCGCCGCCAGGCTGCCGCCGTGTCCCCGTCCCTGAGCACGAACCCGAGCGTCGCCGTCCCCGTCCCCGAGCTCGAGCGCCGCCGTCCCCGTCCCCGAGCTCGAGCGCCGCCGTCCCCGAGCGCCCGAGTGTCGTCGTCCCCGAGCGCCCGAGCAACATCGTCCCCTTCACCGAGCCCGAGCACCGCCGTCCCCTTCATCGAGCTCGAGCCCCGCCGTCCTCGTCCCCCAGCCCGAGCGCCGCCGTCCCCGAGCGCCCGAGCAACGCCGTCCCCGAGACCGAGCCCGAGCGCCGCCGTCCCCTTCACCGAGCCCGAGCGCCCGCCGTCCCCGAGCCCGAGCGCCGAGTCCCCGAGCCCAAGCGCCGCCGTCACGGTCCCCGAGCCCGAAGCGCCGCCATCCACGAGCTCTGTCTTCTTCCTCTCGATAAGGTCGAAGTTCAGGTTCCATTTCTTCTTCCCCGAGCTCTTAATTCAGTTCAAGCAATGTTCAGGTTCCATTGGCTACAATCAAGCAATGTTCTATTGGCTACAAGCAAGCAATGTTCAGGTTCCATTGGCTACAAGCAAGCAATGTTCTACAAATTGTGTATATGCATTCTTATTTCAGTTCAAGAGCCAAGCAGAATTGTGTATTTCATTGTGTATATTTCAGTTCAAGTACTTGGAGTATTTCATTGTGTATATTTCATAAGTGTGTATTGACAAATTGTGTATATGCATTCTGCCCAATCGATGGCTATCCCTGATTATCAGTGCTTAGATTAAATGTTTGTTAATATGCTTATTGCTTATTGTTTGGTTATTGCTTATTGCTTATTGTTTGCATATTCATAAGTGCATATTTTCACTTACATATATTGTCAATATGCTTATTGCTTATTGTTTGGTTCTCAATTACTTCTCATGTATCAGTTTTTTATTTATTTTATCCCTGTTGATTAAATGTTTGTATACCATTAAGGTGTTAGTATCCTTCGAATGAAGTCTATTTTTAGTGTTTTTTTACTATCTATCTTTGTTTGATAATCATTAGGCCAAATGTGCTTATGGCCACATACATCATGGAAGGACCCTTGAAGAGACTATTGATGAAAGGGTACAAAAGGCTATTAATGACGTGATGAACAAAATGAAGAAAACAGAATGCATATCATTTGAACTCAAGCCAAGCCACATGAGTCCACCTATAGTCCCTAGCAGCGTAGGATCTGTGCAAGACTTGACCAAGTACCCTGTAGACGATATTGTTGAGGACAAGCCTTGCTTTCTTCATATTCCAATCAATCGATCTGGGACAAAAACAAAGCAAGCTACAACTGGTTTGGTAAAACCTGGACTTGTTAACTACAAGGATAATCCTGTCCCGCCACACTATGTTGTGGTCCAAGTTCTAGAAATCACAGACAGTGGTTGTGAAGATTGGGAGATAGATTTTCCAGTTGAGGGGATCATAACTTTGCAGGAGGCAATGAACGAGTTGGTCCTTTGGCTTCGACGCGACATCAAGTTGGGTGATGAGTCGAATTCAACACCAATGCAACAAAAAGATAGTTCGATCATTCCACACCCCATGGTGCAAGAAAATATGACACCGACCTCCAAAAAAATCGTTGAAACAATCATATCGCCTCTTGCGAAGGAACTCGACGAGGGGGACGTAGACAAAATTGTTCCTCAGAATGTCGACGTCAACATCAAAAAGGAACCAAAGGTTGACACCAATGTTGAAGGGCCAACTATTTCAAAGAAAATTCATAAGCGAATCGCCACTGACGATGTCAAGAAACCGTCAGAATCAGTGTCACGCTACCTGCATAAATTGCAGAGAGTTATGACAAATCAATCAAAAGCGGAATCAGCATCTCATGGAGTAGGCACACGGTCCCAAATAGACAATTTCGAAGTATGGGAAGAAGATGGAATGATTCATACTCGAGAATCATTACGTCTTAAAACCAATATCTCGGTATACAAGAAGGAGGATGTTCCTCCAAAATTTGTGAATGGGAGGCCGTTCTTGACGACGGTGCAACTTTCTAAGTTGTCGACTCCGGAGATTAGAATGCATGAGTGGTACATGGTGGCTAGCAACAAATACAAACTCGAGGACTTAACATTTGTTGTGCCAGAAGATGCATTTTGGAGCAATGATCATATAGATCCTGTGCGGCATTTATTCTTTGACGATCTCTGGTCGTTGTACCACCGACAAAGGATGGAAACCAACTACTTAACCCTCTTTTGCTTGTAAGTACCTCTAAACTTTCATATTTGTTAGTTTTGTACACACACACATAAACGAGAGTCTAACGATTAACACTATTACACGTAGGATGCAATACATGGATGATAAGAAGAAACAACTTAAGACAGGGTTTCTTGACCCGTTGATGATATCCCAAGCTCGCTACAAAGTAGTTGCTCGGAGGCATGGAGAAGAATACAAAGACTTGGACGATGCTGAAATTGAGAAAGACGTCAAACAGAATCAGAGAAAGAAAATGAAGGTAATGGCGGCATACATTGGACGAGCCATGTATAATCATGTACAACATGGCAAGGACTTAATAATAGTTTCGCACCACTTTAAGTAAGTTATCGACATGGTTTAATTTTGAACTATAAATTATGGCAATCGTGATCTTAACATGTGTTTTCGTCTATGTCTATATAGTGACCACTACATTTGTATCATGATCTTTCCAAAGGATGGTAAAGTCGTGGTCTTCGACTCACTGAGAATGGAAAAGGCTACGTATAATGACTTCTTGAAGATTTTAGAGAAGTATGATTATTATTGCACACTTGTACTTATTACAACTTAACAAATGTATTCTTAATCTCACAATGCTATTCTTATATGCAGTGCATACCGTTTTTATTGGAAAGATCTTGGCGGCGAACATCCAGAGGACAAGCCTAATTTGTCAATATCATTATTTCCATATGGTGACAAACAACCTCCGGGTACTGTCCTGTGCGGTTATTATGTATGCGAATGGTGTCGTGTCACCTTCCATTACATGGTCAATCGTGAGGATGTAAGTTCGCTATCATTATCTATGTTGCAATTTTTATGTTATATTGTTGCTCATCATATTACTCTTAGCACTGCTTGTTTTTTGCTTTCATTGCAGGTTCCTAAATCCAAGATCAATGCTGAATGGTTAGAAAGAGATATGGTTTCCGTCGGCGTGGCTAAGGTTGTAAGAGACTTGCTTTACTTTATGTGCCGTGAAGTTCTTTATCAATAAGGGCTATTCTACAATACAAATGAAAATTTGCAACAATTCTCAGAACTAAGTTTGTACACAATATCACACAGTGTTTAGGTCTTTAGTTAGGAACTTTAGATGTTTAGTTGTCTATGGAACTTGATATGTTTAGTTGTCTATGGAACTTGATATGTGTATAAATCTGTGTATGACGATGGAACTTAATATGTGGATGAATTTGTGTATTATGGAACTTGATATGTATAAATCTGTGTATGCAATCTGTGTGAATCTGTGTATGAAATCTGTGTATAATCTGTGTTTGAAAATTCTGTATATGAATCTGTATATTAAAAACCGTCTGTGATTTATATTGTATGCAGTCGGACTTATATTAAAAACCGCCTATGATGTGTGGCTAACACAAGCGGCTAGGATAAGAAACCGTCTGTGATGTGTGGCTATCACAGATGGTTCCTTTGAACTGGACCGACTGTAATGTGTGTCTTTCACAGGCGGTTTTTGATTGACCGCCTGTGATGTTGTTTTACATCACATGCGGTGCACCACAAGCGGTTCCTGGAACCGCCTGTGAAGAGGCGAACCAAACCGCCTGTACATAGGTTTGCTGTAGTAGTGTGCTACCAGTATCCAGTCCGAATCGGCCGGCATCGCCACAGCGCCAGCGCCGCAACCGCTATCCTCACCTCCCGCGTTAGCAGGTTCATCGCTCGGCGCCTGGGCGCCAGGTCCAGTCACCAGTGACGTCGCTGCTGCTCCGCACCTCCTGCGCAAACGGCGGCGCCGTCGCTGCTGCTCCGCCCTTAGTGACGCCGCCTCTCCCCACGGACACGAGTCGAGCATGAAGATAAGCTCAGTGATGAGAAGGTAAGCACAGAGAGCAAGATCAAGTTAAGGAAAAAAAACTGGGCGTGAGAAGGGGAAACATTTCCTGAAGCAATGCGTATGCGTGCACAAAGATTTGGAGCTCGGGATCAACAATGGAAACGCGTGTCAGTACTTAGGCAAGAAAAAATGATCCTCGTCCAGTACAGTGTGCCATGAATCAAAATTCAGCGTTACAAGATGTGTATACATGTATGCATGCTTGTTCGATCCAGTAGTCGATCGTCGGATCAGTAGTAGTACGCCGGCAGCCAGTCCTTGCCGTTGATGAAGTCGATGGTGAGGTACTTGGCCGCGTCGTCGGGAGAGAACCTCCGCGACCATGGCACGCGGTTCGTCACGTCAGCGCCCGGCCCAGTGCAGTTGAACTCGGCGAGCGTCACCTTGCTGCATGCATGCATGCGAACCACAAATTAAATTAAAAAGAATCAACCACCGTAGTACCATCTGATGCAATGCAATGCAATGCAATGCAATGAATAATACTCGGTGCTGCCGCTGTAGCCTATGGTTGTCCAGCCGGCCGGGTGGATGGTCTTGGAGAGGTAGGTGTCTGCGAAGATGACGCGCGAGTCGGGCGCGGTGACGCGGCCCAGGTACACCTCCCCGACGCCGTACACCTTGCCCTTGAGGAAGACGAAGCCGCTGCTGTCCTCCTCCTGCCGCACCTGCGCGGTGATGGAGCCGCGGATCTCCGTCCGCCGGTCAGGCCTCACGAAGATCTCGGGGCACTGGAAGATGGACTGGCCGCTGCCGAAGATGAAGTCGATGTTGCCCTGGATGTAGCAGCTCTCGTAGTAGTGGCGGCCGGCGCTGTCGAACAGGGTGTGGTGGGGGCTGTAGAACGCGCAGTGGTAGAAGGCCACCTTGTCGCCGGCCACCATCGCCGCCACGGAACGGATCTCCGGGTCGTTCACCAGGCCGACGCGGGCGCTGTTCTGTCGTCAAGTTTGGCGTTCTAGTTAGACGGACGTACAAGTACAAACGGAGGGAGGCCCAGGGGTACGGTCAAGTCAAGTGCACGGACGGACCCTGAAGCTGACGCCGAAGACGATGACGTTGTCCGAGTTCACGGTGAACGCGGCGGACTCGGCGTTGTCGGAAGAGGCGGACTCGTGGGAGATGGAGGTCCGGCCTTTGCCGTTGCCCCTCACGAAGATGAAGGGCTTGTTCTCCGGTATCACAACTTTGCCCCTGCATCATCAACCATGCATGCATTGCGCGTGATGGTACGTTGGAAATCACAATAGAAATATAGTAACAAGGTCGTGAAGAGAGAGAGAGAGAGAGGGAGGGAAATTAATTAATACAACAGCGATCGAGGCAGGAAAATGCATGCCTGTGCAGGCCAGAGCGGAGGTGGACGATGACCCACTCGGCGTTTCCGGCGGGCACCGCGTCGATGGCGGACTGCACGGTCTTGAACTCCTCGTCCGGCCCCACGATCAGCGTCTTCTTCGCCTGGATCTTCTCGGTCAGGAGGGGCCCGTTCACGACGTCGTCGCTCTTCTTGGCGAGCTTCGACTTGGCGAGCGCGACGCCGGGCACCGTGGTCAGCACGGCCGCCGCGGCGAGCAGGAAGGTGAGGAGGAGGCGCGGCCGGGCCATCGTCGTCCTGGTCCTGGCTTCTCGATCGCGCGTACGTGCGATTCTGCGACGACAGCTTAGATGGTCTCGAGGAGACAAATTAAGCAGCGGATGCACCGGAACTCTTAACGCAGCGCTCTATTTCTGGCCGCTCGCTGCTGGGATGCGGGGGAGGCTCGGAGTTGAAAGCGTTTTTTCTTCCAGACCTGCTTAAAATAGGGAAGAAGCCAGTTAGTTACCCTTCCCGCGTGTCGTTGACTCGCTGTGCGATCTTCCGTGGCATATGCTTACTCTCAATTGTTTTCTCCGCATACTACAACAGATGTATATTTGCACGGTTCTGTGATGTCTAAACGTCACTAAAAGCAAGTACATCGGTGCTTTAAATTTTACACCGCGAGAAAGCCCACTTTAAAAAAAAAGTTGCTTCCTTGTCTATACCTTTTGGTTTAGCTTTTGGTTTTCATGGATTAAAAAGTCAAAGCCAAAATACAAACCAAACATACCATTAGACATATACGCAATGCATATCATTCCAACCCTTATTGGTACTAAACGACCAAGTTATCTAATTAGACTTCCCTCTCTTCAAATTATGACCATCTATCATAAATTCAATCACGCTACCAGTAAAACAAAATTCCCTAGCTTATACATTTATTTGCCTTTAGCCCTTACATTTTTCTTTTTCTTCTTTCTCCCTTTCATGTTGAGCACTTCATCATCCTTTGTGGCCTCCACCATCCTTCTCATGGTTGCCTACCATGCTCAACCTTGGATGTGAATTTAACCTTTCTCAAATGCAACACTAGAGTAGACGTTAGTCCACTTAGTTGTCTCGATTACCAAAACCATACATAGGATTTCAACCTCCTCATTTTTGATAATTGATGACAACCATACAAAGATAGGAATTAAATTTTGAACTCTAAACTAGTACTTCATATATATATAAGTATGAGTTACTACCCTAGTTTAGATTTGAGTAGCCTATCTAAGCATTTTAAGTACTTGTAAATATTTAGACAAGTTTCTCAAATTCAATTTTTGTAGTATTAGCTCCCATATATATGTGCTAGATTCTTTGAATATCAAACTTGCACATATGTTGGATTTGGATTTTTGGAACAAGCAATGTTGCCAAATGATGCTAAGGTTTTAAGATATACGTTGAAGTGAGTATACTTGCTTGAATACCACTTAGATTGGTAGTTCAACAATCATAGCAATGACAACATTGGTAGTTCAACAATCTTAGCTACACCTTAGTCTTCGTGGCCGAAGGGGTATCGCGAGATTCTGGTCGTCTGATCAGAGATGGACGCGCCATATTAGATCTGGGTTTAAATAACTCAGCGTGCACCCACGACCGCCAGATCAGTAACCAACGGTCTGGATTTAAATATCTAGAATTGAGTTCTGGGCGCACAATTCAAATCAACGGCCAAGGTTTAACGAAGACCTAATCCGATCCCTACCATCGGATCACTAATCGACGGTCTCAGGAGAACGCGACTGAATCGGTATCCGGATCTAATCCTAGCCGCTAGCTAACCATCTAACGGTCGAGCGGCAGTATCCTCACCTCCTACCTCGCGACGGTAGCGCTGCCCAGAACGCGGCGGAGCACACACCGGCGAAACCTCGATCCTATAAACCTGAACGCCGCACCGATTCTACTGGCTCAAAATGAAGCAGACGACCATGCGAACATGGAGGGCGGATACTCACCGAAAGTCACGGCGCAGAAATTCCCGGTGACGGCGCGGTGCGGAATTGGGGCGGCGTGCGATCGACGACGAGGAATTTCGTGCCCGCAGGGACGCTCCAACCTCCGCCAATGCCACGGTTACTTCCGTCATGCCCTGACGAAGCTTTTCTACCGACGCAATTGGCCCGAGTGCCTGTGGTCTTTGCGTTCCATGGCGGCGGCGGGTTTCACCCGTGCGGTGCGTGGCGACGCAGTGGTGGTGGCGATGCAGTTGGGGAAAAACACAGAGGGGTAGAAGGGACGCAGCACGGAAGCCTTATACTCAGGTCGAGGCTCCAATATTCGGGCGAAGGTGGTTCAGCACTGTCGGCGTTTCGAGACCGGGGGGTCCCTAAGCCGACGAGTGAATGTGCCGCGTGCCCCAGCCCAGATGGGTCGAGCGCGTGGGCGAGCGCGAAGGGGGGAAGCGAGGTGGCCGGAGACGGCCGTGAGAGAGGTGGAAATCCCGCGGCCTTCGTGTTCGTCCCGCGCCCAGGTCGGGTGCGCTTGCAGTAGGGGGTTACAAGCGTCCACGCGGGTGAGGGAAGCGAGCGGCCCCAAGAGAGCGCCTGTCTCGCCCTCATCCCCGCGCGGCCAACCTTCTCTAAGAGGGCCCTGGTCCTTCCTTTTATAGGCGTAAGGAGAGGATCCAGGTGTACAATGGGGGTGTAGCAGAGTGCTACGTGTCTAGCGGGGGAGAGCTAGCGCCCTAAGTACATGCCAATGTGGCAGCCGGAGAGATCTTGGCACCCAGCTGGTGTGATGTCGTGGCTGTCGGAGGAGCAACGGAGCCTGGCGGAGGGACAGCTGTCGGAGCGGTTGAGTCCTTGCTGACGTCCTCCTGCTTCCGTAAGAGAGCTAAGAGTCGCCGTCGTCACAGGGCTTGCGGGGCGCCATCATTGCCTATCTGGCGGAGCTAGCCAGATGGGACACCGGTCTTGTTCTCTGCGGCCCGAGTCGGCTCGGGGCAGGGTGATGATGGCGCTTCCTGTTGACGTGGCTGGCCTGCGCCCTAGGTCGGGCGACGTGGAGGCTCCTCCGAAGCCGAGGTCGAGTCTGTCTTCCATGGCCGAGGCCAAGCCCGAGCCCCTGGGTCGGGCGAGGCGGAGGTCGTTCGGCAGAGGCCGGGGCGGAGTCCGAGCCCTGGGGTCGGGCGAAGCGGAGTTCGTCGTCTTCTGGGGCTGAGCCCGAGTCCGAGCCCTGGGTCGGGCGGAGCGGAGTTCGCCGTCTTCCGGGGCCTAGCCCGAGCCCGAGCCCTGGGTCGGGCGGAGCGGAGTTCGCCGTCTTCTGGGGCTAAGCCCGAGTCCGAGCCATGGGTCGGGCGGAGCGGAGTTCGCCGTCTTCCGGGGCCTAGCCCGAGTCCGAGCCCTGGGTCGGGCGGAGCGGAGTTCGCCGTCTTCCGGGGCTTAGTTCGAGTCCGAGCCCTGGGTCGGGCGGAGCGGAGTTCGCCGTCTTCCGGGGCTTAGCCCGAGTCCGAGCCCTGGGTCAGGCGGAGCGGAGTTCGCCGTCTTCCGGGGCTTAGCCCGAGTTCAAGCCCTGGGTCGGGCGGAGCGGAGTTCGCCGTCTTCCGGGGCTTAGCCCGAGTCCGAGCCCTGGGTCGGGCGGAGCGGAGTTTCCTATGGTGCCTTTGGCAGGGCCTGACTGCCTGTCAGTCTCACTCTGTCAAGTGGCACTGCAGTCGGAGTGGCGCAGGCGGCGCTGTCCTTCTGTCAGACCGGTCAGTGGAGCGGTGAAGTGACGGCGGTCACTTCGGCTCTGCCGGGGGGCGCGCGTCAGGATAAAGGTGTTAGGCCACCTTTGCGTTAAATGCTCCTGCGACTCGGTCGGTCGGCGCGGCGATTTAGTCAGGGTTGCTTCTTAGCGAAGGCAAGGCCTCGGGCGAGCCGGAGATGTGTCCGCCGTTGGAGGGGGGCCTTGGGCGAGACGGAAATCCCTCGGGGTCGGCTGCCCTTGTCCGAGGCTAGGCTCGGGCGAGGCGTGATCGAGTCGCTCGTATGGACTGATCCCTGACTTAATCGCACCCATCAGGCCTCTGCAGCTTTATGCTGATGGGGGTTACCAGCTGAGAATTAGGCGTCTTGAGGGTACCCCTAATTATGGTCCCCGACAGTAGCCCCCGAGCCTCGAAGGGAGTGTTAGCACTCGCTTGGAGGCTTTCGTCGCACTTTTTTGCAAGGGGACCAGCCTTCCTCGGTTGCATTTTGTTCCGGTGGGTGCGCGCGAGCGCACCCGCCGGGTGTAGCCCCCGAGGCCTCAGAGGAGTGGTTTCACTCCTCCGAGGTCTTAATGCCTTGCGTAATGCTTCGGCTGGTCTGGTTGTTCCCTCATGCGAACTGGCCGTAGCCCGGGTGCACGGTCGGGGCCCAAGTTCTCGGGCTGGTATGTTGACGCTGTCAACGGTTCGGCCGGAGCCGGTTTTGCGAGAGCAGCCCCCGAGCCTCCGCACAGGGCGAGAGGGCGATCAGGGACAGACTCGGCTTTTTTACATACGCCCCTACGTCGCCTTTCCGCAAGGAGGAGGGGGGGAGAGCGCCATGTTACCCTCGATGGGCACCGAACATGGTGTCTCCGGTGAGCTGCAAGCGGGTAATCCGAGTGGACGTCCGTGCCCCGTTCGTTGGGGGTCGGCTAGGGGCCCAGAGGCACGCCCAAAAGTACCTGCGGGTGATCTGCCGGACCCGGTCCCCTGGCGACGGGGTCCGAGGGCTCGATGCCTCCCTCCGATGGGATTCCGTTACAAGATCGCTCCCGCTGGTCTCGGAAATGTCCTAGGGTACCTCAGGAGCGCAGCCCGAGCCTTGGTTATGTATCGAACGTACCCCTGGTCATCCCTCGCTCGGCGTCTGAGGCGACTGTGAACCCTTCGGGGGCCAGCCTTCGAACCCCTGATCAGTAATGGGCACGGAGCCCGAGTAGCCTGAGGCGGCCGTGGAGCCCTTCGGGGGGCCGGCCTTCGAACCTCTGACCAGTAGTGGGTGTAGGGCCCACGCGATCTGAGGCGGCTGTTGAACCCCTCGGGGGGCCAGCCTTCGAACCTCTGATCAGTAGGGGGGCTCGGAGCCCGGTTCCTTCACAGGGAAGGATCCTTTTCGGGGTATCCCCCTTTCCCGGTCCCTGTTGCAAGAGATAGAGAAAGAGGAAAAAAGGAAAAGGATACGAAATCGAACGACGTGGCGTACCTTTTTTGGCGCGGTTATTACGGCGAAGGCGAAGCGTCGCCCGCTTCTCCTGCCAGAAGCGCCGCCTGTCCTGCCGCGGAGTTAATGCGACGGGGTGAGTTGTTGGCAGGGCGGCCGTTGCGCGGGCGCGAGCCGTTCGAGGAACGGTTGTTTCGCTTCGCGTTTTTTGAATCCCTCGTCCGGTCCGGGCGGAACGCTGGAAACGGTCTCGCCCTGGTCTTTATATACCCGGGAGAGGGTTTGGTGACGGTTCTTCGCTCCGCTTCCTGCCTCTTCCTTTAGGTTTTCGCAACCCGAGAGACTTTAGCCAGAGAAGAGGAAACCGCCCTTCCTGCCTCTTGCGCCGCCATCCCTTCCGTTTTGGTGATGGCTGACCGGGTAACCATCATCTCACCGCGCGATCCGTGGCCCTTTTCCACGGTGACGGCGAGCGATCTGGAGGAGCTGGTCGGCGAGGGTTTGCTTCGCCCTCTCACCGATGAGCAGCGACCAGAATGGATTCCTCCCGTGGGCGGAGTCGCTCCATCCCCACCGCCGGGGTACGTCGTGAGCTTCGTCTCCTTCCACGAGCGGGGATTCGGTGTGCCGACGGGCCGCTTTATGCGGGCAATCCTGTTCCACTATGGGGTGGAGTTGCACAACCTCACCCCCAACTCCATCTCGCAGGCCACTATCTTCGTAGCGGTGTGCGAAGGGTATTTGGGGATCGCCCCCCATTGGGATTTGTGGACTCATCTCTTTTTCGCCGAGCTTTTTGCCTCGCCGACGGGGGAGAGGAAGGTCCGCGCAGCGGTGTGGGCCGGCGGCTGCACCCTCTTGCTGAGGCAGTCGCGGGCGTCGCAGTACATTCCTGCCATCCTCGCGTCCTCGAACAAGGGGTGGCAGCGCCGGTGGTTCTACCTCCGGAATGACGGTGAGTTGCTCCCGCCGTTCTCCCAGCGAGTAGTCACCGCCGCCACCGACGCCTGGCGTCATGGGACCCCGCACGAGAGACAGAAGAACCTCGGACCCCTTCTCCAGGCCCTGGAGGCGTTGCGGGAGGGGGGACTCACCGCTGCGGGAGTGGTTGCCGCCATCCACCGTCGGAGGGTGCTTCCCTTGGCGGAGCGACGGCTGCCGCTTTGGGAGATGACCCCGGAGGCTGACTGGGAGGGCTCACGGATGTCCCCTGATCCTCTTCCCTTCGACGCCCTCCAATGGCGGGTGTCGGCTGCGATGGGGAAGCCGGACTCCCACGCCTTCTCCCAGCTTCGGATGCGCCCCGACCAGGGGTGCGTAACTCTGGTGAGTGTTCACTCCTTCCTTCTTCATACATCGGGTTGCTCCTGGTTCTTACGATCGGGCTTCTTTCCCCCCTTTCTTCAGGAGGTGGGGTGGCACAAGCCCTCCCGGCCACGGGTCCCGGAGGACGCGGTGGACCGAGCAGCGCGGCGGGTTGCCGCGGAGGAGAAGAAGAAGAAGAAGGACGCGGAGAAGGCCCAGGCCCGCGAGCGGAGGCGGGCTCGGGACGCCTTGGAGAAGCGTCGTCGCCAGCAGGAGAGGGAGGGACTCCCGAGGGAGCCGTCGCCGGAGACGCCCGACGACGACGACGACGATGATGATGAGGAGGAGGACGACATGGCCGCCCATCTCGGCCTCAGCCCCGGCTTGGGGTGTGGCCAGGAGCCGTCGAGCCAGCCCCCGAGCGGGCCGACACCGTCAGTCCCCGGAGTTGGGGCATCGGGGTCCCGGCCCGAGGCACGGGGGCAACCCGAGAGGTCACCTGACCCCTCGGCTGGAGGAGCTGAGGTGGCTCCGGAGGGCCAGGTCAGGGCGTCTGTTCCCCAGGGGCCGCCGCTCGTACCGGCAGCGCATGGGGGTGACCCTCAAGTCATCATGACAGTGCCCGGGAAATCTGCTTCCCGGGTGTCCAAAGCAAGGGTGGCGCCGAAGTTGCCGGCGAAGCGGACCTCGGCGGCTGTTCCGGGAGCCGGGATCCAAGAAACCTCCCCCCAGGCGCGGTGGATCATGGCCCGGAGTGGGTAAGTACCTCGGAATGTCTTCGTCTTGGCTTTCCATTCATATGTCTCGGCCGTGATTTTCCTTTTTTCCTCAGCAAGCGAAGCCATGGCCAGACCGACCTGGCACCCCGGAAGGCCCTTAAGACGGCGCCGGTCTGTGCGGCCAGCGCCGCCCCGGGCCTTGTCGTTCAGCCGACCCTTTCGCAGGGCGTTTCACCGCAGGGGGCTCGGGCGTCACCTGTCGCTGGGGAGCAGGTTCCCGAGGCTGGCTCTTCTGCCGAGGCGGCCATCGTGATAGGGGAGGCGGCTGACGCCGACGTGGTCTCGAGCCCGCCTGTCGTGCCGGCCATGCTGGCGCCTGCCGCTACCGAAGTCGCCGTCGTCCCAGTCGGAGAGCGACCGGTTGCTGCCGGCGTCGAGATGGCTGATGCGTCAGCGCCCAGTGCCTCGGAAGAGGTGGGCGTGGAGGCGCGATCCGTCCAGCCGGGCGGCAGCCTCATCGCTGTGCGGCGGAGCCCCGGGGCCCGGCGCCAGTTGCTCCGGTTTCGGACCCGCGAGGCCTCGGACCCTGTCTTTGTTCTCGACGATGAACAGGAGGACCAGTCCTGGGATGAGCTCCGCGAGTGTGCTGAAGCAACGGTGGGGTCGCTCCGGTCGTCGCTGGAGGTTTTCTGCAGGGACGTCCCCAAAATCCTCCAGGTAACGGTTTCAGGCATACCTTTTCCTTTCTGTGAGCGAGGCGTTCTTCGTGACGCCCTGTTTCCTTCCCCCAGGATCTGACGGATCGGAGCGCCGCCAAATCGTCGTTCATCCGCCGCGAGGTCGATGTCTGGGGCTCGCTGCGATCCCTGAGGACCTCGCTCGCCGAGGCTACTGCGCGCCTTTCTCAGCAGGATGCCAAGGTAGCGGACCTCCAGTTGCTCTGCGCTGACCTGAGAGCCGAGGCGGCAGCAGCGCGCGCGGATGCGGCAGCGGCGCGCGCAGAGGCGCAACGGCAGCGGTCGGAGTTCGCCCAGGTCGTGGAGGAGCGGGACCAATCTCGGGGCCGGGCTGCCGAGGCCGAAAGCCGGGCTGAGACCCTCGCGGCCGACCTAGCCGCAGCCCAGGTCGCGGCCTCGGAGCAGCGTGCCCGAGCCGGAGGTATGCCTTGGCCGTCCCTGGTTCTTGTTCTTGTCTGTTTCCTCCGCTTGTGCTTGAGGTCTTTCTTCTGGTTGTTCGCAGAGCTCGAGTCCGCCCTTGACGAGTCCGCCAAGACGCTCGCCGAGTCGCTTGCCGGAGCTGCCGAGCAGAGGGAGGCTGACCTCGCGGCCATGTCCGAGGCCGTCTCGGACGTTTATTGGATCCTTGGCTCCGGCGACGTCCCCTCAGGAAGCTCCCCTCAAAGCCGCCTTCAAGCCTTGGGTGATCACGCGCGCGGCAGAGTCCGCGAGGCGCTACACCACGGCGTCAGGCGGGCCTTCGCCGTGCTCGCTTCCCACTACGTTGTGGACCTGGAGCGGGTTAGTGAGGGGTATTGTCTTCCTGACGAAGACGAAGCTGCCCTGGCAGAAGTTTAGCGGCTCGATGCGGTCGCCGCGGGTCCGAGCGCGGCGCTGGCGACCACCTTTGAGGCGGAGATCCTTCCCCCTGCGCCGTCGCCGGAAGCCGAGATGGACCTTACCAACGGCGGGGACGGAACTGAAGGCGCGGCTCCTTCCTAAGGCGGCGCCTAACTCTTGTTGGAACAGTTTCTGTTGGATGTGTGTCTTACCGCGGCCGCTAAGGCCTGAACACTTTGTGTTTCTTGCATGAAGTCGTACTCTCCTTTCTTTCAATTTGCGTGTCCGGCCTAGCTTGTCAATAATAAGGGCGGCTTCCTGAGTTGGGTCATTTTTCGTGGCAGGTGATGAGTGAGGTGTCCCTAACCCGGAGGCATAGGAGTTCCTCGGCTCAGTCGGCCTCGCCACTTACATGTACCCACGTTCGCTCCTCGGGACCCTGCTTCTGACATAGCCGGGAGAACGCAAAACCCCTTTTTGATCGAAAATTTTGGATGCGGAGAAGTACACCCAATCTTGACGCAGAGGGGTTCCCCTTTTTTAGCCCCCGAGGGAGGGTCGGGCTCTGCCGAGGCGAGGCCGACCCTTCCTTGACGACTGAGACTTGTGTATGAGCGAGGTATACGAACAGCTTGAAAACATCTTAAGGGTAGAAGCGACGTAGCTGTCGGACGTTCCAAGCGTTGTCGTAGACCTCGCCTTGACCGCCGGCCAGCTTGTACGTTCCGAGCTCCAGAACGTCGGCGATGACAAGCGGCCTTTCCCGGGGGTGTGTGCAGCCCCCGGGTACCCGCAGCAGGGGCTCGGGGTGCTGTGCGATGGTCGGGGTTTTTTCCTGGTTGGCTTTGATGTCCCGTTTGGAGATAATGAACTCCAAGACCATGCCCTGGGACGCCCCGAGGACCCACCTTTCAGGGCTGAGCTTGACGCTTTTCGCTTCTTTTAGCTTGTGGATCTCCTCGCCTATCACTCCGCGCTTCCCCTTGTCGAATCGGCGCAGAGGCTGCCTGACGGGTCCGGCTCCGGCCCGAATATCCAGCGAGTGCTCGGCGACATCCCTCGGTATGTCGGGCATGTCCGAGGGACTCCACGCAAAGATATCGGCGTTTGCGCGGAGAAAGTCGACGAGCACTGCTTCCTATTTGGGGTCGAGCCCGGAACCGATCCGGATCTGCTTGGAGGTGTCGCCACTGGGGTCGAGAGGGACGGCCTTAACCGTCTCCGCTGGCTCGAAGTTGCCAGCATGACGTTTCACGTCTGGCACCTCTTTGGAGAGGCTCTCCAGGTCGGCGATGAGGGCCTCGGACTCGGCGAGGGCCTCGGCGTACTCCACGCACTCCACGTCGCATTCGAACGCGTGTTTGTACGTGGGGCCGACGGTGATGACCCCGTTGAGGCCTGGCATCTTGAGCTTCAGGTAGGTGTAGTTGGGGACGGCCATGAACTTCGCGTAGCATGGCCTCCCCAGTACCGCGTGGTAGGTTCCTCGGAACCCGACCACCTCGAACGTCAAAGTCTCCCTTCGGAAGTTGGAGGGCGTTCCGAAGCAGACGGGAAGGTCGAGTCGTCCGAGGGGCTGGACGCGCTTCCCGGGAATGATCCCGTGGAAGGGCGCAGCGCCTGCTCGGACGGAGGACAGATCGACGCGCAGGAGCCTGAGGGTCTCGGCGTAGATGATGTTGAGGCAGCTGCCCCCGTCCATCAGGACCTTGGTGAGCCTAACATCGCCGACGATGGGGTCGACGACGAGCGGGTATTTCCCCAGGCTCGGCACGTGGTCGGGGTGGTCAGCTTGGTCGAAGGTGATGGGCTTGTCGGACCAGTCTAGGTAGACTGGCGCCGCCACCTTCACCGAGCAGACCTCCCGGCGCTCTTGCTTGCGATGCCGAGCCGAGGAATTCGCCACATGCCCACCGTAGATCATGAAGCAGTCGCGGACCTCGGAGAACTCTCCTGCTTGGTGATCTTCCTTCTTGTCGTCGTCGCGGGCCCTGCCACCCTCTGCGGGTGGCCCGGCCCTGTGGAAGTGGCGCCGAAGCATGACGCACTCCTCGAGGGGGTGCTTGACGGGCCCCTGATGATAGGGGCACGGCTCCTTGAGCATCTTGTCGAAGAGGTTAGCACCTCCGGGGGGCTTCCGAGGGTTCTTGTACTCGGCGGCGGCGACAAGGTCCGCGTCGGCGGCGTCGCGTTTCGCTTGCGACTTCTTCCTGCCTTTCTTCTTGGCGCCGCGCGGAGTTGACGCCTCGGGAGCATCTTCCGATGGGCGGCCCTGGGGCTGCTTGTCCTTTCGGAAGATAGCCTCGACCGCCTCCTGGCCAGAGGCGAACTTGGTGGCGATGTCCATCAGCTCGCTCGCCCTGGTGGGGGTCTTGCGACCCAACTTACTCACCAGGTCGCGGCAGGTGGTGCCGGCAAGGAACGCGCCGATGACATCCGAGTCGGTGATGTTGGGCAGCTCGGTGCGCTGCTTCGAGAATCGCCGGATGTAGTCCCGGAGAGACTCTCCCGGCTGTTGCCGGCAGCTTCGGAGGTCCCAGGAATTCCCGGGGCGCACGTACGTGCCCTGGAAATTGCCGGCGAAGGCTTGGACCAAGTCATCCCAGTTGGAGATCTGCCCCGGAGGCAGGTGCTCCAACCAGGCGCGAGCAGTGTCGGAGAGGAACAGGGGGAGGTTGCGGATGATGAGGTTGTCGTCGTCCGTTCCACCCAGTTGGCAGGCCAGGCGGTAGTCTGCGAGCCACAGTTCCGGTCTCGTTTCCCCCGAGTACTTTGTGATAGTAGTCGGGGGTCGGAACCGGGTCGGGAACGGCGCCCGTCGGATGGCCCGATTGAAGGCCTGCGGACCGGGTGGTTCGGGCGAGGGACTCCTATCCTCCCCGCTGTCATAGTGTCCCCCACGCCTGGGGTGGTAACCTGGGCGCACCCTCTCGTCGAGGTGGGCCCGACGGTCGCGATGATGGTGCTCGTTGCCGAGGTGGCCCGGGGCCGCAGGCGCGGTGTTGCGCGTGCGCCCGGTGTAGACCGAGGCTTCCCGCATGAATCGGGAAGTCGCGGCATGAGGTTCCGAGGGGTATCCCTGCCTTCGGGAGGCAGAGCTCTCGGCCCGTCGGACCGCAGCGCCTTCCAGGAGATTCTTGAGCTCTCCCTGGATTCGCCGACCCTCGGTGGTTGATGGCTCCAGCATCGCGCGGAGGAGCATCGCTGCGGCTGCCAGGTTCTGACCGACCCCACTAGAGGCGGGTGGCGGCCTGACCCTGACGTTGTTGGCGACGCGGTGCTGGAAATCCTGGGGCAGGTGACGTATTTCTCTGGCCGGGGGTTGGCCCGCCCATACCTGCCCGACGTCCCGGCGGATCGGCTCAAGCGCTCCTGCTCCCTCGTCGAGCCTGGCCTGCGCCCCGCGGACTTGCTCGAGCTGTGGGTCGTGACCCCCCGCCGGAACGGGGACCACAGCTAGCTCCCGCGGGATGTCTGCGCGAGGCACCGGCCTAGGGAGATCACCGTCCTCCGGCATGCCGAGATGGTTGCCTTCGGAGGGATCCCCTAGCTCGACGTGGAAACATTCGCGGCTTGGGCCGCAGTCCTCGTCGTCGAGGCTGCGGCTACCGTCGGAATAGTCGGAGAGGCAGTAGTCACATGCGGTCATAAAGTCCCGCATGGCACTGGGGTTGCCAAATCCAGAGAAATCCCAACAGATGCTGGGATCGTCATCTTCCTCGGACCCAGAGGGCCCGTAGGTCGAGACGTCCGTCAGCCGGTCCCAAGGCGACCGCGTGCGAAACCCCAGAGGGGTTGCACTTGCCTCAACGAGAGCGCCCGCCAAAGCAAGGTCGCTAGGCGGGTTGAGGCTGAGTCGAAATGACGTAGGATGGGAATCAGTCGGTACCTTTTGGTCGACGAGGAGCGACATAGTCACGTCGGGGACTGATTGCACTGTCGTCTCAGGTACGAGGGCGACGTCCTGCAAGCTCTCCGCGAGCGCGCTGGCGTCGTCCACTTGCTCGGGATTGGCGTGTCGCGGGGGGACGGCGCCCGCCTTCGTCTCAAACGCGAGGTCGACGCCCAACGCGCCCCCCGTTGGGGCGCTGGGGACGTCGATTCGCTCGACAGCCGACGAAGCGCGGCCTCCCGCTTGGCCTTGGTTGCCCCGCCTCCTCCTCCGTTGGCAGGGGAGAGGACGGGGCGAGCTCGAATGTTGTTCTTCCACCACGCGGGGAAGATGTCGTCGATTCTGCCGCCGGCGGGCGGGTTGTCGGCCGCCATTGTCGTTGTCGCGCGGCGGTGGAAGGAGTATCATGTCGTAGCTGCCGTCGAAGGACATGAACTCAAGACTCCCGAAACGGAGCACCGTCCCGGGCCGGAGAGGTTGCTGGAGACTGCCCATCTGGAGCTTGATGGGAAGCTGTTCGTCAACACGCAGCAGGTCCCTACCTGGCGCGCCAACTGTCGGTGTTTCGAGACCGGGGGGGTCCCTAAGCCGACGAGTGAATGTGCCGCGTGCCCCAGCCTAGATGGGTCGAGCGCGTGGGCGAGCGCGAAGGGGGGAAGCGAGGTGGCCGGAGACGGGCGTGAGAGAGGTGGAAATCCCGCGGCCTTCGTGTTCGTCCCGCGCCCAGGTCGGGTGCGCTTGTAGTAGGGGGTTACAAGCGTCCACGCGGGTGAGGGAAGCGAGCGGCCCCAAGAGAGCGCCTGTCTCGCCCTTGTCCCCGCGCGGCCAACCTTCTCTAAGAGGGCCCTGGTCCTTCCTTTTATAGGCATAAGGAGAGGATCCAGGTGTACAATGGGGGTGTAGCAGAGTGCTACGTGTCTAGCGGAGGAGAGCTAGCGCCCTAAGTACATGCCAATGTGGCAGCCGGAGAGATCTTGGCACCCAGCTGGTGTGATGTCGTGGCTGTCGGAGGAGCAACGGAGCCTAGCGGAGGGACAGCTGTCGGAGCGGTTGAGTCCTTGCTGACGTCCTCCTGCTTCCGTAAGAGAGCTGAGAGTCGCCGTCGTCATAGGGCTTGCGGGGCACCATCATTGCCTATCTGGCGGAGCTAGCCAGATGGGACACCGGTCTTGTTCTCTACGGCCCGAGTCGGCTCGGGGCAGGGTGATGATGGCGCTTCCTGATGACGTGGCTGGCCTACGCCCTAGGTCGGGCGACGTGGAGGCTCCTCCGAAGCCGAGGTCGAGTCTATCTTCCATGGCCGAGGCCGAGCCCGAGCCCCTGGGTCGGGCGAGGCGGAGGTCGTTCGGCAGAGGCCGGGGCGGAGTCCGAGCCCTGGGTCGGGCGGAGCGGAGTTCGTCGTCTTCCGGGGCCTAGCCCGAGTCCGAGCCCTGGGTCGGGCGGAGCGGAGTTCGTCGTCTTCTGGGGCTGAGCCCGAGTCCGAGCCCTGGGTCGGGCGGAGCAGAGTTCGCCGTCTTCCGGGGCCTAGCCCGAGTCCGAGCCCTGGGTCGGGCGGAGCGGAGTTCGCCGTCTTCCGGGGCTTAGTTCGAGTCCGAGCCTTGGGTCGGGCGGAGCGGAGTTCGCCGTCTTCTGGAGCTTAGCCCGAGTCCGAGCCCTGGGTCGGGCGGAGCGGAGTTTGCCGTCTTCCGGGGCTTAGCCCGAGTCCGAGCCCTGGGTCGGGCGGAGCGGAGTTCGCCGTCTTCCGGGGCTTAGCCCGAGTCCGAGCCCTGGGTCGGGCGGAGCGGAGTTCGCCGTCTTCCGGGGCTTAGCCCGAGTCTGAGCCCTGGGTCGGGCGGAGCGGAGTTCGCCGTCTTCCGGGGCTTAGCCCGAGTCCGAGCCCTGGGTCGGGCGGAGCGGAGTTTCCTATGGTGCCTTTGGCAGGGCCTGACTGCCTGTCAGTCTCACTCTGTCAAGTGGCACTGCAGTCGGAGTGGCGCAGGCGGCGCTGTCCTTCTGTCAGACCGGTCAGTGGAGCGGTGAAGTGACGGCGGTCACTTCGGCTCTGCCGGGGGGCGCGCGTCAGGATAAAGGTGTCAGGCCACCTTTGCGTTAAATGCTCCTGCGACTCGGTCGGTCGGCGCGGCGATTTAGTCAGGGTTGCTTCTTAGCGAAGGCAAGGCCTCGGGCGAGCCGGAGATGTGTCCGCCGTTGGAGGGGGGCCTCGGGTGAGACGGAAATCCCTCGGGGTCGGCTGCCCTTGTCCGAGGCTAGGCTCGGGCGAGGCGTGATCGAGTCGCTCGTATGGACTGATCCCTGACTTAATCGCACCCATCAGGCCTCTGCAGCTTTATGCTGATGGGGGTTACCAGCTGAGAATTAGGCGTCTTGAGGGTACCCCTAATTATGGTCCCCGACAAGCACACGCCGATCCGATTTCCTCGGCGGAGCTCCGTAGACCGCGCACGAGGTGGGTGATGACATGTGGGCCCATGTGAAAGTGACGTGATGAGAGGAGTTGGTCGCTTGGGACTGCCAAGTGGGGTCCGTGAGTCGGCGCCGTAGAGCGCGGAAACGTGGGAGCGCGTCAATGGCCACGTGGACGTGACTGACATGTGGGGCACCCCATGTCAGCACGCATGCGGGCGCTGGGCCGCGCGGGAGTGGGTTGGGTGATAGTGGGCCGGTTCTTTAGGGTTTCAGCCCTTGCGCCACCTTTTTCTTTTTCTTTTCCTTTTTCTTTTTCTGATTTATATTTTCCCCTTCTCATTTGAATTCAAATTTTCAAACTCAAATCCTTTGGTAAATGCTCCTTAGATTGAAGGTATAATTTGAACATACTAGTCTTATTTTTTATCTATAATATTTATTTTGTATATATTTTCTTTTTAGTACTTCTTTTCCTCCCTCTCCACATTTCTTTAGAGTTTTGTTTTTCCAAATTAGAGTTTAAATTCCATGTGTCCATTAATATATTAATATATTGTTAATGACACATTTATTTTATTATTCACAAATGTACAATCAAGTAAAAACTAAGCATGATGCATGATTTATTTAGGTGCCTTTGGTTATTTAACCCATTTTTGATGGTGTTTATTCACATGTGATAATAGGTACAGTCAATACATAAAGACATTATCTCTTCTTATAATTTAAAATCTTGGGTATTATACATGCTTAGGTTAACTTGATGGGACCTAATAGGTTACCCTAGTTTTGTTCACCCTACACCTTGCAAACAAATGAACTATTGGGTAGACTTACTATTGCTCTACCTAGGTTTGAGATTAATATTATATCTGAATTATGATCATGTTTCATTATTATTGTGGTTTAATTATTGTTCATGATAAGACCATTGTGTTAATTGGAACATGGAGCTTAACTTAAGATAACAGTGCTACCGCAAGAGTGGAATGGGACGCCCTTGGCTGACTAATTAGTAAAGCTAGTGGAGAACTACCTTACCCGAAAGGGCAAGGGCGATAGAGGAGTTACCGCTGTAGGGAGGTTCTCGGGTTGATCATGCTGCGATGGCTTTTCGGACGAGGGATTCCTATATCGCTCTTCTCACGAAATCGTAGCGGGTTTTCTAAAGCTAGTAGAACTTTGCAAAGGCCTCGTAATGGATCCCTAGTCATTCACCTCGGGAGTGTCTAAGGACCTTGCAAACCCTGTCTAGATGGGATATACAACGTGTGGATAAAGGGCACAACCTCTGCAAAGTGTAAAACTGGTATATCAGCGGTGGCCACGGCTAATAGCGACTCAGAACTCTCACATGATTAACTTATGAAATTAAATTTAACTTGTCATATGCATCACATTGTGGCAATTATTATCAATTGTGATCGATTTTTTTGGGATGGTATATACTTATACTTAATAAGTGCTAATAAAATTTTGACCAATTTATTAAAAGCAATGCTCAAGTTTAACCATTATTCGTTGATCAACCTTACACTATACATGAGCCCCACCGTAAGTGAGCTTATGCACATTATTTCCCACACTTGTTGAGCGATGAACATATGTGTCGGAGAGCAAATCTCTGGCCGGGTGGCGGAGTGCACCCGCCCTAAATCCTAAGATGAGGAGGGGCTTAAGCGTTTTGCTTGTTAGTTGGAAAAGTGGGAAGAAACACAAGAGCACACAAGAATTTATAGTGGTTCGGGCCGCCGGAGTGTAACACCCTACTCCACTGTGTGATGTATTGCTTGAGAGCTTGTATGAACTTGTGAGTGTCTGAGTGAGCCCAAAAGATTCAGCCTGAAAGATTGAGCCTGTATGTAACGTCGCATGCCTCCCCTTTTATAGCTGAAGGAGGCATGCACAAAGGTACTGGGCCCCGACAGGTGGGCCCATGGACATAAAGAATATAGCGCTTGGAGCCTCAAATGTTTGCTGCTGGGGCAATCTCCTTATGCCCTGACGCCCGAGATCTACGTATCCTCGGCGTGCAGGGGAAACTTCTTGTAGAAGGGATGATGAGTACTGTGCGTCGCTTGGCACAGGCGCACTGTTCACCAACAGACTGGTCAGGCACGCCGTCTGCTGGGTGACCCTGACGCCGTCTGCCGGCAGATTGGACAGGACGCATTAAATGCTGAGAGGGCGCGTCGCCCGTCAGTGTGGTGGCAGGCGACACGTCCTCTCCGCAATAAATGCAAAGAATGCACAGCTGTATGGGCCTTACGTCAGGCTCGGCCCGTTGGCTTATGTCATGGGCCACAAGCCATGCGGCCGTGGCGGGTTTTTGCCTGAGCGGGGAGCGCAGGGCAAGGTCTGGACACGTGTCAACACCGGACCCTTGTCTGTGCCGGGGTCCTCCCCGTCCTGGGACCTTGCTGAGGCCCGGACCTCTCTCGGGGGGGGACCTGGGACCCAGCTGGGGGACCCGGCATGTCTCCTCGGGAGCTCTGGTCTTGTACTCACAGAGGTCCGGTGTTCCTCTGCGGAGGTCCGGACCCAGCGGTGTTTCCCGGGATGTATTATCCTTCCTTGTCACGTGGTGCCCTTAGGCCTGCCCATGTGGTGGGGTTGGGTGCCACTCTCCGTGTGACCTGGAGGTCTCGTACGTGTGCAGCGTCTTCATACCGTAGAAGAGGGTACCCTGATTCATGGTACCGACAGTGGCCCCCGGGCCCGCCTCAAGGGAGGATGCGAGCCTGTAGGTGGGGCCATAGTCTAATTTGCGGTTGGCCTGCTGCTCCTGTGCACTTGTTGGCACAATTACTGCCGGCCCGCCTATGGTCGTGCCGTCTGCCACGCCTATTCCCACGGCTGACTGGCTCGTGACCATCGTACTTAATGTCACTGTTGGGCCACGCGCGGGGCACCTCGAGTCGCTGCACTGGTTCTGAAAAACTTAACTTTTCAGACTTTCGTGATGGCCTCGAGAAGACGTGGCATTGGTGCAAGCGGTGGTGCGATTTTTCCACACTCAGTAACCGGCGCGCCGGTTGCATGACATGTGGGCCTGAGCCCCGTGTTGGACCGCCGGTTGCAGCGAAGCGGAGGGGGCGCACAACCATGGGGCGGTTGTACGCTTCTTGCGTGGCGGTTCGCCTTTTTGACCGCTGGTTTCGGCGAAGATGAAGGGGCGCTTAACCGCGGGGTGGTTGCATGCTCCTTGTGCGGCGGTTCGCCTTCCTGACCGCTGGTTGCCCCAAAAATGAAGGGGCGCATAACTGCGGGGCAGTTGCACGCTCCTTTGGGTCAGTCTGTATAACATGTGAGGCCTGGCCCCCGTGTCATAAGGTGGGAACCCTGGTGCACGTTGGGGGAGACTTCGCCCGTGACGCTTCGGGGGCACGAGTGGGGAGATCTGCCTTTAAAAAGGGGGTCGATCTTCCGGGTAGTAGCCATGCCTCGCTCCTTTTGTATCTATCGCACCCTTCCACCTTCCGGGCCTCCAGATGGAGTGTGCCGGTGTTCTCTGGAGGGATCCACGTCAGGGCCATCTCCTCCGGCGATCTCATCGCCGAAGAGCTCGCGTTCGCGGTGGTGCCGCCGATCTTGTCTTCTTCTTGTTGCTGTTAGAGGAGTGCAACCCCATGGGGGTTGGCATTCTTCCGCCATCGCTCGGCTTCAAGGATTTTCATCATGCAACTCAGTTGCAACCCCCCACCGGTGGTCATCTAGAGGGATGACCACCAGCCTTGTGGTGGAGAGAAGCGAGCCGGGCTACGGTCTCCCCCCTGCCCTCAGCTTCAAGGATGTTCATCATCCGTGCTGGGGAGGGGGGCGAGCCGAGTTGGGGTCCCGCCTTCCGCATGGGCTGGCGGCCCGCTTCTTCCTCCAGCATTCGAGGGAGAAGGGCGTTCGCTAGCCTTGCGAAGGAGGCAAACTCCGGGTACACGGGGCCGGCCGTCTGAGGCGCCGTCAGCTGCCGCGTGCCTGGCTCTTCGGCCTGGGTGGCTTGGTGCCGCCTCCGGCACTGCCTCCTGCCGCTTGGACGGGGCGTGGCTGCTCGTCCACCGCACGGGTGATGGTTGCGTCGTGCACAGGTCGGCCACATCCACGGCTTCCCCCACGCGCCGGCCGCACCGGGGGGACGTACAAGACGTCGTACGCCGCGGGGGCGGCGGCGACGTTCTTGGATGGTATTGTCCTCACTCCCGTAGTGAGGACGGGAGCGAGGACCTCTTCGCGCGCGCTGGGGCCGCCGCCATTCGCCGGTACGGCACTGGTGCGCAGGTGGCCGCTGTCGTCGGTGCTGAGGTGGTCGCCGCCGCTGGTGAGACTCCCCACTGCAGAGGTGGTTGCCTCCGCTAGCGAGACCGTCAGTGCCACCTACCATCGGGCCCTCGACTCTTTGGCTTTAATGGCCTCGTTGCCGCCCCCCGTAGGAAGACGGGGGCGTGGACCTTTTCGCAGTGGCGCACGTGCCGAAGCGGTCGCCACTGCTGGCGAGTCGCTCGGAGCGGAGGTCGTTGTCGCTGCTGGTGCAGAGGTGGTCGCTGTCGCCGACGATCCGTCGATGCAGAGGTGGTCGCCGCCGCTGGTGAGGCTGCTTGGAGCCAGCTTCCAGCGCGACTCCTGCTGGTGCAGCGTAGTCCATTCCTGCAGAAATGGAGCTAGGGCCCCCTTGTAAGGGAACATATGTTTGCTTGAAAGCAGAATGTAATAACATATGTACGCAGGATTTTAGTCTGGAAAGCCAAGTTGTGTGTCCGGACCCCCTGGATGGTGGCTTCAAGTACTAAGACGCTTGCCGCAGGGTGGTGGAGTGTGCAGGCTCACGGTACGGGACCAGGCTGAGCGGCTACACGGTTTCCAGACCCCCCAGGAGACAAGTGCCCGTTCTTCAGAGCCGGACCTCTAGGTTGTTGGACGCACAGGATTATAGTTCCAAATACTAGGGCACCCGTCATGGAGTGGTGGAGTGTGCAGGGTTTGGGTACGGAACCAGGCTAACCGACCACACAGGCTTTGGACCACCCTATGGAACAGGTAACCGTTTTTTAGAACCGGCCCCAGGCTTTTTCCTGTTTTTGTAAGGTACTACTAGGTACTATTTATTAAGCAGTATTTATCACTTATCTGTGTATCGCTCATTCCTGCTGTATGAGATGTTACGTTGTTGACTCCCCCTGGTACTTGGCCCCTGCCTAGGGTGCAGGCTTGATGTGTCAAGATTGGATACCAGCGTGTCTGAAAGGGTTGTCAACAATTCTCGGGAGGCAGCCTCGCCGAGACCTGGATCTGTACACAGCTTTAGCTAAGGAGCGTTAGTAGTACACCCATAGGACTCGTCATCTGACGCTAGCCATCCTTTGATACACGCTCGGGACTTGTAGGGTCTAGTCTGGGGGAGCCAAGTTGTGCGTCCGGACCCCCCAGATGGTGGTTCTAGGTACTAGGACACCCGCCACAGAGTGGTGGAGCATGCAGGCCCACGGTACGGGACCAGACTGAGCGGCTACACGGCTCCAGACCACCCCAGGAGACAAGTGTCTCTTCCCTAGTTCCGAACCCCGGGTTGTCGGACCCACATGACTTATAGTTCCAAGTACTAGGGTACCTGTCATGGAGCGGTGGAGTGTGCAGGCTTTTGGGTACGGGACCAGGCTAAGCGGCCACACAGGCTCTGGACTGCCCCGTGGAACGGGTTCCCATTCTTTAGAACCGTCCCCCATGCTGTCGAGCCCTCCTGCTTTCGCAAGGAGGTCCTAACCTGCAAGCCTGACTGTTCAATTCAAACGTTGTAACGTTAGGACATATATGAACCACATGGGCGGGTTAGATAAAATGTATTATCTGAAAAACTGCAAGGTAAGACCATGGAGCAGTGAGGTGGATCTATCATAGGGGCATAACTGAGGGGGCAGTTTTTCTTTATAACTCGTCATGCATGTGTGCAGACCAATAGATCGGGCTTACAGGGACAGATCCCACCGGATTGTCGTACACGTATGCGTTACCTAGTTACAAAAAAGGGAAACAGATTCGACCCCTTAGACTTGCTCTATGGATAGAACTTACAGAGATGTTTCAGCATCGGGGTAAGGCACTCCTTCAGTCGTAGCTAGATGGTTACCCTCGGGCCGGTGCGTTTCCAGCTGGGGGAGAGTTGCGGAGCCCTTTTTGGTTTGGTACTTGCCGCAAGGCTAGGTCCCGACCCTGGGTCCCCATCTGCATTTGACACGGGAGCCCCCGTCTCTGGCTGCAACTGTTCTTGTATGTACCTGTAGGAAGCCTGGACCCGCGGGGGATCCAGAAGGGTTTCCGGAGGAAGGCATGCTTCAGCTCCGTAGACTGGGGAGCTCGGGGTCCCTCTGGGGTCCATCTAGTTGTCTTCACCGGAGTAAGAGCCTCCGGCGAAGACATCCTTCAGGTCCCCTTCGGGCGACTGATACCTGAGGTCCCGCTCAGCCGCGGCCACCTCGCCATCGTCCACCTTTTCTTTGCCAGGTCGGCGGCGAGGTGGAGAGTCGTCCTTGGAAAACTGCTCGCGCCGCTCACTGACGCGTTTCGCGAGGTCAATGATCTCACGACACTCCACGGTGCTGTGGCGACCGTTGGGGTGCACAGGGCATGGGCCGCTGTTACCCCTCTGCGGCCGTGGGCGTTTGTTGCGGTCGCCCTGGCCTCCGGTCGCAGCTGCGACCACTAAAGCTGTGGACCGCGACTTCTGGTAGTCGTGGTCCTTCTTCTTTTTCTTCTTTCCGTCCCGAGGGGCGGCGCCCGAGCCATCCGACTGGGCAGCTCCGATTTGTGGGGTCGAGTGCCATGCACGGCCCTCGGCGGCTCTAGCGCATTTATCGGCCAGAGCGAAGAGTGTGAGGACAGTTTCCACGTCATGTGTGGCCAACTTCTCCAGCATTTTTTCATCACGTACTCCCTGTCGGAAGGCCGTGATGATGGAAGCATCAGAGATACGAGGTATAATACCTCGCACCTTGGTGAAGCGGGAGATGAACTTCCGGAGGGTCTCCCCGGGCTCCTGCCTCACCGCATGGAGGTGGGCCTTCACGCCGTGTTGTTGGTAAGCACTGGCGAAGTTCGCAACGAACCGCGCGCAGAGCTCTTCCCAGGAGTAGATTGACCCCGGGGTGAGGTTCATGAGCCAGGTCCAGGCAGGTCCAGACAAGGCCACATAAAAGTATGTTGCCATCACAGCGGTGTTTCCACCTGCTGCCGTGATGGCGGTAACGTACACCTGCAAGAACTCCGATGGGTTCGATGTTCCGTCATATTTTTCCAGCAGGTGCGGCCGAAACTTGGGTGGCCATGACGCTACGTGGAGATGATCCGCAAGAGCGGCGCAACCCACACCGACCAAGGGGACACCCGTTTGGGACTAGGTGCCCATCGGTGTCTGCGGTGCAACCGCAGCGAAATCTTGATTGAGGTTGCGACCATCGATGTTTTGGCGGCGCTCGCGCGCCCTTTCCAAAGAGACCCGGGCATCCTCTCCCGCACGCATGCTGTTGAGTTCTGTCCGGAGATCGTTGGTCTGTGCGCCCCTTACTGAGGGCGAGCGCACAGATGCCGATGCCTCGTGTTGGCGCCGGGATGACCGCGTCCTCGACCTGGTCGCGGTAGAATGTGCCATATCGAGCAGTCGGTTGACGTCGTCCCGCTATTGCTTTATGGCCCCTGGTGAGGCCGTGGAGCTTGGAGGGTATCACAATAGCTCCCTAGCTGCTGACAACGCCCCCAAAGATGCCCTCGATGGAGTCCGGGATGTTTGCGCAGCCGTGTACTGCCGTGCGGCATGCACAGCAGTAGTGCCTGGTACTGGGCGATTGGGAACCTGCGGTATGGAGGAAGCAGCTTCTCCCTCCACCGCGAAATCTACCGAAGTCTCGGCGTGGTGCTCAATGATCTACACCATCATGCTTGGGCAAGGAAACAAGCAAAAACCTAATGCATGGCCCCTACCTAGCGCGCTAAATGTCGGAGAGCAAATCTCCGGCCGGGTGGCGGAGTGCACCCGCCCTAAATCCTAAGATGAGGAGGGGCCTAAGCGTTTTGCTTGTTAGTTGGAAAAGTGGGAAGAAACACAAGAGCACACAAGGATTTAAAGTGGTTCGGGCCGCCGGAGCATAACACCATACTCCACTGTGTGATGTATTGCTTGAGAGCTTGTATGAACTTGTGAGTGTCTGAGTGAGCCCGAAAGATTCAGCCTGAAAGATTGAGCATGTATGTAATGTCGCATGCCTCCCCTTTTATAGCTGAAGGGGGCATGCACAAAGGTACTGGGCCCCGACAGGTGGGCCCAGGGACATAAAGAATATAGCGCTTGGAGCCTCAAATGTTTGCTGCTGGGGCAATCTCCTTGTGCCCTAATGCCTGAGATCTCTGTATCCTCGGCGTGCAGGGGAAACTTCTTGTAGAAGGGATGATGAGTACTGTGCGCCGCTTGGCACGGGCGCACTGTTCACCAACAGACTGGTCAGGCGTGCCGTCTGCTGGGTGACCCTGACGCCGTCTGCCGGCAGATTGGACAGGACACATTAAATGCTGAGAGGGCGCGTCGCCCGTCAGCATGGTGGCAGGCGGCGCGTCCTCTCCGCAAAAAATGCAAAGACTGCACAGCTGTTGTAACACCCAAATTCTGAATTTGGGATTGGTAGAAGAAATCTGAGCAAAGTACCATTGATAAATAATTAAACCTTATAATTCACCCTTTTTAAAGGTAAATGATCATAATAAAATAACGATGGTTAAAATAAATCATAATAAAAAAATTAGACATTGGAAAAAAATGTTCCTATCAAAACAAAGGGAGAACTTTTGAATATACCTTTAATCCAACTACACACTCAAATAATAATGTGGTGTGTGTACTTCATGTTGAAAACATTACTTAGTTAATATAATAATAAAATAAATGAAGAAATACTATGTAGTAATTGTGCATCATGTGAAAGTTTATCTTGTGCATAAATTTGAAATTTAGAATTTAAAACTTGGTTTGATTTGAAATTGAAATAAGAAAGGAAAATGGAAAAATAAAAAGAAAAGCAGAATAACTGCGTTTGGGCCTAAAGCCACCCGGCCCAACTACCCCATACGTGGCCTGGAGTAGGATCTGGTGCCGACGGGTGGGACCACCATGTCGGTCACTCAACTGCACGCGTCGCGCTCGCGCATTCCCTGGCTCGCCGTCGCGCGGGTCACACTTGTCTGTCTCCCTGCGACTTGGCTGGGCGCCCATCGCGGCTTGGTGGCCCGCTCTCTCTCGCGCCGTTGTGCCGCTGCGGGTGGGACCGGAGCGTCAGCTCCTTCCTCTCCACCGAAACGGACGGAATGCGGGCACAGGAGTGGCTCCGCGAAGCTCGGGCCGTTCGCCGCGGCTGCATCGTGTCCGCCGTTGCTGTCGCATGGGGCCCTCTCGCCAGGCTTATCCATCTCCTCAACAACCCGCTCGTTGCCCCGGGTCTTCCGTTCGATGCTTCCGCGCGGAGCGGAGATTCAACGGCGAGCGCCATAATCGTCGGGCCGTTGTGGCCACCCCGACCTCCCCACTCCGACCGGAGTCCTGGCGCCCACGCGGACTTACCTCGGGTCTATAAAATCGAGGACCGTCACCACCCTGCACTCGTACCATGCCCCATCACCGTCGCAGTCGGGGAGGAATCGAGCCGAGTGCCGCCGCCGCCGTGAACCCACACCGTCACCGGCGTTCTGTCCCTGTAGCACACACCGGAGAGTCATCGGGGTCTTGGGAGTGTGGTACTGCGCTCGCGCAGGAGAGGACTCCTCTGCATCGGCGCCAATTTCTCGCCGTACTTGCTCCTCCGCCGCGACAGTACGCTCAACCGTGGTCAGAGCTCGTGGCGGCGAAATCCCCGGTAAAAACTCCTCTCCTGGGTTTGTTATTCACTCGGCAATGCGTAGGTGCTCTCGGATTGCGTGATTGGGGTGTGTGTGCGCGCGGGTTAGTCACCTCGCCGGTGAGGGCGCGCCGCGGGCGCGGCGGCGCCGCCGGCCTCCCGGTCGAGATTGGGGAGAACGCTTGTGGCCGTTGGATCTCTAACATGCGGCCCAGATTAGACAATAGCGTACCGGTTGGGTTAGGATAGCGCGGGCCGTCCGATCTGGATCTCGTGACCCTGGTTCAATCTCATTTCATTAAACCTTGGCCGTTGATCTTGAATCGTGCGGATCCCTTGGCGTACCGGTTCGCGCGTCTGCTGATTTGATCTGGACGCGTGATTTCTAATCGGACGGCCGATATTCGCCGATACCCTTTCGGCTGTTAATCTTGCGTAAGAGCCCCTGGAATATTATAGAATCAACCCGCAGTCCTCAGAGTACTATTCATTGTGTCTCGGTAAACTTGCGCCAGAACCCCTGCGCTTTCTGAAAATTGAGGCCCAGTCCAGTGATCGTTTAAATTGAATAAATAAAATAGAAAATAGATTTTTAATATGAAAATAATTACTAGAACTTGTATAATTCATAGAAAATTCATATTAAGTCCAAATTGACCCATTCCAGTTCCTATAATTTTGTTTTAATATTGTTCATCACTCAGTAATATTGTTTTAGCATGAAACTCATAATGAAATTTATCTCTTAATTAATTTTGCACTAAACACATAAAACCTTTAGAAATTCATAACTTAAAATCCATAACTCCAAATTGATCTATTCTAGTGGAATTAATTTTGATTAAATATTGTTTATTACCTAGTACCTTTGTTTAACCATGAAACTTGAATTAAAATTGCTCAATTGAATTAATCTATTCTAGGTGCTAAATGATTTTAGAAATTCATAACTTAATAACCATAGCTCCGAATTTAGTGGTTCTTGTTTCTACGATCTCGTTACGCAACGTAGAATATTATTACGTAGTTTATTCTTATGTTTGGTGTAATGTTAATTTTGCCTATACCATGTTTGTCTGTATTGCTACGGCTAGCAGTGAGGTCACGAAAATCTCAAGAGCAAGTTGGTACCTGGAATCTCAAGTCCCAGGCAAGTTGTGCCCTTGATCACTTCTTTTACCCACTCATGTTCTAATTAATCATAATGATCTGCATAGGTTAATTTTGATAGGACCTAATAGGTTACCCTAGTTTGTTTATCCTGAATACCTTGTTTACCCCTGAATCACTTGGGTAGTTCTGCTACTGCTTTATATGGATTTGGGTTAATATTTCATTATATCTATGTTCCAATTATGTTGTTATTTTATTTATGTTCATGACAAGATCATTAAAATGTTAATTGGAACATAGAGCTTAACTTGAGAACCACGTGCCACCACAAGGGTTTAATGGGACGCCCTTGGCTGACTAATTAGGAAAGCTAGTGGAGGACTACCTTACCCGAAAGGGGCAAGGGCAGTAGGGGAGTGGTCAGTGTAGGGAGGCCCTCAGCAGGATTTTGCTGCGATGGCGATCCTGCAAGGGATTCCTGCATTGGAGCTTCCTATAAACTGTAGCGGGTTTTCTGAAGCTAGTGGAACTTTGTAAAGGCCTCGTAGTGTTACCCTGCCTCGCCTCCTCGGTAGAGGTGTATGGGAAGTCGCGATCCCTTGGCAGATGGGTAACATGACTTGTGGGTAAAGGGTACCACCTCTGCAGAGTGTAAAACTGGTATACTAGCCGAGCTCACGGTCATGAGCAGCTCAGGACTCTCTGATGATTAATTTATGGAACTTAAATTCAATTTGTCATATGCATTGCATCGCAGGTGATGTTGTTACTTCTGTTCTACTATTTAATTGGGTTGGTATTTACTTATACTTAGTAATTGCTAATAAAATTTTGACCAACTTTAAAAGCAATGCTCAGCTCTAACCATCCTCTTTGGTAAGCCTTACACTTCACGTGAGCTCCCACCTTTGGCGAGTTCATCCACATTATTCCCCACAACTTGTTGAGCGATGAACGTATGTGAGCTCACTCTTGCTGTCTCACACCCCCCCCACAGGTCAAGAACAGGTACCACAGGATGAGGCGCATGGAAGATGCTGCGATGTGTTCGTGAGAGGTCTAGGCCGTCGTCTCCCAGTCAACTTTGGGTTGCTGGATCGTTTCCTCATATGATGTAATTATTTAATTATTTTGTATAGAACTCCTGTTATATAGTAAAGATGTGACATTCGATCCTGTGCCACTATGCATCATATGTGTGAGACTTGGTCCCAGCACACCTGGTGTTTATGTTCACGCCCGGGTTTTGGACCCCTAAAATCCGGGTGTGACAGAAGTGGTATCAGAGGAATGTTGACTGTAGGACGAAACCTAGACAGAACTGGACAACCATTCTCTACTTACCTTTGCTACTCTGATTCTTTTCTAAACTTTTCTTAATCTTTTCTCATCTATTTCCGCTTCACTCTGATTATTCTTGCCTTTTCATTCTAAAGACAAATGTGGATTTCACACTTTGAAGTCCTGTATCTAAAGTGACTTTTAGGAGTAGGAGACCTATTCTTAGGAACAAAAAAAAACAAAATTATTTTTGTATGTATCTATGTGCTTCAATGTTTGTTCTTATGATACTTGTTTGATTTGGATCTTTGATTGAGTGGGATGAGTTGTGGAGTAATGTCCACAATTACATCTGCATATACACATAGGAAAAAAATGCTTATAAAAAATAACTAGATAAACTAAATTATCCCTCATTAAAGTATCTAGCCTAACAATATCCATCTCATCTTGAAAGATTCTATCCTACATCCATCTTATCTTAAAAAGATACTCATCTTATCTTGAAAAGATCTTATGTCACCCTAGTAGATCTAACTGACCTCAAAAGATTCTACCTTATCCATATGGATTCATTTTGCCCTAATTAGTATACTTATCTCACTCTAGAATAACAACCATGAGCTAATTCCAAATTTTATTTAGATCTTATCCGGTCTCGACTAGTCATACCAAACTAATCTAGATCACATCTAACCTAATATGATCTAATCTAATGTGGCCTACTTAAAACATATTAGTGATGCTGGTAGAATAGGTTAGACCCTACTAGCCATGTGTTAACTTAAACTAGTACATTAAACCAACTCAACCATGAGCAGAAGATCTAACCAAACCAATAGTGCCATGATGAATGGTATAACCTTTCTATTCCCACCTAACATCAAACAAACTTTTAACCTACATCTTGTAGTCTATCTCACCCATATATATCTCTCATCTTGACAGATTCCATCTTACCCTTGGATATTCACCTTATACAACTGGGTACCCCAATCTGGACGTAAAACAAAGATTAAGCCCTACTAAAGAATCTTCAGATTATAACCAGCTACTAGCTTATTCATTCCGCTTATTGAATAATCTCCTTTGCAAAACTATTACCATATGCTTCTAACTTTCATGGTCAATACCAGGAAAGGAAAGATTATCACGTAACAGCAAACAGAAATGAATCCTCCAAATCCTCCACCTGTTGAAATCGATCAAGTGGTTGCTGCCCAAAGACTGGTAATACAACAATTAACAGACCTGGTGACCGAGATGCAAAATCAGATAAGACGAGAACGCGAGGAAATACGTCAGGTCCGCCAAGAAATAAGGCAAGCACGGTTGGAGAGACAACAACAACAACAACCTCCACCACCACCACCAGCTCCACCAAGCTACATAAATATAAATTATGATGATTTGTAAGATCTAGATGTTACTTTAGTTAGTGGATGATATGATATTATTTTAGAAGGAACAATAAGGTCTATTGACCCTATGTTTTGTTAAAGAATTATGCCGAGATTCCTTTGTTTGTGCATATGTTCCGAGAACAATATGAGTATACATCCCTTTTCTTACAAATCTCGAGGACGAGATTATTTTTAAGGGGGGTAGGATTTGTAACACCCAAATTCTGAATTTGGGATTGGTAGAAGAAATCTGAGCAAAGTACCATTGATAAATAATTAAACCTTATAATTCACCCTTTTTAAAGGTAAATGATCATAATAAAATAACGATGGTTAAAATAAATCATAATAAAAAAATTAGACATTGGAAAAAAATGTTCCTATCAAAACAAAGGGAGAACTTTTGAATATACCTTTAATCCAACTACACACTCAAATAATAATGTGGTGTGTGTACTTCATGTTGAAAACATTACTTAGTTAATATAATAATAAAATAAATGAAGAAATACTATGTAGTAATTGTGCATCATGTGAAAGTTTATCTTGTGCATAAATTTGAAATTTAGAATTTAAAACTTGGTTTGATTTGAAATTGAAATAAGAAAGGAAAATGGAAAAATAAAAAGAAAAGCAGAATAACTGCGTTTGGGCCTAAAGCCACCCGGCCCAACTACCCCATACGTGGCCTGGAGTAGGATCTGGTGCCGACGGGTGGGACCACCATGTCGGTCACTCAACTGCACGCGTCGCGCTCGCGCATTCCCTGGCTCGCCGTCGCACGGGTCACACTTGTCTGTCTCCCTGCGACTTGGCTGGGCGCCCATCGCGGCTTGGTGGCCCGCTCTCTCTCGCGTCGTTGTGCCGCTGCGGGTGGGACCGGAGCGTCAGCTCCTTCCTCTCCACCGAAACAGACGGAATGCGGGCACAGGAGTGGCTCCGCGAAGCTCGGGCCGTTCGCCGCGGCTGCATCGTGTCCGCCGTCGCTGTCGCATGGGGCCCACTCGCCAGGCTTATCCATCTCCTCAACAACCCGCTCGTTGCCCCGGGTCTTCCGTTCGATGCTTCCGCGCGGAGCGGAGATTCAACGGCGAGCGCCATAATCGTCGGGCCGTTGTGGCCACCCCGACCTCCCCACTCCGACTGGAGTCCTGGCGCCCACGCGGACTTACCTCGGGTCTATAAAATCGAGGACCGTCACCACCCTGCACTCGTACCATGCCCCATCACCGTCGCAGTCGGGGAGGAATCGAGCCGAGTGCCGCCGCCGCCGTGAACCCACACCGTCACCGGCGTTCTGTCCCTGTAGCACACACCGGAGAGTCATCGGGGTCTTGGGAGTGTGGTACTGCGCTCGCGCAGGAGAGGACTCCTCTGCATCGGCGCCAATTTCTCGCCGTACTTGCTCCTCCGCCGCGACAGTACACTCAACCGTGGTCAGAGCTCGTGGCGGCGAAATCCCCGGTAAAAACTCCTCTCCTGGGTTTGTTATTCACTCGGCAACGCGTAGGTGCTCTCGGATTGCGTGATTGGGGTGTGTGTGCGCGCGGGTTAGTCACCTCGCCGGTGAGGGCGCGCCGCGGGCGCGGCGGCGCCGCCGGCCTCCCGGTCGAGATTGGGGAGAACGCTTGTGGCCGTTGGATCTCTAACATGCGGCCCAGATTAGACAATAGCGTACCGGTTGGGTTAGGATAGCGCGGGCCGTCCGATCTGGATCTCGTGACCCTGGTTCAATCTCATTTCATTAAACCTTGGCCGTTGATCTTGAATCGTGCGGATCCCTTGGCGTACCGGTTCGCGCGTCTGCTGATTTGATCTGGACGCGTGATTTCTAATCGGACGGCCGATATTCGCCGATACCCTTTCGGCTGTTAATCTTGCGTAAGAGCCCCTGGAATATTATAGAATCAACCCGCAGTCCTCAGAGTACTATTCATTGTGTCTCGGTAAACTTGCGCCAGAACCCCTGCGCTTTCTGAAAATTGAGGCCCAGTCCAGTGATCGTTTAAATTGAATAAATAAAATAGAAAATAGATTTTTAATATGAAAATAATTACTAGAAATTGTATAATTCATAGAAAATTCATATTAAGTCCAAATTGACCCATTCCAGTTCCTATAATTTTGTTTTAATATTGTTCATCACTCAGTAATATTGTTTTAGCATGAAACTCATAATGAAATTTATCTCTTAATTAATTTTGCACTAAACACATAAAACCTTTAGAAATTCATAACTTAAAATCCATAACTCCAAATTGATCTATTCTAGTGGAATTAATTTTGATTAAATATTGTTTATTACCTAGTACCTTTGTTTAACCATGAAACTTGAATTAAAATTGCTCAATTGAATTAATCTATTCTAGGTGCTAAATGATTTTAGAAATTCATAACTTAATAACCATAGCTCCGAATTTAGTGGTTCTTGTTTCTACGATCTCGTTACGCAACGTAGAATATTATTACGTAGTTTATTCTTATGTTTGGTGTAATGTTAATTTTGCCTATACCATGTTTGTTTGTATTGCTACGGCTAGCAGTGAGGTCACGAAAATCTGAAGAGCAAGTTGGTACCTGGAATCTCAAGTCCCAGGCAAGTTGTGCCCTTGATCACTTCTTTTACCCACTCATGTTCTAATTAATCATAATGATCTGCATAGGTTAATTTTGATGGGACCTAATAGGTTACCCTAGTTTGTTTATCCTGAATACCTTGTTTACCCCTGAATCACTTGGGTAGTTCTGCTACTGCTTTATATGGATTTGGGTTAATATTTCATTATATCTATGTTCCAATTATGTTGTTATTTTATTTATGTTCATGACAAGATCATTAAAATGTTAATTGGAACATAGAGCTTAACTTGAGAACCACGTGCCACCACAAGGGTTTAATGGGACGCCCTTGGCTGACTAATTAGGAAAGCTAGTGGAGGACTACCTTACCCGAAAGGGGCAAGGGCAGTAGGGGAGTGGTCAGTGTAGGGAGGCCCTCGGCAGGATTTTGCTGCGATGGCGGTCCTGCAAGGGATTCCTGCATTGGAGCTTCCTATAAACTGTAGCGGGTTTTCTGAAGCTAGTGGAACTTTGTAAAGGCCTCGTAGTGTTACCCTGCCTCGCCTCCTCGGTAGAGGTGTATGGGAAGTCGCGATCCCTTGGCAGATGGGTAACATGACTTGTGGGTAAAGGGTACCACCTCTGCAGAGTGTAAAACTGGTATACTAGCCGAGCTCACGGTCATGAGCAGCTCAGGACTCTCTGATGATTAATTTATGGAACTTAAATTCAATTTGTCATATGCATTGCATCGCAGGTGATGTTGTTACTTCTGTTCTACTATTTAATTGGGTTGGTATTTACTTATACTTAGTAATTGCTAATAAAATTTTGACCAACTTTAAAAGCAATGCTCAGCTCTAACCATCCTCTTTGGTAAGCCTTACACTTCACGTGAGCTCCCACCTTTGGCGAGTTCATCCACATTATTCCCCACAACTTGTTGAGCGATGAACGTATGTGAGCTCACTCTTGCTGTCTCACACCCCCCCCACAGGTCAAGAACAGGTACCACAGGATGAGGCGCATGGAAGATGCTGCGATGTGTTCGTGAGAGGTCTAGGCCGTCGTCTCCCAGTCAACTTTGGGTTGCTGGATCGTTTCCTCATATGATGTAATTATTTAATTATTTTGTATAGAACTCCTGTTATATAGTAAAGATGTGACATTCGATCCTGTGCCACTATGCATCATATGTGTGAGACTTGGTCCCAGCACACCTGGTGTTTATGTTCGCGCCCGGGTTTTGGACCCCTAAAATCCGGGTGTGACAGCTGTATAGGCCTTACGTCAGGCTCGACCCGTTGGCTTATGTCACGGGCCACAAGCCACGCGGCCGCGGCGGGTTTTCGCCTGAGCGGGGAGCGCAGGGCAAGGTCTGGACATGTGTCAGCACCGGACCCTTGCCTGTGCCGGGGTCCTCCCCGTCCCGGGACCTTGCTGAGGCCCGGACCTCTCTCGGGGGGGGGGGGGAACCTGGGACCCAGCTGGGGGACCCGGCATGTCTCGTCGGGAGCTCTGGTCTCGTACTCACAGAGGTCCGGTGTTCCTCTGCGAGGTCCGGACCCAGCGGTGCTTCCCGGGATGTATTATCCTTCCTTGCCACGTGGTTCCCTTAGGCCTGCCCATGTGGTGGGGTCGGGTGCCACTCTCCGTGTGACCTGGAGGTCTCGTACGTGTGCAGTGTCTTCATACCATAGAAGAGGGTACCCCTGATTCAGGGTACCGACAATATATAAGCTCACCCTTGCAATAAACCTCTCAGGTGAAGAGCAGATGCCCTCGGAGGAAAACTACTACCATGAGTTCGATGAGGTCTAGGTGTCGTATCCCAGTCAGCTTAATGGCGCCAAGGGGATAATAATATTAGTTTCTTTTATTTATTATCAGTTATTTTGTAAGACATTTTTGTTATGTAATAAAGTTTGTGACATTCGTCTCTATACACTGAATCATTATATGTGTTGATTTTCTTTGGCGCACATATGAGACGCACCTGGGGTTGTCTCTATACATTGTCCGGTGCGCCACACGACAGCAGCCTCCACCCAATGGCTAGTTTGGTGGTTGGGGTTATAAATACTCCCAACCACCCACCATTCATGGTATCCAAGTTTTCAGCATTCACACCTCATACAAGAGCTATAGCATTCAATACAAGACACAAACAAGAGATCAAATCTTCTCCCAAGTCCAAAGATCATTCCAATCAAATAGTGACTAGTGAGAGAGACAATTGTGTTCTTTTGAGCTCTTGCGCTTGGATTGCTTTTCTTCTTCATTCTTTCTTGATTCCAACTCAATTGTAACCAAGGCAAGAGACACCAATTGTGTGGTGGTCCTTGTGGGGACTTAGTGTCCCGTTTGATTGAGAAGAGAAGCTCACTCGATCTAAGTGACCATTTGAGAGAGGGAAAGGGTTGAAAGAGACCCGATCTTTGTGACCACCTTAACGGGGAGTAGGTTTGCAAGAACCGAACCTTGGTAAAACAAATCACCATGTCATCCGCATTTTTTGCTTGTGATTTGTTTTTCGCCCTCTCTTTCGGACCCATTTATATTTCTAACGCTAACCCCGGCTTGTAGTTGTGCTTTAAGTTTGTAAATTTCAGATTTGCTTATTCACCCCCCCTCTAGGCGACTTTCAATTGGTATCGGAGCACGGTACTTCATTAGAGCCTAACCGCTCGAAGTGATGTCGGGAGATCACGCCAAGAAGGAGATGGTGACCGGCAAGAAGCCCGCCACAAGCCATGGGAAGGCTCTATCCGGGGAGTTCGGCAACAAGGTGAAGGGATCCCCTTCACAAGACAAGTCGCGTCGGAGCGGCGAGAAGAAAAAGAAGATGAAGAAAGTGGTCTACTACGAGACTGACTCTTCATCACCATCCACCTCCGGCTCCGACACACCGTCTGTCACTTCTAAGCGCCATGAGCGCAAGAAGTTTAGTAAGATCCCCCTACGCTACTCTCGCATTTCAAAACACACTCCATTACTTTATGTCCCATTAGGCAAACCACCGGCTTTTGACGGTGAAGATTATTCTAGGTGGAGTGATATGATAAGATATCACCTAACCTCACTCCACAAAAGTATATGGGATGTTGTTGAATTTGGAGTACAGGTACCATCCGTAGGGGATGAAGATTATGATGAGGACAAGGTGGCCCAAATCGGGCACTTCAACTCTCAAGCAACTACTATACTCCTCACCTCTCTAAGTCGATAGGAGTATAATAAGGTGCAAGGGTTGAAGAGCGCCAAAGAGATTTGGGACGTACTCAAGACCGCACACGAAGGAGATGAGGTGACCAAAATCACCAAGCGGGAAACGATCGAGGGGGAGCTCGGTCGCTTTATGCTAAACCAAGGAGAAGACCCGCAAGCCATGTACAACCGGCTAAAAACCTTGGTGAACCAAGTGCGCAACCTCGGGAGCTCCAAGTGGGATGACCATGAAATGGTCAAGGTTATTCTCAGATCACTCGTTTTTCTTAACCCCACTCAAGTTCAATTAATTCGTGGTGATCCAAGATATAAACTAATGTCTCCCGAGGAAGTGATAGGAAAATTTGTGAGCTTTGAGTTGATGATCAAAGGCTCCAAGAAAATCATCGAGCAAGGCGCCTCCTCCATACCCGAGGCACAACCCGTTGCATTCAAGGCAACGGAGGAGAATAAAGAAGACTCTACACCGAGTAGGGTCCCCATCGACACCTCCAAGCTCGACAATGAGGAAATGGCGCTCATCATCAAGAGCTTTCGCCAAATCCTCAAGCAAAGGAGGGGGAAGGACTACAAGCCCCGCTCCAAGAAAGTTTGCTACAAGTGTGGTAAACCCGGTCATTTTATTGCAAAATGTCCATTATCTAGTGATAGTGACAGGGGCGACGACAAGAAGGGAAAGAGAAGAGAAAAGAAGAGGTACTACAAGAAGAAGGGCGGTGATGCCCATGTTTGCCGGGAGTGGGACTCCGATGAGAGCTCCACCTACTCCTCCTCCGACGAGGATGCCGCAAACATCGCCGTCACCAAGGGCCTCCTCTTCCCCAACATCGGCCACAAGTGCCTCATGGCAAAGGACGACAAAAAGAAGAAGGTAAAATCTAGAGCTTCCACTAAATATGCAACTTCTAGTGATGAGGCTAGCTCTAGTGATGATGAGGATGATTTGCTCACCCTTTTTGCCAACTTAAACATGTAACAAAAAGAAAAATTAAATGAATTGATTAGTGCTATTCATGAAAAGGATGAACTCTTGGATAGCCAAGAGGACTTCCTAATTAAAGAAAACAAAAAGCATGTTAAAGTTAAAAATGTTTATGCTCTAGAGGTAGAAAAATGTGAGAAATTAACTAGTGAGCTAAGCACTTGCCATGACACTATTTCCAACCTTAAAATTGAGAATGCTAATTTAATTGCTAAGGTTGAGAAGTCAAATATTTGTGATGATCCGATTGTCAATCTTAGAAATGATAATGCTAGTTTAATTGCTAAGATTGAAAAATTGAATGCATCTTTCTCTGGCCTTAAAATTGACAATGAAAAATTAATTGCTAAGGCTAAAGATTTAAATATTTGCAATGCTTCTATTTCCAATCTTAGAGATGAGAACACTATTTTACATGCTAAGATTGTTGAATTAAATGCTTGCAAACCCTCTACATCTACCGTTGAGCATGTTACCATTTGCACTAGATGTAGAGACATTAATGTTGATGCTATTCATGATCACCTAGCTTTGATTAAACAACAAAATGATCACATAGCTCAACTTAGTGCCAAAATTAATGAGCATGACTTAGAAAATAAAAAATTTAAATTTGCTAGAAGCATGCTCTATAGTGGGAGACGCCCTGACATTAAGGATGGCATTGGCTTCCAACAGGGAGACAATGTCAAGCTTAATGCCCCTCCTAAAAGATTGTCTAACTTTGTTAAGGGCAAGGCTCCCATGGTTCAGGATAACGAGGGCTACATTTTATACACTGTCGGTTATCCCGAACACAAGATTAGGAGAATTCATTCAAAGAAAATTCATTCTAGGAAGTCTCACTCTGGCTCTAATCATGCTTTTATGTATAAGAGTGAGGCGTCTAGTTCTAGGCAATCAACCCATGCTAAATTGCCTAGGAAGAAAAATCCTATTGCATCAAATGAACCTAACATTTCATTTAAAACTTTTGATGCATCATATGTTTTAACTAACAAATCAGACAAAATAGTTGCCAAATATGTTGGGGGCAAACACAAGGGCTCCAAGACTTGTGTTTGGGTACCCAAGGTGCTTGTTTCTAATGTCAAAGGACCCAAGACCGTTTGGGTACCTAAGAACAAGGCCTAAATTTGTTTTGTAGGTTTATGCATCCGGGGGCTCAAGTTGGATCATCGATAGCGGGTGCACAAATCACATGACAGGGGAGAAAAGGATGTTCTCCTCCTATGAGAAAAACCAAGATCCCCAAAGAGCTATCACATTCGGGGATAGAAATCAAGGTTTGGTCAAAGGATTGGGTAAAATTGCTATATCTCCTGACCATTATATTTCCAATGTTTTTCTTGTAGACTCTTTAGATTACAATTTGCTTTCAGTTTCTCAATTATGTAAAATGGGCTACAACTGTCTTTTTACGAATATAGGTGTTACTGTCTTTAGAAGAAGTGATGATTCAGTAGCATTTAAGGGAGTGTTAGAGGGTCAGCTATACTTAGTTGATTTTAATAGAGCTGAACTCGACACTTGCTTAATTGCTAAGACTAACATGGGTTGACTCTAGCATCGCCGACTAGCCTACGTTGGAATGGAGAATCTTCACAAACTTCTAAAGGGAGAGCACATTTTGGGACTAACCAATGTTCATTTTAAGAAAGACAGGATTTGTAGCGCATGCCAAGCAGGGAAGCAAATTGGTGTTCATCATCCACACAAGAACATCATGACGACTGACAGGCCACTGGAGCTACTCCACATGGATCTATTCGGCCCGATAGCTTACATAAGCATCGGCGGGAGTAAGTACTGTCTAGTTATTGTGGATGATTATTCTCGCTTCACTTGGGTATTCTTCTTGCAGGACAAATCACAAACCCAAGAGACCTTAAAGGGATTCTTGAGACGAGCTCAAAATGAGTTCGGCTTAAGGATCAAAAAAATTAGAAGCGACAACGGGACGGAGTTCAAAAACTCACAAATAGAAGGCTTCCTTGAGGAGGAGGGCATCAAGCATGAGTTCTCTTCTCTCTACACCCCGCAACAAAATGGTGTAGTGGAGAGGAAGAATAGAACTCTATTGGACATGGCAAGAACCATGCTTGATGAGTACAAGACTTCAGATCGGTTTTGGGCCGAGGCGGTCAACACCGCTTGCTACGCCATCAACCGGTTATATCTTCACCGAATCCTCAAGAAGACATCTTATGAACTCCTAACCGGTAAAAAGCCCAATGTTTCATATTTTAGAGTCTTTGGTAGCAAATGCTTTATTCTTGTTAAAAGAGGTAGAAAATCTAAATTTGCTCCTAAGGCTGTAGAAGGCCTTTTACTTGGTTATGATTCAAACACAAGGGCATATAGAGTCTTTAACAAGTCCACTGGACTAGTTGAAGTTTCTTGTGACATTGTGTTTGATGAGACTAACGGCTCTCAAGTAGAGCAAGTTGATCTTGATGAGCTAGATGATGAAGAGGCTCCGTGCGTCGTGTTAAGGAACATGTCCATTGGGGATGTGTGTCCTAAGGAATCCGAAGAGCCTCCACAAGCACAAGATCAACCATCTTCCTCCATGCAAGCATCTCCACCAACTCAAGATGAGGATCAAGCTCAAGATGATGATGATGAAGATCAAGAGGAGCCACCTCAAGAGGAGGACAATTATCAAGGGGGAGATGCTAATGATCAAGACAAGGAAGATGATGACGGTCCAAGACCGCCACACCCAAGAGTCCACCAAGCAATCCAACGAGATCACCCCGTGAACACCATCCTCGGTGATATTCGTAAGGGGGTAGCCACTCGATCTCGTGTTGCTCATTTTTGTGAACATTACTCTTTTGTTTCCTCTATTGAGCCACACAGGGTAGAGGAAGCACTTCAAGATTCGGATTGGGTGCTGGCAATGCAAGAGGAGCTCAACAACTTCACAAGGAATGAGGTATGACATTTAGTTCCACGTCCTAACCAAAATGTTGTAGGAACCAAGTGGGTCTTCCGCAACAAGCAAGATGAGCATGATGTGGTGACAAGGAACAAAGCCCGACTAGTGGCCAAGGGGTATTCACAAGTCGAAGCTTTGGATTTTGGTGAAACCTATGCACCCGTAGCTAGGCTTGAGTCAATTCGTATATTACTTGCCTATGCTACTTACCATGGCTTTAAGCTTTACCAAATGGACGTGAAGAGTGCCTTCCTCAATGGACCAATCAAGGAATAGGTCTATGTTGAGCAACCTCCTGGCTTTGAAGATAGTGAGTATCCTAACCATGTCTATAAACTCTCTAAGGCGCTTTATAGGCTCAAGCAAGCCCCGAGAGCATGATATGAATGCCTAAGAGATTTCCTTATCACTAATAGCTTCAAAGTCGGCAAGGCCGATCCTACTCTCTTTACTAAAACTATTGAAAATGATTTGTTTGTATGCCAAATTTATGTTGATGATATCATATTTGGGTCTACTAACAAATCCATATGTGAAGAGTTTAGTAGGACCATGACTCGAAAATTCGAGATGTCTATGATGGGGGAGTTGAAGTATTTTCCAGGATTTCAAGTCAAGCAACTCCAAGAGGGCATCCTTCATTAGCCAAACGAAGTACATTCAAGACATACTCACCAAGTTTGGGATGAAGGATGCCAAGCCCATCAAGACACCCATGTGAACTAATGGGCATCTCGACCTCGACACGGGAGGTAAATCCGTAGATCAAAAGGTATACCGGTCGATGATAGGTTCTTTACTCTATTTATGTGCTTCACGACCGGATATTATGCTTTCCGTATGCATGTGTGCAAGATTCCAAGCCGATCCTAAGGAAGTTCACCTTAGGGCCGTGAAACGAATCTTGAGATATTTAGTTTATACTCCTAAGTTTGGCCTTTGGTACCCCAGGGGATCCACTTTTGATTTAATTGGTTATTCCGATGCTGATTGGGCAGGGTGTAAGATTGATAGAAAGAGCACATCAGGGACTTGCCAGTTCTTGGGAAGATCTCTGGTGTCTTGGGCTTCTAAGAAACAAAATTCTGTAGCTCTTTTCCACCGCCGAAGCCGAGTATATTGCCGCAGGCCATTGTTGCACGCAATTGCTTTGGATGAGGCAAACCCTTAGAGACTATGGTTACAAATTAACCAAAGTTCCTCTCCTATGTGATAATGAGAGTGCAATCTGCATGACAGATAATCCCGTTGAGCATAGCCGCACTAAGCACATAGCCATTCGGTATCACTTTTTGAGGGATCACCAACAAAGGGGGGATATCGAGATTGCTTATATTAACACTAAAGAACAATTAGCCGATATCTTTACCAAGCCACTAGATGAGAAAACATTTACCAAACTTAGGCATGAGCTAAATATTCTTGATTCTAGGAATTTTGATTGATATTTTGCACACATAGCTCATTTATATACCTTTGAGCATCTCTCCTTCATGTGCTATGGCTAATGTGATTTTCAAGTGCATTTCATGCTAAGTCATAGATTGAAAGGGAAAAGGAGTCTTCGGCGAAGACAAGGCTTCCACTCCACTCCATCGAATTATTCATCCTTCGCCGTCACTCCGCATCACTCTTCAATTTGGTATAATCTTCACTCCTATATTATTTACCAAAGGGGAGATTGAAAGGGCTTATATTTCACTCTCAAGTATCTGTTTTTGGTGATTCATGCCAAAGGGGGAGAAAATATGAGCCCAAAGCAAAAGGACCGCACCACCACCAATTTCAAAAATGAAGTCTTTCAAATTTGTATTAAAAGAAAAGTTGTTTTCAATTGGTATCTTATTTGTGATATAATTTCAAATTGGTATACCCTCTTCAAAATTAATATCTAAAACCCTCTTGAACACTAAGAGGAGGATTTCATTAAGGGGGAGTTTTGTTTAGTTAAAGGAAAAGCACTTGAAACAGGGGGAGAAAATTTCAAATCTTGAAAATGCTTCTCAAAATCTTATTCATATACCTTTGACTATTTGCAAAAAACTTTGAAAAGAATTTCCAAAAACATTTGCAAAACAAAACAAGTGGTGCAAGCGTGGTCCAAAATTTTAAATAAGAAGAAAGCCATCCATGCATATCTAGTAGAAATAATTATTGGTTCATTCCAAGCAACCTTTGCACTTACATTATGCAAACTAGTTTAATTCTGCACTTTTATATTTGCTTTGGTTTGTGTTGGCATCAATCACCAAAAATGGGGAGATTGAAAGGGAAATAGGCTTACACCTTTTTCTAATTGATTTTGGTGATTGAATTGCCCAACACAAAATTGGACTAACTAGTTTGCTCTAGATTATGAGTTCTACAGGTGCCAAAGGTTCACAACAAACCAATAAAAAGACCAAGAAAGGGTTCAAATAAAAAGAGCAAAAGACTACCGAAGTGTGCCCTGGTCTGGCGCACCGGACAGTGTCCGGTGCACCAGGGAATTCCAGTCTGAACTTGCCACCTTCGGGAATTCTGGGAGGCGCTCCGCTATAATTCACCGGACTGTCCGGTGTAGCACCGGACTGTCCGGTGCACCAGCAGAGTAACGGCTACACAGCACCAACGGTCGTCTGCAACGAGCAGTTAATGCGCTACAGTGCGCACAGAAGTCAGAGCAGAGCCAGAAGGCGCACCGGACAATGAACAGTGACTGTCCGGTGCACCACCGGGCGGTCCGGTGGTCCAGAAGACAGAAGCTCCAACGCTCGAACCCTAACGGTCGGGTGACGTGGCTGGCGCACCGGACAGTGTTTGGTGGCGCACCAGACTGTCCGGTGCGCCACACGACAGCAGCCTCCACCAAACGGCTAGTTTGGTGGTTGAGGTTATAAATACCCCCAACCACCCACCATTCATGGTATTCAAGTTTTCAGCATTCACACATCATACAAGAGCTATAGCATTAAATATAAGACACAAACAAGAGATCAAATCCTCTCCCAAGTCCAAAGATCATTACAATCAAATAGTGACTAGCGAGAGAGACAATTGTGTTCTTTTGAGCTCTTGCACTTGGATTGCTTTTCTTCTTCATTCTTTCTTGATTCCAACTCAATTGTAACCAAGGCAAGAGACACCAATTGTGTGGTGGTCCTTGTGGGGACTTAGTGTCCCGTTTGATTGAGAAGAGAAGCTCACTCGGTCTAAGTGACCGTTTGAGAGAGGGAAAGGGTTGAAAGAGACCCGTTCTTTGTGACCATCTCAACGGGGAGTAGGTTTGCAAGAACCGAACCTCGGTAAAACAAATCACCGTGTCATCCGCATTATTTGCTTGTGATTTGTTTTTCGCCCTCTCTTTCGGACTCGTTTATATTTCTAACGCTAACCCCAGCTTGTAGTTGTGCTGTAAGTTTGTAAATTTCAGATTTGCCTATTCACCCCCCCTCTAGGCGACTTTCACCATCCCTGTTTATCAGAAGAGAGAAATTTTCCATATTTACATTTTCGTGGGAAAGAAACTTTTCCATCCTCATCCGATAATGAAAGAACTCCCGCAAGAATCGGGGTCATTGCCATCTCTATTTAAAAATAGAATCAAGTTTAATATTGATATGTATAAAAATAATACTATTTCTGTTTTTAATATTTGTCGTCCGTTAGTTTATTTTTTAAACTAAACCACGACAAATAAAAAAGGAAGGAGGAAGTAGTTGAGAACATTGCATACCACCAGTGGAAACGTCTGCGTTTTACTCGTGTCCACTGGTTATGAGGTCTTGATTCACTTAATATATATAGATTGATGCAGATTTAAGAGTATCTAAACACTATCTTAGACCATTTCCAGTAACTATATTTAAACTATACTCTATAAACAGAGTAATCTACAATATAAAATAATGTTTTTAGTGACCATATACGTGCAATGTACAGTAGTTTACCTATATGGTCAAAAAAATCTTTTATACTATTTTACACCGTAGATTGTATTGTTTATAAAATGTAGTTTAAATATGGATATGATAATGATAAGCTGCCGTAGATGATGTTACCTTAGTGTCAAATGTTACTAGTCCACCTCGTCCCCTTCGACTCCGTCGGTCCGTTGCCGGATGCCAGTGGTACGCCACCTTCCGACTGCGTGACCCCGAGAATCCGAGACTCCCGTGGCGGTGCCGGCGTCGCAAATTCCTTGCTTCCGTCGCCGGCCATCTTAGTTCCAAAACCCCGCACCAGGCACATCCACCGCCCCGTCCCTCCCCGTCAAAAAGCAACGTTGCCATCTCATCTCATCGCCCGAAAGCCAAAGGCGCCCAAAGCCACAAAGCGAAAAAGCGCGCTCCACACTCAGCACCACCACTGCCGCCCGCCTCGAGCCCTCCTCCTGCCTGGCTGCCTCCCTCTTAAAACGAAGATGCCTTCCCCAGCTCCCCTCTCTTGCCCACCTTGCTTCCTCGCCACCACCACTTTCCCCACCGCTGCGGCACTAGTCAGTCAGCACCAGCACCTTCGTCACCCTGCGCTTGTGCGCGGCAACACCAACGCGCGCCGTCGGGATCGGCGGCACCGCTGGAAATGGCGAGCGCCGGCGCCGGCCCGTCGGGGCCGGTGCGGTCCATATCCCAAACGGGGCGGTCGCGGACGATGGGGCGTATGCCCACGCGCGCCTTCACCATACGTCCGGACGGATCCTCCGGTGAGGACGGCGTCGATATCGTGGAGGAGGAGCTCGTGCCCTCGTCGCTCGCGCCCATTGTACCCATCCTCCGCGCCGCCAACGAGATCGAGGAGGAGAACCCGCGCGTCGCCTACCTATGTATGTGGCCGCGTTTGCATATATATAGCTCACCCCCTCTCGCTCGCGCCTATTTGAATTATTAGTCAGTAGCTATGATGCTTATGTGTTAATGTGGGTTATTAATTAAGAAGTATCGCATATGCATGTTGTCATGACACTAGGGTACTAGGGTGTTTGATGCACTAGAGCTAATAGTTAGCTACTAAAATTAGCAAACGATATCCAAACAGTCTAGGTACTTTTAGGCCCTGTTCCAATCTCGCGAGATAAACTTTAGCGGCTTTTTTTAGCTACTTTTAGCGGAGAGCTAATGGTGGTAACTGAAGCTAAACTTTAGCACTTCAATTCATATAGCTAAAGTTTAGCAGGAAGCTAAAGTTTATCCCGTGAAATTGAAACGGGGTCTTAGTAAATTAGCTAATAATTAGCTAGCTAATTCCACTAGTAATTTTTTAGCCAAATCATCAGTTCACCACACATCCTGCTATCTTATGTTGTTCTGACTCGTTGATCGTCGCTATCTGAACAAAGGTCGCTTTACTGCTTTCGAGAAGGCTCATCATATGGACCAAAACTCAAGTGGACGAGGTGTTCGGCAATTCAAAACATACCTCTTGCATAGGCTTGAAAAGGTATGCTTATGCTCGATGCCCATCAGTTCATGGCTCATTGCCAAACTGAACCATCTAACTATCTGCCGTGATAAACAGAATGTTGTGTTAGCTTTGGTACCATGGTAATCCGATGACAAAAGTCCAAAAATGTGGTTCCATTTCTCCGTTTTTTCTGCTCCTCTGGACCCTATTAAACACCAAAGATGCCATCATCTGTCTGTATCTTCTTGTTCTTTTTTTTTGAATTCCTGCTTTCAAGCTTTACATTTCTTCTTGAGCCATAAGTGCCTTGGTCATAAGCTTAGATTAATTTTTGAAGGAATCAATTAGTCCTCTGAATTAAGTGTTTCCTGCATGAAAACTGGTGGCACACTATACATCATTTGCCACCCTTTTCTTCTGTGTGTTACTCACAGTGGTACCTTGTCTCAGCACTTCCTGACACATTATTTGTCTGTATTGCCAATCAATCTGCATTGTTAAAATGCATCGTTACATCAACTACTCTTTGTGCCATCCAGCCAAAACTAAATTACAGTTAGTTCGTTAATGTTTGCCCTCTTTTGTCTGGCAGGATGAACATGAGACAAAGCGCAGTCTTGCTACAACTGATGCAAGGGAGATACAGAAGTTCTATGCGCAGTACTGCAGAAAATATCTAGAACAAGATCATGATAAGAGGAAACCGTAAGAGTGGTCAATGTTCAGCTGTGTTAGCAATCTTACAGATTATCATACTTTTACTACATTAACTTACTTTTTGTTGAGTGACTCAGGGAAGAGATGGCTAGATACTATCAGATTGCGTCCGTCCTATATGATGTTATGAAAACTGTTACACCTGGCAAAAATGAGGTTTTGTATCCAATTATCACATCTACCTATAACATGTTGTTTCATCTTAATCACATTTTCTGTATCATGCAATAACATTATTTTAACCTTTTGCTTTTCAGTATGATGATTATGCTAAAGATATTGAAAACGAAAAAGCATCCTTTTCACAGTACAATATTCTACCCCTTAATATTTCTGCTCGAGAACAACCAATAATGAAAATTCCTGAGGTCATATACCTTAAGTTTCATTTACTTTGCTTTTAAAAGTACCACATTCAGTACAAATTTCACACACTTTACAAAATATAGATCAAAGCAGCAGTGAAGCTCCTTGAGCAGATAAATGGCCTTCCAATGCCAAGGATTGAATTACCACAAAGCTCTGACAGAAAAACAGTGTCCGACAAAATGGACAGACCTGTGGTTAAGGATTTGCTTGATTGGCTTCGGCAAACATTTGGATTTCAGGTGCCAACTAAACGAATATGAATTACCTAAGAGATTTCATTTTCTCAAATGTACTGTGTTGCCTTACCAAATTTAAATCTTGCATGTCTGATTGGAAATTCAAGTCTTTCTATGTATTCTAAATATTGAAGTTAGAATATGCGAAACCCTAACACTAATCTTGGGTTGGGAGTATATTATATAGAGGAGTTAGGTGGGCCAAGCTCAATGTTTTAAAGTTTTCTGGTCGAACCTAGTCGTATAGCTACCAACTAGTCGATTAGTCGCGATTAGTCGTCGACCTGAGCGACTAATCGAGACTAGTCTAAGGATGTGCTCATCTGATCAACAGAGGGCCCTCGGCAAACAAGGAAAGCAGAGGAGAAAAACACCACTTACCATCTGAGGATGTGCTCATCTTGGGGGCGAGGAGTGCTGCACAGGGTCAAGGTAGGGTGCCTAGAAGGTTGCGATCGGGAGAGGGGGTGACACTGAATCCAGCACAACGGAGACCAGGGACCAGATGTTGTGAACTCCGGTCGCCTAAGCGTGAAGAGCGGCGATGTTGGCGGCGTCGAGCCCGGAAGTGAGGTGGTTCACTGGGATCGGCGCCGGGGGGGGGGGGGGGGGGGGTGATCGACACGACCAAGGAGGAGGCGCTGAGCCTCGGCCATCTGGACTGTCAAAGAGACGCTCACAGCGCGATCGCTTTCCCAAGCTTGGGCCGCGACCCGTTCGCGATCCCGAGCGACCGCGATGGCAGACTGGATGGTGGCAAGGGCCGCAACCAGCGTGGAGGAGGCTCCAGCAGTGTTATTAAAACTACGTTTAAACGTCAAAACTCTAATTAGAGGTTGAAACCACGTTTTAGCGTTTTGACGTTCTAAACTGTAGAACACAGTGTTTTATGTATTTTAGACTATTAGCTACTTTTGGGCCCAGTCTATTAGGTAGTGTTTGGTTGAAGAGTCAAATAGAACGGAACCGTTCTGTCCCAATTTTGTTGTTGTTTGGTTACAAAATAATTAGAACGGAATGACTCCAATTAGGGAATATTCTCCTCAGATCCGGAACCATTCCGCTCCAAAAAATCAATAGGACGGAGCCGCTCCGTTCCAATCCCGCTCTCATAGTCACACTCCGTTCCGTTCACTCTGCAACCAAACAAAAAACTGAACCGCTCCGTTCCAGATTACCAAACACAGAACAGAGCGGCTTCGTTCCTAGAATAAGGGATGAAACGACTCTGTTCTACTTAGCTCCTCAACCAAACACTACCTTAGTTACTTTTGAGGTTCAATCTAACTCATGAGTGAAGTTTTGGTAAGCCACTAGCCTCTCTATTTTGGTATTTAACTTCATATTATTGTTTGAAATTATAATGTATTGGTATTTTTCATATGTTGTTTAAAACTACGTTTAAACAAAGTTTAAACGTTTAAAAGTCAAAATTTCACCCATGAGCATCCCAACGTTTTATCGTTTTAATAACCTTGGCTCCAGTCGGTGGCGGGGGAGCAACGGAGCCGGATGGAGTGGGGAAGCCGGGGGGTGGCGCCCGCGAGTGCTGCAAGGAGCGGATGGGAGGCGGGTGGGGGAGAGGACGCCGGTGTTGCGCGGCGAGGAGGTGGCTCGTGCCAGCAGCGGTAGTGAGGCCGCCTGTGACCGCGCTCGTGGCAATAGAGAAGTCGGGGAGGCCGAGCCCGTCGTAGGGGAGGTCGCTGGCGGCGTCGGGGAGGAGCAGAGCCTCCGTGGTCGCCGGGGTTGGATCCATGGCGATGGGGGCGCGTCCAGGCTGCATGGGGAGGCGGTGCGTCCAGTCAGGAGACGCCCAGACGGCGGTGCGGCTAGGCTGCAGGGGCAACGGGAGGTGGAGGGTCGGGCCAGCGGCCAGGGATGCTTGGCTGGCGGCCACGTGAGGGGGCGGCTGGAGAGAGAGAGAGAGAGAGAGAGAGAGAGAGAGAGGGAGGGGGAGGTGGAGGCGGAGAGGGAGAGGGGAGAGAGAGATGAAGTTAGAATATGTGAAATCATAATCCTGGTTGGGTGTATATTATATAGAGGAGTTAGATGGATCAAGCCCATTACAATAGTGGTAAATAGGTAGATATAGGAAAACCCTAACATAACCCTAAACAAGAGTCTAACAATTAAGAAGAAATGGAAATTACATATATGTCAACCTGCAACAGATATTGGGTTGGATCTCAGATTTTGTTTGTAGTTTCTTTGCATGTGCATTTAAAAAAAATGCATATTGGTTTTACAATGCCGTGCATTTGAGTAACAAGCATTTTGGGAAAAATGAATTCATAATGTCATGTTCTGTTATATTGTTGTAGAAAGACAGTGTTGCGAATCAAAGGGAGCACTTGATTTTGCTCCTTGCAAACATTGACATGAGACAACAGGGTACTGCCGATCATAGTGAGAGACATGTTCACATGGTAAAAAGTCATTTGAAACTTCTTATTTTGGTTTACTTGAATCAATTCAACTTAGGGTCCCTTTTGCATATAATTACCCTTTGCAGATACGTAGTAGCACAGTGATATATTTGAGGAACAAAATTTTCCATAATTATAACTCCTGGTGTCGATACTTACATCTGGAGTCAAACATTAGGTATGTATGCATCAGTTTGATGTGCATTTTTTAAAAAATGTACCTCATTAACTATGTGAACTTTTAAATCACAGGATCCAAAGGGATGCCCCCACACAACAGCCAGAGCTTCTGTACATAGGACTGTATTTACTGATATGGGGTGAAGCTTCCAATGTTCGCTTCATGCCTGAATGTCTTTGCTACATCTTTCACCATGTAAGTTGCAAGATAATTATACTTCATTTATTCATTCCTTTTGTGGAGTTTTGACTATAGGTCATTAGCTGTTTCTTCTTTGATATATCTCATTGAAGATTTAGTTTGTCCAGTTCTTTTTGTGTGTCAAGCTCATACATTAATACATAAACCTGTTAGATGTTCATGTTTGTTATTTTAATCAGTCTAAGTGTTATGGACCTTGGCCCAGCCCATGTACTCTTTTTCTAATATATATACACACAAACCCTGGTTAGGGTTTCCAACAAAACCTTCTTTGATACGTTTCATTAACTGTTTTTTCTTTGATATACATAAATCTCAAACAATAATGACATGAAGTAGTGGTGTATGAAGTTGCTTTATCAGCTTTTATGATCTCTCTGTCTATGACCGTCATAATATTGATTTTGTAAGCCCGTTTGTGGTGCACTGATCTGCATGGATATCACCAACTATGCCATATGATGGCATGAAATAATGTTGTACTGTCCATATATGAATGTTATGCAGTTATGCCATCACTAGATAGTTCTGATGACACTTTTAACTTCTGAGTATGCATATGGGTTTTCTCAAAATATATGAAAATTGAAAAAGGGAAATCATGATTGTTACTGAGGGGCAGAGTATTCAGTATTGACGCAGAGCATAATGGTTTGTTCTGTGCCCCCTAAAGCAGATACATGAAGGGTAGGCCTGGTGTAGTGAGAGCTGTCTCAGTCACCAGGTCACGGGTTCGAAGCAACCTCTCCGTATTTGCGGAGGAAGGCTTGTCTCGGTTTATCCCTTTCTCAGACCCCACTCATGGGGCCTCCGTCACTAGGTCTTGCCCTGCCCCTAAGGCAGATACATGTCAGTAAGGGGTAGTTCCAGACAATAATTTACCACCTGATGCATAACTTCATTGATGTCTTTAGGAAGCATGTAAGCAACTAGGGAGCATTATTGTTAAACTTCAGGAGAGTCATCAACCCACCACAATTAAGTACATGGTTTTTGAGGTGCTGCAATGTCCTGTGGCGCAGGGGGTATGCCTGCATGCCTAGGCACCTTCTTGGCGACGCCTAGGCAACATGATGCGACTTAAACCCTGCGGTGTCAGGTACGCCCCAATGCCTAGGCAGCGCCTCAAAAATCATGATTCAGTAGAGTTACAGAGTAGTATATATACATAGTGATATGGGCCAGATACACAGCTTTAGCTAGAGAGTATGGATCTAGAAGAACGGTAGCCCTAATGCCATGTTAAACTTTGAGAGAGACATTAATCTCTCTCAAACTGATGTATATGTATGTACATAGTGATATACTGATATGGGCTATTTTAGTTATTTATAACTAATAATACACTTAGCTTAACAATGCAAATTAGCATAAACTTCAAGAAAATATTTAGGAGTGACGTATACAAAAAAGTTGCAGGCATACTGTCCAGTAATCTAGTACCATGAAGTTAATGCAAGAGCATGTTTGTTTTCCAATTTTTGTATGACCTTTTATTTTATTCATGAAAGACTCACCTTTAAACCTTAAAAAATGCAATGACAATACATTCTTTTCCTCATAAATGACCCAGGGGCTAATGCCATTGCTCATGTCTAAACATGTGCTAACTCATTAATAATCTTTTTTGCCCTGAATTCACGATGTAGATGGCAAGAGATTTACATGACATAATATCTGATACAAGCCAAGGATCATTTGAGCCACCGTTCCAGGGAGAGGGGAGTGACGATGCATTTCTGCAGCTAGTGATCCAACCCATCTATAGTGTTATGCAGAAGGTATTTTCTCATATGTTTTTGTTAAATGTAATTTTTGTGTAAAGCTAACTCACTTGTATGGATGATTGAATCCTCATGGGGTGAGTTTGCACTTTGCTGTTGTTTATTACCTGTAGGGTTTTTCAGTTTTATAGCACCAAAATAACACAGCATTTGGAAAAATAACACTAAATGTTTTGGTTCACTTTGAGATTATAAAAAGACAACATTGTTTAGTTTTATAACATTCCATGCAGGCTTTCAATGCTATGAAACTTCTCTATGTTATCTTTAAATGAGAATACTATTGACGAGTGTCTAACATAGGGGTAGTATTTGGATGAAGGACATGACAGACCAGCTAACCCTCCGACTAACTCTTTGAATCAATCGGGGGCTCAGGGGCTACACCCATCGGGTGTCCCCTCGTGCGCCCTCTGGCAAAAAAGGATGGCTCAGTAGCCTAGATGGCCCTCCCCCAAGAAGTCTACGATACAAGAACGACGAGCCAAGGAGGATTGAGCCTTCAGGGCTCGGGGGCATAACCACAACATAGGGATTCCTGGCCAACCTGCGGCACTTGAAACCGTCCTAGTCTTGGCTCATGGTGAACACTCGTCCAGGGCCAATGCAGAAGCCAGCTCCAGAACTTGTCGGATGTTTAGAGAATATCTAACAAGCATAGAAGCAACATACTGTCGTCCCATTCCACAACCGCAAGGTGTTATCGGCCATTCCCTCGGCACGGTCATACTTGGGACGCGACACGTCTGGACAAGGAAGTCACCGAACCCCACAAGGTGAGGGGGCTTTAGGCCCGCTTGGTAGCCCCTCTCAGGGGAGCCTAGTGTGCCAAAGAAGCTACAAGAAGACTCACCTAGGGAAGGCATCGCTACAGCAGATAGCACCTAGCAGTCAGTACTGGGCTGCTGCAGAGACATTAGGGAATGGTTGAGGTTTTCTTGCCCCCAACTATAAGACAAAGGAGGAATAGGGCGACCTGCACACGCCTGATGGCGTTCGCAGCATCTCCCTTGCTGCCAAGGATCATCACCCACATGTAGCGGGAGAGATCGTCGACGAGCAGCAAGAAGTAGCGTCGTCCTCCTGGTGTGGCTGGTGTCACCAGGCCACACAAGTCCCCATGCACGAGCTCGAGCCTCTCCTTGGCTCGGAAGCTCGACTGCTAGGGAAAGGGGAGCCGTCTCTGCTTTGTCAACACGCAGACATCGCAGAATTGCTCCACATGGTCAAGGCACGGCATGCCTCGTACCATCTCCTTGGCACTGAGCCGCTTCAGGGCCTCAAAGTTAAGGTGCCCGAAGCGCTCGTGCCACTGCCATGCCCCGTCGTCTCGACGAGCAGCAAGGCAGCAAGGTTGTGCCACCTTCACATTAAGGATGTATAGCCGATTTGGACTCCTGTGTACCTTGGCAAGAAGGCGACGAGAGGGATCCCAGATCCTCATGACTTCGTGCTCGACCTCCACGCGCGAACCGTTTTCATCCAGCTGTCCCAAGCTGATGATAGAGTTCCTCAACGCGGGGATGTAGTAGACTCTGGTGAGTAGCCTGTGCTCACCAGACGCGGCGGTGAAGACGACTGAGCCGGCGCCCTTGATCTCTACGCCGGAGGCGTCCCCAAACTTGAAGGAGCCTCAGACGCTAGAGTCAAGCTCGGTGAAGAACTCCCGCCGGCCGGTCATGTGATGAGTGGCGCCGGTGTCGAGGCACCATCCTTCGATCATGTCCTTGTTGGAGCCGTCGCCGAGGAAAGCGCGTGCTTTCGACTCATCAAGGTGGAGGAGTGCCGCTGCGGCCGGTGCCGCTGGAGATGGCTCGATGCTTGCATGTGCCAGGAGCAGGGCCTCCTCCTCCGCCTCCGCCTGTGCGACGTTGGCCTGGCCACGTCGTGGCTGCCGACAATCCCTGGCCCAGTGGCCAAGCTTGCCGCAGTTGTGGCAGCCGTCGTCTCGTGCCGGCTTCTTGTTGCCGACGGCGCCGCCTTGGGCACCTCCACGTGCACCACCCTCAGCATGTCCTCGCGCCCCGGCTTGGGCGCCTCCACGCGCCTTGCGCGGCTTGCCGCGTTTGCGGCCTCGTGTCGAGGACGACTCCCCCTTCTTCTTGTCACCCTGGTAGGCCTCCCACTGCTCCCGAGTGAGATGTAGCTTCCCGCCGATAGTGATAGGCCCAGAGAGAGCCTGTGGTTCGTCGCCGTCGACCACCTTGAGGCGACCAATCGCCTCTTCGATCGTCATCGTGGAGAGGTCTAGCAGAGACTCGATCGAGCGAGCAATCTGCCTGTACTTCTCGGGGATGCAACGGAAGAGCTTCTCAACAGCTGTCTCCTCATCGTAGGTGTCGTCGCCGAACTGCATCATCTTCTGCAACAGAGTGTTGAGGCGGAGAGCAAAGTCATCAACATCCTCACCTGGCTTGAAGGCCAGGTTCTCCCACTCCTTGCAAAGTGCCTGCAGTGTGGTCTTGCGGGCACGATCGCTGCCGATGCGGGTCACAACGATGGCATCCCAGGCCTCCTTGGTAGTCCGCTTCTGGGAAAGCGAAAACTGCATCTCGGGCGGGACTGCAGCAATGAGGGCATCCAGCGCCCGCCGATCCTCGTGGTAGTCGACGTCGTCGTAACGAACTGCTTCCCACATGTGGCGAACCTGGAGCCGTACCCTCATCACCACGGCCCACTCGACGTAGTTGGTCTTGGTGAGGGTAGGCCACCCACCGCCGGGACCGATGTCCCTGACAATGGCCTGGGCCATGCGGCGACCATGGTACCGATCCGGGGAGGGAGAACCCCGCCGCCTGTAGAGGCCGCGATCTCCGTCGACTCGGTCGTCGCCGCCTGGAGCACCGCCGGCGCGTCTACGCCCGTCTGGGCTGCCGCCGCGTGCGCCCCCGCCTGGAGCGCCGTCAGCGCGTCGGCGCCTATCCGGGCTGCCGCCACGCGCGCCCCCATGGGGATGCGCGGCTGCCCACTGTGCCGCCTGCTCTCGCGCTGCTTCCCTCGCCAGCCTGAGCTCTTCGTCGGTGTTGTCGTCGACAGAAGCAGAGCTGCCAGCTCTACTGCCGCGCAGAACCTCGAGCTCTGTTGCCGCCGCACGTGCTGCATCCGCCGCCTCCGCTGCTTCTACTTCCGCTCTCGCCGCTGCCAGTTCCGCCGTCGCCAACCGTGCTGCCCTTGCCGCTGCCGCTGCTGCTGCTCGCTCGTGTTGTGCCGCGGCGACCTCGGCCTCCTGCTGGCGCCGCGCACTCGAAGTGGCCGAGCGTAGGGACATGGTGGGCTAGTGAGGGGTCGCTGCGTGTGGAAGAGGCTGTCTCAGACGAAAGGCTGCTTGTCTGAGCAGGGGAGGAAGGAACAGTTGGAGCTCTTGCTGCCAACTGAGTGTGGGGAGAGGCGCGGGAAGGAGATGAGCACGAGATGTTTAGGCTGCAGGATAGTTTGGCTCTGATACCAATTGTAAGTAGAGGGACTCTAACTCTCATCAAGAGGATGACACTATGAGTTGGGGCAATTTTTTGTTTATTTCCTCAAACACTACACAATGCCATACCCATCTAAGGGTTGGAGACCCGTATTTATAGCCCTAGAGGCTGCACTACCACACCTTCTCACACACACTACACAACAGGATTGCCCTCTAGATGCTAAAGAGACTACAGAGGGCAGTCAAAAGCAATTGTTGTCCTCTAGATGATAAAGAGACTACAGAGGACAGCCAAGCTGTCCTCTAGATGCTAAAGGACTACAGAGGACAGTCAAAAGCGACTGTTGTCCTCTAGATGCTCAAGGACTACAGAGGACAGTCAAAAAGCGACTGTTGTCCTCTAGATGCTCAAGACTTATTCCATCAGTAGGAGGGATGGACACCGAAGAGAGCGAAGTAAGGGGTGGGGTGGGCAACCGCCTTTGTGGGGAGACGATTGAGGAGGTAGGTGGCAGTGCCGAGGGCCTTAGCCCAGTAAGGAGCGGGAAGGGAAGCCTGGAAAAGGAGAGAGCGCACGACATCGTTCGTCGTGCGAATCATACGCTCAGCCCAGCCGTTCTGAGGAGACGTGTAGGTGCAGGACATGCGGAGGTGGACGCCGCGAGAGAGGAAGAAGTCACGGGACACATTGTTATAGAACTCACGCCCGTTGTCACATTGGATGCTCTGGATGGTGCGACTAAACTGAGTGGAGACCCAAGCGAAGAAGTGAGACAGGGTGGGAAAAGTGACGGACTTCTGACGGAGAGGAAAAGTCCACAGATAATGCGAGAAGTCATCAAGAATAAGTAAATAATATAGCCAGAAATACTGATTACAGGGGATGTCCATACATCACAGTGTATCAGATCAAAAATGCCTGCTGCTCTAGAAGAGGAGATGGGGAATGGGAGCCTAACATGGTGACCTAACTGACAAGCATGACATAGGTGCTCAAAAGATCCCCTACAACCGGAAACAGAGGTGCTGCTGGAGAGCTTGGACATCACATCACGACCGGGGTGACCGAGACGACGATGCCAAGTCACAGAAGAGGCGGCGACTGCAAGAACAGGCGGGGCAGAGGTCGGTGTAGTGGAAGCAGGCAGGCGAAGTGTGTAGAGCGCCCGGGGATGTCACACCGAGCGAGAAGGGTCATGGTGGCAAGATCCCTCACAGAAAGACCAAACGGGTCAAACTCCATGGAACAAGAGTTGTCAGTAGTGAATTGACGGACGGAAAGAAGATTTTGAATAATGTGGGGAGCAACAAGAACGTTGGATAAACGGAAAGGACCGGGAAGGACCGCGTCACCGACAGAGGTGACGGGAAGGGCAGAGCCGTTTCCAACCACGATGGAGGACGGAAGGGAGGGGTGGGGGAGAGGTGGAAGACAGAATACCTGCGTCCGGGGTGGTGTGGTAGGAGGCACCGGAGTCAGCCACCCAGTCAGAGACTGAGGTGGGTGGGGCCAGCGTCATTGTGGAGAAGGAGTTGGCGAGAGACTGCGTGTCCCACCCAGTGGTCTAGGGTCCCCACACGGGTGGGGCCGGAGGCCCTGGGAGGGGAAGGAGCACCTGCTGAGACTGGGGAGGTGCCGAGGGCACCGCCAGAGGTGGAGCGGCAAAGAAAACTTGCTGAGGGGCGACAGGGCGAGGGGCCGAGGTGCCCGCGGACGGTCCGGGCTACATCTGGATGGTGCCAGTCCACGGGTTGTAGAAGGATGGCCACTGGGAGCCACCCGGTGAATGGCCCCGGCCGCCGCGTCCACTCTTGCGACCACGGCCGCGACCACGACCGCGACCCCCCCGGAGCCAGTAGGCTGCCGAAGAGCTCCAAACGGCGGGAGACCGGAGTGCGGTGAAGATGATCCCCCCGGAGGCAGAGGGGGAGCTCGAGGAGCGTTGTAGAGCGCCGTGGCGGGAGCGGCGGTCGCAGTGGCGGAGAGGCGAAGCTCCTCGAGAAGTAGATCGTCCTTGGTCTCCGCAAAGGTGGGAAAAGGCTTGATGCGGGTGAGGATGGGCGCTACACGATCGAAGCAAGGGCTCAAGCCGCGGAGGAGGTTGAGCACGAGGCACTCGTCGGTGATGGGGGCCCCGAGGGTGCGAAAAGTGTCCACCATCGTCTTCATCTGACGGCAGTACTCGTCCACAGAGAGATCGCCCTGAGTAAGCTGACGGAAGGCGGTCTCGAGGTACAGAATCCGAGTCTGGCGGTGGCCGAGGAACTGAGCCTCAAGGGCACCCCAGATCCGGTGAGCAGTGGCGTCCGGTACGTGAACGATGTCCTGAAGTTCGGCCGTGAGGGTGCCATGGATCCAGGAGAGCACCACCTCGTCCATTAGAAGTCAATCCTCTAACGGGTCAGGGACCGCTGAGAGGACGTGGTCGGCGAGGGCATACCGGCGAAGGGTCTGCAAGACCTGATCGCGCCACCGGGGGTACTGAGTGGAGTCCGGCGCAAGGACGTCGGTGACGGTTGCCCGGATGCTGGTGAGGGCCGCCGCCTGAGCATGAAGAGAAGCACGAAGGGTTAAGGCCGGGGCAGGTGCGGGCTCGAAGGTGTCGGCGCTGTGGCGAGCGGATGTGGGGGAGCCATCCGACACGCCCTTGCCAGTGAGATGGCAGTAGGTCTCGGCGTACTGGCGCTCAATGGCGTCGACAACTGCCTGCTCCTGCTCAAGAGCACGGGCGACGTCCTGGGCCCGTTGGCGAGCAGCCGTAACGGCCGCCCGGGTGGCAGCGAGAATGGTATCAGCGTCGTCCGAAGGAGTGCGCAGGGAGGAGATGATGGTGGACGACTGACTGTAGACAGTGGTCGGCAGGGGGCAGCCACGAACGGGGGCCCCGCTAGTCGTGGGGACATGTGGAAAGCCCGACGCCAGCAGTTGGGAGCGAAGTAGGGCGACATCCGGTAGGGAGAGCGCAGGAGCCGGCTGAGACCCGTCGTGGCCAGGGGCTGCCGCGAGGGTGGCAGATTGGGTCGGCGCGGGCGGAGGTGGCTCGAAAGTGGGGGGAAGCGTTGCGGTGAGCACAAAGGCGTGCCCCGGAGGCATGCCAGCAGCAGCGAAGGAACGCACAGGGCCGGAGACAGCGGGGAAGTGGGCCGCAGGGGGCGCGGCGACGGCCGGGGGCTCGCTGGCCGCAGAGGGAAGGTCCGCCAGGGACGTGGCGGTGCCCAGCGGGGCTCCTACCGCGGAGGAGAGGGTCGCCGAAGGAGGGAGGGGACCGGCGGCGCGCCAATCGCGGGGGAGAGGGCCGCCGCGGGTGCGGCGCGCCGGCCGCGGGGGAGAGGGCCGCCACGGGTGCTGCGAAGCCCGGCGGCTCGCCGGCCAGGGGGAAGACGCCCGTGAGGGGCGCGGCGAGTTCCGCCCTGTAGGAGAGAGGAAGGGGAAGGGGAGGGAAAGGGTCGCCGGAGAAGGGAGGGGGCGGCGGCCGGCCGGCCATGGAGAGGCGGCGGCGGCTGGAGGGGAGGGGTGGAGGGGGGCGGCGGCTGGAGGGAGGTTGAACCTAGAGCTCTCGTACCATGTTGTGGGATAGAATGTTACTGTACAAACCCTAACCCTAACAACTATAGTGATAAGGACCCCTAGTGGGCTGTGGGCTAGGCCCATGTACACAGATAGCTAACAGTTACGAACCCACAACAACTATAGAGCTAAATTCTCTTATCTTTTATCATGTTTTTTTTATTGATTTTTCAACTGATGCAAAAGGAAGCTGCAAGGAGCAAACGTGGTAAGGTGAGCCACTCATTGTGGAGAAACTACGACGACTTGAATGAATATTTTTGGTAATTCCTTCTCTTCTTTTTTGAAATGTGGTAATTCCTTCTTCATACTTGCATCTCTGTTCCTTAGCACAGGAAAAAGGTAGGAGATGTTGAAACCGCTAATTCAGAAAACAGCTGTTTAATTCCTTCTTCATACTTGCATCTCTGTTCCTTAGCACAGGAAAAAAAGTAGGAGATGCTGAAACCGCTAATTCAGAAAACAGCTGTTTCTCTGTTTCTCCCCCTCACCGTAAAAGCAAAACAAAACAGCTGCCTATGCTGTGATTAGGAGATATAGGCAACACAATACATATACTTGTGTCTTTTACTTAACAAGGTACTATTTAGTTTATGTTAGTATATGGAGGTCGGCAGACCTTCCTTAGCTAGTAAATTTCATGTCTGCAGCTAGTCCTACCAGCCAATTCCGTTTTGGTCTGCTGCGGATGAGGTCAGTAGCAGCTGTAGTCAACAGACTGCAGCAATTTTTTCCTATGGCAGGTTTGTCAGCTCAGCAGCAGTAGCAATGTACAAACCTAAGTATTGCTGGGTTCTAGGTTGGTTTAATACAAACCGACTCCACCATCTCTCTCTGTATGTATGCATTATGCTATCTACTAAATATTAAGCCAATTTGCTTCAAAGAAGTATCCTGGACTACAGCTACTCTACTCACTTCTGCTCATCCTATAGCTGCTGTTCTACTAACAGAGCTTTCTATAACACTGGTTGATCCCACAGTGAGTGAAAGATAATAGAATTAGTGTAATTGGATAGGTGTATTGTGTTGAGACCTTATACGGTTTATATAGAGTACATGACTTGGGAAATAAAACAACCCAAAGATACATATGACGGTCTATGATACAGAATATGTAAACTACCATATATACTCTAACCTCTCCCACACTTGTATCGGGAGCATTGCAGACGGTCAGACTGGAGAAGAGGAGCCAAAGGCTAACACCCCCACAGTTGTAGTGATGTTGCAGTGCAGATGTTGTGACTAGAATAGAAATCAATGAGGAGCTCATGTTGATTTTTTAGATAATGGAAAAATCATCCGACCTTGGCCTCAAATGAGGTTACGGCCATTTATTACAAGAGACGGTAGCATATTGCCAAAACTCCTATGACCACATCAGAGAGCACAAACTAGCCAAACCAAAGAACTTCAGCTACCGAACCACATCTACTACATAGTTAAACGCAACGCAGACCCCCATCCAAAATTGTTGAGGAGCTGTAGTAGCACCCTCTCCACATTACGACGTGAAGACTTTATTAACTCTTGGTCCTCCCTTCTAGGCTGAAGCTGAGACCATAAGTGGCACCAATATGTTGCCCTGAAGGTTACCTGCACACATGATTTAGGAGATGAATTATTGAACACCACATCGTTCCTACTTAACCAAATAGCCCAACAAATTGCCGATGCAACAGTTAATAGTAAGTTGCGAACTTTGGGAAGCCTCCCATTCGCCCAAACCCCAAACAAATCATTAACATCCCGAGGAGGTCTCAACCCCGTGCTTATCTGAATCAATCGCAAAATGAATGACGCATACAAACAACTGAAAAACAGGTGCTTTATTGTCTCCGGTCTGCTACAAAAGCAACATATCTTATTACCATTCCAATGTAGCGAAAGGGCCTCTAGCCTAGTGGTTAAGGACTTCCGAGTAGCACCTCCAAGTCCTGGGTTCGATTCCCCTCGGGAGCGAATTTTCAGGCTTGGTTAAAAAAATCCCCTCGCTGTGTCTCATCCGCTCTCGGGTTACGATGTCCTGTGCGCCACCCTCCGGTTGGGCCGTTGCAGAGTGGACAGTTGACGCCGGCCCGTTAGTGATGGGGGGTCAGGGTTCGGGGATTTTCTCGGCCGGGACAATTGTTTCGGTCTCTTCTTAATTTAATACCGGGAGGGCGGTCTTTCCCTCCCCGGCCGAGTTTTTTTACCATTCCAATGCCTCCTAGCCAAGTTATCCTTTGTTAATGTTACCCCTCTTTTGAGGTACCACATAAAAATCTTAATTTTCAAAGGAAGCCTAAGTTTCCAAAGGTCCTTATTATGCACCCCCATCCCATTGTTGAGAGATGCCAGATACAGAGACTTAACCGTAAACATCCCGTTGGCGGTCAAGTTTCATCTGAACGAGTCCCTCTTTGAATTCAATTCGGTATGCGCTACAAGTGAGACCAAATGAAACCATTGGACCCTCAACTGTTGAGCCAAACCCCTACGAAAGGATATATTTAAGGGCACCGTGGAGAACACACATGCAACAGTTGAGTTCTTCCTCGCTAGGTTATAAAGAGACGGAAAACGAAGTTTTAACGCTCCTGACCCAAGCCAATCATCCTCCTAGAAACGCACCTGGGACCCATCATGAATCACAAAGGTTCCTTTACTAATGAATGTGTCCTTAACTTTCATAAGGCCACTCAAGAAGTGTGAATTTGTGGCCCTACGTTGTGCCTGGGATAAGGTTCGATTGGCCAGATATTTACGTCTCAATAATGATTGCCACATCCCTTCTTCATTGAGAAGTTTATACAACCATTTGCTTAAGAGGCATTTATTATGAACCTCTAAATTCAAAATGCCTAGCCCGCCAACCTCCTTAGGTTGACAAATTACATCCCATCTAGCCAGCCTATATTTTTTCTTATGGCCCTCCCCTTGCCAGAAAAAACGCGATCTGAAATAATCTATCTTCTCCAGCACTCCTTTTGGTACCTTAAAGAAAGACATCATAAACATCGCTAGACTGGTCAACACAGAATTAATTAATACGAGACGCCCTCCTACTGACATAAGTTTTCCTTTCCAGCTGCTGAGCTTTTTCTCGAATTTGGCCTCCACGGTTTTCCAATCACCAATTGTCAACCTACGGTGGTGCATAGGAATCCCAAGATATCTGAAGGGCAGACCTCCACAACTACAACCAAACAACCGTGTGTACCTCCCTTCATCCTCTTTTGCCTTCCCATAACAGAATACCTCACTCTTGTGAAAGTTTATTTTAAGACCAGATAACTGCTCAAAGGCACATAATATGAGCTTCATATTCGTTGCCTTTTCCAGATCGTGGTCCATAAACAAAATTGTATCATCGGCGTGTTGCAGAATGGAAAGCCCCCCATCTACCAAATGCGGCACCAAGCCCTTGATCTGGCCATTTTCCTTTGCTCTATTAATCAAGGTAGCAAGCATGTCCACTACCAAGTTAAAGAGAATAGGAGACAGCGGGTCGCCCTGCCTCACCCCTCTTTGAGTCTGGAAAAAAGGACCCATGTGATCATTAACTCTAACCGCAACATGGCCCCCTTCATGAAAGAATCGATCCAACTACACAAGGTACTTGAAAAACCTTTCATACGAAGGGATTGTTGAACAAAGCTCCACTTCACCTTATCATAAGCTTTCTCGAAGTCAATTTTGAAAATGACCCCATCTCTTTTCTTCGTATGGAGCTCATGAATAGTCTCATGTAAGACCACCACCCCCTCCATGATATTTCTTCCTGGCAGGAACGCAGTCTGCAGTGGACTGATTACATTCTGTGCAACCTCCGTGATCCTCTTAGTCGCCACCTTTGTGAAGATTTTGAAACTGACATTTAGGAGACATATCGGTCGGTATTGTTGAACCGAGATCGCCTCCCGACTCTTAGGAAGCAAAATGATAGTCCCAAAGTTGAGACTATACAAAGGGAGATTCCCTGTGTGGAACTCACGAAACAAAGCCATAAGATCATCTTTAATAACATCCCAACAGATTTGATAAAATTCTGCCGGGAATCCATCAGGACCTGGAGCCTTCTTATGTTCCATACTGAAAACCACCGCTTTTACTTCATCTTCTGAAAATGACTGAGTGAGCTTCTCGTTCTCATCTTGAGTAACTTGTATTATATCATCTCTAAGATCCTCATCCGGAATAAAAGACGTGCTTTCTGGGGGGCCAAAGAGATTTTTATAATAACCAGTTATATGACTTTTTAATTCTCCCTCGTCGTATACATGCCGGAAAGTAAGTAAGAAGATTCATAAAAGCAAAAGAAAGGGTATGAACAGCGTCAAGGTTCGGGTACATGGGCAGGCATAGTTCCTCTGAAATTGATGACGTTATAAAGAAACACCGAGGAATACCCCCTCTAAAGTTAAACTGCCAAATAAGGGAGCCTCCGCCTTTCATCTACTGTTCAAATCTATCAGAGAAAGGCAGGTATTGTGTAGTGGTTGAGTTTCTCCACACATTATATCCTTGCAAAATAAACTAGAGTAAGGCTGCCTATTTCTTTTCCCAGTGCACACTTTGTATGGGAGCTTTCAACACATGGTACGCCCTTTCATTGATAGGGCATAAATAGGAAAAGGTTTGCTGCATTTTCTTTTGAAACACATCAAAGAAAATAAGAACATATATCATGAAAAGGACGGTTTATTAGCAAGTTCAGGAAAAAAAATAAAGCAAACAAGCTTTTGTTGCCAGTTTACTTTATTGACGAGCCTTCCCCATTTTCAGGTCAAAAAAATGCTTCAAAAAACTTGGATGGCCGATGGATCCAACAGCTGACTTTTTTGCAGAACCTACCAGAGCCAAGAATGAAACTGAGGTCAATAACTAATTATGCATTATTTTGATTTTTGTTGAGCTTGCACTCTTGCAGTTTGGCATGAGAACAACAGGTTGTTTCTGTTTTTCACACATAATTTAACATCGGATTCAAGAACTGTAATCCACATTCCACACATGGCACACATCTTCAGTTCTCTGGCTTATGTATGTTTTGTTCTATGTGGAGTTTAGAAACGACTACTTCCTTCTAGAACTTTTGACTAGGTATTGTCTCCTTCCACAAAGCTTTCAGTTCATCTGTCCATTACAATCTGGTCCAAATATTTGTTTACATTAGTTACATTAATTATTAACTGCATCGTGGTTTAGCTTATGAACAGAATTTCCACCCTAAAAACTAGAGTTGTATTGTACAGTGTTAGAGTGATGGGCCTGGACCATTAGGATATATCTATACTGTAACAGCTAGGGTTTCCCTGTAGCTCTCTCTCTCTCATGGTATCAGCCAGCTCTCTCCTGTGTCTCCCGTGCGGCGGCCGCCGCCCCACCGCCGTAGCCTTACTCGCCCGCCTCCCTCCCCACCAGCACCTCGGCCGCTGCCCCACCGCCGCGCCTTGCTCGACCGCCGCCGCTCGCTTCCCTCCCCGCCCGGACCTCTGACTCACTTGCTCTGCTCCGGCCGGCGTCCATGGCTCCGCCCCACATCCAGCCGGTCTCGCTGAACCCGCTTTGCTCAGCGCGCCCGGCCACGGCGACGCGCTCCTTCTTGCTCGGGTGTTGCTGACGCCGCGGCGCACGCGTAGGAGCTCGTTGTCGGTCGGCCCTTGCCCGCCGCCGCCGCCACCATGGTCGGTCGTCCACCGTTCCCTACCTCCTCTGCCGCCACTCCCAACTCCGGCGACCCCTTCCGCCCTCTCCTACCGGGCGGCCCTCGCCACGCACGGTTCCGCGCGCGCTCCTGCCCTGTCCTTGTCGCAGCAGCCACGCCGCCCTCTCCTCCGGCCGCTCTGACCGCGCCCCAGCCGGATCCGGCCGAGCCGGCCTCCCCTCCCCCACCACCCGCCCTATACCTCTGCCTACCGGTGTCGCGTCAGCACCAATCTCCTCCACCTCCCTGCCGGACCCTCACCCGGCGGCCGCATCTCTCTACCCCGGCTTCCTCTCCAGCGCACTCTCCCTGCCCGACGCGACCCTATTTCGCTCTCAGCTGTTAGCACCGGGTTTTCCCCATGTCCCGCTCGACATGCCAGTTGGGGCTCCCGTGCGTGACCGTCCACTGCAGCTGACTGTCTATAGCCAGCCCTCCGCCATCACATCATCCCTGCGCGCTCCTTCGAATGATGCCGCCGCCCTCCTCGTCACCACCCGGGCCGTCGTTACGGCGGCACGCCAGTGGGCCCAGGACGCCGCCCGTGCTCTTGAGCAGCAGCAGGCGGTTGTCGATGCCATAGAGCGCCAATACGACGAGACCTACCATCGTCTCGCCAGCAAGGGCGTTTCGGATGGCTCTCCCACGTCCGCCCGACACTGCACCGACACCTTCGAGCCCGCGCCCGCCCCAGCCTCGACTCTTCGCGCCTCTCTTCATGCTCAGGCAGTGGCTCTCACCAGCATCCGGGTTTTCCCCATGTCACCACCACCCGCATGAAGCCATTTCCCACCTTTGCGGAGGTCAAGAACGATCTGCTTCTCGAGGAGCTTCGCCTCTTTGCCACTTCGACCTCCGCTCCCGCCACGGCGCTCTACAACGCACCTCGGACTGCCCCTCCTGACTTCGGGGGGTCCCTCATCACCGCGCTTCGGCCCCATTGCCCCCTGGAGCTTATCGACAGCCTACTGGCTCTGGGGGGTCACGGTCGCGGTCGCAAGAGCGGTCGCGGTGGCACGTAGTGCGGCCGGGGCAGCTCTCCGGGTGGCTCTCAGTGGCCATCCCTCTACAACCCGTGGACTGGCACCATCCCCATGTGGCTCGGGCCATCCACGAGTGCCTCGGCTCTTCGCTCCAACACCTCTCCGTCGGGCTTCTTTGCCGCTCCTTCGCTGGCTGCGCCTTCGGCCCCTCCCCAGCCTCAGCAGGGGCTCCTTCCCCTCCCGGGATCTCCGGCCTAGCCCGTGTGGGGGCCTGGACCAATGGGTGGGACGCGCAGTCTCTCGCCAGTTCCTTCTCCACGATGACGCTGGCCCCACCCACCATGGTTTTCTGACTGGGTGGCTGACTCCGGCGTATCTTATCACACCACCCCGGACGCAGGCATACGGTCTTCCACCTCTCCCCCCCACCCCTCCCTTCCTTCTTCCATCGTTGTGGGAAATGGCTCTGCCCTACCCGTCACCTCTGTGGGTGCCGCGGTTCTTCCCGGTCCCTTTCGTTTAACCAACGTCCTTGTCACCCCCAACATAATTCAAAATCTTCTTTACGTTCGTCAGTTCACTACTAACAATTCTTGCTCTATGGAATTTGACCCGTTTGGTCTGTCTGTGAAGGATCTTGCCACCAGGACCCTTCTCGCTCGGTGTGAAAGCCCTGGGCCCCTCTACAAGCTACGCCTGCCTGCTTCTCCTACATCGACCTCTGCCCCGCCTGTTCTTGCAGCGGCCGCCTCCTCTGTGACTTGGCATCGTCGTCTCGCCCACCCCGGGCATGATGTGATGTCCAAGCTCTCCAGTAGTACCTCTGTGTCTGGTTGTAGGGGATCTCTTGAGCACCTCTGTCATGCTTGTCAGTTAGGTCGCCATGTTAGGCTCCTGTTCCCCACCTCCTCCGCTAGGGCGGCAGGCACTTTTGATCTGATACACTGTGATGTATGGACATCCCTGTAATCAGCATTTCTGGCTATAAGTATTATTTACTCGTTCTCGATGACTTCTCACACTACTTGTGGACTTTTCCTTTACGTCAGAAGTCGAACACCTTTCCTACCCTGTCTCACTTCTTCGCTTGGGTCTCCACTCAGTTCGGTCACACCATCCGGAGTATCCAATGTGACAACGGGCGTGAGTTCTATAACAATGCGTCCCGTGACTTTTCTCTCTCTCGCGGTGTCCACCTCCGCATGTCGTGCCCCTACACGTCTCCTCAGAATGGTAGGGCTGAGCGCATGATTCGCACAACGAACGATGTCATGCGCTCCCTGCTCTTTCAGGCCTCCCTTCCTGCTCACTACTGGGCTGAGGCCCTCACCGCTGCCACCTACCTCAACCGTCTGCCCACCAAGGCGGTTGCTCACCCCACTCCTTACTTCACTCTCTTCGGCATCCACCCCTCCTATGATCATCTTCGTGTTTTCGGGTGTGCTTGCTACCCTAATCTCGCCTCCACCACTCCTCATAAGTTAGCGCCCCGCTCCACTCGCTGTGTCTTCCTCGGGTACTCCCCCGACCATAAGGGGTACCGGTGCCTCGACCTCACCTCACATAGAGTCCTCATCTCTCGTCACATCGTCTTCGACGAGTTGGATTTCTCCTTTTCCTCTTCTTCTTCCACTGCCTCTCTCACCGAGCTCGACGTGTTCCTCGATCCCGCCCCTGTGTCTCCCACTATCGCCCCCCTTTCCTGCAGGTTCATTCACCGCGCCTCCTCGCGCGGCCCCGCCTGCGACGCTCTCCCCCGCATCGCCACGTGCGGCCTCGGCGTCCCCTGTGTCGCCTCGCGCGACCCCACCGACGCCACCCTCCCCCGCACAGCCACGTGTGGCCTCAGCGTCTCCTCTGTCGCCGCGTGTGGCCTCGGTGTCCCCTGCGTCGCCTCGCGCGACCCACCGGTGCCACCCTCCCCCGCACAACCACGTGCGGCCTCAACGTCTCCCGCATCGTCCCGACCGGCCCTGTCGTCTCGCTACACCAACCCCATCCAAACGTACCAGCGCCGTGGTTGTCGCGGTGCCCTGGCTTGCCCTCGCGCTGACCCCCGGCCTATCACCCCGTCATCGTCCACCGGGATCCTCGCCACATCCACCCGATGGTCACCCGGCGCGCGGCAGGTGTCCTCCGGGCCCCTGATCGCCTGATTCTCGCCACGACCTCTTCTCCGGCCCTACCACTGGTTCCCACGACTGTTCGTGGTGCGCTTGTCGATCCGCAGTGGCGGCATGCTATGGAAGAGGAGTACGACGCTCTCCAGGCCAACCACACCTGGGACCTGGTGCCGCGTCCTCATGGCACCAACGTGGTCACCGGGAAATGGATCTTCAAGCTGAAGCTGCATGCCGACGGGTCCCTGGAGCGGTATAAGGCCCGCTATGTGCTTCGGGGCTTTACCCAGCGCCCCGGAGTTGACTACGACGAGACCTTCAGTCCGGTGGTCAAGCCTGCCACCGTCCGGACTCTCCTGACTCTCGCTCTGTCCTGGGACTGACCGGTCCACCAACTCGACGTGAAGAACGCATTCCTCTATGACACCCTGACGGAGACGGTCTACTGCACTCAGCCCGTTGGGTTTGTTGACCCTGCTCACCCCGACTTGGTCTACAAGCTCAACAAGTCACTCTACGGCCTCAAGCAGGCCCCCCGGGCTCGGTACAGTCTCTTCGCCACTTTCTTGTGTTCGCAGGGCTTCGTCGAAGCCAAGTCGGACACGTCCCTGTTCCTCCTCCGTCGCGGCCCGGACACTGTGTACCTCCTCTACATCGACGATATTGTGCTCACCGCTTCCTCCCCTGGGCTACTGCGTCGCGTCATCTCCTGCCTTCAACAGGAGTTCGCGATGAAGGACCTGGAGGCGCTCCATCACTTCCTGGGGATCACCGTCGAGCGCCGTCCCCAGGGCATGTTTCTTCACCAGCGCCAGTACACTGTCGACCTCCTCGAGCGCACTGGCATGGCCGAGTGCAAGCCCTGCGCGACCCCGGTGGACACACAGGGCAAGGTCTCCGCCGCTGGCCCCTTGGTCACCGATCCGACCGGCTACCGGAGCATCGCCGGGGCACTTCAGTACTTCATCTTCACCCGGCCCGACATCGCCTACGCCGTCCAACAGATATGCCCCCACATGCACGATCCTCGGGAGTCGCACCTCACCGCAACGAAGCGGATACTGCGGTACTTGCGTGGCACCCTCGACTTCGGGCTCCTTCTACGCCGTTCCTCGACCGTGGAGCTTCGCATCTACACCGATGCCGACTGGGCAGGCTGTCCCGACACGCACAGGTCCAGCTCGAGCTATGCCGTGTTCCTCGGGGACAACCTCGTCTCCTGGTCGTCCAAGCGCCAGCCGATCGTCTCCCTCTCCAGCGCCGAGGCCAAGTACCGCGCCGTGGCCAACGACGTGGCTGAGGCGGCCTGGCTACGCCAGCTTCTTCAAGAGCTCCACAGTCCGCTGGCCACGAGCACCCTGGTTTTCTGCGACAACGTCAGCGCCGTCTACCTCTCCACCAACCCCGTCCAGCACCAACGCACGAAGCATGTCGAGATCGATCTTCACTTCATCCGCGAACGAGTTTCCTATGGAGCTGTTCGCGTTCTACACGTCCCGACCACCTCCTAATTCGGCGACGTCTTCACCAAAGGGCTTCCATCCACGGTGTTTGCGGAGTTTTGGTCCAGTCTCAACATCTGCAGTGGCTAGAGTTTCGACTGCGGGGGGGGGGGGTGTTAGAGTGATGTTTATATGGGCCTGGCCCATTAGGATATATCCGTACTGTAGCAGCTGGGGTTTCCCTGTAGCGCTCTCTCTCTCTCTCTCATACAGTTCAGTTTTTGTTTAATGTGTAAGCAGCATCTTTTAGATTAGGCAAGTAAGAACCTCCACAGAATACATCTAATACTCGCTTCAAGTATTGGAACAATGACACATGAGTTCCTTTTTTATTGAAAAGCGTAGGAGAACTATGCCCATTATATTAAGAAGAGAGAAAATAAGGTCTAAAGAAGACCAAGTACAAGGACTTCCTTATGGAGTGTAGAATTATGAAGTGCTTGATATATTGATAGCAGATGGGGTACAATATATAGACTCCTAACCCTAATGGGCCGACAGCCCAACAGTAGTGCCCCCCACACACATAGTCTAACATCCCCACGCAGTCGCAACGGGGGCACCACATACGATGAGACTGGAGTGTAAGCCGAAGGTAGGAGCCGACGGGTTGAAATCCCCCTGCAGTCGCAGCGTCGTGATGGTGCGAATGTTGCGGCTGGAGTAGAGACCAGTGTGTGCTCCAAGAAGACGATAGCCCCTAGATGCCGAGGTAGCCAAAGTCGAGGTGGCCGCAGTCGGGAGACATGCAACAAAAGCCTGTTCTTCGGGAGGGGTCGACGTTCGAGTGTCAACGATCGACGAGGGCGACACAACAAAAGAGCACCAGCAGGTCGACCTTCTTGCTTCTTTGACCGTCCGGATGTCGAGGAACCCCGCCAGGCAGGCCAACGACAGCGCACACGTCTATGTCGGTCATGGTGTCCACGCTCGCGGCAGAATAGTAGGGGTAACGGTGGATACAGTCGGGAAGGCCACGACAGCGACGAATCTGGCTGGGAAGACACGATCCGGCCAAAGGGACGACAGATCGAGCCGGGAAGGTCGCAGCAACGGTGAATCCGGCCGGGAAGGCCGCGACAGCGACGGAACCAACGAAGGCGATGAAAGGGTAGACGGCGGGGCGGGTCCAGCCGGGCAGGGGCCTGCGTCGGTCCTGGCAGGTGGTTTTGACGACGGCGATGAAAGAAGCTCGATAAGTTTGCGCCGCTGGGTGTCGGTGCGGGCAGTTAGGAGATGGCCAGCGCGATGAGGAGGGGCTGCACGAGCGAGGGTGTCGGCGGAGGACGCAGCGGAGAGGGAGCTAGCGGTGATGGGCAGAGGTCCGGCGCGGCGGCGGGCAGTGGCGCGCAGGGCGCGCCGGAAGGCCGGGGAGGGCACTTCGCGTGGGGGCGGCGGCGCGCAGGACGCGTAGGAAGGCCGGGGAGGGCGCTGCACTTGGAGGCGCGGACGCCGAGGAGGGGCTGCGCGTGGGGGCGGCGGCGGCTGGCTGCTGGGGCTGAAGCCGCGCGCCGGGACCACCGGCCTGCCCGCGCCCGTGCCGCTGGGCCGTCGTGCCCACACCGTCAGGGGGGCGCTCAAGCTACCGTGGGGCCGCGCCCGCATGCACCGGGCCGCCGGGGGGGAGGGCGCTTGCCTGAGCCACCGCCGTCGGCTGCTGAAGGAGAAGGAGTAGCCTAGCGGCTGGGAGGAGGGAGGCCGCCCCCGGGAGTGAAGGTTGAGCCTTCCAGGGGCAGCGGCGCTGGAGGCGGCTGTTGGGGTTGGAGGAGCCGGCGGCTGCTAGAATTCCTAACCCTAACCTAATCTGATACCATGTAGAATTATGAAGTGCTTGATATGGGGTACTATATATAGACTCACAACTTTAATCCTAATGGGCCGGTAGCCCAATAGTGGTGTTGGCCCACACACACACAGTCTAACATGGAGGTCGAAAACTCAGAAACCAGAAAAGATCCATCTAGCAAACTACACTACACAACTGACCAAAAAACCTCCCCCTTAGAACTAAGCATCAGGGGTGGAGGCCGTCAAGTAAAAGAGACCCTTGGCCCTAGCCATCTCCCACATCAATCCCTTTTCCCTTGCTAATCTAAGAGCTAGAGAAACATTGGGGGTCCAACCATCAAAGGTACATTTGTTTCGATGATTCCAGATGATCCAAGCCCCCATGGCAATGAGAGAATTTAGCCCCTTCTTAATAGGTCCGTTGACAGACCCTGAAGCTTCTTCCCACCATATCAAGGAGGGCAAACCTGGCTGTGGGGCTAGCACTTGCAGCCCCACTTGTCTCAGCAGCTTGAACCAGAAATCCCTTGAGAAAACACAAGACACTAAGAAATGGTCTATGGTTTCAGCTTCTTGATCGCATAATGGGCACTTGGATGGATAGTCAAGACCTCTTTTAGCAAGTCTGTCAGCAGTCCAACACCTCTTATGAGCTGCGAGCCAAAGTTAAAATCTGCACTTTGGTGGGGCCCAAGTTTTCCACACCCTACTGTAGTGGCCAAGAGAAGTTGATCCTGCGAAAAGACCCTCATATGCAGATTTAGCTTCCTGCAAAAAGACCCTCATATGCAGACCCTCATATGTAGATGGCCCAAGTTACCATCTGAGGCTATGCTGAACACATGTTTGTCTTCTATTTCCTGCTGTAGCACTACTTCAGAAATAAGATCCCACAGCTGAATATAATCCACTAATACTCCAACAGATAAAGCTCCCTTGATGTTTGAGATCCATCTTCTATTTAGTAAGGCCTATTGGACTGTTTTCCGTTTGGCAATCCCCCTTTATCTAGACACATGAGTTCCTCAATAGATGCAAATCTCACTATGAAGAAGTTGCATCATATGAATACGTGCATTATGCATCCCCCTCGCTTGTATTGTTTGGTTGGGGAGTGAGTGCGAAAAGGAATCCCAGGCCATGCAAAATAGCAAATTTTGGAATAAGATGTCCCTTCTTTGGCATTGTTGTAAGTCATGCTTTCAGACGTCATATAGCGATTGCTTCTTATTGATGGTATAAGCTCCTCAAAATGTGTAATTAGATAAAGCAACAAAGAAACATAGATTGAATTGCAATTACTTATTCTTGAGTTCATATGCCTGTTTCTGAAGGAAATTTGATCAGAATAAAGTATATATGGTGTTATGATGGAACTAACTTCAGCTGTTCTACAGCAACATGGTCACGTGATTAGGAGAAGAAGGGCATCAAAAACAAATTTTGTTGAAGTTCGTACATTTTTGCATATGTTCAGAAGTTTTGATCGTATGTGGGCCTTCTTTATATTGGGGTTCCAGGTAATGGTGGCATTTGTCCCTGCACAGAAGTTTTTGTGTTCATTTTTCCAGTGTGTGCCACATAATCTGTTTTTCTTCTCTTGCAGGCCATGGTAATCATTGCCTGGAGCCCTTCTGGGTCACTTTCTTCTATATTTGAACCAAATGTTTTCAAAAATGTATTGACAATCTTTATAACAGCGGCATTTCTGAACTTCCTTCAAGGTACAGACTGACTCCAGGGGCTTTATGCATTTGTTATCTTACTTTTTTTCTCATACTGCATTATTTAACCAAGTTTTTATTAATCTTGACTTGTATGCGGAGTCTTAATACTATCTGTTGCTGCTGTGGCCCTTGCTTCAAATGCAATACGATTTCTGAAATTGGTCTTTAAACCTTTTCAGCCACGCTAGAGTTAATTCTCAACTGGAAAGCTTGGAAGAGCCTGGAGTGCTCACAAAGGATAAGATATATCCTAAAATTTGCTGTAGCTGTTGCCTGGTTGATAATTCTTCCTACTACGTACTCAAGCTCTATTCAAAATCCCACAGGCCTTGTGAAGTTTCTCAGCAATTGGATTCAAAATTTGCAGAATGAATCAATTTATAATTATGCTGTTGCCCTTTACATGTTACCAAACATATTCAGTGCCCTGTTTTTCATGTTTCTACCAATTCGACGGGCCTTAGAGCGCTCAAATTCTCGCATTATTAGGTTCCTTTTATGGTGGACACAGGTAAGGTTTTGTTTACATAAGTTCTTAGCAGAACTGTTTATACATAACATCTCACAAATCTTTTTTCCTAATCAGCCAAAGTTATATGTTGCTCGAGGCATGTATGAAGACACTTGCTCACTTCTTAAGTAAACATCACATTTTCTTGTCACCTATTCTTTCCATTCTTATCATTCTGTATCTAATACTATTTTTGTTTAAATAAAACCAGGTATACTACGTTCTGGATCCTGCTGCTTATATGCAAGCTCGCCTTCAGTTATTATGTTGAGGTTGGTGTAAAAATACTATACTTTTATTACTGTTGTAGCATATGAAAGGCAAATTGTTGTAGATTCTTTTGTGGGAAGGCATTATGCTAGGTGCTAGATTTAGTTTGTTAAGAAGTACTAAAAGTTAGACAATAATTAAGGAGGCTTATCCTCCCGGAAGAGTTATCTTATCCCCTAGAAAATCTGTAATATGGTTAGGCACCTAAGCTATAAAGGTGGCCTTAGATTGTACTAGGAGATCATCAAAAAGAAGTTGTACCTGTGGGTGCGGCTGCTTGATCACCCTGGCAGACCTTCCGCCATCAGGTGACCTAAGTCCCCAGCCGCCACACAGGATACCCTATTCCCTGCGCTCTTCCACCCAATCCACCTTGATATCCCACCCTTCGCGGTGCACTCCTCCCCGTCCTGCGCATCGCAGCCGGGTTCACAACAATTTGGTATCAGATTCCAAAGCTGCAGCGACATCTATGTCCGGCAGCGACGAAGGTCTTGGGAAGATGACTGACTCCGAGAAGCTGGACCGTATTCTGGGACAGTTGGCCACAATGAACAACCGCCTGGACGCCCATGCTCAACGGCTCGCCCTCCTGGAACAAGAACCTGTTCAACCGACAGGATCGCCGCTGGCACCACCTCTGGCCGCGATGACCCTGTCCACAGGTCCTGCCCTAGAGAGTCACGCAGGTGCAAAGCACACCAGTTTTGGCGCTTACAATGGCGGATTCGCCGGTGGTCGCCGAGCCCCACTGCACAGCGGTCACCGTGATCGCTATGAAGACAGCGGACCATGGCGACCAAATTTTACCTTCCCCCACTTTGACGGTGAAGCTGTCCCCTTGCCTTGGATCAACAAATGCGACACATATTTTCGCGGCATGGGCGTTCATCAAGATGAGCGGGTTTGGCAGGCATCCTTGCACTTGGAAGGCGTCGCAGCAGAGTGGTTTTATGCCCTGGAGCGTGACATTGGTGGTGTACTCACTTGGTCAAGGTTTATAGAATTCCTCCAGATGCATTTTGGGCCACCACTCCGTTTCAACGGCATGGCTGACTTGAAAGCATTGCAGTGCACCGGCAACGTCGAAGACTACACTCGGCAGTTCTTGACAATCCTGTGCCGCTGTGACGACATGACTCATCGGCAGCAGACCAACATGTACACAGCAGGATTGGGGGAGCCCCTACGCACTGATGTGGAGATGGAAATGCCAGAGACACTTCAACGGGCAATGCATCTGGCCCGAGTGTATGAGCGGCGTCTGCTGCTATCTACCAACCCCAGCACCACCTCATATCAGGCACCAGCAGCACCATCCAAATCCTCAACACCTGCACCAGCACGGTCGACATCATCTGCCTCTAGCAGGCCCCGCTTCCGACGTCTATCTCCTGAGAAGATCGCTGCCAAGCGAGCCAATGGCGAATGCTACCATTGCAAAGAGAAGTATTCTCCTGACCACAAGTGTTCTGGTCGCGGCGTGTTCCTGCTAGAATTGGAGGAAGATGACACTACCACAGAGACTGGTTCACCAGAAGACTTAGGTATCTCGCTGCAATCTATGACCGGAATAGGAGTCGCTGGCACTCTCAGACTCCCGGTCAGCATCAATAGCATCACACTCACTGCATTGGTTGATTCAGGTTCCACCCACACGTTTCTTTGTGACGCTGCAGTGTCGCGCCTGGGCTTACAAGTGGTTCCTCAACCCGGTCTCTCAGTAAAAGTGGCCAATGGCGAGCGCATATCCAGCAAGGGCAGGGTCACTACCACACTCACCATCGGCACTGAGGATTTCCCCACAACATGCTACTCCTTACCATTGGATGGCTTCGATCTAGTTCTGGGGGTTGAGTGGTTGCGGTCTTTAGGACCCGTCCTATGTAATTTTGACAACCACACTATGGCATTCTGGCGCCAAGGACGGCTGATCCGCTTGACAGGCATGGGGGACCCGATTCTCTGCAGCACAGCCATTGACAAAAGCCGAGAATGCATGGAGGAACTTCTACAATCCTTTGTTGCTTTGTTTGAAGAACCACACGGTCTGCCGCCTTCGCGTCACCATGATCATCATATTCGGTTACTGTCTGGAACAGAACCGGTGGCAGTGCGACCATACAGATACCCCCAACTCTTGAAGGATGAAATCGAGAGGCAGTGTGACCAAATGTTGCAGCAGGGGATCATGCGTGAGTGCACATCAGCATTTTCATCGCCCGTCTTGTTGGTGAAGAAGGCAGACAATACATGGCGGTTTTGTATCGACTATCGTGAGTTGAATGCAAAAACAGTAAAAGACAAGTTTCCAATCCCAGTGGTTGATGAACTTCTAGATGAGCTACAGGGTTCATGCTTCTTCACCAAGCTTGATCTTCGCAGTGGATATCATCAAGTCCGAATGCATCCCAGCGACATCCACAAGACAGCTTTCCGAACACATTGTGGTCATTTCGAGTTTCTTGTAATGCCATTCGGCCTTACCAATGCACCATCCACTTTCCAGGCTCTCATGAATGACATCTTGAAGCCCTTCATCCGGAAGTTCACACTGGTTTTCTTCGACGACATCTTGATATATAGTTCGTCCTGGACAGACCACCTGAGGCATGTAAAGCAGGTGTTCCAGCTGCTGAGTGACAACAAGCTGGTTCTCAACTGTTCCAAATGCTCCTTCGGTGAACCGGCGGTGTCATATCTTGGACATATTGTATCAGCACAGGGGGTCGCCATGGATCCATCTAAAGTGGATGCAGTGGAGTCATGGCCAATACCGCGTACACTCAGAGCTCTCCGCGGTTTTCTTGGTCTTACAGGATATTATCACAAGTTCATAGCTGGTTATGGGTCTGTTGCAAGCCCTCTCACTGCTCTTCTAAAAAGGGATGCCTTCCAATGGACAGATGAGGCAGCTGAGGATTTTTGCCAGCTGAAACAATCACTATTAATAGCACCACTTCTTCAGTTACCCGATTTCACCAAAAGATTCTTCATTGACTGTGATGCGTCGGGCTCAAGATTTGGGGCAGTTCTACACCAAGGGGATGGAGCCATAGCATTTTTCAGCAGGCCTGTGTCTCGCCATCATCAGAAACTGCCAGCCTATGAGAGGGAATTGATTGGGTTGGTCAAAGCAGTTCGGCATTGGAGACCATATGTATGGGGTCGACCATTCACAGTCCAGACTGACCATTATAGCTTGAAGTTCTTGCTCGATCAACGATTGTCAACGATTCCTCAACACACGTGGGTCAGCAAGCTTTTTGGATATGACATCACGGTGGAATACCGGCCAGGCAAACTCAATGGCGCAGCGGATGCGCTATCCCGTCGGGATGAGGATATGGGAACTATGTACACCATCTCCTCGCCTTCCTTTGATTTATTTGCTACTTTAAAGGCAGAAGCTGAATCTGATTCACAGGTGGCTGCAATCTGCAAGCAGTTGGCTGACGGCACTGCTAGTCCGGGTTGGACTACAACGGATGGTCTGCTACGGTTCAAGGGCAAAGTATTCATTCCAGAGGCGTCGTCATTATGGTCTGTACTTCTTGCCCAAGCTCATGAATCTGGTCATGAAGGCGTGCAAAAGACAGTTCACAGGTGGAGGACATCTTTTTACAGTCCAAAAGCACTCCACCGGGTACGTGAGTTCGTGCGCAGTTGTGCAGTTTGCCAACGCAACAAGACTCGGCACCTTCATCCAGCTGGTTTGCTGCAACCCTTGCCCATTCCTTCTATGGTTTGGGCTGACATATCAATGGACTTCATTGAGGGCTTTCCAAAGGTTGGTGGCAAGTCAGTAGTGCTTACAGTTGTAGACCGATTCTCGAAGTATGGCCATTTCATTGCCCTGGGCCACCCCTACACGGCAGTCTCAGTGGCGAAGGCTTTCTTCGATGATATTGTCAAACTCCATGGTCTACCATGTTCCATTGTAAGTGATCGGGACACGGTTTTCACTAGCCAGTTTTGGACTGAACTGTTTCACATGGCCGGGGTTAAGTTACAGATGAGCTCAGCCTTCCACCCACAATCAGATGGTCAATCAGAAGTGGTGAACCGGATTATAACTATGTACCTCCGCTGTCTCGCTGGGGATCGCCCTAAATCGTGGTTGAAGTGGCTCCCATGGGCTGAATATTGCTTCATCATATCAGTCGGCTCTAAAGTGCTCGCCATTCAATGTAGTGTATGGCAGGGACCCTCCTCCTATGGTTTCCTACCAGCCAGGGAACTCCAAGGTAGCAGCCATTGATGTCCAACTGCAGGACAGAGATGCATTTCTTGAGGAAATCAAAGCACGTCTAGTGCAAGCTCAAGTCACTATGAAAAGCTACCAAGATCAGCGTCACAGAGAAGTGGAATTCAGTGTGGGAGAATGGGTCTGGCTACGGCTACAACAGCGAACGGCTGTAGGGGTCACTACGGCTTCTCCCTCCAAGTTGGGACCAAAATTTTATGGTCCATATCAAATCACACAAAAGATAGGGGAGGTGTCCTACAAGCTGCAACTACCACCAAATGCACGCATTCATGACGTTTTCCATGTTGCTCTCTTGAAGAAGTTCGAAGGCACCGTGCCAACACAGCTGGTCCCCTTACCACCCTTGTTACATGGACGGGTTATTCCATCTCCTGAGAAGGTCCTCCGAGCAAGGCTGAATAGAGGAGTCTGGGAGCTGCTGGTAAAATGGGTAGGGCGCTCAGAAGCAGATACGTCATGGGAAGAAGTTGAGGCATTTAAACGCCAATATCCACATGTGGCGCTCGCGGACGAGCTGTTTGTTGGGGAGGGGGGAAGTGTTGTAGATTCTTTTGTGGGAAGGCATTATGCTAGGCGCCAGATTTAGTTTGTTAAGAAGTACTAAAAGTTAGGCAATAATTAAGGAGGCTTATCCTCCCGGGAGAGTTATCTTATCCCCTAGAAAATCTGTAATATGGTTAGGCACCTAAGCTATAAAGGTGGCCTTAGATTGTACTAGGAGATCATCAAAAAGAAGTTGTACCTGTGGGTGCGGCTACTTGATCACCCTGGCAGACCTTCCGCCATCAGGTGACCTAAGTCCCCAGCCGCCACACAGGATACCCTATTCCCTGCGCTCTTCCACTCAATCCACCTTGATATCCCACCCTTCGCGGTGCACTCCTCCCCGCCCTGCGCATCGCAGCCAGGTTCACAACACAAATATGCCTTTTACAGGATACCCAGGAATTCACACGAGCACAATGGTTTTGGTGGCTGGAATTGACTTAGCCTTTTCTGTTTTTCTCTCATATATATGGGCAGACAAGGGCTACAATCATGGCTGTGACATCCTCTTAATTAATGTAGAGAACCACCCAACTAATCAGCCTACTACTCAATGCAGAAATTAAGCTGAAGTAAATGCTATAAACCTAGACACTAGCATGCACCTAGACACAAGATTATTTCCAACAGCACGTTGCTTGCAATACCTTAGCACTAAAGTCACAAAGATAGTAACTTCAACTAATATTATGTTGATAATTCTCTTTTTTGTTAGAATGTGCTTTGGTTCTAGCATTTGTTTGGCATTAGCTTACACTGCCACACCTGTAGGACTTTCTATGAAATTCTGATTCAAAATTTTCCATTGCTTTGTTTAACTCTTCATTACTTAATAGAGTTTAACTCTATTGCAAATTGTAAGTCGTTCTGGCTTTTCTACTCACAGAGCTTTTGCTATGCATCTAGATATGCATTATGTCTTGATACATAGTAAAAGCTATTGCTAAAGGAGTTAGGGGAAATAATTTAGATGTCTATTGATTGCTGTAGGGATTACAATATATAAGCCAAGGGTTTCCCTAACCCTAATAGGCCTAATAGTCTATACATGGATTAGGCTAGACTAGGCCCACAACACACACAACCACACAATCATAACATAGCCATTACTGTGTAACACCCATCATAGTAGAAACTCTAGCCATGGTAAATGTTGAGACTGGACCAAAACTCCAAGAACACTGAGGATGAAAGACCCTTGGTCATGGTTATCACGACGACGCTTAGGCACCAACTAGGCATCCAGGTGCCCGACCGGACTCGTCGTGGTGCGTCGCCTCACCTGAAGCTGGCACGACAGGTGCCTGTAGAGCAAGGCGTCGTGGTGTGGACGCCTAGGCATCATCCTAGAGCGCCTTGTCGAACGCCTAGGTTTAGGGAGGACGGATCCACCGATAATCCTCTGCCTCCTATTTCCACTCTGCTCCGCCCGCACTGTTGCGCTCCACGCCTTCATGCGCCGCCACGTGTCGCGTTTCTACAGGCCTGCTGCGGGCCGCACCTCCGCGCTGTGCTCTGTTCACATGCTCCGCGTTGTGCTCCGCTCCGCTCAGGCACTTGACGAGGAGTGAAGCTATGAGCCTGTGACTGAACAACAATATCCAACATATTAATTGATTGAACTAGGTCGCCTAACTGTTGCCTAGACAGGCATCTAGGTGCCCCGTAGGTAGGGGTGTAAATGGTATGGATATTATTCGTCCATATTCGATTTCGATCAGTCTAAGAGGGCTGCGATCCAATACGTATCCGATCCGCATCCGATCTTTATCTGTATATGTATTCTCAAAGTTAGATATTTAAGATGTCGATATACATTCAAATCTTATCCGACACAACTTGATAATATTTGTATTCGATCTGAATCCAAACAGAAAATATGAAAACAAATAAGGAACGAGTAATATATGTCCGTATCCTATCCGATTACACCCCTACCCGGAGGTGACTCGCCTTGTTGGGGCGATGTGATAACCATGCCCTTGGTGAAGATGTTAGCAAACTGCGAGCTGATTAGAACTTGGAGGAGACAAATGTCGCCGACGACAATGCGCTCACAAACGAAGTGAAGGTCGATCTCAACAAGCTTCATGTATTAGTGCTGAGCCGGGTTGATAGAGAGGCAGATGGCGCTGAGCCACTGAGGTTGTCGTAGTAGACGGGTGTACTCCTGGTGAGTGGGCTGTGGAGCCCCTAGAGGAGCTGGCAGAGCCACACATCCAACTCCCCTCAGCCATTTCATTGGCCACGATGTGGTACTCAGCCTCGACACTAGAGCAGGAGACCATGAGTTGACGCTTGGAGGACCAGGAGATGAGGGTGTCCCCAAGGAATATGGTGTAGTTGAGGTGGATCGAAGGCGTGGGGGTGCACCGCCTGGGGATGGTCCAGGCCACGGGTTGTAGAGATGGCCAGGGAACGCCCCTCTTGCCACTGCCATGGCCACCCTGGTAGCGCCGACGACCTCCACTAGAGCCAGAGCTCGCACCAGCTCTAGGGTTGAGCATGGCAGGAGGGTGCACTGGAGGGACAAACGGGCACGAGGACAAACACCCCCAGAAGCAGGAGGAGGAAGCAAGCCCCTTGGTGATCTCGAGGATAAGGTCGTTAAGGACCTTGTGGAAGGAGGGGAATGGCACCTGGCTAGTGATCTAGGTCCATAGATGATCATAGCACTCATTGAGGCCTCGGAGAAAGTTGAGGACAATCGTACGATCGGAGACAGGCTCTCCAAGATCATGGAGTCTGCCATGCCCTTCATCTAGCGGTAGTACTTGTGATGGAGAAATCGCGCTGCAAGAAGATCTGTTAGGCGGCGGCGAGGTGGAGGGCACGAGCCTCACGGTTTTTGAGGAACTGCGCCTCAATGGCAACCCAAGCCTGACGGACAGTGCCACCACGCAGACGACGTCCTATAGCTCAATCATGATAGTCCCCAGGATCCAGGAGAGAACTACACTATCCATCCAGCACCAAAAGGAGATAGTGTAGGACGCCGTGTTAATGAGGACGTAGTCGTCGAGGGTGTAGTGTTGTAGGGTGAGGAGAAAGAGGTCGTGCTAGCAGACATAGGAGGACAAGCACCAGGAACCAGATTTTCAAGACACCCGCTGCCTAGGCATGAAGGTGGGCGACGATGACAGTATCGTACACCACTGGGGGATTGGTCGCCTGGTACCCGAGGAGTGGATTAGGGCAAGAAGAACCACATAGATGACGTTTGGCCTCCGCAAGCTGACAAGCGAGGGTGTCCGAAGTAGTGCGCTCTTGCTCCCAAGCGAGGATCGCGACTCGCGCTACTGGGCAGCAGCCACGAGGTCCACAATGAGTGTCGAGTGGGCAGCAACGATATCGCGGGAAGGAGGATCAGCCGATGCAGCACCTTGAAGGTGTTGTCAAATCCGTGGGTCAGACGGGAGCCTCACCGAGTGCTCCTAGGACACCAAGACTCAGGCCCGCTGCACCCAGGCTCACTGCAGCAAGGGCGCCTAGGCTAGCAGCGGTGACACCAAGACCGACGAGTCTAGGCCAAGACCTTCGATGCCCGCACAACCAGGTGGTAGCTGAAGAAGAGGCGGTTGGAGGCTACTGGGTGGCAGCTGAAGAGGTCTAGTGGGGAGGTGCGTGGTCGACAGTGGTCCGACTAGCAGGGAGAGGCATTGTCGGCGGCAGACCAGCGCCTAGGTTGGTGAGCGGCGGACGAAGCAGGCGGCAGCACAACTGACGTGGTCATCATATGGGCGGGCGACGGTGGAGGGGATGCAGTAGGGGCTAGCGTCATCCCATGCATTGGTGGCACAGACAACAGCGACGACTAGCCATCGCTTGATCCTGTGCTCGTCGCAAAGAGGGCCAGGGGCAGCACATCAGAGATGGGGTGGAGAGAGACCAAAAGAGAGGAGTGGGCACCAACCATGGAGGGAGACGGCTGCTCAGGGCCAGCCATGGAGATGGCGGTGCCCGCAGCTACTATGGTTTATGGCTAGCTAATACCATGTCAAAGGAGTTGGGGAAAATATTTCAGATGTCTATTGATTGGTGTAGGGATCACAATATATTGATTGGTGTCTATTTCACACCAAGCCCGCACTACATCAGGCTTTTGCGGTGTGAAGCCCATTCCTTTGAGCGTGGAATCCAACTTGACATTCCACGCCCTCAGTGCCTGTCACAGGCCATAGAGAGCCTTACGCAGGCGCAACACCTTGCCCTCCTTGCCAGGGATCGCAAAACCTGGCAGCTGGTGTACGTAGACCTCCTCCTTTAAGTCGCCGTTAAGAAACGCCGACTTGACGTCCATGTGATGAACGTGCCAGTCCTCCTGGGCTGACAGCGCAAGGAGGAGTAGCACGGATTCCATCCGTGCCATGGGGGCAAAAGCATCATCGAAGTCGATCCCCTCCTGTTGTAAGAAACCGCGTGCCACCAAGCGAGCCTTGTGCTTGACGATGGCGCCAGCTTCATCCCTCTTCAGTTTGAACACCCAGTTAAGGGTGATCGCGCGATGACCATGAGGGAGATCAGCGAGCTCCCAAGTGCGGTTCGTCTCAACCGCGTCCATCTCCGACTGCATCGCGGCACGCCAAGCTGCGTGTTTCTCGGCCTCCGCGAAAGACCGAGGTTAGCCATCGTCGCATGCAAGATGCAACTCTCCTGCCAAAATGCGAGATGCCGGGCCCGACACCGACGGGTCGATGAGAAGGCCCTCCACCTTTCGATACCGCAACGACTCGCCGTCGTAGCACGCGTCGACGCGCTCCTCGTCTTTGGAGAGCGGGGTCACGAGCTCCACTGGGTCATGTTCGACACGAGCTGGCGTCGGAGAGGATGTTCCCGAGGAGGGTACCGTCGGTGCTGGAGTACGTGGTGACGGAGAGCTCGCTGGAGCCAGAGTCGTGGCTGGATGGCGTGGTGGTGAAGAGCTCGTTGTAGCCGGAGCTGGAGAGCGTGGCATTGTAGTCGGTGGAGACTTGGGGGCTATAGTAGGCCTACTCGAAGAAGGATCGCCTACTCCCCCGGCTCCCTCAAAGTGGACGTACTCGATGGTGATCGTGAAGTCGTCGAACACTACGTCGCGCGCCGTGCGCACACGCAGTGTTCCTGGGTCAAGGATGCGGTAGGCCTTCGAGCCCTCCGCGTCCCCAATGAACACCCCTGGGGTGCTCCTGTCGTCGAGCTTGCCGATGTGGCCAAGCTCCTTGGTGAACGCGAGGCAGCCGAAGACCCGTAGGTGAGAGACCGTCGGCTTGCGCCCATGCCAAGCCTCGTATGGTGTCATCCCGTTGAGTGCCTTGGTGGGTGAGCGGTTGAGGATGTAGACTGTTGTCACCACCGCCTCTCCCCAGAAGACAGCCGACATTCCTCTCTGTTTGAGGAGAGCCCGAGCCATCCCCACAACAGTCTGGTTGCACCGCTCGACGACGCCATTCTGTTGCGGGCTGTACGGCGCGGAGTAGTGGCGCTGAACGCCCTCATCCGCGCAGTACGACGCGAACTCAGCCGCCGTGAATTCGCCGTCGTTGTCAGTGCGCAGCACGCGCAGCTTGCGGCCGCACTCCGCCTCCGCAGCGACCTGCACACGCCTGATGGCGTTCGCAGCCTCTCCCTTGCTACCAAGGATCATCACCCACATGTAGCGGGAGAGATCGTCGACGATCAGCATGAACTAGCGTCGTCCTCCTGGTGTGGCTGGTGTCATCAGGCCACACAAGTCCCCATGCACGAGCTCGAGCCTCTCCTTGGCTCGGAAGCTCGACTGCTGGGGAAAGGGGAGTCGTCTCTGCTTTGTCAACACGCAGACATCGCAGAATTGCTCCACATGGTCAAGGCACGGCAGGCCTCGTACCATCTCCTTGGCACTGAGCCACTTTAGGGCCTCAAAGTTAAGGTGCTCGAAGCGCTCGTGCCACTGCCATGCCCCCCGTCGTCTCGACGAGAAGCAAGGCAGCAAGGTTGTGCCACCCTCACATTGAGGATGTATAGCCGATTTGGACTCATGCGTACCTTGGCAAGAAGGCGACGAGAGGGATCCCAGATCCTCATGACTCCGTGCTCGACCTCCACGCGCGAACCGTTCTCATCTAGCTGTCCCAAGTTGATGAGAGAGTTCCTCAACGCGGGGATGTAGTAGACTCCGGTGAGCAGCCTGTGCTCACCAGACGCGGCGGTGAAGACGACTGAGCCGGCGCCCTTGATCTCTAGACCGGAGGCGTCCCCAAACTTGACGGAGCCTCAGACGCTAGAGTCAAGCTCGGTGAAGAACTCCCATCGGCCGGTCATGTGATGAGTGGCGTCGGTGTCGAGGCACCATCCTTCGATCATGTCTTTGCTGGAGCCATCGTCGAGGAAAGCGCGTGCTTTCGACTCATCAAGGTGAAGGAGTGCCGCTGCGGCCGGTGCCGCTGGAGATAGCTCGATGCTTGCATGTGCTAGGAGCAGAGCCTCCTCCTCCGCCTCCGCCTGTGCGACGTTGGCCTGGCCACGTCGTGGCTGTCGACAGTCCCTGGCCCAGTGGCCAAGCTTTCCGCAGTTGTGACAGCCGTCGTCTTGTGCCGGCTTCTTGTTGCCGACGGCGCCGCCTTGGGCACCACCCTCAGCATGTCCTCGCGCCCCGGCCTAGGCGCCTCCACGCGTCTTGCGCGGCTTGCCGCGTTTGCGGCCTCGTGTCGAGGAGGACTCCCCCTTCTTCTTGTCACCCTGGCAGGCCTCCCACTGCTCCCGAGTGAGATGTAGCTTCCCGCCGATAGTGATAGGCCTAGAGGGAGCATGTGGTTCATCGCCGTCGACCACCTTGAGACGACCTATCGCCTCTTCGATTGTCATCGTGGAGAGGTCTAGCAGAGACTCGATCGAGCGAGCAATCTGCTTGTACTTCCCGGGGATGCAACAGAAGAGCTTCTCAACAGCTCTCTCCTCATCGTAGGTGTCGTCGTCGAACTGCACCATCTTCTGCAACAGAGTGTTGAGGCGGAGAGCAAAGTCATCAACATCCTCACCTGGCTTGAAAGCCATGTTCTCCCACTCCTTGCGAAGTGCCTGCAGTGTGGTCTTGCGGGCACGGTCGCTGCCGATGCGGGTCGTAGCGATGGCGTCCCAGGCCTCCTTGGCAGTCCGCTTCTGGGAAAGCGAAAACTGCATCTCGGGCGGGACTGCAGCAATGAGGGCATCCAGCACCCGTCGATCCTCGTGGTAGTCGACGTCGCCGTACCGAACTGCTTCCCACATGTAGCGAACCTGGAGCCGTAACTTCATCACCGCGACCCACTCGACGTAGTTGGTCTTGGTGAGGGTAGGCCACCCACCGCCGGGACCGATGTCCCTGACAATGGCCTAGGCCAATGCGGCGACCATGGTACCGATCCGGGGAGGGAGAGTCGCGCCGCCTGTAGAGGCCGCGATCTCCGTCGACTCGGTCGCCGCCGCCGGGAACACCGCCGGGGTGTCTAAGCCCGTCTGGGCTGCCGCCGCGTGCGCCCTCGCCTGGAGCACCGTCGGCGCATCGGCACCTATCTGGGCTGCCGCCACGCGCGCCCCCATGGGGATGCGCGGCTGCCCACTGTGCCGCCTACTCTCGCACTGCTTCCCTCGCCAGCCTGAGCTCTTGCTGCCGACTGAGTGTGGGGAGAGGCGCGGGAAGGAGATGAGCAAGAGATGTTTAGGCTGCAGGATAGTTTGGCTCTGATACCAATTGTAAGTAGAGGGACTCTAACTCTCATCCAGAGGATGACACTACGAGCTAGGGCAATTTTCGTTTATTTCTCACACACTACTCAAATGTCATACCCATCTAAGGGTTGGAGACACATATTTATAGCCCTAGAGGCTGCACTACCACACATTCTCACACACACACTACACAACAGGATTGTCCTCTAGATGCTAAAAGCTAAAAGCGACTAAAGAGGACAGTCAAAAAGCGGTTGTTGTCCTCTAGATGATCAAGACTTATTCCATCATCGAGAGTGTACTGGCACTGGTGAAGGAAAAGGCCCTGGGAAGTGGTGGATAAGACCCAAGTCCATCGCAAACTCGCGCTGAAGGGCGGTGATCGTGCGCTGGAGGAGGGCGACACTAGATGTCGTGAGCACGATGTCGTCGATGTAGAGGAGGTAGACGGTGTCGTCATCGTGCCGATAGATGAACAGGGACGTGCCCGATCTGGTCTCGATGAAGCCGATGGAGACCAAGTAGGAGGCAAGCGACTGTACCCGGCCCACGGTGCCTGCTTGAGACCATACAGAGAGTGATTCAACTTACAGACTAGACCCGGGCAAGTGGAGTCGACAAAGCCACCAGGCTGGCTACAGTACACTGTCTCGGTCAAAGTGCCACGTAGAAAGGCATTCTTGACATCCATCTGGTGCACCGCCCAGTCTCGAGAGAGGGCGAAGGAGAGGACAGTTCGAACGGTGGCGAACTTGACGACAGGACTGAAGGTCTCGTCGTAGTCCACTCCGGGGCGCTCCGGCGCTAAGTGAAGCCCCGAAGGACCCAACGGGCCTTGTACCAATCTAGAGAGTCGTCAGACATAAGCTTGTGGCAGAAAATCCACTTGCTGGTGATCATGTTGGTGCCGACAATGGCGCACATGTTGACGACGATCATGGGTGGTGCAACAAAACCATCGGCACTGTGTCTGCGTGACGCTCGAGGGTGAACTGCGTGTCCGCGGGAAAAGTAGGAAGCGGCGCGTGCAGGTGAGCCACCAGAGGCGCGGTGGCGGCGTTGTGCGCAGAGGAGCAGCGCGCGCCCGGGCCACCTGTGGTGGGGGAGAGGCAGCTCGTGGTCGGTGGAGGGCCGGCGAGGGGGCCCGCAGCGGGGCTGCTCTGGGGCGGAGTGTCGCAGAGGCGAGGCGGGGGAAGAGAGAGGCACACAGGCGTGACGGCGGGGAGAAGATTGCCGGCGCATGCAGGGGTTGAAGAAGTCTCTACACGAGGTGCAGCAGGAGAGGGGCGCGGGGAGGGAGCAGCCATGGGTGGCGGCTGACTGCTGCTAGGGGAGGGAGGAAGAGAAGAAAGGCTTGATACCATATTAGAATAGAAACTCTTAACCCTAATCAGGGTTGGAAATGCATTGGTATAATAGAGTTAGGTGGACCAAGACCCATTACAGTAGAGGTATACACTAACAGGGAACGGTTACGCTAACAATAGGGCTAATATGCTATATATGGGCTGGGCTAAGCTAGGCTAGGCCCACAGCACACACAGCCACACACAGTAAACATGATCATAACATAGCCATTACTGTCTATTGTCTAACAGCTATGTATCTAGAAAAGCCAGAAGGACTTACAATATGAAATGGGGTATATCTTTAAATGTGCAATAGTTACTGAGATTTCTGATGTCCATTTACCATTGGCAGATTGCTCCTTTAGTTGAACCTACCAGGATAATCATGTCACTGGAAAGGCCGCCTTATGAGTGGCATGAGTTCTTCCCAAACTGTAAGATCATTTTTTATATTTAATCATTTTATATTTATATCTTACTCATATGCAAAGTCTGTAGCACTGAGAAGATGTTTGATTTTTGCAGTGCGGCATAATTTAGGTGTTGTGGTTACTGTATGGGCTCCAATTGTCATGGTATCTACTAATTTGTGAGTTTTTTCTTGGGGCGGTGTGAGGGGGGAGGGAGAATTTGCCCCTAATTTAAATTTCCATGCAGGTGTACTTCATGGACACACAAATATGGTATGCCATTTTCTCCACAATATGTGGTGGAGTCTATGGTGCATTCAGCCGCTTGGGTGAGGTTGGTACCTGAAGACTAAGTGTACCCTTGGAGTGCTGACATTCTATATTTACTGGTCTTAAAATTTGCATAATGTTTTGCATGAAGATACGAACCCTTGGGATGTTGAGATCAAGATTTGAGGCAATTCCAAGAGCATTTGGCAAAAAACTTGTACCTGATCATGGCAGTCACTTGAAAGGAGATGAGGTCTGGTGCTAATATTTTGTATCCATCTTTTTATGTCATTGTTCTAATGGAGTTAATAGTGGATTTATATGAACCTTTTCCACCAGGAGGACAAAAACCCACCCTTCGATAAGTTTGCTGACATATGGAATGCATTTATTAATTCATTGCGAGAAGAGGACTTACTAAACAATAGGTTACCATTGCTGTTCGGTTTCTTGATTTTTTGTATTGAACGTGGCATGCTTTAAAATGGTGTGGTTCCTTTATCTATAGGGAGAAAGATCTATTGGTTGTTCCTTCATCTGGTGGTCAAACAAGTGTTTTTCAGTGGCCTCCTTTCCTTCTTGCCAGTAAGGTACACACACTATGCACTACTGTATTTGCTATATAACCCTGTGGAATTCTGTTCTGCTCATTGCCAAGATATCTTGTATTTAGATTCCAATTGCACTTGACATGGCAAAGAGTGTCAAGAAAAAAGATGATGAACTTATGAAGAGGATAAAGCAGGATCCTTATACTGAGTATGCTGTAATAGAATGCTACGATACATTATTAGATATCCTTTACAGCATTATTGTTGTACAAAGTGATAAGAAGTAAGTCATATTTTCTTTGCCCCCACCCCTCTCAAATGATGCTTAGTTTTGTAATTTAGCTAACTTATTTAGTTGGTATTGCATTTCACCATTGCTACAGAGTTGTTGATAGAATACGTGAAAGCATCAAAGATAGCATCCACCGGAAATCACTCGTGAAAGAATTCCGATTGGATGAACTTCCTCAACTAAGTGCTAAGTTTGATAAGTTGCTAAATCTACTGGTACCACCATACTAGTAACTCCTCCTTTTCGTTTCTTAAATAAATATATTTTCTGTACTAAATCTCCTTTTACATTTCCACAAAAAAATGTTTGTTCTATTTGCAGAAGGAATATGATGAGAACGATCCTGTAAATAGAAACACACATATTGCCAATCTGTTGCAGGATATAATGGAAATCATCACACAGGATATTATGAAAAATGGAAAAGGGTAAGTTGTATTTTTACATGAGCAGATAAATTGGTACTTAGTCTCTGATCGCCCTACCTCCCTCCCTCCCTCCTGCTCGCGCGCACATATGCAGTATCTTGAAGGACGAGGGCCAAAAACAACAACTGTTTGCAAAATTAAATCTGGATTCATTGAAGCATGTTGCTTGGAGGGAGAAGGTCAGATTCCCAGGAAACCTTTTTCTGTGGTTACACTTTTTAGCAATATTGTTTGCATAGTTAGGAGCAGTATGTTTTGTGGTGATATTCTGTGTGAACAGTGCATTAGGCTTCAATTGTTGTTGACAACAAAGGAATCTGCCATATATGTACCAACGAACTTGGAAGCTCGGCGTAGGATCACCTTTTTTGCAAACTCACTTTTTATGAGAATGCCAAGGGCACCACCTGTCCGTAGCATGATGTCCTTCAGGTAGGCAACCTAGCTCGCTTGAACTCCCTTTTTGCATCACTTAATGTTATCCAGGTTTTTTGGCTCTTTGCCTTCTTGGTACTCCGTTTGAAACTGTTTTCAGAAGTCAGCAGTAGCTTTCAGAGCAAGCATATTTATGCCATATCATTCTTTGACATTATAACACTTTCTTAATAGTTTTAAAATTGTTTTCTGCTTTTGCACCAGTGTTTTAACTCCATACTTCAAAGAGGAGGTGCTCTTTTCACCAGAAGATCTTCATAGGAAAAATGAGGATGGTATATCAATACTGTTCTACCTACGGAAAATATATCCAGGTATTTTGCAAATACTAAACATAAAACTGTGAGATATTTATTAAAGCTTTTAGGAAATGATTCACCATGACTCTTGTGTGTCCATAGATGAATTTAGGAACTTCCTTCAGCGGATAGATTTTGAAGTGAAGGATGAAGAAGAACTTAAAGATAAGATGGATGAGATCTGTAATTGGGCGTCTTATAGGGGTCAAACTCTCACCAGAACAGGTAAAATGAGTAGTGCAATCCTGTGATTCATCAAAATATAACTTGTTCTCTGACTTCTTTTTTCCCATTTTTCCCCGAACTACTTTTTTTTATTTCCTAGTAAGAGGAATGATGTACTACAGAAAGGCACTTGAAATCCAATGCCTTCAAGATATGACAGATCCTGGTAAGATCAATGTGTCCACGTTTTCCTTTTTCCAAACCATGTTTATCATTATATCTTTGATTACATGTTTATTTTTTGTAGCTAAAGTTGACCGAGACAGATCAATAGGATCCTACCAAGAGTTGCAATATGATATTGAAATGGCACAAGCTATTGCTGATATCAAATTCACTTATGTTGTCTCATGTCAAGTTTATGGCATGCAAAAGAAATCAAAGGATTTAAATGAAAAAAGGCGCTATCAGAATATCCTCAATCTCATGATAATGTACAGAAGCTAATGCTCTATACCAATATACCTACCTACATAGTAAGCTTGCTCCAACCCAACTAACTTGTAAATTACACAGGAACCCATCACTACGAGTTGCTTTCATTGAGGAGATCGAAGGTCTAACCAGAAATGGAGCAACTGAGAAGACATATTGTTCCGTTCTTGTCAAAGGTGGTGAAAAGTATGATGAGGTACTTGCCAAATAAAATTTAAAGATTCACTTGCCTTTGCATAACACATGAAGTCACAAGTCCTGGGCAACCCATGCAGAAATTAGAAGAGTTATATGAGTTTTGAATTTTTACTTATTTCATTTCAAGAATTTGTGGATTTGGTAAATGAAGTTATATGAAAAATCTAGTTATTAGGATTGGCTTGGTTGACATTGTTATGTAGCCTATGTTATAATGTTAAATATCAAGCCTTATCTGTGTTCTTTCTAGTTAATAAGTAAGCTTAGGAGTTGTTGCAATTTGAGTCAGCTATGTCATAAAAATAATGCTTTCCTCAGGTTACACTCCTACAAAAGAATCTTTTACCAAATAATGTGTCATATATATATAAGTAGTTTCTTATCAAGATTTCTACACTGATCCATGCAACCAAATGCTCAGGTTTAGCAACATTATGTTATTTCTGTGTACACATGATTAAAACAGATGTCATTTTCATGCTTAACGCTGCAAATTTTGTTTTAGGAAATTTACCGCATAAAGCTTCCTGGCAATCCAACAGATATTGGAGAGGGAAAACCTGAAAACCAAAATCATGCCATAATCTTCACCAGGGGAGAAGCACTTCAGGCCATTGATATGAATCAGGTTTAGTTTTGAAATTCCACATGGTACAGATTGTAATAAAGTACTACTAATTTATTTTATGTATGCGATATCCATAGGATAATTATATTGAGGAGGCGTTTAAAATGAGAAATGTGCTGGAGGAGTTTGAGAGTAGAAAGTATGGGAAGAGCAAACCCACTATATTAGGCTTACGTGAGCACATTTTTACTGGAAGGTATGCCCCCATATACCTAAAGATTTATTTGTGTCTTGTTCATACCATTAATACACGAGGTATGAGTGCTAACAACATTGTTGTGTTTCTATTTTAGTGTTTCGTCGCTGGCTTGGTTTATGTCCAATCAAGAGACCAGTTTTGTTACTATTGGGCAAAGAGTTCTGGCAAATCCTCTCAAGTATGCAAATCTATCTTTTATTTCATGTTGATATATGTTTAGCTTGTGTATGAACTGTAAAGCTAGAGTTATCTGAACTATTTATCTCATACCTCTTGTTTTCCACAGTTCCAGAGGACCATAAGAACAGATATATACACACACACACACACACACACACACACACACACAAACACACTATTTTTTTCTGGACTATTTAACAATATAGATTGAATTGATTGTTTTCTTTTGAATGAAGATTTATTCAATTGTATATATGTGCTAAACCATATCGATGGGGAACCGTTATTTGTATTTCTGGTTTTGTATGGGGTACACCTCAATGCTCAAGTGTATGAATGTGACCCTTCTTTTCCTTCAGTGGGAAATGACATTTACATTCTGATAAGACCTTAATACTATTTAAAAGAGGCTCAAGAAAGTGTCCTGTTGTTAGGTATAGGATACTATTTCTAGTCCAGATTGGAGATGGGAGTAAATAGAGATGAGAGTTTGTCCAAACTTTGGATCAGATATTCCTATAATAAACAGTCTAGGTTCAATTAGAAACACAATTGTTTGTTCAAAATTTTAGTTCTGACTCATCCCAAATTGTCACCTTGTCTTGAACATTAGTATCCAGCAAGAGAAGTTGGCCTAAAGTCTACGGCATATCAACTCTGGGGGACGGAGAGATGTGAGATACTGCCATACTGCTGACAGCATAGCTGTTGAAGCTATTATCCTGCTCTTTCAGTTTGATTTTTACTTTTTAATTTGATATCACTCTTTCATTGTGTTGATTTGGTGAATGAGAAAGGGACAGGATAACATGGAACTGTTTTGGTATTCTAATCTACTAAAACTGCAGCGGGCGTTGGATTTGGGCTCTAGAGAGAACAAGAGAGGATTATGTGTTTGCTGCAGAGAGGAACTCATTGGAAGATGATACTACAAGTCTACAAACATAACTAATAGAATTTCACGATTAAAATGGGAATACCTTGATTTGATATTTCTGTGTTTTTTGAATAATGATTGATTCTGTAGTTTTATGTTTGTTTATGTGTGTACAAAGTGCACATTTTCTTCCCATCATGTCTCTTTCGTGACAAGGCTGTGTTTTTTGTTGTTTTTGGTTGCTTGAAAACAGGGTTCGGTTCCATTATGGCCACCCAGATATTTTTGATAGACTCTTCCATATCACCAGAGGAGGCATAAGTAAAGCTTCAAAGACTATAAATCTGAGTGAAGATATATTTTCAGGTACATGTGTCTTGCGCTTGCTCCTTAACTTGTCAGCACTTACAAAAACTTGATATTTGTAGGTTTTAATTCAACCATGAGAGGAGGAAATGTTACACATCACGAATACATGCAAGTTGGTAAGGGGCGTGATGTGGGGATGAATCAGATTTCTAGCTTCGAAGCTAAGGTGGCCAACGGTAACGGTGAACAAACATTAAGTCGTGACATTTATCGGCTTGGACGCAGATTTGACTTCTACAGAATGTTATCTTTCTATTTTACTACAGTTGGGTTCTATTTTAGTAGCATGGTAAGAATCTAAAATAATAACTCATATCTAAAACCTTATGATCAAAGATGTTACAGTGGCAGCTAGGGTTGAGAGGGTGTGAGGGGGACCGTGGGTCTTGCCCACGGCCAAGCAAGAGGGAAGGGTTTTCCTTCTTAATTCTTGTTTGATTAGATTGATACATCTTTTTTCTCCTTATATGAAGAGGCTTGTTTGACCCCTAAGCAAGTGATCTTGGTAGGATTGCGGATCCTACCAGGGATCTCCCTTAGCCTATAAGGATGAACAGCTGCGCGAGGGAGATGGGGGCGGCGGCGCTGGGGCGCCGTGGCTGACCTAGGCTGCGCGGGCAAGAGAGATTGATTCCAACTCCTGGTTCAATCAGGGAAGCCAGAATAATCTGATTCTGCTTAATTCCATAATGACCTCTTACAAGTATTTATATCCCACCTGATGCTTATCTGATCTAAGGATAAGAGCTATGAGATCTCTTCTAATCCTTATCCAACTAACTAGAGATAATCTCTCCTTTTTATTAGCTAATCTTTATCTAATCTTATCCAACTAACTAGAGATAACATCTCCTTTTTATTAGCTAATCCTTATCTAATCCGCATGTGGCCTGTGGCCTGGCCGTGGGCCTTAGCCCTCCTGCAACTAATGTCCCTGCGCCTGGTGTAGGGGATGCCGGTCATAACATCTCTCCCCGCCTGCTGAAACAACTCGTCCTCGAGCTGAAAGTCGGGGTATGTCGCTCAGAAATCCTCCAAGAGCTTCCACGTTGCATCTTCGTCCCCAAGTCTGTGCCACTTGATAAGGACCTGCTAGACATCGCGTCGTTTGCGTGCGCGGAGAGCTCGTTCGGGCGCCGGCAGTATACGCCCGTCCTGGACCAGTGGCAAAGCACCCGGCGCCTCCGGGGGATCACCACGGTGGGGCTTCAGCAAGCCCACATAGAAGACGTCATGAAGGCGTGAGTCGGCCGGTAGCTGCAGTTTATAAGCCATGGAGCCGATGCGCTTCAGTACCTGGAATGGTCCCGCGTACTTAGGCCCGAGCTTCTTCCGTGCGCCGGGCTCCAGGGACTGAGTGGTGTGGTGGAGCAAACGTGGCCACACCCAGTCCCCAACAGCGAACTCCAAGGGACGATGGTCGGCGTCGTAGTGCTTCTTGGACAGCTCCTGAGATTGAAGAAGGTGCTGGCGAACCTCAGTCAGGATGTCGTCGCGGTTCCGTAGGAGAGTATCCGCGGCCTCCGTGCGTGATGTGCCAAGCGAGTACGACAGCAAGGGCGGGGGTGGCCTGCCATACACCACCTCAAAAGGTGTCGTCTGAAGAGCGGTGTGGAAGGAAGTATTATAGCAATACTCTGCCCATGAAAGCCAATCCACCCATGCCCATGGCTGGTCACCTGTAACACAGCGAAGATGCATAGCAATGACCTTGTTAACCACCTCTGATTGGTCATCCGTTTGAGGGTGGAAAGTTGTACTCATGCGCAGCTTCACCCCCGCCATCTTGAAGAGGTCGCGCCACACGTTGCCAGTAAACACGGGGTCTCTGTCGCTGACGATGGAAGTGGGGAACCTGTGCAACCGAACAATGCCATCAAAGAAAGCTCGGGCGATCGACGATGTCGTGTATGGGTGGCCGAGCGCGATGAAATGCGCATACATGGAGAAGCGATCGACTACCGTGAGGATAACAGACTTGCCCCCGACTTTAGGCAGCCTTTCGATGAAGTCCATGGAGATGTCGGCCCACACCTGGGACGGCACCTCGAGGGGCTATAGCAACCCAGCCGGCGGTAAAGTCAGGATCTTGTTGTGCTGGCACGTGACGCAAGACCGGACCTAGTCCGCGACCAGGGACCGATCTCCCGGAATATAGAAGTCGGCGCGGAGTCGATGCAGTGTCTTCTGAATGCCCTCATGCTCGGCCGAGTGAGATAGTAGGAGCGCTTGGTGGCGCAAGTCCTCGAAGTCCAGCACGTAAATGCGTCGGCTGTGTCGTAGAAGTCTCGCGTCCTCGCGCCATGGCGCACCTAGGTCACCGGCGCGGAGGCGGCCCAGTTGCTGTTGAGCGTCGGTTGCGGCTGTCGTGGCCCTGCACACGTCCTCCAGGAAGGCGAACGACGGCCCGGATATGGCCAATACTGCGCCTGTGGCCCGGGGCGCATCATCGTTCGCGTAATCGCGACGGGATAGAGCGTCCGCCGCGACATTGAGATGCCCCGGTCTGTATTCCACCTCGAAGTCTTAGCCGAAGAGTTTGCTGATCCACTAGTGCTGAGGAACAGTCGACAAACGCTGGTCAAGCAAAAACTTTAGACTATAGTGATCGGTACGCACCAAGAAGGCGCGCCGCCATAGATACGGGCGCCAGTGTCGAACGGCCTGAACCAGCCCGATTAGCTCACGCTCATAGACCGCGAGCTTGAGATGACGGGCTGCGAAGGGCCGACTGAAGTACGCTAGGGGCCTCGCCCCCCTGGTGGAGCACAGCGTCGAAGCCTGTGACCGACACGTCGCAGTCCACCATGAAGAGTTTGTTGAAGTCGGGCATCTGAAGGACTGGTCCCGTGGTGAGGGCCTCCTTCAGTGCCTGGAACGTCGTGGTCGCTTCGTCGTCCCACACAAATGCGTCACGTCGTAGGAGGCGTGTGAGTGGGGCGGCTATGACGCCGAAGTCCTTGATGAACTTCATGTAGTAGCCGGCGAGGCCGAGGAAGCCCCGAAGGTCGCGGGCCGAGTGCGGTGTCGGCCACTCGCGCACTGCCGTAATCTTGGCGCCGTCCATGGCCACGCCCTCCACGGAGATGATGTGGCCCAAGTAGGCCACCGAGGGTGCCCCGAAGGAGCACTACGAGCGCTTTAGGTGGAGGCGGTGCGCCCGTAGCGCGGTGAGGACGAGGGCGATGTGCTGGAGGTGCGCCGCCCACGACGAGCTGTAGATTAGTATATCATCAAAAAATACTAGGACAGACCGCCTCAGGTAGGGGCACAGCACGTCATTCATAAGCGCATGAAACGTTGTCGGCGCATTGGAGAGGCCAAAGGGCATGACCAAGAACTCGTAGTGGCCATGGTGGGAGCAGAACGTCGTCTTGGCGATGTCGTCGGGCCACATCCGCACCTGGTGGTACCCTGAGCGGAGGTCGAGCTTTGTGAAGAAGTGGGCGCCATGTAGCTCGTCAAGGAGCTCGTCAACCATCGGGATCGGGAATTTGTCCTTCGACGTCTTAGCGTTCAGGGACCTGTAGTCGATGTAGAAGCGCCACGTCTTGTCCGCCTTGCGAACCAGGAGCACCGGTGCGGAGAACGGGGACGTGCTGGGGCGGATGTTGTCCTGTGCCAGCATCATCTCCTCCCTTCAACAGGAATTTGCAATGGACATGGGTGAGTTGCACTACTTCCTGGAGATCATCGTGGAGTGTCGGTCCTATGGCCTGTTTCTGAGTACATTGTCGACATCCTCGAGCGCGCTAGCATGGCTGACTGCAAGCCCTGCACGACTCTAGTGGACACTCAGGGCAAGGCCTTTGACGACGACGACCCTAACTACTCTCAATATAAATACATCTCCCAACCCTGGTTAGGGTTAGGGTTTCACTCTTCAACAATCTGGACGACGGAGTCGCATCCTTATAGCCATCTAGATGCCATGGCACAGTCTGGCAGGTGTCGAGACCTAGGAGTGGTGGCAACAATGACCATTGGAGGTGCCATCGCGGAGGCCGATGGCTAAATGCGGTGTGCGCTTGCAAGGGACCCTATGCTTTCTCCCCACTGAATGGCGCTGGTCTGCGCCACCCAAGGAAGAGAGGTGGGCTTCCGATGGAGAACGTCAAGAGGGGGTGCACCTCCCCAACCGTTGTCGCCACAGACTTTGAGTTAGCCACGTGTGAGGGGAACAGTATGTGCCGATGCAGCAGGTGAGATCACGCAGCGATGCACAACTTGGAGTAACTATGAAGTAGTGAGGGGCTGAAACATTTTGTAGAATGTGCATATCTCGCATCCACCGACGTTTTAGGAGACCGCACACATCAAGAATGTCAAGGCTCGGTCACGTCTAGAGGCCCTGCAGCCGCGCCATTGCTAACATCTGGCGGGTAAGCATCTTCACTGTCGGCTCGGTAGCGATGTCCTCGGTCTGCTGTCTCTCTCTCGGCTTGAATCTGTTGGGTGCCGGTTATGGTGGTAATGGTGGCCACTGGTTGTGGGGATTCCAGGGCCTCTAGACGCACCGAGAGAGATGCCACCTGCTAGGTAAGGTCGCCCAATGCCTTGGTAATGGGATCCAATGGTGACTCATTGGAACCTGGCTTTTCCGATACTTGATGTTAAGGTGGCGGCTAGGGTTGAGGGGGCGTGAAGGGGCCAACCAGGGGTTTTGACCACGACCGAGCAAGAGGGAAGGGTTTTCCTTCTTAATTCTTGCTTAATTAGATCGATACATCTCCTCTGTTATATATAGAGGTTTAATTGACCCCTTAGCAAACAATTCTTATCTCTGCTAACCTAGGCCCGATAGCCCCATTGCATACGCCTCTAACAAAAGATCACACTATCAAAATTTCTTCCTTTTATGTAAAAAGTAAAGAGAGCTCTACAAGAATTTAAAGAAAACCTAAACTACAAGGTTTTTTTTGCAATTAAAGGGGAAAAAGAAATATAATACTGAGCTATCCCTGCTGTTGGAATAGAAAGAGTTGATCTGACCTTATGTCATTGTTTCCAGATCAACATCATGCTGAATTGTGAATTTTGATAGTCTTAGCCTGATGGTCGCCCTTCCGTCTCCTAGCCTTCCGTCTCCCGCCTCTCCGTCTTCCGCCCCTGTCCCTTCCCCTCCCGGCGCCAACCCCTCCACCAGCCTCACGCCGGCATCTACCCCGGACCCGGCGGCCACCCCGTCGTCTTCCACCCCACTGGCGTCGGGACTCGATGCTCCTTGCCGCCCAACTTCCCATGCGGCCAAGACATCTTCCACTCCCGGCGTCATCATCCACCACAGCCCCTGCCGGTCTTCACTCCGAAGCCGGCGACCACCTCCGCCCACCACGTTCCGGCGCCAGGATCCTCTGCCCACTACGTTACGGCTTCCCAGACTGGATGCTCAAAATCCCAGATATGGACCGACACTAGTGACTACTCGTTATCCTCTGGTGGCTCCAGTCTAGCACCGGGTTCCTACAAAGGGGCTGTGTTGTCCTGCTCCAGGAGCACAGTTCCCCATTCTACGTCGGGCGCACGATCGCCAAACGACTGTAGACGACGGTCTGTAGACGCGCGTAGGTGTCGTGCCAGAAAAAGCCTTTTGTGAATCTAGACCCTGCTGCGGGCGGGTGGCAGTTGGTAAAGAGTAGGAGAGCGCGACGTTCTGAGCAGGTTTCTCGTCGTAGGTCCCTAGTGGATCTCCGAGGACGATGCTTTAATTGTTTGTCCTTCTCCCACCGTGCTTCTTCTTGCTGGCGGCCTACTCGCTGCTTCAGGTGTTTCAAGTCTGGCCACCGTGCGGCTCTGTGCTCGGTTCAGACTGTAGCTGTGAAGAAGGCGGCAGGGCAGCAGCGTGACCAACAAGGGTTGCGTGTTCCGGTGTGGCAGCGGCTGTCCGGAATGGAAGGCTCTGGTCATCAGGATCTCCAGCGTAAGGGATCTGTGTGGAGGCGGATCACCACGTCACAGTCGGCAACAAGGACTGAGAGTTCCACACCGTCGGCTCTGATGGCTGCTTCTAGTGGTGCAACTGCCCCGGAGTTGCGCAACATGAGGAAGAGGCGACATGCCAAGAGCCGGAGGGGAGCTGTGGAGCAGGCGCTTCTTCCGCTTCCTCCTTCGGACCATGATGCCCCTTTGGTAATGCAGGAGGAAGCTGGAAGTGATGAATCATCTGTGGAGCCTACTTGCGTTCTAGAACTCTCTATTGGTATGGCCCAAGAGGAAGTGGCACTCCGACGAGCTCTGTACGTCATGGTGGTTGGCACAAGACCAAAGGTTCTTGGCGCTGAGGTTGTGGAGGAAGTGGCGCGTTGCTTTGGCATTGATGCAGATTCATTGGCAATTCACCAAGCCATGCCCGAGGACTTTCTGCTATTCCTCCCTGACGAAGACACCGCCTCAAGGGTTCTCAATGAAGGCAAAGTTTTCAGAGGGCTTCGTTTCAACTTGCAGTTCAAGCGGTGGTCGCGGTTTACACATGCAACGGCGGGGGCTCTTCCATTTCTGGTCGACGTTCAGATTTGGGGGATCCCGGCTCATGCATGGGCAAGATCTACGGCGGAGCACCTCCTACATGATTCTTGTTTGGTTTCAGATATCCATCCTGCCACAACTTTGAAGTCAGACCTCTCTTCCTTCAAGCTGAGGGCTTGGTGTTTTGACCCAAAAAAACTCCACTGAGACATGAAGCTCTACATCGCTGAGCCTGGGATGGTGACAAGTGAGAAGCGGTGCTTGTCATACGATATTAGTATGGCGGCCATTCCGGTTGATGCTTCATCGGGGGCTGAGGACTCTCCTCCCCCCCCCCCCACCGGCTGATGGCAAGCATCCAGATGGAGACGATGAACGCCATCGACCGGACTCCCCGCCTCGGCATCCTCGTAAAGGCGCTGGACAGCGGCGATCAATTCATCTTCGTTTGGGTCCACAACAGACAGAGGGATGTGGATGGGTCGCTGCGACGCTTAGGAACGCAGATCCATTCATGCCAAGCGCTTCGGGATGTGATGGGCTTGAATTGCACCCTGAGACTGGGCCACTGGACCTGGCTTTTCATGCTTCACCCCTGCATGACATCATGAGTGCGGGGCTGTTTGAGCTGAATGGGCCAGGATCGCCCCAGTCTAGACTTGTATCGGGTTCTGGGAACATTACTGGAGGCGACATGTTGAAGAAGAAGCACAGTCAAGTTGACATCGTTGCTGATTTCGCTGATGGATCAAGTGGGCAGCATAGTAATGGTTTTGATGGGCTCGAGATGCGCTCTGGTACTGGGCCGCTGGACCTGGCTATTCACGTTCCACCCCAACACAATGCCATGTGTGCGGGGTTGCTGGAGCTGAGTGGAGCAGGTTCGCCCCAGGCTAGACTGGTTTGGGGGACTGCAGACACTACTGGAACAGCATCGCCCCAAATTCACAATGGGCCGCTGGAGCTGGCCCAGTTCTGCCCACCTTTAATTCCTTTCCCCCAAACTGAACGTCCTCTGAAAGTCTATTACAGAAAGAAAAAAGGAAACAAACAAAGGCTCATGGAGGAGTCTCAGGAGTCTGCAACTGGACACAATACTCATACAAAATCTCTACAGCAAAATCAGGATCAGTGTGGAGGAACTGGGGATACATCTGAAATCTCTGTGCGTGTTGACTTCTTCAAAAAAATTACTCGTCACATCTCCAACTTGCTGCCGACTCCTAGCAATGACAACCTTTCAGTCAAGAACAGGGGAAGAAATTTGGCCTTGCATAATTCAGCTCCGCGTCGTAGCCGCCGGGTCGCTGGAGTTGGGGTAGAATTCAACATTCAAGAACTGGGCAGAAGATCTACAAAAAGAGTAATGAAAGCTTTAAAAGTAGTTGGAGAATTGGAGGATATTAACCAGCAAGCTATGGAGGATTATGCTAAGCTTTTCGTGCATCCTCTCTCCCAAACCCACGTGGAAGCTTTGGCGGCCCTGTTTGGATGGTCTGTTCCAGTAGATTTCAGCACAGATTAGCAGAGTGAGGACATTTAAATGTAATCCTTTTGTTGTTCAGCTTTGGTTGTTCTTCCTGTATTAATGGATCCAGAAAAAATCTTGATTTGGACTGTAAGGGGTTTAAACTCCTCTGCTCGCCAGAATTCGGTTAGGGAGTTGGTGTCCTCTTCACGAGCGGACATTGTGTGTGTTCAAGAAACAAAATTAACTGAAGTCCCGCGACGAACCTTGTTGTCCATGCTTGGATCAGATTTTTCAAATTTTCTGGTTCTACCTTCTCTTGGAGCTAGTGGTGGGATTTTAGTTGCCTAGAAACATCATCTGGGGAGCACAGGTCTTAACAGAATTGATGATCACGGTATCTCAGTCCAGTTCTGCACACAAGAGGGGCAAGCCTGGTGGCTAACTTGTGTATATGGACCGCAGAGTAGTGAAGAAAAAGTTCAGTTTCTGCAGGAACTAAGAAATGTCAGAGCAGCTTGTTTTGGTCCATGGATAATTGCAGGGGACTTCAATCTCATCTACAAAGCTGAAGACAAAAACAATTCTAATCTTAATCGTGCAATGATGGGTCGTTTTAGAAGGACCATTGATGATTTATCTCTTAAGGAGATCCCCCTTCATGGACGCAAATACACATGGTCCAACCAGCAAAACATACCTACCTTGGTGAAGCTGGATAGAGTCATGTGTTCTACTGATTGGGAGGACTTGTTCCCTAATGTTATGCTGCAGAGTTCAGCTTCTGAAGTGTCTGACCACTGCCCTTTACTGCTTGGACTTCGGGATAACAGGTCAGGTAAGCGAAGATTCCATTTTGAATCTTTCTGGTCCTTTTGGATTCCAGGAGGCTGTTCAGGATGCATGGAACTCACTTCCTGCTTTGGAGTGTCCTTTCCAGGCTCTAGACATGAAATTTAAGGCGACAGCAAAAGGATTGCAAAGCTGGAGCGATAGTAGAGTGGGACACGTGAACTCCCAGCTTGCCCTTGCTCGTGAGGTGCTGCATAGGTTGGAGATTGCACAAGATGCTCGGTCCTTATCGCTAAGTGAAATTTGGCTCAAAAATAAATTGAAGCACTCCCTTGGACTTGCCTCATTAAAGCGCACCATCGCCCGTCTAAGATCTAAAGTTTCTTGGCTCAAAGAAGGTGATGCTAATACAAAATTGTTTCATATGCATGCCCGTCACCGGAAAAGAAAAAATTGTGGCAAGATTGGTTGCTGACAACCAGGTTTTCACTGGACATAATGAGAAGGCCATTCTAATGGATCAATTCTATTCCAATCTGCTGGGTGTCAGCATTGACAGAGATTGCTCTGTCAATCTTGAAGCTGTGGGAGTTCCGACCTTTGATTTTATTGGAGAAAGAAGTGTGGGAAACAGTTAAATTGCTGCCTTCAGATAAGGCTCCGGGTCCTAATGGTTTCACAGGAGGATTTTATAAGGCCTGCTGGTCTATAATTAAAGTGGATATAATGGCAGCAGTTTCAGCAGTTTGGAGCAGGAGATTTGCGCAGTTCAATAGGCTGAACACAGCATACATCACATTGATCCCAAAGAAGGAGGGGGCTGATCAAGTAAAAGACTTCAGACCAATTAGCCTGGTGCATAGCTTCGCAAAATTGATCACCAAGCTGCTAGCTAATGGCCTAGCTGGAAGGTTAAATGAGATGATTTCACCCATTCAAAGTGCTTTTATAAAAGGTCGTTTTATTCAGGATAACTACATGTTAGTTCAGCAAACTGCTAGGTTCCTCCATCAACGAAGACAGGCCCATTTGCTTCTGAAATTGGACATCACAAAAGCCTTTGATTCTGTCTCCTGGCCTTCTCATAGAGGTATTACAAAGGATGGGATTTGGACAGATTTGGAGGGATATTCTATGTGGGCTGCTTGCAACCTCTTCCACTCAAGTGATGGTAAATGGGTTTCCGGGCAAACATACTGTTCATCGTCAAGGACTACAACAGGGTGACCCCCTCTCACTGATGCTCTTCATTGTAGTCATGGATGTGCTTGGGCGAATGGTCACTGCAGCTGAAGGGGCAGGACTTCTTCAACCCCTTGCTACAAGATATGTGCATCACCGAGTCTCTATGTATGCTGATGATGTAGTCCTCTTCTTGCGACCAGCTACCGAAGATATAGCAACCATAGTGGATATTCTTCACCTATTCGGCGAGGCTTCCGGGCTGCATAATAATGTCCAGAAATCTAATGTATATCCCATTTGTTGCGACGAGAGTGACATTGCAGTTGTGCAAGGTTTGCTGCCGTGTGGAATTTCGTCCTTCCCCTGTAAATATCTTGGACTTCCATTAACGCTACGAAATATAACCAAGGAACAGGCGCAACCAATTATCGACAAATTTGCAAATCAGCTTCCTGGATGGAAGGCAGACTTGATGACAAGGGCTGGGAGAACAGTTCAAGTGCGGTTTGTGCTTACTGGGATGCTCATCTACTTAGCAATGGCAATTGATCTCCCAACTTATATCACAAAAGCAATCGATAAAATCCGAAGAGGCTTTCTTTGGAGAGGTCGCAAAGAGATAAATGGGGGGCATTGCCTTGTTTCTTGGAGCAAAGTTTGTCGGCCTCTTGATTTGGGTAGTCTTGGTATTTCAAGCATTAAGGAGCTGAGTTGGGCGTTGCGGATGCGTTGGTTATGGCTGCAAAAAACGGAGCCTAATCGACCTTGGTCATCCTTGACTATCCAAGTTCCGGACAAGGTCCAGGCCGTCTTCAGTATGGCGATGCAAACGGAAGTTGGGAATGGTGCTAATACTCTTTTTTGGAAGGATCGATGGATTCAAGGACAGAGGGTGGCAGATATTGCGCCAAGACTTCTTCAAGTTGTTCCGAAAAGAAAAATCAATACAAGGACAGTGCAAGAAGCTATAACTGGAAGAGCATGGATGTCGGATATTCGAGGGGCCCTATCTGTGGGGGCAATTGTTGATTATCTTCACCTCTGGAACTTACTGTTAACTGCTGAATTAAGGCCGAATGTTGAAGATAAGCACATTTTTAGGCTGGCTGCCAATGGAAAATATTCAGCGAATCTGCCTACGAGGGGTTTTTCATTGGCTCGATTCCTTTTGAACCGTATGAGAGGATATGGAAAACCTGGGCGCCTCCTAAATGTCGGTTTTTTCTGTGGTTAGTTGCTCAAAAAAGGTGTTGGACAGCTGATCGTCTTGCAAAAAGAGGATTGGATCACCCTGATAGCTGCCCTCTTTGTGAACAAGAAAGTGAAACAATAGACCATCTTCTAGTCTCTTGTGTTTTCTCAAGGGAGCGCTGGTTCCTTTTGTTGAGACAATTTGGACTGCATACTCTGTCCCCTCAACCAGAAAATGATAGTTTCCTGGACTGGTGGAGGACAATAAGTGAAATGGCAGCTGGACAAATGAAGATGGGGATTAACTCCCTTGTTTTGCTTGGTGCATGGACCTTATGGAAGCACCGTAATCAGTGTGTCTTCGAGGGCGGCAATCCGAGTGTTGCTGCTGTTCTGGAGTAGGTTGGAGAAGAGCGAAGGTTGTGGGAGATGGCAGGGGCTAAGGGGCTTATTTTCCTAGCAGCTAACCTTTCTCATGGCTAATTTCTGTTCAAGGGTTTGGTGTTTTATTTTTAGGGGTTTAAACCTCAGTGTTATGGTTTGTAAGGGCTTCGGCCCGACTTTTTTCTTCTTAAATATAATGATATGCAGCTATCCTGCATATTCGAGAAAAAAACATATGTTCAAATTGTTCCTGAGTGTTTATTTATTATCGATAAAGACTGTGTTTTAGTGTCATTGTGCAAAATTAAAGTGCCATGATTGAGAGAGTTTAAAACTTGTATCCAAGTGATGTATGCACCCCTATGTTTTATGATACTGATCCGTAGCTCCTTGTTTCAGGTTACTGTACTTACTGTCTATGTGTTTTTATATGGGAGGCTTTATCTGGTTATGAGTGGTCTGGAAAAGTCTATTATGCTGGATCCACGAAATCAGCAGAATGTCAAGGCTCTCGAAAATGCACTGGCTTCACAGTCTATTTTCCAGCTAGGTCTGCTGCTTGTCCTCCCTATGGTCATGGAAGTTGGCTTAGAGAAAGGGTTCCGCACAGCATTAGGAGAGTTTGTAATCATGCAGCTTCAGTTGGCATCTGTGTTCTTCACATTCCAGCTTGGCACCAAAACCCACTACTATGGGAGAACAATACTCCATGGTGGTGCAAAATACAGACCAACAGGTCGTGGATTCGTTGTGTACCATGCAAAGTTTGCTGAAAATTACCGTATGTACTCCCGTAGCCACTTTGTTAAAGGACTGGAACTCTTGATACTTTTGGTTGTATATCTAGTCTATGGAAGTTCCTATCGCAGCTCAAACATATACCTATTTGTCACCTGCTCCATATGGTTCCTTGTTGCTTCATGGCTCTTCGCGCCATTTATCTTCAATCCATCATGCTTTGAATGGCAGAAGACTGTTGAGGACTGGACAGATTGGAGGAAGTGGATGGATAACAGAGGGGGAATTGGCATGTCTGTGGAACAAAGCTGGGAAGCCTGGTGGGTAACTGAGCAAGATCACCTCAGGAAGACTAGCATCCGAGCTTTTGTGTTGGAAATCATCCTTTCACTTCGATTTTTGATCTACCAGTATGGCATTGTCTACCATCTGAACATAGCAGATCACCACAAAAGCATTATGGTAACCTTCCCTTCTTAATATATTGGGGCGCAGTTCTCCTGCGCTTTTCGAGAAAAAAAACTGTCCAAAGATGATCTGGTTTCTCTCTTTTATAATCTTTACCTGTTACCTTTATGTCATGCCATTTTTTATTTCTAGGTATATGGAGTATCATGGGTGGTTATGCTCCTTGTTCTTGTAGTGCTGAAGGTAAGACTATAGCCTTTCATTTGAAAATCTAGCTATCTTCTGTGCTTAAATTCTTACTGACTGCATGTTCTTCCTTTTATTTAGATGGTTTCAATAGGGCGGCAGAAATTTGGAACAGACCTACAGCTTATGTTCCGCATTCTCAAGGGCCTTCTCTTCCTTGGTTTTGTCTCTGTGATGGCAGTCCTATTTGTCGTCTTACACCTTACTATTTCTGATGTCTTCGCTAGTATCCTTGGATACTTGCCTACTGGATGGTGTCTTCTTCTGGTGAGTGAAGCACTCCATTTACTAAGATGTTTGGTACTTAAGGTTTTTCATGTATGAAAAACTATTTAAAAGCTGAAACAACATTCCAACGGTCCAACCTGCACAAAAATGGATGGCGCCAAATAAAAAAATAGAGAAATAAAAAAACCTTAGCCGGTAAAGTGTAAGGCGAGACGCCTTAATTATATAGATAAATAAAAAAATTAGTCCAAATATTATTTAAATATCACTAATTTGAAAGGTAATAAGCAAGCTAGCACAACTGTAAGGCCTAGTAGAAGAGTGAAACAGGAAAAAAGAAAAAGAAAAAAGAAAGAAACCCACAACCAGTCAGCCCATCTCAGCCCAACACAACAATTTTAGAGTTAAAACCTCACCATTCACCTTAGCCGCCAGCCGCTTCTCCCTCTCCACAGCCCTCCTCCCCGCAGCTCTCCTTCCTCCGCTGCTAGCTGGCCCAGGCAATGTGTCGTGCCCTGCACGACGTCGTCGCCTCTTCCCCTCGCTGCCACCGCCTCTTCCCCTCGCCTTACTCTTGCAGGCAAGGCGATAGGATGCCTTGTATGTCCAAGCTTTTTTTTTCTTGAATACGCAGGAGAGTTATGTATCATCATATTAAAAAAGAAAAATGTTATGTTTAAAGGAACCTTGAAAAGTCCATACAAAACTCATGCCTTAAACTAGAAACTTTACCAAAGAAAAATGAAAATAACTGGACCCTTGACCTACTAGACCCAAAAAAATTGAGCTCACTGATTGAAAGGTTGGAACGCTAGGATGTTAGAGAGTCCACGGGGACGGGCTCCAGCCCTACACCAAAGGTGGAGCTCATCATTGATCCCATTGATGACCACACTAGTGCTAGGCTAGGCACCATTGAAAACACACCGATTAGGATGATTCTAAATGGTCCAAGCCCCCAATATGATTAGCGAATTCAACCCATTAATCAGCCCCTTATTTGTTGGTCCAGCAAGGGCCAAAATAGCTCCTTCCCACCATTCATCAAAGGAAGAAGAATCATGTCTGGGAGTAAGGTGCTGCAGACCGACAGAACGCAGGGTGATGAACCAGACTTCCCATGTGACAACGCAACTAACTAACAGATGGTTCAAGGTCTCCTCTTGGTCACATAGCAAACATCGTTGTGGGTGAGCCAAGCCTTTCTTAGCTAGCCTGTCAGCAGTCCAGCATCGACCATGGGCCACAAACCACATAAAAAATTACATTTTGTTAGACTGTGTGTGTGGGCCGGCACCACAGTTAGGCTACCGACCCATTAGAGTTAGGGTTAAGTCTCTATATATATGTAACCCCTTCTCTATGCAATATATTAAAACAGTTAGGTTTCTTTTATGGTATCAGATTAGGGTTTCCTTCCACCCTACCAGCCGCCACCTCACAACCCACGACTGCCGCCAGCGGCAGCAAAGTTCCGACCGCCCCTGTCGTCCCCGAGAGGCTCCTCCATCGCCCTCGGGGGCGGCACCCCCATCCCGGTTGCCGGTGCCGCCGAACCTCCCTGCACCGGTCGTGCGCTCCCCCTCCCTCCCCTCCGCCGCCGCGAGCAGGCGTGCAGGCACGAGCCGCTGCATCGCAGCGGCGGGCGCGCGGGCATGAACACCACTGCCACTCGGGTGCGCAAGTGCGCGGACGCCGCTGCCGCACCCTAGCTCAACGGCGCGCCATTGCCGCCGGAGGTGCCCCTCCCCGCTACGGCCTCCTCGCCTCTGACCTTCCCTAGGCGGGCTCCCCTCCCTGTGGACGGCCCTCCCCTGCGTCGTCGTCCTCAATCCGGCCTAGGCGACCGCGCCCTCCTCGACGTTCGCGCTGGCACTTCGGGCGGCTCTTCGCGCTACAGGCCACACCCGCGGCACCCCAGCCCGACCCCTTCCTCTCCTATCCCTGCCTCAGGCCAGCAGCACGTGCACGTGATGGCCACCTTCCACTACCCTAGTGTCAGCCAATTCCTCTCTGCCCGCTGACGCCCAGCAGCGCCCTGTGTGGCTCCTTCAAGCTTCTCCCGTTGTCGGCGTCCAACCGCCCTGTCAGGCCCGGCGCAGGCCCCTACCCGGCTAGAACCGCCCTGTCGCCCTTCCCCCCCCCCTTCGTCACATTCGTTGGATTCATCACTGTCATGGCTTTCCCGGTCGGATCAACCTCTGTCGCGACCTTCCCGGCTAGATCCGTCCTCCCTTTGGCTGGATCGTCGTCTTCATGGCTGGATTCGTCGTTGTCATGGCTTTCTCGACTGGATCCGTCGATACCCCTTCTTTTCTGCCGCGGGCGCAGCCACATTGTCCGGCGCAGACGCGTGTGCTGCCGCTGGCCTCCCTTGCGAGGCTCCTCGACGACCGGTCGCAGAACGAAGCAAGAAGGCCCTGAGGTTTCTGCTGTCCTTTTGTGTCGCCTCGCCGACCGTTGACGCTCGAACGTCAACCCCTCCCGAAGAACAGACTACTGCTGCGTGTCTCCCGACCACGGCCACCTCGACTTCGGCTACCTCGGCATCCAGGGGCTATTGTCTTCTCGAAGTCCACACCGGTCTGTACTCTAGCCGCAACATTCGCACCCTCACGACGCTGCGACTACGGGGTGATTTGAACCCGTCGGCTCCTACCTTCGGCTTCTACTACAGTCTCATCGTGTTCGGTGCCCCCGTTGCGTCTGCAGGAGGATGTTAGACTGTGTGGGGGGCACCACAGTTGGGCTACCGGCCCATTAGAGTTAGGGTTAAGTCTCTATATATATGTAACCCCTTCTCTATGCAATATATTAAAACAGTTGGGGTTCTTTTACATTTTCCAGGTGCCCAGCTCTTCCATATCCTCTTCTAAGGACTAAAAATTGTTGATCCTATGAAGAACCCAGCATAAGCAGATTTTGCAAAATATATTCCAGAATTTGAGAGTAGCCATATATGTTTGTCCTCCTGATCTGGATACAAAGACCATTCCGCAATAAGGTCCCAGACCTTATGAACTTCAGTCAAGACCCTTACAGTTATAGCTCCTTTTCTATCTTGCACCCAGTTCCCTGTAGATAGAGCCTCGAAGACAGACCTCTTTTTGGCCCTAGTGTAGACCAACCTGGATAGGCGAGGTGCCCATTGGTGCAAACTCTGGCCATCTATCCAATTATCTGTCCAAAACATAGTGTTTTTCCATTGCCCACCACAGAAGAAACTATCGCTGAGAAGAACGCATGAACAATATGATGAGCATGTATTTTGAAGGATGCCCATGGTCGAACGTGCTCAGTTTTTTGGAGCCAAAGCCAGCGCAATTTAAGGGCCCAACTCATCTGCTTCAGACTTGAGATGCCCAATCCACCCAATTCTTTTGATCTAGTGACCTTGCTCCAGGCCACCGAACAATGCCCTCCAAATACCTCTTTTCTTCCCCTCCAAAGAAAACCTCTTTTAATTTTGTCAATAGCCTTAAGATCCCAAGAAGGAAGGTCCAATGCCATTGCTAAGTATATCATCATTGAAGTGAGGGTGGCCTGCACAAGAATTAATCTTCCGGATTTGGTCAACAACTCAGCCTTCCAACCCGGGAGCCGATCAGCAATCCTATCAATGAATTGATGGATGTGCTGCTTATTGAGTCTCCTTACCGATAAAGGCACTCCCAAGTACTCCCTCCCTTTTTTATATATGACGTTTTCTAGTTCAAAAATGAACTATTTTTTTATAGAACTCGCAGGAGAACTGCGCATCTTATATATTAGAGAGAAAAAGAAACCCTACAAAAGATATGTTGCTGAGCAAATCTCCCAAAGACCCACATTAACCCGAAGGTAATTACAAATTGGTACTGAAACTTGACCCGACCTCGCCCACAGCAGCAACTAAGCCCATGCTCCCAATCTCCTTAGCTCCAGCTATTGCCCAGCTAACGCACTCATCCGAGAAACACCTAAAAATCCTAGGCAATGATGGAGGCTCCCCATGAAACACTGCTCTGTTTCTCTGGAACCATAGGCACCAAGCCTCCAGGATGATCAGAGAGTTAAGCCCCTTTTTCCTGGTCTTGATAACCCTTAGACTCACCTTTCCCCACCAGTCTGCAAAAATCTCCTCATCAGCTGCCGGAGTGAGGTGCCCCAAGCCAATAGCAGCAAGGATTGTGTGTCAAAATTGTCGGGCAAAAATGCACGCAGTAAGGAGGTGCTGAATTGTCTCTTGGGCTTGATCACACATTGGGCAAACATATGGGTGTGGCAGCCCCCTCATCTGTAATCTGTCAGCTGTCCAACACTTGTTCCTTATTGCCAACCAAAGGAAAAACTTACATTTAGGAGGAGCCCAGGTCTTCCATAATCTCTTCCAAGGCTCAAAAACAATAGAGCCGAAGAAAAGGACATTGTAACAGGATTTAGAAGAAAACAGCCCTGATGCCCAGGAAATAGAATCAGATGTCTTTGTTAAGTCCAATTTCAGAAAAAGGCTGGCCACTTTTTTCCTGTGTAGTCATATATTTAGAAATGGAGGTAGTATTTGCATGGGAAAGTGGCAACAAGGCAGGGAAGAGGATTATGGATGTTATCTAAATTTTCCTCAGAGCATTGGATGGGGAAGACATTGCTCTTTTCCATGCCCGTTTTTATATGGTGATTTACAAGGGTGTCTATATGGTTATTCCACCTGGATTGTTGAAGCCTGGGGCACTAGGAAAGGTTTGTCGATTGAAAAAAAAACATTGGATGGTCTCAAGCAATCCCCACGAGCATGGTTTGATAGATTTCGGCGTGCACTCTGCGGTATGGGATACAAACAATTGAATGGTGATCACACTGTATTTTATCAACACTTTGGGCGTCGAATTGCAATTCTAGCTGTGTATGTGGATGATATTATCATCACAGGTGATGACGAGACTGATATCACGTCTAAAGGAGAATCTGAGTGACGGATTTTGAGGTTAAAGATCTTGGTCATCTCAAATACTTTCTTGGTATTGAGGTTGCTCGATCCCGACAAGGAATAGTTCTCTCTCAAAGGAAGTATATTCTAGACTTACTTGATGAAACAGGTATGCTTGGGTGTCGACCTGTGGCAATACCTATTGACTTGAATCACAAATCATGTGTGGAATCCGGTGATCATGTGAACAAAGAGAGTTACCAAAGACTTGTTGGTCAGCTTATCTACTTGTGTCATACAAGGTCTAATATCACATATGCTGTCAGTGTGGTAAGTCGATATATGCATGACCCCAGAAGTGGACATCTTGATGCAGTTTATCACATACTGCGATATTTAAAGTCTTGTCCTGGAAATGGAATGTTCTTTATGAGTCATGGTCATCGAAAGGTGGAAGGTTACTCTGATGCAGACTGAGCTAGTTGCCTTGATGATAGAAGGCCAACTTCAGGTTATTGTGTGTTTATTGGAAGAAATTTGGTATCATGGAGAAGCAAGAAACAATCAGTGGTATCTCGTTCCACTGTTGAGGCAGAATATAAAGCTATGTGACTTGTGGTATGTGAGATGCTATGGATAAAGAATCTCTTATCAGAGTTGAATGTATTGAGAAAAGGGCCTCTGTAGCTATGGTGTGATAATAAGTCAGCTATAAACATAGCTAATAATCCAGTTCAGCATGACAGAACAAAACATGTGGACATTGATCAGTTCTTCATCAAAGAGAAGTTAGATGGTGGTACTCTAGAGCTGAACCATGTAAGCTAAAAAGGTCAAATAGCAGATTGCTTAACTAAAGGGTTAGGAGTAAAAGAGTCATGTATTAATATTTGTCGCCCATCTTGAGGGGTTGTTGGGCCTTGTGTTTTGCTAGTGTAGGGTTTGACCCATTAGCATGTATGCATGTGTATTCTGTGTATACTCTAGAACACTCAGACTCCTAACCATACCATAGTGTGCTGCATGTCCAAGCGCATTACCGGCTTACCGCTTAAGTGTTGCTTAAGTGACGCCTTAATAACCTTGTCTGTTATGGAATTATTTAGAAAAAGAAATGCTCTAGTGTGCTGAGGCTACTGCAGGTGAGGCTATGTCAAAATAGTTCAATGCCACAATGATTAGAGAATGGATGAATCAGGAAGTGCATTGGTCAAGAACACGTTAGGTGGTTGTATCATTTTATAAGTACCAGTATTTATTTTTATTTTTTTAACAACTCATGTCATCTGTTTCAGTCTTACGTAATTATTTTTATGATTTCTTGCTTGCAGATTGGACAAGCATGCTCACCATTGATTAGGAGGACCCTGCTGTGGGACTCCATCATGGAGCTCGGAAGGTCATACGAGAATATAATGGGTCTCGTCCTCTTCCTGCCAATTGGTTTCCTGTCGTGGTTCCCCTTCGTCTCTGAATTCCAGACACGGCTGCTGTTTAACCAGGCATTTAGCCGGGGCCTCCAGATCTCAAGGATCCTTGCTGGTCAGAAGGATGTTAGCGAGTTCGAGTTCAAGTGACCAATTTCATCCCTCTTGCAAGCAAACCAAACTCACTTTCATGTATTTGTTTACGATGATCGATTTTGGGTGTCTGTACTCTAGTATATTTTCATCACGTTTACTACTATAATACTGTCTGTACTTGAGAATGTTTTGCCTCTGTAAACTGACATGTAGAATTTCTGTAATATATTTATGGAATTTGATAACTTCCATCCATGCACTGAACGCTTTGAATGGACCATTATTACTAAAGGGGTAACAAATTTATCATTGTAAGGTCAAACATGTTTGGGCTGGAAGTTTTGCTATTCAATACTCCAAACATGTTTGTAAGTGTTAGATACTCATTTAAGGTTTGGGGTTTTCTCACTGTAATTACCTTTGCACCCATTTGTAATGGGTCTAGCTCACTTAACTCAAATTTATTAATACAATGCACAACCCTAATCCAAGGTTAGGGTTTCTATACGGTATAGAGCTAGGATTAGTTTTCTCTCCCACCACCTCCCCCTAGCCGCCGCCGCCAACCTCCATGGCCTGGTCGCCACCGCTTCTCTCCCTCTCCCTCTGGTCGTTGTGGCCAGCCTCCCTGGTCTAGCTGCCGTCGCTCCTTCCCCCCCCCCACCCCACCACCACCTCCCTCCCTGCGCGCTAGCCCCTGTCCCCATGGCGGACCGCCACAGCGCCGCCCTCCTCTCACCGCCGTGGGCGTGGGTTTGCCCGCCTCCACCACTCCGGCCACTGTGGGTGTGGGCCCGCTCCACCTGACCGCCGCCACGTCCGCCATGGGCTCGGGGCCCCTTCCCCCAGTCGGCGTGGCCCCCAGCGTCGTCGGCTTCCTCCCCACCAGCGTCGTGCCCCTAGGCATCCTCCTCGCCGTGTCGTTCGCTTGGAGCATAGGGGGCTTCGTCCCCAACCCCCACACCAGCGTGCACGTCAGCCATGAGGCCCCATTCATCTCCGGCCTCGGACCCCTGCTGGCCACCCTCCCAGCTACTTAGTGACGCTCTCCATGTTCCCCACCGGGTTTTTCCACTCAACCCCGTGTGGACCGATGTTGTCGCGTCACTGTCGGCTTCTTCGCCTGTGTCTTCCATGCTCGCCGTGGCCATCGCCACCATCCAGGCGGTCATCGTCGTCTCCCAGGAACGACAGCGCACCGTGTCCCTGGCCCTGGAGCACGAGCATGCCATGGGTGCCATCCTGGCCGTCTAGATGGCCACCGTGCAGCGTCTCATCCTCGACCCTCCTCCAGCGGCCCTTGAGGCACCTCCTCCCACTCCCGAGGCCCTCCGAGCCTCTGGACTCGACGCCGACCACATCGTCGCCCTCCACGCACAAGCCACCGGCCTCCACAACATCCGGTCCCTCATGTCCATCGTCTTGGACCCGGCGTCCTCCCACTACCCTCATTGGTGGGGTCAGGTCCTCCTCACGCTTCAGCGGTATGCGCTCGCCGACCACGTCCTCGACGACATTGTCGCCCTGTCGTCTCCATCCTGGTACCTGATGGATAGTGTGGTGCTCTCGTGGCTCCACGGCACCATCATCGTCGAGCTACAAGACATCACCCACGACTAGGCGGACACAGGCCGTTAGGCGTGGCTCACCATCGAGGAACAGTTCCTCGGAAACCGGGATGCTCGGACCCTTCACCTCGACGCGCGGTTCCACCAGTTCTCTCACGGGGGCCTCTCTATGGGGGTACTGCCGCTAGATGAAGGGCCTAGAGGTCCCTCCGCGACCTCGGTGAGCCGATGGCTGACTGCACCTTGGTGCTGAACCTCCTGCATGGCCTCAGCCCCCACTACGGGCACCTTAAGGTTCTGATCAAGAGGATCATGCCCTTTCCCACCTTCCATGACATGCGGAACGAGCTTCTTCTCGAGGAGCTCACCATGACGATTGAGGCTCCCGCTCTGGCCCCGGCACTCTACAGCGCCCCTCCTAGCGATCAGGCGTCTTCCGGGGGACATGCCCCTCATACTTCGTCGATTGAGGCCCCTGCTTGACCTCATGTCGTGGCCCCGGCAGCTCCTCGTTTGGCTGCCACCGCCGACGGAGGCCATCGCCCCCGCAAGGGCAGACGTGGGGTGGCAGCTCCACCCGTGGAGGTTCCACTGGTCAGGGTGGCGGTCAGGGCTGGCTGTCGTTCTATAACCCCTGGACCAGAACCATCTCCATGTGGCCGGGTCAGGCCCCAAGCGCTTCCCGTCCTCTGGCGCTGGATCTCCTGACTGCGCCCCCTACAGCGCACCTCCGCCGCCTACCTGCGACATGCCTTCATACGGCGTGCCCCCAACTATCGGTGTTTTGGGTCCGACCGTGCACCCGGGGTTACCCCTCAAGGTGCTTTTAGGAGTAGGACGATGTTACCGACTGTAGCTCGATAGTTCGTGCTGGGCGCACGAGAAATAGTGGACAATGGTGTACAGGTTCGGGCCGCTTTGAGATGCGTAACACCCTACGTCCTGGCGAGAGTGCTTTATGTGATGGGTTACAAGGGAATTCTCTAATACTGGAAAACGTAGAGATCAGGGTGGATGGCTAAGTAATGAGTGATTTATCTGAAGGGGTGCCCTCTAGGCCTTATATACTCGACCGTGGAGCATTACATGCAGATATGATAACAACGTGTGCCTAAGAAATAGTGAACCATCTGAGTCTATCCTCCTATAATTTAGCCGACCCATCCTCGCTTGGTTCCGTTGCATGGGGCTCCTGCGCGGGAAGGTCGGGTCACTGTTATGATTACTGCTCGGATTTGTTGGGCCGCCCGGGCTTGCTCCGACCCGGCCTTGTGCTAATCCGCTCCATTGGTCGTTCCTCCCAGGCCCACGAGGGGATGACCTTACGAATTGTGGGGCCCTTGGGCCTTTTGTGAGGTCTTTTATCCTTCTAGTGGACCCGGGGGATATCTGTCCCCCACAAGCCCCCGCTTTGGGTTGATTTTGAAATAAACGGCCCAAATATCCTAGGTCTAGCTTGCAGTCTTTGATTTTAGCAGTGAATGTTTTTGGAAATAAGTCTGCCGGGCTACTGCTTCTGAATTCTGAGTGATCCGGTTAAAACGATTTTTTTACTGTCTTCTTCTGCCATTATTCCTCAAAATTTGGTGTTCTGTCTCAGGTTCATGCTTCGGAGGTCAGCATTTTGTACTGTTGGACTTCAAACTTCATTGGGTGCACTGAAGGTGCACCCAATGGGTGTAGCCCCCGAGCTTTGAGTGGATTTTTGCAAACAATCCACTCGAAGGTCTTCACTTCAAGTATTATCAGAAATCACTTTTATCTTCCACTTGTACTTTTTCAGAGGTCAGCATTGTCTTAATTTTGCCTTATGCTTTAGAGGTCAGCATTTTGCTTCTTCGGGAATGATGATTTATTGGGTGCACCGAGGGTGCACCCAATGGGTGTAGCCCCCGAGCTTTGAGTGGATTTTTGAAAATAATCCACTCGAAGGTCTTCATTTCATGCCTTTTTCTGGGAATCATCCTTTTCTTTTGTCGAATGCTTTTAGAGATCAACATTATATTATTAACACTATGCTTTAGAGGTCAGCACACATTTTTGTCTTTGAGGCCGAGTACGCGATCTGCCCATATCTTGCTAGGTCCTGCAATTTATTTGATCTGCGACTGATTGGACGTTCGATAGATGGCCCTTGACTAGTCTTCATGTCACTTCGTGCTTTGATGCTTCTGTCGATTAGACTTGTACCTTATCGGCTATATTTGGCTTTCCTTTGATCCTTGCGGATATCTCTCTTCTGTCTTGGAGTATTCATTGCATATATTGTACGGATGTGACAGTTTTGGAAAATATACTGATAATTCCTGGGTGTCCCCCCCCCAATGGGTGTAGGCAAGGGACGGCTTGGTACGCTGAGCGTTTAGCAAACTGCTTCTGAGTAGTAACTTGATGTGACCGCGGGTGTAATCATATCGCCCGTGCAGTTGACTGGAGTCCCAATGGGTGTCGTGTTACGTGAAACGGCGTCAGCCGCCTGGCGTGTCTTCAGACGGTTTGAATTGCATATTGATTTTTTGCGACTGTTCGGTGGTCGTGGTAGGAGGTGAGTGGTTGCCTTCTTCTTCTATAAATAGTGTTCTTGCTTCTCCGGCATTTTCACATTTCTTGCTGCTGCTTGCTGTTTACTCTCCTCTTCTTCCTTCCACTCCACCATGGGCAAGAGCAAGAAAGGTGGTGGTTCTTCGCATCATTCCGGTGACAAGCGCAAGCGCGAGCCGACTCCTCCCTCGGAGGACTTCGGCGACTCAGAGTACTTGGAGGAGGAGTTCTCCTCCGAGTCCGAGGGCTCTCCGGCTCCTGCCTCTCCCCCGGCGTCGTCTGATGATTCAGACGACTCCCAGGGGATCGCCGCGGAGGTATGGACTTACATCCGGGCCGTCAAGCGCGTCGGGCTCGAGGGCTCGGATGAGTTAGAGTACTCCTCGGGCGAGGAGAACTCCTCCGACCCATCCGAGGAGGCCAGCGGCGGCGACGGCGGTGATGGCGACGACGACGGAGGCGACGGTGACGGCGGCGGCGATAGCGGCAAGGGCGGTGACGGCAACGGCAAGGGTGGCAGCGGCAACGGCAGCAGCAAAGGCAGCAACAAGGTCAATGGCTAGACGCCACTGGTTTTAGATGTTAGTGTAGATTAGTAGAAATAGTATTAGCAAAATAATGTAGTAGTAGCTAGTAGTATAGTTAGTGAAATGTAATGTAGTAGTAGGGAAGGCATCAGCTCATAATGAGTTGATTTGTAAGTTCGGTAACGCTTCCCTTATGAAGAATGATTTCGCCCCACTTCTGTGTGCATTATTTTGCCTTCAGGTCAGTCGTCGATCGTTTTAATATTTACCGCCAATGATGTTTTCTGTCTGCAACGCTTGAGTAGCAACTTGGAGTCATCGGGTCACGCTTCAGACCGCTTTATTTGCGACGTCAGTGCTTTGGTGGTAGCGGTCGAGTTATTATTGGCGATGTTGGCGCTTTTTGAAGTAATGACCGAGTGATAGCGGGTCACATCGGTGTTTTAGAAATAACGACCGAGCGGTTACTGGTGATGTCGGTGTTTTAGAGGTAACAGCTGAATCCTTTGGAGCCGCGTCACCGCTTTAGGAATAACAACCGAGTGACTGATGGCGACATCGGTGTTTTAGAGGTAACAACCGAGTGATCGATGGCGACGTTGGCGTTTTAGAGGTAACAGCCGAGTGATAACGGGCCACGCCGGCCGCTTTGGAAACAATGGTCGGGTGAAGTCTAGTAACGTCAGCGTTTTTAGAAATAACCGCTGAGTTAAAATGGGCCGCGTCGGCCGTTTTGGAAATAACGGCCGAGTGATGATGTGGCACACCCGCGTTTTAGAAATAATGGTCGGGTGATGACATGGCATGCCCGCGTTTTAGAAATAACAGTCCGGCGATGACATGGCATGCCAACGTTTTGGAAGTGGCGCCTGGCTCGGGAAAACCCCATATGTACTGCACTGTCGCACGCCTCCTCGTTCTGTGCCCTAGTTTTTGCTTTTCTGCATCCAGGCCTTCTCTGCTCTCCTGCAATATTGCTTCCGCTCCGCTCGCTAGCAAGGTTGAGATGGCGCCCAAGCGGAAAGCTTCGAGTTCGTCCGTCGCAATCATTCCCCCCATCGATCCCAACAGTCAGTTGCCCTTCGCAGGTAACCGTATGTCCATTGTCTCTGAATCCGACCTTCTTCATCTCGTATCCATCGGAGTTCTTCCTCCGAAGGAGCTCTGTTCCTGGCGGATCTGCCGTGGGGTTACTGTTCCGACAGAAGACACCCACGAATCTGTCATTTATGTTCCTTTTCTTATTCGCGGCCTTGCTCTTCCCATTTCTCCTTTCTTCCGCGGTCTCCTTGATTTCTATCGCTTGAATCTGACCCACCTGAATCCCAATTCCATTCTGCAAGTTTCTGTTTTTGTCCATTTTTGCGAAGCCTTCCTTGGCGTTTTGCCTCACTTCGGCCTTTGGAAGCATTTGTACCACTGTCGGTCTGGGATGGCCGGAGGGCAGCACCAGCTTGTGGGGGGCACGATTTTGGAGATGTGTCGTGGGAGGAAGACTGACTATCTCGACATCCCACTCAAGGACAGCATCAAGGGATGGCGCCTGGAATGGTTCATCGTGGAGAATCATGGGAATTCTCTCCCCCCACGGTTAGGGAGACAGCCAGATGTTCGCACTCCGAGCTGGACTGAATCCCCCACGGACCAGGAGGTGGCTGAGGCAGGGGCTCTGCTTGCTGAGGTTGGGCTGCTGAAAGAAAGGGGTTTGACTGCAGAGGTTGTGGTTGCCGACTTCATTTTCAAGAACATTCATCCACTGAAAGACAGAGCATACCCCGCATATCTGTATCGAGGCCCGACTGATTCAACCCGGGTAACTAACAGAAGAATTCCTGCTGTGGACTTGGTGAGCCGGCTCGAGATGATACTCAGAGGCAAGGTGTCGAACATCGGTGCTCCTGTTGCATACTTGGCATGGAATCTGCCTCCTTCCAAGGCCTTTACCAGTTTCGTGTCAAATCCTCCTGCTGGTGATAGCGGTTTGGGCCTTAGAGCGTGACCCTCTCTCGAAGAAGTTAGTGCTTTGGTTGCCTCGAAGAAATTCCTGACGACGAGAGGCAGGTTCATTTTGAGGTGCCTTTGAATCCAAGTGACGCAGAGATAAGTGCCATGCTGGATATGTTAGCTAAGGATTCTTCTGATGCCACTCCTGCTGAAACACTGGTGGTGGCGCCCATCCCTGAGGCCGGCAAAGCTTTGGATGCTCAGAGGTCTGACAGTGTTCGCCCGAAGCATTATCGCCGAGCCAATCAGCCCACTTCTCCTGCTGAGGGGAAGAAAACGAAGAAGAGACGTCTCCGTCGAGTGTCTAGCTTAGATCAGGATGCTGGTCCTTCTGTTCCTGCTGCTGAGGAAGTGTCAGTGCCTCCATTTGCTGAAGCTGACCCCAATGGGTGTGACCTAGATGACATTGATCCCAATGGGTGTGACCTAGATGACATTGATCTCAATGGGTGTGATCTGGCCAAAGCTGAACCCAATAGGTGTACTGTTCGCGTTGTTGATGAAGATGAGGAAGAGGAGGATGAAATCCCTCTAATTCGGAAGAACAGCCGGCGTTACCTAGCCAGCGGGGAAAGCAGTGGTGTTCCTTCTCCAGCTTTATCTACCCTCATTGGTCTGCAAGAATTATCTCTGGTGAATTTTGATCAGACTCTTGAAGACATGGTCCCAGAAGATCTGTTGTCAGAGCTAGCAGACAGTGGCATGATGGATGTTTGCACTGATGTGCCTGATGCTGGGCTGGAGTTATCCCGGGCGGCGTCTCGTGCCTCATCGACCTTGGAGCGCGGTCTTAAGGGTCAGGAGGCTGGTCTGGATTGTTCTGCTCCCATGGAAGTGGGTGAAGGTCCTTCAGCCTTAGAGGTGGCTGTTACAGAGAGCTTGGCCCTCAAGGATGGCGCTAGCGCCTACCAAGCCCCCGAGGGTGTTGTCGGGGATGACCCGGCTCGGATGGGTAGCGCGAGCTATGACCCAGCCCTCGAGGGTGTTTGAGTCGGTTCTCCCTCTCACACTTCCATGGACGTTCTCGTAGGGTCTTCTCCTCCGCATTCTGGTTGCATGGCAGCAGCCCAAGCTTCGGGTCAGGAAGTCGCCTTAGAGGCCAGCGCTCCTGATGACAGAGTTTTGACCCCTGCTGATGATACTGATCTGGTCCCCACTGATGCACTGCGGGTTGTTTCGGTTGGTGATCCTTCATCGAGCCATCAACTAATTTCCCACGACTTGGGAGTTCCTTCGTTTTTTCCAACCTCCAGGTAACTTGATTTTTACTGATCTGGTTGTACCCCAGGTGTAATATTGTTCTGATATTCATTTGTTTTTAATGTCAGGCGTTGGTTGATGAAATGGTTGGTCAGCTGAGGTCACAGGGTGCTTCTGTCCCGGAAAGGGCTCTATCTCTGGCACATTGGAATCTAGTGCTGCTTCAGCAGCGGGTGTCTAATTTGGAGATGGCAAATGCTGGTTAGTACCCTTTGTTTCTTTTTTGACTAATTGATTAATTCTTCTTTTTAACTGAACACCTTTGCTTGACTATTTATTGATAGATATGGCCCGGCGGTACTCTGATCGTGAAGAAAAATATTCTCAAGGTCAGACTGAACTGGCCCGGCGGTACTCTGATCTTGAAGAAAAGTATTCTCAAGGTCAGACTGAACTGGCCCGGGTTTCTGCTTCTCTGAATGATGCTAACACGCTGAACTCCACTCTCCGTGCTCAGCTTGACTCTGAAAAGGTGACCAGTGAATTAAGTTTTACTTGGCTTTGTCTGCTGTATTCTTATTGCTTGCTTGACATTCGGAGAAACTGATTCTTGTCTGCAGGAGGACAAACGCGCCCTTGCCACTTCTCGTGACAACCTTGACAAGCTATACTGCGATGCCAGCAACTCGTTGACCATCTTGGAGAGGAGTCATCGCTTCACCAGGGAAGAGTTGGATAATCATCGTTATAAGCTGCAAGAGTCCTTGGATGATGCGATTCGCCTCAGGCAGTTGGTGTCGACCAAAGATACTGTCATCAAGGATCTGCGTGCTTCCAAGAAGTCAGTCGTCCAGGAGCTAGAAACTGCTCGGTTGGCCGTCAAAGCTGTTGAAGAGACTTCTGCTACCCTGAGGGCCCAGCGCGACAAAGCTATGGATAAAGCTATTCACGCGGGGCGGATCCTGATGAGGAGACCCGGCATGGTTGTTCCTGACGACATAGTGGCTGACGTGAATACCGCTCCTGATTCCTCGAGTCGTCCTTCTTCGTCAGTTGCTCCTGAGAAGAACATTACTAAATAGAAAACACTGAATGCTTTGAATGTGTGGTTAATGTGCCCGGATGTTTTGTTAGATCACACTTTTGAATACTGAACGCTACTATTGTTTTCCCATTGTTAGAATTCAATAATATCTACAATTGTAGAAGTAAATGTAGTGTGATGGTTTTGAAATTTCGTCGTGGGGCATAGAGGTTGCCGTAAGATGGGTGATCGCAAACATGCCGAGTGTGCGGTGCCAATTTAAGTCAGTGCCAACTTAAACCGACCGCTCCGTTAGTAGGGCATAGTGGCCACCCCGAGTTAAGTAAGCGTGAGCATATCGCACCGCCTTAAGTCATTGCCGACTTAAGCCGATTGCTCTGTTAGTAGGGCATAGTGGTCACCCCGAGTTAAGTAAGCGTAAGCATGTCGCACCGCCTTAAGTCATTGCCGACTTAAGCCGATTGCTCCATTAGTAGGGTATAGTGGTCACCCCGAGTTAAGTAAGCGTGGGCATGTCACACCGCCTTAAGTCATTGCCGACTTAAGCCGATTGCTCCGTTAGTAGGGTATAGTGGTCACCCCGAGTTTAGTAAGCGTGAGCATGTCGCACCGCCTTAAGTCATTGCCGACTTAAGACGATTGCTCCGTTAGTAGGGTATAGTGGTCACCCCGAGTTAAGTAAGCATGAGCATGTCACACCGCCTTAAGTCATTGCTGACTTAAGTCGATTGCTCCGTTAGTAGGGTATAGTGGTCACCCTAAGTTAAGTAAGTATGCCAATTGACAGCGAACAATTTGAGTTCCTTTGAAGTCTTTTTATTGATGACATATTTCTCAATTTACAGAATACATCGTCGTCCCAATAGCTTCAGGGATGTAGCTAGGGGTAAAACTTCCTGAGGTGTTCTATGTTCCATGAGTTCCCAATTTCCGTGACGTCCATCTGAGTGAGACGATATGATCCCGGCCAAGTGACTTCAACTACTATGAATGGTCCTTCCCATAGAGGTGACAATTTGTGTCGTCCCTCCCCCGTTAGAATTCGGTGGAGGACGAGATCTCCCACTCCAAAGGATCGCTGCCGTATGGCCTTGTCATGATAGCGCCTCAGAGTTTGCTGATACCGTGCCGATTGAATCACCTTGTTCAGTCGCTCTTCTTCGAGTACATCAACATCCTCCAGCCTAGTAGCTTCAGCTTCTGCTATGTTTTCAAAGATTAACCTTGGTGCCCCGAACTTGAGATCAGCAGGTAGCACTGCTTTCGAACCATAGACCATGAAAAAAGGTGTGTTTCCATGTAGAGCTCGACTAGGTTGAGTTCTCAGGCTCCAAACAACATACGACATCTCTCTGATCCACTTTCCTGCGAACTTTTCATTCTTGTCGAAGACTTTCTTTCTCAGCGCCTCCAATATCATCTCGTTAGCTCTTTCGACCTGCCCGTTGGCTCTTAGGTGCGCCACCGAGGCATATTTGATCTGAATGCTCTTTTGCTCGCAGAAATCGAAGAACTCTGAACTTGTGAAGTTGGATCCCAGGTCGGTTATGATGCTATTCGGTATTCCAAACCTGAATATTATGTCTTGTATGAATTCTACGGCCTTAGCTGAAGTTAGAGAAGCAATGGGTTTGAACTCTATCCATTTAGTGAATTTGTCGATAACAACCAATACATGAGTGTATCCCCCTTGAGCTTTCTTGAAAGGCCCAATCATATCCAATCCCCAGCATGCGAACGGCCAAGTTACAGGTATGGTTTGCAGTTGCTGTGCTGGTAGATGTTGCTACTTTGATAAGTACTGGCAGGCTTTGCACCTCTGGACTAACTCGACTGCATCACTCTTTGTTGTTGGCCAGTAGAAACCCGACCTGAAGACCTTCCCAACCAGGGTCCTGGATGCTATGTGTACTCCACATTGCCTAGCATGGACCTCATCCAGAAGTTGTTTTCCAGTAGCTGAGAGAATACATTTCATGAGGATTCCTGATGCGCCCCTTTAGTATAGCGTTTCCCCAATGAGTGTATAGTGAGCTGACTGCCTTGCCATGCGTTCAGCTGTATTTTTGTCATCTGGTTCTTCTTCATTCTTTATATATCTGATGATCGGCTCCCTCCAGTCATCAGAATTTGACTCTGGTTGGCTCAGAGTGTTACATTCTTCTACCTGATCCATTGAAATGCTCGGGCACGGTACTTCTTGGACGAAAACTCCAGGCGGGACCTGAGTCCGACTAGATCCTAGTTTGGACAATGCATCAGCTGCCGCGTTGCGGTCTCTCTCCACATGATGAAATTCCAAACCTTCAAATTTGTCTTCTAGTTTCCGGACAGCAGTGCAGTATTTTCCCATGGCGTCATTCGAGCAGTCCCATTCTTTGTTTATCTGACTTATGACCAACAGAGAATCTCCATATACCATCAGTCTCTTGATGCCTAGTGATATGGCAATGTTCAGTCCATGAATCAGAGCTTCGTATTCGGCTGCATTGTTAGATGCCGGGAATAACAATTGAAGAGCATACTTGAGTTGTTCACCTCCAGGGGCAATAAAGAGGATCCCTGCGCCTGCTCCCTGCAGCTTCAACGAGCCATCAAAATACATTCCCCACACTTCTGCGGTTTCCGGGTTATCCGGCACCTGCTGCTCAGTCCATTCTGATACGAAGTCAACCAGTGCTTGAGTTTTGATGGCAGTGCGAGGTCGAAATTCAATGTCATGAGATCCCAGCTCACATGCCCACTTGGCTATTCTCCCGATGGCTTCTTTGTTGTGAATAATATCTCCTATCAGAAATCCAGTGACTACTATGACTTTGTGGTCGTCGAAGTAGTGACGGAGCTTGCGTGCAGTTAGAAGTACTGCATATAATAGCTTTTGGACTTGAGGGTATTTTTTCTTCGAGGGACTCAGGACTTCACTGATGAAATAGACAGGGTGATGTACTGGGTATGCATGTCCTTCTTCTGCTCGCTCGACTACCAACGCGGTGCTTACCACGTGAGTCGTGCAAGAGATGTATAATAGCAGATCTTCAGCCGGCTGAGTCGGCGTGGCTCGGTGCGGCGGTTTCAGCACTGGAGGTGTTGTCAAGAATTTTTTTCAGCGCATCCAGAGCTTCTTGTGCTTCTGAAGTCCACTGGAATTTGTCTACCTTCTTGAGCAACTTATAGAATGGTAAGCCTTTCTCTCCCAGTCTTGATATGAATCTGCTCAGAGCTGCCATACATCCGGTAAGTCTTTGAACTTTCTTCTGTGGTCGTGGTGCTTCCATCCTCATGATAGCCTCGATCTTTTCTGGATTGGCTTCAATCCCTCGGTGGCTGACAATAAACCCGAGCAACTTTCCTGCTGGTACTCCGAAAACACATTTTTCGGGATTGAGCTTCCATCTGTTGAAGACCAGCTGTAAATCTTCAATTAAATTTTCTGAATTTTCTGTTTTGATCACCACATCATCCACATAATCTTCCACACGCTTGCCCCAGTGATTGGCTAAGCATGTTTGAATAGCTCTCTGATAAGTTGCTCCAGCATTTTTGAGGTCGAACGACATGGAGGTATAGCAGAAAGCTCCGAATGGAGTGATGAATGCTGTTTTTTCCTCGTCTTCTTTTGCCAGACTAATCTGATGATACCCAGAGTAGCAATCCAGGAAAGACAACACAGAACATCCAGCGGTGGAATCTACCACCTGATCTATCCTAGGAAGCCCGAAGGGATCCTTTGGACAGTGTTTGTTGAGATCCGTATAGTCGACGCACATGCGCCAATCCACTTTATTCTTTTTGAGTACAAGAACAGGATTAGCTAGCCACTTAGGATGCAACACCTCTCTAATGAATCCTGCCGCGACCAAGCAAGCCAACTCAGCACGGATGGCTTCTCTCTTGTCGGGCGTGAAGCGACGTAACTTCTGTCGGATCGGCCTCGCCTGGGGGTAGACCTTCAATTTGTGCTCGGCCAGTTCTCTCGGGACTCCCGACATATCTGCAGGTTGCCATGCGAATACGTCTCGGTTATCTTGCAGAAACTGGACGAGCGCGCCTTCCTATTTATCATCCAGACTGGAACTGATGATAGCAGTTTTACGCTCGTCGGCGAACCCTAGATTGATTCTCTTGGTTTCTTCAGTCGGCCGCATAGAGGTCACGGCTTGAGCTTCATTCGCGGGTATTGCAGGATCTTCCTCAGGCTTAGAATTCGCCTGCGCAGAAGAAGTCGCCGATGGTTTGGTGGTGAGGGCCGCCTGAATGGCCACACGGAAACATTCTGTGGCGCCTTGGAAGTCAGCGCGCACAGTTATGATCCCTTACGGTCCTGGCATCTTCAATATCATGTATGTATAATGCGGGATGGCCATGAACTTTGCCAATCCAGGCCTCCCGATGATGGTGTTGTATCCGCAGTCGAAGTTTGCCACCTCAAACCTTAGGAACTCGGTTCTGTAGTTCTCCGGAGTTCCGAAGGTGACCGGCATGTAGATGTGGCCCAGCGGGTATTCTCCTTCAGTCGGCACGATGCCAAAGAAAGGAGTGTCCGACTCGTGGAGCTCTTTGAGGTGAACTCCCAAGCCTTGGAGTGTCCGGGGGAAGGTGACGTTGATGCTGCTCCCCCCGTCCACCAATACCTTCTTTACCCTGCTCTCTCGGATCACCGGATCGACGAGAAGCGGGTATTTGCCTGGGTGGTCGAAGTTGAGCCACTGATCTGCCCGGGTGAAGGTGATCGGGTGCTTAGACCATCGGTACGGGGCGGGAGGACCGGTAGCCGCCACCAGTATCTGGCGGTCGTTGAGCTTTTGTTGTCTCTTGCTTTCCTGCGACCCGTGTTCGCCGAAAATGACGTTGACCTCTCTGTCAACGCACGGGAAGGCTCCACCTCCTCCCTCCTCCTGCTGCTGGGGCTGTCGCGGTTCTCCTGGCCCTCCTTGCGGCGGGGGAGGAGGTAGAGGTTGGAAGGGTCGATTGTGCCCGACGGAATGCTTGAAATCCCTGCAGTTCCGGAGGGTGTGGCGCATGTCTTTGTGGTACGGACACTGGGCGTCGAGGATGTCGTCCAGCGTGCGTTCGCCTCCTCGAGGTCCTCCTCGGGTGCGAGAGGCGGGCGGTCCGGCGGCGTGGACCTCTTCACGAGGCCTCTTCTCCCAGCTCTTGTCGGGTTGCTGGTTCGTGTCGTGTCGCGGTGCCGCTAGTGCAGGCTTCGCTCCCCCGATGAGATCCTGAGCTCGTTCGTCGGTGGTAATGTAGAGATCGGCTTCCCGGAACAGCTGCTCGGAGGTTGTCGGCGCCTTCTGTAGTATGGTTCGGACGAAGGCCGAGTCATTGGATCCCCTGTAGAAATCCTCGATCACTGCTGCCTCCGCGACCTCGGGGATACGATTTCTCATGGTCTGGAATCTTTTGAGTTATGACCGAAGAGTTTCGTCCCCTCGACGCTTGATGGATTTGAGGTCCCATGGTTGCGCCGGTTTGTCGGAGAGAGACTGAAAGTTGGCGGTGAAGCGCCGACTGAAGTCGCTCCAGTCGTCGATGCAGTGTCGGGGTAGGTGTCGCAGCCATTGCAGCGCGTCTTGCCCGAGGACGATAGGCAAGTACACTGTCATTATGTCCTCAGTTGCCCCAGCAGCTCAGGCAGCGGTGGTGTAGACGGCCAGCCAGCCTCCCGGGTCCTGCTTAGGTTCATATTTGTCGACGTTGGATACCTTGAAGTTAGGGGGCCATTGAATGACCCTGAGACGTAGAGTAAGCGCTGATACTCCACATGTGTCCTCCTATCGTCGATGATGTTGTCTGTCCTGGGGAGGGGAGTGGTCGTCGTGGTGCCTCGACCGTCCCCGGGTGGTGCCACCAGTTGAAGTCGTGGCCGACTCGGTCCTGGTAGCCTGACTCCGTGCTGGGATGTCGTGATCCCGGTCGTACTCTTCCCGGCGACGAATCTCGTTCTCATGTCGCCGCTCGCGCGAAGCGTTGATGGAGCTATGTGCGTCCCATCGACTGTTGATGGCGTGTCGTAGATCATTCGGCGGGTGAGCGAGGGGTAGAAGATGATTGGCTGCCTGAGTGAATAGCCGCTGGTAGCCCTCGGCGTCGGGAGTCCGGGGGAGGCCATCAGCTATCCGAGCCAATGCTCCACCGACTTCACTCGGCGTGTTCATGGCTCGAGCGAAGTCGGGGTTCAGGTTGCGCCCGAAGAGTGGATTTTCCCGACGTTGCCTTGTCTCCTGCTCGGCCTGTTCTTGAGCCCGTCGACGATCGCGTCGTCAGGAATTCCTTCTTTCCCTGAAGACACGTTCCTCCGAAGTTTCTCCCATCTCCGAGACCTCGTCTCGTGATACAGGTTGCACCGGGTCCCGCTCTCCGGCCTCGTGATGTCGCCGGATATTTCGGCGTCAGTTCCTTCGTCGGCAGAATTCCCGCTGAGGAGGTTCTTCTCCGGGTGCGGTCGTTTCGTCGTTGGAGATGGGGGCCGATTCCACTCTCCCGATGAAGAGGACATCGGGGTAGAATGGAGCAGCTGCCACGGCGATCTTCTTTCTGTTCTCCTTTGAGGATGGAGGCACAGAAAGACCAGCTTGATGATCCTTTGCTTCCTTTTTCCTTGTGATCTGTGTCCATTCCTCCATCGGAGAGGTGGACAGCGGAGTTCTCCGGGCTGAAGGGCCCTCGGCTCCTAGCTTGCTGAAGGTGATCTTTTTTCGGAGCACTGGAGGTTGCGCTTTTTCTTGCTTTGCTCCGATTTTCTTGGAGATCTTTGAGGAAAACTTTCTCTCCGGCGGATCCGCGATGCGATGCAGAGTTCCATCCTCATCCGCTATAGATGAGATACTTCCGAAGCAGAACATGGATCCGGGGCGGAGGATGATCTTGTGCTGGAAGGTGAGGGCCATTGAGCTAGCTTGGATCGACACACTCCCTACCTGGCGCGCCAGCTGTCGGTGTTTTGGGTCCGACCGCGCACCCAGGGTTACCCCTCAAGGTGCTTTTAAGAGTAGGACAATGTTACCGACTATAACTCAATGGTTCGTGCTGGGCGCACGAGCAATAGTGGACAATGGTGTACAGGTTCGGACCGCTTTGAGATGCGTAACACCCTACGTCCTGGCGAGAGTGCTTTATGTGATGGGTTACAAGGGAATTCTCTAATACTGGAAAACGTAGAGATCAGGGTGGATGGCTAAGTAATGAGTGATTTATCTGAAGGGGTGCCCCCTAGGCTTTATATACTCGATCGTGGGGCATTACATGCAGATATGATAACAATGTGTGCCTAAGAAATAGTGAACCATCTGAGTCTATCCTTGTCACAACCGGTTTTGGAAGGTAAACCGAATGCGAACCATGTACGTGCCAGGATCAGAAATTCACGTACACGGCGATTACATAAATGACTCATCATAGCACAATGCTTCGAATAACAATAAAGATAAGTAATAATATTAAAGACTAGAGTCATTTACATAATATAATCAAAGTACACAGAACAGAAACGTATCCAACGTAAATAAACCCACCACAGGCAGCTGACTGGGGGAGGTCGCTAGCCTAATCCTCGAACTCGTTGAAGTCCTGGAACTCCTGGAGATTCACCTCGACGCCTTCTTCTTTACCTGAGCATAGATTGCACCAAAGGCAACCTGGTGTTTTGTGAAAGCAAGGGTGAGTACACATCAACGTACTCAGCAAATGTCCCATTTGGCTGTAGTGGACTAGCTTTATTTGGGGTTAAGGTCAAGCAATTGCTTTTAGTTGGTTAGGTTATTATTATTAATTGAGAGCCAGGTTTTAACATTAACCCAAGTTATTAACCCAAAGTACCCTTCCCAAACGGAAAGAATACCACTTACCATTACCATAGTCATAACCATCATCCTTGTCACCACCTGTAAACCAACCATCTCTGATCAAGTATCTCTAATCAAAGAGGATCCCAAGGCCGCTCATAACCGTGAGCACGGCTGATATATCAGTTTCTAACCCTCTGCAGAGGTCGCACACTTTACCCACGAGTCATGATTCCCTTTCTGCCCGGGGAGAGCTAATCCCCATTGACCACTACCTAGGTGGCCTGGCAGGGTATCACTACGTAGCCTTTACAAAGATTTCCCAGAGGTCATAGCCGCCCGTTAGGTTTCTCTAGTTTGATAAACACAGTACATCTCCCCAAAGGAAGGGTGACTAACAAAACCAAATCAAGAACCTCTGCAACCAGCCTCGGCAGAGCAAGTACTGTGCCCGGACCCCATTGACGGCCCTTCGGCGAAGCCAACTACTCCTCTGGTTCCTCTAATTAATCAGCTAAGGGTGTCCCATTCCACCCTCATGGTTGCACTATTATCCCGGGTTGTCACTCCCCAAACAGGTCCTTACGGAGAGGCACTCAGGAAACAACCTGAGCCCCCTAAAGTATCACAGGAACATCATCGGGATAACATCATAGTATCATAAGTACTCACATCATGTTCATTGATTAAAGTAAAGCAATAGCATAATGCTAACCATGATAACCCAAAAGGTAAACAAGGATAAGGTAAATAGAAAGCTAGTCAATCCTTAGGTTTTAATTAAGTAATGTGGGACAGTGCATTAAAAGTGAATGGGACATAATGGGTCAAAGGACACTTGCCTTCACCAAACAGATGCTCAGGGTCTTCGATCTCGTAGAACTCGAAGAACTGGATCATTTGATCGCCGAAGCTTGACCGTCGATTCCTCGAAGCTCGGAATGGATCGTAGTCTATTCGTGTCGCGCAACGAATATAAACAGGCACAAGCAAACATATACTTACATAAGAACATTACACCATACAAGATAAAATATTATAAAAGCGAGCAATATAAAATAGAGAGCGCTTCTACAATTATGCGGGGAAAAGAAACGCGATAGTCGAAGCTACAGTCAAGAGGTTAGCGTGTTTACACTAAGCAAGTATTAGTTAGAATATTTAATCCGACATTTCTCAAATATAAATTATAACTACTATTTAATCTCGATTAGTCTGCTACTCTAACAGCTGTCAGTTAAATAAGCAAATTAAATAACATCAGCGACCCTAAGTGAGACAAATTCACGGCGCGCAAAATAGCACTACATAGTGCAGAACGACGCGTGGACACTCTCGACTTAGCGCACGGACGACGCGCAAACGGCGCGCGAACGACATGCGACAACAAGTGAACAAAATGTGTGGCGCGAACGCGCGAACGAACGACGACGTCACAAAAACAGCGTGTGAATGACACGCGAAAACTACTAAATAGACGTTGTGTTTACACTAGACGACTATTTGATCTATGTATTTGAGTCAGCATTATTTATGTTATCATGTATTTATAATTGCATAGATTAAAACTACATATTAGTTTTTAATTAAATTGCTATTTTAATTACCATCGGATAAACAAATAATTATTAATTAATTAACTAAAACATGTGTTACAATAAAACAATGTTACTAATACTTGGTTAATGTTATTAAGAAGTTAACGCAACTGAAACGGAATAAATCGGAAATCTAACGCAAAAGTTAAACCGTGTATTAATGCGACATGGTACAACACATAGCTAAACTTTTAAACGGTGAGGATGCAATATTTTTATTGGATAGCTGTATGCATGGAATCGTGGAGGCTATCCTGCATGCGCTTGGGGCCAACGGTAGTTTCCTTTTTTCTCTCCTAGACGCACTCGCGGTTTCCAAATTTTTTTGCTGCATGTAGGCAAGAGCGCAGAGTGACTTTGGCGGTTCCTTGATTCTCTCCCGTAGTATCTCGCATGCACATGCAGCAAAGGATGGGGAGGGGAAATAGGTGCCTTGACTGGTTTCTCTTCTAGATCTCCTGCATGCATCGCACGCACGACAGGGCGGTTGCTAGTCACGGTCGCGTGGGGATGACCGGTGCACGGCTACTTAGGCTCGCCGGTGGCCGTGCAGGGCGCGCAGAGCAATGGAGCAGGGCCCCGCATGCGACGAGTTACTAGCGCGAGGGAGCATGCATGCGAGGAAGGAGGTGTGCGCCTACGCCTTGCGCAGCGTGTAAGGGAGCTCCGTGGGCTGCAAGGCGCCGGCCAACAGCCATGGGAGGAGCTTGGCCACGCATGGGAGGGAAGGGGAGCCGCGCAGGGGCTCGCTTACACGAGAAAGCTGGCTAGCCGAAAGGAGAGGCATATGCGGGGTAGGGCTCACGGCTAGAGTTGGCTCGCGAGAGCTAGGGCTGGGGAAGAACGTGGGGCAGGTTAGCACCAGCGGCTTGCCGGGAACACGAACTGAGCGGCAAGGCAGCGCGCAGGGGACCTGCGAGGAGCAGATCACCATGGCCGGGGAGAAGGCTGGGAGCGGAGCGAAGGGGCTTCGGCACTGAGCTCGCCGCGCGCCGGGGTCTACGGGGATACAGCTGCTAGGTGCAGCCATGGCAACATCTTTGCAAGCAAGTGGTGAATGGGAAACCGAGGAAGAAGAGAGCTCACCGAGGGACTTGCCAAGTTGCCAGAGCAGCGAGCGAGGATCGGCCCTATGGCAGCGGCGCCGGAGTTCATGGGGGTGCGGCTGCTCGCCGGACCGGCTCAGACGTCGAATTGGTTGGCCGTGGGGCTTGCTGTGCTCACGCATAGGGAATATGGGGAGGGCAGTTATGGGAGGCTCCATGTCGTGGGCTCGTGGCCAGCTTAATTGGGCGGACGAGGGAGTTCCAAGAGAGAAAAGGAATTGATAGATGGGGCTGCTGCGTGTGGGGGCAGAAGAGAGATGGGGTTCGTGACGGCAAAGACGGGGCTTGACGCGGCGCTTGGCTCCACATCGGCCTGACGTGTGGGCTAGGGCAGTGACGCTAGCGCGCGAGGCTGCTAGGCTGGGACGGCTCGCGCGCAGAGCTGAGGTCGAGTGTGGGCTTTCGGCGAGCTTTTAGGCGTCGTGGGCAAGAACAGGCCGCTGGCGGGTGAGGCTCAGCGATTCGTATGGGCTGGAGAGCGTGTGTTGCTTCCTGCTGGGATGAAGGTTGAGCGGCCAGGGAGTGGGATGTGCGTGTGTTTCTTTTCTTTTATTTATACATATATGAATATAGATATATATACTAAAATATTATAAAATTGTAGTAAATCATAAATAATAAATTATCCAATTTCAAAAAAAATTAGGGTAAGTCGTATTTATTTAAATAGACTGGGTTTAAAAAAAATATATCGAATACAAATAAACCTTTGCACTTAGAAATACTATGCAACAACATGAATGTAACAACCAACATATAACAAAATAATTCTCCATTATTTAGAAAATAGAGAAGGAAAGTAAAGATAGGAGAGGGTAACACCTCAATTTGGTGAATGTTAGAAAAGAAATTTTATACCCCAAATTCAGGGTGTTACAAATCTAACCCCCTTAACAGAATCTCGCCCTCGAGATTCAAGAAGAAGATAGCAAGAAAAAAAATGAGGTTGGTTCATCGATTGTCCAAAGTTTCTTCCATTCAACGTTGACTCTACCAGCTTATCTTGCGGACTGGTTGCTTTGACCTTCAGACACTCGAGACCAATTGATAACATTCTTGAGAATCCCTGGAACTGTGGGTTAGGACCCACACACGCTTTCGCTGCGCCACTTCAATCTTGTTGGTTGATGTTGATCGCATTGTCTTCATCGGGGTTAGCGGCTAACCCCCTTAACAGGATCGTTGATATGCACTTCGTGAAGATGTTGCCGACTCTAATCTTGACTGATTAAGAGAGGTTGGAGGCTGCCAACCGGACAGGTGCAAGAGGAAAGGCCATAGATAGAAAAGGTAAGCATAGATGGATTAAAGAGAGAAAAGGGAGAGCACCCAACTACCTAACTCTATGGCACTTAGCTAGTGAACTGATGTCATTGCGGACCAAGGGCCACAACACATCAACACTCATCACAAAGAAGCAAATCAGTCATCACACAAAGACAAACAGCACAAGCATACAACAACAAACATCTCGTTGTTATACGTTCCTTTTAATTAAATGGTGGTCTTTCTTGAAACATGAGTAACTACTTTCTAAGGCTGTCGAAGGACGAGGAGAAGAACAAGACGTGTGGGATAGGGACACGAGCACAATAAAGGATGGAGTTAAAGCAAGCATTGTGAGCGACCTAGAAAAGGTCACGACCAAGGCATAAGGGGTAGAACACCACTCTCGAGTTGAGATAGAAAAGAGGAGATCCCAAAAAGCAGACCTAATAAGCATCACAACAAGATATAGTGATTACAAAGGTAAGGGCGATATTCAATGAAAGTTAAGACTTGCAATGCGATAGAGGAAAAGGGAACAACCAAGAGTGGGATGGATAAGACAACACTCTTGAACTGAAACGAGAAAGGATGCTTTAAAATACAGGTACGAGATAAGCATCAAGGTAAGGATCGAGGGATGACAAGGGGTAAGGTGATAACAGACAAACACAACCAAGGATGTATTTTAGACAAAACTTGCGAGGCATCAAAGAAGGGGAAGCAATCAATGGTGAAGTAGGTGAGGCATTATCCTCGTACAGGGATGGAAAAGAGGAGGCTTCAAAAGGTAGGTTCAAGGTCAGCACGAAGGTAAGGGTATGAATATTACAAGGGTTAAAGGTGATACCGAACAAAAATGTAAGAGAGGAGGTAAATGCACATAAGAACCAAGGATATAAGTACCATAAGGATGGAGTTAAGACGGGACCTGCAAATGGAAAAGGAGAGGGTGCGTCCAAGGGTCAGATAGGTAAATGGCCACTCTCAAATTGAGGTAGAAGAGAGTGTTTTTTAAGAACTAGGAATAAAGATGAGTATCAAGGGTAAGATCGATGGACGACAAGGTGAGGGTGATAGCAAATAAAAACACAGCAAGGGATGGAATTAACACAAAACTTTTTAAGGCGATAAGAAGTGAAAAGAAATCAAGAGAGAGATAGGTAACTCACAACTCTCAAACTAAGTTGAAAGAAAGGGGAGACTTTTAAAGGATAAGTTCAAAGTAAACATATAGTTAGAAGGCCTCAATGTCGCAAGGGTCAAAGGCGACAACGGACAAGGGTATAGGAGAAAAGATGAAGGCATTGAAGAGCCAGCGGTACAAGTACAACCAAGAATGGGGTCACAGCAAGTCTTGCACATGGCAAAGATGAGGCTACGAACAAGGGCGGAATAAGTGAAACACCACTCTCGATCTGAGATGGGAAATTAGAGATTTTAGATAATAGACATAATGTAATCACAAGGTAGGATAGAGTGATGAGAAGGGTAAGGGAGATGACAAACAAAACACAACAAAGGATAGAGTTAAAAAACTTGCAGGTGACAAAGAAGAGGATACGACCAATGGAGAAATAGGTACAGTACAATGCTCAGATTGAGATGGAAAAGAGGATATTTTAAAGGCTGGTATAAGATAAACATCAAGGTAAGATATAAAGGTGATAAGGGTAAAGGTGGTAATGATGAAAAGCATAACCATGGACAGAGTTAAGGCAAGACTGACAAAGTGGAGAAAACAAGCAAGGGTAAGATAGGTAATGTTCCAACAAAATGGTAGAAGTAAATAAAATTAATTACCAAGTGGAGTTACAAGGAGACGGCGAGATTAGCAAGGATATACAAAATAAAATGACCGCTCATGGATCATTAAGAAACAAGGGTGGTCAAGGGCACGTTAACTGAAATGTCTTAAACAAATATTGAGATATAAAGGTAAGCACATACAAAAATAAGAGTATGCAAGATTCCAATGGTATGAGCATACCAAGACCAAGGGCGTAGAAATTGCCGAAAGATGGCGACTTAACAACAGAATAAGAAATGATCTCAGAAGACATGAAGGTCATGGACACATAAACTGAAATGTTTAAATAGACAATAGAGTACAAAGGTAAGTACTTTAGATTAAGGGATAAGGGTATTAAAAATGCAAGGATACGAGCATGTCAATAACAAAATGGAATAGAGATGGTCAAATGGTAGCAATTTAATAATGGACGAGGAAAGAGTCCCAAAAGATTAAAGGCTATGGTCAGGAGGCATCTACAAAGATAGCGCGAGGGAGCATGCATGCGAGGAAGGAGGTGTGCGCCTACGCCTTGCGCAGCGTGTAAGGGAGCTCCGTGGGCTGCAAGGCGCCGGCCAACAACCATGGGAGGAGCTTGGCCGCGCATGGGAGGGAAGGGGAGCCGCGTTGGGGCTCGCTTACACGAGAAAGCTGGCTAGCCGAAAGGAGAGGCATCTGCGGGGCAGGGCTCACGGCTAGAGTTGGCTCGCCAGAGCTGGGGCTGGGGAAGAACGTGGGGCAGGTTAGCGCCAGCGGCTTGCCGGGAACACGAACTGAGCGGCAAGGCAGCGCGCAGGGGACCTGCGAGGAGCAGATCACCATGGCCAGGGAGAAGGCTGGGAGCGGAGCGAAGGGGCTTCGGCACTGAGCTCGCCGCGCGCCGGGGTCTACGGGGATACGGCTGCTAGGTGCAGCCATGGCAACATCTTTGCAAGCAAGTGGTGAATGGGAAACCGAGGAAGAAGAGAGCTCACCGGGGGACTTGCTAGAGCAGCGAGCGAGGATCGGCCCTATGGCAGCGCCGTTGGAGTTCATGCGGGTGCGGCTGCTCGCCGGACCGGCTCAGACATCGAATTGGTTGGTCGTGGGGCTTGCTGTGCTCACGCACAGGGAATATGGGGAGGGCAGTTATGGGAGGCTCCATGTCGTGGGCTCGTGGCCGGCTTAATTGGGCGGACGAGGGAGTTCCAAGAGAGAAAAGGAATTGATAGATGGGGCTGCTGCGTGTGGGGGCAGAAGAGAGATGGGGTTCGTGACGGCAAAGACGGGGCTTGACGCGGCGCTTGGCTCCACATCGGCCTGACGTGTGGGCTAGGGCAGTGACGCTAGCGCGCGAGGCTGCTAGGCTGGGACGGCTCGCGCGCAGAGCTGAGGTCGAGTGCGGGCTTTCGGCGAGCTTTTAGGCGTCGTGGGCAAGAACAGGCTGCTGGCGGGTGAGGCTGAGCGATTCGTATGGGCTGGAGAGCGCGTGTTGCTTCCTGCTGGGATGAAGGTTGAGCGGCCAGGGAGTGGGACGTGCGTGTGTTTCTTTTCTTTTATTTATACATATATGAATATAGATATATATACTAAAATATTATAAAATTGTAGTAAATCATTAATAATAAATTATCCAATTTCAAAAAAATAGGGTAAGTCGTATTTATTTAAATAGACTGGGTTTAAAAAAAATATCGAACACAAATAAACCTTTGCACTTAGAAATACTATGCAACAACATGAATGTAACAACCAACATATAACAAAATAATTCTCCATTATTTAGAAAATAGAGAAGGAAAGTAAAGATAGGAGAGGGTAACACCTCAATTTGGTGAATGTTAGAAAAGAAATTTTATACCCCCAAATTCAGGGTGTTACAATCCTCCTATAATTGAGCCGACCCATCCTCGCTTGGTTCCGTTGCATGGGGCTCCTGCGCGGGAAGGTCGGGTCACTGTTGTGATTACTGCTCGGATTTGTTGGGCCGCCCGGGCTTGTTCCGACCCGGCCTTGTGCTAATCCGCTCCATTGGTCGTTCCTCCCAGGCCCACGAGGGGATGACCTTACGAATTGTGGGGCCCTTGGACCTTTCGTGAGGTCTTTTATCCTTCTAGTGGACCCGGAGGATATCTGTCCCCCACACCAACGACCTAGGCTCCGCCTTAGCTCCCGCCTCTGGGGACCCCCACCATGACCCCCTAGTCCTCGCTTGCCAGAAGCTCGGACACAGCCTCCCTTGCCGCCGCCTATAGCACCATGGCGTTGGCTCCACCCTCCCCTGATTGGGGCATCGACTCCGGTGCATCCTACCACACCACCCCCACAGCAGGCATGTTATCTCGCTCTCGCCACCTCGTTCCTCCCACCCCACCTCGATCATTGTTGGAAATGGTTCCACTCTGTCGCTCACCTCAGTAGGTGCCTTGGTTCTCCCTGGACCGTTCTACCTCAACGACGTTCTCGTAGCCTCTCACATCACTCACAATCTCCTTTCTGTTCATCGGTTCACCATCGACAATTCCTGCTCCATTGAGTTTGGCCCTTCTAGTTTTTCTATGAAGGATCTAGCCACTAGGACCCCTCGCCTGATGTGACAGCGTCAGGCCCCTCTACATGCTCTGGCCTTCTTCCACCGGCGCGTCCCCACCTCCCATCCCGGTCTCCACCACCACCTCCACCACTTGGCATCATCATCTCGACCACCCAGGACTTGACATCATGACCAAGCATTCCAGCAATCTATATTCTTCTTATAGTAGAGGACATTTTGAGGTCCTCTGTCATGCTTGTCAGTTAGGTCGACATACTCGTCTCCCATTTACTACTTCGTCTTCTCGGACTGTGCGGGCTTTTGACCTGGTTGATTGTGATCTCTAGACCTCCCCTGTACTCAGCCTTTCTGGATATAAATACTATTTGGTGATTATGGACAATTATTCCCATTTTATTTGGACTTTTCCCCTTCGGTTGAAGTCTGACACATTCACCACTCTCACACACTTCTTCGCCTAGGTATCCACCTAGTTCCGCCGCCTGGTCTATGCCCCGCAGTGCGACAGTGGTCGTGTGTTCGACAACCATGCCTCTCGGTCTTTCTTTCTCACTAGTGCCATCCAGTTACGTATCTCATGCCCCTACACCTCTGCTCAGAATGGTCGGGCCGAGTGCATGATTCGAACCACCACCAATATGATCAGTTGCCTTCTCTTTCAGGCGTCTCTCCCTACCAGCTATTGGGCAGAGGCCCTGCACACCACTGCACACCTCCTCAACCGCCTTCCATCGAAGGCGGTGAGCCACCGTAATCCCCACTTTGCCCTGTACGGCATAGCCTCCCTCCTACAACCACCTCCGCGTGTTCGGCTGTGCTTGCTATCCTAACACTGCCGCTACTGCTCATAAATTATCTCCCCGCTCCACCCGCTGCCTCTTCCTAGGCTACTCCGCTGACCACAAGGGGTATCGTTGTCTTGATCTCGTGTCCCACCGCATCATCATTTCCTGTCACGTCGTCTTAGACGAAAATGTGTTTTCCCTTGCTGGCTCCTCCCCACCCATCGATCTCGACTCCCTCCTTGAGTCCGATTGGATTACCCCCTCCACCCCAGGCACCTCACCTTAGGTCGTTTACTCGTTTCCCGCGCCATGTGTGGCTTCGACGCCTTTGCGTGCGGCTGCGTCAACCCTTCCTGCGCCACGCGCGGCTCCAACGCCTCCGCTCGTACTTCTACCCGTACCTCGTGTGGCCCCGCCGATCCTGCTTGCGCCACGCGCGGCCCCTCCGACTCCGGGACTCGCTTCGCCGACCCTGCCCTCGTCTACCATCACCGTGGGAGGGCAACTACCTTGGCACCCATGAACCCGGGCCCGTCGACAAGCACGCCCCGCTTTGCTGACCCCGCCATCGTCTATCACCGTCGGAAGTCGGCAACACCCGCGGCCACTGACGTCCCGGCTGCACTCTCTGAGCCGCCTGTGTACCCCTTGGTCGCCGTCCTCCGCGACCCCGGGCACGTACACCCGATGGTGACTCGGCATGCCGCTGTTGTTCTTCGCCCCGTCGACCGGCTGATTCTAGCCACTGATACGACTGCCACTCCATCAGACGCCTCCCCGGTCCCCTCCTCCGTTCGCTCCGCCCTCACTGACCCACACTGGCGTCGGGCTATGGAAGAGGAGTATGTGGCCCTGCTGGCCATCCACACTTGGGACATGGTGTCATGTCCTCTAGGCACTAACATGGTCACCAGCAAGTGGCTCTTTCGCCAAAAGCTGACATCGGACGGCTCCCTCGACCGCTACAAGGCATGTTGGGTCCTTTAGGGCTTCACCCAGCGCCCCGGAGTGGACTATGACGAGACCTTTAGCCCCATCGTCAAGTTTGCTACCGTTCGCGCTATCCTCTTCCACGCGCTCTCCTGGAATTGGGTGATTCATCAGCTCGATGTCAAGAATGCCTTCTTCCATGGCACTCTGACAGAGACTATCTACTGCAGCCAGCCCACCGATTTCGCCGACGTCGCTCATCCGGATCTGGTGTGTCGGCTGAACCGCTCCCTCTATTGCCTCAAGCAGGCGCTGCAGGCCTGGTACAGCCGCTTTGCCTCCTACTTAGCATCCATCGGCTTCATCGAGTCCAAGTCGAATACGTCACTCTTCATCTACCGGCGAGGCGAGGACATCGTCTACCTCCTACTCTACGTCGATGGCATTGTGCTCACGGCATCCACCGCCGATCTTCTACAACGCATGATCACCGCCCTACAACGGGAGTTTTCGATGAAGGACCTAGGACCCCTCCACCACTTCCTCGGCATTACCGCCGAACATCGGCCCTAGGGTCTCTTCACAAGTGCTAGTGCACCATCGACATTCCTGGAGGGGGCTGCATGTCCGACTGCAAGCCCTACTCCATGAATGTCGACACTCAGGCAAAGCTCTCTAAGGACGACGGGCCCTCGATCACCGACACGACGTCTTACTGAAGCCTGACCGACGCGCTCTAGTACCTCACCTTCTCTCGGTCTGACATCGCCTACGTCGTCCATCGGGTGTGCCTGCATATGCACACCCCGCGGGAGCCCCATCTCACCGCTCTCAAGTGGATCCTGCGCTACCTCCGTGGCTCGCTCGACTATGGTATCCTACTCCGACCAACCCTGACGTCGAAGCTCGTGGTTTACACCGACGCTAAATGGGTCGGCTGCCCCGACACACGTCGGTCCACTTTGAGCTATGTTGTGTTACTGGGTGCCAACCTCGTCTCCTGGGCGCCAAGCGGTAGCCCATCGTCTCCCGCTCCAGCGTAGAGGCCGTGTACCACGCTGTGGCCAACGACGTGGTGGAGGCCTCCTGGATGCGTCAGCTACTCCACGAGCTCCACAGCCCCCTTCAGTGTGCCACCCTCGTCTGCTGCGACAACATCAGCGTCGTCTACCTCTCCACCAATCCAGTGCAGCATCAGCGCACGAAGCATGTGGAGATCAACTGCACTTCATCCGCGAGCATGTCACTGCAGGTGACATTTGGGTTCTCAACGTCCCCACCACGCTACAGTTCGCTGACATCTTCACAAGGGGTTACCGTCGAGTGTATTTTTAGATTTTCGATCCAGTCTCAACATATGTATAGGATAGAGTTGTTACTGCAGAGGGTGTTAGATACCCGTTTAGGGTTTGGAGTTTTCCCCGTGTAATTACCCTTGCACCCCTTTGTAATGGGCATGGCCCAGTTAACTCAAGTCTATTAATATAATGCCAAACCATAATCTAGGGTTAGTGTTTCTTATAGTAAGGTCAAACATATTTGGCATTGTTACAAACATGTTGTGTTCAGTGCATTTTAAGGTCCAAACATGTTCAATGCATGGATTTGTTACCCTTTAGTAAGAAATTTGGCATTGTTGGCAAACATTGTTTGTTCAATGCATTGTAAGGTCCAAACATGTTTGGTGCATGGATTTGTTTTAGCTTGTGAAAGAGTATGGCTGGGAAATAGTACATTGATTATGGGAGGAGCCCAAGGCTCAGGTACATATAGGCAAGGATATCCCTAAGAATAGGAAAGATCTAATCTAGGAGATCCTTGCCAAACATAACCAACTAACCAAAACCAGAGGGGGGAGGCAGCCGCCGCACCCTGTAGGGTTGCAGTCGAACCACCTGGGCCCATTACCCTATACATCACGCTAACACGCCCCCGCAGTCGAAACATCGGTGGTTAGCCACGGAAATTCAGACTCGACCGAAACTCAGAGAACACTGAAGAAGGCAGCCCCTTCATGAAGACGTCGGCAAACTGGGATGTCAAGGGAACGTGAAGAACCCGCACGACACACATGGCTACCTTCTCACGAATGAAGTGAAGATCGATCTAGATGTGCTTCGTCCGTTGATGCTGAACCAGGTTGGAGGACATGTAGACCGCGCTGACGTTGTCGTAGTAGACAAGGGTAGCACGGCGAAGCGGAATGTGGAGCACATGAAGAAGCTGTCGGAGCCAAGAAGCCTCAGCAACACCATTAGCGACGGCGCGGTACTCGGCCTCAGCGCTGGAGCGGGACACGGTGTTCTGACGCTTGGAGGACCAGGAGACCAGGTTGTCACCAAGGAACACAGCATAGCCCGAGGTGGACTTGCGCGTATCGGGATAGCCAGCCTAGTCAGTATCAGAATAAACCACCAAGTCATCTTGGGTCGACGGTCGAAGATGAAGACCCAGGTGTAGAGTACCCCGAATGTAGCGAAGGATGCGCTTGAGAGCAGCCAGGTGGGGCTCTCGAGGGTCGTGCATGTAAAGGCAAACCTGTTGCACGGCGTAGGCGATGTCGGGTCGTGTGAAGGTCAGATACTGCAAGGCACCGGCAAGACTCCGGTAGTCAGACGGGTTAGCAGAGACCTTGGGGGTGGTATCCACGGGCGTTGTGCAAGGTTTGCACTCGGCCATCCCAGCACGATCCAAGATGTCAATCATGTACTGGCGCTGAGAGAGTACCATACCATCGACACTGCGCTGAACCTGCATCCCGAGGAAGTGATGGAGTTTGCCCAAATCCTTCATGGCAAACTCCTGCTGGAGGGCTGAGATGACCTGCCGCAGGAGGTGTGTTGAGGAGGCGGTGAGGACAATGTCATCAACGTAGAGGAGCAGGTAGGCTGTGTCAGTGCCACGGCAGTAGACAAACAGCGAAGTGTCCGACTTGGCTTCTACAAAACCAAGAGAGACCAGATGCGTGGCTAAGCGGCTGCACCAAGCACGGGGAGCCTGCTTGAGACCGTAGAGCGACTTGTTCAGACAACAGACAAAGTCGAGCCTAGCAGGATCCTCGAATCTGGAGGGCTGAGCTGCAAACACGGTCTCCATCAAGGTGCCATGGAGGAAGGCGTTCTTGACATCGAGTTGGTGAACTGGCCACTGGCGAGAGAGAGAGCCCGAGAGAGCACTGTGCGAACCGTGGTGGGCTTGATGATCGGACTGAAGGTCTCAGCAAAGTCGATGCCCGGACGCTGGGTGAAGCCGTGAAGGACCCAACGTGCCTTGTAGCGCTCCAGAGAACCGTCTGCGTGGAACTTGTGTTTGAAGATCCACTTGCCCGTGACAATGTTGGCATGTCGCGGGCGAGGAACCAACTCCCAAGTCTGGTTCTGGAGAAGGGCAGCATGTTCTTCCTCCATAGCAGCTCGCCAATTGAGATCGGCAAGGGCGCCACGGAAGGTCTTCGGAACCGAGGACAGTGGCGCAGCATGGTATAAGGACGGTACACAAAAATCGTCCTTGGCTCGAGTCGTCATGTTGTGCTAGTTCACTGTCGGGGGAACGGCAATGGCACCCCGAGGCACCGGGGCCGGTGCCGTAGGGGCGACTGGTGCTGTCAGAGGGACCGCAACCTGCTTTGGGCGCTTGGAGTAGACGCGCAAGGCAGGAGCCACGCATGGCTGTGTCAGGAAGCCAGGTGGAGAAGCCAGTGCCGCACGTGGCGCAGGACCCGCATGTGGGAGTGTGGGAGAAGCCGTCGGTGCCGCGCGTGGCGCGGGGACAACGGGGATCGTGGTCGCGCGTGGCGCGGAGGACGGCGTGACGGACAGCGCGCCGGTTGGCGAGGACGGTGCACCACCCACACGTGGGAGTGCGAGAAATCCTGGTGGTACTGGCGACGCAGGAAGCGGCTGCACGTCGGCATGGGGGCGTACAGCAACAGTGGTGGCGCCGGGAGGACCTGCAGGAGACACAGTCGGCAGCCCTATGGGAAGGGGCGCCGGGTTAGGGAATTCATCTAGGAAGGTGAAGTCCGCAGCAGTGGGAGGGAGGTATGCTCAGCAAAGGGAAAAGCGGTCTCGTCAAAGAGAACATGGCGGGAGATGATGATTCTATTTGAGGTAGGATCAAGACATCGGTATCCCTTGTGGTGAGCGGAATAACCAAGGAAGATGCAGAGGGTAGAGCGCAGGGCAATTTTGTGGGGAGCAGTGGTCGAAAGGTTGGGGTAACACTTACAGCCAAAGACACACAGATTATCGTACGACGGTGCACTGCCGAAGAGAGCAAAGTGCAGAGTCGAAAAATCCAGTGTCTTGGTCGGTAAGATGTTGAGGAGGAGAGTTGCAATGTGTAACGCCTCAGCCCAATGCGAAGGTGGCATGCTCGCCTGAAACAGAAGAGAGCGAATGACATCGTTAGTGGTACGAATAATCCGCTCAGCTCGACCGTTCTACGAGGACGTGTAGGGACACGACATGCGAAACTGAACGCCATGTGTGAGGAAGAAGGTGTGCGCGCTAGAGTTGTCGAACTCCCGGCCGTTGTCACTCTAGACAGCCTTGATGCATGCGCCGAACTGGGTAGACACATAGGCGAAAAAGTTAGACAGGGTGGAAAACATGTCAGATTTAAGCCGTAAAGGAAACGTCCATAGGTGATGTGAGCAGTCATCAAGAACAACTAAGTAATATTTGTAACCAGAGATACTAACAATGGGAGATGCCCGTAAGTCACAATAAATAAGATCAAAGTTGTTTGACGCTCGAGACACTGAAGGATTAAAAGGAAGACGAACATGTCGTCCTAGCTGACACGCATGGCACAAGGACTCCAAACTTTTATTACAACCAGGAATAGCTGAAGTGAGTTTGGAGAGGGCCTCGCGACCCGGGTGGCCGAGGCGATGGTGCCACGGGAGGATGACGTGGAGCAGGCATCAAGGGAGTGAACGACGGGCAGCTGCAGCGGGTAGAGCGGACCGGAGCTATTGCACCTGATGATCACGTTCCGCGAGAGAAGATCCTTCACAGAACAACCATACGGGTCAAACTCCACAGAACAATTGTTATCAATAGTGAATTGGCAAATAGAAATAAGATTCTTGATAAGCTGAGGCGAAATAAGAACATTATTTAGAACAAGAGAGCTAAGGTGCGTCGAGCCGGTGGCGGTGATAGGCAGGAGCGAACCATTACCAACAACAATGGAGGTGGGAGAGGGATACCGAGGGGTTGAGGAATGAGAGAGGGTACCATCATGGGGGTCATGTGGGAAGAGGCACCTGTATCAAGGTACCAGTCGTTGTTCACCGACAGAGTGAGGGTGACGGTGCTGAACGTGGAGGCCAGAGAATTCTGGTCCCAGAGCGGAGAACCCACCATGGGCTGGTACTGCGCCGGCTGCTGCTGTTGTTGGTACTGCGCCTGCTGCTGTTGGTACTGCGTCGGCAGGAAGGCCTGCTGTTGGAGCGGGTGCAGCTGATGGGCGGAGTAGAGCTGCTGGGCCAGCAGCGCCTACTGTTGGGCTTGCTGCTGCTGGGGGCCGACGCGCCCCTGGGGAAGCTGCGCCAGAGAAGGCGCACGGGGACCAAGCCACATTTGGATGGACTCGATCCACGGATGGAAGAACGACGGCCAGTCGTGCCAGGCGTAGAGGAGGAGTCGGAGAAGGGAGCATCACCTGAGGAGGTGCGGAGGTCCTTCGGCTTCTTCTTCTGCTTAGGGGCGGCCGGACGAGGAGGACCGCTGCTGGTCGGCGCTGACTGGCGAGACGAGGGAGAGCCAGTGGCGACGAGGACAGTCGGAGGAGCAGAGGGAGTCTGCACCATGTTGATCTCCTCAAGGAGGAGTTCATTGCGGACGACAGCGAAGGAAGGGAAGGGGCGACTGCGGCGGAGGTGGACCCCGATGTCCCTGTACCGCTCGTTGAGCCCGCAAATCATGTTGAGGACCAGAGTGTGATCAGTCACGTGTTCGCTGAGGTCGGCGACCATCTTCTTGAAGTGTTTGCAATAGTCGGTGACGGAGTGGTCACCTTGGGCAAACGCACGAAACTTGGCGTCAAGGTGGAGAGCACGGGTCTCCTGAATGCCAAGGAAGTAATCCTCGATGGCGATCCAGGCTTCATAGGCGGTGGCGCGGTGGTCGATCACGGCGTCGGCAAGGTCAGCAGTGACCGTGCTGTACAGCCATGATTTGACGACAGCGTTCATCTGAGCCCAATCAGGAAGTGCCAAGGTGGCGGAGCTGCGAACATGGTCCTACAACGAATACTTCATGACGGCGAGGAGGAATTGTTCGCGCCAACGAGGGTAGTTGCCGGAGGTGTCGAGGACGAGGGGCACCAGACTGCGGGCATTCTGCACGTTAACAGCCTGGGCGTGGAGGTTGAGAACGGCGGCGGCCTCGTGGAGGATCATAGCGCGGGAGATGTCTGTGTCATCCTTGTGGTCGTTGTCGGCCGGGTCGGTGGGATCGGCCGCAGCAGCGGCGTCGGCCCGGGCTTTGGCCGCCTTGGCCAGTGCGACGCGGACGCGCTCGGTGGCTACGTCGCGTGCCGCGGATGCAGCGGCGGCCTCCTGCTCGGCCGCCTGGGCTTCAGCGAGGGCGGTGCGGCGAGTCTCGACGAGCTGCTGCTTCGCGACGTTGCGGCGAGCCTGCTCAGCAGGGTCGACGATGGAGGCGGCAGGGGGCCCGACCATACTGCGGCGCGGCTAGAGCGCGCAGGGGCAACGAAAGGGCGAGAGGGGAAGATCCCGGTCTCATGATACCATGAAAGAGTATGGCTGGGAAATTGTAGATTGATTATGGGAGGAGCCCAAGGCTCAGGTACATATAGGCAAGGATATCCCTAAGAATAGAAAAGATCTAATCTAGGAGATCCTTGCCAAACATAACCAACTAACCAAAACCAGAGTGGGGAGGCAGCCGCCGCACCCTGTAGGGTTGCAGCCGAACCACCTGGGCCCATTACCCTATACATCACGCTAACAGCTTGTTTCAACAGACTACAGTTAAAACAAATTTGTAAGGTCAAACATATTTGGCATTATTACAAACATGTTGACCTTACAAACATTTTAAGGGCTTGTTCGGTTCTACCCCAATCCATATAGATTGAGGGGGATTGAGGGGGTTTCAATCCCTAGTAAGTCAAAATCTCTCACAATTCGTATCAAACCCCTCCAATCCATATGGATTAAAAATAACCAAATAAGCCCTAAAGGGGTAACAAATTTATCACTGTAAGGTCAAAAATATTTGTAAGGTCAAACATATATTTGGCATTGTTTTAACTCTAGTCTGTTTTTTTAGATAATGGAAACATAGTCCGACCTTGACCTCTAGAGAGGCTACGGCCAACGTTTACAACTGAAGGCAGCTAACTGCCTTGACACAGCACACGACTGCACCCAAGACCACCTATGGCAAGACCAAAGGTACTACGGCGTTAATCGCCAAGCAGCTCCCCATCCGAAATTGCGAAAAAAAAACTTTAGTAGCACCATCTCCATCTTGCGACATGAAGATTTTATTAACTCTTGGTCATCCATCTTAAGCTGCAGAAGCGACACCAATATGTTGCCCTGAAGGTTACCTGCAAACAAGATTTAGGAGAAGATTTATTGAAAGTCACATCATTCCTGCTTAACCAAATGGCCCAGCAAATTGCAGATGCTGCAGTTAGTAGTAAACGACATGATTTGACTGATAGCACCCTCGCCCAGTCCCCAAACAAATCGTTCGCATCCCGAGGTGGTCTCAACCCTGTGCTTATCTGAACCAAACGCTAGATGAAAGATGCATAAGTACACCTGAAAAACAGGTGATTTATCGTCTCCAGTCTACTACAAAAGCAACAGGTCTGATTACCAGGCCAATTCCTCTTGGCCAAGTTATCCTTTGTTAAAGTTACACCTCTTTTGAGGTACCACATAAAAACCTTTATTTTCAGAGGTATCTTAAGCTTCCAAAGGTCCTTGTTATCCCTAACCGTCCCATTGTTAAGAATTTCCTGATACAGGGACTGAACATAGAACAACCCATTAGCAGTCAAGTCCCATCTGAATGAATCCCTGTTAGTAGTCAAATTAGTATACGCCACCAACGTCACTAGTTGAAACCATTGAGCCCTCAACTGGTGCACCAATCCCCTAGGGAATGATATGTTTAAGGGTACTATGGAGAAGACAAAAGCAACAGTTGAATTCTTCCTCCTTGCAAGATTATACAAAAGAGGAAAGCAGAATTTTAGCGCTCCCAACCCAAGCCAATTGTCCCCCCAAAAACGCGTTTGGGACCCATCATTTACCTGAAAGGTACCTTTACTCATGAATAGATCCTTAATCTTCATAAGGCCACTCCAAAAGTGAGAATCCGAAGCCCGACGTTGTGCTCGGGAAAGAGTCCGATTGGCCAAATATTTCTGTCTCAGCAACGATTGCCACATTCCTTCTTCATTGAGAAGTTTATACAACTATTTACTTAAGAGACATTTATTTTGAATCTCTAAATTCAAAATGCCTAACCCGCCTAGCTCTTTAGGTTGGCAAATTACATCCCATCTTGCCAACCTATATTTTTTCTTATGGTCATCACCTTGCCAAAAAACGTGATCTGAAATAATCTATCTTCTCCAGCACCCCTTTTGGTACTTCAAAGAAAGACATCATAAAAATCGCAAGACTGGTTAGAACAGAATTAATTAACACTAAGCGCCCTCCCACGGACATAAGCTTTCCTTTCCAACTACTTAGCTTTCTCTCAAATTTGGTTTCCACTGTTTTCCAATCACCATTAGCCAGCCTGTGATGGTGCATAGGGATTCCAAGATATCTGAAAGGCATGCCTCCACTTTTACAGCTAAACAATCTTGTGTACCTCCCTTCCTCCTCTTTGGCCTTCCCATTGCAGAAGACTTCACTCTTGTGGAAATTTATTTTCAGACCCGACAGCTGCTCAAAGGCACATAATATGAGTTTCATATTTGTTTCCTTGTCCAAGTTGTGCTCCATAAACAAGATTGTATCATCTGCGTATTGTAGAATGGAAAGCCCTCCATCTACTAAGTGCGGTACCAAACCCTCTACTTGCTCGTTCACCTTTGCTCTATTAATCAAAGTGGCAAGCATATCTGTATCAAATTAAAGATTATAGGTGACAACGGGTCACCCTGTCTCACCCCTCTTTGAGTCTGGAAAAATGGACCCATTTGATCATTAACTTTAACTGCCACATGGCCCCCTTCCATAAAAGTCTTAATCCAACTACACCACGTATCTAAGAATCCTTTCATACGAAGGACTTGCTGGACGAAGCTCCACTTCGCCTTATCGTACGCTTTCTCAAAGTCAATTTTGAAAATGACCCCATCTCTTTTCTTGGTGTGAAGCTCATGTAAGGTTTCATGCAGGACCACCACACCCTCCATGATATTTCTTCCAGGAAGAAAAGTCGTCTGCGATGGGTTGTTTACATTTTGCGCAACCACCGTGATCCTCTTAGTCGCCACTTTTGTGAAAATTTTGAAGCTAACATTTAGGAGACATATCGGTCGATATTGTTGAACAGTAATCACCCCATTACTCTTAGGAAGCAAGATTATAGTCCCAAAGTTAAGACTGTACAAGGGAAGGTTCCCAGCATGGAACAGATGGAACAAAGCCATAAGATCATTTTTTATAACATCCCAACAGACTTGATAAAATTCCACTGGGAATCCATCAGGCCCAGGTGCCTTGTTATGTTCCATACTGAACACCGCTGCCTTGACTTCTTCCTCTGAAAAAGTCTTTATGAGCTCTTCATTCTCGGCCTGGGTGACTTGTATTATATCATCTCTAAGATCCTCATCCAGAGTAAAAGATGACCTTTCTGGTGGGCCAAATAGATCTTTATAATACCTAGTTATATGACTCTTTAACTCCCTATCCTCATATAACATATGGTCACCATTATGCATTTGGAAGATACGATTCTTTCTATGCTTCCCATTGGTGACCATATGAAAATATTTGGTGTTATTGTCGCCCTCAAGGAGCTCCTTGACCTTCGCCCTTTGGTACCACTTTATTTCCTCTTCATGGAGAAGCTGAGCTAGCCTACTCTGTAGGAAATTGCGAAGATCTAACTCTGATGTACTCAACGGAACCGATTCAGCTCGCTTATCAATTTCATCAAGCTTAGAAATAATCTCCTTTTCCTTTTTAAAAATACCAGAGGTATGCTGCGCCCATCCCCTTAAGTACTGACGCACTTTTCTAATCTTAGCTTGCCATTTCTCCAATGGATTCGATCCCCCTGCCTCGTTAATCCATATATCTTTAACCATATCCAAAAGCCATCCCAAAAGAACCATCCTAATTCAAACTTGAAAGGAGGTATTGTTTGAACAGATCTTATTCCCGTACTGAGAAGCAAAGGGGTACGGTCAGAGATATTTCTAGAAAGGGCAAGCATTGTGGCTCTAGGATATTTTTCCTCCCACTCTGTGGCTACTAGGATCCGATCCAATTTCTCATAAGTCGGGTTATCCCTAGAGTTAGCCCAAGTGAACCTTCGCCCAAACATGTCCATCTCTCTCAGATCAAGACCATCAATTACGGCGTTGAATAGAAACGGCCATCGATGGTCAAATCTATCATTATTTTTCTTAGATGGAGATCTTAGAATATTAAAGTCTCCCACAATGAGAATAGGTGATGTCTCTGTATTACTCAAACGAACTACCTTTGATAGGAAGCTTTGTTTGAGGCAATCCTGAGCAGGTCCATATACAAAAACAAGAGCCCACTTGAAACCATCCTCCTTATTAAGTAATTTAAACTTTATAAAGAAATCACCTTCCTCAATGACACCTATATCAAACACATCAAGATCAACTCCTAGAAGCATCCCCCAGATCTACCATGAGGTTCTTTGCAGTGCCAAAGGAAATTCTTCCCAGCACACAAATTCCTTAGTAAATGATCTGAAAAGGTTTTGCGTCCTGTTTCAGAAATCGCAATGAAACAAAGATTATGCTCCTTGGTAAGATCCGTAACAAATCTGTGTTTCTTAACATCTTTAAACCCATTACTATTCTAAAAGATTCCTTTCATTGGGAAACAATTAATAAATATTCGAACCCGACCTCCTCTTTGAAAGCTGGGGACCATGACTAGGTGGTTTTATACGTGCTAAAATAATCAGCTCATCATTACCATCCATCACATCTTGCATACTATCCCTGCACAAGTAATTTATAAAATGAAGCTATCTAACTCTTCCTCCTCTTCTACTTCCTTTTCCAACAGATCGGCTAAAGCGTTTTTGTAATTACTTTTTCGTTGATCTTTACCTCTATTAGTCTCTAATTAGCAGACTAATAGACATTGAAACTGAACTAGGATTGCTACCCGCCAGAATACCAATGGATTTAAGGGACTCAGAAATAATATTATCTGGGAAATCAACAAAAGTATCATTGTTACCTTTGGAAGGCAGATCGTCCAGATTGTTTCCCGCCTTAAGTTTTTCTGCCCGATCAAGCGAGTGTTCGCTCATCGAGTCGGCGCGACGCTTACTGCGACAGAGATCATGCACAATTCCTGTCACTTCCTGGATACCACCTAGAGCTTCAACGCTGACAATGCCAACATCAAACCCGGTCTCCTGTGGCTACGCCAAATCCACCTAAGCAAGACAGTGAGTGGCAACCGGACCCCCATCTCTCCCAGATTTAGTCCCAACCTTGTTGTTTTGCTGTGCGGATGATGCCATGTCAACAGCACCAGTAGAACCATTTGACTGATCTAGCAGCACCGATCCCCTACTCCCTTTTTCGCCCAAACTGCCTTCCTTGTTTTGATCCTGAAACTCATCATCATCGTTTGCCCCCGAGTCATCCATATCCATCGGCAAAGGCTGATCGCCATCGATTGCCAATTCAACTTTGAATTTCAGCTCATAAATATAATCTCCAATTACAACATCAACATATTGTGGGATTAGATTTGGGTCAAGCACTGCCACCTGCAGTCTTGCCCTATCAAACTTCCGAGTAAATACCATATCCACCTCTTTTGAGATGCCTAGCATGGAGCCAACCACCCAAATTACCGGGTATTCTCTCAATTCCTTAGGTAATCCTGTGAACTGCACCCATACCTTTGGCATCACATATTTTATTTCTTCTCCAGATCCCTCTTCCTTGACTTGCATTTTAGCACCAAATTTAGTGTGAATTGTCCCCCATTCAATCATTCGTTGCAGTTCACTCATTGAAGGAAAACCCGTCGAGAACACATTATTTCCAAAGCCCTTCACACTCCAATCCCACTCCGTAGCAACCAACCTTCTCAGCTCACTAGTGATCTGCTCCTCTGTCATTGAGCCCTCCACAACAGTCACTGTACCAACATAGCTACCTTGCTTTGATTTGACAGGAGTAGGCTGAGGTATATAGTAAAACCCCAAACCATCTACCGCATACCCACTAGGAACTGCAAAAGTATTGCAAGTACGAACCACCGGACATTTCGAAGATAAGTGGGTCTTGACATCACACACTTCACAAAACAGCTCAATAATGCATTCACTCAGCTGGTGACCTTTTGTTTTACACTTGAAATAAAACGGCACCTTTTCTTTGACCACTTGAAGTGCTGAGGATCCCACCTGGTCATCTAAATGGGATGGCTTAGAAATCTCATTGATCGTCTCAAGTCGTGAACTACGGTGGGGCCCTAGATTCGAGCCCACTGCATCCCATCTGGTACTGGCAGAGGCATTACTGCTCCTATCAGGGAGTTGTAGTAGCGATACAAATTGATCACACGTACTGTCCGGGACATGATTAGCTGCACTCCCGCTACCATTTGCCGCTGCAAAAGCTTGATGAAGCAAATCGACAGCCTTGGAGACATCAGGTACTACCGGAGAACTTACCAAAGGCCCTTGACGCTTACCAGCAGCGCGGTTTGACACCACCCCTCCCGATACAGACCTTCCGTGGCTCCCTCCATCTCTGATTTGAACCTGAGCAGCTCTATCCCCGATGACCCGACCCCAGTCGATGTTCCTCTTCCACCGCGCCAAAAGCTGTGACGTCCACGACCTCCTCCCCGACGCATCAATGACCGGTCACCTCCTCCATAACCGGGGTGGAACATTGGCTGATTTCCGCCTTGGCCATAGCTGGATCCCTGTCCCTGACTAGCGACAAAGCCACCTACTCCACCGTGTTGTTGATGACCTGAAGCATACCCGCCTGCACCCCCGGATTGGTGATGGCCTCTACCACAGCCCCGGCCTCCCTGATCACCGCCAAGCACCATTGCATGCCTCGCTGCGTCCACGTATGAGATGGTGGCTGACTTCCTGAGAGTTGAATGAATTGCCCGGGCACTAGTCACCCATGTGCCCGTACGTGCAAAAAGGGAAGCCAGCCCTGGCGTAGGTCTGTAAGGAATCCCAGAGCTGAGTTTCAGCTATTGGGCTCTCCCAAATCTACGCCTACCATACACATACGGACTATGGCTCCTTGTATCCAGAAATGAAGATGTGAGCGATTCCTGCAGATTTGCTCGATCTCCAGCCTTTCCAAATAAACAAGGAAGCAAATTTGAAACTGCCTCCGGTGACCCCACTAACACAGTCGTACGTTCCGCCTTCTTCATCCCCTGAACACGACGCCCATCTTCGTAACTTGGTTTCCAGCGCTCTTGCGCCATTGATAGGACATCTCCAAGTGTGAGCTTGGACGAACACCGTGGCAACGGCAACTTGCCCTGCCATGGCTTCACCTTACTCCTAGAAGAAGTGGTCAAAGGAGGAGGATGAAGCTGACTATGAACAGGCGTCCGCATAGGTCCCGACCTGCAGACCCCCATTGCGCCTTCACCAACGGACTGCAACGTCTCCATCCACTCGGACTTTGCCAGAGCTGAGTCCCATCCTGGTTTACAGCCACCACCTCCAGCCGCAGAAACATTACCCAGATCAGGCAACGGAGATGCAGAACACGTCGGCGAAGAACACGTACGGGTAACCTCTCCATGATGGGCATTGTTGGGGACTTGTTCTCAAATGCTTCAAGAACAAGGCAACACAGAAAATGTTAATCGGTTAAGTCCTTCGTCCTACGAAGCATTATTTCCCTTGGGATATAATGATTTTCGGACGAAGGTCACAAAGGGCGAACCTTTATAAATGCATTACATATTGACGAAGAATGAATTACAAGAAACATAAAGAATTACGTAGATCATCATATATCATTATTATATATAAATAAAAATAACATTGAATTACAGATGTACCTCCGATTTGAAGGAAATGAAAGTACAAGCGTGACGCAAAAGTGAACACCAAATCAGCGTGAACAGTACGGGGGTACTGTTCACCTATTTATAGGCACGGGGTACAACCCATACAAAATTACATACATGCCCTTTACATTTGGTGGTAATTCTATAGTAATCTATCGAGGTCTAAATGGCCTTTTCATCTTCAAGTCGGTTCCCTTTTTTGCGAACATGCCGAAGCTTTCCTGCTTCACAGCTTCGGCGCTGTGTCAACCTTCGTATCTTTTGAGCTTCTCCCTCTCTGATATGAGTCCGAAGATACCTGTTCACACATTATACTCTAGAAACACTGTTAAATCATGTTTTTGAGGACCTTCGGAAGCCGAAGGCCCCCAACAGTAGCCCCTCGCAATATTAATTTGTTAAAATAATAAATTTAGATTGCGACATGGACGAAGGCTTTAAGCCGAAGGTCCGAAAAAACACCTTCCCTTTGCTAGAATAGCAACATTCACTGACAGGCGGGGTCTTTCCATTTTTACCACACCGAGCGTATAAATAAGAGCATACCACGAGCTCATTTGGTACGCTCTCTTGTCACTTGCTCTCGCTCGCTCGATTTTTAGCTTTTGCGCGCTAAGATTCCCTGAGTCTTTAGTTTTAAAGCTTCGGCTTTGAAAACAGTTTTTTAGTATTTCCGAAGATGTCTGGAGACAAGAAAGCTGTTGCTGAGACGAAGCTGTCTCTTGATGAAGAGAAAAAGAAAACTGCTGGTGAGACGAAGCTGACTCTTGATGAGGAGAAAAACTTGGGGTTTCTTATAGCGATGTCGAAGACAAACATGGAAAAAATTACCAAGGAAATTCTGGAAGGCTTGTCTGAGGATACTGGTGACAGTGACAGTTATGATGTGGACAGCGGTAGCGAAGACTCCGAAGATCGTCCCTGGCGACCAAGCCATTCAGTTTATGGTAAATCAACTATCAAAGAGAATCATCTTGTCAACATGAGAGGAAGGTATTTTCGGGATTTGTCCATTGTGAGGGCCGATGAAGGAGAGAAGACTTGTCCACACCCTGAAGAAAATGAAGTCGTAGTATACCGAAGCTTTCTGAAAGCTGGGCTACGATTTCCCTTGAGTAGCTTCGTCGTGGAGGTGTTGAAAATCTTCGAAGTCTATCTTCATCAACTTACTCCCGAGGCAATTATAAGGCTAAATATCTTCGTGTGGGCCACGAGAAGCCAAGGTCTGAAGCCTGATGCAAGAAGCTTCTGTAATATACACGAATTATTATATGAAACAAAGCCTTGGGGCAAAGAACAGTACCATAATAACTTTGGCTGCTACAGTTTCGTCTCTCGGTCCGGGGCAAGCTGTCCCGTACCAACCTTTCGGAAGAGATGGCCCGGGGATTGGATGACAGAATGGTTTTATGTGAAGAATGACCTATCAGAACGAGAAGATATCAAAGGTATAATTATGCGTCCTATTTGGCAAAGCTTCGGCCTTCGGAGGCCGAAGGTGGAAATGAATGAAGCTGCCGAAGAATGCCAGAGGGCCTTCGGCGTCATCTGCTCTTTTATTGGAACAAGAGATTTAGTACAAGAGCATATTGCCTTCCGGGTGTGGCCTCTTGCGGAGAAATGGGAAATGCCTCAAGAAACCATAAAAGAGGCCGACGAAGGTGGGCTTGTGAGACTGAAGTACACCTTCAAGTTTGGAGATAAATTTACTGAGCCAGATGATGACTGGCTAAAGAGTATTGAAAATTTAAGTGACGAATTGCTTGGTGCTTATTCGAAGGCCGAAGATACTGCGATGTCAGCAGCCTTCGGAGGCCGAAAAAAGAAAAGGCTGAATCGGGTATTTGATGCAATTGGGTTTGTTTACCCTGACTATTGCTACCCCGTCCGAAGGCAGAAAAGAAAGAACACAACCTCTGCAAAAGAAGAAGCTGCAACTGCTCCTAGCGAGCCAGAGCCTGAAAGAAAGAAAATAAAAGTCCTCACTCACCGGTCGCGCTATATCGAACCAGCTTCGGTGCCGGAGTTTACCGAAAAATCTTCTTCGGCTACCGAGGCTAAAAAGCCAACCAGACCAGTCACGCCGCCTGCAGCTGCAGGGATGACCGAAACGGCGAAAAAGATAGAACTAGAAGAACCGAAGGTTTCGCTGCCAGAAACCAAAGAAATGGCCGAAGCGCCATCCACAGAAAAAATTGGAGAAGTGAAAAAACCAACTGAAGAAAAAGTACCAGAAATTGTGAGTCCTGCAGCAAATGTTGAGACAATAAAAAATCAAAAAGTGCCAGCAGTGACTCCAAAAAGAAGAAGAATGGACAATGTGCTAGATGTACTAGAAACAATTAAAACTTCAAGCACACCTCCGAAGAAGGCTGCTGCCATTCCTGAAACGACAACTGAAATTTCTGATAACAAAACTCCAGTGCAAGGGACTGAAGCCGAAGCTGGGTCCTCAGAGCCCGCGAAGATAGAATCCTTGGAAACTGAGGAAAAAATAACAAAGCCAACTTTTGTTGAAGAGATCGGAGTCATTGCCCCCGAAGCATCCATCAGAGTTCGTGATTATATTGTTCGTCATGCTTCGGGGAAAAAACTTTCAGAAAAAGAGGAGCAAGAGGCCCAGCATTACGCCCAAAAGCTGAAGTATCCAAAGGGGGCGTTAATATTCAATGGTAGTGGAGAAGAAGACTTTTTGTATTGTCTCCCTGACAACAAGGAAATTTCTGTTTGCCGGGAGATGAGCAAGAGCTTCGGATTCCCAACCTTAGAAGACGGGCTCTCGGTGCTGTCGAAGAACGATTTGGCCGACAGCCTGGCCTACAATAGCTTAAAGGTGCAACAAATGGGATCCTTGTATTCTTTGTTGATACCAAAAAAAACCTTTTGCTTGTTTTATTGAAACACACATACTTTTCTTTGCAGGGCCTGATACTTAGTAATGCCCTCAGGGCACAAAAAGATGCTGAAGACGAAGGGTGTACTATAGCCCTGAGCAACCTTCGTTCCGAAGTAATTGAACTGAGGAACGAAGGCCTCGAAAAAGATAAAATATTACACTCATTGGTAAATAAAATAAAGGAAGACGAAGCTGCGTTCAAGAGTCAGGCTGAAGCTCAGAAACGCGAAATAGAAGATCTTCGGAAACAACTGGCCAGAGCCAGGGAAGAACGTATACTTGAAGAAACAAGGCGAGAGCTCAGCGACCAATGGGCGGATCACTTGGAAGCAACTGTTGAAGAGCTTCGTTCATCCAAGAAGAGGTGCTATAACAAATCTATAGAATGTGTTAAGAAGTTGAAGGCTAGCTTCGCCAGGGTCGGCGCCTTCTCTAGTGAAGAAAACTTTATAAGAGGCAATCCCGAAGGTCCTATTGAATGGTTCGACCACGAAGCTGAAGCCTTCGAAGAAATTTTAAATAGCCGTGGGGATATATGTGCTTTCTCTGGGGCCAGAGGAATTGCCACCATTCTAGAGAAGAAGGGCTGTGAACACGTAAAAATCTTAGCACAATCCGAAACTGCTTTGTCCTTTGAAGACGCAAAAGACCCTTCGGCCGAAGCAAGCATAATTGGTGGAAAGTTTTTTACTGATATCTGGGATAATGGTGGCCGAGAAATGGCAGGAAAAATTATTCAAAGAAGTGAAAAGGGCATTCACGATGCTAGAGAAGTGGCTAAGGCTGCTGAAAAGAGCACAGAGCCCGAAGGTCAATTAGGTATTAACTAATAGTTTGTATTGTGTTGTAATTTTTGGTTTTAAGCTTCGTTTTCCGTTTGTAATAGCAGTATAGCCGTGTCCTGTCCTTCAGATCCTGCTGAAGCGTCTCCAGGCCCTCAGCCGAAAGGAGACGATGAAATTAAAAAGATGGCCGAAGCAATCATGGACGAAGTCGTCAATCGACTCCTGAATGAGGCTGCAGAAGTTGTTCTAAAAGAAAATTGAACACTATTGTAAAGTAAACTTCTGAATTGTAACATTTTGTAATCCTGAATGTAATATACCCTTTTTATTGCTTAATTCTTTACGATGCATGAAACTTTACACGTACCGCTTTTTGAGTCTTTGACGAAAAAAACACCTTCCCTTCTTTTCATGCTTCGTGAAGAAGGATTTTTGTTTGTCACAACAATATCCAGTGTTCTGATGAATAATATCCAGGCTTCTTGACAATGTGAAGCTACTTAGCATGGTTTGCCCTTTTCAAAATATTCTTCCGAAGATCGGTGTCACATCCCCTTCTTGTGCTTTATGCAATATGATGTATGATGCTTATGTTATGCAAAATGATGCGATGATGTTATGCTGAGTAAAATGTTGTTTATTCCGAAGATACACGCGTTCCTGTGACAAAACATACAAAATTTTTCATTATAAGCCTCCCTTAGGAGCTTCTTCGCCTTTTACTTCAGCGGAATCAGCGTTGACTTTTCGCTGTAAGCTCTGCATTCCCTTAGGAACGTCTTTGGAGCTTCTTCGCCTTTACTTTTGGCGGAATCAGCGTTGACTTTTCGCTGTAAGCTCTGCATTCCCTTAGGAACGACTTTGGAGCAAAAAACTTACACTGCGTTCCCTTTGGAACGACTTTTTTGTGACTTCGGCAACTTACTCTGCGTTCCTTAGAACGACTTTTTACTGTTTCGAATAATTTTCGGTAGTCCGAAGGTCCTCTTGATTATCACAAGTCTTTAAACTTTAACAATTTAAGCCTGAGAAAAATATATTTTCCTTGTGGGAATCAACGAAAGTATTTATATGAAACCTAAACAATATCCTTTATTACAGAAAACAAAACTGGATAGAAAAGATTGCTATTAGGGTAGGATATTTGTCAATAGATGTGCTTTGACTCTGGCACGGTGCTGTTGACTGTACGAGCTTCGGACTGCTCTCGGAAGTCCCTTTGGTGTGGAGCATACTGGCTCCCTTCTGGCTGCTGTCCTTGCTGTAACGGAGGTGGAGGCGGAGGTTGTTGCCAAGAAGCTTGAGATTGACTCGCCGAAGCAACAGAAACTGCAGGGTGGTTGCCCACATACTCTGGGATGTAGGGCGAGTGATACGAAGCTGTATGCATGACCTGCTTCGGCTGAGCTTGTTGTGCTGCGGCTTCGGCTATTTCCTTTTGCTTCTGGATGGTAACATGACACATCCTGGTAGTATGGCCCTTGTTCTCACCACAGAATAAGCAAAAGATTCTTCTCTGTTGATCGCCAAATCTTCCTCCGAAGCCCCTGGCACCTCTGCCTCTTGGAGCTGGTGGTCGGAAGGGAGCTTGCTGTTGCCCCGAAGCCTGTGAGGAATATTGTGGCCTTTGCTGTTGGCTCCCCTTATCATCACTTTGTGTAGAGTTATGAATTGATCTAACATGCCTCGGGTAAAACCTCCCACCGAAGCCCCTGGTCATTTCAGAAAACCTGAAGGCCTCCTCCCTTCTTTGGCGAAAATCGTTATCGGCCCGAATGTACTCATCCATCTTCTGGAGAAGCTTCTCCAAAGTTTGAGGGGGCTTCCTGGCGAAGTACTGAGCTGACGGTCCTAGCCGAAGCCCCTTGATCATGGCCTCAATGACAATTTCATTGGGCACCGTTGGTGCCTGTGCTCTCAAACGCAAGAACCTTCGGACATACGCCTGAAGGTATTCTTCGTGATCCTGGGTGCACTGGAACAGAGCCTGAGCAGTAACCGGCTTCGTCTGAAACCCTTGGAAGCTAGTTAACAATAGGTCCTTCAGCTTCTGCCATGAAGTGATCGTTCCTGGTCGAAGGGAGGAATACCAGGTTTGAGCAACACTTCTGACAGCCATAACAAAAGATTTGGCCATGACCGCAGCATTGCCACCATAGGAAGATACTGTTGCCTCGTAGCTCATCAAAAACTGCTTCGGGTCTGAGTGGCCATCGAATACGGGAAGCTGAGGAGGCTTGTAGGACGGAGGCCAAGGTGTAGCCTGCAGCTCAGCGGACAGAGGAGAAGCATCGTCAAAAACAAAATTCCCATGATGGAAATTGTCATACCAGTCATCTCCGTTGGGAAAACCCTCCTGATGAAGGTCTTGGTGCTGAGGCCTTCGGTGTTGCTCATCCTGAGCAAGGTGACGAACTTCTTCAGAGGCTTCGTCTATCTGCCTCTGTAGTTCAGCTAGCCTGGCCATCTTTTCTTTCTTCCTCTGCACTTGTTGATGAAGCACCTCCATATCTCTGATTTCTTGATCTAACTCGTCCTCTGGTGGTGACGGGCTAACAGCCTTCCTTTTCTGGCTTCGGGCCTCCCGGAGAAAGACTGTCTCCTGATTGTGGTCCAGCGGTTGTAGAGCTGCAGTCCCAGGTGCTGAAGCTTTCTTCGGCGCCATAACGAAGGTTTATGATCGCCGAAGATAAAAAACTTCAAAGAGTGGAAGTGAGTTCACCGGAGGTGGGCGCCAATGTTGGGGACTTGTTCTCAAATGCTTCAAGAACAAGGCAACACAGAAAATGTTAATCGGTTAAGTCCTTCGTCCTACGAAGCATTATTTCCCTTGGGATATAATGATTTTCGGACGAAAGTCACAAAGGGCGAACCTTTATAAATGCATTACATATTGACGAAGAATGAATTACAAGAAACATAAAGAATTACGTAGATCATCATATATCATTATTATATATAAATAAAAATAACATTGAATTACAGATGTACCTCCGATTTGAAGAAAATGAAAGTACAAGCGTGACGCAAAAGTGAACACCAAATCAGCGTGAACAGTACGGGGGTACTGTTCACCTATTTATAGGCACGGGGTACAACCCATACAAAATTACATACATGCCCTTTACATTTGGTGGTAATTCTATAGTAATCTATCGAGGTCTAAATGGCCTTTTCATCTTCAAGTCGGTTCCCTTTTTTGCGAACATGCCGAAGCTTTCCTGCTTCACAGCTTCGGCGCTGTGTCAACCTTCGTATCTTTTGAGCTTCTCCCTCTCTGATACGAGTCCGAAGATACCTGTTCACACATTATACTCTAGAAACACTGTTAAATCATGTTTTTGAGGACCTTCGGAAGCCGAAGGCCCCCAACAGGCATCAGTAACATTTTCCGGATGCAACAAATTCTTCGCTTCCACCGCCAAAGCACGAATGCCATCTGCTTCCGTAGGCGCAAGCGTTTTCCGGCGGCAACCCTTCCGCGCGTACTGTCGCATGATACTGACCTCAGACCGGCCCCCGTTGAGAGGCAAGCCACAATGGCCAACCTCAACGTTGACCCCCCCCCCCCCCCACCCGACTGCCTTGAGAAAGACTCTTACCTGACCGTCCAGATCGCGAGAAACCTTGTCGCGAGCGCGAGCGCGGCCGCTGATGGTGGAAGCCGAGACGGAGCGACGAACGACGACGACACGACCTTAGCTGGTGTCGTTCGACCAGCAGCCGTCCGCGGCTCCACCCGACGCGATGTCCCCGACCGACAGCCGAGCGAGGACTGTCGGAGCACCGCACTCTCCTCGCTGATACGTGCAGCCGCCCTCCGTAGCTCTGCCCAACACAACGCCCCGACGGGCGATCGAGCTTCCGCTGCGATCTGGCAGCGCGCACTCCTTGCTCCGAACGACGACTCGGACCATCTTTAACTCTAGTCTGTTGAAAGGCATAAGTCAATGCAGTATCGTTCCGAGCATCACTACTTTAAAAAATATATGAAGTTTCATTTTTCAAGTTACATCAGTGAGCTGAGCATGTCACGACGGGCACCTTAGCAACAATCAGAGATCACTACCCAATAATCATGGCGTTGGTTTAGGCCGGTCAACAATAAACAAAATAAAAAAGACTAGCATCTCCGGTACAGCATGGTTCACTTCACAAGCGGTGAAGTCGGCGGCATGTATATGTCTATTTCATCCAACATGGGGCGATCACAGAGCTTCAAGTTGTGCTCATTTGCCAGATGCAGAAGGCAGATGAAATACAGGTGTGGCGAAATATCAGTTGCTACAGCATCTGGGCTGCTGCTTGGAAGGTCATGTAACACCTGAGATAGGCGCAGCGGTGGTCCAGGTTCCTCTCTTTCCTGCCGGGCAAAGAGCAAATCAATTGTTGTATTGTTATAAATAGTTCTGGCCCACCACCACAATAAAAAAATGAATCAAGAAACTATAATTAAAACCTATTGACGTGAAATTGTGATTATTTGGTTGAGTGCATATGCCAAATTGGTCAGCACTTGGAAGCTTTGCTGCAGCAGCATAGCAGAGGTTTTTTTAAATAGAATGTGCTTCCCATTAATGGCAATTATTAAGAACAATCATTAGGTTATATGATACTCCTGATTGTTATTATTAGTAACCAATTATCAGCAACTTTTACAGAGTAGATAACATATGATGTATGGAAAAAAATTCACAAACATAAAAAAAAACTTGGTTGTTCAAATACAATTCTGGAACATTTTTTCTCGGTGCCTTACCTGACCAGTCTCAGCAGATGCATGGATGTGATTCCAAAGCACTTCTTTTAAAGCATGAACATCCACTTGTTTTGATACCTTGTCATACTGTATATCAATCTTGTTGACCTTTGGTTCAAAGCAAACAGGCATCAGCTCAAACTTGGTCATAACTAAAGTGATAGATATACCATGAATATGCAAACATTAAGTTGCTGTTTTGAACTCGATAGGGTGGTTTTTTTCTATAAAAAAGGAACATTAGTCCTGCAACAAAGAGCAACTCCAGCAAAGCCCCAACTCTACTTTTGAGAGCTGAAGTCTAAAAACACACACCACCAACAGGACCCTACTTGTTCTCACTCCATCCGGTCCCTGAGCCTCAGATCCGGTGTCTTACCTCCCTCCACCCAGGCCTCCCTCCACCCAGGCCTCCTACCATCCCTCCACAACACAAGCTCCACTCTGGCTCGGCTCCCTCTTTCCCTGGCGTCTACTCTCTCAGTACGGTTACCTTGTCCCTGGCACGAGCGCATCCTCCCTGGTGTGGCTCCCTCTCCTCAAGACATGGCTACCTCCTCTCTAGCACAGAGCAGTTGCTCCTTCTCGGCACGGCTTCCTCCCCGGTGTGGCTGTGCGGGTCCCACAGCACGTGGCCTCGCGGGCTCTTCTAGTGGATATGAGTGAGAAGAAAAAAGAACTTACGCAATGAGTAGTGGGTCCCACTAATATGAGGGTGTAGGAGCTATTGCTGGACTTGGTATAGGATTTTGAGGGCTCAAAATGTTAAGGGGTTATTATAAAAATTGCTCTAATAACGCTAACACTAAAAGAATGTTATTCTCGTGATATTGGCAACGACTGTTGTGCAAGTGTACAAGCAGGCCTCCTAGACCTTTATATTGTAATCTAAATGTGATCCAGCCAGGAGGGGGGCTTGGATCGCAATTTAAAACCTAAGGCTTGCTTGCACAAACGTCGTTGCCCATGATATTTATGTTATTTTTTCTATTTCCTCTGACCATACAGAAAAATAGGCAAAAACAAAACACCACGGAACTGTCAAAATAAACAAGTTCCCAAGGGAAAACGAATATAATAAAAGGAAACAAAATTAACAAGGAACACACCTGTCTCGGTTTATTGATAAGATTTACTGGCTCTTCTACATCACTACACACATGTCCTTCATCAATGTGGTCATTGCAAAAGTTGTCATCTTCCCAAGGTTCAGATGGGATAAAGTCATCATTATTATCCACTGGAGCATCTACAAGGAAACAATATTAATTAGGAAAATAATGCAATGCAGAAGTTGGCAATAGAAGATTTTGTACAAGTGACAGCACTCGCACGGTTGAACTGTAACAGGTGAATGAAAAATCTTTTTTTAAAACATCGCAGGAGAGCCGCGAGTCATTGCATTAAGAAGAAAGAAAAAGGGGAGACCACAAGGTCAGCCCAAAATACAAGGATGGTTAGGCCATGAGCACTTAAAAGACGTGCTAAGGGCCACCAAACCACACTAACAACCAACCAAACCGGCCACCCTGATAACACTCAACTACTAGCAACACCACCTAATGCCCAGGAGTGAATTGGCGGGCAATGAGCAACACCACCCTGAACGAAATCTTGAAAAATAAACTTTTGTTATGCACCTAGACCTAGATATACATTGTATCTACAGACATGGTAAAAGCTATGTAAGGTAGAACGACTTGCAAATGGAGGGAGTACATTGGTTCAAAAAAGTAAGAGTTCACCAGGTTGATACCTACTTCACCAAAATACAAGGCATGCACAGATTTCAAAATTCAAACATTATTATCTTTGGACAAAGATTAGTCTCATCGTATAAAAAGTTTGTGCTACAGAAGTGGTTACATCATATTTGTATTCAGAAATACTTCCTAGTGATCAAACATTTGTTGCCATAAGTCTCTCCACATTTGCGGAGGAAAGGCTTGCCTCGGCTTAATCTTTTTCCAAATCCCACACATGTGGAAGCCTCCAGCACTGAGTCTACCCCTTTAAATTATACTACATTATAAGAGAAATTAACGGTCATCATATGCCATTGAAGATCACACCAAGTCAAATGATACCTTGTAAGGATGGAGAGAGTAACATGTAAGCAGTAACATGTAATGTAAGTAGAATAAACAGCAAGGTTTTGTTTGTTCATATGCAGTCACAGTGCAGTGTCAAGTATCAACTTGCTTGGATACAGAATTTGACAACCCCCACCGCCCCACCCCCAGCAAACAACAAAAACAAATGAGGCTGCGCACACTTTTGCAAAATAATGGTCTCCTAGTTTCAAGATTGCTTCAGGACTTCTTCATTATATGGGACTGATAAAATTAACAACCAAATTTCTTTACTTAAATCTAATTTTGCAAAACTTACCAAGTGATTTTCTTCTCTTAGCAAGACACTACAAAAAAAGAGGTCCAACAGTTATTACAAATAATAGATCATTGCCTCTCAAAAAGTACAGATCATTGAGAAGAAAAATTTCAAGAGCAATAGACATTACCAAAACATCTGGGAGAAGAAATAATTTAACAAGGCTTTCAGGCCGGTAATGGCAATCTTCTGGAAGTTTATTGCTGCAAATAGCCCTGTTTGCAGGAAACAGTAATGTCTTTGGATTTTTGGGAGCCGCGAAGATATTTGGAAGCTCATTGTCCAATGCTTTTGTGAAACCAATGTCAGGTTTATCCTTGGTTCTTTTCTTTATCTTATTTGTTATTTCTGAATCACCTGATGAAGTTGGAGCAGCCTCCAAATCTAGAAAAATGCAAGCTCAAACATTAAACAATGCTACCTTGGTAAAAACCAAGTGGACTACCTACCGATACAGTACCTTTAGCTTTCCGATATTTCCAGTGCTCAGGTCCTGCCCAAGCATTTGCTTTTGATGAGGCCATGCCAAGTAACACAAGAGATGCAATTTTGTCAACTCTATCGTTTACAATAGTACCCTGAGGAATCTCAACAGTGTATTCATTGAATTCCTGCATATGGACATAATTGCAAAATAAGTTTTGACAAGCAATTCAATCTCAACATATTAGATGGATGGCAAACAGAGAATCTGTAGTAAGCATCCAGATGCAGCGACATGTTTAGTTAGCACAAATATTTTGGAAATATTTGGCTTTGTTCTGCAATTAACTTGTATTTCCACGACAATTTTTGCCAAATTTTACCTAGTCTGCAGGAAAATACCTCTTGAAAGTTTGTTGAGATGGAATCCATTGGATTACAGTTTTGATCATATGTATCCTCATGGTCATGACAATCACCAAAATCCCAAGTTCCAGAATCAGGTAGCATGCTATCGTTATCGTCTGCTTCATTACCATCATCCATCTGATCTTCCATTACTGGCATTTGACCAGGAGATAACCTATGTGATGGCCTTTGGTTTTCTTCATCAAATTGAGCAACAATATCCCTCAGGGTTGGAGAAATATCATTACATAGACGCATTTGAGTGACCATTTCCTCAATTTGCTCTGTCCAAGAGTACAAACCTAACTGACACCCCATTGAAAGCAAGATGCAAAGATCATAAAGAGAACCAAGCAACGGACTAATAATATTACCTTTAGCAAATGAAAGGTCAATTGTCTCAGCCTGCTCAGTTTGCATATCACTTAAGATGCATTTGTCTGGAGCTTCAAATGAATCGAACAGCACACGGCAGCTACCATAAACTCCAAGGTTATACAACAAAAGGCCCTTTGCCCCACCTTCATCAAACTGAGCGGTAGTTTGATGGTATAGAGGATCCACCGTGAAAGCAACTAGTAGTAAGCACGCATTTCAGCTCCATGGTAGAATAATTTTCAACAAGAGATAGTGAGAATAAACTTGAAACTTACCATCAAATTTCTTTACATTGAGAGCCTCAAATGACGACTCCAACGTTGAAGCAGGTGAAATCTGCACAAATGGAAAGGCATTAACATAATGAAGCAGAATTGAAGTGAAGAACTAAGTACTCCATTCAAAATGTTGTACCCTCCTATCAGCATCCTTTTTATTGATTGCTTCATCCTGTGCAGGTTCAACATTGCTGCCTTCCTCCAAATCTTTAATGGCAACAACCAACTCAGAGCATCATCATGAAACAGCATTACATTATCTAAGGATAATACTGTAAAACAGGAGTGCAAATAGGGATGGCAAGGTGGATTTGGATCAGGTGGAGACTGTGGACTTGAACCCAGAACCCAAAACCACCCCAAACACCGTTTCAGGTGATAATCCAAACCCAAAACCAAACCCAGTGGATCCAAAAAAACCAAAAACCACCACTATATAGCAATATACAAAAGACATTAAGGAATTTCTAGTAACTCATGCATGATACATATTACATATTCACATATATAAGCAAAAGGCAATAAAGAACAAATAATTTCATGACTCAACTTAGAATAAACTTAATAGCTTACATAAACAAATTATTAACAAAACAAATGAGTTTTTACTTAAAATGTACTATTTTGGACCTCCATTATACATCCGCGGGTGGAAACCAAACCCAATAAAATTTGGGTCCCTAAACCCGAATCCACTGGACCCAAAATCATGCAGAGCACTGACCCAAAACTGCCACAGTGCCATCCCAAAGTGCAAAACAGTGCTTCTCAAATTTTAAGCACAAAAACAGTAAGAAAACAGCAAATGTTCCCAATTTCATAAACAGTGTTTTGCAGAAGGTTCATAATCTGTGAGTGCACAGGTTGTGTAAAGCTGTGTAACATATCAATGTAAGTTGATCAATTTCACCCAAGGAATACCAAAAAACAGGACAGTTCTAACATGGGTAACAATGAAAAGGTTTTAAAACATATTTAATCTTCCAATCAAGTTAGTGCCTGTTTGGAAGCATGTCGGTTTTTAAGAAACCATTTGCTATAAACTCGTTTTTAAATAAAAATTGGGTGAGGGTGTTTGGAACCCGGTTTCTAAGAAACCAGTTTCTAGTTTTTTGCATATGCATTGACTAGCCTAACCTTCCTCTATTTTAAAAAGTGGTGGCAATAGATGTAAATTCCATGAAATAAACAAGGGAATAATGTTATTAAACAGACAAAATTTGGTTTTAGCTAGGGGATGCAGGCTTCTTGGTTTTTAAGAAACTAGGAATCCAGTTTCTATAAACTAGAAACTAGGACATGAACTAGTATTGTTTGGAAGTACTCCGGTTTCATAAACCAGTTTCTAAAAACTGGGTGCTTCCAAACAGGCCCTTAGAACAGTGACCTTTCCATTAACTCATAAAACCACACTGCATGCCAACTTAGGGGTGTTTGAGATTATAATCCCAAACAAACACCCCCTTACTTTAGAGTTTTTAACTCAAGTTTAGTGATACCCAGCATAGACCAATTTGCACTGGATGAAGACAAAAAGCAAAAAAAAAAGTGCAGTTTTTTTCCTTTCTCCAAATCTTTTTCGTCAAGCACCAAACCAGAAGACCATAATGAAGCAGCATAGATTTCCAGCAAAATCATGAACCTATCATGTATAGGTCATTCTTTTTGAATTTGTAACTCGAGCAATTCAGCCATACTCGGCATAAGAGCATGTAATTTGCACTGGATACAGCTCCCTAATAAAGAAGTAAAACTGCAATCAAAGTGGTACACATCAGAATCCATTAAAATTCCAGTGCACCCTCACCAGCCTCTTCACCCCTTCCGGCACGGTTTATCCCACCAAGCACCTTGTAAGCCTCGGAGTGCACTGAATCCACACGAAGTGAATATATCTTGACCCCCGCCTCCAGTGTGCAGCTTGCCTGTTCCATAAAAGTACCACATTATTGCCAACAAATTCAAATACAGTAGACGAATCTCCCTCTAGACAAATTTGTACTAAGAAGGCTACAAAGAGAGGAGGAAATGGGAGATCTTTGCAGGTCGGTACCTTCTGAAAGTTGGTCTCCTCGTCCTCGTCCACCCCCGCTTGGATGATCTCGCTGAGATGATCGATTAGGCCTAGCTCCCACGTGTTCTTCTGGTTAATTTTCTGCCGAAATTTCCCCAGAAAGAACGCAACGAAGAAGCTTAGCGAGAGGAATGGAGCGGGCTAGGTTTAGGAGGCGGGCTAGGCACCTACGTTCTCCGATGCGAGCTTGATACAGTTATGGAAGAGGTCCATGACCTGCTCGCGGTTGAGGAGGTCGTGGCGCGGGTCCTTGGAGGGCGCAATGGAGGCGGCGAGGGATCGGCGGCGGACGGAGGCGGCACGCGCCGCCGCGCGGGCGCGGGCGCGTTCTTGCTGGTCGTCATTGGATCCGAGCGGGAACGCTGGAGGCGGAGACTGCAGCAGCACCCGCGACCCGGCCGCCGTCCAGCGCGCGGGAGGGGGGGTCTGCGGTGGGGCGTCCTCGGCCGGCGGCATCTCGTGCGGTCGACGGCGGCGGCGGAGCGGAACGGGACAGGATGGATAGAGGGGGTTGGGTAGGGAAAATTTTGGACCGTCGTTCGGGATCCCTCCCAGTCGTGATTTCAAATTTTGGGGGCGGATGCGCTGCGGTGCGGGAGCGGGGCCAGGGATGGGGTGGGTACTGTTGCTTTGGTTGAAAAGCAAGTAGAACGGAACGGTTATGTTCTAGTTTTGTTGTTATTTGATTACAAAGTAACTAGAACGGAGTAGCTCCAATTAAAGAATATTCTCCTTAGATTCAGAACCATCCTACTCCAAAAAATCAATGGGACGGAGCTGCTCCGTTTCCAGCTCGCTCACACAGCTCGCCCTCCCATCCGTGCGCAGCAGCTCACGCGCCTCCCTCTGCAACCAAACAAAAAATAGAGCCGCTCTGTTCCAGTTCACTCTACAACCAAACAAAAAATAGAGTCGTTCCTTTCCAGCTTACCAAACATAGAACAGAGCGCCTCCGTTCTAGAATCAGGGATCGAACAGCTCTGTTCTACTTGTCTCCTCAACCAAACACTACCTTTGTACTCCTTTTGTGAATTTCTTTGTGCGTCAAACGTCCCTCCAACTCAATTGTGCACAGCTTTCGTCAACTGCTCCTTCCACTCGCGCTGACGCCTACGTGTAACCGTGGCTCCTCTTCCTTGAGACCCTGCCCATTTCAAACTCACCCTTCCCCTCGCCCCCGGCCCCCACTATCTAGATATAGCCAAACGGTTAGAAAACCGGGCCAAAACATCCAAACATGTTGGCTCGTTTTCTTATCCGAGTCTGGCCCACTGCGGGCCTAAACGGATCGGACCGAGTCGGTAAGCACGAAAAAAGCGGGCTGAAAACAAGCTAAGTGGGCTGCTAAGCACGGTTTAGTGCAAAAAAAGGGCTTGACGGACTTAGAGGTAAACGAGTCGTGTCGGGCTAGCCCGTGGGGCTTAGTTTCCTGTCTGGGCCCGGCCCGCTTATTCATGTCGGGCTGGCCCAGGCCCGTATAAAAGTAGGCCAAACCGGGCTCGCATCGGGCCAAAAAACATGCTTCGGGTCGAGCTTTCATGCTAAAGGCTTTCTGTACATCTATACCGCTATCGGGTGCACCCTCCCCCTTGCTCATTCGATCATGCGCGAGCGTTGTCCTGCGTCGTGTCCCTTTACTCCTCATCCTCGCCCTCTACATATTTACACTCGTTCAAACCACTAATCCAAAGCCACCAGCCAAAGGTGCGACCTTTGACCCTGCACCAGTGTCGTGGTCATAGACGCCATCGCCTCCTCCTCCACCACCGCAAATGAGAGAAGCTCCACGAATGCGTCAACCAATCTATCATGTCTCCAGTTATCAAACCAAAGGGGGACCGAACGACCATCCGCCACTTTAACTTTGATATTGGAACAAAAAACTAGAAGTGCTTAGAGCGCATCACGCCACCAGAAGGGACATTTCTTTTGGACATTGGGAAACCTCCCCCGGCGGTAGTGATTACTCAAGACAAGATCCACCGAGGACTGATCAAGTCTATTAAAGGACTTGTTAAGAAACTTCATAAGGAGAGCCTAATTGTGGTGCCGCATGTTGATGACTCCAAGTCCTCCGACACACTTTGGTCTAGAGACCCAAATCCTACACGACAAGAGCATGCTTCTTAGAAATTAGCTCAACACCTCTCCACACCGCAATTGGAAGCCTAAGAGAACACATAAAAAATGTTCGGAGGGATGAGAAGCAGGAGTTCACGAGCTCTAGCCGACTAGCTAGAGAGAGGTACCTAGATGTGTCCCCCAACTGCCTCTCAACTCTCGGAATGAGAGGGAAGTAGTCCACCACTTTAGGTTTAGTCTGAAAGGATTAAGATACCTAAGAGAGGGATAAATTAGGCTTTTCTAAATTTCTTGTAAAAGATTAAACCCTAAATAAGAGCCCAACTTCACCTAACTTCTTAGCTAAATCACAAAAGCTAGAAAATGCTAAACAAACCCTAAGTTATCATGGCAAATACTAAGAATGAAAATACTGAAAATAAATTGCTTAAAGTAAATGTGGAATGTAAAGCAAGGAGCAAGAAAACCCCTCCAAATTTTTACGAGATATCGGAGAGTCAGCACTCTCCATTAGTCCTTGTTGGAGCACTCGTGCAAGGGTATCACTCCCCCCTTAGTCCTCACAATGATCAAGTGCTCACTATGAGATGATCCTTTACCTCTCCGGCATGGTGGCTCCCTCATGACCACGGACAAGCTTGAGTCGGGTCACCAATAAATCCTTCAGGGTGATCGCCGCACTCCAAATGTCACCGAGTCGTCTAGGTGATGCCGATCACCAAGAGTAATAAGCCATAGACTTTCACTTGACCAAGGGAGGTCTAATGCATGAGGTGTGTGCTCTAGGTGACTCTCACTTGCACTAATGATGTCCTAATGTGGGATTATAAATTCGCTAATCACCTCACTAAGCAATGTGGACTTGCAAGCTCAAAGCAATGAATACTAGGTTGCTAGGCAGCAAGACAATCAATATAGCTAGTGGATGGGGTATAAATAGCCCAACCACCCAAAACTAGACGTTATTGTGTTGCATTGTGCGTGGGTGCACCGGACAGTCTGGTTCGCCATCAGTGCACGCCAGCGATTAAACCTGACAACTAGCTGTTACACTAAGAGCACACCAGATAGCCAACAAGAACCTGCCTGATGCATAATGGATAGCCCGGTGCTACTTCTCAAATAGGGAGCAGATTGCATGTCCTCTGGGTCGGTAGTCTTGGGTGCCACCGAACAGTCTGGTGCTCGAACTCATACTAGGGGCAAATTGCAACCTCTCTGTGTTGAACGTCCGGAGAGCCACCGGACAGTCCGGTGCACCACCAGACAGTCTAATGCCCCTGAACACTTCAAACAAATCTAACTCGTGATTTTTTCAAACGATTTTGACTCCAACTTTTGTGTGGGCTTTTGAGTGACACCTAATGCTAGTTTTAAGCGTGTGCATGCACTGACACTACACTAGACATGCCTTGGTCAAGCTACTCATCCACAACCCATCTTTATAGTACGACCAAAGTAAAAAAATAAAGGTCCTAACTCTATACCAAGTGTGAAAGGGAATTAGGCTTACACCTAGTTCCTAAATAGTTTTGGTGGTTGAATTGCCCAACACAAATTGTTGGACTAACTAGTTTGCTCTAGATTATATGTTCTACAGGTGCCAAAGGTTCATCTATAACTATACAAAAATCGACTGTTCGGAATACCGTAGATTATTCCGGACAGGAGAAGTTTTTTTGGAAAAACAGGCCAAGCGCGGACCGTCCGGGCCACTACGGCGGACCGTCCGCGACAACAGTATACCCTTCGGACAGAACCAATGCAAAAAAAGACAAGTCTCCACTATGGACCGTCCGGAGGAAAAGGGCGGACCGTCTGAGCCCTCGCGCGGACCGTCCGGCCTCAGGCGCGGACCGTCTGGTCGGTAAGAAACCGAAAAACCCGAAGGTAACGGGTTCGGAGAAATGAATTATAGGGGGCCTCACGGACCGTCCGGGGTGCACGACCGGACCGTCCGCGACTGGCTCTGTCTGACATCTGACGACGCATTAAATGCAATATAGCCGTTGATATAGCCGTTACTGCTGACCGTTGCATTTTCAGCTGTTGATCTACAGGGTCGGACCGTCCGGACCTGGCTCGCGGACCGTCCGCGCTCAGCAGAATGGCCCAACGGCTAGGAAGTGGTTGGTGGCTATAAATACAACCCCAACCACCTCCATTCACAACATCCAAGCATTCCAACCTTCAACATTCAATACAAGAGCTAGCAATCCATTCCAAGACACATTCAAAGCCTCCATCTCTCCAAGTTTCACTATTGAGGAAAGAGATCATTAGTGATTAGTAGCTTGAGAGAGAAAGTGATCCGTGTGTTATTTGTCGCTCTTGTCGCTTGGCCTTTTTTAATCGTGCTTTCTTGATTCTTTCATCGCAATCAAACTCACTTGTAATTGAGGCAAGAGACACCAAACTTGTGGTGGTCCTTGTGGGAACTTTGTGTTCCAAGTAATTGAGAAGAGAAAGCTCACTCGGTCCGAGGGATCGTTTGAGAGAGGGAAGGGTTGAAAGAGACCCGGCCTTTGTGGCCTCCTCAACGGGGAGTAGGTTTGCAAGAACCGAACCTCGGTAAAACAAATCTCTGTGTCTCACTTGCTTATTCGCTTGAGATTTGTTTTCCATCCTCTCTCGCGGACTCGTTTCTTTATTACTAACGCTAACCCCGGCTTGTAGTTGTGTTTATATTTGTAAATTTCAGTTTCGCCCTATTCACCCCCCCCTCTAGGCGACTATCAATTGGTATCAAAGCCCGGTGCTTCATTAGAGCCTAACCGCTCGAAGTGATGTCGGGAGATCACGCCAAGAAGGAGATGGAGACCGGCGAAAAGCCCACTACAAGCCAAGGGAGCACTTCATCGGAAGAGTCCCGCACCAAGAGGAAGGAGAAGAAGAAGATCTCCTCCAACAAAGGGAAGGAGAAGAAATCTTCTTCTCATCACAAAGAGAAGAAGGAAAAATCTTCTTCCCACAAGCCGCATCGGAGCGGTGACAAGCACAAGAGGATGAGGAAGGTGGTCTACTACGAGACCGACACTTCATCACCTTCCACCTCCGGCTCCGACGCGGCATCCGTCACTTCTAAGCGCCAAGAGCGCAAGAAGTATAGTAAGATTCCCCTACGCTACTCTCACATTTCAAAGCATACACCTTTACTTTCCGTCCCATTAGGCAAACCACCAACTTTTGATGGTGAAGATTATGCTAGGTGGAGCGATTTAATGCGATTTCATCTAACCTCGCTCCACAAAGGTATATGGGATATTGTTGAGTTTGGTGCGCAGGTACCGTCAATAGGGGATCAAGACTATGATGAGGATGAGGTGGCCCAAATCGAGCACTTCAACTCACAAGCCACAACAATACTCCTCGCCTCACTAAGTAGAGAAGAATATAACAAAGTACAAGGGTTGAAGAACGCCAAGGAGGTTTGGGATGTACTCAAAACCGCGCACGAGGGAGACGAGCTCACCAAGATCACCAAGCGGGAAACGATCGAGGGGGAGCTCGGTCGGTTCCGGCTTCACAAAGGGGAGGAGCCACAACACATGTACAACCGGCTCAAGACTTTGGTGAACCAAGTGCGCAACCTCGGGAGCAAGAAGTGGGACGACCACGAAGTGGTAAATGTTATTTTAAGATCTCTCATTTTTCTTAATCCCACTCAAGTTCAATTGATTCGTGGTAATCCTAGATATACTAAAATGACCCCCGAGGAAGTTATCGGGCATTTTGTAAGTTTTGAGTGCATGATAGAAGGCTCGAGGAAAATCAACGAGCTTGGCGACCCATCCAAAGCCCAACCCGTTGCATTCAAGGCGACGGAAGAAAAGAAGGAGGAGGCTACACCAAGTCGACAACCAATAGACGCCTCCAAGCTCGATAATGAGGAAATGGCGCTCGTCATCAAGAGCTTCCGCCAAATCCTCAAGCAAAGGAGAGGGAAAGACTACAAGTCCCGCTCCAAGAAAGTGTGCTACAAGTGTGGTAAGCCCGGTCATTTTATTGCTAAATGTCCTATATCAAGTGACAGTGACCGAGGCGACGACAAGAAGGGAAGAAGAAAGGAGAAAAAGAGATACTACAAGAAGAAGGGCGGCGATGCTCATGTATGTCGGGAGTGGGACTCCGACGAAAGCTCAAGCGACTCCTCCGACGACGAGGACGCCGCCAACATCGCCGTCACCAAGGGACTTCTCTTCCCCAACGTCGGCCACAAGTGCCTCATGGCAAAGGACGGCAAAAAGAAGGTAAAATCAAGATCCTCCACTAAGTATGAAACATCCAATGATGATAGTGCTAGTGATGAGGAAGATAACTTACGTTCTCTTTTTGCCAACCTAAACATGCAACAAAAAGAAAAGTTAAATGAGTTAATTAGTGCTATTCATGAGAAGGATGATCTCTTGGATTCTCAAGAGGAATTCCTTATTAAGGAAAACAAGAAGCATGTTAAGGTGAAAAATGCTTATGCTCTAGAAATTGAAAAATGTGAGAAATTATCTAGTGAGCTAAGCACTTGCCATGAGATGATTGACAACCTTAGAAATGAAAATGCTAAGGTTGATTCACATGTTTGCAATGTTTCAATTCCCAATCCTAGAGATAATAACGATGATTTGCTTGCTAGGATTGATGAATTAAACATTTCCCTTGCTAGCCTTAAATTAGAAAATGAAAATTTGATTGCAAAGGCTAAGGATTTTGATGTTTGCAATGCTACTATTTCCGACCTTAGAACTAAAAATGATATGTTACATGCTAAGGTTGTAGAATTAAAATCATGCAAACCCTCTACATCTATTGTTGAGCATGTATCTATTTGTACTAGATGTAGAGATATTGATGTTGATGCTATTCATGATCACATGTTTTTAATTAAACAACAAAATGATCATATAGCAAAACTAGATGCTAAAATTGCCGAGCACAACTTAGAAAATGAGAAATTTAAATTTGCTCGTAGCATGCTTTATAATGGGAGACGCCCTGGCATTAAGGATGGCATTGGCTACCAAAGGGGAGACAGTGTCAAACTTAGTGCCCCTCCTAAAAGATTGTCAAACTTTGTTAAGGGCAAGGCTCCTATGCCTCAAGATAACGAGGGTTACATTTTATACCCTGCCGGTTATCCTGAGAGCAAAATTAGGAAAGTTCATTCTAGGAAGTCTCACTCTGGCCCTAATCATGCTTTTATGTATAAGGGTGAGACATCTAGCTCTAGGCAATCAACCCGTGCTAAATTGCCTAGAAAGAAAATTCCTAATGCATCAAATGAACATAACATTTCATTCAAAACTTTTGATGCATCCTATGTTTTAACTAACAAATCCGGCAAAATAGTTGCCAAATATGTTGGGGGCAAGCACAAGGGCTCCAAGACTTGTGTTTGGGTACCCAAAGTTCTTGTGTCTAATGCCAAAGGACCCAAAACCATTTGGGTACCTAAAGTCAAGAACTAAAATTGTTTTGTAGGTTTATGCATCCGGGGGCTCAAGTTGGATACTCGACAGCGGGTGCACAAACCATATGACAGGGGAGAAAAGGATGTTCTCCTCCTACGAGAAAAACCAAGATCCCCAACGAGCTATCACATTCGGGGATGGAAATCAAGGTTTGGTCAAAGGTCTTGGTAAAATTGCTATATCACCCGACCATTCTATTTCCAATGTTTTTCTTGTAGATTCATTAGATTACAACTTGCTTTCTGTATCTCAATTATGTCAAATGGGCTACAACTGTCTATTCACTGATGTAGGTGTCACTGTCTTTAGAAGAAGTGATGATTCAATAGCATTTAAGGGAGTGTTAGAGGGTCAGTTATACTTGGTAGATTTTGATAGAGCTGAACTCGACACTTGCTTAATTGCTAAGACTAACATGGGCTGGCTCTGGCATCGCCGACTAGCACATGTTGGGATGAAGAATCTTCACAAACTTCTAAAGGGAGAACACATTTTAGGATTAACAAATGTTCATTTTGAGAAAGACAGGATCTGTAGCGCATGCCAGGCAGGAAAGCAAGTTGGAGCTCATCATCCACACAAGAACATAATGACGACCGACAGGCCACTGGAGCTCCTACACATGGATCTATTCGGCCCGATCGCTTACATAAGCATCGGCGGGAGTAAGTACTGTCTAGTTATTGTGGATGATTATTCTCGCTTCACTTGGGTATTCTTTTTACAAGAAAAATCTCAAACCCAAGAGACCTTAAAGGGATTCTTAAGACGGGCTCAAAATGAGTTCGGCTTAAGGATCAAGAAATTAAGAAGCGACAACGGGACGAAGTTCAAGAACTCTCAAATTGAAGGCTTCCTTGAGGAGGAGGGCATCAAGCATGAGTTCTCTTCTCCCTACACGCCACAACAAAATGGTGTAGTGGAGAGGAAGAATCGAACTCTATTGGACATGGCAAGGACCATGCTTGATGAGTACAAGACTTCGGATCGGTTTTGGGCGGAGGCAGTCAACACCGCTTGCTACGCCATCAACCGATTATATCTTCACCGAATCCTCAAGAAGACATCATATGAACTCCTAACCGGTAAAAAGCCCAACATTTCATACTTTAGAGTTTTTGGTAGCAAATGTTTTATTCTTGTTAAAAGAGGTAGAAAATCTAAATTTGCTCCTAAAACTGTAGAAGGCTTTTTACTTGGTTATGACTCAAACACAAGGGCATATAGGGTCTTTAACAAGTCCACTGGACTAGTTGAAGTCTCATGTGACGTTGTGTTTGATGAAACTAACGGCTCTCAAGTAGAGCAAGTTGATCTTGATGAGATAGGTGAAGAACAGGCTCCATGCATAACGCTAAGGAACATGTCCCTTGGGGATGTGTGTCCTAAGGAATCCGAAGAGCCTCCGATTGCACAAGATCAACCATCCTCCTCCATGCAAGCATCTCCACCAACTCAAAATGAGGATGAAGCTCAAGTTGATGAAGAAGAAGATCAATCAAATGAGCCACCTCAAGATGATGGCCATGATCAAGGGGGAGATGCAAATAAGGAAGACAAGGAGGATGAAGAGCAAAGGCCGCCACACCCAAGAGTCCACCAAGCAATACAACGAGATCACCCCGTCGACACCATCCTCGGCGACATTCATAAGGGGGTAACTACTCGATCTCGTGTTGCCCATTTTTGTGAACATTACTCGTTTGTTTCCTCTATTGAGCCACACAGGGTAGAGGAAGCACTCCAAGATTCGGATTGGGTGGTGGCAATGCAAGAGGAGCTCAACAATTTCACGAGGAACGAGGTATGGCATTTAGTTCCACGTCCTAATCAAAATGTTGTAGGAACCAAATGGGTCTTCCGCAACAAGCAAGATGAGCATGGTGTGGTGACAAGGAACAAAGCTCGACTCGTGGCCAAAGGGTATTCACAAGTCGAAGGTTTGGATTTCGGTGAAACCTATGCACCCGTAGCTAGGCTTGAGTCAATTCGCATATTATTGGCCTATGCTACTTATCATGGCTTTAAGCTCTATCAAATGGACGTGAAGAGTGCCTTCCTCAATGGACCAATCAAGGAAGAGGTCTATGTTGAGCAACCTCCCGGCTTTGAAGACAGTGAGTATCCTAATCATGTCTATAAGCTCTCTAAGGCGCTTTATGGGCTCAAGCAAGCCCCAAGAGCATGGTATGAATGCCTTAGAGATTTCCTTATTGCTAATGGTTTCAAAGTCGGTAAAGCCGATCCTACACTCTTTACTAAAACTCTTGAAAATGACTTGTTTGTATGCCAAATTTATGTTGATGATATTATATTTGGGTCTACTAACGAGTCTACTTGTGAAGAGTTTAGTAGGATTATGACACAGAAATTCGAGATGTCTATGATGGGGGAGTTGAAGTATTTCTTAGGATTCCAAGTAAAGCAACTCCAAGAGGGCACCTTCATTAGCCAAACGAAATACACTCAAGACATCTTAACCAAGTTTGGAATGAAGGATGCCAAGCCCATCAAGACACCCATGGGAACTAATGGGCATCTCGACCTCGACACGGGAGGTAAGTCAGTGGATCAAAAGGTGTACCGGTCGATGATAGGTTCTTTGCTATATTTATGTGCATCTCGACCGGATATTATGCTTTCCGTATGCATGTGTGCAAGATTCCAAGCCGACCCTAAGGAAGCTCACCTTACGGCCGTAAAACGAATCTTGAGATATTTGGCTTATACTCCTAAGTTTGGGCTTTGGTATCCTAGGGGATCCACATTTGATTTGATTGGATATTCGGATGCCGATTGGGCGGGGTGCAAAATCAATAGGAAGAGCACATCGGGGACTTGCCAGTTCTTGGGAAGATCCTTGGTGTCTTGGGCTTCAAAGAAGCAAAATTCGGTCGCTCTTTCCACCGCCGAAGCCGAGTACATTGCCGCAGGCCATTGTTGCGCGCAATTGCTTTGGATGAGGCAAACCCTGCGGGACTACGGTTACAAATTAACCAAAGTCCCTTTGCTATGTGATAATGAGAGTGCAATCAAAATGGTCGACAATCCCGTCGAGCATAGCCGCACTAAACACATAGCCATTCGGTATCACTTTTTGAGGGATCACCAACAAAAGGGGGATATCGAGATTTCTTACATTAATACTAAAGATCAATTAGCCGATATCTTTACCAAGCCTCTTGATGAACAAACCTTTAACAAACTTAGGCATGAGCTAAATATTCTTGATTCTAGGAATTTCTTTTGTTAACTTGCACTCATAGCACATTTATATACCTTTGATCATATCTCTTTATATGCTATGACTAATGTGTTTTCAAGTCTATCTCAAACCAAGTCATAGGTATATTGAAAGGGAATTGGAGTCTTCGGCGAAGACAAAGGCTTCCACTCCGTAACTCAACCTTCGCCGTCGCTCCAAGCCACTCTCCATCCTTGGGGGAGAGAGCAAAAGGACTTCGTCTTTGGTATAATCCTAACTCACTTATTTATGACCAAAGGGGAAGAAAGTACTTAAAGGGCTCTAATGATTCCGTTTTTGGCGATTCATGCCAAAAAGGGGGAGAGAGTATGAGCCCAAAGCAAAAGGACCGCACCACCACCAATTTCAAAAATTTCGTGTCTTCAAGAATTTTATCATTTGGTATCCTATTGTGTTCAAAAAGGGGGATAAGTAGTATTTCAAAAATGATATATCAAAACCCTCTTGAACACTAAGAGGAGGATCTCATTTAGGGGGAGTTTTGTTTAGTCAAAGGAAAAGCATTTGAAACAGGGGGAGAGAATTTCAAATCTTGAAAAATGCTTCTCAAAATCTTATTCATCTACCTTTGACTATTTGCAAAAGAACTTTGAAAAGGATTTACAAAATAGTTTGCAAAAACAAAACATGTGGTGCAAGCGTGGTCCAAAATGTTATATAAGAAAGAAACAATTCATGCATATTTTGCAAGTATTTATATTGGCTCAATTCCAAGCAACCTTTGCACTTACATTATGCAAACTAGTTCAATTATGCACTTCTATATTTGCTTTGGTTTGTGTTGGCATCAATCACCAAAAAGGGGGAGATTGAAAGGGAATTAGGCTTACACCTAGTTCCTAAATAGTTTTGGTGGTTGAATTGCCCAACACAAATTGTTGGACTAACTAGTTTGCTCTAGATTATATGTTCTACAGGTGCCAAAGGTTCATCTATAACTATACAAAAATCGACTGTTCGGAATACCGTAGATTATTCCGGACAGGAGAAGTTTTTTTTGGAAAAACAGGCCAAGCGCGGACCGTCCGGGCCACTACGGCGGACCGTCCGCGACAACAGTATACCCTTCGGACAGAACCAATGCAAAAAAAGACAAGTCTCCACTATGGACCGTCCGGAGGAAAAGGGCGGACCGTCTGAGCCCTCGCGCGGACCGTCCGGCCTCAGGCGCGGACCGTCCGGTCGGTAAGAAACCGAAAAACCCGAAGGTAACGGGTTCGGAGAAATGAATTATAGGGGGCCTCGCGGACCGTCCGGGGTGCACGACCGGACCGTCCGCGACTGGCTCTGTCTGACATCTGACGACGCATTAAATGCAATATAGCCGTTGATATAGCCGTTACTGCTGACCGTTGCATTTTCAGCCGTTGATCTACAGGGGCGGACCGTCCGGACCTGGCTCGCGGACCGTCCGCGCTCAGCAGAATGGCCCAACGGCTAGGAAGTGGTTGGTGGCTATAAATACAACCCCAACCACCTCCATTCACAACATCCAAGCATTCCAACCTTCAACATTCAATACAAGAGCTAGCAATCCATTCCAAGACACATTCAAAGCCTCCATCTCTCCAAGTTTCACTATTGAGGAAAGAGATCATTAGTGATTAGTAGCTTGAGAGAGAAAGTGATCCGTGTGTTATTTGTCGCTCTTGTCGCTTGGCCTTTTTTAATCGTGCTTTCTTGATTCTTTCATCGCAATCAAACTCACTTGTAATTGAGGCAAGAGACACCAAACTTGTGGTGGTCCTTGTGGGAACTTTGTGTTCCAAGTAATTGAGAAGAGAAAGCTCACTCGGTCCGAGGGATCGTTTGAGAGAGGGAAGGGTTGAAAGAGACCCGGCCTTTGTGGCCTCCTCAACGGGGAGTAGGTTTGCAAGAACCGAACCTCGGTAAAACAAATCTCCGTGTCTCACTTGCTTATTCGCTTGAGATTTGTTTTCCATCCTCTCTCGCGGACTCATTTCTTTATTACTAACGCTAACCCCGGCTTGTAGTTGTGTTTATATTTGTAAATTTCAGTTTCGCCCTATTCACCCCCCCTCTAGGCGACTATCAAAGTGTCCCTCAACTCCTTCGACACTTAGGAGCTGTCGTGGTTTTGGAAACCGGTGGACAATAGCTTTGTGTATGGTGGGGATGGAAGCATGGACTCACTCCAAATGGTGAATCACAGAGATCCGAGCAAACAATTGAGACATGGGGTTTATACTGGTTCAGACTTTCGCCCTAGTCCAATGTAGTGTTGATCGTAGTATTGCTCTGTGGTGTGTTACAACTAGTGTGCCTATGTGCGTACGAGGGGAGAGGGACTTGAAAGAAACAGGTGACGCCTAAGAGGGGGTGAATTAGGACTTCTAAAATTTTCAATAAACCAGACCACAAATAAATCCCTAGAGCAAAACCTATGCAAATAATCAAACCGGAATATGAAAACTAGGTTTTGTCTAAGTGTTGCTATCTCTACCGCAATGTCTAAGTTCCAATCCTAAATAATATAAGTATAAAGACAAGATTGAAACTTAAATGCTTAATATAAATGCGGAAGCTAAAGAGCAAGATAGAGATGCAAACTCTCGTGGATGACACCGATATTTTTATCGAGGTATCCAGAACCACGCAAGGTCCCGACTAATCCTTGTTGGTGCCCATACGCAAAGGGAAGCCCACGCGAGGGCCAAGCACCATGGTCAATTAACTCCGCAAAGAGCCGCGGGCCTTCTCCACACGCAAGTGGTGCTCCGCTTCCGGCTCCCCTCGGACGATCCCCGTTGTCTCCACTATCGAGCTTCCGGTTGAAAACGTCGCGGTACACGGTGGCGGTCGTGACACAAACACGGTTGTCACAGTCTCGCAAGACTCTCGCCCCACTCGGTACAATTACAACGGGTCACGCAAGAGCCAAGGGGTTGTGTGGTTTTTCTAAACCCACTCAACTAACTAGGGTTCACCTAGAGCAAGTGCTAAAGCGGTCTAACTAACCTAAACACTTTGCAAAGCACCTACGCTAATCACCGAGTGATTCTATTAAGCACTTGGGTTTATGAGCTCTTGGAAATGTCTACTATATGCCTTGGTATGTTGCTTGGGCTCCCACACCTTGGAATGGTCGGTTGGGGTGTATTTATAGCCCCCAACACAAACTAGTTGTTAGAGAAAAGTTATGCTCTATGCGGCACATCGGACAGTCCGGTGGTGCACCAGACAGTGCACTATTCACTGTCTGGTACGCCTAACCGTTGGTCTGACACCACAGACGACTGTTCGCGTGCATGCTTTTTACACCGGACACTACGGATGTCACATCGGACAGTCCGGTGGTCTTCTCTACACAGTGCCACCTGGAACTAGCCATTGGGCTACTGTTTCTAGTGCACCGGACAGTCCGGCATGTGGCATCGGACAGTCCGGTGTGCCACCGGACAGTCTGGTGCTCTAGACCAGACAGTCCACAGGCAACACTTCCTTTATTTCTTGGACTTCTCTTGATCTTCATAATGTCTTATTTTGAGGTGTTGCTTTCCTCAATGCCTTGGTCCAAGTAGCTTTAGCATCCTGTGAACTATAAACACAAACACTAGCAAACACATTAGTCCACAGGTTATGTTGATCATCAAACACCAAAACCTATTGAGCCAAATGGCCCAGGGTCCATTTTCCTTACAATATTCCCCTTTTGGTGATTGCTGACAACACAACCAAAGCAAGAAAATATTACAAACATTTGAATGAAAATATGCAATCCACTTGCTAGTATGCATGATTGTCCCACAAAGTGATATTGTGGACTTAAGCCTCCCCCTAACTCCATAATTCACTTACTTCCTATTTTAGACCAAAGAACCAAAACCACTTTAGGGCTTGTTCGGTTAGCTCTCAATCCATGTGGATTGAGCGGGATTGGATGGGTTTGAATCCCAAACAGCTCAAACTTCTTCACAATTTTTTCCAATCCCATCCAATCCATGTGTATTGGGAATAACCGAACAAGCCCTTAAGGGAACAAGGATTGAAATTTTTTAATTTGGTGGTGTTTGGTGTTTGATACAATTTTCATTGCTTTGGTCCCTAAACTTCTCCCCTTTGACATCAACCACCGAAAAAGAAGACATTAAAAGCATGTAGGCAGCAAATAAAACTTGCCCTCATAAAAGATTTGTCAATTGAGACACTCAACATTATTACTCCCCCCAAATGAGTGTTCTCTTTTAGAAAGAATTTTCTCTCCCATTAGAGACAAAGAAATACTCCCCCTGACATAGATCTTCTACTTTAGGAAAAAGCATGTGAATAATAGAGGTGCAAGCCAGGATTTGATTAGACTAACTTCCCTTATGCATAGGTAAAGGAATATTATTTAATCACTTATGCATGTATAGCAACATGGGAAGTATAAGATATGAAATATGGTCTAACCAAATATTGGAGAAGACATGTAAATGATGCCAAATGTTGTCTCAAAGTTAGCAATTAAAAATCAATAGCGGACCATTTGAAAACCAATGGTAGGCTTGTGAGACGTAAGAGTTCTTGTAGATTTGCAGTGGAAGCTTGTTGTCTTTCTCCGGGGACTTCATTTTCCTTAGAATGAGACTACTACATGAAATAGACTTAAAAAAGGTATTAGTGTCAAAGTATTAGATTATAGAGTAACCTCCCTCGAAAGTGTGCATATAAGCTTTGAATACTTGTAGGAGACATGCACTTTGATTTGATATCAAGAGGGGCCAGTTATCTATAATCCGAGCTTTGGCACATATAAATTAAATGATACCAATTGAAGCATACCAATGAAGTATAATTGAAGTGTTATACCACTTGAAGTATTTTACCATATCAATTGATGTATCATTTTCTTAGGAATGTTAAGTAAGCTATGTGTCGTGCTTTACCATATCAATTGATTCCTTTCATGACGAAACATTAGACTTACTCCACCCTTTCCCTCTTTTCTTATTCCCTTTATTTTTCTAACCTTAAGTGCTTTATACAAAAAGATATCTTCAACCGGATGACAATTTATGGTTTCCTCGATTAAGGTTACACTAAGGTCCCTAAGAGTATTCATAACCATATCGTCATGATCATCCGACTCCTCACCCTCTTCCCTGTCATGACTAATTTGTCCGATTTGAACGCCTTTATTTTCTAATCTATCCTTCTCTAGACGCATTACTGAATCTATAGAGTTAGAAACATCAAGTTCATTGTGACCTAACAAAATACCCAAGCTAGATAAATTATGTGATATTATAGATTTAGAAAAAGACATAAAAGAATTAACACAACCATTACCTTTTTCTCCATCAAGTTTTTTTAATGGCAGTCAATCTTTTGTCCCTTTCCATAGTGTCCTCGTCCACCGAATCCTCATGTCGCTTACTCCTCTTAGTAGGAGTGACATCCACAACATTCTTTTGGATCAGCTTCTGGTTACTCATTACTGTAGACTATTGATCACCATCTAACCTCCCAACTTGCTTAAGAGCTTCCTCGACCAAAGGTGTTTCAAAACTGTTGGACGGATACACATTTGCCGGTTTACCTAGCTAGGAATCGATAGGCATTATGCTCATATGAATAGTAGAACTAGGAATATCTGTCACCTTGTGGCCATTAGTATGATGCATAATAGGCGCCATATTACCAACGTTACCCATCTCACAATCATCAAGAAGATCATCCTCTTCCATATCTTCAGAGCAACCCCCATCAAAATGTTTAGAGTTTACCACTTCTGAAACAGAGTCAACAACAACTATTTTTTCCACTTGATGTATTTGATGGAACCCTCCGAACTTGTTCTTCCACAACAAACTTTAGTTCAAGCCAATGAGTACCTATCACCACATCCATCTATGTTGGAATTAAAGATGGGTTAAGTACCGCCACTTCAAAACGACCAAAAATATTTTCCTAGTAGAAATCATATCCACTTTTGTCGTTGCACCAAACATAGTTCCAATGACCCAGAGTACCTCATACGTACGAAGCACCAATGGAAGGTTAAGGACGGTATTGTCTGTTGGGGGCCTTCTTCCTCCGACGGTCCTAAAAAACGTAACTGATCATATGTTTTCAGTATGACATGGATTGTTACAGGGGGCTTCAGCTTCGAGATGAAGGTTTCTTTTATATAGCGAGGTAAAGATGAAGCCCGAAGGTAATAAGAATGAATGACGAAGCTGTAACCAAGGAGCTTCGGCTTTGATGTAATGATGAAGGTCAAGCACGATGATGACCGAAAAGGTCAAAGACTACTTAGTGCCTAATATTTTGTATTATAATAATGGATGAGTGTAAGGGACATAAATGTAATTTTACCCAGACTGTGTCCCGTGCCTATAAATAGATGAGCAGTAACACTGTATTATTCACGCTGGATTGTAATCACTCTCTTGCATTCACGCCTTCGAGCAAGCCAAAGGTATCAATGTAATATTAATACAGTGCCAGGGGCTGCTCTGCAACCACTGGACACAAATTAGGACACACTCTCCCTACAGGAAGTTAGGAGCCAGAAGAAAAAGGCTACTAGCCCAACACTTCATGAGGAGGAACTAGACCAGGAGATTAGGGACTTAGAAGCGATTCACCAGCAAGTATAGAGGAAGAAGGAAAAATGCTTCGGCTGGCCGATCTTCAGAGGAAGATTGACGAAGCAACTGAGGAGATGCGTCATCTCACTCACGATGACCAAGACCAAAGGCCCCAACACATGGAGCTTCATCAAGAAAGCCCAATCAACGAAGATGAATGGTATGATGATTTTCACCATGGTAACTTTGCTTTCGATGATGCTTCTCCTTTGGCAGCAGAATTGCAGGCTACCCTATGGCCACCATCCTACAAGCCACCTCAGTTACCCATGTATGATGGACATTCAGATCCAAAGCAGTTCCTAATGAGCTACGAGGCAACAATATCTTCGTATGGGGGCAACACTGTCGTCATGGCGAAGTCCTTCGGCATGGCGGTTAGCAGTGTGGCTCAGACATGGTATTCCTCTCTTCGGCCAGGGACAATTATGTCATGGAAGAAGCTGAAGGACATGCTAGTCACCAGCTTCCAGGGCTTCCAGATGAAGCCAGTCACTGCTTAGGCCCTGTTCCAATGCACGCAGGACCATGAGGAGTACCTGTAGGCATACGTCCGAAGATTCCTGCGTTTGAGAGCTCAAGCGCCTACAGTGCCCAATGAGATTGTCATTGAGGCCATGATCAAGGGGCTTCGACCATGACCCACAACTCAATATTTTGCAAGGAAGCCACCATAGACCTTGGAGAAACTTCTCTAGAAGATGGATGAGTACATCCGAGCTGATAATAATTTCCGCTAAAGAAGGGAGGAAGCATATAGGTATTCTGAGATGACTAGGGGCTTCAGAGGAAGACTACATCCCAGGCATGTTAGGACAATCCACAATCCCAATGCTAGCGATGACAGGGCCAATAATGCTCAGAGCAGTCAGCACAACTCACAGTCTTCGGGCATGCAACAAACTTCTTACAGACCACCAGTCCCAAGAGGCAGAGGGGGGAGAAGCTTTAGCGAAGGAAGATACGATAATTAGCCTAGGAAGTTGTTCTGCCTGTTCTATGGTGAGGACAAGGGACACACAACGAGGACGTGCTAAGTCACGATCCAAAAGCAAAAGGAAATTGCTGAAGCCGAGGCACAACAAAATCAGCCGAAGCAGGTCCTGCATATTGCTTCGTGCTACTCTCCGTATATCCCGGAGTACGTAGGCAATCAACAGCCTACGGCTTCTACTGCTTCAGCAAGTCACTCTCAAGCTTCCTAGGCTCAGTTACCACCACCCCCACCACTAACGCCTGCCCCAAGTCACTATCAGCAGCCAGAAGGGCATCTTCGGCCTCAGCAACAACGTGTCCTTCGGGAGCAGTCCGAAGGTCGCACAGTTAACAGTACTGTGCCCGAGTCAAGGCATATCTACTGAAGAAGGCACAACGTTTTGGCCAAAAGAGAACTCTGATTTGTTATATTTTTACTCCTTTTGTCTTTATATTTCCTTCTAAAAAGACAATACATGAAGGTTTAACCTTCAAATTGATGTAATAAACTTGTGGTTACACCATCGAGTGTGATAAGAGCAAGTTCTGAAGTTCCAAAGTCGTTCATAAGGGAGCGCGGAGTAAGTTCCAAAGCTCAAAAGCCGTTCATAAGGGAATGCAGAGCTAAGATACCACCTAAATCAAAGGTGAAGACGCTCCAAAGTTGTTCCTAAGGGAATGCAACGCTTAGCTCCAAAGTCGTTCCTAAGGGGATGCAGAGCTGAAATACCACCTAAGTAAAAGGTGAAGAGACTCCAAAGTCGTTCCCAAGGGGATGCAGAGTCTGGGTGTGTATCCATGTGGTTTTTTACTTTCGGCACAAATGGCATTCCACATCATATCATCATATCACATTGCATAACATCGCATCATAATCATTTTGCATCACTAAAAAGTTGTGGAGAAACAAAGGAAAGCTGCTCTCTCGAAAAGGTCGACCGGATTATGGAAGGGAATATTATAGCACAAGACATGCCTTCGACATATATATTTTCCTACATGAAGCTAAACTCCATAAGCAGTGACATAAGGAGAATCTTTTTCTTTGCGAAGCATGAAAAGAAGGGAAGGTGTGTTTTCACCGACAGCTCAAAATGGTACGTACGAAAGTTTCATGCATCATAGAGAAATATATTACATTAATATACATACAAAACTTGATGTTTGGTTCTCACAAAATACTAAAGCTATATACAAGCATTACACTCTCAAGAATACAAAGATTTAGTCTTCCTTCAACACTTTTTCAGCAGCTTCATTTAGCAGTCTGTCGACGGTTTCGTCAACAACTTCATTAGCGATTCTTATCATATCTAACAACTCCTTCATGGTCGGGTCAGCTTCGGGGTTATATGGCTCCAGTGGAGGTGAAAGTTCAGCTACATCATAAAAATGTTTGTTAGTTCCAAAGCCAAAAACGAACTCCGGAGCTAAACCTCAGTAAAGGTACCTATAAGCCTTGCACGCTCGGCAGCTTCTTCAGCTCGCTTGGCTTCTTCTTGAGCGTCGTGAGATTCTTTTTCATTTTTTCTAATCGCTTCATCAGCCATCTCACGACCGCCCTTCATCCACACATCGGAGTAGAATCTCCCGCCCAACAAAGAAGCTTCAGCCGAAGGGTCTTCAGTGTCATCCGCTGAGAAAACAAATCTCAGCTGAGCTGCAGCCTTAACATGTTCAGAACCAGCTTTCTCTAAGATCACCGCGACCCCTCATGCGCTAGCGAACGCGCAGAAGTCTCCCCGGTCACTTAAAATTTTGTCAAAGGCTTTGACTTTTCCGCTGATCCATTGGACGACTCCATCGGGGTCACCGCGGATGAACCTCTGCTCGGAAGAGTATGCTCCCACCTTTGCAAAATTGTTCTTTAGATTATTGGCGCATTCTAAGGATATTTTATAGCATCTCTCTTTGGAGTCACGATGTTCTTCGGCATTCTTTTGTGCCCTTGATTTTTCAATTTCTCTTATCTCGTGCTTCACCATTACAACTTCAAATTTTTCGCTTGTTTCTGCAAGTTTCTTCTTTAAATCTTCAACTTCGACTTTGTGAGCTTCGACTTGTGCACTAAGTTTGGCTTTGCTAGTTTTCAGCCTATCCACTAAGTAAAGCAATATCTTATCTTTTTCGAGAGCTTCGTTCCTTAGTGTAATGACTTCTGACCGAAGATTCCTAAGAGCTATTTGACAGCTCTCGTCTTCTGCTTCCTTTTGGGCCTTTAAAGCCTTACTTAGAATCAAGCCCTAATAATAAAAATATATATGAGAACATAATGATAGCAAGAAAAGCTACAAATACGATTTATTCTATAAGAAAAAATATATGCACCTTCATGCTATTATAAGCAAGGCTATCTGCAAGATCATCCTTCGACATTGCAGATAGGCCGAGTTCAAGCTTCAGGTACCCCATATTTTTCATCATTTATCGGCAAACAGATATCTCCTTATTGTCTAGCAGACAATAAAGGAAATCATCCTCGTCATTGCCACTGTACACCAAGGATCCTCGGGGGTACTTCAGATCCTTGGCATATTGTTTTGCTTCGGCAATCTGCTCCTCTGATATCTGCTTCCCCAAAGCATGTCGCACAATGAATTCCAACTCTTTAGCAGGTGCTTCAGGAGCAGGAGATTTGGTTTTTTTCAGAAGCCCCCTCTTTTTCCAGGATTATCGGTGCACTTTCCGAAGGTCTAGCTTCGGCGGGAGCTTCCAAGGGTCCAGTTTCGGAAATAGTCTGCACTATGGCAGCCTCGTCAGATTTATTTGAAACTTTACCCTCTGTGCTAGGAGCTTCAGTAGAGGCAGGAGTCAACATCTTCACAGATTCCATAACAGCATCCAACACACTGGCCAATCTTCTTTTCCTTAGAGTTGTTGCAGGGATGCTTGATGGCTTCGGCAGTTCTGTTCTGCATGGTGGACTCAGTGCTTTTAGCTGCTCTACCACCATCTCCAGTTTCAGCTCTTCAGCCGGTTTTGTCTTAGCTTCGACTGACACAGAGCGACTTGGCTTTGCAGTAGGAGTGGCCCTCTCAATTAGCTTTGACACGCCGGTCGTTTTCAATGCGCTTGGGTCGACGTGTCAAAACTTTAACCTATTTTAACTTCGACGTGCTAGAAGTCACCGAGGTACCAACTTTCCTCTTCATTCACTATTCTGCGAAGGATAGCAGTAGTCTGGATATACAAAGCCGATGGCATCGAATACTCGGTTCAGCCTCCTTTTGCCACGAGCCCCGAAGGCAGTTGTCATGACATCATCTTCGGCCTTCGAGTATGTGTAAGGAAAATGGACCTCGGGCCATTTAGCTTAATAGGTTTTGGTGTTTGATGATCAACATAACCTGTAGACTAATGTATTTCCCAAATGTCTGTGTGTTGTAGTTCACAGGATGCGAAGTGGATTGGACTTAGGCTCTGAGGATGCAACACCTCAAAGAAGACATTATAAGACCCATAGAAGACATTACAAAGTCATATTGAAGACACTTTATACATGCTGTTGGGGGCCTTCGTCTTCCGAAGGTCCTCAAAAACATGATTAATAATGTTTCCCAAGCAAGAATCTTCGGACTCGGGATGAAGTTGTACACAATATGGAGAGCAGGGTCGGAACGAAGGTTGAACCAGCGCCGAAGTTGCACGCAAGGGAGCTTTGGCTCAGTAGCAGAAAAAGGAACCGACTTAAGGAGGAAAAGGCTATTTAGTCCCCGATAGATTGTTCTTAAGCCAATAGTGAACATGAAGGGCATGAATATAATTTCACACAGGCTGTGCCCTGTGCCTATAAATAGATGAACAGTACCCCCGTACTGTTCACGCTGGCTTGTATTCGCTCGTGCATCACGCTTGGACTTTTTACCTTCTGTCAAGCTGAAGGTATTAATGTAATTCAATATTGTTCTTATTCATTTGTGGTGACATGATAAAGATATAAAAAATACCATGTTATTCCTCATGTTGTTTCTCATGTTTCATATGCTTCTTCTTTCATTAACATATACTGTGATGATGAAGGTATGTCCTTCATGACCTTCGTCCGAAGATCGTTATATCCTAAGGGAAATAATGCTTTGAAGGACGAAGGGCTTTAACCATTAACCTCTTTTTTGTGTTGCCTTGTTCTTAATTCATAGCATTTGAGAGCAAGTCCTCAACATTGGCGTCCACCTCTGGTGTACTCACTTCCACAACCTTCGGCAAAGCATCAACCTTCGTCATGCCACCGAAGAAGATAGTAGCGCCAGGGGCTGCACTATAGCCACTGGAACAAACCAAGACACTCTCTCTCTCCGAGAGGCTAGAAGCCAAAATAGGATGGCCATCAGTCCAACACTTCAGGAGGAGGAGTTGGACCAGGAGATCTGGGACCTAGAAATCGTTCACCAGCAGGTGCAAAGGAAAAAGGAGAAGATGGCTCGGTTGGCTGACCTTCAGAAGAAGATCGACGAAGCTACTTAGGAAGTGCGTCATCTTACTCAAGATGATCATGACCGAAGGCCCCAACACCAGAAGCTTCGTTAAGAGGGCTCATTCAACGAAGATGAATGGTACGATGATTTTAATCATGGTACCTTTGCTTTTGATGATGCTTCTCCTCTGGCAGTAGAATTGCAGGCTATCCCATGGCCACAATCCTACAAGCCACCTCAGGTACCCATGTACGATGGGCACTCAGACCCAAAGCAATTTTTAATGAGCTATGAGGCAACAATATCCTCATATGGAGGCAACGCAGCTGTTATGGCAAAGTCCTCTGTCATGGCGGTCCGAAATGTGGCCCATACATGGTACTCTTCTCTTCGGTCATGGACAATCACGTCATGGCAGAAGCTCAAGGACATGCTGGTTACCAGTTTCTAGGGCTTTCAGACGAAGTCAATCACAGCTCAAGCCTTGTTCTAGTGCACACAAGACCATGAGGAATACCTTTAGGCGTATGTCCGAAGGTTCTTGCGACTAAGAGTACAAGCACCCACAGTGCCTAATGAAATTGTCATTGAGGCCATAATCAAGGGTCTTCGGCCAGGACCTACAACCCAATTCTTCGCTAGGAAACCTCCCCAAACTCTGGAGAAGTTGCTTCAGGAAATGGATGAGTACATCCGGGCTGACAATGACTTCCGACAAAGAAGGAAGAAAGCTTACAAATTTTCTGAGATGACTAGGGGCTTCGGAGGAAGAGTCCACCCTAGGCATGTCAGATCAATCCTTATCTCCAGTCAGAATGATGACAAAGGAAGCCAGCTTCAGAGGCCACATCACACCTCATAGTCTTCGGGACAGCAGCAAAGCTCCTTTAGGCCGCCAGCTCCAAGGGGTAGAGGCGCTAGGGGCTTCGAAGGAAGATATGGGGATCAGCCTAGGAAAATCTATTGCTTATTCTGTGGTGAGGACAAGGGCCATACTATAAGAACGTGCCAAATCACTATTCTGAAGCAAAAGGAGATCGCCGAAGCCGAAGCTCGGCAGAATCAGCCGAAGCAGGTCTTGCACACTGCTTCGTGCCACTCTCCTTACATACCAGAATACGTGGGCAATCAACCTGTAGCCTCTGTTGCTTCGGCAAGCCATTCACAAGCTTCTTGGCCTCAGCTTCCACCACCACCACCACTGCAACCTACTTATTCCCGAAGCCAGCAACCAGAAGGTTGCCAACACTCCCAGCAACAACGTGACTTCAGGGAGGAGTCCGAAGCTCGTACAATCAATAGTAATGTACCAGAATCAAAGCACATGTACTGAGCGATATCCTACTTCTAAAATGCTTTTTGTTCTATGCCATTTTGCTTTTTAATAAGGAACAAGTAATGTTAATTTAGTTTTAAATTCTTGTAATGATTTTGCTTCTATCAGAATGAAATAAATCTTCCTCACAGAATTACAAAGCTCAAAAGTCGTTCCTAAGGGAATGCAGAGCCAAAATTGCCGAAGCTACAAAAAGTCGTTCCTAAGGGAGTGCAGCGTAAGTTTTGTGCTCAAAAGTCATTCCTAAGGGAATGCAGAGCCAAAATTGTTGAAGCTACAAAAAGTCGTTCCTAAGGGAGCGCAGCGTAAGTTTTCTGCTCAAAAGTCGTTCCAAAGGGAATGCAGAGCCAAATACCGCCAAAATATAAGGCGAAGAAGTTCAAAAGTCGTTCCTAAGGGGATGTAGAACTTATACCGCCAAAATAGAAGGTGAAGAAGTTCAAAAGACGTTCCTAAGGGGATGCAGAACTTATATCACCGAAATAGAAGGTGAAGAAGCTCAAAAGTCATTCCTAAGGGGATGTAGGGCTTGTGTGTTCCAGTGTGGGCGTGTGGGTGTGTGTCTTCGGCATCTTCATCATTTTGCATCATATCATCATATCATCATATCATTTCGCATAACATCACATCATACATTATATTGCATCAATGATACGAAAATTGAATATGAAGCTCATCTTCGGCAAATGCTTCGTCAAAATTAAAAGGTGCTAAGGCACAAAGCAAGTTTTGGGAGATACAGTTTTATTAGCCTTTTTACAATAAAGATCTCTTTTTTACAAAGCATGGATCTTTTTCTTTATGAAGCATGAAAAGAAGCATGGATCTTTTTCTTTACGAAGCATGAAAAGAAGGGAAGGTGTTTTTTCGCCGAAGGCTCAAAAACGGTATCTGCGTAAATTTCATGCATCGTAAAGAAATAAACTACAATAATTTACATATTCAATTCAACACTCTAAATATTACATAGTTCTATTACAATAGAAACTTAATCTCCCTTCATTTGTTGTATACATCAAGCTTTTCAAAATGTTTAATACAATAAAATCTAGTCCTCTTTAAGAATTTTCTCTGCAACTTCGTTCAACAATTTGTTGACGACTTCGTCGACGATGGATTCAGCCATATTTATGATGTCTGGTGCTTCCTTCATTTTTGGATCAGCTAGGGGATCGAACGGATAATTCAGCTGAAGTAGGAAAAAATAATTAGTCCAAAACCACAAAAACAAAATGTCGAAGCTAAAAACCAAAAATAATACCTATACGCTTTTCGCGCTCTGCAGCTTCTTCAGCTCACCTTGCTTCTGCTCGGGCGTCATGGGTGTCTTTCTCACTTTTCTTTATAAATTCATGGGCCATCTCTCGGCCACCATTCACCCAGACATCATTGTAAAATTTCCCGCCCATCAAGGTTACTTCAGCTGAAGGATCCTTCGTATCATCTACGGAGAAGACAGCTTCGGCCTGGGCTACGACTTTAATATGATCACATTCCGCCTTCTCCAAGATGGCTGAAATTTCCCGCGCACCGGAAAACGCGCAAACATCCCCGCGATCGCTTAAAATTTCTTCGAAGGTCTCGTCTTCTCCACTTATCCACTCAACAACGCCTTCGGGGTTGCCTCGTATGAAGTTTTCTTCAGCAGAGTAGGCACCCACTTTGGCGAAGCTAACTTTTATTTTCTTCATGCAATCCAAGGATTTTTCAAAGCACCTTTCCCTGGATGTGCGAAGTTCTTCAACATTTTTCTCCAGATGATTTTTCAAATATTCGCTAATTGCTCAGTTAGCTTGCGCGAGTGCGCAGCTTTCCTTAGCTTCATCCATCTGTCTCCGAAGGTCTTCAATTTCAGTCTTTTGAGCTTGGGCCTGAGCTTTGAAACTAGCTTTATCTTCCTTCACTTTGTTTACCAACGAAATTAAGATTTTATCCTTCTCTAGACCTTCATTTCTTAGTTCAATCACTTCTAAACGAAGGTTATTAATAGCCATCGTATAGCTTTCATCTTCAATATTTTTCTGTGCCCTAAGGGCATTGCTAAGAATTAAGCCCTGCAAGAGGAGGAAAGAATTGAGAATGGCAAATAAAATATTTCATTCTCAAATTCAAAGTTAACTTCTATACCATTATACTGTTGTACGCTAGGCTGTCAGCAAGATCATCCTTCGACAAAATTGAAAGGTCGTCTTCCAGCTTCAGGAATCCCATGCTTCTACCTATTTCCAGGCAAACATATATTTCTTTGTTGTCCGGGAGACAGTATAAGAAATCATCTTCATTACTCCCCGTTAAAAACCAAGGCACCCTTCGGATATTTCAACTTTCACGCATAGTGCCTGGCTTCCAGAATTTCTTCTTCGGACAACTTCTTCCCCGAAGCATGTCGAATGATGTAGTCAACATTTTCGATCAAAGCTTCAGGGACAGGAGCCTCGATCTTTTTAGGAGCAATTTGCTCTGCCGCTTTTCCTTCAGGTGCGGCAGGCTCTGTCTCGGTGGGCACTGAAGGCCCAGCTTCGGCTTCAGCCTGAACTTGCGTAGCTTCGGCTTCTGCTTGCCTAGTTTCGACTTCGGCCTGTGATTTGGCTTCAGTTGGAGCGACTTTCTTTGCAGGAGCAGGGCTCAACGCCTTTGTAGTCTCCAGCACTACATCCAGTACGTTGGCCATCTTTCTCCTCTTAGGAGTTGCAGCATAAGTCTTTTGCATCTTTGGCAGATTTGCCTCTATCGGAGGGCTCAGAATCTTTGGCATTTTTATTATCTCTTCAACCTTCGGCTCTTCAGCCTTATCCACCTTATCTTTGACTGGCTCAACTGTATGCGTCTTCGGCATTACAGTTGGTTCTTCAGCGCTCTGTGCAGTCGGAGCAGTTTGTATTGCTTCGGCTGCTGAAGAGGACCCTGCGCCAAAGTCAGGCACCACAGCCGGTTCAATGTAACGCGACCGGTGGGTCAGAACCTTCACCTTTTTGCCCTTCGGCACAGGCTTAACTGGGGTGACCAAAGCAGCAATCTTCCTCTTTTTCTATTGTCCTCGCAACGGGTAATGGTAATCAGGGTATACGAAGCCAATAGCATCAAATACCATGTTCAGCATTTTCTTCCCCCGACCTCCGAAGGCTGCGGACAAAGCATTATCTTCGGCTTTGGAGTATGCTCCAAGTAATTCATCACTAGTAGCTTCAATGCACTTTAGCCAGTCGTCGTTGGGCTCGTCAAACTTCTCCCTAAATCTGAAGGTATATTTTAGTCGGACCAGACCATCACTAGAATCAGTGGTGGTTTCCTTCGGCATTTACTAGTTGTCCACAAGAGGCCATACCCTGAAGGCTATATGTTCTTGAATCAAATCTCTTGTGCCAATAAAGGAGCAAACAGTGTTGAAAGCCCTCTGGCACGCTTCGACAGCGTCATCAATTTCCACCTTCGGCCTTCGAAGGCCGAAGCGTGACCAAATAGGGCGCTGGATGATCTCTTTAATGTCTTCCCTTGCCTTTAAATCTTTCTTCACATAAAACCATTCCTCCATCCAGGCTCCGGGCCATCTCTTCTGGAATGTTGGCACCAGGTGGCTTGTATTGGGGCGAGCAATAAACCCATAACAACCGAAGTTACTGTGGTATTGTTCTTTGCCAGTGGCCTTCGTCTCATATAAAAGTCCGTGCATACTACAGAAGCACTTAGCGCTTGGCTCCAACCCTTGACTTCTCACAGCCCAGACAAAAATCCCCATCCTAATAATAGCTTTGGGGGTGATCTGATGAAGGAAGATCTGGTAGATCTTCAGCACTTTAACTACAAACTTGCTCAAAGGAAACCGAAGTCTAGCCTTAAAAAAGCTTCGGTAGATAACAACTTCGTTTTCCTCAGGCGCAGAGACGTTGTTGTCTCCGCCAGCCCTCACGATAGACATGTCCCGAAAATACCTTCCTCTCATGTTGTCAAGATGACTTTGTTTAATAGTCGATTTTCCGAAGATAGTATGGCTTGGTCGCTAGGGCCGATCTTCAGAATCTTCGTCTTCGCTTTCCACGTCATAACTATCACTCTCATCAGAATCTTCGGATAAACCCTCTAGGATCTCCTTAGTGATTTTCTCTGTATTTGTTTTTGCCATGGATTCAATAAATCTAGCAAAGTAAGGATCTACAACCTTCTTCTCTTCAAACAGCTTCGCCTCCTCAGTTAGCTTCGTCTCCTCAGTCATTTTTCCCCAGACATGGTGCAAACATCTTTAAGCCGAAGTTCAAAAAGCTTGAAAATCTAGCGAGCGCTAGTGAGCAAGAGCTAAAAGTTTGAGAAAATAATGCAAATGGCAGAAACAACGTATCAAATGTTGCCGGTGTGAGTTCATATTTATACGCCTGGCACGCTGCAACTCGGAGGACCCTGTCTGGCATTGATTGTTGCTATTCTAGCAAAGGGAAGGTGTTTTTCGGACCTTCGGCTTAAGGCCTTCGTTCATGTCGTAGTCTGAATTCATTGTTATAACAAATTAATACTGCGAGGGGCTACTATTGGGGGCCTTCATCTTCCAAAGGTCCTCAAAAACATGATTAACAATGTTTCCCAAGCATAATATATGTACAGGAATCTTCAGACTCGGGATGAAGATGTACACAATATGGAGAGCAGGGTCGGAACGAAGGTTGAACCAGCGCCGAAGCTGCGCGCAAGGGAGCTTAGGCTCAGTAGCAGAAAAAGGAACCGACTTAAGGAGGAAAAGGCTATTTAGTCCCCGATAGATTGTTCTTAAGCCAATAGTGAACATGAAGGGCATGAATGTAATTTCACACAGGCTGCGCCCTGTGCCTATAAATAGATGAACGGTACCCCCGTACTGTTCACGCTGGCTTGTATTCGCTCGTGCATCACGCTTGGACTTTTTACCTTCTGTCAAGCCGAAGGTATTAATGTAATTCAATATTGTTCTTATTCATTTGTGGTGATATGATAAAGATATAAAAGACCATGTGATTACTCATGTTGTTTCTCATGTTTCATATGCTTCTTCTTTCATTAACATATACTGTGATGATGAAGGTATGTCCTTCATGACCTTCGTCCGAAGATCGTTATATCCTAAGGGAAATAATGCTTCGAAGGACGAAGGGCTTTAACCATTAACCTATTTTTTGTGTTGCCTTGTTCTTAATTCATAGCATTTGAGAACACATCAAGAAGTAGAAGTGTGATACAAAGCTACAAAACAAAAGTGAAGTTGACAAAGTTGAGAGGAAGGGCTGACTGAATTGGAAGTGTTTCACAAAATCAAATCTACCCAAACTGACATGGCTTCAACTCTGAGATGTATATAATTTTATAAGCTTTCCAAAAAGTCTAAGATCATCAAAATCAGAGTTTGGAGCTAAACGTTATGCCCACAATACGAAGTCAGAATTGCTGAAAAAACTGCAGCAGCATATGGGATGTCCGGTGCACACTAGACTGTCCGGTGTGCCAAATTTACTCAAACTGGTATGGCTTCAACTCTAGGATGTAGATAATTTCATAAACTTTCCAAAAAGTACAAGATCATCAAAACTGGAGTTTGGAGCTAAAAGTTATGGCCAAAATACGACAAGCGAGCATGGGCTGTCCGGTGCACACCGGACCGTCCGGTGCGCCATCATCGGAAGCTCCAATGGCTACATTTAATGGCTAGTACACGTGACATGTTCAGTGCATCACCGGACAGTCCGGTGCACCTATCCGGTGCGCCACAGAAAGCTGCAGAACTGCTTTCCGACGACTATATTTGAGCTGGGGCCTATATATACTTCACCCAACCGACCATTTGGAGGTGTAGAAGCCCAAGAGACATACCAAGGCACATAGTTCACATTTCCAAGAGCTCATACACCTAAGTGCTTAATAGAATCACTCAGTGATTAGCGTAGGTGCTTTGTGAAGTGCTTAGGTTAGTTAGACCGCTCTAGCGCTTGCTCTAGGTGAATCCTAGTTAGTTGAGTGAGTTTAGATAAACCACCAACCCCTCGGCTCTTGTGCGAGCCATTGTAATTGTACCGAGTGAGGCGAGAGTCTTGCGAGACCGTAACAATCGTGTTTGTGTCATGTCCGCAACTGTGTATCGGACGGAACGTGGCCCACGGCGTTTTCGGCCGGAAGCTCGATAGTGGAGACGACGGGGAGCATCCGAGTGGAATTGGAAGCAGAGCACCACTTGTGCGTGGAGAAGGCTCGCGACTCTCTATGGAGTTACTCGACCGAGGTTCTTAGCCCTCGCGTGAGCTTCCCTTTGTGTAGGGGCACCAACGAGGATTAGTCGGTGTTGGGACCATGCTTCGTCGCCGAAGGTCCTACAGAAAGAGATAGCTTCGGCTGAAGCTGTCTGCACGTGATGACCGAAGGTTGCTGTTCGTGAAGCTTCGGAATTACAAACCGACTTAAAAGTAGAATGACCTTTTAGTCCATAAGCGTTTGAGTCGTTGTTGTAAACTTTTATGAGGGGCATGATTGTAATTCCTCACAGGCTGTGTCTTGTGCCTATAAATAGTGAACAGTATTCCTTTACTGTTCACGGATTCCTGTAATTGCAATCGCATCACTCGGGAATTAATCTTTGTCAAGGCAAAGGTATAAATGTATCTAACATTTGAATACATTGAATTGATACAATATGAAAGTAATGTTGTTCATTTATAATTTATTTACCTTTGATGCTTCGTATTTAGTACTATTTTATATAATCTATTGGAGGTCAATTACGAAGATTTAACCTTCATAATTGCATCATCTTCAACCTTCGTCCGAAGTTCGTTAATCCTAAAGGGAATAATGCTTCCGCGGACGAAGGGCATTAACATTTAACATTTTATGTTGCCTTGTTCTTAATTCATAGCAGTTGAGAACGAGTCGCCAACATTGGCGCCCACCTCCGGTGAACTCACTTCCACTTCTCTGAGCTGATGGCTTCGTTCAATATTCAAGCTGGAGCTGCTTCGGTTCCGAAGCTGGTACTCCCGATAACGGGTGGTTCATGTTCAGAACCAGCCAACAAGAAACAGAAGAAGGAAGCACAGAGAAGGGTACAACATGTCGGGGTGCAAGGACCCTTCGTCAAGTCAAGATGGTCTCACATTCCTATTACCTTCTCCCAAGAGGACCTTCAACTCAAGGATTACCCACACAATGATGCTATGGTTATCTCTTGTGTTATCAAAGGATTTCTGGTCCATAATGTTTTGGTTGATACAGGCAGTGCAGCTGATATCATATTTGCTAAGGCCTTCAGACAGATGCAAGAGCCCGAAGATAAAATTCTTGATGCCACACATCCCCTCTGCGGCTTCGGAGGAAGGCAGATTGTAGCACTCGGTAAAATCTCAATGTCAGTGGCCTTCGGATTCATCAACAACACAAGGACTGAACAAGTTATGTTTGATATCGTTGACATGGAATACCCTTACAATGCAATCATTGGTCGTGGTACTCTTAATGCCTTCGAAGCAATTCTGCATCCAGCTTATCTTTGCATGAAGATACCTTCGGACCAAGGGCCCATTGCTATTCATGGAAGTCAAGAAGCTGCCAGAAGGGCCGAAGGAAATTGGACAAACTCAAAAGCAATCCATAATATAGATGGAACTGAAGCTTGTGAGCAATACAAGTTCAGAAGGGAAAAAGCTGCTTCGGCTGATCAGCCGAAACCCATGCTCTTATGTGAGGATATAGCAGAGTAGAAGGTGCTATTGGGATCTCAATTGTTCGAAGAGCAGGAGAAAACCTTGATAAGGTTTTTGTTCAACAATAAAGATGTTTTTGCTTGGTCAGCTAATGATCTTTGCGGAGTTAACAGGGATGTTATTGAGCACTCGCTCAATGTTGACCCATCCTTCAGACCCAGGAAGCAGAGGCTTCGGAAGATGTCTGATGACAAGGCCGAAGGTGCTCGGAATGAAGTGAAAAGACTCCTCAGTGCCGGAGTTATTAGAGAGGTAAAATATCCAGAATGGTTGGCTAACACTGTTATGGTGAAGAAGGCCAATGGTAAATGGAGAATGTGTATCGATTTTACTGACCTTAATAAAGCCTGTCCGAAGGACGAGTTTCCATTGCCAAGGATAGATTCCTTAGTTGATGCAGCAGCTTCATCAGAGCTCATGAGTTTGCTGGATTGCTATTCAGGCTATCATCAAATATGGATGAAGAAGGAAGATGAACCAAAAACCAGTTTCATAACCCCTAGTGGGACATACTGTTACCTTCGGATGCCTGAAGGGCTTAAGAATGCTGGAGGAAGCTTCAGCAGAATGACAGCAAAGGTTCTCCATTCTCAGATAGGCAGGAATGTACTCACTTATGTTGATGATATCATTGTAAAGAGCACGAAGCAGGATAACCACATTGCTGATTTACAGGAGACCTTTGCTAATTTTAGACAGGCTGGTCTAAAGCTGAATCCAGAAAAATGTGTCTTCGGAGTAAAGAAGGGGAAATTCCTTGGTTGCCTAGTTTCAACAAAGGAAATTGAGGCCAACCCAAGTAAAATCGAAGCTATACTTCGAATGGAGCCACCAAGTACAAAAAAGGGGGCTCAAAGGTTGACAGGAAGGCTGGCATCTCTCAATAGATTCATATCCAGATCAGCAGAGAGAAACTTACCATTCTTTGAAGTGCTGAAGTCAGTCGAAGTCTTTCAATGGGGACCAATCCAGCAGAAGGCCTTTGAAGAGCTGAAACAGTATTTGATAGATCTAACAACATTAACTCCACCTACGCCAGGGGCTCCTTTGTTATTATATGTGGCAGCTTCGCACTCAGCGGTAAGTGCAGCACTTGTTCAAGAGAAGCTTGAAGGCCAAGTTAAGAGGTAGGCCCCAATATATTTTGTATCTGAGGTTCTTAGTTTATCAAAGAAAAATTACACAGAGTTGGAGAAGGTACTGTATGCTGTCTTGATGGCCTCCAGGAAGCTTCGGCACTATTTTCAAGCTTACAACATAATTATTCCTTCTTCACAACCTCTGAAGGATATTATGAGGAACCGAGAAGCTACTGGAAGGATTGGAAAATGGGCTGCAGAGCTCAATGAATTTTGCATTGAATATGTTCATAGATCTTCGATTCAGTCCTAGGCGTTAGCAGACTTCATTGCTGATTGGACGCCAGGGGCTCAGGAGGAAGAAACAAATAAAGACGCCGAAGCATGGACAGTGTTTTGCGATGGGTCTTGGGGAACCTTCGGAGCGGGAGCGGCTGCTGTGTTGGTTTCACCTTCCAAAGTTAAAACTTGTTATGCGGCAAAACTTGATTTTAGTTGCACAAATAACATTGCCGAGTATGAAGCTCTGCTTTTGGGTCTTCGGAAATTAAAGGCAATGGGAATCAGAAGGGCCATCCTTAAAACTGATTCCCAAGTTATTTCTGGCTATATTGACAAAAGTTATAAAGCAAGGGACCCAAAGCTTGAAAGGTATCTAGATACAGTCCGAAGTATTGAGGCTTCCTTCGAAGGTTTCTCTGTCAAAAATATTCCTCGTGGAGAAAATGAATACGCTGATCTATTGGCTAAGTCAGCAGCCCAGGGGCTGCCTATACCTTCGGAAGTATTTTTTGAAACAATAAAAGCACCTTCGGTCGAGCTTCTTGAAAGAGCAATCCTCAACATATCCCCTGTTTATAGTGAAGATTAGAGAACTGAAATTATCTCTTTCCTTCAGGGTAATTTTCTTTCAGACGACGAAGCTTATAACAGGAGAATAGAAGCAAGAGCTCGACCATATGTCATAGAAGGGGAGCTATATAAGCGTGGGGTCTGTTCCCCACTGCTCAAGTGCTTATCCAGATCCGAAGGTATAGAATTAATGAAGGATATACATGCAGGTCTGTGTGGATCTCACATTGGATCTAGACCTTTGCTTGGAAAGGTTTTTCGCCAAGGATTTTATTGGCCAAAGGCAGCTTCGGATGCAGCGGATTTAGTCCAAAAGTGCGAAGGTTGTCAGAAATGTGCAAGAGATCAAAAACAACCTTCGTCTTTAACTCAGTTAATACAACCCACTTGGCCGTTGCAAAGGTGGGGTCTGGATTTGCTAGTTCCATTACCACCAGCACAGGGGAACTTAAGATACGTGGTGGTGGCAGTGGAATATTTTTCCAAATGGATCGAGGCGAAGCCCTTAGCCACAATAACTTCGTTTACTATTCAAAAGTTTTTCTGGCAAAACATTGTTTGTCGCTTCGGAGTGCCGAAGGCTATCACTGTGGATAATGGGACACAGTTTGATTCTGAAGCCTTCAGAGAATTTTGTAATCAAATCGGCACGAAGATCCATTTTGCATCAGTTCGACACCCAGAATCAAATGGACTTGTTGAAAGAGCCAATGGGATCATAATGACAGGAATAATGAAGTCAATCTTCAATCAGCCGAGGGGAAAGTGGCCAGACGAGTTAATCAAAGTGGTGTGGAGTCATAACACAACCATCTCAAGATCAACAGGCTTTACACCCTTTAAACTGTTGTTTGGTGACGAAGCAATAACCCCAGAAGAGGCTAAAACAGGATCAATAAGGACAGTAGCTTCGGCAAAGGGCGAACACGAAGCTGATTGCTCCGTAGAAAAAGATGCTATTGAAGGGATCAAACTCCAAGCTATGGAAAACATCAATAAATATCAAGCTGAAACAATAAAATGGCGTGATAGAAAGGTCAAGTTGAAGAACATTGAACCAGGACACTTGGTACTTCGAAGAGTAGCTAACTCTGAAACAGTAGGCAAATTACAGCTGAAGTGGGAAGGCCCCTTTTTGGTAGTATCTTCGTCAAGACCTGGTTCCTACAGGTTGAAGGACTTGGACGGCAATGACATTCCTAGATCGTGGAATGCGGATGAGCTTCGGAGATATTATGTTTAGTTTGATGTAATTTTTTATATTCCTTTTTTGTGGCATCCTTTTCCTTTCCAAAGGGGGAGAAAGGTTTTTAATGGGGCCACAACATGTAAATTTTCTTTTCCTTATTTCAGTTCTATAAGAGCGATATTCCCCAAAAAATGTAAATGTAAAAGCTGAGAACGCACCCTCGAGTGCAAAGAGAAAGAAAAGAAAACAGGGAGAAGCTCAAAAGTCGTTCCTAAGGGAATGCAGAGCTTACAGCGAAAAATAAACGCTGATTCCGCCGAAAGTAAAAGGCGAAGAAGCTCCTAAGGGAGGCTTACAGCGAAAAATAAACGCTGATTCCGCCGAAAGTAAAAGGCGAAGAAGCTCCTAAGGGAGGCTTACAGCGAAAAATAAACGCTGATTCCGCCGAAAGTAAAAGGCGAAGAAGCTCCTAAGGGAGGCTTACAACGAAAAGTCAACGCTGATTCACCGAAAAGTAAACGGTGAAGCCGAAAAGTAAACGGCAAAAAGATTTTTATCATTCTTGAGGGGACGAAGGGCTGTGCTTATGGTTTTTTGAGCATGTGTTCTAATATTCATTTGCACATAGCATATCATCATGTCATTTGCATTCATAAACATCCATTTAGACATATATAGAATCATCATCATGCTACACAAAAAAGATTCGAAGGAAAAATTTTCTATGCTTCGTTGTGTACGAAAAGAAGGGAAGGTGTTTTTCGCCTTCGGCTCAAAAGAGAAGTTTCGTCCACAGCAAAGCAGACTGGATGCGGTTAAAGGAGATAAAATATATTACAAGGTATGTACAAATTTACATAAGTTACTCCATATCTATATTACAAGAGTTTCTCCAAGAATTTTTGCAGGAAAGCACATTATAAGCAATTTTAAGCTACAGCTAAGGCTTCGTCTTCAGTTTTGTCAAACTTCGGCATTGTCAATCTTCAGCTTCGTTATCCTGTATATATCAAACAACACAGTAAGAAAGGTACAAATTTCAAAGGAGAAGGTAAAAGTAACAAACATAAGTTTTTTACCGGCTTAAGATGGCTTCGAGCTTCGTCGCCTGCCATTTTCCGCCCGCCACTTGTCTAGATCTGGGTCATGAATCTGTTTCCGATGCTTCTGGCTAAGCTTGGGATATCTAACAAATCTGAAGCTGACAAGCTGAAGTTTGGTCTGTTCACAATGTTTCCATGTGTGCAGCCAGCCTTCAAAAAAGCAGCAGTTGTGCCCCGAGAAGCTACCAGGGCGCAGAAGTCAGCGTGCCCACCAATAACTTCATCAAGGGCATCAACTTCGTCTTCAATATGTTCTAATGTTTTTGGCAGGTTTTCAGCTGAAGGTGTAAATTTCGAAGAGCTAGCTCCGACAGAGTGAAACACGTCCTTCAGCCGCTGCACACATCGGATGCCGAAGCTTAAGCATTTCTCCTGAAGTTCTGTAAAGGATTTCTGTAAATTTGAGTATTTATCCACTTCAGCCTTCAGGCTTGCTTCGAAATATTTCTTTTCTTGCTCGAATTTTTCTGACTGAAGGAGCAGTTCATTCTTTAATTTGTCATTTTCAATTTGGGCTTCAGCCAAAGAGCCCTCCATGGTCTGAATAAAAAAATCCTTCTTTTCTTATGCACCTTCGTGCTCTTTGACCATGAGTTCAAGATCTTGAATTGCGAAGTCTTTCTTTTTCAGAGTGGCTTCGTGATTCTCAACTTTTTCAGCCAAATCTTGAATGACGGCTTTGTTTTTCTCTTCCTCCAGATCTTGTTGCATCTTCAGAACCTTGCTTAATAATATACTCTGTCGAAATGACCTTCGTTAGAACACGACCCAAAAGTTAATAATAATAGTAATAAAATAACAAAAATATTTGTTACCTTGAAGTTGGCATAAAGCAAGCTTCCGGCGATTTGGTGTTGTTGATAACGACACAAGTCCGCTTCCAGCTTCGGCAAACCAATGCTTTTGGAAAGGGTTCTGCCAATTTTGGCCTCGGTGCGGTTCCGAAGGCATCTTAGTTTCCCTTCGTTGACCCCACCAAATAGCATAGCCCCTGATTTGTATCCGCAAGATATGACATATTTTTTCAACTCCTCTTTTTCGGCGTCTGTTAATTCTTGTCCGAGCAAATCTTGAAAGTTGAAATCTTCTTCTTCTGAAATTTCATTAATTTGCTCTTTCCCCTTCTCAGTTGCCGTATTCACTGTAGCCACGGTAGCTTCCTCTTCAGCCATTTTTAGGAGTATATTGTCAATAGCCTCAATTGTGGTTTCCAGGTTCGACTCTTCGGTGGCCTCGGCTTCGGCCCCGGTAGCTTCGGCTCCGCCGATTTCAGCTTCAGTGGTTTTCATTCCAGAAGCTTCGGCTTCGGCAGTTTCAGCAAAAACAATTTTTGGCACCGTTGCCGGTGGCGGCGTCTGATGGATCACATCTGTTACTTGAATAATTCTCCGCTTTTTCGGCTTCACATGACTTTTTGTTGCCGAAGCTGCCTTGTCCCTCTGAAAAAACTTCGTCAGTTCCAATGCCAGCGGACTTAGCCTGATAGGCAAGGGTTCAGTCATTACCTTCATAATCTCTTCTACCTCAACAGCAGAAGGAGAAGCAGGAGTATCTTCTTCTTGGATCGGCGTTTCCGGCTCTGGGGATGCACTTTTTCTCTTTTTTGCCGTAGCCACCTTCGGCTCAGGATTTAACTCTTCAGCACTAATGTTATCAGAATCTTTCTTTTTCTTTTTTGCTGTCTTGATGACTTGTTCGTCAGTAGTGCTAGCAATCCTTTTTCGCTTCGGGCCCCCAGCATCTCCGCCCAGTCGACGGTAGTCAGCATATTCAAATCCTATGGCATCAAGCACCCTGTTCAGCCTTCGTTTCGGCCGAGTGCCGAAGGCCGCTGTCATCAGTTGGTCCTCTTTCTTAGAGTAATTCCCAAGAATTTCATTGCTCATTATTTCAATTGTATCAAGCCATTCTTGGTAGAGTACTTTAAAGTATTTCTTGAATTTATAATGGTAGGGCAGTCGGACGAGTTCCCCCTTCTTCTTTTCCCCTTTAAGCTTCGGCATTGTCCACTCTTTCATAGTTGGAAAAACCCTGAAGGCCAGGAATTCCTGCACTAAATCTCTAGTGCCAATATGTTCTGCAATAATTTTGAATTCGCCCAGTGCAGCCCAAGTTGGACCTTCTACTTCCATTCTGCATCGGGGTCTTGTTTCTCCGAAGGTTAGTTCAAGAGGGCTCTGAACCAGCTTCTCTTTGTCTTCGTCAACTTTGACATAAAACCACTCTGATTTCCAACCTGCCGGCCATTTGCTTCGATAACTGATCACGGGAAACTTCGTGGTTTTCTGATAAGCAAAATCATAGCAGCCAAAATTTTCATGTAATCCATCTTTTCTGGCCTTAGTTTGGTAATGCAACTCATGAACTCGACAGAAGTTGTCGGCAAATGGCTCCACCGCCTGGCTTCGGAGAGCCCAGATATAGACGCTGAGCCTGACAATCGCGTTGGGAGTCAGTTGGTGAAAATAGATGCCAAATCTTTGCAGCACATCAGAGATCATCCTATTTAAGGGAAATCTCAACCCAGCTTTTAGGAAGCTCTTGAAAATGACTATTTCATCCTTTCCTGGCTTCGGGGTAGTTTCTTCCCCCCGAAGCGAAGTAGCTTCTTCTCATTCTCACTAAAATAACCCGACTTCACCATCTTGGAGAGATCAGCCTTGGAGACAGTTGACTTTCCGAAGTCCAAGTGACTGGGCTTGCTTGGCACGGCAATATGGTAATCATCATCGGGATTAGCCTCCTCAATATTTCCTTCTTCTACTTCGGCAGCAACTTGTTCTGTCTCGGCAACAGTCTGCTCTGTCGTCTCGGCAGTACGAATTTCTTCTGAGGTCACCAGTCCGGATCGTTGCATCGCTTCGGAGATAGGAACAGTCTCTGCTCCTTCGGCTTCGCCTCCCTCACGCTCAACTCTAGCGGTAGAGCGCACTCTGGCCATTTAATTCTGAATTTTTTGGGAACTAAAAAACTTTTCCTTCCGAAGTTTTTTCTTCTGACGAAGTACGCTTTAAACTGGGGCTTCGTCTGATTGCGAGAGTCAAGCTTCGGCTATGGTTAAAATTTTTGGCAGCAAAACAGTGCAATAGCAATGAATGCTGTGGTAACTTCACACCTACCCGTCTGTTTATATAGTGCTGCAGGTAAGAAGGTGAATCGTCAGGATTCTTACACCAGGCAAACAGCTGCTTACACCCGTTGCGCGGTGGACCACAGAGGCCAAATAGTAACCCTGCAGGGTGGGACCGTTACGCGTTCGGAAACTGAATCGTTTCTCGACAACGAGCTCAGGGAAGCTGTTTTTCGGACCTTCGGCTTCCTGAAGCCTAAGAGACTTTTTTCACGGATCAAGCTCGTTACGAAAAACGATCTAGCACCGCGAAGGGGCTACTGTTGGGACCATGCTTCGTCGCCGAAGGTCCTACAGAAAGAGACAGCTTCGGCTGAAGCTGTCTGCACGTGATGACCGAAGGTTGCTGTTCGTGAAGCTTCGGAATTACAAACCGACTTAAAAGTAGAATGACCTTTTAGTCCATAAGCGTTTGAGTCGTTGTTGTAAACTTTTATGAGGGGCATGATTGTAATTCCTCACAGGCTGTGTCTTGTGCCTATAAATAGTGAACAGTATTCCTTTACTGTTCACGGATTCCTGTAATTGCAATCGCATCACTCGGGAATTAATCTTTGTCAAGGCAAAGGTATAAATGTATCTAACATTTGAATACATTGAATTGATACAATATGAAAGTAATGTTGTTCATTTATAATTTATTTACCTTTGATGCTTCGTATTTAGTACTATTTTATATAATCTATTGGAGGTCAATTACGAAGATTTAACCTTCGTAATTGCATCATCTTCAACCTTCGTCCGAAGTTCGTTAATCCTAAAGGGAATAATGCTTCCGCGGACGAAGGGCATTAACATTTAACATTTTATGTTGCCTTGTTCTTAATTCATAGCAGTTGAGAACGAGTCGCCAACAGTCGGGACCTTGCGTGGTTCCGGATACCTCGGTAAAAATACCGGCGTCATCCACGAGAGTTTGCATCTGTACCTTGCTCTTTAAGCTTCCGCATTTATATTAAGCATTTAAGTTTCAATCTTGTCTTTATACTTATATAGTGTATATTAAAACTTAGCCATTGCGGTAGAGATAGCAACACTTAGAAAAAACCTAGTTTGCACATTCTAGTTTGATTATTTCCATAGGTTTTGCTCTAGGGATTTATTTGTGGCCTAGTTTAGTGAAAGTTTTAGAAGTACTAATTGAGAGCACCTAGAGGGGGGGTGAATAGGTGATCCTGCAAAATTCAACACTAAATAGACAATACTTGGTTATGAAATGTTAGTGCAATTAAAACCAAGTTGCTAAGGTGTGAACTTCAGAAGAAAACCAATGACAAAGAAGATGGACACAGAACACAGTGAGTTATCTCGTGGTTCGGCCAATGCCTACTTCCACGTTGTGGTGACCTCCTTCGGTCAAGGATTGCACTCAATCCCTGTCAAGTGATCCAATGATCAACTTTGAGTACCACAGTTATCTTCTTCAGTAGTCTTTTCCTGTTTGCGAGGAATCTCCACAAGTTGGAGCCTCTCGCCCTTACAATGATGATCACACAAGAAGCACAGAAGTAAGGGAGGGAAAGCAACGCATGCAAGACTCGTCCGCAACACACACATGCACACAAGCCAAGACTTGAGCTCAAAACACAACGCAGGGAGTTCACAACTCAAACGGAGCTCAAATCACTAACACAACAATCCAAATGCGTGGAGGCAGAGTCTAGAAGTCTTAAGATGCTTAGAGAATTCTTGGTGTACTGCTCCATGCGCCTAGGGCTCCCTTTTGTAGCCCCAAGGCAGCTAGGAGCCGTTGAAGATCAACTTAGAAGGTGTTGGGGCGAAGGCGAAGACGCCACCCTTCGCTCGATGCCTTCCCTGTAATCGTTGGACCAACGGAGACAAGACGACGGGCAGGCTCACCCTTCGTCCCATACGTCACCGGACGAAGACCTGTGACGAGGTCGTCCCATCTTGCGACCTCGTCCAGCACGGAGGCCCACGTGTGATCCGGCCCATCGTAACAGGCCCTGCGTGGCCGCTGCGCGTTACGGGCCTAATTTGTAAAGGCATCCCTGTAATTACGGTCTGTAACCCTGCTTTATGGGAATATTCTGGGGATAACCTAGGTGTTTGAGGGCACATGCGTTCTTAACACAAGACGCTGGGCACTCAGATACCTATAAATACCCCCGCACAGTGCCCTTGAGAGGCTAGATTAACAGAGCTATTGCCATTTCGTGCGAGAACCCTGTTTACGTCACTACACTCCCCCGTTGGATCCCCTTGCACCAGAGAGCAAGTTCCAACATTTGGCGCCCACCGTTCGTGCTACGAAAAAACCACCCGCGATGGCACCCAAGAAAGCTAACTCGAAGGCTGACGAGGCTGCGAAGGCAGCACTGCTTGCCGCAAAAAAGGGCAAGGCCCTCGCCCTCACCCACTCCACCCACCAAGAGGCTACTGAAGACGACGCTCTCCGCACCTGCGGCCCTGAAGGACAATCGCAGCCTCCCCCAGGCTTCGCCCCACCAGAGGGCGCGGACCTCACCGAGGACGGTGAAGTCCTCGGCGTCTCAGCGGAAGAACAGCTACAGCTGCGCGCCCTGCGCCTCAAGAACCGCAATCTCCAGAGGCAAAAAGAGATACTGGAGGCCAAGCGCCAGCGCGTGTCCGCACTAGCCAAGGTGCGGCAAATGATACGCGACGAAGAGCAGAAGGCCCAGGACCTCGAGCGGGAGATCGCGCCGATGCAGCGCGAAGGCCACCTCGGCCTGTAGCACGGGCCACCCCTGCAACAGCGCGCCCAACTGGAAGACATACGCGAAGGCCACCTCGGCCTGCAGCACGGGCCACCCCTGCAACAGCGCGCGCAAATGGAAGACCCACACTTCCCCCAGCGCGACCATGCCTTCCCACACGCCGCGCCATTCCAAGGGGTCAACTACCTCGACGAGCGAAGTCCCCTGGCACCACACCTGCAAGTGACACCCTGGCCTGCCAACTTCCGGGCAGGGACCTATCCCAAGTACAACGGCAGCACGGACCCAGCACAGTACATCATGAGCTATCAGGTCGCCGTTGCATCTTCCGGAGGGGACGACGCCACGATGGCCAAGTCTTTCATCATCGCCCTCGAAGGCCCAGCTCTCACCTGGTTCACTAGGTTGCCCCCGCTGTCCATTGACACCTGGAGAAGCCTCCGAGACAAATTCCTGCTCAACTTCCAAGGGTACCGCCCAGACACCGACGCCTTGGCCGAACTCTCACTTTGCAAGCAGCTGGAAAAAGAGACTCTGCGGGAGTATTATCGCAAGTTTCTAACACTCAAGTCACAGCTGCTCTCAGTTGATGACCAGATCGCCATCCACTACGCCATCAGTGGCCTTCGCGCCGGCGTCCTTTACAACCACTGCATCAGGGACCCGCCCAAGAACCTCCAGGAATTATATCAGCTTTTTGAAAAATATGCCAAATCTGAAGAACTCCACCAGCGCAAGGTTGAGTCCCAGAGGAGACCCAAAGATGCTCCACAGTCCAGCCGCACGTGGACGAGGACTCCGCAGCCAGACTCCGGTTGAGACGACCGCAATCAGCAGCAAGTGCACAACATCGCCAACCAGTACCCCGCTGCTGACGCCCCTCGCCGCCAGGAGTATCCCCCTAGGGCCGCGGAAACGGAACTCGCGGTAGGGGTCGGGGGCGTGCGCAGCCGCCGCGCCGATTCTACTGTCTTTTTCATGGCGAAGACTGCGCCCACCAAACCAGAGACTGCCCAGAAACGAAGGCCACCAAAGACAGGATGGCACGGGCGCAGCCAGCCGACAACCCCAGAGTTGTCGCGCACACTTATCAGCAACCCCCTCCACCATACATCCACGCCCCCGCCCCGCATCCACCGCACCACGCATACCAACACCACCAGGAAGTACAAATCGTACCTCCCCCACCCCCGCCTCCACACTAGCAACATCAGAACATCCCCCACCCCCACGCCCCAAAACAAGAAGACTTCGCCGATCAGCCGTATCGCGGAGTCATTCATATGATCACTGGGGGTCCAGCACCGACTTCGACACAAAGCGGCAGAAGCGGGACCACTACCGCAGCATCAACCACGTCGCCATCACCGGCCCAGTCATGCAGACGAAGTGGTCCCACGTACCGCTAACCTTTGACGCACGAGACGTCGACCTGCGCAGCGCCCCCCACATCGACGCCATGGTTATCAACTGCAGCGTGGCAGGCTGGGACCTGCACAAAGTCCTAGTCGACAATGACAGTCAAGCAGACATCATTTTCCTCCATGCCTTCGACCGCATGGGCATAAGCCACAGCCTGCTCAAGCCTTCGGACAACCCATTGTATGGTTTCGGCGGCAAGGGCACTTTTCCTGTCGACAAAATAGAGCTCCCTCTCTCCTTCGGTGTAGCACCCAATGCCCGAAGTGAGCAAATAACCTTTGATATCGTCGATATGGTGTATCCGTACAACGCCATCATGGGCCGGGGCTCTATCAACAAGTTTGAGGCAGCCATTCACGGACTGTACCTGTGCATGAAGATACCAGGTCCGTTAGGCGCCATTGCGGTCTACGGCAATCAACAGACTACGCGCAACATAGAGCGGGACTTCATCCCCGGACAAAGAAACGTGCACTGCCTCACGGCCCAGCGCGAGGTCCCAGCGTCCGTCAACCCAACCGACAAAGAGCACGACAGGGCACAACTGCAGAGCAACGACGGGACCAAGACTGTTCCCCTCGACCAGGCCACGCCCAAGCAGTCAGTCACTATCAGCGAAGACCTCACTTCGCATGAAGAGGAGAAACTCCTCTGCTGCCTGTCCAAGAACAAAGATGTCTTCGCCTGGTCAGCCCTCGACCTGGTCGGGGTCAGCCGATCCATAATTGAGCACAACTTGGGAATCGACCCTTCGGTGAGACCGAAAAAACAGCGGCTTCGCAAAATGTCCGACGAGAAGACAGAGGCCGCCAAGGCAGAGGTACACCGCCTCCTAGAAGCCAAATTCATCGAGCCGGTGGCTTACCCCACGTGGCTCTCCAACGTTGTGATGGTGCAGAAAAAGAGCGGCAAGTGGCGAATGTGCATCGACTTCACCAGTCTCAACAAGGCCTGCCCAAAGGACAACTTCCCATTGCCGCGGATCGACAAAATAGTCGATAGCGCGTCCGGATGCGAAGTCATGTCACTCCTTGACTGCTTCTCCGGTTACCACCAGATATACATGAAGGAGGAAGACAAGGCTAGCACCAGCTTTATAACACCCTTCGGCACATATTGCTTCATCAGAATGCCGGAGGGACTCAAGAACGCCGGGTCCACCTTCTCCTGGCTTACCAAAACAGTGCTCGAAGGGCAAGTTGGCAGAAATATATTCACATATGTGGACGACATCGTCGTCGCCAGCAAGAGCAAGGAGGACCATCTCGCTGACCTCGCCGAGACATTCGCGAACATGCGAGACGCACGACTTCGCCTGAACCCGGAAAAGTGCGTCTTCGGCGTTCGCCAAGGTAAAATATTGGGCTACCTGGTATCACACCGCGGCATCGAGGCCAACCCAACCAAAATTCAGGCCATCATCAACATGACGCCTCCGCAGTCCGCCAGAGACGTCCAGTGCCTGACGGGCAGATTGGCCGCCCTCAACAGATTCATCTCCAAATCCGCTGAGCGAAGTCTCCCTTTCCTCAAAACTCTCCGTGGCGCAAAAGACTTCGCTTGGGGACCAGAGCAGGCAGCGGCCTTCGCCTCATTAAAACAGTACCTGTCGGAGTTGGCAGTCCTTACAAGCCCCGACTCTTCGCTACCCCTGTTGCTCTATGTTGCGGCTTCGCCGCATGCGGTCAGCGCGGCACTGGTGCAGGAGCAGACAGTTGAGGGCGTGATCAGGCAGTGCCCAGTTTATTACGTCTCCGAAGTGCTGACACCGTCCAAATGTAACATGACAGAACTGGAGAAGATTGCCTACGCAGTTGTTATGTCTTCGCGCAAATTGCGCCATTATTTTGAAGCATTCAAGGTCCGAGTCACCTTAGACAGGGGACTCGGTGAATTGTTCAGAAACTCGGAGGCATCGGTGAGGATTGCCAAGTGGGCGGCCGAACTCTCCGGCTACCACATCAATTTCGAGCCCAGGACAACCATCAAGTCACAAGTCCTGGCAGACTTCGTCGTCGACTGGACTGGGCCAATAACACAGCCGGACCCGTTCGTAGAAAAGGTTTGGACGATCCACTGCGACGGCGCGTGGTGCCATGCGGGGGCAGGCGCCGCTGCAGTCATCACCTCATCCGCCGGGGTCAAGCACAGATACGCAGCACGCCTCAGCTTCGCTCTGGAATCTGACAGATGCACAAATAACATAGCAGAATACGAAGCAGTCATCCTCGGCCTCCGCAAGCTGAGGGCCCTTGGGGTCACCACCTGCATAATCAGAATAGACTCCAAGGTAGTTGCCGGCCAAGTCGAGAAAGACTATGTAGCAAAGGACCCTGCACTTATGCAATACCTCGCGGCCATCCGAAGTCTCGAGAGACAATTCAAGGGATTCACCTTGCAGCATGTGGACCGGGCCAAGAATGAAGAGGCCGACGCACTGGCCAAAGCTGCCGCCAGAGGCGAGTCCCTGCCCTCCGACGTGTTCTACCATGTCATCGGCACGCCAGCCGTCCGGAGCCCCAAAGGGCTCCAAATAACCAATGACAGCGAGGGCCACCGCATAGTCAACCTTATTATGACCGAAGACTGGCGGGCACCAATAACCCTGTTCCTACAGGGGTACTACCACCCAACCGACATCAACGAGGCCAAGCGCCTCAAACATCGAAGCTGGGACTTCGCACTGATCGAGGGCCAACTCTACAAGAAAGGGGTCAGTCAGCCAATGCTTAAGTGTGTCACCGAGACCGAAGGCGTCCAAATCCTGCGCGAAGTCCACAGTGGTACTTGCGGCTCTCACGCAGGGCCAAGGGCCCTAGCCGCAAAGGTGATCCGCCAAGGTTTCTACTGGCCCGCAATGATCTGCGCCACAAATCGGGTTGCAAGGTCCTGCGAAGCCTGCCAGAAGTTTTCTCCTCGATCAGGCAGCCCCTCACAATTCACAAAACTGATCGCCCACACATGGCCTCTCCAGCGCTGGGGCCTGGACATCGTCGGGCCCCTGCCCACGGCTCAGGGGAACCTTAAGTTCGCCTTCGTCGTCGTCGAGTACTTTACCAAATGGATCGAGGCGAGGGTTGTTTCCACAATAACATCAAAGACTGCACAGAAATTCTTTTGGCAAAACATTGTTTGCCGCTTCGGAGTACCATCCGAACTAACAGTCGACAACGGCAAGCAGTTTGACAGCCAAGACTTCAAGGATTTTTGCTTCTCCATTGGCACCAAGCTTGCCTTCGCCTCAGTATATCACCCGCAGTCCAATGGAGTTGTGGAACGCGCCAATGGAAAAATTTTCACAGCTGTCAAAAAGATGCTCCTCGACGAAAAAAAGGGCAAGTGGGCCGATTTGCTACCTGAGGCGGTCTGGGCGCTAAACACGACTGAGTGCAGGGCGACCGGGTTCACCCCTTTCCGCCTTCTATATGGATCGGAGGCCATGACCCCACAAGAAATAAAACATGGGTCTCCGCGAACAGTTCCGTCAGCCGTCCCCGACGTGGACGAGCCCACTTCGAAGGATCTCATCGATGGTGACCGAGTCTTCGCCCTACATGCTCTAAATAAATACCAAGCCCAGACAAAAGCATGGCGCGACCATGCAGTCATCCCAAGGGAATTCAGCGAAGGGGACCTCGTACTCGTCCGAACAGCTCGGACAGAGTCCAGAGGCAAGCTGGAGCCCAAGTGGGAGGGCCCTTTCATTGTCAAGACGAAGGCTTCCCCCAGCGCTTACAGGCTCATAACGCCAAACGGCGAAGACCTGGAGCACTCCTGGAACATCGACAATCTCCGCAAATTTTTTGTTTGACTCATCAGGGCCGATTCGCCCTTGTAATTCGCAAAAAACAATTTTATTCTGGCCCGCACTCTTTTCCTCCCGGGGGGTGAGGTTTTTAACGAGGCGGAGTCATGTAATATACAAGCGAAAAATCCTCCGCAAAAACCTGCGTCGAAAAAAGACCGCGCCGACGGTCTTCGACATTCGACCAATACAAAGTCACCGCGAGGCTCAGCGCTATCCACCCTCGCGTGCGACAACTCCGCGCAAAAGTCGCCTAAGGGTGCAGCCGGACTAGCACAACAAGTGCGAAAAATCGAAGTCTTACGCGAAGACTATCCGTGCAGAAGTCGCCTAAGGGTGCAGCCGGACTAGCACAACAAGTGCGAAAAATCGAAGTCTTCCGCGAAGACTATCCGTGCAAAAGTCGCCTAAGGGTGCAGCCGGACTAGCACAACAAGTGCAAAAAATCGAAGTCTTCCGCGAAGACTATCGGTGCAGAAGTCGCCTAAGGGTGCAGCCGGACTAGCACAACAAGTGCGAAAAATCGTAGTCTTCCGCGAAGACTATCCGTGCAAAAGTCGCCTAAGGGCGCAGCCGGACTAGCACAACAAGTGCGAAAAATCGAAGTCTTCCGCGAAGACTATCCATGCAGAAGTCGCCTAAGGGTGCAGCCGGACTAGCACAACAAGTGCGAAAAATCGTAGTCTTCTGCGAAGACTATCCGTGCAGAAGTCACCTAAGGGTGCAGCCGGACTAGCACAACAAGTGCGAAAAATCATAGTCTTTCGCGAAGACTATCCGTGCAGAAGTCGCCTAAGGGTGCAGCCGGGCTAGCGCAACAAGTGCGAGAAACCGAAGTCTTCCGTGAAGACTATCCGTGCAACAGTTGCCTAAGGGTGCAGCCGGACGAAGCTTAACAAGTGCGAAAACGACTACGCCAAACTGTTCGCACAAAGACCGACTACATGCGCACCAGACCAACATAACAAATACACCAGACCAAGTACGTAACGCCTTTGCGAGCATAGCCGAATGTGCGAAGGCACACAACCTCATCATACAAGCCATTACACATGTACAAGCGAGGGCATCACACTCTATATCGGCTCAACCTTCGGAATAAATACCATCTCCCTATAATTAAATAACATCATCCTAAGCTCCTCACCCGCAAAAAGACTTCGCAGCTCCCCCTCACCTGCACTCACAGCGGCCAGCAAGGACAACAGTTCCTGCCTGCCAGCCCTACTCACACGAAGCCGACCGCCGTCCGCCCCACTCACTCTACGCTTGGCAACCGCCCTTCGCCGCCTACGCCCAGTACTCGGACCAGGCACAACTTCAGCATCCGCAGCATGCGGCGAAGCCTCCGCCGCTGCCACATCCAAGGCCGCGAAGTAGTCCAAGTCCTCATCCGACGACTCCTCAGTCCACTCAACCGAGCTCCCAGAGTCACCAAAATCAGAAAACTTAGATGCAGACCCATCCGATTTATTACCATCATCCACGGTCGAAGCCGCCAAAAAATTAGTAGTAGCGGTTGCGTGCGCAGGGCCAAAATCTTGAACCTGCGCAGCAACCAAGATTCAGCAACATATCCAAAATTCCCTAACTACCCACACCCACTAAGCCACCTGCGAAGACCCAGCCGTCGCGGGATCCTCCGCTGTCGGCTCCGCCGCCACCTTCACAGGATCCTCAGCCCTCGGTGCAGCAGTTGGCAACGGGCCTCCGCCGGCCGCAGTGGCTGCGGGGGCATCAGGAACGCCTTCGGCGGTTTCCGGGGGCGGCTCCAAGGCGGCCTCGGACACAGCCGCCGCGGGGTTCGGCTCCGGGTCAGGCAGCGCGCTGTTCAAAGCCCCGAAGTCATCCACCCTCTTGCCACGCGCCGCCTGAGACACAGCACACAGATTCAGCAAACCCACATATAGCTCACATTCAACAAACACCAAACAAAAGCCAAACATTACCTGACCCCTCGCCGTCTCGGCCCGCTCCCTGACCACCTCCCGACCGTGGGGGCCCCACATCCGGTCGTAGAGGGCTCCCGCGGATTCCTTCACCACAGGGTCCTCAACCTTGTAAATATCGCGCTCGAAATCCTCATCAGCTTGGTCGAAGACCTCATAGTGCTGGCACCCTTCGCGAGAGAGCGCGTTCATCGCCCCCTCGCAAGTGACCAGGGAGGCATAAGACATAAACCCCTCCACGATGGCGGGGAGCGCCAGCAACTCCTCTTGTATCCACTCGAGGCAGCGAAGTCCGGGCTCTCGGTCCGGCACTTCGAAGTCAGCAGTCCGCGCGCCCAGCTCATGGTATGAATCCATAAGCAGTTTGCGTGTCCGCTCAGCCTCCGAGCGCGTCGAAGCCTCGGCCCTATCCACTCGGGCCTGCAGAGCGTTGAGCCGCCCCTCCAACTCCGGGGCGCTGCCTGGCAAGACTGCCCTCCGCCCGCGCCAAATTGGCCTCCGCCTGCGCAGACTGCGCCTTGGCGAGGGCCTCATTAGCCTCCTTCCTTTTCTCAGCCAGTTGGCGCCGGAGGTCAGTCCTCTCACCCTCCAGCGTGGCCACCTTATCCGCCAGCTTGCGGCACTTGCTATCGGCAGCCGACTTTTCCCGGACGGCGTCAGCGTGTTGCGTCCGAAGTCTCTCGACTTCGGCAGACACAACCGCCGTCAGGGCCCCCGACGCCGCGCGGTCTGCGAAGTCAGCCGCCTACAAGACACACATAAGGCCACAGCCCCAACGAAGCCAGTAAAAACCGAAGTCTAGCTCAACGTACCTGACTTAGTGCCTCCTTCAGCTCCTTCAGCCGACGGGACACAGCACCCGCCTCGTCCCTGACGGCAGTGAGTGCCGGAATCTCGCCACCGGCACTAAGAGCACTGCCCTTCGCCCTGGGCACCATGGCAGGCGGAACAACAACAAGTTGGCCTTCGTCCGACCCTGCGACGTACCAACAGATTAAAAAAAACTCGAGCCAACGACTTACCAACAAGATAGTCTTCCATACTAATGTCGGTGGCGAAGTCGGCGACGCGCTTGCCCGGCGGCGGCAACTCTCGGGCCGCCTTCGCAGCCTCCGGCACCCTGCTGGCCACAGGGGCGGCCTTCACAGACTTAGAACCACCGGCGGCAGCCGCCTTCGTAGCCTCCGGCGCCCTGCTGGATGCAGGGACGGCTGACTTCGCCGCCAGTGGCGGCTGGCTTCCGCCGGGGGCAGCAGCCTTCGCAGTCCCCCGCGACCTTTTCGGCCTGGCCTCATGAAGCCTGACGACCGCTTGGCGCTTCTGCGCAGCTCCCTGATGATCCTTGTCCATCACTGCCGACACAACAGCAGCAATATTCGGCCCGTAAGGAAACACTTTCCAATCACGAACCATGCGAGATGTAAAAAAGTCTTCGCCGGCCGCGCGGGGGATAGGATCATTCCTAGGCCACCAACCCCCGGTAACCCTCAGCATCCGCGCCGAAGACTCCCGGAGCTCGGGCGAAGACATCCTTCCCCCCGGGGCCACACATGTCCTCATCAATTCCCTAGCAAAACCCTCAGAAACCCCCAGTCCTCCCATAGCAATACCTAATTTCCTCTTCTTAGAGGATGGGGCGGCCGCCGGCGCGGGGTCGTCTCCAGTCTCTACCACCGGTTTCTTCCCGCGACGATCCACATCGTCTTGGCCGGGATAACCGCCATACGGCAGACGGTTCAACTCGAAAACTCTATTCAAGCGGTCATTAGACCCGCGAATATCCCAGCTATGCTGGCCCTCTGTCTTCGGCACGTACCGACCGACGATCCGCACCGCCCCATCCTCCGCCTCACGCACAAAGGCGGCCGGATCGCGGCTATGCAGATCCAGCGCGAAGGTGGGACTTCGCACCATCTTCCCACCATGGGAAGGCATCTGGCGAGGGCATACTTCACCTAACGCCCAGCCATGCGCCAAAGGCCATACCCCGTACGCTACAAACTCCTCAACCAAATCGCGCCCGCTGCTCAGGCCTGTGGCGCACCGAAGGGCCCCTTCGTCCGCATCCTCCTCCGCCACTTCAAACGGCGAGTATGCTGAGTAATAATGCGAGCACATCTCAGCCACGGGGAGCCCCGGATGGTCTTCGATTGTGCCCTCCGCAACGTAGAACCAAAACTCATGCCAGTTGCCCCACTTATTGCGGGCGCAAGGAACCAACTCAACTACCTCCATCGTGGTCTTGCCGGTCTTCGGCGTAAATGTACAGGACCCAAACTGGGCAACCTCGTTTCCGATCATCCTCTTCTGCCAGTGCAGGCAATAGTACTTCACGAAGACCTCGACTGATGGCTGTCCGCCGTACGAAGTCGTCGCCCAGACATACTTCGACAGAGCCACCACAGCATTCGGAGTCAGCTGATGGATCTGGACGTTGAATCTACGCAGGACTTCTCCCACAAATCGGTGCGCAGGCAGGCGAAGACCAGCGGCAAAGAATGCCTCGAACACAACCAACTCGCCTTCCGGCTCGGGGACCTCCTCCGTCCCCGGGACACGAGCGACTCCGCCGCCAAAGTAACCAAGCTGCTGCATATCTTGCACGCGGACCGAGGACATCCGCGACACACCGAAATCCACCGTATTGCCGACACGCAACTCCTCCGCCGCCACAGTGCTCAGCGTCTCCTCAGACGACGTGTCGGCCGGCGGCGTAGCGACAGCAGAAGAAGAAGAGGTCGGCATCGCTACGTACCGTTGGCGGCGGCGGGCGTTCTGCTTCACTCGGGCCAGATCTCTGGCGAACAAGAGCAAGGAGGACAGACGAGCAGCAAGAAGGTGGAAAAGGCAGCTAGGGTTTTCACAGAGTGCGGAAAGATAAAGTTTAAAACGCGCCGCCCCCCCGCCCCCTTTTATACACAGGGCGCGGCGCTTCGGGAAACCCGCAGTCCAACAATACGGTGTCAATCAACGGTCATGTGAAAAACCCCCGCGGAACCACTTCGAGCGAGGGCAGCGTCTCCGCCATCTAGCGACGTCTTCGGCACCAGATGACTTAGTCGAACTGGTCCCTCGGAGGGCAAATGTTGGGGCGAAGGCGAAGACGCCACCCTTCGCTCGATGCCTTCGCTGTAATCGTTGGACCAACAGAGACAAGACGACGGGCAGGCTCACCCTTCGTCCCATACGTCACCGGACGAAGACCTGTGACGAGGTCGTCCCATCTTGCGACCTCGTCCAGCACGGAGGCCCACATGTGATCCGGCCCATCGTAACAGGCCCTGCGTGGCCGCTGCGCGTTACGGGCCTAATTTGTAAAGGCATCCCTGTAATTACGGTATGTAACCCTGCTTTATGGGAATATTCCAGGGATAACCTAGGTGTCTGAGAGCACATGCGTCCTTAACACAGGACGCTGGGCACTCAGATACCTATAAATACCCCCGCACAGTGCCCTTGAGAGGCTAGATTAACAGAGCTATTGCCATTTCGTGCGAGAACCCTGTTTACGTCACTACACTCCCCCGTTGGATCCCCTTGCACTAGAGAGCAAGTTCCAACAGAAGGCAAATCTTGCCTTCTGTCGAGTGGTGCACCGGACAGTTCGGTGCACCACCGGACATGAACAGTAAGCATCCAGTGCACGATCTCCTTCCTAATCGAGCGCAGTCGACCGTTGGGCTTCGAGTCCGGTTGGCGCACCGGACACTATCCGGTGCACACCGGACAGTCCGGTGTGCCCAACCAACCGTTGGCGCTGGCCACACGTCGCTCGCTGATTGCGTAGCCGAACGTTGGCCGCGAGCGTCGTTGGCTCTCCGGACAGTCCAGTGCACCACCAGATAGTCCGGTGCCGTAGCGCCTTTTTCTTTTCCCGTGAGCGGCCAGTTCGCCGTCGGGCCAGCCTGGGCACCGGACACTGTCCGGTGCGCCACAGGCACAGACTGGTGCTGTTTTGGCTGAACTTAGCCATATCTTCTTCAAACCTTTTTCTGTTTTCTTGGTTATGTCTCTAGCACTTAGATAAACATGTTAGTACCCAAAAACAATTTACTAAGTCTAGAACCATACCTTGTCCTAGCACATATGAGTTTAAAACAATTTGTTGGGCATTCAATCACCAAAACAATTATAGAAATGGTCCAAATGCACGTTTCCCTTTCAATCTCCCCCTTTTTGGTGATTTATGCCAACACATTAAGAAGCAACTAAGAAGTGCAAATTTGAGACCAATTTTTTCTTCACTTAGTATTTGGTATATTTGGATCACTTTTGCCACCACTTGGTTTGTTTTTGCAAATCAAATTCTTTTTCCTATCTTTAAGTCAAACACACTTGTTTGGGCAAATGGAGAGATATTTCAAGAGTGAAATTGATCAAATGCCAAAAACTCCCCCTTTTTCCCATAATCAATATTCTCCCCCATAAGAGACCAAATTTTGCTATAAGAGGATTTTGGCAAAATACAAATTCTAACTTTACTATTTTTCAAAATTCACAAGTGGTTGACTGATCCATTTGCTTTGGCCTTAATTTCTCCCCCTTTGGCATGAAGCACCAAAACGGGAAAACTTTTGGCCCTTTAACCCCATTGCCTCACCAAAATGTCAAGTAAGAGCAAAAAGGCAATGAGAGCATTAGTATGAACTTGGAATTAAATACACTTATACTGGAGTGCAGTGGAAGCCTTTTCGTCATCCAGGTTCATTTTCCCTTTTAATGGTCCTTCGAGACTACTTCAAGTGTATTCAAACAAACAAGTTAGTCTCAAAGAAGTCAAGTTGTAGCTCATCTCCCTCTAAACATGTGCATCATTTGCATACGGAATTGTGAGGTCCGGGGATGACTTGTACAACTTGAGCACCACAAATAAACAATAAATGATGTAAATGCTCAAAGTAACATGATCAAAGGCATGAAACACATGTATGATGTAGATCAATCCAAGTTACGTGAATCTAAGACATTTAGCTCACTACGCAACCTGCAAAACCTTTTCTCATCTAAAGGCTAGCTGGTTCTCGGTGCTAATGTGGCAAACATCGATATCTCCCTTTTGCTGGTGGTCTCTTAGGAAGTGATGCCGGATGTCTATGTGCTTAGTGCGGCTGTGTTCAACAGGATTATCCGTCAAGCGGATTGCACTCTCATTATCACATTGGAGTGGGACTTTGCTCAGATTGTAGCCAAAGTCCCAGAGGGTTTGCCTCATCCAAAGCAGTTGCACACAACACTGTCCTGCGGCAACGTACTCGGCCTCAGCGGTGGATAGGGCAACGGATGTTTGCTTCTTAGAGCTCCTGGACACTAGGGACCTTCCTAGAAACTAGTACGTCCCTGATGTGCTCTTCCTATCTACCTTGCACCCGGCATAGTCGAAATCTGAGTATCCGATTAGGTCAAAGGTAGACCCTTTGGATACCAGTTCCCGAAACAGGGCGTAGAAACTAAATACCTAAGAATTCGCTTAACGACTACAAGGTGACACTCCTCAGGGTCGGATTGAAATCTAGCACACATGCATACACTAAGCATAATGTCCGGTCTACTAGCACAAAGATAAAGTAATGAACCTATCATAGACCGGTATGCCTTTTGATCAACGGACTTACCTCCTTTGTTGAGGTCAAGATGTCCGTCAATTCCCATCGGTGTCTTCGCGGGCTTAACATCCTTCATTCCAAATCGCTTGAGAAGATCTTGAGTGTACTTCATTTGGGAGATGAAGGTATCGTCCTTGAGTTGCTTCACTTGGAATCCAAGGAAGTAGGTCAACTCACCCATCATCGACATCTTGAACTTTTTCGTCATCACCCTGCTAAACTCCTCACAAGACTTTTGGTTAGTAGAACCAAATATTATGTCATCGACATAAATTTGGCAAACAAAAAGATCACCATTACAAGTATTTGCGAAAAGAGTGTGATCGACTTTCCCAACCTTGAAGGCATTAGAAATAAGAAAATCTCTAAGGCATTCATACCATGCTCTTAGGCTTGCTTAAGTCCATAGAGCGCCTTAGAGAGCTTATAAACATGGTCGGGATACCTGTCATCCTCAAAGCCAGGGGGTTGTTCCACGTATACCTCCTCCTTGATTGGCCCATTGAGGAAAGCGCTCTTCACATTCATTTGGAACAACTTAAAAGAATGGTGAGCAGCATAGGCTCATAAAATCTGAATTGATTCTAACCTAGCCACAGGAGCAAAAGCCTCCTCGAAATCCAAACCTACGACTTGGGCATAACCTTTTGCCACAAGCCGAGCCTTATTTCTTGTCACCACTCTGTGCTCGTCTTGCTTGTTGCAGAACACCCACTTGGGTCCCACAACATTTTGCTTTGGACGTGGCACCAGGCTCCAGACTTCATTCCTTTTGAAGTTGTTGAGCTCTTCCTGCATGGCCAACACCTAGTCCGGATCCTGCAAGGCCTCTTCTACCCTGAAAGGCTCAGTAGAAGAGACAAACGAGTAATGCTCACAAAAATCAGCTAATCATGAGCGAGTAGTTACTCCCTTGCTGATGTCACCAAAATCTGATCGACAGGGTGATGTCTTTGGATCGTCGCGCAAACTTGGGTTGGAGGGGCTCGTGGTGCTTCTTCCTCCATAACTTGTTCTTCTGGTGCTCCCCTTGATCTTGCCCCTCTTCTTGAGGTACCTGTACATCGTATTGAGTTGGGGAATGCACCATTGGAGAGGAGGGTTGATCTTGTTCTTGTAGTTCCTGTGGTCGCACATCACCTATCGCCATAGTTCGCATTGCGGCCGTCAGAACCTCATCCTCATATATATCATCAAGATCAACTTTCTCTCTTAGAGAGCCATTAGTCTCATCAAATACAACGTCGCTAGAGACTTCAACTAATCATGATGATTTGTTGAATACCCTATAAGCCTTTGTATTTGAGTCATATCCTAGTAAAAACCCTTCTACTGCCTTGTGAGCAAATTTTGAATGTCTACCTTTCTTCACCAGAATGTAGCATTTGCTCCCAAATACATGGTGAAAGCATCTAGGCCCCTGATTGGTTTTAGTGATTAATGACAACGTAATGTTATATGTGACTAATGTGTGTTTTGCAGAGACAAATGGTAAGTTAGGTCGCATTACAGGTAGAAGTACTACAACAGTGAAAACAATCCCGGAGATAAGAACTCGAAGCGACGGCTAAAACGACGAAACAAAAGGTGAAGGACTACGGAGTCTGAGTGTCAAGGAGATGTGGACACTCGTGATTTAGTTAGGTCTTTTATTCTCTTTTAGTCGTACTATAAAGAGGGTTTGTCGATGAGTAGTTTGACCAAGAGAGTTCTAGTGTAGTGTTTGTGCACATTCACACTCACATATAGTGCTAGGTGTCACTCTAGAACTCACTCACAAGTTAGAACGAAAACCGATTTGAAAAACAGCTGAAAATAGGAAATAGGGTTTCTGGCCTTGGGGCACCGGACTGTCCGGTGCACCCTCTGCCAGGTGGGGCCAAGATGGCCCTGGGGAAGAGTTTTACCCCGAAGGAAACCCGAGAGCGCCAGTTTCAGAAATGAATTTTAGTGGCGCACCGGACAGTGCACCGGACAGTGACTATTCACTGTCCGGTGTGCCATCAGCCCAATGGCTAGCTGTCAGAACTAGCCGTTGGAGACGACCGTTGGCGCACCGGTGGCGCACCGGACTGTCCGGTGCGCCCATGCGCAGAAGAGTGCTGGTAACGGCTAGTTGATGGGTGAGGGCTATTTATACCCCCTCCACCCACCACATTCAATGTCTTGCTGCCCACATTAATTCCAGCACATTGCTAGAGCATTGCAAGCACCAAAAGCCTAGTGAGGAGATTAGAGAATCTTAATCCCGCATTTGTTCCTCATTAGCGCTAGCGAGAACCACCTAGAGCACACACCACTTGCATTAGGCTTCTCTTGGTCAAGCGAAAGTCTACGGCTTGTTACTCTTGGTGATCGGCATCACCTAGACGGCTTGGTGGCGTTGGGAGCTCGGTGATTACCGTGAAGATCTTGTTGGTGACCTGACTCCAGTTTGTAAGCGGTCTCGAGGGATCCACCGCGCCGGAGTGGCAAAGGATCATCTCGTAGTGAGCACTTGGTTCTTGCGAGGACCAAGGGGGAGCGATACCCTTGCGTGGGTGCTCCAACGAGGACTAGTGGAGAGTGTCGACTCTTTGATACCTCGGGAAAAATTGGAGGAGTCTTCTAAACCTTGCTTTACATTCCGCACTTAATTCAAGCACTTTACATTGTGTATTTGTTTAGCAAGTATTTGAAGTATTGTCTTAGCATTGTTGTATTTCTAGTATTATTATCTTAGTGCTAGTTGTTGGGGGTGAAGTTGGGCTCTTGCTTAGCTCTTGCTTAGGTTTTAATTAGTGTTGATTTTTAGAAAAGTCCAATTCACCCCCTCTTGGGCATCGTGATCCTTTCAATTGGTATCAGAGCCTTGTTGCTCTTAGATTAGCTTAACCACTAGAGTTACGATGTCCGGTGGGGATGGACCTCCTCTCGTTTTTGATGGTGACAATTTTCCATATTGGAAAATTCGTATAAAAGCATATTTATAGGCTATAGACATTGGTGTCTACAAAGCCGCCACACAAGGATTCCCCGCACCTAGAGATCCCACAAATCTTGTAGGTGATGAGTTTAACTATGAGAAATGGAATGCTAAGGCCAAAAACACCCTTTTTAGAGGCCTTTGCAAAGATGTGTTCAATAGAGTTAGAAATCATAAAAATGCTCATGATTTGTGGATGGACATTTGTGCTCTACATGAAGGAACTAGAAGTGAGCGTGAGGAGAGATATCACATTGCTATGAGAAAGTTAAATTCTTTTGAAATGCTTGCTAATGAAAATGCCAATGCTATGTACTCACGTCTCAATATTTTTGTAGAGGAAGTTAATGGATTGGGGCTTACTCAAATCTCACAACCGGATGTTGTGAGGAAGATTCTCAGTGTCCTCCCAATTGACAAATATGGACACATTATCACGGTGCTGCATCAAATGGATCTTTCAGTTACCACACCTACACAGATACTAGGAAAGATCAATGCTCATGAGATGTACATGCACATCAATGACAAGGATGAGTCATCTTCCAAAAGAAAGGATTTGACTCTCAAAGCAAATCAAGAAAGAAAAGGAAAAGCTAGAGCACAAATTGAGGAAGAATCCTCAAGTGATGATGACCTTGATGCTAACATTGCCTTGATGGTGAGGAAGACCACCAAGATGTTAAAGAAGCTCAACAGAGAAGGCATCAAATTTGATTCAAGAAAGAAGAAATTCTTTTCCAGCAAAAGAAAGCCCATTTCTGAGATGGACTGCTACAACTGTGGAGAGCTTGGTCATCTTGCTCATCAATGTAACAAGCCCAAGAAGAACAAGTTCAAGGGCAAGAAAGAAGATGACAGCGATGATGAGAAAAAGGAAAAGAGATTCTTCAAGAGGAAGGATGAGAAGCAAAAGAGGTTCCACAAAAAGAAAAATGGAAAGGCATATATTGTTGGTGACTGGCTCACTGACATTGAGTCATCAATTGGATCTTCTTCAAGTGAAGAAGAGAATGATGAAAAAATTGCCGCCATCGCCGGGGACTTCTCTTCACCACCACCATCGCCATCATCGACTTCTCACCTATGCCTCATGGCTAGAGGTGAACGGAAGGTGAACTACAAGACCGGTGGGAGCCATTGGGTTATTGACAGTGGATGCACACAACATATGACAGGCAACCCACAGATGTTCACCTCACTTGATGAGAATGTTGATGGACAAGACAAAATCACATTTGGAGACAATTCAAAAGGGAAAGTGCAAGGATTTGGCAAGGTGGCAATTTCAAATGATTTATCAATTTCAAATGTTCTCTTGGTTGCACCTTTGAGCTTCAATTTATTATCAGTGGGTCAACTCTGTGATCTTGGACTTCAATGCTTATTCACTCCAACAGAGGTTATTGTATCAAAGATGGATGATGAATCAATGGTGTTCAAGGGATTTAGATACAACAATCTCTACTTAGTGGATTTCACTTCAGAAGATGCAGACTTAAGAACTTGCCTCTTCACCAAAGCTTCACTTGGATGGCTTGCACACTCAAGAAGGTATTAAAGAAGGACATGGTTAGAGGATTAAAGGATGTGGTATTTGAAAAGGACAAGCCATGTAGTGCATGTCAAGCTGGGAAGCAAGTTGCTAACACACATCCTACAAAAGCTTTCATGTCAACATCAAGGCCACTGGAACTACTTCATATGGATTTATTTGGACCTATCAATTATGTAAGTGCTGGTGGCAACCTCTACTGTCTGGTGATTGTTGATGATTTCTCAAGATACACTTGGGTGTTCTTTCTCCATGACAAATCTGAAGTTGCATCTATATTCAAGAAGTTTGCCAAGAAAGCACAAAATGAATTTGATTGCAAGATCAAGAAGATTAGAAGTGATAATGGCAAAGAATTTGACAACACAAACATTCATGAGTACTATGGTGAAATTGGGATCAAGCATGAAGTATCTGCAACATATACACCTCAACAAAATGGAGTTGTTGAAAGGAAAAACAGGACCTTGATCACACTTGCAAGAACAATGATTGATGAGTATAACACACCGGAGAGGTTTTGGGCCGAAGCTGTCAACACTGCATGTTATGCATCAAACAGGCTATTTCCTCACCGGCTGCTTGCGAAGACTCCCTATGAACTGCTAAATGGGAAAAAGCCAGACGTCTCCTTCTTCCGGGTGTTTGGATGCAAATGCTACATCTACAAGAAATGCCATCACCTAGGGAAGTTTCAAAGACGTTGTGATATTGGTTTTCTATTGGGTTATTCATTAAAGTCCAAAGCATATCGAGTATTCAACCATGCCACTGGCGTGGTAGAAGAAACATATGATGTGGAATTTGATGAGACTAATGGCCCCCAAGGAGCACTTGAAAATCTTGATGATGTAGGTGATGAGCCACTTAGGGAAGCAATGAAGAACATGCCAATTGGAGCTATCAAACCAAAAGAAGATGAAGAAGAGGTGCAAAACATTGATAGGCCTTCTTCATCAAATGTACCACAAAATGATGAAAAAGATGAGAGGCATGCAAATGAAGATACATTTGTCTCTCATGAACAAGCAAGGGTACAAACCGAAGATGTTGATGCTCGAGGATCTTCTTCCCAAGTGGTTGACAGGAGAAATTCATCACTACTTCAAGCTCATCCTCAAAACCAAATCATTGGGAGTCCTTCACAAGGGGTTATTACTCGATCACATAGACATGCTTCTTTTATTGAACATCACTCCTTTGTTTCTTGTGTTGAGCCTACATGTATAGATGAGGCGCTACAGGATCCGGACTGGGTGAACACCATGCATGAAAAACTTAACAACTTCACCCGTAACCAAGTTTGGACCCTGGAGAAGCCCCCACAAGATGCAAGAATCATTGGAACAAAGTGGGTGTTCAGAAACAAACAAGATGATCAAGGCGTGATTGTAAGAAACAAGGCAAGACTTGTTGCAAAAGGATTCTCTCAAGTTGAAGGCTTAGATTTTGGAGAGACCTTTGCACCGGTTGCTCGACTGGAAGCCATCCGTATCCTCCTTGCATATGCATCATGCTATGATATAAAGCTTTATCAAATGGATGTAAAAAGTGCATTTTTAAATGGCTTCATAAATGAACTTGTATATGTTGAGCAACCACCTGGATTTGAAGACCCTAGATATCCTAACCATGCTTACAGGTTGTCCAAGGCGCTATATGGGCTAAAGCAAGCTCCAAGGGCTTGGTATGAGCGTCTTCACGACTTCCTCATCGAAAAGGGCTTCAAGATCGAGACCGTAGACACAACTCTATTCACAAAGAAACATAACTGTGATATTTTCATTTGTCAAGTATATGTTGATGACATAATCTTTGGCTCGACAAATGACTATCATTGCAAGGAATTTGGTGAGTTGATGTCGAAGGAGTTCGAGATGTCAATGATTGGTGAGCTGACGTACTTCCTCGACTTTCAAGTCAAGCAAATGAAAGATGGTAACTTTCTCTCACAAGAGAAGTATACCAAAGACTTGTTGAAAAGGTTCAACATGGAGAAGTGCAAACCAATCAAGACACCTATGCCAACTAATGGACATCTTGACCTAGATGAGGGAGGTAACCCGGTTAATCAAACTCTCTACCGTTCTATGATTGGTAGTTTATTGTACCTTACCACATCTAGGCCCGATATCATGTTTAGTGTCTACATGTGTGCTAGATTTCAATCTAATCCTAAGAAAGCTCATCTTCGCGTTGTTAAAAGAATTCTTAGGTATCTCAGGCACACCCCAAGCGTTGGTCTGTGGTATCCCAAAGGAGCTACTTTTGACTTAATTGGCTATTTCGATTCGGATTATGCCGGTTGCAAAATTGATAGAAAAAGTACTTCTGGGGGGTGCCATTTGCTTGGGAGATCACTAGTTTCATGGACATCCAAAAAGCAAAATAGTGTTGCCTTGTCAACTGCCGAAGCGGAATACATTACTGCGGGTGCTTGTTGCACACAAATTTTATATATGAAACAAACTCTTCTAGACTATTGTAACACCCTAAAATTCAATCTTGTGAAAATGAGGAAAATTCTCCAAGGGTTTAAATCGAAACACCTTTCCTTGAGAATATTCATAATTTCAAAATTTGCTACTCCCAAAATTAATATAATTTTTTAGATTAAAATAAAAGATACCTAAATAAACTAAATTACCCTTGGAGTGAAATTATAAGAATTATGATTAAACTATTTCTTAACATATAATCTACAATATAAATCATAATTCCCTAAAAAAATTCATGAGATGTGAACTCTTCTCTGTTTCATAAATGGAATCATGTGTGAGTGCATTTCATATTTAAAAGGATTATTTTCTTTTCTACTTAGAGATAATAAACTTGCATCATGTTGGATCTTTGTTTGTGCATATTAAAGATATGAACCTCAACTTAGACTTGAATTCAAAATAGGAATTTATATAGAAAAGAATTGAAAAATAAAAAAAAAGAGAGAGAGAGAGAAAAAAGAAAAGTGGGCGGATTTGCGTTTGGGCACATTTATTGCGTCCCGGCCCAACTGTCCACGGCGCGCTGTAGGCCAAACTCACTCTGCGGCCCATCCTCACTCCCTCGCTATACGGCTACCACTGACGGTCATCGCCAGGCGGGCCCGGGATGTCTGTCCCACACCGCCTTGGCCCTCCACGCCAAGTTTCGCTGACTCGTGGGCCCAAGCTGTCAGATTTATCCCCTCCAGATCCCACCAACCCCTGTTCCGATTATGGTGCGTATTGGTCGGCATGTTCCGCCCGAAAATTCTGGCAACATCGCCCTCAGTCGGACTTTGCTGTGGAGTATAAGTAAGGCCCAGGGGAAACCTTCCTCCTTCACCCATCGGTCTACAGGATTCCTATCGCTATGGTCGCGTGCTACCGTTGCCCTGCCGTCGATGCATTCGTTGACCGGGACCTCATGACCTCGGTGGGTGGCGCATATTGGATTACCAGGACCTACGAGACTTCAGCAAGGGCTCTGCCAAACCCGGGGGGGGTCGTCGGAGTCGTAGGAATTGCTCAACGGGGAATTCTTCCGCCGCGGGGATGGCGTTGTGTAGAAGTCTTCAGATTGGGGGATGGCGCCCTGGCATGCCCTGGGACCGCCTCGCCGGCGTGTGCTTCGCCGTGCAGAGCGCGGCGCTGCCGCCTGGGTGCGTGAGGTTGGGGATGAGTCCCGGTGACCGTAGGATCCGATTTGAACAGCGGCGATTAGAAGTTGGGGATCGACTAGTGATGGCCGTTGATCTCGGGATCGATGGCTCGGGTGAGTTGGTGGGTTTGGATCTAATCACGTGCGTCCATCTCAGATCGCACGGCCCATAAGTAAGCATACCCCTTCGGCCTGGAAGACTTGCAATTGAACCCCTCTGGTTTTAAGGAATGAACCCGCGGTCCAGAACTATATTAAGATCATTGCAGAGGAGCCCAGTAAATTTTAGTTAACCCCCTACAGTCCTTTGTATTATTGCGCACAGTACAGAGGAACAAAAAACAACTAAATTCAATTAGCAATTGATTTTTGTATATAAAAATAATTGCAGAAACCCATTTAATTCATAGAAAATTCATATTAAATCCTTTTTAGTCCATTTCAGTTCCTATAATTTGGTAATAATATTTTCTATCACTGTGTAACAATGTTCTAGCATGAAAACCATGTTAAAATTTATCACGCAATTATTTTTTGTACCAAACACATAAGAACTTCAGAAATTCATAACTCGCAATCCGTAATTCCGAATTGAACCGTTCCAGTTGCGTTAGTCTCGTATGAATATTTACTACGCAATAACAACAATTATTATACCATGTCTTATTCTTTTATAATTAGGTCTTTATTTAACTTATGTTGGTTAGTCTCATTGAACTACTTATAATCTTCTAGAATATAATCTAGGGTCAATTTATGACTTAGATTAAAGTTGAGATAATTATTTATAGAATAACCACTTATATTATTTATATTAACCAATTTATAATATAGTTTAATATTTTAATCACATAAATCTTCTATACTTCATAACTCCTTAACCGTAACTCCGATTTTAGTGGATCTCGTTCCCACGATCTCGTAGCGACGCATAGATCATTATTATGTAGTTTACTCTTATGTTTGGTGTGATGTTAATTTTGCCTATCCCATGTTTGTTTGTATTGCTACGACTAGTGCGAGGTTACGAGTCACCTAAAGAGCAAGTTGGTACCTGGAATCTCAAGTCCCAGGCAAGTTGTGCCCTTGATCACTTCTTTTTACCCACTCATGTTCTAATTAATCATAATGATCTGCATAGGTTAATTTTGATGGGACCCAATAGGTTACCCTAGTTTGATTATCTTTATACCTTGTTTACCACTGAACTTTTTGGGTAGTACTTGCTAGTGCTTTATGTGGTTTTGGGTATGAAGATACATTATTCATGATCACACTTTTATTATCTGTTTATTATTACTGTTCATGATAAGATCATTATGTTAATTGGAACATGGAGCGACCACCCGAGAAAACAGTGCTACCACAAGGGTTTAATGGGACGCCCTTGGCTGATTAATTAGGAAAGCTAGTGGAAGACTACCTTACCTGAAAGGGGCAAAGGCAGTAGGGGAGTGGTCAGTGTGGGGAGGTCCTTGGGATGATTTTGCTGCGATGGCGGTCATGCGAGGGGTCCCTGCATTGGAGCTTCCTATAAACTGTAGCGGGTTTTCTGAAGCTAGTGGAACTTTGTGAAGGCCTCGTAGTGTTACCCTGCCTCGCCTCCTCGGTAGAGGTGTATGGGAAGTCGTGATCCCTTGGCAGATGGGTAACATGACTTGTGGGTAAAGATGCGCAACCTCTGCAGAGTGTAAAACTGGTATACTAGCCGTGCTCACGGTCATGATCAGCTCGGACCCTCACATGATTAAATTATGGAACTAAATTCAATTTGTCATATGCATTGCATCGCAGGTGAGGTTGTTACTTTTGTTCTACTATTTAATTGGGTTGGTATTTACTTGTACTTAGTAACTGCTAATAAAATTTTGACCAACTTTAAAAGCAATGCTCAGCTCTAACCATCCTCTTTGGTAAGCCTTACACTTCACGTGAGCTCCCATCTTTGGCGAGTTCATGCACATTATTCCCCACAACTTGTTGAGCGATGAACGTATGTGAGCTCACTCTTGCTGTCTCACACCCCCCATAGGTCAAGAACAGGTACCACAGGATGAGGTGCATGGAGGATGCTGCGATGTGTTCGTGAGAAGTCTAGGCCGTCGTCTCCCAGTCAACTTTGGGTTGCTGGACCGTTGTCTCCTTATAATGTAATTATTTATTTATTTTGTACAGAACTCCTATTATATAGTAAAGATGTGACATTCGATCATGTGCCATGATTCATCATATGTGTGAGACTTGGTCCCAGCACACCTGGTGATTATGTTCGCGCCCGGGTCTTGGTGCCCCGAAACCCGGGTGTGACAACTATGGAGTAGTTCTAGAAAAGGTACCTTTGTTGTGTGACAATGAGAGTGCTGTTAAAATTGCTAATAATCCTGTACAACACTCTCGCACCAAGCACATTGATATCCGTCATCACTTCCTTAGAGATCATGTTGCTAAAGGAGACATCCTTTTAGAAGGAATGAGGTCCGAAGATCAATTAGCGGATAATTTCACTAAGCCACTTGATAAGACCCGCTTTTGCATGTTGAGGAATGAATTAAATATACTTGATCTCAGAAACTTTATTTAAGATGTCAAATGGTGTTATCAAGCTTGCATTGCATGTTTAAATTTCTTGTATTGCATCTAGGGCTTATCTAACCTAGTTGAGATAACCGCCAACAAAGCGAGTGAAAAAGCTTAACTCGGATCAAACTTGACAAGTCTTAGTTTTAAGCTTTTAGCACTTAAATTCTTACTTTTTATGCAATTGTTGGTTCTTGAAATATGCATGAGGTTCTGCACTTAGGGGGAGTATTCAAACTCAAATCACTCATGAAAACCCCTAGTGCAAGGCCAAAATGCAAATTTCACCATTTGCCTATTTTCTCTAAAAATTATCTAGCCTATGGCAAAATATTTTGAAAATTATGAGAAAATATATGAGGGTACCAATACCTGTCCCAACAAGTGTTATTTTGTGTGATTATAAGTTGGGATTTGGTTTGGTCGAAAACTAGATAGAAAAATTCAAAAAATCCAAATTTTCCCTCTGTCTGGGCTCACCGGACAGTCCGGTGTGCACCGGACACTGCACTGTGCACTGTCCGGTGCACCGGCCGCGCGCGCAAGAACTCCCTTTCCTGTGCGCTGTTCGGTGGTTCACCGGACAGCTACTGTGCGCTGTCCGTTGTGCACCGGACAGACACTATAGACTGTCCGGTGCGCCCATATCCCGTTTTAAAAAAAGGCCTCCAGCCCGAAACCGAGCCAGAGGCTCTCATTCTCCTCTGTGTTCTCTGGCTCTCTGCTCTCTGGCGATTCCCCCTCTGCTCATCGTCAGTGCTCATCGGCAACGTGCTCCTGTGACTTCTCCAGCGTGGGCATCTCTGTCTCCTCCTCTCGGTGAGCAGCCTCCTCCCTCTGCCTCTCCCCTCTCTGTTCTTCTGGTGTGCAGTGAACCTCTTTCCACCCCTTGACTGCCAAATTCAAAATCTTGTCAAAGCTCTGTGAATCATGTGGTGGAATGTGTTCCTATGTGTCCCTTAATATCCCTGCAGGTTTCTAGCTCCCTTTGGGAGGGTTTCAATCCTCAAATGGTCATATCTCCAAAAACCTAATTCACCGCACGCCACGTGTTCGGTGAAATGTCCAAACCAGCCAAAAATGCTCCGATTGAACCCAAATTTTTCAGGCACCTTCACAACACCTTCAGTAACATATTCGCCAAATTTCACGCCAATCCGATATACCAGGCTTCAATTTCACTCAATTCCCCGTTTTGAGCGATCGTTTCCGAGCCGAGTGCCCAAATTCCATTTTCTTCGCCTAAAATCAAACCAAGCCCACACTTCACTCATATTCACCCATATAAACCTATTTGTGAAGTATCGGCTCAATTCTCCATCATTTCATACCTCAATTCAAATTCCAAACCTCCTATGGCACTATTTCTCGTTCAAACGCTGTTTTCACGTCGTTTGACCTCTCGATCGCCATATCTCTCGTTCTCTGTGCCATATTTCTCTGTGTATGTATTTATTCACATTTCATATACTTATGACTATGTGACTAATACGTGCTCACCTCTTCTGTCATTTCAGTGACCTTGCCTGCCCGTGAGCCGTCTCCTGTCCTGCCTAGATTTTCACCTCTCGTGTGAGCTTTCCAGGTAGACATCTCCTCTTTTGATATTCTATCGGCTATTATCGACTTGTGCTTAGCTTCTCTCTCTCATTTGCCATCGTTAGGTCAGGATGCCGTGCACGAAGAATGTGTCGGTGCCAGGGGGAGGCGATGATGAGGATCCTCGTCGCCCTTTCAGGCAGGTCAAGGGAAAGACCGTGTACTTGGAGCAGCAGGAAGGCCGCAAGAAGCGGCGTATGGACAGAGCAGCCCGAGCAGCGGTAGCAGCAGCAGCAACCGCTGAGCAGGCCGAGCTAGGAGATCAGCCATAGACTCCTTCAGATCAGATTGCGTATCGAGTTCGTCGCCTCACCTCCCGGCCTCGCTCCTCCACTGCTTCCACTCCACCACCCACTTTGCCTGCTCCCGTCACCCCTACTGTGCCATCCACCACCTCCACTACACCAGCTTCCACTGCTCCTCCTCCCGCTCCTGCTTCCGCTCCTCCTATCCCACCTTCTCGCTTCTGAGAGCGCGATGAGACTGAGGTATGACCACTTGCTGCAGATCCCAGGTTATTTGATCTTCAGCATGCTACAGCGGCATGGGTACGTCGGTTCAGACATGTACCCGTGGAGACCTGGCTACCGGCTCAGAGGGACCCTGCTGCAGTCGATCTCTTCAGCACCAGGATTCAGGAGTCCTTCTTCAGGGCCCAGATGTCTGCACAGATTGCTCTGCGAGTGCACCGGCTTTTGGACCTTCCCGCTTTTCTGCTAGCCGCCAGTGCTGACTCTGAGGTTCACCTCTCCTATCTGCCTGGACTTCTCACTCTTTTGACTACCAGCGACATATATGTTGAGGAATGGGTCCGAGTTTTCTACGCTACTGTATGGATCGACCCTAATCACCACTGGATGAGATTCCGTTTTGAGCGAGAGGATGTCACTATTCATGCCAGCCAGATTCGCCAACTATTTGGATTTCACGAGTCATTGACTCGTCTTCACAGCTTATGCTATGGCACCTCTAACCCTCCTCGTCGCCCTCACGGCGGTGTTGCTCCTGGTACAGCTCATGTCGCGGCTCTGTTCCGCCCGCCCTTCTCAGATAGGTCGCGACGCTCTCCGACAGACTTCACCACAACAACAAAGTTTTTATATCAGCTTATGAGACAGACACTATTGTCGTGGATGGGGTACAGGGAGGCTGCCACTCATATCTAGCTCTGGCTCCTTGGTTCCCTGGTCTCTCACTCAGAGTTTGATGTTGTGGATTTCCTTATTTGTGAGATCGAGGACACTGTTCTGGATGGTCTGCGTGCTCGTCGACAGCTGCCTTATGCTCACTATCTGTGTCACATTTTTGCTCAGCTGATTCGGCCTCCACAGTTCCAGGGCACACTTGAGGCCTCACACCTCCTCTTTGGGTCCTACCGTCCAGCACCTAAGGACCCTGTGCCAACACCTGCTCCAGTATTTGACACTCAGGCCGAGGATACTGCTCTTCATCAGTTCAAAGCTCAGGACGCAACAGTTGATGATGATGATGATGATGATTTTGGGATTCCACCTCCGCCTCCTATGCCTCCACGCTCACATGATCATGAGGCTGGGAGTTCTAGTACTACCCCTGTTGCCCCTCCTGCCATTGACCCTGCTCTTGCTTCGATCCTCTAGACACTTACTCAGCAGCAGGCTCACTTGGCAGTCGAGCAGACCCGTCAGGCAGCGGCCCACCAGCAGTTGTACGAGAGAATGCTCTTGATGTTTCAGACAATTCAGGACGGGCAGGATTCTCTACAGCAGCAGCTTCTTCAGGACCGGGCTGAGAACAGGGCGTTCATGACTCTCATGCTTCAGCATTCTGGTATATCGATTCCCCCAGTTCAGTCAGCATCGCCTCCACCTCTTCAGGCTCCTGTTGTGCCAGCTCTTCAGGCAGGACCCCCTCTTCCTTCAGTTGGTCCTTCTTCCTCTCCGCTCCGGCCGGTCACCCTGGTTTTCACATCGCCGGTCATCAGCTCCGTCTGCCCTCAGCCATCAGTGCCACCAGCTTCTGCTGTTACCACTGCTGCTGTGGCGGTGTCTGTGACTTCTTCAGCTCCGGCAGCTCCTGCAGCGCAGCTTCCGTCTGAGACAGTACCAGCTCCAGCTTCTACAGCAGATCCTAGATCCGAGACTGACTCTGACCCACAGTTGGCGTTCGCTCTACTGCCTCGACCGCGCCCGGATGCGCCCCCGCCTCCTCCTCCCTCTTCTGATGTGTAGGTTCGGGTACCCTTTTGGTGTTTGACGCCAAAGGGGGAGAGATATGAGTTGTGAGAGCTAGGGGGAGTTAGGGAGTTAGTAGAGAGTCATTTTGATGTAATATTTGTGCTTGTTACTCTCTGTACTAGCTTGGTGCTTTTGGCTCACAAACTCTATATATACTCTCGATGCTTATGTTAACTGTGTATATTATGTTTTCACCTTATATGTTATCACCAGTATTTTAGTTCTTGTTCATCGATTTGATTTCATTTTTATATGAACAAGAAACTTACGACGTGTATGCGCTCATTCTTATTATTATGGTACACATTCTTTCTGTCAAAGATTACTGAGTATAACTAACCATCTTCTCTATTGACAGAAATTTCAAAACAAACTACTCTCACAAATCTTATAGGGTTGTCATCAATCACCAAAAAGGGGCAGATTGAAAGCATCTAGGCCCCTGGTTGGTTTTAGTTATTAATGACAACGTAATGTTATATGTGACTAACGTGTGTTTTGCAGAGACAAATGGTAAGTTAGGTTGCATTACAGGTAGAAGTACTACAACGGTGAAAACAATCCCGGAGATAAGAACTCGAAGCGACGGCTAAAACGACGAAACAAAAGGTGAAGGACTACGGAGTCCGAGTGTCAAGGAGATGTGGACACTCGTGATTTAGTTAGGTCTTTTATTCTCTTTTAGCCGTACTATAAAGAGGGGTTGTCGATGAGTAGTTTGACCAAGAGAGTTCTAGTGTAGTGTTTGTGCACATTCACACTCACATATAGTGCTAGGTGTCACTCTAGAACTCACTCACAAGTTCGAACGAAAACTGATTTGAAAAACAGCTGAAAACAGAAAATAGGGTTTCTGGCCTTGGGGCACCGGACTGTCCGGTGCACCCTCTGCCAGGTGGGGCCAAGATGGCCCTGGGGAAGAGTTTTACCCTGAAGGAAACCCGAGAGCGCCAGTTTCAGAAATGAATTTTAGTGGCGCACCGGACAGTGCACCGGACTGTCCGGTGTGCCATCAACCCAATGGCTAGCTGTCAGAACTAGCCGTTGGAGACGACCGTTGGCGCACCGGTGGCGCACTGGACTGTCCGGTGCGCCCATGCGCAGAAGAGTGCTGGTAACGACTAGTTGGTGGGTGAGGGCTATTTATACCCCCTCCACCCACCATATTCAATGTCTTGCTGCCCACATTAATTCCAGCACATTGCTAGAGCATTGCAAGCACCAAAAGCCTAGTGAGGAGATTAGAGAATCTTAATCCCGCATTTGTTCCTCATTAGCGCTAGCGAGAACCACCTAGAGCACACACCACTTGCATTAGGCTTCTCTTGGTCAAGCGAAAGTCTACAGCTTGTTACTCTTGGTGATCGGCATCACCTAGACGGCTTGGTGGCGTTGGGAGCTCGGTGATCACCGTGAAGATCTTGTTGGTGACCCGACTCAAGTTTGTAAGCGGTCTCGAGGGATCCACCGCGCCAGAGTGGCAAAGGATCATCTCGTAGTGAGCACTTAGTTCTTGCGAGGACCAAGGGAGAGCGATACCCTTGCGCGGGTGCTCCAACGAGGACTAGTGGAGAGTGCCGACTCTTCGATACCTCGAGAAAAATTGGAGGAGTCTTCTAAACCTTGCTTTACATTTCGCACTTAATTCAAGCACTTTACATTGTGTATTTGTTTAGCAAGTATTTGAAGTATTGTCTTAGCATTGTTGTATTTCTAGTATTATTATCTTAATGCTAGTTGTTGGGGTGAAGTTGGGCTCTTGCTTAGCTCTTGCTTAGGTTTTAATTAGTGTTGATTTTTAGAAAAGCCCAATTCACCCCCCCCTCTTGGGCATCGTGATCCTTTCACATGGAAATAGGAAACATTAGGTTTGTTACTAGTTAGGAGCTCGTAGGAAGTCTTCTTGAGGAGACGGTGCAGATAGAGCCGGTTTATGGCATGACAAGCTGTGTTCACAACTTCCGACTAAAACTGCTCAGGCGTCTTGTACTCTCCAAGCATCGTTCTTGCCATGTCGATTAACGTCCTGTTCTTCCTCTCTACCACACCATTTTGTTGTGGTGTGTAGGGAGCGGAGAACTCGTGCTTGATGCCTTCCTCCTCTAGAAACTCTTCAACTTGAAGGTTCTTGAACTCGGACCCGTTGTCACTTCTTATCTTCTTCACCTTTAGCTCAAACTCATTTGAGCTCTCCTTAAGAAGCGCTTTAGGGTTCCTTGGGTTTTGGACTTGTCCTGCAAAAAGAATACCCAAGTGAAGCGGGAAAAATCATCAACTATCACAAGACCATACTTACTTCCCCCGATGCTGAGATAGGCAACGGGACCGAAGAGATCCATGTGAAGAAGTTCCAGTGGTCTTGATGTCGTCATCACATTCTTGTTGTGATGAGTGCTTCCCACCTGTTTCCCTGCTTGGCATGCTGCACAAGGTCTGTCTTTTTCAAAATAGACATCGGTTAGTCCTAACACATGTTCTCCTTTCAGAAGTTTATGAAGGTTCTTCATTCCAACATGTGCTAGACGGTGATGCCAGAGCCAACCCATATTAGTCTTAGCGATTAAGCATGCATCTAGATCGGCATTCTCTTTCGAAAAATCAACTAAATAGAGCTTGTCATCTAATACACCCTTAAAAGCTAATGAACCATCACTCCTTCTAAAGACAGATACATCAACATTTGTAAATAAACAATTGTAGCCCATGTGACACAATTGACTTATATACAATAGATTGTACCCGAGCGACTCTACTAAAAATACATTTGATATTGAGTGCTCATTTATGATGGCTATCTTTCCCAATCCTTTAATCTTGACTTGGTTCCCATCTCCAAAGAAAATAGTATCCTGGGAATCCCTATTCTTGACGTAGGAGGTGAACATCTTCTTCCCCTCCGTCATGTGGTTTATGCATCCGCTGTCGATAATCCAGCTTGAGCCCCCGGATGCATAAACCTGCAAGGAATTTAAGCTTGGGTTTTAGGTACCCAACTCTTGTTGGGTCCTACAAGGTTAGTCATAACAGTTTTTGGAACCCATATGCAAGTCTTGTCTCCCTTGCATTTGGATCCCAATTTCCTAGCAACTACTTTTGCATTTTTGCATAAAAGTACAAAGGAAGCATTGCAAGCATGATAGACAGTAGTAGGACCATTGCAAGTTTTCCTAGGCGCATGAGGTACAACATGATTACGCCTAGGCCTATTTCTACCATGTGCATAAGTAGAGCTTGATGCAAACATATCATGTGAATCATGATAAATAGGTAAATCAACATGATTATAACTCCTATCATGATGAGAAACTTTCTTAACATGAGCATAAAGATATGCATGGTTCTTTTTATCATGTGAAGAATATGAGCTACTAACCATAGGAGCCTTCTCTTTCCCTTTGTTGAGATCGGAAGTCCTTTGGCTTGTTAAGTTCTTGGTTTCCTTTCGAAAACCAAGTCCATCCTTAATTGAGGGGTGTCTACCAACGGTGTAGGCATCCCTAGCAAATTTTAGTTTCTCATAATCATTTTTGCAAGTCTTAAGTTGATCATTAAGACTTGCAACATCATTATTTAATTTAGCAATAGTGGCAGCATGTTCATCAAAATCAACATCTTTACACCTATTGCAAATAACTACATGTTCCACACATGAACTAGTTGCTTTCTCTAGCTTAGCATTTAATTCATCATTTAAATTCTTTAAACTAGAGATAGATTCATGACAAGTAGACAACTCAGCGGATATCATTTCATTTCTCTTAATTTCTAGAGCAAGAGATTTTTGAACACTAATAAACTTATCATGTTCCTCATACAAAATATCTTCTTGCTTTTCTAGCAATCTATCCTTTTCATTAAGGGCATCAATTAATCCATTTATTTTGTCTACTTTAGTTCTATCTAATCCCTTAAACAAATCAATGTAGTCTACTTCATCATCAGAAGACTCTTCATCACTAGAAGAAGTATACTTGGGAGTGTCCCGAATACATACCTTCTTCTCCTTAGCCATAAGGCACGTATGACATTCGTTGGGGAAGAGCGAAGATTTGTCAAAGGCCAAGGCAGCCAGTCCTTCATCGTCGGAGTCAGATGAAGAGCAGTCAGAGTCCCATTCCTTTCCAAGGTGCACCTCGCCCTTTGCCTTCCTGTAGTTCTTCTTTTTCTCCTTCTTCCCATGCTTTTCTTGTACCTGGTCATTCTCATTATCGGGACATTGTGCTATAAAATGACTAGTCTTACCGTATTTGAAACAGGAGCATTTTCCCTTTGTTTTATTCTTGTTGGGGTATTTCTTGCGTCCTTTTAAGGTGGTTTTTAAGCACTTGGTGATGAGCGCCATTTCGTCCTCGTTGAGCCCAGCAACCTCCACTTGTGCTACCTTGCTAGGTAGTACCTCCATGCTGTTAGTTGCTTTGGGAGCAACGGGCTGCGGCGCATAGACGAGAAGTGGACCGTTCAAGGCGTCATTCACGTATCGTGCCTCCTTCACCATCATGCGCCCGCTTATGAACTTTCCGAGGATTTTCTCGGGCGTCATCTTGGTGTACCTAGGGTTTTCATGAATAAGATTGACAAGATTGGGGTCAATAACTGTAAATGACCTGAGCATGAGTCGGACGACATCATGATCCGTCCATCTTGTGCTCCCATAGCTTCAGATTTTATTGACCAGGGTCTTAAGCCTGTTGTAGGTCTGTGTTGGCTCCTCTCCTCTAATCACCGCGAACCTTCCAAGTTCCCCTTCCACCAATTCCATTTTCGTAATCATGGTGGCATCGTTTCCCTCGTGAGAAATCTTGAGGGTGTCCCATATTTGTTTGGCGTTGTCCAAGCCGCTGACTTTGTTGTATTCATCCCTGCATAGAGATGCTAGCAAAAAAGTAGTGGCTTGGGCATTCTTATGAATTTGTTCATTGATAAACACAGGGTTATTAGTACTATCAAAATGCATTAGAGCACCCAGAGGGGGGTGAATAGGTGATCCTGCGAAATTCAACACTAAATAGCCAATACTTGGTTATGAAATGTTAGTGCAATTAAAACCAAGTTGCTAAGGTATGAACTTCAGAAGAAAACCAATCACAAAGAAGATGGACACAGAACAAAATGATTTATCCCGTGGTTCGGCCAATGCCTACTTCCACGTTGTGGTGACCTCCTTTAGTCAAGGATTGCACTCAATCCCTCTCAAGTGATCCAATGATCAACTTTGAGTACCACAGTTATCTTCTTTAGTAGTCTTTTCCCGTTTGCGAGGAATCTCCACAAGTTGGAGCCTCTCGCCCTTACAATGATGATCACACAAGAAGCACAGAAGTAAGGGAGGGAAAGCAACGCATGCAAGACTCAATCCACAGCACACACATGCACACAAGCCAAGACTTGAGCTCAAAACACAACTCACGGAGTTCACAACTCAAACGAAGATCAAATCACTAACACAACAATCCAAATGCGTGGAGGCGGAGTCTAGAAGTCTTAAGATGCTTAGAGAATTCTTGGTGTACCGCTCCATGCGCCTAGGGATCCCTTTTACAGCCCCAAGGCAGCTAGGAGCCGTTGGAGATCAACTTGGAAGGCAAATCTTGCCTTCTGTCAAGTGGTGCACCGGACAGTCCGGTGCACCACCGGACATGAACAGTAAGCGTCCGGTGCATGCCCAACCGACTGTTGGCGTTGGCCACGCGTCGCCTGCTGATTGCGCAGCCGACCGTTGGTCGCGAGCACCGATGGCTCACCGGACAGTCTGGTGATTTTTAGCCGCAGTGCCTTTTTCTTTTCCCGAGAGCAGCCAGTTCGCCGTCGGGCCAGCCTGAGCACCAGACACTGTCCGGTGCACCACCGGACAGTCCGGTGCGCCACAGGCTCGTGCTGTTTTGGCTGAACTTAGCCATATCTTCTTCAAACATTTTTCTATTTTCTTGGTTATGTCTCTAGCACTTAGATAATCATGTTAGTGCCAAAAAACAATTTATTAAGTCTAGAACCATATCTTGTCCTTTGATGTGCACTTTACACCTCCTTAGCACATATGAGTTTAAAACAATTTGTTGGGCATTCAATCACCAAAACAATTATAGAAATAGCCCAAAGGCACATTTCCCTTTCACTAATTCACCCCCTCTTAGGTGTCACTTGTTTCCTTCAATTGGTATCAAAGCCTGGTTTGGCTCATTTGAAACACTTTAGCTTCACCGCTAAAAGAGCCGACACTTTTTAGAGGAAGGGATGGATACCCATAGGCCACCCCACTTCCCATATTATAGTGCTAGAATGGCTTGTTACCTAGAGGTTGTTGATCTAGGTGTTTGGAGAGTCACTCGTGACGGGATGAAACTCCCCAAAAATCCTGAGAAACCAACCACGAGTGAGGAAATAGAAATTCATTTACATGCTAGAGCCAAAAATTGCTTGTATGAATCTCTTAGCATGGATATTTTTAATAAAGTGTTTACATTGAAAACTGCTAATGAGATTTGGCTAAAATTGCATGAGCTCCATGATGACACATCTAATGTCCGTGAGCAAAAACATTGCCTAGTCTTAAATGGGTATAATTCTTTTGCTATGAAAGGTAATGAGCTTGTTAGAGATATGTATTCTCGTTTGAATCTAATCATCAATGAGCTCAATTCTATTGGCATAAATAAGCTAGGTGATGCGGACATTGTGAGGAAGATTATATCCCTGCTACCACAACAAAGATATGGGAGCATCATCACTATTCTTCACAACATGGAGGACTTGAGTACAATGACCCCAACAATTGTGATTGGGAAAATCGCGACTTTTGAAATGTCGCGAAAAATGTGTTAGGGAGAGGAACCAACTTCCTCAAGACCATATGCTTTTGCATGTGATGAAAGGAAGGGTAAAAAAAGACTCCCACTCTAAGTTCCTCAAGTGAAGAAGAGGAAGAAGAAGAAAGTGATAATTGTGAAGATAATCAACCATCAACATCATCCTTCAAGGATGAAGAAACAATCCGACGCGTCAAAAAGGTAATGGGGATGATCCGCAAGATTAATCTAATGGGTGTGCCCCTGCAGGTAGAGGATCTTCGTTTTAACATTGACAGGAAAAAGCAAAGAAAGAGAGGATGCTTCGTATGCAGGGAGAAGGGCCACTTCAGGGACAACTGTCCAACTATGGCCGAACCCAAAAAGGAGAGGAACAAAGGAAAGACGCTAACAAGTGTTAAAACTTGGGATGATTCTTCAATCGAAGATGAACCTCCAAGGACGAGCAGCCACCGGTCCTCATCACGCTCATCACGGTCATCATGCAAATGTCTTATGGCAAGAGGTAAAATGAGTATTCCATCCTCTAGTGATGAAAGTAGTAGTGATGATGAAGGTGAGGGAATGCCCTCCGTAGATGAGCTTGCGGAAGCCGTTAAATTTTTTCAGGATGTTTGCACTAAGCAAAAGGCTCAACTTAAAATCTTGAAAAGTAAGTTGATTAGCTTCCAAAATGATTATAAATGTTGCTAGAAAATTTGGAAACATTTGCAAATTTGAATTGTGAGCTATCAACTAAAATTGAGCAATTAGAAACTAGTGCTCCATCCACTGCTACCGATGATGGCCTTGTTAAAAGGAATGAGAAACTTAAGGCTAAGTTAGCTAGCTCCCAAGAAGCTATTGAAAATTTGCTAGGGAAAATGGAAATTTTTAGCATACACAATAATGAGCTAACTACTAAGCTAGAAAACATTGGTAGCACCCCATGGGCATCTTTAGTTGAAATTTCTGAAATTATTAAGAAAGATGCTTCTACTTCTTGCTTTGATTTAATTGATGATTCTAACCCCTGCAACCAAGTTCTTGTTGAGAATATTGTTGTAGAAACATGTTCAGATGAGGTTGCAAAGAAAAATGAGCAATTAAGGCAAGAAGTGGCTCATCTTGGCAAGGCTTTATATGACAAGAAAGGCAAATCCAAACAAATCCAACCTCCACAGGATAACACCACTGCGGGAGTGAACAAGCCCGTGGAGGGTGAAACCGTGATTTGTAGGTTATGCCACAAGGAAGGCCATAAGTTTTTCCAATACAAGGCAATGACCGGGGATAAGCAAAGGCAAAAGCTCAAGCAAAAGCCAGCAAGCAAAATCTCCAACACCTACATCAACAAGGTGGACAAAAGGCTACTACACCATATTTGATCAATAAGGAAAAGAATGGAAAGGTGATAGCGATCAAGGTTAACAAGCAAGCCAACAAAGGAAAGGGGGCCAAACACATCTGGGTGCCAAAGGAAATAATTTCAATCATGAAAAGCACCAAGAAGGTTTGGATCTCGAAAGGGAAGTGAGTAGTCCGAAGGACGACAGGAAATTTGGAGACTTGGCAAATTTGGGATATATATCATAGGATACATCATATTGGATCAAATTTATTGATAAGTGGATTAGTGAATATTTTTGGACCCAAATTTCCCCAGACATGACTAAGGTAACTAGAATCGTTGTATTTCTTTTTTATATATGCGTATCTATTTTCTTGTATCTAGTTTTACCTTTCATGCCTAGTATTTCATTTGGTATTTATTTGAGATTAACAATGCATGCATACTAGGTAAATCACATGGTAGGATTGCTTGTTTTCAATTCATAATCTTGAGCAAACCTACATGGTTTAAAATGATAAGCACGACACATGGCTTATTTAACATTCCAAAGTAAATGATACATCAATTGATATTTTAAAATACTACAAGTGATAAAATGCTTCAACTATGCTTCAATTAGTATTATTTAACGTATATGTGCCAAAGCTCGGATTATGGATAATTTTCCCCTCTTGATATCATATCAAAGTGCATGTCTCCTACAAGTATTAAAAACTTGTATGCACACTTTTAGGGGAGGTTACTCTATAATCTAAGTCTTTGAGACTAATACCTGTTCCAAGTCTATTATTTATAGTAGTCTCATTGAAAGGAAAATGGAGTACCCGGAGAAAGACAACAAGCTTTCAATGCAAATCTACAAGAATTCTTAGGTCTGACAAGCCTATCATTGGTCTTCAACTGGTCCGCAATTGACTTTCAATTGGTATCTTTGAGACTACATTTGGTATCATTTACATGTCTTCTCCAATATTTCATTAGACTATATTTCATATCATATACTTCCCATGTTGCTATACACGCATAAGTTGTTGAATCATATTTTGTTACCTATGCATAGGGTGAGTTAGTCTAACAAAATCATGTCTTGTACCTCTATTTCTCACATGTTTTTTCCTAAGTAGAAGATCTCTGTCAGGGGGGTATTTCTTCGTCTCTAAAGGGGGAGAAAATTCTTTCTAAGGGAAAACACTCGCTTAGGGGGAGTAATCTTTTAGTGCATCAATTGGTATTAATTGACAAATCTTTAAGAGGGCAAGTCTTATTTGCTTCCTATATGCTTTTAATGTCTTCCTTTTCGGTGGTTGATGCCAAAGGGGGAGAAGTTGTAGGGACCAAAGCAATGAAAATGTTATCAAACACCAAACACCACCAAATTAAAAAAATCATCCTTCAAGTGGTTTTGGCTCTTTGGTCTAAAATAGGAAGTAAGTGAATTATGGAGTTAGGGGGAGGCTTAAGTCCATAATCTCACTCTATGGGGACAATCATGCATCCTAGCAAATAGATTGCATATTTTAATTCAAATGTTTGTTATATTTGCTTGCTTTGGTTGTGTTGTCATCAATCACCAAAAAGGGGGAGATTGTAAGGAAAATGGACCCCGGGCCATTTAGCTCAATAAGTTTTGGTGTTTGACGATCAACATAACCTGTGGACTAATGTATTTCGCAAGTGTTTATGTGTTGTAGTTCAAGGATGCGAAGTGGATTGGACTTAGGCTCTAAGGATGCAACACCTCAAAGAAGACATTATAAGACCCACAGAAGACATTACAAAGTCATATTGAAGACACTTTATACATGCTAAGAGTCAAACACATCAAGAAGTAGAACTGAGATACAAAGTTACAAAACAAAAGTGAAGTTGACAAAGTTGAGAGGAAGGGCTGACTGAATTGGAAGTGTTTCACAAAATCAAATCTACTCAAACTAACATGGCTTCAACTCTAAGATGTAGATAATTTATAAGCTTTCCAAAAAGTCCAAGATCATCAAAATTGGAGTTTAGAGCTAAACTTTATGCCCACAATACGAAGTCGGAATTGCTGAAAAAACTGCAGCAGCATATGGGATGTCCGGTGCACATCGGACTTTCCGGTGTGCCAAATTTGCTCAAACTAGTATGGATTCAACTCTGGGATGTAGAGAATTTCATAAGCTTTCCAAAAAGTACAATATCATCGAAACCGGAGTTCGGAGCTAAAAGTTATGGCCAAAATACGACAAGTGAGCATGGGCTGTCCGGTGCACACCGGACCGTCCGGTGCGCCATGTTCGGTGCGCATCATCGGAAGCTCCAACGGCTACCTTTAATGGCTAGTACACGTGGCATGTCCGATGCACCTATCCGGTGCACCACAGAAAGCTGCAGAACTGCTTTCCAACGACTATATTTGAGTTGGGGCCTATATATACTTCACTCAACCGACCATTTGGAGGTGTGAGAGCCCAAGAGACATACCAAGGCACATAGTTCACATTTCCAAAAGCTCATACACCCAAGTGCTTAATAGAATCTCTCGGCGATTAGCGTAGGTGCTTTGCGAAGTGCTTAGGTTAGTTAGACCGCTCTAGCGCTTGCTCTAGGTGAATCCTAATTAGTTGAGTGAGTTTAAATAAACCACCAACCCCTCGGCTCTTGTGCAAGCCATTGTAATTGTACCGACTGGTGCGAGAGTCTTGCGAGACCTTGACAACCGTGTTTGTGTCACGGTCGCCACTGTGTACCGAAGGGAACGAGGCCCACGGTGTTTTCGGCCGGAAGCTCGATAGTGGAGACGGCGGGGAGCGTCCGAGAGGAGTCGGAAGTGGAGCACCACTTGCGCGTGGAGAAGGCCCGCAGCTCTCTACGGAGTTACTCGACCGAGGTGCTTGGCCCTCGCGTGGGCTTCCCTTTGCGTAGGGGCACCAACGAGGATTAGTCGGGACCTTGCGTGGTTTCGGATACCTCGGTAAAAATATCGACGTCATCCACGAGAGTTTGCATCTCTACCTTGCTCTTTAAGCTTCCGCATTTATATTAAGCATTTAAGTTTCAATCTTGTCTTTATACTTATATAGTGTAGATTGAAACTTAGCGATTGCAGTAGAGATAGCAACACTTAGACAAAACCTAGTTTGCACAATCTAGTTTGATTATTTGCATAGGTTTTGATATAGGGATTTATTTGTGGTCTAGTTTAGTGAATGTTTTAGAAGTACTAATTCACCCCCTTCTTAGGCGTCACCTGTTTCTTTTAGTATGCTCCAAGCAATTCATCACTAGTTGCTTCTATGGCATCTAGCCAGTCATCATTTGACTCATCAAGCTGGCTCTTGTACCTGAAGGTATACTTCAGATGGACTAAACCACCTTGGCTAGAGCCAGCAACAGCCTCCTTCGGCATTTCCCACCCATTTGCAAGTGGCCACACTCTATAAGCATTGTGTTCTTGAACCAAGTCTCTTGAACCAATGTAGGTGCACACTGTGTTGAAAGTTGCCTGGCATGCTTGCACATCATTCCCAAGTGCAGTGGCTGGCCTCCTAATCTCGAAGCGAGACCATATAGGGCGTTGAATAATCCCTACCACATCCTCCCTCTGACTTAAGTCATTCTTTACGTAAACCATTCCTGCATCCAGGAGCCCGGCCACCTCTTTCGAAATGTAGGCACTGGGTAGCTCGCTTCAGATTGAGGCACAAAGCTATAACAACCAAAGTTGTTGTGATACTGCTCCTTTCCGGTAGCCTTCGTCTCATAAGATAACTCATGAATGTTGCAAAAGCATCTTGCATCTGGTTCCAGTCCTTGGCTCCTCATGGCCCATATAAAGATCCCCACTTTAATGATAGCTTCGAGAGTAAGTTGGTGAAGGTAAATTTCAAAGGTTTTCATAACTTCGACCAACATTTTGTCCAGAGTAAACCGAAGCCCGGCTTTCATGAAGCTTCTAAAAACCACCACTTCGTCAGCTTCGGGAAGGGGAACATTATTCTCCCCTCAGGCCCTCATGATTGAGATGTCACGAAAGTACCTCCCCCTCATTGCATCAATCTATCCTTGTTTAATAGTTAATTTTCCAAAGACAACATGACTCGGTCTCCATGGCCGATCTTCGACATCTTCATTTCCGCTTTCCACATCGAAGCTTTCACTATCGCTAGAATTTTCAGATATCCCAGCTAACATCTCATTGGCAATCTTCTCCACGTTGGTTTTTTCCATGGCTTCATAAAATCCGGCCAGCGCTAGGTCAATGATCCTCTTCTCATCAGCCATTTGGACAATGCTTGCTAGAATGCCGAAGCTCAGAATTCAATCAAACTCGACAAAGTAAGGAAGGTTAAAATGGCAAACACAATGCGAGCAACTCAAATAGCACGAAAAATACTCACAACATAGCCTTCTATTTATATACTCAGAGCCCCACGATTTGGTAGGTCCAAGAGGTCAGTGTAATTCGCTATTCTAGCGAAGGGAAGGTGTTTATTAGGACCTTCGGCTAAAGGCCTTCGTTCATGTCGCAGTCTAAGTTTGTTACAAAGAAACAAAATCAATACTGCGAGGGGCTACTGTTGGGGACCTTCTTCCTCCGAAGGTCCTCAAAAACATAATTGACCATATGTTTTCAGTATGACATGGATTGTTACAGGGGGCTTCAGCTTCGGGATGAAGGTTTCTTTTATATAGCGAGGTAAAGATGAAGCCCGAAGGTAATAAGAATGAACGACGAAGTTGTAACCAAGGAGCTTTGGCTTTGATGTAATGATGAAGGCTGAGCACGATGATGACCGAAAAGGGACAAAAACTACTTAGTCCCTAATATTCTGTATTATAATAGTGGATGAGTGTAAGGGTCATAAATGTAATTTTACCCGGACTATGTCTCGTGCCTATAAATAGATGAACAGTAACACCGTACTGTTCACCCTGGATTGTAATCACTCTCTCGCATTCATGCCTTCGAGCAAGCCGAAGGTATCAATGTAATATTAATACTGTTAATATTCATATGTGATTTATGGAATGCAAATATAAATGAATTAATGAGATGCAGTTATCATATTTATCTTTTCATATTCCTATTTCCCATATTAATTGACGAAGGTACGTCCTTCTTGACCTTCGTCTGATGAGCATTATACTCATGTGGACATAATGTTTCGAAGACGAAGGTCCGTAATAGTTAACAATTGTGTTGCCTTGTTCTTGACATACATCATTTGAGAACAAGTGACCAACATTGTCACTCTAGGCAGTTCTTCTCCCATATATTCTTCTTCCTCGAAGAGATTAAACTTTAAGCATTTTCCATTTTGAGGTCAGCAACTCCAAAATTAATAGAGCGATTTAGCTAACATTTTGATGGGACCTCAGTGTCCCAAACATTAGGGGCATGTAACTGCACATCCCACATATGTTTCCCCGAAACTAAACGTGCTAGATGACTCACAAGTTCTTCCTCAGAGATAGCACCCCCTTCCACTGTGATCAGAGTTTTATTCCCTTCCTTCTTTGAAGTACCGAAGGGAGTATGAGGAATATGATAGAAACCTAGGCCATCCATAGCATATCCCACCGAGTAAGCCATTGGCTTTGACTTCTTTCTGACTGGACATGAGGCAGGTACATGATCAGTTCCCTCGCAAATATCATAAAAGAGAGTAGTGTTACACTTAGCTATAATATGACCCTTAGTTCGGCAGCGAAAACACCATTTTTCTTTTCCTTTATTACCTCCCCTTGCAGCGTCTGAACATTGTTGTTCAGCACTACCTCACCCAACTCAGCGAGAGTTACCTTCTCCCTTCGCACCCCATATCCCTCTACATGTCCAGAATTGCCAGATATGTGTGATCTTGTCGGCCCATCCTTGATCATCAAGCTTGGAAAATTCCTACTAGCATCATGCCAACCTCCCATCTTGGCCCCATTGTGCACATCAATCACCCTCAGCGGTAGCCGCCATGGCCCAGTGTTGGCATTTTGATGAGGGAAATGACGTACACATGGTCTTGGCTATTGGGAATAGTCCCACATTGTGTGGTGAGGGTGGGAAAGCATGTTTTATATGGTTGAGGGTGCAACCCCTAATAGGCTAGCTTTTTGGGGGAGTGTTGGCCAGGGGCGGACCCAACGGGTGGTTCATATGGTCCATGGCACACCCTAAGATCACATAAGTGTAGTTAGCATAGTGGTGTAAGTGCTATATTTTGAACTTGGTGGTCAATGTTCGAGTCTTGTTGATCCTTGTTTTTTGTTTGTTTTTTTATTTTTTTTCTTGGCACACCCTAAACATAGCAGCTGGGTCCTCCACTGGTGTTGGCCCAAGAGACCTAAAGCCTGTTGCTATACGTGCGGGCGCGTGTGTCGCGGCCCGACAGCCTGGGTGGGCGCGCCGTGTGTGCGGGCGGCCCCGACGGACACGCCATGTGTCGGCGGTCCGGTTCCAACAATTGGTATCAGAGGCAGGTTGGCCCAGTGCATTCTCAGACAAATCTCGGCTCATAATGTGTGAGGGGGAGATTGTTGGGAATAGTCCCACATTGTGTGGCGAGGGTGGGAAAGCATGGTTTATATGGTTGAGGGTGCAACCCCTAACAGGCTAGCTTTTTGGGGGAGTGTTGGCCCAAGAGACCTAAAGCCCGTTGCTATATGTGCGGGCGCGTGTGTCGCGGCCCGACAGCCTGGGTGGGCGCGCCGTGTGTGCGGGCGGCCCTGACGGACACGCCATGTGTCGGCGGTCCGGTTCCAACAATTGGTATCAGAGGCAGGTTGGCCCAGTGCATTCTCAGACAAATCTCGGCTCACAATGTGTGATGGGAGACTGTTGGGAATAGTCCCACATTGTGTGGTGAGGGTGGGAAAGCATGGTTTATATGGTTGAGGGTGCAACCCCTAATAGGCTAGCTTTTTGGGGGGAGTGTTGGCCCAAGAGACCTAAAGCCCGTTGCTATACGTGCAGGCGCGTGTGTCGCGGCCCGACAGCCTGGGTGGGTGCGCCGTGTGTGCAGGCGGCCCCGACGGACACGCCATGTGTCGGCGGTCTAGTTCCAACATTGGCCATCTACCTCCCATGCCCCTACGCATGGCCCTGTTGGGGGCCTTCGTCTTTCGAAGGTCCTCAAAAACATGATTTAACAATGTTTCTGGAGTATAATACATGTACAGGTACCTTCGGACTCGGATCAGAACCACAATGTGAAGAAGTACAAAGAATGCAAAGGTTGGCGCAGAGCCGAAGCTATGCGCAGGGGACCTTCGGCATGATAGCAGAAAGGGGAACCGACTTAAAAGGGAAAAGGCTATTTAGACCTCGATGGATTACTATAGAGTCATTAGCAAATGTAAAGGGCATGAGTGTAATTTTACATGGGCTGCGTCCCGTGCCTATAAATAGATGAACATTGCTCCCGTACTGTTCACGCTGACTTGACATTTGCTTTTGCGTCACACTTGTACCTTTACGTTCTTTCGAGCCGAAGGTACATTTGTAACTTGATATTATTTCTATTTTTCCATAATAATAAAATAGAAGTGAGTTGATAATAATACATAATTGTTCATGTTGTCCTTTATATTTCATATGATTCTCTTTTCATTAGTATATGTTGCACTGATGAAGGTATGTCCTTCATAACCTTCGTCCGAAGATCATTATATCCTAAGGGAAATAATGCCTCGGAGGACGAAGGGCTTTAACGCTTAACATTTCTTGTGTTGCCTTATTCTTAACTCATAGCATTTGAGAACAAGTCTCCAACATTGGCGCCCACCTCCGGTGAACTCTTTTCGACCACCTTCGGCAAGCATTGATCTTCGTCATGCCACCAAAGAAAGTTTCAGCGCAAGGGGCTGCCGCTCTGCAGCCACTGGACCCAAATCAAGAGACCCTTTCTCTTCGAGAGGCCCGAAGCCAGAAGAGAAAGGCCACCAGTCCAACACCACAGGAGGACGCGTTGGACCAAGAAATCAGAAATATGGAGATGCTTCATCAGCAAGTGCAAAAGAAGAAGGAGAAGATGGCTCGACTAGCTGACCTTCAAAGGCAAATTGACGAAGCTACTGAAGAAGTACGTCATCTTGCTCAAGACGAGCAAGACCGAAGGCCCCAGCACAGGGAGCTTCATCAAGAGGGCTTGTTCAACGACGATGGATGGTATGATGGTTTTAATCATGATACCTTTACTTTTGATGATGCTTCTCCCTTAACAGCAGAACTGCAGGCTATCCCGTGGCCCCCATCATACAAGCCACCTTAGCTTCCAATGTATGATGGGCATTCAGACCCGAAGCAGTTTTTGATGAGTTATGAAGCAACCATATCTTCATATGGAGGCAATGCAGCTGTCTAGGCCAAATCCTTCGTCATGGCAGTTAAGAATGTGGCCCAGACATGGTATTCTTCTCTTCGGCCAGGAACTATCACTTCATGGCAGAAGCTCAAGGACATGCTGGTGACAAGCTTCTAGGGCTTCCAGACGAAGCCAGTTATAGCTCAGGCTCTGTTTCAATGCACGCAAGATCATGAGGAGTATCTCCAGGCATACGTCCGAAGGTTCTTGCGTCTGAGAGCACAAGCGCCTACAGTGCCTAATGAAATTGTCATTGAGGCCATGATCAAGGGGCTTCATCCAGGACCTACTGCCCAGTATTTTGCTAGAAAGCCTCCACAAACTTTGGAGAAGCTGCTTCAAAAGATGGATGAATATATCTGTGCTGACAATGACTTTCGTCAAAGAAGGGAGGAAGCCTACAGGTTCTCTGAGATGACCAGGGGCTTCGGAGGGAGAATCCACCCAAGGCATGTCAGGTCAATCCACTCCACTCAGAATGACGACAGAGGAAGTCAACAGCAGAGGCCACAATATTCCTCGCAAGCTTCGGGGCAGCAACAAAGCTATCTTCGGCCGCCAGCTCCAAGAGGCAGAGGCGCCAGGGGCTTCAGAGGAAGGTTTGGGGATCAGCCTAGAAAAATTTATTGCCTATTCTGTGGTGAGGACAAGGGCCATACTACAAGACCATTCAGAAACAGAAGGAAATAGCAGAACCTGCAGCTCAACAGAACCAGCCGAAGCAGGTCATGCACATTGCTTCGTATCACTCACCCTACATACCAGAGTATGTGGTTAATCATCCTGCAGCTTCTGTTGCTTCGGCTAGCCAGCCACAGGCATCATGGGAACAGCCTCCACCTCCATCACCACTACAACCTGTGTATTCACGAAGCCAGCAGCCAGAAGGGAGCCAACAGACCCATCAGCAGCGAGACTTCAGGGAGGAGTCCGAAGCTCGTACAGTCAACAGTACTGTACCAGAATCGAAGCATATCTACTGAGAGATATCCTACCCATGAAGCATTTTTTTACATTCATTGCCATTTCCTTTTTTAATAAGGAACAATTATTGAAAACTTAGTTCTCTCGTCATTTCCCATTTCTTGTAATAGCTTCGTTCTTGCCATAGTGAAATGTATCTTCTCCACAGACTCACGAAGTTCAAAAAAGTCGCTGAAGCTACAAAAAGTCGTTCTAAGGAACGCAGCGTAAGTTGCCGAAGCTACAAAAAGTCATTCCTAAGGGAGCGTAGTGTAAGTTTTCTGCTCAAAAGTCGTTCCAAAGGGAATGCAGAGCCAAATACCGCCGAAATATAAGGCGAAGCGTGAAAAGTCAACGCGAATACCGCCGAAATAGAAAGCGAAGAAGTTCAAAAGACGTTACTAAGGGAATGCAGAACTTACAGCGAAAAGTCAGCGCTGATACACCGAAAAATAAGCGGTGAAGCCGAAAAATAAACGGCAAAGAGATTGTGTATTCCACTATGGAGATGTGTGTGTGTCTTCGGCACAAATATCATTTTGCATAGCATAACATCATCACATCATTTCGCATAACATAACATCATACATCATGCTGCATCAATGGCACAAGAAGGGGATACAATGTTGATCTTCGGAGAATGCTTCGAAAGAGTGAAATTGTGCTAAGGCACAAAATAAGTTTTGAAAAAATACAGTTTCATCAGCTCTGATGTGGAGGAAAAAATCTATTATTGACGAAGCATTAATGTTTTGGCGATGCTTGGAGGATTTTTTACGAAGCACTTTGATATGGAGGAAAAAACTCACTGTTGACGAAGCATTAATGTTTTTGCGACGATTGGAGGATTTTTCACGAAGTATAAAAGCTCTTCTTTACGAAGCATGAAAAAAAGGGAAGGTGTTTTTTCGCCGAAGGCTCAAAAATGGTATGTACATAAAAATTTTATGCATCGCAAAGAAATGAATTACAAAACCATGTATATATTACATTCAAAACCCATGAGCACCAAATATTACAAGCATAGTCCAGCAAATGTTACATTCATATTCTGGCAATGTTTTTACAAAATAGCTATTCTTCTTCTTTCAAAACTTTATCTGCAGCCTCGGTCAGCAATTGGGTAACAACTTCGTCCATAATAGTTTCGACCATGCTAATAATTTCTGCTGATTCCTTTGCCTCTGGGTCGGCCAATGACTCGAAGGGCTCGGGGAGAGGAGATAGTTTAGCTGCGGTAGAAAACGTAAATCAGTTCGAAGTCACAAAAATAAACAATAAAGTTAAAACCCATTAAGCAATACATATCCGCCTTTCGAGTTCCGCAGCTTTTTCAGTCACCTTCGTTGCTTCCCTAGCGTCATGAATATCTTTTTTGCTCTTCTTTATAATCTCATGGGCCATCCCTTCGCCGCCATTTTCCCAGATGTCAGTAAAAAATTTTCCGCCTACTGAGCTTGCTTCGGCCGAGGGGTCCTTCGTATCGTCAACCGATAAAGCAGCTTCGGCTTGGGCCAAAGTTTTCACATGATCGCAACCTGACTTCTTCAAAATAGATGCAATTCCCCTTGCACCAGAGAAGGCACAAACGTCCCCACGGTCACTCAAAATCTCCTCAAAGGCTTTGGCCTCGCTGCTGATCCAATCAATTGGGCCTTCGGGATCGCCCCGTATGAAGTTATCTTCGCTTGAATATGCGCCAACGTTGGTGAAGCTAGTTTTTATCTTCTTCACACATTCCACAGATTTTTCATAACATCTTTCTTTTGATGAACGAAGTTCTGCAACTGTTTTTTCCCAATAATTTTTCCAGTAGTCACTAGCATCTCGGTCAGCTTCGGCAATAGCGCATTTCAATTTAGCTTCAGCCAGTTGCTTTTGGAGGTTTTCAATCTCGTTCCTTTGGATTTCAGATTGGGTCTTGTAGTTAGCTTCATCCCCCTTTACCTTGTCTACCAATGTAAGTAGAATTTTATGTTTTTTCAAAGCTTCGTTCCTCAGCTTAATAACCTCTGTTCGAAGGTTGTTGAGAGCAATAGTGCAGCTCTCGTCTTCGGCATTCTTTTGCGTCCTTAAGGCGTTGCTAAGTATTAAACCCTATATGAAAAGAATTAGTATAAGAGCAAAAGAATAATTCAAAATTTATAAACTTTCAAATATACAATCTTCGTACCTTCAGACTGTTATATGCGAGACTATCTGCAAGATCGTCCTTCGTCATGGCGCAGAGGCCAGCTTCAAGCTTCGGGAACCCCATACTTCTGGCCATCTCCCGGCAGACAGAAAATTCTTTGTTGTCTGGGAGGCAGTATAAGAAGTCATCTTCGTCTGTGCCATTGAACACTAAGGCCCCTTTCGGATACTTCAGTTCTCGGGCATAGTGTTTAGCTTCAAAAATCTCTTCTTCGGATAATCTTTTTCCTGAAGCGTGTCGTATAATATAATCAAGAACTTCGGAAGGTGCTTCGGGAGTAGGAGTGGCAGCTTTTTCAGGCAGAATTTGTTCTACAGCTTCTTTTTTCGTTGCCTTTTCTCCGGTTTCCAAGGATTTCTCCTTGTCGGGCTCTGAAGGCCCAGCTTCGGTCTCGGCCTGGCTCTTTGTAGCTTCGGCTTCGGTCAGCTTTGTCTCAGTCTGCGCTTTTGAAGCCTCGGCAGTTTTCCCTGGAGTAGAGCTTGAAGTTTTTATCGTCTCCAGCACATCTAGTACACTGACCATCCTTTTCCTCTTGGGGTCGTTGTAAGACCCTTTTGTGCCTTCGGCACTGTCACTTCTGCCAAAGGGCTTAGAACTTCTAATATTTTCGTTCCCTCGACTCTTATCTCTTCAATATTATCGGCCTTCAGCTCAGCTAATTTGGCTGAGGATGCCTTCGGCATTGCAGCCGACTCTTCAATCCTCTGCGTAAGCGCAGGTTCTTTGGCTTCAGTAGCCGAAGAGGTCTCACCACCAAGTTCAGGCACTGTGGCCGGTTCAATATAGCGCGGTCGGTGAGTAAGAACCTTCACCTTTTTCCTCTTCAGCGCGGGCTCGCTTGGAGCAGCTGAAGCAACATCCTTCCTAGAAGTTGCACTCTTTCTCTTTTGCCCCCATGGTGGGTAGCAGTAGTCAGGGTACATAAATCCAATAGCATCAAAAACTCTATTTAGCCTCTTCTTTTTTCGGCTCCCGAAGGCCGCAGATAGTGCGTTATCTTCAGACTTGGAGTAGGCTCCAAGTAGTTCATCACTAGTGTTTTCAACACACTTCAGCCAGTCATCATCTGGTTCGATAAATTGGTCTCTAAACCTGAAGGTATATTTCAATCGAACCAAACCACCTTCGTTAGGGTTGCTGATGGTCTCTTTTGGCATCTCCCAGTTGTCTATCAATGGCCATATCCTGTAAGCCACGTGCTCTTGGACTAAGTCCCTTGTCCTAATAAATGCGCAGACTATGTTGAAGGCCCTTTGGCATGCTTCAGCTACCTCATCAATTTCTACATTCGGCTTTCGGAGGCCGAAACACGACCAGATGGGGCGCATGATAATTTCTTTAATATCTTCTCTTGCTTTTAAATCATTCTTCACATAGAACCATTCTTTCATCCAGTCTTCGGGCCATCTCTTCCGAAAGGTTGGCACTGGGCAGCTTGAGCCTGAACGAGCAACGAAGCTATAGCAACCAAAATTGTTATGATATTGTTCCTTACCCCAGGGCTTCGTCTCATATGAAAGTTCGTGCATGCTACAGAAACATTTTACACTCGGCTCCAAACCTTGACTCCTCACGGCCCAGACGAAGATCCCCATTCTGATAATTGCTTCGGGAGTAATCTGGTGAAGGAAAATCTCATATATCTTTAAAACTTCAACAACAAATCTGCTTAAGGGGAACCGAAGTCCAGCCTTGAAGAAGCTTCAGTAGATTACGACTTCATTCTCTTCAGGAACAGGAACAGTCCTGTCTGCGTTGTCAGCCCTCACAATAGACATGTCTCGAAAATACCTTCCTCTCATCTTATCAAGATGACTCTGTCTGATAGTCGATTTCCCGAAGACTGCGTGACTTGGTCGCCAGGGCCGATCTTCGGAGTCTTCGCCCCCACTTTCTGCATCATAACTATCACTGTCATCGGTATCTTCAGATAAGCCTTCTAGAATTTCTTTTGTAATCTTTTCTGTATTTGTCTTTGCAGTTGACTCAATGAATCCAGTAGTCTTTTCCTCAAGAAGCTTCTCCTCTTCGATTAGCTTCGTTTCAGCAACTGTCTTCTTGTCTTGAGACATCTTATCTTCGGAACTGACGAAAATATGTCCTTAAATCCGAAGCTTAGAAAATTTAAGAAACTAAGCAACTGTTGAAAAGCAAGAGCTAAAAAATCAAGCAAAGCAAAGCAGGCGTACCAAATGTGCTCGGGGTGAGTTCTTATTTATACACCCAGCGCGCTCCAAGTTGGAGGGCCCCGTCTGTCATTGACTGTTGTTATTCTAGCAAAGGGAAGGTATTTTTTTCCGGACCTTCGGCTTAGGGCCTTCGTCCATATCGCAATATGAATTCGTTATTCTAACAAATTAACCTGCGAGGGGCTACTATTGGGGGCCTTCGTCTTCCGAAGGTCCTCAAAAACATGATTTAACAATGTTTCTCGAGTATAATACATGTACAGGTACCTTCGGACTTGGATCAGAACCACAATGTGAAGAAGTACAAAGAATGCGAAGGTTGGCGCAGAGCCAAAGCTATGCGCAGGGGACCTTCGGCATGATAGCAGAAAGGGGAACCGACTTAAAAGGGAAAAGACTATTTAGACCTTGATGGATTACTAGAGTCATTAGCAAATATAAAGGGCATGAGTGTAATTTTACATGGGATGCGTCTCGTGCCTATAAATAGATGAACAATGCTCCCGTACTGTTCACGCTGACTTGACATTTGCACGAAGGGCTTTAACGCTTAACATTTCTTGTGTTGTCTTGTTCTTAACTCATAGCATTTGAGAACAAGTCCCCAACAGCCCCTCTCTGCTGGACCATCGGCTGCACCCGAAAGTTGAAACTCCTCTGTGGAATAGATGGCACAGACCCAGAACCAAACACCGGTGCCTGCCTGACATGGTACACCCGATTGAGGTCCCGTGTGAGGTCCGAATCCAGCTGAACGCCACTGCAACATAGGATTATGGTTAAATCCATGAGACAAATGTCGATTGATTCTAGGATTGAACCCCCACAATTCAAGGCACTGACCTGCGAGTGCTCCTGATTGAGTCCAGATGCGCGGTCTCCCAGGCCCTTTCCACGGCCACCCACAGACGTGTGTCACCATCTCCACCTTGCATCATCCTCACGACTTCGGCGTAACATGATTGGTTGCCCGGTCATCCGGCGCCTGGCTCGCTGGAGCCTGGCTTGCCGCAAACGTCATTTATGTCGTTTCCACGCGTGCAACTGAAGGTGTTTGATTTGGCCTATCCCGCATCTCTGTACATTCAGATCCGTTCATCTACAAACAAGCATTCAATCAGGTGCTGCTGGTCAGTCAACGCACGCACACAGCCTGGCTGCCGAGCAGCAGGCATCCAATCACGTAGAAAGTGAATGCGGGCGAGTCTGCACTGTGTGGCGGCGTTGAAGGGTACAGAGGACAGACAGGAGACAGAACACCCTTCAGCCTCGCTGCAACAGGTGTGCCGGTGGTATTTGCCTCGTTTTTGGGCTGGGCCAAGACACCCCTTCGACTCATCAGTTTTCCCAGGGCCTTTATTGGACCGAAAGACTTTATGGTACTTGGGTGCCACCGTGAATGACGCCAGAAATTTCTCCTTTTTTTGAAATTTGAAGGCCACGGTTCTGACCAGAGCGCAGGTTACGCCTAGACGAAGAACACGTCGACGATGAGCAAGCCTTCTCCGCGTGCTGTTTCTCCACTCTACGATCGGCCAGCACTAGATAATCTGCCAGTGTCATGTGTCGCACTAAGAACGTCATCAAGGAGGAAAAATGAGTTTGAATTACCTGGACATAGCCGATGTCGGATCTCTCCCACAGCTGCATCCTTCAATCTTGGAACACGAGCCCACATACCTCAGTGGATCCGAGCACTAGCTTACCGTATACCTTGACCACTTCAGAAGTCATGGATGGAAAAGAAAGAAAATCCCCCCGTCAGGAAAAAGCTTCTGGAGTTTTTACCACGAAACCTGGGTGAGATGAATCTGAAGAACGGGAGTCACATGCGCCCTTGGAGAGTACAGTGGCACTTATTACGTTGTTCTTGCCGGCCAGTCATCGTGAAAGAATGAATGCCTGACAGGCTGTGTACTACGTACGCCCGCAATCTTTAGCAGCGAATCGTTCAATCATCAAACGTAGTGGCTGGCCCACCATACGGTTTTCCGTATATGCTGCTAGCTTGAGCGGCGGTTTAAGGCACTGCCAAAAAGAAAAGAAAAAGAAGAAGAAGAAGAGCTACAAAAGAGAACCCCCGTCAGAAAAAGCTTCTGGAGCTTTTATCACGAATTTTCGAGAGATGAATATGAAGAACGGTTGCAGGTACGGACCACGGACACCGAAACTGGAGTCACATGCGCCCTTGGAGAGTACAGTGCCACTTTTTATGTTCTTGCCGGCCAATCATCGTGAAGGAATGAAGGGTGTGCAGTACGTCCGCAATCTTTAGCAGCGAAGCATTCAGCCATCAAACAAAGTGGCCCATATGGTTTCCGTTTATGCTTCAAGCGGCGGTTTAAGGCGATACCAAAAAGGGTGCAAAAAAAAAGGGGTAACGTGTCGGCTGCCCAGAGGCTGCGTATTTGCAAATTGCAACTGATGTGTTGCTACTCCGTGGTACGTAGTTGAATTTGACCCAGGCCCGAACCGTTCAGCCCTCCAACTCCAACCATGCATCGTGCTATGCCCTCGAGTATTGGGCCGCCCGACACGTCACCGTCATTATTAGTTATTATTACTCGTGGCAACTGATGCGTCTATATACCATGGGTTGGTGTCGGTCGCTTAATCGTATTGTGCTCGTGCCAGTCCATCGTACCAGGTGGCGGTCCAAACAAGACACTAGACTCGTGTCATATCGACATTGACACTATAAATCGTGCCCATGCCGTACCAAAGCACTGCAAAGGGTCGTGTTGTGCTTAGTGTCTACCCATTTAACACCGTTCACTTGCCATCTATACCCTCGAGACTCGAGTTATGCCCTTGAAATCTAACACACGCTTCCATATGCACTCTCACTATCTCACACATACCTATAGATGTCCACTAAGATCGAAGCCCGACCCGCTTAAAACGGACACAGGCCGGTCCAGCACAAATAAGCGAGCTAGGCCTGGACAGAGAATTAAGCACGATATGCTAGCCTAGTATGATCCGTTTAGTGCTTGACTCGTTTGGTCTGTTTTTTATTACACCACGCTTTTCGGCTCGTTTTTCCATTCTTACGGGCCGACCCAACCCGTTTAAGTCCATAACATGTCCAACCATTCATAGAAATAAGCCCGCGGACTTATCTGGCCCGATTACCATGTCTGGCGGTACAGGCCCAAACAGGGTCGGCCCATTTGAACATCACTACACATACCGAACCAGACTTCGTTCGCCATAGACGCGCGCCAGGCAAGCAACAATGGCCAAGCTTCTCAAGCCTTGGTACGCGGCCTTCGTGAACAGATTCCTCGCCATGGTCGCGGTGGCATCTATCGTAGCCGCCGCGCTCCGGCGGGCGTGGCCAGCATTCAGCATGGACGATGTCGTCGGCAGCCTTGGCGCCGCGCGGCCGGTCCACGTGCTCATGGCGGTCATCCTGGCTGCCGGCGTGGCGAAGCTGAGGCGCCTGCGCCGGCCGCGGGACGTGTACCTGGTGGAGTACGGCTGCTTCCGACCGCGGCCGTGCTTCCGGGCGCCGTTCGCCACGTGCCTGGAGCACGTGCACCTCCTGCCGTACCTGGTGGACGACGAGAGCGTCAGCTTCGCCATCCGCCTGCTCGAGCGCTCGGGGCTCGGCGACGAGACGTGCCTGCCCTACTCCTACCACTACATGCCTCCGGACCGCAGCCTCGAGGCGGCCCGGGAGGAGGCCGAGCTGGTCATCTTCTCCGCAGTGGACGAGGTGTTCGCCAGGGCGAGCGTGAGGCCCGAGGAGATCGACGTGCTCATCGTCAACTGCAGCATCTTCACGCCCACGCCGGTCTTCGCCGACATGGTCGTCAACAGGTACGGGCTCCGCGCCGACGTGCAGTGCCTGAACCTGTCCGGGATGGGCTGCGGCGCGGGGCTCGTCTCCATCGGCCTGGCCAAGAACCTCCTCCAGGTGGCGCCGCCAGGCACGCGCGTCCTGACGGTGTCCACGGAGATCCTCTCGTCGCAGTACTACGTCGGGAGCGAGCGCGCGATGCTGCTGCCCAACTGCCTCTTCCGCATGGGGGCCGCCGCCACGATCCTCTCCAACAGCCCCGAGCGCGCGCGGTTCCGGCTCGGCCGCCTCGTCCGCACCATGACCGCCGCGCGGGACGCCGACTACCGCTGCATATTCCAGGAGGAAGACGGCGAGGGCATCCTGGGCGTTCGCCTCTCCAAGGACCTCACCACAACGGCCGGCCATGCGCTCAAGCGGAACATCGCGGCGTTCGGCCCCCTCGTGCTGCCGGTCTCGGAGCAGCTCCTGGTGGCGATGTCGCTGCTCAAGCGCAAGTTCATGAGCGGCCGGCGCGCCAGGGTGAGGCTGTACCGCCCGGACTTCCGCAAGGCGTTTGAGCACTTCTGCATCCACGCCGGCGGCCGCGCGGTGATCGACGAGGTGCAGCGCGGGCTCGGCCTGTCCGACGAGGACGTGGAGGCGTCGCGGATGACGCTGCACCGGTTCGGGAACACGTCCAGCAGCCTGGTGCTGTACGAGCTGGCCTACATCGAGGCCAAGGCCCGGATGAGGGCGGGCGATCGGGTGTGGATGATCTCCTTCGGCGCCGGATTCGAGTGCAGCTGTGTGGCATTGGAGTGCGTCAAGCCGCCGGCCGACGCCGGCGGGCCCTGGGCCGACTGCATCGACCGCTACCCGGTGCATCTCCCCGAAGTCGCCAAGGACAACATCTGATCAACCCCTTCTTCTGGATCTGGGGCATGCTGCATCATGCTGGACATGAACATGCCCAAGGCTTCCTTCGTCGTCGATGTCGTCGTCCTTTGTGCCGGGCTGTCGGCCGCCGCCCAACATGTCGTGCTCTGTCTATGATCGATCTCTTGGAAATAATGTAGCCCTACCCCTACGGTGTCCAAAACGCAAGTATGGCGCGTTTGTGTTTGTTACCACTGCACTTGTTTACCACGCTGCACTGCGTTTGTGTTTGTTACCACTGCACAAAGTTAATTAAGCGCCAGTTACGATTAAAATATCTGTTATTGCTTCCTCCATCCCTTAATATTTACAATTTGTTATACATCTAAGTTTTTCTTAGCTTTGATCAGATTAAAAAACCGAGCAGGACCAAGAGATATGGCTAGAACATCTCCAACAAGAAATCCTACATTTAACTTCTAAAAATTAAAATATGACCTAATTTAAAATATTTAGGACCGTAAAAACATTTACAACTTAAACAATTGACTCTTATATCATGTTATTAGAAAATAGATCATGTCATTTAAGAAATAAATAATTGGATAAATGTACTAAATGAGTATAGGGTTCCAGCATATGAGATCTAATTGTTTGATAAATTTTTATAAAATAGGATCTATGTTGGAACATGTTTTTGGTGCTGAGGTCTTATATTTCAAAATAGAACCTCATTTAAGACTTCGGTCCGGGATACTTTTAATTTCTTGGCGAAAAATTGGTCTCTATCCCCTTTCAAACTCCAAAATGCTCGCGAACTTCAAAAAAAAACACGACGAGAATGCACAAGTCAACTCGTAACTAGATGTGACCAGCAATATTGAAAATTAAAACCCAGCGGAACACACAGAGAAGCACCATAGCGAAAATAGAGCAAAAGGCATTAGAACATCTCCAACAATGTCTCAAACTAATGCCTCAAATTGAAATATAGGGCTCTACACAGGAAAAACCACTCCAATAGTGCCTCAATTCAACAAATTTTGTCAAAAAACTATAGACCACCCTCTCAAGTGCCTCAAATATACTACACCGCAGTGGGCTGCCCTATAATCTAGATTTAGGGCTTGACTGTTGAAGCGGAGTGTTTTGTTGGTGCCCTAAATTCTATAAAATTTACTTATTTTTAAATTATAAGGCATTTTTATAGGTCACGTTGTTGGAGATGCTCTTACAACGCAACCACAGTGCTCCTGAACACTGCCAAACCAGCAAAACCAATTCTGGAGGGTGGAAGGGTTGTTAGAGCATATTCAACAACATGACTTATAAAAATGCTCTATAATTTAAAAATAAATATATTTTATATAATTTATGGCACTAATAAAACATTCCATTGCAATAGTAAAGCCTCAAATATGGATTATATGGCAGTCCAGTATGGTGTAGTATATTTGAAAACTTGTGAGGTGCCATATAATTTTTTGACCAAATTTTATGAAATGAGGCACTGTTAGAGTAGTTTTTTTTCCTGCATAGAGCCCTATATTTCAATTTAAAGCACCAGTTTGAAGCATTGTTGGAGATGCCCCGAGTGTTGGAACCGGTCGGCCGCCCACACACACGGCGCATCCACACAGGCCACCGGTATGCGACACACACGCCCGAACGCATAACAACGAGCCTTAAATATGTTGGGTCAATGCTCTCCCCAAAACTAGCCCATTAGAGGATTGCATACTCAACCATATAAATCATGTTTGCTCCTCCACAACACATAATCTAGGACTAATCCCAACATTGAAGTTTAGCCTGGGTGCCTGGCCACCTACAAGGGCTCGCCTGGCAGGTTCTACAAATTGTTGCAGTTCTAGAACTCCCATTCAAAAAGTGTTTGGGACCCATGCCAACTCCAACCAAAATCAAAATTTGTAGAGATGTTTCTATGGATCTTTTGAAGGATTTCTCAAAATATTAACACCCAGAAAACATGGAATCAAAGTAGATATTGGAAACCATATTTAAAAATGGAGTTTTCTCCAAAAGGATAGAAATATCAAATATTTGTGCTCATAAGAATTTTTTTCCAAAATATGTTAGCTACAGACCTTTCTTAGATTTCATAACACATATAGATTAAACCCAAATAAGGAAAAGATCTCATAATAAAAGAATCATATGAAGTCTCATAAAACTCAATGCTAGGAAGGAAAGACAAGGGAGCTTTCAATTTTTTGCCACTTCTATGGATGACACTTTAACATGTGTCACTGACACCTTAGTCACTGACATGGTATTTTATGTGTCACTCACCTCCAAATGATGGCAAAAGGTTATTTTTCCAAAGACAAGAGAGGCAACCATGAAATCGAATTTGAGAGTACAAATTCCATCTATTGCAAACTAGATCAACTTCACCACTGGAAAATGATAAACTTTCGACGCCTTGGAACTGCTGAAATAAACGTTTTTTGGCCAAAACAACTTTTTTGTGGCTTTAGGCTTATTTTGAGTTACATTTTCCTTACAGTGGCCTACATGGATCCATTGGTGATTAATCAAAATAACATAACATGGTATCACAATGATGTATTGAAGAGAATACTAATGTTTTTGTATAGGCAACATTACATAGAGTGCATACATATACCTTAAAACTTCGAGTTAGTGCCTATTTCATCTTCTCCGTACCTCTCCCTATCTAAATATCCCGTCTATTTTGCTATCCATGTTTATAACTATTCATATTTCAGTGAATATTCATTATAATCGTGATGGAACATGGAATTATACACATGCTAGACTTAGGGGTGGGTACATTTTTACCATAAACCGAAAATCGAACCGTACCAGACCGAAATTTTGGTTTTTCGGTAGTTCGGTTCGGTTCGGTTTCGGTTTTTGTATCTCAGAAGTTCGGTTTTCGGTATCATAATCGGTTTTCACCGTATACCGAACCGAAATACTAAAAAAACTGAATACCAACCTTTATCAATCCTAAAATTTGACTTTTCGATTATTTGAACTAAATGTGTGAAGCAATTAAATTGTTGCAAGGCCCAAAATTTGTATAAAAAAAATAATAATAAAATAAATATATAAAGAAATAAAGTAGCAAATTCAGGGACCTCAAATTATACTTGAGTATTGAAATTTGAGGACTGAATTTTGAAAACTAAGAACTATTTTAGAAAAGAAGTAATAGAAAAGTTTTCTATTCAACTAAATGAATATGCATTTCATTAAAGATGCACCATAAGCATTTATTTACATGAATATTCAAGTTTGAAGTAACTTTTAATTCTTGTCCCACAATCAAAATATCATTTTCCTAAAAAGAAAGGAACAATATGAGAGTGTCTCATATTTCAAACATTTAATCAATTAAAATAAACATATATCTATTATTTCATAATTGATTTGAAGTATGTATTAAAAATGTGAATTCCTAAACTTTATCTTAGATTGGAATTGGAATTTTGTAAATTCAAAAAAAGAAAATATGGGAATATAATAATGAGATGAGAATTGGGATTTAACCCAAAGGTGGAATTTTGGAATTTGAGAAAGAGAAGGGAAAACTATACAAAATAAAGGTTATGGATGTATAAGTAAATATAAAATTGGTTATATTAATATTTGAAATTGTACAGTTGACCTAAGTATGAACTTCACACATATGAATTCAAATTTGAGATTTAAAATTTGAAAGAGAAGAGAAAAGAAAATATAAAAGAAAACTGCGCATGGGCCCTATCCCTGGTTCTCGGCCCACTAGGGGATTTTCCCGCGCAGCCCACACTTCACCACTCCGTTGCTCGCCTACAAGCGGGGCCATCACGTCAGTTCCTCACTGGGTGCCCTAGATTCGCGTCTGTGTGCTGTGGTGCCACTGTTGGCCGGGACCCACTCGCAAGTGTCCTCTTCTGTGCGCAACGCCCCCGTATCTGTGCACATTCCTGTGACAAGCGAGGCCCACTGGTCATCCCGCCCACGCGTCAACAAGCAGTGCAGATCGCGCGACGATGCTCCCCGGAGAAATCGCGGGCCACGAATCCCCCCACATTCGCAACCCGGCCATAAGACCCGAGATTAGCTCCGCTTCGTGCTCGGACGAAACCGCCCTGCCATTGTCGCGCGCGTGGATCTCGCTGGAGATCCGGCACGAGGACTTCTTTTTCCCCTCGCGCATCTGGGTATAAGACTGTTCCTTGCCCATGCCTCTGTCACCGCAAACCCGCTAGCTGCACCTTGCACCGTGTCGAGACGCTGGAACCAGAGAAGGGGGGCGAGGAAGCCGCTACGTGCCATCGTAGCCATTGCGCGTGCGCATCTGCATTCGACCAGTGATGGAGGGGTCGACGGGGATCGCCGGTGTACGTTGATTCGGGATTGAAACCTGCCGTGATGGATCGTGGGCGGGCCACTATCCAATTTCTCGCCGGAGCTCCGAATCGTGGCGGAATTCCCCCTCTCCGTGGGCAGAGCTCGGTGCGCCACCAACGTCGGTATGGTTTCTCCCAACGTCGGTTTAGAGTATTTGGATAAACCGAGGATGGCCGGGGCACCACTTTAACTGGTCGCCGGTGAGTCGCTGTCGTGGCTGTTTTGTGCGAGGAGCTCGGTCGTTGGGGAGGAAGATGACTATCTCCAGAGTTGTTCATCCGAGTTTGGATGATGGGGATTTGATTGTGGGGAAAACGTTTGGGTTGAAACACGCATTCCGTCCGATCGGTGATCCGAGGGCTGAGGGATGGCTCGGGCGTGGCCGGATCTCGGATCCAAGGGTCTAGGTTGCGTACATGTATAGGCGCTGACAGATCTAATCGTGACCGTTGGTTTTAATCCAACGGCTGATCGCGGCCGACACCCCTTCGACCAGGAAGTTTTGTTAAAAAGACCTCGAGAGAGAGAAATAAACCCGCGGTCCTGCAGTAGTGGTGCGCTGTGTCTTAGGAACTTTTACTCCAAAGACCCTACAGTTTCCTGTAATTATGCGCCCAGTCCAGAGAGTTAGGAAATCAGGGAAATGAATTTAGAAATGGATTTTTAATATGAAAATAATGGCTAGAATTTGTTTAATTCATAGAAAAGTCATATTAAGTCCAAATTAGTCCATTCCAGTTCTATAATTTTGTAATATTATTTTTTATCATTTAGTGCCACTGTTTTGACATGAAAGCCACATTGAAATTGATATCCTAATTAATCTTGTACAAAACACATAGAATCTTTGGAAATCCATAACTTAAAATCTATAACTCCAAAATTGATAATCCATGTTCATGTGATCTTATTTTAATATGTAGATTATTAATATGTATTTTGTATATATGTTTGGTGTGATGTTAATTTTGCCTATATACTGTTTGTTTGTATTGCTACGACTAGAAGTGAGGTCACGGGAATCTGAGGATCATCCTAGTACCTGGAATCTCAATTGCCAGGCAAGTTGTGCCCTTGATCACTTTCTTTTTACCTAGTCATGTTCTTATTAACCATAATGATTTGCATAGGTTAATTTGACGGGATCCAACAGGTTACCCTAGTTTTGGCTATCTTTATACCTTGTTTTACTACTGAATTTTTGGGTAGTATATGCTATTGCTTTATGTTGTTTTGGGTATATAGATATACATTACTCATGTTCACACTTTTGTTATCAGTTTATTATTTACTGTTCATGATAAGATCATTATGTTAATGGGAACATGGAGAACCACCCGGGAAAACAGTGCCACCACAAGGGTGGTATGGGACGCCCTTGGCTGACTAATTAGGAAAGCTAGTGGAAGGCTACCTTATCCGAAAGGGGCAAGGGTAGTAGGGGAGTTGCATGCAGGGAGGTTCTCGGGTTGATTTTGCTGCGATGGCGATCGGACGAGGGATTCTTGCAAGTGCTCTTCCCATAAACTGTAGCGAGTTTTCGGAAGCTAGTGGAACTTTGTAAAGGCCTCGTAGTGATCCCTAGCCATTCACCTCGGTAGTGTCTAAGGGCCTTGCAAACCCTGGCGACATGGGATACACGACTTGTGGGTATAGGGTACAACCTCTGCAGAGTGTAAAACTGGTATACTAGCCGTGCTCACGGTCATGAGCGGCTCGGACACTCACATGATTGATTTATGGAATTTAATTTAATTTGTTATTTGCATCGCATTGGGATTACTTTATTATTACTTGTATTTATTATTACTAAGGTTTGGTATTTACTTACACTTAGTAACTGCTAATAAAATTTTGACCAACTTATAAAAGCAATGCTCAGCTTCAACCTTTATTTTGTTGATCAGCCTTACACTTCACATGAACTCCCACCTTTGGTGAGTTCATGCACATTATTTCCCACAACTTGTTGAGCGATGAACATGTGTGAGCTCACCCTTGTTGTCTCACACCCCCCACATGAGAAGAACAGGTGGTTCAAGCGGAGCCACACAACGAGGAGTTTGATCTGATCTAGGTGGCGTCTCCAGTTGACATTATGGCGCCAAGGGTGGACTTTAGTTCGTTTTATATTATTATTTTCTAAGACTTCTGCTATGTAATAAGTTCTCTGATTATATTGTGACATTTATCTCTATACACTATGGTATTATATGTGTTGTCTTCTTTGGCGCATATATGAGATGCACCCGGCTTTGTCCCTTAAATCCGGGTGTGACAATTGTTATTCACTTATTTATATATGATGTATGATGTATCTCTAAATATTTGTACTTATATAATTTTTACTTTTTAAAATTATGTGCAATATATCATGTAAACTTGTTGTATGTGTTGGCTTGAGTATAAGTAAAAAACCAAAACCGAACTTCTCGATTTTTCATTTTCTAGAAAACCGATCGGTTTCTAATATCTAGAAAACAGAAGTTTTTTAAAACCAAAAAACCGAACCAAAGTTAAAAAAACGAATGCCCAACCCTAGCTAGACTCGATGAGAAAGTCCATCTCAGATTATCAAGAGTTGTAGAGGATTTTTAATAGTGAATTTGTGTGGAGGTATTTGCGAGATCAAACAACCAAAAGTAATGCACAAGGACACAACGATTTTAGACTGGTTCTGGCTCTTAGTTTGAGATAATACCCCATGTCCAGTATGTGGTGACTGCTTATGAACCTCGTTCTTGGGACGCCTCATCCCTCCTTTTATAGATGAAGGAGAGGAGTGGTTACAAGGAAAGTATCTAGTAATGCATAGATGGAAACCGAAAAAACTAATCATCTTAGAAACTGTAAGATCTATTTCTATCCTTACACATCAGTTTCGCATATATCAGATCATGACCTTGTTGCAAAGATAAGCTTTGTTCTTTCCTCATATATTCTGATGTGTAGATCTACCATGTCATGTGGGTTGAGTTCTTTCATAATTCGACTTTGAGACCTATGTACAACTTGGTCCTGGATCAATATTTCCTTCATCAATGCCCTTTGGGTACCCTTGATCCCTATACAATAGCCCCCCGAGCCTAATGTGGTCGAGTTATCCACTTGGGTAGGTGGGGCTATGTCGTTCTTCTTGGATTTAAATAACATAAAACCTTTAATTCCTTATTCACAAGTCATAAGTATGCACCTTTGGTGCATCTTGTAAATGTAGCCCACAAGTCTAACTTATCTGAGCTATGAGCTCGGGTGAGTGAGACTTTGAAGAAGAATTCCAAGTTATTTTCTTGGTCTATCGAGTTGTGTGGACTAAGACTTAGACAACAAGTTATGGGACTCGGTAAGAAATTGTTGGACTAATTCTTCAAGGCAAATTTATACAAACGTATTCATAGTATGCTTGAACGAATTCAAAGAATTGAATGATAATTCTTTCAAAACAAAACCACCAACCGAATTGAAGGTTTAGCAATCTGTTACCCCCTGAAGGGATTTTGTTGTGTAGAAGTCAAGTCCTTAGACTCAGCAATCCTGTTTCCTCTAAAGCGATTTAGCAATCTTGTTTACTCTAAAGTAATTTAATACATGCCCTTGGAAGGGTCCTTATTTGTAAAGGCTAAATTCTGAAATTTAGCAATTCTTAAACCTATGAAAGGCTTTTATGTTTGGAGACCAAACCCTAAGATTCAATATTTTTGTTCCTTTGGGAAGGACATTGTCGTTCTCCCTTTAATTTTTTTACCTTTGCTCTCGTAAGGATCTTTCTGATGCCCTATTGGTGAACCAAAACCGAGCGGGCATTTTTCTATTCCAAGGATGGGTCTGAGAGCACCTAGGTGGTGAATATGCGACCTTGCAAAAATTAGCTCTAAAGAACACAAACTTGATTTATAAAATGTGTTAGTGAGAACAAGAACCAAGTTAGGATGACCTCCATGTTGTAGTTTGGCCAATGCCTAGTCCACGTTGTGGTGACCTCCTTCGATCAAGGTTGCACTCAACCCCTCTCAACTGATCCAAAGATCAAACTTGAGTGCCACAGTTGTCTTTCTTATATCAATATCCTAGTTGCGAGGAATCTCCACAAATTCGAGTATCTCACGCCTTACACAATTGAGCACAATCAAATACAGAGTAAGGTGGGATGTAGAAACGCACACAAGAGCACAATTGCAGCAACACCATGCACCTCAAGCAAAGAGAGCGCACGAATCAAAATGATAGAGTCACAGCTCAAGAACGCACTCAAATCTCCCTCTAACAAATTAAAAGCGTGACTGCCGAGTTTTGAAGTTGTAGTATGCTCTTGTGATGGTTGGGTTCCTGCTCCATGCGCCTAGAGATCCCTTTTATAACCCCAAGGAGCCTAGGATCCATTGGTTCTTCATTTGAGAAGCAATCAACCTTCCCTGTCTGTGTGCACACCAGATTATCCGGTTGTCAGGTACTATAATTAGGGGTACCCAGATCACAACACTAAAGTGCCTAGGCACTTGAGTAAGAAGGGCCATTAGCAAACATGCTCCCAACCTTACCAAGGCATGAGGGACCTAAGTCAGGACTCGCCCGAGACCAACCTCGGGCGGGAGACGCAGTCACGACTCGCCTGAGACCAAACTCAGGCGGGAGACACAGTCATGGCTCGCCCGAGGCCAACCCCAAACAAGTAGCACATTTCTGACTCGCTCGAGGGCGTCTTGGGTGACTGTCCGGTGAGGCCAGACTGGCCCAAGTTTGGCCAAACTTAGCCAGACTTATTTACTCCATTTTGGATTGACTTGAGAAGATTCCTGACACTTAGACAAACATGATTAGGACCTAAAACAATTGACTAAGTATTAGAAACATACCTTTATCACTTTGATTCATAGAGGTTTGCAATATACCCATTTTAAGCCCATAAGTGCTTTTCTTATTTTCCTCAATTTGCTTTCTAAACACATGTGCTCATGCTCATATGAAGGATGTTAGTCCAAATTGTTGTGTTGAGCATTTAATCACCAAAACAACTAGAAATGGCCCAATGGCACATTTCCCTTTCAGTCTCACCATTTTTGGTGATTTATGCCAACACACCAAAAGCAACTTAAAAGATACTATCATAACCAACTATGAGCCAACTTTTGCAAATTGAAGTCAAGTCAAACACTAATAGAATAAGTATAAGATTTGACATATTTGGATCATTTTGCCACCACTTGGTTTATTTTTGCAAAACAAATTCATTTTCTTACTTCTAAGTCAAAACACTTTAGTTTTGCAAATTAAACCGTTTTTCAAGACTAGTTTTGATCAAAAGCTAAAATCTCCCCCTTTTCCCATAAGAACGATTTCTCCCCCACAAGAGAGTAGCTTTGCAATCAGAGGGCTCCTATAGTTGTTAAGAGGGTTTTGATCAAAATAACAACTTCAAAACACAATATTTTTTTTTGAAATTCACAAGTGGCGGTTGATCTAGTTTCTCTGGCCTTAATTTCTCCCACTTTGGCATTAAGCACCAAAACGGAGAAACTAGTGGCCTAAAACCTCATTGTCGCACCAAAAATTGTGAATTAAGAGTAAGAACTCAATGAATACCAAGGTCAACTTGAACAAGGTACATTGATACCGTTATGCAGTGGAAGCCTTATCCTTTGTCCAAATCTACCATTTCTTTTCCAGTCTACCTTTGAGAATACACCAAAATCACTTAAGCAAACATATTAGTCTCAAAGGTTCAAGTTGTAACATATCCTCCCCTAAACATATGCATCATTTGCACAAGGACCTGTGAGGTCTGGGAATGACATTCTACAACTTGAGCACCAAAATAAGCAATAAAGACAACTAAGCTCAAAATAACATCATCAAAGGCATAAAAGTACATGTATGCTATAGATCAATCCAAGTTCTGTGAATCTAAGAAATTTAGCTCACTATGCAACTTACAAAACCTTTTCTCATCTAAAGATTTGGTGAAGATATCGGCTAGCTGGTGATCGATGAGAACATGGCAAACATTGATATCTCCCCATTGCTGGTGGTCTCTCAGAAAGTGATGCCAGATGTCTATGTGCTTAGTGCGGCTATGTTCAACGGGATTATCCTCCAAGCAAATTGCACTCTCATTATCACATAGGAGTGGGACTTTGCTCAAATTGTAGCCAAAGTCTCGGAGGGTTTGCCTCATCTAAAGTAGTTTTGTGAAACAATGACCTGTGGCAACATACTCGGCCTCGGTGGTGGATATAGCAACAAATGTTTGTTTCTTTGAGCTCCAAGACACCAGGGACCATCCCAGAAACTGACAAGTCCCTAAAGTGCTCTTCGCATCAACCTTGCACCCGACATAGTCAGAGTCTGAATATCCAATCAAGTCAAAGGTAGACCCTTTAGGATACCAGAGCCTGATATAAGGCGTATGAACTAAATATCAAAGAATACGCTTCACAGCCACAAGGTGACATTCCTTGGGGTCGGATTGAAATCTAGCACATATACAAATAGAAATCATAATATTCAGTCTGCTTGCACAAAGATAATGCAAGGGTCCTATCATAGACTGTTATACCTTTTGACCTATGGACTTACCACCCGCGTTATGGTCCTGATGTCCGTTAGTTCCCATTGGCGTCTTAGCAGGCTTTGCGTCCTTCATCCCAAGCTTCTAAGGATATCTTATGAGTACTTCATTTGAGAGATGAATGTCCCTTTATTGAGTTGCTTCACTTGAAATCCAAGGAAGTAAGTCAAACTCTTCTATCATGAACATCTCAAATTTCTGCATCATCACCCTGCTAAACTCCTCACATGACTTTTGATTAGTAGAATCAAATATTATGTCATCGACATATATTTGGCATATAAAAAAATCACCATTGCAAGTCTTAGTAAAAAGAGTAGGATCAGCTTTCCCGACCTTGAAAGCATTAGAAATAAGGAAATCTCTAAGGCATTCATACCATACTCTTGGGGGATTGCTTAAGTCCATAGAGTGCCATAGAGAGCTTCTACACATGGTCAGGGTACCTGTCATCCTCGAAGCCAGGGGTTGCTCCACGTACACCTCCTCCTTGATGGCCCGTTGAGGAAGGCACTCATCATGTTCATTTGATAAAGCTTAAAGAATGGTGAGCATCATAGGCTAATAGTATGCGAATAGACTCAAGCCTATCAATAGGAGCAAAAGTCTTCTCAAAATCCAAACTTGTGGCTTGGGCATATCCTTTTGCCATAAGTATCGCCTTGTTTCTTGTCACCACCCCGTACTTGTCTTGTTTGTTGCGGAACACCCACTTGGTTTCCACAATATTTTGTTTAGGGCGTGGCACCAAACTCCACATTTCATTTCTCTTGAAGTTGTTTAGCTCCTCCTGCATGGCCAACACCCAGCCCAGATTCTGCAAGGCTTCTTCTACCCTGAAAGGCTCAATAGAAGAAACGAAAGAGCAGTGCTCACAAAAATTAGCAATACGTGAACGCGTAGTAACTCCCTTGCTGACCCCTTTGAATATTGGTGCGGACTTGGGTTGGAGGTGCATGTGGTACTTCTTCCTCCTCCTTTTATTCTTGTTCTTGTGCTCCTCCTTGATCCATGCTATTGTCTTGAGGTACCTATTCCTCATCTTGAGTTGGGGATCGCACCATCGTTGAGGAAGAAGGTTGATCTTGTACTTGGTATTCCTGCGGTAGCACATCGCCTATCGCCATAGTCCTCATTGCGGCCATTGGAACCTCATTTTCATCTATATCATCAAGATCAACTTGCTCTCTTGGAGAGCCATTAGTCTCATCAAATACAACATCACTAGTGACTTCAACTAAACCCGAAGATTTGTTGAACATCCTATATGCTTTTTTATTTGAATCATAACCAAGTAAAAACCCTTCAACGACTTTGGGAGCAAACTTTTAATGTCTACCTTTCTTAACCAAGAAGTAGCATTTGCTCCCAAATACACGAAAATAAGAAACATTGGGTTTATTACCGGTTAGGAGCTCATATGCCATCTTCTTGAGGAGGTGATGAAGATAGAGGTGGTTTATGGCATGGCATGTCGTATTCATGGCCTCTGACCAAAACCGCTCTGATGTCTTGTATTCTCCAACAATGTCCTTGCCATATCGATGAGCGTCCGATTCTTCTTCTCCACTACACCGTTTTGTTATGGTGTGTAGGGAGCAGAGAACTCATGCTTGATGCCTTCCTCCTCAAGATATTCCTCCACTTGAAGATTCTTAAATTCAGATCCATTGTCGCTCCAGCTTTAGCTCAAACTCATTTTGAGCCTGTCTTACAAAACATTTGAGGGTTTCTTGGGTTTTAGATTTATCCTGCAAAAAGAATACCCGAGTGAAGCAGAAATAGTCATCAACAATAACAAGACTACAATTACTTCCCCCGATGCTAAGATAAGTAACGGGCCCAAAGAGATCCATATGAAGAAGCTACAATGGTGTTGACGTCGTCATCATGTTCTTGCTTGGATGACTTGTTCCCACCTATTTCCTTGCTTGACACGTTGTGTAACACCAAAATCCTGATTTTGGAGATTAATAAAAGAATTCAAAGTAAAGTGTCCCTGACGAGTAGTTATACCTTGGAATTCACCCTCTTCTAAAATAAATAGTAATATTAAAACAATGTTAGTTAAGATAGACTAGAAATGAAAATTCAGTTTGTGAGTTTCAAGAAATAAGTAAAAAAGAGTATCAATTTATTAGCATGGATTATCCCCATCAAGGACTATATAAACTATTATTTTATGTGTTAAAGCAACTATTGATAGAGATTATAAAATATCTTTCCCTAAAACTAATAAGTAAATATTGATTTTTTGAATGAACCCTTAAATGACTACATATTGAAAATAATGATTTACCTAGGATGAATAGTGTATGTGTTGGGTAGTTTGAACGTTTGCTTAAATGAATAATATATATATATATATATATATATTACATACATGCTGGAGTGTTATTATTGTGCATATGAATTTGATTCATGAACCCAAATTTAAATCTGAATCTTGTTTGAATCTAGTTTGCAATAGAAAATCTAAAATAGAAAAGGAAAATAAAAAAGGAAAAGAAGCATACCTACACGCCTTGGGCCAGATCCGCCCAATCGCGGCCCAACTCAGAGCACATCTGTGCGGCCCACTCCCCATCTCTTTCCACACCTGCGTGGCCCACACCCACCTCACTTCACCATTAACGGATGAGGCCCCTATGCCAGACCCTTCACCACGGTGCGCTCTCATTATCTATGACCAACGTGTGGATCCCATCGGTCGGAATCTTCCCCTATCTTCGGTCGAGCTGTTCAGGGACCTTTGTCGGTACAACAAACTCTGCCTTCATAGCAATCTCAGGGTCACCCTAGGTTGTTATGTAGTGTCCTCGTGGCATAAATAAGAACGCAACACTCCCCCCTTGACAACCACCGGAAATCCAGCATCAGAGAGCATCAGCCTAGAGCGGAGAAAGCCATTATAATAATTCATGTGCTCGTCGCTGCCATGACCTTAGAGTCACGCCCAGGAGCTTCACCAGCTTGCAAGGAAGACATATGTGGCCTCGCCATGTGTGGAGGAGCCTCGGACAATGATGAATTTCTCATCGGACTTAGAAAATCGCCACCGACCGCTCCATTTTGTGGTCAGGCTTCGTCACATCTTCATCGCCGGTGAGTAGCCTATGATTGAGTTCGTCGTTTACTACTAGACATGTTGCATTGTCCATTCGAGTGTTGCAGCACTGGATTGGCCGACGCCTTGCTCTGACGAGCATCGCCGCCACGACCATGTCCCACCGCCGTGTTTTGAGTCCGGTGGAAAAGGGGGGAAACATGTCCGTCCGATTTGCAACTGACGAATAGGATTTGATCTGGGGTTGTCCGTTCGTAGGGCAGATCAGGACAATCGGTTAGTAGATGGACGAATGAGATTAGAAACTAGAATACCCTTTGGATAGTTAGATCATGGTCGTTAATCATACGATAGATAGTGCGGATGAAATCGTGTCATGGGGGGATTCTTGTCACACCCGGTTTTGGAAGATAAACCGAATGCGAACCATGTACGTGTCAGGATCAGAACTCACGTACACAGCGATTACATAATTGGACATCATCACACAATGCTTGAATTAAATAGCTTAAAGGTACTTAGTTACATCAAGATGTCTGAGACATCCACAGAGTCTATTACATAAACATAGGTGTTTAACAATAACATCAAAGTGTGGAGTAATGAAACGTAGAATGTAAGCCTACACAGGCAGCTGACTGTGGGTTTGCCACTAAAGTAAACTAGAACTCGTCGTATTCCTGGAACTCCTCGAAGTCATCCATGTTGCCAGCTTCACCTCTTGAGCACTAAGAACAGTGGGGACAACCTGGGGTGGGGTGGTTTGTAAAGCAAGGGTGAGTACACTTCAACATACTCATCAAATGTCCCGTTTGGCTAAAGTGGACTAGCTGTATGTGGAGTTTAAAGTTAAGCAGTTGCTTTTAGTTGGTCAAGTTTTATTACTATAAGTAGAGCCAAGTTTTAGTAATAACCCAGTTATTACCCAGAGGCACTCCCTCCAAGAGGAAATACCAGAGATCAGGATTATAATCACCATTGTTAACCATCATCATAAAAGTAACCATTGTTCTTCTAATCAAAGAGGATCCCAAGGCTGCTCATAACCGCGAGCTCGGCTGATTCCAGTTTCTAACACTCTGCAGAGGTTACACACTTTTCCCACAAGCCGTGATTCCCATTCTGCCAGGGGTTTGAGCCTCCCCATTGATCACTACCAAGGTGACCTAGCAGGGTCTCACTACGTAGCCTTTACAAAGATTTCCCAGAGGACATAGCCACCCGTTAGGTTTCTCCAGTTTGATTAACATAGTACATCTCCCCAAAGGAAGGGTGACTAACAAAACCAAATCAAAGAACCTCTGCAACCAACCTCGGTAGAGCAAGTACTATGCCCGGACCCCATTGACGGCCCTACGGCGAAGCCAACTACTCCTCTGGTTCCTCTAATTAATCAGCTAAGGGTGTCCCATTCCACCCTCATGGTTGCACTGTTATCCTGGGTTGTCACTCCCTAAACAGGTCCTTATGGAGAGGCACTCAGGAAAGAGCCTGAGCCCCCTAAAGTAATCACAAGGACCCATCGGGATAACATCATCGTATCATAAAAGATCACATCATGTTCATTGATTAATGTTGGGGACTTGTTCTCAAATGCTATGAATTAAGAACAAGGCAACACAAAAATAGGTTAATGGTTAATGCCCTTCGTCCTTCGAAGCATTATTTCCCTAAGGATATAACGATCTTCGGACGAAGGTCATGAAGGACGTACCTTCATCATCACAACATGTATCAATGAAAGACGAAGCATATGAAACATGAGAAATAACATAGATAATTATATGACACCATCAATATATCTTTTTTTACATAATCATAAATGAATAAGAACAATATTGAATTACATTTGTACCTTCGGCTTGACAGAAGGCAAAGGTACAAGCATGATGCACGAGCGAGTACAAGTCAGCATGAACAGTACGGGAGTACTATTCATCTATTTATAGGCACAGGGCGCAGCCTGTGTGAAATTACATCCATGCCCTTCATGTTTACTATTGACTTAAGAACAATCTGTTGAGGACTAGATAGCCTTTTCCTCCTTAAGTCGGTTCCTTTTTCTGGTAGTGAGCCAAAGCTCCCTTGCGCGCAGCTTCAGCGCTGGTTCAGCCTTCGTTCTGACCCTGCTTCCCATATTGTGTACAGCTTCATCCTAAGTCCGAAGGTGCCTGTATGTGTATTATACTTGGGAGACATTATTAGTCATGTTTTTTAGGACCTTCGAAAGAGGAAGGCCCCTAACAGTAGCCCCTCGCAGTATTGATTTGTTATGACAATGAATTCAGACTGCGACGTGAACGAAGGCCTTAAGCCGAAGTTCCAAAAAACACCTTCCCTTTGCTAGAATAGCAACAATCAATGACAGACGGGGCCCTCCAAGTTGCAGTGTGCTAGGCATATAAATATGAACTCACACCGGCATCATTTGACACGTTGTTTTTGCCATTTGCGTTATTTTCTCAAACTTTTAGCTCTTGCTTACTAGCGCTCGCTAGATTTTCAAGCTTTGGCTAAAAGGCGCTGTTTCACCATGTATGGAGGAAAAATGTCCAAGGAAAAGAAGGTTGTTGCGGAGATGAAGCTGTCTGAAGAGACGAAGCTGTTTGAGGAGAAGAAGGCTGTGGATCCTTATGTTGCTGGATTTGTTGAGTCGATGGCGAAGACAAACACAGAGAAGATCACTAAAGAGATACTAGAAGGTTTATCTGAAGATACTGGTGACAACGATAGCTATGATGTGGAAAGTGGGGATGAGGATTCTGAAGATCGGCCCTGGCGACCAAGCCATTCTGTCTTCGGAAAATTAACCATTAAACAGAGTCATCTTGAGAACATGAGAGGAAGATACTTTCGGGACATGTCTATTGTGAGGGCTGGTGGAGACAACAACGTCCCTGCCCCTGAGGAAAACGAAGTTGTAATTTACCGAAGCTTCTTCAAGGCTGGACTTCGATTCCCTTTGAGCAAGTTTGTAGTTGAAGTGTTAAAAACCTACCAGATCTTCCTCCATCAGATCACCCCCAAAGCTGTAATAAGGATGGGGATTTTTGTCTGGGCAGTAGGGAGTCAAGGGCTAGAGCCAAGCGCAAAGTGCTTCTGCAATATGCACGAACTTTTATATGAGACGAAGGCCATTGGTAAAGAACAGTACCACAACAACTGCGGTTGTTATGGATTTATCGCTCGCCCCAACGCAAGCCTGGTGCCAACATTTCGGAAGAGGTGGCCCGGAGCCTAGATGGAAGAATGGTTTTATGTGAAGAATGATTTAAAGGCAAGGGAAGACATTAAAAAAATCATCATGCACCCCATCTGGTCCCGCTTCGGCCTCCGAAGGCCGAAGGTAGAAATTGATGATGCCACCAAAGCGTGTCAGAAGGCCTTCAGCACTGTTTGCTCCTTCATTGGTACAAGAGATTTGATTCAAGAACATGTAGCCTTCAGGGTATGGCCGCTTGTGGAAAGCTGGGAAATGCCGAAGGAGACCATCGCTGACTCTGGTGAGGATAATTTAGTCCGACTGAAGTATACCTTCAGGTTTGGGGATAAGTTTGATGAGCCAAATGATGACTGGCTGAAGTGCATTGAAGCTACTAGTGACGAGCTACTTGGGGCATACTCCAAGGCCGAGGACAATGCCTTGTCCGCAGCTTTTGGGGGTCGGAATAAGAAAAGATTGAACAGGGTATTTGATGTTATTGGCTTTGTATACCCTGACTATTGCTACCCGCTGCGAGGGCAAGGGGTAAAAAGAAAGATTTTTGCTTCGAGAAAGGTTGCTACTTCGGTCATTACAGCTGAGCCGAAGGGCAAGAAGATGAAGGTTCTGACTCACCGGCCGCTTTACATTGAACCGGCCGTGATACCTGAATTTGGCAAAGGGACCTGTTCAGCTGCTGAAGCAAAAGAAACTGTCCCGACTACGCAGAGCACTAAAGAGCCGACTATAGTGCCAAAGGTACTTACAGTCGAGCCAGTTGAGAGGAAGATTGAAGAGCCAAAAATTGAAGAATTAATGAAAATGCCAGAAATTTTGAATCCTTCAACAGAGATAAAACTACCGAAGGTGCAAAAGGCTTCTGCCGCAACTCCCTAGAGGAGAAGGATGGCAAACGTGCTGGATGTTGTGCTGGAAACGATGAAGGCCTTGAGTCCTGCTCTCGCAAAGAAAGTTGTTCCAACTGAAACCAAATCGCAGGCCGGAACTGAAACTAGGCAAGCCGAAACTGCACAAGTTCAAGCTGAAGCCGAGGCTGGGCCTTCAGTGCCCACTGAGACAGAGCCTGCCGCACTTGAAGAAAAGGTGACAGAGAAAATTGCATCTGAAAAGATCGAAACTTCTGCTCCCGAAGCTTCGAACAAAAGTATTGAGTACATTATTCGTCATGCTTCGGGGAAAGAACTATCCCAGGAGAGATGCTAGATGCACAACACTACGCCCAAAAATTGAAATATCCGAAGGGGCATTAGTGTTTAATGGAAGCAACGAAGATGATTTCTTATACTGTCTTTCAGACAACAAAGAAATATCTGTCTGCCGGGAGATAGGCAAAAGCATGGGATTTCCCGAAGCTGGAAGATGGCCTTTCAATTTTGTCGAAGGATGAACTTGCTGATAGCCTAGCATACAATAGCATAAAGGTATAAAAGTTAAATTTGAATTTGAAAATGGGGTATTTCATTTGTCATACTTAATTCTTTCCTCCACTTGCAGGGCTTGATCCTTAGTAATGCCCTTAGGGCACAGAAAAATATTGAGGACGAAGGCTATACAATGGCCCTGAACAACCTTTGTTCAGAGGTGATTGAATTGAGAAACGAAGGTCTTGAAAAAGAGAAAATCTTAATTTCTCTGGTTAACAAAGTCAAAGAAGATGAAGCTAGCTTCAAAGCTCAGGATGAAGCCCAAAAGATTGAAATTGAAGACCTTCGGAGGCAACTGGCCGAAACTAAAGAAAAATGCGCACTCGTAGAAGCTAACCGAGAAATCAGCGAATATTGGAAAAATCATTTAGAGAAAAATGTTGAAGAACTTCGCACATCCTAGGAAAGATGCTTTGAAAAATCCTTGGACTGTGTGAAGAAAATAAAAGCTAGTTTCGCCAACGTGGGTGCCTACTCTACCGAAGAAAACTGCATACGAGGCAACCCCGAAGTCGTTATTGAATGGATAAGTGGGGAGGCCGAGACCTTCGAAGAAATTTTAAGTGATCGCGGGGATGTTTGCGCATTTTCCGGTGCGCGGGGAATTTCAACTATCTTAGAGAAGGCGGGACGCGACCATATTAAAACATTAGCCCAGACCGAAGCTGCCTTCTCCATAAATGATACGAAGGATCCTTCAGCTGAAGCAACCTTGATGGGCGGGAAATTTTTCAATGATGTCTGGGTGAATGGTGGCCGAGAGATGGACCATGAAATTATAAAGAAGAGTGAAAAAGATACCCATGATGCCCGAGCAAAAGCGAGGCGAGTTGAAGAAGCTGTAGAGCGTGAAAAACGTATAGGTATTGCTTTTTGTCTTTTAGCTTCGGCATTTATTTTTGTTGCTTCGAATTGATTAACTTTTCCTACTTCAGCTGAATTATCTCCACCGCCGGAACCGTTCGATCCCCTAGCAAATCCAGAAATGAAGGAAGTGCTGGATATTATAAACATGGCTGAATCTGTTGTTGATGAAGTTGTTAACAAATTACTGCATGAAGTTGCAGAGAAAGTCCTTAAAGAGGAATAGCACTAATTGTAAAAACATTTTGAGATGGTCAATGTATGAAACACTAGAATGGACATTGTACCTTTATTGTAACAAGATTGTAATATTTGATGTGTATAGCTTTGAATCGAAAATGTAAATTATTGTAATTCATTTCTTTGCGATGCATGAAACTTTACATACATACTGTTTTTGAGCCTTCGGCGAAAAAACACCTTCCCTTCTTTTCACGCTTCGTAAAGAAAAAGATCCATGCTTTGCAAAAATATCCATGCTTCGCAAAAAGGGATCCCCTCTTTTGTAACAAGGCTGATGAAACTCTATTTCCCGAAGCTTACTTCGTGCCTTAGCACATTTTCATTTTTACGAAGTATTCTCCGAAGATTGACTTCGTATTCAATTCATGCCATTGATGCAATATGATGTATGATGTGATGTTATGCAAAGTGATGTGATGATATGATGCAAAATGATGAGGATGCCGAAAACACACACCCACACGCCCACACTGAAACACACAAGCTCTGCATCCCCTTAGGAACGACTTTGGAGCCTTCTTTACCGTTTATTTTTTGGTGTAAGTTCTGCATCCCCTTAGGAACATCTTTTGAACTTCTTCGCCTTCTATTTCGGCGGTATAAGTTCTGCATCCCCTTAGGAACGACTTTGGAACGTCTTCGCCTTATATTTTGGTGGTATTTGGCTCTGCATTCCCTTTGGAACGACTTTTGAGCAAAAAACTTACGCTGCGCTCCCTTAGGAATGACTTTCTGTAGCTTTAGCAATTTTAGCACTGCATTCCCTTAGGAACGACTTTTGAGCTTCGTAAGTCTGTGAAGAAGATATATTCCATTCTGATAGAAGCAAAATCGTTAAAAATTGAAACTAAAATTACATTGCTTGTTCCTTATTAAAAAAGAACAAAATGACATAGAACATAAAAGTATTTCAGAGGCAGGATATCGCTCAATATATGTGCTTTGATTCTAGCACAGTACTGTTGACTGTACGAGCTTTGGATTCCTCCCTGAATTCACGTTACTGTTGAGAGTGCTGGCGCCCTTCTGGCTGCTGGCTTCGGGAATAGGTAGGTTGCAGTGGTGGCGGCGGGTGCTGAGGCCAAGAAGCCTGTAAATGGCTAGCTGAAGCAACAGAAGCTGCAGGATGATTGCCCACATATTCTGGTATGTAGGGAGAGTGGCACGAAGCAGTGTGCAAGACCTGCTTCGGCTGATTCTGCCGAGCTTCGGCTGATTCTGCCGAGCTTCGGCTTCTGTTATCTCGTTTTGCTTCAGAATAGTGATTTGGCACATTCTTGTAGTATGGCCCTTGTCCTCACCACAGAATAAACAATATATTTTCCTAGGCTGATCCCCATATCTTCCTCCAAAGCCCCTGGCGCCTTTGCCCCTTGGAGCTAGCGGCCTGAAGGAGCTTTGTTGTTGTCCCGAAGACTGTGAGGTGTGTTGTGGCCTCTAAAGCTGGCTTCCTTTGTCATCATTCTGACTGGAGCTATGGATTGATCTGACATGCCTAGGGTGGACTCTCCCTCTGAAGCCCCTAGTCATCTCAGAGAATCTATAAGCTTTCTCCCTTCTTTGGTGGAAGTCATTGTCAGCCCGGATGTACTCATCCATTTTCTGAAGCAGCTTCTCCAGAGTCTGGGGGGCTTCCTGGCGAAGTATTGAGTCGTAGGTCCTGGCCTAAGACCCTTGATCATGGCCTCAATGACAATTTCATTGGGCACTGTGGACGCTTGTGCTCTCAGTCGCAAGAACCTTCAGACATACGCCTGAAGGTATTCCTCATGGTCTTGCGTGCACTGGAACAAAGTCTGGGATGTGACTGGCTTCGTCTGAAAGCCTTGGAAACTGGTAACCAGTATGTCCTTGAGCTTCTGCCATGACATGATTGTCCCTGGCTGAAGGGAAGAATACCATGTCTGGGCTACATTTCGGACTGCCATGACGAAGGACTTTGCCATGACAGCCGCATTGCCTCCGTATGAGGATATTGTTGCCTCATAGCTCATCAAGAATTGTTTTGGGTCTGAGTGCCCATTGTACATGGGTAGCTGGGGTGGCTTGTACGATTGTGGCCATGGGATAGCCTGCAATTCTGCTGCCAAGGGAGAAGCATCATCAAAAGTTAATGTATCATGATTAAAATCATCATATCATCCATCTTTGTTGAATAAGCCCTGTTGACGAAGCTCCCTGTGTTGGGACCTTCGATCTTGATCATCTTGAGCAAGATGACACACTTCCTCAGTAGCTTCATCGATCTTCCTTTGAAGATCGGCCAGCCGAGCCATCTTCTCCTTTTTCCTTTGCACCTGTTGGTGGATGATTTCCATGTCCCTGATCTCTTGGTCCAACTCCTCCTCCTAGAATGTTAGACTGGTGGCCTTTCTCTTCTGACTTTGAGCCTCTCGGAGAGAGAGAGTCTCCTGGTTTGTGTCCAGTGGCTGCAGTGCAGCCCCTGGCGCTGTTATCTTCTTCGGCGGCATGACGAAGGTCTATGCTTTGCCGAAGGTTGTGGAAGTGAGTACACCAGAGGTGGGCGCCAATGTTGGGGACTTGTTCTCAAATGCTATGAATTAAGAACAAGGCAACACAAAAATAGGTTAATGGTTAATGCCCTTCGTCCTTCGAAGCATTATTCCCCTAAGGATATAACGATCTTCGGACGAAGGTCATGAAGGACGTACCTTCACCATCACAACATGTATCAATGAAAGACGAAGCATATGAAACATGAGAAATAACATAGATAATTATATGACACCATCAATATGTCTTTTTTTACATTATCATAAATGAATAAGAACAATATTGAATTACATTTGTACCTTCGGCTTGGCAGAAGGCAAAGGTACAAGCGTGATGCACGAGCGAGTACAAGTCAGCATGAACAGTACGGGGGTACTGTTCATCTATTTATAGGCACAGGGCGCAGCCTGTGTGAAATTACATTCATGCCCTTCATGTTTACTATTGACTTAAGAACAATCTATTGAGGACTAGATAGCCTTTTCCTCCTTAAGTTGGTTCCTTTTTCTGGTACTGAGCCGAAGCTCCCTTGCGCGCAGCTTCGGCGCTGGTTCACCCTTTGTTCTCACCCTGCTTCCCATATTCTGTACAGCTTCATCCTGAGTCCGAAGGTGCCTGTATGTGTATTATACTTGGGAAACATTATTAGTCATGTTTTTAGGACCTTCGGAAGACGAAGGCCCCCAATAATTAAGTTTAAGCAATAGCATAAGCTAACCATGATTAACCCAAAAAGGTAAACAAGGGTAAGGGAAATACGAACTAGTCAATCCTTAAGTTTCAGTAATGTAATGTGGGACAATGAATTATAAAGTATAGTAGGACATAGTAGGTCTGAGGACACTTGCCTTCACCAGGTTGTTGCTCAAGGAGGTCTCCAACAACACACTGAGGAACCTCGGACTGCTCGTTATCTAAGTAAAGCGAGCATACATTCAATACATTTGGAAAAGTATAAATGAACAACACATCAAACATTTACAATCATTGACACATAACTCAAAAAGGTGTAGTATTAAGTGTAGGGGAATGATATCAAGTTACAAAGAAAATGGAGTAATCCTAATTGGGGAATTGATTACTCTCTAAATGTTTGGGACATAGCTCAAAAAGGTTAAGTAGTAATTAAAACAAAGGAAAGCTAGAATAATAATATAAACTACTCTCATTTAGGAATTTGACTACCTTTTAGGTATTATCCATAATTACATTCCTAATTCTGTTTATGTTATTAAGGCCTAAAGGTTAAGTCCAAAAATAAATCCAAGTGATGCATAACACTAATCTCACAAGATTGAATGTACTTTATTCCTAGGGTTCTTCTTTTATTTATTTCATTAAATAAATAAATATATACTTTAATTCTATAATCGAAGTGTAAAAATTAAAGTATGCAGATTACAGTTGACTATATTTTATTTGAATAGAGAATAATCTTGTAAACATTTTGCAATTTGAACCACTAAATTTGGAGTTCATATGAAAATATATGAAATAAACAAGTTTTGAAGTTTGAAATATGAAATTAAGGCTAAATCTATAATTAAATAAAAGTCCAGGGGGCTATTCTAAAGAAACCAGGGACCTATGCGCTAGAACAGAGGACAGCGGGTTGATTTCCTAAAACCAGGGGGGTTCTTAAGCAAAACAACCACGAGAAGGGGTACGGGGTAATCTCAGCCATCGGATCAGAAACCGACGACCCAGATTAGATCGCGCAAGTGCGGGTACGCGGACGCGACTGACAAGCGGCGCCAGGGCGTCAGCGAGCCAGGGCGGGCTGACCAGCCGGGCCCAAGGACAGAGACGCGGGTGAGGGGGAGAGAGGAGAGACGGTTGGATCTGAATCGGACGGCTACGATTAGATCCGCTTGGGTTAGCTCTACACTGTCCGATCTCGGGCAAATGACCGAGATCTAACGGCAGGGGGCGGACATGGGCGCGGTGGCGCCGCTCGGTCTCGCGGCGGGAACTCGCCGGAGACGAGCAGACCGACCACGGCGGGGCACCAGAGGCTTGGGGGATTGGCCTAGGCGCACATAGGGGGATCTAGCGGACTCCGTCGAGGGCACCACGCCGGTGCGGGAGCACCAGAGGGCGCTGCACACGGCGAGGCGGGCTAACAGCGGCGCGGGGCAACTCCGGCGAGCAATTGCGTGCTAACCAGTATAGTACACAGGGAAATAGGGGCACGGGGAGGTTTCTCACCTTGAGGGGAAGCGCTGGAGGCACGGGGCAACGACGGAGGCACAGGGACGCGACGGGGCAACGGTGGCGGAGCTCCGGCTGTGCAAGAACCACTTCGGTGAGCGCGGACCAGACAGACCAGAGAGGGGGAGGGCACACCGAAGGGTGTCCCGAGTAGCTGACGGCAAGGCGAAGCTTACCGTGGCACTGGACAGGGCACGGGCGCAACAGCGGCCATGGAACAGGCGGTGGACGTCGGCGGGCGGTGGCAGAGGTTCTCGGTTCGTGTGGGCAGAGCGAGAGAGGTGGGCAGAGGGCGCAAATGAAAGAGGGGAGGTGGGCGAGCAGGGCACGGGGGCTCGGTCGTGGCCGGAGAACGTGTGGTCGTGGGCGCGTCCACGGCGGGGAGATTGTGGGCGGGAGGTTGAGGACGGCTGATAGGTGGGGACGACGGGACAGAGAGAGGGAGAGAGCGGGCGCTCAGGGTTGCGCCGACAGGCGGGACCCGCCTGTCAGGCAGAGGCGGCGCGCAGGCGCAGGCGCGCGTGCGCGGACTAGGCTAAGTGGGCTGCCTTGGGCCGAATTCGGTTTTCCATTTTCCAGGGAATTTCTAATTGCTTTTCTATTTATTTTCTCTAGGGGTTTCAATTCAAATTCAAATCAAGTTTCAAATTCAAACCAAATCAAATATGTGCAACAATTCAAAGAATATTTAGGCTCAATATGATGCAACATTCCATGACTCATATGTTTTGGGAAAAATAAAATAAATAATCCCTCGCTAATACAACTAACTCTAATTAAAAGAGAGAGGGAGAGAGAAAACTAGAGAGAGGGAAACTAAAGTGAGATAGAGAAGAGTAACACCTCAATTTGGATGATCATAAGAAAAAAAAATTTATACCCCCCAAATTCAGGGTGTTACTGACCTATCCCCCTTAAAAGAATCTCGCCCTCGAGATTCAGGGTTGGCTAGCAAAGAGTTCAAGGTACTTGGCTCTCAGATCATCTTCTCTTTCCCAGGTTGCTTCCTCTTCTGAGTGATGGCCCCATTTGACTTTGCACATCCTGATGGTGTTCCTCCGAGTGACTCGATCTGCTGTCTCCAGAATTTGCGTTGGCTTCTCAACGTATGTCAGATCCTCTTGAACTTCAAGGTCTTCCATTGGCAACTGCTCTTCTAGTACTCGCAAGCATTTCTTTAACTGAGACACGTGGAACACATCATGCACTACGGACAGGTTCTCTGGTAAGCTGAGTTGATAAGCCACTTCTCCACGTCTTGCCTGAATCTGGTACGGGCCGATATAGCGAGGGGCTAGCTTGCCTTTGACTCCAAACCTTTTGGTTCCACTGATGGGTGACACTTTCAAGTAGACATAGTCTCCCACTTCGAAACTGAGTTCCCTTCTTCTGGTGTCAGCATAGCTTCGCTGTCTGGACTGCGCTTCCTTTAGATTTTCCCGGACCATCCTAATACTCCCTTCAGCTTCAAGTAAAATCTCTGGACCGAATACCTGTCTTTCGCCGGGTTGGTCCCAATGCAATGGAGTTATGCAATTCCTCCCATAGAGCGCTTCGAATGGTGACATCTTCAGACTGGCTTGATAGCTGTTGTTGTAGGAGAATTCTGCATACGATAGCCTCTTGTCCCAACCTAACTGGTCTTGCAAAGCACAAACTCTCAACATATCCTCAAGAATCTGGTTGGTTCTCTCAGTCTGGCCATCTGTCTGCGGGTGATAAGCTGAACTGAATTTCAAGTGTGTACCCAAAGCTTCGTGTAGTTGCTGCCAAATGTGAGAAGTAAACTAGGTGCCTCTATCCGATATTATCTTCTTTGGAATACCATGCAAGCACACAATTCGAGACATGTATAACTCTGCCAACACTGCGCTGTTATAGGTGGTCTTGACTGGTATGAAATGGGCCACCTTTGTCAAACGGTCCACGACTACCCAGATGGAGTCATAACCAGCTCGAGTGCGGGGCAGACCAACTATAAAGTCCATCCCAATCTCATCCCATTTCCACTGAGGAATATGTAATGGCTGCAACAAACCTGTGGGTCTCTGATGTATGGCCTTGATCCTCTGACAACTGTCGTATCTGGCCTCATACTCTGCTATCTCTCTTTTCAAACCATACCACCAGAATCTCTTCTTCAAGTCTTGGTACATTTTCTCACTACCAGGGTGTATAGAGTATGCTGTTTCATGAGCTTCCTTGAGAATCAGTTCCCGAATCGAGGTGATGTTGGGAACACATAGCCTATCCTTGAGCCATACCACTCCTTCTGCATCTTCACGGAAATCTAGACCTTTCCCATCGATGATCAGCTGTCGGATCTCGTTGATCTTCTCATCATCCTTCTGACCTTTTCTGATGTCTTGCTCCAGAGTGGGCTCTAGTTCAATTGTCACTCCTTGAGTGTTGTTCAGAAATCCGAGACTCAACCTGTCGAATTCCTTTGCTAGCTCAAATGGCATCGGATGAGCGGCCAACATATTGACTTGACTCTTCCTGCTCAGAGCATCTGCAACCACATTTGCTTTGCCTGGGTGATAATGAATCTCCAGTTCATAGTCTTTGATCAATTCTAGCCATCTTCGCTACCTCATGTTTAACTCTGGCTGAGTGAATATGTACTTGAGGCTCTTGTGGTCCGTGTAGATATCACACTTCTGCCCATAAAGATAATGTCTCCAGGTTTTCAGTGCATGAACCACTACTGCTAGTTCTGGGTCATGAGTAGGATAATTCTTCTCATGAACTTTCAATTGTCGGGACGAGTATGCCACTACTTTCCCTTCCTGCATTAACACACATCCCAATCCGGTGTACGAAGCATCACAGTATATTGAGAATGGCTTGTGAACATCTGGCAGAACCAACACCGGTGATGTTGTCAACTTCTTCTTCAACATCTCAAATGATTCTTGGTGCGCTGGGGTCCACTTGAACTCAACCTTCTTTACTAGCAGGGTTGTCATTGGTCTGGCAATCTTGGAGAAACCTTCAATGAAACGCCGATAATAACCGGTCATTCCAATGAAACTCTTGATTCCTCGTACATCTTTTGGTGCTTTCCTGTTTAGAATCGCTGCTACTTTCTTTGGATCCACAGCTAGTCCATCTCGGTTTATTATATGACCCAAGAATAGAACTTCGCTGATCCAGAACTTACACTTGCTAAGCTTGGCATACAACTGGCAATCTCGTAGCCTTGAAGTACCTTCCTCAAATGTTTCTTCATGCTCTTGCTCATTTTGGGAATATATAAGAATATCATCAATGAACACCACTATGAACTTGTCGAGGTAGTCCATGAACACATTGTTCATCAGATACATGAAGTAAGCTGGCGCATTCGTCAATCCAAATGACATAACCATGAACTCATATAGTCCATACTTGGTGATGAATGCTGTCTTCGGTATGTCTGAGGGTCGGATTCTCATCTGATGATAACCTGACCTCAGATCTATCTTTGAGAACACACTGGCTTCTCTCAACTAATCAAATAAGTCTTCAACTTGAGGCAGGGGGTACTTATTATTGACAGTAACTTCATTCAAAGCTCTGTAATCGATGCACATTCTCTTTGTGCCATCCTTCTTCTCCACAAATAACACCGGGGCTACCCAAGGTGAGGTACTTGGCCTGATGTAACCTTTCTCTAACAACTCATCAATTTGCTTCTTGAGTTCCACCGACTCTGGTCCGGACACTCGATAAGCTCTCTTGGAAATAGGGGCAGTGCCTGGGATAAGCTCTATGGCAAATTCAACTTTTCTTTCAGGTGGCATGCCTGGTAACTCTTCAAGGAATACATCGAGGAATTCTGACACAGTCCTAATTGCCTCAATTGGATTGGACTCCTTGTCATCTACTGATAAATGGTGACAGGCTCCTTCTTCTAGTTCAGGTAAGTATAGCTTGGTTACTACCTCCTTTCCGGATGGGGACACCAACTTAACTGTCCTCTTGTCACAACTGCAGTGGCTTGATTTCTGTGTAGCCAATTCATCCCTAGGGTGACATCTAACCCTTGAGTTCCCATTACTACTAGGCTAGCGGGGAAGGCTATCCCCCTTATTTCAATCCTTAGATTCGGACAAATCCTATCAGACTGAACTTTTCCCCCAACTGAATTAACTCTCAAAGGTGGGATCATTGGTTCTATGGGGATGTTATGTGATTCTACCCAAGATGCAGAAACAAAAGAATGTGTGGCACCAATATCAAATAATACTTTTGCTGGGTAGGATTCGACTGGAAACATACCTACTGCCACGTCCTAAGCATCCTGGATTGCTTCGGCCTCCAGGTGGTTCACCTTTCCACGGTTGTAGGCCTGACCACGGACTCATGGTGCTTGCTGTGGTGCTCCTTGTCTTGATGGGGCATTGACTGCTGGCGGTTGTTGGGTTGCTTTCTTTGGACAATTCTTCGCCCAGTGATTCTGTTCTCCATAGTAGAAGCATGCACGACCTCCTACTTGTGTTGGGGCTTCTTGGCCATTCTGGTTGGTTGCGGGGGCAAGAAGACGAGCTACCTGGTTGTTCTGACATTGGTACTGATTTCCTCCTGGCTGAGTGTTCTGACGGTACTGCTGCTGCTACTGAGGAAACTGCCTCTGGTACTGGTGCTAGTGCTGACGCTGGTGCTGGTGCTGGTGGCCTTGCTTGAATTGTTGTGGCGAGTTGCCTGAGTAGCGGGGACGACTGCTACTCCCGGCCTGAGGTCCACCAATCTTGCGCTTCCTATCCTCCATCTCCCGATGCTTCCTTTCAGTCATGATTGCTCTGTCTATCAAGTGTTGGAAGGTGGGGAAAGTGTGGTACATGAGCTGGTAATGGAGGGGACCAACCAATCCTCTCAGAAAGTGGTACTGCCTCTTTGCATCCGTGTTGACGTCTTCTGGGACATAACGTGACAGCTGCAGAAACTTATCCCTTTACTCACTGACGGACAGGGGACCTGTTGGGGACTTGTTCTCAAATGCTATGAATCAAGAACAAGGCAACATAAAATGTTAAATATCAAAAGCCCTTCATCCTTCAAATCATTATTTCCCTTCGGATATAACGAATTTAGGACGAAGGTCATGAAGGATATACCTTCGGCTTGAAGGAAAGAAAATACAGGTGTGACGCAAAAGTGAATGCCAAATCAACGTGAACAGTACGGGAGTACTGTTCATCTATTTATAGGCACGGGACGCAGCCCGTGTAAAATTACATTAATGCCCTTTACATTTATCAATAACTTTATAGTAATTCTTCGAGGTCTAATTTGGATTTTCATCTTTAAGTCGGTTCCCCTTTTCTGCTGTCATGCCGAAGCTTTTCTGCGCATAGCTTCATGATCATCTTATCCTTCGTCATGGTCGCCTTCCGTTCCACTCAAGCTTCGTCTTGACCATACTCTTGTGTACCCGTAACCCGATTCCGAAGATACCTGTTCGCATATTTCACTTGGAAAACATTGTCAAATCATGTTTTTGAGGACCTTCGGAAGCCGAATGCCCCCAACAGTAGCCCCTCGCAATATTAATTTGCTGGAATGATAAATTCATATTGCGACATGGACGAAGGCTTTTAAGCCGAAGGTCCGAAAAACACCTTCCCTTTGCTAGAATAGCAACAGTCATTGACAAGCGGGACCCTCCAGTTCCCGACATAATGGGTGTATAAATAGGGGCTTGCCACAATTTATTTGGCACACTCTCTTGCCATCTGTTTTGCCTGCTCAAATAGCTTTCTGCCCACAAATATTTGGTTGCCTCCCTAATTTTAAGCTTCGGAAGCGAGAGGCAAGAAATCCGAAGGGATGTCTAAGGAGAAGAAGGTTGCTGCCGAAATGAAGCTGAGTCTTTCTGAAGAGATGCATCTGGGTTTTCTTCAATCTATGTCAAAGACTAATACAGAGAAGATCACTAAAGAAATTTTGGAAGGTTTATCTGAAGATACTGGTGACAGCGACAGCTATGATGTTGATAGTGGTGGCGAAGACTCCGAAGATCGACCTTGGCGACCAAGCCATGCGGTCTTCGGCAAATCAAGTATTAAAGAGAATCATCTTGTCAACATGAGGGGAAGATATTTCCGAGATTTGTCTGTTGTAAGGGCCGACGAAGGAGAAAAGACTTGCCCAACTCCTGAGGAAGATGAAGTCGTAGTATTTCGAAGCTTCTTGAAAGCTAGACTACGATTTCCCCTGAGCAGTTTTGTTGTAGAGGTGCTGAAGATATTTGAAATCCACCTTCACCAACTTACCCCCGAAGCAGTCATAAGGATGAATATCTTCGTATGGGTCGTGAGGAGCCAAGGCTTGGAACCTGATGCAAAAAGCTTCTGCAACATACACGAATTATTATACGAGACAAAACCCTGGGGTAAGGAACAATATCACAACAACTTTGGCTGTTACAGCTTCGACTCTCGATCTGGGTCAAGCTGCCCAGTGCCGACCTTTCGAAAGAGATGGCCTGGCGACTGGATGACGGAATGGTTTTACGTGAAGAATGACTTGAAATCTCGAGAAGATATAAAGAAGATCATTATGCGTCCCATCTGGCAACGCTTCGGCCTGCGAAGGTCGAAGGTGGAAATGAATGAAGCAGCCGAAGAATGCCAGAGAGCCTTCGGAGTTGTTTGCTCTTTTATTGGGACAAGGGATTTAACACAAGAACACATTGCCTTCAGAGTGTGGCCTCTTGCAGATAATTGGGAAATGCCGAAAGAAACTGTTAAAGAAACTGACGAAGGTGGGCTAGTCAGGCTGAAGTATACATTCAAGTACGGAGACAAGTTCGTTGAACCAAATGATGATTGGTTAAAGAGCATTGAGACTGTAAGTGATGAATTGCTTGGGGTATATTCGAAGGCCGAAGACACTGCATTGTCAGCGGCCTTCGGAGGCCGAAAAAAGAAAAGACTCAACCGAGTGTTTGATGCAGTCGGGTTTGTCTACCCCGACTATCGCTATCCAATACGGGGGCAAAAAAGAAAAGGCACAACTTCTGCGAAAGAAATAGCTGCAGCTGTTCCTAGCGAGCCAGCGCCGAAGAGAAAAAGGATAAAAGTTCTCACACACCGGCCACGCTATATTGAACCAGCCACGGTGCCTGAGTTCACCGGTGAGACCTCTTTGGCTACCGAGGCTAAAGAGCCAACCCTGCTGCCAGAAGTCACAGAAATGGCCGAAGTGCCAGCGACAGAAAAGATGGAAGAACCAAAGACGGAAGAAGCGAAAGCATTAGCTGAGGGAGTGAAAATATCAGAAATTTTAAGTCCTTCAGAAGAAATTGAAGCAGCAAAAATTAAAAAGGGGCCAACAGCGACCCCAAAAAGAAAAAGAATGGTTAATGTGTTAGATGTTTTGGAAACAATTAAACTTCCAAGCACAACCCCAAAGAAGACTGCTGAAACTTCTGAGGCGCTTGCTGAAGTATCCGTTGCTAAAGCTCCGAAGCAACAGACTGGAGTTGAAACCAGGCCTTCAGAACCAACCAAGGTAATACCTTTGGAAGCAGAAGAAGCAAAAATTGCAAAGGCAACCGAAGAAATGAAAATGCCAGAGCCAACTTTGGTCGAAGAAATTGATACCGCTACCCCCGAAGCATCTTCCAAAATATACGATTATATTGTGCGACATGCTTCGGGGAAAAAGTTATCGGAAGAAGAAGTTTTTGAAGCTAATCACTATGCCAAAGAATTGAAATATCCGAAGGGGGCACTAGTGTTCAATGGGACGAACGAAGAAGATTTCCTATACTGCCTCCCAGACAACAAAGAATTATCCGTCTGTCGTGAGATGGCTAGAAGTATGGGGTTTCCGAAGCTCGAAGCTGGATTATGTGCTATGACGAAGGAGGATCTCGCGGATAGTCTTGCGTACAATAGCCTGAAGGTATGGGAATTGGGCGTTTGGAAATTTTATAATTCGTAACTCATTCTTTTATTCTTATACCAACTCTTTTACATATAGGGTTTAATTCTAAGCAATGCATTGAGAGCACAAAAGAATGCCGAAGATGAGAGCTATGAAATTGCGTTCAACAACCTACGATCAGAAGTTATTAAACTGAGAAACGAAGCTCTGGAAAAGGATAAAATTCTGCTTACATTGGTAGACAAGGTAAAAAAGGACGAAGCTGCCTCAAAGGCCCAGGCCGAAGCCCAAAAACGTGAAATTAAAGATCTTCAGAAACAGCTAGCTAGAGCTAAAGAAGAACGTATACTTGAAGAAACAAAACGGGAGCTTAGTGATCAATTGGCCAATCATTTAGAGATAAGTGTTAAGGAGCTTCGTGCATCCCAGAGAAAATGCTATGTTAAATCCATAGAGTGCGTCAAGAAGATAAAATCCAGCTTCGCCAGCGTTGGCGCATTCTCTAGTGAAGAGAATTTCTCAAGGGGCAATCCCGAAGGTCCGATGGAATGGATCAGTCACGAAGCAGAGGCCTTCGAGGAAATCCTGAATAGCCGAGGTGACATATGCGCTTTTTCGGGTGCTAGAGGAATTGCTACTGTTTTGGAGAGGAGAGGTTGCGAGCATGTAAAATCCTTAGCTCAGTCCGAAGCTGCCTTGTCCTCCGAAGACATCAAAGACCCCTCAGCCGAAGCAAGCATGGTTGGCGGAAAATTCTTCACTGATATCTGGGACAACGGCGGCCGAGAAATGGCGCAAGAAATTATTCAAAAGAGTGAAAAAGGCATCCATGATGCTAGGAAAGTGACAGAAGCTGCCGAAAAAAGTACAGAGCCCGAAGGGCAAATAGGTATTAATTAGTGGTTCTTATTGTGTTGTAATTTTTAATTCCAGACTTTGTTCGCGGTTTGTAATAGTAATGTAGCTGTATCTTCTCTTCCCTCAGAACCTGCTGAGGCATCTCCGGGCCCCCACCCGAAGGGGGACGATGAAATTAGAAAAATGGCCGAAGCCATTATGGACAAGGTTGTTGACCAGCTACTGAACGAAGCTGCAGAGATAATTCTCAAGGAGGATTAAACGTTATTGTAGAAACATTTGGAACATAACATGTGTAATATATTGTAACTTTGAATGTAATATATAGTCTATTTATAATTTAATTCTTTACGATGCATGAAATTGTGCATACATACCATTTTTTGAGCCTTCGGCGAAAAAACACCTTCCCTTCTTTTCATGCTTCGTGAAGAAAATCTTCGTGAAATATTCTCCGAAATTATATCACAAAAGTTTTGCATACTTCTCTGATGAAGATTATCCAAGCTTCGTGAAATACTCTCTGAAGGTATAAAAAAGTTTTGTGTTGCCTCTCCAATGAAGCTACACTTCGTCTCGATTTATCTTATGCCCTAGCACGATTTTCTCTCTTCCAAAATATTCTCCGAAGATCAACACTGTATCCCCTTCTTGTTCCACATGCAATATGTTGTATGATGCTTATGTTATGCAAGAATGATGTGATGATGTTATGTTATGCAAAATGATATTTGTGCCACAGATACATGTCCCTGTAATAGAGCACACATACTTTTTTATATCAGCGCTGACTTTTCGCTGTAAGCCTCCCTTAGGAGCTTCTTCACCTTTTACTTTCAGCGGAATCAACGTTTATTTTTCGTTGTAAGCCTCCCTTAGGAGCTTCTTCGCCTTTTACTTTCAGCGGAATCAGCGTTTATTTTCCATTGTAAGCCTCCCTTAGGAGCTTCTTCGCATTTTACTTTCAGCGGAATCCGCGTTTATTTTTCGCTGTAGGTTTAGAAAACTTACACTGCGCTCCCTTAGGAACGACTTTTTACTGTTTCGAACAATTTGTACTATGTCCATTAGAACAAATTTTTGATAATACGAAGGTTCTTCAAGCCACCATAAATTCGTATGCTTCGGCAACTCAAGCCTATAGAAAAGACATATTTTTATTATGGTAAGAGACGAAAGTGTTACAAAAGATTAAAAAACAATAAAAGACACTTAAACTCCTCATAATTGTTCCTTATTGACAAAAAAGGTAATACTGAATGTAAAAATGCGAAAAAACACTGCTGTTGAGGTAGGATATTTATCAATAAATGTGCTTCGACTCTGGCACAGTGCTATTGACTGTGCGAGCTTCGGACTCCTCTCTGAAATCCCTCTGAAGGTGATTGTGCTGACTCCCTTATGGCTGCTGTCCTCGCTGGGTCGGCGGTGGCGGTGGAGGCTGCTGCCAAGATGCTTGAGGTTGGCTTGCCGAAGCAACAGAAGCTGCAGGGTGGTTGCCTACATATTCTGGAATATAAGGCGAATGATACGAAGCAGTATGCATGACCTGCTTCGGCTGACTCTGTTGCGCTGCTGCTTCTGCTATCTCCTTCTGCTTCTGGATGGTAACGTGGCACATCCTGGTAGTATGACCCTTGTCTTCACCACAGAATAGGCAGTAGATTTTTCTTGGCTGATCTCCAAACCTTCCCCCGAAGCCCCTGGCGCCTCTGCCCCTTGGCACTGGCGGCCGAAAAGAACTTTGCTGCTGGCCCGAAGCTTGTGAAGAGTATTGTGGCCTTTGCTGCTGGCTCCCTCGATCATCAGTTTGAGTAGAGTTATGAATTGACCTAACGTGCCTCAGGTGGAATCTTCCTCCGAAGCCCCTGGTCATTTCAGAGAACCCGAATGCTTCCTCCCTTCTTTGGCAGAAGTCATTGTCAGCTCGAATGTATTCGTCCATCTTCTGGAGCAGCTTCTCCAACGTTTGTGGTGGCTTCCTGGCAAAGTACTGCGCTGAAGGTCCTGGCCGAAGCCCCTTAATCATGGCCTCAATGACAATTTCATTGGGCACTGTTGGCGCTTGTGCCCTCAGGCGCAGAAACCTTCGGACATACGCCTGAAGGTACTCTTCATGGTCCTGGGTACACTGGAAGAGAGCATGAGCGGTGACTGGCTTTGTCTGAAATCCTTGGAAGCTGGTTATCAACATATCCTTCAGGTTCTGCCAGGAGGTGATTGTCCCTGGCCGGAGGGAGGAGTGCCAGGTCTGAGCGACACTCTTGACGGCCATGACAAAAGACTTTGCCATGACTTCATTATCACCACCATACGAAGATATAGTTGCTTCATAGCTCATCAGAAATTGCTTCGGGTCTGTATGACCATCGTACATGGGGAGCTGAGGTGGCTTGTAAGACTGAGGCCATGGTGTAGCCTGCAATTCTGTTGAGAGAGGAGAAGCATCATCGAAAGCAAAATTTCCATGATGGAAATCTTCATACCAGTCGTCCTCATTGTGGAAGCCTTCCTGATGGAGCTCTCTGCATGGAGGCCTTCGACTCTGATCATCTTGAACAAGATGACGAACCTCTTCAGAAGCTTCGTCTATCTGTCTCTGAAGGTCAGCTAGACGAGCCATCTTCTCCTTCTTGCGCTGCACCTGTTGCTGAAGGATCTCCAGGTTTTGGATCTCCTGATCCAAGTCATCCTCCGGAGGTGTTGGACTAACAGCCTTCCTCTTCTGGCTTCAGGCTTCTCTAAGAGAAAGGACGTCCTGATTGGGATCCAGCGGCTGTAAAGTACCAGCCCCTGTCGCTGAAGCGTTTTTCGGCGGCATGACGAAGGTGATGCTTGCCGAAAGTGTTCAAGACTCAAAAAATGGAAGTGAGTTCACCGGAGGTGGGCGCCAATGTTGGGGACTTGTTCTCAAATGCTATGAATCAAGAACAAGGCAACATAAAATGTTAAATATCAAAAGCCATTCGTCCTTCAAATCATTATTTCCCTTCGGATATAACGAATTTAGGACGAAGGTCATGAAGGATATACCTTCGGCTTGAAGGAAAGAAAATACAGGTGTGACGCAAAAGTGAATGCCAAATCAGCGTGAACAGTACGGGAGTACTGTTCATCTATTTATAGGCACGGGACGCAGCCCGTGTAAAATTACATTAATGCCCTTTACATTTATCAATAACTTTATAGTAATTCTTCGAGGTCTAATTTGGATTTTCATCTTTAAGTCGGTTCCCCTTTTCTGCTGTCATGCCGATGCTTTTCTGCGCATAGCTTCGTGATCATCTTATCCTTCGTCATGGTCGCCTTCCGTTCCACTCAAGCTTCGTCTTGACCATACTCTTGTGTACCCGTAACCCGATTCCGAAGATACTTGTTCGCATATTTCACTTGGAAAACATTGTCAAATCATGTTTTTGAGGACCTTCGGAAGCCGAAGGCCCCCAATAGGACCTTTCTTCAGGGCAAGAAACTCCTCCTTCCTCACTATCATGAGTCCCTCGGGCACATGGTAGCGACGGAAGTTGTACCTGAACTCCTCCCAAGTGATGGCTTCATGGTTGGCATGGGTGGCGAGGTAAGACTCCCACCAAGACTGTGCTGCTCCCCTCAACTATCGGGGACCATACAACACCTTCTCACGGTCGTTGCACTGAGCAGTGTGCAACTCATGCTCCACAGTACGTAGCCAATCTTCCGCGTCCATGGGGTCAGCGGAGTGGGCAAAGACAAGGGGATGGCCCCTCATGAATTCTGCCCGCTTGTCTCTGGGCACTTGTGGCATCTGGACTTGCACTGGAGGCTGAGGTGGTGGTGGCTGCTGCTGAACCTGCTGCATCGCTGCTAATGTCTGACCAATTGCCTGAACTGCTTGGGTCTGCATCAAGAATACCTGCTCAATGGTCATCGGAGGTGGCGGTGGCAAATGCTACTGCGGAGCTGCCTCCTCTTAGGGTGCCTGCTGCTCTGGCTGAGCACGCCTCGCACCTCTGCGCCTGTTCTCAGACATCTGTAGAAATCACACACATATCAGATCTGACTCTGCAGTCTTTTAGCATAAGAAAAGATATACGGAAATCTTCACAGCACTGAACAACTGATCATCTTCACTGACAACTTCTCAGATAAAGAGGAAAGTAGAAATTAATGGATTACCCAACTACATAACTGACTTTATTAATAACTACACCAAGTTGCAGGAGATACCCACCCCTTTGTGACAATCATTACAAAGATCCAACTTCATTACATGTTCATCATGACAAGCATCCAGCAAAAGATAACCAAACTAACTCTAACTAAGACTGACTAAACTAAGACACTGAAGTAAGCATTATTACAGACTCCGACTCCATCGATCTATGGATCTAAATCTATGCGGGTCCTACAGTCTGGGGTACCATAGTCGAAGCGACCACGAGGCGGTAAACAGTAAGGGTGCTAAATCCCAATAGGGGCAGGAGAACCACCATCAAGATAGTGGTGTGTCGCGCATTCAACACGCAATTCTGCAACCTTCACCCGAACCTTGCCCAACTCGTCAAGAGCGTGGTCCAACTCTGTGTTGAGCACGGCGACCAAGTTGACCATGCTGCTCAGCCTAGGATTGCCCTCACCAACTGGCGAGACAATCACACCTCCAGCACTGCCGGTCGAACGACAAGGGTAGTACTTCAGGTCAAGGCCATCAGCTACCCCGCTGAACAACGAGCAATACTGAGAATGTGTCTATCGTGTTGCATCTTGCATGGCTGCCTCGGCAGTGTCCCTCTCAGTGATAGAATAGTGCTATGAAAAGGCCTTTACACCCAGGAGATCATTGTCCGGACGGCGCACCAAGCAAGTATCCTCCCACTGGTCCGGGTATAGCCCGCGACGATGCTGGTAGACTACACAACAGTACTCGATAGACCAAGTGTGTCGGTCAAAGGCCCGACGCAACAAGGTATCGAGAGCGTCGTGGAAGTGACACCCACGAGCAGCGTCACGAGTGATGGGTCTCGCAATCCATCCCTCCGGCTCTGGCTCCTCCGAACGCTCTGTGTCGTGGCTCAAACTGCCACCGGCGTCGTCGTCGTCTCCGTCTCCGTCGGGGTCTCCTCTAGCAGCCGGGATGCCCTATCGTGGTGCAGGAGGCATCTCTGACTGAGGTGCAGGGGAAGGCGGCCTCTCAGACTCCAACTCTCGCTAGGGCGAGGGGGAAGAGTCTAGCTGCTCCTGCTCCTGGCGTCCGCGCTCCTGCTCCTCATGCAGGCGACGATGCAATCTCTCCAGCTGGCTGGACTGACCTGACACTGTGCGACGCAGTGGACACTCTGCTAGGCGAGAAGGCAAAAAGGGGATCACAGACTTACGTGCAGTGCACCTGAGACGAGCCATCTACAAAAGACATCGTAAGCACAAGAGTAAGAATAGAACTATGAGACCAGAAAGTAAACAGAAAGGAAAGTGAGATGAAACTTTTTGAGATAAGTAAATAACATAGAGTTGGTCAAAATGACCAACTTTTGAAAAGACACTAAGGTCAAGGTAAGAGTAGAGGTCTATAGTCCTTAGGTCGACCATTCTAGTCTAGGTTAGCGATCCTACAGTCAGCAAGGCTTTGATACCACTTATGTCACACCCGGTTTTGGAAGGTAAACCGAATGCGAACCATGTACGTGCCAGGATCAGAACTCACGTACACAGCGATTACATAATTGGACATCATCACACAATGCTTGAATTAAATAGCAGAAAGGTACTTAGTTACATCAAGATGTCTGAGACATCCACATAGTCTATTACATAAACATAGGTGTTTAACAATAACATCAAAGTGCGGAGTAACAAAACGTAGAATATAAGCCTACACAGGCAGCTGACTGGGGGTTTGCCACTAAAGTAAACTAGAACTCGTCGTATTCCTGGATCTCCTCGAAGTCATCCATGTTGCCAGCTTCACCTTCTGAGCACTGAGAACAGTGGGGACAACCTGGGGTGGGGTGGTTTGTAAAGCAAGGGTGAGTACACTTCAACGTACTCAGCAAATGTCTCGTTTGGCTAAAGTTGACTAGCTGTATGTGGAGTTTAAAGTTAAGCAGTTGCTTTTAGTTGGTCAAGTTTTATTACTATAAGTAGAGCCAAGTTTTAGTAATAACCCAGTTATTACCCAGAGGCACTCCCTCCAAGAGGAAATACCAGAGATCAGGATTATAATCACCATTGTTAATCATCATCATAAAAGTAGCCATTGTTCTTCTAATTGAAGAGGATCCCAAGGCTGCTCATACCCACGAGCACGGCCGATATACCAGTTTCTAACACTCTGCAGAGATTGCACACTTTTCCCACAAGCCGTGATTCCCATTCTGCCCGGGGTTCTAGCCTCCCCATTGATCACTACCAAGGTGACCTAGCAGGGTCTCACTATGTAGCCTTTACAAAGATTTCCCAGAGGACATAGCCGCCCATTAGGTTTCTCCAGTTTGATAAACAAATTACATCTCCCCAAAGGAAGGGTGACTAACAAAACCAAATCAAAGAACCTCTGCAACCAACCTCGACAGAGCAAGTACTGTGCCCGGACCCCATTGACGGCCCTACGGCGAAGCCAACTACTCCTCTGGTTCCTCTAATTAATCAGCTAAGGGCGTCGCATTCCACCCTCATGGTTGCATTGTTATCCCGTGATGTCACTCCCCAAACATGTCCTTATGAAGAGGCACTCAGGAAAGAGCCTGAGCCCCCTAAAGTAATCACAAGGACCCCATCGGGATAACATCATTGTTTCATAAAATACCACATCATGTTCATTGATTAAGTTTAAGCAATAACATAAGCTAACCATGATTAACCCAAAAAGGTAAACAAGGGTAAGGGAAATACGAACTAGTCAATCCTTAAGTTTCAGCAATGTAATGCGGGACAGTGAATTATAAAGTATAATAGGACATAGTAGGTCTGAGGACACTTGCCTTCACTAGGTTGTTGCTCAGGGAGGTCTCTAACAACACACTCAGGAACCTCGGACTGCTCGTTGTCTAAGTAAAGCGAGCATACATTCAATACATTTGGAAAAGTATAAATGAACAGCACATCAAACATTTACAATCATTGACACATAACTCAAAAAGGTGTAGTATTAAGTGTAGGGGAATGATATCAAGTTACAAAGAAAATGGAGTAATCCTAATTGGGGAATTGATTACTCTCTAAATGTTTGGGACATAGCTCAAAAAGGTTAAGTAGTGATTAAAACAAAGGAAAGCTAGAATAATTATATAAACTACTCTCATTTAGGAATTTGACTACCTTTTAGGTATTATCCATAATTACATTCCTAATTCTGTTTATGTTATTAAGGCCTAAAGGTTAAGTCCAAAAATAAATCCAAGTGATGCATAACACTAATCTCACAAGATTGAATGTACTTTATTCCTAGGGTTCTTCTTTTATTTATTTCATTAAATAAATAAATATATACTTTAATTCTATAATCCAAGTGTAAAAATAAAGTATGCAGATTACAGTTGACTATATTTTATTTGAACAGAGAATAATCTTGTGAACATTTTGCAATTTGAACAACTAAATTTGGAGTTCATATGAAAAAGATATGAAATAAACAAGTTTTGAAGTTTGAAATATGAAATTAAGGCTAAATATATAATTAAATAAAAGTCCAGGGGGGGCTATTATTCTAAAAAAACTAGGGACCTATGCGCTAGAACAGAGGACGGCGGGTTGGTTTCCTAAAACCAGGGGGTTCTTAAGCAATACGACCACGCGAAGGGGTACGGGGTAATCTCAACCATCGGATCAGAAACCGACGACCCAGATTAGATCGCACGGGCGCGCGGGCGCGACTGACAAGCGGGGCCAGGGCGTCAGTGAGCCAGGGCGGGCTGACCAGCCGGGCCCAGGGACAGAGAAGCATGTGAGGGGGAGAGAGGAGAGACGGTTGGATCTGAATCGGACGGCTACAATTAGATCCGCTCGGGTTAGCTCTACACTGTCTGATCTCGGGCGAATGGCCGAGATCTAACGGCAGGGGGGCGGACATGGGCGCGGTGGCGCTGCTCGGTCCCGCGGCGGGAACTCGCCGGAGACGAGCAGACCGGCCACGACGGGGCACCAGAGGCTTGGGGGATTGGCCTAGGCACGCACAGGGGGATCTGGCAGACTCAGCAGAGGGCACCACGCCGGTGTGGGAGCACCAGAGGGCGTTGCACACGGCAAGGCAGGCTAACGGCGGTGCGGGGGCAACTCTGGCGAGCAATTGCGTGCTAACCAGTGCAGTACACAGGGAAATAGGGGCGCGGGGAGGTTACTCACCTTGAGGGGAAGCGCTGGAGGCACAGGGCAACAACGGAGGCACAAGGACGCGACGGGGCGACGATGGCGGAGCTCCGGCTGCGCAAGAACCACTCCGGTGAGCGTGGACCGGACAGACCAGAGAGGGGGAGGGCACACCGAAGGGTGTCCCGAGTAGCTGACGGCAAGGCGAAGCTTACCGTGACACTGGACGGGGCACGGGTGCAACGGCGGCCACGGAACAGGCGGTGGCAGAGGTTCTCGGTTCGCGTGGGCAAAGCGAGAGAGAGAGAGGGCGAGAGAGCTGGACAGAGGGCGCAAATGGAAGAGGGGAGGTGGGCGAGCAGGGCGCGGGGTTCAAAGGGCCGCGGAGGCTCGGTCGTGGCCGGAGAACGCGCGGTCGTGGGCGCGTCCACGGCGGGGAGATCGTGGGCGGGAGGTTGAGGACGGCTGATAGGTGGGGACGGCTAGACAGAGAGAGGGAGAGAGCGGGCGCTCAGGGTTGCGCCGACAGACGGGACCCGCCTATCAGGCGGAGGGGGCGCGCGGGCGCGGGCGCGCGCGGACTGGGCTAAGTGGGCTGCCTTGGGCCGAATTCAGTTTTCCATTTTCCAGGGAATTTCTAATTGATTTTCTATTTATTTTGTCTAGGGTTTTCAATTCAAATTTAAATCAAGTTTCATATTCAAACCAAATCAAATATGTGCAACAATTCAAAGAATATTTAGGCTCAATATGATGCAACATTCCATGACTCATATGTTTTGGGCAAAATAAAATAAATAATCCCTCACTAATACAACTAACTCTAATTAAAAGAGATAAGGAGAGAGAAAGCTAGAGAGAGAGAGGGAAACTAAAGTGAGATAGAGAAGAGTAACACCTGAATTTGAATGATCATAAAAAAAAAATTTATACCCCAAATTCAGGGTGTTACACTTCTCGACTGTGGATCTATGATCCTACAGATGGAAATGCGTACCAATTCGATGGGATCTCGATCTAATCTCAGCCGGTGGATCGACATCCAGCTGTCGGTATTCAACCGTACCCCTTCGACCAAGATTAATTTCATAAGAGCCCCTATATAACCTTTCCTCATATAAACCCAACATCCACTATAGTTCAAAGATAGTAACAGAAAGGTCCTAAAATTCATGTATTGAACCCTGAACTCTCGGGATTTTGTACTTGCCGTCCATTTTCAGTTAAAAGAAATAATTAAATACAGGAAATTACAGAAAAGATTTTAATAAATGTTTTGAAGTGTAAAATAAATATAAAAAAACCTAGAAGCTTAGAAAAATCATAACTTCTTTGTTTTAGATCCGATTTAATTCGTTCCAGTTGCGTTAGCTTCGTAATAATATTGCCTACGTGGTAATAACTCTATTTTATCATGTAAAAATATATAACTCATTTGTTTGATCTACGTTTATTGGATTAGTTGTTCTAAGACAGTTAATATAATATTCTGATCCTATAATTATAATTGACTAAAATATGATCTCTAATCAAGTAATAACTTAGAGTAAAGTTGAATTAATTTTTTATTTGGAATATATTTATCACATGATTTATTAATCAACATAGACATGGTTTTCATATTTAAACACCTAAAACTTCGAAAAACCATATATTTTTAACCACAACTCCGATTTTAGTGGCTCTCGAATCTATGATCTCGTATAGCCACGTAGAATAGTCCTATGCAGTTTGTTCTCATGTTTTGTGTAATGTTATTTTCATGTACTTCTTGTTTATTTATATATATTGCTACGAGTAGCGGCAAGGTCACGAGAAACCAGAAGACCAACTTGGTGAAGTACTTGGAATCTCAAGTATAAGGCAAGTTGTGCCCCTGATCACTCTTCTTTACCTAATAATGTTCATGTTAATCACTATGACATGCTTAGGTTAATTTGATCGGACCTAATAGGTTACCCTAGTTTTGTTCACTCTACACCTTGCAAACAAATGAACTATTGGGTAAACTTGCTATCGCTCTACCTAGTTTTGGGTGTTAAGATCCATATGATTCATGATCATGCTTTATTATCGTTGTTTGTTTAATTAATGTTCATGATAAGGTTATTATGTTAAAAGGAACATGGAGCGACCACCCGAGAAAACAGTGCTACCACAAGGGTGGAATGGGATGCCCTTGTCTAAATAATTAGGAAATCTAGTGTGAGTTAATCCTTTCCTGAAAGGGGCAAGAGGGGTGGAGGAGTGCAGGTGTAGGGAGGTCCTCGGGTCGGACTGTCTTTTTATCTTTTCGGACGAGGGATCCCTACATCACCTTCGGCGCGGAATCAGTAGCTGGTTCTCTCCTCTAGTGGAACTTTGTAAATGCCTCACAGTGGATCCCTAGCCATTCAACTTGGGAGTTTCTAAGGGTCTTGCAAACACTGTCTAAATGGGAAACACGTCTTGTGGGTAAAGATGCACAACCTATGGAGCGTGTACAACTGGTATATCAGGTGTGCTCACGGAGCGTCTCGGAGCCTCACATGAGTAACTTATGAAATTAAAATTAATCTATCATATGCATTACATTATGGGATTTGTTATTAATTGTGATCTCTTATTTAATTGGGATGGTATCTACTTATACTTAGTAACTGCTAATAAAATTTTGACCAACATGTTAAAAGCAACGCTCAACCTTAACCACTCTATTTGGTAAGCCTTGCACATGAACCCCCACTGTAACTGAGCTCATGCACATTATTCCCCACAACTTGTTGAGCGATGAACGTATGTGAGCTCACCCTTGCCGAAATCACACCCCTAGGTCAAGGATAGGTGCCACAAGATAAGGAGCATGGAGGATACCGCGATGAGTTCGTGAGAGGTCTAGATCGTCATCTCCCAGTCAACTATGGTTGCAGAGGATCATTGTCTTCATATGATATAATTATTTAGCTATTTTATACAAAACTCCTATTATATAATAGAGACGTGACATTGTTTATATACCATGAGTCATCATATGTGTGAGACTTGATCCTAGCACACATTTGATTCGCGCCCGGGTTTGCCCTTAAATCCGAGTGTGACACGCTGCACAAGGTCTGTCTTTCTCAAAACAAACATCGATTAGTCCTAACACATGTTCTCCCTTTAGAAGTTTATGAAGGTTCTTCATACCAACATGTGCTAAACGATGATCCTAGATCCAACCCATGTCAGTCTTAGCAAGTAAACATGCATCTAGATCAGCATTCTCTTTAGTAAAACCTACTAAGTAAAGCTTGCCATCAGATACACCTTTAAATGCTAATGAACCACCACTCCTTCTAAAGACAGTTACATCAACGTTTATAAACAAACATTTATATCCCACATGAGATAACTGGCTGACAGAAAGCAAATTATAACCAAGTGATTCTACCAAAAAGACATTAAAAATAGAGTGCTCGGTAGTAATCACTATTTTACCAATCCCCTTTAACTTACCTTGGTCCCCATCTCCAAAGTTGATCATGTCATAGGAATCCTTATTCTTGACATATGAGGAGAATATCTTCTGCTCCCCTGTCATGTGGTTTGTGCATCCGCTATCAATGATCCAACTTCAATCCCCGTATGCATAAACCTATAAGGAATTTAGGCTTGGTGTTTAGGTCCCCAACTTGTGTTGGGTCCTGTCAGGTTAGTTACATAAGATTTTGGAACCCAAATGCAAGTCTTACCTCTATTGCATTTTGGTCCCACATTGGTAGCAATAATTCTATCATTCTTATAATAAATTACATAGGAAGCATCAAAAGTGTGAAATAAAATAGAATGACTATGAAATGCATTCCTATCCTTAGGCACGTGAGAAACAACATGAGATGCACGACACCTAGGTCTACTCCTACTATGAGCATAAGAACCACTAGATGAAGCAATCATAGTGAGAGGATTGAAAACAACATCATGTCGCATGTGTAATTGGATGATCAATACATGCATCATGATGAGCATTATGAGAAACATTAACATGATGATACAAATAAGCATGGTTCTTCTTATCACAAAAAGAATGTGAGCTACTAGCCATAGGCGCTTTCCCCTTCTCCTTAGTGAAGTTGAGAGCATTTAAGCTTTTTATGTTCTTGGCTTCCCCATGGAAACCGAGACCATCCTTAATGGATGGATGTCTACCAATGATTAAGGCATCCCTAGCAAATTTAACCTTTTCTACATCATTCTTGCAAGTTTTAAGTTGAACATTTAATTGAACAAATTCATCATTCAACTTTGCAATAGTAGAAGCATGATCATTGCAAGCATCAATGTCAAAATCCTTACATTTATTACAAATAAATACATGCTCCAAAGATGAACTAGCCACACTTAACTTTTCTATTCTAGCATTTAAATCAACATTTAAACTCTTAAGGCTAGAAATAAAGGAATGTCAAGAATACAATTTAAACACAAGCATTTCATTCTTCTTTATTTCTAAAGTAAGGGATTTTCTACTTCTACTACTTTATCATGTTCCTCATAAAGTAATTCCTCTTGTTTTTCTAGCAATCTATTCTTTTCATTAAGAGCATCAATTAATTCATTAATTTTATCATCCTTAGATCTATCTAAGCCCTTAAAGAGATCGCTATAATCTATATCATCATTAGATTCCTCATCACTAGAAGAAGTGTATTTGAGAGTGTCAAGTGTACGTACCTTGTTTTCCTTAGCCATGAGGCATGTGTGTTGCTCGTTGGGGAAGAGAGAAGACTTATTGAAGGCAGAGGCGGCAAGTCCTTCATCGTCGGAGTCGGATGAAGAGCAGTCTGAGTCCCATTCCTTACCAATGTGTGCCTCGCCTTTCTTCTTTCTATAGAACTTCTTCTTCTCCTTCTTCCCTTTCTTGCCTTGGTCCTGGTCATTTTCAATATGGGAACATTGAGCTATAAAATGACTAGACTTACTGCACTTGAAGCATGAACGCTTTCTCCTTGATTTGTTCTTGTTAGGGTAGTACTTGTGTCCCTTCAAAACGATCTTGAAGCGCTTGATCACGAGTGCCATCTCATCCTCATTAAGGTCGACCGCCTCAACTTGTGCCACCTTGTCGAGGAGCGCCTCCTTGTTGGTCGTTGCTTTGAGTGCAATGAGTTGCGGCTCGTTGTGAGGAAGAGGTTCGTTGGCGATTTCGTCGATGTACCTTGCTTCCTTTACCATCATGTGCCCGCTCATAAACTTACCAAGAATTTCTTCAGGCGACATTTTGGTATACCTGGGGTTGTCACGGATAAGATTTACAAGATGAAGATCAATAACAGTAAATGACCTTAGCATGAGGCGCACGACGTCATGATCCGTCCATCTTGTACTCCCATAGCTTCGGATCTTGTTCACCAGGGTCTTGAGCCTGTTGTATGTGTTAGTTGACTCCTCACCCCTCTTCATGGTGAACCTCCCTAGCTCACCTTCCACAAACTCCATCTTGGTGATCATTGTGGCGTTGTTTCCCTCATGAGCGATTTTGAGGGTGTCCCATATCTTCTTACCATTGTCCAAGCCACTAACATTGTTATATTTATCCCAACATAGAGATGCTAAAAGCACAGTAGTGGGTTGGGCATTTTTATGAATTTGATCATGAATAAAAATAGCATTATCACTACTATCAAAATGCATTCCATTTTCTACTACCTCCCAAATGCTAGGATGAAGAGAAAATAGATGACTACGCATTTTATGGCTCCAAAAAGAATAATCTTCCCTATCAAAGTGTGGGGGCTTGCCAAGAGGAATAAATAATAAATGAGCATTAAAGTTGTATGGAATGCGGGAATAATCAAAAGAGTAGTTTTGGTTAACCGTCTTTTTCTTGGAAGAAAAGTCATCCTCCTCCTCCTCCTCCTTTGGTGAAGATGAAGAGGCATCACTGTCATAGTAGACTATCTTTTTGATGCGCCTCTTCTTCTTCATGTCCTTCTTCTTGTTGTTTCAGCTTGAATCGATGGGCTTTTCTCCCTTTGGCTCGTCGTTGTTGATGGTATCCTTCTCCTTATCGTTGATCACAATCCCCTTGCCTTTATGATCCATCTCTTCGGGCAGTTAGTCCCTTGATGAAGAGAACAGCTCTAATACCAGTTGAGAGCACCTAGAGGGGGTGAATAGGTGATCCTACAAAAATAGATCTAAACAACACAAACTTAATTTATAAAATGTGTTAGTGAGAACGAGAACCAAGTTAGGATGAGGAGAGAGGAGAAAAGAAACTCTTCATTTGATTGCTCATTTAGGATGAGTATTAAACTTAGGAGCAATATTATAAGTGAATATGAGAACGAAGACAATAATCGCAATAAGTAAAATGGACAAGAGACATAGTGATTTTTATCGTGGTTCGGCTAATGCCTACTCCACGTTGTGGTGACCTCCTTCGGTCAAGGGCTGCACTCAACCCCTCTCAAGTAATCCAAATATCAAACTTGAGTGCCACAATTGTCTTCCTTATATCAATATCCCAGTTGTGAGGAATCTTCACAAATTGGAGTCTCTCACGCCTTACACAATTGATCACAATCAAATCAGGAGTAAGGTGGGAAGTAGAAACGCACACAAGAGCACAATTGCAACAACAGCACGCACACAAGCAAAGAAGAGAGTGCACGAATCAAAATGACAGAGTCGCAGCTCAAGAACGCGCTCAAATATCTCTCTAACAAATCAAAAGCGTGGTCATGGAGTTTCAGAGTTGTAGTATGCTCTTGTGATGCTTGGGTACCTGCTCCATGTGCCTAGGGGTCCCTTTTATAGCCCCAAGGAGCCTAGGAGCCGTTGGTTCTTGATTTGGGAAGCAATCAACCTTCCCTGTCTGCGTGTGCACCGGACTGTACGGTTGTCGGGTACCATAAGTAGTGGTACCTAGATCACAGTCCTAAAGTGCCTAGACGCTTGAGTAAGAAGGGGTCATAAGCAATCACGCTCCCAACCTTACCAAGGCATGAGGGACCTAAGTCACGACTCGCTTGAGGCCAACCTCGAGTGGGAGACAGACACGACTCGCCTGAGACCAACCTCGGGCGGGAGACACAGTCACGGCTCACCCGAGGCCAACTCAAAATGATAAGCAAGAGAACTTTAGAGAGAGAGAGGAGAGGAATAATCAGATCATAAAGTAATGATCAACACAAATGAATGCGACGATTTGTTTCCCGAGGTTCGATTCTGAAGAACCTACTCCCTGTTGAGGAAACCATGTAGATCGGGTCTTTTTTGACCCTTTTCCTCTCCCAAACGGTCACTTAGACCAGTTGGGTGCCTCTTCTTAATCTCAAGAGTCACTTAGAACCCGCTAGGATCACCACACAATTAGGTGTCTCTTGCTAGCTTTACAAGTCACTGAGAGTTTAGAAGGAGATGAAGAAAGCACGATCAATAAAGCTGAGCAACAAGAGCAATAAGGAAAACACAAAATCACACACTCTCTATACTTTCCAAGGCACTAATCATTAATGATCACTAGTCACAATTATGGCACTTAGAGGAGCTTGGGAGCTTTGAATGTGTCTTGGAGTGATGTGCTTGCTCTTGTATTGAATGTGGATGAATCGAATGCTTGGATGTCATCAATGGAGGTGGTTGGGGTTGTATTTATAGCCATCACAACTTCCTAGTCGTTGCCAACTTTTTGCCACACGCGGATGATCCGCGCTCTTGGCCTGGATGGTCTGCCCCTGCGCATCAACGGTTGAAATCGCAACGGTCAGCAATAACAACAATATCAATAGCTATAAATGCATTAAATGCGTCGTCAGATGTCAGATAAAGTAGTCGCGGACGGTTCGGCCGTGCACACCTGACGGTACGCGAGGACGCTAAAAGTGAATTTTACCGAACCCGGCACCTCCGGGTTTTTTGTTTTCAAAGGGCGGATGGTCCGCACCATAGGGTCGGACGGTCCAAGCTTGGTCCTGGATGGTGCTCTTCTCTCCTTTGGACAGTACGTAGTAGAAGTGTTGAGATTTACACAGTTCATGTCTGAGGTGTCGTGGACGGTCCGCCGGAAGGGCCCGGACTATCCGCACATAGGTGATCTACATTGTTCCGGACAGTCGAATTAGAATTGAGATAGATAAACTTATGGACCTGTGAATCTATCAACTAGACAAAACTAGTTAGTCCATAAGATTGTGATGGTCATCAAGCACCAAAATCAATTACATAAAATGGCAAAGACCATTTCCCTTTCGAAAGAAGAATCATTTAGATATTTGTCGGCGTTTCGAGACTGGGGGGTCCCTTAGGCCGACGAGTGAGTGTCGCCGCGTGCCCCAGCCCAGATGGGTCGAGCGCGTGGGCGAGCGCGAAGGGGGGAAGGAGCGAGGCGGCCGGCGACCGGCGTGAGAGTGGTGGGAATCCCGCGGCCTTCGTGTTCGGCCGCTCCCAGGTCGGGTGCGCTTGCAGTAGGGGGTTACAAGCGTCCACGCGGGAGAGGGAAGCGAGCGGCCCCAAGAGAGCGCCTGTCTCGTCCTCGTCCCCGCGCGACCAACCTTCTCTAAGAGGGCCCTGGTCCTTCCTTTTATAGGCGTAAGGAGAGGATCCAGGTGTACAATGGGGGTGTAGCAGAGTGCTACGTGTCTAGCGGGGGAGAACTAGCGCCCTAAGTACATGCCGATGTGGCAGCCGGAGAGATCTTGGCACCCAGCTGGTGTGATGTCGTGGCCGTCGGAGGAGCGACGGAGCCTGGCGGAGGGACAGCTATCGGAGCGGTTGAGTCCTTGCTGACGTCCTCCTGCTTCCGTAAGAGAGCTGAGAGCCGCCGTCGTCACAGAGCATGCGGGGCGCCATCATTGCCTATCTAGCGGAGCTAGCCAGAAGGGACACCGGTCTTGTTCTCTATGGCCCGAGTCAGCTCGGGGTAGGGTGATGATGGCGCTTCCTATTGACATGACTGGCCTGCGCCCTAGGTTGGGCGACGTGGAGGCTCCTCCGAAGCCGAGGTCGAGTCTGTCTTCCATGGCCGAGGCCGAGCCCGAGCCCCTGGGTCGGGCGAGGCTGTAACGCCCCGAATTTTGCAGTTGAATTTTTTCTTTTCTTTACTTGCCAAAATTCGGGCGTTACCTTTTCCTTTTCTTTTTCCCTTCGCTAAACCTTGACCTTTTCCAAAGTTCTAGCGGGATTCGGTTTGGAATTCCCGTACGTATAAAAACCCTAAATGCTTTATGTTGCTTGATGCACCATGCCGAACCTTGCATTTCTTTCGATTGCTTTGAAAGTGCAAATGCATTCATGTAGAAAGATCGGATTTCGAAAATGAAGAGAAGATCTTTCTTTCTCTTTTCTCTCTCTCTTTCTCTCTCCCCTCTCTCTCTCTCTCTCCCGCGCCCTGGGCCGACCCCGGCCGGCCCAGCCGCCCCCTGGCGCCCCCCCCCCCTTGGGCCCAATAGGCCCGGCCGCCCCCCCCTCTTTCCCTTATTCCCTAACCCTCTCCCTCTCCCCCCCTCATTTTCTCCCTCCCCACCTAGGCCGCCGCCCCTACCCCCTACCCGCCCCCTGCCCTAGGTAGCCGCCGCCGCCCCCTGCTTGCCGCGCCGCCCCCTGCCGCCGGCCGCCCCTCGCCGTCGATCCCCGACGCCGGTAAGCCCCCCCCCCCCTCCTCCCTCTCTCCTCCCTCCCCCATCCCCCCTCCCCTTCCTCTCGCCGCTCGGCCCCATGGCCGGTTCGGCCGCCCGCCCCACCCCGCCCGCGCGGCCCCTTGGCTGCGCCCCCGCCCCCCCCCCCCCCCCCCCCCCGCGCGCCCCCATGGCCGGCTCGGCCGGCTCGGCCGGCTCGGCCGCTCGGCCGCCCCGCCCCCTCCCCTGCTCGGCCGCTCGGCCGCCCCCTGCGCGCCCCGCCTAGGGCCGGTTCAACCGCCCTAGGGCCGGTTCAACCGCCCCCCCCCCCTTCTGTTTTTTTTTATTTTTTTATTTTATTTTATTTACTTCCTGTGATCATAATTACTGTATTTTAAGTAGGCTAATCACTGTTCATGCTATGGGAAAATAGGAAGTTTAGTTTAAAATTCCGTTATGTTATTGATTCACGTAGTTAATTGTTTACCCTGTGCAATGTTGATCAACTAAAAGTGATTAGGTTTCCATCAGTATATAAATATATATAACAGAATTATTTTGTTAAAAACCAATTGTGTCATTAGTGCATAAGATTTAACCCCCTGCGAGACCTTTCCCGTTTCTTTCTAACCATAACAAATGCGATATCGAATGTCATACTTGGTGCATATTCACTTTATTTGTTATCTTGTATGGTGTACTGTTCTTTTGTATTAAATATGTGGATGTATGTATGTATGTTTGCGCTCGCATAGAGAACGATCCGGTCGAAGAGCCCGAGGAATTCGCAGGAGAAGCCCCTGAGCAGCAGTCGTTTGGTGGAGGCAAGTGTCCTTTGACCTATCTATGTCCTATTCATTCTTTAATTCACCTCCCGCATTACACATTTATACCTAAGGATTGACTAGCTTTTGTTATCCATGTCCTTGTTTACCTATTTGGGTCGGATTATTACTACTTAGTCTGATGCTATTGCTCAACTCTAATCAATGAACATGATGTGATTATCTATGATACGCTGTTTTCCCGTTCTTCTTTATGATTATACTTGTGGTTTTCAAGGGGACTCGAGCGGTTTCTCGAGTGCCTCTCCGTAAGGACCTGTTCTATGGATGACCGCCCGGGAAAACAGTGCAACCATAAGGGTGGAATGGGGTGCCCTTAGCTGAATAATTAGAGGATCCGGGGTGTAGTTCACTTAGCCGTCGTGCCGTCAATGGGGCTCGGTGTATGCGGCTCGCTCTGCCAAGTTTGGGTTCGCCCCTTGGGGAGGAGTGCGGTGCATTTAGGAAAACCTAACGGGTGGCTACAGCCCCGGGGAATCTTTGTAAAGGCTTCGTAGTGAATCCCTGGCCATTCACCTCGGGAGTGAATAAGGGTCTTGCAAGCCCGGGCCAGAGAGGGAATCACGGCTTGTGGGTAAAGTGCACAACCTCTGCAGAGTGTTATGAAACTGATATATCAGCCGTGCTCGCGGTTATGAGCGGCCAAGGGAGCTCCAGTGATTAGTGATACTTGATCAGAGACATTGTGGTACAGATGGTTATGAGATTGATGGTTCCGGTTATGATTATGGTATTGGTAAGTGGTATTCTTTCCGTTTGGAAAGGATACAATGGGCTAATAACTTGGGTTAATGTTAAAACTTGGCTTTCTACTAGTAAATAATAATCTGACCAACTAAAAGCAACTGCTTGACTTATCCCCACATAAAGCTAGTCCACTACAGCCAAACAGGATGCTTGCTGAGTATGTTGATGTGTACTCACCCTTGCTCTACACACCAAACCCCCCCCAGGTTGTCAGCATTGCAACCACTGCTCAGGAGAAGATGAAGCTGTGGAAGGAGACTTCCAGGAGTTCCAAGATTACGACGAGTTCTAGGTGTGGGTTAGCGGCAACCCCCAGTCGGCTGCCTGTGAAGGCCGCGTTATCTACGTTTCTTTTCCGCACTTTGATTTATTGTAAGAACTATATGGACGTCTCAGACGTATGATGTAATCGACTATTTCCCTTATTAATACTATTTTGAGCACTGTGTGATGATGTCCATATTATGTAACTGCTGTGTACGTGAATAACTGATCCTGGCACGTACATGGTTCGCATTCGGTTTGCCTTCTAAAACCGGGTGTGACATAAGTGGTATCAAAGCCGTGCTGACTGTAGGACCGCTAACCTAGAGTAGAATGGTCGTTCTAAGGATTATAGACCTCTGTCTCTTCCTTGACTTTGATATCCCTTCAAAAGTTGGTCCTACTGACCAAACCTATGTTCTACTATATATTATACCTTGCTGAAAATTATGTTCTATTCCAATCCTTCATCTGTTTATGATTCATTACTTGCTGGTCATATTAATTCTGTTCTCACCCTTTTGCTTGCGATGTCTTTTGTAGATGGCTCGACTTAGACACACTGCACGAAAGTCAGTCATCCCCTTCTTACCCTCCCGCCTTGCTGAGCGTCCGCTTCGCCGTCCTGTGGCCGGACAGTCCAGCCACTTGGAGAGACTACACCACCGCCTGCGTGAGGAGCAGGAACGTCGACGACGGGAGCAGCAGAGCTCTTCCTTCTCGCTCCACCAGGAGATAGAGTCTGTGAGGAGCTGCTCCCCTGTGCTTCCTCTGGAGCCGCCCCCTGCACCACCACTGGGCGCCCCAGCTTCTGGAGTAGCTGCTGGAGGAGACCCAGACGACGGAGATGGCGACGACAGCTCGAGCCACGACACCGACTTCTCTGCTAACCCTGAGCCGGAAGGATGGGTTGCTCGACCCATCACTCGCGACGCTGCTCGCGGGTGTCACTTCCACGATGCGCTCGACACCCTGCTACGTCGGGCATTTGACCGGCATACTTGGTCCGTCGAGTATCGCTGTGTGGTCTACCAGCACAGTCGCGGGGTCTACCCGGACCGCTGGGAGGCAACTTGCTTGGTGCGCTGCCCGGAGGACAGTCTCCAGGGTGCAGAGGCCTGTTCAGAGCACTATTCTATCTCTGAGCGGGACTCAGCTGAGGCAGCCATGCAAGATGCTGCACGGCGTGCGCTTTCGCACTACTGCTCGGTTTTCGGTGGGGCAGCTGACGGTCTTGACCTGAAGTATTACCCCCGCCGTTCATCTGGCAGCACAGGAGGCGTGATTGTCTCACCTGTCGGTGAGGGCAATCCTAGGTTGAGCAGCACAGTCAACCTAGCCGCCGTGCTAAACACGGAGCTGGACCATGCATTAGACGAGCTGAGTAGGGCTCGTGCTGAGATCGCCCTGCTGCGGGCTGAGCGCGCGGAGCGCCGTTATCTGGACGGTGGTTCCCCCGCTCCCGTTGGGACTCAGCACCCGTACCGCTCACCTCAGCGTGGACACCAGTCTTATGGCAATCCCGCCTGCAAGACCAAGATAAACCTAGAACCATAGATCGTTAGAGTTGGATCTTGTAATTAATACGAAATAAATATATACATGGAAGCTTCAGTCTTAGCGTTAGTCTCGGTCTTAGTTAGTTTTAGTTAGACAGGGTAGTTTGCTATATCCTGTGCATTTATGTTTGTCATGATGAACTATGTTTGGTTTGGATCTTTGTAATGATTGTCACCAGAGTGTGGGTATCCCCTGCATTTTGGTTTACATACTATGTCAATAAAGTTAGTTATATAGTTGGGAAACCCATTATTCTCCTTTCCTCTTTATCTGAGAAGCTGTGTGGTCTGTGTTGGAGATCAGTGAAGATGCTCATCTGTTCAGTGCTGTTGGAGAATTCTATACTCTTTTCTTATGCTGCAAGCTTTGCCAGATCAGTTCTGATGTGTGGTTGCGTTCTGCAGATGTCAGAGAACAGGCGTAGAGGAGGAAGGCGTGCTCAGCAGGAGCGAGCCGCTCCGCAGGATGAGGTGCCCCAGCAGCAGCATCTGCCGCCCCCGCCCCCGATGTCGATTGAGCAGATGTTTCTGATGCAGACTCAGGCAGTTCAAGCCATCGGTCAGACTTTGGCCGCCATTCAGCAGCAGCAGCAGCAGCAACAGCAGCAAGCACCACCCCAGCCTCAGATGCCTCAGATGCCTAGAGATAAGCGTGCTGAATTCATGAGAGGTCATCCACCAACGTTCGCTCACTCTTCTGACCCCATGGATGCTGAAGATTGGCTGCGCACCGTGGAGCGGGAGTTGCATACCGCTCAGTGCGATGACAGGGAGAAAGTTCTGTATGGTCCCCGTCTGTTGAGAGGAGCAGCCCAATCATGGTGGGAGTCTTACCTCGCCACCCATGCCAACCCCGACACCATCACCTGGGAAGAATTCAGGGGTAGTTTTCGTCAGTACCATGTGCCTGCAGGTCTGATGACAGTGAAGAAGGAGGAGTTCCTGGCCCTCAAGCAAGGGTCATCGTCTGTCAGTGAGTACCGAGACAGGTTTCTGCAATTGTCTCGCTACGCTCCTGAAGATGTCAACACCGACGCCAAGCGACAGTACCGTTTTCTGAGAGGCTTGGTTGACCCTCTGCAGTATCAGCTGATGAACCACACCTTCCCGACATTCCAGCACCTGATTGACAGAGCAATCATGACAGAAAGGAAGCGCAAGGAGATGGAAGATCGTAAGCGCAAGATCAGTGGACCCCAGCCTGGAAGCAGCAGCCGTCCCCGTTTCTCAGGCAATCAACCTCAGCAGTTCAGGCAGAACCAGCGTCCACCTCAGCAGCATCAGCAGCGTCAGCAGTATCAGCAGTTCCAAAGGCAGTATCCTCAGAATCAGTACCAGAACCGTCAGAGCAATCAGTCAGGAGGCCAGTTTCAGAAGCAGAATCAGCAAGCACCTCGTCTTCCTGCCCCAGCAAATCAGCAGAACAGTCAGGCAGCACCAGCTCAGGTTGGAAACAGGGCATGTTTCCACTGTGGAGAGCAAGGCCATTGGGTGATGCAATGTCCGAAGAAGGCAGCCCAGCAGCAGTCAGGCCCCAATGCCCCAGCAAAGCAGAATGTGTCTCAGCCTGGAGCAGGCAATCGCCCTCAGCCGCGCTATAATCATGGAAGATTGAATCACTTGGAGGCTGAAGCAGTTCAGGAGACCCCCGACATGACAGTAGGTATGTTCCCAGTCGATTCCCATATTGCAGAAGTGTTATTTGATACTGGAGCAACACATTCTTTCATTACTGCATCATGGGTAGAAGCACATAATCTTCCAACTACTACCATGTCAACCCCCATTCAAATTGACTCAGCCGGTGGTAGAATTCGAGCTGATAGCATTTGTTTAAATGTAAGTGTGGAAATAAGGGGGATAGCGTTTCCCGCCAACCTTATAGTAATGGGTACTCAGGGAATAGATGTCATCCTAGGGATGAATTGGTTAGATAAGTATCAGGCAGTTATCAGTTGTGATAAAAGGACGATCAAGTTGGTGTCCCCACTAGGAGAGGAAGTGGTGACCGAGTTAGTCCCACCTGAGCCAAAGAAAGGAAGTTGTTATCAGATGGCTGTTGATAGCAGTGAAGCAGACCCAATTGAGAGTATCAAGGTTGTGTCTGAATTCCCAGATGTGTTTCCAAAGGATTTACCGGGTATGCCACCAGAGCGGAAAGTTGAATTTGCTATAGAGCTTCTTCCTGGAACCGCCCCCATCTCTAAGAGAGCTTACAGAATATCTGGACCAGAGTTGGTTGAGCTTAAGGAGCAGATTGATGAGCTGTCAGAGAAAGGTTACATCCGGCCAAGCACCTCGCCTTGGGCCGCCCCTGTCCTATTTGTGGAGAAGAAAGATGGCACTAAGAGGATGTGTATCGATTATCGAGCTTTGAATGAGGTCACGATCAAGAACAAGTATCCTTTGCCCAGAATAGAAGATCTGTTCGACCAGTTGAGAGGAGCCAGTGTGTTCTCCAAGATTGATCTGAGGTCAGGTTATCATCAGCTCAGGATCCGACCTTCGGACATTCCGAAGACGGCATTCATTTCCAAGTATGGTTTATATGAGTTCACAGTGATGTCTTTTGGTTTGACCAATGCGCCAGCATTCTTCATGAACTTGATGAACAGTGTATTCATGGATTACCTTGATAAGTTTGTGGTGGTATTCATTGATGACATTCTGGTTTATTCTCAAAGTGAAGAAGAGCATGCAGATCATTTGAGGATGGTATTGCAGAGATTGCGAGAGCACCAGTTGTATGCAAAGTTGAGCAAGTGTGAGTTCTGGATCAGTGAAGTCCTGTTCTTGGGTCACATAATCAACAAGGAAGGATTGGCTGTGGATCCGAAGAAAGTGGCAGACATTCTGAACTGGAAAGCGCCAACGGATGCTCGAGGAATCAAGAGCTTCATTGGAATGGCCGGATATTATCGGCGATTCATTGAAGGGTTTTCGAAGATTGCGAAACCAATGACAGCGTTGCTAGGCAACAAAGTTGAGTTCAAGTGGACCCAGAAATGTCAAGAGGCCTTTGAAGCGCTGAAAGAGAAGTTGACTACAGCGCCTGTCCTAGTCTTGCCCGATGTGCACAAGCCCTTCTCGGTGTATTGCGATGCTTGTTACACAGGTTTGGGATGTGTGTTGATGCAAGAGGGAAGAGTTGTGGCTTACTCGTCCCGATAGCTGAAGGTTCATGAGAAGAACTACCCAATCCATGATCTAGAGTTGGCAGCAGTGGTTCACGCACTGAAGACATGGAGGCACTATCTGTATGGACAGAAATGCGATGTTTACACAGACCACAAGAGTCTGAAGTACATATTCACTCAGTCAGAATTGAACATGAGGCAACGAAGATGGTTAGAATTGATCAAAGACTATGAGTTGGAGATTCATTACCATCCAGGAAAAGCAAACGTAGTGGCAGATGCTCTGAGCAGAAAGAGTCAAGTCAATCTGATGGTTGCTCGCCCGATGCCTTATGAGTTGGCCAAGGAGTTTGACAGGTTGAGTCTCGGATTTCTGAACAATTCGCGAGGAGTTACAGTTGAATTGGAACCTACCTTGGAGCGCGAAATCAAAGAAGCGCAGAAAAATGATGAGAAGATCAGTGAGATTCGGCGATTGATTCTAGATGGCAGAGGCAAAGACTTTCGAGAAGATGCAGAAGGTGTGGTATGGTTCAAAGACCGCTTGTGTGTTCCCAATGTCCAGTCTATTCGGGAGTTGATTCTCAAGGAAGCTCATGAGACAGCTTATTCGATTCACCCTGGCAGTGAGAAGATGTATCAGGATCTGAAGAAGAAATTCTGGTGGTACGGAATGAAAAGAGAAATCGCAGAGCATGTGGCTATGTGCGATAGTTGTCGAAGAATTAAGGCAGAACACCAGAGACCAGCTGGATTGTTGCAACCGTTGCAGATCCCTCAGTGGAAATGGGATGAAATTGGTATGGATTTCATAGTCGGATTGCCTCGCACTCGAGCCGGCTACGATTCCATTTGGGTAGTAGTGGATCGCTTGACCAAGTCAGCCCACTTCATACCTGTCAAGACCAACTACAACAGTGCAGTATTGGCAGAATTGTATATGTCTCGGATCGTCTGTCTTCATGGTGTGCCAAAGAAGATAGTGTCAGACAGAGGAACGCAGTTCACCTCTCATTTCTGGCAGCAGTTGCATGAAGCCTTGGGCACGCATCTGAATTTCAGTTCAGCTTATCACCCGCAGACAGATGGTCAGACTGAAAGAACCAATCAAATTCTTGAAGATATGTTGAGAGCCTGTGCGTTGCAAGATCAGTCCGGATGGGACAAGAGATTGCCTTATGCGGAGTTTTCCTATAACAACGGTTATCAGGCCAGTTTGAAGATGTCACCGTTTCAAGCGCTGTATGGAAGGAGTTGCAGAACTCCGTTGCAATGGGATCAGCCTGGAGAGAAGCAAGTGTTTGGGCCAGATATTTTGCTTGAAGCCGAAGAGAACATCAAGATGGTCCGAGAGAATCTGAAGATAGCGCAATCAAGGCAGCGAAGCTATGCAGACACAAGAAGAAGAGAGCTGAGTTTCGAAGTCGGAGACTTTGTCTATCTGAAAGTGTCACCGATCAGAGGAGTCAGAAGATTCGGAGTCAGAGGCAAGCTGGCACCCCGCTACATTGGTCCGTATCAGATTCTTGCAAGACATGGAGAAGTGGCCTACCAGCTCAGTTTGCCAGAGAATTTGTCTGCTGTGCATGATGTCTTTCATGTGTCTCAGTTGAAGAAGTGCTTGCGCGTGCCAGAAGAGCAGTTGCCAGTGGAAGGTCTTGAGGTCCAGGAGGACTTGACCTACGTTGAGAAGCCAGCTCAGATCCTTGAGGTTGCAGATAGAGTCACCCGAAGGAAGACCGTCAGAATGTGCAAAGTCAGATGGAGTCACCACTCTGAGGAAGAAGCAACCTGGGAGCGTGAAGATGATCTGATGGCCAAGTACCCGGAGCTCTTTGCTAGCCAGCCCTGAATCTCGAGGGCGAGATTCTTTTAAGGGGGATAGGTTTGTAACGCCCCGAATTTTGCAGTTGAATTTTTTCTTTTCTTTACTTGCCAAAATTCGGGCGTTACCTTTTCCTTTTCTTTTTCCCTTCGCTAAACCTTGACCTTTTCCAAAGTTCTAGCGGGATTCGGTTTGGAATTCCCGTACGTATAAAAACCCTAAATGCTTTATGTTGCTTGATGCACCATGCCGAACCTTGCATTTCTTTCGATTGCTTTGAAAGTGCAAATGCATTCATGTAGAAAGATCGGATTTCGAAAATGAAGAGAAGATCTTTCTTTCTCTTTTCTCTCTCTCTTTCTCTCTCCCCTCTCTCTCTCTCTCTCCCGCGCCCTGGGCCGACCCCGGCCGGCCCAGCCGCCCCCTGGCGCCCCCCCCCCCTTGGGCCCAATAGGCCCGGCCGCCCCCCCTCTTTCCCTTATTCCCTAACCCTCTCCCTCTCCCCCCCTCATTTTCTCCCTCCCCACCTAGGCCGCCGCCCCTACCCCCTACCCGCCCCCTGCCCTAGGTAGCCGCCGCCGCCCCCTGCTTGCCGCGCCGCCCCCTGCCGCCGGCCGCCCCTCGCCGTCGATCCCCGACGCCGGTAAGCCCCCCCCCCTCCTCCCTCTCTCCTCCCTCCCCCATCCCCCCTCCCCTTCCTCTCGCCGCTCGGCCCCATGGCCGGTTCGGCCGCCCGCCCCACCCCGCCCGCTCGGCCCCACACCGCCCCCCCCCTTCTGTTTTTTTTTATTTTTTTATTTTATTTTATTTACTTCCTGTGATCATAATTACTGTATTTTAAGTAGGCTAATCACTGTTCATGCTATGGGAAAATAGGAAGTTTAGTTTAAAATTCCGTTATGTTATTGATTCACGTAGTTAATTGTTTACCCTGTGCAATGTTGATCAACTAAAAGTGATTAGGTTTCCATCAGTATATAAATATATATAACAGAATTATTTTGTTAAAAACCAATTGTGTCATTAGTGCATAAGATTTAACCCCCTGCGAGACCTTTCCCGTTTCTTTCTAACCATAACAAATGCGATATCGAATGTCATACTTGGTGCATATTCACTTTATTTGTTATCTTGTATGGTGTACTGTTCTTTTGTATTAAATATGTGGATGTATGTATGTATGTTTGCGCTCGCATAGAGAACGATCCGGTCGAAGAGCCCGAGGAATTCGCAGGAGAAGCCCCTGAGCAGCAGTCGTTTGGTGGAGGCAAGTGTCCTTTGACCTATCTATGTCCTATTCATTCTTTAATTCACCTCCCGCATTACACATTTATACCTAAGGATTGACTAGCTTTTGTTATCCATGTCCTTGTTTACCTATTTGGGTCGGATTATTACTACTTAGTCTGATGCTATTGCTCAACTCTAATCAATGAACATGATGTGATTATCTATGATACGCTGTTTTCCCGTTCTTCTTTATGATTATACTTGTGGTTTTCAAGGGGACTCGAGCGGTTTCTCGAGTGCCTCTCCGTAAGGACCTGTTCTATGGATGACCGCCCGGGAAAACAGTGCAACCATAAGGGTGGAATGGGGTGCCCTTAGCTGAATAATTAGAGGATCCGGGGTGTAGTTCACTTAGCCGTCGTGCCGTCAATGGGGCTCGGTGTATGCGGCTCGCTCTGCCAAGTTTGGGTTCGCCCCTTGGGGAGGAGTGCGGTGCATTTAGGAAAACCTAACGGGTGGCTACAGCCCCGGGGAATCTTTGTAAAGGCTTCGTAGTGAATCCCTGGCCATTCACCTCGGGAGTGAATAAGGGTCTTGCAAGCCCGGGCCAGAGAGGGAATCACGGCTTGTGGGTAAAGTGCACAACCTCTGCAGAGTGTTATGAAACTGATATATCAGCCGTGCTCGCGGTTATGAGCGGCCAAGGGAGCTCCAGTGATTAGTGATACTTGATCAGAGACATTGTGGTACAGATGGTTATGAGATTGATGGTTCCGGTTATGATTATGGTATTGGTAAGTGGTATTCTTTCCGTTTGGAAAGGATACAATGGGCTAATAACTTGGGTTAATGTTAAAACTTGGCTTTCTACTAGTAAATAATAATCTGACCAACTAAAAGCAACTGCTTGACTTATCCCCACATAAAGCTAGTCCACTACAGCCAAACAGGATGCTTGCTGAGTATGTTGATGTGTACTCACCCTTGCTCTACACACCAAACCCCCCCCCCCCCAGGTTGTCAGCATTGCAACCACTGCTCAGGAGAAGATGAAGCTGTGGAAGGAGACTTCCAGGAGTTCCAAGATTACGACGAGTTCTAGGTGTGGGTTAGCGGCAACCCCCAGTCGGCTGCCTGTGAAGGCCGCGTTATCTACGTTTCTTTTCCGCACTTTGATTTATTGTAAGAACTATATGGACGTCTCAGACGTATGATGTAATCGACTATTTCCCTTATTAATACTATTTTGAGCACTGTGTGATGATGTCCATATTATGTAACTGCTGTGTACGTGAATAACTGATCCTGGCACGTACATGGTTCGCATTCGGTTTGCCTTCTAAAACCGGGTGTGACAGAGGCGGAGGTCGTTCGGCAGAGGCCAGGGCGGAGTCCGAGCCCTGGGTTCGGGCGAAGCGGAGTTCGTCGTCTTCTGGGGCTGAGCCCGAGTCCGAGCCCTAGGGTCGGGCGGAGTGGAGTTCGCCGTCTTCCGGGGCTTAGCCCGAGTCCGAGCCCTGGGTCGGGCGGAGCGGAGTTCGCCGTCTTCCGGGACCTAGCCCAAGTCCGAGCCCTGGGTCGGGCGGAGCGGAGTTCGCCGTCTTCCGGGACTTAGCCCGAGTCCGAGCCCTGGGTCGGGCTGAGCGGAGTTCGCCGTCTTCCGGGACTTAGCCCGAGTCCGAGCCCTGGGTCGGGCGGAGCGGAGTTCGCCGTCTTCCGGGACTTTGCCCGAGTCCGAGCCCTGGGTCGGGCGGAGCGGAGCTTCCTATGGCGCCTTTGGCAGGGCCTGACTGCCTGTCAGTCTCACTCTGTCAAGTGGCACTGCAGTCGGAGTGGCGCAGGCGGCGCTGTCCTTTTGTCAGGCCGGTCAGTGGAGCGGCGAAGTGACGGCGGTCACTTCGGCTCTGCCGGGGGGCGTGCGTCAGGATAAAGGTGTCAGGCCACCTTTGCGTTAAATGCTCCTGCGATTCAGTCGGTCGGTGCGGCGATTTAGTCAGGGTTGCTTCTTAGCGAAGGCAGGGCCTCGGGCGAGCCGGAGATGTGTCCGCCGTTTGAGGGGGGCTTCGGGCGAGACAGAAATCCTTCGGGGTCGGCTGCCCTTGTCCGAGGCTAGGCTCGGGCGAGGCATGATCGAGTCGCTTGAATGGACTCATCCCTGACTTAATCGCACCCATCAGGCCTTTGCAGCTTTATGCTGATGGGGGTTACCAGCTGAGAATTAGGAGTCTTGAGGGTACCCCTAATTATGGTCCCCGACAGTAGCCCCCGAGCCTCGAAGGGAGTGTTAGGACTCGCTTGGAGGCTTTCGTCGCACTTTTTTTGCAAGGGGACCAGCCTTTCTCGGTTGCATTTTGTTCCGGTGGGTGCGCGCGAGCGCACCCGCCGGGTGTAGCCCCCGAGGCCTCGGAGGAGTGGTTTCACTCCTCCGAGGTCTTAATGCCTTGCGTAACGCTTCGGCCGGTCTGGTTGTTCCCTCATGCGAACTGGCCGTAGCCCGGGTGCACGGTCGGGGCCCAAGTTCTCGGGCTGGTACGTTGACGCTGTCAACGGTTCGGCCGGAGCCGGGTTTGCGAGAGCAGCCCCCGAGCCTCCGCACAGGGCGAGAGGTTGATTAGGGACAGACTCGGCTTTTTTACATACGCCCCTGCGTCGCCTTTCCGCAAGGAGGAGGGGGGAAAGCGCCATGTTACCCTCGATGGGCGCCGAACATGGTGTCTCCGGTGAGCTGCAAGCGGGTAATCCGAGTGGACGTCCGTGCCCTGTTCGTTAGGGGTCGGCTAGGGGCCCAGAGGCACGCCCAAAAGTACTTGCGGGTGATCTGGCGGACCCGGTCCCCTGGCGACGGGGTCCGAGGGCTCGATGCCTCCCTCTGATGGGATTCCGTTACAAGATCGCTCCCGCTGGTCTCGGAAATGTCCTAGGGTACCTCGGGAGCGCAGCCCGAGCCTTGGTTATGTATCGAACGTACCCCTGGTCATCCCTCGCTCGGCGTCTGAGGCGGCTATGAACCCTTCGGGGGCCAGCCTTCGAACCCCTGATCAGTAATGGCTGCGGAGCCCGAGTAGCCTGAGGCGGCCGTGGAACCGTTCGGGGGGTCGGCCTTCAAACCTCTGACCAGTAGTGGGTGTAGGGCCCACGCGATCTGAGGCGGCTGTTGAAACCCTTCGGGGGGCCAGCCTTCCAACCTCTGATCAGTAAGGAGGCTCGGAGCCTGGTTCCTTCATGGGGAAGGATCCTTTTCGGGGATCCCCCTTTCCCGGTCCCTGTTGCAAGAGATAGAGAAAGAGGAAAAAAGGAAAAGGATACGAAATCGAACGACGTGGCGTACCTTTTTTGGCGCGGTTATTACGGTGAAGGCGAAGCGTCGCCCGCTTCTCCTGCCATAGGTGCCGCCTGTCCCGCCGTGGAGTTAATGCGATGGGGCAAGTGGTTGGCGGGGCGGCCATCGCGCGTGCGCGAGCCGTTCGAGGAACGGATCACGGGCGCGTTGTCTTCACGCCGTGAGAGGGGGTTCTCTTGCTGCCCCCGGATGGGACGTGAGCTTGGCTGACAACGTGACCGCTGCTCCCGCCCGCCTGCCACCGTCATTACTGCCGGCCCATTTTTGACCACATTGACCGCCGCGCTAGGCTGGCGTTGCTGGGTCGTGCGCTGGGTCACCTCGAGTCGTGGTATTGGTTCTGCAATCGAGGAGGCGAGGTGGTGGCGCAAGTGGCGGTGCAGTTGCTTGCATGAAGCATCCGGCGCGCCGGTTGCATGACGCGTGGGCCTGGGCCTCCAGGCTGGGCGCGTTGGGAGTCGGAGAAGCGCGTCCACTTGGCGCGGTTGCATGCCGCCTGCATGGCTGCCCGCCTCTTTCGCCCGTTGGTCTGGGCAAAAGTGGAGGGTCACTCGTAACCGCTGGGCGGTTGTGTGCGCCACGCGCGGCGGTTTGGCTTCCTCTGCTCTGAGCCGGTTTGCATGACATGCGGGACCCAGCCCCCGCGCCGCAGGGGAGGGCCTTGGAGCGTGTTGGAGAAGACTCAGCCCGTGACGGTTGGGGGCGCAAGTAGGGAGAGTTGCCTTTAAAAGGAGGGCGACCCCTTTCGGAAGGCGACCATGTCTTCTCGCTCCCTTATGCATCGCGTCTTTCCACCTTCCAAGCCCCCGGATGGGGGATACCCGCCGTCTTTTCGCCTCATCGTTGGAGGAACGCAACTCCGTGGGAGTTGGTACCTTTCAGCCATCGTTCGGCTTCAAGGATTTTCATCATGCAACCCGGCTGCACCCCTTCGCTGGCGGTCACCCAAGATGGTGACCTCCAGCTTGATGGTGGGGGAAAGCGAGCCGGGCTGCGGCCTCTACCCCTCCCTCAGCCTCAAGGATTTTCATCACCAGGGCTGGGGAGGGGAGTGTGCCGAGTTGGGGTCGGTCCCTGCGTGGGCGGTGGCCCGCTCCTTCACTCAGTGATCAGAGGGAAGGGCGGTCGTCGTCCGTGGCGTCGGCAGCTGCAACGTGCCTGGCCTTCGGACGCGAGTGGCTTCGGAGCCGCTCGCGGCGCCGGCGTCTGCCACGGCAGCTAGAAGAGGTTCTTCCGCTGACGAGATAGCCAGGGCCGCCCACGGACCGACCTCCAACTCTACGGCCTTCTGCTTGTCCTTGCCTCACAAGTTTGGGCATGGGCGGGGGCCTCCTAGCAGCAGCACCCGCTCTGAGGTCAGTGCTGTCGCTGTTCGGCCCCCCGGAGCAGAAGTCGTCGTCGTCGCTGCCGCTGGAGCAGGTGACGGCGTGCCGTTCGTCGGTCTTCTGTTGCTCCGCAGGCCCTCCCCCATGGAGTGGGGTTGTTCGTACCTGCGGAGGGGGAACCGGAGTTCCGTTTGTAATGGCACTTTGAATGCCAGTGTTTTTGTTCATTATGGCTGTCGAGGCCTGAACATGTATGTAATTTTGGCACGGAGCCGTGTTTTTTCCTCATTTTTGAGCACTAAAACTCGTCTGTTGATTGCCTGAACCGCTTCACCAAGCGTGAGTCGCCCCGTGTCAAGGTGATGAGTGAGGTATCCGTATCCCGGAGGCGTAGGAATCCCTCGGCTCGGTCGGCCTTGTTGTCTGAGGCTCCTTTGGCTTAGTTAAAGGGACCCCTTGGCCGCTCTTCGACGAGCCGAGGCCAGGGGTAGCGATATCAGCATGAACAGAGGCGGAGTGGGCTCGAAAATGAAACCTGGTTGGCCGGAGCCTAGTCGGGTTGTCCGTTAGCGGGACCGACGCCGGAGTTGATCAGCCGAGGCCTCGGGTCGGGCTGGCGCCCTTGGAAGATGGCTGGCCGAGGCACCAGGGGTGACCGGCCGAGCCGCCTGCTTGGGCCGGATTCCCGGAGAAGACCCTGGCGGCGATGGCCCGGGCGTGGCGATGACGTCGTCCTCCAGAGTGGGGATCCCTGGACCGCGTCGCCGTCCGAGGCTAGGTCGGACCTCGCTGAAGGTGTCGTCGATGCCGAGGGGGCCACTGCCCCCTTCCAGCGTCAAGACCCGAGCCTGCAGGATCAGAGTGTCTTGTAGCGTGTGCCTTCTGCGGCCGCCGAGGCCAGAATACACACCCTCGCTGTGTTGTAAAGCTGCGTCTCCTTTCCTCTTGTTTCGAGTATCTGGACTTCTTGTCGGTAACAGGGATGTTTGTGCGAGCGAGAGTTGCTTCTCGCGGAAGGTGATGAGTGAGGTATCTGTATCCCGGAGGCGTGGGAGTCCCTCGGCTCGGTCGGCCTTGCCGCTTACGCGCACTTTCACCCGTCCATGAGGCCCTGTCACCGACTCAGTCGAGAAGGCTCGAAGGATCGCTTCGGCAGAAGAGCTTCCGAACGTGAAGACTTGTTCGGTCCGCGAAATCACTTTATCCGAGCGCGAGTTACTTATCGCAGAAGGTGATGAGTGAGGTATCCGTATCCCGGAGGCGTAGGAGTCCCTCGGCTCGGTCAGCCTTGGCTGCTTACATGTACTCCGTCGTTTTCAGGATCCACTTTTCGAAGTAGTCAGAAAGCACGAAAGATATTCTGGCAGAAGAGATCCTTTTTCGAGGAAAATTTCAACGCAGAGGGGGTTCCCCCCCTTTTAGCCCCCGAGGGAGGGTCGGGCTTTGCCGAGGCGAGGTCGACCCTTCCTTGATGACTAAACTTTGCGCGGGTGCGAGGTATATGAACAACTTGAAAACATCTTAAGGGTAGAAGCGACGTAGCTGTTGGATGTTCCAAGCATTGTCGTAGACCTCGCCTTGACTGTTGGCCAGCTTGTACGTTCCGGGCTTCAGAACTTTGGCGATGACGAATGGCCCCTCCCAGGGGGGCGTGAGCTTGTGCCTCCCTCGGGCGTCTTGCCGCAGCCGAAGCACCAGGTCGCCCACCTGGAGGTCTCGGGGCTGGACCCCTCGGGCGTGGTAGCGTCGCAGGGACTGCTGGTACCGCGCCGAGTGTAGTAAGGCCTTGTCCCGAGCCTCTTCCAGCTGGTCCAGCGAGTCTTCTCGGCTAGCTTGGTTGCTTTGATCGCTGTAGGCCCTCGTCCTCGGGGAGCCGTATTCCAGGTCAGTGGGCAAGACGGCCTCGGCCCCGTAGACCAGGAAGAACGGCGTGAAACCCGTGGCTCGGCTCGGTGTTGTCCTCAGGCTCCAGACCACCGAGGGGAGTTCCTTCATCCATCGCTTGCCGAACTTGTTGAGGTCGTTGTAAATCCGAGGCTTGAGCCCTTGTAGAATCATGCCGTTGGCACGCTCTACTTGCCCATTCGACATGGGATGAGCCACGGCGGCCCAGTCCACCCGGATGTGGTGATCCTCGCAGAAGTCCAAGAATTTTCTGTCGGTGAACTGGGTACCATTGTCGGTGATGATGGAGTTCGGGACCCCGAAGCGATGGATGATGTTGGTGAAGAACGTCACCGCCTGCTCGGACCTGATGCTGTTCAGAGGTCGGACCTCGATCCACTTGGAGAATTTGTCGATGGCGACCAGCAGGTGCGTGTAGCCCCCGGGCGCCTTCTGCAAGGGGCTGACGAGGTCCAGACCCCACATAGCAAAGGGCCAGGTGATGGGTATCGTCTGCAGAGCCTGAGCGGGCAGGTGGGTCTGCTTCGCATAGAATTGACACCCTTCGCAGGTGCGGACAATTCTAGTGGCGTCAGCCACTGCCGTTGGCCAGTAGAAGCCTTGCCGGAAAGCATTCCCGACAAGGGCTCGAGGCGCTGCGTGATGGCCGCAAGCCCCCGAGTGTATCTCTTGCAGGAGTTCCTGACCTTCGGTGATGGAGATGCATCGCTGGAGGATGCCCGAGGGGCTGCGGTGGTAGAGCTCCTTCTCATCGCCCAGCAAGACGAACGACTTGGCGCGTCGCGCTACCCGCCGAGCCTCGGCTCGGTCGAGGGGTAGCTCTCCTTGGCGGAGATATTGCAGGTACGGGGTCTGCCAATTTCGATCATGCGTGGCCCCGCTCCGCTCCTCCTCGATGCGCAGTGCCTCGCCCTCGGAGGCCGAGGGTACCTCGGGCTGAACCGAGGGCGCCTCGGGCCGAGCTGAGGGTGCCTCGGGCTGTGCCGAGGGTACCGAGGGCTGGACCGAGGGCGCCTCAGGCTCGGGCGAGTCGTCGATCTTGACGGAGGGTTGATGCAGATCCCGGGAGAAGACGTCCAGGGAACCGTTGTCCGCCCCGAGGCTATTTTTGCCAGCTCGTCCGCAGTCTCGTTGTAGTGCCGAGCGATGTGGTTAAGCTCGAGCCCGTAGAACTTGTCTTCCAGGCGCCGAACCTCATCGCAGTAGGCCTCCATCTTCGGGTCGCGGCAGTGGGAGTTCTTCATGACTTGGTCGATGACGAGCTGCGAGTCACCGCGGGCGTCGAGGCGCCTGACCCCTAGCTCGATGGCGATCCGCAACCCGTTGACCAGAGCCTCGTACTCAGCCACATTGTTGGACGCCGGGAAATGGAGGCGTAGCACATAGCGTAGGTGTTTCCCGAGGGGCGAGATGAAGAGTAGGCCCGCGCCGGCTCCCGTCTTCATCAGCGACCCGTCGAAAAACATGGTCCAGAGCTCCGGTTGGATCGGACCCGTCGGTAGCTGGGTGTCGACCCATTCGGCTACGAAGTCCGCCAATACCTGGGACTTGATGGCCTTCCGAGGGGCGAACGAGATTGTCTCGCCCATGACTTCCACCGCCCACTTTGCAATCCTGCCCGAGGCCTCTCGGCACTGGATGATCTCCCCCAGGGGGAAGGATGACACCACAGTTACCGGATGAGACTCGAAGTAGTGTCGCAACTTCCGCCTTGTCAGGATCACTGCATGCAGCAGCTTCTGGACTTGTGGGTAGCGGATCTTGGTCTCGGACAGTACCTCGCTGACGAAGTAAACTGGCCTTTGAACGGGCAATGCATGCCCCTCTTCTTGCCTCTCGACCACAATCGCGGCGCTAACCACCTGAGTGGTCGCGGCGACGTAGACCAAGAGGGCTTCTCCGTCAGCTGGAAGCACCAAGATAGGCGCCTTTGTGAGGAGCGCCTTCAGGTTCCCGAGAGCTTCCTCGGCCTCAGGGGTCCAAGCGAAGCACTCGGCCTTCCTTAAGAGGCGGTACAGAGGCAGGCCTCTTTCGCCGAGGCGTGAGATGAAGCGGCTCAGGGCCGCAAGACATCCCATGACCCTCTGTACGCCTTTTAAGTCCTTGATGGGCCCCATGCTGGTGATGGCTGCGATCTTCTCTGGGTTGGCTTCGATGCCCCGCTCGGAGACGATGAACCCCAAGAGCATGCCTCGGGGCACCCCGAAGACACACTTCTCGGGATTGAGCTTGACGCCTTTCGCTTTGAGACATCGGAATGTCACTTCAAGGTCGGAGAGGAGGTCGGAAGCTTTCCTTGTCTTGACTACGATGTCATCGACGTAGGCCTCGACCGTGCGACCGATGTGTTCGCCGAACACATGGTTCATGCACCGCTGATACGTCGCGCCCGCATTCCTCAAACCGAACGGCATGGTGACATAGCAGTACATGCCGAAGGGCGTGATGAAAGAAGTCGCGAGCTGGTCGGACTCTTTCATCCTGATTTGGTGATACCCTGAGTAGGTGTCGAGGAAAGATAGGGTTTCGCACCCAGCAGTGGAATCCACGATTTGATCGATGCGAGGCAGAGGGTAGGGAACCTTCGGACATGCTTTGTTCAGACCAGTGTAGTCTACACACATCTGCCATTTCCCCCCTTTCTTTCTCACAAGCACAGGGTTGGCAAGCCATTCGGGATGGAATACCTCTTTGAAGAACCCTGCCGCCATTAGCTTGTGGATCTCCTCGCCTATGGCTCTACGCTTCTCTTCGTCGAATCGGCGCAGAGGCTGCTTGACGGGTCGGGCTCCGGCTCGGATGTCCAACGAGTGCTCGGCGACATCCCTCGGTATGCCGGGCATGTCCGAGGGACTCCACGTGAAGACGTCGGCGTTCGCGCAGAGAAAGTCGACGAGCACTGCTTCCTATTTGGGGTCGAGCCCGGAACCGATCCGGATCTGCTTGGAGGCGTCGCCACTGGGGTCGAGGGGGACGGCCTTGACCGTCTCCACTGGCTCGAAGTTGCCGGCATGGCGCTTCACGTCTGGCACCTCTTTGGAGAGGCTTTCCAGGTCGGCGATGAGGGCCTCGGACTCGGCGAGGGCCTCGGCGTACTCCACGCACTCCACGTCGCATTCGAACGCGTGTTTGTACGTGGGGCCGACGGTGATGACCCCGTTGGGGCCCGGCATCTTGAGCTTCAGGTAGGTGTAGTTGGGGACGGCCATAAACTTCGCGTAGCATGGCCTCCCCAGTACCGCGTGGTAGGTTCCTCGGAACCCGACCACCTCGAACGTCAGAGTCTCCCTTCGGAAGTTGGAGGGCGTTCCGAAGCAGACGGGAAGGTCGAGTCGTCCGAGGGGCTGGACGCGCTTCCCGGGAACGATCCCGTGGAGGGGCGCAGCGCCTGCTCGGACGGAGGACAGATCGACGCGCAGGAGCCTGAGGGTCTCGGCGTAGATGATGTTGAGGCAGCTGACCCCGTCCATAAGGACCTTGGTGAGCCTGACGTCGCCGACGACGGGGTCGACGACGAGCGGGTATTTCCCCGGGCTCGGCACGTGGTCGGGGTGGTCAGCTTGGTCGAAGGTGATGGGCTTGTCGGACCAGTCTAGGTAGACTGGCGCCGCCACCTTCACCGAGCAAACCTCCCGGCGCTCTTGCTTGCGATGCCGAGCCGAGGCATTCGCCGCATGCCCACCGTAGATCATGAAGCAGTCGCGGACCTCGGGGAACTCTCCTGCTTGGTGATCTTCCTTCTTGTCGTCGTTGCGGGCCCTGCCACCCTCCGTGGGTGGCCCGGTCCTATGGAAGTGGCGCCGAAGCATGACGCACTCCTCAAGGGTGTGCTTGACGGGCCCCTGATGATAGGGGCACGGCTTCTTGAGCATCTTGTCGAAGAGGTTAGCACCTCCGGGGGGCTTCCGAGGGTTCTTGTACTCAGCGGCGGCGACAAGGTCCGCGTCGGCGGCGTCGCGTTTCGCTTGCGACTTCTTCTTGCCTTTCTTCTTGGCGCCGCGCGGAGTAGACGTCTCGGGAGAATCTTCCGATGGGCGGCCCTGGGGCTGCTTGTCCTTTCGGAAGATAGCCTCGACCGCCTCCTGGCCAGAGGCGAACTTGGTGGCGATGTCCATCAGCTCGCTCACCCTGGTGGGGGTCTTGCGACCCAACTTACTCACTAGGTCGCGGCAGGTGGTGCCGGCAAGGAACGCGCCGATGACATCCGAGTCGGTGATGTTGGGCAGCTCGGTGCGCTGCTTCGAGAATCGCCGGATGTAGTCCCGGAGAGACTCTCCCGGCTGCTGCCGGCAGCTTCGGAGGTCCCAGGAATTCCCGAGGCGCACGTACGTGCCCTGGAAATTGCCGGCGAAGGCTTGGACCAGGTCATCCCAGTTGGAGATCTGCCTCGGAGGCAGGTGCTCCAACCAGGCGCGAGCGGTGTCGGAGAGGAACAGGGGGAGGTTGCGGATGATGAGGTTGTCGTCGTCCGTTCCACCCAGTTGGCAGGCCAGGCGGTAGTCCGCGAGCCACAGTTCCGGTCTCGTTTCCCCCGAGTACTTTGTGATAGTAGTCGGGGGTCGGAACCGGGTCGGGAACGGTGCCCGTCGGATGGCCCGGCTGAAGGCCTGCGGACCGGGTGGTTCGGGCGAGGGACTCCGATCCTCCCCGCTGTCGTAGCGTCCCCCACGCCTGGGGTGGTAACCTCGGCGCACCCTCTCGTCGAGATGGGCCCGACGGTCGCGATGATGGTGCTCGTTGCCGAGGTGGCCCGGGGCCGCAGGCGCGGTGTTGCGCGTGCGCCCGGTGTAGACCGAGGCTTCCCGCATGAGTCGGGAAGTCGCGACATGAGGTTCCGAGGGGTATCCCTACCTTCGGGAGGCAGAGCTCTCGGCCCGTCGGACCGCAGCGCCTTCCAGGAGATTCTTGAGCTCTCCCTGGATTCGCCGACCCTCGGTGGTTGATGGCTCCGGCATCGCGCGGAGAAGCATCGCTGCTGCAGCCAGGTTCTGACCGACCCCACTGGATGCGGGTGGCGGCCTGACCCTGACGCCGTCGGCGACGCGGTGCTGGAGACCCTGGGGCAGGTGACGTATTTCTCCGGCCGGGGGTTGGCCCGCCCATGCCTGCCCGACGTCCCGGCGGATCGGCTCAAGCGCTCCTGGTCCCTCGTCGAGCCTGGCCTGCGCCCCGCGGACTTGCTCGAGCTGTGGATCGTGACCCCCCGCCGGAACGGGGACCACAGCTAGCTCCCGTGGGATGTCAGCGCGAGGCACCGGCCTAGGGAGATCATCGTCCTCCGGCATGCCGAGATGATTGCCTTCGGAGGGATCCCCTAGATCGACGTGGAAACATTCGCGGCTTGGGCCGCAGTCCTCGTCGTCGAGGCTGCGGCTACCGTCGGAACAGTCGGAGAGGCAGTAGTCACATGCGGTCATGAAGTCCCGTATGGCACTGGGGTTGCCAAATCCAGAGAAATCCCAACAGATGTTGGGGTCGTCATCTTCCTCGGACCCAGAGGGCCCGTAGGTCGAGACATCCGTCAGCCGGTCCCAAGGCGACCGTATGCAAAACCCAGAGGGTTTGAAATCGCCTCTACGAGAGCGCCCGCCAAAGCAAGGTCGCTAGGCGGGTTGAGGCTGAGTCCAAATGACGTAGGATGGGAATCGGTCGGTACCTTTCGGTCGACGAGCAGCGACATAGTCACGTCGGGGACTGATTGCACCGTCATCTCAGGTACGAGGGCGACGTCCCGCAAGCTCTCCGCGAGCGCACTGGCATCGTCCACTTGCTCGGGATTGGCGTGTCGCGGGGAGACGGCGCTCGCCTTCGTCTCAAACGCGAGGTCGACGCCCGACGCGCCCCCCGTTGGGGCGCTGGGGACGTCGACTCGCTCGACAGCCGACGAGGCGCGGCCTCCCGCTTGGCCTTGGTTGCCCCGCCTCCTCCTCCGTTGGCGGGGGAGAGGACGGGGCGAGCTCGAATGTTGTTCTTCCACCACGCGGGGAAGACGTCGTCGATTCCGCCGCCGGTGGGCGGGCTGTCGGCCGCCATTGTTGTTGTCGCGCGGCGGTGGAAGGAGTATCATGTCGTAGCTGCCGTCGAAGGACATGAACTCAAGACTCCCGAAACGGAGCACCGTCCCGGGTCGGAGAGGTTGCTGGAGAATGCCCATCTGGAGCTTGACGGGAAGCTGTTCGTCAACACGCAGCATGCCCCTACCTGGCGTGCCAACTGTCGACGTTTCGAGACTGGGGGGTCCCTTAGGCCGACGAGTGAGTGTCGCCGCGTGCCCCAGCCCAGATGGGTCGAGCACGTGGGCGAGCGCGAAGTGGGGAAGGAGCGAGGCGGTCGGCGACCGGCGTGAGAGTGGTAGGAATCTCGCAGCCTTCGTGTTCGTCCCGCGCCCAGGTCGGGTGCGCTTGCAGTAGGGGGTTACAAGCGTCCACGCGGGAGAGGGAAGCGAGCGGCCCCAAGAGAGCGCCTGTCCCGTCCTCGTCCCCGCGTGGCCAACCTTCTCTAAGAGGGCCCTGGTCCTTCCTTTTATAGGCGTAAGGAGAGGATCCAGGTGTACAATGGGGGTGTAGCAGAGTGCTACGTGTCTAGCGGGGGAGAGCTAGCGCCCTAAGTACATGCCGATGTGGCAGCCGGAGAGATCTTGGCACCCAGCTGGTGTGATGTCGTGGCCGTCGGAGGAGCGACGGAGTCTGGCGGAGGGATAGCTGTCGGAGCGGTTGAGTCCTTGCTGACGTCCTCCTGCTTCCGTAAGAGAGCCGAGAGTCGCCGTCGTCACAGAGCATGCGGGGCGCCATCATTGCCTATCTAGCGGAGCTAGCCAGAAGGGACACTGGTCTTGTTCTCTGCGGCCCGAGTCAGCTCGGGGTAGGGTGATGATGGCGCTTCCTGTTGACGTGACTGGCCTGCGCCCTAGGTTGGGCGACGTGGAGGCTCCTCCGAAGCCGAGGTCGAGTCTGTCTTCCATGGCCGAGGCCGAGCCCGAGCCCCTGGGTCGGGCGAGGCGGAGGTCGTTCGGCAGAGGCCAGGGCGGAGTCCGAGCCCTGGGTTCGGGCGAAGCGGAGTTTGTCGTCTTCTGGGGCTGAGCCCGAGTCCGAGCCCTAGGGTCGGGCGGAGTGGAGTTCGCCGTCTTCCGGGGCTTAGCCCGAGTCCGAGCCCTGGGTCGGGCGGAGCGGAGTTCGCCGTCTTCTGGGACCTAGCCCGAGTCCGAGCCCTGGGTCGGGCGGAGCGGAGTTCGCCGTCTTCCGGGACTTAGCCCGAGTCCGAGCCCTGGGTCGGGCGGAGCGGAGTTCGCCGTCTTCCGGGACTTAGCCCGAGTCCGAGCCCTGGGTCGGGCGGAGCGGAGTTCGCCGTCTTCCGGGACTTTGCCCGAGTCCGAGCCCTGGGTCGGGCGGAGCGGAGCTTCCTATGGCGCCTTTGGCAGGGCCTGACTGCCTGTCAGTCTCACTCTGTCAAGTGGCACTGCAGTCGGAGTGGCGCAGGCGGCGCTGTCCTTTTGTCAGGCCGGTCAGTGGAGCGGCGAAGTGACGGCGGTCACTTCGGCTCTGCCGGGGGGCGTGCGTCAGGATAAAGGTGTCAGGCCACCTTTGCGTTAAATGCTCCTGCGATTCGGTCGGTCGGTGTGGCGATTTAGTCAGGGTTGCTTCTTAGCGAAGGCAGGGCCTCGGGCGAGCCGGAGATGTGTCCGCCGTTGGAGGGGGGCTTCGGGCGAGACGGAAATCCTCCGGGGTCGGCTGCCCTTGTCCGAGGCTAGGCTCGGGCGAGGCATAATCGAGTCGCTTGAATGGACTGATCCCTGACTTAATCGCACCCATCAGGCCTTTGCAGCTTTATGCTGATGGGGGTTAACAGCTGAGAATTAGGAGTCTTGAGGGTACCCCTAATTATGGTCCCCGACAATACTATCACTAATGTTGATTACTAATGTTGATTAAAAACATCCAGGCCTCCTTTAGATTGCATGATTGATAAAACATAGGGATAGAAAAAAAATGTAGGAATAAAATTGTATGACACTTAAAATTTTATAGAAAATTTTTTAAGAGGTTGGACCTCATATTAAAATTCCTCCAAAATCTCACTACAATGGTCTATTCTTTAGAAATTTTATAAGATTTATAGGAACTCAACTTTTTGTTCCAAAGGATCACATAGAAAAATTTACTACAGCATTTTAATATTTCAAAATCCCTTCACCTTTCCTTTGTTCTAAAGGAGGCCCTAGTCAAGTAATGTATAGTTACACCGATTTGAAGAAAAAAAGTAATGTAAAACTGCGCTTCGAAACATGAGTAAAAAAAAAGGCAAAAAGCATCTACCCCCAAGAACGATTATTGCGGGAGTGACAAAGCCAAGGTCACATCACATGATCCATACACACTCAGTGATATGTACGTGCTGGCAGCAACAAATGCTCTTGTCGATCAGCCATTGCGAAACACTGTGTACAGCGCACGGTGTACCGTACCACACAGTAGCACTTGGCGTGGATCGTAGACTGCACACTGACGGCGACCTAGCATGCATGGGGTATTAATTAATCGGCCACTACAAAGGGAATAAGCTGCCACTGCATGCCATGTGAAGGATTCCGATGCTTTTCCTTCCAAACTGGCCGGTGGGTCGCGTCGTTTAACGAGCATTTAACGACGTCCCGAATCTCGCACGGTTGCGACGTTGGTGGTTGCGTCCCCATCAACCACAATTTGATGTCGCGCAGCGCACTGCACCCCCACAGCCGAGAACGCCACGGCATCAGTGAATCAAATCTGGTTCGAAATTCCGCAAATTTTGTCAAACTTTTACATTTTTCAATTCGGCGCGGGAAATATAAACCAGAGAAAAAATATGATAAAAAAATCAGAACTTTTTCCGGGTCTTCTGAATCGATCTAAACGCATTTGATAGGTAAATTTCTTTGAAAAAACAGCACCGCAGCGAGAAACTTCAGTTTTGGAGCGAAGTCCGTGCATTGATGTATACATGTTAATGCATATATACTTGTATATATGTTATGGAAATGACATATAGCGATGTAGCATATACTATATGTTAACAAATGTTAGGGCTAGTTGTTATATATGTTATCAGGTATTAGGTTTACTTGTTAGTACTTAGTATATGCTATCAAGGATAGTTAACGGCAATAGAGGGTTAGATATCTACATTAGGATAGTGGTATTATTTGCGTGCTATATGTAGAATTATTATTTGCATGTATTATTTGCAGAATTAGGTATTATTTGCAGGTATTATTTGGTATAACACTACCAGGTATTATTTGCAGAATTATTTGCGTGCTATAGTTTTAGTATTATTTTACTCACCTAGTAGTGTTAGTATTATTCCTATTGCTTAATACTATTTACATGTTATATTATTATTTGAGTGCTATAGTTTTATTATTATTTATGTGCTATATGTAGAATTCGGCATACTATTGGTGATACTCGGCAAAGCAGTATATTCCGGTATTGTGGTCATCATGTGCAAAGGAGGCTATTCCAGTTGTTCATGTCCTATGTATCAAATTATCTTCAACCTTTGAATTGTGTGAACCTTTATATTATATTACGCAAAACCTTTTATATGAACTTGTATGTCACCGTTGTGGAGTTATATTATTAAGGAGCAGTACAAACTAAAGACTAATGCATATATTTTGTACTTGCATATATATGGTTTTTATTCTGATGAACGAATTATATGTGAAATTATTGTTACTTATTATGCAACGTGAATATATACATTACTATATGATTCTATCATTTTTTTTATTTTTTCCAACACAATCAGCATTTTCCGGTCTAAATTATACGAAACCCGCCGAGAAATTTAAGGATTCTGCTTTAAAATTCGACAAATTTCATTCCATTTTCTGTTTTCGGTAGCGTATGAAACATTTAAATCCGACGAAAATGTATACCCTGATGATCTGCATTCTCGCCCTTTAAATTGACAGGAACACGGCGCACCTTCTTCATCTCTTCGACACTCTCACATGCATCGAAGATTCCGCTGACACTAAAAAGATCGAAATGGCGCCGGGATCGTCGTCGTCTCGTAAGGCCAAGGCCCTCAAGGCATCGTACCGGCTCGTCGCCGACAACTTCCTCGCCGTCCTCGCCATGGTTTCTGTCGTCGCCGTGCTCTTCGCTGCATGGCCGATCAGCATCGAGGACCTTGCCTGCCGGCTGCACGCGGTGCGGCCACTCCACGTCCTCACGGCGGCGATCCTGACGGCGGCCCTCGCGAAGCTGAGGCGCATGAGCCGGCCGAGCGACGTGTATCTCGTGGAGTACGGCTGCTTCTGGCCCAAGCCGTGCTTCCGGGCGCCGTTCGCGACGTGCCTGGAGCACGTGCGGCTCTTGCCGTACCTGGTCAACGAGGACGACATCAGCTGGGGCTGGCGGCTCCTCCAGCGGTCCGGGATCGGCGAGGAGACCTGCGTGCCGTACGCCTACCACTACCTGCCCCCGGACCGCAGCTTTAGGGCCTCCCTGGACGAGACCGAGCTGGTCATCTTCTCCGCCGTCGACGATGTGTTCGCCCGGACGACGGCCGTGACGCCCGCGGACATCGGCGTGGTGATCGTGAACTGCAGCATCTTCACGCCCACGCCGGTGTTCACGGACATGATCGTGAACAGGTACAAGCTGCGCGCCGACGTGCGGAGCGTGAACCTGTCCGGGATGGGGTGCAGCGCGGCGCTCATCTCGATCGGTCTCGCCAGGAACATGCTGCAGGTGGCGCCGCCGGGCACGCACGCGCTGATCGTGTCCACGGAGATCCTCTCGTCGCAGTACTACGTCGGCATGGACCGCTCCATGCTCCTGCCCAACTGCCTCTTCCGCATGGGCGCCGCCGCCATGATCATGTCCAACACCGCGGCCCGAGGCGCGCGGTTCCGGCTCGCCCGCGTCGTGCGCACGGTGGCCTCCGCGCGGGACGCCGCCTACCGGTGCGTGTTCCAGGTGGAGGACGAGGAGAGCAACACGGGGATCCGGCTCTCCAAGGACCTCGTGCCCACTGCCGCCCAGACCCTGAAAAGCAACATCGTCGCCTTCGGGCCCCTGGTCCTGCCTGCCTCGGAGAAGCTCCTCGTCGCTCTGTCCATCCTGAGGCGGAGGCTAGTACAGAGCAGCCGGGGGAGGGTGTACCGCCCGGACTTCCGCACCGCGTTCGAGCACTTCTGCATCCACGCCGGCGGGCGCGGGGTCATCGACGAGGTGCAGCGCGGCCTCGGCCTCTCCGACGAGGACGTGGAGGCGTCGCGGATGACGCTGCACCGGTTCGGGAACACGTCCAGCAGTTCGGTGGTGTACGAGCTGGCGTACATCGAGGCCAAGGGCAGCATGAGGAAGGGAGACCGCGTGTGGATGATCTCCTTCGGCGCCGGCTTCGACTGCAGCAGCGTGGCGTGGGAGTGCATCGAGCCCGCCGCCGACGCTGCTGGGCCGTGGGCCGACTGTATCCACCGCTACCCAGTGCAGCTCCCTAAATTGATGGAGGCCCTTGATTGAATCCGTACATGTAGACGTGAAGTGGCATAATCAATCAATGTTGTACTGTATCTTTAATGTCCAAATCTGTCATCAACGGACGGGACATGTGATTTTTTAACGGACTAGTTCCAAATAAACTGTTACTGATCTTTCAATTATATTTGGACATACTAATAAGAATAGTAAATCAGTGCAGATCTCATCATCATTGTGTGCACATCAAATATATGGACAGGTCAAGGGGGGCAAACAGTTGAGTAAACTGAATTACATGAAGTATACGTTACTTACTGTTAGTTCTGAGTTCAATCTTTGCTTATGTTGCAACCGAAGTCCTATCACCTCGTAGTGAATGTTGGAAGTGTATTTTCTTCGTTGGACCATATAAGTCCTGGTCATACACTAGTGAACTCGGCCTTTTTTTTGGCATGGTCCATATGATTTTGCTGAGAATTGATTTTGCTAAGAAGTTAAGGACTTGTTTGGAAGCAAAGTATTTTAAATCCATGGTTTTAGAATACTATAGGTTTTAAATGTCATGGCAAATCATGGTATTTTTTACATCAGCTCAAGAAATACTAGTTTGAAAACAAAGTATATTAAACCATGGTATTTAGTGTATATGCAAGAAGCTAGTCCTAGTGGGTTCGAGTGGAGTTTTAAATACTCCAAAAATATCATGGTAACTATTAAACAATGATATTCACAACTGAGTTTTTACAATATAGTCAAACACCTCCTGACGAAGAATAACATGATATGCTCTAATATCATACTTTTATCTGAAAACCCAAAAAAATACTTTGCTTCCAAACAACTCCTAAGCTCCTTGACAAGGAAGTGATTTTTCTTTTGCTTAGTTTACTACTCATTGATGAGGAAGACTCAAAATGCTTCTGCGTTTTTAGGTTCATCGTCAATGTTATCATGGTTCGTCTAGAATTTGTTGCCGACAATGTAATTTTGGGCGTAGAGCGAGCTATTAGATTTTGCAGCTGGATTACAAAGTTCCGGCTGAACGTAGGCAATCGCACCGCAACAGGATATAATGTTGCTATGGCTGATGGCTCGCCTTGGACGTGTTCCCCTTTAATCACATGTTGTTAATTCAACCAAACTTTGTTAACCTCGTATCTTTAATACTGCAAAATCTAGCCGGCAAAAAAAAACACTGTCCTTCTCAATAGATAAACTAATGACCAAACGATCACAATGCCGGCAAATATTTTAGCATCCCACTTACTGCATGAAGAACGGGATTACAAAATTCCCCATCTTCTCCTTCCTCTCGAGCTCATCCTTCTCAGCCATCTGTTTCAGCGTTGTCCAACCCTTCCTTGCCCGCTTCCTTGAGCTGCCAGAAACCTGAGAAGAATCTCTTGCTGCATATTTCACATTATTTCTAGAGCCATTCGAGGCAGACTTGCTGGAGCCTGAGAGGGCGTCAATGGCTGAGCCAGAAATCATGCCACTTCCTGTCTTGAGTAGTCCTGCTGAATCTTTTGCAACAGTCACCACCGGTGGTTTCATTTTCTGAGGCGTGACAAATGATGAACCAGGTGCAAGTTCTGCTTGCAAAGTAGCTTCACATATCCTAACCTTCTCAGGAAAAATATGGCTAGTTTCACGCATCTGTTCATCAAGATTACAATTTAACCTTTCGCCATGCTCGTCACTTTCAGTAGTCGACTGCCTCAACAGAGATGACGATTCCACTTGCAAAATTGCTGCTTGAGAAAGCTCAAGCACTTCTTTCTTATCATGTGCTCTTGTGTTGCTACCGTTTCCTCTCACAATTATATGGGATGAGTTCATGGTAGCATGCCCTCTTGACAGTAACAGGCTCTGAACAACACCCTTCCCACTACCCAATATTAGGTTCTGATCTCCACAGAAATGGCATGCATAGGAAACACTGTTCTGACAACAGTTTGATTTCTTCCGACGTTTTGCTTTATTTCTCTTGTTCCTTATGCGGACAGTGCAGTTGAAGCCTGGCTTTAAGATTGTCTCACACCTGCAATATTGGAAACATCTTGTTACAGATCTGTGTACTGAGATATTTCTGTAGGCTGAAATAAGGGCTGTGAGTAGACAGAAGTTACAAAATACTAGTAGAAACCAGACAGAATAGCATGACTACGATGTGAAACAAGCACAACATATTCTACCAGAATGTACAGATGATTTTCACTACCCTTTGGAATTCCCAGATCACTTTGGCCTGGACACTAATATTGTATTGCATCCCATCTGGGATACTTTATTATTTTAAATTCAAGCTTCCTTCTAGCTCATGGAAGGATTCTTAGTTATTTGATACAACTAAATTATACGTATATATCTGAATTCCAAGAGTAATGGTTGAATAAGATAGAAATTTTATCAGCAGGCCATACTAAATGGAAAAGGAACACCCTTATGTCATCACAACATTTTAATTTTACTTTACTGATAGTAAATTAATGAGTATGTGCAGACATGCACACATGGTATTGTAATACATCATTTTCATTTTACTTTGCTTATCATAAACTAAATGAGGTACATGCAAACACATGTTTGTCTCACAGCTGACTAGTTACAGGACACAAGCCATTGTTTTCAAGTCGGACGACTTATTGGTCGTTCTGGCTGACCGACTTGGGCGATTAATCGCGATTGGTCCAAACCGACTTGGACGATTAATCGTGATTAATCGGACGACTTGAAAACAGTGACAAGAACAACCAATCAGGATGCAAAGAAACCTTTTGCTTCTACGTAGGGATGGAAACAGGATGTATATTTCCCAATATCCATCTGTCCCAAAAGGGTTTAAATACTAAATGGTTAGTCTATATATGACTCTAGACATTAATATTTGTAAGGTATCCAAATCAAATACTCAGTCGGATTTCTGATACGTATAAGGGATAGATATCAATATCCAACACATCCGACACTATCTCTATCCAACTTAGAATCCCAAAAAGAAACAACTATCCGTTCAGATCCAATCGAGTTTTATCCCTACGTCTATGGTATTATGAATATTGACCGAGAACCATCCTGCATGCAATGTGTGTTAGTAAGCAGCAGGATTATAACTATAACCATCGATCATACAATTGGGCCACCCAAACAATGTTTATCAGGACATGTCAAATGGCTATCATGAAATTTTATTGATATAATAGATTTTTATCACATAACATAAAGCACTGAGATATATTAATTGTTCATCCATGTATCTTGACAGATATTGTTATCTGTGATTGATTGGAGATTAGCACAAAATCTAGTTAACCATGAGAGTCGAGAAAAATTAATTTGCACAGTCAAAGGCTGAGAAAGATATGTTCAAGGTCTTACAACAGCTACCAAAATCCTTTACAACCCCAGAAAAGCTGACATATTGGTTACAGCCATTTTTTAATCATTTCCAATAGACCTTAAAATCTTGGATAATTCTGTCTCATAGAAATCAATTATACATAATGGTATGGCTGCTTACAATTACATACAAGTCCTCCACCAGTCGATGATACAGCACTAATCAAAACATAGAAATGACGTTAACAAAATAAGGATAACAGAAATAATATCAATATCCTGACAAAGCAATATAACTGCTTGTTCACTGCCATCAAGTAGTGTTGTCGGCTCGACTAAGCCACTTTCAGCTTGATAGGAAATAATTGTAGTTGGTCTAAAAGTTAGATTGTCGGAAATATTCACAATGTTCATAGACGTAGGCCATGTTTGGGAGGGGCTCCCCAGACGCTGCTCCTTCGGAGCCAGAGCCAGAAGGGCAGAGCACCAAAACATGGCTCTGCCTCTGTACGCCTAAAACAGCTCCAGCTCCCCTGATCGAGGCCCAGAAGCGCTTGTGTCCGTCCGCGTTCGATGGGACTCCTCCGGATCCTGTGCTAGAGCAGCCAGCGGAGCCGGAGCTGGAGCGCAACCAAACAGTCACATAGAGTCACTAGCGGAAGAACAATATGTCTGACAATTGGCAACAATAACTTCCCCAATGTATAACGGCAACGACTACTATACAAGCACAGCCAGCACAATTTGATTCGAGGGCAAAGAAGCATAATAATTTTGACAAGGTGGGGCCGTGTGGTGCCCTGGCGGCTAGACAACATGCAAAGAGGATGAATAAGGCGTGGTAAGAAAGTAAGCAGCACATCTCATGTCACCTCTGGCAAAGGAAAGTGGCGGCGTTGAGGGGTACTCCGGCGGCCTCGGCGCTCGCGGCGAGGCGGCGCCCCAGCAGCGCGCCGATCGGGCGCACCCCGGCCTCCGGGCCCGCCCACGCCGCTAGCCTCTGCAAATGCTTGACCCTCAGCAGGGAGGCATCGTCTACGCGCGTCCTCCCGGAGGTCTCCTCGCGGAGCGACACGGCCTGATTCATGGGCCTGGCCGGCGTCGAGGTGCCATCGGTGTTGCGAATCTTCTTTCCCATGCCGCCGCTGGTGCAGGACCTGTGGGTACTCTGTCAGCAAGAACGGTTGCTAGCCCTAGCTTGCGCGTCTCCGGCGGCGGGGATTTTTTTACAAGACGGCAGGATGGGCTTTGCTCAAATAGAAACGTTGCTAGATACTTGCCGGGGTGATCAAAGTTGAACCACTAGCCGGCTCGACTGAACGTGATGGACTGAACATGATGGCGTGTTCCGACCACCGATACAGGGTCGGGGCATTGTTGGTTGCCACCAGGACCTGCCAATCGGTGAGCTTCTATTGCCTCTTGTTCTCTTGCGCCTCGTGGCCTTAGAAGATGATGTTGACCTCCCTGTCAATGCACAGGAAGGCTCCGCCACCGCTCCTGCCTTGTTGCTGCGGTTGGCCCTGCTCGGTAGGATCTCCTCGCGGTGGGGGTGGCGGTAGCGGCTGGAACGGTCGGTCGTGGCCAATGGAGTTCTTAAAGTCCTGATAGTTTCGCGGGGTGTGGCGCATCTCCTTGTGGTACGGACACTGGGAGTTGAGGATCTCGTCCAGCGTCCGTACACCACCTCGTGGCGCACCACGGGTCCGGTTAACCGGCGGCCTGACGACGTGCACTTCCTCCCGAGGCCTCTTGTTCCAACGCTTGTCCTACTGCTGGTTCATGATTTTCTTCGGCGCTGGGATGCAGGCTTCGGGTTCCCGATGAGGTCCTAAGCTCACTTGTCGACGGAGATGTAGATGTCTGCGCTCCTGGAACAATTGTTCTGAGGTGGCAGGTGCCTTCTGGAGGATGGCCTGAATAAAGGCCGAGTCATTGGAGCAATGATAGAAGTCCTCGATTACGGCTGCCTCCGTGACGTCGGGGATGCAGTTCCTCATTGTCTGGAAACGCCCGAGGAACGAGTAGAGGGTCTCGTCGTTCTAGCGCTTGATGGACTTGTGGTCCTAGGGTCGTGCTGGTTTGTCAGAAAGGGATTGGAAATTCGCGACAAACCGACGCCTGAAGCCGTCCCAGTCGTCGATGCAGTGTTGTGGCAGGTGTCGGAGCCACTACAACGCGTCCTGCCTCAGGACAATGGGCAGATACACTGTCATGACGTCTTCCGTCGCCCCAGCGGCTCGACCAGCGGTCGTGTATACGACCAGCCACCCACTCGGGTCTTGCTTGGGTTCATATTTGTCGACGTTGGAGACCTTGAAGTTTGGCGGCCACTAGATCGCCCGAAGCCGGGGGTAAGGGTAGAGACTCCACACGTCCTCCGGTCCTCCCAGTAATGATCATGTCGACGGCCCCATGGAGGCGAGTGATGTCGGGCGTCGTGTCGCCTCGACCGACCCGGGGCCAGACTATTGGTGGAAGCCGCTGCAGACGCGGTCCGGGTGGTGCGGCTATGTGTCGGCGCACCATGATCCCGATCGTACTCTTCTCGCTGCCTCATTTCTTCTTCATGCTGACGATCACGTGAAGCATTAATGTTGCTGCGTGCATCTCGCCGACTGTTGAAGGCGTGGCGTAGGTCATTCAATGGGTGAGCGAGGGCAAGAAGGTGGTTTTGTCGCTTGGGTGAGCACCTGCCGATAGCCCTACGCATTTGGGGTGCACGATAGGTCATTGGCGATCTGAGCTAGGACCCCCCCCGACTTCACTCGGTGTATTCAGAGCTCGAGAAAAGTCAGGGATTAGGTTCTGAGGGAGACGTGGGTTCTCACGTCAGAGCCTAGTGTCCTGTTCAGCTTGTTCCCGCTTGCGTTCCTAGGTGCGACAACAATCACGACGGCGGGTGTTGTAGCGTTCTTGGAGTGTTCTTTCATCGAGGGTCTCCTCCGCCTCAGTGGACTCATCTCGAGAGATGGGTTGTGCTGGATCACGTTCCCAAGCTTCATGGTGACGCCGCACGTTGCGGCGCCTGTTCCGGCGTCGACGTGCGTCACACTGGGGGCTCCTCCCCCAGTACGGTGGGCTCATCGTCGAAAATGTGTGTGTCCTCCATCCTTCCCTGGATGAAGAGGATGTTTGGGTAGAAGGAGCTTGGTGTGGTGTTGCGCACTCCCTCCATCTCCTTTGAGGGTAGAGTGGTCGAGATGGCTGTCAGTGGTGCCTGCGGGGTCGCGCTGGACCCTGAGGCACATGCCTCTTGTCACCAAGTGATCTGAGTCCACACCCGAGTGGGTGACGTGGATAGCAGAGTACGTCGTGTCGAGAGCGGGACCTCGGTTGGCCGAGCCACAGGTGTCGCAACGTTCTTAGGCCTGACTGATTTTGGTGTAACCCTGCGGAACAAAAACACGCCGAGGTTCTCGCGCTGTTGGCAGAATTTTCGTTGGCGCCGTTCTTGGCGACCTTGCAGTCGCTTTTGGCGCCACCAGGGAAGGTTTCTTCCTGGGTGGGTCTGCTATGCGGTGCAGGATACCTTCCCGGTCTGTGACGCAGGAGATGGATCCAAAGTGGAAGACTTCTCTGACATTGAAGGTGATCATGGTGTTGAAGGTGATTGATGGAGTTGTTATTTATCAACGTCGCACCCCTACCTGGCGTGCCGGCTGTCTGTGTTTGTGACCCGACTGCGCACCACGGGGTTACCCACGTGATTGTCACACCCGGTTTTGGAAGGCAAACCGAATGCAAACCATATACGTGCTAGGATCAACAATTCACGTACACATCAATTATATAGTTGGACATCATCACACAGTGCTCAAATAATAACATAAAAGAGTATTGATTTAATTACATCATGATGCCTGAGACATCCACATAGTCATTAACATAGATCAAAGTGTAAAAACGAAACGTAGCAATACACGACCTTCATGTGCAGCCGACTGGGTGTTTGCCGCTAACCCATGCCTAGAACTCATCATAATCTTGGAACTCCTGGAAATCCTCCACCATGACTTCATCTTCTCCTGGGTAGGGGTTGCAATGTGGACAACCCGGGGGGTTTGGTATTGTAAAGCAAGGGTGAGTACACATCAACATACTCAGCAGTTGTCCCGTTCAGCTGTGGTGGACTAGCTTTATGTGGGGATAGGATCAAGCAATTGCTTTTAGTTGGTCAGGTAATTATTACTAGTAGAGAGCCGGGTTTTAGCATTAAACCCAAGTTATTAGTACAAAAGTACTCCTTCCAAAAGGAAAGAATACCAGAAACCATAATCATAATTATCAAAACCATAATTATCCTCATCATCATCTGTAACCATAGTATCTCTAATCAATAGAGCTCCCAAGGACGCTCATAACCGTGAGCACGGCTGATATATCAGTTTCATAACACTCTGCAGAGGTTGCACACTTTACCCACGAGCCGTGATTCCCTCTCTAGCCCGGGCTTGCAAAACCCTTGTTCACTCCCGAGGTGAATGACCAGGGATTCACTGCGAAGCCTTTACAAAGATTCCCTGAGGCTATAGCTGCCCGTTAGGTTTCCTAAATGTACTGCACTCCTCCCCAAGGGGCAAACCACCCTCGATAGAGCGAGTCGCATACACCGAGCCCCATTGACGGCACGACGGCGAAGAAAACTACACCTTAGTTCCTCTAATTAATTAGCTAAGGGCGTCTCATACCACCCTCATGGTTGTACTGTTTTCTCGGGTGGTCATCCAACGAACTAGTCCTTACGGAGAGGCACTCGAGAAACCGATCGAGCCCCCTTAAATGTCATAATGCCATCATCATAATCAAAAGTAAACCTCGTATCATAAATAATCTCATCATGTTCATTGATTAAAGTAAAGCTTTAGCATAGAGCTAATCCAAAAATGATTCAACCCAAATAGGTGAACAAGGACAAGATAAACAAAGACTAGTCAATCCTTAGGTATAAATTAGGTAAATGCGGGGAGATGAATTAATAAATGAGTAGGACAAAAAATAGGTCAGAGGACACTTGCCTTGACCAACCAGCTGCTGCTCAGGGTCTTCACCTGTAACTCTTTTGGACTCCGCCAATGGACCGTTATCTATACGAGTTCAAACATACATTCCACATTCTTAACATAGAAAGAAATAATACACCACACAATAAAATATAACAACTAAACAGACGTGTGACGCATAGCTTGCATCTACGGCTATGCGAGAAAGGAAACTATAACGGTCGAGGCTACGACCGAGAGACATAGCAATTACGTTCAGCAACTATGGATTAAAATATGTATCTAACATAATCATATTAATTGACAATCGTGAATGCATAAATAAAATTATCACTATATCCTAATTAGTTTGGTATTTGATTAATCGTCGTTACACTAAGCACTTTAATTATTATACGCAGTCCTAGGTGAATTTAAAAGGATCGTCGTGCGACGAAGCGCGCGACACAACCCACTATTCGAACGAAATTTAAAAGGATTGTCGTGCGGCGAAGCGCGTGAAATAACGCATGATTTAAACGGAATTTTAAACGTTATGATGCGCGCTAGGGTTGCACGCACGGGGGCGGGCACGTCGGGTCGTGCCGGGAGGGCGCGTCGTGCCTAGGCCGCGCCGAGGGCTAAGGGTCGCGCCGAGGGCAGGGGTCGCGCAAGCTAGGGCAGGGGGCTGCACGCGCCAGGGGCAGGGACTGCATGCGCCAGGGGCAGGGGTCGCGCACGCTGGGGCAGGGGCCGCGCGTCGGGGAAGGGCTGGCTTGGGGCAGCGCGCGCGCCAGGGAGAGGGGCTCGGCCATGGGGAGGAGAGAGAGGGGAGGGAGGACAGGGGAACTCACCATGGGCTCGACGGACGGCAACAACCGCTCACCGGGATCCACCCTAGGACAAGGAGAGAGGTGGAGAGAGGTGGAAGAGAGGGAGAGGGAGGTTACTTTGCGCGGGAAAGAGAGAATGGGGGGAGGGGCACACATGGGGAGGGTGGGGCACCTAGGCGCGTGCCTAGGACCGGGCCACACCGCAGGCTAGGCTGGGTCGCGGGCCGGGCCAACTTCTCTCTACTCGATCTCGCCTTCTTCTAATCAAGATCAATCCATGAATCGAACACCAAAACTAGATGAATGCACGCCTAGGCACAACATCAGACAAAACAAATATGCTCTAGCATGATGCAACAACAATATTGAAAGTTGTCTAGAGGGGGTGGATAGGCGGAGACTAAAATTTACAACTTTAAACACACTACAAGCCAGGGTTAGCGTTAGAATAAAATCCGAGTCCAGGAGAGAGGGGGAAAACAAATCAACCAAGAAATAAAGCGGATGACACGGTGATTTGTTTTACCGATCTTCGGTTCTAAAGAACCTAGTCCCCGTTGAGGTGGTCACAAAGACCGGGTCTCTTTCAACCCTTTCCCTCTCTCAAACGGTCACCTAGACAGAGTGAGGCTTCTTCCTTAATCTCACGGGTCACTTAGACCCCGCAAGGATCACCACACAATTGGTGTCTCTTGCCTCGCTTACAAAGCACTTGAGAGTAAGAAGTGAGAAAGAAAAGAAAGTCAAGCCAAGCAAACAAGAGCAACAATAAACACAAGTGATCCTCTCACAAGTCCTAATGCACTAGAATTGAATTTGGGACTTTAATCGGATCAGTGGCTTTGATTTGTGTCTTGGAGTGTTGCACTTTGCTCTTGTATTGAATGGAGAGTGATGAATGCTTGGATGGTTGGAGTGGAGGTGGTTGGGGTATTTATAGCCCTCAACCACCAAAACAACTGTTGGGGTGGCTGCTGTCGATGGGCGCATCGGATAGACCGGTGCGCCACCGAACACTATCCGGTGCGCCAGCCACGTCACCCAACCGTTAGGGTTCTGACGCAGTTGACCATTGGAGCGCTGACTTCTGGTGGCACCGGACAGTCTGGTGCCGCACCGGACAGGCGCTATTCATTGTCCGGTGCGCCTCTGACCTCTGTTCTGACTTCTGTCGCGAACCGTAGCGTTGTCAGGGGCACTGTGCAGTCGACCATTGCGCCGAAGAGCCGTTGCTCCGCTGATGCACCAGACAGTCCGGTGGCACACCAGACGGTCTGGTGAATTATAGCGGAGTGGCGTTGGAGAAACCCGAAGGTAAAGAGTTTGGACTTGTACGGTCCTGGTGCACCGGACACTGTCTGGTGGCACACCGGACAGTCCGGTGCGCCAGACCAGGGCACCCTTCGATTTCTTTTGCTCCTTTATTTTTGAACCCTAACTTGATCTTTTTATTGGTTTGTGTTGAACCTTTAGCACCTGTAGATCATATATTCTAGAGCAAACTAGTTAGTCCAATATTTGTGTTGGGCATTCAACCACCAAAATTAATACTGGGAAAAGGTTAACCATATTTCCCTTTCAATCTCCCCCTTTTTGGTGATTGATGCCAACACAAACCAAAGCAAATGTATAAGTGCAAAATTGAACTAGTTTGCATATGGTAAGTGCATAGGTTACTTAGAATTAAACCAATTTATAATTTCACTAGATATGCATGGATTGCTTTCTTTTATTTAGCATTTTGGACCACATTTGCACCACTTGTTTAGTTTTTGCAAATTCTTTCGGAAAATCTTTTCAAAGTCTTTTTGCAAATAGTCAAAGGTATATGAGTAAGATTTCGAGAAGCATTTTCAAGTTTTGAAATTTTCTCCCCCTGTTTTAAATGTTTTTCCTTTGACTTAAATAAAACTCTCCCTGAATGAGATTTTCCTCTTAGCTTTCAAGAGGGTTTTAATAGATATCAATTGGAAATATATTTAGACGTGATTTTTGAAAATATACCAATTGAAAATCATCATATCAATTTTGAAATATATTAACTAAAAATTTTCAAAAGGTGGTGGTGCAGTCCTTTTGCTTTGGGCTAATACTCTCTCCCCGTTTGGCATGAATCACCAAAAACGGAGACTTTGTGAGCCCTTTGTACTTTCTCCCCCATTGGTACAAGTAAATATGAGTGAAAGATTATACCAATTTGAGAGTGATGCGGAGTGACGGCGAAGGATAAATGATACCGATAGAGTAGAGTGGAAGCCTTGTCTTCGCTGAAGACTCCATTTCCCTTTCAATCTACGACTTAGCATAGAATTACACTTGAAAATACATTAGTCGTAGACATAAAAGAGATATGATCAAAGGTATGTAAATGAGCTATGTGTGCAATGTTTCAATCAAAATTCCGAGAATCAAGTATATTTAGCTCATTTCTAAGTTTGCTAAAAGTTTTCTCATCTAATGGTTTGGTAAAGATATCGGCTAATTGTTATTTGGTGCTAACATAAGCAATCTCGATATCCCCCCTTTGTTGGTGATCCCTCAAAAAGTGATACCGAATGTCTATGTGCTTAGTGCGGCTGTGTTCAACGGGATTATCCGCCATGCGGATTGCACTCTCATTATCACATAGGAGACGGACTTTGCTCAATTTGTAGCTATAGTCCCTAAGGGTTTGCCTCATCCAAAGTAATTGTGCACAGCAATGGCCTGCTGCAATGTACTTGGCTTCGGCGGTAGAAAGAGCTACTGAGTTTTGTTTCTTTGAAGCCCAAGACACCAGGGATCTTCCCAAAAACTGACAAGTCCCTGATGTGCTCTTCCTATCAATTTTACACCCTGCCCAAACAGCATCTGAATAACCTATTAAATCAAAAGTGGATCCCTTAGGGTACCAAAGTCCAAACTTAGGAGTGTAAACTAAATATCTCATGATTCTTTTCACGGCCCTAAGGTGAACTTCCTTAGGATCGGCTTGGAACCTTGCACACATGCATACGGAAAGCATAATGTTCGGTCGAGATGCACATAGATAGAGTAAAGATCCTATCATCGACCGATATACCTTTTGATCTACGGATTTACCTCCCGTGTCGAGGTCAAGATGCCCATTAGTTCCCATGGGAGTCTTGATGGGTTTGGCATCCTTCATTCCAAACTTGTTAAGTATGTCTTGAATGTACTTTGTTTGGCTGATGAAGGTGCCTTCTTGGAGTTGCTTTACTTGAAATCCTTGGAAATACTTCAACTCCCCCATCATAGACATCTCAAATTTTTGAATCATTATCCTACTAAACTCTTCACAAGTAGATTTGTTAGTAGACCCAAATATGATATCATCAACATAAATTTGGCAGACAAACAAATCTTTTGCAATGGTTTTAGTAAAGAGAGTAGGATCAGCTTTTCCGACTTTGAAGCCATTAGTGATAAGAAAATCTTGCAGGCATTCATACCATGCTCTTGGGGCTTGATTGAGCCCATAAAGCGCTTTTGAGAGTTTATAAACATGGTTAGGGTACTCACTATCTTCAAAGCCGGGAGGTTGCTCAACATAGACATCTTCCTTGATTGGTCCATTGAGGAAGGCACTTTTTACGTCCATTTGATAAAGCTTAAAGCCATGGTAAGTAGCATAGGAAAGTAATATGCGAATTGACTCAAGCCTAGCTACGGGTGCATAGGTTTCACCGAAATCCAAACCTTCGACTTGTGAATATCCCTTGGCCACAAGTCGGGCTTTGTTCCTTGTCACCACACCATGCTCATCTTGCTTGTTGCAGAATACCCACTTGGTTCCTACAACATTTTGGTTAGGACGTGGAACTAAATGCCATACCTCATTCCTCGTGAAGTTGTTGAGCTCATCTTGCATTGCCAGCACCCAATCTGAATCTCTTAGTGCATCCTCCACCCTGTATGGCTCAATAGAGGACGCAAAAGAGTAATGTTCACAAAAATGAGAGACTCGAGATCGAGTGGTTACCCCTTATGAATATCACCGAGAATGGAGTTCACGGGGTGATCTCTTTGAATCGCTTGGTGGACTCTTGGGTGTGGCAGTCTTTGACCCTGAGCTTCTTGATCATCTTCCTTGTCTTGATCAACTTCATCTCCCCCTTGATCCTTGTCCTCTTCTTGAGGTGGCTCATCTTCTTGATCTTCATCATCTTGAGCCTGATTGAAAGGGAAATAGGGTCAAACTTTTTCCTAAATGATTTTGGTGGTTGAATTGCCCAACACAAATAATTGGACTAACTAGTTTGTTCTAGATTACATGTTCTACAGGTGCCAAAGGTTCAACACAAACCAATAAAAAGATCTAAATTAGGGTTCAAAAGAAAGGAGCAAAAGAAACCGAAGAGAACCCTGGTCTGGCGCACCGGACTGTCCGGTGTGCCACCGGACAGTGTCCGGTGCACCAGGGTGGATCGACCTTCAACTCTTCACCTTCGGGTTTCTCCAGGCGCACTCCACTATAATTCACTGGACTGTCCGATGCACCAAGCGGAGCAACGACTATCAGCGCAATGGTCGACTGTACAATGCCCTGACAGAGCTACAGTTCACAGCAGAAGTCAGAGCAAGCGTCAGAGGCGCACCGGACAGTGAACAGTGACTGTCCAGTGCGGCACCGGACTGTTCGATGCACCAAGATGTCAGAGCTCCAATGGTCAAAACCGTCAGAACCCTAACGATTGGGTGATGTGGCTAGCGCACCGGACTGTCCGGTGCGCCCATCGACAGCAACCCAACCCCAACGGTTGGTTTGGTGGTTGGGGCTATAAATACCCCCAACCACCACCATTCAAGGCATCCAAGTTTTTCAGCTAGTGCATTCAATACAAGAGCTCTAGACTTCACTCCAAGACACAAACAAGAGATCAAATCCTCTCCCAAGTCCAAAATCACTCCAAACACTTAGTGACTAGTGAGAGAGAGATTTTCGTGTTCATTTGAGTTCTTGTCGCTTGGATTGATTTTCTTCTTCCCCATTCTTGTTCTCAAGCACTTATAATCAAAGCAAGAGACACCAAGTTGTGGTGGTCCTTGTGAGGGGTCTAAGTGACCCATTTGATTAATGATAAAAGCTCACTCGGTCTAGGTGACCGTTTGAGAGAGGGAAAGGGTTGAAAGAGACCCAATCTTTGTGACCACCTCAACGGGGAGTAGGTTTGCAAGAACTGAACCTCGGTAAAACAAATCACTGTGTCATCTGCTCTATTTTCTTTGGTTGATTTGTTTTCGCCTTCTCTTTTGGACTCGGTTTTATTTCTAAACGCTAATCCGGCTTGTAGTTGTGCTTTTAAGTTGTAAATTTCAGATTTGCCTATTCACCCCCTCTAGGCGACTTTCAATTGGTATTAGAGCCCGGTATTTCATTAGAGTCTAACAACTTGAAGTGATGTCGAGAGATCACGCCAAGAAGGAGATGGAAATAGGCGAGAAGGCCACAAGCCACGGGAAGGCTCCATCAAGGAAGTCCGGCAACAAGCTAAAGGAGGATCACCTCCTCACAAGTCGCATCGGAGTGGCGACAAGAAGATGAAGATGAAGAAAGTGGTCTACTACGAAACCGACTCTTCGTCGCCATCCACCTACGGCTCCGACGCATCGTCCGTCACTTCTAAGCGCCACGAGCGCAAGAAGTTTAGTAAGATCCCCTTACGCTATCCCCGCATTTCCAAACGCACTCCTTTACTTTCCGTCCCATTAGGCAAACCACTGGTTTTTTACGGTGAAGATTATTGTATATGGAGTGATAAAATGAGGCATCATCTAACCTCACTCCATGCTAGCATTTGGGACATTATTGAGTTTGGAGTGCATGTACCATCCGTAGGGGACGAAGGATATGATTCGGACAAAGTTGCCCAAATCCAGCATTTCAACTCCCAAGCCACTACTATACTCCTCGCCTCTCTAAGTCGAGAAGAGTATAATAAGGTGCAAGGGTTGAAGAGTGCCAAAGAGATTTGGGACGTACTCAAGACCGCGCACGAAGGGGATGAAGTGACAAAAATCACCAAGCGGGAGACGATCGAGGGGGAGCTCGATCGGTTCGTCCTCAACCAAGGAGAGGAGCCAGAAGCCATGTACAACTGGCTCAAGACCTTGGTGAATCAAGTGCGCAACCTCGGGAGCACAAAATGGGATGACCATGAAATGGTCAAGGTTATTCTAAGATCACTCGTTTTTCTTAAACCTACACAAGTTCAATTAATTCATGGTGATCCTAGATACAAGCTAATGTCTCCCGAGGAGGTTATAGGAAAGTTTGTGAGCTTTGAATCGATGATCAAAGGATCCAAGCAAATCATCGAGCGAGGCGCCACCTCCACACCCGAGGTGCAACCCGTCACATTCAAAGCGACGGAGGAGAAGAAGGAAGAGTCTACATCAAGTAGGCTCCCCATCGACGCCTCCAAGCTCGACAACGAGGAAATGGCTCTCATCGTCAAGAGTTTTCACCAAATCCTCAAGCAAAGGAAGGGGAGAGACTACAAACCCCGTTCCAAGAAGGTTTGCTACAAATGTGGTAAGCCCGGTTATTTTATTGCTAAATGTCCATTATCTAGTGATAGTGATAGGGGCGACGATAAGAAGGGAAAGAGGAAGGAAAAGAAGAGATATTACAAGGATAAGGGTGGCAATGCCCATGTATGTCGGGAATGGGATTCCGACGAAAGACCACCGACTCCTCCTCCGACAAGGACGCTGCCAACATCACCGTCACCAAAGGCCTGCTCTTCCCCAACGTCGGCCACAAGTGCCTCATGGCAAAGGACGGCAAAAAGAAGAAGGTAAAATCTAGAGCCTCCACTAAGTATTCAACATCTAGTGATGAGGATAGCTCTAGTGAAGATGAAGATAATTTGCTTGCTCTTTTTGCCAACTTAAACATGCAACAAAAGGAAAAATTGAATGAATTGATAAGTGCCATTCATGAGAAGGATGAACTCTTGGATGGCCAAGAGGAATTCCTTATTAAGGAAAACAAAAAGCATGTTAAAGTAAAAAATGTCTATGCTCAGGAAGTAGAAAAATGTGAAAAATTAACTAGTGAGCTTAGCATTTGCCATGACACCATCTCTAACCTTAGAATTGAAAATGCCAAATTAATTGCTAAGGTTGAGAAATTAAATGTTTGTGATGATTTTCTTGTCAACCTTAAAAAGGATAATGCTAGTTTAATTGCTAAGATTGATAAAATGAATGAATCACTTTCTAGCCTTAAAATTGAGAATGACAAATTAATTTCTAAGGCTAAAGATTTAAATGTTTGCAGTGTCTCTATCTCCAATCTTAGAAATGAGAAGGCTATTTTGCATGCTAAGATTGATGAATTAAAATCTTGCAAACCCTCTACATCCATTGTTAATCATGTTTCTATTTGCATGAGATGTAGAGATATTAATGTTGATGCTATCCATGATCACCTAGCTTTAATTAAAGAACAAAATGATCACATGGCTCAACTAACTGCTAAAATCAATGAGCATGAGATAGAAAATGAAAAATTTAAATTTGCTAGAAGCATGCTCTATAATGGGAGACGACCTGGCATTATGGATGGCATTGGCTTCCAACAGGGAGGCAATGTCAAGCTTAATGCCCCTAAGAGATTGTCCAATTTTGTTAAGGGCAAGGCTCCCATGGCTCAGGATAACGAGGGCTATATTTTATATCCTGCTGGTTATCCCGAGCACAAAATTAGGAGAATTCATTGTAGGAAGTCTCATTCTGGTTCTCATCATGCTTTTATGTATAAGAATGAGACATTTAGTTCTAGGCATTCTACCCATGTTAAAATGCCTAAAAAGAAATCTCATGTTGCATCAAATGATCATAACATTTCATTTAAAACTTTTGATGCATCTTATGTGCTTACTAACAAATCAGACAAAGTAGTTGCCAAATATGTTGGGGGCAAACACAAGGGGTCAAAGACTTGTGTTTGGGTACCCAAGGTGCTTGTTTCTAATGTGAAAGGACCCAAGACCATTTGGGTACCTAAGAACAAGGCCTAAACTTGTTTTGTAGGTTTATGCATCTGGGGGCTCAAGTTAGATCATTGATAGCGGGTGCACAAACCACATGACAGGGGAGAAAAGGATGTTCTGCTCCTACAAGAAAAATGATGATCCCCAAAGAGCTATCACATTCGGGGATGGAAATCAAGGTTTGGTCAAAGGACTTGGTAAAATTGCTATATCTCCTGACCATTCCATTTCCAATGTTTTTCTTGTAGATTCTTTAGATTATAACTTGCTTTCAGTTTCTCAATTATGCAAAATGGGTTACAACTGTCTATTTACTGATGTAGGTGTTACTGTCTTTAGAAGAAGTGATGATTCAATAGCATTTAAGGGAGTGTTAGAGGGTCAGCTATACTTAGTTGATTCCAATAGATCTGAACTCGATACTTGCTTAATTGCTAAGACTAATATGGGTTGGCTCTGGCATCGCCAACTAGCCCATGTTGGGATGAAGAATCTTCACAAGCTTCTAAAGGGAGAACACATTTTAGGACTAACAAATGTTCATTTTGAGAAAGACAGTGTTTGTAGCGCATGCCAAGCAGGAAAGCAAGTTGGTGCCCATCATCCACACAAGAACATCATGACGACCGACAGGCCGCTTGAGCTACTCCACATGGATTTATTCGGCCTGATAGCTTACATAAGCATCGGCGAGAGTAAGTATTGTCTTGTAATTGTGGATGACTATTCTCGCTTCACTTAGGTGTTCTTTTTGCAGGAAAAATCACAAACCCAAGAGACTTTAAAGGGATTATTGAGACGAGCTCAAAATGAGTTCGGATTGAGGATCAAAAAGATTAGAAGCGACAATGAGACGGAGTTCAAGAACTCTCAAATTGAAGGCTTTCTTGAGGAGGAGGGCATCAAGCATGAGTTCTCTTCTCCCTACACGCCACAACAAAATGGTGTAGTGGAGAGGAAGAATAGAACTCTAGTTGACATGGCGAGGACCATACTTGATGAGTACAAGACTTCGGACCGGTTTTGGGCGGAAGCAATCAACATTGCTTGCTACTCCATCAACCGGCTCTACCTTCACAGAATCCTCAAGAAGACATCCTATGAACTCCTCACCGATAAAAAGCCCAATGTTTCATATTTTAGAGTCTTTGGTAGCAAATGTTTTATTCTTGTTAAAAGAGGTAGAAAATCTAAATTTGCTCCTAAAGCTATAGAAGGTTTTTTTACTTGGTTATGACTCAAACACAAGGGCATATAGAGTCTTCAACAAATCCACTTGATTAGTTGAGGTTTCTTGTGACATTGTGTTTGATGAGACTAATGGCTCCCAAGTGGAGCAAGTTGATCTTGATGAGCTAGATGATGAAGAGGCTCCATGCGTCGCGCTAAGGAACATGTCCATTGGGGATGTGTGTCCTAAGGAATCCGAAGAGCCTCCACAAGCACAAGATCAACCATCATCTTCCATTCAAGCATCTCCACCAACTCAAGATGAGGAACAAGCTCAAGATGATGAAGCAGAAGATCAAGAAGATGAACCACCTCAAGAGGAGGACAATGATCAAGGGGGAGATGACAATGATCAAGACAAGGAAGATGAACAGGGTCAAAGACCGCCACACCTAAGAGTCCACCAAGCGATTCAAAGAGATCACCCCGTGAACACCATCCTCGGCGATATTCAGAAGGGGGTAACAACTCGATCTCGAGTCGCTCATTTTTGTGAACATTACTCTTTTGTGTCCTCTATTGAGCCATATAGGATAGAGGATGCACTAAGAGATTCAGATTGGGTGTTGGCTATGCAAGAAGAACTCAACAACTTCACAAGGAATGAGGTATGGCATCTTGTTCCACGTCCTAATCAAAATGTTGTAGGAACCATGTGGGTATTCCGCAACAAGCAAGATGAGCATGGTGTGGTGACAAGGAACAAAGCTCGACTTGTGGCCAAGGGATACTCACAAGTCGAAGGTTTGGATTTTGGTGAAACCTATGCACCCGTAGCTAGGCTTGAGTCAATTCGCATATTACTTGCCTATGCTACTTACCATGGCTATAAGCTCTATCAAATGGACGTGAAAAGTGCCTTTCTCAATGGACCAATCAAGGAAGAGGTCTATGTTGAGCAACCTCCCGGCTTTGAAGATAGTGAGTACCCTAACCATGTATATAAACTCTCTAAGGCGCTTTATGGGCTCAAGCAAGCCCCAAGAGCATGGTATGAATGCCTAAGATATTTCCTTATCACTAATGGTTTCAAAGTCGGTAAAGCCGATCCTACTCTCTTTACTAAAACCATTGCAAATGATTTGTTTGTATGCCAAATTTATGTTGATGATATCATATTTGGGTCTACTAACAAATCTACATGTGAAGAGTTTAGTAGGATTATGATTCAAAAATTCGAGATGTCTATGATGGGGGAGTTGAAGTATTTTCTAGGATTTCAAGTGAAGCAACTCCAAGAGGGCACCTTCATCAGCCAAACCAAGTACAATCAAGATATACTTACCAACTTTGGAATGAAGGATGCCAAGCCCATCAAGACACCCATGGGAACCAATGGGCATCTCGACCTCGACATGGGAGGTAAATCCGTAGATCAAAAGGTATATCGGTCGATGATAGGTTCTTTACTCTATTTATGTGCATCTCGATCGGATATTATGCTTTCCGTATGCATGTGTGCAAGGTTTCAAGCCGATCCTAAGGAAGTTCACCTTAGGGCCGTGAAAAGAATCTTGAGATATTTAGTTTATACACCTTAGTTTGGTCTTTGGTACCCCAATGGATCCATGTGATATCTTGGCCCCTGGGATGGGATGTCCTGGCCCAAGGCTTAATAGAATTAATAGTGTAATCATATCAACAAGGTGCATCTTCTTTTTCGGAAGCCTATCTCGAAAGAACCTCCAAGTTAAGCGTGCTTGGCTTGGAGCAATTTGGGATGGGTGACCGACCGGGAAGTTTTCTCGGGTGCGCATGAGTGAGGACAAAGTGCGCACAAAAAACTCGTGTTGGTCTGTGGGGACAATATATGATCCTAGAGAGCTGCCAGGAGTAAGTACCATCGGTCCAGGGATTGGACGGGGTGTTACAAGTGGTATCAGAGCTGACCCTCACGGTTTCACGGGCGTGTGTGGGCTAGGGGTTCGGGTATATGGCGCATGGCGCATGTGGGCCCGGAGTGGTCACATGGCATGGCATATGACGGCACTTGACATACAGACGTGGCCAAGAGGGGAGGTTCCTGGATTGGGGTTGACCGACGAGGACGTCGGTCTTCTAAGGGGGGTGGATTGTGATATCTTGGCCCCTGGGATGGGATGTCCTGGCCCAAGGCTTAATAGAATTAATAGTGTAATCATATCAACAAGGTGCATCTTCTTTTTCGGAAGCCTATCTCGAAAGAACCTCCAAGTTAAGCGTGCTTGGCTTGGAGCAATTTGGGATGGGTGACCGACCGGGAAGTTTTCTCGGGTGCGCATGAGTGAGGACAAAGTGCGCACAAAAAACTCGTGTTGGTATGTGGGGACAATATATGATCATAGAGAGCTGCCAGGAGTAAGTACCGCCGGTCCAGGGATTGGACGGGGTGTTACAGTCCACTTTTGATTTAATAGGTTATTTAGATGCTGATTGGGCAGGGTGCAAAATTGATAGGAAAGCACATCAGGAACTTGTCAGTTTCTGGGGAGATCCCTGGTGTCTTGGGCTTCAAAGAAGGAAAACTCAGTAGCTCTTTCTACCGCCGAAGCCGAGTATATTGCCGCAGGCCATTGTTGTGCGCAATTAATTTGGATGTGGCAAACCCTCAGGGACTATGGCTACAAATTGAGCAAAGTCCCTCTCCTATGTGATAATGAGAGTGCAATCCGCATGGCGGATAATCCCATTGAACACAGCCGCACTAAGCACATAGCCATTCGGTATCACTTTTTGAGGGATCACCAACAAAGGTGGGATATCGATATTGCTTATGTTAGCACCAAAGAACAATTAGCAGATTCTTTACCAAACCATTAGATGAGAAAACCTTTACCAAACTTAGGAATGAGCTCAATATTCTTGATTCTCAAAACTTTGATTGAAACTTTGCATACATAGCTCATTTATATACCTTGATCATATTTCCTTCATGTGCTATGACTAATGTATTTTCAAGAAAATTCTTATGCTAAGTCATAGATTGAAAGGGAAATGGAGTCTTCAGCGAAGACAAGGCTTCCACTCCACTCTATCGGTATTGTTTACCCTTCGCCGTCACTCCGCATTGCTCTCCACATTGGTATAATCTTCACTCATATTCATTACTCATACCCTTGGGGAAAAAGTAAAAGGGCTCTAAAGACTCCATTTTTGGCGATTAATGCCAAAGGGGGAGAGAGTATTAGCCCAAAGCAAAAGGACCGCACCACCATGCCAATTTCAAAAAAAATTGAAACAAAGTTTCTTAAATGTTTTCAATTGGTATCTTTCAAATTAGTATTCCTCTAAGAAATTATATCTCAATTGGTATTAAAATGTTTAAAAGAGATTTTTTTTAAAAAAAATGGTATCTAAAATATTTCAATCTTTGGTAAAAACCCTCTTGAACACTAAGAGGAGAATTTCATTAAGGGGGAGTTTTGTTTAGTCAAAGGAAAAACATTTGAAACAGGGGGAGAAAATTTCAATCTTGAAAATACTTCTCAAAATCTTATTCATATACCTTTGACTAATTGCAAAAAGACTTTGAAAAGAATTTCCAAAAGAATTTGCAAAGACAAAACAAGTGGTGCAAGTGTGGTCCAAAATGTTACAAGAAAGAAAGCAATCCATGCATATCTTATGAAAGAATAAATTGGTTTAATTCTAAGCAACCTTTGCACTTACCTTATGTAAACTAGTTCAATTATGCACTTATATATTTGCTTTGGTTTGTGTTGGCATCAATCACCAAAAAGGGGGAGATTGAAAGGGAAATAGGGTCAAACCTTTTCCTAAATGATTTTGGTGGTTGAATTGCCCAACACAAATAATTGGACTAACTAGTTTGTTCTAGATTACATGTTCTACAGGTGCCAAAGGTTCAACACAAACCAATAAAAAGATCTAAATTAGGGTTCAAAAGAAAGGAGCAAAAGAAACCGAAGAGAACCCTGGTCTGGCGCACCGGACAGTGTCCGGTGCACCAGGGTTGATCGACCTTCAACTCTTCACCTTCGGGTTTCTCCAGGCGCACTCCGCTATAATTCACTAGACTATCCGGTGCGCCACCGGACTGTCCGGTGCACCAAGCGGAGCAACGGCTATCAGCAACGGTCGACTGTATAGTGCCCTGATAAAGCTACAGTTCACAGCAGAAGTCAGAGCAGGCGCCAGAGGCGCACCGGACAGTGAACAGTGACTGTCCGGTGCGGCACCGGACTGTCCGATGCACCAAGATATCAGAGCTCCAACGGTCGAAACCGTCAGAACCCTAACGGTTGGGTGATGTGGTTGGCGCACCGGACTGTCCGGTGCACCCATCGACAGCAGCCCAACCTCAACGGTTGGTTTGGTGGTTGGGGCTATAAATACCCCCAACCACCACCATTCAAGGCATCCAAGTTTTTCAGCTAGTGCATTCAATACAAGAGCTTTAGACTTCACTCCAAGACACAAACAAGAGATCAAATCCTCTCCCAAGTCCAAAATCACTCCAAACACTTAGTGACTAGTGAGAGAGAGATTTTCGTGTTCATTTGAGTTCTTGTTGCTTGGATCGCTTTTCTTCTTCCCCATTCTTGTTCTCAAGCACTTGTAATCAAAGCAAGAGACACCAAGTGTGGTGGTCCTTGTGAGGGGTCTAAGTGACCATTTGATTAAGGAGAAAAGCTCACTCGGTCTAGGTGACCGTTTGAGAGAGGGAAAGGGTTGAAAGAGACCCGGTCTTTGTGACCACCTCAACGGGGAGTAGGTTTGCAAGAACCGAACCTCGGTAAAACAAATCACCGTGTCATCTGCTCTATTTCTTTGGTTGATTTGTTTTTGCCTTCTATTTTGGACTCGATTTTATTTCTAAACGCTAACCCAGCTTGTAGTTGTGCTTTTAAGTTGTAAATTTCAGATTTGCCTATTCACCCCCCTCTAGGCGACTTTCACTGATCCTCATCTTGAGTTGGTGGAGATGCTTGCATGGAAGATGACGGTTGATCTTGTGCTTGTGGAGGCTCTTCGGATTCCTTAGGACACACATCCCCAATGGACATGTTCCTTAGCGCGATGCACGGATCCTCTTCATCATCTAGCTCATCAAGATCAACTTGCTCCACTTGGGAGCCATTAGTCTCATCAAACACAATGTCACAAGAAACCTCAACTAATCCAGTGGATTTGTTGAATACTCTATATGCCCTTATGTTTGAGTCATAGCCAAGTAAAAAGCATTCTACAGCCTTAGGAGAAAATTTAGTTTTTCTACCTCTCTTAACAAGAATAAAGCATTTGCTACCAAAGACTCTAAAATATGAAACATTGGGTTTTTTACCAGTGAGGAGTTCATAATACGTCTTCTTGAGGATTCAGTGAAGGTAGAGCCGGTTAATGGAGTAGCAGCCGGTGTTAATCGCCTCAACCCAAAACCAGTCCGGAGTTTTGTACTCATCAAGCATGGTCCTCGCCATGTCCAACAGAGTTCTATTCTTCCTCTCCACTACACCATTTTGTTGAGGTGTGTAGGGAGAAGAGAACTCATGCTTGATGCCCTCCTCCTCAAGAAAGCCTTCAATTTGTGTGTTCTTGAACTCTGTCCCGTTGTCGCTTCTTATCTTCTTGATTCTCAATCTGAACTCATTTTGAGCCCGTCTCAAGAATCCCTTTAAAGTCTCTTGGGTTTGTGATTTTTCCTACAAAAAGAATACCCAAGTGAAGCGAGAATAATCATCCACGATTACTAGACAGTACTTACTCCTGCCGATGCTTATGTAAGAAATCGGGCCGAATAAATCCATGTGGAGTAACTCCAGTGGCCTGTTGAAGCGCCCCCAAACCTCTGGGACTCAAATGTGATACAATTACTAGTCCCAGGAGGCTAGTAATCACATTCCTTAGTTCAAACAGTACAGAGTTCAAATAAAAGTTATTACAATACCAGGGTACAAGCTCTAATGAGCTTGAAATACAAAGTGCAGTGGAAGATAAACTAGCCCAAGCCACATGCAGAACTGGGTGCAGACATAGCCCCCTTCTAGTCGAGCATAGCAGAAAAGAAGTCTTCATCTACTGAAAATCATAAATAAATCTAGGTGAATACACTAGGTATTTCGCAAGCCCATCCCGCCCGTAAAGAGAGAGGGACCTATATAATACATGCTTTACATGTTGGAGTTGAAGTCACTCTTCTTTTTCAGAAAAAGGCAATTCTTTGATGGTTTTCCCCAAAGAAGGAAGTAGCACATTTTCACACTCAACCACCACTGAGCTTCCTGCTCCCGTGGCATTGTTTTCATTTCCAAAAACACACCCACTCACACATTTCCTGGTTCGCGGAGGTTTTAAACACTAATTGTCATACCACACCAGACTCGTCCATACCAGTGGACACGGACTATTCGAATAGGTTTGAACTCTGCGCAGAGGGGTACACTTTACCCACTAGTCCGGCTCTGCGATCTCATGGCCAATGAGATCCGAATCCGAAATCTCTTTCTTTCCTCGCATGTCCCTACCTTAACGATTATACCGGAAGGAGTCAGACCACCGCCATGTCCAAACCGGACAAAACATTCCCCCTCATTATCCTCTCGGTGCTCCCCAGCCATCATAACCCTAGGGTTTGGACCGTACGAGTTCAGATTGAGTGACTGCCCATACAGTCTCGAGTGGTTGTACTTGTCATGAGTACAGGTAGTGAAGGATGACAAACCGGTCCTTATATAAGGGGACAATCCTTCTGCTCACACCTAACCCGACTGAGCCAACACCTGAGGCCCTCCCCTAAACCAGGGAGTCCCTGATTATCCCACTCAAAAGGGTGATAAGGGTGAATACCCTTCATCATACACTTTTTGAAAACATCATTTAGCAAAAACACTGCCCTTTTCTCATCCCACATTTTGTACTCAAAAGATATTCGTTAATGCGGGCTATCTCTCTTCTCACAATGCAAAAGACCCATCCCTTATTCCCGGCTTAGGTAGTGGTAGAAAGAGTAGGTAATTTATGCATCAAGGGAAGAATGCACTTGCCTTCATCAAAGTTCTCCTGGCACGAAAGATCTATTTCGAGAGGTCGTGTCCCTTCCCTTCTTTCGGAGCTACAAATTCCGGAGGATCGGATCCCTCCTCTCCTAGCAAAAATAGGTAATGAACAATACATCAACCATGGTGACTTGGTGGAGTGTGCCAATTTTTAGATATTATTATTTTGTGCCCTATAATTTATTTAGACTATTTTTGGTGCATAAAATATCAATATATGCATAAATATATGAAAACAGGAAAAAGAAAAGGAAAAAGGAAAAAGAAAAGGGGTTTCCTGCTAACTGGGCCGGGGGGGAATTTCGGCCCAGCCGGGGCGCGGGCGAGCGTGCGGGCAGGCGACCCACGGAAGGGAGGAACGGCGCAGGCGAACGCCGTGGGCGTGGGCCCACGCGTCAGAGGGAGGGGGGTAACGACGTCGGGGGGAGGGCGATTCGCGGCAGTGAGAACCGGCCACCGGTGAAGTTCTGTGGCGGTTCTTCGCCGGTGACCCAGTTCTGCGTCGACGGAGTGGTGGCAAGGCACGAGCGGAGGTAGGGGATTACGGAGGTGGGGCCAATTTGGCCGGTGGACGCTCGGGGTGGCTGGTCCACGGTGAGGTGGCAGGCGCCCGCGGTTGTGGGATCGTCGGCGAGGTTGCCGAGCGCAATAGGTGAAGGGAAGGGGTGTGTCGTGTTCGTGAGGGAGTGGTGAAGCTCAAGAGCTACATTAATTTGACTAGAACTCAACAGAGAGAGGAGAGCGGAGCTCACCGGAGCAGAGGAAGGGCGCGGCGGTGCGGAGCTCGATTTGGCTCAGGGGAGGGGAGAGGGAGTGGCCGAGGCCGAGGTGAGGAAGGACGGAGCCCAGGCAGTCCTTTTTATAGGCGCCCGGGCGGGGAAGGGAGGAGAGGTGGCGAGCACTGGCGAGCTTGCCATGACGGCGATGATGGCGCACAGTGGTGACGACGGGATGGCTCGGGCAGGCGGGTGACGGGATGGCTGGGGCTGGCGCAAGGAGACAGGGACGCAAGGCACCAACCTTGCTGGCGAGCGTGTTAATGGTGAGGTGATGGGGCGGGTGGAGACCGGTGGCGATCGCGCCGATAGCTTGGTCACGGCGCAAGGGAGGGGCTGACAAGCGGGTCCCGCTTGCTAGAGAGAGGGCGGTTGCGAGGGAGCGAGGGCGGGCGCGGCTGACGGGTGGGGCCGGGCTGACAGCGGCGGAGGGAGGAGCACGGGCGCGCGAGCGGAGATGGGCCGCGTGGGCTGAGCAGGGGACGGGCGCGCGAGAGAGAGGGGGTTGGGCCGGATTTGGCCTAGCCGAGGAGAAGAAGATTTTCCTTTTTCTTTTCTATTTCTATTTCTTTATCTCCTTTTTCGTTTGAACAAATATTTAGCTATATATATTCTTAGGTGTCAAAAAAATATTCTATGTGAGGTGCTACTAACAATCATGGTGTATGCATATGATGAAATGTCTTATGAGGTGGGGTATAGGGGATAATCAAGGGGGGGTTAAGAGATTAGGGTTTCTAACCTTAGGGTTAAATTTTGGGATGTTACAAACCTACCCCACTTAAAGGAATCTCGCCCTCGAGATTCAGACTGGGCTTGAGAAAAGGTAAGGGTATTCCCTCCTCAAAGAGTCCTCACTCTCCCAGGTAGCTTCCTCTTCTCCTTCTCTGCTCCACTGAACTTTACAGAGTCTTACTTCTGAGTTTCGGGTCTTTCGGACGGCCGAGTCAAGAATCTTTACTGGCTTTTCTCAGTACTGTAGATCCTTCTGAATCTGAATTGTCTCTTCTTCGATGAGACTTTCTGGCACTTTCAGGCATTTGCGAAGCTGGGATACGTGAAACACATTGTGGATGTCTGACATGGATTCTGGCAATTCAAGGCGGTAGGCTTCAGGTCCTATTCTGCCAATGATAGGATAGGGGCCGACGAATCACGGAGCTAGCTTTTCTTTCACTTGAAACCTTTTGACTCCGCGCATTAGGGAGACCTTGAGGTAGACGGAGTCTCCTTCCTCGAACTTGAGTTCTCTCCGACTGTTGTCTGCATAACTCTTCTGCCGACTCTGAGCTTCAAGTAATCTTTTATGGATCAGGGCAACTTTCTCTTCTGCCTCTTTAACGCAGGCAGGCCCTTCTAGTGTCTTCTCCCCTACGTTGGACCACATTAGAGGGGTCTGGCACTTTCGTCCATACAATGCTTCGAACGGTGACATCTTGATACTGGCCTGGTAGCTGTTGTTATACGAGAACTCTGCATATGGCAAACTGGACTCCCAATTCCTGTCAAACATCAACACACAGGCTCTCAACAAATCCTCGAGGACCTTGTTGACCCTTTTTGTCTAACCATCTGACTGAGGGTGATAGGCGGTGCTGAAGTCTAGCTTGGTGCCCATAGCTTGCTGAAGGCTCATCCAGAATTTTGAGGTGAACTGTGTTCCCCTGTCTGACACTATCTTTCGTGGAATACCATGAAGTCTGACTATTTCCTTAAGATATATCTGGGCAAGGGTGGCTCCTCCGAAGGTAGTTTTTACTGGGATGAAATGAGCTACCTTGGTAAGACGGTCGATTATAACCCAGATAAAATCTTTCCCCTTTTGGGTCCAAGGCAGTCCGGTTACAAAATCCATGCCTATTTCTTCCCACTTCCATTTGGGTACTGGGAGGGGTTGAAGCAGACCTGCAGGCTTCTGATGCTCTACCTTGGTTCACTGGCAAGTGTCACACCAGGCCACATATTGTGCTCTCTCCTTTGTGACGGAACCTCCCAAGTAATTAGGCCCACCTACAGTTGTCCTTGTCTAACAGACATCAGACACCCTGTAGATGTTCCTAAGTCACTTGACAAGTTCGGTATCTTTCCTTACCTCACCAGGAACGTTTCACCCGTCTTGCAGACATTACAGAACATCGGAGATAAAGAAATGCGGAAGCGATTACATAAACTTACATTTATTTCAAAAGCAAGCTTGAGTTATTTTATTACAGACCAGAACTAAAAAGCGAGTGTAGATTAGTAATATTATACAAACCAGGGGAGGCACAAACTCCTCCCGATAAGTTCTTAGGCAAAAGATCCTAAGTGGAGGACCAAGTCCTCCCGCACTTCAGTCTTGTTTTTCTTCTTTTGGAACCACCTTGGCACAGAAGCAGCAAAAGTCTGCTACTTCCTCACCTAAAAACAACGAAGGGATAAACCCTGAGTATGGAATTACTCAGCAAGTCTTACCCGACTAAAGAAAAGACTCTCAAGGGTATGCTGGTTGTATGGGAGTCAAGGTAAGGCTTTTCAATAATCAAAGACTCTGTTTTGCAGAAATGCTTACTAAAGTGGATCCTTAAAAATCCAATTTTATTTGTCAAGTTAAGTAGAGTTACCTGTAACTAGAGTTCTTTCTACCCTAGTTCAATCACTTGTCCTGTACTAGCCAATTTCTCAACAAAAACCCATTATCTTTAGTGGAATGCTACGTGTAATTCAGTGGCCAAGTCTCCATAACCACGGAGGTACGGCGATCCGAATCGATTATACTCAGCTGAGGATCTCCAATCACACGACATATGTAGCACTTAACCCTTGCATATGTCAACCCGCCACCGGGGTTCTTAAGACCGGATCAGGTTCACGCAAACCGAGAGCACAGATACACCACCGTCCAGCCTCTTGCCACGGAGGGTACACGCTACTCTCGCCACCGCTCCACGCCCATTTCGTGTTATCTTATTCCGGCCTTAGTCTACCCGAGGCAAGGCTTACCCATGACGAGGCATGTGACCAGTTAAAGGGTCCTCGGTCAGCAGGCCTACATCGACAAGGTCCTTAATCGACTCAGACGGAGACACTACACCGAGACTCTCTTCTCGTGCAAGTCACCCGCCCGGTCTCATCTTAATCTTTTTAACCCAAAACTTGGTACCTGGCAGAGGTACATCTTTTCCGATGTTGAATCCATCACGGCCATGATGGATTCACCATCAAGTTTTATTTTTGAAAACAACCCTCCCACTTTTGCCACAACATCTTTTGTAAAAACAAAACCTTTTGTTTTTCTAAAGCAAAGCTAAGCATCAAAAAGCTTTTGTAAAACAGGTGATCAAGGAAGGTAATCAAATTCAAGGAAGGTAATGCAGGAATTGTTTTATCAATCAACTCCTATCACCTAATGCATCAAGCAAGTGAAAAAGATTTTAAAACACAAGGAAGGTGGCAAATGCACCGGGGCTTGCCTTCGTTTACAGGTGATTCGGGTTCGGATCCACAGATATCGAAGTAGAAGCAGTTGCCTGCTTGCGAATCCGAAGGTGGTGGTGTCCTGTCTTCGGTGACTTCTATCTCTTCTTCACGTTCTAATCATAACCATACATAGGTATAAGAATGGATGCCATGGGATGCTCATGAGGATGCAAAGATAGCATGAACTTATTATTTATGTCTTGAATACAACTTTCCTTCACGGAGTTCCGGGAACTTAGGGTTTCCGGAGTCGGTAAAGGAGTTCATAGGGCAGGGGGGGTGGTTTTGGGTTTGGTGATCAAACAAGGTCCAAATCAAGTCAAACTCTACCCAAGGCTTTTAAATATTGTTTTAAGTTCCCACAAAAAGTTTGGGCATTTTTGGACTTACCAATTATTTTCTAAAAATCTATAACCAATACTTTTAACTACTTTAAATACCCTAAAATTTCTTATTTCTACTAAAAATCACAAAATTATTTTTACTAAATTCTAGGGAAAATAACAAGCCTAGGAAAATTAGTTTCACAATTTTAGCATTTTCCTACCATTTTCTATAATTGTTTTGGCTCTGGAAATAAAAGAAAAGGAAAAACAGTGAACAGCTCTGGGCCAAAAGCAGCCCATATGGCCCAGTCAGGGGGAAAAGCGCCCGCGCGCGACCGCGCCCTGGCAGCATTGCAGAAAGGACCTCGGCTTACTGATTAATCCGAAGTGAGTTCGATTACTATTGCACTGAGTCGCTGATGGTTTGCAGAAAAACCCTTCGCGTTCTATTCTTTTACCACACCAAGTCCCCGACGGTGTTCCGCACGGGAGGCCGAGCTCCGACGAGCTAGACCGGCCGGATGACGCGACGGTTGAAGTTCCCAAGCGACAGGAACACAATTGAACTCCTACGGATCATTTCCCCCAAATCAACTTTATGGTTGGGACTACGAATCAATCGGTCCACGGTGACCGAGCGGATGGGTAAGAGGATGAACGCATTCCGAGCAAACGACGACGAGGACGACCGAATTAAGGCTGGGGAAAGGTTCATGGGTGCACTAGGGTCTACGGACATTCTTTGATTTGGGTAGAACAAGATCCGAAGAACGGGTCGACGGTGGGGGGGGGGGGTCACGGCGGTGTTTGACAGCGCATAGGTGCGTTCCGGTAAGGGGCTTCGGTCAAACTCCAAATTGTTGCATCCAGGGGTAATAATAGATCACATACTAACTAAAACAAAGAGTAATTTTATCATTACTGACCAGAGGAGTGCTGGCTACGAAGAAGTTCTTCACGGCGGAGCAAGAACGAAGAAGAGAGGGAATTGGGGCTGCGCGGGTATTTCTGGTGAGCTCGAGTCAAGTGCTTAGCTGCGGATGTGCGGAATGTGGTGACGACGCAGTGCCCGCGCTTAATTTATAGGCGGCTGGCCGGCGACGGATGAGGATCGCGGATTTCAGACGGTGCAGGTGAGCTCGCCGCGCGGCAGAATCCGGGGATGGCACGGCGACGCCGTTAAACCGGAGTCCGCCACCACAGAGGGTTACTGCCACGTGACCAAAGATATTTACCGCGGCCTCCAGTCCATTCCAACCGCCGTGGCGTCCTTATCGCCGGCGAGGTCCAAAACCTTATCCACGGCGATTTTACTGAAAACCGATGAACAGTGCTTTGGATTCTGTACAAGGCTTGACTAACATATCAAATTGGAGCCCAGTTTTCTCAAATTATCATGTGAAACCTAAGCCAACTTTCTGTAGTAAAGTTGTAAAACTATAATCCCTCTATAACTTTGCTACAATGTGCTCTCACAAAAAGTCACTGGATCCCATTCAAAATCGAGCTCAAAGTTCATCTCATAACACTGTTACTCTGAAATTCAAGCTTCAGGCAGTCTGACAGTCCAACTTCAGGCTCATTTATCTCTAAATTTTTCTTAGCAACTCATCCAAGGCTCTGCATCAAAGTTGTAGTGCTACATACCAGCTACAACTCGACTATAGGGATGAAACTTATTTGAGCACTGGACCAAGGTTTAATTCACACTCAAAGTCGACCCTGTTACACTGAAAAGCTGAATTTCAGAATGAAACTAGCCTGATAGTCACACTTTGAGCATAATTATCTCCAATATTTTCTCCACAACATGGCTTACACTCTTAAGCAAAGTTGTTCTCCTATGATTGGTCTTCAACTTTGATGTGGTGACCTAGGGCAAGAACCCTATGCTTTGAAAGTTACAAAGCCCCAAAGTGGAGCCTTTAACACTGAATTTCAGACTTAGTATAGAACTCAAATGAGGTCCATTTTGCATTTAAGTCCAAAACTTAAGGTTTGGCTTTCAAGTCCACATATTTGTGAACCAAATGACTTAAAATACTTATTTAGCTTGGTTTTTGCACTTTAACCCAAAAGTGGGCTAATTTTGCACATAAACCCCTAGGGTTTGGTTTCAGGGTTTTCCAGGGTTCCAATTAGGGTTTCTGGTATCCCAGGGGTATAAATGTGATTCAACTTTATTATTAGGGTCATTTTATGACTTTTACCCTAAAGCTTTTAGGTTTTCTCAACTTGGGTTAAGTTTTACCCCTTTAATCCCTATTTAGGCTAAAGCTTCCTATCCAGGGTCCTATTTGCAAAAACATTAAAACAATACAACTTGTTTGAAATTTTTACCTAGTGAATGCACTCTAGGTGTGTCAAACATATGCAATGCCAATGCTATGATGTCATGCTCAAGTTTTAGTTATAGTAACACCAGGGGTGTTACATCCTTCTTCATTCCTCTCCACCAGTATCTGGTCTTGAGGTCTAGGTACATCTTGGTGGTCCCTGGGTGGATAGAGTAGGCTGAGTTGTGAGCTTCATCGAGCAGGACTTCTCGTGCCTCCCCTTTTGGTACACACAGACGATTTCTGAACCAAAGGATTCCTTCTTCATCTGTCCTGAGGTCCGGGAGTTGTTCTTGGCGAGTTCTCTCCAAAAGACTTGTCGTCCCAGTGTCTAGGCGCCGAGCCTTGCGTATGAGGTCTTCTAGCATTGGCTTGACTTCTAGGCTGCCATTGTCTTCCAGACAAGTATTCAGTTGAGCTGATTCTTTCTTCCAATCTTCCAAGAAGTTGGTTTCTTTCTTCTCGAAAGGTTTTCGGCTGAGAGCGTCTGCTACCATGTTGGCCTTTCTGGGGTGGTAGTGGATCTCAATGTAATAATCTTTGATCAGTTCTAGCCATCTTCGTTGATGGAGATTAAGGTCTGGCTGAGTGAAAATGTACTTCAGGCTCTTGTGATCTGTAAATATGTGACATTTGTTCCCAATTAGGTAGTGCCTCCATATTTTTAGGGCATGTACTATGGCTGCCAATTCCAAATCATGTGTAGGATAATTTTGCTCATGCGGCTTGAGTAGGTGTGATGCATAGGCAATGACTTTCTCACTTTGCATAAGTACACATCCTAAACCTTGCCTTGAAGCATCATGGAAGATGACGAAATTCTGGTGGATGTCTGGCAGTGTCAAAACTGGTGCGGTTGTGAGCTTCTTCTTTATGATTTGGAAGCTTTCCTCACACTTCGGGGTCCACACAAACTTATTGTCTTTCTTGAGGAGCTCGGTCATAGGTCTTGCTATGCTGGAGAACCCTTTGATAAAACGACGGTAATATCCTGCCATTCCCAAGAAGCTTCGAACTTCACTAACGTTGGGTGGCTGCTCCCATTTGGATACTGCTTCGACTTTGGATGGGTCCACTTCTATTCCTTCTGCAGTTAAGATATGCCCGAGGAAGGCTATCTTTTCTAACCAGAATTCACATCTGCTGAGTTTAACATAGAGTTGATGTGCTCTGAGTCTTCCGAGGACAATCCGGAGGTGATGCTCATGATCTTCATGACTCTTGGAGTAGATAAGGATGTCGTCAATGAAGACTATGACAAATTTATCTAGCTCTTCCATAAATACCTTATTCATGAGATTCATGAAAAGGCGGGTGCATTGGTTAGTCCGAAGGGCATTACTGTGAACTCATATTGTCCATACCGGGTGACAAATGCAATCTTCTGAATGTCTGCTTCCTTGATTCTCATCTCGTGATATCCTGATCTCAGGTCTATCTTGGAGAAATACTTGGCCCCTTGAAGGTGGTCAAAGAGGTCATCGATCCGAGGTAGTGGGTACTTGTTTTTTATTGTAACCTCATTCAAGGATCGGTAATCAATGCACATCCTCATACTTCCATCCTTTTTTGTGATGAAAATGACTGGTGCTCCCCAAGGAGATGAGCTGGGACGAATGTACCCTTTCTGTTGAAGTTCTGCGGTCTGGAGTTTTAGTTCCGCTAATTCGGTGGGAGCCATGCGGTATGGTCTCTTTGCGATGGGTGCAGTACCGGAAATTAGATCAATGTAGAACTCCACTTCTCTTTCTGGCGGCATTCCTGGCAATTCTTCTGCGAATATATCCATGAATTCTTCTACTACAGATATGCTTTCTGCTGCTAGATTAAACACCATTGGATCTTGGGCGGGTGGTTGAGCCTGACATGAAACTGACTTTCCTTGGTGGTCAGTGAGAAGAACGGTCTTATTTGCGCAACTTATGATACCCTTGTGCTTGGTTAAACAATCCATTCCTAAGATCACATCAATCCCTTGGGATGGCAAGGTGGCTAAGTCTGCCAAGAATACTACCCCACTTAAAAGAATCCTGACTTGAGAGCATTTGAGCTGGCATAGAAGGTCTGACCCTAGGGTTCGGGTGACCAAGAGAATTTCTATGTGTGTAGTGGGAATGCCATGCTTTTCCACAAAACTAGTGGCAATGAAAGAATGAGATGCTCCTGAATCAAAAAGGACAGTAGCAGGAGTAAATTCAACTAGGAACTCACCGAGCACTACTCCTGGGGCTTGCTAAGCCTCTTGAGCGTCGACATGGTTTACTCGTGCCCTGCCATGATACTGGGTCTTGCTCTGCTGGCTGTTGGAGGAAGGTGCCTTGGAGGCGGGTGCTGGGGCATTCTTGGGGCCATTCACCGAGTTGGAGTAAGTAGGCCCGGATGCCTTCAACTGGGGGCAATTATTCTTGTAGTGACTGGGGTCTCCGCAGTGCCAACAGGCATTAGCTGGAGGTTGGTTGCTTGCAATGGAGGGGGCCTGAAAGGAGCTTTGACCTTGTTGACTGAAACGTGACGGGGTGGATCCAGCTGGTTTGTTGAAGCTTGGTCCCTTAGGTGGAAACCCAAAGGATCGAATTCTCTGGTGCCTGTCCTGCTGCTAAGCTCGAAGGACTTGGAATTTCCTCTTGAGGTGACCCTTTTCTTCTTCCCTTGCCCTTTCCACTTGTATGGCTTTGTTTGAGAGGTGCGAGAAGCTGAGGAAATCTTGGCTGGCAAGGATAGTCTTGAGTTCTGGTCTTAGCCCTTTCAAGAAACGGGCCATCTTCTTGGCTTCTGTGATGACATCGTCAAGTGCATAACGAGCCAATTCTGTGAATTTGTGCACATACTCGCTGACAGATCTTCCACCTTGTATTAGTTCCCGAAATTCATCTTCCTTGAGCTGAACGATCCCTTGGGGCACATGATGTTCTCGGAAGGCGGCTTCAAATTTTGCCCAGGTAGCATCTCTAACAGCAACGCTGAAAGTATCCCACCAGGATAGGGCCATCCCAGAAAGTTGATGAGCAACCAGATGAACACGCTAGTTCTCAGGGCATCCGATGGCTTCTAACTTCCTTTTTTTGTGCGCAGCCCATCATCAGCGTCGAGCGGATTGCTGGATCCAGCGAATGTGGGAGGCTTGAGCCTTAGAAAATCTCCCATCCTGTCCTGAGGCCTTCCACCATTCGAGCACTGGGTCTCAAGGCTTCTGGTGAGGACTTCAATTGGTCGGGTTTGGTTGGCTAGAACTTGGGCTAAATCTAATGGCAGCTCCGGAGGTGCGGGGAGGTGGGTCTCACTCCCTTCTCCACTGGCTTCTCCTTCAGCTCCTAGGGGAAACCCTACTCCAATCTTGGAGGCGGTAGGCGTGGTTTTATCCGAAGCCATCTACCAGGGGGAGAGAATTACTACTATGCACATGCCAATTTTTTTCTTCAAACACGTTATTTTTATTCATCACACAAGTTCATTGCAAGCATACAGTTACCACAAGTCATACTACACGTGAGTGCTCTCTAAGGTGCTTCCGAACTCCCTTTCTAAGGTATCCCCAAATTCCTTGAGAAGGTCATCAAGGCTAGCTAGGGACATATCCTCAACGTCTGACAAGTTTTCTATCCTGGAGGGAGGCAGTGCTGGTGATGCTTCCTTTTTCCGTTCTGTCTGGCATCCTTAGCTCTTGGTCCGCTTCCGGATCTTCTTAGTGGGGGCGAGCTTCTTTAACTTCTTATCGTAGTCCATCTTCAGGGTTCGGTAGGCTTCATGAGTGTTGGACTCTTCACCTTCTGCTATTTCGAGACTTTCTTGGAGGGACACCTTCTCCTTTTTAAGTTCCTTGACCTGTTGCTCTAAGCTTTCCACCCGGGAGTTTAGGTGGGTGCAGTGGGAGAAAAGGTCGTCAAAGTGGTTATCAAGTGTGTGGAGATATCCAGCCATGTAGACTATGGTGGGGTCATCTTCAGTAGGATCTCTTCCTGACAGAGCCTGAAGTCTTTTCCTCCAGGTAGGGGTATTTTTGTTGCTAGGTGGAAAGTATCGAAGGGGGGTCTCAAGACTTCCCTGCTGTAGTTTTGGCATAGCTGGCGGAGGGCTTTTTGGGCAACATTTTGGCAAGTGTCTGGGAAGCGGTGTACAGTGAAGGTGACTTGGAAAGGAGGGTGGTTTGGGTAGTTTCGGCTTTCTCCCAGGTAGACTGCCATAGAGCATTTCTCAGTTCCATTCTCGCGGTATTCTTTCCAGACATACTCCAACTTCTTATGGATCCCCATGCGAAGCGCGCAACTCCACAAAAGGTGAGGGAATCCTTCCACCTCTGAGCAGTAGGATGTCCTAATGACAAGAGTGCCTTCCATCTGGTAGAAGAAAAGAAGGGTTTGTTAATATCAGGGAAAGGAGAGAAGATTCTTCTTAGACATAAGAGGTCTTTTCTTTTTAAGGCAAACTTTTAAGGTCGGGGCTGCGATCTACGACCAGTCCTATGGCTCTGATACCACCTGAAGCACCCCAAACCTCTGGGACTCAAATGTGATACAATTACTAGTCCTAGGAGGCTAGTAATCACATTCCTTACTTCAAATAGTATAGAATTCGAATAAAAGTTATTACAATACCAGGGTACAAGCTCAAATGATCTTGAAATACAAAGTGTAGTGGAAGATAAACTAGCCCAAGCCACAGGTAGAACTGGGTGCAGACACAACCCCCTTCTAGTCGAGCATAGCATAAAAGAAGTCTTCAGATACTGAAAAACATAAATAAATCTGGGTGAATACACTAGGTATTCCGCAAGCCCATCCCGCTCGTAAAGAGAGAGGGACCTATATAATACATGCTTTACATGGTGGAGTTGAAGTCACTCTTCTTTTTCAGAAAAAGGAAATTCTTTGATGGTTTTCCCCAAAGAAGGAAGTAGCACATTTTCACACTCAACCACCACTGAGCTTCCTGCTCCCATGGCATTGTTTTCATTTCCAAAAACACACCCACTCACACATTTTCTCGTTCGCGGAGGATTTAAACACTAATTGTCATACCACACCAGACTCGTCCATACCAGTGGACACGGACTATTCGAATAGGTTTGAACTCTGCGCAGAGGGGTACACTTTACCCACTAGTCCCGCTCTGCGATCTCATGGCCAATGAGATCCGAATCCGAAATCTCTTTCTTTCCTCGCATGTCCCTACCTTAACGGTTATACCGGAAGGAGTTAGGCCACCGCCATGTCCAAACCGGACAAAACATTCCCCCTCCTTATCCTCCCGGTGCTCCCCAGCCATAATAACCCTAGGGTTTGGACCGTACGAGTTCAGATTGAGTGACTGCCCATACAGTCTCGAGTGGTTGTACTTGTCATGAGTACAGGTAGTGAAGGATGACAAATCGGTCCTTATATAAGGGGACAATCCTTCTGCTCACACCTAACCCGGCTGAGCCAACACCTGAGGCCCTCCCCTAAACCAGGGAGTCCCTGATTATCCCACTCAAAAGGGTGATAAGGGTGAATACCCTTCATCATACACTTTTTGCAAACATCGTTTAGTAAAAACACTGCCCTTTTCTCATCCCACATTTTGTACTCAAAAGATATTCGTTAATGCGGGCTATCTCTCTTCTCACAATGCAAAAGACCCATCCCTTATTCCCGGCTTAGGTAGTGGTAGAAAGAGTAGGTAATTTATGCATCAAGGGAAGAATGGACTTGCCTTCGTCGAAGTTCTCCTGGCACGAAAGATCTATTTCGGAGAGGTTGGGTCCCTGCCCTTCTTCCGAAGCTACAAATTCTGGAGGATCGGATCCCTCTTCTCCTAGCAAAAATAGGTAATGAACAATACATCAACCATGGTGACTTGGTGGAGTGTGCCACTTTTAGATATTATTATTTTGTGCCCTATAATTTATTTAGACTATTTTTGGTGCATAAAATATCAATATATGCATAAGGGGAGCTTACTAAACTTCTTGCGCTCGTGGCGCTTAGAAGTGACGGACGCGGTGTCGGATCCGGAGGTGGAGGGCGACGAAGAATCAGTCTCGTAGTAGACCACTTTCTTCATCTTCTTCTTCTTGTCGCCACTCCGATGCGACTTGACGCGGGGAGGTGATTGCTCCCTTCCTTTGGCGCCGGACTCCCTTGATGGAGCCTTCCCATGGCTTGTGCCCGTTTCCATCTCCCTCATGGCAGATCCTTCCGACATCACTTCGAGTGGTTAAACTCTAATGAAGTACCGGCTTTGATACCAATTGAAAGTTGCCTAGAGGGGGGTGGATAGGCAGAGACTGAAATTTACAACTTTAAACACACTACAAGTCGGGGTTAGCGTTAGAATAAAATCCGAGTCCAGGAGAGAGGGGGAAAACAAATCAACCAAGAAATAAAGCGGATGACACGGTGATTTGTTTTACCGAGGTTTGGTTCTAAAGAACCTAGTCCCCGTTGAGGTGGTCACAAAGACCGGGTCTCTTTCAACCCTTTCCCTCTCTCAAACGGTCACCTAGACCGAGTGAGGCTTCTTCCTTAATCTCACGGGTCACTTAGACCCCGCAAAGATCACCACACAATTGGTGTCTCTTGCCTCGCTTACAAAGCAATTGAGAGTAAGAAGTGAGAAAGAAAAGAAAGCCAAGCCAAGCAAACAAGAGCAACAAGAAACACAAGTGATCATCTCACAAGTCCTAATGCACTAGAATTGAATTGGGGACTTTGATCGGATCGGTGGCTTTGATTTGTGTCTTGGAGTGTTGCACTTTGCTCTTGTATTGAATGAAGAGTGATGAATGCTTGGATGGTTGGAGTGGAGGTGGTTGGGGGGTATTTATAGCCCTCAACCACCAAAACAACTGTTGGGGGTGGCTGCTGTCGATGGGCGCATCGGACACTGTCCGGTGCGCCAGCCACGTCACCCAACCGTTAGGGTTCTGACACAGTCGACCGTTGGAGCGCTGACTTCTGGTGGCACCGGACAGTCCGGTGCCGCATCGGACAGGCGCTGTTCATTGTCCGGTGCGCCTCTGACCTCTGTTCTGACTTCTGCCGCGAACTGTAGCGTTGTCAGGGGCACTGTGCAGTCGACCGTTGCGCCAAAGAGTCGTTGCTCCGCTGATGCACCAGACAGTCCGGTGGCACACCGGACAGTCCGGTGAATTATAGCGGAGTGGCGTTGGAGAAACCCGAAGGTAAAGAGTTTGGACTTGTACGGTCCTGGTGCACCGGACACTGTCCGGTGCGCCAGACCAGGGCACCCTTCGGTTTCTTTTGCTCCTTTATTTTTTAACCCTAACTTGATCTATTTATTGGTTTGTGTTGAACCTTTACCACCTGTAGATCATATATTCTAGAGCAAACTAGTTAGTCCAATATTTGTGTTGGGCATTCAACCTCCAAAATTAATACTGGGAAAAGGTTAACCCTATTTCCCTTTCAAATATCAACTTAGGTTTTGGTTACACGCGATACAGAGACTAGTCTCTATATTTTTTTGAAAATAGGAGGAAAGAGCGAAACAGAAAGAGAAAAAGAGAGTAACACCTGAATTTGTGAATATTAGAGAAGAAAAATTATACCCCCAAATTCAGGGTGTTACAAACCTATCCCCTTTAAGAGAATCTCGCCCTCGAGATTCAAGGTTGGCCAGCAAAGAGCTCAGAATACTTGGCCATCAGATCATCTTCACGCTCCCAAGTTGCTTCTTCCTTAGAGTGGTGACCCCATCTGACTTTGCACATCCTGATAGTGTTCCTCCAGGTGACCCTGTCTGCAGTCTACAGAATCTGCGTTGGCTTCTCTATGTAGGTCAAGTCAACTTGGACTTCTAGGTCCTCCATCAGCAACTGCTCTTCTGGCACACGCAAACACTTCTTCAACAGAGACACATGAAAGACATCATGCAACGCTGATAAACCTTTCGGTAAACTGAGCTGATAGGCCACTTCTCCACGCTTTGCGAGAATCTGATACAGACCAACATATCGGGGTGCTAGCTTGCCTTTGACTCTGAACCTTCTGACTCCTCTAATAGGCGATACCTTCAGGTAGACAAAATCTCCCACTTCAAAACTTATCTCTCTTCTTCTGGTGTCTATATAACTTCGCTGCTTTGATTGTGCTATCTTCATATTCTCCCGAACTATCTTGATATTCTCTTTGGCTTCGAGCAAAATGTCGGGCCCAAACACTTGCTTCTCTCCAGGCTGATCATAATGCAACGAAGTTCTATAACTCCTTCCATAAAGCGCCTAAAATGGTGATGAAGGAAACAGGTGACACTTAAGAGGGGGTGAATTAGGACTTCTAAAACTTTCACTAAACTAGGCCACAAATAAACCCCTAGAGCAAAACCTATGCAATTAATCAAACTAGAATGTGCAAACTAGGTTTTGTCTAAGTGTTGATATCTCTACCGCAATGACTAAGTTTCAATCTAAAGCAATATAAGTATAAAGACAAGATTGAAACTTAAATGCTTAATATAAATGTGGAAGCTAAAGAGCAAGGTAGAGATGCAAACTCTCGTGGATGACGCTGGTATTTTTACCGAGGTATCCAAAACCACACAAGTTTCTGACTAATCTCCGTTGGTGCCCGTACGCAAGGGAAGCCCACGCGAGGGCCAAGCACCTCGGTCGAGTTACTCCATAGAGAGTCACGGGCCTTCTCCACGTGCAAGTTGTGCTCCGCTTCCGGCACCTCTCGGACGCTCCCCGCCGTCTCCACTATCGAGCTTCCGACCGAAAACGTTGTGGGCCTCATTCCCTCCGGTACATGGTGGCGGTCGTGACACAAACTCGGTTGTCACGGTCTCGCAAGACTCTCGCCCCACTCGGTATAATTACAACGGCTCACACAAGAGCCGGGGGGTTGTGTGGTTTTACAAAACTCACTCAACTAACTAGGGTTCACCTAGAGCAAACGCCAAAGCGATCTAACTAACCTAAGCACTTCGCAAAGCACCTATGCTAATCACTGAGTGATTCTATTAAGCACTTTGGTGTATACCTGTACATGTAGGCCGGCCTGGCCCGGCACGGCATAGGCCCACAAAAGCACGACCCACAAAGGCACAGCACACAAAAGCACATATCTAATTATGGACCGTGTCGTGCCAGCACGTGTGCCCTGCCATCGGCCCACGGCACGGCCCACAATTAGTTATGTGTGCCAGGCCGGCCCAAATAGCCCAAAATGCCTTAATGTGCCAAACCGGCCCATATACATACAACAGTAATACATAAACAAAAAGTATAGAATATATATGACCTAAATAAAACTAAGATGTTTTGTGGATGCACATTAAAAACCTTTGGTCAGAAATAAAAAATATTACGACTAGCTTAGAAATAATATTTAGTTCTCTGTTCAGTACTATACAACCATACATAATACATATACAATGATCATCATCACTATTTATTCTTCCCATCTTGGTATTGGTTCTCAAAGGCCTATTGAAGCTCTAGATTCTCCTAATTGTGTTGGTCATGTGGGCTTTGACGGGCCTTAGTTAAATATTAAGTCTATATTTGGTGGGCCTTAGTTAAATGGGTCGTGCCAGGCCGACCCGTGGGCTTGACTTGAGGCCCAGGCACGACCCACATATTGGGTCGTGTCGGCCCAAACCCACAATTAGGTTGGGTCGTGCCAGAAATTGTGTGCCTTGGTATGTTGCTTGGGCCCCCACACCTTGGAATGTCCGGTTGGGGGTGTATTTATAGCCCCCAACACGAATCTAGCCGTTGGAGAAAAGCTTTGCTCTCTGCGGCACACCAGACAGTCCGGTGCGCCTAACCGTTGGTCTGATACTACAGTCGACCGTTGGCGTGTAGGCTTTTCACATCGGACACTCTGGACTTCACACCGGACAGTCCGATGGTCTTCTCTCCACAGTGCCACCTTGAACTAGTTGTTGGGCTACTGTTCTCTGGTGCACCGGACAGTCCGGCCTGTGACACTGGACAGTTCGATGTGCCACCGGACACTGGTGCTCCAGACGAGACAGTCTGCAGGCTACATTTCCTTCTTTTCTTGGACTTCACTTGATCTTCATAATATCTTCTTTTGAGGTGTTTCTTTCCTCAATGCCTTGGTCCAAGTAACTTTAGCATCGTGTGAACTACAAACACAAACACTAGAAAACACATTAGTCCACATGTTATGTTGATCACCAAACACCAAAATCTATTGAGCCAAATGGCCCAGGGTCCATTTTCCTTACAATCTCCCCCTTTTTGGTGATTGATGACAACACAACCAAAGCAAGCAAATATTACAAACATTTGATTGAAAATATGCAATCTACTTGCTAGGATGCATGATTTGTTCCCACAATGTGATATTATGGACATAAGCCTCCTCCTAACTCCATAATTCAATTACTTCCTATTTTAGACCAAAGAGCCAAAACCACTTGAAGGATCAAAATTTTAATTTGGTGGTGTTTGGTGTTTGATACAATTTTCATTGCTTTGGTCCCTAAACTTCTCCCCCTTTGGAATCAACCACCGAAAATGAAGACATTAAAAGCATGTAGGAAGCAAATAGGACTTGCCCTCATACAAGATTTATCAATTAAAACCAATTGAAGAACTTGACATTATAACTCCCCCTAAATGAGTGTTCTCCTTTAGAAACAATTTTCTCCCCGATTAGGATCTTCTACTTTAGGAAAAAGCATGTGAAGAGCAGAGGTGCAAGACATGATTTGATTAGACTAACTTCACGTATGCATAGGTAACGGAAAATGATTTAACCACTTATGCATATGTAGCAACATGGGAAGTATAAGATTTAAAATATAGTCTAACCAAGTATTGGAGAAGACATGTAAATTATGCCAAATGTAGTCTCAAAGTTACCAATTGAAAATCAATGGCGGACCATTTGAAGATAAATGGTAAGCTTGTGAGACTTAAGAGTTCTTGTAGATTTGCAGTGGAAGCTTGTTGTCTTTCTCCGGGGACTTCGTTTTTATTACAATGAGACTACTACAAGAAATAGACTTGAAAAAAGTATTAGTCTCAAAGTCTTAGATTATAAAGTAACCTCCCCCAGAATGTGTGCATACAAGTTTTGAATACTTGTAGGAGACATGCACTTTGATTTGATATCAAGAGGGGCAAATTATCCATATTCCGAGCTTTGGCACATATAAGTTAAATGATACCAATTGTAGGATATAAGCTTTTAAAGCATTAGTGTCATTTACTTAGGAATGTTTAATAAGCTATGTGTCGTGCTTAACTAAACATTTTAAACCATGTAGGTTTGCTTACGAATATGAATTGAAAACGAGCAATCCTACCATATGATTGACCTAGTATGCATTCATTTAAACAAAAGTAAATACCAATTGTAATACTAGGCATGAAGGATAAAACTAGAAGCAAGAAAAAATAGATACGCATATCTAAAAACAAGAAATACAATAAATCTAGTTACCTTAGTCATGGGTGGGGAAATTTGGTTCCAAAGTATTCACTAACCCACTTGGCAATAAACTTGATCCAATATGATGTATCCCATGATATACATCCCAAATTTGCCAAGTCTCCAAATTCCCCGATGTCCTTCAGACTCCTCAGTTCCCTTTTGGATCCAAACTTTCTTGGTGCTTTACATGGTTGAAATTATTTCTTTTGGCACCTAGATGCGTTTGGCCCCCTTTCCTTTGTTGGCTTGCTTGTTGGCCATGATTGCTATCACCTTTACATTCTTTTTCTTCTTGATCAAATATGGTGTAGTGGGCTTTTTGTCCACCTTGTTGATGTAGGTGTTGGAGATTTTGCTTGTTGGCTTTTGCTTGAGCTTTTGCCTTTGCTTATCCCCGGTCATCGCCTTGCATTGGAAAGACTTGTGGCCTTCCTTGTGGCATAACCTACAAATCACGGTTTCTCCCTTCACAAGCTTGTTCACTCCTGCAGTGGTGTTATCCTGTGGTGGTTGGATTTGTTTGGCTTTGCCTTTCTTGTCAAACAAAGCCTTGTCAAGGCGAGCCACTTCTTGCCTTAATTGCTCATTTTCCTTTGCAACCTTATTCGAACATGTTTCTTCAATAATATTCTCAACAAGAACTTGGTTGCAGGGGTTAGAATCATCAATTAAATCAAAGCAAGAAGTAGAAGAACCTTTCTTAATAATTTCAGGAATTTCAACAAAAGATGCCCCTGTGGTGCTACCAATGTTTTCTAGCTTAGTAGTTAGCTCATTATTGTGTATGCTAAGAATTTCCATTTTCCCTAGCAAATTTTCAATAGCTTCTTGGGAGCTAGCTAACTTAGCCTTAAGTTTTTCATTCTTTTTATAAGGCCATCATCGGTAGCAGTGGATGGTGAACTATACTCTAATTGCTCAATTTTAGTTGATAGCTCACAATTTAGATTTGCAAAGGCTTCAAATTTTTCTAGCAAACCTTTGTAGTCATTTTGAGAGCTAATCAACTTATTTTTTCAAAGTTTTAAGTTGAGCCTTTTGCTTAGTGCAAACATCCTGAAAATTTTAACGGCTTCCGCAATCTCATCTACGGAGGGTTTTCCCTCACCTTCATCATCACTACTTGTCGGCGTTCCGAGACCGGGGGGTCCCTTGGGCCGACGAGTGAGTGTCGCCGCGTGCCCCAGCCCAGATGGGTCGAGCGCGAGGGCGAGCGCGAAGGGGGGAGAAGCGAGGCGGCCGAAGACCGGCGTGAGAGAGGTGGGAATCCCGCGGCCTTCGTGTTCGTCCCGTGCCCAGGTCGAGTGCGCTTGCAGTAGGGGGTTACAAGCGTCCACGCGGGAGAGGGAAGCGAGCGGCCCCAAGAGAGCTCATGTCTTGTCCTCGTCCCCGCGCGGCCAACCCTCTCTAAGAGGGCCCTGGTCCTTCCGTTTATAGTCGTAAGGAGAGGATCCAGGTGTACAATGGGGGGTGTAGCAGAGTGCTACGTGTCTAGCGGGGGAGAGCTAGCGCCCTAAGTACATGCCGATGTGGCAGCCGGAGAGATTTTGGCACCCAGCTGGTGTGATGTCGTGGCCGTCGGAGGAGCGATGGAGCCTGGCGGAGGGACAGCTGTCGGAGCGGTTGAGTCCTTAGTGATGTCCTCTTGCTTCCGTAAGGGGGCTGAGAGCCGCCGTCGTCACAGAGCATGCGGGGCACCATCATTGCCTATCTGGCGGAGCTAGCCAGATGGGACACCGGTCTTGTTCCCTGCGGCCCGAGTCAGCTCGGGGTAGGGTGATGATGGCGCTTCCTGTTGACGTGGCTGGCCTGCGCCCTAGGTTGGGCGATGTGGAGGCTCCTCCGAAGCCGAGGTCGAGTCTGTCTTCCATGGCCGAGGCCGAGTCCGAGTCCCTGGGTCAGGCGAGGCGGAGGTCGTCGGCAGAGGCCAGGGCGGAGTCCTAGCCCTGGGGTCGGGCGAAGCGGAGTTCGTCGTCTCCTGGGGCTGAGCCCGAGTCCGAGCCCTGGGTCGGGCGGAGCGGAGTTCGCCGTCTTCTGGGGCTGAGCCCGAGTCCGAGCCCTGGGTCGGGCGGAGCGGAGTTCGCCGTCTTCCGGGACTTAGCCCGAGTCCGAGCCCTAGGTCAGGCGGAGCGGAGTTCGCCGTCTTCCGGGACCTAGCCCGAGTCCGAGCCCTGGGTCGGGCGAAGCGGAGTTTCCTATGGTGCCTTTGGCAGGGCCTGACTGCCTGTCAGTCTCACTCTGTCAAGTGGTACTGCAGTCGGAGTGGCGCAGGCGGCGCTGTCCTTCTGTCAGGCCGGTCAGTGGAGCGGCGAAGTGACGGCGGTCACTTCGGCTCTGCCGAGGGGCGCGCGTCAGGATAAAGGTGTCAGGCTACCTTTGCATTAAATGCTCCTGCGACTTGGTCGGTCGGTGCAGCGATTTAGTCAGGGTTGCTTCTTAGCGAAGGCAGGGCCTCGGGCGAGCCGAAAATATGTTCGCCGTTGGCGGGGGGGCCTCGGGCGAGACGGAAATCCTCCGGGGCCGGCTGCCCTTGTCCGAGGCTAGGCTCGGGCGAGGCGTGATCGAGTCGCTCGAATGGACTGATCCCTGACTTAATCGCACCCATCAGGCCTTAGCAGCTTTATGCTGATGGGGGTTACCAGCTGAGAATTAGGAGTCTTGAGGGTACCCCTAATTATGGTCCCCGACAGTAGCCCCCGAGCCTCGAAAGGAGTGTTAGCACTCGCTTGGAGGCTTTCGTCGCACTTTTTTGCAAGGGGACCAGCCTTTCTCGGTTGCATTTTGTTCCGGTGGGTGCGCGCGAGCGCACCCGCCGGGTGTAGCCCCCGAGGCCTCGAAGGAGTGGTTTCACTCCTTCGAGGTCTTAATGCCTCGCGTAATGCTTCGGCTGGTCTGGTTGTTCCCTCATGCGAGCTGGTCGTAGCCCGAGTGTACGGTCGGGTCCCAAGTTCTCGGGCTGGTATGTTGACGCTGTCAACGGTTCGGCCGGAGCCGGGTTTGCGAGAGCAGCCCCCGAGCCTCTGCACAGGGCGAGAGGGCGATCAGGGACAGACTCGGCTTTTTTACATACGCCCCTGCGTCACCTTTCCGCAAGGAGGAGGGGGGGAAAGCGCCATGTTGCCCTCGATGGGCGCCGAACATGGTGTCTCCGGTGAGCTACAAGCGGGTAATCCGAGTGGACGTCCGTGCCCCATTCGTTAGGGGTCGGCTAGGGGCCCAGAGGCACGCCCAAAAGTACCTGCGGGTGATCTGTCGGACCCGGTCCCCTGGCGACGGGGTCCGAGGGCTCGATGCCTCCCTCTGATGGGATTCCGTTACAAGATTGCTCCCGCTGGTCTCGGAAATGTCCTAGGGTACCTCGGGAGCGCAGCCCGAGCCTTGGTTATGTATCGAACGTACCCATGGTCATCCCTCGCTCGGTGTCTGAGGCGGCTGTGAACCCTTCGGGGGCCAGCCTTCGAACCCCTGATCAGTAATGGGCGCGGAGCCCGAGTAGCCTGAGGCGGCCGTGGAACCCTTCGGGGGGCCGGCCTTCGAACCTCTGACCAGTAGTGGGTGTAGGGCCCACGCGATCTGAGGCGGCTGTCGAACCCTTCGGGGGGCCAGCCTTCGAACCTCTGATTAGTAGGGAGGCTCGGAGCCTGGTTCCTTCACGGGGAAGGATCCTTTTCGGGGTATCCCCCTTTCCCGGTCCCTGTTGCAAGAGAGAGAGAGAAAGAGGAAAAAAGGAAAAGGATACGAAATCGAACGACGCGGCGTACCTTTTTTGGCGCGGTTATTACGGCGAAGGCGAAGCGTCGCCCGCTTCTCCTGCCAGAAGCGCCGCCTGTCCCGCCGCGGAGTTTAATGCGACGGGGCGAGTGGTTGGCGGGGCGGCCGTTGCGCGTGCGTGAGCCATTCGAGGAACGGATCAAGGGCGCGTTGTCTTCACGCCGTGAGAGGGGGTTCTCTTGCTGCCCCCGGATGGGACGTGAGCCTGGCTGACGACGTGACCGCTGCTCCCGCCCGCCTGCCACCGTCATTACTGCCAGCCCATTTTTGACCGCATTGACCGCCGCGCCAGGCTGGCGCTGCTGGGTCGTGCGCTGGGTCGCCTCGAGTCGCGGTATTGGTTCCGCAATCGAGGAGGCGCGGTGGTGGCGCAAGTGGCGGTGCAGTTGCTTGCATGAAGCATCCGGCGCGCCGGTTGCGTGACGCATGGGCCTGGGCCTCCATGCCTGGCGTGTCGGGAGTCGAAGAAGCGCGCCCACTTGGCGCGGTTGCATGCCGCCTGCATGGCTGCCCGCCCCTTTCGCCCGTTGGTCTGGGCAAAAGTGGAGGGTCACTTGTAACCGCTGGGCGGTCGTGTGCACCGCGCGCGGCGGTTTGGCTTCTTCTGCTCTGAGCCAGCTTGCATGACATGCGGGACCCAGCCCCCGCGCCGCAGTGGAGGGCCTTGGAGCGTGTTGGAGAAGACTCAGCCCGTGACGGCTGGGGACGCAGGTAGGGGTAGTCGCCTTTAAAAGGAGGGTGACCCCCTTGGAAGTAGACCATGTTTTAGCGCTCCCTCATGCATCGTGTCTTTCTACCTTCCAAGCCTCCGGATGGGGGATACCCGCCGTCTTTCCACCTCATCGTTGGAGGAACGCAACTCCGTGGGAGTTGGTACCTTTCAGCCATCGTTCGGCTTCAAGGATTTTCAACATGCAGCCCGGCTGCACCCCTCCGCCGGCGGTCACCCAAGATGGTGACCTCCAGCTTGATGGTGGGGGAAAGCGAGCCGGGCTGCGGCCTCTGCCCCTCCCTCAGCCTCAAGGATTTTCATCACCAGGGCTGGGGAGGGGAGTGTGCCGAGTTGGGGTCGGCCCCTGCATGGGCGGTGGCCCGCTCCTTCACTCAGTGATCGGAGGGAAGGGCGGTCGTCGTTCGTGGCGCCGGCAGCTGCACTGTGCCTGGCTCTCGGACGCGAGTGGCTTCGGAGCCGCTCGCGGCGCCGGCGTCTGCCACGGCAGCTGGAAGAGGTTCTTCCACCGACGAGATAGCCAGGGCCGCCCACGGACCGACCTCCAACTCTACGGCCTTCTGCCCGTCCTTGCCTCACAAGTTTGGGCATGGGCAGGGGCCTCCTGGCAGCAGCACCCGCCCTGAGGTCAGTGCTGCCGCTGTTCGGCCCCCCGGAGTAGAAGTCGTCGTCGTCGCTGCTGCTGGAGCAGGTGACGGCGCGCCGTTCGTCGGTCTTCTGTTGCTCCGCAGGCCCTCCCCCATGGAGTGGGGTTGTTCGTACCTGCGGAGGGGGAACCGGAGTTCCGTTTGTAATGGCACTTTGAATGCTAGTGTTTTTGTTCATTATGGCTGTCGAGGCCTGAACATGTATGTAATTTTGGCATGGAGCCGTGTTTTTTCCTCATTTTCGAGCACTAAGACTCGCCTGTTGATTGTCTGAACCGCTTCACCAAGCGTGAGTCGCCCCGTGTCAAGGCGACGAGTGAGGTATCCGTATCCCGGAGGCGTAGGAGTCCCTCGGCTCGGTCGGCCTTGTTGTCCGAGGCTCCTCAGGCTTAGTTAAAGGGACCCCTTGGCCGCTCTTCGATGAGCCGAGGCCAGGGGTAGCGATATCAGCATGAACAGGGGCAGAGTTGGCTCAAAAATGAAACCTGGTTGGCCGGAGCCTAGCCGGGTCGTCCGTTAGCAGGACCGACGCCGGAGTTGACCAGCCGAGGCCTTGGGTCGGGCTGGCGCCCTTGGAAGATGGTTGGCCAGGGCCCCAGGGGTGACCGGCCGAGCCGCCTGCTCGGGCCGGATTCCCGGAGAAGACCCTGGCGGCGATGGCCCGGGCGTGGTGATGACGTCGTCCTTCGGAGTGGAGATCTTCGGACCGCGTCGCCGTCCGAGGCTAGGTCGAACCTCGCCGAAGGTGTCGTCGATGCCGAGGGTGCTGCTGCCCCCTTCCAGCGTCAAGACCCGAGCCTGCAGGATCAGATTGTCTTGTAGTGTGTGCCTTCTGCGGCCGCCGAGGCCAGAACACACACCCTCGCTGCGTTGTAAAGCTGCGTCTCTTTTCCTCTTGTTTCGAGTTATCTGGACTTTTTTGTCGGTAACAGGGATGTTTGTGCGAGCGAGAGCTGCTTCTCGCGGAAGGTGATGAGTGAGGTATCCGTATCCCGGAGGCGTGGGAGTCCCTCGGCTCGGTCGGCCTTGCCGCTTACGCGCACTTTCACCCGTCCATGAGGCTCTGTCACCGACTCAGTCGAGAAGGCTCGAAGGATCGCTTCGGCAGAAGAGCTTCCGAACGTGAAGACTTGTTCGGTCCGCGGAATCACTTTATCCGAACGCGGGTTACTTATCGCAGAAGGTGATGAGTGAGGTATCCGTATCCCGGAGGCATAGGAGTCCCTCGGCTCGGTCAGCCTTGGCTGCTTACATGTACTCCGTCGTCTTCAGGATCCACTTTTCGAAGTAGTCAAAAAGCATGAAAGATATTCTGGCAGAAGAGATTTTTTTTTCGAGGAAAATTTCAACGCAGAGGGGGTTCCCCCCTTTTAGCCCCCGAGGGAGGGTCGGGCTTTGCCGAGGCGAGGCCGACCCTTCCTTGATGACTAAACTTTGCGTGGGTGCGAGGTATATGAACAACTTGAAAACATCTTAAGGGTAGAAGCGACGTAGCTGTTGGATGTTCCAAGCGTTGCCGTAGACCTCGCCTTGACTGTTGGCCAGCTTGTACGTTCCGGGCTTCAGAACTTTGGCGATGACGAATGGCCCCTCCCAGGGGGCGTGAGCTTGTGCCTCCCTCGGGCATCTTGTCGCAGCCGAAGCACCAGGTCGCCCACCTGGAGGTCTCGGGGCCGGACCCCTCGGGCGTGGTAGCGTCGCAGGGACTGCTGGTACCGCGCCGAGTGTAGTAAGGCCTTGTCCCGAGCCTCTTCCAGCTGGTCCAGCGGGTCTTCTCGACTAGCTTGGTTGCTTTGATCGCTGTAGGCCCTCGTCCTCGGGGAGCCGTATTCCAGGTCTGTGGGCAAGACGGCCTCGGCCCCGTAGACTAGGAAGAACGGCGTGAAACCCGTGGCTCGGCTCGGCGTCGTCCTCAGGCTCCAGACCACCGAGGGGAGTTCCTTCATCTATCGCTTGCCGAACTTGTTGAGGTCGTTGTAAATCCGAGGCTTGAGCCCTTGTAGAATCATGCCGTTGGCACGCTCTACTTGCCCATTCGACATGGGATGAGCCACGGCGGCCCAGTCCACCCGGATGTGGTGATCCTTGCAGAAGTCCAAGAACTTTCTGCCGGTGAACTGGGTGCCGTTGTCGGTGATGATGGAGTTCGGGACCCCGAAGCGATGGATGATGTTGGTGAAGAACGCCACCGCCTGCTCGGACCTGATGCTGTTCAGAGGTCGGACCTCGATCCACTTGGAGAATTTGTCGATGGCGACCAGCAGGTGCGTGTAGCCCCCGGGCGCCTTCTGCAAAGGGCCGACGAGGTCCAGACCCCACACGGCAAAAGGCCAGGTGATGGGTATCGTCTGCAGAGCCTGAGCGGGCAGGTGGGTCTGCTTCGCATAGAATTGGCACCCTTCGCAGGTGCGGACAATTCTAGTGGCGTCAGCCACCGCCGTTGGCCAGTAGAAGCCTTATCGGAAAGCATTCCCGACAAGGGCTCGAGGCGCTGCGTGATGGCCGCAAGCCCCCGAGTGTATCTCACGCAGGAGTTCCTGACCTTCGATGACGGAGATGCATCGCTGGAGGATGCCTGAGGGGCTGTGGTGGTAGAGCTCCTTCTCATCGCCCAGCAAGACGAACGACTTGGCGCGCCGCGCCCCCTGCCGAGCCTCGGCTCGGTCGAGGGGTAGCTCCCCTTGGTGGAGATATTGTAGGTACGGGGTCTGCCAGTTTCGATCAGGCGTGGCCCCGCTTCGCTCCTCCTCGATGCGCAGTGCCTCACCCTCGGAGGCCGAGGGTACCTCAGGCTGAACCGAGGTTGCCTCGGGCCGAGCTGAGGGTGCCTCGGGCTGTGCCGAGGGTACATCGGGCTGGACCGAGGGTACATCGGGCTGGACCGAGGGCGCCTCAGGCTCGGGCGTGTCGTCGATCTTGACGGAGGGTTGATGCAGATCCCGGGAGAAGACGTCCGGGGGAACCGTTGTTCGCCCCGAGGCTATTTTAGCCAGCTCGTCCGCAGTCTCGTTGTAGCGCCGAGCGATGTGGTTAAGCTCGAGCCCGTAGAACTTGTCTTCGAGGCGCCGAACCTCATCGCAGTAGGCCTCCATCTTCGGGTCGCGGTAGTGGGAGTTTTTCATGACTTGGTCGATGACGAGCTGCGAGTCACCGCGGGCGTCGAGGCACCGGACCCCTAGCTCGATGGCGATCCGCAACCCGTTGACCAGAGCCTCGTACTCAGCCACATTGTTGGACGCCAGGAAATGGAGGCGTAGCACATAGCGTAGGTGTTTCCCGAGGGGCGAGATGAAGAGTAGGCCCGCGCCGGATCCCGTCTTCATCAGCGACCCGTCGAAAAACATGGTCCAGAGCTCCGGTTGGATCGGAGCCGTCGGTAGCTGGGTGTCGACCCATTCGGCTATGAAGTCCGCCACGACCTGGGACTTGATGGCCTTCCGAGGGGCGAACGAGATTGCCTCGCCCATGATTTCCACCGCCCACTTTGCAATCCTGCCCGAGGCCTCTTGGCACTGGATGATCTCCCCCAGGGGGAAGGATGACACCACAGTTACCGGATGAGACTCGAAGTAGTGTCGCAACTTCCGCCGCGTCAGGATCACTGCATACAGCAGCTTCTGAACTTGTGGGTAGCGGATCTTGGTTTCGGACAGTACCTCGCTGACGAAGTAAACTGGCCTCTGAACGGGCAATGCATGCCCCTCTTCTTGCCTCTCGACCACAATCGCGGCGCTAACCACCTGAGTGGTCGCGGCGCCGTAGACCAAGAGGGCTTCTCCGGCAGCTGGAGGCACCAAGATAGGCGCCTTTGTGAGGAGCGCCTTCAGGTTCCCGAGAGCTTCCTCGGCCTCAGGGGTCCAGGTGAAGCACTCGGCCTTCCTTAAGAGGTGGTACAGAGGCAGACCTCTTTCACCGAGGCGTGAGATGAAGCGGCTCAGAGCCGCGAGACATCCCATGACCCTCTGTACGCCTTTTAAGTCCTTGATGGGCCCCATGCTGGTGATAGCTGCGATCTTCTCCGGGTTGGCTTCGATGCCCCGCTCGGAGACGATGAACCCCAAGAGCATGCCTCGGGGCACCCCGAAGACACACTTCTCGGGATTGAGCTTGACGCCTTTCGCCTTGAGGCATCGGAATGTTACTTCAAGGTCGGAAAGGAGGTCGGAAGCTTTCCTCGTCTTGACTACGATGTCATCGACGTAGGCCTCGACCGTGCGGCCAATGTGTTCGCCGAACACATGGTTCATGCACCGCTGGTACGTCGCGCCCGCATTCCTCAAGCCAAACGGCATGGTGACATAGCAGTACATGCCGAAGGGCGTGAAGAAAGAAGTCGCGAGCTGGTCGGACTCTTTCATCCTAATTTGATGATACCCTGAGTAGGCATCGAGGAAAGACAGGGTTTCGCACCCAGCAGTGGAATCCACGATTTGATCGATGCGAGGCAGAGGGTAGGGAACCTTCGGACATGCTTTGTTGAGACCAGTGTAGTCTACACACATCCGCCATTTCCCCCCTTTCTTTCTCACAAGCATGGGGTTGGCAAGCCATTCGGGATGGAATACCTCTTTGATGAACCCTGCTGCCATTAGCTTGTGGATCTCCTCGCCTATCACTCTGCGCTTCTCCTCGTCGAATCGACGCAGAGGCTGCTTGACGGGTCGGGCTCCGGCCCGAATATCCAGCGAGTGCTCGGCGACATCCCTCGGTATGCCGGGCATGTCTGAGGGACTCCACGCGAAGACGTCGGCGTTTGCGCGGAGAAAGTCGACGAGCACTTCTTCCTATTTGGGGTCGAGCCCGGAGCCGATCCGGATCTGCTTGGAGGCGTCGCCGCTGGGGTCAAGGGGGACGGCCTTGACCGTCTCCACTGGCTCGAAGTTGCCGGCATGACGCTTCACGTCTGGCACCTCTTTGGAGAGGCTTTCCAGGTCGGCTATGAGGGCCTCGGACTCGGCGAGGGCCTCGGCGTACTCCACGCACTCCACGTCGCATTCAAACGCGTGCTTGTACGTGGAGCCGACGGTGATGACCCCGTTGGGGCCCGGGATCTTGAGCTTCAGGTAGGTGTAGTTGGGGACGGCCATGAACTTCGCGTAGCATGGCCTTCCCAGTACCGCGTGGTAGGTTCCTCGGAACCCGACCACCTCGAACGTCAGGGTCTCCCTTCGGAAGTTGGAGGGTGTCCCGAAGCAGACGGGAAGGTCGAGTCGTCCGAGGGGCTGGACACGCTTCCCGGGAATGATCCCGTGGAAGGGCGCAGCGCCTGCTCGGACGGAGGACAGATCGACGCGCAGGAGCCCGAGGGTCTCGGCGTAGATGATGTTGAGGCTGCTGCCTCCGTCCCCAATGACGGGGTCGACGACGAGCGGATATTTCCCCGGGCTCGGCACGTGGTCGGGATGGTCGGCTTGGTCGAAGGTGATGGGCTTGTCGGACCAGTCTAGGTAGACTGGCGCCGCCACCTTTACCGAGCAGACCTCTCGGCGCTCTTGCTTGCGGTGCCGAGCCGAGGCGTTCGCCGCTTGCCCACCGTAGATCATGAAGCAGTCGCGGACCTCGGGGAACTCTCCTGCTTGGTGATCTTCCTTCTTGTCATCGTCGCGGGCCCTGCCACCCTCCGCGGGTGGCCCGGCCCTGTGGAAGTGGCGCCAAAGCATGACGCACTCCTCAAGGGTGTGCTTGACGGGCCCCTGATGATAGGGGCACGGCTCCTTGAGCATCTTGTCAAAGAGGTTGGCACCTCCGGGGGGCTTCCGAGGGTTCTTGTACTCGGCGGCGGCGACAAGGTCCGCGTCGGCGGCGTCGCGTTTCGCTTGCGACTTCTTCTTGCCTTTCTTCATGGCGCCGCACTGAGTAGACGCCTCGGGAGCATCTTCCGATGGGCGGCCCTGGGGCTGCTTGTCCTTTCGGAAGATAGCCTCGACCGCCTCCTGGCCAGAGGCGAACTTGGTGGCGATGTCCATCAGCTCGCTCGCCCTGGTGGGGGTCTTGCGACCCAACTTGCTCACCAGGTCGCGGCAGGTGGTGCCGGCAAGGAATGCGCCGATGACATCCGAGTCGGTGATGTTGGGCAGCTCGGTGCGCTGCTTCGAGAATCGCCGCATGTAGTCCCGGAGAGACTCTCCCGGCTGCTGCCGGCAGCTTCGGAGGTCCCAGGAGTTCCCGGGGCGCACGTACGTGCCCGGGAAATTGCCGGCGAAGGCTTGGACTAGGTCGTCCCAGTTGGAGATCTGCCCCGGAGGCAGGTGTTCCAACCAGGCGCGAGCGGTGTCAGAGAGGAACAGGGGGAGGTTGCGGATGATAAGGTTGTCGTCGTCCGTTCCACCCAGTTGGCAGGCCAGACGGTAGTCCGCGAGCCATTGTTTCGGTCTCGTCTCCCCCGAGTACTTTGTGATAGTAGTCGGGGGTCGGAACCGGGTCGGGAACGGTGCCCGTCGGATGGCCCGGCTGAAGGCCTGTGGACCGGGCGGCTCGGGCGAGGGACTCCGATCCTCCCCGCTGTCGTAGCGTCCCCCATGCATGGGGTGGTAGCCTCGGCGCACCCTCTCGTCGAGGTGGGCCCGATGGTCGCGGTGATGGTGCTCGTTGCCGAGGCGGCCCGGGGCCGCAGGCGCGGTGTTGCGCGTGCGCCCTGTGTAGACCGAGGCTTCCAGCATGAATCGGAAAGTCGCGGCATGAGGTTCCGAGGGGTATCCCTGCCTTCGGGAGGCAGAGCTCTCGGCCCGTCGGACAGCGGCGCCTTCCAGGAGATTCTTGAGCTCCCCCTGGATTCGCCGACCCTCGGTGGTGGATGGCTCCGGCATCGCGCGGAGGAGCATCGCCGCTGCAGCCAGGTTCTGGCCGACGCCACTAGATGCGGGTGGCGGCCTGACCCTGGCGTCGTCGGCGACGCGGTGCTGGAAACCCTGGGGCAGATGACGTATTTCTCCGGCCGGGGGTTGGCCCGCCCATGCCTGCCCGACGTCCCGGCGGATCGGCTCAAGCGCTCCTGCTCCCTCGTCGAGCCTGGCCTGCACCCCGCGGATTTGCTCGAGCTGTGGGTCATGGCCCCCCGCCTGAACGGGGACCACAGCTAGCTCCCGTGGGATGTCAACATGGGGCACCGGCCTAGGGAGATCACCATCCTCCGGCATGCCGAGATGATTACCTTTGGAGGGACCCCCTAGATCGACGTGGAAACATTCGCGGCTTGGGCCGCAGTCCTCGTCGTCGAGGCTGCGGCTACCGTCGGAACAGTCGGAGAGGCAGTAGTCACATGCGGTCACGAAGTCCCGCATGGCACTGGGGTTGCCAAGTCCAGAGAAATCCCAACAGATGCTGGGGTCGTCGTCTTCCTCGGACCCAGAGGGCCCGTAGGTCGAGACGTCCGTCAACCGGTCCCAAGGCGACCGCATGCGAAACCCTAGAGGGTTTGAACTCGCCTCTACGAGAGCGTCCGCCAAAGCGAGGTCGCTAGGCGGGTTGAGGCTGAATCCAAATGGCGTAGGATGGGAATCGGTCGGTACCTTTTGGTCGACGAGCGGCGATGAAGTCACGTCGGGGACTGACTGCACCGTCGTCTCAGGTATGAGGGCGGCGTCTTGCAAGCTTTTCGCAAGCGCGCTAGCGTCATCCACTTGCTCGGGATTGGCGTGTCGCGGGGAGACGGCGCTCGTCTTCGTCTCAGGCGCGAAGTCGATACCCGGTGCGCCCCTTGTTGGGGTGCCGGCGCTGTCGACTCGCTCGACAGCCAACGAGGCACTGCCTCCTGCTTGGCCTTGGTTGCCCTGCCTTCCCCTCTGTCGGCGAGGAAGAAGGCGGGACGAGCTCGAATGTTGTTCTTCCACCACGCGGGGAAGACGTCGTCGATTCCGCCACCGGCGGGCGGGCTGTCGGCCGCCATTGTCGTTGTCGCACGGCGGTGGAAGGAGTATCATGTCGTAGCTGCCGTCGAAGGACATGAACTCAAGACTCCCGAAACGGAGCACCGTCCCGGGTTGGAGAGGTTGCCGGAGACTGCCCATCTGGAGCTTGACGGGAAGCTGTTCGTCAACACGCAGCAGGCCCCTACCTGGCGCGCCAACTGTCGGCGTTCCGAGACCGGGGGGTCCCTTGGGCCGACGAGTGAGTGTCGCCGCGTGCCCCAGCCCAGATGGGTCGAGCGCGAGGGCGAGCGCGAAGGGGAGAGAAGCGAGGCGGCCGGAGACCGGCGTGAGAGAGGTGGGAATCCCGCGGCCTTCGTGTTCGTCTCGCGCCCAGGTCGGGTGCGCTTGCAGTAGGGAGTTACAAGCGTCCACGCGAGAGAGGGAAGCGAGCGGCCCCAAGAGAGCGCATGTCTCGTCCTCGTCCCCGTGCGGCCAACCCTCTCTAAGAGGGCCCTGGTCCTTCCTTTTATAGTCGTAAGGAGAGGATCCAGGTGTACAATGGGGGACTTAGCCTTGGGTCGGGCGGAGCGGAGTTCGCCGTCTTCCGGGACTTAGCCCGAGTCCAAGCCCTGGGTCGGGCGGAGCGGAGTTCGCCGTCTTCCGGGACCTAGCCCGAGTCCGAGCCCTGGGTCGGTCGAAGCGGAGCTTCCTATGGTGCCTTTGGCAGGGCCTGACTGCCTGTCAGTCTCACTCTGTCAAGTGGTACTGCAGTCGGAGTGGCACAGGCGGCGCTGTCCTTCTGTCAGGCCGGTCAGTGGAGCGGCGAAGTGACGGCGGTCACTTCGGCTCTGCCGGGGAGCGCGCGTCAGGATAAAGGTGTCAGGCTACCTTTGCATTAAATGCTCCTGCGACTTGGTCGGTCAGTGCGGCGATTTAGTCAGGGTTGCTTCTTAGCGAAGGCAGGGCCTCGGGCGATCCGGAAATATGTTCGCCGTTGGCGGGGGGGCCTCGAGCGAGACGGAAATCCTCCGGGGCCGGCTGCCCTTGTCCGAGGCTAGGCTCGGGCAAGGCGTGATCGAGTCGCTCGAATGGACTGATCCCTGACTTAATCGCACCCATCAGGCCTTAGCAGCTTTATGCTGATGGGGGTTACCAGCTGAGAATTAGGAGTCTTGAGGGTACCCCTAATTATGGTCCCCGACACTACTGCTATCATCACTAGAGGATGGAATACTCATTTTACCTCTTGCCATGAGGCACTTGCGTGATGATCATGATGTGTGTGATGAGGATCAGTGGTTGCGCGTCCTTGGAGGTTCATCTTCACTTGAAGAATCATCCCAAGTTTTGACACTTGTTAGCGTCTTGCCTTTGCTCCTCCACTTTTTGGGTTCGGCCATAGTTGGACAATTGTCCCTGAAGTGGCCCTTCTCCTAACATGTCAAGCATCCTCTCTTTCTTTGCTTTTTCCTATCAATATTAAAAAGAAGATCCTCAACCTGCAGGGGCACACCCATTAGATTAATCTTGTGGATCATCCCCTTTACCTTTCTGACACGTCAGATTGTTTCTTCGTCCTCAGAGGATGATGTTGATGGTTGATTATCTTCATCATCATCACTTTCTTCTTCTTCCTCTTCTTCACTTGAGGAACTTGAAGTGGGAGCCTTCTTTTTACCATTCCTTTCATCACATGCAAAAGCATATGGCCTTGAGGAAGTTGGCTCCTCTCTCCGACACATTTTTCACGACATCTCAAAGGCCGCGATTTTCCCAATCACAATGGTCGGGGTCATTGTACTCTGGTCTTCCTTGTTGTGAAGAATAGTGATGATGCTCCCATATCTTTGTTGTGGTAGTAGGGAGATAATCTTCCTCACAATGTTCGCGTCACCTAGCTTATTTATGCCAATAGAATTGAGCTCATTGATGATTAGATTCAAACAAGAATACATGTCTCTAAGAAGCTCATTATCCTTCATAGCAAAAGAATTATATTCATTTAAGACTAGGCAATGTTTTTGCTCATGGAAATTGGATGTGCCGTCATGGAGCTCATGCAATTTTAGCCAAATCTCATTAGCAGTTTTCAAAGTAAAAACTTGATTAAAAATATCCATGCTAAGAGATTCATACAAGCAATTTTAGGCTCTAGCATTCAAATGAATTTCTTTTTCCTCACTCGTGGTGGGTTTCTCGGGATTCTTGGGGGTTTCATCCCATCACGAGTGACTCTCCAAACACCTAGATCAACGGCTTCTAGGTAACAAGCCATTCTAGCACTATAATATGGGAAGTTAGTGTCGTCGAAGTGTGGTGGCCTATGGGTATCCATCCTTTCCTCTAAAAAGTGTCGGCTCTTTTAGCGGTGAAGCTAAAGAATTTCAAATGATCCAAACCTGGCTCTGATACCAATTGAAGGAAACGGGTGACGCTTAAGAGTGGAGGTTGAATTAGGACTTCTAAAACTTTCACTAAACTAGACCACAAATAAACCCCTAGTGCAAAACCTATGCAATTAATTAAACTAGAATGTGCAAACTAATTTTTGTCTAAGTGTTGCTATCTCTACCGCAATGGCTAAGTTTCAATCTAAAACAATATAAGTATAAAGACAAGATTGAAACTTAAATGCTTAATATAAATGTGGAAGCTAAAGAGCAAGGTAGAGATGTAAACTCTCGTGGATGACGCTGGTATTTTTATCGAGGTGTCCGGAACCACGCAAGGTTCCGACTAATCCTCGTTGGTGCCCCTACGCAAAGGGAAGCCACACGAGAGCCAAGCACCTCGGTCGAGTTACTCCGTAGAGAGCCACAGGCCTTCTCCATGTGCAAGTGGTGCTCCGCTTCCGACTTCTCTAGGACGCTCCTTGCCGTCTCCACTATCGAGCTTCGGGTCGAAAACGTTGCGGGCCTCGTTCCCACTGGTACACGGTGGCGGTCATGACACAAACTCAGTTGTCACGGTCTCGCAAGACTCTCGCCACACTCGGTATAATTAATAACGGCTCACGCAAGAGCCGAGGGGTTGTGTGGTTTTACAAAAAACACTCAACTAACTAGGGTTCACCTAGAGCAAGCGGCAAAGCGATCTAAGTAACTTAAGCACTTCGCAAAGCACTTACGCTAATCACCGAGTGATTTTATTAAGCACTTGGGTGTATGAGCACTTGGAAATGTCTATACTATGCCTTGGTATGTTGCTTGGGCTCCCACACCTTGGAATGGCCGGTTGGGGGTGTATTAGCCCCCAACACAAATCTAGCCGTTGGAGAAAAGATGTGCTCTCTGCGGCACACCGGATAGTCCGGTGGTGCTCGGGACAGTGCACTGTTCACTGTCCGGTGCGCCTAGCCGTTGGTCTGACACTGCAGCTGACCGTTGGCGCACAGGCTTTTTACATCGGACACTCCAGACTTCACACCGGATAGTCCGGTGGTCTTCTCTCCACAGTGCCACCTAGAACTAGTCGTTGGGCTACTGTTCCCTGGTGCACCGGACAATCCGACGTGTGGCACCGGACAGTCCGTTGTGCCACTGGATAGTTCGGTGCTCTAGACCATACAGTCCGCAGGCAACACTTCCTTCGTTTCTTGGACTTCACTTGATCTTCATAATATCTTATTTTGAGGTGTTGCTTCCCTCAATGCCTTGGTCCAAGTAACTTTAGCATCCTGTGAACTACAAACACAAACACTAGCAAACACATTAGTCCACAGGTTATGTTGATCATCAAACACCAAAATCTATTGAGCCAAATGGCCTAGGGTCCATTTTCCTTACAGGTGACATCTTTAAACTAGCTTGATAACTGTTGTTATAGGAGATTTTTGCATAAGGTAGTCTCTTGTCCCATCCTGACTTGTTTTGCAATGCACAGGCTCTCAACATATCTTATAGGATTTGATTAGTTCTTTCAGTCTGATCGTCTGTCTGCGGATGATAAGCTAAGCTAAAATTCAAATGTGTACCCAAAGCTTCATGCAACTGCTGCCAGAAATGAGAGGTGAACTGCGTTCCTTGGTCTGACACTATCTTCTTTGGCACACCATGAAGACAAACGATCCAAGACATCTACAACTCTGCCAATACTGCACTGTTGTAGCTAGTCTTGACAGGTATGAAGTGGGCTAACTTGGTCAAGCGGTCCACTACTACCAAATGGAATCATAGCCGGTTCGAGTGCGGGGCAACCCAACTATGAAGTCCATTCTGATCTCATCCCACTTTCATTCAGGAATTTGCAACGGTTGCAACAAACCAGCTGGCATGTGATGCTCTGCCTTGATTCTCTCACAACAGTCACATATAGCCACATGTTATGCAATCTCCCTTTTCATTACATATCACCAGAATTTCTTCTTTAGATCCTGATACATCTTGTCGCTTCCATGATGTATAGAATAGGTAGTCTCATGAGCTTCCTTGAGGATCAACTCCCAAATGGATTGGACATTGGGAACACACAAGTGGTCCTTGAACCATACCACACCTTCTGCATCTTTCTGAAAATGTTTGCCTCTTCCTTCTAGAATCAGCTGTCGGATTTCATTGATCTTCTCATCGTTCTTTTGTGCTTCTTTGATTTCCCGCTCTAAGGTGGGTTATAATTGGACTGTTACTCCTCGCGTGTTGTTCAAAAATCCAAGGCTAATTCTGTCAAATTCTTTGGCCAACTCATAAGGCATCGGGTGAGCAGCCATCATGTTGACTTGACTTTTTCTACTTAAAGCATCTACCACCACGTTTGCTTTGCCTGGATGGTAGTGAATTTCCAATTCATAATCTTTGATCAACTCCAACCATCTTCGCTGCCTCATATTCAGCTCCGACTTGGTGAATATGTACTTCAGACTCTTGTGGTCGGTATAAACATCGCACTTCTGCCCATACAGATAGTGCCTCCATGTCTTCAGTGTATGAACCACTGCTGCTAACTATAGGTCATGGATTGGATAATTCTTGTCTTGAACCTCAGGTGTCGGGTCGAGTATGCCACAACTCTTCCCTCTTGCATCAATACACATCCCAAGGTGGTGTAGGAAGCGTCGCAATACACCGAGAATGGCTTGTGCACATTAGGCTGAATTAAGACAGGTGTTGTAGTCAACTTCTCTTTCAGCACTTCAAAGGCCTCTTGGCACTTCTGGGTCCACTTGAACTCAACTTTGTTTGCTAGCAAAGATGTCATTGGTCTTGCAATCTTTGAAAACCCCTCAATGAATTGTCGATAATATCTAGCCATTCCAATGAAGCTCTTGATTCCTCGAACATCTGTTGGCGCTGTCCAGTTCAGAATGTATGCCACTTTCTTCGGATCCACAGCCAATCCATTTCTGTTTATAATGTGACCCAAGAATAGGACTTTAACAATCCAGAATTTGCATTTGCTCAACTTTGCATATAGCTGGTTGTAACACCCCTGGTGTTACTATAACTAAAACTTGAGCATGGCATCATGAGCATTGGCATTGCATATGTTTGACACACCTAGAGTGCATTCACTAGGCAAAAATTTCAAACAAGTTGTATTGTTTTAAGTGTTTTGCAAATAGAACCCTGGGTAATGGACTTAACCCTAAATAGTGGTTAAAGGGGTAAAACTTAACCCAAGTTAAGAAAACCTAAAAGCTTTAGGGTAAAAGTCATATAATGACCCTAAGAATAAACTTGAATCACTTTTATACCCCTGGGATACCAGAAACTCTAATTGGAACCCTGAAAGCTCTAAGTCCAAACCCTAGGGGCTTATGTGCAAAAGTGATGAACCTTTGGACTAAAGTGTAAAAACTACTATGTTTAAGCATCTAAAGCCAATTGGTTCACAAATATGTGAATTTACAAGCCAAACCCTGAGATTTGGACTTAAGTGCAAAATGGACCTCATTTGAGTTCTACACTAAGTCTGAAATTCAGTGTTAAAGGCTCAACTTTGGGGCTTTGTAACTTACAAAGCATAGGGTTTTTGCCCTAGGTCACCACATCAAAGTTGAAGACCAATTATAGGAGAACAACTTTGCTAAAGAGTGCAAGCATAGTTGTTATGAGAAATTTAGAGAAAAACCCCATCAAAGTTCGACTGTCAGGTTATTTTGAACTGAAATTCTGTTTAGCAGTGAACTGACATCAACTTCTAGCTCAGATTCAAGCATGATCCAGTGCTCAAATATGTTCAAGTCCTATAATCGAATTGTAGATGGTATATTGCTCTACACTTTTGCTGCAGAGCTCGACATGTGTTGACATTAGAAATTAAGAGATAATAATGCTCCAAGTTCGGCTGACAGACTGTCTGAATGGGATCGCCATGGTACAGTACTGAAGAAGATCACAGGTTCACCCCCCTTGCCCATCGCCGGTGACCGCCGCCGTCGATTACCGCTCGCCGTGATTCGTGCGTCGTGGCCATCGGATAAGCTCCGCTCGGTAAAAATCTTTGCCGCCGGTGAGCTGGATGCCACTTCGGCCCGCCGTAATCCATTCCCCCTTGCTCACCGATCCTTCGGATAAGGATTTCACCGCCGTTGAGCCATTACCGGCGTCCGCCGCGTGGCTTTGTCTTTACACCGTGCCGTCGTGACTCCTCTAAGCCATCCCATCGTCGACGGGGAGCTCGCCACGCCATTTGCCACGAATTCACCGCACCCAGGTTCTTCTTCACCTCCGGCCGCCAGCACTGCGCTGTCAAATTGAGAGCCACCGCTCTCGGAGCCTATAAATTGAGGGCAGGGCTAGTTGCGCCATGAAATTGTGAAGCTTTAGCACCCGTTCCCACACCCGATTGCCCACCAGCTCGCCTGAATTTCGCGTTGCCCCCAAATCTGTTCTCCGCCACCGTAAACCACCCATCACCGCGGCCAGCCCTTTCCAGGTTAGTTCATCTCTCTCTCTCCCTTGTTTAAGCACCCTGGTTGCTCTGTGATGCTTGTCGAGCCTTCAATTTAAACTAGGAGACCACCAGTCGCCGGGAACACGACAATCTAGCCGCAATGTTCTCGGTTCACGTGGACAGAGCGTAATAGGTCGCCATTCGTGCAATTTAGTTAGGGGAAATGCTCGGGTAAGCCCCGATTTGGTGTCCACCGCTCGGGAGCGCCGGTCATTGCCTTAATCGGCCGGCGTAGATGCTCGCCGGAGCCTCTCCGTGCGCTGCCGTGGTCGGGGACCTTCCCCTGCGAAGAAACAGAAACCCGAGGGTCTTTCTGTGATTTGTCAGTGACTTGCGAAAACAGTGAACGACCCTGTTCTGGTTTAGTCAAAACGCCGAGGGCCTCTGCGCAAAACCTCCCTCGCGGGCGCGGGCGCGTCCCGTTTTCTCTGAGGCTTGGGCCGTCTGGGCCAGAATCGGCCCAGTTCTGTTTATCCCTTTTTCTTTTTCTTTTTCAGAAAAACTTTAGAAATGTGTAGAAAAATGTAGAAGAATGCTAAAATTGTGAAACTAATTTTCCTAGGTTTGTTATTTTCCATAGTATTTAATAAAAATAAGTTGGTAATTTTTAGTGGAAGTAAGAAAATTTAGGGTATTTAAAGTAGTTAAAAGTCTTAGTTATAGATTTTTAGAAAATAATTGATAAGTCCTAAAATGCCCAAAAATTTTATATGAGTGTTATACAATATTTAGAAGCCATGGGTAGAGTTTGGTTTGATTTGGACCTTGTTTGATCACTAAACCCAAAACCACCCCCTCCCTTGCCCTATGAACTCCTTTACCGACTCCGGAAACCCTAAGTTCCCGGAACTCCGTGAAGGCAAGTTGTATTCAAGACATAACTAATAAGTTTATGTTATCTTTGCATCCTCATGAGCATCCCATGGCATCCATTCTTATACATATGTATGGTTATGAGTAGAACGTGAAGAAGAGGTAGAAGTCCCCGAAGAGCAAGTGCAACCACCTTTGGACACTCAGGCCAGGAATAGTTTCTGCTTCGACATTTGTGGATCCGAGCCTGAATCACCTGTTAACGAAGGCAAGCCCCGGTGCATTTGCCACCTCCCTTGATGTTTTTAAAATCTTTCTCACTTGCTTGCTGCATTAAGTTATAGGAGTTGATTGTTAAACAATTCCTGCATTACCTTCCTTGATCTTGATTACCCCCCCCTTGAAGTCCTGTTTTTACAAAAGGTTTTACTTTGCTTAGCTTTGCTTTAGAAAAACAAAAGGTTTTGTTTTTACCAAATATGATATGGCAAAAGTGGGTGGGATGTTTTCAAAAATAAAACTTGATGGTGGATTCATCATGGCCGTGATGGATTCAACATCGGAAAAGATGTACCTCTGCCAGGTACCAAGTTTTGGGTTAAATGATTAAGCTGAGACCGGGCGGGTGACTTGCACGAGAAAGGAGTCTCGGTGTAGTGTCTCCGTCTGAGTCGATTAAGGACCGTCTCGATGTAGGCTTGATGATCGAGGACCCTTTAACTGGTCACATGCCTCGTCATGGGTAAGCCTTGCCTGGGGCAGACTAAGGCCGGAATAAGACAACACGAGATGGGCGTGGAGCGGTGGCGAGAGTAGCGTGTACCCTCCGTGGCAAGAGGCTGGACGGTGGTGTATCTGTGCTCTCGGTCTGCGTGAACCTGATCCGGTCTTAAGAACCCCGGTGGCGGGTTGACATATGCAAGGGTTAAGTGCTACATATGTCGTGTGATTGGAGATCCTCAGCTGAGTATAATCGATTCGGATCGCCGTACCTTCGCGGTTATGAAGACTTGGTCACTGCCCTACACGTAGCATTCCACTAAAGATGATGGGTTTTTGGTTAAGAAATTGGCTAGTGCAGGACCAGTGATTGAACTAGGGTAGAAAGAACTCTAGTGCAGGTAATTTTACTTAACTTGACAAGTTAAAACTGGATTTTTAAGGATCCACTTTAGTAAGCATTTCTGCAAAAACAGAGTCTTTGAATATTGAAAAGCCTTACCTTGACTCCCATATAACCAGCATACCCTTGAGAGTCTTTTCTTTAGTCGGGTAAGACTTGCTGAGTATTCCATACTCAGGGTTTATCCCTTCGTTGTTTTTAGGTGAGGAAGTAGCAGACTTTTGCTGCTTCTGTGCCAAGGTGGTTCCAAAAGAAGAAAAACAAGACTGAAGTGCGGGAGGACTCGGTCCTCCACCTAGGATCTTTTGCTTTTGTCTTCTCGGGAGGAGTTTTTGCCTCCCTGGTTTGTATAATATTACTCTATGCACTCACTTTTAGTCTGGTCTGTAATAAAAATAACTCAAGCTTGCTTTTGAAATAAAATGTAAGTTTATGTAATTCGCTTCCGCATTTTCTTTATCTCCGATGTTCTGTAATGTCTACAAGATGGGTGAGACGTTCCTGGTAAGGTAAGGAAAGATACCGAACTTGTCAAGTAGTTCAGGGGCACCTACAGGGTTGTCTGATGTCTGTGAGACAAGGACAACTGTAGGTGGGCCTAATTACTTGGGAGGTTCCGTCACAGCTGGTATCGGAGCGTAGCCCTTCTTGGCAGATATTATGAAGCATCTTCAAAAGAATTTTCAAAAGTCTTACCTAAAAATTCTTTTCTCTTCTTACCTAAGTATTCTGAAGAGTCTATCTTAAAGACCAGGTAGGAAGAGTGCAATGTATAGAAGGTTGAATCGACTAAGGTTGATTCTGTACTTACACATGCATCATGCTAAGCACTATATTAATAAAATTTCCCCCTTAGAGAAATGTTGTCGCGCATCAGAAAGACCGCGCGCAAATCTACTAGACCTATTGGCATATTCCGCCATTAACTTGCCCCAAGACATGGAGAAAGTAGCAGTGGTAGCAACGATCCTATCGGGAATCTGGAAGCACAAGTCGAACTGCTTCAATCAGAACTCCGTTGCAGGAATGATCTATGGGTCGCGGATGCAGCCATCCGCTACTTGCAAGACCAACTCGTGAAACGAGAATTAACACTCGATTGGATGGTTAACTCTCGTTTACTTGTCTGGGCTAAGGAAGCCAAAGCTCGAGCCCATGTGGAGGAGCTTAGCTTAGCCATGGATAACTTGCAGGTCTGTTATAATACACTACATGAAGAAGTTCATGGATTGTATTCACAACTGCCCCCGAACGTCCCTGCGAATCCTGTCGGGATGGAAGCCGGACCTTTTCATATAGCGGGAGAAGCACTTAATGGTGTACTGGACCTTTTCAGGCCTCCTCCCTCTATGAAGTTGGTTGACAAATGGTCTTCTACGCCCGACAGTAAAGCTACTAAAAGTGAGAAGAAGTGGCTTATCAGGTGCCCTTAACATTGGCCAGACAGGACTTTCCTACTAATATGATTGTTCTGAAAAGCCAAGACATGGATGTCATCTTGGGCATGAACTGGTTAGCCCAGCAAAAAGCAATTCTCAACCTTGATCCGAGAACCATCAGGTTGAGTTATGACCAATAGAGAGTTGATGACTTGGTTGCCTAAACCCAAGAATTAGGCTTTAGTGAACCATGACCCGACCCAAAGTCGAATTTTCCGTCATCACTTCATGACCACACTCGTACAAATCCATGCCTAGATAATTTCTTGTCGAACCTAAAGTGTACCTGGACTTCAAACAAGGATCTCAAGTCATATCTCCTTTTAGAGCCATTCTCTTGGTCAGCTGAAGCAGGTTGAAGTCTCTAGTGTATTTGGCCTCTCCTTGCGGATCGTCGTGTTGCTCTATTAACCCAACCTAGAAAAGATATGTCCGACCATTTCCTTGAGTTTGGTGCCTTTAGTTCCTTCATATCTATCGAAGGCCTACCAACTTAATCCTTGACCTTGTGATTTCTATGATGGGCATAGAAAGATGCTTGGGCTGAATTAACAGTCTCCCATCGTACTCCTTCTATCAAGTTTAGATTATGGCCATGCCTTGGGCCATGATCTATTTGGCTCTCTACTTGTAACCATCTTTATTAGTGGAGTATTTCGTTGTGTATAATCACCCTTGCTCAATCTATTGGTGACATGGTTAAGAACTTATGGTACCGCGGCGAAGCTGAGAGCCTCCTATGAATGTGCACCCAGGATTTTGCTGCTTGGCGCATGTCGGTATCGAGGTTTCTAGTCATGATCCATTATGGAATTACACTGATGTGTTGTCTTCCATTGACCTTTCCTTGAAACACTCTCTATGTTGTCTTGAAGAGATCAAGCAACATCTGTCATTTCCATTGGATCAAAAGGGCATACCACTTTCATGTGTGGTCTTATTTCTTTTGATCTTGGTAGTGACTACTCACACAAGTTCCCTTTGCATCCTTTGTGTAAAGGTGAAGCCTTGGAGCTTTTTAGTGTAAGAAAACAACTAATTAGCTCTCAAATTGGAGATTGACTTTCCCCTGCTGCTGAAATGCAGGAGTTTGTTCATTCGCTTTCCTAATTAATCTATGTATTCTCTAACCAAGTGGATAATTCATCTCGCTTGAAGAAACGGATGAACAACCTGACCAAATGGATTTCTATCCAAATGCATGACCTTTGGCTTGCAAATGTGAACTCTCAACCCTTGGCTTACCGATGGTACTGAGAGGACTTGCTCAATGTCAAAAGTAGTTCAACAAGTTGGTTTCACTAACGTGCAACTGCCTGGTGAACAAAGGTTGAGTTTAGAGATCGTTTTATCGAGTTATCTAAGCTCACTTTTGTACAACCCCTCTTAAGGAAGAATTTTCCAGAATCGAGATTAAGACGGTCAATAACCACCTATCCATCGCTCTAGTCGTGCCTCGATTGCCTCATGTATGCTTTTCCAGCATAAGTGATTGGGTCGAGCCATGCCTAGTGCCCGATAAAATGGACTAGTTGCAAAGTCCGCATTTTTAGATCCCTCCACTGGTGATTTTTCTTGAATCAATATCACCTTTCGTGAATTTGGATTCCCTGGCTAACACGAGTAGACCGTGATGTTACTCGACATTCACACTCGTCTCGTGTGCTATGAACTTACTGTAACCACTTGTTGGTAAACCTCTTCTTGTGTGTTTTACCCAAGATGGTGCATCTGATTCTATTTGGGTAAAGTTGCATAATTGCCACCCAACAAACTCAGATAGTACAGTGTCATCAGAAGAAGCAAGTTGCACACATGGAACCTTATGTGTTCTTCTGGTGGGCAAAGATGCAAATTGAAATTGCACACTACGTGGCTAGTGTGACACTTGCAGACGTGTCAAGGCCATACACATGAAAACTGCTGGTCCATTACAATCTTTGCCAATCCCAACATGGAAATGGGAAGACATCAGTATGGACTTTATTGTGGGATTGCCCAGGACAGCCAAAGGGTATGATTCTATTTGGGTTATCGTTGATCGACTCACAAAGATTGCCCACTTCTTACCTGTCAAGGTCACATATACAGTAGCCACTTATGCAGCATTATACATTACCCGTATTCTCAGTTTGCATGGTGTTCCAAAGACCATAGTGTCGGATCGTGGACCTCAATTCGTATCTAAATTCTGGGAAGAACTTCATAAATTCCTGGGTACTAAACTGCTCCACAGTTCGGCCTATCATCCTCAAACCAGTGGGCAGACTGAGAGGGTGAACCAAATACTTGAAGATATGCTGCGGGCATGTGTCTTGGACTTCTCACCAAAATGGGATGAATGTTTGCCCCTAGCAGAATTTTCATACAATAACAGTTATCAAGAAAGTATCAAGATGGCACCTTTTGAAGCCTTGTATGGGCGACGGTGTCGGACTCCGCTAAATTGGTTTGAACCTGGAGAAAGATACTTCTTTAGACCTGATATGGTGAAAGAGGTCGAAGAAAAGGTTCAGAGAATTATTCATAATATGAAGAAAGCTCAGACTCGACAAAAGAGTTATGCAGACCGACGACGACAACCCTTATGCTTTCTGGAAGGCGATTATGTCTACTTGAAAGCTTCACCAATGAAGGGTGTATCGCGTTTCGGGGTTAAAGGGAAACTTGCACCCAGGTACATTGGCCCATTCCTGGTACTTGAGCAATGTGGACCAGTGGCATACCGACTTCAGCTCCCCGAAACATTGTCTGCTGTGCATAATGTGTTCCACGTGTCACAATTGAAGAAGTGTCGTCGGGTTCCCGATCGAACCGTTGAAGTGACTGATGTTGTCCTGGAACCAGATTTAACATACTCGGAACATCCTATTCGAGTTCTGGATCAAAAGGACAGGGTCACCCGAAGAAAGATTCTCAAATTCTACAAGATACAGTGGAACCAGCATTCGGAAGCTGAGGCTACATGGGAAACCCAAGACTTCTTGAATAAGAATTTCCCAGGCTTTCTAGCCTCATGTAAATTGTAAAGCCTGTATAGCTGTTATAATAAAGAAGTAACCCCCACATCACCCCTGTCTTGTACCAAAAATAAGGAAATAAAAATGTGATGCGTTTCCTTTACCATTACTTACCCTAGGATTTTTAATCTCGGGACGAGATTCTTTTATGGGGGGAAGGATGTAACACCCCTGGTGTTACTATAACTAAAACTTGAGCATGGCATCATGAGCATTGGCATTGCATATGTTTGACACACCTAGAGTGCATTCACTAGGCAAAAATTTCAAACAAGTTGTATTGTTTTAAGTGTTTTGCAAATAGAACCCTGGGTAATGGACTTAACCCTAAATAGTGGTTAAAGGGGTAAAACTTAACCCAAGTTAAGAAAACCTAAAAGCTTTAGGGTAAAAGTCATATAATGACCCTAAGAATAAACTTGAATCACTTTTATACCCCTGGGATACCAGAAACTCTAATTGGAACCCTGAAAGCTCTAAGTCCAAACCCTAGGGGCTTATGTGCAAAAGTGATGAACCTTTGGACTAAAGTGTAAAAACTACTATGTTTAAGCATCTAAAGCCAATTGGTTCACAAATATGTGAATTTACAAGCCAAACCCTGAGATTTGGACTTAAGTGCAAAATGGACCTCATTTGAGTTCTACACTAAGTCTGAAATTCAGTGTTAAAGGCTCAACTTTGGGGCTTTGTAACTTACAAAGCATAGGGTTTTTGCCCTAGGTCACCACATCAAAGTTGAAGACCAATTATAGGAGAACAACTTTGCTAAAGAGTGCAAGCATAGTTGTTATGAGAAATTTAGAGAAAAACCCCATCAAAGTTCGACTGTCAGGTTATTTTGAACTGAAATTCTGTTTAGCAGTGAACTGACATCAACTTCTAGCTCAGATTCAAGCATGATCCAGTGCTCAAATATGTTCAAGTCCTATAATCGAATTGTAGATGGTATATTGCTCTACACTTTTGCTGCAGAGCTCGACATGTGTTGACATTAGAAATTAAGAGATAATAATGCTCCAAGTTCGGCTGACAGACTGTCTGAATGGGATCGCCATGGTACAGTACTGAAGAAGATCACAGGTTCACCCCCCTTGCCCATCGCCGGTGACCGCCGCCGTCGATTACCGCTCGCCGTGATTCGTGCGTCGTGGCCATCGGATAAGCTCCGCTCGGTAAAAATCTTTGCCGCCGGTGAGCTGGATGCCACTTCGGCCCGCCGTAATCCATTCCCCCTTGCTCACCGATCCTTCGGATAAGGATTTCACCGCCGTTGAGCCATTACCGGCGTCCGCCGCGTGGCTTTGTCTTTACACCGTGCCGTCGTGACTCCTCTAAGCCATCCCATCGTCGACGGGGAGCTCGCCACGCCATTTGCCACGAATTCACCGCACCCAGGTTCTTCTTCACCTCCGGCCGCCAGCACTGCGCTGTCAAATTGAGAGCCACCGCTCTCGGAGCCTATAAATTGAGGGCAGGGCTAGTTGCGCCATGAAATTGTGAAGCTTTAGCACCCGTTCCCACACCCGATTGCCCACCAGCTCGCCTGAATTTCGCGTTGCCCCCAAATCTGTTCTCCGCCACCGTAAACCACCCATCACCGCGGCCAGCCCTTTCCAGGTTAGTTCATCTCTCTCTCTCCCTTGTTTAAGCACCCTGGTTGCTCTGTGATGCTTGTCGAGCCTTCAATTTAAACTAGGAGACCACCAGTCGCCGGGAACACGACAATCTAGCCGCAATGTTCTCGGTTCACGTGGACAGAGCGTAATAGGTCGCCATTCGTGCAATTTAGTTAGGGGAAATGCTCGGGTAAGCCCCGATTTGGTGTCCACCGCTCGGGAGCGCCGGTCATTGCCTTAATCGGCCGGCGTAGATGCTCGCCGGAGCCTCTCCGTGCGCTGCCGTGGTCGGGGACCTTCCCCTGCGAAGAAACAGAAACCCGAGGGTCTTTCTGTGATTTGTCAGTGACTTGCGAAAACAGTGAACGACCCTGTTCTGGTTTAGTCAAAACGCCGAGGGCCTCTGCGCAAAACCTCCCTCGCGGGCGCGGGCGCGTCCCGTTTTCTCTGAGGCTTGGGCCGTCTGGGCCAGAATCGGCCCAGTTCTGTTTATCCCTTTTTCTTTTTCTTTTTCAGAAAAACTTTAGAAATGTGTAGAAAAATGTAGAAGAATGCTAAAATTGTGAAACTAATTTTCCTAGGTTTGTTATTTTCCATAGTATTTAATAAAAATAAGTTGGTAATTTTTAGTGGAAGTAAGAAAATTTAGGGTATTTAAAGTAGTTAAAAGTCTTAGTTATAGATTTTTAGAAAATAATTGATAAGTCCTAAAATGCCCAAAAATTTTATATGAGTGTTATACAATATTTAGAAGCCATGGGTAGAGTTTGGTTTGATTTGGACCTTGTTTGATCACTAAACCCAAAACCACCCCCTCCCCTGCCCTATGAACTCCTTTACCGACTCCGGAAACCCTAAGTTCCCGGAACTCCGTGAAGGCAAGTTGTATTCAAGACATAACTAATAAGTTTATGTTATCTTTGCATCCTCATGAGCATCCCATGGCATCCATTCTTATACATATGTATGGTTATGAGTAGAACGTGAAGAAGAGGTAGAAGTCCCCGAAGAGCAAGTGCAACCACCTTTGGACACTCAGGCCAGGAATAGTTTCTGCTTCGACATTTGTGGATCCGAGCCTGAATCACCTGTTAACGAAGGCAAGCCCCGGTGCATTTGCCACCTCCCTTGATGTTTTTAAAATCTTTCTCACTTGCTTGCTGCATTAAGTTATAGGAGTTGATTGTTAAACAATTCCTGCATTACCTTCCTTGATCTTGATTACCCCCCCCCCCTTGAAGTCCTGTTTTTACAAAAGGTTTTACTTTGCTTAGCTTTGCTTTAGAAAAACAAAAGGTTTTGTTTTTACCAAATATGATATGGCAAAAGTGGGTGGGATGTTTTCAAAAATAAAACTTGATGGTGGATTCATCATGGCCGTGATGGATTCAACATCGGAAAAGATGTACCTCTGCCAGGTACCAAGTTTTGGGTTAAATGATTAAGCTGAGACCAGGCGGGTGACTTGCACGAGAAAGGAGTCTCGGTGTAGTGTCTCCGTCTGAGTCGATTAAGGACCGTCTCGATGTAGGCTTGATGATCGAGGACCCTTTAACTGGTCACATGCCTCGTCATGGGTAAGCCTTGCCTGGGGCAGACTAAGGCCGGAATAAGACAACACGAGATGGGCGTGGAGCAGTGGCGAGAGTAGCGTGTACCCTCCGTGGCAAGAGGCTGGACGGTGGTGTATCTGTGCTCTCGGTCTGCGTGAACCTGATCCGGTCTTAAGAACCCCGGTGGCGGGTTGACATATGCAAGGGTTAAGTGCTACATATGTCGTGTGATTGGAGATCCTCAGCTGAGTATAATCGATTCGGATCGCCGTACCTTCGCGGTTATGAAGACTTGGTCACTGCCCTACACGTAGCATTCCACTAAAGATGATGGGTTTTTGGTTAAGAAATTGGCTAGTGCAGGACCAGTGATTGAACTAGGGTAGAAAGAACTCTAGTGCAGGTAATTTTACTTAACTTGACAAGTTAAAACTGGATTTTTAAGGATCCACTTTAGTAAGCATTTCTGCAAAAACAGAGTCTTTGAATATTGAAAAGCCTTACCTTGACTCCCATATAACCAGCATACCCTTGAGAGTCTTTTCTTTAGTCGGGTAAGACTTGCTGAGTATTCCATACTCAGGGTTTATCCCTTCGTTGTTTTTAGGTGAGGAAGTAGCAGACTTTTGCTGCTTCTGTGCCAAGGTGGTTCCAAAAGAAGAAAAACAAGACTGAAGTGCGGGAGGACTCGGTCCTCCACCTAGGATCTTTTGCTTTTGTCTTCTCGGGAGGAGTTTTTGCCTCCCTGGTTTGTATAATATTACTCTATGCACTCACTTTTAGTCTGGTCTGTAATAAAAATAACTCAAGCTTGCTTTTGAAATAAAATGTAAGTTTATGTAATTCGCTTCCGCATTTTCTTTATCTCCGATGTTCTGTAATGTCTACAAGATGGGTGAGACGTTCCTGGTAAGGTAAGGAAAGATACCGAACTTGTCAAGTAGTTCAGGGGCACCTACAGGGTTGTCTGATGTCTGTGAGACAAGGACAACTGTAGGTGGGCCTAATTACTTGGGAGGTTCCGTCACACTGGTGCTCTCGCAACCTCTGTAATACCATCTTCAGATGATCCACATGCTATTCCTCACTTTGAGAATATATGAGAATGTCATTAATAAACACCACCACAAACTTATCGAGATAATCCATGAACACACTGTTAATCAGGTTCATGAAGAAGGTTGGCGCATTCGTCAGGCCAAAAGACATAATTATGTACTCATACAGCCCATACTTGGTAATAAAAGTTGTCTTCGGGATGTCCATAGGTCGGATCCTGAGCTGATGATAACCTGACCTTAGATCTATCTTTGAGAACACACTGCTCCTCTCAGCTGGTCGAACAGATCTTTTATTCTAGACAGAGGGTACTTATTCTTGAAATGACTTCATTCAGAGCTCGGTAATTGATGCACATCCTCCTGGTGCCATCTTTCTTTTCCACGAACAGGACAGGAGCGGCCCAAGGTGAGGTACTTGGTCTGATGTAACGCTTCTTCGATAGCTCATCTATATGCTTCTTGAACTTAACCAATTCTGGTCCAGATACCCTGTAGGCTCTTTTAGAAATAGGGGTGGTGCCAGGAATAAGCTCTATGTCAAACTCAACTTTCCGCTCAGGTGGCAGACCTAGTAGATCTTTAGGGAATACATCCGAAAATTCTGACACAACCTTGATAGCCTCGAGTGGATCAGAAACTCATGTACACAACGATTACATAATTGGACATCATCACACATTGCTCAAAGTAAATAGCGTAAAGGTACTTTAATTACATCAAGATGTCCAAGACATCCATAGAGTCTAATACATAACCATTGTCTTTAACATTAGTATCAAATTGCAGAGAAACAAAACGCAGATGATAAGCCTACACAGGCAGCTGATTAGGGGTTTGCCACTAAGAAAAACTAGAACTCGTCGTAGTCCTTGAACTCCTCAAAGTTTTCCATGTTGCCAGCATCACCTCCTGAGCACTAAGTACAGTGGGGGACAACCTGGGGTGGGGTGGTTTGTAAAGCAAGGGTGAGTACACATCAACGTACTCAGCAAAGGTCCCGTTTGGCTAAAGTGGACTAGTTGTATGTGGGGTTAAGGTTAAGCAGTTGCTTTTAGTTGGTCAAACATTTATTACAATTAGTAGAGCCAAGTTTTAGTAATAAACACAGTTATTACCCAAAAGTACTCCCTCCAAGAGGAAATACCATAGATCAGAATTATAATCAACATTATTAACCATCATCATAAAAGTAACCAAAGTTCTTCTAATCAAAGAGTATCCCAAGGCTGCTCTTAACCGTGAGCTCGGCTGATATATCAATTTCTAACACTCTGCATAGGTTGCACACTTTACCCACAAGTCGTGATCCCTTTATGCCTCGGGTCGATCAAACTCTCAAACACTACCAAGGTGAGTCGGCAAGGTTTCACTACGTAGCCTTTACAAAGACTCCCCTGGTGCATAGCTGCTCGTTAGGTTTCGCCAGTCGTACAAACGTAGTACACCTCCCTAAGGTGGGTGACTAACAAAACCAAATTGAATGAACCTCTGCACCCCCCTTGGCAGAGCGAGCACTACGCCCCAGCCCCCATTGACGGCTCTCAGGCAAAGCCAACTACACCCCTAGGTTCATCTAATTAATCAGCTAAGGGCGTCCCATTCCACCCTCATGGTTGCACTGTTATCCCTGGTGGTCACTCCACGAATAGGTCCTTATGGAGAGGTACTCAGGAGAATGGCCTGAGCCCCCCAGAGTATCACAATATCATCATCGGGATAACATCATCGTATCATAAATAATCACATCATGTTCATTGATTAAGTTAAAGCAATATCATAAAACTAATCATGATAACCCAAAAAGGTAAACAAGGATAAGGTAAATACAGACTAGTTAATCCTTAGGTTTAAATAATGTAATGCTGGATAGTGAATTATAAATGAATGGGACATAATGGGTCAGAGGACACTTGCCTTCACCAGGTTGTTGCTTAGGGAGGTCTTCAGCAACACACTCAGTAACCACGGACTGCTCGTTGTCTAAATAAAGTGATCATACATTCAATACATTTGGAAAGTACAAATGAACAGCACACAAAACATGTACAAACATTGGAATACATCTCAAAAAGGCACAATATTAAGTAAGGAAGAATGAGATCAAAGTACAGCATGAACTAATTTCATTTAGGGGTAGATTATTCTTTAAGTGTTGTCCATAATTACATAACCTAATTCTATTCATTTTACTGAGACCTAAAACTTAGACTAGAGATGAATTCATGTAATACATATTATTAATCTCACAAGACTAAATATACTTTAACCTCTAGGGTTTTCCTTTTATTTATTTTATTAAATAAATAAATCCACACATATACTAGTTCATAGTTAACCATAAAATTAGAATGTGCAGACAGTAGATGGAACTAATTTATTTAAATAGAGAATATTCCTATGAACATTTTGCAATTTGAATCACTAAATTTGGAGTTCATATGCAAAAGATATGAAATAAACAAGTTTGGGAATTTAAAATATGAAAATAGGTATAATTCTATAATTATTTAAAAGCCTAGGGTTCAATCTGCAAGATTACAGGGGCCTACACGCGAAAACCAGGGAAGGCGGGTTGATTCCAACTAAACCGAGGGTCTCTTTAATAAAATCACCGCGCGAAGGGGTACGGGGTCTGCTCAACCGTTAGATCAAAAACCAACGGCCGAGATTAGATCTGAGGGCGAGGGCGCGTGCGCGCGGGCGAGTGAGGTGTTGACAAGCGGGCCAACGGTGTCAGCGACCGAGGAGAGGGGGGCGCTGACCGATCGGACCCAGCGGCAGGGGGCGCAGGTGCTGACTGATGGGCCCAGACACAGGGCGCGCGGGCGCGAAGCGGTATCCCGCGATCTCGGTCGTGCGATCATGATCGGACGGGGGAGATCAACATCGGAAGGGGTTAACGGCTGCGAGTGGCGCCGCTCCTTCTCACGGAGGTGAGGTCGCCGGAATTGAGGCGGGTGCATGCTACGACGGTTCCGGGGTCGCCGCAGCTGGTTAGAAATGAAGAGGAAGACTCGGCGAACTCGCTGGTGGGGTTGTGGCCACGAGACCGGGGTCAGAGAGGGAGAACGATGGAGGAAAGGATCTGGGCGGGTCGGGACGATTCCGGTGAGGAATTCTGGCCGCTAGGAGAGGCAATCAGCCACGATAGGGCTCGATCTAGTTCCAGTAGAGGTGGGGGAGCACTATGGGCCAACATCGGGGCACTGGATGGGGTTGGGTTGGCCGGACACCGTGCAGGCGCGGCGAGCAAGCGCGGCCGCACATCGGCGAGGCCAAATTGGCTACAGGCAGGCGTGAATAGGGAAAACCAAGCATAGGAGTAGATGTATCACCTCAGGGCAGAGCTCAGGGTGGCCTGGCACGGCTTCCGGCGAGCAAGACGACTGGCACGACGTGCGTGGGTCTCCAACGAGGCCGAGCGGCATGTGCAGAGCACAAGAGAGAGCGAAGCTGTGCGAAATGGGACGGGGGAGTGAGTGCGGGCGCGGGCGGTGCTCAAAAAAGGAGCTCAGGGCGTGGGCGGGCGATGTGGCTGAGGATCCCGGCGAACGTGCGCGAGTGCGCGCGCTGGTCCACGGCGGGCGTGGGGAAGGCGGAGCTGACAGGGGGTCCCACGACGCAGCGAGAGGGAGAGCGAGCATGCGGGGGTAACGACTCGGTGTCTGGCGAAGCAGGCCCGCGAGGCAGAGAGGGAAGAGGGGCGCGAGGACGGAGGCAACTAGCGTCGACAGCCTGGCCCCACTGGGCAGAGAGAGAGAGAGAGAGTGAGCACGCGGGAAGGGAACCGCCGCTGACAAGTGGAACCCACCTGTCAGGCGGCGCGGGCGCGCGACCTGACTGTGCCGAGCTGGGTCGGTTGGGCTGCTTTGGCTTTTTCTTTTTCCCTAGATTTTCTAATTGCTTTTCCATTTCTTTTTCTCTAGGGTTTCAATCCAAATTCAAATCAAGTTTCAAATTCAACCTAATTCAAACATGTGCAACAATTCTGTCGGGGACCATAATTAGGGGTACCCTCAAGACGCCTAATTCTCAGCTGGTAACCCCCATCAGCATAAAGCTGCAAAGGCCTGATGGGTGCGATTAAGTCAGGGATCAGTCCGTTCGAGCGACTCGATCATGCCTCGCCCGAGCCTAGCCTCGGACAAGGGCAGCCGACCCCGGAGGAACTCCGTCCCGCCCGAGGCCCCCTCCAACAGCGGACACATCTCCGGCTCGCCCGAGGCCCTGCCTTCGCTAAGAAGCAACCCTGACTAAATCGCCGCACCGACCGACCGAATCGCAGGAGCATTTAACGCAAAGGTGGCCTGACACCTTTGTCCTGACACACGCCCCTCGGCAGAGCCGAAGTGACCGCCATCACTTCGCCGCTCCACTGACCGGCCTGACAAAAGGACAGCGCCGTCTGCGCCACTCCGACTGCAGTGCCACTTGACAGAGTGAGACTGACGGGCAGTCAGGCCCTGCCAAAGGCACCATAGGAAGCTCCGCTCCGCCCGACCTCAGGGCTCGGACTCGGGCTAAGTCCCGGAAGACGGCGAACTCCGCTCCGCCTGACCCCAGGGCTCGGACTCGGGCTAAGTCTCGGAAGACGGCGAACTCCGCTCCGCCCGACCCCAGGGCTCGGACTCGGGCTAAGTCCCGGAAGACGGCGAACTCCGCTCCGCCCGACCCCAGGGCTCGGACTCGGGCTAAGTCCCGGAAGACGGCGAACTCCGCTCTGCCCGACCCTAGGGCTCGGACTCGGGCTAAGTCCCGGAAGACGACGAACTCCGCTCCGCCCGACCCCAGGGCTCGGACTCGGGCTAAGTCCCGGAAGACGGCGAACTCCGCTCCGCCCGACCCCAGGGCTCGGACTCGGGCTCAGCCCCAGAAGACGACGAACTCTGCTTCGCCCGACCCCAGGGCTCGGACTCCGCCCCGGCCTCTGCCGAACGACCTCCGCCTCGCCCGACCTAGGGGCTCGGACTCGGCCTCGGCCACGGAAGACAGACTCGACCTCGGCTTCGGAGGAGCCTCCACGTCGCCCAACCTAGGGCGCAGGCCAGCCACGTCAACATGAAGCGCCATCATCACCCTACCCCGAGCCGACTCGGGCCGAAGAGAACAAGACCGGTGTCCCATCTAGCTAGCTCCGCCAGATAGGCAATGATGGCGCCCCGCAAGCTCTGTGACGACGGCGGCTCTCAGCTCTCTTACGGAAGCAGGAGGACGTCAGCAAGGACCCAACCGCTCCGACAGCTGTCCCTCCGCCAGGCTCCGTTGCTCCTCCGACGGCCACGACATCACACCAGCTGGGTGCCAAGATCTCTCCGGCTGCCACATCGGCATGTACTTAGGGCACTAGCTCTCCCTTGCTAGACACGTAGCACTCTGCTACACCCCCGTTGTACACCTGGATCCACTCCTTACGACTATAAAAGGAAGGGCCAGGGCCCTCTTAGAGAGGGTTGGCCGCGCGGGGATGAGGACGGGACAGGCGCTCTCTTGGGGCCGCTCGCTTCCCTCACCCGCGTGGACGCTTGTAACCCCCTACTGCAAGCGCACCCGACCTGGGCGCGGGACGAACACGAAGGCCGCGGGATTTCCACCTCTCTCACGCCCATCTCCGGCCACCTCGCTTCCCCCCTTCGCGCTCGCCCACGCGCTCGACCCATCTGGGCTGGGGCACGCAGCGACATTCACTCGTCGGCTTAGGGACCCCCCGGTCTCGAAACGCCGACAGTTGGCGCGCCAGGTAGGGGCCTGCTGCGTGTTAACGAACAGCTTCCCGTCAAGCTCCAGATGGGCAGTCTCCAGCAACCTCTCAGACCCGGGACGGTGCTCCGTTTCGGGAGTCTTGAGTCCATGTCCTTCGACGGCAGCTACGACATGATACTCCTTCCACCACCGCGCGACAACGACAATGGCGGCCGGCAGCCCGCCCGCCGGCGGCGAAATCGACGACGTCTTCCCCGCGTGGTGGAAGAACAACATCCGAGCTCGCCCCGTCCTCTCCCCCGCCAACGGAGGAGGAGGCGGGGCAACCAAGGCCAAGCGGGAGGCTGCGCCTCGTCGGTTGTCGAGCGAGTCGACGTCCCCAGCGCCCCAACGGGGGGCGCGTCGGGCGTTGACCTCGCGTTTGAGACGAAGGCGAGCGTCGTCTCCCCGCGACACGCCAACCCCGAGCAAGTGGACGACCCCAGTGCGCTCGTGGAGAGCTTGCAGGACGTCGCCCTCGTACCTGGGACGACGGTGCAATCAGTCCCCGACGTGACTATGTCGCTGCTCGCCGACCGAAAGGTACCAACCGATTCCCATCCTACGTCATTTCGACTCAGCCTCAACCCGCCTAGCGACCTTGCTTTGGCGGGCGCTCTCGTAGAGGCGAGTTCAAACCCTCTAGGGTTTCGCATGCGGTCGCCTTGGGACCGGCTGACGAACGTCTCGACCTACGGGCCCTCTGGGTCCGAGGAAGATGACGACCCCAACATCTGTTGGGATTTCTCTGGATTTGGCAACCCCAGTGCCATGCGGGACTTCATGACCGCATGTGACTACTGCCTCTCCGACTGTTCCGACGGTAGCCGCAGCCTCGACGACGAGGACTGCGGCCCAAGCCGCGAATGTTTCCACGTCGAGCTAGGGGATCCCTCCGAAGGCAACCATCTCGGCATGCCGGAGGACGGTGATCTCCCTAGGCCGGTGCCTCGCGCCGACATCCCGCGGGAGCTAGCTGTGGTCCCCGTTCCGGCGGGGGGTCACGACCCACAGCTCGAGCAAGTCCGCGGGGCGCAGGCCAGGCTCGACGAGGGAGCAGGAGCGCTTGAGCCGATCCGCCGGGACGTCGGGCAGGTATGGGCGAGTCAACCCCCGACCGGAGAAATACGTCACCTGCCTCAGGGTTTCCAGCACCGCGTCGCCAACGACGTCAGGGTCAGGCCGCCATCCGCATCCAGTGGGGCCGGTCAGAACCTGGCTGCAGCAGCGATGCTTCTCCGCGCGATGCCGGAGCCATCAACCACCGAGGGTCGGCGAATCTAGGGAGAGCTCAAGAATCTCCTGGAAGGCACTGCGGTCCGACGGGCCGAGAGCTCTGCCTCCCGAAGGCAGGGATACCCCTCGGAACTTCATGCCGCGACTTCTCGATTCATGCGGGAAGCCTCGATCTACACCGGGCGCACGCGCAACACCGCGCCTGCGGCCCCGGGCCACCTCGGCAACGAGCACCATCATCGCGACCGTTGGGCCCACCTCGACGAGAGGGTGCGCCGAGGCTACCACCCCAGGCGTGGGGGACGCTACGACAGCGGGGAGGATCGGAGTCCCTCGCCCGAACCACCCGGTCCGCAGGACTTCAGCCGGGCCATCCGACGGGCGCAGTTCCCGACCCGGTTCCGACCCCCGACTACTATCACAAAGTACTCGGGGGAAACGAGACCGGAACTGTGGCTCACGGACTACCGCCTGGCCTGCCAACTGGGTGGAACGGACGACGACAACCTCATCATCCGCAACCTCCCCCTGTTCCTCTCCGACACCGCTCGCGCCTGGTTGGAGCACCTGCCTTCGGGGCAGATCTCCAACTGGAATGACCTGGTCCAAGCCTTCGCCGGCAATTTCCAGGGCACGTACGTGCGCCCCGGGAATTCCTGGGACCTCCGAAGCTGCCGGCAGCAGCCGAGAGAGTCTCTCCGGGACTACATCCGGCGATTCTCGAAGCAGCGCACCGAGCTGCCCAACATCACCGAATCGGATGTCATCGGCGTGTTCCTTGCCGGCACCACCTGCCGCGACCTGGTGAGTAAGTTGGGTCGCAAGGCCCCCACCAGGGCGAGCGAGCTGATGGACATCGCCACCAAGTTCGCCTCTGGCCAGGAGGCGGTCGAAGCCATCTTCCGAAAGGACAAGCAGCCCCAGGGCCGCCCATCGGAAGATGCTCCCGAGGCGTCTACTCCGCGCGGCGCCAAGAGGAAAGGCAAGAAGAAGTCGCAAGCGAAACGCGACGCCGCCGACGCGGACCTTGTCGCCGCCGCCGAGTACAAGAACCCTCGGAAGCCCCCCGGAGGTGCCAACCTCTTCGACAAGATGCTCAAGGAGTCGTGCCCCTATCATCAGGGGCCTGTCAAGCACACCCTTGAGGAGTGCGTCATGCTTCGGCGCCACTTCCATAGGGCCGGGCCACCCGCGGAGGGTGGCAGGGCCCGCGACGACGACAAGAAGGAAGATCACCAAGCAGGAGAGTTCCCCGAGGTCCGCGACTGCTTCATGATCTACGGTGGGCATGCGGCGAATGCCTCGGCTCGGCATCGCAAGCAAGAGCGCCGGGAGGTCTGCTCGGTGAAGGTGGCGGCGCCAGTCTACCTAGACTGGTCCGACAAGCCCATCACCTTCGACCAAGCTGACCACCCCGACCACGTGCCGAGCCCGGGGAAATACCCGCTCGTCGTCGACCCCATCGTCGGCGACGTCAGGCTCACCAAGGTCCTTATGGACGGGGGCAGCTGCCTCAACATCATCTACGCCGAGACCCTCGGGCTCCTGCGCGTCGATCTGTCCTCCGTCCGAGCAGGCGCTGCGCCCTTCCACGGGATCATTCCCGGGAAGCGCGTCCAGCCCCTCGGACGACTCGACCTTCCCGTCTTCTTCGGAATGCCCTCCAACTTCCGAAGGGAGACTCTGACGTTCGAGGTGGTCGGGTTCCGAGGAACCTACCACGCGGTACTGGGGAGGCCATGCTACGCGAAGTTCATGGCCGTCCCCAACTACACTTACCTGAAGCTCAAGATGCCAGGCCCCAACGGGGTCATCACCGTCGGCCCCACGTACAAACACGCGTTCGAATGCGATGTGGAGTGCGTGGAGTACGCCGAGGCCCTCGCCGAGTCTGAGGCCCTCATCGCCGACCTGGAAAGCCTCTCAAAAGAGGTGCCCGACGTGAAGCGCCATGCTGGCAACTTCGAGCCAGTGGAGACGGTCAAGGCCATCCCTCTCGACCCCAGTGGCGACACCTCCAAGCAGATCCGGATCGGTTCCGGGCTCGACCCCAAATAAGAAGCAGTGCTCGTCGACTTTCTCCGCGCAAATAGGGCTGGAAATGGATGTCTGGATATTCGAATTATCCGTATTCGTATTCGCTAAAACTGCTAATATGGATATCCGTATCCGTATTCGATTTCAATATAGATGTCAAATGGATGTATTCGAATTCGATTTATAGTACTTTTCTCTATCCGATTCCATATTCGTATTCGAAAAAACCATAAAACATTCGATACTATCCGTATCCGTGAAAAAATATGTTTCATGAAATCTTTTAAAACTTAACTTTATCACTAATTACTAATTAAAATTGATTTTAAGATTAATAATATACTGAAAAAATGATACATATCATTTTAGATATTAAAAATTATTTATATGATATATAAATAAATATATCAACCTTATATTTCTAGTGATATTCAATACTAAAATCCAACAGGTTTCATAAACATTTAATTATAACTCTCAACTTTATCTATATAGTGAACACATCTCAATAAAGTTCTATAAATATTCAACTATCACTCTCCGCTTACAATATAAAGATAAATTTCTTAATGTTTTCATTTAAGTTTTGGTATACACATTTATATAGGACATTCATTCATTTTAGAACGGAAAATTTGTTTTTATTGGTACATTTACTTTTTTATATCAATTCTAATTTACTTGTATTTGTACAAATGTCACTTATTAAATATCACGTGTTGTTGTTTATCTTTTGTTACATGCTTCGATAGTTTAAAAATATTATTTATATAGTTTTGTTGACTTGGATATGAAGGATCACAAGAAATCTATTTTATTTTAAGTTTGTTTTGACTATCTATAAACTTGTACTTAAATTAAATACACATATACATATGTTAAATTTCAGAATATGATGTTTGAGTTGAATTGAGTAAATATCCGAATAAAAATTCGAATTCGACTATCCATTTTGTATTCGTATCCGAAGATATTTGAATTCGTATCCGAATTCGAACAAAAATATGGTAAACTATGACATTCGTATTCGTATCCGTGCGTATTCGATCTGTTTCCACCCCTACGCGCAAACGCCGACGTCTTTGCGTGGAGTCCCTCGGACATGCCCGGCATACCGAGGGATGTCACCGAGCACTCGCTGGATATTCGGGCCGGAGCCCGACCCGTCAGGCAGCCTCTGCGCCGATTCGACGAGGAGAAGCGCAGAGTGATAGGCGAGGAGATCCACAAGCTAATGGCAGCAGGGTTCATCAAAGAGGTATTCCATCCCGAATGGCTTGCCAACCCTGTGCTTGTGAGAAAGAAAGGGGGGAAATGGCGGATGTGTGTAGACTACACTGGTCTCAACAAAGCATGTCCGAAGGTTCCCTACCCTCTGCCTCGCATCGATCAAATCGTGGATTCCACTGCTGGGTGCGAAACCCTGTCCTTCCTCGACGCCTACTCAGGGTATCACCAAATCAGGATGAAAGAGTCCGACTGGCTCGCGACTTCTTTCATCACGCCCTTCGGCATGTACTGCTATGTCACCATGCCGTTCGGTTTGAGGAATGCGGGCGCGACGTATCAGCGGTGCATGAACCATGTGTTCGGCGAACACATCGGTCGCACGGTCGAGGCCTACGTCGATGACATCATGGTCAAGACAAGAAAGGCTTCCGACCTTCTCTCCGACCTTGAAGTGACATTCTGATGTCTCAAAGCGAAAGGCGTCAAGCTCAATCCCGAGAAGTGTGTCTTCGGGGTGCCCCGGGGCATGCTCTTGGGGTTCATCGTCTCCGAGCGGGGCATCGAAGCCAACCCGGAGAAGATCGCAGCCATCACCAGCATGGGGCCCATCAAGGACTTAAAAGGCGTACAGAGGGTCATGGGATGTCTCGCGGCCCTGAGCCGCTTCATCTCACACCTCGGCGAAAGAGGTCTGCCCCTGTACCGCCTCTTAAGGAAGACCGAGTGTTTCGCTTGGACCCCTGAGGCCGAGGAAGCTCTCGGGAACCTGAAGGCGCTCCTCACAAAGGCGCCTATCTTGGTGCCTCCAGCTGATGGAGAAGCCCTCTTGGTCTACGTTGCCACGACCACTCAGGTGGTTAGCGCCGCGATTGTGGTCGAGAGGCAAGAAGAGGGGCATGCATTGCCCGTTCAGAGGCCAGTTTACTTCGTCAGCGAGGTACTGTCCGAGACCAAGATCCGCTACCCACAAGTTCAGAAGTTGTTGTATGCAGTGATCCTGATGAGGCGGAAGTTGCGACACTACTTCGAATCTCATCCGGTAACTGTGGTGTCATCCTTCCCCCTAGGGGAGATCATCCAGTGCCGAGAGGCCTCGGGCAGGATCGCAAAGTGGGCGGTGGAAATCATGGGCGAGACAATCTCGTTCGCCCCTCGGAAGGCCATCAAGTCCCAGGTATTGGCGGACTTCGTAGCCGAATGGGTCGACACCCAGCTACCGACGGCTCCGATCCAACCGGAGCTCTGGACCATGTTTTTCGACGGGTCGCTGATGAAGACGGGAGCCGGCGCGGGCCTGCTCTTCATCTCGCCCCTCGGGAAACACCTACGCTATGTGCTACGCCTCCATTTCCCGGTGTCCAACAATGTGGCTGAGTACGAGGCTCTGGTCAACGGGTTGCGGATTGCCACCGAGCTAGGGGTCAGGCGCCTCAACGCCCGCGGCGACTCGCAGCTCGTCATCGACCAAGTCATGAAGAACTCACACTACCGCGACCCGAAGATGGAGGCCTACTGCGATGAGGTTCGGCGCCTGGAAGACAAGTTCTACGGGCTCGAGCTTAACCACATCGCTCGGCGTTACAACGAGACGGCGGACGAGCTGGCGAAAATAGCCTCGGGGCGAACAACGGTTCCCCCGGACGTCTTCTCCCGGGATCTGCATCAACCCTCCGTCAAGATCGACGACTCGCCCGAGCCTGAGGCGACCTCGGTCCAGCCCGAGGTACCCTCGGCGTAGCCCGAGGCACCCTCAGCTCGGCCCGAGGCGCCCTCGCTTCAGCCCGAGGTACCCTCGGCCTCCGAGGGCGAGGCACTGCACGTCGAGGAGGAGCGGAGCGGGGCCACACCTGATCGAAATTGGCAGACCCCGTACCTGCAATATCTCCGCCAAGGAGAACTACCCCTCGACCGAGCTGAGGCTCGGCGGGTAGCGCGACGCGCCAAGTCGTTCGTCTTGCTGGGCGATGAGAAGGAGCTCTACCACCGCAGCCCCTCGGGCATCCTCCAGCGATGCATCTCCATCGCTGAAGGTCAGGAACTCCTGCAAGAGATACACTCGGGGGCTTGCGGCCATCACGCAGCGCCTCGAGCCCTTGTCGGGAATGCTTTCCGGCAAGGCTTCTACTGGCCAACGGCGGTGGCTGACGCCACTAGAATTGTTCGCACATGCGAAGGGTGTCAATTCTATGCGAAGCAGACCCACCTGCCCGCTCAGGCTCTGCAGACGATACCCATCACCTGGCCCTTTGCTGTGTGGGGTCTGGACCTCGTCGGCCCCTTGCAGAAGGCGCCCGGGGGCTACACGCACCTTCTGGTCGCCATCGACAAATTCTCCAAGTGGATCGAGGTCCGACCTCTGAACAGCATCAGGTCCGAGCAGGCGGTGGCGTTCTTCACCAACATCATCCATCGCTTCGGGGTCCCAAACTCCATCATCACCGACAACGGTACCCAGTTCACCGGCAGAAAATTCTTGGACTTCTGTGAGGATCACCACATCCGAGTGGACTGGGCCGCCGTGGCTCATCCCATGTCGAATGGGCAAGTAGAGCGTGCCAACGGTATGATTCTACAAGGGCTCAAGCCTCGGATTTACAACGACCTCAACAAGTTCGGCAAGCGATGGATGAAGGAACTCCCCTCGGTGGTCTGGAGCCTGAGGACAACGCCGAGCCGAGCCACGGGTTTCACGCCGTTCTTCCTGGTCTACGGGGCCGAGGCCGTCTTGCCCACTGACCTGGAATACGGCTCCCCGAGGACGATGGCCTACAGCGATCAAAGCAACCAAGTTAGCCGAGAAGACTCGCTGGACCAGCTGGAAGAAGCTCGGGACAAGGCCTTACTACACTCGGCGCGGTACCAGCAGTCCCTGCGACGCTACCACGCCCGAGGGGTCCGGCCCCGAGACCTCCAGGTGGGCGACCTGGTGCTTCGGCTGCGGCAAGACGCCCGAGGGAGGCACAAGCTCACGCCCCCCTGGGAGGGGCCATTCGTTATCGCCAAAGTTCTGAAGCCCGGAACGTACAAGCTGGCCAACAGTCAAGGCGAGGTCTACGGCAACGCTTGGAACATCCAACAGCTACGTCGCTTCTACCCTTAAGATGTTTTCAAGTTGTTCATATACCTCGCACCCATGCAAAGTTTAGTCATCAAGGAAGGGTCGGCCTCGCCTCGGCAAAGCCCGACCCTCCCTCGGGGGCTAAAAGGGGGGGAACCCCCTCTGCGTTGAAATTTTCCTCGAAAAAAGATCTCTTCTGCCAGAATGTCTTTCGTGCCTCATGACTACTTCGAAAAGTGGATCCTGAAAACGATGGAGTACACGTAAGCAGCCAAGGCTGACCGAGCCGAGGGACTCCTACGCCTCCGGGATACGGATACCTCACTCATCACCTTCTGCGATAAGTAACTCGCGTTCGGATAAAGTGATTCCGCGGACAGAACAAGTATTTACGTTCGGAAGCTCTTCTGCCGAAGCGATCCTTCGAGCCTTCTCGACTGAGTCGGTGACAGGGCCTCATGGACGGGTGAAAGTACGCGTAAGCGGCAAGGCCGACCGAGCCGAGGGACTCCCACGCCTCCGGGATACGGATACCTCACTCATCACCTTCCGCGAGAAGCAACTCTCGCTCGCATAAACATCCCTGTTACCGACAAAAAAGTCCAGATACTCGAAACGAGAGGAAAAGAGACGCGGCTTTACAACGCAGCAAGGGTGTGTGTTCTGGCCTCGGCGGCCGCAGAAGGCACACGCTACAAGACAATCTGATCCTGCAGGCTCGGGTCTTGACGCTGGAAGGGGGCAGCAGCACCCTCGGCATCGATGACAACTTCGGCGAGATTCGACCTAGCCTCGGACGGCGACGCGGTCCGAAGACCTCCACTCCGAAGGACGACGTCATCACCACGCCCGGGCCATCGCCGCCAGGGTCTTCTCTGGGAATCCGGCCCGAGCAGGCGGCTCGGCCGGTCACCTCAGGGGCCTCGGCCAACCATCTTCCAAGGGCGCCAGCCCGACCCGAGGCCTCGGCTGGTCAACTCCGGCGTCGGTCCCGCTAACGGACAACCCGGCCAGGCTCCGGCCAACCAGGTTTTCATTTTCGAGCCAACTCCGCCTCTGTTCATGCTGATATCGCTACCCCTGGCCTCGGCTCGTCGAAGAGCGACCAAGGGGTCCCTTTAACTAAGCTAGAGGAGCCTCAGACAACAAGGCCGACCGAGCCGAGGGACTCCTACGCCTCCGGGATACGGATACCTCACTCGTCACCTTGACACGAGGCGACTCATGCTTGGTGAAGCGGTTCAGATAATCAACAGGCGAGTCTTAGTGCTCGAAAATGAGGAAAAACACGGCTCCGTGCCAAAATTACATACATGTTCAGGCCTCGACAGCCATAATGAACAAAAACACTGGCATTCAAAGTGCCATTACAAACGAAACTCTGGTTCCCCCTCCGCAGGTACGAACAACCCCACTCCATGGGGGAGGGCCTGCGGAGCAACAGAAGACTGACGAGCGGCTCGCTGCCGCCCGCTCTGACTACGACGACAACGACCCCCGCTCCGGGTGGCCGAACTGCAGCAGCGCAGGCCTCAGGATGGGCGCTGCTGCAGTCTTGCCCTCGCCCACGCTGACGCTCGAGGGGCGAGAACAAGCACAAAGAGCCGAAGGCCCGAAGCGCGGATGGTGGCGGTGATCCCGTCGGCGACGGGGACTTCTCGAACCGCCGCCGCCTCGGCGCCGACGGCAGGGGCCATCAGCCCTCCGGCAGATCCCCACTCAAATCCTCCCGGGCGAGTGGGGCATCGGCCTCTGCGTGGAGGCGCCATCCCGGTGCAAAGGCAGGACCACCCCAGAACACGAACGCCGCCCTAGCAGCGCGCGGCATCTTGGGTGGTCCTCCCGTGCACGCGGCGCGGCAGCCGCCCTCCGGCAGGAGGGGCTGCCGGAAGCCAAGCCGACGAGCCCGACACGCTGGAGGTGACGACGCCCGCCGTCGACCAGCCCCGCGTTGTCGAAGTCCGGGCCGCCCGCAGGGCCAGTGAGCGCCCTCTCCCTCGAACGCCGCGGGAGAGGGTGACCCACGAACCTGCGCGGGAGGTAGAGCGCCGGCTCAGCCCGGCCCCCACCCCAGCGAGGATGATGAACATCCTTGAAGCTGAGGGTGGGACCAAGATCGCAGCCCGGCTTGCTTCTCCCCACCCAGGAACTGGTGGTCACCGTCTTGGGTGACCGCCGGCGGGGGGGTACAGCCGGGCTGGCTGATGAAAATCCTTGAAGCCGAACGATGGCTGAAAGGTACCAACTCCCACGGAGTTGCGTTCCTTCAACGATGAGGCGAAAAGACGGCGGGTATCCCCCATCCGGGGGCTTGGAAGGTGGAGAGACGCGATGCATAAGGGAGCGAGAAGACATGGTCACCTTCCGAAAGGGGTCGCCCTCCTTTTAAAGGCAACTCTCCCTACTTGCGCCCCCAACCGTCACGGGCTGAGTCTTCTCCAACACGTTCCAAGGCCCTCCCCTGCGGCGCGGGGGCTGGGTCCCGCATGTCATGCAAACCGGCTCGGAGCAGAAGAAGCCAAACCGCCGCGCGTGGTGCACTCAACCGCCCAGCGGTTACAAGTGACCCTCCACTTTGGCCCAGACCAACGGGCGAGAGAGGCGGGCAGCCATGCAGGTGGCATGCAACCGCGCCAAGTGGACGCGCTTCTCCGACTCCCAACGCGCCCGGCCTGGAGGCCCAGGCCCACGCGTCACGCAACCGGCGCGCCGGATGCTGCATGCAAGCAACTGCACCACCACTTGCGCCATCACCGTGCCTCTTCGGTTGCGGAACCAATACCGCGACTCGAGGCGACCCAGCGCACGGCCCAGTAGCGCCAGCCTGGCGCGACGGTCAATGCGGCCTGAAAGTGGGCCGGCAGTAATGACGGTGGCAGGCGGGCGGGAGCAGCGGTCACGTCGTCAGCCAAGCTCACGTCCCATCTGGGGGCAGCAAGAGAACCCCCTCTCACGGCGTGAAGACGACGCGCCCGTGATCCGTTCCTCGAATGGCTCGCGCACGCGCGACGACCGCCCTGTCAACCACTCGCCCCGTCGCATTAACTCCGCGGCGGGACAGGCGGCGCTTCTGGCAGGAGAAGCGGGCGACGCTTCGCCTTCGCCGTGATAACCGCGCCAAAAAAGGTACGCCACGTCGTTCGATTTCGTATCCTTTTCCTTTTTTCCTCTTTCTCTATCTCTTGCAACAGGGACCGGGAAAGGGGGATACCCCGAAAAGGATCCTTCCTCGTGAAGGAACCGGGCTCCGAGCCCCCCTACTGATCAGAGGTTCGAAGGCTGGCCCCCCGAGGGGTTCAAAAGCCGCCTCAGATCGCGTGGGCCCTACACCCACTACTGGTCAGAGGTTCGAAGGCCAGCCCCCCGAAGGGTTCCACGGCCGCCTCAGGCTACTCGGGCTCCGCACCCATTACTGATCAGGGGTTCAAAGGCTGGCCCCCGAAGGGTTCACAGCCGCCTCAGACGCCGAGCGAGGGATGACCAGGGGTACGTTCGATACATAACCAAGGCTCGGGCTGCGCTCCCGAGGTACCCTAGGACATTTCCGAGACCAGCGGGAGCGATCTTGTAACGGAATCCCATCAGAGGGAGGCATCGAGCCCTCGGACCCCGTCGCCAGGGGACCGGGTCCGGCAGATCACCCGCAGGTACTTTTGGGCGTGCCTCTGGGCCCCTAGCCGACCCCTAACGAACGGGGCACGGACGTCCACTCGAATTACCCGCTTGCAGCTCACCGGAGACACCATGTTCGACGCCCATCGAGGGTAACATGGCGCTTTCCCCCCCTCCTCCTTGCGGAAAGGCGACACAGGGGCGTATGTAAAAAGCCGAGTCTGTCCCTGATCGTCCTCTCGCCCTGTGCGGAGGCTCGGGGGCTGCTCTCGCAACCCCGGCTCCGGCCGAACCGTTGACAGCGTCAACATACCAGCCCGAGAACTTGGGCCCCGACCGTACACCCGGGCTACGGCCAGTTCGCATGAGGGAACAACCAGGCCAGTCGAAGCATTATGCAAGGCATTAAGACCTCGGAGGAGTGAAACCACTCCTCCGAGGCCTCGGGGGCTACACCCAGTGGGTGCGCTCACCGGAACAAAATGCAACCAAGAAAGGCTGGTCCCCTTGCAAAAAAGTGCGACGGAAGCCTCCAAGCGAGTGCTAACACTCCCTTCGAGGCTCGGGGGCTACTGTCGGGGACCATAATTAGGGGTACCCTCAAGACGCCTAATTCTCAGCTGGTAACCCCCATCAGCATAAAGCTGCAAAGGCCTGATGGGTGCGATTAAGTCAGGGATCAGTCCGTTCGAGCGACTCGATCATGCCTCGCCCGAGCCTAGCCTCGGACAAGGGCAGCCGACCCCGGAGGAACTCCGTCTCGCCCGAGGCCCCCCTCCAACGGCGGACACATCTCCGGCTCGCCCGAGGCCCTGCCTTCGCTAAGAAGCAACCCTGACTAAATCGCCGCACCGACCGACCGAATCGCAGGAGCATTTAACGCAAAGGTGGCCTGACACCTTTGTCCTGACACACGCCCCCCGGCAGAGCCGAAGTGACCGCCGTCACTTCGCCGCTCCACTGACCGGCTTGACAAAAGGACAGCGCCGCTTGCGCCACTCCGACTGCAGTGCCACTTGACAGAGTGAGACTGACGGGCAGTCAGGCCCTGCCAAAGGCACCATAGGAAGCTCTGCTCCGCCCGACCCCAGGGCTCGGACTCGGGCTAAGTCCCGGAAGACGGCGAACTCCGCTCCGCCCGACCCCAGGGCTCGGACTCGGGCTAAGTCCCGGAAGACGGCGAACTCCGCTACGCCCGACCCCAGGGCTCGGACTCGGGCTAAGTCCCGGAAGATGGCGAACTCCGCTCCGCCCGACCCCAGGGCTCGGACTCGGGCTAAGTCCCGGAAGACGGCGAACTCCGCTCCGCCCGACCCCAGGGCTCGGACTCGGGCTAAGTCCCGGAAGACGGCGAACTCCGCTCCGCCCGACCCCAGGGCTCGGACTCGGGCTCAGCCCCAGAAGACGACGAACTCTGCTTCGCCCGACCCCAGGGCTCGGACTCCGCCCCGGCCTCTGCCGAACGACCTCCGCCTCGCCCGACCCAGGGGCTCGGACTCGGCCACGGAAGACAGACTCGACCTCGGCTTCGGAGGAGCCTCCACGTCGCCCAACCTAGGGCGCAGGCCAGCCACGTCAACAGGAAGCGCCATCATCACCCTACCCCGAGCCGACTCGGGCCGCAGAGAACAAGACCGGTGTCCCATCTGGCTAGCTCCGCCAGATAGGCAATGATGGCGCCCCGCAAGCTCTGTGACGATAACGGCTCTCAGCTCTCTTACGGAAGCAGGAGGACGTCAGCAAGGACCCAACCGCTCCGACAGCTGTCCCTCCGCCAGGCTCCGTTGCTCCTCCGACGGCCACGACATCACACCAGCTGGGTGCCAAGATCTCTCCGGCTGCCACATCGGCATGTACTTAGGGCACTAGCTCTCCCCCGCTAGACACGTAGCACTCTGCTACACCCCCGTTGTACACCTGGATCCACTCCTAACGACTATAAAAGGAAGGACCAGGGCCCTCTTAGAGAGGGTTGGCCGCGCGGGGACGAGGACGGGACAGGCGCTCTCTTGGGGCCGCTCGCTTCCCTCACCCGCGTGGACGCTTGTAACCCCCTACTGCAAGCGCACCCGACCTGGGCGCGGGACGAACACGAAGGCCGCGGGATTTCCACCTCTCTCACGCCCATCTCCGGCCACCTCGCTTCCCCCCTTCGCGCTCGCCCACGCGCTCGACCCATCTGGGCTGGGGCACGCAGCGACATTCACTCGTCGGCTTAGGGACCCCCCGGTCTCGAAACGCCGACAAATTCAAATAATATTTAAGCTCAACATGATGCAACATGTCATGACTCATAATGTTTTGGCAAAAATAAATAATTAATCCCTCCCTAATTAAGCTATATCTACTCAAAAGGAAAGAGAGAGAGATAATCTAGAGAGATATAGAAACTAGAGTGAGAGAGAGAAGAGTAACACCTAAATTTGGTTGATATTTAGAAAGAAATTTTATACCCCAAATTCAGGGTGTTATAATCACCCTCTTTGCTATCAATATCCATCTAGTAACAACCTCCTTTCTTTGGCTCGGGTGAGACTAGCTAAATCACCACTTCTTCTCCTAGTGGGGACACCAACTTCATTGTCCTCTTATCACAGCTAATAACTGCTTGGTACTTATCTAACCAATTTATCCCTAGGATAACATCTATTCCCTGAGTACCCATCAGTATCAGGTTAGCGGTGAACTCTATCCCCCTTATTTTCACTCTTACGTTCAAGCATATTCTATTGGTTCGGACTTTTCCACCAGCCGAATCAATTTGTATTGGTGTTGTCACGGTGGTTATTGAGAATTATGCGCCTCTACCCATGATGCAATAATAAATGAATGCGTTGCTCCAGTATCAAATAACACTTTTGCAAGGTAGGATTCAACTGAGAACATACCTACTATCATGCCTGATGTTTCATGTACTTCTTCAGCCTTCAGATGGTTCAGCTTGCCATGGTTGTAGCGCGTCTGACCGCGATTGCCTACTCCCTACTGAGGTGCATTCTGTCTTGCTAGGCATTAGGGGCCAGTTGTTGTTGAGCCATCTTTTCAGACAATGCATCGCCCAATGGCCCTGTTCTCCACAATGGAAGCATCATCTACCTCCTCCTTGCATTGGAGCTGCTTGACTGCTCTGGTTGTTGCTGGGGCAGGAAGACAAGGTGCCTGATTATTCTGCCTCTAGAACTGACTTCCTCCTGGTTGACTGTTTTGGTGGTACTGCTACTATTGAGGGTACTGCCTTTGTAACTGCTGCTGAGACGGACGTTGGTTCTGCTGTTGATATCCCTGAGGGTGACTCCGCTTGAACTGATGGGGTGGATTACCTGAGAAACGAGGGCGATTGTTGCTTACAGGTTGAGGTCCACCAATCTTATGCTTTTGATCTCTCATCTCTTTGCGCTTCTTCTCAGTCATGATTGCTTTGTCGATCAGGTGGTAAAAGGTGTGGAAGGTATGATTCATCAGCTAATAGTGCAGTGGATCAACCAAGCCTCTCAGGAAATGGTACTGCCTCTTGGCATCCGTGTTGACATCTTCAGGAGCATAGCGGGACAGCAGCAGAAACTTGTCTCTGTACTCACTGACTGACATGGGCCCTTACTTTAGTGTCAGAAACTCCTCTTTCTTCATTGTCATCAGACTTGCTGGAACATGACATCGATGAAAACTATATCTGAATTCTTCCCAAGTAATGGCTTTGGGGTCGCCGTGGGTGGCGAGGTAGGACTCCCACAAGGACTGAGCTGCTCCCCGGTGTGCAACTCATGCTCCACGGTACGCAACCAATCCTCGACGTCCTTGGGTTAGCAGAGTGAGCGAACATAGGGGGTGACCTCTTATGAACTCTGCTCGCTTATCTCTGGGCATCTGAGGCATCTACACTTGCAATTGAGGTTGATTTGGGGCTACGGTTGCTGCATCTGTTGCATGGCTGCTAGAGTATGATCAATCGCTTGGACTGCCTGAGTCTGCATCAGAAACATCTGCTCTATTGTCATTGGTGGTGGGGGTGGCAACTGTTGCTGGGGTGCCTCATCTTGCGGGGCTTGCTACTCTTGTTGGGCACACCTCCCTCCTCCGCGCCTTTGGTCTGACATCTGCGGAAGGCAATCACATACCAGAACTGATCTTGCAAATCTTGCAGCATAAGAAAAGGGTATAGAGTTCTTCAACACTGAACAAACAAGCATCTTCACTGACTCCCAACACATGCAAAAACATCTTCTCAGATAAATAGGAAAGTAGAGACAAAAGGTGTTGGGGGCCTTCATCTTCCGAAGGTCCTCAAAAACATGATTTAACAATATTTCTATAGTATAATACATGAACAGGTACCTTCGGACTCGGATCAGAACCACAATATGAAGAAGTACAAAGAATGCGAAGGTTGGCGCAGAGCCGAAGCTATGCGCAGGGGACCTTCGGCATGATAGCAGAAAGGGGAACCGACTTAAAAGGGAAAAGGCTATTTAGACCTCGATGGATTACTATAGAGTCATTAGCAAATGTAAAGGGCATGAGTGTAATTTTACATGGGCTGCGTCTCGTGCCTATAAGTAGATGAGCAGTGCTCCCGTACTGTTCACGCGGACTTGGCATTTGTTTTTGTGTCACGCTTGTACTCTTGCCTTCTTTTCAAGCCGAAGGTACATTTGTAACTTGATATCATTTCTATTTTTCCATGATAATAAAATAGAAATGAGTTGATAATGATACATAATTGTTAATGTTACCTTTCACATTTCATATGATTCTCTTTTTTATTACCATATGATGCGATGATGAAGGTATGTCCTTCATGACCTTCGTCCGAAGATCATTATATCCTGAGGGAAATAATGTCTCGAAGGATGAAGGGCATTAACATTTAACATTCTTCGTGTTGCCTTGTTCTTGATTCATAGCATTTGAGAACAAGTCCCCAACAAAAGGTTTCCCAACTAAATAACTAATTTTATTAACATTAACAGCTAAACCAAAATGCAGGGGGTACCCACACTCTGGCGACAATCATTACAAAGATCCAAATCCATCATAGTTCATCATGAGAAGCATAAAAAACACAGGATAAGCAAACTATCCTAACTAAGACTAAGACTAAGACTTCTATTTTAAGCATTAATTACAAAATCTAACGCTCATGATCTATGGCTCTAAATTTATCTGGGTCCTGTAGTCGGGGTTGCCGTAGACATGGTGTCCACGCCGAGGCGAGCGGTAAGGGTGATGAGTCTCGACGGGGGCGGAAGAGCCATTCGCTAGGTGACGGCGCTCCGTGCGCTCTGCCCGCAACTGGCGATCTCAGTATGAGCCCTACTCAGCTAGTGTAAAGCGCGGTCCAGCTCCGTGTTTAGCACAACAACTAGGTTGACTGTGGTGCTCAACCTAGGATTGTCTTCACCAACAGGTGAGACAACCACACCTCCAGTGCTGCCAAATGGACGGTGGGGGTAATACCTTAGGTTAAGACCATCAGCCACCCCACCAAGCATCGAGCAGTAGTGCGAAAGCGTACGTCGTGCGACATCCTGCATGGCCGCCTCGGCTGAGTCCCGCTCAGAGATAGAATAATGCTCCGAGCAGACCTCTGCACCCCGGAGACCATCCTCTAAACGCCGCACCAAGTAAGTCGCCTCCCAGCAATCCGGGTATACCCCACGTTTGTCTTGGTAGACCACACAACGATACTCGATGGACTAAGTGTGTCGGTCAAGTGCCCGGTGCAGCAAGGTGTCGAGCACATCGTGGAAGTGACACCCGCGAGCGGCGTCATGTGTGATGGGTCGAGCGACCCATCCCTCCGGCTCTAGCTCCTCTGAGAGGTCGGTATTGTGGATCGAGCTGCTATCGTCGTCATCTTCGTCGTCAGGGTCTCCTCCAGCAGCTACTCCAGCGGTCGGGGCGCCTAGTGGTGGTGCAGGGGACACCTCCAGTGGGGGCACAAGGGAACAATGCCTCGCATACTCTACCTCTTGCTGAGGCGAGGAGGAAGAACCGTGCTGCTCTAGCTCCTGGCACCGACGTTCCCGCTCCTCATGCAGGCAATGGTGCAACCTCTCCAAGTGGCTGGACTGGCCAATCACTGGGCGACGAAGCGGACGCTCCACGAGACGAGAGGGCAAGAAAGGAATGACTGACTTCCGTGCTGTGTGTCTAAGACGAGCCATCTACAAAAGACATCGTAAGCATAAGAGTAAGAATAGAACTAATACGACCAGCAATAAAACCACGAAGAAAAAAGTAAAGAAAAAATAAAACAAAATTTTAGCTAGGTGCAATGTATATAGTAGAGCATAGGATTGGTCGAGATGACCAACTTTTGAAGTGACACCAAGGTCAAGGTGAGAATAGGGGTCTATAATCCTTAGAACGACCATTCTACTCTAGGTTAGTGGTTCTACAGTCAGCACGACTTTGATACCACTTATGTCACACCCGGTTTTGAAAGGCAAACCGAATGCGAACCATGTATGTGCCAGGATCAGCAATTCACGTACATAGTAGTTACATAGTTGGACATCATCACACAGTGCTCAAATAATAACATAAAAGAGTATTAATTTGATTATATCATGGTGCCTGAGATATCCACATAGTCATTAACATAGATCAAAGTGCGAAAACAAAACGTAGCAATACAGGGCCTTCATAGACAGCCGACTGAGGGTTTGCCGCTGACCCACACCTAGAACTCATCATAGTCTTGGAACTCTTGGAAATCCTCCACCATGACTTCATCTTCTCCCGAGCAAGGGTTGCAATGTGGACAACCTGGGGGGGTTTGGTGTTGTAAAGCAAGGGTGAGTACACATCAACATACTCAACAATTGTCTCGTTCGGCTGTGGTGGACTAGCTTTATGTGGGCAGGGGTGACGACAGGGGGCACAAGGGGGCAATGTCCCCCTAATTCTATAGGACATGCTAGTTTTTTAGCTAATTCTCATATAATTAGTGCAAAAAATGCTTCTAACAGACCCCTAATCTAATTTAGCACCCCTAATTTTGAATCCTGGCTTCACCCAAGCAGTTGCTTTTTACTGGTCAGGTAATTATTACTCGTAGAAAGTTAGGTTTTAGCATTAAACTCAAGTTATTAGCCCAAAAGTACTCCTTTCAAACGGAAAGAATACTAGAAACCATAATCATAATCATTGAAAACCATAATTATCCTCATCATCATCTGTAATCATAGTATCTCTAATCAATGGAGCTCCCAAGTTCGCTCATAACCGTGAGCACGACTGATATATCAGTTTCATAACACTCTGCAGAGGTTGCACACTTTACCAACGAGCCGTGATTCCCTCTCTAGCCCGGGCTTGCAAGACCCTTGTTCACTCCCGAGGTGAATGACCAGGGATTCACTACGAATCGTTTACAAAGATTCCCTGAGGCTGTAGCCGACCGTTTTCCTAAAGTACTGCACTCCTCCCCAAGGGGCAAACCACCCTCGGCAGAGCGAGCCGCATACACCGAGCCTCATTGACAGCACGACAGCGAAGCAAACTACACCTCAGTTCCTTTAATTAATTAGCTAAGGGTGTCCCATACCACCCTCATGGCTGTAATGCTTTCTCGAATGGTCATCCAACGAACCAGTCCTTACGGAGAGGCACTCGAGAAACCGCTCGAGTCCCCTTAAATGTCACAATGCCATCGTCATAATCAAAAGTATACCTCGTATTATAAATAATCTCATCATATTCATTGATTGAAGTAATACGGTAGCATAGAGCTAATCCAAAAATGATCCAACCCAAATAGTTGAACAAGAACAGTATAAACAAAGACTAGTCAGTCCTTAGGTATAAATTAGGTAAATACAGGGAGATGAATTAATAAATGAGTAGGACATAGATAGGTCAGAGGACACTTGTCTTCACCAACCGGCTGTTAATCAGGGTCTTCAGATGCAACTCCTTCGGACTCCGCCAATGGACCGTTATCTATACAAGTTCGAACATACATTCCACATTCTTAACATAGAAAGAAATAATACACCACATAATAAAACATAACAACTAAATAGACGCGTGACGCAGGGCTTGCATCTACGACTATACGAGAAAAGAAACTACAACGATCGAGGCTACGACTGAGAGACATAGTAATTACGTTCAACAGCTATGGATTAAAATACTTATCTAACATAATCATATTAATTGACAATCGTGCAATGCATAAATAAAATTAGAACTAGATCCTAAATAGTTTGGTATTTGATTAATCGTCGTTACACTACGCACTTTAATTATTATACGCGATCCTAGGTGAATTTAAAAAGGATCGTCGCGCGACGAAGCGCGCGACACAACACACTATTCGAATGGAATTAAAAAGGATTGTCGCACGGCGAAGTGCGCGACACAACACGTGATTTAAATTGAATTTAAAACATTACAACATGTGTTAGGGCTGCGCGCTCGAGGGCCGAGCGCAGGGGCCATGCCGGGCAGGCACACGGGGCCGCGTCGGGGATTGAGGGTCGTGCCGGGGGCAAGGGCAGGGGTCGCACCACCGGGGGCAGACCGCGCGCCGGGGAAGGGCCAACCAGGGACTGCACGCGCTAGGGAGAGGGGCTCGGCCATGGGGAGGAGAGAGAGGGGAGGGAGTTGAGGGGAACTCACCACGGGCTCGACGGACGGTAGCAACCGCTCACCGAGATTCACCGTAGGACAGGGAGAGAGGTGGAGAGAGGTGGAAGAGGGGATATGGAGGTTACTTTGCGTGTGAAAGAGAGAATGGGGGAGGGGCGCGCATGGGGGAGGATTGGGCGCCTGGGCACGAACCCAGGGCCGAGCTGGGCCGCGGGACGGGCCGACTTTCCTCTACTCGATCTCGCCTGCTTCTAATCAAGATCAATCCACGAATTGAACACCAAAACTAGACGAACGCACGCCTAGGCACAACATCAGACAAAATAAATATGCTCCAGCATGATGCAACAACAATATCAACTTAGGTTTTGGTTACACGCGATACGGACACCAGTCTCTATATTGCTTTGAAAATAGGAGGAAGGAGCGAATCAGGAAGAGAAAAAGAGAGTAATGTTTGGATTTGGTGAATATTGGAGAAGAAAATTTATATCCCCAAATTCAGGGTGTTACAGTGATGCTTTTGGGTAGGATGGCGTTGTTGATCATGACTCGATGGTTCGTGCAGAAGCACCCTGGAATTACTCGCAGACTTATACCGGTTCAGGCCACTTAGAATTGTGTAATACCCTACTTTCCGTTGGAGGTTTGGTATCGATTTCGAGGATTACAAGCTAAGGATTGTGGGTGAAGGTGAGCTGAAGTTGTGGGTGATGAGAGACAAAATGGTAGGGGGGCCTCCTCGACCTTATATACACGACCAAAGAGAGTTATCCCATTACAAGTCACGATTACTATCTACTTGCTTATCCCCTTCTTTGTCGCAGATCGTGTCCCTGCATACCCAGAGCTTTTATCGCCTAACCGCACAAGTTATCGCCGAATGCCAAGCCCTTTGGGTGTTTCTAACTGCATCGTCCGATACACCCGGTCTTCGACAACGCTTAACTCGGACATCGGTCTCCATTAGCTTGGGTCGGGCTTACCTGAGTTAGCTATATCCTGCTAGTCCATCACGTAGGGTGACCCAGCAGGAAGCCCATTAGGCGGCCCACGACATGTTTTAGTGCTCATGAGGACCCGGGGGATATCTATCCCCCACACAAGCCAAAGAGAGGCGAAGTGCTACTGCAAGTTAGATCTAGCAAGCATGATCTTAAGCAATGCTTTAGTGTCGTGTTTCATCCACCGTCGAGCTATGAAGTTATGATAGTCGCGGTTCTACTGTACAAAAACACCATCAGATATAAGAGAAGACTCGGTTTATCGCCGTGGTGATAAACCTGAGCAAACAGAGGAAGGAGTTGAAATAGATTCCAAGCCAGGTTGGCTAACTCCAATGTGAATGTAGTCAAGCATTTCAGGCTTGACCGAACCACGAGAAAAATTACCCGTGTCTTTTGTCTCTTGTTCTATTTCTATTTGCACTTCTACTTTTATCTTTGGTATAAGTTGTTTGTGAAGTGCAAGATCTTTTTGAGACAAGGACCCCATTCTGTTGCGTCCAACTTTGCTTGATTGGACTCCACTGCTTACAACTCATCAAGTAGAGCAAGAAAAGTTCTAGTTTTGGTTTTGAGTTTTTATTCACCTGTTCACCACCTCTAGGCGACATCTAGATCATTGTTTCTCTCAAAGGGAACTTTCACAAATATTGGTTAGTCCTAAAATGTGTTCGCCCTTTAGAAGGTTATGAAGATTCTTCTTCCCAACATGGGCAAGTCGGCGATACCATAACCAACCCATATTGGTCTTATCAATTAAGTATGCATCAAGTTCGGTTTTATCGTTCGAATAATCTACTAGATAAAGCCTTCCCTTTAGACACACTTAGAAGCAACCAAAACATCATTTTTTTCTAAAGACCGTGACACCAACATTGGTAAATAAGCAATTATAACCAATTTGACATAATTGAGAAATGGGAAACAAGTTATAGTTTGATGATTTCATAAAGAATACATTGAAAATCGTGTGCTCGGTGGTGTTAGCAATTTTACCTAGACCTTTTACCTTTCCTAGACTCCCATCTTCAAATGTGATGCATCTAGGAAGTCCTTGTTCTTTTCATAGGACGAGAACATCTTCTCATCCGTTGTGATTTATGCATCCACTACCGATTACTCAACTTGTGCCTACACATGCATAAACCTACAAAAAAATTTAGACCTTGTTTATAGGTACCCAAACAGGTTTTAGTCCTCTCACATTAGTCGCCTTTGGTATCCAAACACAAGATTCTGTGTTATTATGCGTTGATGCAACACATATTAGGCAACAAGCTTGCTAGATTTACGAGTTAGCACATAAGCAGTATCAAAAGTAAGATAAGACAATTATAGACCATTTAATATATATATATAATTTAATATATATATTAGATTATAGTACACAATAATATATAATATATACAAATTCTCTTTTTTATAGTCTTTAATAGTTCTAAATATATACTATATTTCTTCATCTTCTCTCTCTTATATATAGGTAGATCTATTCATCACCCTAGGTGATGGGCCCAACAATACATCATCTGGACCACCCTAGTGCGCCCGCCCACGTGGCTGCGCCCCCTGCGCGATTCCCCTGCGCCCGCCCAGATGGCCGACCGATCGAGCCACCCGACCGCTCGTCCGACCGAGCTGATCAATATGAGAAATGTCTGAAAAACAAAGAATGACTTAGTGTTGTATAGACTCTGGAATGACTGAAAAAACCGACAATTTCTGATAAACACAGGGAGAATGACATATACCAAAAATGTGACTTAATGTTTCCCTAAAAATGACTTGATGTTTCCTATAAAATAGGAATGACCGACTTAAAAACAGAAAAATAAGAAAACATGAAAAATGCCTAAAAACTAAAATGACTTAATGTTGCCTAGATGTTTACTAGAACAACTTAATGTCTAGACTCCGGAATGACTTAATGTTACCTGGAATTCTAAAATGACTTAAATATTTATGTTACCTAGACTATGGAATGACTTAAAGTTACCTAGAATAACTTAAATGTTATCTGGACGCTAGAATGACTTAATATATTTTCGAATGATTGAACCAATGACATAAGAAATGTCTAAGAAAAGCCACAAAAATTGGCCGAGTACAATAAACAACTTAATGTTTTCTAAAAATGACTTAATATTTACTAGAATGATTTAGTGTTGATCGGAATGACTTAATGTGGCTAGAAAACGAGTCACGCGGGCGGGCGGGCGCCAGGATGGTCCGGGTGATATATATATATATATATATATGAACCATTGGTCCATCACCCGGACCAACCCCCTGCGCGCGCTTGTTTCCCCCACGCGGCTCCGTCCGCGCCACGCGTCGGCTCCATAGGCGCGTGCTTGTTAAGTCATTTCCCTTCTAATTCAATCATTCCAGCATCCATACAACATTAAGTCATTCTTGTTCTTCAGTCATTCCAGTGTCCATACAACATTAAGTCATTCTTTATGTTTTTCTCAGACATTCCTTGTTGTTGTTTCAGTCATTTTAACGTCCAAACAACATTAAGTCATTTCAAGTAACATTAAGTCATTTTTAGTAAGTCATTCTTGTTTTCAGTCGTTGTTCATGTTTTCTTAGACATTTCTTGTTTCTATTTAGTCATTCCAGGCAACATTAAGTTTCCAGTAGCTAGACAATATTAAGTCATTTTTGTTTTTAGTCATTTTTCATGTTTTCTTAGACGTCCCTTGTTTTTAGTTCAATCATTCAAGACAATATTAAGTCATTCGAGCATTCGGTTAACATTAAGTCATTTCAGTATACAGGAAACATTAAGTCATTCAAGCACATTAAGTCATTTTAGATGTGTTAAGTTATTCGTTAAATCATTTGAGCCCATGACTTCCCATGTTAAGTTATTCGTGCCCATTAATATATTCGAGCATGTTAAGTCATTCATGACGGTTAGGTCATTCGTTTAGTCAGTAAGGGATTCTACTCGATCTCGTTTTTTTGGCTCGGCTTGGGAGGGGGCAGAGTAGAGACAAGTGTGCATGAGGTGGCTCAACTCGCAGGAGGAGCGACTCGACTCGTGGGAAGCGTGCACATGAGGGGGGCGGCTCGCTTGGTCGAGGGCACGCGGTGGAGCGGCTCGTTCGGTTGGGCACAAGCATGCGGGGGGCGACTCACTCGGTTGGGTGGCGCGCGAGGTGATCGACCAAATTGTTACCCTGGGTAACAAATAGATTTGCCATATATATTAGAGCATCTCCAACAATGTTTTAAACTGGTGCCTTAAATTGAAATATCAGGCTCTACATAGCAAAAACTACTTCACCACTACATTTTTTTAAAAAAATTTGATCAAAAAATTATAGGTCACCTTTTCAAGTACCTTAAATATGCTACACCATAGTGGGTGTCCTATAATCCAGATTTGGAACTTTACTGTTGGAGCAGAATATTTTATTGGTTGCTAAATTATATAAAATATACGTTAAGAGTATGATAAATACATATAAAAATTTAGAGCAAAACACATCTCTACTACTACTTATGTACCTACTGTAGCGTTCACAGGCCAGTGGTGCACGTTCTGCCAACGGCTGACGCCTCCCTCTCCTCTCCGCGACTGACGCCTTCCTCTTCGAGATCCTCTCCGCGACTGCGCCCCTTCCAACCTCTCCGCGACGGGCGCAGACGCCTCCCTCTCCTCTGCCCCACCTCGCGACTCCATCCGTGCCGCCATCAATGGACGCCTCTGCCCCATCCGAGCCCCTTCCAATCCGAGCCAAATCCACCCTTCCAATCCGAGCCAAATCCATGGGGAGCATTCGAGCATCTCGGGCGACTGATGCCTCTGTCTCCTCCGCCCCATCCGCGCCCCTTCCATCCTCTCCGCAACGGGCGCGGACGCCTCCCTCTCCTCTGGCCCACCTCGCGAGAGACGAGGTAGCGGGCTAGCGGGTTGGCGTCGCCGGTTGTAGTGGCTGCGGTGCTGCTGGTGGCGGTGCTAGCGGCATTCTGCGGCATGGACCCGCTCCGGATGGGCAGCATGGTGGACTTCCCGGGGTTCGAGTCCCACCTCGTCGACCTCCTCGATCCCGCCGAGATGCAGACGCACGCGGACGAACGGGAGCGGCTCCGTGGAGCCGAGGTGCGGTTCCACGCCGAGGTGCAGGGGCCCAAGAGCGTCGCCTTCGACCCGCAGGGCCGTACACGGGCGTCGCCGACGGCCGGGTCGTCTTCTGGGACGGCGAGCGGTGGGTCCCATTCGCGACGGCCTCTCCGCGCTGGACGTAGGAGCTCTGCGGCGGGCCCAAGGCCTAGCCGCTGGAGTATCTCCCCACGCCCGGCGATGGCGCCCTGCACCTCACGCCCGTGCTTCGCCCCCACGCCCAGCAGGAAGCCACAGATCCCGCAGGGTGAGGATCTCGCGGATCACGCTGGGCGGGGATCTCGCGGATCACGCTGGGCGAGGATCTCGCGGATCACGCTGGGCGGGGATCTCGGCCAAGCCTGATCAAAAGTTTGTGGACCGATCAAAGCGATTCCTAGAAGTGGGAGGCCGGGGGATCGAAGCGGAGGTGGTGGAGATGACGGAGGCGCTGAAGTCCGTCCGGAATCCGGTGACACAAAAAAATATCGGAGTTTGTTAGTATATACACTGAACATACTTACAACTTGATTAATTATTGGTCAAAACATGAAGAGTTTGATTTTTTCCTTCACGGTTCCTCCAATTCCCTTGTCCGATGGCCACTGGCCCACCGTCGCTGCTCCTCCCTTCTCTCCGTAGAAACCTCTTCCGACAGGTGACTTCTCCATGCCAGAGTCGACCCTGACGCCATAAACCCAAGATTCGATTGGTACACTCTATTTCTTCTCGAATAACAGGTTTCTTTCCTTCAATACATATTTGGTTGAGGTTGAGAGGAGATTTAAGGGCGTTGACGGAATTTGTGGCTCATCTTGTCGGGTTAGGGGAATTGAAGTTCCTGACCGATTTCCGGTGCACGATTTGTTGTAATCGGGCTGGCGTGAGTCCGCGGTTGCCCACTGGGCGATGGTCGATCTGATGAGCGAGGCAGGCAAATACCTAGATCGGTGGTACCGGCGTTTTGAGTTGAAGAAGAGCTGCAGTAGATTGGGTCGTGTTCTTGGTTAGTACACACCGTTTTTGTTGATCTTGGCATGATCTAATATCTTTGTGATTCATGTATTCCAGCATATGATTTTGTACAAACAATTTGAGAAATTTCTGTATCATGGTCTCCTGGACTGTAGTCAGAGGAACACATTTAATTTTACCTTCACTAGAGTATGGTAGTAGAAGGAAAAAATATTCATCATCGATAAATATTCTATGTGTTTGTCTATATAGTCAGGGCCCCCCTTTTTTTGTGTGCCTGCCTTTTTTGTATTATTGCTAGCTTTCTGAATCTAGCTCCATGGTGTTTAATCTTAGTTTGGTGTTTTGTTGCCCGTGATAAGCCCATCATGGTTCATTTTCACTATAGAGTTTCACTAAATCTTTCGAACTTAGTCTTATTTCTTATTTTGCCAGCATTCAGTGACGCATTTGCCTATATTCGGTACTTCTTGTCCTTTTGAAGTGAGGGAGTACCTTCTAAATTAAATTGCACTTGCAGGTTATGTTGACCACTTTGTTAAAGGTGTGTATTATAAATGTGGTCTCTTTGAGAAGGCTAAGGGACTGCTAACTGAACTGGAAGCCTCAGGTTTTGCACAGGATGAGGCAAAACATGTGGTCTCACACATAGAAGTACTTAATGTGCATACTTGCACGGTCCCTTGAAATTAACCAACATTACATGCTATCATGATTCCATAATCCTTTGTACTGTGTCGAGATGCCATACTGCATATTGATTGATGGCCTTGTCAAAGGTGGAAAGATACATGAAGCAAAGATTCTATTTAATGAAATGAAAGAAAAAGGAGTCAAATCTGATATGGGATGTAGCTGGATAACAAATTAAACTATCTCTCTTTTCTAGCTGTATTAGTTGAAGTGGACCTAATGTATCAGTTTATAGATAATAGGTGAGACCCCCCCATATTTGAACGAACTGTTGTGGGCTGTAAAAAAGCAGGGGAAGACAGGCTCACAGGTGCCATCCGTGGATCTCAACCAAGTGTAGATTTCGAAGACATGAGCTACGAGATGATATACGGCCAGGTGCCGCCTCCGTTGGAAGAAGACCCAACGTCGAAGCAAGCTTGCTACCCGAGCCTCTGTGAGTGGTGGTAGCTCGCTCCCAGATTCAACAACACAGACTGAAGCACTACACATTCTAAACCGACCTTTTGCTTTGTTTTCTTCAGGTTCCATGTCGACGTCGTCTGCCCCGGCCTGTCCCAAGCTTCAGTAGGTCCATACATGCATGCACAGAGTTTGCCGGTCGGACTTGGGATGGAATAAGTATCATTTGTTTTTTATACAAAAATGTAGCTTGTAAACTATTAGTAAAGTTACATACAAGTTTTGTTCTGAACCAGGACAGAGCACTTTGTAACAAATTCGTCGCATTTCCGTTCCTTCCGCTGATCAAATGCCTTCGTTCCCAGTGGTTCTTGTAGAGCGGTTGTGTCGTCTGATCGTTGATCTGAACCATCACAGTTTATCAGGGACGTAGCAGTGAGTTGGTGAGCTCTCTCGGCTCATAGAAGCCCTACTTTTTTCTGATTTTCTTCGAGCACAGGCTGAAATGTCAACTATTGGGCCAAAGGTTATAGAGAACTCATAGATTTGATGGCTAAACATAAAAGCGACTTAGAAGGATTCAAGTTAGATGTATACGAAAGTGGTGAGGACTCGCAAGAAGTTCAATCCACTGCCAGGAGGTTAGATTTGAGTCTCAATTTTTTTTCAAGGGAAGGGATCATGCTGATAATTCACTCCATGGGTACGTATCAAACAAGAAACTTTAAGGCAATTGTCAAAGATAATTAATTCTGTATTCCACTTTTTTTGTTGATTACTGATGCTGCCATTTGCTGTTTGTATTTTTTAGGTACAAGGTTTTCAAAAATCCGGGCATTAGTGATGTCCTGTGCACAACAACAACAGAGGCTCTTGCAATGGGGAAATTCGTGATCTGCGCAGAACATCCATCAAATGAGTTTTTACGCAGTTTATCAGGGACGTAGCCGTGAGTTGGTGAGCTCTCTCGGCTCATAGAAGCCCTACTTTTTTTCTGGTTTTCTTTGAGCACAGGCTAAAATGTCAACTATTGGTCCAAAGGTTATAGAGAACTCATAGATTTGATGGCTAAACATAAAAGCGACTTAGAAGGATTCAAGTTAGATGTATACGGAAGTGGTAAGGACTCGCAAGAAGTTCAATCCACTGCCAGGAGGTTAGATTTGAGTCTCAAATTTTTTCAAGGGAAGGGATCATGCTGATAATTCACTCCATGGGTACGTATCAAACAAGAAACTTTAAGGCAATTATCAAAGATAATTAATTTTGTATTCCACTTTTTTTGTTGATTACTGATGCTTCCATTTGTTGTTTGTATTTTTTTTCAGGTACAAGGTTTTCAAAAATCCGAGCATTAGTGATGTCATGTGCACAACAATAGCAGAGGCTCTTGCAATGGGGAAATTCGTGATCTGCGCAGAACATCCATCGTCGCGAGAGTGAAAGAGGCAATGGATAGAGAACCCCAACCGCTAACCCCTGAGCAAAGATACAACCTTTCGTGGGAGGCAGCGACCGAGAGATTCATGGAGTATTCAGACCTTGAAAAGGTTCTGAACAATGAGGCTGCTCAACCTGAACAAGGTAGGAAAATAAATAATAAAAGAACCTCACAACCTAATTTGTCTTCGGTCTTCCGTGCTCACCTTCGAGAGATCAAGGTCCGTGTGCTCTCTCCTTCCCCGGGCCATCTCTGATCTTTGCCTATGCCTGATTGGGATCTCCTCTTGTTGGTTTGCGAATTAGCATAAGTGAGTTATGCATAGCTTAGTCTTCTTTATGCTTTGTTGGATCGTTGTGGGTGTCATAATTAGAGTCATTCCCCAGTAAATTTTTTACATGGTCATGAACATATCTCTTTGTTTCGTCCTAGATATAGCAAGTACATAGTGCTGTTATTTTTTTTCAGTATTTGCTACCCATGTGCCTGATTTATCCTTCCCTTCTATGTTGTTCAGTTCCTGTTGCGGTAGTCCCCAACCGTCATCATGCAGAACGAGGAGGGTAAGACGGTGGACCTTTACGTCCCCAGGAAGTGGTATGTTTGCCATACTTGTTTAAACCTTTGCCCTCTGCATGGTTAATTATGTTGTGTTAATATTGAGTTTCTGTTCTTGCGGCTCGGCCACTAATAGGATCATCACTGCCAAGGATCATGCCTCTGTCCAGATCAACATTGGCCACTTGGATGCGAATGGCATGTACAATGTCACTTCACCACGTTTGCTCTCTCTGGGTTTGTCCATGCTCAAGTGATAGTCCAGGATGTGATGCCTACATGCAACTTTCTACTGCAATTCCGTGTTTATTGAGTTCACATTGTTGGCACCTGACACAGTGAATGACTGAATGGATTTGGAAAGAATTTATTATGTGTGGCTAAATTGACTTTCAGGATGTCCAAAGTTATGATCTTTATGTGTTGCTAGGTTCACCACCATCCACTATTAACTAACACATTTTCTTGCTATGGTTTATGTCTTTATTACTGTTAGTCAAGTGAATTGTTACATGTTGCTTCTGCTGTGTCATGGATTCTTCTGGTTGGTTATGATTCTGATTACGTATTTTTTGTTGTGCCTAGGGTGATGCTGACAGCTCGTTGGACAGGCCGTGGCAGAAGAAGAAGTTTGAGATCAAGCAGTAGGTCTTGCATGTAGTTCCACCAGGAATGGACTCTTGAGGGATACTGCTTTAGCTATGTTTTATCTCATGTATCCATACCGTCCAGATGCAAGTGTTGTGCTTTCACTTGGTACATTAATTCTGAAGACTCAATATTGTTACTTGGGTTCCATCTGAGTTTGTTGTTTTTCACAAATGTTTCCAAACGAAGCTAAAAATGTGATAGTTTTGGATTTGACTTTGCTGCTGAAGTCTGGGGTATGATTCTGATGTTTGGCTGGATGACTAGGTTTTAGTTTGTCTGGCTTTGCTTGTCATTCCGTACTTGTTCTTCTCACATATTTGTTCCCTTAGAATTTACTTCAAACTCACGTCCTTTTGGTGTGGGATTGGGAGCGCGAGTTTTATACCCGAGCACGAAGGACGTCCTCGCGGCAATGGATGGACTATGCGGTTTTATAGGATCGTGAGGATGCATTTTGAGTAAGTATGCACTTTTATTTGAATAAGCAACATTGATTTGGTGGTTAAATCAACATCCTAGTGTTTTTGCACCCATGATTTGGTCGCTAAATCAACAGCCCAGTGTTTCTGCACCATTGATTTGGTGGCTAAATCAATGGTTGTTATTGCATCTTGGAAAGCATAAAAACAAAAATGCTAGACTCCTGCTGTTGTGAGAGGAAGATGAGAGCAGAATACTTTCCAACTTATGGTCTATGGATCGTGATGACTATGTCAAACCGGGTGACTTATAAAAATGACCTATAATTTTAAAATAAATATATTTTATAGGATTTAGGGCACGATAAATTATTTTGCTCTAACATTAAGGTCAAAATCTAGATTATACGACATCCAACTACGATGTAAATTTTGGAGTATGCTCTGAAGAAAATTTTGGAGTATGCATACACTGGTTTGGTCACTGTAGATGATGCCAAGTATTGCCACTTGAGATCGCAGCACTTGATGCTTTAGAAAGAGCAACCTAGATGGCACTCATGTCCCATATATGATCTTACTATAGCACTCGAACCAGCTAAACATTCTCGTGAGTACACTTTCAACTGTAAACTTTCCCCTCCTGTGATGTAATCCTTTCACAGGCTCCGTCTGTTGGGCTCCACGCGCACCTTCTCGACCGCGCACCATCGTCGCCAAGGCCGCCACCCCCGTGAACGCGCGCCGCCACTCCACCGTCGTCCCCCAGACCTTGCTCCCTCCGCGAGACTACCCCGTCCTTCTCCTCGAGCGCCTCACAGACAGGCGGCCTCATGTCGCGGTGCCGATGCGCTCGACCGCGACCCGAGTTTCACTTCAACATCATCTCAAACGGATCGCGGACGTCGTCCTCCATTTTAACAGTATAACACACATTTGTACATACGTTATCTATGCTATTATATGTTTCCGTTGCAACGTACGAGCACTCACCTAGTCTATATATAAATCTTTAATTTATAACGTATAAAAAATGACATATATAAGATGTCGGTAGATAGAAAATGATGTAGAGGTCTTTTACTAACAGGGAAAGGGAAGGGATGGCCACAGCGCGCCTGCTCCGTTGCGCCTCCTCCACCTTCCTTTTCAGCACCTGCACCACCAATCCGTTGCGCTCGTGCTCCCCTCTCGTCCGCCGCCAGCACCCCCGCGCCGCCATGGCCACGGACTCCTCCGCCGCCTCGTTCCAGAAGATCCAGATCCAGCGCGAGGACACCGTATGTTACCCTTTTCTTTCACTCCCATCCCCCCTCTTCCCTCCTCCGCGCACACAGCCCGTTCGACTGAAAGGGATCTTCCAGGGTTTATGGCGCCATTCCTTCATTTAAATCACCTACTCTTCATTAGAATCCGACTTGCATTTGGCGTCGACTGCTAGTCATTGAGGGTTCTCCCAATCAAGCTTGTTTTCGTTTAGGAGACTCATGGGATAGTTCGTTTCTTTGTAATAATGAGATGAATTGAGTGTTTCTGGGTGGACTGTCTTATGCATGGTCGATAGATTTCATGATTTTGGTACATAATCGTTTTTTTGTGTGCTTGCATGGCTTCTTTTATCATTCTTCCCTGTTCTCTTCCTCTAGAACTTTGGCTTCTTTTCTTGGTTCCTCTGCTTTCTGTTGTAATATTAGAGAAATAAGTGACCGTAGATTACATCACTTTCTCCTTTATCTTTTCTTTTGTGTATCGAAGGAACATGCCTTTTTCCTTTGCAAAAGATAAAAGAGTAACACATGTAGACATGTGGTTTTGGTGTCCAATAGGGCTGAAAAAAAAGCTCGAGGCTCACGAGTTGGTTCTCCTAGCCTACTTTTGTAGCTTGCTCAAACAGCAAGCCGAGTATGAGCTAGCCTCATGATACGGTACTATGTTGTTACACTATTACACTTTTACGTTTTTATTTATTTTTGTATTTTTTTGTAGATCCAATGCTAGATATAGTTTAAAACATGTAGCTGGATTTTTATACATATTTTTATTTTATATATAATAAAAATATATAATTTATGCTTTAAATGAGATTCAGTGTAGCAGCTCGCGAGCCTGAACGAGTTTGAGCCGAGCCTAATCTTCTAGCTCGTGATACTACCGAGCCGAGCCTAGCTCGTTAGGTCATCGAGCCGCATCGAGCCGAGCTCGGCTGGTTTTCAGCCCCTGTGTCGACAGAATACCCGAAAGGGAATCACTACAATGCCAGTAAACTAACTAATGCAAATTGCTGTTTACTGTCTTATATAGAGGATTCAATGCCTACCAGCTTAATTCGATTTTTAATGTTTGTTCGTCTGGTAATTTTCTATATTATGTACACATCCTTACAGTTTATTATTATGTGGAACTACTAGAATGCACAAAATCATTATTTTTTGACCTTGCGATTTCAGATTTCTATCTTTTTTTTTGACTTCGTCACATTTTTATATTTACTTGCCCTGTAATGAAATATAAACACCAACAGTGCCTTAAATCAGTGCCCTATCTTGGAATATTGTGCTCAACCAATAAAAAACAGCTCCAACGTTGACCTATTTTGCAAATTTTTATCAAAAAAATATAGGGCACATGATGAAGTGACACAAATATACTACACCTAGATTAGTGTCCTATCCTTGTTTTCTACATCATTATCAACATTTTCTTTCCTAAATAATATAATTTACTTTCTAAAATACATGATTTAGGGCTTAACTGTTGGAACTCAATTAGTTTTTAGTGCCCCCAAACACTTCAAATGATGCAATATTTTAACCTTTGAGGCGCTTAATTGGGGATGCTATTAGTCCTTCAATGATTGGCCAATGATTTATTACCTAATTGACTTTTAATGTGATTGGAATATTTTTTGGAATTAAAGTAATAAGGTCTATGTGATCGATGCAATCATAGTTGTTAAGGCGTCGCTTAAGCGGTAAGGCGAGGATTAGGGGCAAGGCAAGGCGTCCGCCTCGCCTTACGTCCGTGACTAAGGCGTCCACTTTAGACTGCAAGGCGTCGCCTTGGCGCCTAGAGCGTCTCTAAGGCGTCGCTCTGCAGACGCCATGAAAGGATGTAGGGCTAGGCACCTTAAGCGGCTACGCGTTGAAAGTGCTCCGAAGTCTGGATCTCTAGCGGCGGCGGCGGCTGCACTATGCCTCTCTAGGCGGCTCCTCCAAGCGACGGGCGGCCAACGCGGGAGAAGCTCCCCTCTAGGCTCCGCAGTGAGCGTCGGCCCTGCTCCATAGAGTTCCCGTCGAACTGTTGGAGGTGGAGCCGCCAGCCGTGGAAGGAAGAAGGATTTAGGGTTATGTGTTTTATAGTGTTTCCCTGTTTAGCCTTTGGGCTATTGGGCTGCAGGCTTAGACTTTAGGCAATTGTGCTGTCCACCCGTGCTACGTTGTTGGGCTGGCGCACTAGGCTGGGGCGCTGGGCTGCTCCTTCTGCTTTCACCCTCTCTATTTGCTACTATTATCTCTATCTATTTGAGACAATTCCTATATTTGCTATTTTTATTTCCTATTTTTATATATTACTAAGGCGTCACCTCGCCTTACGCCTTATCGCTTTAAAGGTAAAAAGGGGGTCGGTTGCCTTACCTCGCCTTGCCTCTTTAACAACTATGGATGCAATGCTACATCTTAGATACATTTTCGTTGATTTATAGACGAAATTGATTCTCTGCAATACAAGGTATTGCTTATGAGTTATGACCTTATCCTAGATGAAAGGGTTAGAGTATAAATAGCAGACTTAGTGTAATCTGAAAAGACTGGGTGGCGTGGAAACAAGAATGGAGCCATGGAAGATGGCTCCTCCCACCCCCTTCTCGCACGCTCCCGACGCCCTCTCACCTTCCAGCCCCGCGCCGGTGGCCAAACCATCACCAACGTTCATCCCCCCCACCAGCCCCACGCCGGTGCTTACTCCAAGCCCGGCGACCACCCGAAAAGCGTCGGGGGCCTCCCTTCCCCACCCTCCAACACTGTTGGGCGCAGCAAGGCCCTGAGGTGGCGCGACGATATACCTTCTTCCCAAGCTTCATCGGTTGTGAACTCACCAACATTCAAGGAGGTCCTTCTCTCAATGGCTTTCAAGGTCCCGGGCTCGCCAGACAGCCTTGAAGGCAACCGACGGTTTTGCTCTGCTTTCCATGCTGCGACCTCGGGTACAGTCTTGAAGGCAACCGATAGCTTTGCTTGCCGGATTGCCTCGACTGCGCCCTTGAAGGTTTCCTCAGCTTTTCGGGCTACGACCTCGGGTACGGTCTTGAAGGCGACTGACGTCGCTGCTCGTCGGATTGCCTCGACCGCGCCCTTGAAGGTAGCTCCCATACCACGTTCCCGTGGTTGGCAAGGACCCTTCAAGCCCCAACCGTGATGTCCTGACAACGACGACTTCATCCTCGTCGAAGGACGCCAGACCAAGAAACAGAGGAAGAGAATTGAAGACACTCTTTTTCGACCGGTTCCAGCGGACCTTTGGGGACGTTGTTTCAACTGTTTCTCACCTAATCATCGAGCTCCCTACTGTCAATCCAGTGCGCACTATTTCGTTTGCTGCGGTTTGGGTCACCGCTCATACGACTGCCCGCGCAATCGACGACGGGCGGCGACAACCTTGGTCTGGCGTCCGTGTTCATCAACCGTTGCTTTGTCGTTGCAACACATGAGTTCGACAACGGCCCATACACATCATTCTAGTGCTCAAGGTGAATCTGGCATGGAAGCTCGACGCCTAGCGCATCGTCGCCGTATTGACTCTGACAGGGCGGAGGAAGATGACAGGGCGGAGGAAGCTTTGCCACCCCCTCCATGTGATCCAGGGTCTGGAGCCACCACGCAGCTGAAGCCCAAAAGGATCATCAGTAGGTCAGTAAGCATCGCACAACAGGAAGAGGAGCTCAGCCGGGCGTTGTTGATCAATGTCACGGCGCCGAGCCAAGATGATGTCGCAGCGGCCATCCTAGAAAACTTCTCTCGATGGCTGCGAGTTGAAGAATTTCGACTAACTATGCTTCGTTGTGGCCCTAGGAGTTCCATCCTCCTCCTGCCCAGCTTGGAGGCAGCGGTCATGGCCTACAATGGCGGATTGCCGGTTACAATTTCTCCATCTACAAGGCTCCATATCATGAAATGGTCATGTTTTTTGAGCTCCAGTGCTTCTTCTTTGCCAAACCCAGTTGAGGTGGAATTGAGAGGCATCCTGGCACACGCTTGGGATCTGGCAACGGTTGAAACTCTCCTGAATGACTTCTGCTGGATCACTGTCATTCACCCAGATTTCGAAAACCAACGTGAAGTGTTCAAGGTGGCCGCTTGGAGTTCATGTTCCGAGTTCATTCCTAATGATGGTGCTTGAGATCGTGGAACCAACAATGCTTGAAGGGGAATCTCTACGCCGCACGCTCTCTTACGTCATCAAGGTCAGGGTGATCTCGTTCGACCTCCACCCAACTCAATCGTGACCACCCCCTCCTCCTTCGACGGATGACGACCAGGGACGCCAGAAGAGGCGTCGGCGCCGACGGCCATGGAAGGGCCCTTCTCCGGGGTTGGCATCGGAGGCAGGAGAGACGTTAGCGTGCGGATCGATGCGTCTACCGGTGCTTGCTCGGCTGGGCCCACAGGTCGATTCACATCCCGAATAGGCTCGATTATCCATGACGCGTGCACTTGTTCGACAGCCCGACGATATCCTTCCCGAGGTGTTTTCGGCGACAGAAGGATCACCTATTTCGACTCTGCAGGCACTACGGGGTCCACAAGATCTCTCGCATCCGCTGGAAGAGTCTGGTTCCAAGAAAATTGTGCCTGCTATGTTTCTCGAGAAACCCAGGCATAACTGCTCTGAGGAAATCACCTCAAGCCCGTCAACGGTTTGCGCTGGGCCTGAGGAGCCCAGGTGTGATTGTCTCCTGTCCTCTAGGCACAGTCAACTGGAATGATTGGGCCTCCCGATCTGGCGAACGTTTTGATGAGGGGCGGTGGTTTGGTGACAAATGAACTCAACAACACTCTATATGAGTACACTGATGATCATGGTCTTAATCTGCTTGATTATCATAGTATTGAACGAAGCCTAGAACAACATGTTGAAGATCAGGGGTTTTATTTAAATGACGATCAGAGTACTAAACAGAACCCAGAACAACACATTGAAGATCAGGGGCTCAATTTACATGCTGATCAGAGTACTGACCAGAATTCAGAACAGAACATTGAACAACAGACATCCTTGATCCCTAGTGGACTTAATCGCTTAAATTCACAACCTGGTAATACTCAACTCAATGTGCAGGATGACCGGAGGCTCATACAGGCCTACCCATTGGTTTATTCTAGAAGGCAACGACACTCTAGAAGCTCACTGCCAACGTCCAGAACTCCACAAGAGACCCCTGAAGCTGCAGCCGTTAGGAAACTCATGAAAGTTTCCAAGTCTATTGAAGCACTGCTGCCTCATCCAGTCATCCTTAAGCGAAAAACCAAAGCTCCACCCCCTGGAAGCTCCCTTAGGCGAAGCCGAAGAGTTGCCGAAGTGCAGCCATGCCCCCCTGGACTTATAATAAGCATAGCACAAAAGAAAGTTATGAAATCTCTAGGGTTTGGCAACCAAGAGAAGTTCAGTATTGAAGATCAAGACCGTTACTGTAAACTCTTTGGTGCCATGCTTTCAGACCCACATGTTTCAGCCCTTGCAGCAATCTTCGGTTGGGCGGTGGATGATGGAGACGAGGTGCGATCAGCAGGCTTCCAAGCTGATTTCTAGACACCCGGCTGTATTTTATTTGGTCGCCTTCTCTTTTATTGACAATAATGAATCCTTCGTCAATCCTTATTTGGAATGCTAGTGGTCTCAACAGTAAGGCCCGGCGTGATGTAGTTCGATATGTAATTCTTTCCAGCCAAGCTGAGATTGTGTGTATCCAGGAAACTAAAGTGGCTAATATGAACCAGCCTTTATTCCTTTCTGTGTTTGGCTCAGCTTTTGATAAATTTGTGGATCTTCCAGCCCAGGGCACTAGAGGGGGAGTGCTCATAGCTTGGAAAAGCAGCATATGTCAAGAAATTGCCACAAGGGTCGATAGGTTTTCTGTCTCTATTCATTTTGCGGAACAGGAAGGCCGGAATTGGTGGTTTACAGGGGTTTATGGTCCACAAACTGAGGAAGAAAAGATTACGTTTTTACAGGAATTGAAAGATATCAGGATGTTATGTAATGGGCCGTGGCTGACAGCTGGAGGTTTCAACATGATTTACCAAGCCTCAGACAAAAATAATGATAATCTGGACAGGGCCATGATGGGAAGGTTTCGGAGATTTTTAAATGAAGTTGATTTGAAAGAAATCCGTCTCCTGGGCCGTAAATATACTTGGTCCAACGAGAGGAGTTCACCTACTTTGGTAAGGCTGGATAGGGCCTTTTGCTGTTTGGAATGGGAGAATATATTTCCTGATTCAGTTCTCCAAAGTTCGGCGTCTAATGTATCCGATCACTGCCCTTTGATTCTTGGTTTAAAACTCCAAACTAAAGGCAAGAGGAGATTTCACTTTGAAAGCTTTTGGGCAAAAGTGCCAGGATTCCTTGAGGTCGTTCAATGGAACTGGGAAGCTTCTGTACAGTCCACATGTGCAGTAGAGCGCCTTTTTCTCAAGTAGCAACGGCTCAGTAAAGATTTACATAAGTGGGGGCAAAGAAAGGTTGGTAACATTAAATTACAAATTGAGATGGCTAAGGAAATAATACATAGACTGGAGATTGCAAGAGATTCCAGGGACCTTTCAAACAGGGAAGAATGGCTAAGAAAGAAGCTTAAACTACATCTGCTTGGTCTTGCTTCTTTGGAACGTACCATTGCTAGACTGCGTTCTAGAATCCTTTATCTCAAGGAAGAAGATGCAAATACCTCCTTTTTCACCATCAAGCCTGTTTCAGAAAGAAAAAGAATTTTATTGCTAAGCTGCATACAGAAATCTCAAATCTCTATGGCTATCTCACAAGAAGAAAAGCAGGCAGCAGTGCTGAAATTTTATGAAAAGACCTTGGGAACAGCTGAAAGTCGCCCCTAACTTTAAATCTTAGTGAGATTGGTATGCAGCAGCATGATTTGGCCAGCCTGGACAACCCATTCACAGAAGAGGAATTATGGGCAGCAGTTAAAGACTTACCCCTTGACAAAGCACCTGGCCCGGATGGTTTCATAGGTCGGTTTTACAAGGTATGTTGGAGCATTATAAAAAATGATTTCTTGGATGCCTTTGCTGCTTGTGCTAGGGGACATATTTTCAAGTTCAGGCTTCTCAACACAGCCTTCATCACCCTTTTCCCTAAGAAAATTGATGCCATGCAAGTGAAAGACTATAGACCAATCAGCCTAATACATAGCTTTGCCAAGCTCGTGGGAAAAATCTTGGCAAACAGATTGGCACCCTTACTGCCTTCCATTGTCTCCATAAATCAGAGTGCCTTTGTTAGGGGCAGAAACATCCATGACAACTTCATCTTTGTTCAACAGATGGTGAAGGCCTTACATAAGAAAAAAGAAGCACATGTTCTGCTGAAATTGGATATATCAAAGGCGTTTGATTCAGTTTCCTGGCCCTTTCTCCTTGAAGTCATAGAATATGTGGGATTCGGTAGGAGGTGGTGTGATCTTATAAGCTTGTTGCTTTCAACCTCCTCAACCAGAATCCTTGTCAATGGGGAACCTGGTTTGCCTTTTATCCATAAACGAGGCCTACGGCAAGGTGATCCACTCTCTCCCATGCTCTTCATCCTTGTTATGGATGCTCTGAACTACTTAGTCAAGTATGCCACTTCCAACCAGCTGCTGCAACCCCTTGCGGTCCAACATGCCAGGCATAGGATCTCCTTTTACGCAGATGATGCAGTAATATTTTTGAGACCCTTAAGGACAGATTTGATGGTTATAAAGTCCATCCTCAACCTGTTTGGGCAAGCTTCTGGCTTACAATGTAATTTATCTAAGAGTTCTGTGGCCCCTATTCAATGTTCAGAAGCTGAAAGACTTTTAACAATGGAAGTTCTGTCCCGCAGTGAATTTTTTCCCATGTACGTATCTTGGGCTGCCTCTATCCATCCATAAACCCCCTAAGGAGGCTCTACAACTGTTGGTGGATAAAGCTTCAGACTACTTACCGGGATGGAAAGCTTCTCTAATGAACCGGGCTGATCGATTAATTATGGTACGAGCAGTCTTGACAGCCTCCCCAATATACTCTATGTTAGCAATTGATCTGCCAAAATGGGTCATTAAGGCTGTGGACAAAATAAGGAGAGGGTTTCTCTGGAAAGGGCCAATGGAGGGAATTGCCTAGTGTCATGGGAAAAGGTTCAACGGCCCTTAAGCTATGGAGGATTAGGGATTTTAAATCTGGAAAAATTAGGTTGGGCACTGAAAATAAGATGGCTATGGGCTCAAAAAGTGGATCGACCACGTCCTTGGGATGGTTTTCAAGTGGAGGTCCCACGAAATGTCAAAGCTCTCTTCAACATGGCTATGATTCCCATCATTGGTAATGGTGAAAAACTTCTATTTTGGAAGGACAGGTGGTTAGAAGGGAAATGCATTGCTGAACTAGCACCCCATCTGATCACAACTATTGGCAAAAGAACCGTAAACAAGAGAACAGTTGCTGAGGCACTGAACAACAGGAGATGGATATCAGATATAAAAGGGGCCTTAACTGTCCAAGTCTTACAAGAGTATATTATGATATGGGACCAGATGGAAGGAGTTATTTTACAGCCTGAAAACCCTGACACTTTCAGGTGGAAACTAACACAATCAGGGGATTATAGCAGCAAGTCAGCCTATTTGGCCTTCTTCATGGGATCAATTCGTTATGCCTCATGGAAAAAGATTTGGAAAATTTGGGCGCCCCTGCTCTGAAGATTCTTCATTTGTTTGGTGTTTAAAAAACGATGTTGGACTGCAGACAATCTGGCTAAAAGGGGGCTGCCCCATCCCAATGCCTGTCCCCTTTGTGGTCAAGAGGATGAGAATATTCAGCACCTGTTAGTGGGCTGTGTTTTCTCCAGGCAACTTTGATTTTATATTTTCCAGGCTATAAAGATGTCAGAGCTGGCACCCAAACATTGCTGAAACTTCCTTTCCTAAGTGGTGCAGGAAGGTGGTCAAGTTAGTACCAAAAGAAAGGAGGCAAGGGCTGAATTCCCTTATCATTTTAACAGCCTGGGAGATATAGAAGCACAGGAATTCTTGTGTCTTTGAGAATTCAGAGCCTAACACACTCACTTTGATCACAAGGATTGTTGAGGAATGTCGGCTTTGGAGGTGGGCTGGGGCCTCCAAACTGCAAGACTTCCTGGTCTGGGCACGAGCTACGAATGTGTAGGTCTTGATGGCCTACCCCTCTGTGGTTTTTGTATTCAAATGGTCTAGGTTTCACCGTTGTAACAGCCAAAGCTTTTAGTTGCCTAGTCCCTAGCTGTAGGGGCAAAGGTCTTGTGGTTTTGGTTGTTTTCGGTCGTTTGATGTATGTGGTACTTTATCTCTTTCTTCTTAATGAAATGACACACAGATCTCCTGCCCTGTTCGAGAAAAAAAGAGAGTATAAATAGCAAAAATAAGGAGATGTGGTTTCAGCTAGATAATTTGGTGCAAACAGTGTAGCAAATATTAGCTTTTGTTTTCTTTGTCTTGGTGGTTTGTGCAGCTGGCTCGGAGTTTGGAGCTCCCGACATGGTTGTCTTATTACCAAAGTTTGAACACTAAAAATATTGCTAGATAAGGATGCTTTGTTTTTTTTTTCTGTGAGCAAAAAGTCTATATGTATAACAAGTTTCCCTGAGACACTACATATACAGTTTCTAACAAGTTCTATTGCTTTGATCAGTTTATCTCATATTCAAATGTAACCTTTTACCTGTAGACTTTTGATGCTTATGTTGTTGGCAAAGAAAATGCTCCTGGAATTGTGGTTTTGCAAGAGTGGTGGGGAGTTGACTATGAGATAAAGAACCATGCGATCCACATTTCCCAACTTGGTGGAGGATACAGAGCACTCATTCCAGAGTATAATCTTGTCTTCTGTCGCCACCTGTTTATCACTTGAGCATATATAATGAATGCTTCTTAAGATGTCAATACTTGTAATATAGTGACTTGGCCAGGAACTTCGCCTCATGACATGTTTTTTTCCCTTATCAGTTTATACCGTGGAAAAGTTGCTCTCGATGTTGCTGAGGCACAACATCTGATGGAGGGTCTCGACTGGCAGGGTGCAGTCAAGGATATCCAGGCTTCAGTTAAATGGCTGAAGTCAAATGGATCACCCAAGGTAGGAGTTCCTTTATCTTGTTTTGTTTGGTCATTTGCTATCTGTATTTGCTGTTATCATATGTTACATATTATTACATGGAAATCGTTTCAATTAACTAATATCATGTTGTGAATCTTTCACTAGCACCATAATCTTTCTTGTGAATGAACCCATGATCGGCTGCCAGATGATATTAAACTCCAAACTTATTCAATCCTCTTGTGGAAAAGAATATATTAGGCTTACAACTGTACAGCCCCCTTGGTTGTTTCTTATCTTTACAGGAAAGACTAGCAATCATGCCTGTGTGTTGCTAAGAGAGAAAAAAACTAGTTCAGGACATTACATATCTGTTTATATTTTACACATTCTATAGGGAAGGTGTAGTTTATTTTATGAAAGCATGCTGATCAGTCGAATTCTGGCTGCGCCGCGGAAGTGTCTGACGCGCTCGCTGTGAGGTTTAACCTCGATGCGCAGACGCTCGACCTCCGTCGTGCTGCGCCGAATTCATACGTCGCGTTCCTCCCCAATGAAGAGGTAGCGTGCCGGGTCTTCAATGGCGGCATGCCTTTTGTCTCTCCCAACGTTCGCCTTCACATTAAACGCTGGTCCAGACAAGCCATGGCCGTCGGCGGGAGGGAGCTACCAGTGCCAGTCGACATCGAGCTGAGAGGAATCCCTACTCACCTCTGGGGGTTGGAAACAACAACACAACTTCTTGATGAACACTGCCTCATTCGAGATGTGCACCCAGACTCCGCGGAAGGCGGCGATCTTTCAGTCTTCAAGCTGCGTGCATGGTGCGACGAGCCAGAGCTGGTGCCGGCGGAATTGGATCTTCTTGCGGAGGAGCCGCAGTTGGGTGCCAGTGACTTCGGCTGCTCTCCTCGCACTCTGGTGTTCCCTATCACCGTGCGGGTGTTCCGTTCAAACGTGATCTTGGGCAGAAGCCCCTCGCCACCGCCGCCGCCACCCTTTTCCGGCGACGATCGCGAGCAGAACCACGACAAGCGGCGGCGGGATCTGCATTCAATTCCAACGGCGCCTGCTCGCAGGCCGGTGCACGCGCGTCTCGGGCCAAGCGTCCGCGCCGACTCTGCGCCTGGGGGAACAAGTGCAACGGTCGCACTCCCGGTCCCCTTGGGAGCAGAGACCACCGCTTCGGCTTCTCCACCCCTGGTGCGCCTCGGGCCTTGTGGTGGCGCCGGCTTTGCGCCTGGAAGGACAGTTGCGACGATCAAGGCCCCGGGCCCCTTGCGGGCTGAGGTTGCCGTGGGGGCTGAGGAAGCCGCTTCGGGTTCTACACATCCGACGCCCGCCCCTTCGGTTTCTCCCCCAACGGCGCTCGTCACTTCGGTTGAAGCCCCAAGAGCCGCCAATGCATTAACAATCGGCCTCCATCTGATGATCCTGGGCCCGCCTCAGTAATTGGTGTAATCTCCTCTGGCCTATCGGATCCTGGGAAGCCACTTATGCATGACACCTCATTTAATGTGGCAGTTTTTGAGGAGGCTGGCGGCTATCAGAGGTTTGGCCAGGGCCCAGAAAGCCTCTGTGCTGTTTTTGCAGGACGGGCCTCTATGCCAATTATGCATGTCCCGGAAGTTCCTGCTGATAATGCTGCACAGGTCAGGAATCCCTGGGATTTTATCAAATACTCACTGCAAGCAAAACCACCATGTTTTAAGGTGTACTCTAGAAGAAGAGATGCCGTGCCTGTGCATTCCCAGGAAGTGTGCTCGGCAGCCCCGACCCCCTTGCAAGAATTCAGTCATCACATTTCTAAAGCCATTAATGGTTTGTTGAGTCCTCCGCCAATCCCCATACGCAGAAAGAAGACCCTCCCAAGAAACTTCAGGCCTAGGAGATCCAGGAGGGTGGCCAAGCTCCCACCTGAGCTAGGATCCGAAGCAGCAGCCTCTGTCTGCAAGAAATTGGGATTCTGTGATGATCATGGCAATATCACTCTGGAAGATGCTAGCAAATATGCTGTTTTATTCAATTCACCCCTCTCCAGAGAGCACATCGCTGCCTTGGCAGCGCTGTTCGGATGGGATACATCTGAGCTCGCATAAGCTTGGGTCTATTTGCCTGGTCGTGTTTCCTTTCTCTTCTCAATGGACCAGTGCAACTTCCTAATTTGGAATGTGAGAGGATTGAACAGTAGGGCTAGGAAAGATAATGTTAAGACCCTAGTCCTGGACATCAAACCATCACTTGTCTGTTTGCAAGAAACCAAAATGAGCAACATCTCGGATTTTGATATTTTGTCAATTTTTGGTACTGGTTATAGTAATTTTGTTTTCAGCCCAGCACAGGGGACAAGAGGGGGCATTTTAGTGGCTTGGAGAGATGGAGTTTTCACCCACAGCAATCATGTAATCAGAGAGTACTCGGTCTCTATTCAACTGCAGATGGCTTCAGGCCCACTTTGGTGGTTCACAGGGGTTTACGGGCCACACCAAGACAATCTTAAACAGGCTTTCCTACAAGAGTTAAGCGAAGTCAGGGCAAGTTGTGATGGACCATGGATCTTGGCAGGTGATTTTAATCAGATATGCAGGTCTGAGGACAAGAACAACCCTTGTATCAACATGGCCCTGTTGAGAAGATTCAGAAGATGGATAGAGGAATTGGAGCTGAAGGAAATTCCTTTGATAGGAAGGAGATACACTTGGTCCAACCATAGACAGGCCCCCACTCTTGTTAAATTAGACCATGTATTCTGTACCTCGAGCTGGGAAGAGATGTTTCCAGCTTCTACTTTATTTAGCAAGGCCTCAAAAGATTCTGATCATTGCCCTTTGATTTTAAAGCTGAAAGAAGAAGAAGGTAAGGCAAGAAGGCGATTTCATTTTGAGAGTTTCTGGACCAAGATGCCAGGCTTTCATGAGGTGGTGGCAAATTCCTGGAACCAGCCACTTCATAATTGCGGGCATCTGGAGAGGATCTCTCTAAAGTTCAAAAGACTTACCAGAGCACTGCAGTCTTGGGGGCACAAAACAGTGGGCAACTTTAAATACCAACTGGGCTTAGCAAGAGAGATTTTACACAGACTGGAAATGGCTCAAGACAGCAGGGTATTATCTCCAGATGAATTATGGCTGCTAAGAAAACTCAAGCATCAGTGCCTGGTCCTTGCTTCCCTGGAAAGAACGATTGCAAGACTCAGATCTAGAGTTCAGTATCTAAAAGAGGGAGATGCCAACACTTCTTTCTTTCATTTGCAGGCCTGCTACCGCAAGAAGAAAAATCATATTTTCAGCTTACTGGATGAGGAAAGAGTGGTCACATCTCATGAGCAAAAACAAGAGGTGCTGCATAATTTCTACTCTAATTTGTTGGGGGTATGCCCCCCAGAGGAGGTTAACTATGAGGTTAGAAGAATGTCACAGAACTCCAATTGATTTATCTGCTCTTGAGCTTCCCTTTACAGAAGAAGTTTGGGATGCTATTGCCAGTCTTCCTTCAGATAAAGCGCCTGGGCCAGATGGATACACAGGGAGATTCTACAAAACTTGTTGGCCTATAATTAAGGCCGATTTGATGGCTGCCCTTGCTACCCTTCACCTTGGGAATTCTCAGAATTTGGGGCCTCTAAATACAGCATATATTACTTTGATCCCTAAGAAGGCAGAAGCCTTGTCTGCTGGTGATTACAGGCCCATCGACCTCATTCACAGCTTTGCAAAACTGTCCACAAAGGTCCTTGCTAACAGGCTTGCTCCTCTTCTCAACAAGATGGTAGAGACTAACCAGAGTGCTTTTGTTAGAGGCAGATCCATTCATGACAATTATATGTTGGTTCAGCACTCAATTAAGTCCCTACACAGGAAAAAAGTGGCCAGCCTTTTTCTGAAACTAGATTTAACAAAGGCATTTGATTCTGTTTCCTGGGCTTTCCTTCTTGAGGTGTTGACCCACCTTGGCTTTGGTATTAAGTGGAGGAATCTTATCTCCAACCTTCTGGCCACTTCATCAACTCAAATTTTATTAAATGGGTTTCCAGGGGAACAGATCAGACATCGCAGAGGTTTGAGGCAAGGGGACCCCCTCTCCCCAATGCTCTTTGTCCTGGTGATGGATGTCCTCAACAACCTTTTCAAAGTGGTAGAAGAAAAAGAATTATTGACCAGGCTGGGAAGTGCCATTGTGAAGTCCAGATTATCTCTTTATGCAGATGATGTAGTCCTGTTTGTCAAGCCTTGGGAGGAAGAGCTAAACTGTGTCAAACTCATTCTTGACTGTTTTGGTGAAGCTTCTGGCCTAGTAGCTAATTTGCATAAGAGTTGTGCCATCCCAATAAGATGTGATGAGGAATTGCTGCATGATGGGTGTAACATTTTGCAATGCACCCCTTCTTCCTTCCCTTGCACTTACTTGGGGTTGCCGATCTCAGATAAGAAGCTTAGCAGGAATATTTTGTTGAATTGGGTTGACAAGATTGCAGATAGGCTACCAAATTGGAAAGCTAGGCTCCTCAATCTTGCTGGAAGGACAGCCCTTGTGCGCTTTGTACTTTCAGCCATCCCAGTTTACCTTTTCCTTGCTATGAATGTCCCTAAGTGGGTGATTAACAAAATTGATAAAATCATAAAAGGATTTTTGTGGAGAGGGAGAAAAGAGGTAAATGGAGGCAGCTGCCTTGTGGCCTGGGATTCAGTCACAAGACCTTTGAAGTATGGCGGACTTGGGATCCCTAATTTACAACACATGTGTTGGGCTCTCCAAACCAAATGGTTATGGCTTCAAAAAACAGATCAGAGCAGACCTTGGCATGGCTTGACTATACCCATTCAGCAACATGTTAACGATCTTTTTGCAGCATCTCTGATTTCCCATGTGGGAAATGGCTCTAATACCTTATTCTGGACAGATAAGTGGCTAAATGGATGTTCCATCAGAGATCTTGCTCCAGAAGTGGCGTCCAAGGTGTCTAAACGAGCTCTTACCTCATTGACAGTGAGTCAGGCTCTTGTAAACAGGCAATGGATAGCACATATTAAACCCCCCCTTTCCTTAATTGGAATTCAACAATTTCTTCTCTTATGGGATACTTTAGGGGACGTGTAGCTTTCTCAGGAGGAAGACCGCCATGTTTGGAGGCACGAGGCATCAGGGTTGTTCTCTTCTAAATCCTTCTACAATGTCCTTCTCTTTGGCTCTACTGTTTTTGAGCCTTGGAAGAGATTATGGAAGACCTGGGCTCCTCCTAAATGCAAGTTCTTCCTTTGGTTGGCTATAAGGAACAAATGTTGGACAACCGACAGATTACAGTTGAGGGGAATGCCACACCCAGATGTTTGCCCCATGTGTGATCAAGCCCAAGAAACAATTCAACACCTACTTACTGCGTGCATTTTTTCCCGGCAATTTTGGCACACAATTCTTGCTGCTATTGGTTTGGGGCACCTCACTCCAACATCTGATGAGGAGAATTTTGCAGACTGGTGGGGAAAGGCAAGCCTTAGGTTGTCAAGACGAGACAAAAGGGGCTTAACTCTCTAATCATCCTGGGGGCTTGGTGTCTATGGCTTCAGAGAAACAGAGCAGTGTTCCATGGGGAGGCTCCCTCATTACCCAGGATTTTCCGGTGTTTCTCGGATGAATACGTTTGCTGGGTAATAGCAGGAGCTAAGGAGTTTGGGAGCTTGGGCTCAGTTGCTGCCCTGGGCGTGATCGGGTCAAGTTACAACAACAATCTGTAATCACTTTCGGGTTTATAAGGGGAGAGTTGCTCAGCAACATCTCCTCTATTGTAATATGTTTTTTTTCCTCTCTAATATATAAGATGCGCAATTCTCCTGCGCGTTCTAGAAAAAAAAATAACATGTGAGTGAAAAATGGCAATAATATGGTAATGTCCTATTAAATCTATGTTTTCAGTAAATTAAAATAGAACCTTGATACAAAAAGTGGAAAACAGATGAAGATACTTGGAAAAATAAAATAAGACAAAAAGACAGCTGAACGGCCCGATCTTGGAAAAGAACAACAGTGTCTCGTGAAGGGTCGTGTGGTTGGGATTTGGGAACTGATGAACTGATCCTATATTGTAGTCTGTAGAAGCAAATTCTCCTAATACTATTAGATGGGAGAGCACCAATAGTGTCGCGAACCTCCTTCTCAGAGAAAGGTGCCTCCAGGGAACTCAAATCAATAGCGTACTATTAGGAGAATTTTAAACGGGCTATTTCTTCTAGAACGGTGGCCCATGCTCTTGAAAACTGGCAGTGGGTCAGTGACATTGAGACCCCTCTTAATTTGCCTGGGTTGCAGCAATATCTAAACCTTTGGGATGCATTAAGGGGAGTGGTGCTCACTCAGGAGGCTGATCGACATGTGTGGATTCATTCTTCCTCTGGACAGTTCTCTTCGAAGTCGTGTTATAAGGCTTTCTTCATGGGTTCGATTACTTTCGAACCATGGAAGAGGTTATGGAAGAGTTGGGCTCCACCCAAATGCAATTTTTTTCTTTGGTTGGCAATAAGAAATAAATGTCGGACAGCTGATAGACTGCAGAAAAGAGGGTTGGATTATCCTGAGGTTTGTCCTTTATGTGATCAAGATTCGGAGAATATCCAACACCTCCTTTGCACTTGCATTTTTGCACGGCAATTTTGGTACTACATTCTCTCTTCATTGGGACTGGCTAATCTTTCCCCTGCCTCTAATGAGTCCGCTTTTGCTGACTGGTGGGAGAAGGTGTGTAAGCAAGTGCACAAATCCAAAAGAAGAGGCTTTAACAGTATCATCATCTTGGGGGCTTGGTGTTTATGGCTTCATTGTAATAAGACGGTTTTTGATGGCGTCAGACCTTCCATTCATGGAATAAAATCAGTTTTTTTGGATGAGTTTGAGTGCTGGAGGCTTGCCGGTGCTAGACATCTTGAGGCTTTGGGTCCTGGTGTTGCAATTTTCAGATCAAGGGTTCTATTGGGTGCTTAGTGAAGAGCAGTTGTGTGGGTGTGTGGCCTGCTGGCACTTTTGCTGTTGTTCTTCTTTTGCGTGCTGCTGCTTTCATGCGCAGAAGGAGGCTGCAATTCTGTGCGTAGCAGGAATTGGTGGTCTTGTGTTTGGCCTATTTTGGCATTGTACTTTGGTCCATTTTGGACTGTTTTCTTCTCTTAATTTAATGATGCGCAACTCTCCTGCGCGTTCACGAAAAAAAAAGTTCATCAGGATTAGCCTGATTAATGCACCGTGCAAATTGCCTAATTGTGATAAGGACTCAAGGCTACTGACTAGTAACAAATTCGTGAAACAAAATCAGTGTAAATAGGTTAAACTTGTCTGAATAACTAGGGCATTTCATGTGCCTGAAAGTTTGCAGGAACTGCCTAGTTAGAATAGGATTTTGTGCCCTGCACAGAGTTTCTGCTATAGAACAATCTAACGATAACTAGTACAACATGAATAAAGGTATAACACACAGTATTATTTTACAGTGATTAACATGCGTAGCATCATACATATACACTAATCAAAAGTTGATAACCTTCTTTTCCATCTTTTTGTAACTAGGTTGGTGTTACTGGCTATTGCATGGGAGGTGCTTTATCAATTGCAAGTGGAGTTTTAGTCCCAGAGGTTGATGCTGTTGTTGCTTTCTATGGGACACCATCTTCTGAGCTTGCTGATCCTTCTAAGGCTAAGGCTCCTATACAGGCTCATTTCGGGGAGCATGACAGTTTTGTTGGTTTTTCAGATGTCACTGTAAGGCTATACCTCAAAAGTCACTTACCTCTGTTGCTACGGCATTTGACAAATATACATATTTCCCTTTCTGTTTTTTTTTCACAATGCATGCTTTTATTTACTATACTAGACCCTAGCTGAAGCAAGGAATTATTAGTTTCAGTGTTTGCCACCATGCCATTTGGTTCATCTTTTATATAATACTTCATCTTCTATAGTCATTACCACCAGCATCTCTGTAGTAGACATTTCCATGAAGGCAAACTCATACTTAGGCCTGAAAGTTTACATGAAAACTGGGATTGCCCAGATCTCTCTTCATGTGAGCAAGGCCTGGTCCAAAGTGAAGTCAGTGTTCTAGCCTTCATGGCAATCTTGTATAATGTTATGTGCCTAGCATTTGGTGGATAACTCGGGGTTTTCAGATATGTCATTATAAAAATTGAGTATTCTAAAGACGCCATTATAATTCGCGATATCCGGTGGTTGCCATTATTAATTCCAAAAAATTGGTCCATGCCATTATCTACACTTCACATGTACATGTCTCGTCTGAAAAGACAAAAATGCCCTCACCGGAGACTTGCTTGGCCTGCTCCTCCACCGACGTGTGCTAGCAAGACCCGCTGCTGCTGCTCTCCAAACGTGCGAGTGTGCGGGGCCTGCGCGCACCCCGGCCGTCTCCTTCCACGCGAGGGCAAGGTATAGTTTCACCATCATGGCATGCGCGAGCAAGTCCCCAGTGACGACACTTTTGTCTTTTCAGGCGAGTCCTGTACGCGTGAAGTGTAGCCAAATTTTAGGAATTAATAATGGCAACCACCGGATATCACGAATTATAATGGTATCTTTAGAATCCTCGGTTTTTATAATGGCATATTTGTGAAAACCCCTATTTCTTATTATGTGTTGGTAATAGCAGTACTATCTGGTGCTCCCAAATTGTCTCTCTACTCAAACAAACATAGAATACAGGAAGAGACGTATGATGTGTGTATTGGATCCTTTGAATCTAACACTACTATCGTATATGATGTTTCAGGCAGCCAAGTCCCTGGAGGAGAAGCTCAAATCTTCCGGGATACCATATGAAGTTCACATATACCCTGGATGTTCGCATGCCTTCATGAACACTTCGCCTGAGGCACTCAAGAGGAAGAAGGGGATGGGTCTGACTGATGAGAACCAGGAAGCCGTCGACCTGGCCTGGTCTCGCTTCTCTTCTTGGATGGGCCGGTTCCTCGGATCTGCTTGATTATGTGCCGCGTGATGATGTGGAGTCAGGTCCCATGAATAAAATAGAATAAAATAAAATGTTCAGATTCAGGAACCATGCAAATGGACTGGGCTGTACGGTTCTCTGGATTTGCTTGTCCTTCTGTTTATAGTTATCTACCTCAGTGTGGTTTCCTTATTTTCTGTGGATGGATGCATATTGTGGAATAGCCGTCGATGGCTTCTGACAGTAAGCAGCGACAAGGCAACTAACTGCTGGCCAGAGTTCACCCTATCGTTTTGAATTCAAATACCGCCCCTAGCCCGTTTTAGTTTTCGCGGAAAAAACCACTAAAGACCAGAAAAATCGATTGGTTTAACATTTTATATTCAAAAAGTCGGTTTCCCAACTCAAACAGGCGAAACCACTGAGATACTGGTTCTCGTAAGTTTTTCAATTTTTCGACTGTTTGTATTTTCAAATAAAATGGTTTTTATGTCAGCGTTCTTACTAGAGGAAGAACACTGAACGGAAATTATAGGCAAGAAGAGACGAAGAAGGAGGATTGAGCGTGAGCTTTGGTATTCTGTTATTTCCAAAACTGAATGTCTTTTCCTCCCACTCTCCTATTTATTCTATTACAACCACTATTCAATATGGGCCTTAACGAATCCATTCAGCACCAGAAATTCTGGAGTTGGGCTTCCTAGTGCGTCGACCCATCATCCTGTCTTGTGGCCCTTCCATCGTTCTCCCCTGCTCCATCTTCAGAATGCCCTTCAGCCATTAAAGGAGAGCTGACATTCCCTCCTCCTCGAAAGAACGCTTGTCCCCAAGCGTTGGCTTTAGGAAATTTTGCACGGAGAGCTTCTTCATCTTCCCATGAATCCAATGCGGCATCCGACTGTGACCACCTGACAAGCATCTGCTGCACTGGGCTGCCTCCTCGTGATATCACCTGTCGGTCCATGACTTGAAGAGGAACTTGGAGAGAACTGTCAGTACCAGGCAAGGTAGCACTGACCTGATTGTCACCTTTGGAAAGCTTGAGTTGCGATACGTGGAAGATGGGATGGACAGTGGCACCTAGCGGCAACTGAAGCTTGTAAGCAGCTTTACCAATTCTCTGTAGCACCACATATGGCCCAAAATATTTGAAACTAAGCTTGTGATTTGCACGAGCCGCTACAGATGTCTGAACATAAGGTTGCAATTTGAGGTAAACTGAATCCCCCACGTTGAACTCTCTGTCAGTTCTGTTCTTGTCGGCTTGTGCCTTGATGCGTTGCTGAGCCCGGAGAAGATGTTGGCGAACAACACGGACCATCAATTCTCTATCATTCAGCCAGTCCTGAAGATCTCCAGAGACAGGCGTGTCATTCAGAGTAATTCCAAAATGCCTAGGAAGATGGCCATAAAGGACTTCAAAGGGCGTTCGTCCCAACGAAGAATGATAACTGGAATTGTACCAATATTCGGCTATAGATAACCATGACAACCATTTGGATGGACAGGCGTGTACGAAGCTGCGAAGAAAGGTCTCAAGACATTGATTTACGCGCTCTGTCTGACCATCGGTTTGTGGATGGTATGATGAACTCATCTTCAATGTGGTCTCTGACAGCCGAAAGAGCTCTTGCCACAAGTGACTAGTAAAGATCTTGTCTCGATCTGATACGATTGACAGTGGTAAACCATGAAGCTTGTACACTGAATCTAGATAAACTTGTGCCACCTTGAGGGCCGAAAATGGATGTAACAGTGGTAGGAAGTGAGCATATTTAGAAAAGGTGTCCACCACCACAAGAATAGTATCAACATTACGAGAACGAGGCAAACCTTCGACAAAGTCCAGGCTGACCACTTGCCAAACCTATTCCGGGACAGGAAGAGGTTGTAGCAGCCCCGGGTATTTACTCCGGTCAGGCTTGGCTTGCTGACACACCTTGCACTGAGCAACATAATCTCTGACTGCCAGTTTCATACCAGTCCATGCAAATGTTTGTTTGACTCGGCGGTATGTGACAGGAAAGCCCGAATGCCCACCCAAAGGACTATCATGCAGGGCTGCGATAATTGTCTTATGGAGACCAGGATCTGCTCCCACCCATACTCTTCCTTTGTATCGAATAATACCAGATTGCAGCGTATAAGGTCTAGATGCTGCTCCAGTGATAGACAAAGCAGACAACAATTGTTGCGCCTTTGTATCCTGTTGATAACTGTCAACGACCTGCAGTATCCATTAGGGCACAACCGTGGACAGACTAAACAACACTGCATCCATAAGGGGACGTCGAGACAATGCATCTGCCGCCCCATTCTCAATTCCTTTTTTGTAGACCACACGATACTGAAGTCCTAGAAGCTTAGAAAACACCCGCTGCTGCCACGGTGTATGCAACTTTTGCTCAGTCAAATGGGACAAACTGCGATGATCAGTGAAAATGAGAAACTCAGCATGCAACAAGTATTGTATCCACTGAGTAACAGCCAAAATGATAGCCAAGTACTCCTTCTCATACACAGACAAGCCTTGATTCTTGGGCCCAAGGGCTTTGCTCACAAAGGCCAAGGGATGACCTTCTTGTAGTAACACAGCACCTACCCCTACTGAAAGTCGCCTAGAGAGGGGGGGTGGATAGGCGAAACCTGAAAATTAAAAATTTATCCCCCAACTAGATCCCTTGATTAGTGGTTAGAACAAGATATATAATTATCGGAGTGTAAAAACTAAGTCCTTGCTTGTAAAGAGTATTGCTTTCAAATAATGCGGAATTGATAAATCAATACTACTAATAAGTCTATGAGAATAAACTAAGAAGACTTAGGCAAGAAGAGCAATAACACAAGTTCTCTCTTGCAATGTGTTGCTTCACTAAATGAGAATTTAACTTAAAGCGACACCAAATAGAATTAGCAAAGAGTAGTGCAAGAAAAACTTAGAAAGGGAAAGGACAAACAAATCACAAGCAATAAGCACACGAGACACGGGTGATTTGTTTTACCGAGGTTCGGCCCTCGAAGGCCTAGTCCCCGTTGAGGAGTCCACTAAGGACGAGTCTTTTTCAACCCTTTCCCTCTCTCCACCGATCACCCAAGGATCGGCGAGCTCTTCTTCTTCTCAAGGATCACTCTCGATCCCGCAAGGACCACCACACTCTTTGGTGTCTCTTGCTAGCTTTTACAAGCCTCCAAAACTTTGGAGGAAGTTCGATGGGAGTCAAAACTCCACGCGCAAATGAGCACAAGGATGTAGCACACACTATCTCTCAATGAATCTCACAAGGCACTAGTGCTAAACTCAAATGAGTAGCTCTCTTTTGCTTGCTCTTTCTTTTGTGGCACTTGTGTTGGTTGTAGTGGTCTAAATCTTGTGTATAGGATGGATCAATGAATAGAAGTGGTTGGGAGGGCTTGAGTATGTCAACTAGATGACTTGGAATGTTGCTTGGACTCCCACACTTGAAGTGGCCGGTTTGGGTGGTATTTATAGCCACCAAACAAAATATGGCCGTTGGAGAAGCTTGCTGGCGATGGGCGCACCGGACAGTGTCCGGTGCCCCGCCACGTCATCCTCCCGTTAGGGCTTGGAGCTGGTCGACCTTTGGAGGCTTTGTCCTCATGCGTCACCGGACAGTCCGGTGGCACACCGGACAGTCCGGTGCCCCTCTGACTCGCTGCTCTGACATCTGAATTCCACTGTTCACTTTGCAGAGTCGACCGTTGCGCGCAGATAGTCGTTGCTCCGCTGGTGCACCGAACACTGTCCGGTGGCACACCGGACAGTCCGGTGAATTATAGCGGAGCTGCGCCTGGGAAACCCGAAGGTGAAGAGTTCGAGCTGAAGCACCCTGGTGCACCGGACACTGTCCGGTGGTGCACCGGACTGTCGGGTGCGCCAGACCAGGGCAGCCTTCGTTTTCCTTTTTGCTCCTTTCTTTTGAGACCTAACTTGTTCTTTTGATTGGTTTGTGTTGAACCTTTGGCACCTGTAGAATGTATAATCTTGAACAAACTAGTTAGTCCAATTATTTGTGTTGGGCAATTCAACCACCAAAATCAATTAGGGAAAGGTTTGACCCTATTTCCCTTTCAATCTCCCCCTTTTTGGTGATTGATGCCAACACAAACCAAAGCAAATACATAAGTGAATAATTGAACTAGTTTGCATAATATATGTGCAAAGATTGCTTGGAATTAAACCAATCTATCATTTCATAAGATTTGCATGAATGCATTCTTCATATTTAATGTTTTGGATCATGCTTGCACCAATTGTTTTGTTTTTGCAAACTCTTTTGGAAATTCTTTTCAAAGTGTTTTGCAAAATAGTCAAAGGATAAATGAATAAGATTTTGAGAAGCATTTTCAAGATTTGAAATTTTCTCCCCCTGTTTCAAATGCTTTTCCTTTGACTAAACAAAACTCCCCCTCAATAAATTCCTGCTCTTAGTGTTCAAGAGGGTTTTAAGATATCAATTTTTGAAGGTGCTACTTTCTTCCCCTTTTGAACATAATAAGATACCAATTTCAAAAACTCTTTTAAAAATAAGGGTGGTGGTGCGGTCCATTTGCTTTGGGCTAATACTTTCTCCCCCTTTGGCATGAATCGCCAAAAACGGATACTTTGAGTGAAATATAAGCCCTTGTTATAAGTTGTCTCCCCCTTTGGCAAATAATATATGAGTGAAAGATTATACCAATGTGGAGAGATAGTGTGGAGTGATGGCGAAGGGTAGATAATACCGATAGAGTTGAGTGGAAGCCTTGTCTTCGCCGAAGACTCCATTTCCCTTTCAATCTACGACTTAGCATAGATATTACTTGAAAGCACATTAGTCGTAGACATAAAGAGATATGATCAAAAAGATATATCAATTAAGCATAATCATAGATCTATATGATATAAATTGCTCCCCCTAAATATGTGCATGGTGAGGAATACATATTTTGGCCTTAAATGCCATTTGCACACAATTAGGTTAATGAGAACATATCTATAGCATACAGAATGTGAAGTGCATTGTGTCATAGTATAAGTGTGATGCTCATGACAGTTTATGCACTTACGAAAGCATGTTATAAACATCTTAAGCATTTTCCCTTAAGGATTTCAAAGAGGGTTAAGGACCATCCACCTTTAGAACAAAGGCAGCTTATCCTCGTTACAAGGTTAAGCTTTAAGCTTTTTGACAATAAAATTACTTCACCCAGTTTTAACAAAGATGCATAAATGCAGGAATGAAATATTTGAGAGGTTAAACTAGGTATGAAGTAGGGAAAGATACAAAGACATGCTTTCTCTTCCTTTTATACAAGATATGCAAAGAGTGTATATAAGAGGAAGATTTTGGTACATGTGAAAATGATAGGAAGTAGATTTACCCTTTTTGTACCTTCTCATAGAGACGCTCTCTTCATTGTGCCTTGTCTTTTGTCTTTGTTGCTTAAGACCTATACTCAATGACAATGTATGGAAATATTTTGCACAAGAGAGAGTTCTTACAACTAGTGATCCTCTTTAAAGTTATGGTTAGCATATGTTAAGTGGATCACAAGTTGCATAAATGAATCATGAATTCTCCTTTAAACTTAGTGCATATCAAGAGAGATATCGATTGAACTAATATGAGGCACTAAGAAACATAAGAGTCAATAGATGTTATTCTATGATCAAACAAACAATGTATGTGATCAAGAGAACAACAGAAACATTTAAGCTTAAAGAAGGAGAATCCAGTAAATATGCTACTTTGACAATGAAAGCGACAATCCTTGAAATAAGAGTGACATTATATTAACAAGTTGGATTGAAGTGTAGTAGCGTACTTCATGAGAACCCTTATTCTCATGCAAGAGACTATATGAAAATTACTAAGATGAAGTAATAGTCTCAACATAATCAAGATATAGAAATAGGCTCCCCCTAAACATATGCATCAAGCTTTTGAATGAAATAGGGAGAAGCACAATACATCTTGGTCAAGGCTTGTAAAATTGGCAATAAATAACTTGCGCCTTGCATTTCTCATAATGAAAAAGGATTTAGAATACTTACAACCACACCATTGGTTCAAGTAGGTGTTGTTGCTCTTGATGTCTTCCTTTTTCACTTGAGTGTCCTCCCTTGATAGTTGTCTCTTTTTCTTTTCAAACTCATTGAAATTACTCAAGAGAGATGTTAGTAGCCCAAGGGAGTATATGATAGATGATGATTTCTTTAGATAAGAAATATAAATAATTCATCATCCACAAGTTACATAGACATGAAGTAAAATCCTTAACATTAGTGCGCATTATTGGAAACGTGAGATATGCACTTTTTAGACAATTATAGTCAATCATAGGAATTTTACTTCTTTATATTGAAATTTAATATCATACCTTAGAAGCATATCAATATGAAAACTAATATAGCAAAGGCATGAATTAGATTCTAGTAGGCAAGTGTATTATAAAGAATAAGATTGAATGCACATCTAGCAACTTTACATCAATAAAGAATCTATTCTTCATATAGGTAGAATATGATGATTTGAGGTACATAAACATTGATGAGAACTATTTTTGATCAAGAGGATGAGTTCCCATACCTTTGCTTTTACCTTTCTTCCTTTGGGTGAAGAGTACCCGTTGATGTTTGCGGCTTGCATTTATTCTCTTGTAGATTTCGATAAGTAGGCTCAAGAGATATGGCATTAGTAACACAATCACTAGTTCTCTTTTTGTAATCATTTTGATGAGGAATGAAAAGTGGATTACAAGAGCATGGAGACTAGACTATCACATGATGTATGTTTAGTTTTAACTTATGAAACAAAGTAAGCATAGTTAATTCCTTAGGATTATGGGAGTAAATTGTGATATCCTGGCCCCTGGGATGGGATGTCCTGGCCCAAGGCTTAATAGAATTAATAGAGTAATCATATCAACAAGGTGCATCTTCTTTTTCGGAAGCCTATCTCGAAAGAACCTCCAAGTTAAGCGTGCTTGGCTTGGAGCAATTTGGGATGGGTGACCGACCGGGAAGTTTTCTCGGGTGCGCATGAGTGAGGACAAAGTGCGCATAAAAGACTCGTGTTAGTCTGTGGGGACGATATATGATCCTAGAGAGTTTTCAGGAGTAAGTACCGCCGGTCCAAGGATTGGACGGGGTGTTACAAGTGGTATCAGAGCCAACCCTCAAGGTTTCACGGGCGTGTGTGGGCTAGGGGGTTCGAGTATATGGTGCATGGCGCATGTGGGCCCGGAGTGGTCACATGGCATGACATATGACAACACTAGACACACAGACGTGGCTAAGAGGGGAGGTTCCTGGATTGGGGTTGACCGAAGAGGACGTCGGTCTTCTAAGGGGGGTGGATTGTGATATCCTGGCCCCTGGGATGGGATGTCCTGGCCCAAGGCTTAATAGAATTAATAGAGTAATCATATCAACAAGGTGCATCTTCTTTTTCGGAAGCCTATCTCGAAAGAACCTCCAAGTTAAGCGTGCTTGGCTTGGAGCAATTTGGGATGGGTGACCGACCGAGAAGTTTTCTCGGGTGCGCATGAGTGAGGACAAAGTGCGCATAAAAGACTCGTGTTAGTCTGTGGGGACGATATATGAGTTTCCAGGAGTAAGTACCGCCGGTCCAAGGATTGGACGGGGTGTTACATAAATCTATTTCATAACATGGAGAGCGATGAATGTGGAAGAATCATATCCAATTTAAGCAATAAGAAATACAACATGATTTATTGGATTGATTTTCCTAGACATGATGAGATACGCATTTCCATAGAGAAACTTATCTCTACAAGTGAGACTACTTAAATTACTTATGTAAAAACATTAGTCTCACTTTTCTAGTTATAGAGAGAATTTTCCTTTTATAAGTGTCCTAAGTATTTGAATTCCTTATATGACACCTTATTATTTTAAGAACATGAAATATCTCTCTATCTATAGAACATGGCAATAATAGAATAATTAAAATAAAAACATGCCATGGGAACTTGCAACAATTTAAAGTATGTAGATTGTCATAATATAGAAATGATGAATACACAATCTACCATATGAGAGGAATTTCTTCAAAGAATAGTGACGTAATTTAAAGACATCTTAAGTGCTTCCTATTTCTATGTGACTACACAAGCCATATGATAATTTTAAGATAATTGCACTTAAGAACATAAGTGTTACCATCCTTTGACTTTCCTCCATGTTGTAGGCCTTGGTCTTTCCGCACATGATAATTCTTTAATTCCTACAACATCAATATCTTCCCCGAGATGATATGAGTTTTAGATATATAACTTTGGGTCAATTTTGGATATGGAACATTGAAGATTGATAGCTTGAGTCAACAAAAATTGAATTGACTTTCTCAAGCACCCCAAAACTTCATACCATCTCCTCCTGCAAAGCTTGTCAAGCACATTTTGGTGCCCATCGCTTGATGGGTCCGTCAAGGTTAGTAAACAAAGATCTAGGAACTCAAAAGTCCTTTGTGTTAGCGCTTGGTAAACTCATTACCTTTCTAGCACAAGTTGCAATTTTGGGTTGCCTAGTTACATGCGAAATAATTAACAAGCTAGAAGTGGGGTTGTTATTAATGGGACAATCCTTGCATTGATGTCCCTTCTTTCGGCAAGTGTAGCATAGGCGTTTTCAAGCTTTGAGGATTTCTTCTTTCCTAATGCTATGCCATTTCGTTTTAGATGGGGACAAGATTTGATTAAGTGTCCCTTCTTTGAGCATTTAAAACAAAGTCTATCATCCTTGTTAATAACCAAGCCATTTTTAATGTAGGGACATGACCTAATCAAGTGTCCCTTTTCAAAGCATTCACTACACTTCTTAGTGCGAAGTGTGGCTTGATCATTACTTTGGATGTTACCTTTCATGGAGACATGGTTGAGGCTTTTCGAGGAGGTGTTGATTTCCTTTCTTTGTTCCTTCCTCTTGGCAATCCTCAAGTCCTTGACATTTTCTTCAAGGGAGTTAGTGCATGCTTCGGTTATTCCCGTCTCAAGCTTCTTCACCATGTAATCACGGTTATCTTGAGAAGGTTGAGCAACACACTTCCCTCTTAGTTGTGTCAAGCTCATTTTTAGCCTCTCATTTTCTTCTTTGAGCTTTTGATATGTATCATTTTTTGTTCCTGCAAATTCTAGCTCAAAGAAAGGTTTGCTTGTCGACAGACAACAAGCATTAGCACATGATAATATAGTATCAATTTGAATACATGTGCATGAGTGAGGTTGTTGGGATTTTAAGTTTTCTATCACAACCTCATGAGCTATATTTAATATGATATGATCATCCATAAGATTTTCATGAGAACTTAGAAGCATATCATATTTATCTTGAAAAGCTAGGTTTTCAATTTTTAGCTTTTCTACTTGGTCCTTAAGCAAGGTATTCTTATTTACTAATTGAGCGATACAATGTAAAGCGTTATCTTGCTCAATTGAAACAGTTTCATACCTTTGGACCAAATCAACATGAGAGCACTTTAGCTCTTCATGTTCTTTAGTTAACTCGTCAAAATGTAGCATTTTCATGGAGAGAACATCTTCTAGCTTTTGACGAGCTTCGCTTTGCTCTCTTGCTCTTTCTAGAAGTTTGAGCATTACCGCCTTATCTTTTTGGCTTAGGCGAGCGTAGAGATGCAAGAAGCTTCTTTCTTCCTCCTCATCCTCATTTGTGCTTCCGCTATCATTTTCATTAGCCACACAACATATGTGGGAATCGAAATGGGAAGACAAACCTCTTGGAGAGGTGGATTCATCGTTTGGTCTCCATCGTTCATTTTCTTCTTCTTCCTTGCAAGGGTTAGTATCACAAAGACCAAAGGAAGTAGAAGCACAAAATGAACTATCATGTTTGGACTCATCAAATTTGCTTTTAATTCTAGTCCAAATATCATGCACATCACAAATAGGTTTGTCATATTTTATTATGAAGGCATGATAATCTTCTTTGCTAAGGGATTTACTTAAGATGTCATAAGCTAGATAGTTTAAGCGTATACATCTAAGATCTTCTTCGGAGGCATTTTCCCTAGTATAACTAGGAGGTATAATACTCTTGTCTAAAATTTGTTCTAATTGAGGATCTATGGTTCTAAAAGCATTTATTACTCTAGTAGACCATTAATCATAATTAGAACAATCGGAAAGTAATATCTCAAGAGTTACCTCCTTGTTCTACTGGGTCTTCTTGTTCTTTTGGGATCTTCTACGAGCCATCACTTCGAGTTGTTAGACTCAATATGAAGTGCCTAGCTCCGATACCAATTGAAAGTCGCCTAGAGGGGGTGGATAGGCGAAACCTAAAAATTAAAACTTTATCCCCCAACTAGATCCCTTGATTAGTGGTTAGAACAAGATATATAATTATCGGAGTGTAAAAACTAAGTCCTTGCTTGTAAAGAGTATTGCTTTCAAATAATGCGGAATTGATAAATCAATACTACTAATAAGTCTATGAGAATAAACCAAGAAGGCTTAGGCAAGAAGAGCAATAACACAAGTTCTCTCTTGCAATGTGTTGCTTCACTAAATGAGAATTTAACTTAAAGCAACACCAAATAGAATTAGCAAAGAGTAGTGCAAGAAAAACTTAGAAAGGGAAAGGACAAACAAATCACAAGCAATAAGCACACGAGACACGGGTGATTTGTTTTACCGAGGTTCGGCCCTCGAAGGCCTAGTCCCCGTTGAGGAGTCCACTAAGGACGGGTCTTTTTCAACCCTTTCCCTCTCTCCACCGATCACCCAAGGATCGACGAGCTCTTCTTCTTCTCAAGGATCACTCTCGATCCCGCAAGGACCACCACACTCTTTGGTGTCTCTTGCTAGCTTTTACAAGCCTCCAAAACTTTGGAGGAAGTTCGATGGGAGTCAAAACTCCACGCACAAATGAGCACAAGGATGTAGCACACACTATCTCTCAATGAATCTCACAAGGCACTAGTGCTAAACTCAAATGGGTAGCTCTCTTTTGCTTGCTCTTTCTTTTGTGGCACTTGTGTTGGTTGTAGTGGTCTAAATCTTGTGTATAGGATGGATCAATGAATAGAAGTGGTTGGGAGGGCTTGAGTATGTCAACTAGATGACTTGGAATGTTGCTTGGACTCCCACACTTGAAGTGACCGGTTGAGGTGGTATTTATAGCCACCAAACAAAATATGGCCGTTGGAGAAGCTTGCTGGCGATGGGCGCACCGGACAGTGTCCGGTGCCCCGCCACGTCATCCTCCCGTTAGGGCTTGGAGCTGGTCGACCGTTGGAGGCTTTGTCCTCATGCGGCACCGGACAGTCCGGTGGCACACCGGACAGTCCAGTGCCCCTCTGACTCGCTGCTCTGACATCTGAATTCCACTGTTCACTTTGCAGAGCCGACCGTTGCGCGCAGATAGCCGTTGCTCCGCTGGTGCACCGGACACTATCCGGTGGCACACCGGACAGTCCGGTGAATTATAGCGGAGCTACGCCTGGGAAACCCAAAGGTGAAGAGTTCGAGCTGAAGCACCCTGGTGCACCGGACACTGTCCGGTGGCACACCGGACTGTTCGGTGCGCCAGACTAGGGCAACCTTCATTTTCCTTTTTGCTCCTTTCTTTTGAGACCTAACTTGTTCTTTTGATTGGTTTGTGTTGAACCTTTGGCACCTGTAGAATGTATAATCTTGAACAAACTAATTAGTCCAATTATTTGTGTTGGGCAATTCAACCACCAAAATCAATTAGGGAAAGGTTTGACCCTATTTCCCTTTCACCTACCCCCGAGGCATCAGCTTCTATAGCGAATGGAACTTCAAAATTGGGCAGTGCCAAGATTGGAGCTGAACATAAGGACTGCTTCAGTGTGTCAAAGGCAACAGTGTGGTCATGAGTCCACACAAATAATACTCCTTTTTTCAACAGAGTAGTCAGGGGCTTAGCAATCATGCCAAAATGTCTGACAAACTTCCTGTAATACCCAGCTAAACCAAGGAAGCCTCTAAGTTCCTTAGAATTGGTAGGAACAGGCCAAGATTTGACAGCCTCAACCTTATTAGGGTTTGTGGATACTCCTTTACTGCTGATCACATGTCCTAAATAGGCAATCTGCTGTTGAGCAAAGGCACACTTTGATAGCTTAATATGCCATTGATCCTGTAGCAGCAACTGCAACACTTGGCTCAAATGATTTAGATGATCCTCCCAAGTTCTACTATATACCAGGATATCATCAAAAAATACCAATGCAAACTTCCTCAATATTGGAGCCAATGTGGTGTTCATAGCGCCTTGGAAGGTAGCTAGGGCACCAGACAAGCCAAAAGCCATGACTCGAAATTTGAAATGCCCGTGGTGTGTCTGGAATGTGGTCTTATATTGATCCTGTGGATTCATTCGTATCTGATGGAAACCAGCCCTCAAATCTAATGTAGAAAACCAAGAAGCCCCATGTAACTCATCCAAAAACTCATCAATCACAGGCACTGGAAGCTTAGTCTTTACTGTGAGAGCATTAAGATGTCTGTAATCTACACAAAATCTGTAAGTTTGATCCTTCTTTTTGACTAGTAGCACCGAAGATGAAAAAGCACTTTTACTTGGCTGTATAATGCCTGAATGCAGCATCTCAGCTACCTGGTTTTCAATTTCTGTTTTCAACGCAGGAGCATATCTGTAAGGCCTCATTTGCACAGGTCGAGCCCCAGGTAACAATGGAATTTGATGATCACAGTCCCTGGTAGGAGGCATGCCTTTAGGTACCTCGAAAACTGAAGGAAATTGTTGGATCAGGTCTTTTATAGCACCAGGTAAACTGTTCAAAATCACTTGCTCCTTGTCAGACAGTTCTAACATGTTGCACACTTGCACTACTGAATCCCGCAAGACTGAAGAAGACACGCCTTGGAGCATAACATAAACACCTCAATGGAATCATTAACCACTTCTGCAACCAGTGAACCATCATAGGACTGTGTGCCTCAAGCCAATCCATGCCAATAATCAAATCATATGTAGACAGAGGTAGCACTTTCAGGGTGGAAGTAAAAGATACTCCTCCCAAGGACCACGAGGCATCCACTATTTCAGATGAACAACAGATCTGAGAACCATTGGCACCCTGAACCTTAACAGGTACGCTTAGTGGCACAACATCAGACCTGGTCGATGCAATAGTGGAACTAACAAACGAATGTGAGCTGCCAGAGTCTAAAAGAGCCAATACATCAGTCCCTGCAATATGCCCCACAAATCTCATAGTACGGGGAGCCTTGGAGCCTTCAACTGTAGCCTGGGACAACAAAATAGAGTGACATTCGGTGTAAACTTCTCCATCAGACAATGCAGTCTCCTCCTCTTCAGGCAGTGTCACTAATTGCCATAGCTCTTCCACCATTTGCAGCTGAACTGTATCAGCAGTTCAGCACATTTATGACCCTTGGTATATTGCAGTCCACATTTATAGCATAATCCCTATGCCTTGCGATAATCATATAAGGATGTCAAACGGGTGTCGTTGGAGGCACTTGTAGATGGAGCCACCGACTTCTTGTCGTCCAACTTTCCCGGATAAGAAGATTTATAATCTTTGGCTGTTGGTTGTTGAGACTGAACTGTCGAACCAAATGAAGAAGGTGTGAAGCTTGTAGGTCCTCTGCGGTGGTCGCGCTTTCGCATTAGCTCTCCTGCCTCTTCCTGCAATTGAGCCAAAACAGCGGCAGTATCGAAATCTTTGGGGCGCTGAAGCATGACTACCGCCTTAATGTCATCTCTAAGTCCGTCAACAAATTTCATCGTGTAATATAAGGGGTCAGACATGTACTGATAGTCATTAAGATGATCCACTAATTGGTAAAACTCCTCAATATACACCGCCACTGAACTAGTCTGCCTGATGTGAAACAACTGTCGAAGCAACGACTGGTGTTGGTTTTTTGCAAATATCTCCTGGATCAAAGCACAGAACCCCTCCCACGACATGTGGTGGATCTGGTGTTGCACTGATTGCAACCACCTTGCTGCTGGACCCAAAAACTGCATGGTAGCTACCTGGACCCAAACAGTATAGTCGACTTCATACATACGAAAATACGCCTCACAGCGAGACTGCCATAACTTGGGGTTTTCACCATCAAACGATGGAACGTGCATCTTCGGCAAATTGCCTAATGCCTTACTAAGCAAGGACCCCTGGTCCTGATGGTACAAGCCAGGATGTATATGTTGTTGATCCGGAAAAGAAGTATGACCCCAAACCCATCGCGCGACTGAAACTGAAACTGAGGGCAAGGAAACTGAGCAGACTCATGCGTACCATTGTTCGGGAGGTGGTGCGGAGGGAATCCCCAACCAAACTCCCGAGATTGAGGATGAACAACCAAAAGAAGTATCAATTTTTCGCAAGTGCCTCCCCAACCAAATACATTCAGTTTTGGAATTCATACAAATATTGTATGAATAAATAGGAGAGTGGGAGGAAAAGACATTCAGTTTTGGAAATAACAGAATACCAAAGCTCACGCTCAATCCTCCTTCTTCGTCTCTTCTTGCCTGTAATCTTCGTTCAGTGTTCTTCCTCTAGTAAGAACACTGACATAAAAACCATTTTATTTGAAAATACAAACAGTCGAAAAATTGATACTTCTTTTGGTTGGGTGGGAACAGGGTAATGGAGTGTCGAGTGCCTGGGAACAGGGTACCTGAAATAGGCCCATGACATCCTTTTGGCCCATTTGGCGAGCAACCCTGCGCCGGGGAGCGGACGATCAAGCCCCCGCCGAGCAAGCCTGCGAGACAGAGCGACCGATCATGCCCCCGCCGAGCAAGTCTGCGAGGCGGAGCGGGCGACAAAGTCCCCGCCGAGCAACCTGGCGAGACGAAGATCCAATGACCCACGTCAACTACCATAGGATGCATCATCACCAAGCCACATCCGGGCGTACGCGCAGCACACCAAACGGGTGCCAGGAAGTCGCCATCGACACGACTGAACGCCCCCACGAACGGTCTCAGGTGTATCCCCACTGCCTAGTCAACCCTAGTCATGGAGGACCTCAGCACCGGAGTCTCTACAATGACCCATATATCGGAAAAGATGAGACAACGTGCCATACCGAGTGTGTGCCCACGCACGCTGGCAAGTGATGCAGGGCTCATGACAAAAGGCAAAGCCACTCCACGTACGACCACGCCATGAGACTGATCCATGGGACCCGCCACACACAACTACAAAGACATCAGCAATAGACTCGCTACAAGAACTGGACGAACGACGCCATACTGAGAGTACGACTACACAAGACCCTAAAGAGGACCCACCATGCCAACCCAGGGGAGCAAATCTCTCTCTCTCTCTCACCCGGATTTAAAGGAGAACCCGAGCACGAATCAAATGTGTGCTAGGATCAAGTTTCACACATATGATGACCCACAGTACAGGAATGAATGTCACATCGTTGCTATATAGTAGGAGTTATGTACAAAATAGCTAAATAATTAAATCATAAGAAGACAACGATCCAGCAACCATAATTGACTTGGAGACGACGACCTAGACCTCTTAAGAACTCATCGCGGCATCCTTCGTGCACCTCGTCTTGACGATACATGTTCTTGACCTGGGGGTGTGAGTACAACAAAGGTTAACTCACATACGTTCATCGCTCAACGAGTTGTGGGGAATAATGTGCATGAGCTAACTTATGATTGGGGCTCATGGGAAGTGTAAGGCTTACCAAAGAATATGGTTAAAGCTGAGCATTACTTTTAGAGTTGGTCAAAGTTTTATTAGCAAGTATAAGTAGATACCATCCTAATTAAATAATTGATCAAAATTAATAATAATCCCACAATGCAATGCAAATGACATATTAAGTTTAATTCCATAAGTTAATCATGTGAGGGTCTGAGCCGCTCTTGATCGTTGAAAGGGAATTAGGGTTACACCTAGTTCCTATATAATTTTGGTGGTTGAATTGCCCAACACAAATCTTTGGACTAACTAGTTTGCCCAAGTGTATAGATTATACAGGTGTAAAAGGTTCACACTCAGCCAATAAAAAGACCAAGTGTTGGATTCAATAAAGGAGCAAAGGGGCAACCGAGGGCACCCCTGGTCTGGCGCACCGGACTGTCCGGTGTGCCACCGGACAGTGAACAGCACCTGTCCGGTGCACCAGGGGACTCAGACTCAAACCCTTCCCCCTCGGGATTTCTCGGAAGCCGGCGCGCTATAATTCACCGGACTGTCCGGTGTGCACCGGACATGTCCGGTGCTCCAAGGAAGATCGGCCTCCGGAACTCGCCAGCCTCGGGTTCGCGCGGCAGCCGCTCCGCTAAAATTCACCGGACTGTCCGGTGTGCACCGGACTGTCCGGTGAACCACGGAGCAACGGCTACTTCCGCGCCAACGGTCACCTGCAAGCGCATTTAATGCGCGCTCTGCGCGCGCAGTCGGCAGGCGCGCCCTTACCGGCGCACCGGACAATGAACAGTTCATGTCCGGTGTGCACCGGACACCCAGGCGGGCCCACAAGTCAGAAGCTCCAACGGCTAGAATCCAACGGCAGTGGTGACGTGGCAGGGGCACCGGACTGTCCGGTGTGCACCGGACTGTCCGGTGCGCCATCGAACAGAAGCCTCCAGCCAACGGTCAAGTTTGGTGGTTGGGGCTATAAATACCCCAACCACCCCACATTCATAGCCATCCAAGTTTTCCCACTTCTTAACCACTTACAAGAGCTAGGCATTCAATTCTAGACACATACAAAGAGATCAAATTCTCTCCAATTCCACTCAAGCCTTTAGTGACTAGCGAGAGAGATTTGCCGTGTTCTTTTGAGCTCTTGCGCTTGGATCGCATTCTTTCTTTCTCTTTTGCTCTTGTGATCAACACTCAATTGTAACCGAGGCAAGAGGCACCGATTGTGTGGTGGCCCTTGCGGGGAAGTTTTGTTCCCGGTTGATTGAGAAGAAGGAAAGCTCACTCGGTCCGAGGGACCGTTTGAGAGAGGGAAGGGTTGAAAGAGACCCGGCCTTTGTGGCCTCCTCAACGGGGAGTAGGTTTGCAAGAACCGAACCTCGGTAAAACAAATCCACGTGTCACTCTCTTTATTTGCTTGCGATTTGTTTTGCGCCCTCTCTTGCGGACTCATTTATTTTTACTAACGCTAACACCGGCTTGTAGTTGTGATTATTTTTGTAAATTTCAGTTTCGCCCTATTCACCCCCCCCTCTAGGCGACTATCAATTGGTATCAGAGCCCGGTGCTTCATTAGAGCCTAACCGCTCGAAGTGATGTCGGGAGATCACGCCAAGAAGGAGATGGAGACCGGCGACGACAAGCCCACTACAAGCCAAGGGAGCACTTCATCTTCATCGGAAGAATCCCGCACCAAGAGAAGAGAGAAGAAGAAGAAATCCTCCAAGCGGAAGGAGAAAAGATCTTCCTCTTCTCACCATAAGGAGAGGAAGGAAAAATCTTCTCACAAGCCGCATCGGAGTGGGGACAAGCACAAAAGGATGAGGAAGGTGGTCTTCTACGAGACCGACACTTCAACAACCTCCACCTCCGGCTCCGACGCGGCGTCCGTCACTTCTAAACGCCAAGAGCGTAAGAAGTATAGTAAGATCCCCCTACGCTACCCTCGCGTTCCTAAACATACACCTTTACTTTCCGTCCCATTAGGCAAACCACCAACTTTTAATGGTGAAGATTATGCTATGTGGAGTAATTTGATGCGATTTCATCTAACCTCTCTCCACAAAAGATTATGGGATGTTGTTGAGTATGGTGTACAGGTACCATCCGTAGGGGATGAGGACTACGACACGGACGAAGTGGCCCAAATCGAGCACTTCAACTCTCAAGCCACAACCATTCTCCTTGCCTCTTTAAGCAAGGAGGAATACAACAAAGTACAAGGGTTGAAGAACGCCAAGGAGATTTGGGACCTACTCAAGACGGCGCATGAGGGTGATGAACTCACCAAGATCACCAAGCGGGAAACGATCGAGGGGGAGCTCGGTCGCTTCCGTCTTCGCCAAGGGGAGGAGCCACAAGACATGTACAACCGGCTCAAGACCTTGGTGAACCAAGTGCGCAACCTCGGGAGCACAAAATGGGATGACCACGAAGTGGTTAAGGTTATTCTGAGAGCCCTTATTTTCCTTAACCCTACTCAAGTACAATTAATTCGTGGCAATCCTAGATATACACAAATGACCCCCGAGGAAGTCATCGGGAATTTTGTTAGTTTTGAATGCATGATTAAGGGCTCCAAGAAGATCAACGAGCTTGATGAGCCTTCCACATCCGAGGCGCAACCCGTGGCCTTCAAGGCAACGGAGGAGAAGAAGGAGGAGTCTACACCAAGTAGACAACCAATTGACGCCTCCAAGCTCGACAACGAGGAGATGGCCCTAATCATCAAAAGCTTCCGGCAAATCCTCAAGCAACGGAAGGGGAAGGACTACAAATCCCGTTCCAAGAAGGTTTGCTACAAGTGTGGTAAGCCCGGTCACTTTATTGCTAAATGTCCATTATCAAGTGATAGTGACAGGGACAACGACAAGAAGGGCAAGAGGAAGGAGAAGAAGAAGTACTACAAGAAGAAGGGCGGCGATGCCCATGTTTGTCGGGAGTGGGACTCCGACGAAAGCTCAAGCGACTCCTCCGATGACGAGGACGCCGCCAACATCGCCGTCACCAAAGGCCTCCTCTTCCCCAACGTCGGCCACAAGTGCCTCATGGCCAAGGACGGCAAAAAGAAGGTAAAATCAAAGTCCTCCACTAAATATGAAACATCTAGTGATGAGGATGATAAAAATGAGGAGGATAACTTGCGTATTCTTTTTGCCAACCTTAACATGGAACAAAAAGAAAAATTAAATGAGCTAATTAGTGCTATCCATGAAAAGGATGATCTCTTGGACTCCCAAGAGGACTTCCTAATCAAGGAAAACAAGAAACATGTTAAGGTTAAAAATGCTTATGCTCTAGAAAGAGAAAAATGTGAAAAATTATCTAGTGAGCTAAGCACTTGCCATGAGATTTTAGACAACCTTAGAAATGAAAATGCTAATTTGTTGGCTAAGGTTGATTCTCATGTTTGCATTGATCCTAGAAATGATGATGTTGATTTGCTTGCTAGGATTGATGAATTGAATGCTTCCATCGCTAGCCTTAGAAATGAGAATGAGAAATTAATTGCTAAGGCTAAGAATTTTGATGTTTGCAATACTACTATTTCTGACCTTAGAACTAAGAATGATTTGTTGCATGCTAAGGTTATTGAATTAAAGTCTTGCAAACCCTCTACATCTACTATTGAGCATGTGTCCATTTGCACTAGATGTAGAGATATTAATGTTGATGCTATCCATGATCACCTTGCCTTAATTAAAAAACAAAATGATCACATAGCACAACTTAATGCTAAAATTAGAGAGCATGACTTAGAAAATGAAAAATTTAAATTTGCTAGAAGCATGCTCTATAATGGGAGACGCCCGGGCATTAAGGACGGCATTGGCTTTCAAAGGGGAGACAATGTCAAAATTAATGCCCCTCCTAAGAACTTGTCTAACTTTGTTAAGGGCAAGGCTCCCATGCCTCAGGATAACGAGGGTTACATTCTGTACCCTGCCGGGTATCCTGAGAATAAGATTAAGAAAATTCATTCTAGGAAGTCTCACTCTGACCCTAATTATGCTTTTATGTATAAGGGTGAGACATCTAGATCTAGGCAACCAACCCATGCCAAGTTGCCTAGAAAGAAAACTAGTAATGCATCAAATGATCATGCCATTTCATTTAAAACTTTTGATGCATCTTATGTGTTGACTAGCAAATCTGGCAAGGTAGTTGCCAAAATTGTTGGGGGCAAACACAAGGGCTCCAAGACTTGTGTTTGGGTACCCAAAGTTCTTGTATCTAATGCTAAAGGACCCAAAACCGTTTGGGTACCTAAAACAAAGAACTAAACTTGTTTTGTAGGTTTATGCATCCGGGGGCACAAGTTGGATACTCGACAGCGGGTGCACAAACCACATGACAGGGGAGAAAAAGATGTTCTCCTCATATGAGAAAAACCAAGATCCCCAACGAGCTATCACATTCGGGGATGGAAATCAAGGTTTGGTCAAAGGTTTGGGTAAAATTGCTATATCATCTGACCATACTATTTCCAATGTTTTTCTTGTAGATTCTTTAGATTACAATTTGCTTTCCGTATCCCAATTATGTAAAATGGGCTACAACTGTCTTTTTACTGATACTGGTGTTACTGTCTTTAGAAGAAGTGACGATTCAATAGCCTTTAAGGGAGTGTTAGAGGGTCAGCTATACTTGGTAGATTTTGAAAGAGCTGAACTCAACACCTGCTTAGTTGCTAAGACTAACTTGGGTTGGCTTTGGCACCGCCGACTAGCCCATGTTGGAATGAAGAATCTTCACAAGCTTCTAAAGGGAGAACACATTTTAGGACTAACCAATGTTCATTTTGAGAAAGACAGGATTTGTAGCGCATGTCAAGCAGGGAAGCAAGTTGGCACTCATCATCCACACAAGAACATAATGACGACTGACAGGCCACTGGAGCTCCTACACATGGATCTATTCGGCCCGATCGCTTACATAAGCATCGGCGGGAGTAAGTACTGTCTAGTTATTGTGGATGATTATTCTCGCTTCACTTGGGTATTCTTTTTACAGGAAAAATCTCAAACCCAAGAGACCTTAAAGGGATTCTTGAGACGAGCTCAAAATGAGTTCAGCTTAAGGATCAAGAAAATAAGAAGCGACAATGGAACGGAGTTCAAGAACTCTCAAATTGAAAGCTTCCTTGAGGAGGAGGGCATCAAGCATGAGTTCTCCTCTCCCTACACGCCACAACAAAATGGTGTAGTGGAGAGGAAGAATCGAACTCTATTGGACATGGCAAGAACCATGCTTGATGAGTACAAGACACCGGACCGGTTTTGGGCCGAAGCGGTCAACACCGCCTGCTACGCCATCAACCGGTTATATCTTCACCGAATCCTCAAGAAGACATCATATGAGCTCCTAACCGGTAAAAAGCCCAACATTTCATATTTTAGAGTTTTTGGTAGCAAATGCTTCATTCTTATTAAAAGAGGTAGAAAATCAAAATTTGCTCCTAAAACTGTAGAAGGCTTTTTACTTGGTTATGACTCAAACACAAGGGCATATAGGGTCTTTAACAAGTCCACTGGACTAGTTGAAGTCTCTTGTGACGTTGTGTTTGATGAAACTAACGGCTCTCAAGTAGAGCAAGTTGATCTTGATGAGATAGGTGAAGAACAGGCTCCATGCATCGCGCTAAGGAACATGTCCATCGGGGATGTGTGTCCTAAGGAATCCGAAGAGTCTCCAAGTACACAAGATCAACCATCCTCCTCCATGCAAGCATCTCCACCAACTCAAAATGAGGATGAAGCTCAAGTTGATGAAGGACAAAATCAAGAAGATGAGCCACCTCAAGATGATGGCAATGATCAAGGGGGAGATGCAATTGATCAAGAAAAGGAGGATGAGGAAGAACCAAGACCGCCACACCCAAGAGTCCACCAAGCAATCCAACGAGATCACCCCGTCGACACCATCCTCGGCGACATTCATAAGGGGGTAACTACACGATCTCGGGTTGCTCATTTTTGTGAACATTACTCTTTTGTTTCCTCTATTGAGCCACACAGGGTAGAGGAAGCTCTCCAAGATTCGGATTGGGTGATGGCGATGCAAGAGGAGCTCAACAATTTCACGAGGAACGAGGTATGGCATTTAGTTCCACGTCCTAACCAAAATGTTGTAGGAACCAAATGGGTCTTCCGCAACAAGCAAGATGAGCATGGTGTGGTGACAAGGAACAAAGCTCGACTCGTGGCCAAAGGGTATTCACAAGTCGAAGGTTTGGATTTTGGTGAAACCTATGCACCCGTAGCTAGGCTTGAGTCAATTCGAATATTATTGGCCTATGCTACTTACCATGGCTTTAAGCTCTATCAAATGGACGTGAAAAGTGCTTTCCTCAACGGACCAATCAAGGAAGAGGTCTATGTTGAGCAACCTCCCGGCTTTGAAGACAGTGAGTATCCTAATCATGTCTATAGGCTCTCTAAGGCGCTTTATGGGCTCAAGCAAGCCCCAAGAGCATGGTATGAATGCCTAAGAGATTTCCTTATTACTAATGGCTTCAAAGTTGGCAAGGCCGATCCTACACTCTTTACTAAAACTCTTGAAAATGACTTGTTTGTATGCCAAATTTATGTTGATGATATTATATTTGGGTCTACTAACGAGTCTACATGTGAAGAGTTTAGTAGGATCATGACACAGAAATTCGAGATGTCAATGATGGGGGAGTTGAAGTATTTTCTAGGATTCCAAGTCAAGCAACTCCGAGAGGGTACCTTCATTAGCCAAACGAAGTACACTCAAGACATACTTGCTAAGTTTGGGATGAAGGATGCCAAACCCATCAAGACACCCATGGGAACTAATGGGCATCTCGACCTCGACACGGGAGGTAAGTCCGTGGATCAAAAGGTATACCGGTCAATGATTGGTTCATTGCTTTATTTATGTGCATCTCGACCGGATATTATGCTTTCCGTTTGCATGTGTGCAAGATTCCAATCCGACCCTAAGGAATCACACCTTACGGCCGTAAAACGAATCTTGAGATATTTGGCTTATACTCCTAAGTTTGGGCTTTGGTACCCTAGGGGATCCACATTTGATTTAATTGGTTATTCGGATGCCGATTGGGCGGGGTGCAAAATCAATAGGAAGAGCACATCGGGGACTTGCCAGTTCTTGGGAAGATCCTTGGTGTCTTGGGCTTCAAAGAAGCAAAATTCGGTCGCTCTTTCCACCGCCGAAGCCGAGTACATTGCCGCAGGACATTGTTGCGCGCAATTGCTTTGGATGAGGCAAACCCTGCGGGACTACGGTTACAAATTAACCAAAGTCCCTTTGCTATGTGATAATGAGAGTGCAATCAAAATGGCCGACAATCCCGTCGAGCATAGCCGCACTAAGCACATAGCCATTCGGTATCATTTTCTTAGGGATCACCAACAAAAGGGGGATATCGAGATTTCTTACATTAATACTAAAGATCAATTAGCCGATATCTTTACCAAGCCACTTGATGAACAATCTTTTACCAGGCTTAGGCATGAGCTCAATATTCTTGATTCTAGAAATTTCTTTTGCTAAGCTTGCACACATAGCTCTTTTGAATACCTTTGATCATATCTCTTTTATATGCTATGACTAATGTGTTTTCAAGTCAATTTCAAACCAAGTCATAGGTATATTGAAAGGGAATTGGAGTCTTCGGCGAAGACAAAGGCTTCCACTCCGTAACTCATGCTTCGCCATCACTCCGAGCAACTCTCTCGTCTTTGGGAGAGAAATGAGCATCAAGGAAAAAGACTTCATCCTTGGGGGAGAGAATAATAGCTCAAACGCAACAGGACTTCGTCTTTGGTATAATCTTAACTCACTTATTTATGACCAAAGGGGAAGATTGCACTTCAAGGGCTCTAATGATTCCGTTTTTGGCGATTCATGCCAAAAAGGGGGAGAAATGAGCCCAAAGCAAAAGGACCGCACCACCACCACCAAATTCAAAAACTTAGTGCTTTCCAAAAGTCTTTATCATTTGGTATCCTATTGTGTTCAAAAGGGGGAGAAAGTAGTATTTCAAAAATGGTATATCAAAACCCTCTTGAACACTAAGAGGTGGATCTCTTTTAGGGGGAGTTTTGTTTAGTCTAAGGAAAAGCATTTGAAACAGGGGGAGGAAATTTCAAATCTTGAAAATGCTTTTGCAAACTCTTATTTATTTACCTTTGACTATTTGCAAAAGATCTATGAAAAGGATTTACAAAAGGTTTTGCAAAAACAAAACAAGTGGTGCAATCGTGGTCCAAAATGTTAAATAAGAAAGAAACATTTCATGCATATCTTGTAAGTAGGTTTATTGGCTTAATTCCAAGCAACCTTTACACTTACATTATGCAAACTAGTTAAATTATGCACTTCTATATTTGCTTTGGTTTGTGTTGGCATCAATCACCAAAAAGGGGGAGATTGAAAGGGAATTAGGGTTACACCTAGTTCCTATATAATTTTGGTGGTTGAATTGCCCAACACAAATCTTTGGACTAACTAGTTTGCCCAAGTGTATAGATTATACAGGTGTAAAAGGTTCACACTCAGCCAATAAAAAGACCAAGTGTTGGATTCAATAAAGGAGCAAAGGGGCAACCGAGGGCACCCCTGGTCTGGCGCACCGGACTGTCCGGTGTGCCACCGGACAGTGAACAGCACCTGTCCGGTGCACCAGGGGACTCAGACTCAAACCCTTCCCCCTCGGGATTTCTCGGAAGCCGGCGCGCTATAATTCACCGGACTGTCCGGTGTGCACCGGACATGTCCGGTGCTCCAAGGAAGATCGGCCTCCGGAACTCGCCAGCCTCGGGTTCGCGCGGCAGCCGCTCCGCTAAAATTCACCGGACTGTCCGGTGTGCACCGGACTGTCCGGTGAACCACGGAGCAACGGCTACTTCCGCGCCAACGGTCACCTGCAAGCGCATTTAATGCGCGCTCTGCGCGCGCAGTCGGCAGGCGCGCCCTTACCGGCGCACCGGACAATGAACAGTTCATGTCCGGTGTGCACCGGACACCCAGGCGGGCCCACAAGTCAGAAGCTCCAACGGCTAGAATCCAACGGCAGTGGTGACGTGGCAGGGGCACCGGACTGTCCGGTGTGCACCGGACTGTCCGGTGCGCCATCGAACAGAAGCCTCCAGCCAACGGTCAAGTTTGGTGGTTGGGGCTATAAATACCCCAACCACCCCACATTCATAGCCATCCAAGTTTTCCCACTTCTTAACCACTTACAAGAGCTAGGCATTCAATTCTAGACACATACAAAGAGATCAAATTCTCTCCAATTCCACTCAAGCCTTTAGTGACTAGCGAGAGAGATTTGCCGTGTTCTTTTGAGCTCTTGCGCTTGGATCGCATTCTTTCTTTCTCTTTTGCTCTTGTGATCAACACTCAATTGTAACCGAGGCAAGAGGCACCGATTGTGTGGTGGCCCTTGCGGGGAAGTTTTGTTCCCGGTTGATTGAGAAGAAGGAAAGCTCACTCGGTCCGAGGGACCGTTTGAGAGAGGGAAGGGTTGAAAGAGACCCGGCCTTTGTGGCCTCCTCAACGGGGAGTAGGTTTGCAAGAACCGAACCTCGGTAAAACAAATCCACGTGTCACTCTCTTTATTTGCTTGCGATTTGTTTTGCGCCCTCTCTTGCGGACTCATTTATTTTTACTAACGCTAACACCGGCTTGTAGTTGTGATTATTTTTGTAAATTTCAGTTTCGCCCTATTCACCCCCCCCTCTAGGCGACTATCAATCGTGAGCACGACTGATATACTAGTTTTACACTCTGCAGAGGTTGTGTCCTTTACCCACAAACCGTGTATCCCGTCTAGTCAGGGTTTGCAACACGTTTAGACACTTCTGAGGTGAATTGCTAGGGATCCATTACGAGGCCTTTACAAAGTTCCATTAGCTTCAAAAAAACCCGCTACGATTTCATGAGAAGAGCGATATAGGAAACCCTCATCCGAAAAGCCATCACAGCATGATCGACCCAAGAACCTCCCTACACCAGCAACTCCTTTATCGTCCTTGCCCCTTTCGAGTAAGGTAGTCCTCCACTAGCTTTTCTAATTAGTCGGCCAATGACGTCCCATTCCACCCTTACGGTAGCACTGTTTTCCTGGGTGGTTCTCCATGTTCCATTTAACCTAATAATCTTATCATGAACAATAATCAAATCAACAATAATAATGGAACATGATCATAATTTAGATATAACATTAATCCCAAAACCAGGTAGAGCAATAGCGAGTCTACCCAATAGTTTATTTGTTTGCAAGGTGTAGGGTGAACTGATAGTCGCCTAGAGGGGGGGTGAATAGGGCGAAACTGAAATTTACGAATATAAACACAACTACAAGTCGGGTTAGCGTTAGAAATAGAAACGAGTCCGTGAGAGAGGGTGCAAAACAAATCGCAGGCAAATGAAGAGTGTGACACGCGGATTTGTTTTACCGAGGTTCGGTTCTTGCAAACCTACTCCCCGTTGAGGAGGCCACAAAGGCCGGGTCTCTTTCAACCCTTCCCTCTCTCAAACGGTCCCTCGGACCGAGTGAGCTTTCTCTTCTTAATCACTTGGAACACAAGGTTCCTACAAGGATCACCACAAGATTGGTGTCTCTTGCCTCAATTACAAGTGAGTTTGATCGTAATGGAAGAATCAAGAAAGCACGATTGAAAAATCCAAGCGACAAGAGCGACAAATAACACACGGATCACTTTCTCTCTCAAGTCACTAATCACTAATGATCTCTTTTCTCAATTGTGAAACTTGGAGAGATGGAGGCTTTGAATGTGTCTTGGAATGGATTGCTAGCTCTTGTATTGAATGTTGAAGGTTGGAATGCTTGGATGAAGTGAATGGAGGTGGTTGGGGTTGTATTTATAGCCACCAACCACTTCCTAGCCGTTACTCCATTCTGCCGACCGCGGACGGTCCGCCCGCCTGGCCCGGACGGTCCGCGCCTGTAGATCAACGGCTGAAAATGCAACGGTCAGCAGTAACGGCTATATTGCATTTAATGCGACGTCAGATGTCAGATAAAGCCAGTCGCGGACGGTCCGCCCGCCTGGCCCGGACGGTCCGCGAGGCCGCTATAATTCATTTCTCTGAACTTGTCACCTTCGGGTTTTCGGTTTCTTGCCTACCGGACGGTCCGCGCTAGAGGCCGGACGGTCCGCGCGAGGGCTCAGACGGTCCGCTCTTTTCTTCCGGACGGTCCATAGTGCAGACTTGGATTTTTGCATTGGTTCTGTCCGTGTGTCATCCTCGTGTCGCGGACGGTCCGCCGCAAGGGCCCGGACGGTCCACGCTTGGCCTGTTTTTCCAAAAAGCTTCTCCTGTCCGGAATAATCTACGGTATTCCGGACAGTCGATTTAGTATAGTTGTAGATGAACCTTTGGTACCTGTAGAACATATAATCTAGAGCAAACTAGTTAGTCCAATTATTTGTGTTGTGCAATTCAACCACCAAAATCAATTAGGAAATAGGTGTAAGCCTAATTCCCTTTCAATCTCCCCCTTTTTGGTGATTGATGCCAACACAAACCAAAGCAAGTATAGAAGTGCATAATTGAACTAATTTGCATAATGTCAGTGCAACGGTTGCTTGGAATTGAGCCAATATAAATACCTATAAAGTATGCATGGATTGTTTCTTTATTTTTTTTTAATATTTTGGACCACGTTTGCACCATATGTTTTGTTTTTGCAAATTCTTTTGTAAATCCTTTTCAAAGTTCTTTTGCAAATAGTCAAAGGTAAATGAATAAGATTTGAAGAAGCATTTTCAAGATTTGAAATTCTCTCCCCCTGTTTCAAATGCTTCTCCTTTGACTAAACAAAAACTCCCCCTAAATGAGATCCTCCTCTTAGTGTTCAAGAGGGTTTTGATATATCATTTTTGAAATACTACTTTCTTCCCCTTTTGAACATAATAGGATACCAATTGATAAAATTGTTTGAAAACACGAAGTTTTTGAAATTGGTGGTGGTGCGGTCCTTTTGCTTTGGGCTCATACTTTTCTCCCCCTTTGGCATGAATCGCCAAAAACGGAATCATTAGAGCCCTTGAAGTAATTTCTTCCCCTTTGGTCATAAACAAATGAGTTAAGATTATACCAAAGACGAAGTCCTTTTGCTTTTAACTCTCCCTCAAAAGATGGAGAGAAGCGCGGAGTGGCGGCGAAGGATGAGTTACGGAGTGGAAGCCTTTGTATTCGCCGAAGACTCCAATTCCCTTTCAATATACCTATGACTTGGTTTGAGATAGACTTGAAAACACATTAGTCATAGCATATAAAAGAGATATGATCAAAGGTATATAAATGAGCTATGTGTGCAAGTTAGCAAAAGAAATTGCGCGAATCAAGAATATTGAGCTCATGCCTAAGTTTGTTAAAAGATTGTTCATCAAGAGGCTTGGTAAAGATATCGGCTAATTGATCTTTAGTATTAATATATGAAATCTCGATATCTCCCTTTTGTTGGTGATCTCTAAGAAAATGATACCGAATGGCTATGTGTTTAGTGCGGCTATGCTCGACGGGATTATCCGCCATCTTGATTGCACTCTCATTATCACATAGCAAAGGGACTTTGGTTAATTTGTAACCGTAGTCCCGCAGGGTTTGCCTCATCCAAAGCAATTGCGCGCAACAATGACCTGCGGCAATGTACTCGGCTTCGGCGGTGGAAAGAGCGACCGAATTTTGCTTCTTTGAAGCCCAAGACACCAAGGATCTTCCCAAGAACTGGCAAGTCCCCGATGTGCTCTTCCTATTGATTTTGCACCCCGCCCAATCGACATCCGAATAACCAATCAAATCAAATGTGGATCCCCTAGGATACCAAAGCCCAAACTTAGGAGTATAAGCCAAATATCTCAGGATTCGTTTTACGGCCGTAAGGTGAGCTTCCTTAGGGTCGGCTTGGAATCTTGCACACATGCATACGGAAAGCATAATATCCGGTCGAGATGCACATAAATAGAGTAAAGAACCTATCATCGACTGGTATACCTTTTGATCCACGGACTTACCTCCCGTGTCGAGGTCGAGATGCCCATTAGTTCCCATGGGTGTCTTGCTGGGCTTGGCATCCTTCATCCCAAACTTATTTAGAATGTCTTGAGTACACTTCGTTTGGCTTAGGAAGGTGCCTTCTTGGAGTTGCTTCACTTGAAATCCTACGAAATACTTCAACTCCCCCATCATAGACATCTCGAATTTTTGTGTCATGATCCTACTAAATTCTTCACATATAGATTCGTTAGTAGACCCAAATATGATATCATCAACATAAATTTGGCATACAAACAAATTGAGAGCACCTAGAGGGGGGTGAATAGGTGATCCTGTAAAAACTTAAAATTATAGCCACAAAACTTTGATTAAGCGTTAGCACAGTTAATGCCAAGTGGCTAGAGAGGAGTCAAAACACAATAACCACAAGAATTCAATCACAGAGATGACACGGTGGTTATCCCGTGGTTCGGCCAAGTACAAAACTTGCCTACTCCACGTTGTGGCGTCCCAACGGACGAGAGTTGCACTCAACTCCTCTCAAGTGATCCAATGATCAACTTGAATACCACGGTGTTCTTGCTTTTCTTTTCTCAATCCCGTTTGCGAGGAATCTCCACAGCTTGGAGCCACTCGCCCTTACAAAAGATGTTCACAGAGAATCACGGAGCAAGGGAGGGATTAGCAACTCACACACGACACAAAGATCACAGCGAATACGCACACACAAGACCCAGACTTGAGCTCGAAAGACTAGCACACTAGAACGGAGCTCAAATCACTAGAATGTCGAACAAGTGCGCAAGATTGATGTGTGAGTGATCAAGAGTGCTCAAGGAATGCTTGGTATGCTCCTCCATGCGCCTAGGGGTCCCTTTTATAGCCCCAAGGCAGCTAGGAGCCGTTGAGAACAAACCAGGAAGGCCATCCTTGCCTTCTGTCGTCGGGCGCACCGGACAGTCCGGTGCACACCGGACACTGTCCGGTGCCTGATTTCTTTCCTTAAACAGCCCAGTCGACCGTTGCCGACCGTTGCAGATCTGGCGTACCGGACATATCCGGTGCACACCGGACAGTCCGGTGCCCCCTCCCGACCGTTGGCCAGGCCACGTGTCCCGCGCAGATCGCGCGGCCGACCGTTGGCTCGGCCGACCGTTGGCTCACCGGACAGTCCGGTGCACACCGGACAGTCCGGTGAATTTTAGCCGTACGTCGTCGGCATATTCCCGAGAGCGGCGTCTTCAGGCCGAGGCAGCCTGGCGCACCGGACACTGTCCGGTGCACCACCGGACAGTCCGGTGCCCCAGACCGAAGCAGCCTTTTGGCTGTACACAGCCAACTCTTCTTCTTTCTTCTCTTCTCTGTTTCTAACACTTAGACAAGTATATTAGTACACAAAACTAATGTACTAAGGCTTAGAAACATACCTTTACTTGTGATTTGCAACTTGTCCATCCATGGGCATAGATTTACGTTTAATCACTTGTGTTGACACTCAATCACCAAAATACTTAGAAATGACCCAAGGGCACATTTCCCTTTCAATCTCCCCCTTTTTGGTGATTTATGCCAACACAACATAAAGCAACTAGAACAAGTGCAAAATCACCTCAAATAGAACTCAAATCTATTTTGATTCATTTTTGGCATATATGGATCATCCTTTGCCACCACTTGGTTTGTTTTTGCAAATCAAACTCAAATCTCTATCTCTAAGTCAAACACACATGTTGAAGCATAAAGAGAGTCATTCCAAAAGAGATTGATCAAAGATTTCAAAAACTCCCCTTTTTCCCATAATCACTACTTCTCCCCACAAAAAGCCAACTTTTGACAAAAAAGACAATAGGAGAGTTTTGACAAAAAGCTCTATTTCACTATTTTCAAAATTTCTCAAGTGGTAGCTGATCCATTAATTGCTTTGGCCTTTATTTTCTCCCCCTTTGGCATCAAGCACCAAAACGGGATCAATCTTGGCCCATTAACCCCATTGCCTTACCAAAATCTTCAACTAAGATCAAATGGCAATAAGAGTTCATGAGATGGACTTGGAATAAGTTACCCTCTCATCGGAGTGCAGTGGAAGTCTTTCATGGTCCAAGTCCACCTTTTCCCTTTCAATTCTCCTTCGAGACTAAATCAAGCAAACTCAAGCATATGGTTAGTCTCAAAGGGTCAAGTTGCAACACAGCTCCCCTAAACATGTGCATCACTTTGCAACGGACTTGTGAGGTCCAGGGAGTGTTTGGACAACTTGAGCACCACAATAAGCAACAAAATGCAGAATGAACATGATCAAAGGCATAAACACATGTATGCTACAATTCAATCCAAGTTCCGCGAATCTAAGACATTTAGCTCACTACGCAGCCTGCAAAAGGTCTTCTCATCTAGAGGCTTGGTAAAGATATCGGCTAGCTAGTTCTCGGTGCTAACATGAAACACTTCGATATCCCCCTTTTGCTGGTGGTCTCTCAAAAAGTGATGCCGGATGTCTATGTGCTTTGTGCGGCTGTGCTCAACAGGATTTTCCGCCATGCGGATAGCACTCTCATTATCACATAGGAGTGGGACTTTGCTCAGATTGTAGCCAAAGTCCCTGAGGGTTTGCCTCATCCAAAGTAGTTGCGCGCAACACTGTCCTGCGGCAACATACTCGGCCTCAGCGGTGGATAGGGCAACGGAGGTTTGTTTCTTAGAATTCCATGACACCAGGGACCTTCCTAAGAATTGGCACGTCCCCGATGTACTCTTCCTATCGACCTTACATCCAGCATAATCGGAGTCTGAGTATCCAATCAAGTCAAAAGTAGACCCCTTTGGATACCAGAGCCCGAAGCAAGGCGTAGCAACTAAATATCTAAGGATTCGCTTCACTGCCACTAAGTGACACTCCTTAGGATCAGATTGAAATCTAGCACACATGCATACGCTAAGCATAATATCCGGTCTACTAGCACACAAATAAAGTAAAGACCCTATCATTGACCGGTATGCTTTTTGATCAACAGACTTACCTCCTTTGTTGAGGTCGGTGTGTCCATCGGTTCCCATCGGTGTCTTTGCGGGCTTGGCGTCCTTCATCCCAAACCGCTTTAGCAGATCTTGCGTGTACTTCGTTTGGGAGATGAAGGTACCGTCCTTGAGTTGCTTCACTTGGAACCCAAGGAAGTAGTTCAACTCGCCCATCATCGACATCTCGAATTTCTGCGTCATTACCCTACTAAACTCTTCACAAGACTTTTTATTAGTAGAACCAAAAATTATGTCATCGACATAAATTTGGCACACAAATAAATCACCATCACATGTCTTAGTGAAAAGAGTTGGATCGGCTTTCCCAACCTGGAAAGCATTAGCAATTAAGAAATCTCTAAGGCATTCATACCATGCTCTTGGGGCTTGCTTAAGTCCATAGAGCGCCTTAGAGAGCTTACACACGTGGTCGGGGTACCGTTCATCCTCGAAGCCAGGGGGTTGCTCTACGTACACCTCCTCCTTGATTGGCCCGTTGAAGAAAGCGCTCTTCACATCCATTTGGTACAACCTGAAAGAATGATGAGCGGCATATGCTAGCAAGATACGAATTGACTCTAGCCTAGCCACAGGAGCAAAAGTCTCCTCAAAGTCCAAACCTGCGACTTGGGCATAACCTTTTGCCACAAGTCGAGCCTTGTTCCTTGTCACCACCCCGTGCTCGTCCTGTTTGTTGCGGAACACCCATTTGGTTCCCACAACATTTTGCTTCGGACAAGGCACCAGTGTCCAAACTTCATTCCTCTTGAAGTTGTTGAGCTCCTCCTGCATGGCCAACACCCAGTCCGGATCTAGCAAGGCCTCCTCTACCCTGAAAGGCTCAATAGAAGAGACAAAGGAGTAATGCTCACAAAAATTAACTAATCGAGATCGAGTAGTTACTCCCTTGCTAATGTCACCCAGAATTTGGTCGACGGGATGATCCCTTTGAATCATCGCTCGAACTTGGGTTGGAGGTGCCAGTTGCGCTTCTTCCTCCATCACATGATCATCTTGTGCTCCCCCTTGATCACACGCCTCCTGTTGATGAACCTGTTCATCGTCTTGAGTTGGGGGATGCACCGTTGTTGAGGAAGAAGGTTGATCTTGCTCCAAGTGTTCCTGTGGTCGCACATCACCAATCGCCATGGTGCGCATAGCGGCCGTTGGAACATCTTCTTCATCTACATCATCAAGATCAACAACTTGCTCTCTTGGAGAGCCATTAGTCTCATCAAATACAACGTCGCTAGAGACTTCAACCAAACCCGATGATTTGTTGAAGACTCTATACGCCTTTGTATTTGAGTCATAACCTAATAAAAACCCTTCTACTGCTTTGGGAGCAAACTTAGAATTTCTACCCTTCTTCACTAGAATGTAGCACTTGCTCCCAAATACACGAAAATAAGATACATTGGGTTTGTTACCGGTTAGTAGCTCATACGACGTCTTCTTGAGGAGGCGATGAAGGTAGACCCTGTTGATGGCGTGGCAAGCCGTGTTCACGGCTTCCGTCCAAAAGCACTCGGGGGTCTTGAACTCTCCTAGCATCGTCCTCGCCGTGTCGATGAGCGTCCTATTCTTCCTCTCTACCACACCATTTTGCTGTGGTGTGTAGGGAGCGGAGAACTCGTGCTTGATCCCTTCCTCTTCAAGGAACTCCTCCACTTGAAGGTTCTTGAATTCGAACCCGTTGTCGCTCCTTATCTTCTTCACCTTGAGCTCAAACTCATTTTGAGCTCTCCTGAGGAAGCGCTTGAGGGTCCCTTGGGTTTCAGACTTATCCTGCAAAAAGAACACCCAAGTGAAGCGGGAAAAGTCATCAACAATAACTAGACCATACTTACTTCCTCCTATGCTTAGATAGGCGACGGGTCCGAAGAGGTCCATATGCAGCAGCTCCAGAGGTCTTGAAGTGGTCATCACATTCTTGCTGTGATGTGCTCCTCCCACTTGTTTACCTGCTTGACAAGCTGCACAAGGTCTATCTTTTTCGAATTGCACGTTAGTCAAACCTATCACGTGTTCTCCCTTTAGAAGCTTGTGAAGGTTCTTCATCCCCACATGTGCTAAGCGGCGATGCCACAGCCAGCCCATGCTAGTCTTAGCTATTAAGCATGCATCTAGACCGGCTTCTTCTTTTGCAAAATCAACTAAATAAAGTTTGTCGTCTAATACACCCTTAAAAGCTAGTGAACCATCACTTCTTCTAAAGACAGACACATCTACATTTGTAAATAGACAGTTATATCCCATATTGCATAATTGACTAACCGATAGTAAATTATATCCCAGAGACTCAACTAAAAACACATTAGAAATTGAGTGCTCATTTGAGATTGCAATTTTACCTAACCCTTTTACCTTGCCTTGATTCCCATCACCGAATATGATTGAATCTTGGGAATCCTTATTCTTGACGTAGGAGGTGAACATCTTCTTCTCCCCCGTCATATGGTTTGTGCATCCGCTGTCGATAATCCAGCTTGAACCCCCGGATGCATAAACCTGCAAGGCAAATTTAGGCTTGGGACTTAGGTACCCAACTCTTGTTGGGTCCTATAAGGTTAGTCACAATTTCCTTAGGGACCCAAATGCAAGTTTTATCACCCTTGCATTTTGCCCCTAACTTCCTAGCAATTACCTTTCTATCCTTTCTACAAATTGCAAAGGAAGCATTCAAAGCATGATATATTGTAGAAGGCTCATTAACCTTCCTAGGAATATTAACAACATTTCTCCTAGGCATATTATGAACAACATCCCTTCTACCAACATTTCTATCATGCACATATGAAGAACTAGAAGCAAACATAGCATGAGAAAAATCATCGTACGCATTATAACTCCTATAAGCATTTCTAGTTTGTCTCCTATCATGATACAAAAAGGCATGGTTCCTTTTAGCACTAGTAGCCATAGGGGCCTTCCCTTTCTCCTTAGCGGGAATGGAAGCCTTATGGCTTGTTAGGTTCTTGGCTTCCCTCTTGAAGCCAAGTCCATCCTTAATTGAGGGGTGTCTACCGATCGTGTAGGCATCCCTTGCAAATTTTAGTTTATCAAATTCATTCTTGCTAATCTTAAGTTGGGCATTAAGACTAGCCAATTCCTCAGTTAGTTTAGAAATTGAAACTAAATGATCACTACAAGCATTAACATCGAAATCTTTACACCTAGTGCAAATCTCAACATGTTCTACACAAGAATTAGATTTACTAGCTACTTTAGCATTTAAGTCATCATTAACACTCTTTAAAGTAGCAATGGTTTCATGATAAGAAGATAGTTCACTAGAAAGCACTTCATTTCTTTTAACTTCTAAAGCATAAGATTTTTGTGCCTCTACAAATTTGTCATGCTCTTCATACAAAAGGTCCTCTTGTTTTTCTAAGAGTCTATCTTTTTTATTCAAGGCATCAATCAATTCATTAATTTTATCTACTTTAGCTCTATCCAATCCCTTGAACAAACTAGAGTAATCTATTTCATCATCACTAGACTCATCATCACTGGAAGAATCATAAGTGACATTGTTTTGATTACATACCTTCTTCTCCCTTGCCATAAGGCATGTGTGACGCTCGTTGGGGAAGAGGGATGACTTGTTGAAGGCGGTGGCGGCGAGTCCTTCATTGTCGGAGTCAGAGGAGGAGCAATCTGAATCCCACTCCTTTCCGATGTATGCTTCGCCCTTGGCCTTCTTGTAGTGCTTCTTCTTCTCCCTTTTGTCCCCTTTTTCCTGGTCACTTTCATTATCGGGACAGTTAGCAATGAAATGACCAATCTTACCACATTTGAAGCATGAGCGCTTCTCCTTTGTCTTGGTCTTGCTTGGCTGTCCCTTGCGACCTTTAAGCGCCGTCTTGAAGCGCTTAATGATGAGGGACATCTCCTCATTATTTAGCCCGGCCGCCTCAACTTGCGCCACCTTGCTTGGTAGCGCCTCCTTGCTCCTTGTTGCCTTGAGAGCAATGGGTTGAGGCTCATGAATAGGACCGTTCAACGCGTCGTCCACGTATCTTGCCTCCTTGATCATCATTCGCCCGCTTACGAACTTTCCAAGAACTTCTTCGGGCGACATTTTGGTGTACCTGGAATTCTCACGAATATTATTCACCAAATGAGGATCAAGAACGGTAAAGGACCTTAGCATTAGGCGGACGACGTCGTGGTCCGTCCATCGCGTGCTTCCATAACTCCTTATCTTGTTGACAAGGGTCTTGAGCCGGTTGTATGTTTGGGTTGGCTCCTCCCCCCTTATCATAGCGAATCTCCCAAGTTCGCCCTCCACCAACTCCATCTTGGTGAGCATGGTGACGTCGTTGCCCTCGTGAGAGATCTTGAGGGTGTCCCATATCTGCTTGGCATTATCCAAGCCGCTCACCTTATTGTATTCTTCCCTGCACAAAGATGCTAAGAGAACGGTAGTAGCTTGTGCATTTCTATGGATTTGTTCATTTATAAGCATAGGGCTATCCGAGCTATCAAATTTCATTCCATTCTCTACAATCTCCCACATGCTTGGATGGAGAGAGAATAAGTGACTACGCATTTTGTGACTCCAAAATCCGTAGTCCTCCCCATCGAAGTGTGGAGGTTTGCCAAGAGGAATGGAAAGCAAGTGCGAATTCGAACTATGTGGAATACGAGAATAATCAAATAAAAAATCGAATTGACCGTCTTCCTGTAGTCGTTGTCGTCGTCCTTTTGGGAAGAGGAAGATTCGTCGCTGTCGTAGTAGACGATCTCCTTGATGCGCCTTGTCTTCTTCTTCTTTCCATCTTTTCGTCTATGGCCCGAGCCCGAGTCGTTGAACTTGTCATCCTTTGGCTCGTTGACGAAGGACTCCTTCTCCTTGTCGTTGATCACGATTCCCTTCCCCTTAGGATCCATTTCTTCGGGCGGTTAGTCCCTTTCTTGAAGAGAACGGCTCTGATACCAATTGAGAGCACCTAGAGGGGGGGTGAATAGGTGATCCTGTAAAAACTTAAACTTATAGCCACAAAACTTTGATTAAGCGTTAGCACAGTTAATGCCAAGTGGCTAGAGAGGAGTCAAAACACAATAACCACAAGAATTCAATCACAGAGATGACACGGTGGTTATCCCGTGGTTCGGCCAAGTACAAAACTTGCCTACTCCACGTTGTGGCGTCCCAACGGACGAGAGTTGCACTCAACTCCTCTCAAGTGATCCAATGATCAACTTGAATACCACGGTGTTCTTGCTTTTCTTTTCTCAATCCCGTTTGCGAGGAATCTCCACAGCTTGGAGCCACTCGCCCTTACAAAAGATGTTCACAGAGAATCACGGAGCAAGGGAGGGATTAGCAACTCACACACGACACAAAGATCACAGTGAATACGCACACACAAGACCCAGACTTGAGCTCGAAAGACTAGCACACTAGAACGGAGCTCAAATCACTAGAATGTCGAACAAGTGCGCAAGATTGATGTGTGAGTGATCAAGAGTGCTCAAGGAATGCTTGGTATGCTCCTCCATGCGCCTAGGGGTCCCTTTTATAGCCCCAAGGCAGCTAGGAGTCGTTGAGAACAAACCAGGAAGGCCATCCTTGCCTTCTGTCGTCGGGCGCACCGGACAGTCCGGTGCACACCGGACACTGTCCGGTGCACACCGGACACTGTCTGGTGCCCGATTTCTTTCCTTAAACAGCCCAGTCGATCGTTGCCGACCGTTGCAGATCTGGCGTACCGGACATGTCCGGTGCACACCGGACAGTCCGGTGCCCCCTCCCGACCGTTGGCCAGGCCACGTGTCCCGTGCAGATCGCGCGGCCGACCGTTGGCTCGGCCGACCGTTGGCTCACCGGACAGTCCGGTGCACACCGGACAGTCCGGTGAATTTTAGTCGTACGTCGTCGGCATATTCCCGAGAGCGGCGTCTTCAGGCCGAGGCAGCCTGACGCACCGGACACTGTCCGGTGCACCACCGGACAGTCCGGTGCCCCAGACCGAAGCAGCCTTTTGGCTGTACACAGTCAACTCTTCTTCTTTCTTCTCTTCTCTGTTTCTAACACTTAGACAAGTATATTAGTACACAAAACTAATGTAATAAGGCTTAGAAACATACCTTTACTTGTGATTTGCAACTTGTCCATCCATGGGCATAGATTTACGTTTAATCACTTGTGTTGACACTCAATCACCAAAATACTTAGAAATGGCCCAAGGGCACATTTCCCTTTCACAAATCATTGTCAAGAGTCTTAGTGAATAAAGTAGGATCGGCCTTACCGACTTTGAAGCCATTTGCAATAAGGAAATCTCTAAGGCATTCATACCATGCTCTTGGGGCTTGCTTGAGCCCATAAAGCGCCTTAGAGAGCTTATAGACATGGTTAGGGTACTCACTGTCTTCAAAGCCGAGAGGTTGCTCAACATAGACCTCTTCCTTGATTGGTCCATTGAGGAAGGCACTTTTCACGTCCATTTGATAAAGCTTAAAGCCATGGTAAGTAGCATAGGCCAATAATATACGAATTGACTCAAGCCTAGCTACGGGTGCATAGGTTTCACCGAAATCCAAACCTTCGACTTGAGAGTATCCCTTGGCCACAAGTCGAGCTTTGTTCCTTGTCACCACACCATGCTCATCTTGCTTGTTGCGGAAGACCCATTTGGTTCCTACAACATTTTGATTAGGACGTGGAACTAAATGCCATACCTCATTCCTAGTGAAGTTGTTGAGCTCCTCTTGCATCGCCACCACCCAATCCGAATCTTGTAGTGCTTCCTCTACCCTGTGTGGTTCAATAGAGGAAACAAACGAGTAATGTTCACAAAAATGTGCAACACGAGATCTAGTGGTTACCCCCTTATGAATGTCGCCGAGGATGGTGTCGACGGGGTGATCTCGTTGGATTGCTTGGTGGACTCTTCGGTGTGGCGGCCTTTGTTCTTCATCCTCCTTGTCTTGATCATTTGCATCTCCCCCTTGATCTATGTTGTCATCTTGAGGTGGCTCATTTGATTGATCTTCTTCTTCATCAACTTGAGCTTCACCCTCATTTTGAGTTGGTGGAGATACTTGCGTGGAGGAGGACGGTTGATCTTGTGCATTTGGAGTCTCTTCGGATTCCTTAGGACACACATCCCCAATGGACATGTTCCTTAGAGCGATGTACGGAGCCTGTTCTTCACCTATCTCATCAAGATCAACTTGCTCTACTTGAGAGCCGTTAGTCTCATCAAACACAACGTCACAAGAAACTTCAACAAGTCCTGAGGACTTGTTAAAGACTCTATATGCCCTTGTGTTTGAGTCATATCCTAGTAAAAAGCCTTCTACAGTTTTAGGAGCAAATTTAGATTTTCTACCTCTTTTAACAAGAATAAAGCATTTGCTACCAAAAACTCTAAAATATGAAATATTGGGCTTTTTACCGGTGAGGAGTTCGTATGATGTCTTCTTGAGGATTCGGTGTAGATATAACCGGTTGATGGCATAGCAAGCGGTGTTGACCGCCTCGACCCAAAACCGATCTGGTGTCTTGTACTCATCAAGCATGGTTCTTGCCATGTCCAATAGAGTTCGATTCTTCCTCTCCACTACACCATTTTGTTGTGGCGTGTATGGAGAAGAGAACTCATGCTTGATGCCCTCCTCCTTAAGGAAGCCTTCGATTTGAGAGTTCTTGAACTCCGTCCCGTTGTCGCTTCTTATTTTCTTGATCCTTAAACCGAACTCATTTTGAGCCCGTCTCAAGAATCCTTTTAAGGTCTCTTGGGTTTGAGATTTTTCCTGTAAAAAGAATACCCAAGTGAAGCGAGAATAATCATCCACTATTACAAGACAATACTTACTCCCGCCGATGCTTATGTAAGCAATCGGGCCGAATAGGTCCATGTGTAGGAGCTCTAGTGGCATGTCGGTCGTCATGATGTTCTTGTGTGGATGATGGGCGCTAACTTGCTTTCCTGCCTGACATGCGCTACAAATCCTGTCTTTCTCAAAATGAACATTTGTTAGTCCTAAAATGTGTTCTCCCTTTAGAAGCTTGTGAAGATTCTTCATCCCAACATGTGCTAGTCGGCGATGCCAGAGCCAGCCCATGTTAGTCTTAGCAATTAAGCAAGTGTCGAGTTCAGCTCTATCAAAATCTACCAAGTATAGCTGACCCTCTAACACTCCCTTAAATGCTATTGAATCATCACTTCTTCTAAAGACAGTGACACCTACATCAGTGAAAAGACAGTTGTAGCCCATTTTGCATAATTGAGATACAGAAAGCAAATTGTAATCTAATGAGTCTACAAGAAAAACATTGGAAATAGAATGGTCAGGAGATATAGCTATTTTACCAAGACCTTTGACCAAACCTTGATTTCCATCCCCGAATGTGATAGCTCGTTGGGGATCTTGGTTTTTCTCGTAGGAGGAGAACATCTTCTTCTCCCCTGTCATATGGTTTGTGCACCCGCTGTCGAGTATCCAACTTGAGCCCCCGGATGCATAAACCTACAAAACAAGTTTAGTTCTTGACTTTAGGTACCCAAATGGTTTTGGGTCCTTTGGCATTAGACACAAGAACTTTAGATACCCAAACACAAGTCTTTGACCCCTTGTGCTTGCCCCCAACATATTTGGCAACTACTTTGCCGGATTTGTTAGTCAACACATAAGATGCATCAAAGGTCTTAAATGAAATGCTATGTTCATTTGATGCATTAGGAATTTTCTTCTTAGGCAACTTAGCACGGGTTGGTTGCCTAGAGCTAGATGTCTCACCCTTATACATAAAAGCATGGTTAGGGCCAGAGTGAGACTTCCTAGAGTGAATTCTCCTAATTTTGTCCTCGGGATAACCGGCAGGGTATAAAATGTAACCCTCGTTATCCTGAGGCATGGGAGCCTTGCCCTTAACAAAATTGGACAATCTTTTAGGAGGGGCACTAAGTTTGACATTGTCTCCCCTTTGGAAGCCAATGCCATCCTTAATGCCCGGGCGTCTCCCATTATAAAGCATACTACGAGCAAATTTAAATTTTTCATTTTCTAAGTTATGCTCGGCAATTTTAGCATCTAATTTAGCTATATGATCATTTTGTTGCTTAATTAAAGTCATGTGATCATGTACAGCATTGATATCAACATCTCTACATATAGTACAAATAGTGACATGCTCAATGGTAGATGTAGTTGGTTTGCAAGAATTAAGTTCAACAATCTTAGCATGAAGAATATCATTTTTATCTCTAAGATCGGAAATTGTAGCTTTGCAAACATCAAAATCTTTAGCCTTAGCAATCAAATTCTCATTTTCTAATCTAAGACTAGCAAGAGAAATGTTCAATTCTTCAATCCTAGCAAGCAAATCATCATTATTATCTCTAGGGTTGAGAATTGAAACATTGCAAACATGAGTATCAACCTTAGCTAACAAATTAGCATTTTCATTCTTAAGGTTGTCAATCATCTCACGGCAAGTGCTTAGCTCACTAGATAGTTTTTGACATTTTTCTACTTCTAGAGCATAAGCATTTTTAACCTTAACATGCTTTTTATTTTCCTTGATTAGGAAGTCCTCTTGGGTGTCCAATAGATCATCCTTTTCATGGATGGCACTAATCAATTCATTAAGTTTTTCTTTTTGTTGCATGTTGAGGTTGGCAAAAAGAGATCGCAAGTTATCTTCCTCATCACTAACATTTTCATCACTAGAAGATTCATATTTAGTGGAGGATTTAGATTTAACCTTCTTTTTGTCGTCCTTTGCCATGAGGCACTTGTGGCCAACGTTGGGGAAGAGGAGTCCCTTGGTGACGGCGATGTTGGCGGCGTCCTCGTCGTCGGAGGAGTCGCTTGAGCTTTCGTCGGAGTCCCACTCCCGACAAACATGGGCATCGCCGCCCCTCTTCTTGTAGTACCTCTTCTTTTCTCTCCTCTTGCCCTTCTTGTCGTTATCCCTGTCACTGTCACTTGATAATGGACATTTAGCAATGAAGTGACCGGGCTTACCACATTTGTAGCAAACCTTCTTGGAGCGGGACTTGTAGTCTTTCCCTCTCCTTTGCTTGAGGATTTGGCGGAAACTCTTGATGACGAGCGCCATTTCCTCATTGTCGAGCTTGGAGGCGTCGATTGGTTGCCGACTTGGTGTGGACTCCTCCTTCTTTTCCTCCGTCGCCTTGAATGCGACGGGTTGAGCTTCGGATGTGGAGGGATCATCAAGCTCGTTGATCTTCCTTGAGCCTTCGATCATGCACTCAAAACTTACAAAATTCCCGATAACTTCCTCGGGGGTCATTTTGGTATATCTAGGATTACCACGAATTAATTGAACTTGAGTGGGGTTAAGGAAAATAAGAGATCTTAGAATAACCTTAACCACCTCGTGGTCATCCCACTTTTTGCTCCCGAGGTTGCGCACTTGGTTCACCAAGGTCTTGAGCCGGTTGTACATGTTTTGTGGCTCCTCCCCTTTGCGAAGCCGGAACCGACCGAGCTCCCCCTCGATCGTTTCCCGCTTGGCGATCTTTGTGAGCTCATCTCCTTCGTGAGCGGTTTTGAGCACATCCCAAACCTCCTTCTTGGCGTGATCTCCCGACATCACTTCGAGCGGTTAGGCTCTAATGAAGCACCGGACTCTGATACCAATTGATAGTCGCCTAGAGGGGGGGTGAATAGGGCGAAACTGAAATTTACGAATATAAACACAACTACAAGCCGGGTTAGCGTTAGAAATAGAAACGAGTCCGTGAGAGAGGGTGCAAAACAAATCGCAGGCAAATGAAGAGTGTGACACGCGGATTTGTTTTACCGAGGTTCGGTTCTTGCAAACCTACTCCCCGTTGAGGAGGCCACAAAGGCCGGGTCTCTTTCAACCCTTCCCTCTCTCAAACGGTCCCTCGGACCGAGTGAGCTTTCTCTTCTTAATCACTTGGAACACAAGGTTCCTACAAGGATCACCACAAGATTTGTGTCTCTTGCCTCAATTACAAGTGAGTTTGATCGTAATGGAAGAATCAAGAAAGCACGATTGGAAAAGCCAAGCGACAAGAGCGACAAATAACACACGGATCACTTTCTCTCTCAAGTCACTAATCACTAATGATCTCTTTTCTCAATTGTGAAACTTGGAGAGATGGAGGCTTTGAATGTGTCTTGGAATGGATTGCTAGCTCTTGTATTGAATGTTGAAGGTTGGAATGCTTGGATGAAGTGAATGGAGGTGGTTGGGGTTGTATTTATAGCCACCAACCACTTCCTAGCCGTTACTCCATTCTGCCGACCGCGGACGGTCCGCCCGCCTGGCCCGGACGGTCCGCGCCTGTAGATCAACGGCTGAAAATGCAACGGTCAGCAGTAACGGCTATATTGCATTTAATGCGACGTCAGATGTCAGATAAAGCCAGTCGCGGACGGTCCGCCCGCCTGGCCCGGACGGTCCGCGAGGCCGCTATAATTCATTTCTCTGAACTTGTCACCTTCGGGTTTTCGGTTTCTTGCCTACCGGACGGTCCGCGCTAGAGGCCGGACGGTCCGCGCGAGGGCTCAGACGGTCCGCTCTTTTCTTCCGGACGGTCCATAGTGCAGACTTGGATTTTGCATTGGTTCTGTCCGTGTGTCATCCTCGTGTCGCGGACGGTCCGCCGCAAGGGCCCGGACGGTCCGCGCTTGGCCTGTTTTTTCAAAAAGCTTCTCCTGTCCGGAATAATCTACGGTATTCCGGACAGTCGATTTAGTATAGTTGTAGATGAACCTTTGGTACCTGTAGAACATATAATCTAGAGCAAACTAGTTAGTCCAATTATTTGTGTTGTGCAATTCAACCACCAAAATCAATTAGGAAATAGGTGTAAGCCTAATTCCCTTTCATGATTAAAACTAGGGTAACCTATTAGGCCCCATCAAATTAAACTGAGCATATCACAGTGAATAACCAGAACATTATTAGATAAAGAATAGTGATCAAGGGCACAACTTGCCTTATACTTGCAACTCCATGTAGTTCTCCAAAGTTGATCTTCAGATTCGTCGTGACCTCGCTTCTATTCGTAGCAATACATATAATCAAGTAAATAATGGGTATGGTAACATTACACCAAAGCATGAGAACAAACTGCGTAGGAATATTCTACGCGCTGCTATGAGGTCGTAAGTTCGAGAATCACTAAAATCAGAGTTACAGTTAAAAAGATGTGAATTTCTGAAGTTTTAGGTGATTAAAAATATATTCTATATAAATCATGCGAGAAAAATATTATACATAATTCAATTTTAGTCTAAGTTATAATTGGACATATCTTAGTTTGATTATAATTATAGTCACATTGACTAGAATTATCAATCAACTAACCTAAGTTAAATAATATCCAATTATAGAAGTATGTGGAATGATACAAATGATGTTTTTAATGTGTAGACAATTTTATTACGAAGCTAACCAAACTTAAACGAATCAAAACAGAGTTAAAATGGATGAGATATGGATTAAACAAGTTTCTAGATATTTTGTTATTAACTTTATACCTAAATATAGCTTCCAGGGGTCTATTTGTAAAGTCTAGGGACTGAGCTGTTAAAAAGTTAACCCTGAGACATCCTATATAAAATAGGACGACGGGTCGAATCGTAGAAAGGAAAGGGGCTTTTATGAAACTATATGCGGACGAAGGGGTATGGGTGCAAGTGAACCGTCCAGATTAGACTCAATGGCCTAGATCTAAGCACCGAAGCAGATAGCTACTGATAATTACAGTCGTCAAATTCGCGATCATCGGCGTGGATTTTAAATAGCTGGGATGGAACTCGATCAATTCAATCAGACCATAGAGGTAGGTCCTCTTTAGCTATCAACCGACAGAGTTCAGTACGTGCAACAGAAGGAGAATACTCCCAATGTTTCAAGGAACCATCATAATTATACTTAAGCGCAGATTGAACTATACCAGCACGTTGTTGTTCTTTCTTAGCTAAGCAATTATGACGAAGCAAGTGACCAGTTCCAGAACTAGATTTACCACTTAAAGTCACCTTGCAGTACTTACAAATGGCACCCTACCTTACCCTCTTACCATTGATGAGGTGAGTCAGTTCATCAAAGTCGTGCCAAACTTTAGATCTGGGAGGACACTTACTAGAACTGGTGGCAGCAATGCTTGTGCCGGTCGATGTCGGGCTCGTGGAGCCTGTGCCCGTCTGACCACCGGTGGCGGCACCAGGGACATCATCATCATTGTCGATGTTGATGGCAGCACTACCGCCAAACAGGGCTCGGGCATCCTCTGCTTCGTTATGATCTTCTAGCCGGTGCTCCTCCTCCACAGCGGCCAGATGAAGGTCATCGTCCATGCTGATGTGTCGTAGACGGCTGGCTCCTCACCGGCGACTGAGGTCCCTCGACGGCTACACGGCACCGACACAAGCGATACCTAGGAAATCAAGATCTAATACATAAGATAGGGGGTGGAGAATGGAGATTAGGGTTCGAAGGACGAGGAGCACCTTAGTCGCCTTGAGAGCACCACCGCAAGGACGAGGAGGAACACCACTACTATGAGGATGCCAGGAGCCCAGGATGGGGATTACCCGATTAGGGTTCAGGATGTGAGGAAGGGGAGAGGATGAGCGAAGAGATGAGAAGATGAGTATAGATGTCCAAACAAGCCGTCACCAGTAGTCGTTGACAGGAGGTGCGAGATTTCGCCAGCCGCCACCGCCAGTCCGCCACGAAGCAGGAGGTAGGAGCCAGGAGAGGAGGGGATTAGGTTTAGGGTTTCCAGCGAGGGAGCGAGTGAGCACGTGAGGGGGTCGCGAGGCCGGCGTCTAATCTTTGTGGGCATTGGGCGACTGGAAAACGAGCTGACCCGTGCCTAGCAACACTCCGTGCCGAGTCGGGCCGAGCACGGCGTGCTGGCCTTGGAGCCCAAGCACGGCACGACCGCCGTACCGGGCCGATATCGGGCTTCAATAGTGCCAGGCTTCAGGTAAACGGGCTACCCAGCCCATATGGACATCTATAAGTCCAGCACAACCTTCTTAGTTTCCGTGGGATAAGCTAGTAAATGAAAACCATAATACAAACACGCTGAATCTTCAAGCCCAGCAATCCTCGACAAATTTCCATAGATAACTAAATCCTAGTATAATGAACAAGCCTTAACATGACATGAGCGACAAATCAAACACTCCATACTCTCCCAAAAGCACATCACTCACAAAGAAACTCGTTGCAAACTGAGCAATCTGTTACCTCAGCACAGACAGCACCATGGACTTTGAAGGAAATGAAAATTTAGCCTGGTCAGCTGCCAGAAGGACCAAAGAAAGGTGTCAAGCATGGGCTGGTGTTATTGCTACATCCATTGCTCCCCAGCAGTAGCTGGTGTTATTGCTATATCCATTGCCCCCCAGCAGTAGCATCACAGGTGCGGCAGAGCAAAAATCCAGCTGGTAGGCTTCAGCCCAAGTGCGCAACTCAACAGGCAAGAGATGGCAATAAATCCATGTGTAACAAGACTGGAGATGAGTGCTACAAGTAGCTGATGGTTCAGTCAAATGTCAGTAATAAACTTCATCAGGACATAAATAGCTTATATAGTTGGAAAGAAAAATATAAATCAATGGTTTTGTTTATTTATTTTTCTGAGAATAGGACAAGACAGCTTGCGGTTATGGCTATCTAAAGTTGCATGTCCAGCCAAAGTTCTAAAGGATAATTAAGGCACACTAACTTTTCACCACCCATGTACTGATGTGCCAAAATAACAAACCTACACAGTGAAGTACAAAGGAAAAAAAGAGAAGGCAAAGATAAAGTGTCTAGGAAGGCAAGAAAATATTTTCATAATGTACATGGCTACAATTCCAACACCCAGATAAAAGTTTTACTACTCACAAGTCACACCTACCCAAACCAGGACATCCACATGAAGCAAACCACATGGTTAAAGTGTTGCACCGTTTCCAGAGAATAATAACTCGACCGGGGAGGGAATGACCACCCTTCCGGTATAACATTAAGAAGAGACCGAAACAATAGTCCTAGCCGAGAAAATCCCCGAACCCTGGCCTCAAATTACTAACGGACCGGCGTCAACCGAAACCATGGCGCACAGGACATCGTAACCCGAGAGCGAATGAGGCACATCGAGGGGATTTTTCAACCAAGCCCGAAAATCCGCCCCCGAGGGGAATCAAACCCGGGACTTGGTGGTGCTACTCCGAAGCCTTAACCACTAGGCTAGAGGCCCTTTCGCTTTCCAGAGAATAATATGTGCAACTACCCTAGAACCCACACATTGATTATGCAAAAAGAAAAGAAACGACAATTGGTATTGAAGAAATGTAGATATTTAAGAAAATATTTCAGAATGTATGGAACTAAATAACTATAACACTAGTGATTGTTAAGCCAAAGCACTAATAACAAGTCAAAAGTAAGAAAAATAGGAGCAATGGAGAACATGACAAGGGGAAGTAATTACTGACAATCTCGGTAGCAAACAGAAAGACTAATAGATCTCCCCATCCTCTCCAAGTTCACCATCTTCCAGCTCATGTGCTCCATTTCTTCTACTACTATCTCGGTCCTTTTTATGTCTTTTGTGCCGGTTTTCACTATCTGAATCTGAGCCATGTGCATGCTGCATGATCAACAGTAATCATCTTATTACACAATTTAATCATAAGCGAATAACCATGACAATATTTCAGGCGATTGAAGAATAGTTCAGAAATTAAGCAGAACTAAACAATTACATCATAATTGCAGCTATTGTCGGCGTTTTCGGTTATTTCTGATGGATTACAAAGATTAGTTCATTATGATACTGTCGTCCTAGGGGGGGGGGGGGGGGGGCAAATCAGAGTAAGAAGAAATTTTCTTTTGAAGCTAGCCATACTGTAGTTTATAACTTCATTTTGTTTCTTTTTAAAATTCAAACTTTGCAACAAGGAGGTGCTAGAGTCCTCAATGGAAAAGCTGACTCAAAAAGATTGTCAGAATTGCACATCTGTCCCAAGGCTATAAATATACAAAAAATCACAAGGCTGATATGATTGTGAGCTTTCGCATAAGCTCAACAAAGTCAAACCAGCTCCCGCTGAAACAATTTTAAGTCTGCATAAAACAGTGCGAGGTATATTTTCGACAACCCAACTAATAAAGACAAGATGGCCTAACTGGCTGATTTTGTAGCTTATCCAGCTAATTATAAATGAAGATGTTACTCGATGGCCTAACTGGCTGATTTTGTAGCTTATCCAGCTAATTATACATGAAGATGTTACTCCATTCTAAATTATAAGGCGTTTTGGATTTTCTAGATATATAAAACCCTAGACATTTTAAAATACAGGATAGTACGACCAAAGCGAAGACATTTTGTGGGGATATGGAACAATTCCTACTGTTTCATATGGATAAATATCTAACAGCAAATTTCCCTTCTTGTAAGTATTTAAGTTTATTCTAATAAAAAACTTAGAAATAACAACTGCATGACACAAACTTAGAAATAACAGGTGCAAATAACACAAATAGAGAACAGAAAATAACTACAATTAAGTAAAAAATTTGAAAGAAAATTGTCTTGAAACGGTAGCATCAAGCTCACTCTGCTGATATACTGATGCTAAACACGGTTACAGTTGCTAAATCTGTTGATTTTGTCTAGATTTTAGCACCACAGTTGTATGAATGAACAACACCAAACACGACATCCCCAATGTTTAGCTTGATTTGCATAGAATATCAAATATTGATACCTTCCTAGATTTCTTGCGATCACTGCTATGCCTCCGAGACTTCTTAGCATCGTCTTTATCATCCCTCTCAGAGCTTACATCATCTGTGTCATGGTGACGTCTCTTATGTTTCTTTTCTTTATCTTTATCTCTTTTCTTATCTTTTGCACCATGGGTGTTCAAATCAGCACCATCAAACTCCATTTCATCTCTCCTTGATCGATCCTTCCCTTTCTCCTTTTCTCTCTCCTCCCGGTGGTCTCTTTCTTTTTCTTTGCGTTCTTTCTCCTTCCTTTCTTTCTCTTTCTTCTTCTCTTTCTCCTCACGCTCTTTCTCTCTTTTTGCCTAATAAGAGTAAAAGTTCAGGGGTGGAAAAGAAAAATGAAAAGAAACATCTCATAAAAACTATAGTATGCGGCAAACAATGAAGGTAGTGTTGAAGATAAAGTGATGGTTAATTCAGTTGGTTCCCATAAAAACATTAACCATATTTGAAATCTTGGCATTGTCTGTCTCAGATCAAACCCAAGCACAAATGCTTAGTTTGGCTTAATCTTAACACATACAAATCATATTTCCTCTATTACAAATTATAAGTCATTCTGGTTTTTCCAGATAAATAGGGTTTATTATGTATCTAGATATAGTATATATCTAGGTCCATAGATAAAGCTATGCACCTAGAAAAGCCAACACAACTTATAATTCGGAACAGGGGGAGTGAGGGCCGTATAGATGTGAATCACAACTTATTAGATAAAATAAAGGAAGTAGCTTAAAATACTAGTGCTTTTGAATTCAAATATTATCAAGGAATGGATGTACATGATAGTTACGAACAAATTGAGTATAGGTTAAAAGGCTTAGAAGCCACAATAATCTAGCTTTTCAGCTCATCAGTCATACAGGTCTCCAAAGTTGAGACAAAACTGAACCAAAAGAGCCAATCAGCAAAGAAATCAGCTATTTTCACTCAGGTAGCTTGGATCACACTTTTTTTCCACCTCTGATAAGCAACATAAGTGAACACATGGTATTTACGATTCTACTAAGTATCAATTGTGCATGTGCAGTCATGAAATAACACAAAATACAAAACAGCAAAAACTCTTAGCAAGCTATGACGACTGCAGATAGATGATAGGAGACAACAATACAACCATTTACCTTTTCTTCCTCCCTCAAACGTTCTTTCTCTTTTAACCTTTCTTTCAGGTGGACAACGCACTCTTCAAAAAGCTCTCTAGCATAAGTCTCACTGTCCAAGGCCCTAATGAAACAAAGCTAACATAAGAGTCACTCAATAAAAATAGCAAGTAGGTAAATGTAAATCTGATACCTGTCCTAACATACAGCAGTTCAAACATCCAGGACACAGTTCATCACAACCGAGGCTTAAATCAATATTTTGCATGACAGGTTTCTATAAAATTAATCATAGTCCAATATAATCCTTGTTCAGCTTCAATTAAATGAATCGTGTACTATACAGGACACAGTAATCTTTATTTATATGAGGACCCAAAATAGTATAAAAATAGAACTTATAGTTATAATATCAGATAATCCAATACCGTGATATTAAAGAATCTGAGCATATTAATTTTTAATTGGAGGTGGAGAATATTTTTTCCCAGAAGTAACAACTCATATACTCAATTAATTTGACTGTTACCACTACTGCTATGTTCTGTGGTAAGCTGTTCTTAAAATGAATCAGCGCAAAAAGTTTCTACTATACGGATAGTTAGAAACGGGACGGATACGGATATTATTTGGTCGGATATCTGATACCTGTCGGATAATGCATTAATTGATTATCATAAAATATTCTTGTTCGACTATGAATTGCAAATAAATTATCAAGACTAATAAACATTTTATAAAAAGATAATCTCAAGTTGCCACATAAAAATGGTAAAGTGAAGTATTGATTATGTTGAAACTTGGATAATTAGAGTGATTTCACGTGTAACTCACGCAATAAGTGGAAATGAAATAGAAGAAACGTTGATATCTTGTGGATTTTATGGTCCCATTATTTTTTATGACTATATGTGGCCATATATTGTACCTCCGTATAATTTCATGGATTTCTGAGACTATTTGTGCATTATTAAATTCTTTCTACATAAAATCATCAAAATATAATTAAATTCATAAAATACACTGGTTTCGACTTAAAATTGCAAAAACGTTACCAAAACAAATAAACATTCTATTCAAAGATAACCTCAAGTCCCCACATGAAAATGATAAGTGAAGTATTGATTATGTTCAAACTTCGATACATAAAATGATTTCACGTGTAACTAAGCAATAAGTGGGAGTGCAATGGAAGAAACACCAGCATCTTGTGGATTTTATAGTCCAAATGTTTTTGAGAACTATATGTGGATATATGTTGTGGGCCCGTACAAATTCATGAATTTTTAGGCTATTTGTGTATTATTATTATTTTTCTACAGAAAATCATGAAAATGCAATTAGATTCATAAGACACTCTAGTTTCACTCAAAAATTGCAAATAAGTAACAAAAACTAATAAACATTCTAAACGAAGATAACTCAAGTCCTCACATGAAAATGATAAAGTAAAATAATGATTATGTTGAAACTTGAATACTTAGAGTGATTTCACTTGTAGCTGATACAAATAAGTTAAAGTGAAATAGAAAAAACATGTGCATCTTATACATCTTATGATCAAAACATTTTTTATGGTTATATATGGACATATGTTGTGCCTTCGTAAATTTTCGTAAATGTTTTAGGCTATTTGGTGTATTATTAATTTCTTGTTGTAGAAAATCATCAAAATACAATTAAAATTCATAAAAATATTGTAGTGTCGACCAAAAATTGCAAATAAGTTACCAATATTAATAAATAGTTAAGTTCCCACTTGGAGATAACCTTAAGTCCCCACATGAAAATGATAGTCTACTAATTTGATATAGATTTGGACATTATTTGGCCTAAAGATGTGTTTAAACAAAAATGTGATGTACTACAAAGTTATAGATCTCTTCGAGCTATACAATTTTCATATAAACTTTATCTTCATCCGATTTCATATGTAAAAGTTATGATTTTATAACTATATTATTATGCAGAAAAAGAAAAAACGGGTATTCATCGGGTAGTACTCGCTCCGTATTCGACCCGAATCCGAAGCTTCATTATCCGGGTATTACCCGTATCCGTCCCGAATATAAAAATACCCGAATCTGTATCCAAAAAAACGGGTATTTGCACTATCCGTATGTGGTACCCGACAGGTATACTCGACCCGTTTTCACCCCTAAAAATGATTATAAGGAGGATGGACATTTGTCATTACCTGAACTCTTGGCTATCCTCGAAAAGCTGTTTAGAATCATCCCATGTTGAAGAAGCTGATATTTCCTACAATGTTTCGATGAAACAAAAATAGATCACATCGAAAGCATGGCAGATCCTGATATCCAGATTAATAGTCTGGCAAATTATCTCACCATATCTATTGAACACAGAATACTGAACTAAATATGCATGCAGTTGCAAGGGATCTCAAAGGATTCAGATTTGCACTGGAAATCAAAGATTCTGCCATCCAAATATGGTATGCTTGGACAGAGTCACAGATATGATATGGTTTCTGTATTATCAATGAAGAGTATTGATGAACATTCAATATGCCCAGATCAAACAAACTTTAACCCATGAGCCGGAAACCATTTCCCCAAGTTTAGGCAAACTCCAGAACCAAAACATTTCAGATTAGGACTGAACTGAGAAAAATACCAATAGTTGAGTAGCTGGTGCAAAATCAGTTACCAAATAATAAAGCCATTCAAGTGATGCTACAGGAAAGAAGTACCTATAAGATTTTGCATTTTCAAAATACCAACATGTTTTGGCGCAGCGCAGGATTAATAATTCTTTGATATTTTTGCATTCAACAAATACACATAGCATTTACTAGTTCAAACAAATCCACTTGCTAGATATCAAAGAGTTATGGATTATTATTATATAAAGAAACACGTCAAGTTAAGCTGATAAGTTATAAGTACCAAGCCATAGCCATTCTACCTTATATTTCACCACTGGTTTCCCATATATTGGGCAATATTTGAATTTGAATCCATTGCCTATACAGCTAAACCTGCCCAGCAAGGCTAGGGTGAAGGTGCCAACGTGCACGCAAGTTTGGTTCTCTTGCATTTCCTTCCTTTTGGGGAAGGTTTGGAAACCCTAACGCTAAACAGGTTGGGTTGTTGTATATATCAGAGAAAGAGATACATGGGTTGGGCCAAGACCCATTACAACAGACTGATTACAGTAGCAAACACAATAATCTAACACACACCACCAGTCGAAACTCTAGTCGCGACAGATGTTGAGACTAGAGCAGAATTGCGAGAACGAGAGAAGACCCTTGGTGAAGATGTCTACAAACTGTGAACTCATCGGGACATGACGGATGAGGACGTCCTCGATAGCAACACGCTCACGAGCAAAGTGGATGTTGATCTCGACATGCTTCGTGCAATGATGTTGGACGGGATTGACAGAGAGGTAGACAAGGTTGATGTTGTCGCAGCAGAACAAGGTACTTGTGGTGAGGGGGTTGTGAAGCTCCTGAAGAAGCTGGCGCGGCCAGCTTGCCTAAGCCACCCCATTAGCGATAGCCAGGTACTTAGCCTCGGCATTGGAGCGGGAGACCACAGGTTCACGCTTAGAGGACCAAGAGATGAGATTGGCCCCAAGAAACATTGCATAGCCGAAGGTATACCGGCGGGTGTCTGAGCACCCGTGCCAATCAACGTCGGTGTAGACGATAAGCTCATGGGTGGAGGAACGTCGAAAGTGGAGGTTGTAGTCGACGGTGCCACGAAGATACCGAAGGATCCGCTTGACCGCACCCATGTGCGACTCACGGGGACCATGCATATAGAGGCAAACCTGTCGAACAACATATGTGATGTTGGGTCTGGTGAAGGTGAGATACTAAAGAGCACTAGTGAGGCTACAGTGAAGTTAAGCAAGGAGCAGCTGCAGCCACTAATTGATAGGCTAGCGGACCTCTTACCTAATTGGAGGGCCGACTTGATGACTCGAGCTGGAAGAGCGATCCAAGTGCAACATGTACTCACGGCAACAGTTATATATCACGCCATGGCTTTGGATTTACCTAAGTGGGCTATCAAAGCCATTGACAAGATTAGACGTGGCTTTCTTTGGAAAGGTCGAAAGGATGTGCTTGGTGGTCACTGCTTAGTTGCTTGGGGCAAAGTGACACGCTCGAAGGAGCTTGGTGGTCTTGGCATCTCAGATTTACAAAAGTTGAATTGGGCCCTTCGGGTTAGATGGTTGTGGTTGGAAAAAAACAGACACCTCGAAGTCTTGGGCTGATTTACCTCTCCAGAGTTCCAGCATTCTGAAATATATCCTCTCTACAGCTTTGATTACAAAAGTGGGTGATGGTCGTAACACCTTGTTTTGGAGGGACAGATGGTTGATGGGACAGAGGATTGAGGATCTAACTCCTCATATTTTCGCCCTCGTCCCAACTAGGATTGCCAATAGGAGAACGGTAGCAAAAGGTATCGTGGAGATGGCTTGGATCCGGGACCTAAGAGGCACCATCACTTGGGTTGTCCTCTCTGATTTTTTAACTCTTAGTGAAGTCATTGCAGATTTCTCCCTTAGTGATGGAGTGTCAGACAAGCATATCTGGAAATTTTCCCCGACAGGCCAATACTCTTCAAAGTCGGCTTATGATATGCTATTCCTAGGATCCACTTCTTTTGGAGCCTTTGAGCGCGTTTGGGAGTCTTGGACACCTTCAAAGTGCAGTTTCTTCCTTTGGCTTGTCATGCACAATAGATGCTGGACCGCACATCATCTTGCTAAAAGAGGACTTCCCCACCCCAGTGCATGTCCCCTTTGCGACCAAGAAGAGGAAACAATACATCTTCTCATCTCTTGCGTCTTTGCACGACAGTTCTGGTACCTCTTGCTGCGCAGATATGGGTTGCCTAATCTTTCACCAGACAATGCTCTTTGCAGCCTTGATGACTGGTGGAGCAGGGCTATGGAGAAGATTCCCCGAGATCTCCAATCAGGCTTCAATTCTCTAGTTATTCTTGGCGCTTGGAGCCTATGGCGTCATCGCAACGACTGTGTGTTCAATGGGAGGTCGCCGAGCCTAGCGAGTGCTCTCACCCTCGCTGGTGATGAGCTTAGGATGTGGTGTCGTGCCGGGGCCAAAGGGTTGAACTTGCTTTCAACTCTTGTGTTTATGCTTGACCCAGGGTGATAGTCTTGTGTCTTGTTCAGAGTGGTTGTGTGGTGGCTGTGTTGTGTCTTGTGTGTCTTATTGTGTCGTGTGTGTGTTGTGTTGTGTTGTACCTTCTTCTATCTATTAATGGTATGATACGCAAATCTCCTGCGTGTTCGAGAAAAAAAGTGAGGCTACAGTAGACGGTGGGGTCACTAACAGGAGCGCCATTTCCAGAGAGCTTGGCATGTGTATCTACTGGTGTCGCGCAGGGGATGCAGTCTAGCATGTCAGCCCGCTCGAGGATGTCCAGAGTGTACTGCCACTGCTGGAGGAAGAGGCCCTTAGGGCGAAGCTCAACGACAATCCCTAGAAAGTAGTGAAAGGGACCCAAATCCTTCATGGTGAACTCATGCTGGAGAGCAGTGATGATCCGGTGCAAGAGAGCCGCAGAGGAGGCAGTAAGCATAATGTCATTAACATGCAGGTGCAGGTACACGGTGTCACTGCCACGCCGATAGATGAACATAGATGTGTTCGACTTGGCCTCAACAAAACCAAGGGATAGTAGACATGTGGCAAAACGGTTATACCAAGCGCAAGGGACTTGCTTAAGACCATAGAGGGACCTGTTGAGCATGCATACCATATAGGGATGAGCAGGATCAACAATGACAGCAAGCTGACTGCAGTAGATAGTCTCAGTGAGTCTTTATGAAGAAAGCCATTCTTGACATCCACCTGATGAACTGGCCAAGAATGACAAAGTAATGAAGTGAGGACAATATAAACGGTAGTAGGGTTCGTGACGAGACTGGACGTCTTATCATAGTCAACCAGGACAACGTGTAAACCCCAAAGAACCCAGCGGGCCTTGTATCGATCTAGAGAGCAATCCGCCTTCTGCTTACGGGTCCAAACCCACTTGACGATCACTAAATTGATGTCTAGGGGACGAGGAACCAAATTCCAGATGTGATTAGCAAGGAGGGCCTAGTATTCTTCATAGCACAGCACCAATGAGGATCAACAAGGGCGCTATGAACAGAAGACAACATCGGAGAGATCGGCGGTGAGGTGTACGCGGAGAGGACGAGGCGATCAACATGGCAAAGGATCCCAGTCACCTGGAGAGTCACCATTGGGTGGATGTGACGAGAGTCACGATGAAGAATGGGGGCGATACATCGCTAACTCGGTTCAAAAGCAGGGTGGTGCACCCACCCGGGCACGTCGCTGATAGACATGCACAGGTTAGGCGTAGCAAAGAGGAACCGGCACAGGCAAGGACACTGGAGAGAGCCCCAGAACCGAGCAATGTAGAAGAAAGGACCATAGGGGCCGACGGCGGAGCCAACAAGGCTGAAGATGGAGCCACTAGGGGCCCAACAAGTTTCAACGAGATGGCACACGGGTCGGTGAGGGGCACTGGTGCAGCCTGGAGCGAGTCCGTAGACAAGCCACGAGGGGCACCATGGCCACCGCTGAAATAGTGTAAGAGAACCTACAAGTGAAAAAACAAACGATGGATGACCAGAACGTGCCACGGAGTCAGGATCATGGAGAAAATCCAACTCAGAAAGGGAGTCAAGAAGAGAAAATCTGCCTCGTCAATGGTTGACGTGACGAGAGATCAAGAGACGAGGAGTGGTGAGGTCAAGACATTGGTACCCTTTGTGATTAGGGTAGTACCCGAGGAAGACACGACAAGTAGAGCGAGGAGCAAGCTTATGGGAAACAATGGCAGAAAGGTTAGGGTGGCACGCACACCCAAAAACATGAATATGGTCATAGGAGGGAGTGGTGCCAAAAAGAGCAAGTGTGGATGCACGAGTCGTTGTAGTAGGAAGGCGATTAAGAAGGTAGGTGGCGATGTAGGGTCGACAACTAGGAACGAGAAGAGGAGATAATTTCTGGCTAGGTTCCATGTTGGAAGGTTTGGAAACCCTAGACTAAACAAGTTGCTCTATTGTATATATCAGAGAAGGAGATACATGGGCTGGGCCAAGACCCATTACACAATAATCTAACAAATGTGAGCCAGAATTCTCTTCCTTTTGCATTTGGCACTCATCCACATTTAAAGTTTTTTGTTGCACAACATTTACACTAGTATTAGGCACCATAGGTGATGAACCACAATACTCATACTAATTAATGCCAAATGCACATTAATGCTACATGCAACTTGCACTTATAAATTAAGCTAGTGATCCTTAATAAAAGTGCCCTTGGATGCTAAAGTTGTCTCCAGCAACGTTCCCTAAATTCCATCCCCTAAAGGAATATTTTTTGTCCTTTACAGCACACTCTAAAAGATTATGTCCTCTATATCTTCTGTCTTCAGCAACGTCCCCTAAATTCGATCCTTTATATCTACAGTATTGACAGAATACATAAACTACCATATTTATTCATTGTTTTTCATATATTTCAAATTGGTTCTAACGTATGACATTAAAATGATGAAATAAATAATTTTTCAATACTACAATTTTTTGAACGTATACATATTATGCTGCAAAATAACATGTGTATGAAAAACAACGTACGGCACGGATTAGAATTTAAGTAAATGATTTGCGTCATTGCGTTGGTATTACCGAGCATGAACTAGAAATTAGTAAAACATGATAAAATCAGAACGGTTTTGGCTTGAGCATTTCATCAAAGGCCGCGCTATCGTCGTTCCCAGCACCGTCGGCGGCGGCTGAATCAATCTAGGCCCCACCAGCCCTGTTACTGTGCTGCCATGATTTCGTCATAATCACTGGATAGCGGATGCACAGTGCATCGCTACGAATAGAGTGCGAGACAGCATCCGCTACTTTAGCGAACGATTTGCAGTTTGTTGCTGGAGGCTTTACAGGACGGTTCAAACTCTAAATTTAGCGTGCAGAATGGTATAGAGTTCCTTGTTGGAGACAGTCTAAGAACCCAGGAATGTTGTCCAACTTTACTTTTTGTCGTGGAACCCAAGCCATGCATAGCAAGACCAAGCAATGGCATAGAAATAATGTAACATGCTTACAATTAGCTGCAATACCTTGATGGAATACAAAAGATCTGAAAAATTTTCACCCAAGCGCTGGCGCTTCTTAGCGTCCTTTTGCTCTTTTTCCTTGAGCCTTTCAAGCTGATCGTCATATACAAGCTGCAACCAATCCAGCAAAGTAAAACAATAATCTGGAAAAATGCAACAGATAACATATTTAGATATCGATCGAAACTTCCAGTCAATATGACACCTTGATGTTGATGGTTGATATTCCTTTAAGAGCATCATCCTCCAGAGTAGCAGTTTGGAATTCCTCTAATGTCCATGAAGTTGTCATAGGAATCTAGAAGAGGGTTGCAAATCATAAATACAGCAACTTTATGACGTACACTTGATACATGGTAAATCAATGTGTACTATTTTCCACAATAAGCAAAATGTAGATCATGATTATGCACAAAAACCATACCTTTCCAGATTTCACCACTTCTTTAATTTGGATCTTGTCTTCTTGATACTGTACAACAAGAGTATACCAGGAAACCATAAATATCACAAATATAATTATAGCTTTTCAAATGATCTCAGTGCAACAGATTTATCATGTTCATATGCTGACAGTACCCCTTTTCTTTTTAAATTTGTAATTTAAGCTGTGCAGGTTACTTAAGTTTTATGTGTACTACATGATTCTTGTGGAACTTTAAACATTTGCATTCTTGTAAATTATGGATTCATCATATTTTTATCGAACATGATGTGGGGCCCCTGGTCACCAGCCAAATTCCCTACTTGAAAAAAAAAACTTGGTTACTGCTAGATTCCCAATGTAAAGGGGTGCTATCTATCAATCAAACCATGTCTATTTCGAACAACCTTCCCTTTTTTTCTTGTCCCCTCTATCTAATGTGATGGATTAAGCATCTATGGGCCAGCATGTAATGGACCAGCCTTGTCTCACATGTCAAAAACAGATAGATTACTTGAGTTGTTATTAAACCTTACAGATAGGATTAAGCTAGTTCATTAGATTAGCACGTTGGATTAGGTTAGGAGTCAGATAGCTTTGTGTTTTGGGGCGTATGGCATGTATCTGAAACAAGAATCAATCATCTAACTCTCCTTCTATATCTATCCCTCTCATCTGCGATTTCAGCCTTAGCAGTCAACCTAACCCAGCCCATCAGACTTGGAACATGATATCTTCACCACCTGTTTGCCTCTCTTTGCATTCACATTCTCACAAGTTCAACAAGGTTATCACTGATTAAGACTATCTCCAGTAGACTCCCTATCCTACTCCCAATCTCACTCCTTATTTCAAACTCCACTTTGCAAACAGTGCAATCTACAGTACTTTGCATGGCCGTTTACACGGCCTGCTGAAGATGGCCTAAGTTCAGGTACAGCAACAGCTAGACAACACAACTATATTCTTTGAACAATAATTCAGATTGTGAAAATATCAGCTAAATTAACATCAACCTTGCAGTCAATTTTACTACATCGCTGAGATGGTCTCACATATGTTGGCAGGTCTGAAATGTTTTTCCACTACTATACCAACTGCACTTATTAAGGGTTTCCTCAATAGGTAGAAAAGTTCAGATAGTATGTGTTCGTTCTAAGATAACTTTTATTTTACCATTACAAGTTAAAGAAGCTTAGTGAATCCCAGAAATAACACAGGTAGAATGATATTAATAAGCACATGCAACAACTCCACATCCTAATGAATATGAGTCAATAATAGCAATTAGGGACAATGCACAAAGTTTAGGTGCTTTCAACGAAAGTTGACAAGTCTATGCTTGATTATAAAAAAAATCATACAAATGAAAAAAAAAAACAATAACAGCCCCTAAATCATTGGATGAACTGTTACAAGGATATATGCAGAATTTTCTGAAAATAACCTGTTTGCCAAGTTCCTCGATCACGTCATCAAATAACTCTTTCGGTGTAGAGCCAGATGTGTTTGATGCTACAGCCAAGTAGGACTGTGAATCTTTTATCTGTGGATTGGTAAAATGTAAAGGATCAAGAAAAGGATCTTTTAACAATATCTCTGAAAAATAATATAGTTCAAGAACCTGTGCACAGTAATCACGCCACCGAGTTCTTGCATTAAGTGTGCCATCAGCAACATGTTCTTCCAACATTTTACGAAACCCATCACGGTTTTTCCTCTCTTGTCTTCTCACTTGATCCTGTATGTGAAGGTTAGCTTAATTTTCATCTATAGGTTTGGGGAAAAAATTAAGTCTACATAACCCCCTGGCCTTTAGAGGGTGGTCTATTTCACCCTCTCACCTTCAAAACAGATTGTTTAACCCCCTCAACTTTACAAAACAAGTCAAAGATGATGCCACTTAAATCAGTGCTGCGTCATCAAAACCGCCAACTAAAACTACTCAGGGGATTATTTATCTAGTTTTATAACGTTAGGGGGGTTCGGTTTTGAAGGTGATGAGGTGAAGTAGACCACCCTCTAAAGGTTAGGGGGTTATGTAGACTTATTCCGGAAAAAATACGTCTAGATTCTTGACAAGGAATAATAATCTAGTACCTTTTGTACCCGCTTCTGCTCTTCCTCTTCTTTCTCTAGGTGTCGAATGTACTCCTTCAATATACAAAACGTATAATTGAACCAGAACCATAAAAAAGCATAAGTTGACAGAAAGTTAGGAAAATAATTACTTGAAAAATATCCAACCGATCAAACTTCTCAAGTCGGGAATAACGTTCATCGTCCTCCAGGCGTTCCTGAACTTTTCTCCACTGAGTGCTTGCCTGCAAGAATGGAAAACAAATCCTTTGTAGAGCTCCTGTATAAACAGATTGACTGTATGAGAGATCAAAGAAATAACCTTGATGAAGTCACATGATTCTAGAAAAGCTCTGTACTCTGCTACATATCTTTTGTGTTCTTCAGCAGCCTTGGCTTTTTCCTACAGTATGGTATGTATTAAATCATGCACAGCATGAAGTATTAAATTGTGTCATCAGTTGTTTATGGTGAACATGTGACATTTCTGAAGCCAAAACTCCATTGTCAAAAAACAAAAAGGTGCCTAAACACAATCCTAGTCAAAATTGATGGGGATTGGAGGGGATTAAATCCCTTCCTAGTCAAAATTGAATAGAAAGGGATTTAATCCCCCTCAATCCCCTCCAGTTTGGGTGGAACCGAACATGCCCTCAATCTCCTCCAATCCCTGTGCAACCGAACAAGGCCTAAGGTGGAAATAACAGTTTGCTCTGTCACACCTAAGGCACTGTTTGGCACATGTCTGAGCCTGATATGTGAACTATTAAACTAAAAAGGTGCGGCCAACCACAAATGTGGCAGCTCGCCACACCTTAGGCAATGCTTGGCACATGTGTGACGCCAATATATGTGCTATTAAGCTACAAAAAAGCAGGCCACAATTATTGGGAACCAAACTCCCACCAAAGATGCTGTGGTGTCCCTTTGTGAAATGGCAAGTTATGGACACTATCGAAAGATGCCCTAAATTTTATCTTACTGGAAAGTTCACAGTCTGTCATGCCACAAAGGCCATGGAATTGGATCATGCTGCAAGTAACAGCTATACCCTAAATTTTATCTTACTGGAAAGTTCACAGTCTGTCAACCCATCTAGAATGAAGCAGTTATCTCGAGTGAAAGGGCATTGAATGAAGTGCTTATGAGTATAAAAGAAATAAATAGCTTCAAAACTAACTGTATTTCCAGAAAAATATTGAGAGAAAAGAAAGTAAATATTCCATTTAAAAATGGAAACAAGTATGTAGACAAAAGCATTGATAAATAGCAGCAAATGTGTTTGTTTTTTCAAAAGTGTAGTAGTAGGGTAGAAGAGAGTGAAGCCACAAAAATCAAAGCCAGTATCAACAAGAAATATATGAATCTTCAGAGGTCAACAGTACGAACTACCACAGTGAAAAGAGTCACAAGGCAAAATGTTTAATATCTAATGACCTTCTTATGCAGTTCCACAAGATAGTTCTCAAATAAATCTTCACGCTCCCTTGGACGCTCAACTGCTTTGAATCTTTCATCATCTTCAAACATAAGTATTGCTTTGCTGCACAATGAACAAAAAGAAGTGAAACTCCAAGGAAAAGACATTAAAACATCAACACTGTCAAAAAGAAACTCCAATTATCTGGTGTTTTAAAAAAACATACACACACAGCCAAGCTTAGATGCTATATACAAAAAAATAATGGACTTGGAGGTATACCTCCATCTTGTTGATGATGTAAGCTCCTTGCTTTCCTGATAAAAATACAAGGCATTCACTAAAAATCATAATACCTGGGCCTCAGTGAAACATTTACTACAAAGACCTAGCTTACTTCCAACATTGCAAGGAAATCATCACGTGCTTTCCTCTGTTTGATACGTTTTTCTTCGGCTTCAAACTTTTTGCGCTGGTTCAAGTACTGTAGAAATAAAATCATAATACCTTGTCCTCAGTGAAACATTTACTACAAAGATCTGGAGGAGTTGAGATCTTGAGGATACTGCTAAAAAGGGTCAGGATCTTATAATAAACAAACACTGACCTCATTGAAAGCTTGCTTTCTCTCTCCAAGAGTTTTCAAAGCACCATATCTTTTGTCATTTATGATGACTCTCATAGTCTGAAAATGGTATAACAGTGTTACAAATTTCATCGGTTGATGTTAAATAGAGACTAGAGTTCCATACCTGATCCCATGTCCAATCAGACTCCACATTTACCGACTCAAGCAGGGACTTGAACGCATTTTTTGCTTCCTACAAATAAAAAATATAAATGTGGTTTCCGAGTCATGAGCAAACATCTAATCTAATTTATAATTTGCTTCTTTCAAGCCACCTCACCATCTTAGTGGCATAGACTACAGGTTCTTCTTCACTTGTTTTCTCCTCCACTGGAGTGACATTAATCTTCCCTGCAACTGGCATGGTCTTTTTGGCCTCCTATAGATAGTAGCATATTGAAGTGTCATCAACATTCAGTTACAGAGAAGGGAAAACTAGGCAGTTAAATCCACTAGTCATGGTGATGCCAACTCCAAACTCTTTCATATGCATGCAAGATAAAAGGAAAAGGAAGAATTTTATTGCCAGCCTGGTGTCAGGCCATAGCACGCTCACTGACCACATAGAGAAAGCAAAATTAGTTGATAATTTCTATAAAAATCTTTTGGGCAGCAGGGTGGACAGATCTGTTTCTATTGATCTGGATTATTTGGGGCTGCCTACTTATGATTTAGAATTTTTGGATTCACCATTTATTGAAAAGGAGGTCTGGAAATCGATCAAACAATTTCCATCAGATAAGGCGTCTGGCGCAGATGGGTTCACAGGAAGATTCTATAAGGTGTGTTGGTCAATTATAAAGGAAGATGTGATGTCAGTCTTCTCAGCAGTTTGGGGTAGAAAACTTATCCATTTTGATCGGTTCAATACAGCCTTAAGAAGGTGTTGAACAGCAGATAGGCTGCAAAAAGGAGGGCTCAGTCACCCTGAATGATGCCCCTTTGTAGGGATGAAAGTGGTAATCCGAACTGTTAGAATAAATTTAATATTTTAAAATAGATATGTATAAAATTTGATGTTGATATTTTCTTATGTTATCAAGCACATTAGTACAAATATGAATAAAATATTACATAAATTGTTTTATGTATTATTTGCTCCATACAACACAAAAGGTTGAAAAAATTACCGAATTTGTTACCGAATCCATACCGAAGTTTATATATATTATTTGAGAAAATATAGTATGAATTTGAGGTTTACCTTTTATGAATCTTAACAAGCTAGATGTTAAAAACAAGAATACAAATTTGTATTGTATATTCTATATCATATTTATTTGCAATTAAAGAAAAACGACTAAAAAACTGATTACCGAATAAATACCGTTTCCGACCGTTTTCATCCCTACCCCTTTGTGACCAAGAGCCTGAAACCATAGACCATCTTCACTAGGTTGTGTCTTGTAGGCCCTCCTTACTACCCCGATTCTGGGGGTTAGCATGTAGTCCTCTTACATTAAATCCGATATGGATCTATTCTTGTATTGTTGTTTTCGTAAAAGGCCTTTTGCCCTATTGTAACGGCCCTCTTTAGACCTCTATATTTTCTTCTTAATATAATAATTAAATGATGTGTGGTTCTCCTGCACGTTCGTGAAAAAATCGACTAGTCACTACTAAAAGAGATAATATAAGTGTGAAAATATGATTTCATCCACACAAAAAAGACTGTCCAGTTCAAATCGCCTCTAATTTACATCAAAGTAGAAACTATATAGCTGAGACTAAAGGCTAGTTTGGGAACCTCATTTTCCCAAGGGATTTCTATTTTCCCATGGGAAAATGAACTAATTTCCCTTGGGAAAATAAAAATCCCTTGGGAAAATGGGGTTCCCAAACTAGCCCTAAATAGATGTTACCTCCCTCTCTTTCAAGTATACATATTTTTTTCTTTTTGAAGAAAAAAAGATGAAGAGAATATCTAACTTCAGTATGATACCTAATTACTAGTAATGTCTGCCAAGAAAAGGAAGCTGAAACTAACTTGTTAGGTAGTTCCTTCCATATACTGAGTAACGACACTTCACGCTACAGCATCTCTAGTACCCCCTAAACACTAGTAATTCGCTTTCTCTAAAACTAAAAAGAACATGAATGAGTACCAATAAAAATGCAGCTGGGTCATATCTGTAAGAAATCTACTAAACCCTATCCATAAAACATCTATATTAAGTTTATCAGTGTTGCATGTCTCTAGTCACGGTTCACAAGATAGTAGCAACGTCAAACAACAGGACTGGGGCAAGTGACACAAGTTCAGTCATCATGAGACATTGATTTATCAAGAAGTTCAGTTCCACTGGTGGATCTAGTTTTATCAGAAATCCTGACCAAGTTATGACCTGGTACACAATTTATAAGGATTACATAGGCTGTGACTTAATCCTAACTACAGAAAAGGCAGTGTCAATACATCTGTTTCAGGCAAGGTTTTAAAGTCGTCCGACTAATCGCGATTAGTCGGCCTTATCGCTAGAGGTAGCTCGATTAGGGTCTCCGACTCGACTAGAGCAACTAGGAAGCGATTAGTCGTCCAAGTCACCGACTAATCGCGATTAGTCGTCCGACTAGGTATAGTGGTCGACTAGTTTTGCCTGTTTTGGGCCACTAATCCGGTCTCTGTTACATGGGCCGGCCCACCATCTGTACAGTACAAACACTATTTTGCTCTAAACCCTAAACCCTAAAACCCTAAAACCTAAACATGGGTCGGCCCACCATCGGTACACACGTTACGCAGCGCACAGTCGCGCTCGCGCGTGCACCCTTCTCCAGCGCCGCCGCACCTTCTCCATCGCCCTCCTCTCCTGCCGCCCTGCTGTGCTCCGGCGGCCCTCTGCTTGAGCGTCAGCTGCGCCCCCTCCATCACGCGGCGGCTGCAGTCTGTAGAGGCCCTCCCTCCAGCACTGTTTTGCAAAATATAAATATCATATAGTATATATATATGCAACATTATCTCTACTCTTCAAAACTTCCTCCACGATCTTATCAGACCCATTAGTTTTTGTCTTCCGCAGCTATCATCTCGACCCACTAGGCCACTACGGCAATGTCCCTAGGACATCTCTTGATCTTGCATACCTAGTCAAGAAATCTTGGGTCCGCCACTGAATCAGTGTGCTGCTGAAATCAGTGTATTGTTGTCCTGCTACTTCTAGTGTACTGTTTGTATTGCAGTCCTGCTACAACTTTATATATTGATATATGCATATGGTCTTGTTATAGGTGGACGACTAGGAGTCGACTAGACTCGACTAATCGAGCAAATCGACGACTAATCGCGATTAGTCACCTTATCAGTGCTCAGGCGACTAGAATCGACTAGCCGACTTTAAAACCTTGGTTTCAGGGAAGAAAAAAAATCTAGTAACATATACCTATCTCTGGTGGACCTCCCATGTACTTATAATTCTTCTAACAAGACCTACTAAAATCTGTTCTGCTCTATTCCATTGTTACAAATATCTTTGTCCAGAATACAATCAGGTGTTCCACAATAATTGTAGATCACGACTTCAAAAGAGGGAAAATATGCATTAAGTGCCAAGTACAGTGTTTTAAATCCCGGGTATCATTTAGCAGAGAAATTCGCTCAGCTGCTACCTTAACGCTATAGAGCTGCTATAGCCCGCTATTTAGTACAAAGTGTCTTCAAGTCGTCCGATTAATCGCGATTAGTCGCGATTAATTGTCCAAGTCGGATTGGACCAATCGTGAATCGTCCCAGTCGTCCGACTAATCGTGATTAATCGCGATAATCGCCCAAGTCGGTCAGCCAGAACGACCAGCAAGTCGTCTGACTTGAAAACAATACAACAGTTTTGTAGCAACAACTGGCATGAGCTGCTATAGCGTCGCTATATAGCCTGCTATTTAAAACAGTGGTTGAGTGTGTCTAGTTAGTCCAATTTCCATAAACAGGTTTTACAATTAATGGTAGCAAAATACTTGTTAGATAATATTAAGAATGTATCTGTAAAGTAAGGAAAGGGTGATGCGCCTGTGTAAAGATAGGAAAGGATCTGTTCAGTTAGGAAAGGATCTATTCAGTTATAGATATAATCTGAGGCAATCAATCAGATCTGTTATAGATAGAATCCAATCAATCATAATCTGTTTTGATTGATTTGATTGATTGCTGGCGCCAGCCCCTTTGTAATCTGATGATGGTATTCCATCTCCTATAAATACATACAGGCGGCCTACTACGGTAGGTAACAAACGCTTCCCAACCTGGTGTTCTTTCATGGTAATCAGAGCCACCTCCTTCAAACCCTAGCCACCCCCAGCCCATAGCAGACGCCAGGAGATCTCATGGCAAGCTCATCCTCCATGGCTATACGTACACCTTTGCTAGGGCAAACTATAGCTGAGAAGCTAACCAAGTCGAACTATGCGCTCTAGAAGGCGCAGGTTCTTCCCATCCTTTGTGGTGCACAACTGCAGGGCTACATTGATGGCTCTGCCAAGGCGCCTGAAGAGCAGATCGATGTCAAGAACGGCGACAAGACAGTGAAGGAAAGCAATCCGGAGTACATCCGGTGGGCTGCCTTGGAGCAGCAGGTCCTCGGCTTCCTCATCACCTCCATGTCCAAAGAAGTCATGGGTCAGGTATCATCCTATACCACGCCCCAGGAGGTGTGGAACATGCTGGAACAGACCTATGCAGTGCAGTCCCGGGCAAGAACAGTCAACACCAGGATTGCATTGGCCATGACTCGAAAAGGTAACTTGTCAATTTCTGAGTATGTTACAAAAATGAAGGCACTTGCAGATGAGATGGCATCTGCTCGGAAGCCCATTGATGAAGAAGCACTAGTCTCCTACATCCTTGCGGGACTAGATGAAGAATACAACCCTGTGGTCTCTGCCCTTGTTGCACAGAAGGATTCTGTCTCAGTTGGGGAGGCATACTCGCAACTCCTCAATTTTGAGAGCAGGATGGCTTTGCTGTATGGAGGATCCCAGCCATCAGCTAATGTTGCTGCTCGTCGTGGTCGTGGTGGTTCTGGCCCGCGTGGCCGGGGTCGCAATGGCCGGTTTAATCCTGGTCGCAGCAGCAACAGCAATGCGCCAAGAGGGTGTGGTGGTCCAGGAGGGCACAGATCTGATGGGAACACAATAACCTGTCAGGTTTGTGACAGAACTAGGCATTCTGCCTGCAAGTGCTGGTACCGATATGATGAAGACAACTATTCCAACTCAAATTCCAAGAGTGCAACAGCAGCAATGCACAGCTATGGTGTCGATACAAATTGGTATACCGATACAGCTGCAACGGATCATCTCACGTCTCAGCTGGACAAACTGACCACTCATGAGAAGTACAAGGGGACAGATCAGATTCACACTGCAAGTGGTGCAGGTATGAACATCTGCAATGTTGGTCATGCTGTTATTGATACCCCTACTAAACCCTTGCATCTCAATAATATCTTGCACGTCCCACCAGCACAAAAAAGTCTTGTTTCTGTTCATCGTTTCTCATCTGATAATCATGCCTCACTTGAATACTTTCCAAATCATTTTTTGATTAAGGATCTGGACACGAGGAAGGTTCTTCTTCAAGATAGATGCAGAGATGGTCTTTATCCCCTTCCATCAGACAGTTCTTGGCGGGGGGGCATTTGGCGCCATCAAGTCCTCTCCATCTCTATGGCACAATCGTCTGGGTCATCCATCATTGCAGATCACTCGAAAATTAGCCAATAATAATCAGATCATATGTTCTAGTGAGTCAAGTAGTCTGTCTGTCTGTGACGCTTGTCAACAAGGCAAGAGTCACCAATTACCTTATCCAGTGTCAACAAGTGTCTCTACCAAGCCTTTACAACTCGTTTTCTCGGATGTATGGGGCCCAGCCCCCGAGTCCGTTGGTCGAAAAAAATCTATGTCAGCTTTATAGATGATTTTAGCAAATTCAGCTGGATTTATTTGCTCAAACATAAGTCTGAAGTGTTCCAAAGATTTACTGAGTTCCAAACCATGGTTGAGCGCCTATTTGACACCAAAATTATTGCTATGCAAACAGACTGGGGAGGCGAGTATCAGCGCCTAAATTTTTTCTTTACTAAACTCGGCATCATTCATTATGTGTCCTGCCCACATGCGCATCAGCAAAATGGACCTCCTGAACGCAAACATAGACATATTGTTGAAGTTGGGTTGTCTATCCTTGCTCAAGCATCCATGCCGCTTAAGTTCTGGGATGAGGCTTTTGCCACAGCTGCATACCTCATTAATCGCACCCCCACGAAAATTCTTGATTACTCTACACCTCTTGAGCACTTGTTCAAACAGTCCCCTGACTATAATTTTCTTAAGTTTTTGGCTGTGCATGCTGGCCAAACCTGCGGCCCTATAATACTCGAAAATTGGCTTTCCGCTCTACAAGATGTGTCTTTCTAGGCTACAGCAATATGCACAAAGGATGCAAGTGTCTAGAGGTCTCTACTGGTCGTGTCTACATCTCTAGGGATGTTGTGTTTGATGAGCACATTTTTCCCTTTGCTGAACTTCATGCAAATGCTGGAGCACGTCTTAGAGCACAAATTAATCTCCTGCCTTCTACCTTATTTCCTTCATCCAACCTTGACAATAGGGGCATTTTTAATACAGCTGATCACACTTTGTCTGATGTTACTGAGGCTAATGCAATTGATGATGTTGTTCCTAGTGTGGTCTCTGATGTCAGAATGCAGGAGTAGGTACTGAGCAGCTTCAAGTGCATGAACAGGAGCAGGTTCAGCCCAAGAGTGCAACAAAACAATATATGAAACCACCTATCACTACCACGTACCAGAGAAGAGAGAAGAACATATCAACTCCACCTTCAGTTGCATTACCAGAAACTGCCACAACACCTTTTTCTTCTGTTGTTCCTTCACAAGAACCTACTGCAGCTCCTTCACCATCGTTTCAAAGTGCTTCAGAATCAGAAGAGCATGTGTCTCTCATAGAAGGAACTGAAAGTGCTTCAGCTGCAGGTGGTTACATAGATCTGAGACCTCGTACTCGGCTTCAGAATGGTACAATACAGCGCATCAAGTATGGCTGTTTGGCTGCCACTAGTGAGCCCCCAAAATTTAGCGGAGGCCTTGGGTGATGAAAACTGGAAGCATGCAATGGATGCTGAATTTGAGGCCTTGGCTAAGAACAAGACTTGGCACTTGGTTCCACCAGAAGGAATCAAAAATATTATTGATTGTAGATGGGTGTACAAGGTCAAAAAGAAGGCAGATGGTACTCTGGATAGATACAAGGCTAGATTAGTCGCTAAAGGCTTCAAGCAAAGGTACGGGATTGACTATGAGGACACATTCAGTCCAGTAGTGAAGGCGGCCACTATTCGGGTTATTCTAAAAAAAAAACTCGACCTGCGGGGGGTAAGACAGCCCTCTCTAGCTGTTTCACAAGGGTGGTCACTACGACAACTTGATGTTCAGAATGCGTTTATTCATGGCATTCTTGAGGAGGATGTATATATGAAGCAACCACCAGGTTACGAAGACAAGCTGCAGCCACACCACATTTGCAAGCTTGACAAGGCCATTTATGGTCTGAAGCAGGCACCTAGAGCCTGGTATTCCAGACTCAATGACAAACTATTGCAGCTAGGTTTTCAAGCATCCAAAGGAGACACCTCTCTGTTCTTTTACATCAAGGAAGCATCCCCTTGGGCCTGAAGATTCAACACGGTATAGAAGCATAGTAGGTGCCCTACAATATCTAACTTTGACTCGTCCGGATCTCAGTTTTGCAGTGAACAAAGTGTGCCAATATTTGCATTCACCTACAACAGATCACTGGACAGCAGTCAAGCGTATCTTAAGGGACCTTCGATACACTCTTCACCATGGGTTGAAGATTTCAAAGTCACCTTCTCTGCTGGTCAGTGCCTTCACTGATGCAGATTGGGCTGGAGATATTGATGACAGGCGCTCTACAGGGGGATTTGCTGTTTTTCTGGGCAGTAATTTGGCATCCTGGAGCGCCCGCAAACAACCAACCGTGTCAAGATCTAGTACTGAGGCTGAATACAAAGCTATTGCAAATGCCACTGCTGAGTTGATGTGGATTCAGTCTCTAATGAAGGAACTGAAAATTTCTTGTCCCCCTACAGCAAGAATCTGGTGTGACAATATTGGAGCTACCTATCTCACAGCCAATCCAGTCTTTCATGGTCGTGTTAAGCATGTTGAAATTGACTTCCATTTTGTGCGTGAAAGAGTGGCAAGGAAGCTTCTGGATGTGAGAGTGATTTCTACAAATGACCAGATAGCAGATGGTTTTACAAAAGCTCTGACGAAGAAGAAGATGGATCTGTTCAGAGACAATCTTAACTTATGCAAGTTATGATTGAGGGGGGATGTTAGATAATATTAAGAATGTATCTGTAAAGTAAGGAAAGGGTGATGCGCCTGTGTAAAGATAGGAAAGGATCTGTTCAGTTAGGAAAAGATCTGTTCAGTTATAGATATAATCTGAGGCAATCAATCAGATCTGTTATAGATAGAATCCAATCAATCATAATCTGTTTTGATTGATTTGATTGATTGCTGGCGCCAGCCCCTTTGTAATCTGATGATGGTATTCCATCTCCTATAAATACATACAGGCGGCCTACTACGGTAGGTAACAAACGCTTCCCAACCTGGTGTTCTTTCAATACTATCATCCATCAGGCCAGACTGAGAGCCGGAGGCTCCCGCATGAGTGGGGTCTAAGGAAAGGATAACCTGAGGCAAGCCTTTCTCCCGCAAATGCGGAGAGGCTGCTTTGACCCCGTAGTGCTAAAAGGCTGTAAAAAAACAGGCACCACAAGAATGTTGACAAGGATATTCACATACAAAATGAGAAATGGAGCAAAAACTGAAAAGTTTATAACAAAAAGGCAACTAGAGACAGCTTTTTAGAATGTGGGGGTCACTAGCTTGGACAAGATTTAGCAAAGGATTATAAATACATCAATTATGAAGCACTTGCAAACCTTATGAAACAAAACAACACGAGAAAATCAAACATACCACCAAATCTTCAGCGGATGTACCATCCTCTGCGTCAGCCCCAGTGGTCAGAGATGAATTTTCATCGTTGTTTCTGCAATGTTCAACAAATAAGCGTATTAACAGACATTTAAATGTCAGGTAGCATATACTACAGGATAAAAAATGGTGAGCGCATGTGAAAAACCTGCTGGACCCTGCATCTGTTGCAACTAATGGAACTTCTGTGCTTGCTGCAACAGGAACAACAGCAGTACTCGAACCACCATTTTGCATGCCAACAATAGAACTGGAAGTATTCTCCACATTGTGCGGCAGGGGAGGACCAGAAAGAACAGAGTTTGATGATCCATCATGTGCGCTGGAAGCAATTATACCAACAGCAGATGACGACTGATTAGCAGGTGCAGTAGAAGGTTCAAAGGCAGCAGATCTGACAAGAGCACTAGTAGCTATTCCTGATTCTCGATCAGGTTGTTGATTTGATGCGTTCTCTGCCAATTCACGTGCAACCTGAGAGAGAGAAAAATCAATGCAGCAATAATGTATTTTCAATTAAACGGAGAAAAGAAGACCAAGAAAAAAACCTTTAACTCGTCAGGAATAGTCCATTTTGATTGCTTGGTCACTTTGTTGAAATAGTACCTGCAATGATAGAACAATCAAAATACAGAAAGAAAATGGAGGATTCATTGACATATTGACATATAAATAAATAGATCTCAATTGGCACTCAGTTCCAGTGTAAACTTACTTCCGTCCTTCTGGTGTAGTAAATTCTTTCCATTCAGTTGAGGCATCAGCCCTCTGTTAAATCAACAAACCCCATTGGAATACATATTAATACAGCAAGAAGGCATTAAGTACATTACCTATATTAGAGAATGAACTGCCCTCAAGCAAAAAGAAACAAGAATGATTTCTTGGTCCTTTGCAAGTGCTCCTCAACCAAATTTAAAGAACCAATTTAAAGAGATAGAAAGCACAAAATCCGCAAAAGGGCAAAGAGTGTGCATGTGCATGAAAGCACATTGGGAATTGAACCTCATGAACTTTAGTAGTGGAACATGATATTGGGCACGAAATGTAAATTTACATAGGACTAGCTGAACAGATCAAAATCATATGGCTAAGCTGCATGAATATAAGCAAACAGCACAACTAACCTCCAAAGGTGTCATCAACTCAACTGGTTTCTCCCAACTTGATTGCCTTGTCTTCTTATTATAGTAGTACCTAGAAATTGAAAGAGAAAATTAAACCAACCCAAATAAAGAGAAAACCAAAACATGAAATACTTAAATTACAAGAGCTTGTCATGAAGAAGTCAATAACAGGAAGGATTTAAAAGAACACTAACTTTTTTCCCTCGGCTGCAGTGTGTTCCTGCCAGTCTGAAGAGCTAGGTTCAGACAAGTTGACCTTGTCATTTGCAAACTCAGTTATTCCAAAGTCAACGATATAAAATATTATATAGTAGACAAAAACAATTGATGTAGCAGATATTACAAAATTAAACAAATATCAGGTGATGAAGCAGAGGTCTGGCACTACTTACAGGAGGCAAAGTCGTTGGAGCTGACACCGGCTGGTGCCCAGACGGCACTAGAGGAGGCACATGATGTACACTCTGTCCTGGGCCTGTACTCCAGGGTTGCGCTACAGGAGGGATCGATGTTGGTTGATACTGAAATGTCGGAGTTAACAAGTTAGTAGCTTAGTCTAAGTCTAGTAACAAAGAAATCATATGGAAATAACTAACTCAAAGAGTGACTAATAGGGCTAACTGTATAGGTCAGGGGTTGCATAGGAGCACCCATGGTGGGCAAATGGCCCCCAGCATACGCAGTTTGTTGCTGTTGTTGCATAGGTGCTGATGACATTGGTCTAGCTGGCTGATATACCATGGGAACCCCTTGTGATACAGGTGGAACTTGATTTGAGTGAGGCAAGTGCTGCCCAGGTTGTGGAAAATGTGGCATTTGCCCTGGCATGCCAACGTTAGCCCCCGCCATAGGCTCACCAACAGGACGGAACTGCTGTGCTGCTGGTGGCATGAACTGAGGAGGATGCTGCGAAGGCATCACTGGCCTAAACTGGAAGTGGAGCATGAGGAGCAACATTAGAAACATAGCCTAGAATTCTGGAAGCAACAAATGTGTAAAGAAACAGAAATCTGGAATTCAGTTTACCTGCATAGGCATTGGTGGTCCAAGATTTTGTGGCTGAGCGCTAGAACCCATCATGGGAGGTCTTGGAGGCTGCTTGTAAGATAATAAAGATGATTAGCACTATGTACACTACAGGTGACATGACAAAATGATATTGACAGCATGTGACAGCAGTTACCTGAGGCAGCCCAGAAGACTGCATATTACTGGCCATCAAGCCACCATCAAAATACCAGAAAGAGTAGGAAGAGCACCTCCAGAGATCACAGCTGTAAACAATCCAGTGTAAACCATCCAAAGTATGGACAAAAAAAAATTGACTGCTGAGAAAAGCCACTTATCAAAAGAAGCTGAAAAAAGCCATTTGAGGTGTTTGGTAATTGGTACCTGCAGCTTTTCACTACCTCGCTCGCTTGTTGTTGATCTTGTTGCCGGAAGCAAACCGGATGGAGCAGTAGGACCTATCGCCGGGGCTACAGGGGGTGCACGCAGCCACAACTACACGAGGCGCGTGCGGTGGAGAGACCGCGAGTTTCACTAGTGGGGGAGGGGCGACGCCGGCGACAGGCACGGCTTGGTCGGCGGGGGAGAAGCGACACCGGCGGTGGAGGGAAGCTATGAGCTTCACCGTCGAGGGGAGGGGTGACGCCGGCAACGGGGCAAACTTGGCATCGATGGCGGGGGAGTCACAGATCTAGCAAAGAGGAGACACGCAGTCTTAGGGTTTCTCGGCATTCCTTAGTAAATCAATTCCTCTGCATTAAAACATCCAACTTATGTAGCAACAGTTTTCTCAAGCAACATTTTGGGGGCAACCGTCCCCTCAACGGAGGGGAATGTAAGCATCAGAGCAGACTTACCGGCTAACAAGACAAGACCCAAGCGAACAAGAAGGCCCAACCCGCGTGTCGTTGGACCTGGTTGTAACCTAGATTGATATAGGGATGGCAATGGATCCAATTCGGGTCAGGTATAATAAATACGTTGTCATCTCTAATTTTGTCGGTTCGGATAAGTATAGGAATACGTTGTGAGGAGAGGGTTATCATCATACTTGTAAACACTTGAACCCATTAAACGTTTCTCGTCGCCTTCCTCATTTCTTGATGTCCACTCTAATACTGTTCTTTTGTCCCATTCCTATTGTTGTTGTTAATAAAGTTATCGGTCGTGAAATTAGGGATATCCGAATTATACCCTAAACTTCGGATGCCTTCACTGGAAGGCAGCTTCTGCGAAGGCATCACTGGCCTAAACTGGAAGTGTTCTGCGATGGTTCTTAGGGAGCCTTCGGTGCAGGAGCGGCTGTGGTCCTAGCAGCACCTTCAAAAGTTAAAACATGCTATGCAGCCAAGCTTGATTTCAGTTGCACAAATAATATTGCTGAGTACGAAGCACTTCTGTTGGGGCTTCGGAAGTTAAGGGCAATGGGCATAAGAAGGGCTATCCTGAAAACTGATTCTCAAGTTATTTCTGACCATGTGGACAAAAGTAGCAAGGTAAGAGATCCGAAACTTGAAAGATATTTAGATACAGTTCGAAGGTTGGAGGCTTCTTTCGAAGGTTTTTCTGTCAGGAATATTCCAAGAGGTGAAAATGAGCATGCAAATTTGCTAGCCAAATCGGCGGCCCAGGGGCTCCCTCTACCTTCGGAAGTGTTTTTTGAAACAATAAAGGCACCTTCGGTTGAACTCATGGACAGAGCAGTGCTTACTATTTCTCAGTACATAGCGAAGATTGGAGGACTGAAGCTATATCTTTCCTTCAAGGTAATTGTCTTTCAGATGACGAAGTTTATAATAAGAGAATGGAGGCAAGGACAAGACCATATGTGATAATAGAAGGGGAATTATATAAACATGGAGTCTGTTCTCCACTCCTCAAGTGTTTATCAAGAGCTGAAGGTATTGAATTAATGAAGGAGATACACGCAGGTCTCTATGGATCTCACATTGGGGGCTAGGCCCTTGCTGGGAAAGGTGTTTCGACAAGGATTTTACTAGCCGAAGGCAGCTTCAGATGCAGCAGATCTAGTCCAAAAATGTGAAAATTGTCAAAAATGCGCAAGAAACCAGAAACAACCTTCATCTCTCACTCAACTAATACAGCCCACCTGACCGTTGCAAAGATGGGGCCTCGATTTGCTAGGCCCACTTCCACCAGCACAAGGCAATTTAAGATACGTTGTGGTGGCTGTAGAATATTTTTCTAAGTGGATTGAAGCGAAGCCTTTAGCCACAATAACTTCGGTCACAGTCTAGAAATTCTTCTGGCAAAACATTGTTTGTCGCTTCGGCGTGCCGAAGGCTATAACTGTGGACAATGGAACACAGTTTGATGCTGAAGCTTTCAAGGAATTCTGTGATCAAATTGGCACGAAGATTCATTTTGCATCAGTGAGGCATCCGGAGTCAAACAGACTTGTCGAAAGAGCAAATGGCATTATAATGACGGGAATAATGAAGTTAATCTTCAATCAGCCCAGAGGAAAGTGGCCAGATGAGTTGATTAAAGTGGTGTGGAGCCACAATACAACCATATCAAGATCAACAGGTTTTACGTCGTTCAAGTTATTATTTGGTGACGAAGCTATAACCCCAAAAAAAGCTAAAGCGGGGTCTATAAGAACAGCAGCTTCGGCAGAAGACGAAGCTAATTATCACATGGCAAAAGATACTATAGAAGGGACCAGACTTCAGGATGTGGAGAATATTAATAAATATCAAGCTGAAACAATAAAATAGCGCGACAGAAAAGTTCGGTTGAAAAATATTAAGCCAGGGCATTTGGTGCTTCGGAGAGTGGCTAATTCGGACATAGTAGGCAAACTACAACTGAAGTGAGAAGGACCTTTTCTGGTGGTATCTTCGTCAAGGCCCGGTTCTTACAGGTTGAAGGATATGGACGGCAACGACATTCCTAGATCTTGGAATGCGGATGAGCTTCGACAGTATTATGTGTAATTTGATGTAATCTTTTTTCATTTTAAGGGGGAGAAAGATTTTTAATGGGGCCATAGCTTGTAATTTTTCTTTTCTTATTCAGCTCTATGAGAGCAAAATCCCCCAAAAGAATGTAAAATGTAACATCTGAGCACGCACCATCGAGTGCAGGAAAAAAACCAGGTAGAAGCTCAAAAGTCGTCCCTAAGGGGATGCAGAGCATGACGAAGCTGCAAAAAGTCGTTCCTAAGGGAGCGCAGCGTAAGTTTTCTGCTCAAAAGTCATTCCTAAGGGGATGCAGAGCCAAATACCGTCGAAATAGAAGACGAAGAAGTTCAAAAGACGTTCCTAAGGGGATGCAGAACTTATACCGCCGAAATAGAAGGCGAAGAAGTTCAAAAGGCGTTCCTAAGGGGATGCAGAACTTACACCAAAAAATAAGCGGTGAAGCCGAAAAATAAAACGGCAAAGAGATTTCAGTCATTCCTAAGGGAATGCAGAGTCCAGATGTGGCTTCGTAAGCGTATGTATGGACATTCATTTGCACAATACATCATATCATTCATTGCATTCATATGCATTCATTTAGACATTCGTAGGATCATCATCATATCATAAAAGTACAGACGGTTGCTTCGGCGAGAGAAAAAAGAAGCAGATTTATGCTTTGTTGTGTACGAAAAGAAGGGAAGGTGTTTTTTGCCTTCGGCTCAAAAATACAAGTTTCGTCCACATCAAAGCAGTTCATACATGGATGGAAAGGTAAAAATATATTACAAGGTATGGACAAATTTACAGAGTAGTGTCTAATTCCTAAATTACAATATTTTTTACAAGGTTAATTCAAGAATTTCTCTAGAGTTTTTTCATAGCAGTGTCTTCAGCTTCATCACTTCATCACCATCCACCAAGCTTCGGATCATTGCTCTTCGGCTTCGTCATCCTGTACATAACAAAGCGTTATAAGGTAAACTCAAGTTTCAAGGAGAAGGTAAACGCCAGGTATGAGTTTATTACCGGCTTGAGGTGACTTCGAGCTTCGTCACCAGCTAAGCTTCGCCCACCCTTCATCCAGATTTGTGTTATAAATCTATTTCCTATGCTTCGGGCCAGGCTACGGATATTAGTTAAGTCTGCTGGTGATAAGCTGAAGTTAGGTCTATTGACGATTTTCCCATGCGTGCAACCAGTTTTCATGAAAGCAACAGTTGTGCCCCGAGAAGCTAGCAGGACACAGAAGTCGTCGTGCCCAGCTATAACTTCGTCAAGAGCATCAACTTCGCCCTCAATGTGTTCGAAGGTCCCCGGCAGGTCTTCAACAGAAGGTTCAAATTTCTCAGAACTGGCTCCAACTGAGTTGAAGACCTGCTTCAGCCGCTGCACACATCGGTTACCGAAGTCTAGGCATTTACCTTGAAGCTCTTTCAATAATTTCTGCAAATCTGAACTCTTTTCGACTTCAGCCTCAAACTTCGCATCAAATTTCTGCCTTTCTTGTTCGAAACTTTCTGACTTTGTGAGGAGTTCATTGTTCAATCTGGCAATTTTAGCTTGGGCTTCCGCTAGTAAGCCTTCCATTGATTGAAGTTCAAAATCCTTCTTCTCAAGAGCAGCTTCATGATATCTTATTTTGCTCTCTAAGCCTTCAATTATAACCTCATGTTTTTATCTTCAAGGTCCTGTTGCATCCTCAAGGCTTTACTTAATAGCATACTCTGCGCAAAACAACCTTCGTCAGAAAACACCTTCGTCGTTAAAATAATGAAAAGCCGAAGAATTTTTTTACCTTGAAATTAGAATAGAATAAACTACCGATGATATGCTGTCGTCGATAGCGGCTGATGTCGGCCTCAAGCTTCAGAAAACCAACACTCTTCGACAGAGTACTGATAACCTTCGCTCCAGTTCAGTCTCGGAGGCATCCTACGCTTTCGTCGTCAATACCACCGAAGAGCAACGCTCCTGGTTGATAGCCGCATGATATAGCATAATCTCCCAGCTCCTCTTTTTTAGCCTTAGATAACTTTTGACCTATTATGTTTTGAAAATTGAAGTCCTTTTCTTCCGAAGTATCTTCTGCGATCTCCTTCCCTTTTCCAGGCACTGTGGCCAGGGTCTCTTCGGCAGTTGCAGCAGTTTCTTCCGCGGCCATATTCAAAAGCATTTTATTAATATAAGAAAATGTGCTCTCTAGATTCGTGGTTTCAGCCGTATCAGCTTCGACAGTTGCAGCTTCGGTTGGGGCAACTAGCTGTAGCGTCTTTGGCAGCTGGTGTTTTTTATGTTGAGGCCGGCGGTGGTGTTTCTTCAATAGCTTCAATCACAGTAATGATCCTCCGCCTTTTTGGCCCAACAGACTTCTTGGCTGATGAAGGCTCCTCCTTCTTCTGTAAAAGCTTCGTCAGATGTGGCCCTAGTGGACTTAGCTTGATAGGTAAGGATTCAGTCATTACCTTTAGAATTTCTTCCACGTCGGCACCAGAAGGTATTGAAGGAGCCTCTTCCTCTATTTCAGTTGTTTTCGGCTTTAGAGCCGCAACTTTCTTCTTCTTCGGAGCAGCTACCTTCGGCTCAGGGCTCGATTTTCTCCTCTTCAGAATTTCTTCATTTTCTTTCACATTTCTTGCAGCTTGTCTGCTCAGAACACTAACAACCCTTTTTCTTTTTTGCCCTTCGACACCCTTGTTCAATCACTCATAGTCAGGATATTCAAAGTTCAGGGCATCCATCACCCGATTCAACCTTCGCTTCGGTCGGGTACCGAAGGCTGCGGTCATCAGTTGATCTTCTTTTTTAGTGTAATTACCCAAAATTTCGTTGCACATGGTTTCTATCATTTCTAACCATTCTTGACATGGCCCTTTGAACTGTTTCTCGAATTTGAACCTATAAGGTAGTCGCACAAGTTCATTCTTCTCCTTTGTCCCCTTTAGCTTCGGCATGTTCCATTCACTTAGCATCGGGAACACCTTATAGGCCAGATAATCTTGGACTAGATCTCTGGTCCCGATCTGCTCGGCTACCACCCTGAATTCTGACACAGCTTGTCGGCATGGTGACCCCAGCACCATACGGCACAGCGGCCTAGTCAACCCGTAGCTCAAACTCAGCGGGCTCAATACCAACGTCTTCAGCTTCTCCCTCTTCTTCTCATCGGCTTTAACATAAAACCACTCATTTTTCCAACCGGTTGGCCACTTGGTGCGATAGCTAACCACCAGAGACTTCATATCTTTGCGGTAAGCAAAGTTGTAACAACCAAAATTCTCATGAAGCCCATCTCCTCCGGCCTTCGTCTGATAATGCAGCTCATGTACTCGGCAGAAGGCTTCGGCATTTGGATTCGTTCCTTGGCTTCGGAGGGCCCAATAATGAAGACGTTGAGCCTAACGATAGCGTTAGGAGTCAGTTGGTGAAGATAGACTTCGTAATTTTCCAAAACTTCCCCAATCATTTCGTTCAAAGGAAATCTCAATCCCGCTTTGAAGAAACTCCTAAAAACTACCACCTCATCATTTCCGGTGTCGGAGTGGTTTCTTCCCTGGCGAAGCGAATTAGCATCTTCTCAGCCTCTTTGAAGTAGCCCAGCTTTATCATCATGGGCATGTCAGCCTCAGAAACGGTAGATTTTCCAAAGTCCAACTGACTGGGTTTGGATGGCATGAGAGTGCTGTAATCTTCTTCTTCTTCATCAGCATCATCTTCTTCAATGTCAGCCTGTTCAGCTTCGGCAGCAGGTGCACCTTCGTCATTAGACCCCTCTATCATAACCAGTCCCGATTATTTCATCACTTCAGAGATCGGAGCAGTCTCTGTGGTTTCGGCCTCTTCTCCGTCGTGGGTCACCCTAGCAGTTGAACGTACTCTGGCCATCAGGTGTTGAATTCCTTGCAGTTCTTACGAATGTTGATGATTTTTATGCTTTTGACGAAGCTCCCTCTTATGACGAAGCTAGATCAAAACGATGCTTTGCTTGAGAATGCGATGAGAAAGCTTCGGCTATGGTTAAATTTTTCAGCAGCACAATAGTGCAATGGCAATGAATGTTGTGGTAACTTCACACCTACCCGTCTGTTTATATAGTGTTGCAGGTGTGAAGGTGAATCGTCAAGTCACCCGTACCCGCTCAACAGTCACCCGCACCCACTGAACGGTGGACCACAGTGCGTGAGAGATAAATCGCCAGATCGCGCGTACCCGCTGCATGGTGGGGCCATCTCGTGCTCGGATTATTTTAATTGTTTCTCGGCAACGAGCTCAGGGAAGGTGTTTTTCGGACCTTCGGCATTCTGAAGCCTAGGATAAATTTTCACGGATCAAGCTCATTATGAAAAACGATCTAGAACCGCAAAGGGGCTACTATTGGGGTTCTGCTTCGTAGCCGAAGGTCCTGTAAGAAGAAACACCTTCGGAAGATCAGCACAGAAATAATGCCGAAGCTACCTTCTAGGGAACTTCGACATAACGACATGCCTTAAGACGAAGGGTTGCACCGACTTAAAGATGAAAAGACAGATTGACCCATGATAGTTTGTGTCATGATTGTAATCGATTGTAAAGGGTATATATGTAATTTCATACAGGCTGCACCCTGTGCCTATAAATAGATGAACAGTACCCCGTACTGTTCACGCTGATTTGAACTCGCTCGTGCATCACGCTTGTTTTTTTCTCCTTCTGTCAAGCCGAAGGTATAAATGTAATTCTATATTATTTCTGTTTATCCATGACAATATAATAAAGGATGAGTTAATAATGTTATATGATTATTCATATTGTCTCTTATATTTGACATGCTTCTTCTTTCATTATCATATACTGCGATGATGAAGGTATATCCTTCATGACCTTCGTCTGAAGATCATTATATCCTAAGGGAAATAATGCTTCGAAGGACGAAGGGCTTTAACCTTTAACATTTTGTGTTGCCTTGTTCTTAATTCATAGCATTTGAGAACAAGTCTCCAACAGGGGCATCCGACTGCCCCAAAAACATGGCAGGGGCCGGTATACTACCGCTCATCACCGCCCCTGTCATCGCCAACATGCGGCTGCATCATGTCCTAATCGACGGTGGGGCTGGGCTCAACGTCATCAGCCATGCTGCATTCAAGCAGCTGCAGATCCCAGAGTCCCGACTGGGACCCTCTCGTCCATTCTCCGGAGTGGGCCCACAACCGGTGTATCCCCTTGGGAGCATCGCACTCCCGGTTACATTCGGGATCGAGGAAAACTTCCGCACAGAGAACGTTCAGTTCGACGTTGCGGAGGTTAACCTCCCATTCAATGCCATCATTGGCAGGCCGACCCTATACCGGTTCATGGCCATTGCCCATTACGGATATTTGGTCCTCAAGATGCCATCTCCAGCCGGGGTCCTCACCGTGCGGGGCGACCACGCCGCTGCGCTTGCGGCTGTGGAGAAGCTGCATGCCCTGGCGGCAGAAACTGCTCGCCTGGACGAGGAAGGGAGGGACCCCTCGACCTCTGGTACCAAGGCACCTACTAAGGTGCCAAAGGTGCGGCCATCCAGAGCGAACGACATCCCCGTCAAGGCCATCCGGCTCTACGCAGATTCCCCTCAGACCACTCGCATTGCGGGTGATATGGAGGAAAAATAGGAACTCGCGCTCGTCGCCTTCCTCCAGGCAAATGCCGACGTGTTCGCATGGGAGCCGTCACAGATGCCTGGGATCCCTAGGGAGGTGATCGAGCACCATCTGAAGATCCACCCTGACGCTAAACCGGTGAGTCAGAAGCCTCAGAGACAGTCCGTTGAGTGGCAGGACTTCATCCGAAAGGAGGTCCGGAAGCTGCGGGACGCCGGCTTCATCGAAGAGGTTCATCACCCAGTGTGGCTGGCCAATCCAGTCATCGTTCCAAAGGCAAACGAGAAGCTTCGGATGTGCATCGACTACACCAGCCTTAATAAAGCTTATCCTAAGGACCCGTATTCACTTCCACGTATAGATCAGATCGTGGATTCTACCTCTAGGTGCGACCTCTTGTCTAGGGAAGATAGGAAGCATACTGCTTTTGTAACAGTGGATGGGCTTTACTGCTATGTCGTAATGCCTTACGGTCTGAAAAATGCCTTGCCGACATTTGTTCGGGCGATGAGTAAGACTTCGGGGACCTGAATAGGGATAGAGTAGAGGTATACGTCGATGACATCATGGTCAAGACTAAGAGAGGGTCGACCCTAGTGGAAGACTTAACCCTGGTCTTCGACAAGCTGTGGGCAACATGCACGAAGCTGAACCCGGACAAGTGTGTCTTTTGTGTCTCCGCAGGAAAGTTGCTGGGGTTCCTGGTTTCGCACCAAGGCATTGAAGCAAACCCGGAGAAGATCAAAGCGATTGAGGCGATGAGACCTCCGACCCGTATCAAGGACGTCCAGAAGCTTACGGGGTCATTAGCCACCCTTAGCCGCTTCATTTCAAGGCTGGCTGAGAGGGCGCTACCCTTCTTCAAGCTGTTGCGAAAGTCCGGCCCATTCTCTTGGATCGAAGAGGTGGAACAAGCCTTTCAAGTGTTGAAGCAGCACCTGGTGTCCCTACCAATACTGGTAGCTCTAGAACCTGGGGAGCTGTTGTATTTATACATCGTGGCGGCTGCAGAAGCGGTGAGCATGGTGCTGGTCGTCGAAAGGACGGCACAAGAAGGCCAAGAGCTAGAGGGCTCGGGACCAGCTACCGGGGTCCGGACCGTTCAGAGGCCGGTCTACTATGTCAGCGAGGTCCTCCATGAAGCAAAGGCCAGGTACCTTGAAACGCATAAACTGCTCTATGATGTGCTTGTTGCGTCCAGGAAGCTGCACCACTATTTCCAGGCACACAGGGTCGTGGTGGTGACCACTTTTCCATTAAGGGCCATCCTCCACAACTAACGCCATAGGCAACATCGCCAAGTGGGCCACAGAGCTCGCTGAGTTCCAGCTAGACTTCCAGCCTCGCCACGCCGTCAAGAGTGAAAGGGAAATAGGCTTTAAACCTTTTCCTAAATGATTTTGGTGATTGAATGTCCAACACAAACAATTGGACTAACTAGTTTGCTCTAGTTTATATGTTCTACAGGTGCCAAAGATTCAACATAAAACCAATAAAAAGAACAAGACAAGAGTCAAGAGAAAGGAGCAAAGGGGCAACCGAAGGCACCCCTGGTCTGGCGCACCGGACTGTCCGGTGTGCCACCGGACAGTGAACAGTACCTGTCCGGTGCACCAGGGGACGCAGACTCAAACTCGCCACCTTCGGGAAAGTTCAGGGCCGACGCGCTATAATTCACCGGACTGTCCGGTGTACACCGGACAGTGTCCGGTGCTCCAACGGAACGCGGCCTCAAGAACTCGGCAGCCTCGGGATTTCACGAAGACTGCTCCGCTAAAATTCACCGGACTGTCCGGTGTGCACCGGACTGTCCGGTGTGCCAGCGGAGCAACGGTCATCTTCGCGCCAACGGTCGACTCTGACAGTAAACAGTGCAGAACAGTACACGCGGCAGAAGTCAGAGCAGAGGATCAGGGAGGCACCGGACTGTCCGGTGTGCACCGGACTGTCCGGTGCCACATGAGGACAAAGTCTCTAACGGTCGACCAGCTCCAATCTCAACGGCTAGGATGACGTGGCTGGCGCACCGGACATGTCCGGTGTGCACCGGACTGTCCGGTGCACCCATCGCCAGCAGCTTCTCCAACGGCTACAAAATTGGATGGTGGCTATAAATACCACCCCAACCGGCCACTTCAAGGTGTGGGAGTCCAAGCAACATTCCAAGTCATCTAGTTGACATACTCAAGCCCTCCCAACCACCTATATTCATTGATCCATCCTATACACAAGATTTAGTCCACTACAACCAACACAAGTGCCACAAAGGAGAGAGCAAGCAATTGAGAGCTACTCAATTGAGTTTAGCCCTAGCGCCTTGTGAGATTCATTGAGAGATAGTGTGCGCTACATCTTTGTGTTCATTTGCGCGTGGAGTTTTTGACTCCCATTCGAACTTCCTCCAAAGTGTTGGAGGCTTGTAAAAGCTAGCAAGAGACACCAAAGATTGTGGTGGTCCTTGTGGGATCAAGAGTGATCCTTGAGAAGAAGAAGAGCTCCCCGATCCTTGTGTGATCGGGAGAGAGAGGGAAAGGGTTGAAAAAGACCCGTCCTTAAGTGGACTCCTCAACGGGGACTAGGCCTTCGAGGGCCGAACCTCGGTAAAACAAATCACCCGTGTCCATTGTGTTTATTGCTTGTGATTTGTTTGCTTTCCCTTGCTCTAAGTTTTCTTGCACCACTATTTGCTAATTTCATTTGGTATTGCTTCAAGTTAAATTTCCATTTAGTGAAGCAACACGTTGCAAGAAAGAACTTGTTCTAGTGCTCTTCTCATCTAAGGGTTCTTGCGTTGTTATTCTATAACTTATTAGTTGTATTGATTTATCTCTCCCGCATTACTTAGCAATACTCCTTTCAAGCAAGAACTTAGTTTCTATTCTCCGATATTTGTATATCTTGTTCTAACCACTAATCAAGGGATCTAGTTGGGGGATAAAGTTTTAATTTTCAGGTTCTGCCTATTCACCCCCCCCTCTAGGCGACTATCAATTGGTATCGGAGCTAGGCACTTCATCTTGAGTCTAACAACTCGAAGTGATGGCTCGTAAAAGATCCCAAAAGAACAAGAAGACATCTTCCAAGGAAAACACGGAGGTAACTCTTGAAATATTACGTTCCGATTGTTCTAACTATGATTCATGGTCTACTAGAGTTATAAATGCCTTTAGAACCGTAGACCCCCAATTAGAACAAATTTTAGACAAGAGTATTATCCCTCCTAACTATGCTAGGGAAAATGTTTCCGATGAAGACCAAAGATGTATACGCTTAAACTATCTAGCTTTTGACATCTTAGTTAATTCTCTTAGCAAGGAAGATTATCATGCCCTCATAATAAATCATTATGAACATATTCCCGATGCGCATGATATTTGGACTAGAATTAGACGTAAATTTGATGAGTCCAAACATGATAGTTCATTTTGTGTCTCTACTTCCTTTGGTATTTGTGATACTAACCCTTGCAAGGAAGAAGAAGAAAATGAACGATGGAGACCAAACGATGAATCCACCTCTCCAAAAGGTTTGTCTTCCCATTTTAATTCCCACATGTGTTGTGTGGCTAATACAAATGACAGTGGAAGCACAAATGAGGATGAGGAGGAAGAAAGAAGCTTTGTGCATCTCTACGCTCGCCTAAGCCAAGAAGATAAGGCGGTCATGCTCAAACTTCTAGAAAGAGCAAGAGAGCAAAGCGAAGCTCGTCAAAGGCTAGAAGATATTCTCTCCATAAAGATGCAACACTTTGACGAGTTGACTAAAGAACATGAGGAGCTAAAGTGCTCTCATGTTGATTTGGTCCAAAGGTATGAAACTATTTCAATTGAGCAAGATAACGCTTTACATTGTATCGCTCAATTAGTAAATAGGAATACCTTGCTTAAGGACCAAATAGAAAAGCTAAAAATTGAAAATCTAGCTTTTCAAAATAAATATGATATGCTTCTATGTTCTCATGAAAATCTTATAGATGATCATATCATATTAAACATTGCTCATGAGGTTGTGATAGAAAATTTAAAATCCCAACAACCTCACTCATGCACATGTATTCAAATTGATACTATATTACCATGTGCTAATGCTTGTTGTTCGTCGACAAGCAAATCTTCCTTTGAGCTAAAATCTGCAGGAAAAAATGATGATTCATATCAAAAGCTCAAAGAAGAGAATGAGAGGCTAAAGAAGAGCTTGACACAACTTAAAGGGAAATGCATTGCCCAACCTTCTCAAGATAACCGTGATCACATGGTGAAGAAGCTTGAGACGGAAACAACCGTAGCATGCACTACATCCCTTGAAGAAAATGTCAAGGATTTGAGGATTGTCAAGAGGAATAAACAAAAGAAGAAATTCAACACCTCCTCCAAAAGCCTCAACCACGCCTCCACAAAAGGTAACATCCAAGGTAATGATCAAGCCACACTTCACATTAAGAGGCATAGTGAATGCTTTGAAGAGGGGCACTTGATTAGGTCATGTCCCTACATTAAAAATGGCTTGATTATTAACAAGGATGATAGGCTTTGTTTTAAATGCTCCAAGAAGGGACACATGCTTAGATCTTGTCCCCATTTAAAACAAAAAGGCATAGGGTTAGAAAAGAAGGTTTTTACTAACCATGTAGCAGGCAACAAACAAGGAAAGAAGAAATCTTCAGAACTTGGAAAACGCCTATGCTACACATGCCGAAAGAAGGGACATCAATGCAAAGATTGTCCCATTGGTAAAATTCCCACTCCTAACTTGTCATTAGATTCATATATAACTAGGCAACCCAAGATTGCAACTTGTGCTAGAAAGGTAACAAGTTTACCAAGCACTAGCACAAAGGACACTTGGGTTCCTAGATCTTTGTTCACTAACCTTAACGGACCCATCAAGCGATGGGTACCAAAAAGTGCTTGACAAGCTTTGTAGGAGAAGGAGATGGTATGAACCTTTGGGGTGCTTGAGGGAGTTAATTCAACTCAAGCTATCAATCTTCAAATGATCTACATATTCAAGATTGACCCAAGGCTACTTCAATTTATTGTATTCAAAACTCATATCATCTCGGGAAGATATTAATGTTGTAGGAAATAAAGAATCATCATGTGCGGAATATCAAAGCCTACAACATGGAGGAAAATCAAAGGATGGTAACATTTATATTCTTAAGTGCAATTATCTTAAATTGTCGTGTGTCTTGTGTAGTCACATAGAAATAGAAAGCACTTAAGCATGTTTTAAAATTATGTCATCATTCTTTGAAGAAATTCCTCTCATATGGTAGATTGTGTATTTATCAATTCTATTATGACAATCTACATGCTTTAAATTGTTGCAAGTTCACATGGCATGTCTTTACATTAATTATTCTATTATTGCCATGTTCTAGATATAGAGAGATATTTCAAGTTCTTAAAAGAATAAGGTGTCATGTAAGAAATTCAAATACTTAGGACACTTATAAAAGGAAAAATTCTCTCTATAGCTAGAAAAGTGAGACTAATGTTTTTATCTAAGTAATTTAAGTAGTCTCACTTATAGAGAATAAGTTTCTCTATGGAAATGCGTAATCCATCATGGCAAGAAAAATCAATCCAATAATTTATGTTGTATCTCTTATTGCTTAATTGGATATGATTCTTCTACATTTATCGCTCTCCATGTAATGAATTAGATTTATTCCCTTAAGTCTCAAGAATTTAACCATGCTTGTTTTATGAGTTTAAAACTAGGCATACTTCATGGAATAATCTAGTTCATATTATAAAGTTTCCATGCTTTAGTAATTCACCTTTTTCATCCCCTATCAAAATGATTACTAAATGGAAACTGGTGCTTGTGTTGCTAACGTATCTCTTGAGCTTACTTATAAATATGCATAGAAGGAAAAGTACACAAGCCTCATGGGTTGATCTTCACCCAAAAGAAGAAAGGTAAAAGCAAAGGTATGGGAACTCATCTCTTAAAGTTAGTTCCCATCAATGATTATTCACTCTAATTATATCTTTGTGAAGAAATAGATTCCTTGTTAAACTTAAATTGGCTAAGATATGCACTCAATCTCATTCTCATTAATGCACTTATCCATTAGAATCTATTTCATGCCTTTGCTATAAATGTTCTCATATTGACTTGTTTTTAAAGTAACGATCAATAAACTCAATATGAAGAAGTAAATTCCTATGATTGATCAAATGGTTAAATAGTGCATATTCCTCTTTTCCTATGATATGCACTAATGCTAAGGATTTTACTTCTTGTCTGTGTGACTTGGGGATGATGAATTTTGTATGCTAATTATCTAAAGTAATCATCCTTCACCATATACTCCCTTGCGCTATTAACATGTCTCTTGAGTATTTTCAATAAGTTTGGAAGGAAAAAGAGACAAATATAAAGGGAGGACACTCAAATGAAAAAGAAAGAACATCAAGGACAACAACACCTACTTGGACAATAAGGTTTTCACAACAATCGATGGTGTGGGTGTAAGCATTCTAAACCCTTTTTCATTATGGAGTTACCCGGCTTAAGTTGTTTATTGCAAAATTTATGAGCCTTGATCAAGATAATGATTCTCCTTTTATGTTCTTAAAATTGAATGCATTGAAATCAATTCTCTCAATTACTAGTTGTAGAACTCTCTCTTGTGCAAAGTATTTCCACATATTGTCATTATAGGTCTTAAGCATCTAAGACTAAGGACAAAGCACAATGAAGAGAGCATCTCTATGCAAAGGTACAAAAAGGGTAAATCCACTTCCTATTATTTACATATGTACCTAAAATCTTCCTCTTATACATTCTTTACATATCTTGTATAAAAGGAAAAGAAAGCATGTCCTTTGCATTTATCCCTGCTTCATACCTAGTTTAACCTCTTAAAATTTCACTCATGCATTATTGCATCTTTGCTAAAACTAGATGAAGTGATTCCATTGTCAAAGAGCTTAAAGCTTAACCTTGTAACGAGGATAAGCTACCTTTGTTCCAAAGGTGGATGGTCCTTAAGCCTCTTTGAAATCCTTAAGGGAAAATGCTTAAAATATTTGTAACATGCTTTCTGTAGTGCATAAACTGTCATGAGCATCACACTTATCCTATGACACAATGCACTTCACATTCTATATGATTTAGATATGTTCTCATTAACCTAATTATGTGCAATTGGCATTTTAGGCCAAACTATATGTTCTCTCCATGCACATATTTAGGGGGAGCAATCTATGTTGTATAGAACTATGATCATGCTTAATTGACATATCTCTTGATCATATCTCTTTCATTTTGGTACAAATGCATATATCTTATTATTCCCGTACCATGACTACGACTAATATGTTTCCAAGTATATTCTATGCTAAGTCGTAGATTGAAAGGGAAATGGAGTCTTCGGTGAAAACAAAGGCTTCCACTCCGTATATCTTACTTCGCCATCACTCCAAGGAACTCTCTATTCTTTGAGGGAGAAATGAGCATCAAAGAAAAAGACTTCGTCTCTGGAAGAGAGTAAGAGCCCAAAGCTAAAAGACCGGACTTCGCCTTTGGTATAATCTTAACTCATTTATTCATGCCCAAAGGGGAAGATAGCACTTCGAGGGCCCTAATGATTCCGTTTTTGGCGATTCATGCCAAAAAGGGGGAGAAATGAGCCCAAAGCAAAAGGACCGCACCACCACCACCAAATTCAAAAACTTAGTGCTTTCCAAAAGTCTTTATCATTTGGTATCCTATTGTGTTCAAAAGGGGGAGAAAGTAGTATTTCAAAAATTGATATATCAAAACCCTCTTGAACACTAAGAGGTGGATCTCTTTTAGGGGGAGTTTTGTTTAGTCAAAGGAAAAGCATTTGAAACAGGGGGAGGAAATTTCGAATCTTGAAAATGCTTTTGCAAACTCTTATTTATTTACCTTTGACTATTTGCAAAAGATCTATGAAAAGGATTTACAAAAGGTTTTGCAAAAACAAAACAAGTGGTGCAAACGTGGTCCAAAATGCTAAATAAAGAAAGAACTATTCATGCATATCTTATGAAATCAATATTGGTTTAAATTCCAAGCAATCTTTGCACTTACCATAGGCAAACTAGTTCAATCATGCTCTTATACTTTTGCTTTGGTTTGTGTTGGCATCAATCACCAAAAAGGGGGAGATTGAAAGGGAAATAGGCTTTAAACCTTTTCCTAAATGATTTTGGTGATTGAATGTCCAACACAAACAATTGGACTAACTAGTTTGCTCTAGTTTATATGTTCTACAGGTGCCAAAGATTCAACATAAAACCAATAAAAAGAACAAGACAAGAGTCAAGAGAAAGGAGCAAAGGGGCAACCGAAGGCACCCCTGGTCTGGCGCACCGGACTGTCCGGTGTGCCACCGGACAGTGAACAGTACCTGTCCGGTGCACCAGGGGACGCAGACTCAAACTCGCCACCTTCGGGAAAGTTCAGGGCCGACGCGCTATAATTCACCGGACTGTCCGGTGTACACCGGACAGTGTCCGGTGCTCCAACGGAACGCGGCCTCAAGAACTCGGCAGCCTCGGGATTTCACGAAGACTGCTCCGCTAAAATTCACCGGACTGTCCGGTGTGCACCGGACTGTCCGGTGTGCCAGCGGAGCAACGGTCATCTTCGCGCCAACGGTCGACTCTGACAGTAAACAGTGCAGAACAGTACACGCGGCAGAAGTCAGAGCAGAGGATCAGGGAGGCACCGGACTGTCCGGTGTGCACCGGACTGTCCGGTGCCACATGAGGACAAAGTCTCTAACGGTCGACCAGCTCCAATCTCAACGGCTAGGATGACGTGGCTGGCGCACCGGACATGTCCGGTGTGCACCGGACTGTCCGGTGCACCCATCGCCAGCAGCTTCTCCAACGGCTACAAAATTGGATGGTGGCTATAAATACCACCCCAACCGGCCACTTCAAGGTGTGGGAGTCCAAGCAACATTCCAAGTCATCTAGTTGACATACTCAAGCCCTCCCAACCACCTATATTCATTGATCCATCCTATACACAAGATTTAGTCCACTACAACCAACACAAGTGCCACAAAGGAGAGAGCAAGCAATTGAGAGCTACTCAATTGAGTTTAGCCCTAGCGCCTTGTGAGATTCATTGAGAGATAGTGTGCGCTACATCTTTGTGTTCATTTGCGCGTGGAGTTTTTGACTCCCATTCGAACTTCCTCCAAAGTGTTGGAGGCTTGTAAAAGCTAGCAAGAGACACCAAAGATTGTGGTGGTCCTTGTGGGATCAAGAGTGATCCTTGAGAAGAAGAAGAGCTCCCCGATCCTTGTGTGATCGGGAGAGAGAGGGAAAGGGTTGAAAAAGACCCGTCCTTAAGTGGACTCCTCAACGGGGACTAGGCCTTCGAGGGCCGAACCTCGGTAAAACAAATCACCCGTGTCCATTGTGTTTATTGCTTGTGATTTGTTTGCTTTCCCTTGCTCTAAGTTTTCTTGCACCACTATTTGCTAATTTCATTTGGTATTGCTTCAAGTTAAATTTCCATTTAGTGAAGCAACACGTTGCAAGAAAGAACTTGTTCTAGTGCTCTTCTCATCTAAGGGTTCTTGCGTTGTTATTCTATAACTTATTAGTTGTATTGATTTATCTCTCCCGCATTACTTAGCAATACTCCTTTCAAGCAAGAACTTAGTTTCTATTCTCCGATATTTGTATATCTTGTTCTAACCACTAATCAAGGGATCTAGTTGGGGGATAAAGTTTTAATTTTCAGGTTCTGCCTATTCACCCCCCCCCCCTCTAGGCGACTATCAAAGAGCCAGGTCCTGGCTGACTTCATCATGGAATGGACACCTCCCCCGAGCGCTCCTGGGGGTCTGGATCCTGATTCGGACCCCACACCTGCGGAGCCCAGGGGTCCGGTCTTCACCGAGCCCCACTGGACGTTCTTCTTCGACAGATCCGCCCGTCAATAAGTTGGCGGAGCTAGGGTGGTCCTCATCGACCCCAACGGAGATCAAGTGAAGTACATGGTGCACCTTGAGTTCAAGGCCACCAACAATATGGCAGAGTACGAAGCACTGATCTTCGGCTTGTCGGCCGCCCTATCCTTGGGGATCTGCCAGCTCCTCATGAAGGGGGACTCCCAGCTGATCATCAAGCAGGTCCGTGGGGAATGTAGTTGCAACGAGCCTAGGCTCGTGGCTTACCTGTTCCACGTAAGGAAGTTGGAAAAGGACTTCACTGCCATGGAACTGCAACATGTTCCTCGGGCTGACAACTCGGCGGCAGATGAACTCTCCACGAGGGCATAAACTTGAGCACCCGTGCCTGAGGGCGTCTTCGAAAGACGACTGCTGAGACCCACAGCCCAGCCTACCGAACCGGGCGAAGGATTGAGACTAGCACCTCGAAGCTAGCGGTCCCGGTGGCGTACCATCTACAGAACCCACCGAAGACTGTGTGTGCTATAGGGGGTCCTGCCAACCTCTTAGCGCCACAACCAATAGCATAGAGTGGTCCCGATGCATGGGTCTCCGAGATCCGAGACTACCTGAAAGAGAATATCCTTCCTGAAGACCATGTGGCCGCAGAGCGCATAGTGCGGTTGGCTAAGCGATACACGGTGGTAGAAGGGGATCTATACCGCCGTGGCGCCAACGACATTCTCATGCGGTGCATCACCCAGGAGGAGGGCCGTGAGCTACTCACGGAGATCCATGGAGGTGAGTGCGGAAGTCATTCGTCATCCCGCACGCTGGTCGGTAAGGCCTTCCGTCATGGCTTCTACTGGTCAACCGCTCTCCAGGATGCAGCTGAGATGGTAAAGTCCTGCAAGGCGTGTCAGTTCCATGCAAAGCAGATACACACACCAGCTCAGGGTCTACAGATGATTCCACCCTCCTGGCCATTCGCCGTATGGGGGTGGATATCCTGGGACCATTCCCCAGGGCCGTCGGCGGGTACCGTTTCCTCTTCGTCGCCATCGACAAGTTCACAAAGTGGCCTAAGGCCACCCCTGTGGTCACCATCACCCAGGGTGCTGTTGTTGCCTTCCTCAAGTCGATCGTCTGCAGATTTGGGGTCCCAAGCCGTATCATTACGGACAACGGGACCTAGTTTACAAGTCGGCTCTTCTAGGAGTATTGCGAGGGCATCGGCACCCAGCTCTGCTTTGCGTCTACGGCTCATCCCAAGAGCAACGACCAGGCGGAGAGGGCAAACACACAAATCCTCAAGGGGCTCAAGACACGCACCTATGACTACTTGAAAAAGCATGGCGCAAATTGGGTCAACGAGCTTCCGTCTGTGCTATGGGGGAACCGAACCACACCCAGCCGAGCTACCGGTGAGACCCCGTTCTTCCTGGTCTACGGGGCCGAAGCCTGCTGAAAGTCGCCTAGAGGGGGGGTGGATAGGCGAAACCTAAAAATTAAAACTTTATCCCCCAACTAGATCCCTTGATTAGTGGTTAGAACGAGATATATAATTATCGGAGTATATAAAAAAACTAAGTCCTTGCTTGTAAAGAGTATTGCTTTCAAATAATGCGGAATTGATAAATCAATACTACTAATAAGTCTATGAGAATAAAGCAAGAGGGCTTAAGCACGAAGAGCAAAACACAAGTTCTCTCTTGCAATGTGTTGCTTCACAAAATGAGAGTTTAACTTAAAGCAACACCAAATAGAGTTAGCAAAGAGTAGTGCAAGAGAAACTTAGAAAGGGAAAGCACAAACAAATCACAAGCAATAAGCACACGAGACACGGGTGATTTGTTTTACCGAGGTTCGGCCCTCGAAGGCCTAGTCCCCGTTGAGGAGTCCACTTAAGGACGAGTCTTTTTCAACCCTTTCCCTCTCTCCACCGATCACCCAAGGATCGACGAGCTCTTCTTCTTCTCAAGGATCACTCTCGATCCCACAAGGATCACCACACTCTTTGGTGTATCTTGCTAGCTTTTACAAGCCTCCAAAACTTTGGAGGAAGTTCGATGGGAGTCAAAACTCCACGCACAAATGAACACAAAGATGAAGCACACACTGTCTCTCAATGAATCTCACAAGGCACTAATGCTAAACACAAATGAGTAGCTCTCTTTTGCTTGCTCTCTTTTTTGTGGCACTTGTGTTGGTTGTAGTGGTCTAGATCTTGTGTATATGATTGATCAATGAATATATGTGGTTGGGAGGGCTTGAGTATGTCAATTAGATGACTTGGAATGTTGCTTGGGCTCCCACACTATGAAGTGGCCGATTGGGGTGGTATATATAGCCCTCAACCACCCATATAGCCATTGGGGCGCATCTGCCAGAAATTGTACTGGCGGACGGTCCGCGGCTAGGGCCCGGACGGTCCGCGACCCTCCAACGGTCGATTCTGACATCTTCAACGGATACTTCTGACAGATCAACGGTTAGATCAACGGCTATCTGCCTCGGTGACACCACGTGGACGGTCCGCCCTTGGTCCCGGACGGTCCGCGCTAGCTATATAATTCCTTTTGCTCAACTTGTCACTTTCGGGCTGAACCAGGTCTTCACCTGCGGACTGTCCGTGAATTATAGCCGGACGGTCCGCGCGTTGTAGCTGGACGGTCCGTGGTTTATTCGGACTGTCCCCAATTTATAGTTCCTGGTCGAAGTCAAAGCGGTGTCGCGGACGGTCCGCGCGTGGTCTCGAACGGTGCTTGCTCTTCCATCGGACGGTCCGCAGTAGAGACACATGTTTTTGCATTGGTTCTGTCCGAGGTTTATTTAGGTGTCGCGGACGGTCTGCCGCAAAGACCCGGACGGTCCACGCTTGGCCTGATTTTCCAAAAAGCTTCTCCTGTCCGGAATAATCTACGGTATTCCGGACAGTCGATTTAGTATAGTTGTAGATGAACCTTTGGCACCTGTAGAGCATATAATCTAGAGCAAACTAGTTAGTCCAATTATTTGTGTTGGGCAATTCAACCACCAAAATCATTTAGGAAAAGGTTTGAGCCTATTTCCCTTTCAATCTCCCCCTTTTTGGTGATTGATGCCAACACAAACCAAAGCAAATATATAAGTGCAGAATTGAACTAGTTTGCATAAGGTAAGTGCAAAGGTTACTTAGACCAATTTACCTTTAATGTTTTAGACCATGCTTGCACCAATTGTTTTGTTTTTGCAAACTCTTTTGGAAATTCTTTTCAAAGTGTTTTGCAAAACAGTCAAAGGATAAATGAATAAGATTTTGAGAAGCATTTTCAAGATTTGAAATTTTCTTCCCCTGATTCAAATGCTTTTCCTTTGACTAAACAAAACTCCCCCTTAATAAAATCCTTCTCTTAGTGTTCAAGAGGGTTTTGTGATGTTTTGAAAATACTACTTTCTCCCCCTTTTGAACACAATAAGATACCAATTTGAAATTTACCAATTGAAAATCATTAGTTTTTTTTAAAACTAGGTGGTGGTGCGGTCCTTTTGCTTTGGGCTAATACTTTCTCCCCCTTTGGCATGAATCGCCAAAAACGGATACTTAGAATGAGATATAAGCCCTTCTTTAACTACTTTCTCCCCTTTGGCAAATAAAACATGAGTGAAGATTATACCAAAGACGGAGAGACGACGGGATACCGGCAAAGAGTGGATAATACCAATGGAGTTGAGTGGAAGCGATGTCTTTGCCGAATACTCCATTTCCCTTTCAATCTAAGACTTAATACATGAGATGCTCATGAAAACATATTAGTCTTAGCCTTGGCATAAAGAGAGATAAGAAATATGCAAATGTACCAAAAGAAAGAGATATGATTAAAAGGATATGTCAATTAAGCTTAAACAATTCTATAATATAGATTGCTCCCCCTAAATATGTGCTTTGAGAGGAATACAATTTTTTGGTCTTAAACGCCAAGTGCAAATAATTCGGTTAATGAGATCATGTCTATATCATAGAGAATGTGAAGTGCATTGTGTCATAGTATAGGTGTGATGCTCAAATGCTCATGACAAATGATGCACTTATGAAAGCATGTTATAAATATCTCAAGCATTTACCCTTAAGGATTTCAAAGAGACTTAAGGACCATCCACCTTTGGAACAAAGGCAGCTTATCCTCATTACAAGGTTAAGCTTTAAGCTCTTTGACAATAAAATTACTTCACCTAGTTTTAACAAAGATGCAAGAATGAATGTTTGAGAAGTTAAACTAGGTGTGAAGCAGGTATAATGCATGGACATGCTTTCACTTCCTTTTATACAAGATATGCAAAGAAAGTATGAAAAAGGAAGATTTAGGTACATGTATGAATAAGATTGAATAGTTTTACCCTTTTGTACCTTCACATAGAGATGCTTTCTTCATTGTGCTTTGTCCTTAGTCTTAGTCGCTTAAGACCTATACTCAAGACAATGTATGAGAATATTTTGCACAAGAGAGAGTTCTACACCTAGTGATCTTTTTCTAAGTCATTGTTTTTAGATATCAAGTAGATCACAGATTACATAAATGTATCAAGAATTCTCCTTTTAACTTAGTGCATATCAAGATAGATGTCGATTGAAAATACCAATTGAAATCAAATTTAAATTGCATGAAGCACTAAGAAGCATAAGTGATAATTGAAGTTATTCAACGATCATACAACAGATGCGATCAAAAGAACAACATAGGCATTAGATTTTCAAACATGCTCATAAATAGGAGAATCCAATAAATATGCTACTTTAACATTGAAAGCTACAATCCTTGATAAAGGTGACATTATTTTACCAAGATGGATTGCAAAGTAGTAGCATGTCTTATGAGAAACTTGTTCTCATACAAGAGACTATATGAGATTACTAAGATAACGTGCTAGTCTCAATATAACAAAGATATAGAAATAGCCCCCCCCTTAAAGATATGCATCAAGAAGGAAAGAAATGGGTGAATGCACTCATTTTTAAAGGCAAATAGGGAGAAGCACTATTTATCTTTGATCAAGGCTTATAAGATAATAAACAATTTTTGCCTAGTATTCTCATAATGAAAAGTTTTTGAATGCTTACAACCACACCATTGAATGTTTTGAAGATCTCATATCCAAGTAGGTGTTGTTGCTCTTGATGTCTTCCTTTTTCATTTGAGTGTCCTCCCTTTATAGTTGACTCTTTTTCCTTCCAAACTTATTGAAAATACTCAAGAGAGATGTTAATAGCACAAGGGAGTATATGATGAAGGATGACTTCTTAGATAGGAAATAAACATAATTCATCATCCATAAGTCACATAGACATGAAGTAAAATCCTTAACATTAGTGCACATTACTTGAAAAGAGGAACATGCACTATTTAAACATTTGATCAAGCATAGGAATTTACTTCTTCATATTGAATTTATTAATCATTACTTAAAAGTAAGTCAATATGAGAACATATATAGCAAAGGTATGAAATAGATTCTAATGGATAAGTGCATTAATGAGAGTGAGATTGAATGCACATCTTAGCCAATTTAAGTTTAATAAAGAATCTATTTCTTCATAAAGATATAATTAGAGTGAACAATCATTGATGAGAACTAAATTAAAGAGATGAGTGAGAGCACCTAGGGGGGGGGGGGTGAATAGGTGATCCTGTAAAAACTTAAACTTATAGCCACAAAACTTTGATTAAGCGTTAGCACAGTAATTGCCAAGTGGCTAGAGAGAGTCAAAACACGATAACCACAAGAAAGCAATCACAGAGTTGACACGGTGGTTATCCCGTGGTTCGGCCAAGTACAAAACTTGCCTACTCCACGTTGTGGCGTCCCAACGGACGAGAGTTGCACTCAACTCCTCTCAAGTGATCCAATGATCAACTTGAATACCACGGTGTTTTTCTTTCCTTTGATCTTTTCCCGTTTGCGAGGAATCTCCACAACTTGGAGTCTCTCGCCCTTACAATTGAGTTCACAAAGAAGCACGGAGTAAGGTGGGAGTGAGCAACGCACACAAGACTCGAAAATCAGAGCAACAACACGCACACAAGTCACAACAAGAGCTCGCAATGCAACACAATGAGTTCACAACTCAACAAGAGCTCTAGATGCTATCACAATGAATCAAATGCGCGGAATCGATGTCTTGGTGCTTAGCAATGTTTTAGGAATGCTTGGTGTTATCCTCCATGCGCCTAGGGGTCCCTTTTATAGCCCCAAGGCAGCTAGGAGTCGTTGAGAATAAATCTGGAAGGCCATCCTTGCCTTCTGTCGTCGGGTGCACCGGACAGTCCGGTGCACACCGGACACTGTCCGGTGCCCGATTTGTTTCCATAAACAGCGCAGCCGACCGTTGCTGACTGTTGCAGATCTGGGAGCCGTTGGCGCACCGGACAGTCCGGTGCACACCGGACAGTCCGGTGCCCCCCTTCCGACCGTTGGCTCGGCCACGTGTCCCGCGCGGATTGCGCGGCCGACCGTTGGCACAGCCGACCGTTGGCTCACCGGACAGTCCGGTGCACACCGGACAGTCCGGTGAATTATAGCCGTACGCCGTCGGCAAATTCCCGAGAGCGGGCAGTTCGCGCCGAGCGAGTCTGGCACACCGGACACTGTCCGGTGCACACCGGACAGTCCGGTGCTCCAGACCGAGCTAGGTCTTGGCTGTACACAGCCAAGCTATTTGCACCGCTTCTCTTTTCTTCTTCTTTCTATTTCCCACACTTAGACAAGTATATTAGTACACAAAACCAATGTACTAAGACTTAGAAACATACCTTTTATCTTGATTTGCACTTTGCTCCTCCATAAGCATAAATACACATTTAAGCCCTTGTGTTGACACACAATCACCAAAATACTTAGAAATGGCCCAAGGGCACATTTCCCTTTCAATCTCCCCCTTTTTTGGTGATTTATGCCAACACAACATAAAGCAACAAGAACAAGTGCAAAATCACTTCAAATAAAACAAATTTGAGTTTTATTCAATTTTGGCATATATGGATCATCCTTTGCCACCACTTGGTTTGTTTTTGCAAATCAAACTCAAATCTCTATCTCTAAGACAAACACACAAGTTGAAGCATGAAGAGAGTCATTCCAAAAGAGATTGATCAAAGATTTCAAAAACTCCCCCTTTTTCCCATAATCACTACTTCTTCCCACAAGAAGCCAACTTCTCACAAAAGAGACAATAAGAGTCTTGACGAGACAATAAGAGTTTTGACAAAACAAAAGCTCTACTCTACTATTTTCAAATCTCTCAAGTGGTAGCTGATCCATTTATTGCTTTGGCCTTTATTTTCTCCCCCTTTGGCATCAAGCACCAAAACGGGATCAATCTTGGCCTTTGTAACCCCATTGCCGCACTAAAATCTTCAATTAAGAGCAAATGGCAATAAGAGTTCATGAGATGAACTTGGAATAAGTTACCCTCTCATCGGAGTGCAGTGGAAGTCTTTCATGGTCCAAGTCCACCTTTTCCCTTTCAATTTTCCTTCGAGACTAAGTCAAGCAAACTCAGGCATATGGTCAGTCTCAAAGGGTCAAGTTGTAATACATCTCCCCCTAAACATGTGCATCACTTTGCAACAGACTTGTGAGGTCCAGGGAGTGTCAGTACAACTTGAGCACCATAATAAGCAACAAAATGCAGAAAGAACATGATCAAAAGCATAAACACATGTATGCTACAATTCAATCCAAGTTCCGCGAATCTAAGACATTTAGCTCACTACGCAACCTGCAGAAGGTCTTCTCATCTAGAGGTTTGGTAAAGATATCGGCTAGCTGGTTCTCGGTGCTAACATGAAACACTTCGATATCTCCCTTTTGCTGGTGGTCTCTCAAAAAGTGATGCCGGATGTCTATGTGCTTTGTGCGGCTGTGCTCAACAGGATTTTCCGCCATGCGGAGAGCACTCTCATTATCACATAGGAGTGGGACTTTGCTCAGATTGTAGCCAAAGTCCCGGAGGGTTTGCCTCATCCAAAGTAGTTGCGCGCAACACTGTCCTGCGGCAACATACTCGGCCTCAGCGGTGGATAGGGCAACGGAGGTTTGTTTCTTAGATTTCCATGACACCAAGGACCTTCCTAAGAATTGGCACGTCCCCGATGTACTCTTCCTATCGACCTTACATCCAGCATAATCGGAGTCTGAGTATCCAATCAAGTCAAAGGTAGACCCCTTTGGATACCAGAGCCCGAGGCAAGGCGTAGCAACTAAATATCTAAGAATTCGCTTCACCGCCACTAAGTGACACTCCTTAGGATCGGATTGAAATCTAGCACACATGAATACGCTAAGCATAATATCCGGTCTACTAGCACATAAGTAAAGTAATGACCCTATCATTGACCGGTATGCTTTTTGATCAACAGACTTACCTCCTTTGTTGAGGTCGGTGTGTCCATCGGTTCCCATCGGTGTCTTTGCAGGCTTGGCGTCCTTCATCCCAAACCGCTTTAGCAGGTCCTGCGTGTACTTCGTTTGGGAGATGAAGGTGCCGTCCTTGAGTTGCTTCACTTGGAACCCAAGGAAGTAGTTCAACTCGCCCATCATCGACATCTCGAATTTCTGCGTCATCACCCTGCTAAACTCTTCACAAGACTTTTTATTAGTAGAACCAAATATTATGTCATCGACATAGATTTGGCACACAAATAAATCACCATCACAAGTCTTTGTAAAAAGAGTTGGATCGGCTTTCCCAACCTTGAAAGCATTAGCAATTAAGAAATCTCTAAGGCATTCATACCATGCTCTTGGGGCTTGCTTAAGTCCATAGAGCGCCTTAGAGAGCTTACACACGTGGTCGGGGTACCGTTCATCCTCGAAGCCAGGGGGTTGCTCCACGTACACCTCCTCCTTTATTGGCCCGTTGAGGAACGCGCTTTTCACATCCATTTGGAACAACCTGAAAGAATGGTGAGCGGCATATGCTAGCAAGATACATTGGGTTTGTTACCGGTTAGTAGTTCATACGACGTCTTCTTGAGGAGTCTGTGAAGGTAGACCCTGTTGATGGCGTGGCAAGCCGTGTTCACGGCTTCCGACCAAAACCGCTCGGGGGTCTTAAATTCTCCAAGCATCGTCCTCGCCATGTCGATTAGCGTCCTATTCTTCCTCTCTACCACACCATTTTGCTGTGGTGTGTAGGGGGCGGAGAACTCGTGCTTGATTCCTTCCTCCTCAAGAAACTCTTCCACTTGAAGGTTCTTGAACTCGGACCCGTTGTCGCTCCTTATCTTCTTCACCTTGAGCTCAAACTCATTTTGAGCTCTCCTGAGGAAGCGCTTGAGGGTTCCATGGGTTTCAGACTTATCCTGCAAAAAGAACACCCAAGTGAAGCGGGAAAAGTCATCAACAGTTACTAGACCATACTTACTTCCTCCTATACTCAGATAGGCGACGGGTCCGAAGAGGTCCATATGCAGCAACTCCAGGGGTCTTGAAGTGGTCATCACATTCTTGCTGTGATGTGCTCCTCCCACTTGTTTACCTACCTGACAAGCTGCACAAGGTCTATCTTTTTCGAATTTTACATTAGTCAATCCTATCACGTGTTCTCCCTTTAGAAGCTTGTGAAGGTTCTTCATCCCCACATGTGCCAAGCGGTGATGCCACAGCCAGCCCATGCAAGTCTTAGCTATTAAGCATGCATCTAGACCGGCCTCTTCTTTTGCAAAATCAACTAAGTAAAGTTTGCCGTCTAATACACCCTTAAAAGCTAGTGAACCATCACTTCTTCTAAAGACAGACACATCTATGTTTGTGAATAAACAGTTATACCCCATATTGCATAATTGACTAACAGATAGTAAATTATAACCAAGAGACTCTACTAAAAACACATTGGAAATGGAATGCTCATTGGAAATTGCAATTTTACCTAACCCTTTTACCTTGCCTTGATTCCCATCACCGAATATAATTGAATCTTGGGAATCCTTACTCTTGACGTAGGAGGTGAACATCTTCTTCTCCCCCGTCATATGGTTTGTGCATCCGCTGTCTATAATCCAGCTTGAACCCCCGGATGCATAAACCTGCAAGGCAATTTTAGGCTTGGGTTTTAGGTACCCAACTCTTGTTGGGTCCTGCAAGGTTAGCACATATATCCTTAGGGACCCAAATGCAAGTTTTATCTCCCTTGCATCTTGTCCCTAACTTCCTAGCAATAACCTTTTTACCCTTTCTACAAATAGCAAAGGGAGCATTGCAAGCATAATAAATGGTAGAAGGTTTGTTCACAACTTTTCTAGGAACATGAGCAACATTTCTTTTAGGAACAACATTTCTCATAGTAACATTTCTATCATACACATATGAAGAACTAGGAGCAAACATGGCATGAGAATCATAAACATATGAATCAAAATCATTACAAGCATTTCTAGCATGTCTCCTATCATGGTACATAAAGGCATGGTTCCTTTTTGCACTACTAGCCATAGGGGCCTTCCCTTTCTCCTTGGCGGGAATGGGAGCCTTATGGCTTGTTAAGTTCTTGGCTTCCCTCTTGAAGCCAAGCCCATCCTTAATTGAGGGGTGTCTACCAACCGTGTAGGCATCCCTAGCAAATTTTAGTTTTTCAAAATCACTTTTGCTAGTCTTAAGTTGAGCATTAAGACTAGCCACTTCATCATTTAGTTTTGAAATTGAAACTAAGTGTTCACTACAAGCATTAACATCAAAATCCTTACACCTAGTGCAAATTGTAATATTTTCAACACAAGAGTTACTTGCTACTTCTAGTTTAGCAGTTAAAACATTAATTTCACCTTTTAAAGAAGAAATGGTTTCATTACAAGTAGAAAGTTCACAAGAAAGTATTCCATTTCTTTTAACTTCTAGAGCAAGTGAATTTTGTGCACTAACAAATTTATCATGTTCTTCATATAAAAGGTCTTCCTGTTTTTCTAATATTCTATCCTTTTCATTTAAGGCATCAATCAACTCATTAATCTTAGCTATCTTAGTTCTATCCAATCCCTTGAATAAACTAGAGTAATCAATTTCATCCTCACTAGATTCATCATCGCTAGAAGAATCATAAGTATTAGCATTACGAGTGATTACCTTCTTCTCCCTTGCCATAAGGCAAGTATGACGCTCGTTGGGGAAGAGAGATGACTTGTTGAAGGCGGTGGCGGCGAGTCCTTCATTGTCGGAGTCAGAGGAGGAGCAGTCCGAATCCCACTCCTTTCCTATATGTGCTTCGCCCTTGGCCTTCTTGTAGTGCTTCTTCTTCTCTCTTTTGTTCCCCTTTTCTTGGTCACTTTCATTATCCGGACAGTTAGCAATAAAATGACCAAGCTTACCGCATTTGAAGCATGATCGCTTTCCCTTGGTCTTAGTCTTGCTCGGCTGTCCATTTCGACTCTTGAGCACCGTCTTGAATCTTTTGATGATGAGGGCCATCTCTTCATCATTAAGACCGGCCGCCTCAAATTGCGCCACCTTGCTCGGTAGTGCCTCCTTACTCCTTGTTGCCTTGAGAGCAACGGGTTGAGGCTCATGAATAGGACCGTTTAACGCGTCGTCCACGTACCTCGCCTCCTTGATCATCATCCGCCCGCTTACAAATTTTCCAAGAATTTCTTTGGGCGACATCTTGATGTACCTAGGATTTTCACGAATATTGTTCACCAAGTGAGGATCAAGAACGGTAAATGACCTTAGCATTAGGCGGACGACGTCGTGATCCGTCCATCGCGTGCTTCCGTAGCTCCTTATTTTGTTGATAAGGATCTTGAGCCGGTTGTATGTTTGTGTCGGCTCCTCGCCCCTTATCATCGCGAATCGTCCGAGCTCGCCTTCCACCAACTCCATCTTGGTGAGTAAGGTGACATCATTCCCCTCATGAGAGATCTTGAGGGTGTCCCAAATCTGCTTGGCATTGTCCAAGCCGCTCACCTTGTGATACTCGTCCCTGCACAAAGAGGCTAGCAACACAGTAGTAGCTTGTGCATTTTTATGAATCTGTTCATTAATAAACGAAGGACTATCCGAACTATCAAATTTCATTCCACTCTCTACAATCTCCCATATGCTAGGATGGAGAGAGAACAAGTGAGTACACATTTTGTGGCTCCAAAATCCGTAATCCTCTCCATCAAAGTGAGGAGGCTTGCCAAGTGGAATGGGGAGCAAATGAGTATTTGAGCTATGTGGAATGCGCGAATAATCAAAAGAAAAGTTTGAGTTAACCGTCTTTTGTTTGTCGTGGTCGTCGTTGTCCTTTTGGGAAGAAGAGGACTCGTCGCTGTCGTAGTAGACGATCTCCTTGATGCGTCTTGTCTTCTTCTTCTTCCCATCTTTTCGCTTGTGGCCCGAGCCCGAGTCGTTGGACTTGTCATCCCTTGGCTCGTTGACAAAGGACTCCTTCTCCTTGTCGTTGATCACAATTCCCTTCCCTTTAGGATCCATCTCTTCGGGCGGTTAGTCCCTTTCTTGAAGAGAACGGCTCTGATACCAATTGAGAGCACCTAGGGGGGGGGGGGTGAATAGGTGATCCTGTAAAAACTTAAACTTATAGCCACAAAACTTTGATTAAGCGTTAGCACAGTAATTGCCAAGTGGCTAGAGAGAGTCAAAACACGATAACCACAAGAAAGCAATCACAGAGTTGACACGGTGGTTATCCCGTGGTTCGGCCAAGTACAAAACTTGCCTACTCCACGTTGTGGCGTCCCAACGGACGAGAGTTGCACTCAACTCCTCTCAAGTGATCCAATGATCAACTTGAATACCACGGTGTTTTTCTTTCCTTTGATCTTTTCCCGTTTGCGAGGAATCTCCACAACTTGGAGTCTCTCGCCCTTACAATTGAGTTCACAAAGAAGCACGGAGTAAGGTGGGAGTGAGCAACGCACACAAGACTCGAAAATCAGAGCAACAACACGCACACAAGTCGCAACAAGAGCTCGCAATGCAACACAATGAGTTCACAACTCAACAAGAGCTCTAGATGCTATCACAATGAATCAAATGCGCGGAATCGATGTCTTGGTGCTTAGCAATGTTTTAGGAATGCTTGGTGTTATCCTCCATGCGCCTAGGGGTCCCTTTTATAGCCCCAAGGCAGCTAGGAGTCGTTGAGAATAAATCTGGAAGGCCATCCTTGCCTTCTGTCGTCGGGTGCACCGGACAGTCCGGTGCACACCGGACACTGTCCGGTGCCCGATTTGTTTCCATAAACAGCGCAGCCGACCGTTGCTGACTGTTGCAGATCTGGGAGCCGTTGGCGCACCGGACAGTCCGGTGCACACCGGACAGTCCGGTGCCCCCCTTCCGACCGTTGGCTCGGCCACGTGTCCCGCGCGGATTGCGCGGCCGACCGTTGGCACAGCCGACCGTTGGCTCACCGGACAGTCCGGTGCACACCGGACAGTCCGGTGAATTATAGCCGTACGCCGTCGGCAAACTCCCGAGAGCAGGCAGTTCGCGCCGAGCGAGTCTGGCGCACCGGACACTGTCCGGTGCACACCGGACAGTCCGGTGCTCCAGACCGAGCTAGGTCTTGGTTGTACACAGCCAAGCTATTTGCACCGCTTCTCTTTTCTTCTTCTTTCTGTTTCCCACACTTAGACAAGTATATTAGTACACAAAACCAATGTACTAAGACTTAGAAACATACCTTTTATCTTGATTTGCACTTTGCTCCTCCATAAGCATAAATACACATTTAAGCCCTTGTGTTGACACACAATCACCAAAATACTTAGAAATGGCCCAAGGGCACATTTCCCTTTCAATGAGTTCCCATACCTTTGCTTTGACCTTTCTTCCTTTTGGGTGAAGAGTACCCTTTGAGGCTTGTGGCTTTAACCTTGCACTTACTCTCTTGTAGATTTTCATAAGTAGGCTCAAGAGAAATGTTAATAGCAACACAAGCACTAGTTTCCCTTTTTGTAATCATTTTTGATAAGGAATGAAAAAGTGAATTACTAAAGCATGGAAACTTTTATAATATGAACTAAATTATTCCTTGAAGTATGCTTAGTTTTAACTTATGGAACAAGCAAAGTAAGTCCTTTAAGATTACGGGAATAAATCTAATTCATAACATGGAGAGTGATAAATGTAGAAGAATCATATCCAATATAAGCAAGAAGCATAACCACATAAGTCATTGGATTGACTTTTCTTTTTATGTTAAATTATGCATCTCCAAAGAGAAATATATTCTCTACTAGTGAGACTACATGGGTTACTTAGATAAAAGCATTAGACTCACTATTCTAGTTATAGAGAGAATCTTCCTTTTGAAGGTGTCATAGGGATTTGAATTCCTACCGTGACACCCTATTCTTTTAAGAACTTGGAATATCTCTCTAAATCTAGATCATGGCAATAATAAGATAATAAGTGTAAAACATGCCATGAATTTCTTAATAATTTAAAACATGTAGATTGCCATAGTATAGAAATGATGAATGTACAATCTACCATATGGGAGGAATTTCTTCAAGGAAGGGTGACATAATTTTAAGAACATTTTAAGTGCTTCCTTTTTCTATGTGACTACACAAGACACATAAGAAATGATATTCTAAAATACTTGCACTTTTTTTAAAAAAAACATAAATGTTACCATCCTTTGACTTTCCTCCAAGTTGTAGGCCTTGACTTTTCGGCATAGGATGATTCTTTATTTCCTACAACATCAAAACTTTCCTCGAGATGATATGAGTTTAAGATACAACAATTCAAAATAACCTTGGGTCAATCTTGGATATAGATCATTAAAGATTGATAGCTTGAGTTAATAAAAATTGAATTGACTCTCTCAAGCATCCCAAAGCTTCATATCATCTCATTCTCCTACAAAGCTTGTCAAGCATGTTTTGGTACCCATCGCTTGATGGATCCATTATGGTTAGTCAACAAAGATCTAGGAACCCAAATGTCCTTTGCGCTAGCGCTTGGCAAATTTATTGCCTTTCTAGCACAAGTTGCAATTTTGGGTTGCCTAGTTATATATGAATTAAATGACAAGCTATGAGTGGAGGGGTTACCAATGGGGCAATCCTTGCATTGATGTCCCTTTTTCCGGCATGTGTAGCATAGGCGTTTTCCAAGTTTTGAAGATTTCTTCTTTCCTTGTTTGTTGCTTGCTACATGGTTAGCAAAAACTTTCTTTTCTAACCCTATGCCCTTTTGTTTTAAATGGGGACAAGATTTAATAAAGTGTCCTCTTTTTGAACATTTAAAACAAAGTTTATCATCCTTGTTAATAATCAAGCCATTTTTAATATAGGGACATGATCTAATCAAGTGCCCCTCTTCAAAGCATTCACTACACTTCTTGATTCTATTTGTATGAAGTGTAACTTGATTATTATCTTGGATGTTACCTTTTATGGAGGCATGGTTGAGGCTTTTGGAAGAGTTATTGATTTTCTTCTTTTGCTTCCTCCTCTTGGCAATCCTCAAGTCCTTGACATTTTCTTCAAGGGATTTAGTGCATGCCTCGGTTGTTCCCGTCTCAAGCTTCTTCACCATGTGATCACGGTTATCTTGAGAAGGTTGAGCAATACATTTCCCTTTTAGTTGTGTCAAGTTCATCTTTAGCCTCTCATTTTCTTCTTTGAGCTTTTGATATGTATCATCGTTTGCTCCTGCAGATTCTAGCTCAAAAGAAGATTTGCTTGTCGACGGACAACAAGCATTAGCACATGGTAATATAGTTTCTATTTGAATACATGTGCATGATTGAGGTTGTTGGGATTTTAAGTTTTCTATCACAACCTCATGAGCAACATTTAATATGATATGATCATCCATAAGATTTTCATGAGAGAATAGGAGCATATCATATTTTTCTTGAAAAGCTTGATTTTCAACTTTTAGCTTTTCTACTTGGTCCTTAAGCAAGGTATTACTACTTCCTAATTGAGTGATACAATGTAAAGCGTTAACTTGCTCAATTGAAATAGTTTCATACCTTTGGACCAAATCAACATGAGAGCACTTTAGCTCCTCATGTTCTTTAGTCAACTCGTCAAAGCATTGCATTTTGATGGAGAGAATATCTTCTAGCATTTGACGAGCTTTGCTTTCCTCTTTCGCTCTTTCTAGAAGTTTGAGCATGACTGCTTTATCTTCTTGGCTTAGGTGAGCGTAGAGTTGCATGAAGCTTCTTTCTTCCTCCTCATCCTCATTTGTGCTTCCGCTATCATTTTCATTAGCCACACAACACATGTGGGAATCGAAATGGGAAGACAAACCTTTTGGAGAGGTGGATTCATCGTTTGGTCTACATCGGTCATTTTCTTCTTCTTCCTTGCAAGGGTTAGTATTACAAATACCAAAGGAAGTAGAAGCACAAAAGGAACTATCATGTTTGGACTCATCAACCTTGATTTTAATTCTAGTCCAAATATCATACGCATCAGGAATATGTTCATAATGATTCATTATGAGGGCATGATAATCTTCCTTGCTTAGTGAATTAACTAAGATGTCAAAAGCTAGATAGTTTAAGCGTATACATCTTTGATCTTCCTCGGAAATATTTTTCCTATCATAACTAGGAGGTATAATACTCTTGTCTAAAATTTGTTCTAATTGTGGATCTACGGTTCTAAAGGCATTTATAATCCTAGTAGACCAAGAATCATAATTAGAACAATCGGAAAGTAATATTTCAAGAGTTACCTCATTGATCTCCTTCGGATTTGTTTTCTTGTTCTTTTGGGATCTTCTACGAGCCATCACTTCGAGTTATTAGACTCAATATGAAGTGCCTAGCTCCGATACCAATTGAAAGTCGCCTAGAGGGGGGTGGATAGGCGAAACCTGAAAATTAAAACTTTATCCCCCAACTAGATCCCTTGATTAGTGGTTAGAACAAGATATATAATTATCGGAGTATATAAAAAAACTAAGTCCTTGCTTGTAAAGAGTATTGTTTTCAAATAATGCGGAATTGATAAATCAATACTACTAATAAGTCTATGAGAATAAAGCAAGAGGGCTTAAGCACGAAGAGCAAAACACAAGTTCTCTCTTGCAATGTGTTGCTTCACAAAATGAGAGTTTAACTTAAAGCAATACCAAATAGAGTTAGCAAAGAGTAGTGCAAGAGAAACTTAGAAAGGGAAAGCACAAACAAATCACAAGCAATAAGCACACGAGACACAGGTGATTTGTTTTACCGAGGTTCGGCCCTCGAAGGCCTAGTCCCCGTTGAGGAGTCCACTTAAGGACGGGTCTTTTTCAACCCTTTCCCTCTCTCCACCGATCACCCAAGGATCGGTGAGCTCTTCTTCTTCTCAAGGATCACTCTCGATCCCACAAGGATCACCACACTCTTTGGTGTCTCTTGCTAGCTTTTACAAGCATCCAAAACTTTGGAGGAAGTTCGATGAGAGTCAAAACTCCACGCACAAATGAACACAAAGATGAAGCACACACTGTCTCTCAATGAATCTCACAAGGCACTAATGCTAAACACAAATGAGTAGCTCTCTTTTGCTTGCTCTCTCTTTTGTGGCACTTGTGTTGGTTGTAGTGGTCTAGATCTTGTGTATATGATTGATCAATGAATATATGTGGTTGGGAGGGCTTGAGTATGTCAACTAGATGACTTGGAATGTTGCTTGGGCTCCCACACTATGAAGTGGCCGATTGGGGTGGTATATATAGCCCTCAACCACCCATATAGCCGTTGGGGCGCATCTGCCAGAAATTGTACTGGCGGACGGTCCGCGGTAGGGCCCGGACGGTCCGCGACCCTCCAACGGTCGATTCTGACATCTTCAACGGATACTTCTGACAGATCAACGGCTATCTGCCTCGGTGACACCACGTGGACGGTCCGCCCTTGGTCCCGGACGGTCCGCGCCAGCTGTATAATTCCTTTTGCTCAACTTGTCACTTTCGGGCTGAACCAGGTCTTCACCTGTGGACTGTCCATGAATTATAGCCGGACGGTCCGCGCGTTGTAGCTGGACGGTCCGTGGTTTATTCGGACTGTCCCTGATTTATAGTTCCTGGTCGAAGTCAAAGCGGTGTCGCGGACGGTCCGCCGCAAGGGCCCGGACGGTCCGCGCGTGGTCTCGAACGGTGCTTGCTCTTCCATCGGACGGTCCGCAGTAGAGACACATGTTTTTGCATTGGTTCTGTCCGAGGTTTATTTAGGTGTCGCAGACGGTCTGCCGCAAAGACCCGGACGGTCCACGCTTGGCCTGATTTTCCAAAAAGCTTCTCCTGTCCGGAATAATCTACGGTATTCCGGACAGTCGATTTAGTATAGTTGTAGATGAACCTTTGGCACCTGTAGAGCATATAATCTAGAGCAAACTAGTTAGTCCAATTATTTGTGTTGGGCAATTCAACCACCAAAATCATTTAGGAAAAGGTTTGAGCCTATTTCCCTTTCACCTGCCTTCCCCCAGAAATCCTTATGGGCTCCTCACGGGTCCAGTCGTTTGATGAGTCTATGAAGGAACAACTATGGCGTGAGGACGTGGACTTCATCGACGAGCGCAGATGGCGAGCGGCGGTCCGAAATGCATGGTACAACCAAGCGCTCATGCGCTACCACCAACGGTTCGTGCATAGTAGGGAGCTCAGGGTCGGGGACCTAGTCCTAAGGCGAGTACTGAACCGAGAAGGGCTCCACAAACTCTCCCCCAGTTGGGAAGGACCCTTCAAGGTGACGGAAGTATGCCGACCCGGGTGTGTCCACCTTGCCACAACTGAAGGAGTGTCTCTTCCCAACCCCTCGAACATAGAGCATCTCTATAAGTTCTTCCCATAGAAGCGAAACTAGGGGGTTGAATTTTCTTCCTTCGTAACTAGGTTGTGCATATGTGTACGTCAATTCGGTGAGGTCCACCCTCGTAAGCCCGACCTGTTGGCCTACACCCACGTATATCAAGTTATAAGGAAAGAATTTACCCCTGGAGGAGCTTTTGTGATTGTTTTATTCTGCTTCAGTTCACAACCATTACTTTTTATCTAACCCACCCATACAGTTTCCCACCCTTGCTGGTATGATGACATCCAAATTGAGTAGCCAGGTTTGCAGTTTAGGACCCCTCTACAAAGGCAGGGGGGTCCAACAGCCTGGGGGCCAGTTCTAGAGAATGGGCACTCGCTCCCTGGGGTGGTCCGGAGCTGTGTAGTCGCTTAGCTTGGTTCCGTACCCTAAGCCTACACGCTCCACCGCTCTAGGACGGGCACCCTAGTATTTGGAACTATAGTCCTGTGGGTCCGGCAACCTAGGGTCCGGTTCTGGAGAATAGACACACGTCTCCTGGGGTGGTCCAGAGCTGTGTAGCCGCTTAGCATGGTCCCGTACCCTAAGCCTGCACGCTCCACCACTCTGCGACGGGTGTCCTAGTATTTGGAACTGTGATTCAAGGGGTCCGGGCATACGGCTTGGCTTCCCAGACTAAATCCTGCAGGTCCTATTGCATGAATCAAAGGATGGCAGATACCAGACGATGGGTCCTATGGGTGTGCTACTAACACTTCAAAGCCGAAGCTGTGTGCAAGTCTAGGTCCCAATCCAGACGCAGGTAGTATCAAACCGTAGAGACTACCTCCTAGGGACCGGGCAAATGATTTTCCCTTAGGTATACTGGTATCCAGCCTCAACACGTCGAGCGTACATCCCAGGGGGGCCAGGTACAAGGGAGAAGTTGGTGACGCTACACACAGCGAGGACAAATAGCATACAGATAAGTGCTGTTTGATTAAATAGTTCTCAAAAGTATCTTACAAAACCAAAAGTTATTACATCCGCCTTCAAGCAGAACCCTAGCCTTATCTTTGCAGGTACGAACTACTCATCATCAGCAGGATCCCGTTGGAAGCGCTCGGCCACCAGCTCCACGGCGTCTTGTATGCCCTTCTGGGCGACATCTTCAGTGTCGGCCACAGGACCAGCGATCACCGGCTCCAAGGATATGGCCGGGTCATGGCTCCGGAAGCACGTCAAGATGTACTCGATCATCGCCCGACAGAGCTTGCTACCCTATGCCTCCAGGCGGGCTCCAAGGATTTGGTCCAGGCGTCGAAGGCGATCAGCGACGGAGTCCAACACCGGGAGCGCGTCGGAGATTGACGCTGGCAGCTCCGACACTGGAATAGGGCTTACTCCTAGCAGCACCAGCACCGTGCTTGCCTCGCCGGCCCACACGGCAATACGCTGGACCCTAGCGCGGTGCTCCGCCTGAAGATCTTCAAGTGCTTTATTGGTCGCCTCCATCGCCTAGGGACCCAGCGCCGCTTGCGCCGCTTGCGCCGCCTGCAACTGGCGGACCTGCTCCTCCAGCTCTTTTTCCTTCTTCTCCGCCTCGAGCTCATGCTCGTCCAGCAGCTCGCCTCGCTGGGTGAGCATTTCCTCCCTGAAGACGAGATCCTTCTCCCACCTGGCGAGGTCAGTCTCCTGCCTGGCGAGGTCAGTCTCCCGCCTGTCCAAGGACTCTCCTTTCGCTTTAAGTTTCTCCTCGGTGAGGGCGGCGTCGCTGGCTTTGCCCTCGAGCTCCTGCTGCAACTTTTGCAGCCTCTCCACAACCGTGGTCTGCTGGATCCGCTGCTCTTACAAGATCTTGTCCAGGGCACTCAGCTTGGCCCGGAGCTCTTTTGCAAGGGCCTCCCGCAGAGACACGACCTCTTCCCTCCTGGCCAACTTCTTCTCCATCCGGGACGTCTCAAACTCCTGAGCGTACACCTTCTGGAGGTCCCTTTTGTAATCCTTGTGGTCCCGCTCGAGCTCGGACCACTCGAAGGCGAACTGGCGGGATGCCGCCTTGGTGCGCTCCTCCAGCTAGGTGCGCCAGTCGCTGAGGCGCTGGTGCTCGGCCTCAAGCGCCTCGCACTCCCACGAGATCACTGCCTCAGTCTCATGAAGAGCCTGATGGGCACGAGACAGCACCCGGGGGAGGGGAACTGGTGCTGCTTCTAGCTCGGTGTCGGACCGGAGCCGCCGCCCAAAAACCACCTCCGTCTCCTCCGGAGTGGGTGGCGGGATGGAGCTGGACGCGCCCTCCCGCATCACCCTTGATGGCGGGGGTGGGCGCAGTTGGGACCTCCTCTGCCGCTGCGATGTCGCTTGACGTTGGCGTCGCTGCTGTTTGACCCCCAGCTGGACCATGGGAGCTCGGAGGCGCTGTCTCGGCGGCGGCAGCCGGGGGCGGATCGCCGGCACCACTCCCAGCAGATGCTTGCTGCTGAGAGCCAGATCCGCTGGCGGGCATGGTATCTGGCGGAGGAGGCGCGACCTTGAGAGCAGAGGGGGAAGAAGCCCTGACAAGCAAAGGATGGGTTAAGACCCGTCGACATGATAAATAGACTAATGAAAAAGGGGCTACACTCACTTGGGGCCCTGGACTTTCCAGCGACCCTAGAAGCGGGACGACCGCCACTCTTGCTGTTGCTGTTGCTGTTGCTGCTGGTGGTGCCCCTGGGGGAGATCACCCCCAGGTGGTGGTGGTGGCGGCGGGCCCGATGGTGGTGGTGGCGGAGGACTGACGCGCCTCTGTGTGCCCTGGGCCTGGGAGCCAGCCTCCTCGGCCCCGCCAGCAGTCCTCTGACGCTTCTGGGGGGGTCCGAAACAAGCGACCCGTTAGCGCGACGCAGCCGACGTTGCCTCTCTTCCTCCGACCCCCCGGTACCACCTGGGGCGGAGGAGCTGCTTGCAGGTCCCTTGCCCCTGTCCATGGAGCTGGGGGCCACGGTGGGACCGGCACTAGGAGCCCCACTGGCTGGCTGGGGACCCCTAGTCAGCGCATCGGAGATCCAGATCCTGTGGTGGGGGTCCCGGCCGCCGGATTGACGAACCACCACGCCGCTCTCGTCGAGGGTCGGCAGCGTGGCCAAGATGGTCGTCCTCAACCCTAGGTCGTCGCAGAGCATAGGGATGCCCTGGGGGAGGATAAGGGACTCAGGGACGAAGGACCCACTAGTAATCCCCTTCACCAGAAGTTCCAGCTCCTCCCAGGACAGGTAGGTACCCAGCCCGTGCTGGATCCGGCCAATGTTGTTCGGGCCAGTGAACCAGCAAGATAGGTGCGCCCTCCTCTATAGCGGTGTGATCCGGCTCTTCAGGAAGTCGCCGACCACGTGCATCGACGTCAGACCACCGGTTGCCAAGGTCTTGATCCTATCCAGTATGGGCAGGAACTCCGGATCCAGGGATGGCTTGGTCCTCCAGTGCTTGCGGTCGAGGGCTGGTCCGTTGCTCGGCAGGACGAGGCGGTCGTTGGCTTCGGCGCTGGCGATCACCTAGTCGGCGCGCTAGTTTTCCCACCTTGTGCCACTGAAGGTGGAGATGTAGGCTACGGCCGAATCCGGCCTCGTCTGAAAGTAGTAGGCACCAAGATGGTCCCTAGCCTTCCCAGACTTGACCAGCACGAAGAAATGGCAAAAGAGGGAAGTGCAGGGGGCCACCCCTACGGACATCTTGCAGAGGTGGACGAAGATGGCCGCTTGGAGGATGGAGTGGGGCGTAAGGTGCTGAAGCTGGAGCCCAAACTCCTCCAACAGCAGCAAGAAGAAAGGCAAGATCGGCAGCGCCAAACCGCAGGAGAGGTAGGAGACGAACAACACGAACTCCCCAGCAGCGAGATCGTCGAGGGGAACGGCGCCGGCACGGATCCTTCCGGTGAGCACCGGCGCGCTCCAACCGAGCAGGTTGCGCACCAGGTTGAGCGCCCCCTCAGACTGGAAACACTCGGGATGGCCAAGTGAAGTCATGGCTTGTGTGGCGGCGCGAGCGCAGAGCAGAGGAACACAAAGGCAAAGGGGCGCAGAGGAGCACGAAGGCAAAAGGGCGCAGTCGATTGGAAGGGAATGCGAAAAGGTAAGTGCTGCACGTGGGGTGAATTCCTTTTTCAAGGAAACCAGAGTCCTTGTTAGGAAAACCCTTCCGCGCGCTCCTCAACCGCCACAGAAAATCTCGCCTGACGCGTACCAGGGCAACCCAGTCTATGACACGGGGGCCCGAGTCCACAAGTCATACGGATTGTGCGCTGAACTTCGGGTGCGGAAAACGTGAACCGCCGCACGCCATAGCGCGCCTCTTCATCTCCACCACAAGAGACAACAACCCAGTCTATGACACGGGGGCCCAGGCCCATGGGTCATACTCCTTGGGTGCCGGATCCCGGGTGCAGAAAGAGTGAACCGCCGCCCGCGCCGGTAGTGCGCCTCCTCGGGGCCGCGACAGAAGGCAGAAGGAAATTTTTTAAAACCAATGCAGCGATATCGAGGCGCCCCGCGCATGGCCCGGCGAAACCACTAGGCGTGGGGGCCACAGGTCAGTCAGCCGCGGGGACAAATATGGCAGTTGGCGTGACCGAAGGCGGATTGACGGTAAGTGCGTCAGCACACACTGAAACAACGCGCCAATCACCAAACAAGCCATGTTGAGGCGAAGTACAAGCTTTGGCCCCACCTGCAGGCTCGCATCCTCCCCTGAGGTGGGCCCGGGGGCCATTGTCGGTACCCTAAAACTAGGGTACCCCTTACTACTGTATGTAGACGCAGTACCCACGCGTCTACCTTTAGTCGCGTGGTAAAAAGGCTGTACGTGGGACTAGGTCATGACTCGCCCAAGCGTCGGGCGACTACTCTGGGCCAGCAACAACACTGACCTCACCACTTGGGCAGGACCGGTATCGCCGTGTGTCTAGAGAGCTGCACACTCTGGGGCATCACTAGTGGGCCCAGACCCCATGCGGAGGTGTCGGACCCCTGTATATACAGACCGGGCCTCCGGGTAAGGTCCAGGACCTCCACGGGCGCAAACCGGACCCCTAGGATGGGATCCGGACCCCTCTGTTGGTGTCTGGGCCGCTCACAGCAGGGTCCCGGGATTCTGGGACAGAGAATACCCAGGCCTTAATCAAGGCCAGACGGCGGTCTGGAGCCGACACGTGTCCGGACCTTATCGTATACGCTTCTGCTCCCCGCCCAGACGGAGACCCGATGCTGCCGTGTGGCCTACTACACGTGATGTAAGCCAATGGGCGGAGCCTGACGTAAGGCCTCTGGGCTACGCGGCCTCTGCATTTATTGAGGATAAGGCGCACCGCCTGTCCATTCCACTGGCAGGCGGTGTGTCGCCTCTGCATTTATTGAGACCTATCCATTCCGCTGGCAGACAGCGACCTATCCATTCCACAGGCGACAGACGGCGTGCCTGACCATTCCACTGGCAGGCGGTACGCCCATACTGCCGCATGCACTACGCTCATCATTACTCGCACGTTACCAAGGAAGCAGCCGCCGCATATCAATACTGCGTGGACTGCGGACATCATGGCGCCCGGAGATTGCTCAGGTGTTACTTGCATTAGTTACTCCTATAATGTATTCCTTCCGTTATGCTCCTAGGCCCACATGTCAGGGCTCAGCATCCTTGTATGTGCCTCCCTTGAGCTATAAAAGGGAAGGCACACAATGTTACAAGACAGACCCGCAGACAGGCTCACAAGCTCTCTCAAGCTCACAGACTCAATACAACACACAGATAGTGGAGTAGGGTATTACGCTCTGGCGGCCTGAACCACTCTAAATCCTCGTGTTCATCGACCATCTAGCAGACAGGCAAAACGGTTAGGCCCCTCCTCATCTTAGGATTTAGGGCGGGTGTGTTCCGCCACCCGGTTGAAGATTTTCCTCTCCGACAATTACACATATTGATTGACGACACAGAAGCGGCGAAGTTGATGATGTGGGATGACGTGGATGCAGCAGGGTCGATGATGTCGACGACAAGGTCGACAAGAAGAGTGTGATCAGTCGTGTGAAGATGCTTTCCAAAAACCTTATTTGCCTCCCTCCTGATGCAGTATCTCGAAGGCAACATATTGCAGAGACCTGCTCTCCCGATCGCAGATGCATGTCAGTGTTTGGGATGAAGAGGATCGGTGATGCATGTCGGTGTTTGGGATGAAGAGGACTACAATGGTGGCGTAGAAGAAAGCAGAGACAAAAAACTAACTCGCGTTGGGGGATAAATTCTGACGATGGCTATCAAGCATCTTATATAGGGCCACCTCCACGAACCGATAAGCTAGCGATCCGATCTGGGACGCAGTTAGATAAGGACTTAAACCCTTATTTGTTCACGATTAGATAAGCGGGTCACGATCAGATAAATGATCTAGACTTAATAGCAAAGTAACCAAAAATAAAAACGGCAAAATGAAGTCACGCCCCTGTAAGGTGAGGGGCTAGATTTTAGTGGACCATTCATGTGCATGTTGTGCGTCCGCGCCCTTCGGCCGGTGAGACGAGCGAGCGTGCGTGTGGCACCTAGTTAGAGATGGAAATGAGGACCCGATCCTCGATTCCCCATGGGAAATTCCCCTATTAGGCGACGGGTATGGGACTAATTTAGTCCCCGCGGGGATCAAAATGGAGGAAATTTGATCCCCGTCGGGTTCGCGGGGACTGGCAACCATCCCCCATCCCCGTGTACCCACCCCACGAAACTTTTTGGAAAAATTTCTGGTATACCATTAGATTTTATACCCATTTCTTGTGTGCCACTGAGTGGCATATAGGTACATTTTTTGGTGTGTATGACATGTGGGGCCAGTGGCACACAAGGAACAAGTATATTTTCAGATGGCATACAGGGAATCGGCCCAAACTTTTTTATCCAAGTTAGTCAATTTACTTGTTAAAATTATAGTAAAAACTCAGTGCATGACATGTTATAAAATAGCAAACTAAACTCTAAAGTAAATGTCTCTTGTAATTTTCAATCTTGTTTGTTAAATTTGTATTAATTTGATTCAATTAATTTAAATTTATCTTTGAATATTGTACTTCTAGCGGAGTCAGATTCCCCGCTAGGTTCCCCACGGGAATAAATTCCCCGACGGGGACGGGGATGGGAGAAAAAGCACCCCGGTGAGCGTTCGCGGGGACGGAGATGGTGAGCCATTCTCCGACGCGAAAACCCCCGCTGTCATACCTATACCCAGTCCTCTTTCCCCTCAACCATGATTTGGCAGGAGAGAGAAGCCTCCACATATAAATTAGTCTCACTTCACTTAAGCTAGCAATGTGAGACTATTGATTCCATCGTTCCCTTGTCATACATGAAATTTTATGATTTTTCTAGAATTTAATTGAATTTTCCAATTGATCCCAACCCATAAATTCAACAGTAGCCAGTTCAAAATATGGAAGGACCCGTAGATAAGCAAGGGAGGACGAACAGAGATATTGCCGCCCCCTAACCCTCTCGTAATACACACACACGGGCTATTCGGTCATTTTGTGCCCAAACATATATCATTCTACCCGGCTGGCCCAGTCGCCCGCCTCACGCTTCCTACCAGCACAGCAGGCCCGCACGGAGCTCTCGTATTTATGAACTAGAAAAAGGAGGCGCGCTTCGTGGCGCCCTACCTCCATTAGTCGAATGCATTAACAAAATTCATTTAGTACGATCAAATGCTAATTTATAGTGAGAAAGTAAACAGCGACATGTTTATGATCCCGCAGAACTGAATCCCTAACGTCTATTAATTAATCCACATGTCAATATCTTATTAGGCTCAAAGTAACTCTTTTATCTCTTTTTTACAACATTGCACCCCTCAATGTCAATATCCACATGTCAATATCGATTATTACAGATAAGTACAATTAGTAGAATATAGTTAAATGACAAATTCAAATTGTCAACGAACTTCCTATAAGAAAAACAAATGTTCACAGTAATGTGGTTCCAGCCGAACAGTAATACTACAGATGAAGCATTGGTGCACCACTTGAATATGATTAGTATTCACTTATTCTACCGTCTGAATATCTAACTATGTATGTTGAGACAATGAGAGACTTAAATCATACCTTTTTCATGCACTGATCAACCGATGGCATACAATAGGGTGATCCCAGCTGCTAAAGCATGGAACTAATACTTGTGCATGTAGAGATAAAAGTCAAAAACTGAAACATGCATATAAACTGTCCACCAGCATCCAAAATTTCAACTATAAACCCAACAAAAACTTGACCAAGGAGAGAAAATATATTACATTGTAGGAACCGAAACATGTTGTAGGATACAATACGACAATATAATACATATGGCGCGGACGCAGGTTCCACAACTGTCTCTAAAAGATAGCGTACATGCAGTTACGAAATGGTGTTCAGTACAATAATACATAATTCTAACAGTTTGCAGCTCCATAGACTATACATGTACGGTGCAACAAGCAGATGATCATTGTACACAAAAGCGCGTTGTAAGCGTTGGTTTGTTGCGTAGTTCTTAAAAAGTCTTTGGCACAAGCACATCAAGCTGCTTAGGCTTAAACATGAAGGGAGCGAAGCACATTCACGTCAACAAGCATAGAAATCCAGCGTGGCCTGTGCATAGCATCGATGGCGAACCATGATCTAGTAGTAACCTGAAACACAGTTGCGAGAAACGTTCAGAACACTTAATTTTTTTTGGAGTAAGCCATTAATACAAACAAATCGTAGCAATAGAACACCGACAAGACAAGATGAATTGAGAATAGAAGTGTACGACAGCGGCAGTAGAAATGTCTAACACTTATTACATGTAACAAAATGTGCAGACATAGTTGATTCATCATGTAAAGTCTAAGGTGTGGAACTGCGATTGTGTGGCGCATAAAATGTGCAGATCTAGACGAAGTATGTAGCATAAGATCAAACCAGCATACCTTGTTAAGTCTGCTTTGGGCCAATATGTATCAAGCGTGTGGACATGAACATGTATCATATATCCTTCCGAAAGCAGTTGTACCTAGCAGCTTGGATACAAAAGCAGTAGACAACGATCATCCAAAAGAGCGAACAGCTGCAACTATGAGCCCAAAAGACTTGTGCCCCTCTGTGACTAAGCATCTTTGGTAGGGCTGAAAAGGGGACGAAGTTACAATTAGACAATCTAGGACATATCTGTCTAGAACAGGAATCGAAACAAAAATATTTTCTTGCCTAGGCGTTCATGTACAACCTAGAGGTACAAGGGAAAAGGTACCTAGGGGCAGCAGCGTTATCTGCGGCATCCTTGGAGCCAGTGGTTCCTCCATCTACGTCGGTGAACAACCTATTTGTAACTGTCTTTGCAGGCGAAGACCTTGTCCTAGAACGAAAAGCTCGGTTAGCAACAATTTCAAAAGCTAATGTTCAATTTTGGCTTCTATCCAAAGTACTAATCTGACAGATGAGGCTTTGTTTTAGAAACAGCAGCAACAGAATTGACGGCGACATTGATACACACCTTGCATATGCACGAAGTACGAACAAGCATTAAAGGTGCAGAAAACAGATTCGTGGACAGAAAACAAACTTAACTAAGCAAACAAATGAGTATATGCATTGATAATGCAGCGACCGCTGCTCAGTAGCGACCAATAATGGAACACAGAAAACGAACCATTACTGTATACAACTAATGGTTGTCTGCTACATATACATCAAGAGCCAAAGTATCAATTCCATTCAGAAGAGAGGTAAAGGCACAAATCTAGCTGCAAGGCAAGACAAATATTTATCTAGCAATGAACTCAGTGTGCAAAACAACACATAAATATTAACCATACATTGATGGTAATCCGCATAAGCCAAAAGGATCACATTTCCCTGGTCTAAGCAAAGATAAATAGGGGCTGTTTTGAATCTAATATATGATTTGGACAATAATCTTTGTTAGAATAGTGTAACACCGGTCATGTGTTTCTACGTTTTTAGTAAGAAACAACAAACATGGATCGGCCATGGTGTAGGACTTGTTTGGGACAACTGCAAGTGCTCCAGGTCCATCAAAATCAGGTCTATTCTTTATTTAACACTTTCACACTATTAGATCATATTATTTATGTGGACGAAAGTCATGTAGCCAGGTATATACTTCATGTTGGGGGCCTTCGTCCTCCGAAGGTCCTCAAAAACGTAATTTAACAATGTCTTCCAAGCATGGTTTATAGACAGGTACCTTCGGATTCAGGATTAAAGGCATATACGATGAGAAGGGCATGATCGCGACGAAGGTTGCCGTTGCTTCGAAGCTATGCACAAGGAAGCTTCGGCTCAATCGCGGGAAAAGGAACCGACTTAAAGGGGAAAAGGCTATCCAATCCTCATAGATTTTTCTATAAGCCAATAGTAAATGTAAAGGGCATGACTGTAATTTCTCACAGGCTATGTCCTGTGCCTATAAATAGGTGAACAGTACCCCCGTACTATTCACGCTGACCTGTATTTGCTCGTGCGTCACTCTTGTACTTTTACCTTCTATCAAGCCGAAGGTACTTTTGTAATTCCATATCATTTCTATTTTTCCATGATAATAAAGTGGGAATGAGTTGATAATGTTATATAATTGTTCATGTTATCTCTTATATTTCACATGTTTCTCCTTTTATTAACATATGATGCGATAATGAAGGTATGTCCTTCATGACTTTCGTCTGAAGATCATTATATCCTAAGGGAAATAATGTTTCGAAGGACGAAGGGCTTTAACATTTAATATTTATGTGTTGCCTTGTTCTTAACTCATAGCATTTGAGAACAAGTCCCCAACATTGGCGCCCACCTCCGGTGAACCCTTTTCGACCACCTTCGGCAAACACTGACCTTCGTCATGCCACCGAAGAAAGCTTTAGCACCAGGGACCGCTGCGCTGCAACCGCTGGACCCAAACCAAGAAACTCTTTCTCTTCGAGAGGCTCGAAGCCAGAAGAGGAAAGCTACCAGTCCAACATTCCAGGAGGAGGAGTTGGACCAAGAGATCAGGGATATGGAAATCTTCCATCAGCAAGTACAAAGGAAGAAGGAGAAGATGGCGCGATTGGCTGATCTTCAAAGGAAGATCGACGAAGGCACTGAAGAAGTGTGTCATCTTGTTCAAGATGAACAAGATCGAAGGCCCCAACACATGGAGCTTCGTCAAGAAGGCCTATTCAACGAGGATGCATGGTATGATGATTTTAATCATGATGCCTTTACTTTTGATGATGCTTCTCTCTTGGCAGCAGAACTGCAGGCTACCCCATGGCCCCCATCATACAAGCCACCTCAGCTCCCCATATATGATGGACATTCAGATCCAAAGCAGCATCTGATGAGCTACGAAGCAACTATATCTTCGTATGGGGGTAACACTGCAGTCATGGCGAAGTCCTTCGTCTTGGCCGTCCGGAATGTAGCCCAAACATGGTATTCCTCTCTTCGGCCAGGGACCATCACGTCATGGCAGAAGCTTAAGGACATGTTGGTTACCAGCTTCCAAGGCTTTCAAACGAAGCCAGTCACAACTCAGGCTCTGTTCCAATGTATGCAAGACCACGAAGAATACCTTCAGGCATATGTACGAAGGTTCTTGCGACTAAGGGCACAAGCGCCTATAGTGCCCAATGAGATTGTCATTGAGGCCATGATTAAGGGCCTTCGGCCAGGACCTACGGCTCAGTACTTCGCAAGGAAGCCCCCGCAAACTCTGGAGAAACTGCTTCAGAAGATGGATGAGTATATCCGAGCTGACAACGACTTCCGCCAAAGAAGGGAGGAAGCTTACAAATTCTCTGAAATGACCAGGGGCTTCGGAGGAAGAGTCCATCCGAGGCACGTCAGGTCAATCCATAACTCCACTCAAAGTGATGACAAAGGAAGTCAGTCTTAGAGGTCACAATATACCTCACAATCTTCGGGGCAACAACAAAGCTCCTTCAGGCCACCAGCTCCAAGGGGCAGAGGCGCCAGGGGCTTAGGAGGAAGGTTTGGGGATCAGCCTAGAAAGATTTACTGCTTATTCTGTGGTGAGGACAAGGGCCATACTACAAGAATGTGCCATGTCACCATTCAGAAACAAAAGGAAATAGCAGAAGCTGAAGCCCGGCAGAACCAGCCGAAGAAGGTCTTACACACTGCTTCGTGTCACTCTCCTTACATACCAGAGTATGTGAACAATCATCCTGCAGCTTCTGTCGCTTCGGCTAGCCATTCACAGGCTTCCTGGCCACAACTCCCGCCTCTGCCACCACTACAACCGACCTATTCCAGAAGCCATCAGCCAAAAGGGCACCAACACTCTCAACAGCAACGGGAATTCAGGGAGGAATCCGAAGCTCGCACAGTCAACAGTACTGTGCCAGAATCAAAGCACATCTATTGAGAGATATCCTACCCCTGAAACATTTTATGTTCATTGTCATTTTGTTTTTAATAAGGAACAATCAATGTAAACCTAGTTTTAATTTCTTGTAATAGCCTCGCTCCTGTCAGAATGAAATATATCTTCTTCACAGACTTACGAAGCTCTAAAATTGCTGAAGCTCAAAAGACGTTCCTAAGGGAATGCAGAGCCAAAAATTGTATTGCAAGTTTCACCGAAGCTACAAAAAAGTCGTTCCTAAGGAGCGTAGCGTAAGTTTGCCAAAGCTACGAAAAGTCGTTCCTAAGGGAGCGCAGTCTAAGTTTTCTTCTCAAAAGTCGTTCCAAAGGGAATGCAGAGCCAAATACCGCCGAAATATAAGGCGAAGCGCGAAAAGTCAACACGAAAAATACCGCCAAAATAGAAGGCGAAGAAGTTCAAAAGACATTACTAAGGGGATGCAGAACTTACACCGAAAAATAAGCGGTGAAGCCGAAAAATAAGCGACAAGGAGATTTTGATCGTTCCTAAGGGGACGCAAAGATTGTGTGTTTCAGCGTGTGTGTGTGTGTCTTCGGCATCATTCTTTGCATCATATCGCATATCATCACATCATACATCATACCACACCAATGACACGAATTGAAAACGAAGTCGATCTTCGGAGAAGGCTTTACAAAAATGCAAAGGTGCTAAGGCACAAAGTAAGCTGAGAATTACAGCTTCATCAGCTCTGATGTGGAAGAAGAGATTTATCGCTTATGAAGCTTGGTTGTTCTTTACGAAGTATGGATATTCTCACGAAGCATAAATATTCTTCTTTACGAGGCATGAAAAGAAGGAAAGGTGTTTTTTCGTCGAAGGCTCAAAAACTGTATGTATATAAAAGTTTCATGCATCACAAAGAAGTAAATTGCAAAAATAGTTTACATATTAGATTCAAAACTATACACATCAAATGTTACAGACTTAGTTCAATAAAATGTTACATTAATCACCTAAGAACGTTTTTACAATAACTACTACTCTTCCTTCAGAACCTTCTTCGCAGCTTCGTTAAGCAATTTGTTGACGACTTCGTCAACGATAGGTTCGGCTATGTTGATAATTTCTATTGCTTTCTTCAACTCCGGGTCGGCCAGCGGGTCGAACGGCTTCGGTGGAGGAGGTAGTTCAGCTACGATAGAAAAAATCAATCAGTTCGAAGCCACGAAAACAAACGACGAAGCTAGAGGCCGTTAAATGATACCTATCCGTCTCTCGAGTTCTGCAGCTTTCTGAGCTTCTTTCGCTCCTTCACGAGAATCATGAATATCTTTTTTTTCTTTTCTTCATTATTTCGTGAGCCATTTGTCGGCCGCCATTTTCCCAAATATCAGTGAAAAATTTTCTGCCTATGAAACTTGCTTCGGCCGAGGGGTCCTTCGTGTCATCCACGGAGAAGGCAGCTTCGGCCTGGGCCAAGGTTTTAACATGATTACAACCTGCCTTCTCCAAGATGGCTAAAACTCCTCTCGCACCAGAGAATGCGTAGACATCCCCACGATCACTTAAAATTTCCTCAAAAGCCTCAGCTTCTCCGCTGATCCACTCGATGAGACCCTCAGGGTCGCCTCGTATGAAGTTATCTTCGTTTGAATAGGCGCCCACGTTGGTGAAGCTAGTTTTTATCTTCTTCACGCAGTCCAGAGATTTTTCAAAACATCTTTCCTTGGATGCGCGGAGTTCTTCAATTGTTTTTTTCTAAATAGTTTTTCCAATATTCGCTGGCGTCTCGGTTAGCTTCGGCGAGAGCACATTTTTCCTTGGTCTCGGCCAGTTGTTTCCGAAGGTCTTCGATCTCATTCCTTTGGACCTTAGCTTGAGCTTTGGAATTAGCTTTGTCTTATTTTACTTTGTTTACCAATGAAATTAATATCTTGTCCTTTTCAAGGCCTTCGTTCCTTAGTTCAATCACCTCTGAACGAAGGCTGTTCAGAGCCATTGTACACCCTTCATCTTCGATGTTTTTCTGTGCTCTGAGGGCATTGCTAAGGATCAAGCCCTGCAAGAGAAGTACAACATTAAGTATGAACAAATGAAGTAATTTGTTTTTAAATACAAAATTGATTTTCATACCTTTATGCTATTATATGCTAAACTGTCAGCCAATTCATCCTTTGACAGTATTGAGAGGTCATCTTCTAGCTTCGGAAATCCGAAGCTTCTTCCTATCTCCCGGCTGATGGATATCTCTTTGTTATCCGGGAGACAGTACAAAAAATCTTCTTCCCTGCTACCATTAAACAATAATGCCCCCTTCGGGTATTTCAGTTTTTGGGCATAATATTGAGCTTCTCGTTCTTCTTCCTTAGAAAGTACCTTTCCCGAAGCATGGCAGATGATGTAATCAATGCTCTTTTTCAAAGCTTCGGGAGCAGGAGTAGCAACCTTTTTAGGCGAAATTTGCTCTGTGGCTTTTTCTTTTGTTGCCTTTTCTTCAATTTCCACAGGCTTTATCTCAGCGGGCTCCAAAGGCCCAGCTTTGGTACTGGCTTGGATTACTGCAGCTTCAATTTCGGTCTGCTCTGTTTCAACTTTAGTTTGCGCCTTCGAGGCTTCGGCAATTTTCTTTGAAGGAGTCGAGTTCAAAGTCTTTACTGTTTCTAGCACATCTAGTACATTAGCCATACTTCTTCTCTTGGGAGTTGCCGCAAAACTTTTTTGTGCCTTCGGCACTGTTACTTCTGACGAAGGGCTTAAAATTTCTAACATTTTTGTTCCTTCAATTTTTGGCTCTTCGGCCTTATCTTTATCAGTCTTTGACTCAGCTAGCTCGGCTGAGGGTACCTTCAGCATTATAGCCAGATATTCAGCCTTCTGCGTAGGAGGAATGGGCTCTTTTGGTTCAGCAGCTGAAGAAGTCTCCCCGCCAAACTCAGGCACCACGCTCGGTTCATTATAGCGTGGCCGGTGGGTAAGGACCTTCATCTTTTTGCTTGTAGCCTTCGGCACAGGTTCGGCCGAGGCGGCCAAAGCAGTAGCTTTCCTTTTCTTCCCTTGCCCCCGCAGTGGGTAACGGTAGTCGGGATAGACGAAGCCAATAGCGTCAAAAACTCTATTCAATCTCTTTTGTCCTCGACCTCCGAAGGCTGTGGACAATGCATTATCTTCTGCCTTGGAATATGATCCAAGCAGTTCATCACTTGTCACTTCGATGTATTTTAACCAATCATCGTTTGGTTCGTCGAACTTATCCCCATATCTGAAGGTGTACTTCAGCCGGACCAGCTCACCTTCACTAGATTCGACGACAGTTTCCTTCGGCATGTCCCAGTTCTCTACAAGCGGCCATACTCTAAAGGCTATATGCTCTTGGATTAAATCTCTTGTACCAATGAAAAAGCAGACAGTACCAAATGCCTTCTGGCATGCTTTGGAGGCTTCGTCAATCTCAACCTTTGGCCTTCGGAGGCCAAAGCGGGACCAAATGGGGCGCATAATAACTTCCTTAATATCTTCTCTTGCCTTCAAGTCATTCTTCACGTAAAACCATTCCTCCATCCAGGCTCTGGGCCACCTTTTCCGGAATGTAGGCACCAGATAGCTTGAGTTGGGTCAGCGATAAATCCGTAGCAGCCAAAGTTGTTATGATATTGTTCTTTGCCCATGGCCTTCGTCTCATATACAAGTTCATGCATGCTGAAAAAGCATTTCACGCTTGGTTCCAGCCCCTGGCTCTTCACAGCCCAAACAAAAATCCCCATTCTGATAATAGCTTCGGGGGTTATTTGATGAAGGTAAATATGATAAATTTTCAACACTTCGACCACAAACCTGCTCAATGGAAATCGAAGCCTAGCTTTGAAGAAACTTCAGTAAATCACAACTTCGTCTTCCTCGGGGGCAGGGACGTTATTGTCTCCACCAACTCTCACAATAGACATATCTCGAAAGTACCTTCCTCTCATATTGTCAAGATGACTCTGCTTAATTGTCGATTTCCCAAAAAATGTATGACTTGGCCTCCACGGCCGATCCTCAGAATCTTCTCCCCCGCTTTCAGCATCATAATCATCACTATCACCGGTATCTTCAGAAAAGCCTTCTAGGATCTCCTTAGTAATCTTCTCTGTATTTGACTTCGCCATTGACTCGATAAACCTAGCTATGTAAGGATTTGCAGCCTTCTCCTCTTCAAAGAGCTTCTCCTCTTCAGACAGCTTCGTCTCAGCAACAATCTTCTTGTCTTGAGACATCTTTTTCTTCGGAAATGACGAAAACGTGTCCTTCAAACCGAAGCTTAGAAAGCTTGAGAAACTAGCAAGCGTTTGTGAGCAAGAGCTATAAAATTGAGAAAACAAAGCAAATGGCACAAGCAGCGTACCAAATGTGGTTGGTGCAAGTTCTTATTTATACGCTTGGCGCGCCCCGAATTGGAGGGTCCCGTCTGTCATTGACTATTGCTATTCTAGCAAAGGGAAGGTGTTTTTTCGGACCTTCGGCTTAAGGCCTTCGTCTATGTCGCAGTCTGAATTCATTACCTTAAACAAATTAATACTGCGAGGGGCTACTGTTGGGGGTCTTCGTCCTCCGAAGGTCCTTAAAAACATAATTTAACAATGTCTTCCAAGCATGGTTTATAGACAGGTACCTTCAGATTCAGGATTAAAGGCATATACGATGAAAAGGGCATGATCGTGACGAAGGTTGTCGTTGCTTCGAAGCTATGCACAAGGGAGCTTCGGCTCAATCGCGGGAAAAGGAACCGACTTAAAGGGGAAAAGGTTATCCAGTCCTCATAGATTTTTCTATAAGCCAATAGTAAATGTAAAGGGCATGACTGTAATTTCTCACAGGCTGTGTCCTATGCCTATAAATAGGTGAACAGTACCCTCGTACTGTTCACGCTGACCTGTATTTGCTCGTGCGTCACTCTTGTACTTTTACCTTCTGTCAAGCCGAAGGTACTTTTGTAATTCCATATCATTTCTATTTTTCCATGATAATAAAGTGGGAATGGGTTGATAATGTTATATAATTGTTCATGTTATCTCTTATATTTCACATGTTTCTCCTTTTATTAACATATGATGCGATAATGAAGGTATGTCCTTCATGACCTTCGTCTGAAGATCATTATATCCTAAGGAAAATAATGTTTCGAAGGACGAAGGGCTTTAACATTTAATATTTCTGTGTTGCCTTGTTTTTAACTCATAGCATTTGAGAACAAGTCCCCAACACTTCATATGTTAGCACTGCACATTTATGTTAACGTAGGCAAGTGTCAAAGCATGTAACAGACCCTAAAGTTTATTGTAGAAAAAAATCTATTCTTATGATGTTTATTATATCAACAATGCATTGTAGACTCTTGATCTTCAAGCAGTTAAATCTTGCAATTGTATATTGAACATTTATTATATCCTTTTAATAGTTTGTAGTGAGTCGTCTCTATATCCTGTGATTCCTTCATCAACAGATAAAAGGAATAAATCAAGACCATATTGTACTTTTAGCTGCAAAGGAAGGCGCCACTACTATCGCCACCCATGGACATCTGACCATGAACTTGCAGTTGTCCTTAAACCCTATTTGCATGTTTCCTATTTGCATGTTGCTTTAAAATTGAGTATATGCACACTAATCATTATCAGCTACATTTTTTGTTTGTACGAACCATGAAGGCCTGTAATAAAGCCGTGTTGGAGTGCGATGAAGCGGAATTTACCTCTTCCTAGGCGTGGATGTCAGTTCCTTTGTTATGGTGGGAGTAGCACCTAGAACCACAGTGCTGCTATCAATACCAATAGTCTGCATATAAGGGGTCAGTCACAGAGCGCGTACGGTTTCCAACATAAATCTGAAAGTTTCTGGGATGCACACCTTATCTTGCACACTGGTTGTGGAACTTTGTGGTGTGAGCGGGGTCAAAGGCATGACCAAGTTAGAGGCTTTGTTAGGAGTGTCTTCAATGCCACTGGGTGCGCCTTGCAATAGCACATGTTGTGACTGTTTTGGCCTCGATGAAGATGCTTGGATGGAGTCCATTGCAGTACCTATCTCTGCCACGACTGCGTTGACTTGGAAACAAATATTTATAGTATTGATTGTGTGGTCAGAGAAACTCACATTCCATACATACGTCTTCTCGAGCAGATCTGTGATTGGATCAGGAATAAAGCTGGTCGGATTGTTGGCTATGAGCATATCGCATGACTTCTTGATGATGTGTTGCACCATCCGACCAAAGAGGATGAAGTCTGTGTCACCCATCTCATCCCCTGCAGTGAGAAGCAGTTTGTACCTGAAACACATGGCGATACCGAGTCAACACGGTGAAAATGGGTAGGCCGTGTGTATAGGAAATGGAAACGTTCAATCAGGGTGATGCATAGGGAAGTAGCTTCTGCATATTAGATGTGAGTGGGAGTCAAAATAGCGAGAGTTGTTGGGAGGCAAAGGTATAATGGTGGCAATTGAAGTGAAGAGATGTCTCCTAACCTTTGGTTGGGCGTGCCAATGGTAGCGCAAACTTGATCGCTGCACTTGTAGGAATCCCCATGAGCCACAGTTGTGCGGGTGCATTTTTTGCATGCATTGTACCACCACCTATCACCAATCTTTTTTACAGTGACTGTCACCAAGAATTCCCTATCCTGCACAAACATGTAAATATACGCTCATGCTATATTCCCAGATCCAACCAACTATGGCACGACTGCAGGAAAACAGTAACAGAAGACCATGACAGTTGATGACAGTTGGTAAGGCAATAGTGACTAAGTGAATGAAACATGGAACATACCTTATTCTCAAATGGGTGCAGATCTCTGATGTAAGCGATTTTCTATTCCTCAGGAACATGATGCATAGGCTGATTCGAAGATAGAACCTCGTTCCACATAATGGGACTATGCACTTTCCTCGCACTGGTTTGTACATACAATGAGTCAAGCTCAAGTTAGAACAGAGCAAAGACAAACAACAGTCGTATACGTGCAGCAGGCATAGCAGAATATTACCTAGCCATGAGGGCACCTGCTTCAGGAACGTCAGGATTAATGTACCACTTACAGGGTGAGCCTCCAGACAAGCACAGTCCATCTAAAACAAAGGGCATTAGGTCCCAACTTTCAAAAAGGACTAAATGCAAAAGTTCAAAGTTAGTATACCCGCATATTTCTTGACAAGCGTGCCAACAAACATCAGGATCTGTGGAGAGGACTGACCATCATTGTAGATCTGTTCTCCAAGGAATAAGCTAGCTTGCCCACCCCAGAGAACAACATTTACCGAACTGTTGTTGCTGTTTTTAGTTTAAGTATGTAGGAAGAGTCATATAATGAAGCATATGTAGATGAAGGCAAAGGAAACAAACCCCTACGTGGCTAAACAAAGAAAACTGTAACAGCTATGTATAACGAACCTGACACTGCACAGGGTGTTGGAGACTTGTTCTCAAATGCTATGAATCAAGAACAAGGCAACATAAAAACTGTTAAATGTTAAAGTCCTTCGTCCTTCGAAACATTATTTCCCTCAGGATATAATGGATTCCGGACGAAGGTTATGAAGGTTATACCTTCATAAACACGACAAATAATGAGGAAGGGTAAAAAATATGTAAAATAATTTAAACACATGATTATTATTATTAACTTATTTCTATTTCATTATTGTAAAAATGATAACGAATTACAAATGTACCTTCGGCTTGAAGGAAAGCAAAAATATCAGCGTGAAGCAAAAACAAATGCCCAATACGTGATTACAGAAAAAGCATGTGAACAGTACAGGGGTACTGTTCACCTATTTATAGGCACAACCCACAACCTGTATATAATTACATTTACACCCTTTACAATGAACTACAATAATGACACAGAATGTTATGGGTCTTTAAGTCATTTCATCTTTAAGTCGGTTCACCCCTTCGTCTGGAGATATGTCACTATGCTGAAGCTTTATAGTCGATAGCTTCGGCGCTGCTTTGGAGAGGATCTGTCGAAGGTATTCATTTCTTTAGGATCTTCGGCTACGAAGCATACCCCCAACACAGGGAAATAGTCCTCTTAGAGCTGGTTGTATGTTGCCCTCTAGATCGGTGCGGCGCCACGACCGAGATAGAAGTGACAATTCCAATGGCATCTGTATTGGATCCAATTAATGAATACAACAAAATTATAGTCTCTTAAATTTTGTAGTATATAAGTAAGAAAGTCTACCTGTGTAGTACTCCCTGAGAGCACTTAGAGGGGGGGTGAATAGGTGATCCTGTAAAATTCAATACTAAATAGCCACAAGCTTGGTTATAAAGATGTTAGTGCAATAGAACCAAGTGGCTATAGAGCGAGCTCTTGCGAATCACAATAATCACAGAGAAAGACAACACAAGAGACACAATGGTTTATCCCGTGGTTCGGCCAAGTATAACACTTGCCTACCTCCATGTTGTGGCGTCCCAATGGACGAGGGTTGCACTCAACCCCTTTCAAGTGATCTGATGATCAACTTGAATACCACGGTATTCTTCCTTATAGTTTTCTTCCCGTTTGCGAGGAATCTCTAAAAGTTGGAGCCTCTCGCCCTTACAAGATTGATCACAAGGAAAGCACAAAGTAAGGTTGGGAAGAGCAACACACACTAGAATTAAATCCACACCTCAAACACGCACACAAGTGAGAAGATGAGCACACAAAACACGCGCGGGGAGTTTGCAACTCGAAAAGTGCTCCAATCTCAAGAACAATGAACGATTGCGTGAAAGTGAGGACTAGAAGTCTTGGAATGCTTAGAGTGTGCTTGGGTAACTCCTCCATGCGCCTAGGGGTCCCTTTTATAGCCCCAAGGCAGCTAGGAGCCGTTGGAGGCTAACAAGGAAGGCCAAAGTTGCCTTCTGTCGGGTGGTGCACCAGACAGTCACTGTAGCATGTCCAGTGCGGATCTCCTTCCTAATTTGGCGCAGATGACCGTTGCAGCGCCGTGGCAGTTGGCGCACCGGACAGTCTGGTGCCCCCTGCCGACCGTTGGCGCGGGCCACGCGTCGCTCGTGGATTGCGCGGCCGACCGTTGCGCTGGCGGCCGTTGGCTCACCGGACAGTCCGGTGCACCACCGGACAGTCCGGTGAATTATAGCCGTACGCCGCCAAATTTTCCCGAGAGCGGCCTATTCACCGGAGTTCAGCCTGGCGCACCGGACACTGTCTGGTGCACCACCGGACAGTCCGGTGTGCCAGACTGAGCAGAGATTTGGCTGCACCGAGCCAAGTCTTTTAGATCTTTTCTTTTCTCTGTTTCTAGCACTTAGACACAATATGTTAGTACTCAAAACAATGTACTAAGTCTAGAAACGTACCGTGTCATATGATTTGCATCTTTTGCTTGTTTGGCACATAATATTTCACTCACTATGTGTTGGACATTTAATCACCAAAACATTATAGAAATGGCCCAAGGGCACATTTCCCTTTCAATCTCCCCCTTTTTGGTGATTTATGCCAACACATCAAAAAGCAATGCAAAACATGCACCATCGATTCAAATTGAAGACCAAATTGCTTTTGACTCTAATTTGGCATATTTGGATCATTCTTTGCCACCACTTGGTTTGTTTTTGCAAATCAAACTAATTTTCCTATCTCTAAGTCAAACACACTTGTTTAGGCACAAAGAGAGATATTACAATGGAAAGATTGATCAAGTGCCAAAAACTCCCCCTTTTCCTATAATTAAAATTTCCCCCCATAAGAGGCCAAGTTTTTGCAATAAGAATATTTTAACAAATCAAAAGTTCTAACTCTACTATTTTCAAAATTCCTCAAGTGGTATCTGATCCATTTGCTTTGGCCTTAATTTCTCCCCCTTTGGCATTAAGCACCAAAGCGGGATCATTATTGGCCCTTTAACCCCATTGCTTCACCAAAAATGTCAATTAAGAGCAAAAAGGCAATAGGAGCTTAAGAATGAACTTGGAGGTGAGTACACTAATACCGGAGTGCAGTGGAAGTCTTTGCATGGTCCAAGTTCACCTTTCCCTTTCAATTCACCTTTGAGACTGCATTAAGTAAACTCAACACAAATGTTAGTCTCAAAGGGTCAAGTTGTAGCACTTCTCCCCCTAAATATGTGCATCACTCACACATGGACTTGTGAGGTCCGGGGATCCCTTGCACAACTTGAGCACCATAAATAAACATCAAATCTTATAAATTCATAAAGTAACATGATCAAAGGCATAAAACACATGTATGCTATAAATCAATCCAAGTTACGCGAATCCAAGACATTTAGCTCACTACGCAGCCTGCAAAAGGTTTTCTCATCTAAAGGCTTGGTAAAGATATCGGCTAGCTAGTTCTCGATGCTAATATAGAACACTTCGATATCTCCCCTTTTGCTGGTGGTCTCTCAAAAAGTGATGTCGGATGTCTATGTGCTTAGTGCGACTGTGTTCAACAGGATTATCCGCCATGCGGATTGCACTCTCATTGTCACATAGGAGTGGGACTATGCTCAGATTGTAGCCAAAGTCCCGGAGGGTTTGCCTCATCCAAAGTAGTTGTGCGCAACACTGTCCTGTGGCAACATACTCGGCCTCAGCGGTGGATAGGGCAACGGAAGTTTGTTTCTTAGAACTCCAAGACATCAGGGACCTTCCTAGGAATTGGCACGTTCCTAATGTACTCTTCCTATCAACCTTGCATCCAGCATAATCGGAGTCTGAATATCCAATCAAGTCAAAAGTAGACCCCTTTGGATACCAGATCCCAAAGCAAGGCGTAGCAACTAAATATCTAAGAATCCGCTTAACGGCCACAAGGTGACATTCCCTTGGATCGGATTGAAATCTAGCACACATGCATACGCTAAGCATAATATCCGGTCTACTAGCACATAAATAAAGTAATGACCCTATCATAGACCGGTATGCCTTTTGATCAACGGACTTACCTCCTTTGTTGAGGTCGACATGTCCGTCGGTTCCCATCGGTGTCTTTGCGGGCTTGGCGTCCTTCATCCCAAACCGCTTGAGAAGATCTTGAGTGTACTTCGTTTGGGATATGAAGGTGCCGTCCTTGAGTTGCTTCACTTGGAACCCAAGGAAGTAGTTCAACTCGCCCATCATTGACATCTCAAACTTTTGAGTCATCACCCTACTAAACTCCTCACAAGACTTTTGATTAGTAGAACCAAATATTATGTCATCGACATAAATTTGGCACACAAAAAGGTCACCGTCACAAGTCTTAGTGAAAAGAGTGGGATCGGCTTTCCCAACCTTGAAAGCATTAGCAATTAAGAAATCTCCAAGGCATTCATACCATGCTCTTGGGGCTTGCTTAAGTCCATAGAGCGCCTTAGAGAGCTTAAAAATGTGGTCGGGATACCTGTCATCCTCAAAGCCAGGGGGTTGTTCCACATACACCTCCTCCTTGATTGGCCCATTAAGGAAAACACTCTTCACATCCATTTGAAACAACATGAAAGAATGGTGAGCGGCATAGGCTAATAGAATGCGAATAGACTCTAGCCTAGCCACAGGAGCAAAAGTCTCCTCGAAATCCAAACCTGCGACTTGGGCATAACCTTTTGCCACAAGTCGAGCCTTGTTTCTTGTCACCACCTCATGCTCGTCTTGCTTATTGCGGAACACCCACTTGGTTCCCACAACGTTTTGCTTTGGACGTGGCACCAGGCTCCAAACTTCGTTTCTCTTGAAGTTGTTGAGCTCCTCCTGCATGGCCAACACCCAGTCCGGATCCTGCAAGGCCTCTTCTACCCTGAAAGGCTCAATAGAAGAGACAAACGAGTAATGCTCACAAAAGTTAGCTAATCTTGAGCGAGTAGTTACTCCCTTGCTTATGTCACCCAGAATCTGGTCAACAGGGTGATTCCGTTGGATCGTCGCTCGGACTTGAGTTGGAGGGGCCAGTGGTGCTTCTTCCTCCATTACTTGTTCTTCTTGTGCTCCCCCTTGATCACACGCCTCTTCTTGATGAACCTGTTCATCATCTTGAGTTGGGGGATACACCATTGTTGAGGAAGAAGGTTGATCTTGCTCTTGTTTTTCCTGTGGTCGCACATCTCCAATCGCCATGGTGCGTATTGCGGCCGTCGGAACATCATCTTCATCTATATCATCAAGATCAACTTGCTCTCTTGGAGAGCCATTAGTCTCATCAAATACAACGTCGCTAGAGACTTCAACCAAACCCGATGATTTGTTGAAGACTCTATACGCCCTTGTATTTGAGTCATACCCTAGTAAAAACCCTTCTACTGCCTTGGGAGCAAATTTAGAATTTCTACCTTTCTTTACTAGAATGTAACTTTCGCTCCCAAATACACGAAAGTATGAGACGTTGGGTTTGTTACCGGTAAGAAGTTCATACGAGGTCTTCTTGAGGAGGCGATGAAGGTAGACCCGGTTTATGGCGTGGCACACTGTGTTCACAGCTTCCGACCAAAACCGCTCAGGCATCTTGAACTCTCCAAGCATTGTCCTTGCCATGTCGATGAGCGTCCTATTCTTCCTCTCTACCACACCATTTTGCTGTGGTGTGTAGGGAGAAGAGAATTCATGCTTGACCCCTTCCTCCTCAAGATACTCCTCAACTTGCAGATTCTTGAATTCGGACCCGTTGTCGCTTCTTATCTTTTTCACCTTGAGCTCAAACTCGTTTTGAGCCCTCCTTAGAAAGCGCTTTAGGGTCCCTTGGGTTTCTGATTTATCCTGCAAAAAGAACACCCAAGTGAAGCGGGAAAAATCATCAACAATTACTAGACCATACTTACTTCCTCCGATGCTAAGGTAGGCTATGGGTCCGAAGAGGTCCATGTGAAGAAGCTCCAACGGTCTTGATGTTGTCATCACATTCTTGCTATGATGAGTGCTTCCCACCTGTTTCCCTGCCTGACAAGCTGCACAAGGTCTATCTTTTTCGAAGCATACATTGGTTAGTCCTAACACATGCTCTCCCTTTAGAAGTTTGTGAAGGTTCTTCATCCCAACATGTGCTAGACGGCGATGCCACAACCAACCCATACTAGTCTTAGTGATTAACCATGCATCTAGATTGGCCTCCTCTTTCGAAAAATCAACTAAGTAGAGTTTGCCATCTAGTACACCCTTAAACGCTAATGAACCATCACTCCTTCTAAAGACAGATACATCAACATCTGTAAACAAACAATTGTAGCCCATGTGGCACAATTGACTTACAGACAGGAGATTATAGCCTAGCGACTCTACTAAAAATACATTGGAAATAGAGTGCTCTCTTGTGATGGCTATTTTTCCCAAACCTTTGACCTTGCCTTGATTCCCATCTCCAAATATGATTGTATCCTGGGAATCCTTGTTCTTGACATAGGAGGTGAACATCTTCTTCTCCCCCGTCATGTGGTTTGTGCATCCGCTGTTGATAATCCAGCTTGAGCCCCCGGATGCATAAACCTGCAAGGCAAATTAGGCTCGGGTTTTAGGTACCCAACTCTTGTTGGGTCCTATAAGGTTAGTCACAATAGCTTTTGGTACCCAAATGCAAGCCTTGTCTCCTTTGCATTTGGATCCCAATTTTCTAGCAACCACTTTTTCATTTTTACATGAAAGTACAAACGTAGTGTTGCAAGCATGAAAGACAGTAGTAGGTTTATTACACATTTTCCTAGGAGCATGAGACACAAAATTTCTCTTCGGCCTACCATTAAAATTAGAACTTGAAGCAAACATAGCATGTGACTCACAAGCATCATGATCATATCTCCTATTATGACTAGCAATTTTTCTATTATACATGAAAGCATGATTCTTTTGAACGCTACTAGCCATAGGGGCCTTCCCTTTCTCCTTGGCGAGAATGGGAGCCTTTTGGCTTGTTAAGTTCTTGGCTTCCTTTCGAAAACCAAGCCCATCCTTAATTGAGGGGTGTCTACCAATGGTGTAGACATCCCTAGCAAATTTTAGCTTATCAAAATCATTTTTGCAAGTCTTAAGCTGAGTATTAAGACTTGCCACCTCATCATTTAATTTGGTAATAGAAGTAAGGTGTTCAACGCAAACATAAAAATCCTTACACCTATTACAAATGACAACATGTTCTACACATGAACTAGATTTATTGGCTACCTCTAGCTTAGCATTTAAATCATTATTCAAAATCTTTAAACTAGAGATTGATTCATGGCACACAGACAATTCAGAGGATAACATTTCATTTCTTTTAGTTTCTAAAGCAAGAGACTTTTGTACACTAACAAATTTGTCATGTTCTTCATATAAAATGTCCTCTTGCTTCTCTAGCAATCTATCTTTTTCATTTAGAGCATCAATTAACTCATTAATTTTATCTACTTTTGCTCTATCTAAACCCTTAATAAATCGGTATAATCTACTTCATCATCACTAGAATCATCATCGCTTGAAGTAGTATACTTAGGGGTTTCTCGAACGCTTACCTTTTTCTCCTTTGCCATGAGGCAAGTGTGGCGTTCATTGGGGAAGAGAGAGGACTTGTTGAAGGCTGAGGCAGCAAGTCCTTCGTCGTCGGAGTCGGAAGAAGGGCAGTCTGAATCTCATTCTTTGCCAAGGTGCGCCTCGCCCTTTGTCTTCTTGTAGGCCTTCTTCTTCTCCCTCTTCCCATGCTTTTCTTGTTCTTGGTCATTGTTATTATTGGGGCATTGTGCTATAAAAATGCCCAGTCTTACCGCATTTAAAACAGGAGCACTTTCCCTTTGCTTTGCTCTTATTGGGATACTCCTTGCGTCCTTTTAGCGCGGTCTTGAAACGCTTGATGATTAGAGCCATCTCATCTTCGTTTAGCCCGGCCGCCTCAACTTGTGCCACCTTGCTTGGTAGCGCCTCCCTGCTGCTTGTTGCTTTGAGAGCAACGGGTTGAGGCTCGTAGATGGGTAATGGACCATTAAGCGCGTCGTCTACATATCGGGCTTCTTTCACCATCATGCGCCTGCTCACAAACTTTCCGAGTATCTCCTCGGGCGTCATCTTTGTGTACCTGGGATTTTCACGGATGAGGTTCACAAGATGAGGGTCAATAATAGTAAAAGACCTGAGCATAAGTCGGACGACGTCGTGGTCCGTCCATCTTGTGCTTCCATAGCTCCTAATCTTGTTGACCAGGGTCTTGAGCCTGTTGTACGTTTGTGTTGGCTCCTCTCCCCTGATCATCGCGAATCTTCCCAGCTCACCCTCCACGAACTCCATTTTGGTGATCATGGTGGCGTCGTTTCCCTCATGTGATATTTTGAGGTGTCCCAGATTTGCTTGGCGTTATCCAAGCCGCTTACTTTGTTGTACTCATCCCTGCACAAAGATGCTAGCAAAACAGTGGTAGCTTGTGCATTTTTATGAATTTACTCGTTAATAAATACAGGGTTATCCGTACTATCAAATTGCATTCCATTTTCAACTATCTCCCAAATACTAGGATGGAGAGAAAATAAGTGACTACGCATTTTGTGACTCCAAAAATAGTAGTCCTCTCCATCAAAGTGTGGAGGTTTACCAAGAGGAATTGAAAGCAAATGAGCATTGGAATTGAAAAGAATACGAGAATAATCAAATGAAAAATTTGAATTAACCGGTTTCTTTTTCTTGTCGTCGTCGTCTCTTGGTGAAGAAGAAGATTCGTCGCTGTGGTAGTAGACGATCTTCTTGATGCGCCTTTTCTTCCCGTCCTTCTTCTTGTGACTTGAGCCAGAGTCAGTGGGCTTGTCGTCCCTTGGCTCGTTGAAGATGGACTCCTTCTCCTTATCGTTGACCACCATCCCCTTTCCCTTAGGATCCATCTCTTCGGGCGATTAGTCCCTTAAGTGAAGAGAACGAATTTGATACCAATTGAGAGCACCTAGAGAGGGGGTGAATAAGTGATCCTGTAAAATTCAATACTAAATAGCCACAAGCTTGGTTATAAAGATGTTAGTGCAATAGAACCAAGTGGCTATAGAGCGAGCTCTTGCGAATCACAATAATCACAGAGAAAGACAACACAAGAGACACAGTGGTTTATCCCGTGGTTCGGACAAGTATAACACTTGCCTACCTCCACGTTGTGGCGTCCCAATGGACGAGGGTTGCACTCAACCCCTTTCAAGTGATCCGATGATCAACTTGAATACCACGATATTCTTCCTTATAGTTTTCTTCCCGTTTGCGAGGAATCTCCACAAGTTGGAGCCTCTCGCCCTTACAAGATTGATCACAAGGAAAGCACGGAGTAAGGTTGGGAAGAGCAACACACACTAGAATTAAATCCACACCGCAAACACGCACACAAGAGAGAAGATGAGCACACGAAACACGCGCGGGGAGTTTGCAACTCGAAAAGTGCTCCAATCTCAAGAACGATGAACGATTGCGTGAAAGTGAGGACTAGAAGTCTTGGAATGCTTAGAGTGTGCTTGGGTAACTCCTCCATGCGCCTAGGGGTCCCTTTTATAGCCCCAAGGCAGCTAGGAGCCGTTGGAGGCCAACAAGGAAGGCCAAAGTTGCCTTCTGTCGGGTGGTGCACCGGACAGTCCGGTGCACCACCGGACAGTCACTGTAGCATGTCCGGTGCGGATCTCCTTCCTAATTTGGCGCAGATGACCGTTGCAGCGTCGTGGCAGTTGGCGCACCGGACACCGGTGCACACCGAACAGTCTGGTGCTCCCTACCAACCGTTGGCGCGGGCCACGCGTCGCCCGCGGATTGCGCGGCCGACCGTTGCGCTGGCGGCCATTGGCTCACCGGACAGTCCGGTGAATTATAGCCGTACGCCGCCAAATTTTCCCGAGAGCGGCCTGTTCACCAGAGTTCAGCCTGGCGCACCAGACACTATTCGGTGCACCACCGGACACTGTCCGGTGCACCACCGGACAGTCCGGTGTTGCCAGACTGAGCAGATATTTGGCTGCACCGAGCCAAGTCTTTTGGATCTTTTCTTTTCTCTCTTTCTAGCACTTAGACACAATATGTTAGTACTCAAAACAATGTACTAAGTCTAGAAACGTACCTTGTCATATGATTTGCATCTTTTGCTTGTTTGGCACATAATATTTCACTCACTATGTGTTGGACATTTAATCACCAAAACATTATAGAAATGGCCCAAGGGCACATTTCCCTTTCACTCCCTGTGGTCGACACATAAATGGAGTTGGTCTATCGGTGTGAGCAAGTAGGTAAGCACAGGAAATGCTGGCGGAACCTCAACAACCTCCTCCAATTTTGTCCAGTTTGTAAAGGTAATCATGTTCTCATTGAAAATAGGCTTGTACAAATTGTTCGAGGCTCTGACCCGGAAGTATGTGATGTTGTACCTCTTCGTCAAGCAGCACCATATCACAATGGAGCAACTTTTCTTCATCCTGAGGATCACAGAAATCCCATAAACGAGAAACGCGAGCGCATATGGTCACAGAAGTGTTCCCACGTTGGAGCTCCGGGATCAACACGTCTTTCATCTACAAGCTAAAATAGGAAGAAAAAACATAATAGCAAGGACATCAGAACCCATGCATGAAACAACATTGGCAAAGCATGACAAAAAACACGACTCTCATGCCAACCTATACATAGCACACATAAGCAGCTGCAAACGTAGAAACAAATGTGTAGGTACTTAACAACGTTATTTATTTACAAACGCCACATGTGGCGCTACAGCAACCAAATAGAAAAAGGGCTAAGTGGTAGCCGCATCAGCGACAACAAGGACTTCCTTGTAAACAACATTCTGAGTCTGTGAGCCGCACGAGGCATCTTCATTTTCAATCAGGATTATAAGCCCATTTCTAGATGTTGAACGGGAGACAGCTACATAAAGCAGGACATGTGTAAAGACAGGTCTCTTGAGATAAATGCCAACTCTTGATAATGTTTGCCCTTGACTTTTATTTATTATCATTGCATAACACAGACGCACTAGGAATTGGCATCGCTGAAGTGTGAAGGGCCACTTCACATCAGTAGTATTGAGGGCAATCCTTGGTATTAAGACTTCTTCCCCAACATTTGATCCTGTAAGCGCTACACATTGCAAGATGCATTGACCGAGTTGAGTGACAACAAGCCTTGTGCCATTACAGAGACCCTTATTTTGATTTAGGTTGCGCAACAACATCACAATGGCACCCTTTTTTAGCTCGAGTTTGTGGGTAGGAAAATTGTTCGCATCAATTGAGTTTAAGAATTCGGTAGGGTAGAGGACGTCGAAGTCTGGTATGTGTTTCGATGATTTTGCTATAACGTCACAACTCAGGTATTGGATGGTGTCTCCAGGGAGAAGCGAGAGAACGTAGTTGTTAACGTCATCGACTGTGGCATTATTTGGGCAAACAATGGCACGCGAGGAAAGGTACGTGTGATCTCAGTAATTCAACAGAAAATCTAGGTATACTTTTGATACAAGCGCAGCTACCTTATCACCCTCAACCCAGAGCAACAAATCTTTAGGGATTGTAATCCACGTAGCCTCACGCTCGCTCGCTCTTCTTTCAGCAGGCAAGGTATCATCACCAATAGATAGGACCCATTTGGCAAACATGTCGAGCTCGTTTCGCGCATCTACTTGCAAAGAGGGATCAAAAAGGCGCATGTTGGTGCGCAGCCTAAGGAGGACAACATGGCGCCATAGATTAGAGTTTGTAATAGAGGCGTTAACTATGGAAGAGCGAGATCCTTTTCTAACAACAGGTAGTATTTGCCAGAAATCGCAACCAAGAACTACAGGCTTGCCACCAAATGGGAGGAGCGCATTTGAAGGAGTATGTTTTGAAAGAATATCACACATTGTCTTACCTAAAGCCTCAAAGCACCAACGATGCGTCATTGGCGCCTCGTCCCATATAATGAGGGAGGACACCTGTATAAGTTCAGCAAGCATCGTTTACATCGAATGGCATTTTAAATCTTGAATGTGTAGTGCGCCCTTGGGCAAAAGTAGGGATGCGACACCAGAGGAGGCCACTGCAAGCACTATTTTCTTTTCGGAACGTAACCTTGCGATTATAGTGTTCCATAGGAAGGTTTTGCCTGTGCCACCATGGCCACAGACAAAGAAAACTCCCGGTGAGTTACTGTAAACATAGCCAACTGTGGTATCGTAAACGGTTCGCTGGTCCGCATTCAACTGTGTAACCAAGGAATCAGCGTGCATCGACAACATTAATGGCTCAGGGTCAATTTCATCATTAATTAATCTGTTCTCATCCACAAAAGCGCATTGGACATCTATCTTTGGCAGACCATAGTCATTTATGTTCCCGACACTATTAGCAAAAGCATCTGAGAGTTTGCGTATCAGGAGGGACATAAGTTGTTCCTGCGGTATGTTGTAGTTAGGATTTCCCAATGTATCTCTAGGTTGTCAACCAATGTCATCTGTAAAAGATAGCCAATATGTATCAAATAATGCACGCACGTTACCAACAGGGCAGAACATAACTACGGTCACAAAAAGCTATCTAAGCTGGTACGACGACGCAGATATGATCGCCTCATCAAACAACAGCTTCCACTCATTGTCGCTCTCAAGCAACCCATGTGCCTCGCACGCATCACGAAATGTGTCATACACTTGACCGTTGAACGTCCTGATATCAACATAGCTTGTCGAACCCTTAACTATCATCAATAGCAGGCGTAAGTAGTATAGTTCACCAGCAGTAGGATGTGCATAGTACATGCGTCCAATTTTTGTGCAGCGAGACCTCGATTTCCAACATCGGGCCGAGGCATCCCATGTCCATTTCTTTGGGAAGTCGCAATACGTCAAGCATCTAACCTATTCATGCCTCAAATTAGTCTCAAACCATTCAGTTAGCATTGTGTTTTGGCCGTAGAGCTAGCAAGCAACGCATGTAGGTCTGCGCCAGGTTCGTAGCGCACGTGGTTTAACCCAGGAAGATATACAACAAGCCGCTCAACAGAAGGCACTCTAAAGTGAATGTCATATTCAAATGCGCGCCACAATGCTTCACATGTAGACAAGTACCTAGCATCGATGTATTCCTGGATTTCATTCGGTGGTGCTACCTGCGCACCAGGTGACGCGTTAGACGTGTTTGCGGTGATTTCAAAGTACACCTTTGCTCTATTGATTCCCTTTGTAACATACTTGAATAGATATTTAATCATGTTTGACTTGTTGCACCATTCAACGTTTATGTGCACATTATACTTTTTGAGGAGGTGCATATTATATGGAACAATGTTTCTAGTATCAAGTCTCACACCATTCTTGAGAACATGTCTGCCATCAGGCCTGCACCTATAGATAGTAAAGCCAAAGCCGTCTAAGATGGTCTCATCTTGGAAGGGCTTTGGGAATTTTTTGCTGCACTTGTCGTTTTTCATACATGGGCATCTTCTATTGTCAGCACCAAAGGGACCATGCATCATGAATTCGTTGACCAAAGCAAACCCTAAAGGGTCAGCGGCGATATCAGGAATCTCAGCACAAATGAATTTGTCAACAATAGAAGCACTAAACTCTTTGTTCCCATCGGCTCGCCACACAAGGCAATGTATATGCGGCAAGCCACGCTTTTGGAATTCAACAGTGTATAGGACTGCAAGTATCGAACCAAATGTCTTTCCCTCTCTAATATCTGCTACGATTTCGTTTACTTTCATATGGAACACACGCACCACCAAGTCAGAACGGTCGCATGGTTGTTGGCCAGGTTCAAAGTGTAAGACATCTGCTATTTCCCTCCACTTGGTATTACAAGTAAAAGTCACAAAAAGATCCGGTGGTCCGTATACCCTACATATAGCCATCGCGTCCTGGTAATTCATGACATGGTAACTTCTACCACCAGTGAAGCTGACAGGAACAACTACCCGACCGCCAATCGAATCAGCATTAACGAAGCCCTTATCAATGGCGTCAGTTATGCCCTGCACAGTTTCTGACCGTAGATCGCTTTGGTGGCTTGCTATGAACTGTAGCCTGTTGCCCTCGATAGTTGAATATGCATTGACATCTATTTGATCACTTAATCTACCGTAACACGTATATGGGTTCGACTCGTCCAATCTGTAGTGCAGGTGTCTCCTTACAAACTCAAGCATCATAACATATTTTCGTTTTGATGAAGCAACATCGTCAGTACCAAAGTACCTAATACCAAGATGGAAGCCATGTTCACCGCAAGGAAACAACAGCAGGTATTTCAAAGGCATGTATGCTGGATGCAAGCATGAAACACGTTTTAGGCCACACTCTATATCATGCACAAGAACATCGTATGCGTATTCCCCAGCCGTGTAGTCGCCAACTATAATGGCTGCGATCTCACCATTTGAGGGTAGGTTGTATTGTACATCATGGCGTGTGTTGCAGCCTAGCAATCTGAGTGTTATCTTTTGATCACCCTCACGCTCAAGGCGCTCTCTCGCGTATCGGAACGCTTTGACAAGCGAGTTGTTTTCATTCAGCATATCGAGCAGCGACGACGCCATTTCAGGGTCTGGCTGGCCACCAGCGCCATCATCGGTCTCAAACATGCCTAGCCTATTCTGGGTCTCATGTTCCATGTCATATATGTACAACTAGGAAAATTTTGGTTGTGTCCCATGTTGTGGAAGTAGGGTGCCAATCTTATGGTGCACCACCCCATTAATTTTGAAAATGTAAGGTGCAGTGCCGTTATTTATCCTTTTGTCGATAGCTGCACCGAAAGAGGTGAATGCAAACAATGAATTGTACGACCGGATAAGCCTCAAGAAACGCCTCTAGCAAGTACCTCCATCAAATCTCAAAAGATTAGCAAGCAAAGGCGGCAGACGCTCAAATGGTTTTAGGTTCACTTTCCCTCCTTTGCAGCAAAGGTTGTACACAATTTTCCTCTGGGTGGAGCAGGAATCGTTTTTAACACGCTCTTGGAACCAGAAAATAGCATGGCAGTATGGGCATATGTGTTCAGGTCCACCGTAGTATGACCTCTCAGGGTAGGCATCTACACAGGAAGAAGAGAAAGGGTAGCACCAAAGCAAAGCAGGAAGAATGTTACCAGGAATGTTGGGCATAATACACACCTTTTAGAGCATCTACGTATGACCTGTCCAAAGGAAGCGTGGTTGATAATGGCTCGTCAGGTACCATGTGATGTACTTTACTGTGCCGGCGTCGCCTATTGGATGCGGCAAGCGCTGAAGGGAATGACATTATAGATCTACTACCTGTGCCGACATAAGCATCACTAACACCATATTGTTTTTTGCTGAAGTAATGGCTCAACAAACATGGTTGTACGCACGTGTTCCCTGTAGCACAGGTATTGGCTGGTTAGAGGTCCTCGGAAGGTCAGATGGGTCTACTTCGTCTTCACCATGCAAAATGCGATGGGCATCCGTTGTCACAAAGACTGGGCAATCTAAAGAGGTTGCGTATTTTTTGGCCCGCAAGAGAAGCATTGCAAATTAGGACGGGTACCAGCCATCGCATGCATAAACAAAGCAGCGAATTTGTGAGGACTAACCCTGTGCAATTGCACTGTGCCTCGGGCGCTTCGCTTCGTGGCATCTCGCAACACGCACGCATGGAGAATCAGGAATAGCTCTATATATCGCATAGTATGGAAGAACGTCACATAACACTGGTGAAAAAATTGGCCCGTAACAAACAACACATTATAAAACAGATCAGGCGTATAAGCACACAAACTCACCACGATCGAAAACGCAAAATGGCGAGTGGTCTCCATCAAGCTGCGACAAAATTCCCCCAAGCAGCAAGTACCCAGATCACTGGAAAAAATAGCCCATAAGAATTAGCCAACCAGTAAGGATATATCTTTGCACATAGGTAGAGGCTAGTACCTCTTTTAGAGGCCAGTATGTCGAATATCAATTCCAAAGAATCTAGATCCTAGTAAAAATTGATAAGCTCTAAACAGGTTGGGCAGCAGGCAGGAAACCTAGACCAGAGGGTACCACCCAGCATCTAACTGCACATAAGCATCAAAAAATTGGAAATGCTGAAACGTCCAAGTAGGAAGCCATAGAAATGTGATCAACGATTGGATAACTGAGTTCACTTATTTTAAAATAATTTTGTGAAAGTAAGACATAAATCTGCTATAGAAAATGGTCCATCATAAGCCTTAGAAAAGTGTAGCTAAATGTCACAATCTAAACACCTAATGGACTGAAGCATTACTCTGATAATACGAATGTCATGTTACATCATCTCCGAATCAAAATTTTCAAAATTTCAAAGTCCAAATAGCTAGCGTGTCCAGAGCAAAGCAGTTCCTATCCAGCTGGTACCTGATTTTAAGTTTCTAGGGTTCAAGTGCAAGCAGTAGTGCGATGAACGTAGGTACATATAGGGGGCAGTCCTGTTAATTATATATCATATCCTTACACAAGCTGGAATAGCTTGAATAGCTTATGAATGTCTAATTTATTTGCTGAGTTCCCCTCTAAGTACTTTGCTTCTTGCTTGACAGTGTTGCTATCATGACCAAGGCGTACCCAAATGTTGAGAAGAGTGAGCTGATTTTGCTCTAGGAGATCGCTAGCTACATGCTTCTTGTGTGTGGAGCTGTGTACATAAATGTAAAGTGGATTTGTTTCCTTACTGACAAGGGAAAGGTTGATAAAAATGTAGCATATGCTTTTCTAGCTAATTGGTCAACATTGAAACATGTATAAGGGTAGGCAAAAAAATAGAAGGACACTAAGTTACTAACTCTGCAACTTCCCAAGTTTATGAAAAATACAGAAGGTGACACAACGGTTCAAATATGGCATATACACGAAATTGTTCAGCTGGTATCCATCAAACTGAACAAGGAGCCCAAAAGAATAGAATAATGTGTAGAGCATTAACTGAATCCTATAGCCAAAAAAATGATGTCCATTCATCACATACATTACCAAAGAGTAGAAAAGAAGGCCAAGCATTAGAGCATGTAACAGGCAGGACAACACACATATGAACCCTGGTCAACATCGGCATATCACAGACATATGTAGTCAAGAAACAATCCATGGGAACAACGTAGAATCAAACCGATCATAGACGCTAAAAATTCAAAATACATGCAAAGACACTTCATCAATATGGGTGGTCAGCACAAACTCACCAACGCAACATGCATGATGGGGGAAAAGAAAAGAATCTCAACGCGCATTCAGACCACTTTGAGAAGCACTTTAAGTCTAACAGTACGCAAAAGAGACAAGCATGGCACATCAAGCGTTGGGGCTATACAAACTAATCAGCATACCAACGAATGCGATGCATAGAGCAAAACACAATCTAACCAGCTGAATAAAGTGGACAGGCAGAGTGATAGTGGCCAAAACTAACCTGTATCCATGGACGCCCTCGGCAGATCTAGGTCATGCATGCCATCGGCAGCAGAACACGAGACCCTTCAGGAGGTGTTGGTGGACCCAAAAACCCAAAACACACGAATGAGGACGGCAGTAGATGTAGTTAGGCTGCCACAATGCGAAGAGGGGACGGAGAGGGGACGCGTAGTACGGGGAGGCATGTAAACAAAACGAAGAAAGGTACAAGCCCTGTGGGTGTGAAATGATGAGCATTACCGACGACCATAACGCGATAGTGTCGAGACCTGTTTGTTCTGTAGATCCGCGCGGCAGGGAGGTCGGTGAGGAGCGTCACACACCGTATCCCATCCTTTCTTGTAGCAGCAGCAACTGCGCGTGGGGCCTCGCTGAAGCAGGGCCCGCCATGACAGCGTGAGAGCAGCCTCAACGCGCGTCGGGACCTGCTTCGCGCGGCGAGATCGGCGGGGAGCGCCCAGACCGCATAGCAGCAGCTGCTGCGCGTGGGGTCTCGTCGAAGCAGGGCCCGCCATAGCAGCGGGAGAGCAGCCTCAGCGCACGTCGAGACCTGCTCCGCGCGGCGAGATCGGCGGGGAGCGCCCAGACCGCATAGCAGCTGCTGCTGCGCGTGGGGCCTCGTCGAAGCAGGGCCCACCATAGCAGCGGGAGAGCAGCCTCAGCGCGCGCCGGGACCTGGCTCCGGGTGTCGTGGATCTGTGCGGCGGCGAGATCGGCGGGGAGACGCGACGGCGGATCTGCTCCGGAGACACGACGACTGTTGCGCCAGCCTGCTCCAACCGGGTGTAACGGAGGTCATGGGCTCGTGGCTGGCGAGTTGCCCCAACAGCGTGAACTAACGGAGCCGGCCCGGTCGCTGTGAGTGGGACATGGCTGAGCTAAGCCACACAAACGTTTCTGGCACGCGTCGCACCGCGAAACGACGGCAACCCGCCGAACACGGAGAAGCACCCAAAAGACGTCAGGTTTTAATAATTTAGATTTATCCAGAGGTCGGTCTAAAATTGAATTAAAGTATTAATAAAAAGGACAGCGCACTAAGCCTCGCGTCTATCCATGAGATCAGCCTGAAATTGAATTAAAACAATTAATCAAAAAATGGATAGACCCGCACGGAATTGAATTAAAGAATCAATAAAAAACTGTTGACGATTGAACCCAGGTCATAAAAATAAAGCTAACCACTACAACTTGTGGTACTTTGTTTTATACGACGGATAGTTATTATTGATATGTATACTCATAATTTAAAAATAAAAATGGAATGAGTGAGTTTGTTTACTCTCTTTTCTGTAATGCTTATTTTATGTAGAATGACTGTCCCTACTAAAATGACTTCTTTTTTGGCAATTTTTAAGAATAACTTAGATTAAAATATTGAAAATATTGAATGACTAAATATTTATAAAATGACTGAGTTTATTCACTTTTTTCTAATGCCACTGTCACACTAAATGACTTCTATTTAAATTATACTCATGAATGATTGAGACAAAATGAAATGACCGAATATTCATAAAATGACTGACCGCCTGTTCGCTTAACTTTAATCTGTACCGGCTTCTACTGCTTATACAATATTTTTGTTTTTATTGATTGCAGTTGTAGTAGTCCAAACAACCGGCTTTAATAATGTCTATTTTTGTAGAATCTTACTCACTAAATGATTGCTGTTAAAATGATGAAATGACTGAGTATTCATCAAACCATTGAGTTTGTGCACTTTCTTTCTAGTAATGCCTGTTTTTTTTTTGAATGGCGAACTCACTAAATAATTTCTATCTTAGTAATTATCATGAATGAATGAGGCGAATAACTGACTCTGATAAACTTTGAGATAAATATGTTAAGCGGGGTATAGTTTCGAAGCATTTATCGCGACAAACGTAATGGTGGAATCGGTTTCCATTTTGACACTCGGTTTAGTAGATATTATTTTTTTCAAGTAAATATCAAATCATGTATGCATGCTTTTTTTAGGATGGTCACAAATGCATATGCATATGGGGCCGCGGTGCACATGCATGCAATATTTTGTGGAGCTCTTGGTGAGCTCCTCATGCATGCACCATTTTTTAATCTATGGCAATATGCATGCTCATGTCCGGAATAATCTACGGTATTCCGGACAGTCGACTTAGAATAGTTGTAGATGAACTTATGCACCTAAGAAATGATTAACTAGGCAAACTAGTTAGAGGTTTGTGATGGTCGTCAAACACCAAAATCGATTGTAGGAAATGTTTAAGTCCATTTGCCTTTCAAATTTAATTATGGCCTAATTTAGAGATAGTTTTTAGAAGTCCTAATTCACCCACTCTTAGGCGTCACCGTTTCCTACACCCTTATTTGTTCGCGATCGGATAAGGTAGTCACGATCGAATAAATGCTCTATACTTAACAGCCAAGTAACCAAAAATAAGAACACCAAAAGGAAGTCACGCCCCTGCAGGGCCAAATTTTAGCAGACCATCCATGTGCATATTGTGCGCCCGTGCCCTTCGCCCGGCTCCCTAGACACAAGCGATAACCCTGTTTTATGAAATTTTGTATACATATTTATGCGCATGCAGCAGGAAACAAATTTTTTACGCGGTGTACCACACTGCATAAATATCTATAACATGTAACATAATTAGTATTAGTATATGTCATAAACTGGTTCCAACGAGCCTAACTACATGACTGGTGTAGAGTTCCTATTTTATGGGGAAATAAAACATTTAAATCAGATTTTTTATTTCCTTGCATGCCAATCCTTTTCCTTTTAACACACATTGTTGCCATTCTAAATTTTGTGCATGCAGCATGAAACAGATTTTTTATACGATGTACCATACTACATAAATATCTACATTGTATAGCATAATTAGTATCAATATATATCATAAATTGATTCCAACGAGCCTAGTTACATTGTTGTTGCAGAGATCATATATTTATGGAAGAAATAAAACATTTAAATCAGATTTTTTGTATTCATGCATGTCAATCCATTTCTTCTCAATGCACTGCATTGTTGTTGGAGAGATCATATATTTATGGGGTAAATAAAGCATTTAAGTCAGATTTTTTGTTTGCATACATGTCAATACATTTCATCTCAACACGCATTTTTGTCATCCTAAATTTGTGCACATACAACAACAAACTGATTTTCTACGCAGCGTACTGTATTACATAAATATGTACACCGTGTAATATAAATATATAATTACTATTAGTATATATATTATAAAATGTTTCTAACGAGTCTAGGTGCATGGCTATTATAGAGATCCTATATTTATGGACGAAATAAAGTATTCAAATCAGATTTTTGCCATGCATGCCAATTCATTTCCTAAATTTATGCGTATGTCTTCTAAAATTTTCGCGCATGTAAATAGAAACAAATGCGCATGCAGAGGGCGCGTGGGGGTGGAGACACTCAAGGCAGTCGGGTCAGAGGGGAGGTTTGACCGTATGCACCTGGTTGTTAAGTGCGGTCCAGTGATGGCTGAGGCTTCCTATAACTATTGGAAGTCTTGGTGTGTGTGTGTATATATATATAATGAAACATCAAAATAAATTTCTTTGTCTAAGTAAAACTTTGTCGCGATTAAAGCATTCGTCGCTAATGATGAAATCGATGAATTTCAGTCCAAAATTTCTTTCAAGTGGTTTTGGTTCTGCAAATATCTTCGGTCTAAAATACGAACGTAATGGTGGAATCGGTTTCAATTTTGACACTCGGTTTAATAGATATTATTTTTAAGTGAATATCAAATCATGCATGCAATAGTGAAATCATTCATGAAATCGATTAATTTGAGTCCAAAATTGTAATATGATAGTTGCTATGTACGCGACAAATTTGATGCTTCACCATAAGTATACAACCAGTGACAAATTTGATGATTCACCTTGAGGATTGAGTATACAACCATCTAGATCCAAATACATTACGATCACTTGCTGATTTTTTGATAAAGAGTTTTGTCAAATTGTGTAGAAGTTCCAAGTATCAAATGGTTTACGGATTATTGACATTAACATACACCCTTGTAGTCTCAACCGCAACCACTTAGAAAGCCTTTTAGTTATAAAACTTATCAAAACACATGTACGAAATAAAATAGAAGCTGATTTTATGTGAAGTTACTTGATCATCTATACTGATATAGAATTGGCAGCTATGGTCAACTCTCATAATATAATCGAAACTTTTAATTTAGCTTATCATCGTAGAAGCAAATTAAAATTGTTTTGATCTTTATTGGAGTTAAGTAATATACAATTATATAGCGCAAATTTTTTTTATTAATTATTATCTATGTAATACGCTTGTGTATATATTCTATGATATTTATTTTCACCTTATAGCATTTGATGAATTGTTGGACCCCTCCTGTACCACAATTTTGGCTCCGCCCCTAGCTCACGATTTAAGGTGTGCTTGATTCAGCTTTATAAATCAGATTTACTACCAAAAATCTAAAAGCTCAACGGCCAAACGAATACGACATTGCTCTAGTTTAATTCAGAATCACTATCTACCCTAGATTTTTTAGATTCTTGTAATCCATGTTAAAATTTGCCATGCTCTTAGAGCATCTCCAAAAGACTAGCTAAGTAGCTTTCCAACAGACTAGTCATTTAACTTACTAAGCTATCTGGCTCTCTAAATTAACTCCCTCACTAGCCAAATTTGGCTAGCAACTCTCGCTAGCCAAGCTAACTTGTATGTTGAAGAGTCTATTGGAATGAGATATTATATATAGACTTTAATATTTATGGAGAGACAAATAAGAGTCAAATAGAGTCAAAAATAAAAAGTCTCTTGGAGATGCTTTTACATAATCTATAGTTAACATTTGTTTTAATAAAACAAATTTCAGTTTTTTCATAAATGACAGCTTTCCCACACATCACAACGACGTTAAAATGAGGTCGCAAAGCCAAGTTTAATTTTTTTATTTTTATTTTTTAAAAAAAAGGAAGGACAGCTGCTGCTGTAGTCCAGCGCAAGCTTCTTAGTTTCCGTGGGGCGAGTCAGCGGCCATCCACGAACGTAACTGCAATGATCCGGTCCCGTTTCCCTGGCATGCGCCGATGTGGAGGGCCCATAAGCGGTCACTCCCCTCACGGAAGCAACGAAATGCGGAAAATGTACTGGACGGGAACATCTCAAGCATTGCATCAGAAAAATAACAATCCGTCAAGTACAACTTCAAGGACAAAGTGTTGGGTGAGAACAATTCGCGAGTCAGGACGCTAGAATGCTAATAAAATGATGATACGCTGCCAACTCTCCCCAACAGGATGCCTGCGTCTGAAAGCAGCCAGTACTTTTCTGGGTACAAAGCCCTACGGGTTTAAGAGCAGACCTGGATAAGCTAGTAAATGAAAACCATAATACAAACACGCTGAATCTTCAAGCCCAGCAATCCTTGACAAATTTCCATAGATAACTAAATCCTAGTACAATGAACAAGCCTTAACATGACATTAGCGACAAATCAAACACTCCATGCTCTCCCAAAAGCACATCACTCACAAAGAAACTCGTTGCAAACTGAGCAATCTGTTACCTCAGCACAGACAGCACCATGGACTTTGAAGGAAATGAAAATTTAGCCTGGTCAGCTGCCAGAAGGACCAAAGAAAGGTGTCAAGCATGGGCTGGTGTTATTGCTACATCCATTGCCCCCCAGCAGTAGCTGGTGTTATTGCTATATCCATTGCCCCCCAGCAGTAGCATCACAGGTGCGGCAGAGCAAAAATCCAGCTGGTAGGCTTCAGCCCAAGTGCGCAACTCAACAGGCAAGAGATGGCAATAAATCCATGTGTAACAAGACTGGAGATGAATGCTACAAGTAGCTGATGGTTCAGTCAAATGTCAGTAATAAACTTCATCAGGACATAAATAGCATATATAGTTGGAAAAATATAAATAAATCAACGGTTTTGTTTATTTATTTTTCTGAGAATAGGACAAGACAGCTTGCGGTTATGGCTATCTAAAGTTGCATGTCCAGCCAAAGTTCTAAAGGATAATTAAGGCACACTAACTTTTCACCTCCCATGTACTGATGTGCCAAAATAACAAACCTACACAGTGAAGTACAAAGGAAAAAAAAGAGAAGGCAAAGATAAAGTGTCTAGGAAGGCAAGAAAATATTTTCATAATGTACATGGCTACAATTCCAACACCCAGATAAAAGTTTTACTACTCACAAGTCACACCTACCCAAACCAGGACATCCACATGAAGCAAACCACATGGTTGAAGTGTTGCACCTTTTCCAGAGAATAATAACTCGACCGAGGAGGGAATGACCACCCTCCCGGTATAACATTAAGAAGAGACCGAAACAATAGTCCCAGCCGAGAAAATCCCCGAACCCTGGCCTCAAATTACTAACGGACCGGCGTCAACCGAAACAATGGCGCACAGGACATCGTAACCCGAGAGCGAATGAGGCACATCGAGGGGATTTTTTAACCAAGCCCGAAATTCCGCCCCCGAGGGGAATCAAGCCCGGGACTTGGTGGTGCTACTCCGAAGCCTTAACCACTAGGCTAGAGGCCCTTTCGCTTTCCAGAGAATAATATGTGCAACTACCCTAGAATCCACACATTGATTATGCAAAAAAGGAAATAAACGACAATTGGTATTGAAGAAATGTAGATATTTAAGGAAATATTTCAGAATGTATGGAACTAAATAACTATAACACTAGTGATTGTTACGCCAAAGCACTAATAAAAAGTCAAAAGTAAGAAAAATAAGAGCAATGGAGAACATGACAAGGGGAAGTAATTACTGACAATCTCGGTAGCAAACAGAAAGACTAATAGATCTCCCCATCCTCTCCAAGTTCACCATCTTCCAGCTCATGTGCTCCATTTCTTCTACTACTATCTCGGTCCTTTTTATGTCTTTTGTGCCGGTTTTCACTATCTGAATCTGAGCCATGTGCATGCTGCATGATCAACAGTAATCATCTTATTACACAATTTAATCATAAGCGAATAACCATGACAATATTTCAGGCGATTGAAGAATAGTTCAGAAATTAAGCAGAACAAAACAATTACATCATAATTGCAGCTATTGTCGGCGTTTCGGTTATTTCTGATGGATTACAAAGATTAGTTGATTATGATGTTGTCGTCCTGTGTGTGTGTGTGTGGGGGGGGGGGGGGGGGGCAAATCAGAGTAAGAAGAAATTTTCTTTTGAAGCTAGCCATACTGTAGTTTATAACTTCATTTTGTTTCTTTTTAAAATTCAAACTTTGCAACAAGGAGGTGCTAGAGTCCTCAATGGAAAAGCTGACTCAAAAGGGTTGTCAGAATTGCACATCTGTCCCAAGGCTATAAATATACAAAAATCACAAGGCTGATATGATTGTGAGCTTTCGCATAAGCTCAACAAAGTCTTTTTTTCTCGAAAGCGCAGGAGAGCTGCGCATCATTATATTAAGTAGAAGGAAAAGAGGGTCCAAAATAGACCAAAGTACAAAAGACCTCCCCAGAGGGGATAAAGAAACCAAAGAAAAGAAGAGAAAAAACAAAAACAAGCAGTTCCTGATAAACAAAACCAGCCCATCAGCGATAAACCAGGCAGCTAGGTGCCCCTGATGGTTACGGCAAGAAAGGAGAGACCCTTAGATCCTGCCATTTCCCACAACTGTTGTTCCTCCCTTGCCTGACAAAGAGCTGCAGAAACACTAGGGGAGATTCCATCAAAGACAATTCAATTCCGATGATTCCAAATAATCCAGGCTCCCAAGGCAATAAGGGAGTTGACACCCTTCATAATCATATCTCCAGAGCCATTGTCAATCATCTCCCACCAACCCGTAAAAGACACCGTACTAGGTGTAGGAGCCAGATTTTGTAGTCTGAAAATGCACATCAGCCGGAACCAGAATTCTCTCGCAAAAACACAAGAAACCAAAATGTGATCCAAAGTTTCAGACTCTTGGTCACAAAGTGGACATTTCTCCGGATGATCAAGTCCTCTCTTTGCCAACCTATCTGCTGTCTAGCATCTATTTAGCACCGATAGCCAGAGGAAGAAGTGGCATTTAGAGGGGGCCCAAGTTTTCCAAACTCTTTCATAGTGACCGAAATGCACAGACCCGATGAACAACCCGTCATATGCAGCCTTAGCAGAATAAGTCCCATTTGCAACAATACTAAAAGTATGTTTGTCTTCTATGCCTGGCAGCAGCTCAAAATCTGAAATTAAATTCCAAAGATGAAGATAATCCAATAATACTCCCACCGAGAGTGATCCTGTGATATCAGCAATCCATCTTCTATCTGTCAATGCTTCCTGAACCGTCCTTCTGTTAGTGATTTTTTTCGGAATGGTATCAAATAATCTAGGAACCAAATCTGCTATTTTCTGCCCATGAATCCATTTATCAGTCCAGAACAAAGTATTAGCCCCATTACCAACCTTTGAAGTCAACACCATCGAGAAGAAAGCCCTTGCTTTATCTGGAACCTGGATAGGAGGGCTGCACCAAGGTCGGTTAGGCTCAGTCTTTTGGAGCCAAAGCCATCTCATGTGCAGGGCCTAGATAAGTTCTTTAAGACTAGAAATGCCAAAACCGCCCAGCTGCAGGGGTCTACAGACTCTGCCCCAGGCCACCAGGCAGTGACCACCTCTGGCCTCCTTGCGCCCTCTCCAAAGGAAACCTCTTCTAATTTTATCAATGGCCTTGATAGCCCAAGGGGGAATATTTACCGCCATAGCAAGATAAATAAGCATTCCGGTAAGCACATGCTGAACTTGCACTTTACGGCCTGCTCTTGTCATCAAATCTGCTTTCCAGCCCGGTAGTTGATCAGCAATTCTATCCACAATAGGTTGCACCTGATCCTTAGTGAGATTTTTCAGGGACAGAGGCAGCCCCAGGTATTTACACGGAAAGGTTGAGATGCCACAAGGGAGAAGATCCTGAACCATTTCCAACTCCACACCCCCACACTGAATGGGATAAACATTAGACTTTTGTTCGTTGTTGCGGAGACCTGAAGCTTCCCCAAATAGATGTAAGATATCTAGAGTTATAGCAATATCTGCTGCCGAAGGGTGTAAGAAAAGTGCCACATCATCTGCATACATAGATACCCGATGCAGAGGTTTTCTGGGGGAAAGATCCAAGAGCAGACCAGCGTGTTCAGCTTTAGAAAACAGTAGACCAAGAACATCCATAACTAGAATAAAGAGCATGGGGGAGAGAGGATCCCCTTGTCGGAGTCCTCTTCTATGTTCAATATGTCCTCCTGGAATGCCATTCAGAAGCACCTGAGTGCTAGAGGAGGAAAGAAGCCCACAAATGATGTCCCTCTCAAATTTGTCCAAAGCCAAGATACTTCATAACTTCGATGAGGAAAGGCCAAGAAACCGAATCAAAAGCTTTAGTAATATCAAGCTTGAGGAGAAGACGTGGCCTTTTCTGTTGATGGAAAAGTCTAGCCGTTTGTTGGACCAACATAAAATTATCCTGAATGAAACGTCCCTTAATGAAGGCACTCTGGATCGGAGACACCATATCATTCAGCTTTTGACTTAACCGATTGGCCAATAATTTTGTGATCAACTTTGCAGCACTATGCACCAAACTGATTGGCCTAAAGTCTTTGACATGCACAGCCCCATCATGCTTTGGGATTAAAGTAATGTAGGCCGAGTTCAGCAAGCAAAAATTGTCAAACTTCTTGTTCCAAACAGCAGCAACTACAGCCATAAGATCCATCTTGATAATGTTCCAACAGGATTTATAGAAGCGCCCAGTGAAACCATCGGGACCTGGGGCCTTGTCATTAGGTAAACTCTTAATTGTATTCCAAAGTTCAAGCTCTGTAACAGGCTCATCAAGGTGTGCAAGATTGAAAGTTGGCATGTGCAACGCCTCCAGATTAATAGTCTGCTCCCTATCCCCACATTCACCAATTAGTCTGGCGTAGAAATTGTCCACTAAAACTGCTTTATCATCATGACTAGTGAGAATCTGGTCTCCATTCACCAGCTCTGCAACAAAATTCCTCCTTTTTCGATGTCGAGAGTGCATATGAAAGAGTTTGGTATTAGCATCCCCCTCTTTAAGCCAAGAGATCCTCGATCTCGATCTAGCCATGGTCCGTTGAAGTGAAGATAAAAACAGGGAATGCTTTTTCAGCAAATTACTTAACCAGATTTCAGCCATGGACAAAGATCTGCTGTCCTGCGCTATTTCTAGTCTATGCAGAATTTCCTTTGCCAAAGCCAACTGAGTCCTCACATGTCCCACATGCTTCCCACTCCAAGATTGCAGCTTCCTAGCTGTGGCTTTTAGTCTCAAATTCAGAGTCATGAAAGGGCAGTTTACAGCTGCCACAGAATCCCAAACCTCCTGGACGACATCCTGGAATCCTTCCAATTTGGACCAAAAAGCTTCAAAACAGAAACGTCTTTACCCATCATATTATCTCTAATGCCAAGCAGCAGGGGGCAATGGTCGGAGCCTTCAGAGGCAGCACTTTGAAGAAGGACATTTGGAAATATGTCTTCCCACTCCACTAAACAGAGGACCCTATCAAGCTTAACAAGAACAGGACTGTCTTGCTGATTTGACCACGTGTATTTACGCCCAAATAGTGGAACCTCATTGAGACTCAAGTCCTCAACCAACTTTCTAAATCTCCCCATCATAGCTCTGTTAATATTTGAATTATTTTTATCTAAAGCCCTGTAGATGAGATTGAAGTCACCAGCAATCAACCAGGGTCCAGTGCAAGCAGCCCTGACGTCTCTCAGTTCTTGAAGAAACATCATCTTATCACTGTTACTTTGAGGACCATAAACACAAGTTAACCACCAGCAGCGATTATGTGCATTGCAGAATTGGATTGAAATGCTGTATCTGTCAATCCTAGACAACCCAGTCACTCCCAGATATCGCTTCCAAGCAACCAGCACACCACCACTAGCACCACAAGATGGTAGAAAGGAGAACTGGCAGAAATCCGAACCCAAGGCTGCAAGAATGGTTCTTGTAGAAATGACAGTCATTTTAGTTTCCTGGAGACAGACCACATCAGCTTTAGAGGACAGAACTAGATTTTCCGGACTGAGTTTTGACGATCAGCTGAATTTAAACCCCTCACATTCCAACATATAATTTTGCTAGGATCCATTACAACAATTATAGATTACAACCCAGAAAGAAAAACAGACACACTACGGGAAGAGATTCCCCGGAGTCTCCCATCCAAAGAGAGCCGCTAACGCTTCAACATGACTTTGAGTTAAGGAATGCTGAAAAAGATTCTCATAATCCTTAACAGCTTGCTGGTTCACGGTGCATTGGAGATCCTCCGGCGGCGGGGGCGCCATGAGCTGGCCAGCGATGGGGGAGGCGCGTCCGTGAGCTCCTCAATTGTTATGGAGCGGATATAATCTGTCTTCAAGAAACTAAGATGGCACAACCTTCTCCGCGTGCTCTCCTCTCTATGTTGGGGTCTGATTTTACCGGTTCATTGGCCCTGCCTTCTAATGGTTCGAGGGGTGGAATCCTTATTGCTTGGAGACGACATTTGGGGATAACTGGAGCAGCAAGAAGGTGGGACACATTGAGACTCAACTGCATCTTGCTAGAGATTTGGTCCATCAACTTGAGATTGCGCAGGATGGTCGTATTCTGTCTGTGTTGGAAAGGTGGCTGTTAAGTAAATTGAAGAAGCTCGCTCTGGCTTTGGCCTCAACCAAGCGTACCATTGCCCGCCTTAGATCAAGAATTTCTTGGCTCAAGGAAGGAGATGCAAATTCTAAGTTGTTCCATTCCTTTGCACGGTACAGAAAGAAGAAAAATAGTGTATCCAAGCTTACTGTTGGGAATCAAGTCCTTACTGCTCATAACGACATAGTTGCAGCAGTGGATCAGTTTTACTTTGATTTGATTGGGGCTAGTAAAGACAGAAATATTTCGATTAACCTTGAGGCTCTGGAAACTGCTGGCACTCCATCTCCAAATTTGATCGAGTTGGACAGCCCCATTACTGAGCAAGAAGTGTGCAATGCTATAAATTCTCTGCCCTCTGATAAATCTCCTGGACCGAATGGATTTACTGGTAGATTTTACAAATTTTGCTGGTCCATTATTAAAGAGGATCTTATGGCTGCGGTGATTGCGATTTGGAACAGAAAATTTGATAATTTTCATAAGCTGAACTCTGCTTTTATCACTCTAATCCCAAAGAAAGATAATGCTGATCAGGTCAAAGATTTTAGACCTATCAGCCTTGTTCACAGCTTTGCAAAACTAATCACAAAGATATTGGCTTCTCGATTGGCTTCAAGACTCAACGATTTGGTCTCTCCAAACCAAAATGCCTTCATTAAGGGTCGCTTTATCCAGGATAATTTCATGTTGGTTCAGCAGACGGCTAATTACTTCATCAACAAAGGCATCCTTGCCTGATGATCAAGCTGGATATTACTAAAGCTTTTGATTCGGTTTCCTGGCCCTTCCTTATTGAGGTCATGCAGAATCTAGGATTTGGGCAGATCTGGAGAGATATCATTTCAGGGCTGCTTCTCACTTCCTCTACTCGAGTGTTAGTTAATGGTCATCCGGGAAGCATAATTTCTCATAGAAGAGGGCTGCGACAGGGGGATCCTCTTTCTCCGATGCTGTTTGTGCTTGTCATGGATGTGCTTGGTCAACTTGTCTCTAAAGCAGATGAGGAAGGTTTGTTACAACCTCTTTCTACTAGGCAGCTTCAACACCGGGTTTCTCTTTATGCTGATGATGTGGTTCTTTTTATTAATCCTGTGGCGGAGGACATGACTATGGTTTCAGACATCCTTCAGCTTTTTGGTGAAGCTTCTGGTTTATATAATAATAATCAGAAATCTAGTGTCTACCCCATCAGATGTCATGAAGACAATTTAGAGATTATTCAACAGTTTTGGTCCTGTGAGATATCTAGCTTTCCTTGCAAGTACCTTGGGTTGGCCCTGTCGTTACATAAATTAAGAAGGGAGCAGGTGCAGCCCATTGTGGATAAAATAGCTAATCAACTACCTGGATGGAAAGCTGATTTGTTGACTAAAACAGGAAGAAGCGTTTTGGTGCAATCTGTTTTGACAGGGGTGCTGATTTATAGTGCTATGGCTGTAGACTTGCCTTCTACCGCTTTGAAGGACATTGATAAAATTCGAAGAGGGTTCCTCTGGCGTGGTCGTAAAAATGCCATGGGCGGCCATTGTGCAGTGGCTTGGGGCAGTGTGTGCAGACCTCGAGAGCTTGGTGGATTGGGTATTTTCAGCATCAATGAACTGAGTTGGGCCCTTAAAATGCGTTGGGTTTGGCTGCAAAAAACTGAGCCAGGTCGGCCCTGGGCATCCCTGCCTTTGCATACCCCGAAAAATATTCGAGAGTTTCTACAAGTGGCCTTGTATTCTGAGATTGGAAATGGAGCTTCTACCCTTTTCTGGAGTGATCAATGGTTGGGTGGGCAGCGGATTGTGGATATCGCTCCCCGACTTATTGAGACCATTCCTAAGAAGCTGATTAACAAAAGGACAGTTCAGGAGGCGATCGAGGATAATGGCTGGATTAATGATATTCCTGGGAGTTTATCTGTTGGTGCACTTGCAGACTTCTTGCGTATTTGGGATTTGGTGGCCCAAGTTGATCAGTACCCCCATAAGGAGGACAAGCATATTTTTCGGTTGGCTGCTAATGGCAAATATTCGACTAAAGCTGCTTATGAGGGGCTCTTCATTGGATATGTGGAGTTTGAACCTTTTGAGCGGATTTGGAAAACTTGGGCTCCGCCCAAATGTCGATTCTTCTTGTGGCTGGTGGCTCACAAGAAATGTTGGACAGCAGATAGACTTGAGAAGCGGGGGCTGGATCATCCGGAAAAATGTCCTTTATGTGAGCAGGAGAGGGAGACAATTGACCATCTGCTTGTGAATTGCGTTTTCTCAAGAGAATGTTGGTTCCTCCTTCTAAGGCAATTCGGGCTGCAGGGTTTGGCCCCGCAACCAACGAATATTAATTTTATGGAGTGGTGGCATCAAGCAAATGAAGCTATTCAGGGGTCCTTCAGAGATGGCCCAAACTCCCTCATTATGCTGGGCGCTTGGATTTTGTGGAATCACCGGAACAGATGCATCTTTGATGGCATTTCCCCTAATGTTGCTAATTTCCTAATCCATGTGGGGGATGAGCGCCGTCTGTGGGAGACTGCCGGGGCCAAGGGGTTGACATCCCTTGTTGTCTCCCTCTCTCATGTAGCCTAGAGTTATATAGATGAGTCAGTCTATGCTAGTTTCGTTCAGGCCGTCGTAAGGCATCAGTTGTACCCCGGTCTATTTTAGACCTTGTTTATTTCTTCTTTTAATATAATGATACGCAGCTCTCCTGCGTGTTCGAGAAAAAAATAACAGCTTGCTGGTTGATGCATGCATTCTCTGTGATGACTTTCAGAGTCCGCATTACTTGTTTTGTGGCTCTGTTCTCCAGATCCTGCATGTTAAATTCCACCCCTGCCCCTGCAACTCGTCGGCTCCGTCGTAGCGCAGTACCATATTTTGTGGCACCTCTTGACCGCTTGGGGAGGACAGGAGCAGCAAGGAGCTGCGAAGGTGCCATTGTTATCTTAGCCATGAATGATCTTCTTCTAGATTCCATAGAAGATGACGGATCCAATGAGGACTCACATGAATCCCCAAAACTCTGCATGGAACTGTCATTAGAGGCTACCACCTCAGGCCTGAGTGGAACAGTTGAGTCTGCATCAGCCCTCCTCGCTGTTCCATTGTACTCTAATAATAATGGCCCGTGAAATCTAGAGATGATCTCAGACGGAGTATCAGCAGCTCCTTCGACGTCCGAGGGGGGGTCAGACGGAGTAACCGCTGTCACATCAACATCCAAGCCCAATCTCAAAGCATGAGCCTCCACATTATCATCATCATTAATTGTAGCAATTTTATTTCCAGCAGTGGTTTTTCGACGCCGTTGATAGAAGATTTTGACTGTTGTTGCACCACCATAGACCATCCCAGATGGCAAAGAAAACCCACTTAGATTTACTCTTAGATACCCAAGGTCCCTACATGGAGTCAGAAATGGCTTCAAATATTTTATAGGTGGGCATAATTGCAACCCATTCCAATCCCGACTGGCTGTAGAAATCCCTAACCAATTCGAAGATTGTGGCCCAAAACCTCCTAGGTCCACCGTCATATCCAAACAGCAGGGATCAATGAAAATCCTGGACGATTGATGAAACATGGACGAATGACGAGTCTCCCAATCAGCAAGAAGACAATCCAGAAGTGGGTCAGCAATTTTATGTAATTCAGAAGTGTCAACAGTGCACGATATCTGGCAAGCTGTCCCCTGGTTGGTAACTGGTGGCTGGCAAGTCCCTGAACGGTCTCTGGCTGCGCGTCCCAAGGATGAATTACGCCCATCCCTCAGGAATGGGCAAGATCTCCCACCCCCAAATGCACCAAGCCCCTGAGACAATCCCTGATTGGCATGTCCATAGTGGCCATTACTTTGATCACCATCATTCATAGAATCCATAGGAAGACCAGACTGTGAATTAGAATCGTTCGGTCGGAAGGCAACGGAAAAACTAATAGTGATTGGGTAGCTCAGAGCCATAGTTTCTCCAACATTGCCCTCAACAACCTGAACAGACTCAACAATCCACAAGTCACGTGAAGCAGGAATAGTAGACGGATCAGTACACCAAGCAGAGCATCGAAAGCAGGACAAATCTTGCAGTGCCAAGGTCTCCTGATGCACCTGATGAATCCAAGCATAGGGGCTAAGAATATGTTCCACCGTACTAGTTTCCCAGGCATGAACAGGGATGCCTCCAATCTCCAGATCAACCAAGAATGGCAAGGCGACTCCCGAGGCGCCAAGAAACCTTGCCCAACGCTTACAGATAACAGAAAAAGAAACAGTTCTGATGAGAGGCCAACGAATGACTAGGAGGTCTGCCTTGGCCATATCAGGAAGAATCAGTAGCAGACTACTTGCAGAGATCCTGCGGATGACCAGTGAAGTTTCATTGATAATCAATCTTGGAGCCAGAAGCGCAGCAATCTCCACCGGAGGAATCACAAGGTCGCTAATAATGGTTAACACCACCGCAGTCCTGAGATCATCTTCAGAAGCCGATAGCTTGTTGCTCCAACCAATAATGCAGGGTGAGATAGCACTGGTGGGGGCCTGTGGATCAATAATGTCCCAATCTTGCCGCATATCGCCTTCCAGGGAGTTGCCCGACGTTGGGCTTCCAGGCCTTCTAGTCGGACGCCGTCGTTTGCGCGGTCGACGCCGACGAGGCCGGCCAGCCACAACACCGGAGCCCTCACCCAGAACGGCATTGCCATCATCAGCGCGCAAAGAATCCCTTGAACCACCACCCAGCGAACGAGACCCGGGGCACCAGACATTTCCCGCCATAAGGGCTGCTTTGCAAGGAGTAGCAGGAACAGCACCTGCCACCTGCAGGTGTTGATGGGCCTTCCGTCTCCACACCAGTTTCTTTGGCTTAGCTTTCACCACAGAGATCCTATTCCAGACCGAGACCCGAGCCTCAGGTTGAAGAAGCGCCCGCCCTCCACCAGTTCTGCACGAGTCGCACCTCGGGAGGCTGTACTTGTGCCAAGCCGAAACGGGAGTCACAGGTCGAGAAGGAATTCCACTGCTCCCTGAGGCCGCAGTAGGAGAAATCCTATGCCAGACCGACTCTTTAATCAGTGGGCAGTCAAAAGACCGATGCCCCTGCTCACGGCAACGGAAGCACCTCGTCTTCTAAGCACATTGGGAGACGAAGTGGTCTTGGGAAAGGCAGTTGAAGCATCTACCAACCAGGTGCCGAGGGAGCTGTCTCCACTGCCGTTCCAACTTCAGACGGCGTCGCTTCGATTTCCTGGATTCCACGATTTGCCAGGCATGCGTCGCCGGACCTACCAAAGCTGAAGCAACACGCGCACCGGGAGCAGCCACCGTCTTCGCCGTCTTCGTCTTGGTGGCGACCTCGCGAAAGGGACGGGGGCTGGCCGCGCGCCTGGGAGAAGAACAGGAGTCCGCCGTCCTTGGCGAGGCATCCCGCCATCTCTCGAAGCGCGAGCGACCGCCCGAGGCCGAGGGTGGAGACCTAACTGGAAGCCTGGAGGAAGCCTCCGACGCCGGGAGGGAGAGGGTGGCCGCCGGCGTGGGCTAGTGGGAATGCGAGACGTTGGGGGGAGGGGGAGGGGAAGGGAAGAGGGCGGGAGGGGAGAGGTCCGACATCCTATTGGAGTGAATATTTGTGTTTACAGAGACAAGTATGAGTGTTTTGCGATCTTTTTAGCTCAACAAAGTCAAACTTCCTTTGATCACAAATTTGAAATATTGACAGCCAAAATAAAAGAAGGCTCGTACCCTGCGACAACAATTCAAATCCACGGAAAATTTTCAGATTGTTCTACAACCAGCTCCCGCTGAAACAATTTTAAGTCTGCATAAAACAGTGCGAGGTATATTTTCGACAACCCAACTAATAAAGACAAGATGGCCTAACTGGCTGATTTTGTAGCTTATCCAGCTAATTATACATGAAGATGTTACTCCATTCTAAATTATAAGACGTTTTGGATTTTCTAGATATATAAAACCCTAGACATTTTAAAATACAGGTAGTACGACCAAAGCGAAGACATTTTGTGGGGATATGGAACAATTCCTACTGTTTCATATGGATAAATATCTAACAGCAAATTTCCCTTCTTGTAAGTATTTATGTTTATTCTAATAAAAAAACTTAAAAATAACAACTGCATGACACAAACTTAGAAATAACAGGTGCAAATAATACAAACAGAGAACAGAAAATAACTACAATTAAGTAAAAAATTTGAAAGAAAATTGTCTTGAAACGGTAGCATCAAGCTCACTCTGCTGATATACTGATGCTAAACACAGTTACAGTTGCTAAATCTGTTGTTTTTGTCTAGATTTTAGAACCACAGTTGTATGAATGAACAACACCAAACACGACATCCCCAATGTTTAGCTTGATTTGCATAGAATATCAAATACCATACCTTCCTAGATTTCTTGCGATCACTGCTGCTATGCCTCCGAGACTTCTTAGCATCGTCTTTATCATCCCTCTCAGAGCTTACATCATCTGTGTCATGGTGACGTCTCTTATGTTTCTTTTCTTTTTCTTTATCTCTTTTCTTATCTTTTGTACCATGGGTGTTCAAATCAGCACCATCAAACTCCATTTCATCTCTCCTTGATCGATCCTTCCCTTTCTCCTTTTCTCTCTCCTCCCGGTGGTCTCTTTCTTTTTCTTTGCGTTCTTTCTCCTTCCTTTCTTTCTCTTTCTCTTTCTTCTTCTCTTTCTCCTCACGCTCTTTCTCTCTTTTTGCCTAATAAGAGTAAAAGTTCAGGGGTGGAAAAGAAAAATGAAAAGAAACATCTCATAAAAACTATAGTATGCGGCAAACAATGAAGGTAGTGTTGAAGATAAAGTGATAATTAATTCAGTTGGTTCCCATAAAAACATTAACCATATTTGAAATCTTGGCATTGTCTGTCTCAGATCAAATCCAAGCACAAATGCTTAGTTTGGCTTAATCTTAACACATACAAATCATATTTCCTCTATTACAAATTATAAGTCATTCTGGTTTTTCCAGATAAATAGGGTTTATTATGTATCTAGATATAGTATATATCTAGGTCCATAGATAAAGCTATGCACCTAGAAAAGCCAACACAACTTATAATTCGGAACAGAGGGAGTGAGGGCCGTATAGATGTGAATCACAACTTATTAGATAAAATAAAGGAAGTAGCTTAAAATACTAGTGCTTTTGAATTCAAATATTATCAAGGAATGGATGTACATGATAGTTACGAACAAATTGAGTATAGGTTAAAAGGCTTATAAGCCAAGATAATCTAGCTTTTCAGCACATCAGTCATACAGGTCTCCAAAGTTGAGACAAAACTGAACCAAAAGAGCCAATCAGCAAAGAAATCAGCTATTTTCACTCAGGTAGCTTGGATCACACTTTTTTTCCACCTCTGATAAGCAACATAAGTGAACAAGCTATGACGACTGCAGATAGATGATAGGAGACAACAATACAACCATTTACCTTTTCTTCCTCCCTCAAACGTTCTTTCTCTTTTAACCTTTCTTTCAGGTGGACAACGCACTCTTCAAAAAGCTCTCTAGCATAAGTCTCACTGTCCAAGGCCCTAATGAAACAAAGCTAACATAAGAATCACTCAATAAAAATAGCAAGTAGGTAAATCTGATACCTGTCCTAACATACAGCAGTTCAAACATCCAGGACACAGTTCATCACAACCGAGGCTTAAATCAATATTATGCATGACAGGTTTCTATAAAATTATTCATCGTCCAATACAATCCTTGTTCAACTTCAATTAAATGAATCGTGTACTATACAGGACACAGTAATCTTTATTTATACGAGGACCCAAAATAGTCTAAAAATAGAACTTATAGTTATATCAGATAATCCAATACCGTAATATTAAAGAATCTGAGCATATTAATTTTTAATTGGAGGTGGAGAATATTGTTTCCCAGAAGTAACAACTCATATACTCAATTAATTTAACTGTTACCACTACTGCTATGTTCTGTGGTAGCTGTTCTTAAAATGAATCAGCGCAAAAAGTTTCTACTATACATATAGTTAGAAACGGAACGGATACGGGGACCGGATATTTATTCGGGCGGATAAGTGACGGATACGGATATTATTTGGTCGGATATCGGATACTTATCGGATAATGCATTAATTGTTTATCATAAAATATTCTTGTTCGACTATGAATTGCAAATAAATTATCAAGACTAATAAACATTTTATAAAAAGATAATCTCAAGTTGCCACATAAAAATGGTAAAGTGAAGTATTGATTATGTTGAAACTTGGATACTTAGATTGATTTCACGTGTAACTCACGCAATAAGTGGAAATGAAATAGAAGAAACGTTGATATCTTGTGGATTTTATGATCCCATTATTTTTTATGACTATATGTGGCCATATATTGTACCTCCGTATAATTTCATGGATTTCTGAGGCTATTTGTGCATTATTAAATTCTTCCTACATAAAATCATCAAAATATATTTAAATTCATAAAATACACTAGTTTCGACTCAAAATTGCAAAAACGTTACCAAAACAAATAAACATTCTATTCGAAGATAACCTCAAGTCCCCCACATGAAAATGATAAGTGAAGTATTGATTATGTTCAAACTTCGATACATAAAATGATTTCACGTGTAACTCACGCAAGAAGTGAGAGTGCAATGGAAGAAACATCAGCATCTTGTGGATTTTATAGTCCAAATGTTTTTTAGAACTATATGTGGATATATGTTGTGGCCCCGTACAAATTCATGAATTTTTAGGCTATTTGTGTATTATTATTATTTTCTACAGAAAATCATGAAAATGCAATTAAATTCATAAGACATTCTAGTTTCACTCAAAAAATGCAAATAAGTAACAAAAACTAATAAACATTCTAACCGAAGATAACTCAAGTCCTCACATGAAAATGATAAAGTAAAGTAATGATTATGTTGAAACTTGAATACTTAGAGTGATTTCACTTGTAGCTAATACAAATAAGTTAAAGTGAAATAAAAGAAACACGTGCACCTTATACATCTTATGATCAAAACATTTTTTATGGTTATATATGGACATATGTTGTGCCTTCGTAAATTTTCGTAAATGTTTTAGGCTATTTGGTGTACTATTAATTTCTTGTTGTAGAATTCATCAAAATACAATTAAATTCATAAAAATATTGTAGTGACGACCGAAAATTGCAAATAAGTTACCAATATTAATAAATATTTTATAAAAAGATAATCTTAAGTTCCCACTTGGAGATAACCTTAAGTCCCAACATGAAAATTATAGTCTATTAATTTGATATAGATTTGGACATTATTTCAATGATTTTTGCCTAAAGATGTGTTCAAACAAAAATGTGATGTACTACAAAGTTATAGATCTCTTCGAGCTATACAGTTTTCATATAAACTTTATCTTCATCCGATTTCATATGTAAAAGTTATGATTTTATAACTATATTATTATGCAGAAAAAGAAAAAACGGGTATTCATCGGGTAGTACTCGCTCCGTATCCGACCCGAATCTGAAGCTGCATTATCCGGGTATTACCCATATCCGTATCCGAAAACACGGGTATTTACACTATCCGTATGCGGTACCCGACGGGTATAGCCGACCCGTTTTCACCCCTAAAATTATTATAAGGAGGATGGACATTTGTCATTACCTGAACTCTTGGCTATCCTCGAAAAGCTGTTTAGAATCATCCCATGTTGAAGAAGCTGATATTTCCTACAATGTTTCGATGAAACACAAATAGATCACATCGAAAGCATGGCAGATCCTGATATCCAGATTAATAGTCTGGCAAATTATCTCACCATATCCATTGAACACAGAATACTGAACTAAATATGCATGCAGTTGCAAGGGATCTCAAAGGATTCAGATTTGCACTGGAAATCAAAGATTCTGCCATCCAAATATGGTATGCTTGGACAGAGCACAGATATGATATGGTTTCTGTATTATCAATGAAGAGTATTGATGAACATTCAATATGCCCAGATCAAACAAACTTTAACCCATGAGCCGGAAACCATTTCCCCAAGTTTAGGCAAACTCCAGAACCAAAACATTTCAGATTAGGACTGAACTGAGAAAAATACCAATAGTTGAGTAGCTGGTGCAAAATCAGTTACCAAATAATAAAGCCATTCAAGTGATGCTACAGGAAAGAAGTACCTATAAGATTTTGCATTTTCAAAATACCAACATGTTTTGGCGCAGCGCAGGATTAATAATTCTTTGATAATTTTGCATTCAACAAATACACATAGCATTTACTAGTTCAAACAAATCCACTTGCTAGATATCAAAGAGTTATGGATTATTATTATATAAAGAAACACGTCAAGTTAAGCTGATAAGTTATAAGTACCAAGCCATAGCCATTCTACCTTATATTTCACCACTGGTTTCCCATATATTGGGCAATATTTGAATTTGAATCCATTGCCTATACGGCTAAACCTGCCCAGCAAGGCTAGGGTGAAGGTGCCAACGTGCACGCAAGTTTGGTTCTCACGTCAAGTTAAGCTGATAAGTTATAAGTACCAAGCCATAGCCATTCTATCTTATATTTCACCACTGGTTTCCCATATATTGGGCAATATTTGAATTTGAATCCATTGCCTATACGGCTAAACCTGCCCAGCAAGGCTAGGGTGAAGGTGCCAACGTGCACGCAAGTTTGGTTCTCTTGCATTTCCTTCCTTTTGGGGAAGGTTTGGAAACCCTAACGCTAAACAGGTTGGGTGGTTGTATATATCAGAGAAAGAGATACATGGGTTGGGCCAAGACCCATTACAACAGACTGATTACAGTAGCAAACACAATAATCTAACACACACCACCAGTCGAAACTCTAGTCGCGGCAGATGTTGAGACTAGAGCAGAACTGCGAGAACGAGAGAAGACCCTTGGTGAAGATGTCTACAAACTGTGAACTCATCGGGACATGACGGACGAGGACGTCCTCGATAGCAACACGCTCACAAGCAAAGTGGATGTTGATCTCGACATGCTTCGTGCAATGATGTTGGACGGGATTGACAGAGAGGTAGACAAGGTTGATGTTGTCGCAGCAGAACAGGGTACTTGTGATGAGGGGGTTGTGAAGCTCCTGAACAAGCTGGCAGCCAGCTTGCCTAAGCCACCCCATTAGCGATAACCAGGTACTTAGCCTCGGCATTGGAGCGGGAGACCACAGGTTCACGCTTAGAGGACCAAGAGATGAGATTGGCCCCAAGAAACATTGCATAGCCGAAGGTATACCGGCGGGTGTCTGAGCACCCGTGCCAATCAACGTCGGTGTAGACGATAAGCTCATGGGTGGAGGAACGTCGAAAGTGGAGGTCGTAGTCGACGGGGCCACGAAGATACCGAAGGTTCCGCTTGACCGCACCCAAGTGCGACTCACGGGGACCATACATATAGAGGCAAACCTGTCGAACAACATATGCGATGTTGGGTCTGGTGAAGGTGAGATACTAAAGAGCACTAGTGAGGCTACAGTAGACGGTGGGGTTACTAACAGGAGCGCCATTTCCAGAGAGCTTGGCATGTGTATCTACTGGTGTCGCGCGGGGGATGTTGTCTAGCATATCAGCCCGCTTGAGGATGTTCAGAGTGTACTGCCACTGCTGGAGGAAGAGGCCCTTAGGGCGAAGCTCAACGACAATCCCTAGAAAGTGGTGAAAGGGACCCAAATCCTTCATGGTGAACTCATGCTGGAGAGCAGTGATGATCCGGTGCAAGAGAGCAGCAGAGGAGGCAGTGAGCATGATGTCATTAACATACAGGTGCAGGTACATGGTGTCACTGCCACGCCGATAGATGAACATAGATGTGTTCGACTTGGCCTCAACAAAACCAAGGGATAGTAGACATGTGACGAAACGGCTATACCAGGCGCAAGGGACTTGCTTAAGACCATAGAGGGACCTGTTGAGCATGCATACCATACAGGGATGAGCAGGATCAACAAAGACAGCAGGCTGACTGCAGTAGACAGTCTCAGTGAGTCTTTATGAAGAAAGCCATTCTTGACATCCACCTGATGAACTGGTCAAGAATGACAGAGTAACGAAGTGAGGACGATACAAACGATAGTAGGGTTCGCGACGAGACTGGACGTCTTATCATAGTCAACTAGGACAACGTGTAAACCCCGAAGAACCCAGCGGGCCTTGTATCGATCTGGAGAGCAATCCGCCTTCCGCTTACGGGTCCAGACCCACTTGACGGTAACTAAATTGATGTCTAGGGGACGGGGCACCAAATTCCAGATGTGATTAGCAAGGAGGGCCTAGTATTCTCCATAGCACAGCACCAATGAGGATCAACAAGGGCGCTATAAACAGAAGACAACATCAGAGAGATCGGCGGTGAGGTGTATGTGGAGAGGACGAGGCGATCAACAAGGCAAAGGATCCCAATCACCTTGAGAGTAGGGGTGGATAACGAGCCAGCTCGGCTCGGCTCGTCCGAGTTCGAGCTGGCTCGTTAAGCTAACGAGCCAGCTCGGCTCGGCTTGTTAAGGTAACGAGCCAAAGAGTCAGCTCGGCTCGGCTCGTTTACGAGCTCGAGCTGGCTCGTTTAGCTCGCGAGCCAGAGCAGAAAAAAATAAAATATCCATAATAATTATTTTTAGTTAATTTTAAACTAATTTAACACTAGAAAATAGTAATTATACTCATAGTTTCACAAACCATGTCAATATAACACCAAATTAACACAATTCATCACTCATTAATTCACAATTCACATACATGTTCAGCAGTTTAACTCATAATTATATTTGCATAGACCAAATTAACACATAGACATAGTTCATTAATTATTAGTTTAATTCATGGCCATAGACACCTCACATATATATAACATGTTCATCAATTATTATGTAAATGATATGCATATAGTTTCGTTTTGCTGGAATATGGTAGCTCGTTTAGCTCGCGAGCTGGCTCGTTAACGAACCGAGCTAGGATGTCAGCTCAGCTCGTGAAAAAATTCAAACGAGTCGATCCGAGCCGAGCCGAGCTGACCATAAACCGAGCGAGCCACGAGCATTTCGTCTAGCCCTACTGGAGAGTCACCATTGGGTGGATGTGACGAGAGTCGCGATGAAGAATGGGGGTGATACATCGCTGACTCGATTCGAAAGTAGGGTGGTGCACCCACCCGGGCATGTCGCTGATAGACATGCACAGGTTAGGCGTAGCAAAGAGGAACCGACACAGGCAAGGGCACTGGAGAGAGCCCAGAAGCGGGCAATGTAGAAGAAAGGACCATAGGGACCAAGGGCGGAGCCAACAAGGATGAAGATGGAGCCACTAGGGGGCTAGGGGCCCAACAAGTTTCAACGAGATGGCACACGGGTCGGTGAGGGGCACTGGTGCAGCCTGGAGCGAGTTCGTAGACGAGCCACGAGGGGCACAATGGCCACCGCTAAAATGGGGTAAGAGAACCTACAAGTGAAAAAACAAACGATGGATGACCAGAACGTGCCACGAAGTCAGGATCGTGGAGAAAATCCAACTCAGAAAGGGAGTCGAGAAGGGAAAATCCGCCTCGTCGATGGTTGACGTGACGAGAGATCAAGAGACGAGGAGTGGTGAGGTCAAGACACTGGTACCCTTTGTGATTAGGGTAGTACCCAAGAAGACACGACAAGTAGAGCGAGGAACAAGCTTATGGGAAACAATGGCAGAAAGGTTAGGGTGGCACGGACACCCAAAAACACGAAGATGGTCATAGGAGGGAGTGGTGCCAAAAAGAGCAAGTGTGGATGCATGAGTCGTTGTAGTAGGAAGGCGATTAAGAAGCTGGGTGGCGATGTAGGAGGCTCTCAGCCCAATAGCAAGCAGGAACGGATGCCTGAAAAAAGTAGGGACACATGACATTATTAGTAGTGTGAATCATGCGTTCAGTCTTGCCATTCTGAGGGAACAAGCTGCCTGGCAAGGGAATCGGCAGTAGTGCGCTCATTCTCCTAGGTCAGAGCAGTGAGGCACTCACGCTCCCAAGCAACAATCATAGCGGCCTTGGTCGTCTGGAGGGCCACGACAAGTTTGGACTGGGCCACGGCAACGTAGGATGGGGGAGGATAGTCAGTGGAGGGTAGAAGTAGGCAATCGGGGCAACATCAGACCTTGCGGCCAACACATGCAACTCAGCAAGGCTGACGGGAGCAAATATTGGTTCAATGGACTCGCTAGCAGGGAAAGGGTGTCGACGGCCACACTTGCGAGGGGAGGACCGCTGGAGGTTGCACCTCACCGACTACCAAGGTTGTGGCAGTCGTGCCCATGGTGACGGCGGAAGGGGGCGCCCGCGCTAGGAAGCATGAATACGGCCGACGGGGTCGACCAGGCGGCTAGGCCGACGAACAAGGCGAGCTAGGCGGCTGCACCGGCTGACGGCGCGGACCAAGCAACCACACCAGCCGACGAGGTGGGCCCTACACGAGGGGACGCGCTAACGAGAGGGTCCATGTGCGCAGAAGGGGTGACGTCAATGGTGAGAGTCACAGGCGCAGCCTGAGAAGTCGTGAACACAGCCAAAGGAGTCGCAAGGGTAGAAATGACTATCGCCCAGCGACAGGAAAAAGGGAGAGGGAATAGGAGAGGGAGGGAGGGGAAGCGTCGTCCATGGCTGAAGAGAGGCCACCGAGGAGCTGAGGAGGGTCGATAGCTAGGAAAGAGAAGAGATAATTTCTTGCTAGGTTCCATGTTGGAAGGTTTGGAAACCCTAGCCTAAACAAGTTGGTCTATTGTATATATCAGAGAAGGAGATACATGGGCTGGGCCAAGACCCATTACACAATAATCTAACAAAATGTGAGCGAGAATTCTCTTCCTTTTGCATTTGGCACTCATCCACATTTAAAGTTTTTTGTTGCACAACCTTTACACTAGTATTAAGCACCATGGGTGATGAACCACAATACCCATACTAATTAATGCCAAATGCACATTAATGCTACATGCAACTTGCACTTATAAATTAAGCTAGTGATCCTTAATAAAAGTGCCCTTGAAAGCTAAGAACCCAAAAATGTTGTCCAACTTTACTTTTTTGTCGTGGAAACCCAAGCCATGCATAGCAAGACCAAGCAATGGCATAGAAATAATGTAACATGCTTACAATTAGCTGCAATACCTTGATGGAATACAAAAGATCTGAAAAATTTTCACCCAAACGCTGGCGCTTCTTAGCCTCCTTTTGCTCTTTTTCCTTGAGCCTTTCAAGCTGATCATCATAGATAAGCTGCAACCAATCCAGCAAAGTAAAACAATAATCTGGAAAAATGCAACAGATAACATATTTAGATATCAATCGAAACTTCCAATCAATATGACACCTTGATGTTGATGGTTGATATTCCTTTAAGAGCATCATCCTCCAGAATAGCAGTTTGGAATTCCTCTAATGTCCATGATGTTGTCATAGGAATCTAAAAGAGGGTTGCAAATCATAAATTCAGCAACTTTATGACGTACACTTGATACATGGTAAATCAATGTGTACTATTTTGCACAAAAAGCAAAATGTAGATCATGATTATGCACAAAAACCATACCTTTCCAGATTTCACCACTTCTTTAATTTGGGTCTTGTCTTCTTGATACTGTACAACAAGAGTACACCAGGAAACCATAAGTATCACAAATATAATGATAGCTTTTCAAATGATCTCAGTGCAACAGATTTATCATGTTCATATGCTGACAGTACCCCTTTTCTTTTTAAATTTGAAATTTAATCTGTGCAGGTTACTTAAGTTTTATGTGTACTACATGATTCTTGTGGAACTTTAAACATTTGCATTTTTGTAAATTATGGATTCATCATATTTTTATTGAACATGATGTGGGGCCCCTGGTCACCAGCCAAATTCCCTACTTGAAAAAAAACATTGGTTACTGCTAGATTCCCAATGTAAAGGGGTGCTATCTATCAATCAAGCCATGTCTGTTTCGAACACCCTTCCCTTTTTTTTTCTTGTCCCCCCTATCCAATTTGATGGATTAAGCAGCTATGGGCCAGCATGTAATGGACCAGCCTTGTCTCACATGTCAAAAAAGAGATAGATTACTTGAGTTGATATTAAACCTTACAGATAGGATTAAGATAGTTCATTAGATTAGCATGTTGGATTAGGTTAGGAGTCAGATAGCTTTGTGTTTTGGGGCGTATGGCATGTATCTGAAGCAAGAATCAATCATCTAACTCTCCTTCTATATCTATCCCTCTCATCTGTGATTTCACCCTTAGCAGTCAACCTAAACCAGCCCATCAGACTTGGAACATGATATCTTCAACACCTTTGTGCCTCTCTTTGCATTCACATTCTCACAATAGTCACAAATTCAAGAAGGTTATCACTGGTTAATACTATCTCCAGCAGACTCCCTATCCTACTCCCTATCTCACTCCCTATTTTAAACTCCACTATGCAAACAGTGCAATCTACAGTACAAAACAGTACTTTGCACGGCCGTTTACGCGGCCTGCTGGAGATGGCCTAAGTTCAGGTACAGCAACAGCTAGACAACACGACTATATTCTTTGAACAATAATTCAGATCGTGAAAATATCAGCTAAATTAACATCAAACTTGCAGTCAATTTTATTACATCGCTAAGATGGTCTCACATATGTTGGCAGGTCTGAAATGTTTTTCCACTACTATACCAACTGGACTTATTAAGGGTTTCCTCAATAGGTAGAAAAGATCAGATAGTAAGTGTTTGTTCTAAGAGAACTTTTATTTTACCATTACTAGTTAAAGAAGCTTAGTGAATCCCAGAAATAACACAGGTAGAATGATGTTAATAAGCAAGTGCAACAACTCCACATCCTAGTGAATATGAATCAATAATAGCAATTAGGGACAATGCACGAAGTTTAGGTGCTTTCAACCAAAGTTCACAAGTCTATGCTTGATTATAAAAAAAGATCATACAAATGTAAAAAAACAATAACAGCCTCTAAATCATTGGATGAACTGTTACAAGGATATATCCAGAATTTTCTGAAAATAACCTGTTTGTCAAGTTCCTCGATCACGTCATCAAATAACTCTTTCGGTGTAGAGCCAGATGTGTTTGACGCTACAGCCAAGTAGGACTGTGAATCTTTTATCTGTGGATTGGTAAAATGTAAAGGATCAAGAAAAGGATCTTTTAACAATATCTCTGAAAATAATATAGTTCAAGAACCTGTGCACAGTAATCACGCCACCGAGTTCTTGCATTAAGTGTGCCATCAGCAACATGTTCTTCCAGCATTTTACGAAACCCATCACGGTTTTTCCTCTCTTGTCTTCTCACTTGATCCTGTATGTGAAGGTTACCTTAATTTTCATCTATAGGTTTGGCGGGGGAGGGGGCTACATAACCCCCTGACCTTGAGAGGGTGGTCTATTTCACGCTCTCACATTCAAAACAGATTGTTTAACCCCCTCAACTTTACAAAACAAGTCAAAGATGAGGCCACTTAAATCAGTGCTGTGTCATCAAAACCGCCAACTAAAACTACTCAGGGGGTTATTTGTCTAGTTTTATAACGTTAGGGGGGTTAAACAATTGGTTTTGAATGTGATGAGGTGAAGTAGACCACCCTCTAAAGGTTAGGGGGTTATGTAGACTTATTCCAGAAAAAATACGTCTAGATTCTTGACAAGGAATAATAATGTAGTACCTTTTGTACCCGCTTCTGCTCTTCCTCTTCTTTCTCTAGGTGTCGAATGTACTCCTTCAAAATACAAAACGTATAATTGAACCAGAACCACAAAAAAGCATAAGTTGACAGAAAGTTAGGAAAATAATTACTTGAAAAATATCCAACCGATCAAACTTCTCAAGTCGGGAATAACGTTCATCGTCCTCCAGACGTTCCTGAACTTTTCTCCACTGAGTACTTGCCTGCAAGAATGGGAAAAAATCCTTTATAGAGCTCCTGTATAAACAGATTGACTTTATGAGAGATCAAAGAAATAACCTTGATGAAGTCACATGATTCTAGAAAAGCTCTGTATTCTGCTACATATCTTTTGTGTTCTTCAGCAGCCTTGGCTTTTTCCTACAGTATGGTATGTATTAAATCATGCACAGCATGATGTATTAAATTGTGTCATCAGTGGTTTATGGTGAACATGTGACATTTCTGAAGACAAAACTCCATTGTCAAAAAACAAAAAGGTGCCTGAACACAATCCTAACGCTAATGTAACTTTGGTCCATATATATCCATACCATGCACACTTGTTCGGTTCCACCAATCCAGAAGGGGATTGGAGGGGATTTAATCCTCTCCTAGTCATTTTTTACTAGGAGGGGATTGAATCCCCTCCAATCCCCCCTTCTGGATTGGTATAACCGAACATGCCCTAAGGGCGTGTTCGGATGCAAGGGGATTGGAGGGGATTGAAGAGGATTAAATCCCCTGCTATTCAAATTTGACTAGAAAGAGATTTAAACCCCTTCAAATCCCCCTCAATCCACTCCGAACCGAACAAGGCCTCAATCTCCTCCAATCCCTGTGCAACCGAACAAGGCCTAAGGTGGGAATAACAGTTTGCTCTGTCACACCTAAGGCACTGTTTGGCACATGTTTGAGTCTGATATGTGGACTATTAAACTAAAAAGGTGTGGCCAACCACAAATGTGGCAGCTCGCCACACCTTAGGCAATGCTTGGCACATGCGTGACACCAATATATGTGCTATTAAGCTACAAAAAAGCAGGCCACAATTATTGGGAACCAAACACCCACCTAAGATGCTGTGGTGTCCCTTTGTGAAATGGCAAGTTATGGACACTATCGAAAGATGCCCTAAATTTTATCTTACTGGAAAGTTCACAGGCTGTCATGCCACAAAGGCCATGGAATTGGATCATGCTGCAAGTAACAGCTATGCCCATAAGTCCATAACAAGGCCAACCCATCTAGAATGAAGCAGTTATCTCGAGTGAAAGGGCATTGAATGAAGTGCTTATGAGTATAAAAGAAATAAATAGCTTCAAAACTAACTGTATTTCCAGAAAAATATTGAGAGAGAAGAAAGTAAATATTCCATTTAAAAATGGAAACAAGTATGTAGACAAAAGCATTGATAAATAGCAGCAAATGTGTTTGTTTTTTCAAAAGTGTAGTAGTAGGGTAGAAGAGAGTGAAGCCACAAAAATCAAAGCCAGTATCAACAAGAAATATATGAATCTTCAGAGGTCAACAGTACGAACTACCACAGTGAAAAGAGTCACAAGGCCAAATGTTTAATATCTAATGACCTTCTTATGCAGTTCCACAAGATAGTTCTCAAATAAATCTTCACGCTCCCTTGGACGTTCAACTGCTTTGAATCTTTCATCATCTTCAAACATAAGTATTGCTTTGCTGCACAATGAACAAAAAGAAGTGAAACTCCAAGGAAAAGACATTAAAACATTAACACTGTCAAAAAGAAACTCCAATTATCTGGTGTTTTAAAAAAAACATACACACACAGCCAAGCTTAGATGCTATATGCAAAAAAATAATGGACTTGGAGGTATACCTCCATCTTGTTGATGATGTAAGCTCCTTGCGTTCCTGAATAAAAAGACAAGGCATTCACTAAAAATCATAATACCTGGGCCTCAGTGAAACATTTACTACAAAGACCTAGCTTACTTCCAACATTGCAAGGAAATCATCACGTGCTTTCCTCTGTTTGATACGTTTTTCTTCGGCTTCAAACTTTTTGCGCTGGTTCAAGTACTGTAGAAATAAAATCATAATACCTTGTCCTCAGTGAAACATTTACTACAAAGATCTGGAGGAGTTGAGATCTTGAGGATACTGCTAAAAAGGGTCAGGATCTTATAATAAACAAACACTGACCTCATTGAAAGCTTGCTTTCTCTCTCCAAGAGTTTTCAAAGCACCATATCTTTTGTCATTTATGATGACTCTCATAGTCTGAAAATGGTATAACAGTGTTACAAATTTCATCGGTTGATGTTAAATAGAGACTAGAGTTCCATACCTGATCCCATGTCCAATCAGACTCCACATTTACCGACTCAAGCAGGGACTTGAACGCATTTTTTGCTTCCTACAAATAAAAAATATAAATGTGGTTTCCGAGTCATGAGCAAACATCTAATCTAATTTATAATTTGCTTCTTTCAAGCCACCTCACCATCTTAGTGGCATAGACTACAGGTTCTTCTTCACTTGTTTTCTCCTCCACTGGAGTGACATTAATCTTCCCTGCAACTGGCATGGTCTTTTTGGCCTCCTATAGATAGTAGCATATTGAAGTGTCATCAACATTCAGTTACAGAGAAGGGAAAACTAGGCAGTTAAATCCACTAGTCACGGTGATGCCAAGGTGATGCCAACTCCAAACTCTTTCATATGCATGCAAGATAAAAGGAAAAGGAAGAATTTTATTGCCAGCCTGGTGTCAGGCCATAGCACGCTCACTGACCACATAGATAAAGCAAAATTAGTTGATGATTTCTATTAAAATCTTTTGGGCAGCAGGGTGGACAGATCTGTTTCTATTGGTCTGAATTATTTGAGGCTGCCTACTTATGATTTAGAATTTTTGGATTCACCATTTATTGAAAAGGAGGTCTGGAAATCGATCAAACAATTTCCATCAGATAAGGCGTCTGGCGCAGATGGGTTCACAGGAAGATTCTATAAGGTGTGTTGGTCAATTATAAAGGAAGATGTGATGTCAGTCTTCTCAGCAGTTTGGGGTAGAAAACTTATCCATTTTGATCGGTTCAATACAGCCTTGATGACTCTGATTCCCAAGGGGGGAGCTGAAGAGGTTAAGAATTACAGACCTATCAGTTTGGTGCATAGTATGGCCAAACTAACAACTAAGGTGCTTGCTAATATATTGGCTCAAAAACTGCAGGAAATGGTTTCTCTTCGACAAAGTGCATTCATCCATGGTCGTTTTATACAAGATAACTTCATGCTTGTGCAACAAACTACCAGACTTCATCAACAAAAAAGAACAAGGAATCTTTTGAAAGTTGATATTATCAAGGCATTTGACTCTTATCTCCTGGCTTTTCCTACTGGAAGTTCTCCAGAAACTTGGTTTTGGGCAGATTTGGAGAGACATCCTCAGTGGTCTTTTGGCAACCTCCTCCACACAAATCCTTTTAAATGGGGTTCCAGGGCAAATTATCCAGCACAGAAGGGGGCTGAGACAGGGTGATCCTCTTTCACCAATGTTATTCATTATAATCATGGATGTGCTTGGTTTTTTAGTAATCAAAAGCTGAGGAGGAAGGACTGCTGCAACCTCTATCCTCCAGAGTCCAGACCACTACAACACAGATTACCCCTATATGCAGATGATGTGGTCTTGTTTTTACAGCCAATAGAGCATGACATTCAGGTGTGTACTAAATATTTTGAAGCTATTTGGGGACGCTTCTGGGCTGGACAGCAATGTCCAGAGAAGTTGTGTATACCCCATAAGGTGTGGTGAAGATGAAATGACAGTTCTACAGCAGCAACTACCCTGTCAAATCTCTTCCTTCCCTTGCACATATCTTGGCCTACCTCTGTCTTTAAAGAAACTAACTACAGGTCAAGCGCAGCACATTGTTGACAAAGTTGCTGATCAATTACCTGGGTGGAAAGCTGAGATAATGACTCGGGCTGGGAGAAAAGTACAAGTCCAATGTGTGATGACAGGAAAACTCATTTATCTCACTATGGCTGTTGATAGCCTCCAGGAGCTCTCAAGGCAATTGATAAAAATCAGGAAAGGCTTCTTGTGGAAAGGAAGGAAAGAGGTCAGAGATGGGCACTGTTTGGTGGCTTGGGGAAGAGTTTGTAGACCAATTGAGTTGGGAGGGCTGGGTGTTTTTAACTTAAAGGAGCTCGGATGGGCACTGAGGATGAGATGGTTATGATTGGCCAAAACAGATCCTAATAAGCCATGGGCCTTCCTGCCTATACAGCTAGCAGAAAAAGCTAGGGCCGCCTTCTCTGATATTGGGAATGGATCTTCAACTCTGTTTTGGCAAGACCAATGGATTCATGGAAAAAGGATATCAGACTTCGCTCCTAGACTGCTTGTTGCTATCCCCAAGCAGATCAGGAAATGTAGGACTGTTCATGATGCTATTGAGGACAACAAATGGATGGCTGATATCAGGGCGCAATAACTGTAGGGGTGCTTGCTGATTTCCTTGATCTTTCAGAAACCCTTCTTACAGTTAACCCTATATCCCGGGGCGCGATGACAAGCACATTTTCAGTCCTGTAACTGATGGCAAATACTCTGCCAAGGCAGCCTATAAAGGCCTTTTTATTGGATCCACCCAATTTGAACACTTGGAAAGAATCTGGTATTCTTGGTGACCTCCTAAGTGTAAATTTTTCCTTTCACTAGTTGCCTTAAGAAGGTGTTGGACAGCAGATAGGCTGCAAAAAGGAGGGCTCAGTCAACCTGAATGATGCCTCCTTTGAGACCAAGAGCCTGAAACCATAGACCATCTTCGCTAGGTTGTGTCTTGTAGGGCCTCCTTACTGCCCCGATTCTGGGGGTTAGCATGTAGTCCTCTTACATTAAATCCGAATCTATTCTTGTATTGTTGTTTTCGGACATCATAAAAGGCCTTTTGCCCTATTGTAACGGTCCTCTTTAGACCTCTATATTTTCTTCTTAATATAATGATTAAATGATGTGTGGTTCTCCTGCGCGTTCGAGAAAAATCCACTAGTCACTACTAAAAGAGATAATATAAGTGTGAAAATATGATTTCATCCACACACAAAAAAACTGTCCAGTTCAAATCGCTCTAATTTCCATCAAAGTAGAAACTATATAGCTGAGAGCCTGAGACTAAATAGATGTTACCTCCCTCTCTTTCAAGTATACATATTTTTCTTTTTGAAGAAAAGAAGATGAAGAGAATATCTAACTTCAGTATGATACCTAATTACCAGTAATTTCTGCCAAGAAAAGGAAGCTGAAACTAACTTGTTAGGTAGTTCCTTCCATATACTGAGTAACGACACTTCACGCTACAGCATCTCTAGTACCCCCTAAACACTAGTAGTTCGCTTTCTCTAAAACTAAAAAGAAACATGAATGAGTACCAATAAAAATGCAGCTGGGTCATATCTGTAAGAAATCTACTAAACCCTATCCAAAAAACATCTATATTAAGTTTATCAGTGTTGCACGTCTCTAGTCACGTTTCGCAAGGTAGTAGCAATGTCAAACAAAAGGACTGGGGCAAGTGACACAAGTTCAGTCATCAGTCATCATGAGACATTGATTTATCAAGAAGTTCAGTTCCACTGGTGGATCTAGTTTTATCAGAAATCCTGACCAAGTTATGACCTGGTACACAATTTATTAGGATTACATAGGCTGTGACTTAATCCTAACTACAGAAAAGGCAATGTCAATACATCTGTTTCAGGGAAGAAAAAAAATCTAGTAACATATACCTATCTCTGGTGGACCTCCCATGTACTTATAATTCTTCTCCTAACAAGACCTACTAAAATCTGTTCTGCTCTATTCCATTGTTACAAATATCTTTGTCATCGCCTATACTTCACCGCCCATATCCAAGCATCCAGAATACAATCAGGTGTTACACAATAATTGTAGATCACGACGTCAAAAGGGGAAAAATATGCATTAAGTGCCAAGTACAGTGTTTTAAATCCCGGGTATCATTTAGCAGAGAAATTCGCTCAGCTGCTACCTTACCGCTATAGAGCTGCTATAGCCCGCTATTTAGTACAAACTACAAAGTGTCTTCAAGTCGTCCGATTAATCGCGATTTGTCCAAGTCGGTTTGGACCAATCGTGAATCGCCCCAGTCGTCCGACTAATCATGATTAATCGCGATAATCGCCCAAGCCGGTCAGCCAGAATGACCAGCAAGTCGTCCGACTTGAAAACAATACAACGGTTTTGTAGCAACAACTGGCTCCAGCAAGGAACCCTAAAGGGTCCTCTACCCTAAATATAGAGGTCCTCTACGCTCTCCAGCAGCATCCTCTAAACGGTCCTCTAAATTTAGATGACGCTGCTGAATTCTCTATATATAGAGTTTCTCTAAACGGTCCTCTATCCATTTGAATACTTTAAATAACCGGTTTAGCAAAACTAAAATATGTACAATATATTTGAGAGTATGACAAATATGTATGTACAAAAAATAAAAAATAAAAAAAAATGTCTCTAATATAGGTATTTGAGTATAGATGACGTAATTTAGAGGATGTTGTTGGAGAGGAAGGAGATATAGAGGATAGAATCTTTTAGAGGAGACTGTAAAGTACGGATATAGAGGATGGATATAGAGGACGTTGCTGGAGACAGCTCCTATAGCGTCGCTATATAGCCTGCTATTTAAAACAGTGGCTGAGTGTGTCTAGTTACTCCAATTTTCATAAACAGGTTTTACAATTAATGGTAGCAAAATACTATCATCCATCAGGGCTGAGGCTCCCGCATGGGTGGGGTCTGGGGAAAGGATAACCTGAGGCAAGCCCTTCTCCCGCAAATGCGGAGAGGCTGCTTTGACCCCGTAGTGCTAAAAGACTGTAAAAAAACAGGCACCATAAGAATGTTGACAAGGATATTCACATACAAGATGAGAAATGGAGCAAAACTGAAAAGTTTATAACAAAAAGGCAACCAGAGACAACTTTTTAGAATGTGGGGGTCACTAGCTTGGACAAGATTTAGCAAAGGATTATAAATGCATCAATTATGAAGCACTTGCAAACCTTATGAAACAAAACAACACGAGAAAATCAAACATACCTCCAAATCTTCAGCCGATGTACCATCCTCTGCGTCAGCCCCAGTGGTCAGAGATGAATTTTCATCGTTGTTTCTGTAATGTTCAACAAATAAGCGTATTAACAGACATTTAAACGTCAGGTAGCATATACTACAAGATAAAAAATGGTGAGCGCATGTGAAAACCTGCTGGACCCTGCATCTGTTGCAACTAATGGAACTTCTGTGCTTGCTGCAACAGGAACAACAGCAGTACTCGAACCACCATTTTGCATGCCAACAATAGAACTGGAAGTATTCTCCACATTGTGCGGCAGGGGAGCACCAGAAAGAACAGAGTTTGATGACCCATCATGTGTGCTGGAAGCAATTATACCAACAGCAGATGACGACTGATTAGCAGGTGCAGTAGAAGGTTCAAAGGCAGCAGATCTGACAAGAGCACTAGTAGCTATTCCTGATTCTTGATCAGGTTGTTGATTTGATGCCTTCTCTGCCAATTCACGTGCAACCTGAGAGAGAGAAAAATCAATGCAGCAATAATGTATTTTCAAATAAACAGAGAAAAGAAGACCAAGAAAAAAACCTTTAACTCGTCAGGAATAGTCCATTTTGATTGCTTGGTCACTTTGTTGAAATAGTACCTGCAATGATAGAACAATCAAAATACAGAAAGAAAATGGAGGATTCATTGACATATTGACATATTGACATATAAATAAATAGATCTCAATTGGCACTCAGTTCCAGTGTAAACTTACTTCCGTCCTTCTGGTGTAGTAAATTCTTTCCATTCAGTTGAGGCATCAGCCCTCTGTTAAATCAACAAACCCCATTGGAATACATATTAATACAGCAAGAAGGCATTAAGTACATCACCTATATTAGAGAATGAACTGCCCTCAAGCAAAAAGAAACAAGAATGATTTCTTGGTCCTTTGCAAGTGCTCCTCATCCTCAACCAAATTTAAAGAACCAATTTAAAGAGATAGAAAGCACAAAATCCGCAAAAAGGCAAAGAGTGTGCATGTGCATGAAAGCACATTGGGAATTGAACCTCTTGAACTTTAGTAGTGGAACATGATATCGGACACGAAATGTAAATTTGCATAGGACTAGCTGAACAGATCAAAAATCATATGGCTAAGCTGCATGAATATAAGCAAACAGCACAACTAACCTCCAAAGGTGTCATCAACTCAACTGGTTTCTCCCAACTTGATTGCCTTGTCTTCTTATTATAGTAGTACCTAGAAATTGAAAGAGAAAATTAAACCAACCCAAATAAAGAGAAAACCAAAACATGAAATACTTAAATTACAAGAGCTTGTCATGAAGAAGTCAATAACAGGAAGGATTTAAAAGAACACTAACTTTTTTCCCTCGGCTGCAGTGTGCTCCTGCCAATCTGAAGAGCTAGGTTCAGACAAGTTGACCTTGTCATTTGCAAACTCAGTTATTCCAAAGTCGACGATATAAAATATTATATAGTAGACAAAAACAATTGATGCAGCAGATATTACAAAATTAAACAAATATCAGGTGATGATGAAGCAGAGGTCTGGCACTACTTACAGGAGGCAAAGTCGTTGGAGCTGACACCTGCTGGTGCCCAGACTGCACTAGAGGAGGCACATGAGTTACACTCTGTCCTGGGCCTGTACTCCAGGGTTGCACTACAGGAGGGATCGATGTTGGTTGATACTGAAATGTCGGAGTTAGCAAGTTAGTAGCTTAGTCTAAGACTAGTAACACAGAAATCATATGGAAATAACTAACTCAAAGAGTGACTAATAGGACTAACTGTATAGGTCAGGGGTTGCATAGGAGCACCCATGGTGAGCAAATGGCCCCCAGCATACGCAGCTTGTTGCTGTGGTTGCATAGGTGCTGATGACATTGGTCTAGCTGGCTGATATACCATGGGAACCCCTTGTGATACAGGTGGAACTTGATTTGAGTGAGGCATGTGCTGCCCAGGTTGTGGAAAATGTGGCATTTGCCCTGGCATGCCAACGTTAGCCCCCGGCATAGGCTCACCAACAGAACGGAACTGTTGTGCTGCTGGTGGCACGAACTGAGGAGGAGGCTGCGAAGGAATCACTGGCCTAAACTGAAAGGGCAGCATGAGGAGCAACATTAGAAACGTAGCCTAGAATTCTGGAAGCAACAAATGTGTAAAGAAACAAAAATCTGGAATTCAGTTTACCTGCATAGGCATTGGTGGTCCAAGATTTTGTGGCTGAGCGCTAGAACCCATCATGGGAGGTCTGGGAGGCTGCTTATAAGATAATAAAGATGATGAGCACTATGTACACTACAGGTGACATGACAAAATGATATTGACAGCATGTGACAGCAGTTGCCTGAGGCAGCCCAGAAGCCTGCATATTACTGGCCATCAAGCCACCATCAAAATACCAGCAAAGAGTAGGAAGAGCACCTCCAGAGATCACAGCTGTAAACAATCCAGTGTAAACCATCCAAAGTATGGACAAAAAAAGATTGACTGCTGAGAAAAGCCACTTATCAAAAGAAGCTGAAAAAAAGCCATTTGAGGTGTTTGGTACCTGCAGCTTTTCACTACCTCGCTCGCTTGTTGTTGATCTTGTTGCCGGAAGCAAACCGGATGGAGCAGTAGGACCCAACGCCGGGGCTACAGGGGGTGCACGCGGCGACAACTACACGAGGTGCGTGCGGTGGAGAGAGACCGCGAGTTTCACTGGTGGGGGAGGGGCGACGCCGGCAACAGGGGAGGCACGGCTTGGTCGGCGGGGGAGAAGCGATCCCAGTCTTAAACAGATAGGGCAAGAAACCCTAGCAGGCAGTTAGGGTTTGAATGCTCAGTTTCACAGCAGCAGGGAGAAAGGGGTGGGCATACCTGCTGGGTGATGCTTGTGCCCGGTGAACGATCCGATGAAGACCTAGGCACCAAGCGTAGGGCGGCGGCAGGGGTGAAGCAGTTGTCCCCGAGAGAGAGAGGCGCAAGCGATGTGACGAACCCTGTTTGTTTCCTCGTATTTTTTTAATCACCTAGCCACCAAAAACTGCTGCCAACGCCTCAGCTTTTCAACCCGCTTGTTGCACCGGGTGACACTTGTGCTGTTGTGCACACATCTCTACAACTATTAAGATCCAAGTGTAGACTGCCCCCGCCTACGATCCTACCCGCCTGCGATCCCCTCGCCGCGAAACCAGCCAGCATCCCCGCGCCTCCCTCGCCGCGAAAGCCCCCGCCTGCGATCCCCTCGCCGCGAAACCGGCCCGCGCCTCCCTCGCTGCGAAACCAGCCCCCCGCGGATGACGCGCCCGGCCGCCCACCCCCACCCCGCCGTGATTCCCCTCCGCGCGCGGATCACGCGCACGCCGCGCCCGCCCCCCGCGCCGCCCCGCACAGCCCACCGCGAATCGCGCCTGCCTCCGCCCGTCCCCGTGAATGCTGCCCCTGCACCCGCCCCGCGATGCAATCCCCACCCCGGCGCCCGCCCATCGCACACGCCTGCTACGTAGCCATGAGGAGAGTGAGGGAGCAGGGAGCCGTGGCAGCGTGAGAGATCGACGGGCCACGACGGCGAGGCGGGGACCAACATCGTCTTCATGCTCCCGCTCGCCTTCCTCCTACTCCTCTCCAGTGACGGCCACCACCTCACCACCATTGCCGTTGTAGGAAGCGAAGGTGGATCTGGTGCCGTTTGCCCCTGCCCCCGTGATGCAAATCTCCCCCGCCATCGTCCCCATCTTCGCTGCATTTCCGTAATGGCGTCGGGCTCCTCTCGCTCCCAAATCGACCAGGTAAAACCCTAACCCTAGCACCAGGCTGCATTTCCCTCCCTACATTCGAGCCCTAACTCCTCCCTGCGGTCTTCCCCTCCGCAATTCTTCCTGGACAAGAAGCGGTGGCCCTTATCGTGCAAGACGACCCGCTGTGACTTGGGTCGCATACTCACATCATAGCCCCGACGGCGCCGAGGGGTCCATTGACGGGCACCTTGTCCGGTCTCCTTCTACATGTGCCATGGTGGCGGCCACGATGTCTCCAACAGCCTCGCTAAGAGGTGAGGATGCAGGCACCAGGCGGAGTGTGTCAGCCACAATGGGCGTTGATGCTGCTGCCTCTGCTCGGCTGCTGCCGGCGATGGGGGTGACATGGCGGTTTGGACCACAGGCGATTCACGAAGGACTTCATGTCCCATTATTGCAGGTGAACCATTGTGTGTGAAACGGGGAGTGGGAATCTTGTGCAGGTAAGAGAAGATGGCGAGCCCGCGGCTGGTGCAGGTGAGACGGACCTCTCCCCGCGCCCCTCGAGCTGCAGTGGTCGGAGTCGGAGAACGAGCGACAGTGTTTGTCCGTGTTGGTGCGAGCGTGCTGCTGGGGCGCGGCCGACGCCGACGAGTTCGAGCGCACGGTGGAGATCATCATGTATGTTCAACGTCGTGTCATTTGTTTGCTTGCCTCCACCTCCGTCGCGGCCTTTGCGGAGTAAGATGACCCTCCACTCTACCTCCCCAGCAGATTTTTTCCTGGTAACGAAGAAATCTTGCTCCAGGCGCTGTCCGAGGAAACCTCAAGAGTATCGTGTCGTTCACCTGCGACCTTATGGAGAGCAGACATGGGCATCAGCTATTTCATCCGGTCCTCAATCACAACTGTGGGATCGAATCGTTGCTATGATCACTCGGGACAGGAATAGTTTTGGTGGCCTTTGCACCTGCAGGTGCTTGATCAAATATCGTACTTGTCTTTTGATCTGTTCTTCCTCTAGCTTTTTTATCTCTAGCTTTTTATCTGTTTTTAATTCAGCCAATGAATGATAGATTCTATGTCTTTTCAGGCTAGATGAAGTACTTCATATAATCAGTTTCTGTGAAACTCGGAGATAAATGCAACTTCTTAGAGATGCCACGCTGCAATGGATGTCACATAATCAGATGAAGTACCTCCTGTCGGATTCGAAAAGATTAAAAGTGCTATAGGCTTTCATAATGAGGTCTCCTCCAGATATTACTCAGGTAATGATTTCTTGCTTTGGGAGGTCGCTCTCACGCTGCCCTCATCTTTGTTCTGCTGACTGGCCAATTAAGCGGCATATATATCTGAGTGTCCACCATGCATGCATTCCAGATTGTAATATCTGCTGTTGTTAAGTTGCAAGCCCCCTGCATTCACCTCATACATTCTAAAATTACAGTTATTATTGATAATATTAATAGGTGCATATGCTTGGGGGATAGTGGATGATGCGATCTCTGAATATATGGATTTTCGAAGATATCTATCTTGAGAAATAGTGCCAATGCAAACTCGTTAATTATATTATTGGTGGAGTGCAGTTGTGATATCCACGTAGTATTCTTGAGAACTCCATGAGAGCCAATACCTCTGATGCACCTGGATAATAATGTAGTAAACCGTAAAAATGTGTATTTTATTTGGCCTTCTAGGTTAACATTTATTCTTGTATAGCTTATTGGTGTCCACAGTAACTGAATGTTTCAAGCAGTTAATTTGGAACTAGAATTGTTATTGTACTCCTAACTACATGGTTCTATAATGAGCCAATCCTCATTCATTAACTTAAATTTCTCATTAGATTACAATATTTTTGGAATTTGAAGATGAGGTTCACTAACAGCAAACTGTTGATAGTGAACCTTCCTCAACAGCGCGCCATGGCCATAGGTGGATTATTGGGTGGGCCGGGGCGCTGCACAGTTGTGTCTATGGATGAGATAAAAAGGTGATTCGTTTGCACAACACCTCCCATTTCAGGGTGTGTACAACACTGATCCTTTTTGGCAGCTCCTATAGATTTTATCTGATCTTTTTTGTTGCTTGTCCGTTGACGTTTTTATTTATCTACTTTTAATAATGCACAACCAGACCTTAATAACTAATCCCTCTATTCCGATAGGATGCTTTCGCTTTTCTAGACTTATTTTTTACTATGTATCTAGGTAATCCAAATCGTTGTGCCATACTACAGAATTATCCAAGCCAATATCAACAACAAATCTTTTATTGTAACTATCACTGAGAATATTTTTGGATCTGCCAACAAACTTCTTTATATGATACATGAGTTTCCACAAAAATAAAGTCTAATTTTCACACAGTGTGATCGACTCTTGTTGTGCGGCATTTGGAGAGGTGTAGATGAGGGAAAATAATTTTTTGGTCGGAGTAGATGGCAAATGATTGATGATTTTCAGACCAAGTCTAGAAAACCTCAAGCTGGCAGGTGTTATTCTCACCCAACACCAGCAGATATATGTTCTGTCCACATATATTCCACATTTTATAAACTAATTTGTCTTTCAGCTAGGTCCTGGTGCTTCAATTTGGTTATTAGATATCTTTACTACTATTAAGGCTGTAAGGGGTAGGCTGCCTCCTTGCGTTCTGCCTTTTTTCATTTCCTGTTTTGCCCTCCTACCCGCACACCTCACCTGCCCGCGTCGCCTCCTCTCCTGTCCTCCGCGCGCGTTGGGCGAGCAGCCAACTCCCCCACCAAACCCTAATCACTCCGGCGCCACGCCGCGCCGCGCCGCACGGACCTGCCTCGATCCGCTCCAGCGGTCGCCCGCCGAGGTGGTTGCGCTTGCGCTTTCGCGCGCAGGTCCCCGTGGGTCTCTGCGCGCAGCGGGACCCGTCCACGGCGGCGAGGCGCGGGCTTCAAGGCGGGCGCAGGCGGAGGGGCGGAATTGCTCGGGCGATGACACGGAGGCTCGCGGCCGCGGCTTCGCGTCCGAGGCCGTGAATGGGAGTGGCGGGGCGCTGCGGGCGGCGACTGCGTACATGGAGGCCGGGGCACCGCCCCTGATTTGGATGATTTTGGATCTGGTTCTCACGTGCATATGAGCTTGTGGGAGAACGATCAGAATGTCTTTATGGGGTCAAGTAAAGATAACTTTCATGGAATGTCAAAAACTGGAGAACAGTTCCTTGCTGGAGTGTATCATCACCTTTTGTCAATATTGGCATTTACCGCTCCTCACCCAAACAGGTAATGTTTTCTATTAACGCTTCTAATTATGTCATGTAATTCAACTGAAAATCTTTGTAACTCAATACATTGTTTGTTTCTCACATAAGCTGCAAGATTTTTACAAGATGTCAATTCATATATCCCTATAATCTAGAGAGCTTAATTTGCTACTTCTCTGACAAAATGCCAGGATACTGATGAAACCATTTGAACAGTATGTTATGTGCTCCCTATTTAATGATCAGATTCACTTGATTGTTTTTTTTGTATAGCTACGATCGGATTCAGCCAGATACTTGGAGTGGAGCTTATCTATGCTGGGGGAAAGAGAACAGGGAGGCTCCATTAAGAACCGCATGCCCACCTGGTGTGCCTCTTGATTTAGTCAGCAACTTCGAGATCAAATCCTTTGATGGTTGCGCAAATCCGCACTTGGGTCTTGCTGCTATCGTAGCTGCTGGCATCGATGGGCTAAGAAGACACCTTAAGTTACCTGAGCCAATTGGTATGAATTCCTTTATGCCAGGCCTTTCCTTTTGGTTATTGTTTCCAAAATTTATGCCTTGCTGGTAATATTTGGAAACAATCCTAACAACCAGATAAGTGATAAGCGCTCGGTACTAAATGAATAAACATCATTACCACAATATGCAAGTATCTTATGTGATTCGTGTTCTTTGTAGAATTAAACCCTTCTGATCACTCTTCAAAACTGAAAAGGCTACCGCAGAACTTGCAGGAATCTGTAGAATCGCTTTCTGTAGATAAGGTTTTGCATGAGTTAATTGGTGATAAACTTGTCACAACTGCTATAGCTATACAGAAGGTCAGCATTCTTTAATTTTCTTTTTTTAGCATGTTTAATTTCTTTTTTTATCGTTTTAGTTTTAAATATTCTGTACGAAAATATTTTGTTCCAACGGTTAACTTCGGATTCTCATATCCTGTGACTGAACTTTTGTCTTTTGATACCCAGTGTTTCTCTTATCAAATAATAAAGGTTCTTTAAATTTTTAAAATGAGAAATGCTAGGTGTCTTCACCATGGTATTAAGGTATCAAAGAAAATGATAGAGATAGGAGATAGACGAATCTCTAGGACCGTTGAATGAAGATGTTAATATAACAGTATATACAAAGATACGGAGATACAAGTTGCTTAAGCATGATACTAAGTCTTCTACGTGGTGATTGGTGGTTGATTAAATGCAAGTGTGGGTAAATGCCATTTGAATAAGACATAATTATTGCCGCATGCATGTATGGCTCACACGTACGGAGTAGCTTATGCTGCTTTCACCACTAGAATAAGGCTCAGGCTGTCGCTAAGTACATTTTTTTGGTATTTTAGTGTTATGGGTTTGTAATGCTATTGAGTCTTAAATCTCTGCAGTCATGGACGATTTTCTTGGCTCATCCTGTGGTTATAATTTGCAACCCATTCTGAATGCTTATATGCAGGGTACAGTCGATGGCTCAGTTCTCTGAAAGCAGTGATGTTTACAGCTTTAGAGTTTTTCTTTTGGAGCTAATTACTGGCAGGGAAGCAGCTTCCTTGATACCTACAGAGTCCAGAGAATATTTGGCACACTGGGTAATTTCTACTGACATGTAGCTGTAAGTTATCTAGAAAGGAAAGTTATGGAGTTCTGCTTAATCTCCAGCAAAATATCATTCTTGTGTTTAGTGTACCTAACTGTGAAGTCAGGCCACACGTTTCCAAAACTTGAAAACAGCTAGAGCATAAACTGTTTTCATAGTTATTAGGAGTGAGAAGTGTTTGTCATGTTGTAGGATCACATAACTTCTTATTATGATATATTATTGAATACTGAAAGTCCTTGTTGATGTTTGATAATGGATACAACTAATTGTACCTTAGTTGAGACACTTTTTAAGAGGAAAATAACAATTTGAAAAAAGTGCTGCAGTTTCTCGTGCATAAGGATATTTGTTTTACGCGAAAGGGCCACTAGCGTAAAGGATATTTCTTTTACTCACTGCTTACTGAAAACACATTTTCTTGTCACATTGAATGATCGAAAGATGGAAGCGCATTTCAGTTCAAATGAACTGATTGACCCAAGATTAGCCGGCAACTTCACTGCAGAAGGTATGAAGGAGCTTGTTGGTCTGGCCTTCCAATGCTTGAACCCATCATCAAGACGCCGACCAAGGATGAGGCTTCAAGATTATCACGATGTTATCTGTGCGGATCTATTTTGTATTTTTTATGCCTAACAATGTTTGTATGTTGAAATCATCCTTAGTTATTGGTTGTTCTTAGCTTCAAGATTATTTACATGCACCCGTTTAGATTTTTTTGGTCTTGTTGAACTTCTTTCCTCACTGGGTCACTGGGATATCTTATCTATTCTCATGACAGTGAATGAGTTCTTACGGTTGACCTCCCACAGTTCCTGACTTCCTGACATATCAGCCACTGTATTTTTAGTTGATTGACCGACCTGAGGGTGGATACTTGACTGCTGATTTACCAATGCCTCGGGGAGAAATTGTCATTGGAGGTCCAAATATAATTAAAGGTTTTTTCAAGAATTAAGCTAAAACAAATGAAGTCTACAAGGTATGGTGTTATCCTACCAATATATTCATAGATTGTTTCAGGCATTGAACTTTAACTTCTTCACACTTTCGCAGCAAGGAATCAAATACAGCAATTTCTCAGATTTGTGCCAGAAGCAAGAGGCTGTTAAAGAAGTGCTTGGATCTTTAGCAAAGGTTCGTGTTTTCTGTTCACCTGTCAGCATCTGTTTTCTTTATTATGTTGGATCACCACACATTCATACCTGACTCCACATTCCACTGAAAACAGAGATAACCTGTGGCAGTAAACAATTTGACAGAAAATGGCAGTTTTACATATTTTTTCATGTAGCGTTTAGAATGATTCAGCATGTATTCATGCCAAGAACACATGTAAAACTAACACATAGTTTGCATGTGTTTTATTCCCTAATATTCCTGAAGCCTACTTGGATCGCTGGTAAGTAATTTCTGTCCCTGGCATGCTGCTCTACACTACTCATTGTGAAGTGCATGTTCGTAAGGGATGTCATATTATTGAACATATCTTGATGCTGCCACTACCTGAATTTTGTGCAGGTGCGACGTTTACAGCTTTGGTGTCATATTATGGGAGCTGGCAACGCTTAGAATGCCATGGAGTGGGATGAATCCAATGCAGGTTGTGGGGGCAGTTGGTTTCCAGGATAGACGGCTTGATATTCCCAAGGAAGTTGATCCTCTGGTAGCAAGGATCATATTCGAATGCTGGCAGAAGTGAGTTATAAGAACTGAACCTGTTGTCTGATCAAAGTCTACTGTCTCAGCCATGGCACTTCAAATTTGTGCTAACATGTGCTCTGTCAATCGCCAGTGACCAAGTAAGCTACAATTTCTTTTGGTACACATGTACTTATTTTCTATTTCATGTGAGGTCAACATTGATATGAAGGATTATGTATTAATGTATGCTTTACATGTCTAAATAAGGCTTAATCATTAGTTCTGATTTTATTACCTGCAGGGTGGTGAAGATGATAACTTTGCTATTGTGTTTGCTGCTATGGGAGTGAACATGGAAAAAACTCAATTCTTGTAACGTGGTTTTGAAGAGAACAATTCCATGGAACGGGACACCCTTTTTCTAAATCTGGTACCTACAATGTTGGGTTGTGGTGGGAACGATTACAGATCAAAATAAACCCAATCAAGCAGCTCTTTAGTGCTTTTGCATATAAATGTATTTTATCATATTGGTTCCGTAGCAACGCACGGGCATATACCTAGTACATCATTATTTATTAATGTTATCAACCAACTAGGGATGACAATTTTACCCGCAGGTCTTACCCGAACTCGACCCGTAATTAAATCGGGACGGTATGGATTTGATTTCTTACCCGCGGGTACCCGACGGATATCCGAAAATAGTGATTTTAGATTTTCGACTTACCAGTACGCTAGTTAGTCGTTCATCCTCGGCAGCTCATCCTATTGTCGGCTGATGCTTCTAATCTGGTTCTAGTACTAATGCCAGTATGTTTGATAAAGTGTCAGTACGTAGTACTAGTGCTAGCTAGTACAAGTACTCGAGTTAGGAGAGTGTTAATACACCAGACGACTGTGCTAGCTACTCTCCGATCCTGACGAGTTGTAAGTTTATTAAAAAAAGTTGATCTTGATTCTTGTGTTGTGTGGGTACTGAAAGAGAAATGGCCTCAAACATTTCCAATAATCGATTTTGGTGTTTGACGACCATCATAAATCTATTGAACTAACTAGTTTGCGAAGTTAATCTTTTCTCAGGTGCATAAAGTTCATATACACATACAAGAAAAATGACCTTGGGGCAATTCTACAAGTTTGGAGCAAAACAGGTTTGCATCAGCCTGCGACGCACCGAACAGTGTCCGGTGCACAGGCTGTCGCGCCTAGCGAACCGGCCACTCTCGGAAATTCTTAGCGCTCGTTGACTAAAAATCATCGAACTGTCTGGTGAGCCCACGGAGCAACGGTCGACTACGCAGCAGTCTGAAGCGTCAGAAGTCAGAAGACAGTCTACGACGTCAGGTCACACCGGACTGTCCGGTGCACCACAAGGACAGATGAGTTCAATGGTCAACAGCTCCAAACTCCAACGGTCGGCTGACGTGGCACGCACTGGACAGTGAACAGTAGAGTGTTCGGTGCGCACCGGATTGTCCGGTGTGCCCATCGACAGACAGAACAGCCAACAGCTAGAATGTTGGTTGGGGCTATTAAACCCCCCAACCACCACCATTCAAGTCATCCAATTTTTCACTCTCAACGTTCAATACAAGAGCAGAGAATATAATCCAAAGACACATTCAAAGTCTACAACCCTCTCCAAGTACCATAGTCAAGTCAATTGATGAAAAGTGTTTAATGACTTGAGAGAGGGTGATTTGTGTTTCATTTGTTGCCCTTGTTGCTTGGTTGCTTTCTTCTTCCTCCTCTAAACTTTCCAAGTGTCTTGTAAAGCAAGCAAGAGACACCTAATTGTGTGGTGATCCTTGCGGGATCTTAGTGACTCATGAGATTAAGAAGAAGCACTCGAGCGATCTAGGTGACCGATTGAAAGAGGGAAAGGTTTCAAATAGACCCGGCCTTTGTGGCCTCCTCAACTGGGAGTAGGTCCTTTGGAACCGAATCTTGGGAAATAAATCGTCGTGTTCGCTTGTGTTGATCTTCATCATTCGATTTGTTTCTTCCCTCTCCACTCTCACTAAAAGTTCTTTTGCTTACATTGTTTGAGTTTGCTCCCAACGTTATCCGTGTTGATTGAGCAACTCATAGCAAGAAGAACTATCTTCCGCACTTTGAATTCACGATTATTTACTTCTAACTCTAACCCCGGGTGAAGTGCGTGTTCAAAGTTTATAATTTTCAGGTTTCTCCTATTCACCCCCTCTAGGCGACTTTCAATTGGTATTAGAGCCCGGTACTTCATTAGAATCTAACAACTCGAAGTGATGTCGAGAGAACACGCCAAAATGGAGATGGTCACCGGTGAAAAGCCCGGATCTTCGGGAAATAAGATCGAAGAAAGGACTCCATCAAAGGAGGCCGGCGATAAGCACAAGGAGCACAAGGAGGAATCTGTCGGCTCCATCAAGTCACATAAGAAGGGTGACAAGAAGAAAAAATAAGATGAAGAAGGTAGTCTACTACGAGACCGATTCTTCCTGACCCTCAACCTACGGCGCCGAGTCGACATCTTCGAAACGTCAAGAGCGTAAGAAGTATAGTAAGATGCCTCTTCGATATCCTCGCATTTCTAAATGTGCTCCCTTACTTTCCGTTCCCTTAGGCAAACCACCATATTTTGATGGTGAAGATTTTTGCACGTGGAATGATAAAACGAGGTAGCATCTAACCGCACTTCACGAAAGCATATGGGATATTGTTGAATTTGGAGCGTAGGTGCCACAAGTGGGTGACGAGGACTACGACTCCGATGAGGCTGCCCAAATAAGACACTTCAATTCCCAAGCCACCTCCATACTCCTTGCTTCCTTGTGTAGGGAGGAGTACAACAAGGTGCAAGCGTTAAAGAGTGCCAAAGAAATTTGGGACGTCTTCAAAACGACGCATGAAGGAGATGAAGTGACCAAAATCACCAAGCGCGAAACGATCGAGAGAGAACTCGATCAGTTCGTCCTCAACAAAGGAGAAGAGCCACAAGCAATGTACAACCGGCTCAAAACGATGGTGAACCAAGTCTGTAACCTTGGGAGCACCAAGTGGGATGACCATGAAATGGTCAAGGTTATTTTAAGATCTCCTGTCTTTCGTAACCCCACTCAAGTATAATTAATTCATGGAGATCCTAGATATAAACAAATGTCTCCCGAGGAGGTGATCGAAAAGTTTGTGAGCTTTGAACTTATGATCAAAGACTCAAAGCATATTATCAATTTGGAGCAAGGCGCCACCTCCAGACCCGAGGTGCAACCTGTTGCATTCAAAGCAACAGAAGAAAATAAAGAAGAGTCTACACCAACAAGTAGGCTCCCAATTGACGCATCCAAGCTTGATAACGAGGAGATGTCTCTTATTATTAAGAGCTTCCGGTAAATCCTCAAGCAACAGAAGGGGAAGGACTACAAACCCCGCTCTAAGAGGGTTTGCTACCGGTGTGGTAAGTCCGGTCATTTTATCGCTAAATGTCCATATACAAGTGACAGTGACATGGACGACGATAAGAAAGGGAAGAAGAAGATGGAAAAGGAAAGGTATTACAACAATGAATGAAGATTTTAGAAGGCTTAGATGGAAGTGAATGAGGTGGTTGGGGGTATTTATAGTCTCCCAATTACTTCTAGCCATTGGTTGATTTTTGCTGGTGATGGGCGCACCGGACAGTCCGGTGCGCCACCGGACAGTCACTGTTGTAGCCCATTCACTTCCATCCAAGCCTCGTCCGAGTCGTAGTCCTTGTCCCCCACCTTTGGTGCCTGCGCTCCAAACTCAACAATATCCCAAATACTTTCGTGGAGTGAGGTTAGATGGCGCCTCATTTTATCACTCTACATACAATAGTCTTCACCATCAAAATATGGTGGTTTGCCTAGGGGTACGGAAAGTAATGGAGCACGCTTTGAAATACGAGGATAGCATAGGGGCATCTTACTATACTTCTGTAACATCCTAATTTTGATCCCAAAGGTTAGAAACCCTAAACTCCTAACCCCCCTTATTATCTTCTAAGACCCCATCTCATGAAACATTTTATTCATCATATGCATACACCATGATTGCTAGTAACACTTCACATAGAATATTTCATTTTGGACACCTAGGAAATTTATATGAATTTTTGTTTAAAGGAAAAAGGGATTAAGGAAAAGAAAATAGAAAAGAAATAGAAAAAAGGAAAATCCCTCCTCCCCCTCGGCTGGGTCGGATCCGGCCCAAGCCTTCTCCCCTTCTCTCTCCCGCGCGCCCGCACTCCTCCCCCGCTCACGGCCCACGCGGCCCATCTCCCTTGCGCTGCGCTCTCCCATGACAGCCCGGCCCCACCCGTCAGCCGCGCCCACCCTCTCTCCCTTGCACCCGCTCTTCCGCTGACAACCCGGTCCCGCTCGTCAACCCCTTCCCCCTCGCCCGTGATCGACCAACGACGCGATCGTCGCCGACCACCGGCCACCCCGTCTCCTTGCCATTACTCGCCCACCATCAAGACTTGTGCCTTGCGTCCCCGCGCACTATGACAGAGATGTCCCGTCACCACCGTCTGCAACGAGCCATCCCGTCGCCACCACTGTGCAGCCATCATCGTCGTCGCAACGCACCTCGCCGGTGCACGCCACCTCCTCCCTCCCCCCTCCCCGGTCGCCTATAAAAGGTCGCCCCGAGCCCCTCATCTCCTCGCACCAGCCTCGGCCACTCCTTCCCCCTCCCCTGGACCCAATCGAGCTCGGCGCCGTCATCTCTCCCCTCTCCGGTGAGCTTCTCTCTCCCCTCTCCGGTGGCTTAAAGTCTAATTGATGTAGTTCACGAGCTCCGCCACTTCGCCACAAGCACAGCGCACCCTTCTCCCTCGCCTATCACACCAGTAGCCTCGCCGTCGACCTCGCCACCGCGGAAGCCGCCACCTCGCTGTGGGCCGGCCATCCCGAGTGTCCACCGACCAAATTAACCCCACCACCATGACCCCCTACCCCTAGCCGCACTAGCCCACCTCCCCGACCACCCGAAACCGGAACCACGGCGGAGAATCGCCGCGGAACCTCGTCGGCGGTCAGTTTTTCTCGACCCCGGCCGGTTCGCCCCCTCCCCCGTCAGACCACCCGACGTCGTTGGCTCTTCCCCTCTCTCTGACGCGTGGGTCCGCGCTCACGGCGTCTGCCCGCACCGTCTCCCCTCCTCGTGGGCCGCCTGGGCCCATTCGCCCGCGCTCGCGCTGGGCTGAAATCCCCCCCGGGCTCAGCTAACCGAGGATCCCTTCTTCTTTTCCCCTTTTTTCTTTCCTATTTTCATATATATGTATATATGTTGATATTTGATGCACCAAAACTAGTCCAAATATTCTCTATGTCACAAAATAATAATATTTAGAACTTGGCACACTTTACTAAGCCACAATGCTTGATGTAGTGTTTATTGACTGTTTTTGCTAGGCGAAGAGGGATCCGACCCTTCAGAAATCATAGCTCTGGAAGAAGGGCAGGAGCCCCGACCTCTCGGAAATAGATCTTTCGTGCCAAGAGAACTTCGACAAAGGCAAGTTCGTTCTTCCCTTGACGCATAAATTACCTACTCTTTCTATCACTGCCTAAGCTGAGATATGGGTTGGGTTCTATGTATTGTGAGTCGAGTGATAGCCTGCATTAAAGAATATCTTTTGGGAACAAAATGTGGGTCGAGGAATTGGTGGTTTTTCTAGAAAGGAAAATGTTTTCAAAGAAGTGTATGATGAAGGTTATTCACTCTTATCACCTTTTGAGTGGGATGGTCATGGACTCCCTGGTTTAGGGGAGGGCCTCAGGTGTTGGCTCAGCCGGGTTAGGTGTGAGCAGGAATGATTGTCCCCTCATATAAGGACCAGTTTGTCATCCTTCACTACCTGTACTCATGACAAGTACAACCACTCGAGACTGTATGGGCAGTCACTCATTCTGAACTTGTATGGTTCGAATCCCAGGGTTATGATAGCTGGGGAGCACTAGGAGGATAAGGAAGGGGAATGTTATGTCCGGTTTGGGCATGGTGGTGGCCTGACTCCTTCCGGTATAATCGTTAAGGTAAGGACGTGCAAGGAAGGAAAGATATTCGGATTCGGGCCTCATTGGCCATGAGACCGCAGAGCCGGACTAGTGGGTAAAGTGTACACCTCTACGCAGAGTTTGAAACCTATTTGAATAGTCTGTGTCCACTGGTATGGACGAGTCTGGTGTGGTATGGCAATTAGTGTTTTGGTCTTCGTAAACAGAGAAGTGTGTGTGGGTGTTTTTGGAAATAAAAGTAATACCACGGGAGCGGGAAGCTCAGTGGCGGTTGAGTGTGAAAATGTGCTACTTCTCTCTCTGGGGTAAACCATCAAAGTATTGCCTTTCTCTAAAAAAGAAAAGAGTGACTTCAACTCCACCATACTAAGCATGTACTGTATGGGTCCCTTTCTCTTTAAGAGCGAGATGGGCTTGCGAAATACCTAGTGTATTCACCCAAATTTATTCATGTTTTTCAGCAGTTGAAGACTTTTTTCTGCTATGTTCGACTAAAAGGGGGTTGTGTCTGCACCTAGTCTGCCTATGGCTTGGGCTAGATGATCTTCCACTATGCTATGTTTTCAGGCTCACTAGAGCTTGTATTTTAGTATTGTAATAACTATATTCTGAAACGATGTACTATTTGAAGAAAGGGATGTGTTTACTAGCCTTCTGGGACTAGTAATTGTATCATATTTGAGTCCCAAAGGATCGGGACGCTTCAACTTCTTGCGCTCATGGCGCTTAGAAGTAGTGGACGGTTCGAAGTCGGGCGTGGAGGGTGACAAAGTGTCGGTCTCGTAGTAGACCACCTTCTTCATCTTCTTCTTCTTCTAGTCACCCTTCTGATGTTACTTGATGGAGGAAGATGATTCCTCCTTATACTTGTTGCCGGACTCCCTTGAGAGAGTCCTCCCCGAGCCTGCAGGTTTTTCGCCGGTCATGATCTCCCTCTTGGCGTGATCTCCAAACATCACTTCGAGTTGGTTAGTGAGAGCACCTAGAGGGGGTGAATAGGTGATCCTGTAAAAACTTAAAACTTGTGGCCACAAAACTTGATTAAGTGTTAGCACAATAGAATCAAGTGGCTAAGAACTGAGCTCTTGTGAAACACAATAGTCACAAAGAAAACAAGCACAAGAGACACGATGATTTATCCCGTGGTTCGGCCAAGTATAACACTTGCCTACTCCACGTTGTGGTGTCCCAATGGACGAGGGTTGCACTCAACCCCTTTCAAGTGATCCAATGATCCACTTGAATACCATGGTTGTTTTCTTTCTTATACTCTTTCCCGTTTACGAGGAATCTCCACAACTTGGAGTCTCTCGCCCTTACAACAAAGATCAAAGTGAAAGCACTTAGAGTAAGGGACGGAAGCAACACACACAAATCCACAGCAATACGCGCACACACAACCAAGACTTAAGCTCAAATGAATCGCAATAAGTTCACCACTAGAACAGAGCTCAAATCACTAAGAAAGTCAATCAAGTGCGCGGAGACGAAGTGTGGAAGACTTAGAATGCTCAAAGTATGCTTGGGTGACTCCTCCAAGCGCCTAGGGGTCCCTTTTATAGCCCCAAGGCAGCTAGGAGCCGTTGGAGGCATTCTTGGAAGGCAATTCTTGCCTTTTGTCGAGTGGCGCACCGGACATCCACTGTTCATTGTCATGTGTGGATCTCCTTCATAAAATGACACAGGCGACCGTTGCAGAATTGTAGCCGTTGGCGCACCGGACAGTCCGGTGCTCCCAGCTGACCGTTGGCTGGGGCCACGCGTCGCGCGCGGATTGCGCGACCGACCGTTGCGCTGGCGGCCGTTGGCTCACCGGACAGTCCGGTGAATTATAGTCGTACGCTGCTGAAGAATTCCCGAGAGTGGCCAGTTCGCTAGAGCTGGCCTGGCGCACCGGACACTGTCCGATGCACCACCGGGCAGTCCGGTGCACCCAGACTGAGCAGCAGTTGGCTGTACACAGCCAACTCTTTTCCAATCCTTTTCTTTTCCTGATTCTAGCACTTAGACAAATATATTTGTCGGCGTCTCGAGACCGGGGGGTCCCTAAGCCGACGAGTGAGTGTGCCGCGTGCCCCAGCCCAGATGGGTCGAGCGCGTGGGCGAGCGCGAAGGGGGGAAGCGAGGTGGCCGGAGACGGGCGTGAGAGAGGTGGAAATCCCGCGGCCTTCGTGTTCGTCCCGCGCCCAGGTCGGGTGCGCTTGCAGTAGGGGGTTACAAGCGTCCACGCGGGTGAGGGAAGCGAGCGGCCCCAAGAGAGCGCCTGTCCCATCCTCGTCCGCGCGACCAACCTTCTCTAAGAAGGCCCTGGTCCTTCCTTTTATAGGCGTAAGGAGAGGATCCAGGTGTACAATGGGGATGTAGCAGAGTGCTACGTGTCTAGCGGAGGGAGAGCTAGCGCCCTAAGTACATGCCAATGTGGCAGCCGGAGAGATCTTGGCACCCTGCTGGTGTGATGTCGTGGCTGTCGGAGGAGCAACGGAGCCTGGCGGAGGGACAGCTGTCGGAGCGGTCGAGTCCTTGCTGACGTCCCCCTGCTTCCGTAAGGGAGCTGAGAGCCGCCGTCGTCACAGGGCTTGCGGGGCGCCATCATTGCCTATCTGGCGGAGCTAGCCAGATGGGACACCGGTCTTGTTCTCTGCGGCCCGAGTCGGCTCGGGGTAGGGTGATGATGGCGCTTCCTGTTGACGTGGCGGGCCTGCGCCCTAGGTCGGGCGACGTGGAGGTTCCTCCGAAGCCGAGGTCGAGTCTGTCTTCCATGGCCGAGGCCGAGCCCGAGCCCCTGGGTCGGGCGAGGCGGAGGTCGTTCGACAGAGGCCAGGGCGGAGTCCGAGCCCTGGGGTCGGGCGGAGCGGAGTTTGCCGTCTTCCGGGGCCTAGCCCGAGTCCGAGCCCTGGGTCGGGCGGAGCGGAGTTCGCCGTCTTGCGGGGCCTAGCCCGAGTCCGAGCCCTGGGTCGGGCGGAGCGGAGTTCGCCGTCTTCCGGGGCCTAGCCCGAGTCCGAGCCCTGGGTCGGGCGGAGCGGAGTTCGCCGTCTTCTGGGGCCTAGCCCGAGTCCGAGCCCTGGGTCGGGCGGAGCGGAGTTTCCTATGGCGCCTTTGGCAGGGCCTGACTGCCTGTCAGTCTCACTCTGTTAAGTGGCACTGCAGTCGGAGTGGTGCAGGCGGCGCTGTCCTTCTGTCAGACCGGTCAGTGGAGCGGCGAAGTGACGGCGGTCACTTCGGCTCTGCCGGGGGGCGCGCGTCAGGATAAAGGTGTCAGGCTACCTTTGCGTTAAATGCTCCTGCGACTCGGTCGGTCGGCGCGACGATTTAGTCAGGGTTGCTTCTTAGCGAAGGCAAGGCCTCGGGCGAGCCGGAGATGTGTCCGTCGTTAAAGGGGGGCCTCGGGCGAGACGGAAATCCCTCGGGGTCGGCTGCCCTTGCCCGAGGCTAGGCTCGGGCGAGGCGTGATCGAGTCGCTCGTATGGACTGATCCCTGACTTAATCGCACCCATCAGGCCTCTGCAGCTTTATGCTGATGGGGGTTACCAGCTGAGAATTAGGCGTCTTGAGGGTACCCCTAATTATGGTCCCCGACAGTAGCCCCCGAGCCTCGAAGGGAGTGTTAGCACTCGCTTGGAGGCTTTCGTCGCACTTTTTTGCAAGGGGACCAGCCTTTCTCGGTTGCATTTTGTTCCGGTGGGTGCGCGCGAGCGCACCCGCCGGGTGTAGCCCTCGAGGCCTCGGAGGAGTGGTTTCACTCCCCCGAGGTCTTAATGCCTTGCGTGATGCTTCGGCTGGTCTGGTTGTTCCCTCATGCGAACTGGCCGTAGCCCGGGTGCACGGTCGGGGCCCAAGTTCTCGGGCTGGTATGTTGACGCTGTCAACGGTTCGGCCGGAGCCGGGTTTGCGAGAGCAGCCCCCGAGCCTCCGCACATGGCGAGAGGGCGATCAGGGACAGACTCGGCTTTTTTACATACGCCCCTACGTCGCCTTTCCGCAAGGAGGAGGGGGGGAGAGCGCCATGTTACCCTCGATGGGCACCGAACATGGTGTCTCCGGTGAGCTGCAAGCGGGTAATCCGAGTGGACGTCCGTGCCCCGTTCGTTGGGGGTCGGCTAGGGGCCCAGAGGCACGCCCAAAAGTACCTGCGGGTGATCTGTCGGACCCGGTCCCCTGGCGACGGGGTCCGAGGGCTCGATGCCTCCCTCCGATGGGATTCCGTTACAAGATCGCTCCCGCTGGTCTCGGAAATGTCCTAGGGTACCTCGGGAGCGCAGCCCGAGCCTTGGTTATGTATCGAACGTACCCCTGGTCATCCCTCGCTCGGCGTCTGAGGCGACTGTGAACCCTTCGGGGGCCAGCCTTCGAACCCCTGATCAGTAATGGGCGCGAAGCCCGAGTAGCCTGAGGCGGTCGTGGAGCCCTTCGGGGGGCTGGCCTTCGAACCTCTGACCAGTAGTGGGTGTAGGGCCCACGCGATCTGAGGCGATTGTTGAACCCCTCGGGGGGCCAGCCTTCGAACCTCTGATCAGTAGGGGGGGCTCGGAGCCCGGTTCCTTCACAGGGAAGGATCCTTTTCGGGGTATCCCCCTTTCCCGGTCCCTGTTGCAAGAGATAGAGAAAGAGGAAAAAAAGGAAAAGGATACGAAATCGAACGACGTGGCGTACCTTTTTTGGCGCGGTTATTACGGCGAAGGCGAAGCGTCGCCCGCTTCTCCTGCCAGAAGCGCCGCCTGTCCCGCCGCGGAGTTAATGCGACGGGGTGAGTTGTTGGCAGGGCGGCCGTTGCGCGTGCGCGAGCCGTTCGAGGAACGGCTGTTTCGCTTCGCGTTTTTTGAATCCCGCGTCCGGTCCGGGCGGAGCGCTGGAAACGGTCTCGCCCTGGTCTTTATATACCCGGGAGAGGGTCTGGTGACGGTTCTTCGCTCCGCTTCCTGCCTCTTCCTTTAGGTTTTCGCAACCCGAGAAACTTTAGCCAGAGAAGAGGAAACCGCCCTTCCTGCCCCTTGCGCCGCCATCCCTTCCGTTTTGGTGATGGCTGATCGGGTGACCATAATCTCCCCGCGCGATCCGTGGCCCTTTTCCACGGTGACGGCGAGCGATCTGGAGGAGCTGGTCGGCGAGGGTTTGCTTCGCCCTCTCACCGATGAGCAGTGACCAGAATGGATTCCTCCCATGGGCGGAGTCGCTCCATCCCCACCGCCGGGGTACGTCGTGAGCTTCGTCTCCTTCCACGAGCGGGGATTCGGTGTGCCGACGGGCCGCTTTATGCGGGCAATCCTGTTCCACTATGGGGTGGAGTTGCACAACCTCACCCCCAACTCCATCTTGCAGGCCGCTATCTTCGTAGCGGTGTGCGAGGGGTATTTGGGGATCGCCCCCATTGGGATTTGTGGACTCATCTCTTCTTCGCCGAGCTTTTTGCCTCGCCGACGGGGGAGAGGAAGGTCCGTGCAGCGGTGCGGGCCGGCGGCTGCACCCTCTTGCTGAGGCAGTCGCGGGCGTCGAAGTACATTCCTGCCATCCTCGCGTCCTCGAACAAGGGGTGGCAGTGCCGGTGGTTCTACCTCCGGAATGACGGTGAGTTGCTCCCGCCGTTCTCCCAACGAGTAGTCACCGCCGCCACCGACGCCTGGCGTCATGGGACCCCGCACGAGAGATAGAAGAACCTTGAACCCCTTCTCCAGGCCCTGGAGGCGTTGCGGGAGGGGGGACTCACCGCTGCGGGAGTGGTTGCCGCCATCCACCGTCGTAGGGTGCTTCCCTTGGCGGAGCGGCGGCTGCCGCTTTGGGAGATGACCCCGGAGGCTGACTGGGAGGGCTCACGAATGTCCCCTGATCCTCTTCCCTTCGACGCCCTCCAATGGCGGGTGTCGGCTGCGATGGGGAAGCCGGACTCCCACGCCTTCTCCCAGCTTTGGATGCGCCCCGACCAGGGGTGCGTAACTCTGGTGAGTGTTCGCTCCTTCCTTCTTCATGCATCGGGTTGCTCCTGGTTCTTACGATCGGGTTTCTTTCCCCCCTTCTTTAGGAGGTGGGGTGGCACAAGCCCTCCCTGCCACGGGTCCCAGAGGACGCGGTGGACCGAGCAGCGCGGCGGGTCGCCGCGGAGGAGAAGAAGAAGAAGAAGGACGCGGAGAAGGCCCGGGCCCGTGAGCGGAGGCGGGCTCGGGACGCCTTGGAGAAGCGCCGTCGCCAGCAGGAGAGGGAGGGACTCCCAAGGGAGCCGTCGCCGGAGACGCCCGACGACGACGATGACGATGATGATGAGGAGGAGGACAACATGGCCGCCCGTCTCGGCCTCAGCCCCGGCTTGGGGTGTGGCCAGGAGCCGTCGAGCCAGCCCCCGAGCGGCCCGACACCGTTAGTCCCCGGAGTTGGGGCGTCGGGGTCCCGGCCCGAGGCACGGGGGCGACCCGAGAGGTCACCTGACCCCTCGGCTGGAGGAGCTGAGGTGGCTCCGGAGGGCCAGGTCAGGGCGTCTGCTCCTCAGGGGCCGCCGCTCGTACCGGCAGCGCATGGGGGTGACCCTCAAGTCATCGCGACCGTGCCCGGGCAATCTGCTCCCCGGGCGTCCAAAGCAAGGGTGGCGCCGAAGTTGCCGGCGAAGCGGACCTCGGCGGCTGTTCCGGGAGCCGGGATCCAAGAAACCTCCCCCCAGGCGCGGTGGATCATGGCCCGAAGTGGGTAAGTATCTCGGAATGTCTTCGTCTTGGCTTCCCATTCATATGTCTTGGCCGTGATTTTCCTTTCCTTTTTTTTCTTTTTTTTCTCAGCAAGCGAAGCCATGGCCAGACCGACCTGGCACCCCGGAAGGCCCTTAAGACGGCGCCGGTCTGTGCGGCCAGCGCCGCCCCGGGCCTTGTCGTTCAGCTGACCCTTTCGCAGGGCGTTTCACCGCAGGGGGCTCGGGCGTCGCCTGTCTCTGGGGAGCAGGTTCCCGAGGCTGGCTCTTCTGCCGAGGCGGCCATCGTGATAGGGGAGGCGGCTGACGTCGACGTGGTCCCGAGCCCGCCTGTCGTGCCGGCCATGCTGGCGCCTGCCGCTACCGAAGTCGCCGCCGTCCCAGTCGGAGAGCGACCGGTTGCTGCCAGCGTCGGGATGGCTGATGCGTCGGCGCCCAGTGCCTCGGAAGAGGTGGGCGTGGACGCGCGATCCGTCCAGCCGGGCGGCAGCCTCATCGCTGTGCGGCGGAGCCCCGAGGCCCGGCGCCAGTTGCTCCGATTCCGGACCCGCGAGGCCTCGGACCCTGTCTTCGTTCTCGACGATGAACAGGAGGACCAGTCCTAGGATGAGCTCCGCGAGCGTGCTGAAGCAACGGTGGGGTCGCTCCGGTCGTCGCTGGAGGTTTTCTGCAGGGACGTCCCCAAAATCCTCCAGGTAACGGTTTCAGGCATACCTTTTCCTTTCTGTGAGCGAGGCGTTCGTCGTGATGCCCTGTTTCCTTCCCCCAGGATTTGACGGATCGGAGCGCCGCCAAGTCGTCGTTCATCCGCCGCGAGGTCGATGTCTGGGGCTCGCTGCGATCCCTGAGGACCTCGCTCGCCGGGGCTACTGCGCGCCTTTCTCAGCAGGATGCCAAGGTAGCGGACCTCCAGTTGCTCTGCGCTGACCTGAGAGCCGAGGCGGCAGCAGCACGCGCGGAGGCGCAACGGCAGCGGTCGGAGTTCGTCCAGGTCGTCGAGGAGCGGGACCAATCTCGGGGCCGGGCTGCCGAGGCCGAAAGCCGGGCTGAGACCCTCGTGGCCGACCTAGCCGCAGCCCAGGTCGCGGCCTCGGAGCAGCGTGCCCGAGCCGGAGGTACGCCTTGGCCGTCCCTGGTTCTTGTTCTTGTCTGTTTCCTCTGCTTGTGCTTGAGGTCTTTCTTCTGGTTGTTCGCAGAGCTCGAGTCCGCCCTTGACGAGTCCGCCAAGGCGCTCGCCGAGGCGCTTGCCGGAGCTGCCGAGCAGAGGGAGGCTGACCTCGCGGCCATGTCCGAGGCCGTCTCGGACGTTTATCGGATCCTTGGCTCCGGCGACGTCCCTTCAGGAAGCTCCCCTCAAAGCCGCCTTCAAGCCTTGGGTGATCACGCGCGCGGCAGAGTCCGCGAGGCGCTACACCAAGGCGTCAGGCGGGCCTTCGCCGTGCTCGCTTCCCATTACGTTTGTGGACCTGGAACGGGTTAGTGAGGGGTATTGTCTTCCTGACGAAGACGAAGCTGCCCTGGCAGAAGTTCAGCGGCTCGACGCGGTCGCCGCGGGTCCGAGCGCGGCGCTGGCGACCACCTTTGAGGCGGAGATCCTTCCCCCTGCGCCATCGCCGGAAGCCGAGATGGACCTTACCGACGGTGGGGACGGAACTGAGGGCGCGACTCCTTCCCAAGGCGGCGCCTAACTCTTGTTGGAACAGTTTCTGTTGGATGTGCGTCTTACCGCGGCCGCTGAGGCCTGAACACTTTGTTTTTCTTGCATGAAGTCGTACTCTCCTTTCTTTCAATTTGCGTGTCCGGCCTAGCTTGTCAATAATAGGGTGGCTTCCCGAGTTGGGTCATTTTTCGTGGCAGGTGATGAGTGAGGTGTCCCTAACCCGGAGGCATAGGAGTTCCTCGGCTCAGTCGGCCTCGCCACTTACATGTACCCACGCTCGCTCCTCGGGACCCTGCTTCTGACATAGCCGGGAGAACGCAAAAGCCCCTTTTTGATCGAAAATTTTTGATGCGGAGAAGTACACCCAATCTCGACGCAGAGGGGTTCCCCCTTTTAGCCCCCGAGGGAGGGTCGGGCTCTGCCGAGGCGAGGCCGACCCTTCCTTGACGACTGATACTTGTGTATGAGCGAGGTATACGAACAGCTTGAAAACATCTTAAGGGTAGAAGCGACGTAGCTGTCGGACGTTCCAAGCGTTGCCGTAGACCTCGCCTTGACCGCCGGCCAGCTCGTACGTTCCGGGCTCCAGAACGTCGGCGATGACAGGCGGCCTTTCTCGGGGGTGTGTGCAGCCCCCGGGTACCCCCAGCAAGGGCTCGGGGTGCCGTGCGATGGTCGGGGTTTTCTCCTGGTTGGCTTCGATGCTCCGTTTGGAGATAATGAACTCCAAGACCGTGCCCTGGGACGCCCCGAGGACTCACCTTTCAGGGCTGAGCTTGACACTTTTCGCTTCTTTTAGCTTGTGGATCTCCTCGCCTATCACTCTGCGCTTCTCCTCGTCGAATCGGCGCAGAGGCTGCCTGACGGGTCGGGCTCCAGCCCGAATATCCAGCGAGTGCTCGGCGACATCCCTCGGTATGCCGGGCATGTCCGAGGGACTCCACGCAAAGACGTCGGCGTTTGCGCGGAGAAAGTCGATGAGCACTGCTTCCTATTTGGGGTCGAGCCCGGAACCGATCCAGATCTGCTTGGAGGTGTCGCCACTGGGGTCGAGAGGGACGGCCTTAACCGTCTCCGCTGGCTCAAAGTTGCCGGCATGACGCTTCACGTCTGGCACCTCTTTGGAGAGGTTCTCCAGGTCGGCGATGAGGGCCTCGGACTCGGCGAGGGCCTCGGCGTACTCCACGCACTCCACGTCGCATTCGAACACGTGTTTGTACGTGGGGCCGACGGTGATGACCCCGTTAGGGGCCCGACATCTTGAGCTCCAGGTAGGTGTAGTTGGGGACGACCATGAACTTCGCGTAGCATGGCCTCCCCAGTACCGCGTGGTAGGTTCCTCGGAACCCGACCACCTCAAACGTCAAAGTCTCCCTTCGGAAGTTGGAGGGCGTTCCGAAGCAGACGGGAAGGTCGAATCGTCCGAGGGGCTGGACGCGCTTCCCAGGAATGATCCCGTGGAAGGGCGCAACGCCTGCTCGGACGGAGGACAGGTCGACGCGCAGGAGCCTGAGGGTCTCGGCGTAGATGATGTTGAGGTAGGTGCCCCCGTCCATCAGGACCTTGGTGAGCCTGACGTCGCCGACGATGGGGTCGACGACGAGCGGGTATTTCCCCGGGCTCGGCACGTGGTCGGGGTGGTCAGCTTGGTCGAAGGTGATGGGCTTGTCGGACCAGTCTAGGTAGACTGGTGCCGCCACCTTCACCGAGCAGACCTCCCGGCGCTCTTGCTTGCGATGCCGAGCCGAGGCATTCGCCGCATGCCCACCGTAGATCATGAAGCAGTCGCGGACCTCGGGGAACTCTCCTGCTTGGTGATCTTCCTTTTTGTCGTCGTCGCGGGCCCTGCCACCTTCTGCGGGCGGCCCGTCCCTGTGGAAGTGGCGCCGAAGCATGACGCACTCTTCGAGGGTGTGCTTGACGGGCCCCTGATGATAGGGGCACGACTCCTTGAGCATCTTGTCGAAGAGGTTAGCACCTCCGGGGGGCTTCCGAGGGTTCTTGTACTCAGCGGCGGCGACAAGGTCCGCGTCGGCGGCGTCGCGTTTCGCTTGCGACTTCTTCTTGCCTTTCTTCTTGGCGCCGCGCGGAGCAGACGCCTCGGGATCCTCTTCCGATGGGCGGCCCTGGGGCTGCTTGTCCTTTCGGAAGATAGCCTCGACCGCCTCCTGGCCAGAGGCGAACTTGGTGGCGATGTCCATCAGCTCGCTCGCCCTAGTGGGGGTCTTGCGACCCAACTTACTCACCAGGTCGCGGCAGGTGGTGCCGGCAAGGAACGCGCCGATGACATCCGAGTCGGTGATGTTGGGCAGCTCGGTGCGCTGCTTCGAGAATCGCCGGATGTAGTCCCGAAGAGACTCTCCTGGCTGTTGCCGGCAGCTTCGGAGGTCCCAGGAATTCCCGGGGCGCACGTACGTGCCCTGGAAATTGCCGGCGAAGGCTTGGACCAAGTCATCCCAGTTGGAGATCTGCCCCGGAGGCAGGTGCTCCAACCAGGCGCGAGCAGTGTCGGAGAGGAACAGGGGGAGGTTGCGGATGATGAGGTTGTCGTCGTCCGTTCCACCCAGTTGGCAGGCCAGGCGGTAGTCTACGAGCCACAGTTCCGGTCTTGTTTCCCCCGAGTACTTTGTGATAGTAGTCAGGGGTCGGAACCGGGTCGGGAACGGCGCCCGTCGGATGGCCCGACTGAAGGCCTGCGGACCGGGTGGTTCGGGCGAGGGACTCCGATCCTCCCCGCTGTCGTAGCGTCCCCCACGCCTGGGGTGGTAGCCTCGGCGCACCCTTTCGTCGAGGTGGGCCCGACGGTCGCGACGATGGTGCTCATTGCCGAGGTGGCCCGGGGCCGCAGGCGCGGTGTTGCGCGTGCGCCCGGTGTAGACCGAGGCTTCCCGCATGAATCGGGAAGTCGTGGCATGAGGTTCCGAGGGGTATCCCTGCCTTCGGGAGGCAGAGCTCTCGGCCCGTCGGACCGCAGCGCCTTCCAGGAGATTCTTGAGCTCTCCCTGGATTCGCCGACCCTCGGTGGTTGATGGCTCCGGCATCGCGCGGAGGAGCATCGCTGCGGCTGCCAGGTTCTGACCGACCCCACTGGATGCGGGTGGCGGCCTGACCCTGACGTCGTTGGCGACGCAGTGCTGGAATCCCTAGGGCAGGTGACGTATTTCTCCGGCCGGGGGTTGGCCCGCCCATACCTGCTCGACGTCCCGATGGATCGACTCAAGCGCTCCTGCTCCCTCGTCGAGCCTGGCCTACGCCCCGCGGACTTGCTCGAGCTGTGGGTCGTGACCCCCCGCCGGAACGGGGACCACAGCTAGCTCCCGCGGGATGTCAGCGCGAGGCACCGGCCTAGGGAGATCACCGTCCTCCGGCATGCCGAGATGGTTGCCTTCGGAGGGATCCCCTAGCTCGACGTGGAAACATTCGCGGCTTGGGCCGCAGTCCTCGTCGCCAAGGCTGCGGCTACCGTCGGAACAGTCGGAGAGGCAGTAGTCACATGCGGTCATAAAGTCCCGCATGGCACTGGGGTTGCCAAATCCAGAGAAATCCCAACAGATGCTGGGATCGTCATCTTCCTCGGACCTAGAGGGCCCGTAGGTCGAGACGTCCGTCAATCGGTCCCAAGGCGACCGCATACGAAACCCCAGAGGGGTTGCACTCGCCTCAACGAGAGCGCCCGCCAAAGCGAGGTCGCTAGGCGGGTTGAGGCCGAGTCGAAATGACGTAGGATGGGAATCAGTCAGTACCTTTTGGTCGACGAGGAGCGACATAGTCACGTCGGGGACTGATTGCACCGTCGTCTTAGGTACGAGGGCGACGTCCTGCAAGCCCTCCGCGAGCGCGCTGGCGTCGTCCACTTGCTCGGAATTGGTGTGTCGCGGGGGGACGGCGCTCGCCTTCGTCTCAAACGCGAGGTCGACGCCCGCCGCGCCCCCCGTTGGGGCGCTGGGGACGTCGATTCGCTCGACAGCCGATGAAGCGCGGCCTCCCGCTTGGCCTTGGTTGCCCCGCCTCCTCCTCCGTTGGCGGGGGAGAGGACGGGGCGAGCTCGAATGTTGTTCTTCCACCACGCGGGGAAGATATCGTCGATTCCGCCGCCGGCGGGCGGGTTGTCGGTCGCCATTGTCGTTGCCGCGCGGCGGCGGAAGGAGTATCATGTCGTAGCTGCCGTCGAAGGACATGAACTCAAGACTCCCGAAACGGAGCACCGTCCCGGGCCGGAGAGGTTGTTGGAGGCTACCCATCTGGAGCTTGACGGGAAGCTGTTCGTCAGCACGCAGCAAGCCCCTACCTGGCGCGCCAACTGTCGGCGTCTCGAGACCGGGGGGTCCCTAAGCCGACGAGTGAGTGTGCCGCGTGCCCCAGCCCAGATGGGTCGAGCGCGTGGGCGAGCGCGAAGGGGGGAAGCGAGGTGGCAGGAGACGGGCGTGAGAGAGGTGGAAATCCCGCGGCCTTCGTGTTCGTCCCGCGCCCAGGTCGGGTGCGCTTGCAGTAGGGGGTTACAAGCGTCCACGCGGGTGAGGGAAGCGAGCGGCCCCAAGAGAGCGCATGTCCCGTCCTCGTCCCCGCGCGGCCAACCTTCTCTAAGAAGGCCCTGGTCCTTCCTTTTATAGGCGTAAGGAGAGGATCCAGGTGTACAATGGGGATGTAGCAGAGTGCTACGTGTCTAGCGGAGGGAGAGCTAGCGCCCTAAGTACATGCCAATGTGACAGCCGGAGAGATCTTGGCACCCTGCTGGTGTGATGTCGTGGCTGTCGGAGGAGCAACGGAGCCTGGCGGAGGGACAGCTGTCGGAGCGGTCGAGTCCTTGCTGACGTCCCCCTGCTTCCGTAAGGGAGCTGAGAGCCGCCGTCGTCACAGGGCTTGCGGGGCGCCATCATTGCCTATCTGGCGGAGCTAGCCAGATGGGACACCGGTCTTGTTCTCTGCGGCCCGAGTCGGCTCGGGGTAGGGTGATGATGGCGCTTCCTGTTGACGTGGCGGGCCTGCGCCCTAGGTCGGGCGACGTGGAGGTTCCTCCGAAGCCGAGGTCGAGTCTGTCTTCCATGGCCGAGGCCGAGCCCGAGCCCCTGGGTCGGGCGAGGCGGAGGTCGTTCGGCAGAGGCCAGGGCGGAGTCCGAGCCCTGGGGTCGGGCGGAGCGGAGTTCGCCGTCTTCCGGGGCCTAGCCCGAGTCCGAGCCCTGGGTCGGGCGGAGCGGAGTTCGCCGTCTTGCGGGGCCTAGCCCGAGTCCGAGCCCTGGGTCGGGCGAAGCGGAGTTCGCCGTCTTCCGGGGCCTAGCCCGAGTTCGAGCCCTGGGTCGGGCGGAGCGGAGTTCGCCGTCTTCCGGGGCCTAGCCCGAGTCCGAGCCCTGGGTCGGGCGGAGCGGAGTTTCCTATGGCGCCTTTGGCAGGGCCTGACTGCCTGTCAGTCTCACTCTGTTAAGTGGCACTGCAGTCGGAGTGGTGCAGGCGGCGCTGTCCTTCTGTCAGACCGGTCAGTGGAGCGGCGAAGTGACGACGGTCACTTCGGCTCTGCCGGGGGGCGCGCGTCAGGATAAAGGTGTCAGGCTACCTTTGCGTTAAATGCTCCTGCGACTCGGTCGGTCGGCGCGGCGATTTAGTCAGGGTTGCTTCTTAGCGAAGGCAAGGCCTCGGGCGAGCCAGAGATGTGTCCGTCGTTAAAGGGGGCCCTCGGGCGAGACGGAAATCCCTCGGAGTCGGCTGCCCTTGCCCGAGGCTAGGCTCGGGCGAGGCGTGATCGAGTCGCTCGTATGGACTGATCCCTGACTTAATCGCACCCATCAGGCCTCTGCAGCTTTATGCTGATGGGGGTTACCAGCTGAGAATTAGGCGTCTTGAGGGTACCCCTAATTATGGTCCCCGACAATATTAATACATAAAAACCAATGTACTAAGTCTAGAACCATACCTTCTTGTCGATTCACACTTCATCCATCATTTGACATATAATTACTCACTCAATATGTGTTGGGCACTTAATCACCAAAATATACTAGAAATGGCCCAAGGGCACATTTCCCTTTCAATCTCTCCCTTTTTGGTGATTTATGCCAACACATCAAAAAGCAACAAATGAAAGTGCAACATCAATGCAATTGAGAACAAAAGTAGTCTTTGACAAGATTTGACATATTTGGATCGTTCTTCGCTACCACTTGGTTTGTTTTTGCAATTCAAATTCATTTTCATATCTCTAAGTTAAACACACATGTTTTGACACGAAGAGAGATAATCCAAGAGTAAGAATGATTAAGAGCCAAAAACTCCCCCTTTTTCCCATAATCAAACATTCTCCCCATAAAAGACCAAATTTTGATAGTAAGAGTTATTTTGACAAATCAAAAGTTTTACTCTACTCCTTTTCAAAAATTTCACAAGTGTAGCTGATCCATTTGCTTTGGCCTTATTTTCTCCCCCTTTGGCATTAAGCACCAAAACGGGATCAATCTTGGCCCTATAACCCCATTGCCTCACCAAAATTGTCAATTAAGAGCAAAAAGGCAATATGAGTATGGAGATGAACTTGGAGTAAATTACGCTCTCATCGGAGTGCAGTGGAAGTCTTGCATGGTCCAAGTTCACTTTTCCCTTTCAATCCACCTTTGAGACTAAATAGAGTAAACTCAAGCACACAATTAGTCTCAAAGGGTCAAGTTGTAGCACATCTCCCCCTAAATATGTGCATCACTCACACATGGACTTTTGAGGTCCGGGGATTGCTTGCACAACTTGAGCACCATAAATAAAGAATAATATGCATAAAGGAACATGATCAAAGACATAACACTCATGTATGCTATAGATCAATTCAAGTTATGCGAATCTAAGACATTTAGCTCACTACGCAGCCTGCAAAAGGTCTTCTCATCTAAAGGCTTGGTAAAGATATCGGCTAGCTGGTTCTCGGTGCTAACATAAAACACTTCGATATCTCCCTTTTGCTGGTGGTCTCTCAAAAAGTGATGTTGAATGTCTATGTGCTTTGTGCGGCTGTGTTCAATAGGATTGTCTGCTATGCAGATTGCACTCTCATTATCACATAGGAGTGGGACTTTGCTCAGATTGTAGCCAAATTCCCGGAGGGTTTGCCTCATCCAAAGTAGTTGCGCGCAACACTGTCCTACGACAATGTACTCGGCCTCAGCGGTGGATAGGGCAACGGATGTTTGTTTCTTTGAACTCCAAGACACCAGGGACCTTCCTAGGAATTGGCACGTCCCTGATGTACTCTTCCTATCAACCTTGCATCCAGCATAATCGGAGTCTGAGTATCCAATCAAGTCAAAGGTAGACCCCTTTGGATACCAGATCCCAAAGCAAGGCGTAGCAACTAAATATCTAAGTATTCGCTTAACGACCACTAGGTGGCATTCCCTTGGATCGGATTGAAATCTAGCACACATGCATACGCTAAGCATAATATTCGGTCTACTAGCACATAAATAAAGCAAGGATCCTATCATAGACCGGTATGCCTTTTGATCAACGGACTTACCTCCTTTGTTGAGGTCGACATGACCGTCGGTTCCCATTGGAGTCTTTGCGGTCTTGGCGTCCTTCATCCCGAACCGCTTGAGCAAGTCTTGTGTGTACTTTGTTTGAGAGATGAAGGTGCCGTCCTTGAGTTGCTTCACTTGAAACCCAAGGAAGTAGTTCAACTCGCCCATCATAGACATCTCGAATTTCTGTGTCATCACCCTGCTAAACTCTTCACAAGACTTTTGGTTAGTAGAACCAAATATTATGTCATCGACATAAATTTGGCATACAAATAGATCACCATCACAAGTCTTAGTGAAAAGAGTTGGATCGGCTTTCCCAACCTTGAAAGCATTAGCAATTAGAAAATCTCTAAGGCATTCATACCATGCTCTTGGGGCTTGCTTAAGTCCATAGAGTGCCTTAGAGAGCTTACACACATGGTCGGGGTACCATTCATCCTCAAAGCCAGGGGGTTGCTCCACGTACACCTCCTCCTTGATTGGCCCGTTGAGGAAGGCGCTCTTTACATCCATTTGGAACAACCTAAATGAATGGTGAGCGGCATAGGCTAACAAAATACGAATAGACTCTAGCCTAGCCACAGGAGCAAAAGTCTCCTCAAAGTCCAAACCTGCGACTTGGGCATAACCTTTTGCCACAAGTCGAGCCTTGTTCCTTGTCACCACTCCGTGCTCATCTTGCTTGTTGCGGAACACCCACTTGGTTCCCACAACGTTTTGCTTTGGACGTGGCACCAGGGTCCAAACTTCATTTCGCTTGAAGTTATTGAGCTCTTCCTGCATGGCTAACACCTAGTCCGAATCTAGCAAGGCCTCTTCTACCCTGAAAGGCTCAATAGAAGAGACAAACGAGTAATGCTCACAAAAATTAACTAATCTAGAGCGAGTAGTTACTCCCTTGCTTATATCACCCAAAATCTGGTCGACGAGATGATTCCTTTGAATCGTCGCTCAGACTAGAGTGGGAGGGGCTTGTGGTGCTTCTTCCTCCGTAACTTGATAATCTTGTGCTCCCCCTTGATCACCCGCCTCATCTTGATGAACCTGTTCATCGTCTTGAGTTGGGGGATGCACCATTGTTGAGGAAAAAGGTTGATCTTGCTCTTTTTGTTACTGTGGTCGCACATCTCCAATTGCCATGGTGCGTATTGCGGTCGTTGGAACGTCATATTCATCTACATCATCAAGATCAACTTGCTCTCTTGGAGAGCCATTAGTCTCATCAAATACAACGTCGCTAGAGACTTCAACCAAACCCGATGATTTGTTGAAGACCCTATACGCCTTTGTATTTGAGTCATATCCTAACAAAAACCCTTCTATAGCCTTCGGAGCAAATTTGGAATTCCTACCTTTCTTCACTAGAATATAACATTTACTCCCAAATACACAAAAGTATGATACATTGGGTTTGTTACCGGTTAGAAGTTCGTACGACGTCTTCTTGAGGAGGCGATGAAGGTAGACCCGGTTTATGGCGTGGCAAGCTGTGTTCACAGCTTCCGACCAAAACTGCTTGGGTGTCTTGAATTCACCAACCATCGTCCTCGCCATGTCTATAAGCATCTTGTTCTTCCTCTCTACCACACCGTTTTGCTGTGGTGTGTAGGGAGCGGAGAACTCGTGCTTGATTCCTTCCTCCTCAAGGTACTCCTCCACTTGCAGATTCTTGAACTCGGACCCGTTGTCGCTCCTTATCTTTTTCACCTTGAGCTCAAATTCGTTTTGAGCTCTCCTTAGGAAGCGCTTTAGGGTCCCTTGGGTTTCTGTTTTATCCTGCAAAAAGAATACCCAAGTGAAGCGGGAAAAATCATCAACAATAACAAGACCATACTTACTTCCCCCGATGCTGAGGTAGGCGACGGGTCCAAAGAGGTCCATGTGAAGTAGCTCCAAAGGTCTTGATGTGGCCATCACATTCTTGCTATGATGAGAACTTCCCACCTGTTTACCTGCTTGACAAGCTGCACAAGGTCTATCTTTTTCGAAAGTTACATTGGTTAGACCTAACACATGTTCTCCCTTTAGAAGTTTATGAAGGTTCTTCATCCCAACATGTGCTAGACGACGATGCCACAACCAGCCCATGCTAGTCTTAGCGATTAAGCATGCATCTAGACCGGCCTCCTCCTTCGAAAAATCAACTAAATATAGTTTGTCGTCTAGTACACCCTTAAAAGCTAATGAACCATCACTCCTTCTAAAGACAGACACATCTACATTGGTAAATAAGCAATTGTAACCCATATTACATAGTTGACTAACGGACAACAAGTTACACTCGAGCAATTCAACTAAGAACACATTCGATATGGAATGCTCGGATGAAATAGCTATTTTTTCTAGTCCTTTAACCTTGCCTTGATTCCCGTCTCCAAAGATGATCGAATCTTGGGAATCTTTGTTCTTGACGTAGGAGGTGAACATCTTCTTCTCCCCCGTCATGTGGTTTGTGCATCCGCTGTCGATAATCCAGCTTGAGCCCCCGGATGCATAAACCTGCAAGGCAAATTAGGCTTGGGTTTTAGGTACCCAACTCATGTTGGGTCCTACAAGGTTAGTAACAATAGTCTTAGGTACCCAAATGCAAGTTTTATCTCCCTTGCATTTTGCCCCCAATTTCCTAGCAACCACTTTTTATTTTTACATGAAAGTACAAAATTAGTGTTGTAGGCATGAAAAACAGTAGCAGATTTATTTTGCATTTTCTTAGGCACATGATGAACAACATTGTTTCTAGGCATATTTCTACTATGCACAAAGGAAGAACTTGAAACAATCATGGCATGTGAATCATAACCATTATAACTCCTATTATGATGAGCATTCCTAGAAAATTTTCTATCATAAATAAATGCATGATTCTTTTGACTACTACTAGCCATAGGAGCCTTCCCTTTTTCCTTGTTGAAAATGGGAGCCCTTTGGCTTGTTAAGTTCTTGGCTTCCCTCTTAAAGCCAAGCCCATCCTTAATTGAGGGGTGTCTACCAATAGTGTAGGCATCCCTATCAAATTTTAATTTATCAAAATCACTTTTGCAAGTCTTAAGTTGAGCATTAAGACTTGCTACTTCATCATTTAATTTAGAAATAGAAATTAAATGTTCATCACAAGCATCAACATTAAAATCTTTGCATCTATTGCAAATTACAACATGCTCTACACAAGGACTAGATTTATTAACTACCTCTAGCTTAGCATTTAAATCATCATTCAAAATCTTCAAGCTAGAAATAGATTAATTGCAAATATATAATTCAGAAGATAGTAATTCATTCCTTTTAATCTCTAAGGCAAGAGACTTTTGAACACTAACAAATTTGTCATGTTCCTCATACAAGATGTCCTCTTGCCTCTCTAGCAATATATCTTTTTCATTCAATGCATCAATCAACTCATTAATCTTTTCTACTTTAGCTCTATCTATTCTTTTGAACAAGCTAGTGTAATCTACTTCATCATCACTAGAGTCCTCATCACTAGAAGTAGAGTACTTAGGAGTTTCTCGAGTGTTTACCTTCTTCTCCTTTGTCATTAGGCAAGTATGGCGCTCGTTGGGGAAGAGCGACAATTTGTTGAAGGCCGAGGCGGTGAGTCCTTCGCCGTCGGAGTCGGACGAAGAACAATCCGAGTCCCACTCTTTGCCAAGGTGTGCCTCGCCCTTCGCCTTCTTATAAACCTTCTTGTTCTCCCTCTTCCCATGTCTTTCGTCTCCCTGGTCATTTTCATTATCAGGACATTGAGCAATAAAATGACCTGTCTTACCGCACTTGAAGCAGGAACGCTTTCCCTTTGCCTTGTTCTTGTTTGAGTACTCCTTGCGTCCCTTCAATGCGGTCTTGAAGCACTTGATAATGAGGGCCATTTCATCCTCATTTAGCCTGGCCGCCTCAACTTGCGCCACCTTGCTAGGTAGTGCCTTCCTTCTACTTGTTGCTTTGAGAGCAACCGTTTGAGGCTCGTAGATAGGCATTGGACCATTCAATGCCTCATCAACGTATCTTGCTTCCTTGATCATCATACGCCCGCTTACAAACTTTCCGAGTATTTCCTCGGGCGTCATCTTGGTGTACCTAGGATTTTCATGGATAAAATTCACAAGATGAGGATCAAGTACAGTGAAGGACCTGAGCATAAGTCGGACGACGTCGTGGTCCGTCCATCTCGTGCTTCCATAGCTCCTGATCTTGTTGACCAGGGTCTTGAGCCTGTTGTACGTTTGGGTTGGCTCCTCCCCCTGATCATTGCGAACCTTCCTAGTTCGCCTTCCACCAACTCCATCTTGGTGATCATGGTGGCGTCATTCCCCTCATGAGAAATCTTGAGGGTGTCCCAAATTTGCTTGGCATTATCCAAGCCGCTCACCTTGTGGTACTCGTCCCTGCACAAGGATGCTAGCAAAATAGTGGTAGCTTGCGCATTTTTATGGATTTGCACATTAATGAAAACGGGATTGTCAGTACTATCAAAAAGCATTCTGTTTTCAACGATCTCCCAAATACTTGGATGGAGAGAGAATAGGTGACTACACATTTTGTGACTCCAAAATGAGTAGTCTTCTCCATCAAAGTGTGGAGGTTTCCCAAGTGGAATCGAAAGTAAATGAGCATTGGAGTTAGACGGAATACGAGAATAGTCAAAAGAAAAGTTTGAGTTAACCGTTTTCTTTTTCTCGTCGTCGTCGTCTCTTTGGGGAGAGGAAGACTCGTCGTTGTCGTAGTAGACTATCTTCTTGATGTGCCTCTTCTTCTTCCCGTCCTTCATCTTGTGACTTGAGCCAGAGTCAGTGGGCTTATCGTCTCTTGGCTCGTTGAAGACGGATTCCTTCTCCTTATCGTTGACCACCATCCCCTTTCCCTTAGGATCCATCTCTTCGGGCGATTAGTCCCTTTCGTGAAGAGAACAGCTCTGATACCAATTGAGAGCACCTAGAGGGGAGGGGGTGAATAGGTGATCCTGTAAAAACTTAAAACTTATGGCCACAAAACTTGATTAAGTGTTAGCACAATAGAATCAAGTGGCTAAGAACCGAGCTCTTGTGAAACACAATAGTCACAAAGAAAACAAGCACAAGAGACACGATGATTTATCCCATGGTTCGACCAAGTATAACACTTGCCTACTCCACGTTGTGGCATCCCAATAGACGAGGGTTGCACTCAACCCCTTTCAAGTGATCCAATGATCCACTTGAATACCACAGTTGTTTTCTTTCTTATACTCTTTCCTGTTTGCGAGGAATCTCCACAACTTGGAGTCTCTCGCCCTTACAACAAAGATCAAAGTGAAAGCACCTAGAGTAAGGGAGGGAATCAACACACACAAATCCACAGCAATACGCACACACACAGCCAAGACTTGAGCTCAAATGAATCGCAATAAGTTCACCACTAGAACAGAGCTCAAATCACTAAGAAAGTCAATCAAGTGCGCGGAGTTGGAGTGTGGAAGACTTAGAATGCTCAAAGTATGATTGGGTGACTCCTCCATGCGCCTAGGGGTCCCTTTTATAGCCCCAAGGCAGCTAGGAGCCGTTGGAGGCATTCTTGGAAGGCAATTCTTGCCTTCTGTCGGGTGGCGCACCGGACAGTCCGGTGCACCACCGGACATCCACTGTTCATTGTCCGGTGCAGATCTCCTTCCTAAAATGGCACAACCAACCGTTGCAGAATTGTAGCCGTTGGCGCACCGGACACTGTCCGGTGCACACCAGACAGTCCGGTGCTCCCAGCCGACCGTTGGCTGGGGCCACGCGTCGTGCGCGGATTGCGCGGCCGACCGTTGGCTCACCGGACAGTCCGGTGAATTATAGCCGTACACCACTGAAGATTTCCCGAGAGTGGCCAGTTCGCCGGAGCTGGCCTGGCGCACCGGACACTGTCCGGTGCACCCATACTGAGCAGCAGTTGGCTGTACACAGCCAACTCTTTTCCAATCCTTTTATTTTCCTGATTCTAGCACTTAGACAAATATATTAGTACATAAAAACCAATGTACTAAGTTTAGAACCATACCTTCTTGTCGATTCGCACTTCATCCATCATTTGACATATAATTACTCACTCAATATGTGTTGGGCACTTAATCACCAAAATATACTAGAAATGGCCCAATGGCACATTTCCCTTTGAGTTAGGCTCTTAATGAAGCACTAGCTCTGATACCAATTGAAAGTCGCCTAGAGGGGGGTGAATAGACGAAACCTAAAATTTATAAACTTAAACACACACTAAGGTCAGGGGTTAGCGTTAGAATTAAAGTCAAGTCCGAAAGATTGTTTCCCTTGCTAAAAGTTGCTCAAATGATGCGGATGATGTATGGAGCAAACTCAAATTAGTACTAGCAAGGAAACGTTAGAGAGGGGAAAACAAATCAAACAATAATTAAAGCGAGTGAACATGATGATTTGTTTTTCCGAGGTTTGGTTCCAAAGAACCTAGTCCCCGTTGAGGAGGTCACAAAGACCGGGTCTATTTCAACCCTTCCCTCTCTCAAACGGTCACTTAGACCAAGTGAGTCTTTTTCTTAATCTCACGGGTCACTTAGACCCCGCAAGGACCACCACACACTTAGATGTCTCTTGCTTCAATTACAAGTCTCTTGAGAATAAGAAGGGAAAAAGAAAAGGCCAATCCAAGCGGCAAGAGCAACAAAAGAACACAAGTGATCCTATCACAAGCCCTAATGCACTAGAGTTGATTTTGGAGCTTTGAGTGGATTGATTGCTTTGATTGTGTCTTGGAGTATTGGGCTTTTGCTCTTGCAATGAATGAAGATTTCAGAAGGCTTGGATGGAAGTGAATGAGGTGGTTGGGGGTATTTATAGCCTCCCAACCACTTCTAGCCGTTGCCTGGTTTCTACTGGCGTTGGGTGCACCGGACAGTCCGATGCGCCATCGGACAATCACTGTGCACTGTCCGGTGCGCGCCACGTCAGCGCAACTGTTATGGTTCAGAGCAGTTGACCGTTGGGGCGCCTTGTCGTCTTGCTGCACCGGACAGTCCGGTGCCACACCGTACGGTCCGGTGCCCTCTGACTTCTGTCGTGGCACTGTTGCTTTTGCAGGGAGCCATTAGCGTGCAGGGAGTCGTTTCTCCGCTGACTCACCGGACAGTCTGGTGAATTATAGCGGAGCGCGCCTCCAATTTCCTGAAAGTGGCTGGTTCAAGTCTGTACGACCCTGGTGCACCGGACACTGTCTGGTACGCCAAAAACCAACACACTAAGGTTCTTTGCTCCCTTTTTGAATGAGTCCCTAACTTGATTTTTTTCTTGGTTGTGTTGAACCTAATGCACTTATAGATGATATCTACACAAACTAGTTAGTCCACGTGTTTGCGTTGGTCATCAACCACCAAAATTAATTATAGAAAATGGTCAACCCTATTTCCCTTTCATGTCTCATGGCCAAGGACAACAAAAAGAAGAAGGTATACTCTAGAGATACCACCTAAATGCACTACTTCCGATGTTGAGGGTAGCTCTAGTGAAAATAATGATGATTTGACTTCTCTTTTTGCAAACCTTACCATGGATCAAAAAGAAGAAAAATAATGAATTGATAAAAACCATTAACGAGAAGGATGAGATTTTGGAATGCCAAGAGGACTTGCTCGTTAAGGAAAATAAACACTAAAAGATGCTTATGCTCTTGAAGTTGAAAAATGTGAAAACTTGTCTAAAGAGCTTAATATTTGCAATGATTCAATCTCTTGTCTTAGAACTGAAAATGTCAGTTTAATTGTTAAGATTGATGAATTGAATGCTTTCATACCCTCTACATCTACCATTGAGCATCTTACCATTTGCACTAGACGTAGAGATATAAATGTTGATGCTATGAATGATCACATAGCTAAATTAAATGCTTAAATTACCGAGCATGAGCTAGAGAATGAAAAATTTAAATTTGCTCACAATATGCTTTACAATGGGAGACACCCTGGCATTAAGGATGGCTTTTGGTTTCCAATATAGGAGCCAAAGCAACATCAAACTTAATGCCCCTAGAAACAAGCTTTCTAACTTTGTTAAGGGTAAGGCTCCCGTGGTTCAGATAGGGAAGGTTACATTCTATACCCTGAAACTATCCTGAGCCTAAGATTAGGAAAATTCATGCTAAGAAATCGCATTCTGTTTCTCATTATGCTTATATTTACAGTAATGAGGCTTTTAGCTCTAGGCATACCACTCATATAAAAATGCCTAAGAAAAGATTATTGATGCATCAAATGAGCATAACTTTTTATTTAAGACTTTTGATGCATCTTTTGTGCTTACTAACAAATCAAGCAAGGTAGTTGCCAAATATGTTGGGGGCAAACACAAGAGTCCAAATACTTGTGTTTGGGTACCCAAGGTACTTGTTTCTAATGTGAAAGGACCCAAGACCGTTTGGGTACCTAAGAACAATGTCTAAATCTGTGTTGTAGGTTTATGCATCAGGCGGAACAAGTTGGATAATCGACAGTGGGTGCACAAACCATATGACAGGGGAGAAAACGATGATCTCCTCATATGAGAAAAATGATGATCCCCAAAGAGCAATCACATTCGGTGTCACACCTAGTTTTAGAAGGCAAACCGAATGCGAACCATGTACGTGCCAGGATCAGCAATTCACATACACAGCAGTAACATAATCGGACATCATCACACAATGCTCAAATATTAACATAAAAGAGGGTAATAGTTGATTACATCATGATGTCCGAGACATCCACATAGTCATTAACAATTATCAAAGTGCGGAAATGAAATGTTGATAAACACGGTGATAGTCGCCTAGAGGGGGGGGGTGAATAGGGCGAAACTGAAATTTACAAATATAAACACAACTACAAGTCGGGTTAGCGTTAGAAATAAAAATGAGTCCGCGAGAGAGGGTGCAAGACAAATCTCAAGCAAATAAGGAGTGTGACACAAGGATTTGTTTTACCGAGGTTCGGTTCTCGCAAACCTACTCCCCGTTGAGGTGGTCACAAAGACCGGGTCTCTTTCAACCCTTTCACTCTCTCAAACGGTCCCTCCGACCGAGTGAGCTTCTCTTCTCAAATCAAAACCGGGAACAAAACTTCCCCGCAAGGGCCACCACACAATTGGTGCCTCTTGCCTTGATTACAATGGAGTTTTGATCACAAGAACAAGTGAGAAAGAAAAGAAGCAATCCAAGCGCAAGAGCTCAAAAGAACACGACAAATCTCTCTCGCTAATCACTAAAGCCTTGTGTGGAATTGGAGAGGATTTGATCTCTTTGGTGTGTCTAGAATTGAATGCCTAGCTCTTGTAAGTGGTTGAGAAGTAGAAAACTTGGATGCCATGAATGGTGGGTGGTTGGGGGTATTTATAGCCCCAACCACCAAACTAGCCGTTTGGTGGGGCTGACTGTCGTATGGTGCACCGGACAGTCCGGTGCACACCGGACATGTCCGGTGCACCAGCCACGTCACCAAAGCCGTTGGGTTCTGACCGTTGGAGCTCTGTCTTCTGGGCCCGCCTGGATGTCCGGTGGCGCACCGGACATGTACTGTAGAGTGTCCGGTGCGCCAGCATGGGCGTGCCTGACTTCTGCGCGCGCTGGCGCGCATTTAATGCACTTGCAGGTAGCCGTTGGCGCCGAAGTAGCCGTTGCCCCGCAGTTACACCGGACATGTCCGGTGAATTATAGCGGAGTAGCTGTTGCGAATTCCCGAGGCTGCCAAGTTCCAGAGCTGCGTCCTCTTGGAGCACCGGACACTGTCCGGTGTACACCGGACATGTCCGGTGAATTATAGCGCGCCGGCTCTGAAAATTCCCGAGGCTGAGGAGTTCAGCGCGAGGTCCCCTGGTGCACCGGACACTGTCCGGTGCGCCAGACCAGGGAGCCTTTCGGGATGCCTTTAGCTCTCTATTTTGAACCCAACATTGGTCTTTTTAATTGGCTTGTTGTGAACCTTTGGCACCTGTATAACTTATACACTAGAGCAAACTAGTTAGTCCAATTATTTGTGTTGGGCAATTCAACCACCAAAATTATTTAGGAACTAGGTGTAAGCCTAATTCCCTTTCAATCTCCCCCTTTTTGGTGATTGATGCCAACACAAACCAAAGCAAATATAGAAGTGCATAATTGAACTAGTTTACATAATGTAAGTGCAAAGGTTGCTTGGAATTGAGCCAATATAAATACTTACAAGATATGCATGGATTGTTTCTTCATTTTTAACATTTTGGACCACGCTTGCACCACAGATTTTGTTTTTTGCAAATTCTTTTGTAAATCCTTTTCAAAGTTCTTTTGCAAATAGTCAAAGGTAAATGAATAAGATATTACGAAGCATTTTCAAGATTTGAAATTTTCTCCCCCTGTTTCAAATGCTTTTCCTTTGACTAAACAAAACTCCCCCTAAATGAGATCCTCCTCTTAGTGTTCAAGAGGGTTTTGATATATCATTTTTGAAATACTACTTTCTCCCCCTTTTGAACACAATAAGATACCAATTTGAAATTTATCAATTGAAAATCTCCAATTTTAAAATTAGGTGGTGGTGCGGTCCTTTTGCTTTGGGCAAATATTTTCTCCCCCTTTGGCATGAATCGCCAAAAACGGAGTCATTAGAGCCCTTGAAGTACTTTCTTCCCCTTTGGTCATAAATAAATGAGTGAAGATTGTACCAAAGACGAAGTCCTTTTGCTTTGAACTCTCCCCAAAAAGATGGAGAGATGCGCGGAGTGACGGCGAAGGATGAGATACGGAGTGGAAGCCTTTGTCTTCGCCGAAGACTCCAATTCCCTTTCAATACACCTATGACTTGGTTTGAAATAGACTTGAAAAACACATTAGTCATAGCATATGAAAGAGACATGATCAAAGGTATACAAATGAGCGATGTGTGCAATTTAGCAAAAGAAATTGCGCGAATCAAGAATATTGAGCTCATGCCTAAGTTTGTTAAAAGTTTGTTCATCAAGAGGCTTGGTAAAGATATCGGCTAATTGATCTTTAGTGTTAATGTAAGAAATCTCGATATCTCCCTTTTGTTGGTGATCCCTAATAAAATGATACCGAATGGATATGTGTTTAGTGCGGCTATACTCGACGGGATTATCCGCCATCTTGATTGCACTCTCATTATCACATAGCAAAGGGACTTTGGTTAATTTGTAACCGTAGTCCCGCAGGGTTTGCCTCATCCAAAGCAATTGCGCGCAACAATGGCCTGCGGCAATGTACTCGGCTTTGGTGGTGGAAAGAGCGACCGAATTTTGCTTCTTTGAAGCCCAAGACACCAAGGATCTTCCCAAGAACTGGCAAGTCCCCGACGTGCTCTTCCTATTGATTTTACACCCCGCCCAATCGGCATCCGAATAACCAATCAAATCAAAAGTGGATCCCCTAGGATACCAAAGCCCAAACTTAGGAGTATAAACTAAATATCTCAAGATTCGTTTTACGGCCGTAAGGTGAGCTTCCTTAGGGTCGGCTTGGAATCTTGCACACATGCATACGGAAAGCATAATATCCAGTCGGTATGCACATAAATATAGCAAAGAACCTATCATCGACCGGTATACCTTTTGATCGACGGATTTACCTCCTTCGTCGAGGTCGAGATGCCCATTGGTTCCCATGAGTGTCTTGATGGGCTTGGCATCCTTCATTCCAAACTTGCTTAGAATATCTTGAGTGTACTTCGTTTGGCTAAGGAAGGTGCCCTCTTGGAGTTGCTTTACTTGGAATCCTAGAAAATACTTCAACTCCCCCATCATAGACATCTCAAATTTTTGTGTCATGATCCTACTAAATTCTTCACATGTAGACTCGTTAGTAGACCCAAATATAATATCATCAACATAAATTTGGCATACAAACAAGTCATTTTCAAGAGTTTTAGTGAATAGAGTAGGATCGGCCTTTCCGACTTTGAATCCATTAGTGATAAGGAAATCCCTAAGGCATTCATACCATGCTCTTGGGGCTTGCTTGAGCCCATAAAGCGCCTTAGAGAGCTTATAAACATGGTTAGGATACTCACTGTCTTCAAAGCCGGGAGGTTGCTCAACGTAGACCTCTTCCTTGATTGGTCCATTGAGGAAGGCACTTTTCACGTCCATTTGATAAAGCTTAAAGCCATGGTAAGTAGCATAGGCCAATAATATACGAATTGACTCAAGCCTAGCTACGGGTGCATAGGTTTCACCGAAATCCAAACCTTCGACTTGGGAGTATCCCTTGGCCACAAGTCGAGCTTTGTTCCTTGTCACCACACCATGCTCATCTTGCTTGTTGCGGAAGACCCATTTGGTTCCTACAACATTTTGATTAGGACGTGGAACTAAATGTCATACCTCATTTCTAGTGAAGTTGTTGAGCTCCTCTTGCATCGCCACCACCCAATCCGAATCTTGGAGTGCTTCCTCTACCCTGTGTGGCTCAATAGAGGAAACAAAAGAGTAATACTCACAAAAATGTGCAACACGAGATCTAGTAGTTACCCCCTTATGAATGTCGCCGAGGATGGTGTCGACGGGGTGATCTCGTTGGATTGCTTGGTGGACTCTTGGGTGTGGCGGTCTTTGCTCTTCATCCTCCTTGTTTTGATCATTTGTATCTCCCCCTTGATCACTGCCATCATCTTGAGGTGGCTCTTTTGCTTGATCTTCTACTTCATCAACTTGAGCTTTATCCTCATTTTGAGTTGGTGGAGATGCTTGCGTGGAGGAGGACGGTTGATCTTGTGCATTTGGAGGCTCTTCGGATTCCTTAGGACACACATCCCCAATGGACATGTTCCTTAGCGCGATGCATGGAGCCTCTTCATTACCTATCTCATCAAGATCAACTTGCTCTACTTGAGAGCCGTTAGTCTCATCAAACACAACGTCACAAGAAACTTCAACTTGTCCAGTGGACTTGTTAAAGACTCTATATGCCCTTGTGTTTGAATCATATCCTAGTAAAAAGCCTTCTACAGTCTTAGGAGCAAATTTAGATTTTCTACCTCTTTTAACAAGAATAAAACATTTGCTACCAAAGACTCTAAAATATGAAATATTGGGCTTTTTACCGGTTAGGAGTTCATAAGATGTCTTCTTGAGGATTCGGTGTAGATATAACCGGTTGATGGCGTAGCAGGCGGTGTTGACCGCCTCGGCCCAAAACCGATCCAAAGTCTTGTACTCATCAAGCATGGTCCTTGCCATGTCCAATAGAGTTCGATTATTCCTCTCCACTACACCATTTTGTTGTGGCGTGTAGGGAGAAGAGAACTCATGCTTGATGCCCTCCTCCTCAAGGAAGCCTTCGATTTGAGAGTTCTTGAACTCCGCCCCGTTGTCACTTCTAATTTTCTTGATCCTTAAGCCGAACTCGTTTTGAGCTCGTCTCAAGAATCCCTTTAAGGTTTCTTGGGTTTGAGATTTTTCCTGCAAAAAGAACACCCAAGTGAAGCGAGAATAATCATCCACTATTACAAGACAATACTTACTCCCGCCGATGCTTATGTAAGCAATCAGACCGAATAGATCCATGTGGAGTAGCTCAAGCGGCCTGTCGGTCGTCATGATGTTCTTGTGTGGATGATGGGCTCCAACTTGCTTTCCTGCCTGGCATGCGCTACAAACCCTGTCTTTTTCAAAATGAACATTGGTTAATCCTAAAATGTGCTCTCCCTTTAGAAGCTTATGAAGATTCTTCATCCCAACATGTGCTAGTCGGCGATGCCAGAGCCAGCCCATGTTAGTCTTAGCAATCAAGCATGTGTCGAGTTCAGCTCTATCAAAATCTACCAAGTATAGCTGACCCTCTAGCACACCCTTAAATGCTATTGAATCATCACTTCTTCTAAAGACAGTGACACCTACGTCAGTAAAGAGACAGTTGTAGCCCATTTTGCATAATTGAGATACAGAAAGCAAATTGTAATCTAATGAATATACAAGAAAAACATTGGAAATAGAATGGTCAGGAGATATAGCAATTCTACCCAAACCCTTGACCAAACCTTGGTTTCCATCCCCGAATGTAATAGCTCGTTGGGGATCCTGGTTTTTCTCGTAGGAGGAGAACATCTTTTTCTCCCCTGTCATGTGGTTTGTGCACCCGCTATTGATGATCCAACTTGAGCCCCCGGATGCATAAACCTACAAAACAAGTTTAGTTCTTGACTTTAGGTACCCAAACGGTTTTGGGTCCTTTGGCATTAGAAACAAGAACTTTGGGAACCCAAACACAAGTTTTGGAGCTCTTGTGTTTGCCCCCAACATACTTGGCAACGACCTTGCCGGATTTGTTAGTCAAAACATATTATGCATCAAAAGTTTTAAAAGAAATATCATGCTCATTTGATGCACTAGGAGTTTTCTTCTTAGGCAACTTAACATGGGTTGGTTGCCTAGAGCTAGATGTCTCACCCTTATACATGAAAGCATGGTTAGGGCCAGAGTGAGACTTCCTAGAGTGAATCCTCCTAATTTTGCTCTCGGGATAACCGGCAGGGTACAAAATGTAACCCTTGTTATCCTGAGGCATGGGAGCCTTGCCCTTTACAAAATTAGACAATCTTTTAGGAGGGGCATTAAGTTTGACATTGTCTCCCCTTTGGAAGCCGATGCCATCCTTGATGCCAGGGCGTCTCCCATTATAAAGCATACTACGAGCAAATTTAAAATTTTCATTCTCTAAGTTATGCTCGACAATTTTAGCATCTAATTTTGCTATATGATCATTTTGCTGTTTAATTAAAGACATGTGATCATGAATAGCATTAATATCAACATCTCTACATCTAGTACAAATAGATACATGCTCAACGATAGATGTAGAGGGCTTGCAAGATTTTAATTCTACAACCTTAGCATGTAACATATCATTCTTAGTTCTAAGGTCTGAAATAGTAGCATTGCAAACATCAAAATCTTTAGCCTTAGCAAGTAATTTTTCATTTTCATTTCTAAGGCTAGCAAGTGAAATGTTCAATTCTTCAATCCTAGCAAGTAAATCATCATTATCATTTCTAGAATTGGAAGTTGAAACATTACAAACATGAGAATCAACCTTAGCTAACAAATTAGCATTTTCATTTCTAAGGTTGGCAATAGTGTCATGGCATGTGCTTAGCTCACTAGTTAATTTCTCACATTTTTGTACCTCTAGAGCATAAGCATTTTTAACCTTAACATGTTTCTTATTTTCCTTAATTAGGAAGTACTCTTGGGAATCCAAAAGGTCATCTTTTTCATGAATAGCACTGATTAATTCATTTAATTTTTCCTTTTGTTCCATGTTAAGGTTGGCAAAAAGGGTACGCAAGTTATTCTCCTCATCACTAGCATTATCATCACTAGAAGACTCATATTTAGTGGATGATTTGGATTTAACCTTCTTCCTCTTGCCGTCCTTTGCCATGAGGCACTTGTGGCCGACGTTGGGGAAGAGGAGTCCCTTGGTGACGACGATGTTGGCGGCGTCCTCGTCGTCGGAGGATCGGTGGAGCTCTCGTCAGAGTCCCACTCGCGGCACACGTGGGCATCGCCGCCCCTCTTCTTGTGGTACCTCTTCTTTTCTCTCCTCTTGCCCTTCTTGTCGTTATCCCTGTCACTGTCACTTGATAATGGACATTTAGCAATAAAGTGACCGGGCTTACCACACTTGTAGCAAACCTTCTTGGAACGGGATTTGTAATCCTTCCCCTTTCGTTGCTTGAGGATTTGGCAAAAGCTTTTGATGATTAAAGCCATCTCCTCGTTGTCGAGCTTTGAAGCGTCGATTGGTTGTCTACTTGGTGTAGACTCCTCCTTCTTCTCCTCCGTCGCCTTGAATGCCACCGGTTGTGCTTCGGATGTGGAGGGATCATCAAGCTCGTTGATCTTCTTTGAGCCCTTGATCATACATTCAAAGCTCACAAAATTCCCGATAACTTCCTCGGGAGTCATTAGTGTGTATCTAGGATTACCACGAATTAATTGAACTTGGGTGGGGTTAAGGAAGATGAGTGATCTAAGAATAACCTTAACCACCTCGTGGTCATCCCATTTATTGCTCCCGAGGTTATGCACTTGGTTCACCAAGGTTTTGAGCCGATTGTACATATCTTGTGGCTCCTCCCCTTGGCGAAGACGGAAGCGACCGAGCTCCCCCTCGATCGTTTCCCGCTTGGTGATCTTGGTGAGTTCATCACCCTCATGCGCGGTCTTGAGTAGATCCCAAATCTCCTTCGCATTCTTCAACCCTTGCACCTTGTTATATTCCTCTCTACTTAGAGAGGCGAGGAGTATGGTTGTGGCTTGGGAGTTGAAGTGCTCGATTTGAGCTACTTCATCCTCATCATAGTTTTCATCCCCTACGGATGGTACATGTGCACCAAACTCAACAACATCCCATATACTTTTGTGGAGCGAGGTTAGATGAAATCGCATTAAATCACTCCACCTAGCGTAATCTTCACCATCAAAAGTTGGTGGTTTGCCTAATGGGACGGAAAGTAAAGGTGTATGTTTAGAAATGCGAGGGTAGCGTAGGGGAATCTTACTATACTTCTTACGCTCTTGGCGCTTAGAAGTGACGGACGCCGCGTCGGAACCGGAGGTGGATTCCGATGAAGAATCGGTCTCGTAGTAGACCACCTTCCTCATCCTCTTTTTCTTGTCCCCACTTCGATGCGGCTTGTGTGAAGAGGATTTCTCCTTCTTCTCTTTGTGGTGTGAAGAAGATCTCTTCTCCTTCCCTTTGGAGGAGTCCTTCTTCTTCTCCTTCCTCTTGGTGCGGGACTCTTCCGATGAAGTGCTCCCGTGGCTTGTAGTGGGCTTTTCGCCGGTCTCCATCTCCTTCTTGGCGTGATCTCCCGACATCACTTCGAGCGGTTAGGCTCTAATGAAGCACCGGGCTCTGATACCAATTGATAGTCGTCTAGAGGGGGGTGAATAGGGCGAAACTGAAATTTACAAATATAAACACAACTACAAGCCGAGTTAGCGTTAGAAATAAAAATGAGTCTGCAAGAGAGGGTGCAAGACAAATCTCAAGCAAATAAGGAGTGTGACACAAGGATTTGTTTTACCGAGGTTCGGTTCTCGCAAACCTACTCCCCGTTGAGGTGGTCACAAAGACCGGGTCTCTTTCAACCCTTTCCCTCTCTCAAACGGTCCCTCCGACCGAGTGAGCTTCTCTTCTCAAATCAAAACCGGGAACAAAACTTCCCCGCAAGGGCCACCACACAATTGGTGCCTCTTGCCTTGATTACAATGGAGTTTTGATCACAAGAACAAGTGAGAAAGAAAAGAAGCAATCCAAGCGCAAGAGCTCAAAAGAACACGACAAATCTCTCTCGCTAATCACTAAAGCCTTGTGTGGAATTGGAGAGGATTTGATCTCTTTGGTGTGTCTAGAATTGAATGCCTAGCTCTTGTAAGTGGCTGAGAAGTAGAAAACTTGGATGCCATGAATGGTGGGTGGTTGGGGGTATTTATAGCCCCAACCACCAAACTAGCCGTTTGGTGGGACTGACTGTCGTATGGTGCACCGGACAGTCCGGTGCACACCGGACATGTCTGGTGCGCCAGCCACGTCACCAAAGCCGTTGGGTTCTGACCGTTGGAGCTCTGTCTTCTGGGCCCGCCTGGATGTCCGGTGGCGCACCGGACATGTACTGTAGAGTGTCCGGTGCGCCAGCATGGGCGTGCCTGACTTCTGCGTGCGCTGGCGCGCATTTAATGCACTTGCAGGTAGCCGTTGGCGCCGAAGTAGCCGTTGCCCCGCAGTTACACCGGACAGTCCGGTGTACACCGGACATGTCCGGTGAATTATAGCGGAGTAGCTGTTGTGAATTCCTGAGGCTGCCAAGTTCTAGAGCCGCGTCCTCTTGGAGCACCGGACACTGTCCGGTGTACACCGGACATGTCCGGTGAATTATAGCGCGCCGGCTCTGAAAATTCCTGAGGCTGAGGAGTTCAGCGCGAGGTCCCCTGGTGCACCGGACAGTCCGGTGCGCCAGACCAGGGAGCCTTTCGGGATGCCTTTAGCTCTCTATTTTGAACCCAACATTGGTCTTTTTAATTGGCTTGTTGTGAACCTTTGGCACCTGTATAACTTATACACTAGAGCAAACTAGTTAGTCCAATTATTTGTGTTGGGCAATTCAACCACCAAAATTATTTAGGAACTAGGTGTAAGCCTAATTCCCTTTCACACGGCCTTCATAGGCAGCCGACTAGGGGTTTGCCGCTAACCCACGCCTAGAACTCATGATACTCTTGGAACTCCTGGAAGTCTTCCTCCACGACTTCATCCTCTCATGAGCAGTGGTTGCAACGTGGACAACCTAAGGGGGTTTGGTGTGTAAAGCAAGGGTGAGTACACATCAACATACTCAGCAATTGTCCCGTTTGGCTGTAGTGGACTAGCTTTATGTGGGGTTAAAGTTAAGTAGTTGCTTTTAGTTGGTCAGGTTATTATTACTAGTAAAGAGCCAAGTTTTAGCATTTACCCAAGTTGTTAACCTAGAAGTACCCTTAACAAATGGAAAGAATACCAGAAACCATTACCATAATCATAATCAAAACCATCATTCTCATTATCACTTGTAAACAAAACATTTGTGATCAATGTGTCTCTAATCAATGGAGCTTTCTTGGCCGCTCATAACCGCGAGCACGGCTGATATATCAGTTTCATAACACTCTGCAGAGGTTGCACACTTTACCCATGAGCCATGATCTCTTTTTGCCTTGGGTTGTACGGACTCATAAACACTTCCAAGGTGAGTAGGCAAGGTTTCACTACATAGCCTTTACAAAGATCCCCTGAGGCTGTAGCCGCCTGTTAGGTTTCCTAAATGTATAGCACTCCTCCCCAAGGGGCAATCCACCCTCGGCAAAGCGAGCCGCATACACCGAGCCCCATTGACGGCACGACGGTGAAGCGAACTACACCCCAGTTTCTCTAATTATTCAGCTAAGGGCGTCCCATACTACCCTCATGGTTGCACTGTTTTCCCGGGTGATCATCCAACGAACCAGTCCTTACGGAGAGGCACTCGAGAAACCGCTCGAGTCCCCTTAAATATCATAATATCATCATCATAAACAAAAGGAAGACATCGCATCATAAATAATCTCATTATGTTCATTGATTAGTGTGGAGCAATAGCATAGAGCTAAACCAAAATAACCCAACCCACATAGGTAAACAAGGACATGATAAACAAAAGCTAGTCAATCCTTAGGTATAGATTGTGTAAATGTGGAGAGTGAATTATAAAATGAGTAGGACATAGATGGGTCAAGGGACACTTGACTTCACCAACCAGCTGTTGCTCAGGGTCTTCACCTTCAACTCCTTCGGACTCTGCCCACAGACTATTATCTATGCGAGTGCAAACATACATTCACATCTTAAATCAGAAAAGGAACAGTACACCATATAAGGAAACAAACAAAGCTCGCGTTTACGATCACGCGAAAACTAGCGTCGACGGAACGACACACGATGACGCGTGAAACCGCACGTGCTACTCACAAGAACTACTAACTTGACGACACGTCTATGCCTAATGAGTATAAAACATTCGAGTTGATCTAATTACACTATCGTATGATCACGAAGTGTAAGTCCAGATTGTAAACTAGTCTTCGCTAGCTCGCTATTTTAATAATTATTGGATCAACAATTAATTAAATAATTAGAGAAAGCATGCGCTGCAATAAGCTATTATTACTAGTATATGAATGATATTATCAGTTTATCACGAGCCCATCGTATGCATACATAACTTCAATACACACCTATGATTATTCTGTTACTCGAACACCTGTCGGTTCACTAATGAATCAATTGATCAACGTAATCTACTTCACGCGAGAAATAATAATCGTGCGCGCAATGCGGACGCACGCGCGACGAACTCGGAGTAATCGCGCACCCGCGTCGGGGACACTGAAAGGGAAATAGGGTTTAACCTTTTCCTCTAAATAATTTTGGTGGTTAAATGCCCAACACAAATAATTGGACTAACTAGTTTGCTCTAGATTATATATTCTACAAGTGCATAAAGGTTCAACACAAACCAATAAAAGATAAAAGTTAGGGTTCAAAAGCAATGAAGCAAAGGAACCGAGGATGCCCTGGTTTGGCGCACCGGACTGTCCGGTGCACCAGGACCGTACATGATCAAACTCGACAGTCTTGGGTTTCTCCAGCGCCGCTCCGCTATAATTCACCGGACTGTTGAAAGGGAAATGTGCCCTTGGGCCATTTCTAAGTATTTTGGTGATTAAGTGTCCAACACAAATGGTTATGTGTTAAACTATGCCAAATGGTGGACAAAGTGCAAATCAATACAAAGGTATGATTCTAGACTTAGTACATTGGTTTTTGTGTACTAACATATTTGTCTAAGTGCTAGAATCAGAGAAAAGGCAAATGGAAAAGACTTGGCTCGAGCAGCCAAGACTGCTCAGTCTGGGTGCACCGGACTGTCCGGTGCGCTAGGCTGGCGTCTGGTGAACTGCCTGCTAACGGGTCTCGACGGCAGCGTACGACTATAAATCACCGGACTGTTCGGTGGTGCACCAGACTGTCCGGTGAGTCGGCTGCGGCGAAGTCGCCGCCCTCAGGAATCAAGTCAACAGCGTACGACTAAAATTCACCGGACTGTCCGGTGGTGCACCGGACTGTCCAGTGAGCCAACGGTCGGCCGAGCCAACGGTCGGCCGCGCAATCCGGACGTGACGCGTGGCCGGGCCAACGGTCTGAAGGGGGCACCGGACTGTCCGGTGTGCACCAGACAGTGTCCGGTGCGCCAACGGCTCCAAATCGCCAACGGTCGGCTGCACCAGAACATGAAAGAAATCTGCACCGGACAGTGTCCGGTGGTGCACCGGACTGTCCGGTGCACCAGTCGACAGAAGGCAAGATTTGCCTTCCTGGATTGCTCTCAACGGCTCCTAGCTGCCTTGGGCTATAAAAGGGACCCCTAGGCGCATGAAGGAGAACAACCAAGCATTCTTTGACCATCTCTTAGCACCAAGACATCTCTCTAGCGCATTTGATTCGTTGTGATAGCAATTTGAGCTCCTCTTGAGTTGAGAACTCCGTGTGTGATCTTAGAGCTCAAGTTGCGACTTGTGTGCGTGTTTGTGCTCGTGCTTGAGGCTTGTGTGCGTTGCTTTTTGAAAGGGAAATGTGCCCTTGGGCCATTTCTAAGTATTTTGGTGATTAAGTGCAAACACAGGTGCCAAAATGTGAAAATATGCCCATGGATGGACAAGTTGCAAATCACAAGTAAAGGTATGTTTCTAAGCCTTAGTACATTGGTTTTGTGTACTAATATATTTGTCTAAGTGTTAGAAACAGAAAGAAGAAGAGAAGAGAAGACTTGGCTGTGTACAGCCAAGAGGCTGTTTCGGTCTGGGGCACCGGACTGTCCGGTGGTGCACCGGACAGTGTCCGGTGCGCCAGGCTGCCTCGGCTGAAGAGGCCGCTCTCGGGTTTTTCTCCGGCGACTTCGGCTAAAATTCACCGGACTGTCCGGTGTGCACCGGACTGTCCGGTGAGCCAACGGTCGGCCGGGCCAACGGTCGGCCGCGCGATCGGCGCGCGACACGTGGCCGAGCCAACGGTCGGAAGGAAGCACCGGACTGTCCGGTGTGCACCAGACTGTCCGGTGCGCCAGATCTGCAACGGTCGGCAACGGTCGGCTTCGCTTTTTATGGAAACAAATCGGGCACCGGACAGTGTCCGATGTGCACCGGACTGTCCGGTGCGCCACGAGACAGAAGGCAAAGATGGCCTTCCAGATTTGTTCCCAACGGCTCCTAGCTGCCTTGGGGCTATAAAAGGGACCCCTTGGCGCATGGAGGAGTAGACCAAGAATTCCTTGAGCACTCTTGATCACTCACACATCAATCTCGCGCACTTGTTCGACATTCTAGTGATTTGAGCTCCGTTCTAGTGTGCTAGTCTTTTGAGCTCAAGTCTGGGTCTTGTGTGTGCGTATTCGCTGTGATCCTTGTGTCGTGTGTGAGTTGCTAATCCCTCCTTTGCTCTGTGATTCTCTGTGAACATCTTTTGTAAGGGCGAGAGGCTCCAAGTTGTGGAGATTCCTCGCAAACGGGATTGAGAAAAGAAAAGCAAGAACACCGTGGTATTCAAGTTGATCATTGGATCACTTGAGAGGAGTTGAGTGCAACTCTCGTCCGTTGGGACGCCACAACGTGGAGTAGGCAAGTTTTGTACTTGGCCGAACCACGGGATAACCACTGTGTCATCTCTGTGATTGGATTCTTGTGGTTATTGTGTTTTGACTCCTCTCTAGCCACTTGGCATAAACTGTGCTAACACCTAATCAAGTTTTGTGGCTATAAGTTTAAGTTTTTACAGGATCACCTATTCACCCCCCCCCCCTCTAGGTGCTCTCAATTGGTATCGGAGCCGTTCTCTTCAAGAAAGGGACTAACCGCCCGAAGAGATGGATCCTAAGGGGAAGGGAATTGTGATCAACGACAAGGAGAAGGAGTCCTTCGTCAACGAGCCAAGGGATGACAAGTCCAATGACTCGGGCTCGGGCCACAAGCGAAGAGATGGGAAGAAGAAGAAGACAAGACGCATCAAGGAGATCGTCTACTACGACAGCGATGAGTCCTCTTCTTCCCAAAAGGACGACGACTACGACAAACAAAGGAAACCGGTTAATTCTAACTTTTCTTTTGACTACTCTCGTATTCCGCATAGTTCAAATTCACATTTGCTTTCCATTCCACTCGGCAAGCCCCCACACTTTGATGGGGAGGACTACGGATTTTGGAGCCACAAAATGCGTAGTCACCTATTCTCTCTCCATCCTAGCATATGGGAGATTGTAGATAGTGGAATGCACTTTAATAGTTCGGATAGTCCTATATTCATTAATGAGCAAATCCATAAGAATGCACAAGCTACTACTGTTCTTCTAGCCTCATTGTGCAGGGATGAATATAATAAAGTGAGTGGCTTGGATAACGCCAAGCAAATCTGGGATACCCTCAAGATCTCTCATGAGGGAAATGACGCTACCTTGCTCACCAAAATGGAGTTGGTGGAGGGCGAGCTTGGACGGTTCGCGATGATAAGGGGCGAGGAGCCAACTCAAACATACAACCGGCTCAAGACCCTTGTCAACAAAATAAGGAGCTACGGAAGCACGCGATGGACGGACCACGACGTCGTCCGACTAATGCTCAGGTCCTTTACCGTTCTTGATCCTCATTTGGTGAATAATATTCGTGAGAATCCCAGGTACACCAAAATGTCGCCCGAAGAAGTACTAGGAAAATTCGTCAGCGGGCGAATGATGATCAAGGAGGCAAGGTATGTGGACGACGCCTTGAATGGACCGATCAACGAGCCGCAACCTTTTGCTCTCAAAGCCACAGGGAACAAGGAGGCGCTACCCAGCAAGGTGGCGCAAATTGAGGCGGCCGGTCTTAATGAAGAAGAAATGGCCCTCATTATCAAGAGATTCAAGACGGTGCTAAAGGGTCGCAATGGACAGCCGAGCAAGACTAAGACCAAGGGGAAGCGATCATGCTTCAAATGCGGTAAGCTTGGTCATTTTATTGCTAACTGTCCTGATAATGATAGTGACCAGGAAAAGGGGAACAAGAGGGAAAAGAAGAATCATTACAAGAAGGCAAAGGGCGAGGCGCATCTAGGCAAGGAGTGGGACTCGGATTGCTCCTCGTCCGACTCCGACAATGAAGGACTCGCCGCCACCGCCTTCAACAAATCAACCCTCTTCCCCAACGAGCGTCACACATGCCTTATGGCAAGAGAGAAGAAGGTATGTACTCGCAACTCTACCTATGCTTCTTCAAGTGAGGACGAATCTAGTGATGAGGATGAAGTAGATTATTCATGTTTGTTCAAGGGCTTAGATAGATCTAAGATAGACAAAATTAATGAATTAATTGATGCCTTGAATGAAAAGAATATACTTTTAGAAAAGCAAGAGGATTTGTTGTATGAAGAGCATGATAAATTTGTTGAGGCACAAAAATCCTATGCTTTAGAAGTTAAGAGAAATGAAATGCTTTCTTTTGAACTATCTACTTGTCATGAAACCATTTCTACTTTGAAAGGTGTCAACAATGATTTAAATGCTAAATTAGAAGTAGCAAACAAATCCAATTCTTGTGTAGAACATGTTGAAATTTGTACTAGGTGTAAAGACTTTGACATTAATGCTTGTAGTGAACACCTAGTTTCAATTTCCAAGCTTAATGATGAACTGGCTAGTCTTAATGCTCAACTTAAGACTAGCAAGAATGATTTCGATAAGCTAAAATTTGCAAGGGATGCCTACACAATTGGTAGACACCCCTCAATTAAGGATGGACTTGGCTTCAAGAGAGAAGCTAAGAACTTAACAAGCCATAAGGCTCCCATTCCCGCCAAGGAGAAAGGGAAGGCCCCTATGGCTACTAGTGCTAAAAGGAACCATGCATTTTTGTATCATGATAGAAGACAAACTAGAAATGTAAGTCATGATGCTTATGATTCATATGTTTATGATTCTCATACCATGTTTGCTCCTAGTTCCTCTTATGTGTATGATAGAAATGTTACTAGGAGAAATGTTGTTCCTAAAAGAAATGCTATTCATCATGTGCCTAGAAGGAATGTTATTCATGCTCCTAGGAAAATAGCAAATGAACCTTCCACAATTTATTATGCTTTAAATGCTTCCTTTGCTATTTGTAGAAAGGATAAGAAAATTGTTGCTAGGAAGTTAGGGGCAAAATGCAAGGGAGACAAAACTTGCATTTGGGTCCCTAAGGATATTTGCACTAACCTTGTAGGACCCAACATGAGTTGGGTACCTAAGACCCAAGCCTAAATTTGCCTTGCAGGTTTATGCATCCGGGGGTTCAAGCTGGATTATTGATAGCGGATGCACAAACCATATGACGGGGAAGAAGAAGATGTTCACCTCCTACGTCAAGAATAAGGATTCCCAAGATTCAATCATATTCGGTGATGGGAATCAAGGCAAGGTAAAAGGGTTAGGTAAAATTGCGATTTCTAATGAGCATTCTATCTCTAATGTATTTTTAGTAGAGAGTCTTGGATATAATTTGCTATCTGTTAGTCAATTATGTCATATGGGGTATAACTGTCTATTTACAAACGTAGATGTGTCTGTCTTTAGAAGGAGTGATGGTTCACTAGCTTTTAAGGGTGTATTAGACGGCAAACTTTATTTAGTTGATTTTGCAAAAGAAGAGGCCGGTCTAGATGCATGCTTAATGGCTAAGACTTGCATGGGCTGGCTGTGGCATCGCCGCTTAGCACATGTGGGGATGAAGAACCTTCACAAGCTTCTAAAGGGAGAACACGTGATAGGTCTAACCAATGTTCAATTCGAAAAAGATAGACCTTGTGCAGCTTGTCAAGCAGGGAAACAGGTGGGAGGAGCGCATCACAGCAAGAATGTGATGACCACTTCAAGACCCCTGGAGCTGCTGCATATGGACCTCTTCGGACCCGTCGCCTATCTAAGCATAGGGGGAAGTAAGTATGGTCTAGTTATTGTTGATGACTTTTCCCGCTTCACTTGGGTGTTCTTTTTGCAGGATAAGTCTGAAACCCAAGGGACCCTCAAGCGCTTCCTCAGGAGGGCTCAAAATGAGTTTGAGCTCAAAGTGAAGAAGATAAGGAGCGACAACGGGTCCGAATTCAAGAACCTTCAAGTGGAGGAGTTCCTTGAAGAAGAAGGGATCAAGCACGAGTTCTCCGCTCCCTACACACCACAGCAAAATGGTGTGGTAGAGAGGAAGAACAGGACGCTCATTGACATGGCGAGGACGATGCTAGGAGAGTTCAAGACCCCCGAGTGCTTTTGGACGGAAGCCGTGAACACTGCTTGCCATGCCATCAACAGGGTCTACCTTCATCGCCTCCTCAAGAAGACGTCGTATGAGCTTCTAACCGGTAACAAACCCAATGTATCTTACTTTCGTGTATTTGGGAGCAAGTGCTACATTCTAGTGAAGAAAGGTAGAAATTCTAAGTTTGCTCCCAAAGCTGTAGAAGGGTTTTTGTTAGGTTATGACTCAAATACAAAGGCGTATAGAGTCTTTAACAAATCATCGGGTTTGGTTGAAGTCTCTAGCGACGTTGTATTTGATGAGACTAATGGCTCTCCAAGAGAGCAAGTTGTTGATTGTGATGATGTAGATGAAGAAGATGTTCCGACGGCCGCTATACGGACCATGGCGATTGGAGAAGTACGGCCACAGGAACAAGATGAACGAGATCAACCTTCTTCCTCAACTATGGTGCATCCCCCAACCAAAGATGACGAACAGGTACCTCAAGTGGAGGCGCTTGATCAAGGGGGAGCACAAGATAATCAAGTGATGGAGGAAGAAGTGCAACCGGCACCTCCAACCCAAGTTCGAGCGATGATTCAAAGGGATCATCCCGTCGACCAAATTCTGGGTGACATTAGCAAGGGAGTAACTACTCGATCTCGATTAGTTAATTTTTGTGAGCATTACTCCTTTGTCTCTTCTATTGAGCCTTTCAGGGTAGAAGAGGCCTTGCTAGATCCGGACTGGGTGTTGGCCATGCAAGAGGAGTTAAACAATTTCAAGCGCAATGAAGTTTGGACACTGGTGCCTCGTCCGAAGCAAAATGTTGTGGGAACCAAGTGGGTGTTCCGCAACAAACAGGACGAGCACGGGATGGTGACGAGAAACAAGGCTCGACTTGTGGCAAAAGGTTATGCCCAAGTCGCAGGTTTGGATTTTGAGGAGACTTTTGCTCCTGTGGCTAGGCTAGAGTCAATTCGAATCTTGCTAGCATATGCCGCTCACCATTCTTTCAGGTTGTTCCAAATGGATGTGAAGAGCGCTTTCCTCAACGGGCCAATCAAGGAGGAGGTGTACGTGGAGCAACCCCCTGGCTTCGAGGATGAACGGTACCCCGACCATGTGTGTAAGCTCTCTAAGGCGCTCTATGGACTTAAGCAAGCCCCAAGAGCATGGTATGAATGCCTTAGAGACTTTTTACTTGCTAATGCTTTCAAGGTTGGGAAGGCCGATCCAACTCTTTTCACTAAGACATGTGATGGTGATTTGTTTGTGTGCCAAATTTATGTTGATGACATAATATTTGGTTCTACTAACCAAAAGTCTTGTGAAGAGTTTAGCAGGGTGATGACGCAGAAATTCGAGATGTCGATGATGGGCGAGTTGAACTACTTCCTTGGGTTCCAAGTGAAGCAACTCAAGGACGGCACCTTCATCTCCCAAACGAAGTACACGCAAGATCTGCTAAAGCGGTTTGGGATGAAGGACGCCAAGCCCGCAAAGACTCCGATGGGGACCGACGGACACATCGACCTCAACAAAGGAGGTAAGTCCGTTGATCAAAAAGCATACCGGTCAATGATAGGTTCTTTGCTTTATTTATGTGCTAGTAGACCGGATATTATGCTTAGCGTATGCATGTGTGCTAGATTTCAATCCGATCCTAAGGAGTGTCACTTAGTGGCGGTGAAGCGAATTCTTAGATATTTGGTTGCTACGCCTTGCTTCGGGCTCTGGTATCCAAAGGGGTCTACCTTTGACTTAGTTGGATACTCAGACTCCGACTATGCTGGATGTAAGGTCGATAGGAAGAGTACATCGGGGACGTGCCAATTCTTAGGAAGGTCCCTGGTGTCATGGAACTCTAAGAAACAAACTTCCGTTGCCCTATCCACCGCTGAGGCCGAGTATGTTGCCGCAGGACAGTGTTGCGCGCAACTACTTTGGATGAGGCAAACCCTCAGGGACTTTGGCTACAATCTGAGCAAAGTCCCACTCCTATGTGATAATGAGAGTGCTATCCGCATGGCGGAAAATCCTGTTGAACACAGCCGCACAAAGCACATAGACATCCGGCATCACTTTTTGAGAGACCACCAGCAAAAGGGAGATATCGAAGTGTTTCATGTTAGCACCGAGAACCAGCTAGCCGATATCTTCACTAAGCCTCTAGATGAGAAGACCTTTTGCAGGTTGCGTAGTGAGCTAAATGTCTTAGATTCGCGGAACCTGGATTGAATTGTAGCATACATGTAGTTATGCTTTTGATCATGTTCCTTTTTGCATTATGTTGCTTATTATGGTGCTCAAGTTGTACAAACACTCCCTGGACCTCACAAGTCCGTTGCAAAGTGATGCACATGTGTAGGGGGAGATGTGTTACAACTTGACCCTTTGAGACTAACCATGTGCTTGAGTTTGATAATTTAGTCTCGAAGGAGGATTGAAAGGGAAAAGGTGGACTTGGACCATGAAAGACTTCCACTGCACTCCGATGAGAGGGTAACTAATTCCAAGTTCATCTCATGAAATCTTATTGCCATTTGCTCTTAATTGAAGACTTTGGTGAGGCAATGGGGTTAACAGGCCAAGATTGATCCCGTTTTGGTGCTTGATGCCAAAGGGGGAGAAAATAAAGGCCAAAGTGATAAATGGATCAGCTACCACTTGAGAGATTTTGAAAATAGTAGAATAGAGTTTTTGTTTTGTCAAAAGCTTTTATTGTCTCTTATTGTCTCTATTTTCAAAAGTTGGCTTCTTGTGGGGAGAAGTGTTGATTATGGGAAAAAGGGGGAGTTTTTGAAATCCGTGGTCAAATTCTTTTGAAATGACTCTCTTTATGCTTCAATATGTGTGTTTGACTTATAGATAGAGATTTGAGTTTGATTTGCAAAAACAAACCAAGTGGTGGCAAAGGATGATCCATATATGCCAAAATTGAATCAAAACCAATTTGAGTTTTTATTTGAAGTGATTTTGCACTTGTTCTAGTTGCTTTATGTTGTGTTGGCATAAATCACCAAAAAGGGGGAGATTGAAAGGGAAATGTGCCCTTGGGCCATTTCTAAGTATTTTGGTGATTAAGTGCAAACACAGGTGCCAAAATGTGAAAATATGCCCATGGATGGACAAGTTGCAAATCACAAGTAAAGGTATGTTTCTAAGCCTTAGTACATTGGTTTTGTGTACTAATATATTTGTCTAAGTGTTAGAAACAGAAAGAAGAAGAGAAGAGAAGACTTGGCTGTGTACAGCCAAGAGGCTGTTTCGGTCTGGGGCACCGGACTGTTCGGTGGTGCACCGGATAGTGTCCGGTGCGCCAGGCTGCCTCGGCCGAAGAGGCCGCTCTCGGGTTTTTCTCCGGCGACTTCGGCTAAAATTCACCGGACTGTCCGGTGTGCACCGGACTGTCCGGTGAGCCAACGGTCGGCCGGGCCAACGGTCGGCCGCGCGATCGGCGCGCGACACGTGGCCGAGCCAACGGTCGGAAGGAAGCACCGGACTGTCCGGTGTGCACCAGACTGTCCGGTGCGCCAGATCTGCAACGGTCGGCAACGGTCGGCTTCGCTTTTTATGGAAACAAATCGGGCACCGGACAGTGTCCGGTGTGCACCGGACTGTCCGGTGCGCCACGAGACAGAAGGCAAAGATGGCCTTCCAGATTTGTTCCCAACGGCTCCTAGCTGCCTTGGGGCTATAAAAGGGACCCCTTGGCGCATGGAGGAGTAGACCAAGAATTCCTTGAGCACTCTTGATCACTCACACATCAATCTCGCGCACTTGTTCGACATTCTAGTGATTTGAGCTCCGTTCTAGTGTGCTAGTCTTTTGAGCTCAAGTCTGGGTCTTGTGTGTGCGTATTCGCTGTGATCCTTGTGTCGTGTGTGAGTTGCTAATCCCTCCTTTGCTCTGTGATTCTCTGTGAACATCTTTTGTAAGGGCGAGAGGCTCCAAGTTGTGGAGATTCCTCGCAAACGGGATTGAGAAAAGAAAAGCAAGAACACCGTGGTATTCAAGTTGATCATTGGATCACTTGAGAGGAGTTGAGTGCAACTCTCGTCCGTTGGGACGCCACAACGTGGAGTAGGCAAGTTTTGTACTTGGCCGAACCACGGGATAACCACTGTGTCATCTCTGTGATTGGATTCTTGTGGTTATTGTGTTTTGACTCCTCTCTAGCCACTTGGCATAAACTGTGCTAACACCTAATCAAGTTTTGTGGCTATAAGTTTAAGTTTTTACAGGATCACCTATTCACCCCCCCCTCTAGGTGCTCTCACTTTTCCCACTCTTACATCTGTGCTTCTTTGTCATTTCATTGTTAGGGCGAGAGGCTCCAAATTGTGGAGATTCCTCGCAAACGGGAAGGAGTAAAGGAAAAAGAACACCGTGGTATTCAAGTTGATCATTGGATCACTTGAAAGGAGTTGAGTGCAACTCTCGTCCATTGGGACGCCACAACGTGGACTAGGCAAGTGTTGTACTTGTCCGAACCACGGGATAAATCTCTGTGTCTCTTGTGCTTGTTCTCACTGTGTCAATTGTGGTTCACAAGAGTTCTCCTTAGCCACTTGATTTCATTGTGCTAACACTTAATCAAGTTTGTGGCTTTAAGTTTCAAGTTTTTACAGGATCACCTATTCACCCCCCTCTAGGTGCTCTCAATTGGTATCGGAGCCGTTCTCTTCAAGAAAGGGACTAATCGCCCAAAGAGATGGATCCTAAGGGAAAGGGGATGGTGGTCAATGACAATGAGAAGGAGTCCATCTTCAACGAGCCAAGGGACGACAAAGTCAATGACTCCGACTCGAGTCAAAAGAAGAAAGACGGAAAGAAGAAGAGGCGCATCAGGAAGGTTGTCTACTACGACAGCGACGAATCTTCCTCTTCTCAAAAGGACGAGGAATACGAGGAGAAAAAGAAAACGGTTAACTCGAACTTTTCTTTTGATTATTCTCGTATTCCGCATAATTCAAATGCTCATTTGCTTTCCATTCCACTTGGTAAACCCCCACACTTTGATGGAGAGGACTACGGATTTTGGAGTCACAAAATGCGTAGCCACTTGTTTTCTCTTCATCCAAGTATATGGGAGATAGTAGAAAATGGGATGCAATTTGATAGTTCGGATAACTCCATGTTTATCAATGAACAAATCCATAAAAATGCACAAGCTACTACTGTTCTTTTAGCATCCTTGTGCAGGGAAGAGTACAATAAGGTGAGCGGCTTGGACAACGCCAAGCAGATATGGGACACCCTCAAGATCTCGCATGAGGGGAACGACGTCACCATGCTCACCAAGATGGAGTTGGTGGAAGGCGAACTAGAAAGGTTCGCAATGATCAGGGGAGAGGAGCCAACTCAAACGTACAATAGGCTCAAGATCCTGATCAACAAGATAAGAAGCTATGAAAGCACGAGATGGACGGACCACGACGTCGTCCGACTCATGCTAAGGTCCTTCACTGTCCTTGATCCTCATCTTGTAAACTCTATTCGTGAGAATCCTAGGTACATCAAGATGACGCCCAAGGAAATACTCAGAAAGTTTGTAAGCGGGCGAATGATGATCAAGGAGGCGAGATACGTTGATGAGGCGTTGAATGGCCCAATCTACGAGCCTCAAACCGTTGCTCTCAAAGCAACAAGTAGCAGGGAGGCGCTACCTAGCAAGGTGGCGCATGTTGAGGCAGACGGGCTAAATGAAGATGAAATGGCCCTCATCATCAAGCACTTCAAGACGACGCTCAAAGGTCGCAAGGAGCACCCCAACAAGAGCAAGACGAAGGGGAAGCGCTCCTGCTTCAAGTGTGGTAAGGTTGGTCACTTTATTGTTAATTGTCCTGATAATGATAGTGACCAGGATCAAGGAAAGAGCGGAAAGTGGGAAAAGAAGAAGACCTACAAAAAGACGAAGGGCGAGGCACACCTTGGAAAGGAGTGGGATTCAGATTGTTCCTCGTCCGACTCCGACAACGAAGGGCTCGCCGCCTCAGCCTTCAACAAGTCGGCTCTCTTCCCAAACGAGCACCACACCTGCCTCATGGCAAAGGAGAAGAAGGTAAGTACTCGAAGTACCACTACGTATGCTTCTTCATGTGACGATGAGTCTAGTGATGATGAAGTAGACTACACTAGCTTATTCAAAGGTTTAGATAGAACTAAAATTGACAAGATCAATGAATTAATTGATGCTTTGAATGAGAAGAATAGATTGTTAGAGAAGCAAGAGGAACTTTTATATGAAGAGCATGATAAATTTGTTAGTGCACAAAATTCTCTTGCTTTAGAAGTTAAAAGAAATGAAATGCTTTCATGTGAAATATCTACTTGCCATGAATCTATTTCGAGCTTAAAGAGTATTAATGTTGATTTAAATACTAAGTTAGAAATAGCTAATAAATCAAGCTCTTGTGTAGAACATGTTAGGATTTGCAATAGGTGTAAGGATTTTAATGTTGATGCTTGTAGCGAACACTTAATTTCCATTTCCAAATTAAATGATGAAGTGGCTAGTCTTAATGCCCAACTTAAGACTAGCAAGAATGAATTTAACAAACTAAAATTTGCAAGGGATGCCTACACTATTGGTAGACACCCCTCAATCAAGGATGGACTTGGTTTCAAAAGGGAAGCCAAGAACTTAACAAGCCAAAGGACTCCCACTTTCACAAAGGAGAAAGGGAAGGCCCCTATGGCTAATAGTGCTCAAAAGAATCATGCATTTATTTATGATAGGAAATTTTCTAGAAATATTCATCATGATAGGAGTTGTAATGCTCATGATTCAAATGCAATGTTTGCTTCAAGTTCTTCCTATGTGCATGGTAGAGATGTGCCTAGGAAAAATGTCATTCATCATATGCCTAGGAGAAATGTTGCTCATGTTCCTAGGAAAATAGTTAATGAACCTTCTACAATTTATCATGCTTGCAATGCTTCCTTTGCAATTTGTAGAAAGGATAAGAAAGTGATTGCTAGGAAATTAGGGGCAAAATGCAAGGGAGATAAAACTTGCATTTGGATCCCTAAGGCTATTGTCACTAACCTTGTAGGACCCAACAAGAGTTGGGTACCTAAGACCCAAGCCTAATTTGCCTTGCAGGTTTATGCATCCGGGGGCTCAAGTTGGATCATCGATAGCGGATGCACAAACCACATGACGGGGGAGAAGAAGATGTTCACCTCCTACGTCAAGAACAAAGATTCCCAAGATTCAATCATATTCGGTGACGGGAATCAAGGCAAGGTTAAAGGACTAGGAAAGATTGCTATTTCATCCGAGCACTCCATTTCTAATGTGTTTTTAGTTGAGTCGCTCGGGTATAACTTGTTGTCCGTTAGTCAACTTTGTAACATGGGTTATAATTGCTTATTCACAAATGTAGATGTGTCTGTCTTTAGAAGAAGTGATGGTTCATTAGCTTTTAAGGGTGTACTAGACGACAAACTTTATTTAGTTGATTTTGCAAAAGAGGAGGCCGGTCTAGATGCATGCTTAATTGCTAAGACTAGCATGGGCTGGCTGTGGCATCGCCGTTTAGCACATGTGGGGATGAAGAACCTTCACAAACTTCTAAAGGGAGAACATGTGTTAGGTCTAACAAATGTGACTTTCGAAAAAGATAGACCTTGTGCAGCTTGTCAAGCAGGTAAACAAGTGGGAAATGCTCATCACAGCAAGAACGTGATGACCACATCAAGACCCCTGGAGCTGCTGCATATGGACCTCTTCAGACCCGTCGCCTACCTTAGCATCGGGGGAAGTAAGTATGGTTTAGTAATTGTTGATGATTTTTCCCGCTTCACTTGGGTATTCTTTTTGCAGGATAAATCTGAAACCCAAGGGACCCTCAAGCGCTTCCTAAGGAGAGCTCAAAATGAATTTGAGCTCAAGGTGAAGAAGATAAGGAGCGACAACGGGTCCGAGTTCAAGAACCTTCAAGTGGAGGAGTACCTTGAGGAGGAAGGAATCAAGCACGAGTTCTCCGCTCCCTACACACCACAGCAAAATGGTGTGGTAGAGAGGAAAAACAGGACACTCATCGACATGGCAAGGATGATGCTTGGAGAGTTCAAGACGCCCGAGAGGTTTTGGTCGGAAGCCGTGAACACGGCTTGCCACGCCATAAACCGGGTCTACCTTCATCGCCTCCTCAAGAAGACTTCGTATGAGCTTCTAACCGGTAACAAACCCAATGTTTCATACTTTCGTGTATTTGGGAGTAAATGCTACATTCTAGTGAAGAAAGGTAGGAATTCTAAATTTGCTCCCAAAGTTGTAGAAGGGTTTTTGTTAGGTTATGACTCAAATACAAAGGCGTATAGGGTCTTCAACAAATCATCGGATTTGGTTGAATTCTCTAGCGACGTTGTATTTGATGAGACTAATGGCTCTCCAAGAGAGCAAGTTGTTGATCTTGATGATGTAGATGAAGAAGATGTTCTAACAACCGCAATACGCACCATGGCAATTGGAGATGTGCGGCCACAGGAACAAAAGGAGCAAGATCAACCTTCTTCCTCAACAATGGTGCAACCCCCAACTCAAGACGATGAACAGGCTCATGAAGAAGAGGTGTGTGATCAAGGGGGAGCGCAAGTTGATCATGTTATGGAGGAAGAACCACAACATGCCCCTCCAACTCAAGTTCGAGCGACAATTCAAAGGAATCATCCCGTTGACCAGATATTGGGTGATATCAGCAAGGGAGTAACCACTCGCTCTAGATTAGTTAATTTCTGTGAGCATTACTCTTTTGTCTCTTCTATTGAGCCTTTTAGGGTAGAAGAGGCCTTGCTAGATCCGGACTTGGTGTTGGCCATGCAGGAAGAGCTCAACAATTTCAAGAGAAATGAAGCTTGGACACTGGTGCCACGTCCCAAGCAAAACATTGTGGGAACCAAGTGGGTGTTCCGCAACAAACAGGACGAGCACGGGGTGGTGACAAGGAACAAGGCACGACTTGTGGCAAAAGGTTATGCCCAAGTCGCAGGTTTGGACTTTGAGGAGACTTTTGCTCCTGTGGCTAGGCTAGAGTCAATTCGCATATTGTTAGCCTATGCCGCTCACCATTCTTTCAGGTTATTCCAAATGGATGTGAAGAGCGCTTTCCTCAACGGGCCAATCAAGGAGGAGGTGTACGTAGAGCAACCCCCTGGCTTTGAGGATGAACGGTACCCCGACCACGTGTGTAAGCTCTCTAAGGCGCTCTATGGACTTAAGCAAGCCCCAAGAGCATGGTATGAATGCCTTAGAGACTTTTTAATTGCTAATTCTTTCAAGGTTGGGAAAGCCGATCCAACTTTATTCACTAAGACTTGTGATGGTGACTTTTTTGTGTGCCAAATTTATGTCGATGACATAATATTTGGTTCTACTAACCAAAAGTCTTGTGAAGAGTTTAGCAGGGTGATGACTCAAAAGTTTGAAATGTTGATGATGGGCGAGTTGAACTACTTCCTTGGGTTCCAAGTGAAGCAACTCAAGGACGACACTTAATTTCATCTCCCAAACAAAGTACACGCAAGACTTGATCAAGCGGTTTGGGATGAAGGACGCCAAGCCCGCAAAGACTCCAATGGGAACTGACGGACACATAGACCTCAACAAAGGAGGTAAGTCCGTTGATCAAAAAGCATACAGGTCTATGATAGGTTCCTTGCTTTACTTACATGCTAGTAGACCGGATATTATGCTTAGTGTATGCATGTGTGCTAGATTTCAATCCGATCCAAGGGAGTGTCACTTAGTGGCCGTGAAGCGAATTCTTAGATATTTAGTCGCTACGCCTTGCTTCGGGATCTGGTATCCAAAGGGGTCTACCTTTGACTTGATTGGATATTCAGACTCCGATTATGCTGGATGTAAGGTTGATAGGAAGAGTACATCAGGGACGTGCCAATTCTTAGGAAGGTCCATGGTGTCCTGGAGTTCGAAGAAACAAACTTCCGTTGCCCTATCCACTGCTGAGGCCGAGTACGTTGCCGCAGGTCAGTGTTGCGCGCAACTACTTTGGATGAGGCAAACCCTCCGGGACTTTGGCTACAATCTGAGCAAAGTCCCACTCCTATGTGATAATGAGAGTGCTATCCGCATGACGGATAATCCTGTTGAACACAGCCGCGCAAAGCACATAGACATCCGACATCACTTTTTGAGAGACCACCAGCAAAAGGGAGATATCGAAGTGTTTTATGTTAGCACCGAGAACCAGCTAGCCGATATCTTTACCAAGCCTCTAGATGAGTCAACCTTTTGCAGGTTGCGTAGTGAGCTAAATGTCTTAGATTCGCGGAACCTGGATTGATTTATAGCATACATGTGTTTTATGCCTTGATCATATTCCTTATGCATTTTGTTGTTTATTCATGGTGCTCAAATTGTACAAGCACTCCCAGGACCTCACAAGTCCATTTGCAAGTGATGCACATATTTAGGGGGAGATATGCTACAACTTGACCCTTTGAGGCTAACCATCTGTTTGAGCTTGCTTGATTTAGTCTCAAAGGTGGTTTGAAAGGGAAAGGTGGACTTGGACCATGAAAGACTTCCACTACACTCCGATGAGAGGGTAACTTACTCCAAGTTCATCTCCATACTCTTATTGCCTTTTACTCTTATTTGAAGATTTTGGTGAGGCAATGGGGTTTAAGGGCCAAGATTGATCCTGTTTTGGTGCTTGATACCAAAGGGGGAGAAAATAAGGCCAAAGCAAGAAATGGATCAGCTACCACTTGAGAATTTTGAAAATAGTAGAGTTAGAGTTTTTGTTTTGTCAAAATCCTCTTAAATGTCTCTTCTTGTCAAAAGTTGGTCTCTTGTGGGGAGAATATTTGATTATGGGAAAAAGGGAGAGTTTTTGAATCTTTGATCAATTTCTCTTGGAATACCTTTCTCTATGCCTCAACAAGTGAATTTGACTTAGAGATAGAAAATTGAGTTTGATTTGCAAAAACAAACCAAGTGGTGGCAAAGAATGATCCAGATATGCCAAATTTGAATCAAAACAAATTCTTGTTCTCATTTGCATTGATGTTGCACTTCTATATGTTGCTTTTTGTTGTGTTGGCATAAATCACCAAAAAGGGGGAGATTGAAAGGGAAATGTGCCCTTGGGCCATTTCTAAGTATTTCAGTGATTAAGTGTCCAACACAAATGATTATGTGTTAAACTATGCCAAATGGTGGACAAAGTGCAAATCAATACAAAGGTATGATTCTAGACTTAGTACATTGGTTTTTGTGTACTAACATATTTGTCTAAGTGCTAGAATCAGAGAAAAGGCAAATGGAAAAGACTTGGCTCGAGCAGCCAAGACTCTGCTCAGTCTGGGTGCACCGGACTGTCCGGTGCGCCAGGCTGGTGTTTGGTGAACTGCCTGCTAACGGGTCTCGACGGCGGCGTACGGCTATAAATCACTGGACTGTCCGGTGGTGCACCGGACTGTCCGGTGAGTCGGCTGCGGCGAAGTCGCCACCCTCGGGAATCAAGTCAACAACGTGTGAGCCAACGGTCGGCCGAGCCAACGGTCGGCCGCGCAATCCGGGCGTGACGCGTGGACGGGCCAACAGTCTAAAGGGGGCACCGGACTGTCCGGTGTGCACCGGACAGTGTTCGGTGCGCCAACGGCTCCAAATCGCCAACGGTCGGCTGCGCCAGAACAAGAAAGAAATCTGCACCGGACTGTCCGGTGCACCAGTCGACAGAAGGCAAGATTTGCCTTCTTGGATTGCTCTCAACGACTCCTAGCTGCCTTGGGGATATAAATGGGACCCCTAGGCGCATGAAGGAGAACAACCAAGCATTCTTTGATCATCTCTTAGCACCAAGACATCTCTCTAGCACATTTGATTCGTTGTGATAGCAATTTGAGCTCCTCTTGAATTGAGAACTCCGTGTGTGATCTTAGAGCTCAAGTTGCGACTTGTGTGCGTGTTTGTGCTCGTGCTTTGAGGCTTGTGTGCGTTGCTTTTCCCACTCTTACATCTGTGCTTCTTTGTGATCATTTCATTGTAAGGGCAAGAGGCTCCAAGTTGTGGAGATTCCTCGCAAAAGGGAAGGAGTAAAGGAAAAAGAACACCGTGGTATTCAAGTTGATCATTGGATCACTTGAAAGGAGTTCAGTGCAACTCTCGTCCATTGGGACACAACGTGGACTAGGCAAGTGTTGTACTTGGCCGAACCACGGGATAAATCTCTGTGTCTCTTGTGCTTGTTCTCACTGTGTCAATTGTGGTTCACAAGAGTTCTCCTTAGCCACTTGATTTCATTGTGCTAACACTTAATCAAGTTTGTGGCTTTAAGTTTCAAGTTTTTACAGGATCACCTATTCACCCCCTCTAGGTGCTCTCAACTGTCCGGTGTGCCACCGGACTGTCCGGTGTACCAGCGCAGCAACGGCTACCAGCGCAACGGTCAACTGCAACGAACACCTGCGAACGCTACAGTGCGCGGACAGTGCGCGCAGAAGTCAGAGCAGCCGTCAGAGGCGCACCAGACAGTGAACAGTACCTATCCGGTGCCACTAGAAGACAAAGCTCCAACGTTCGTCTGCGCCCGAACTCTAACGGTTGGGTGACGTGGCTGGCGCACCGGACAGCGTCCGGTGGCACACCAGACTGTCCGGTGCGCCCATCGACAGCAGCCGAACCCCAACGGTTGGTTGGTGGTTGAGGGTTATAAATACCCCCAACCACCTCCACTCTAACCATCCAAGCATTCAACACATTGCATTCAATACAAGAGCAATAGACTCCACTCCAAAGACACAATTCAAGTGATCGATCCGCTCAAAGTCCCCAATTCAACTCTAGCGCATTAGGACTTGTGAGAGGATCATTTGTGTTTCTTTGTTGCTCTTGTTTGCTTGGTTGGCTTTCTTTTCTTTCTCACTTCTTACTCTCAAGCTTTGTAAGCAAGGCAAGAGACACCAATTGTGTGGTGGTCCTTGCGGGGTCTAAGTGACCCGTGAGATTAAGGAAGAAGCCTCACTCGGTCTAGGTGACCTTTTGAGAGAGGGAAAGGGTTGAAAGAGACCCGGTCTTTGTGACCACCTCAACGGGGACTAGGTTCTTTAGAACCGATGTAAACCCTAAAATACATTTTTAGAAAATAGGAAGTAACTTTGTTCTATTTGAGGGGTAATAATGGGATTGAATCTAGTGTATGATTTATCCTTCCAAATGATTAAACAAATAAAAAAAAATCAGGGTTTAATGACTCAGATTTAAATTTAACTTATAAAATTTAGATTATAATTTCAAATCTCAGAAAAAATAAATAATATGGAGTTTTCCTATTTAATTTAACAAATGTTTCTTTCACCAAAATTACATCTGGAAGCATTTATTTGAAGGGAATAAATAATAAGCAAATAAAGAATGAAAGAAATATTTTTGCATTTATGCTAAAGTTCTTGAGTTATGTATTTGATTTTGAGTTACACTTTGAAAACAAATGAGAATTTAAAATCTAATTTGGAAAAGAAAAACTTGAAAATGGAAAACATAAATAGAAATTAGAAAAAGAAAAAAAAGAAAGGACCTCTCCGTGCGTTTGGGCCAAAACTCCTTCCCTCAGCCCACTCTTCTCCCCCTCGGTCTGGGCCTAGAAATCCCGTGCAGCCCACTTGTCCTCAGCCGCACTCACCACTTACGTGTGGGGCCGATCTCTCAGCCTCTACTGGCGCGCGCTCGGGTATGACATGTGGGGCTCGCGCGGTCAGTCACCCACCAGCCTGTGCCGCGCGCGCTTGGTTGCCGAACTGCGGGGCCCGCACATCAGTATCCGCACGCGCCTTTCCCCTCCGTTCCTTCTCCTTGTTTCACTTCCGGGTCGGGCCCAAGCCGTCAGCGCCATCTCCCACCTACCTACCGCCGAAATCTCCTCCGCGCCGTGCTCTCCGCGCATACTTCGCCGCGGCCGCTGCGGTTGTTGACCAACCGGTTGCTGGATGTTGTCCGCACCCAACCATGTCCCTGGCCCACTCGCCACCCTTGGTCCTCCCCGTCAAGCTCCGACAGGTTCTTCTCCTGTGTACAACGGCGGAGCGAATCTCGCGGATGCCGTGCCCAACAGGGCGGACTCCAACCAAATCAACCGATCTCCACGCGCACGATTCTAGAGATCAAGTCAAATCTGGATTGCACTCGCACCATAAAACCCAGGCCCTCCCATCAACCGAGCCACCATCGCCATGAGAGCAAGAGAGAGAGAGAGAGAGGGATCGGGTCGTCGAGAGAGGAAAAGCGTGATGCGTCCGCCGCGGGGAGAAAAACTTCGATTCACCACTTTCGAGCTCTGCGGTGCGGGTCTGGTAGTCTCGCCAGAGCATTATTATGGCGTTCATGGGCCCTCGGTGCTCAATGGCGGCGTGAGCTCAAGGGAATCCCTCACCGGCGCTCTGTTCATGTCACAGACCCGCCCCAAACCGTGGACGAGCTCGCTACTCCTTCAATCGCGGGTACGAATCTCCCTTCCGTGCTCGCCATCACCCCGTCTAGGTTTAGCACCGGCCAATTTCAGGTTAGGGGCGTCCGGGCGTCGGCATGCCGTCCACCGGCGATGCTCCGCCGCTGGCAGCCCTATGCGCCGCCATTGTATGACTAGAGATGGGGGAAAGGGCTTTCGGCCGTTAGATAAGCGATCGGCGGCCACGATTAGATGTTGGATACCGGTTCGATCAGGTCCGTCGATCTGGATCTGACGGGCAGAGTTAGATTTAGGGTAATAAAACCCGCACCGTGGATCCTGGATCCAACGGTAGGATTTGCATACCGATTCGGATGAGAACTTGGTTTAATCTGGATCGCTCACGCTTGATCGGACGGCTGTGAGCGCACCGTACCCCTTCGCGGGTCAATTTTGCTAAAGAACCCCCGCGAAAGTAAAGAATCAACCCGCAGTCCTGTCTGCGGGATTCTGTGTCTCGGTTTATTTTGCGCCAGGGCCCCTGCACTCTCTAAAAATAGTGCGCCCAGTCCAGAGATCGTTTAAATCGAATAAATGAATAGAAAATGGATTTTTAACATAAAAATAATTACTAGAACTTGTTTAATTCATAGAAAAATCATTTTAACTCCAAATTGAGTCATTCCAGTTGCAATAATTTTGTATTAATATTGTTTATCATTTAGTGCCACTGTTTGGACATAAAAGCCATATTAAAATTGATATCCTAATTAATCTTGTACAAAGCACCTAGAATCGTTGGAAATCCATAACTTAAAATCTACAACTCCAAAATTAATAATTCTTTTTCCTGTGATCTTATTTTAATATGTAGATTATTAATATGTATTTTGCATATATGTTTGTTGTGATGTTAAATTTTCCTATACCATGTTTGTTTGTATTGCTACGATTAGCAGCGAGGTTACGAATCTTGAAGATCATCCTGGTACCTGGAATCTCAAGTCCCAGGCAAGTTGTGCCCTTGATCACTTCCTTTACCCACTCATGTTCTAATTAATCATCATGATCTGCATAGGTTAATTTTGATGGGACCTAATAGGTTACCCAGTTTGTCTATCTTTATGCCTTGTTTACCACTAAACTTTTTGGGTAGTACTTGCTAGTGCTATATGTGGTTTTGGGCATTGAGATACACATTATTCATGATTATACTTTTGTTATCCGTTGTTATTTACTGTTCATGTCAAGATCATTAATGTTAATTGGAACATAGAGCTTAACTTGAGAAACACGTGCCACCACAAGGGTTTATGGACGCCCTTGGCTGATTAATTAGGAAAGCTAGTGGGGGACTACCTTACCCGAAAGGGGCAAGGGCAGTAGGGGAGTGGTCAGTGTAGGGAGGTCCTTGGTTGATTTTGCTGCGATGGCGGTCAGGCAAGAACCCTGCATTGGAGCTTCCTATAAACTGTAGCGGGTTTTCTGAAACTAGTGGAACTTTGTAAAGGCCTCGTAGTGTTACCCTGCCTCGCCTCCTCGGTAGAGGTGTATGGGAAGTCGCGATCCCTTGGCAGATGGGTAACATGACTTGTGGGTAAAGGGTACCACCTCTGCAGAGTGTAAAACTGGTATACTAGCCGAGCTCACGGTCATGAGCAGCTCAGGACTCTCTGATGATTAATTTATGGAACTAAATTCAATTTGTCATATGCATTGCATCGCAGGTGATGATGTTACTTTTGTTCTACTACTTAATTGGGTTGGTATTTACTTATACTTAGTAACTGCTAATAAAATTTTGACCAACTTTAAAAGCAATGCTCAGCTCTAACCATCCTCTTTGGTAAGCCTTACACTTCACGTGAACTCCCACCTTTGGTGAGTTCATGCACATTATTCCCCACAACTTGTTGAGCGATGAACGTATGTGAGCTCACTCTTGCTGTCTCACACCCCCCACAGGTCAAGAACAGGTACCGCAGGATGAGGCGCATGGAGGATGCTGTGACGAGTTCGTGAGAGGTCTAGGCCGTCGTCTCCCAGTCAACTTTGGGTTGCTGGACCGTTGTCTCCTTATAATGTAATTATTTGTTTATTTTGTACAGAACTCCTGTTATGTAGTAAAGATGTGACATTCGATCCTGTGCCATGAATCATCATATGTGTGAGACTTGGTCCCAGCGCACCTGGTGATTATGTTCGCGCCCGGGTTTTGGACCCCTAAAATCCGGGTGTGACAGAAGTGGTATCAGAGGAATGTTGACTATAGGACGAAACCTAGATAGAACTGGACAACCATTGTCTACTTACCTTTGCCACTCTGATTCTTTCTAAACTTTTCTTAATCTTTCCTCATCTATTTCCGCTTTACTCTGATTACTCTTACCTTTTCACTTTAAAAGACAAAAGTGGATTTCACACTTTGAAATCATGTACCTAATGTGACTTTTAGGGATAGGAAACCTAATCTTAGGAACAAAAAAACTAAACTATTATTTTTTTATATGCTTGAATGCTTGTTCTTATGATATTTGTCTGATTTGGATCTTTGATTGAGTGTGATAGGTTGTGGATTAATGTCCACAATTACATCTGCATATACATCTAGTCATAAAGGATAGTATTTATAAAATAACTAGACAAACTAGATTATCCCTTATTAAAAGTATCTAGTCTAACAATATTCATCCCATCTTAAAAGATTTTATCCTACACTCATAGATCCATCTCATCCCAAAAGATCCTAACTTATCCTAACATATCTAGCATCATAGATCCATTCATTCTTATCTTAAAAGATTCTAACTTATCTTATCTTATTCTATCCTAACTAGCTTGCTTATCTCACTCTAGTGTAACAACCATGACTTAATCCAAAATAAATTAATTAGATCTTAACCATCTAAACTAGTCATACCAATCTAATCTAGATTCTATCTAATCTATTATGATTTAATCTAGAGTAAGTTACTTAATGCTGGTACAAAGGATCAAGCCATACTTCAAATCCACTTAAACTTAAACTAGTGACCTAGATCAACTCGGCCATGCCCAACAACTTGACCTACATAACAAATCTATGTTAGCCTCTTGTCCCAAACCCGGATGGAGACACCAAAGAGCAGGATTGGAAAAGGACAAGATCAACCTCATCAAGAAAGGGGAGAATTCAAACTCGATCTTCAGATGCATTACCACCCAAAAAGGAATCCTTTCTCACCGTAAACTCTTACCCCAGGCTATTCTTGCCCTAACCTATCCATCTCTTATTCCAAATAATAAGTAGCTGGATACAAATGCTCTCCTAATCACCCACTATTGACTAAAAAATGAGACTCTAAATTTTTGAACCAAATATAAACTAATAGCTGGCCAATCCTTCTGTGTCTTTTTTTTTCACAAATCTCGAGGTCGAGATTTCTGTTAAGGGGGTAGGATTTGTAAATCCTAAAATACATTTTTAGAAAATAGGAAGTAACTTTGTTCTCTTTGAGGAGTAATAATGGGATTGAATCTAGTGTACGATTTATCCTTCCAAATGATTAAACAAATAAAAAAAATCAGGGTTTAATGACTCAGATTTAAATTTAACTTATAAAATTTAGATTATAATTTCAAATCTCAGAAAAAAATAAATAGTATGGAGTTTTCCTATTTAATTTAACAAATGTTTCTTTCACCAAAATTACATCTGGAAGCATTTATTTGAAGGGAATAAATAATAAGCAAATAAAGAATGAAAGAAATATTTTTGCATTTATGCTAAAGTTCTTGAGTTATATATTTGATTTTGAGTTACACTTTGAAAACAAATGAGAATTTAAAATCTAATTTGGAAAAGAAAAACTTGAAAATGGAAAACATAAATAGAAATTAGAAAAAGAAAAAAAAGAAAGGACCTCTCCGTGCGTTTGGGCCAAAACTCCTTCCCTCAGCCCACTCTTCTCCCCCTCAGTCTGGGCCCAGAAATCCCGTGCAGCCCACTTGTCCTCAGCCGCACTCACCACTTACGTGTGGGGCCGATCTCTCAGTCTCTACTGGCGCGCGCTCGGGTATGACATGTGGGGCTCGCGCGGTCAGTCACCCACCAGCCTGTGCCGCGCGCGCTTGGTTGCCGAACTGCGGGACCTGCACATCAGTATCCGCACGTGCCTTTCCCCTCCGTTCCTTCTCCTTGTTTCACTTCCGGGTCGGGCCCAGGCCGTCAGCGCCATCTCCCACCTACCTACCGCCGAAATCTCCTCCGCGCCGTGCTCTCCACGCATACTTCGCCGCGGCCGCTGCAGTTGTTGACCAATCGGTTGCTGGATGTTGTCCGCACCCAACCATGTCCCTGGCCCACTCGCCACCCTTGGTCCTCCCCGTCAAGCTCCGACAGGTTCTTCTCCTGTGTACAACGGCGAAGCGAATCTCGCGGATGCCGTGGCCAACAGGGCGGACTCCAACCAAATCAACCGATCTCCACGCGCGCGATTCTAGAGATCAAGTCAAATCTGGATTGCACTCGCACCATAAAACCCAGGCCCTCCCATCAACCGAGCCACCATCGCCATGAGAGCAAGAGAGAGAGAGAGAGAGGGATCGGGTCGTCGAGAGAGGAAAAGCGTGATGCGTCCGCCGCGGGGAGAAAAACTTCGATTCACCACTTTCGAGCTCTGCGGTGCGGGTCTGGTAGTCTCGCCAGAGCATTATTATGGCGTTCATGGGCCCTCGGTGCTCAATGGCGGCGTGAGCTCAAGGGAATCCCTCACCGGCGCTCTGTTCATGTCGCAGACCCGCCCCGAACCGTGGACGAGCTCGCTACTCCTTCAATCGCGGGTACGAATCTCCCTTCCGTGCTCGCCATCACCCCGTCTAGGTTTAGCACCGGCCAATTTCAGGTTAGGGGCGTCCGGGCGTCGGCGTGCCGTCCACCGGCGATGCTCCGCCGCTGGCAGCCCTGTGCGCCGCCATTGTATGACTAGAGATGGGGGAAAGGGCTTTCGGCCGTTAGATAAGCGATCGGCGGCCATGATTAGATGTTGGATACCGGTTCGATCAGGTCCGTCGATCTGGATCTGACGGGCAGAGTTAGATTTAGGGTAATAAAACCCGCACCGTGGATCCTGGATCCAACGGTAGGATTTGCATACCGATTCGGATGAGAACTTGGTTTAATCTGGATCGCTCACGCTTGATCGGACGACTGTGAGCGCACCGTACCCCTTCGCGGGTCAATTTTGCTAAAGAACCCCCGCGAAAGTAAAGAATCAACCCGTAGTCCTGTCTGCGGGATTCTGTGTCTCGGTTTATTTTGCGCCAGGGCCCCTGCACTCTCTAAAAATAGTGCGCCCAGTCCAGAGATCGTTTAAATCGAATAAATGAATAGAAAATGGATTTTTAACATGAAAATAATTACTAGAACTTGTTTAATTCATAGAATTATCATTTTAACTCCAAATTGAGTCATTCCAGTTGCAATAATTTTGTATTAATATTGTTTATCATTTAGTGCCACTGTTTGGACATAAAAGCCATATTAAAATTGATATCCTAATTAATCTTGTACAAAGCACCTAGAATCGTTGGAAATCCATAACTTAAAATCTACAACTCCAAAATTAATAATTCTTTTTCCTGTGATCTTATTTTAATATGTAGATTATTAATATGCATTTTGCATATATGTTTGTTGTGATGTTAAATTTTCCTATACCATGTTTGTTTGTATTGCTACGATTAGCAGCGAGGTTACGAATCTTGAAGATCATCCTGGTACCTGAAATCTCAAGTCTCAGGCAAGTTGTGCCCTTGATCACTTCCTTTACCCACTCATGTTCTAATTAATCATCATGATCTGCATAGGTTAATTTTGATGGGACCTAATAGGTTACCCAGTTTGTCTATCTTTATGCCTTGTTTACCACTAAACTTTTTGGGTAGTACTTGCTAGTGCTATATGTGGTTTTGGGCATTGAGATACACATTATTCATGATTATACTTTTGTTATCCGTTGTTATTTACTGTTCATGTCAAGATCATTAATGTTAATTGGAACATAGAGCTTAACTTGAGAAACACGTGCCACCACAAGGGTTTATGGACGCCCTTGGCTGATTAATTAGGAAAGCTAGTGGAGGACTACCTTACCCGAAAGGGGCAAGGGCAGTAGGGGAGTGGTCAGTGTAGGGAGGTCCTTGGTTGATTTTGCTGCGATGGCGGTCAGGCAAGAACCCTGCATTGGAGCTTCCTATAAACTGTAGCGGGTTTTCTGAAACTAGTGGAACTTTGTAAAGGCCTCGTAGTGTTACCCTGCCTCGCCTCCTCGGTAGAGGTGTATGGGAAGTCGCGATCCCTTGGCAGATGGGTAACATGACTTGTGGGTAAAGGGTACCACCTCTGCAGAGTGTAAAACTGGTATACTAGCCGAGCTCACGGTCATGAGCAGCTCAGGACTCTCTGATGATTAATTTATGGAACTAAATTCAATTTGTCATATGCATTGCATCGCAGGTGATGATGTTACTTTTGTTCTACTACTTAATTGGGTTGGTATTTACTTATACTTAGTAACTGCTAATAAAATTTTGACCAACTTTAAAAGCAATGCTCAGCTCTAACCATCCTCTTTGGTAAGCCTTACACTTCACGTGAACTCCCACCTTTGGTGAGTTCATGCACATTATTCCCCACAACTTGTTGAGCGATGAACGTATGTGAGCTCACTCTTGCTGTCTCACACCCCCACAGGTCAAGAACAGGTACCGCAGGATGAGGCACATGGAGGATGCTGTGACGAGTTCGTGAGAGGTCTAGGCCGTCGTCTCCCAGTCAACTTTGGGTTGCTGGACCGTTGTCTCCTTATAATGTAATTATTTGTTTATTTTGTACATAACTCCTGTTATGTAGTAAAGATGTGACATTCGATCCTGTGCCATGAATCATCATATGTGTGAGACTTGGTCCCAGCACACCTGGTGATTATGTTCGCGCCCGGGTTTTGGACCCCTAAAATCTGGGTGTGACAACCGAACCTCGGTAAAACAAATCACCGTGTCATCCGCTTTATTTCTTGGTTGATTTGTTTTCCCCCTCTCTCCCGGATTCGAATTTAATTCTAACGCTAACCCGAACTTGTAGTGTGTGCTTAAGTTTATAATTTTCATATTCCGCCTACCCCTCTCTAGGCGACTTTCAATTAGTATCGGAGCCCGATACTTAATTTATAGTCTAACCACTCGAAGTGATGTCGGGAGGATCCGCCAAGAGGGAGATGGAAACCGGTGAGAAGGCCATAAGCCACGGTAAGGCTCCATCAAGGGAGTCCGGCGCCAAAGGAAGGGAGGAATCACCTTCCCGCGTCAAGTCGCATCGGAGTGGCGATAAGAAGAAAAAGATGAAGAAAGTGGTCTACTACGAGACCGACTCTTCGTCGCCCTCCAGCTCTGACGCCGCGTTCGTCACTTCTAAGCGCCATGAGTGCAAGAAGTTTAGTAAGATCCCTCTACTCTATCCCCGCATTTCTAAATGCGCTCCTTTACTTTCCGTTCCATTAGGCAAACCAACATATTTTGATGGTGAGGATTATTGTATGTGGAGTGATAAAATGAGGCATCACCTAACCTCACTCCACGCAAGCATATGGGACATTGTTGAGTTTGGAGCGTAGGTACCTTCCATAGGGGACGAGGGCTACGACTCGGACGAGGTCGTCCAAATCCGACACTTTAACTCCCAAGCCACTACTATACTCCTTGCCTCTCTATGTCGAGAGGAGTATAATAAGGTGTAAGGGTTAAAAAGTGCCAAGGAGATTTAGGATGTCTTAAAGACCACACACGAAGGAGATGAGATGACCAAGATCACCAAGTGGGAGACGACCGAGGGGGAGCTCAGTCGATTCGTCCTCAACCAAGGAGAGGAGCCACAAGCAATGTACAACCGGCTCAAGACCTTGGTCAATCAAGTGCGCAACCTCGGGAGCACAAAATGGGATGACCATGAGATGGTCAAGGTTATTCTTAGATCCCTCGTATTTCGTAATCCTACTCAAGTTCAATTAATACGTGGTGATCCTAGATATAAGCTAATGTTTCCCGAGGAGGCAATTGGGAAGTTTGTTAGCTTTGAGTTGATGATCAAAGGCTCCAAACAAATCGTCGACTTGGAGCAAGGCGGCACCTCCACACCCGAGGTGCAACCTGTCGCATTTAAAGCGACAGAAGAAAAGAAAGAAGAATCTACATCAAGTAGGCTCCCCATCGACGCCTCCAAGCTCGATAATGAGGAGATGGCGCTCATCATCAATAGCTTCCGCCAAATCCTCAAGCAAAGGAGGGGGAAAGACTACAAACCCTGCTCCAAGAGGGTGTGCTACAAGTGTGGTAAGCCCGGTCATTTTATCGCTAAATGTCCTATGTCTAGTGATAGTGACAGGGGCGACGACAAGAAGGGAAATAATAATAATAATAAGAAGTACTACAAGAGGAAGGGCGGCGATGCTCACGTATGTCGGGAATGGGACTCCGACGAAAGCTCCACCGACTGCTCCTCCGACGAGGATGCCGCCAACATCGTCGTCAACAAGGGCCTCCTCTTACCCAACGTCGACCACAAGTGCTTCATGGCAAAGGACGACAAAAAGAAGAAGGTACAATCTAGAACCACCCCCAAATATACTACATCTAGTGATGAGGGTAGTTCTAGTAATGATGAAGATGATTTACTTACTCTTTTTGCCAACCTTAACATGCAACCAAAAGAAAAATTAAATGAATTGGTAGGTGCTATTCATGAGAAGGATGAACTCTTGGACAGCCAAGAGGAATTCCTTATTAAGGAAAATAAAAAGCATGTTAAAATAAATAATGCTTATGCTCAGGAAGTAGAAAAAAAATGAAAACATGACTAATGAGCTTAGCATTTGCCATGATTCAATTGCCAATCTTAGAGATGAGAATGCTAGTTTAATTGCTAAGATTGACAAATTAAATGAATCAATTTCTAGCCTTATAACTGAAAATGCTAGTTTAATTTCCAAGGCTAAAGATTTGACTGTTTGCAATGATTCTATTTCCTGTCTTAGAGATGAAAATGCCATGCTAAAATCTAAGATAGATGAATTAAATGTTTGCAAACCTTCTACATCTAGTGTTGATCACGTTACTTTTTGTACTAGATGTAGATATGTTAATATTGATGCTATTCATGATCACCTTGCTTTAATTAAACAACAAAATGATCATATAGCTCAATTAACTGCTAAAAAAAATGAGCACGAAATTGAAAATGAAAAGTTTAAATTTGCTAGAAGCATGCTCTATAATGGGAGACGCCCTGGCATTAAGGATGACATTGGTTTCCAACAGGCAAGCAATGTCAATCTTAATGACCCTAAAAGATTGTCTAATTTTGTTAAGGGCAAGGCTCCCATGGTTCAGGATAACGACAACTATATTTTATATCCTGTTGGTTATCTCGAACACAAAATTAGGAGAATTCATACTAAGAAATCTCATTCTGTTCCTCACCATGCTTTTATGTATAAGAATGAGGCATCTAGCTCTAGACATTCTACACATGTTAAAATGCCTAAAAAGAAAACTCCTACTGCATCAAATGAGCCTAACATTTCATTCAAGACTTTTGATGCTTCATATGTGCTTACTAACAAATCAGGCAAAATAATTGCCAAATATGTTGGAGGCAAACACAAGGGCTCCAAGACTTGTGTTTGGGTAACCAAGGTGCTTGTTTCTAACATCAAAGGACCCAAGACTGTTTGGGTATCTAAGAACAAGGCCTAAATTGTTTTGCAGGTTTATGCATCAGGGGGCTCAAGCTGGATAATTGATAGTGGATGCACAAACCATATGACAGGGGAGAAAAGGATGTTCTCCTCCTACGAGAAAAACGAAGATCCCCAAAGATCTATTACATTCGGGGATGGAAATCAAGGTTTGGTCAAAGGACTTGGTAAAATTGCTATATCACTTGACCATTCTATTTCTAATGTTTTTCTTGTAGATTTTTTAGATTACAATTTGCTTTTTGTTTCTCAATTATGTAAAATGAGCTACAACTGTCTTTTTACGGATATTGGTGTTACTGTCTTTAGAAGAAGTGATGATTCAGTAGCATTTAAGAGAATATTAGAGGGTCAACTATACTTAGTTGATTTTAACAAAGCTGAACTCGATACTTGCCTAATTGCTAAGACTAATATGGGTTGTCTCTGGCATCGCCGACTAGCCCATGTTGGGATGAAGAATCTTCACAAGCTTCTAAAGGGAGAGCACATTTTGGGACTAACAAATGTTCATTTTGAGAAAGACATGATTTGTAGCGCATGTCAAACAGGAAAGCAAGTTGGTACCCACCATCCACACAAGAACATCATGATAACAGACAGGCCACTGGAGCTACTCCACATGGATCTATTCGGCCCGATAGCTTACATAAGCATCGGCGGGAGTAAGTACTGTCTAGTAATTGTGGATGATTATTCTCGCTTCACTTGGGTATTCTTTTTGCAGGAAAACTCTCAAACCCAATAGACCTTAAAGGGATTATTGAGACGGGCTCAAAAGGAGTTCGGATTGAGAATCAAGAAGATAAGAAGCGACAACGGGACGAAGTTCAAGAACTCACAAATAGAAGGCTTTCTTGAGGATGAGGGCATCAAGCATGAGTTCTCTTCTCCCTACACACCTCAACAAAATGGTGTAGTGGAGAGGAAGAATAGAACTCTACTAGACATGGCAAGGACCATGCTTGATGAGTACAAGACACCGGACCGGTTTTGGGCGGAAGCAATCAACACCGCTTGCTACTCCATCAACCGGTTATATCTTCACCGAATTCTCAAGAAGACATCATACGAACTCCTTACCGGTAAAAACCCCAATGTTTCATATTTTAGAGTCTTTGGCAGCAAATGTTTTATTCTTATTAAAAGAGGTAGAAAATCTAAATTTGCTCCTAAGGCTGTAGAAGGCTTTTTACTTGGTTACGACTCAAACACAAGGGCATACAGAGTCTTCAACAAATCCACTGGATTAGTTGAGGTTTCTTGTGACATTGTGTTTGATGAGACTAATGGCTCCCAAGTGGAGCAAGTTGATCTTGATGAACTAGATGATGAAGAGGCTCCGCGTGTCGCGCTAAGGAACATGTCCATTGGGGATGTGTGTCCTAAGGAATCCGAAGAGCCCATACAAGCACAAGATCAACCATCATCTTCCATGCAAGCATCTCCACCAACTCAAGATGAGGAACATGCTCAAGATGATGAAGATCAAGAGGATGAGCCACCTTAAGAGAAGGACAATGATCAAGGGGGAGATGAAGATAAGGAAGATGAGCAAGAGATACAGGGTTAAAGACCGCCACACCTAAGAGTCCACCAAGCGATTCAAAGAGATCACCCCGTCAACTCCATTCTTGGTGATATTCATAATGGGTAACCACTCGATCTGGAGTCGCTCATTTTTGTGAACATTACTCTTTTGTGTCCTCTATTGAGCCATACAGGGTGGAGGATGCACTAAGAGACTCAGATTGGGTGCTGGCAATGCAAGAGGAGCTCAACAACTTCACGAGGAATGAGGTATGGCATCTAGTTCCACGTCTTAACCAAAATGTTGTAGGTACCAAGTGGGTATTCCGCAACAAGCAAGATGAGCATGGTGTGGTGACAAGAAACAAAGCCTGACTTGTGGCCAAAGGTTATTCACAAGTCGAAGGTTTGGACTTTGATGAAACTTATGCACCCGTAGCTAGGCTTGAGTCAATTCGCATATTACTTGCCTATGCTACTTACCATGACTTTAAGCTTTATCAAATGGACGTGAAAAGTGCCTTCCTCAATGGATCGATCAAGGAAGAGGTCTATGTTGAGCAACCTCCCTGCTTTGAAGATAGTGAGTACCCTAACCATGTTTACAAACTCTCAAAGGTGCTTTTTGGGCTCAAGCAAGCCCCAAGAGCATGGTATGAATGCCTGCGAGATTTTCTTATCACTAATGGCTTCAAAGTCGGAAAAGCCGATCCTACACTATTTACTAAAACTATTGCAAAGGATTTGTTTGTATGCCAAATTTATGTTGATGATATCATATTTGGGTCTACTAACAAATCTACTTGTGAAAAGTTTAGTAGGATCCTGATTCAAAAATTCGAGATGTCGATGATGGGGGAGTTGAAGTATTTTCTAGGATTTCAAGTCAAGCAACTCTAAGAGGGCACCTTCATTAGCCAAACTAAGTACATTCAAGACATACTTAACAAGTTTGGAATGAAGGATGCCAAGCCCATCAAGACACCCATGTGAACCAATGGGCATCTCGATCTCGACATGGGAGGTAAGTCCGTAGATCAAAAGGTATACTTGTCGGGGACCATAATTAGGGGTACCCTCAAGACGCCTAATTCTCAGCTGGTAACCCCCATCAGCATAAAGCTGCAAAGGCCTGATGGGTACGATTAAGTCAGGGATCAGTCCACACGAGTGACTCGATCACGCTTCACCCGAGCCTAGCCTCGGCCAAGGGCAGCCGACCTCGAGAGACTTCCGTCTCGCCCGAGGCCCCCTTTTTATGGCGGACACATCACCGGCTCGCCCGAGGCCTTGGCCTCGCTCAGAAGCAACCTTGACTAAATCGCCACACCGACTGACCAAATTGCAGGGGCATTTAACGCAAAGGTGGCCTGACACCTTTATCCTGACACGCGCCACCGGCAGAGCCGACGTGACCGCCGTCACTCCACCGCTCCACTGGCCGGTCTGACAGAAGGACAGCGCCGCCTGCGCCACTCCGACTGTAGTGCCACTCGACAGAGTGAGTCTGACAGGCAGCCAGGCCTTGCCAAAGGCGCCACGGCGAACTCCGCTCCGCCCGACCCCAGGGCTCGGACTCGGGCTAAGACCCGGAAGACGGCGAACTCCGCTCCGCCCGACCCCAGGGCTCGGACTCGGGCTAAGACCCGGAAGACGGCGAACTCCGCTCCGCCCGACCCCAGGGCTCGGACTCGGGCTAAGACCCGGAAGACGGCGAACTCCGCTCCGCCCGACCCCAGGGCTCGGACTCGGGCTAAGACCCGGAAGACGGCGAACTCCGCTCCGCCCGACCCCAGGGCTCGGACTCGGGCTAAGACCCGGAAGACGGCGAACTCCGCTCCGCCCGACCCCAGGGCTCGGACTCGGGCTAAGACCCGGAAGACGGCGAACTCCGCTCCGCCCGACCCCAGGGCTCGGACTCGGGCTAACACCCGGAAGACGACGAAACTCCGCTTCGCCCGACCCCAGGGCTCGGACTCCGCCCTGGCCTCGGCCGAACGACTTCCGCCTCGCCCGACCCCTTGGCTCGGGCTCGGCCACGGCAACAAAAGGCAGACTCAACCTCGGCTTCGGAGGAACCCCCACGTCGCCCTGCCTAGGGCACAGACCGCCACGTCAACAGGAGGCGCCATCATCATCCTACCCCGAATCGACTCGGGTCACGGAGAACAAGACCGGTGTCTCATCCGGCCAGCTCCGCCGGAGGGGCAATGATGGCGCTCCACAAACTCTATGACGACGGCAGCCCCCAGCTCTCTTACGGAAGCAGGACGACGTCAGCAGGGACTCGACAGCTCCAACAGCTGTCCCTCCACCAGGCTCCGCCGCACCTCCGACAGCCACGACATCACGCCAGCAGGGTGCCCAGATCTCTCCGGCTGCCACATTGGCATGTACCTAGGGCGCTAGCTCTCCCTCCGCTAGACACGTAGCACTCTGCTACACCCCCCATTGTACACCTGGATCCTCTCCTTACGACTATAAAAGGGAGGACCAGGGCCTTCTCAGAGGAGGTTGGCCGCGCGGGACCGAGGACGGGACAGGCGCTCTCTTGGGGCCGCTCGCTTCCCTCACCCGCGTGGACGCTTGTAACCCCCCTACTGCAAGCGCACCCGACCTGGGCGCGGGACGAACACGAAGGCCGCGGGACTTCCACCTCTCTCACGCTCGGCTCCGGCCACCTCGCCTCTCCCCCCTTCGCGCTCGCCCACGCGCTCGACCCATCTGGGCTGGGGCACGCAGCATACTCACTCGTCGGCTTAGGGACCCCCCTGTCTCGAAACGCCGACAGTTGGCGCGCCAGGTAGGGGCCTGCTGCGTGCTGACGAACAGCTCCCCGTCATGCTCCAGATGGGCAGTCTCCAGCAACCTCTCCAGCCCGGGACGGTGCTTCGTTTCGGGACTCTTGAGTTCATGTCCTTCGACGGCAGCTACGACATGATACTTCTTCCACCGCCGCGCGACTACGACAATGGCGGCCGACAACCCGCCCGCCGGCGGCGGAATCGACGACGTCTTCCCCGCGTGGTGGAAGAGCAACATTCGAGCTCGCTCCGTTCTCTCCCTCGCCAACGGAGGAGGAGGCGGGGCCGTCAAGGCCAGGCGGGAGGCCGCGCTTCGTCGGCCATCGAGCGAATCGACGCCCCCGACGCCCCGGCGGAAGGCACGCCGGACGTCGACCTCGCGTTCAAGACGGAGGCAAGCGCCGTCCCCCCGCGGCACGCTGACCCCGAGCAAGAAGACGACGCCGGCGCGCTCGCGGAAAGCCTGCAGGACGTCGCCCTCGAACCAGAGATGACGGTGCAACCAGTCCCCGATGTGACTACGTCGCTCCTCGTCGACCAAAAGGTACCGACTAACTCCCACCTTGCGTCATTTCGACTCGGCCTCAACCCGCCAAACGACCTCGTTTTGGCGGGCGCTCTCATTGAGGCGAGTGCAACCCCACTGAGGTTCCGTATGCGGTCGCCTTGGGACCGACTGACGGACGTCTCGACCTACGGGCCCTCTGGGTCCGAGGAAGATGACGATCCCAGCATTGGTTGGGATTTCTCCGGACTTGGCAACCCCAGTGCCGTGCGGGACTTCATGACCGCATGTGACTACTGCCTATCCGACTGTTCCGATGGAAGCCGCAGCCTTGGCGACGAGAGCTGCGGCCCAAGCCGCGAATGTTTCCACATCGAGCTAGGGGATCCCTCCGAAGGAAACCATCTTGGCATGCCGGAGGATGGTGATCTCCCTAGGCCGGTGCCTCGCGCCGACATCCCACGGGAGCTAGCTGTGGTCCCCGCTCTGGCGGGGGGTTACGACCCACAACTCGAGCAAGTCCGCGAGGCGCAGGCCAGGCTCAACGAGGGAACAGGAGCGCTTGAGCCGATCCGTCGGGACGTCGGACAGGCATGGGTGGGCCAACCCCTGGTCGGAGAAATACGTCACCTGCCCCAAGGTCTCCAGCACCGCGTCGCCAACGATGTCAGGATCAGGCCGCCGCCCGCATCCAGCGGGGTTGGTCAGAACCTGGCAACCGCAGCAATGCTCATCCGCGCGATGCCGGAGCCGTCAACCACCGAGGGTCGGCGAATCCAGGGAGAACTCAAGAATCTCCTGGAAGGCGCTGCGGCCCGGCGGGCCGAGAGCACTGCATCCCGAAGGCAGGGATATCCCTCGGAGCCTCATGCCGCGACTTCCCGATTCATGCGGGAAGCCTCGGTCTACACCGGGCGCACGCGCAACACCGCGCCTGCGGCCCCGGGCCACCTCGGCAACGAGCACCATCGACGCGACCGTCGGGCTCACCTCGACGAAAGGGTGCGCCGAGGTTACCACCCCAGGCGTGGGGGGCGCTACGACAGCGGGGAGGATCGGAGTCCCTCGCCCGAACCACCCGGTCCGCAGGCCTTCAGTCGGGCCATCCGACGGGCGCCATTCCCGACCCGGTTCCGACCCCCGACTACTATCACGAAGTACTCGGGGGAAACGAGACCGGAACTGTGGCTCGCGGACTACCGCCTTGCCTGCCAACTGGGTGGAACGGACGACGACAACCTCATCATCCGTAACCTCCCCCTGTTCCTCTCCGACACTGCCCGCGCCTGGTTGGAGCACCTGCCTCCGGGGCAGATCTCCAATTGGGACGACTTGGTCCAAGCCTTCGCTGGCAATTTCCAGGGCACATACGTGCGCCCCGGGAATTCCTGGGACCTCCGAAGCTGCCGGCAACAGCCGGGGGAATCGCTCCGGGACTACATCCGGCGATTCTCGAAGCAGCGCACCGAGCTGCCCAACATCACCGACTCGGATGTCATCGGCGCGTTCCTCGCCGGCACCACTTGCCGCGACCTGGTGAGCAAGCTGGGTCGCAAAACCCCCACCAGGGCGAGCGAGCTGATGGACATCGCCACCAAGTTCGCCTCTGGCCAGGAGGCGGTCGAGGCTATCTTCCGAAAGGACAAGCAGCCCCAGGGCCGCCCATCGGAAGAAGCTCCCGAGGCGTCTGCTCCGCGCGGCGCCAAAAAGAAAGGCAAGAAGAAGTCGCAATCGAAACGCGACGCCGCTGACGCGGACCTTGTCGCCGCCGCCGAGTATAAGAACCCTCGGAAGCCCCCTGGAGGTGCAAACCTCTTCGACAAGATGCTCAAGGAGCCGTGCCCCTACCATCAGGGGCCCGTCAAGCACACCCTCGAAGAGTGCGTTATGCTTCGGCGTCATTTCCACAGGGCCGGGCCACCCGCCGAGGGTGGCAGGGCCCGCGACGACGACAAGAACGAAGATCACCCAGCAGGAGAGTTCCCCGAGGTCCGCGACTGCTTCATGATCTATGGAGGGCATGCGGCGAATACCTCGGCTCGGCACCGCAAGCAAGAGCGCCGGGAGGTCTGCTCGCTGAAGGTGACGGCGCCAGTCTACCTAGACTGGTCCGACAAGCCCATCACTTTCGACCGGGCCGACCACCCCGACCATATGCCGAGCCCGGGGAAATACCCGCTCGTCGTCGACCTCGTCATCGGCGATGTCAGGCTCACCAAGGTCCTGATGGATGGGGGCAGCTGCCTCAACATCATCTACGCCGAGACCCTCAAGCTCCTGCGCGTCGATCCGTCCTCCGTCCGAGCAGGCGCTGCGCCCTTCCACGGGATCATCCCTGGGAAGCGCGTCCAGCCCCTCGGGCGAGGTGGTCGGGTTCCGAGGAACCTACCACGCCGTGCTAGGGAGGCCATGCTACGCGAAGTTCATGGCCGTCCCCAACTACACCTACCTGAAGCTCAAGATGCCGGGCCCCAACGGGGTCATCACCGTCGACCCCACGTACAAACACGCGTTCGAATGCGACGTGGAGTGCGTGGAGTACGCCGAGGCCCTCGCCGAGTCCGAGGCCCTCATCGCCGACCTGGAGAACCTCTCCAAGGAGGTGCCAGACGTGAAGCGCCATGCCGGCAACTTCGAGCCAGCGGAGACGGTCAAGGCCGTCCCCCTCGACCCCAGTGGCGACACCACCAAGCAGATCCGGATCGGTTCCGGGCTCGACCCCAAATAGGAAGCAGTGCTCGTCGACTTTCTCCGCGCAAACGCCGACGTCTTTGCGTGGAGTCCCTCGGACATGCCCGGCATACCGAGGGATGTCGCCGAGCACTCGCTGGATATTCGGGCCGGAGCCCGACCCGTCAGGCAGCCTCTGCGCCGATTCGACGAGGAGAAGCGCAGAGTGATTGGCGAAGAGATCCACAAGCTAATGGCAGCGGGGTTCATCAAAGAGGTATTCCATCCTGAATGGCTTGCCAACCCTGTGCTTGTGAGGAAGAAAGGGGGGAAATGGCGGATGTGTGTAGACTACACTGGTCTCAACAAAGCATGTCCGAAGGTTCCCTACCCTCTGCCTCGCATCGACCAAATCGTGGATTCCACCGCTGGGTGCGAAACCCTGTCCTTCCTCGATGCCTACTCAGGGTATCACCAGATCCAGATGAAAGAGTCCGACCAGCTCGCGACTTCTTTCATCACACCGTTCGGCATGTACTGCTATGTCACCATGCCGTTCGGTTTGAGGAATGCGGGCGCGACGTACCAGCGGTGCATGAACCATGTGTTCGGCGAACACATCGGTCGCACAGTCGAGGCCTACGTCGATGACATCGTAGTCAAGACACGGAAGGCTTCCGACCTCCTCTACGACCTTGAAGTGACATTCCGGTGTCTCAAGGCGAAAGGAGTCAAGCTTAATCCTGAGAAGTGTGTCTTCGGGGTGCCCCGAGGCATGCTCCTAGGGTTCATCATCTCCGAGCGAGGCATCGAAGCCAACCCGGAGAAGATTGCGGCCATCACCAGCATGGGACCCATCAAGGACTTAAAAGGGGTACAGAGGGTCATGGGATGCCTCGCGGCCCTGAGCCGCTTCATCTCACGCCTCGGCGAAAGAGGTTTGCCTCTGTACCGCCTCTTAAGGAAGGCCGAGTGTTTCGCTTGGACCCCTGAGGCCGAGGAAGCCCTCGGCAACCTGAAGGCGCTCCTTACAAAGGCGCCTGTCTTGGTGCCCCCGGCGGACGGAGAAGCCCTTTTGGTCTACGTCGCTGCGACCACTCAGGTGGTTAGCGCCGCGATTGTGGTCGAAAGGCAAGAGGAAGGGCATGCATTGCCCGTTCAGAGGCCGGTCTACTTCAACAGCGAAGTGCTGTCCGAGACTAAGATCCGCTACCCACAAGTTCAAAAGCTGCTGTATGCTGTGATCCTGACAAGGCGGAAGCTGCGACACTACTTCGAGTCCCATCTGGTAACTGTGGTGTCATCCTTCCCCCTGGGGGAGATCATCCAGTGCCGAGAGGCCTCGGGCAGGATCGCGAAGTGGGCAGTGGAAATCATGGGCGAAACGATCTCGTTCGCCCCTCGGAAGGCCATCAAGTCCCAGGTGTTGGCGAATTTCGTGGCCGAATGGGTCGACACCCAGCTGCCAACGGCTCCGATCCAACCGGAGCTCTGGACCATGTTTTTCGACGGGTCGCTGATGAAGACGGGGGCCGGCGTGGGCCTGCTCTTCATCTCGCCCCTCGGAAAGCACTTGCGCTACGTGCTGCGCCTCCACTTCCCGACGTCCAACAATGTGGCCGAGTACGAAGCTCTGGTCAACGGATTGCGGATCGCCATCGAGCTAGGGGTCAGACGCCTCGACGCCCGCGGTGATTCGCAGCTCGTCATCGACCAAGTCATGAAGAACTCCCACTGCCGCGACCCGAAGATGGAGGCCTACTGCGACGAGGTTCGGCGCCTGGAAGACAAGTTCTTCGGGCTCGAGCTCAACCACATCGCTCGGCGCTACAACGAAACCGCGTACGAGCTGGCTAAGATAGCTTCGGGGCGAACGACGGTCCCCCCGGACGTCTTCTCCCGGGATCTGCATCAACCCTCCGTCAAGCTCGACGACACGCCCGAGCCCGAGGTACCCTCGGCTCAGCCCGAGGTACCCTCGGCCCAGCCCGAGGCACCCTCGGCCCAGCCCGAGGTACCCTCGGCCCCCGAGGGCGGGGCACTGAACGTCGAGGAAGGGCAGAGCGGGGCCACACCAGATCAAGATTGGCAGGCCCCGTACCTGCAATATCTCCGTCGAGGAGAGCTACCCCTCGACCAAGTCGAGGCTCGGCGGGTAGCGCGACGCGCCAAGTCATTCGTCTTGCTGGGCGACGAAGAGGAGCTCTACCATCGCAGCCCCTCGGGCATCCTCCAGCGATGCATCTCCATCGCCGAAGGTCGGGAACTGCTGCAAGAAGTACACTCGGGGGCTTGCGGCCACCACGCAGCGCCCCGAGCCCTTGTCGGAAATGCTTTCCGGCAAGGCTTCTACTGGCCAACGGCGGTAGCTGACGCCACTAGAATTGTCCGCACCTGCGAAGGGTGCCAATTCTATGCGAAGCAGACACACCCGCCCGCTCAGGCTCTGCAGACGATACCCATCACCTGGCCCTTCGCTGTATGGGGTCTGGACCTCGTCGGTCCCTTGCAGAAGGCGCCCGGGGGCTACACGCACCTGCTGGTCGCCATCGACAAATTCTCCAAGTGGATCGAGGTCCGACCTCTGAACAGCATCAGGTCCGAGCAGGCGGTGGCATTCTTCACCAACATCATCCATCGCTTCGGGGTCCCGAACTCCATCATCACCGACAATGGCACCCAGTTCACCGGCAAAAAATTCTTGGATTTTTGCGAGGATCACCATATCCGGGTGGACTGGGCCGCCGTGGCTCATCCCATGTCGAATGGGCAAGTAGAGCGTGCCAACGGCATGATTCTACAAGGGCTCAAGCCTCGGATCTACAACGACCTCAACAAGTTCGGCAAGCGATGGATGAAGGAACTCCCCTCGGTGGTCTGGAGCCTAAGGACGACGCCGAGTCGTGCCACGGGCTTCACGCCGTTTTTCCTGGTCTACGGGGCTGAAGCTATCTTGCCCACTGACCTGGAATACGGCTCCCCGAGGGCGAGGGCCTACACCGAACAAAGCAACCAAGCTAGCCGAGAGGAATCGCTGGACCAGCTGGAGGAAGCTCGGGACAGGGCCTTACTACACTCGGCGCGGTACCAACAGTCCCTGCGACGCTACCACGCCCGAGGGGTCCGGTCCCGAGAACTCCAGGTGGGCGACCTGGTGCTTCGGCTGCGGCAAGACGCCCGAGGGAGGCACAAGCTCACGCCGCCCTGGGAAGGGCCATTCGTCATCGCCAAAGTTCTGAAGCCCGGAACATACAAGCTGGCCAACAATCAAGGCGAGATCTACGGCAACGCTTGGAACATCAAACAGCTACGTCGCTTCTACCCTTAAGATGGTTTCAAGTTGTTCATATACCTCGCACCTACGCAAAGTTTAGTCGTCAAGGAAGGGTCAGCCTAGCCTCGGCAAAGCCCGACCCTCCCTCGGGGGCTAAAAGGGGGGAGACCCCCTCTGCGTCGAATTTTTCCTCGAAAAAGGATCTCTTTTTAGCAGGATTTCTTTCGTGCTTCTTGACTACTTCGGAAAGCGGATCCTGGAAACGACGAGGTACACGTAAGCAGCCAAGGCTGACCGAGCCGAGGGACTCCTACGCCTCCGGGATACGGATACCTCACTCATCACCTTCTGCAATAAGTAACTTGCGCTCGGATAAAGCGACTCCGTGGACCGAACGAGTCATCACGTTCGGAAGCTCTCCTGCCAAAGCAGTCCTTCAAGCTTTCTCGACTAAGTCGGGGACAGGGCCTCATGGACGGGTGAAAGTACGCCTAAGCGGCAAGGCCGACCGAGCCGAGGGATTCCCACGCCTCTGGGATACGGATACCTCACTCGTCCCTTCCGCGAAAAGCAACTCTCGCTCACACAAACATCCCTGTTACCGACAGAGTCCAGATGCTCGAAACAAGAGGAAAAAAGACGCAGCTTCGCAAGCGCGGCGAGGGTGTGTTCTTCTGGCCTCGGTGGCCGCAGAAAGCACACGCTACAAGGTGATCTGATCCTGCAGGCTCGGGTCTTCACGCTGAAGGGAGCCGTAGCACCCTCGGCATCGACGACGTCTTCAGCAAAGCCCGACCCAGCCTCGGGCGGCGCCGCGGTCGAGGGACTCCTCCGGGAATCCGGCCCGAGCAGGCGGCTCAACCGGTTACCCCTGGGGCCTCGGTCAACCGGCTTCCAAGGGCGCCAGCCCGACCCGAGGCCTCGACTGATCGACTTTGGCGTCGGCTCCGCTGACGGACAACACGGCTAGGCTCCGGCCAACCAGGTTCCCATTCTCGAGCCAACTCCGCCTCTGTTCATACTGATATCGCTACCCCTGGCCTCGGTCCACCGAAGGGCGGCCGAGGGGTCTCTTTAACTAAGCTAGAGGAGCCCCAGACAACAAGGCCGAACGGGTCGAGGGATTCCTACGCCTCCGGGATACGGATACCTCACCCGTCACCTTGACACGGGGCGACTCATGCTTGGTAAAGCGGTTCAGATAATAAAAAGGCGAGACTTAGTGCTCAAAAATGAGGAAAAAACACGGCTCCGTGCCGAAATTACATACATGTTCAGGCCCCGACAGCCGCAATGAACAAAAAACACCGGCATTCGAGATGCCATTACGAACGGAACTCCGGTTCCCCCTCCGCAGGCACGAACGACCCCACTCCGAGGGGGAAGGCCTGCGGAGCAACGGAAGGCCGACGAACGGCGCGCCGTCACCTGCTCCGGCAGCAGCGACAACGACGACTTCTGCTCCGGGGGGCCGAACAGCGGCAGCACTGACCTCAGGGTCGATGCCGCTGTCAGGAGGCCCCCGCCCATGCCAAAACTTGTGAGGCAAGGATGGGCAGAAGGCCGAGAAGTTGGAGGTCATCCCGTGGTCGGTCCCGGCCGCCGCGCCGGTGGAAGAACCTCTTCCAGCTGCCGTGGCGGACGCCGGCGCCGCGAGCGGCCCCGAAGCCACTCGCGGCTGAAGACCGGGCACGCTGCAGCTGTCGGACGCCACGGGCAATGCCCGCTTCTCCCCCCATCACTGAGTGAAGGAGCGGGCCACCGCCCACGCAGGGGCCGACCCCAACTCGGCACTCTCCCCTCCCCAGCCTTGGTGATGAAAATCCTTGAGGCTGAGGAAGGGGCAGAGGCCGCAGCCCGGCTCGCTTTCCCCCACCATCAAGCTGGAGGTCGCCATCTCGGGTGACCGCCGGTGAAGGGGTGCGACCGGGCTGCGTGATGAAAATCCTTGAAGCCGAACGATGGCTGAGAGGTACCAACTCCCATGGAGTTGCGTTCCTCCAACGAGGAGGCGGAAAGGCGGCGGATACCCCCCATCCGGGGGCTTGGAAGATGGGAAGACACGACGCTTAAGGGAGGAAGAAGACATGGTTGCCTTCCGAAAGGAGTCTCCCTCCTTTTAAAGGCAACTCTCCCTACGTGCACCCCCAGGCGCCGCGGGCCGAGTCTTCTCCAACACGCTCCAAGGCCCTCCCCTGCGACTCGGGGGCTGGGTCCCGCATGTCATGCAAGCCGGCTCAGGGCAGAAGAAGCCAAACCGCCGCGCGTGGTGCGCACGACCGTCCAGCGGTTACAAGCGACCCCCCATTTTCGCCCAGACTAACGGGCAGAAGGGGCGGGCAGCCATGCAGGCGGCATGCAACCGCGCCAGGTGGACGCGCTTCTCCGACTTCTGACACGCCAGCTTGGGAACCCAGGCCCACGCGTCGAGCAACCGGCGCGCCAGTTGCTGCATGCAAGCAACTGCACCACCACTTGTGCCACCGTCGCGCCTCTTCGGTTGCGAAGCCTATGCCACGACTCGAGGCGACCCAACAGCACCAGACTGGCGCGTCGGTCAAAGCGACCGAAAGTGGGCCGGCAGTAATAGCGGTGACAAGCGGGCGGGCGCAGCGGTCACGTCGTCAGCCAGGCTCACGTCCTATCCTGAGACAGCAAGAGAGCCTCCTCTCATGGCGTGGAGATGGTGCACCCGTGACCCATTCCTCGAACGGATCGCACGCGCGCAGCGGCCGCCCCGCCAACCACTCGCCCCATCGCATTAACTCCGCGGCGGGACACGCGGCGCCTCTGGCAGGAGGAGCGCGCGACGCTTCACCTTCGCCGTAATAACCGCGTCAGAAAAGGTACGCCACGTCGTCCGATTTCGTATCCTTTTCCGTTTTCCTCTTTCTCTATCTCTTGCAACAGGGACCGGGAAAGGGGGATACCCCGAAAGGGATCCTTCTCCGCGAAGGAACCGGGCTCCGAGCCCCCCATTACTGATCAGGGGTTCGAAGGCTGGCCCTCCGAAGGGTTCAACAGTCGCCTCAGATCGCGTGGGCCCGACACCCACTACTGGTCAGGGGTTCGAAGGCCAGCCCCCCGAAGGGCTCCATGGCCGCCTCGGGCTACTCGGGCTCCGCGCCCATTACTGATCAGGGGTTCGAAGGCTGGCCCCCGAAGGGTTCACAGTCGCCTCAGACACCGAGCGAGGGATGACCAGGGGTACGTTCGATACATAACCAAGGCTCGGGCTGCGCTCCCGAGGTACCCTAGGACATTTCCGAGACCAGCGGGAACGATCTTGTAACGGAATCCCATCGGAGGGAGGCATCGAGCCCTCGGACCCCGTCGCCAGGGGACCGGGTCCGGCAAATCACCCGCAGGTACTTTTGGGCGTGCCTCTGGGCCCCTAGCCGACCCCCAACGAACGGGGCACGGACGTCCACTCGGATTACCCGCTTGCAGCTCACCGGAGACACCATGTTCGGTGCCCATCGAGGGTAACATGGCGCACTCCCCCCCTCCTCCTTGCGGAAAGGCGACGTAGGGGCGTATGTAAAAAGTCGAGTCTGTCCCTGATCGTCCTCTCGCCCTGTGCAGAGGCTCGGGGGCTGCTCTCGCAAAAACCGGCTCCGGCCAAATCGTTGACAGCGTCAACATACCAGCCCGAGAGCTTGGGCCCCGACCGTGCACCCGGGCTACGGCCAGTTCGCATGAGGGAACGATCAGACCAGCCGAAGCGTTAAGCGAAGTATTAAGACCTCGAAGGAGTGTAACCACTCCTCCGAGGCCTCGGGGGCTACACCCGGCAGGTGCGCTCGCGCGCACCCACCGGAACGAAATGCAACCGAGAAAGGCTGGTCCCCTTGCAAAAAAGTGCGACAAAAAGCCTCCAAGCGAGTGCTAACACTCCCTTCGAGGCTCGGGGGCTACTGTCGGGGACCATAATTAGGGGTACCCTCAAGACGCCTAATTCTCAGCTGGTAACCCCCATCAGCATAAAGCTGCAAAGGCCTGATGGGTACGATTAAGTCAGGGATCAGTCCACACGAGTGACTCGATCACGCTTCACCCGAGCCTAGCCTCGGCCAAGGGCAGCCGACCTCGAGAGACTTCCGTCTCGCCCGAGGCCCCCTTTTTATGGCGGACACATCACCGGCTCGCCCGAGGCCTTGGCTTCGCTCAGAAGCAACCTTGACTAAATCGCCACACCGACTGACCAAATTGCAGGGGCATTTAACGCAAAGGTGGCCTGACACCTTTATCCTGACACGCGCCACCGGCAGAGCCGACGTGACCGCCGTCACTCCACCGCTCCACTGGCCGGTCTGACAGAAGGACAGCGCCGCCTGCGCCACTCCGACTGCAGTGCCACTCGACAGAGTGAGTCTGACAGGCAGCCAGGCCTTGCCAAAGGCGCCACGGTGAACTCCGCTCCGCCCGACCCCAGGGCTCGGACTCGGGCTAAGACCCGGAAGACGGCGAACTCCGCTCCGCCCGACCCCAGGGCTCGGACTCGGGCTAAGACCCGGAAGACGGCGAACTCCGCTCCGCCCGACCCCAGGGCTCGGACTCGGGCTAAGACCCGGAAGACGGCGAACTCCGCTCCGCCCGACCCCAGGGCTCGGACTCGGGCTAAGACCCGGAAGACGGCGAACTCCGCTCCGCCCGACCCCAGGGCTCGGACTCGGGCTAAGACCCGGAAGACGGCGAACTCCGCTCCGCCCGACCCCAGGGCTCGGACTCGGGCTAAGACCCGGAAGACGGCGAACTCCGCTCCGCCCGACCCCAGGGCTCGGACTCGGGCTAACACCCGGAAGACGACGAAACTCCGCTTCGCCCGACCCCAGGGCTCGGACTCCGCCCTGGCCTCGGCCGAACGACTTCCGCCTCGCCCGACCCCTTGGCTCGGGCTCGGCCACGGCAACAAAAGGCAGACTCAACCTTGGCTTCGGAGGAACCCCCACGTCGCCCTGCCTAGGGCACAGACCGCCACGTCAACAGGAGGCGCCATCATCATCCTACCCCGAATCGACTCGGGTCACGGAGAACAAGACCGGTGTCTCATCCGGCCAGCTCCGCCGGAGGGGCAATGATGGCGCTCCACAAACTCTATGACGACGGCAGCCCCCAGCTCTCTTACGGAAGCAGGACGACGTCAGCAGGGACTCGACAGCTCCAACAGCTATCCCTCCACCAGGCTCCGCCGCACCTCCGACAGCCACGACATCACGCCAGTAGGGTGCCCAGATCTCTCCGGCTGCCACATTGGCATGTACCTAGGGCGCTAGCTCTCCCTCCGCTAGACACGTAGCACTCTGCTACACCCCCCATTGTACACCTAGATCCTCTCCTTACGACTATAAAAGGGAGGACCAGGGCCTTCTCAGAGGAGGTTGGCCGCGCGGGACCGAGGACGGGACAGGCGCTCTCTTGGGGCCGCTCGCTTCCCTCACCCGCGTGGACGCTTGTAACCCCCCTACTGCAAGCGCACCCGACCTGGGCGCGGGACGAACACGAAGGCCGCGGGACTTCCACCTCTCTCACGCTCGGCTCCGGCCACCTCGCCTCTCCCCCCTTCGCGCTCGCCCACGCGCTCGACCCATCTGGGCTGGGGCACGCAGCACACTCACTCGTCGGCTTAGGGACCCCCTGTCTCGAAACGCCGACAATACTGGTCGATGATAGGATCTTTACTCTATTTATGTGCATCTCGACCGGATATTATGCTTTCCGTATGCATGTGTGCAAGGTTCCAAGCCGATCCTAAGGAAGTTCACCTTAGGGTCATGAAAAGAATAATGAGATATTTAGTTTATACTTCTAAGTTTGGACTTTGGTACCCCAAGGGATCCACTTTTGATTTAATAGGATATTCAGATGCTGATTGGGCAGGGTGTAAGATTGATAGGAAGAGCACATCAGAGAATTGTCAGTTTCTGGGAAGATCCCTGGTGTCTTGGGCTTCAAAGAAACAAAACTCCGTACCTCTTTCTATCGCCAAAGCCGAGTATATTGCCGCAGACCATTGTTGTGCGCAATTACTTTGGATGAGGCAAACCCTCAAGGACTATGGCTACAAATTGAGCAAAGTCCCCCCCTCCTATGTGATAATGAGAGTGCTATCCACATGGCGGATAATCCCGTTGAACACAGCCGCACTAAGCACATAGACATTCGGTATTACTTTTTGAGGGATCACCAACAAAGGGGGGATAGCGAGATAGCTTATGTTAGCACCAAATAACAATTAGTCGATATCTTTACCAAACCATTAGATGAGAAGACATTTAGCAAACTTAGGAATGAGCTAAATATACTTGATTCTCGGAACTTTGATTGAAACATTGCACACATAGCTCATATATATACCTTTGATTATATATCTTTCATGACTATGACTAATGTGCTTTCAAGTGTATTTCAATGCTAAGTCGTAGATTGAAAGGGAAATGGAGTACTCGACGAAGACAAGGCTTCCATTCCACTCTACCGGTATCATTTACCCTTCATCGTCACTCCACACATCTCTTCGATTGGTATAATCTTTCACTCATATTTACTTGTACCAATCGGGGAGAAAGTAAAAAAGGGCTCTCAATGTCTCCGTTTTTGGCGATTAATGCCAAAGAGGGAGAAATATTAAGCCCAAAGCAAAAGGACCGCACCACCACCCTTTCAATTTTTTTTATATATTTCAAATTGGTATGATGATTTTCAATTTGTATATTTTCAAAACTAGCATCTAAATATATTTCCAATTGATATCTATTAAAACCCTCTTTAAAGCTAAGAGGAGAATTTCATTCAGGAAGAGTTTTGTTTAAGTCAAAGGAAAAGCATTTGAAACAGGGGAGAAAATTTCAAATCTTGAAAATGCTTCTCAAAATCTTATTCATATACCTTTGACTATTTGCAAAAAGATTTTGAAAATGATTTTCCAAAAGATTTACAAAAACAAAACAAGTGGTGCAAATGTGGTCCAAAATGTTAAAAGAAAGAAAGCATACATGCATATCTAGTGAAAGTATAAATTGGTTTAAATTCCATGTAACCTATGCACTTACATTATGAAAACTAGTTCAATTCTGCACTTATATATTTGCTTTGGTTTGTGTTGGCATTAATCACCAAAAAGAGGGAGATTGAAAGGGAAATAGGGTTTAACCTTTTCCTATAAATAATTTTGGTGGTTGAATGCCCAACACAAATATTGGACTAACTAGTTTGCTCTAGATTATATATTCTACAGGTGCATAATGGTTCAACACAAACCAATAAAAGATCAAAGCTAGGGTTCAAAAGCCAAGGAGCAAAGGAACCGAGGATGCCCTGGTGTGGCGCACCGGACTGTCCGGCGCACCAGGACCGTAGAGAATCAAACTCGGCAGTCTCGGATTTTTCCAGCGCCGCTCCGCTATAATTCACCGGACTATCCGGTGTGCCATCGGACTGTCCGGTGCACCAGCGGAGCAACGACTACCAGCGCAATGGTCGACCGCAACCTACACCTGCAAACACTATAGTGCGCGCAGAAGTCAGAGCAGCCGTCAGAGGCGCACTGGACTGTCCGGTGCCACTAGAAGAAAAAGCTCCAACGGTCGTCAGCGCCCGAACCCTGACGGTTGGGTGACGTGGCTGGCACACCAGACAGGGTCCGGTGGCGCACCGGACTGTCCGGTGCGCCCATCGACAGCAGCCCCTCCCCAACGATTGTTTGGTGGTTGATGGCTATAAATATCGCCCAACCACCTCCACCCAACCATCCAAGTATTCATCACACCTCATTCAATACAAGAGCAAAGTGCAACACTCTAAGACACAAATCAAAGCCACTGATCCAATCAAAGTCCCCAATTCAATTCTAGTGCTTTAGGACTTGTGAGAGGATCGTTCTTGTGTTTCTTTGTTGCTCTTGTTGCTTGGTTGGCTTTCTTCTTTCTCTCATTCTTATTCTCAAAGCCTTGTAAGCGAAGCAAGAGACACCAATCATGTTGTGGTCCTTGCGGGGTCTAAGTGACCCAAGAAATCAAGGAAGAAAGCTCACTCGGTCTAAGTGACCGTTTTGAGAGAGGGAAAGGGTTGAAAGAGACCCGATCTTTGTGACCACCTCAACGGGGATTAGGTTCTTTAGAACTGAACCTCGGTAAAACAAATCACCGTGTTCATCCGCATTATTTCTTGGTTGATTTGTTTTCCCCTCTCTCCCGGACTTAATATTTGTTCTAACGCTAACCCCGACTTGTAGTGTGTGCTTAAGTTTATAATTTTCAGATTTCGCCTATCCACCCCCTCTAGGCGAATTTCAGATAGGAGATACCTTCAGGTAGACAAAATCTCCGACTTCAAAACTCAGCTCTCTTCTTCTTGTGTCTGCATAACTTCGCTGCCTTGACTGTGCTATCTTTAGATTCTCCCGAACCATCCTAATGTTCTCTTCAGCTTCGAGCAAAATGGCTGGCCCAAACACTTGCTTTTCTCCAGGCTGATCCCATTGCAACTGAGTTCTATAACTCCTCCCATAAAGCGTCTGAAACGGTGACATCTTCAATCTAGCCTGGTAACTGTTGTTATAGGAGAATTCTGCATAAGGTAACCTCTTGTCCCATCCGGACTGATCTTGCAATGCACAGACTCTCAACATATCTTCGAGGATTTGATTAGTTCTTTCAGTCTGACCGTCTGTTTGCGGGTGATAAGTTGAACTGAAGTTTAAATGTGTACCCAAAGCTTCATGCAACTGTTGCCAGAAATGAGAGGTGAACTGTGTTCCTCTTTCTGACACGATCCTCTTTGGCACACCATGAAGACAAACGATCCAGGACATGTACAGCTCCGCCAACATTGCACGACTGTAGCTAGTCTTGACATGTATGAAGTGGACTGACTTGGTCAAGCGATCCACCACTACCCAAATGGAATCGTAGCCGGCTCAAGTGCGAGGCAATCCGACTATGAAGTCCATCCCGATTTCATCCCATTTCCACTAAGGAATTCGCAATGGCTGCAACAACCCAGCTGGCTTCTGATGCTCTGCCTTGATCCTTCAACAGCTATCACACATAGCCACGTGCTCTGCGATCTCCCTTTTCATTCCGTACCACAAGAATTTCTTCTTCAGATCCTGATACATATTCTCACTTCCAGGGTGTATGGAATAAGCTGTCTCATGAGCTTCCTTGAGGATCAACTCTTGAATAGACTGGACATTGGGAACACACAAACGGTCCATGAACCATACCACACCTTCTACATCCTCCCGAAAATCTTTGCCTTTTCCTTCTAGAATTAGTTGCCGGATTTCATTGATCTTCTCATCGTTCTTCTGTGCTTCCTTGATTTCCCGCTCTAAGGTGGGTTCTAACTCAACTGTTCTCCTCGCATGTTATTCAGAAATCTGAGACTCAACATGTCAAATTATTTGGCCAACTCATAAGGCATCGGATGAGCGACCATCATATTGACTTGACTTTTCCTACTTAAGGCATCTGCTACCACATTCGCTTTTCCTGAATGGTAGTGAATTTCCAATTCATAGTCTTTGATCAACTCTAACCATCTTCGTTGTCTCATATTCAGCTCCGACTGGGTGAATATGTACTTCAGACTCTTATGGTCTGTGTAGACATCATATTTCTGCCCGTACAAATAATGCCTCCATGTCTTCAGTGCATGGACCACTGCTGCCAACTCTAGGTCATGGATTGGATAATTCTTCTCATGAACCTTCAACTGTCGGGACAAGTAAGCCACAACTCTCCCCTCTTGCATCAATACACATCCCAAGCCAGTGTAACAAGTGTCACAATACACCGAGAAGGGCTTGTGCACATAAGGCAAGACTAAGACAGACGCTGTAGTCAACTTCTCTTTCAGCGCTTCAAAGGCCTCTTGGCACTTCTGGGTCCACTTGAACTCAAATTTGTTAGCTAGCAAAGCTGTCATTGGTCTCACAATCTTCGAAAATCCTTCAATGAATCATCGATAATATCCGGTCATTCCAATGAAGCTCTTGATTCCTCGAGCATCTATTGGCGCTTTCTAGTTCAGAAGATCTGCCACTTTCTTGGGATCCACGACCAATCCATCTTTGTTTATTATGTGACCCAAGAACAGGACTTCATCAATCCAAAACTCACACTTGCTCAACTTTGCATACAGCTGGTGCTCTCGCAATCTCTACAAAAACCATCTTCAAATGATCCACATGCTCCTCCTCACTTTGAGAATATATGAGAATGTCATCAATAAATACCACCACAAACTTGTCGAGATAATCCATGAATACATTGTTCATCAGATTCATGAAGAAGGCTGGTGCATTCGTCAGGCCAAAAGACATCACGGTGAACTCATACAACCCATACTTGGTAATAAATGTCGTCTTTGGAATGTCCGAAGGTCGGATCCTGAGTTGATGATAACCTGACCTTAGATCTATCTTTGAAAACACGCTGGCTCCTCTCAGCTGGTCGAACAGATCTTCTATTCTGGGCAAGGGGTACTTGTTCTTAATTGTATCTTCATTTAGAGCTTGGTAATCGATGCACATCCTCCTAGTGCCATCCTTCTTCTCCACGGATAGGACATGGGTGGCCCAAGGTGAGGTACTTGGTCTGATGTAACCTTTCTCTGACAGCTCATCTATTTGCTTCTTGAGCTCAACCAACTCTGGTCTAGATACCCTGTACGCTCTTTTAAAAATGGGGGCGGTTCCAGGAAGAAGCTCTATGGCAAACTCAACCTTTTGCTTAGGTGGCATACCTGGTAAATCTTTCGGGAACACGTTCAGAAATTCTGAAACAACCTTGATAGTCTTGAGTGGATCTGCCTCCTTGCTATCAATCACCATCTGGTGACAACCTCCTTTCCTTGGCTCGGGTGAGACTAACTCAGTCACCACTTCTTCTCCTAGTGGGGACACCAACTTCACTGTCCTCTTATCACAACTGATAACTGCTTGGTACTTATCTAGCCAATTTATCCCTAGGATAACATCTATCCATTGAGTACCCATTACTATGAGGTTAGCGGGGAACTCTATCCCTCTTATTTCCACACTTACATTCAAGCATACACTATCGGCTCAAACTTTACCACCGATTTGGATGGGTGTTGATGAAAGTCGCCTAGAGGGGGAGGGGTGAATAGACAAAACCTTTGAAAGGGCAATCAAGTGAAGATGGCTTTTCTCTTCTTCTCACTCTAACCTGGCCTTATTTTGAACTAACCTTTTATTGGGACCAAGTTTGTGTTTAATGTTGTATTTTACAGGCATCACCTATTCGCTCCTTCTAGGCGCTCAAGAGAGTGGGGGCTACACGCGATGGCGATGATTGCAGCGGCGACACTCGAGGGAGGGAGCCACATGGGGGGTCTGATCCGTAGGTTGATTACAAATAAATATAAGAGTTTTTTTTGCATTAGTGTTGACACACGACGAGGGTGGAAACTGGTACTTTATAGTGCAAAGATTAAAGTAGCAATCTTTAAATAAATATTGACATCATGAATTCAAGTATCTTAAGAGCAAACATTCAATAGTAAATTGATATAAATAAAGCATTTAATGAGAGAAACACAACATGTGGGAGAACTAATTGGCGAGTCAAAGATGATCAAACCAAAATGATAGTCTATCATATCATTGTGAAAATACGTCATGTCCCAATTGCATAAGGGAGAAAGAATGATTCAAATAACATTAGCCATTGGATTTGAGTAGAGAGAAGAGAATTATCCAGCGATCTGAGCCGTTGGTTTTGAGGATGTGTTATGTTTGAGTGCATTTCATTTCATGGATTTAGGAGAGGTTATGGATGTGCGGGTGATTTAATTGAAAGAGTTTTAAAAAGTTAAAACTAGTGGGTTATTTCGAAGAAATGCAAAGAGTTTTTTTAGAAGTGATGATGCAGGACGACGGTCAAAACTAGTGCTTCATAGAAGTACTAATATCATCATGTTTGTGTGTTACAACGACACACAATTATATTTGATAACTATAAAAAGTAAATTTAATATTAAAATGAACATATGGTTCACATATCATATATTAAACTATATATATAAACTGATAAAAACAAATATTATACTTTTAGCCAAAATGTTGAGAAAGTCATGAGTTGAACATAAGTCTAGCCTCTATTTTTATAGCTCACTCAATCGCTTGTTCTCGTTCAACTAGCGATTTAATACTATGTGAAAGCGCTACACTGGATATGGCTTCCTCCTGTCGTGTTAAGTTTGAGTGGTCTCTCATAACCTATTTCTATTTGTGGTAGACGAGAAGCGAGAAAGAAACGAATCCACATGCTTCGTACGCAAAGCATGACATATAAAATTGGTGCTTTAAAGGAGTAGAGAAAGTTCTAGCTAAAAACAAACACTTACTTTTAACACCGAAAATCAGACAGATTCCAACGTATACGTGCAAATCAAATGGAAACAACCAATGAATATGAACTGAATTAAGAGGTTAAAATCCGACATACACACTCAAACTGCGCGACACTTTTTCAAACGATGAACATACTTGATTCTACACATAACGGTAGCGGACAATAGCAACGAGATACCACATGGCACAACGGAATGGATAACTCCGTTAATGTCAAAGCATCAGTCGCTCTTTGTGCCGCTACCATTCTGCCCCGCGAGGATCCTAGAGATCTGCAGCCCCCTGCTGAAGGCCTGGTTGAAGAGCAGCCGTGTCTGGAATTCAGAGACGAAGGGGAACCACGATAGCACGGCAATGGGCAGGAAAATGAGGAGCCCCATGGTGTATTCGTACATCCTCGCCATCTCCTGGATGGAGTCCCATGGTCCCATCTTCCGAAGCGCAGCACCGGTCCTCTGTCTGAACCTGGCACAGCAGGGACCTCTGCATGCACCACCGGTACCATATGGGCAACACAGCAAGTGAAGTGGCTCTATGATCAACCTCCGAAACAGCGGTCCACATAATTGCGCAACCTAAAGCAACAGAAGGTGCCACAAACATGAATCAGAAAAACAAGCCAATACATCTAAAATCTAAACAAAGATTAACAGGAGCAATAAGTACACTGACAAACAGCAAGTAGCTAAAAAGAAAGACGTGTGGAAGAACCCAAGAATGGCTCACCAGAAGAATAAACCAGCCAGTGGGAATGAATGCCAAGATACTGGCGCCAACATCCGAGACAGCAAGGTCAAAACCAACAAATAAAAGGACAAGCAAACCAATGAGCACAAGGAACACAATGCCCTTGAGGATGCGGAACACTAGTTGAATCCTTGTAACAAACTTCTCTCTCCCCATTGAAACAACCTGGAACAAGGGAGCACACCCCAGCTGTAAATGCAGTATCAGACAAAATAAGATGCGCTACAACACGGAAGACTGTTACCTTTAGTGACACAAGAGCAACTGCTATAACCAGCCATGACAGTGCATATACCTGTTGGAGAAAGCAAGCATTAAGTTAACTGAGTTCAGTAATGAAGATTAAAACAAGGGACATTCTAAGTAGGTAGAATACCAAGAAGCTTTTGTTGCCATGCACTATGTGCAAGTGGTAAACAATACCATACTGATAGATCAAGAACCGCAGGGAAAGGATGAACTCCAAGAGCAAGCTTCGAATTGTTGCATTCCTCAGGTGGTCATGTTCACTCACCCACCAAGCCTCCCAACTTTGTTCAGGCGCTAATCCAATACCACCTCTATTGCCCATCCACTTCCACCAGTCATTCCAGTCATCAACAGTCTTGTGCCACTCAAAGCAGGATGGGTTGAAGACAAAAGGTGCAAACAGCCAACAGAAAACAAGGAACCATATCGAAACTGTGACATACAAATACAAACTTGAGCTTCTGTATGAACTCCCATAAGCTAGGTAGACAACCAAAAGAATAAGCAGCTCCAGTGCTTTGACAAAGTGACTCCGGGAGTACATCCGATAATTCTCAGCGAACTTTGCATGACGCACAACAAACCCTCTCCCAGTAGCTCTATACTTTGCTCCACCATGAAGTATCGTCCTGCCATAGTAGTGAGTCTTTGTTCCAAGATGAAAAGTGAAGAATACAGAAGCTAACTGAAGTTGCATGATTACAAACTCTGCCAATGCTCTGCCAAATCCTTTCTCAAGGCCAATCTCCATCATCATTGGGAGAACGAGCAACATCCCAAGTTGGAATACAGATTGAGTGGCAAGTGCATTTTCAAATGGTTTTATGTTTTGGATATTTGGATCTTGCAGTATTGACTTTTCTAAGCCACTCAAAACAAGGTATAACCTCCCATATAAAAATACATACACTGTGAGAACAGCCACCTGAAGGTAATATACACGTCCAAGTCAACTCATGAAAATTATAGAACAAAGATCACAAAATGCATCAAGATTTATGCACTATGTGTTTCGAATAATATACTCGTTATGAGCTGCTGTTTCATGTTTTCACAAAACATCAATAAAACACACTAATCAGTAATCACTTTATACAACATGCAAGCTTTGTATGAATTATCTGAGGTAAATAAATAAAACATCAGGGAGCATACTTTGTGTCCCAGCTTAATCTTGCACAAAGTACCAGTTTCAATCTTTCAAAAACATAATTTTCTAATGGTTTTAGCAGTGAGAACTTCTGCATGTTTGATTGCTCAAAAGTTGAAACTCCAAGCCCCAGATATCACCTTTTTTCCTTTCGTAAAAAGAAGTTATAGGGTGAATCAATCTGCTTTTCTACTTCCTGGAATTTGTATTTGTCAGTTACTAAGTTGATAAGTCCAAGCATAAGGCTCATACCATGCTATTGAAGTAGAAGCCAACTGTGGTAAAATACAGAGATAGCATCCTGTAGAAATCAAATCTGTGTCCTAGTCGATAAATATCACGGCATAGTGTTTGTTCACCATTTCCATTTGCCACCTTGGCCTCAAAGTTGGATATTTGGTTCATTCCAACATCACGTCCTTTGCCCAACTGTATGTATTCATGATGTGTAACATTTCCTCGACGCAGAGTTGAATTGAAACCTTTGGTGTCGATATAACAACTGTAAACTTAATGGGCAGAAATAAGCAACTAAGTTTTTGCATAATCTCAGAAAAACTAACCTGCAAATATATCTTCGCTAAGGTTGATAATCTTTGATGCCTTGCTTATGCCACCCCTTGTCAGATGAAAGAGTCTATCAAAAACATCAGGATGGCCATAATGAAATCGTACCCTGCGATAAAAAAGTTTGTTAGACTTACACTCCAATAATAATGAGGATCGCCAAAAGAAGTTAGAACAGGAGCATTCAATGCTATCGCGTTTGAACTCTACCACTCCCATAAATTATATAAACTGAGAATTTACAACCTAGACTCCAATAGTCTAAATTATTAAGTTGCATGCACCAACCAATTCAACTCAAAACCTGTACATAGGAAGATGTGGATAATTCACTTATATTATATTCCAACACTCTCCGACATGGAATAGAAGCAAACGACAATTGTTTTTATTTTAATTACGCTAACCAGTATTTAAACTCATGACCACTGGCTCTGATACCATATTAAGTTGCATGCAGCAACCAATTCAACCCCAAAGCTTATGCTTTTGTTGAGGTGGGCAGTACACTTATATTATATTCCAACATAAATATGAACTGCAAATTATCTCATACGGTCATGCCTCTATTTTATGTGTAAATTCTACCCGACCTATATTGAAAACACTTTGGTAAATTATTACTTCAACAAGCAGCAATGTGTGATAATCACAAAACATATCTAGTCACAGCACATGATTTCCTCTAAAAATTATAAACCAAGATAACCATAATCAAAAGACTAGACATTTTATAAGTTACAACTTATCAACTCTAAGGGTGTGGGCAATCTAATAGGCATCTATTGAGTAGTTTTTTTTCTCGAAAGGCGTAGGAGAACTGCACCCCCATATATTAAGAAGAATGAAAGAAGGTAAAAAAAAATAGACCAAATACAGCGACTGCCTTACGGAGGTCGAAAACACAAGAACCTAAGGAGATCCATCCAATAGCTAGAACACACCAATAGCTATGCTACAGAGGGAAGAGCAACAAGGTATGAAAAACCCTTAGCCCCAGTCATCTCCCACATCAATCTCTCTTCCCCCCTATCTTGAGAGCTAGAGAAACATTACAGACCCAGCCATCAAAAATACACTTATTCCAGTGATTCCAAATGATCCAAGCTCCCAAAGCAACAATAGAATTGATACCCTTCTTAGCTTGACCAGTAGCTGAATCTGAAGCACTTCCCACCAGTTCATAAATGAGGATATACCGGGCTGTGGGGTTAAATTTTGCAGACCAAAAGGTTGCAGAAGCTGGAACCAGAACACCCTCGAGAAAACGCAAGAGACTAGAAGATGATCCAAGGTTGCAGCTTCTTGGTGACAGAGGGGGCAACTGGTTGGATGACCCAGCTCTCTTTTAGCAAGTCTGTCAATCGTCTAACATCTCTTATGAGTTGTGAGCCAGAGGAAGAACCTACACTTCGGAGGAACCCAAGTTTTCCACACCCTAGAGTAGGGGCCAAAGGAGGTTGAGCCTGCAAAGAAGCCCTAATATGCAGCCTATGCCCTCTTGGCTATAGAACAAAAGGATTGTTTTTTGCTCATGATATTTTATTAACCTTTAAGGAGGTGATTGGATGTCTGTGTTAGATTACTGGGTTTTTATTTTTAATGTAATGCGTCTTGGCAGCCCATGTACTATTACTATATATATGTTAATCCTACTGTTGGCGCTGATTTGGTATTCTGGGTGCCAAACACCAGGAGATGTCCACCTGGCGGTGCTCTCTGCGGAGGCGCAGATGGTCCACGAACTGGGCGCAGGAGTGGCTCCTTCTCTGAGTACGTCCGGACAGTCCACGCCTAGGGCTCGGACGGTCCGAGATGGTGCAAAGGGTCATCTTTTTCGCAGCAGACCTAGATCTTGCGTCCCAGGATGTGTCTTGGAGTCGGCAGGCCACCCAAGATGCTTCTAGTCGACGTAGAGCCAAAGAGAGGTGAAGATTTGAGGTAGAGGAAGGCTAAACTAGGGCTACTCCTAATGCATAAAGTAAAAATGATAAGTACAAATGATTGGATCGATTGTGAGGGGTTCAATCGGCCATACCCCTTCATCTATATAAAGGGTGGAGGTCTGAACCCGTTAGAAGTCAGTTCTCGAGTTAATCTCGCAGGTTTTGCTAACAAATCCCGCTAGAAATCCAGAACCCTAACTGATTCTGCGCACGCGGGGACCGTCCGTGTCGCCACCGCGGACAGTCCAGCCCCAGGGGCGAACAGTCCGCCAGGCCAAATTCAGTGCTCAACAAGGGGTGGGCGTTCGGGTTACCCGAAAATTTCGGGTCGAATAATTCGGGTATTTAAAATTTCGGGTTTTGAGAATCGATACCCGAAATTACAACAGGTTTACAATACCCGAAAATTCGGGTACCCGAAATTTCGGGTTCGGGTATTCCCAAACTACCCGAATTGTTGTGTCGGCTTCATGAAAACACATACACCCTATTAAATTAGTATAAAAATACAGTTTGAATAATGATATACATGGCCATATAGAACACAAGCAATCTACAATCACAAGTTATGCACACTTACATATAATTATAGATGCACAAATTAATAATTAAGCATGACATGAATACATGACACATAAAAGTTCGGGTAATTCGGGTATTCGGGTACCCGATTGTGATACCCGAATTACACGAAATAAATTCTGGTTTTGCAAGTTGCTACCCGAAATTCCCGAACAAAATTCGGGTTTCGGGTATATCGGGTTCGGGTTTCGGGTTTTTTGCCCAGCCCTACTCAACATATGACCCCTGCCTTTTGGTGGAGGTTAACGAACCAAAAGCATATGTACTGTCAGCACCCTTCGGGAAACAATAGACCTCACGAGTCATCTTGTTCCCGAAGTAAGAACTAAGCCTGATGCAAGTCATCGGCTTTTCAATCCGACAGGGTGATCATTCAATAGAGCTCTAATGCATAAGGCCATTTCAGATTGCATCTTTCTCGGCCATGACCATCCGATCAATGGATCAAAAGGTATAGAGTGGAGGTGCCCCTAGCCTGAACAGGCAAAGAGACTATGCATGTGCCATGGGTTCATCGTCGTACCATTCCACATTTGAACAGGATAATATATCGACGATGAGTAGGCAACTGGAAAGTATCATGGCATCACTGGATGAATAGGCGATGTCTGCTGCATCGCCTTTTGGGTCGTTTTGTTTTAGCGGGTGACTAGGGTTTTTTTGTTGGCTGATCGCGTAGAACGACCTTCTTGCTAGCATATTTGGAGAGGAATTGATCAAAAGTAGGGCCAGCTTTGACCAACCGATCATGTGTGTTTCGCCTCCGTGTCCCCTTTTTTGCTTTGTGTGGAGGTTGACGCCCCTGGTTATGGGCGGACTGTCCGGCTGACTAGGGCCAGCTTTGACCAACCGATCATGTGTGTTATGTGTGTTTTGCCCCCGTGTCCCCTTTTTTGCTTTGTGTGGAGGTTGACGCCCCTGGTTATGGTCGGACTGTCCGGCTGAGTCAGCCGGACCGTCTGCTTGAGCACCGAACAATCCGCGCACAGGTGCCGAACCGTCCGCGATGCTCGAGTCAGGGAGCTTAGCTCGATTGCTCAATTGAGCCTGCCCCCCGGCGTCTGCGGACTTGTTAGTCTTCCTGTTCGGAGCTTTTCAAGCAATCCCTCCTTGTAATATATTCGACATGCAAGGATCACCAATGACAATGTTTTTGCCTTTATCGGCCATTTCCGACCGAACCAAGACTTTTTGCTTGCTAGTTCTATTACATTGACAGAAAATGCTTGTGTCCACTTGCATCTCCTGAAAGATCAATCGACCCTCATTTATGGACGATTGTATTTGTCTGCGAAAAACATTACAATCATTGGTGGCATGGAAAAAAGAATCATGCCACTTGCAATAAGCATGTCTCTTTAATTCATCTAGACCATATTCTATCTGAGCATGGTGAAAAAGCAGCAGCAGTGGACCTCTTCTACAAAAATCTTATTGGGCAGGATGGACAGAGGGATGCAACAATTGACCTGGAAGCTCTTGGCCTTCCTAGACACAACCTGGCGGTCTTGGACTCCCCCTTTGCAGAACAGGAGGTCCTGGAAACCATCAGAGGTTTACCCTCGGATAAGGCCCCTGGGTCGGATGGCTTCACTGGCCTTTTTTATAAAGTGTGTTGGAACATTATAAAGGGTGATGTTATGGCAGCTGTTTCAGCTGTTTGGAGCAGGAGATTCATCAATTTCTGGAAGCTTAACACTGCCTACATTATTATGGTGCCGAAAAAAAGAAGGGGCTGAGCAAATTAAGGACTTCAGGCCAATTAGCCTCGTCTACAGCTTTGCAAAACTGATTACAAAAATCCTCGCGAACCGATTGGCACCAAGGTTGAATGAATTGGTTTCCCCGAATCAAAGTGCATTCATTAAGGGGAGGTTCATCCAAGACAACTTCATGTTAGTGCAACAGACATCAAGACTGTTTCACCAACAAAGAATGTCTCGGCTGCTCCTCAAACTTGATATCACCAAGGCCTTTGACTCAGTCTCCTGGCCCTTTTTAATTGAAGTCATGCAACAACTTGGGTTTGGACAGATCTGGAGAGACATGGTTTGTGGTCTCCTTGCTTCCTCCACTACACAAGGTATGCTAAATGGGTTTCCTGGAGAACAAATTCAGCATAGAAGAGGGCTTAGACATGGGGATCCCCTTTCCCCGATGTTATTCATATTGGTCATGGATGTCCTTGGCTATCTTTTTTCGAAGGCAGAGGAGGCAGGTTTACTACAACAGCTAGCAGAAGAGAGCTACATAGGGTCTCCATTTATGCAGACGATGTAGCCCTTTTCTTACACCCTACGACTGATGAAATCTCCATTACTTTAGATATATTGCAGCTCTTTGGCAGTGCTTCTGGTCTAAAAAATAATGCGCAAAAATCTAATGTCTACCCCATACAGTGCTCAAAGGAAACTCTATTGGAAGTCCAAAGTTTGCTACCTTGTGAAACTGCAGCTTTTCCTTGCAAGTACTTGGGTCTTCCTCTATCCTTGCACAAGCTGTCCAAGCAGCAGTTTCAGCCATATGTTGAAAGATTTGCTGACCAACTCCCTAATTGGAAAGCTGATTTGATGACCAGAGCAGGTAGGAGAATTCTAGTGCAACATGTTCTTACAGGTATGACTGTGTATCTTGCAATGGCAATTGATATACCCCATTGGGCCCTAGATGCTATTGATAAAATAAGAAAGGGCTTTCTTTGGAGAGGAAAAAAGGAAGCTAGAGGGGGGCACTGTTTGGTGGCTTGGGGCAAGGTATGTCGTCCTCTTCAGCTTGGAGGTCTGGGAATATCAAGCCTCCCAGAGCTTGGATGGGCCCTTCGGATGAGATGACTGTGGCTTCAGAAAACTGATTCTAGAAGACCTTGGACAGGGCTTCCTATTCAGGTTCCAAGTAAAGCCAGAGTTTTCTTCTCCAAGGTCCTTGTCTCTGAGGTGGGAAATGAGTCTAGTATCCTTTTCTGGTCTGATAATTGGCTGCAGGGTAAGAGCATCTCGACCATTGCCCCTAGACTATACTCTATAATCCCAAAGAAGATAACAAAAAGTAGAACAGTTCAAGAGGCCTTGTTAAACAGAAGATGGATATCTGACATTAGAGGTGGTCTTACTGTTGGGCTTTTGGCAGATTACTTAAAGCTCTGGGTTTGTCTCTCCGAAATTGAGCTGCACCCTCACATTGAAGACAGACATATCTTTAGTGTAGCCCCAGATGGAAAGTATTCGGCGAAAGCAGCTTACAAGGGTCTTTTCCTGGGATCCTGTACATTTGGCCACTACAAGAGGGTCTGGAAAACTTGGGCTCCATCAAAATATCGTTTCTTCTCTGGCTGGTGGCCCATAACAGGTGCTGGACTGCTGACAGATTGGCAAAGAGGGGGCTGACTCACAAAAGCAATTGTCCATTATGTGACCAAGAACCTGAATCTATCAACCACCTGCTGGTCTCATGTGTGTTTGCAAGGATTTTCTGGTATAATCTGCTCAGAAAGTTTGGGCTGGATAACCTTGCTCCCCAGCCGGGCCTGACATCCTTCCTGGACTGGTGGGAGACATCTTCTAAAACAGTTCAAGGAATGGTCAAGAAAGGATTGAGCTCTTTGATCTCTTTGGGGGCCTGGATGGTTTGGAATCACCGCAATATATGTGTGTTTGATGGTCAGACTCCCAGTCTCCCCTCTATCCTTCGGCAGGCTGATGACGAGAGAAGACTTTGGGAATTAGCTGGAGCCAAGGGTCTTTCCTTCTTGGCAGCTCCTTTGTCTGACGTCTGAACCCCCCTGTTTTTCATTAGTAGTTTTTTGAGTCCGGTTTCCATGGACCCTTTCATTTATGTGCGTTGCTGACCTCCGTAAGGAGTTCCTTGCTGTAACCTCTGGTCTTCTATAGACCTTTTTTCATCTTCTTAATATATTTAAGGCGCAGTGTCCCCGCGCTTTCGAGAAAAAGGAAGAATAGTATGAGTTACCTTAATGTTGTCACTTTTTACTAGCTCGTCAAATATTTTATCACATTTGGCAACATTAAAAATAAATTTAACTTCTTGCCGATTCTTTTGAATCGGCTGCAAAGAACATGCAGAAGGTTTGGCCTTCGTCGGCCGAACAAGCTCAGCGGTATATACATCTGCGGATTCATCATCTGAACTACAACGCTCCACTAGATGATTTCGATGTCTCTTTACTTCGACTTTCACATGCCAAAGCTCGCTGATGTAGCTTAGCTATTGAAAAGAACTGAGTGCCATCCAATTTCTCTCTTAAGTAGGATAGCAACCCATTAAAGGCTAGCCCTGCTAGCTCTGTCCGCGACACGGATTTGAAAGCATCGGTTTCTAGTGTCCCGGAACCTTCGGATATAATCAATAACCAATTCTTCGCGTCCCTGTCGGACTGAGGCTAAATCGGCCAACCCTAATTCATATTCCCGAAAAAAATGCTCATGAAATTTACTTTCTAAATCATTCCAGGAAGTAATGGAATTAGGAGGCAGGGCGGCGTACCATGCAAAAGTGGTACTAGTAAGGGATAAGGAAAATAAGCGAACACGAAATGCTTCCCCATCGGCCAATTCGCCTAGGTGTGCTAGGAACTGACCTACATGTTTGTGTGCTTCTCCCCCTTTCACCAGAAAACTTGGAAAACTCTGGTATCCTTGCCCCTTGTGGGTATGAGACAGTGTCAAACCGGTGATCATATGGCCTTTTTTCTCGAACACGCAGGAGAGCTGCACATCTATTATATTAGAGAGAAGAAAAGGTTTGACAAGATTGTTAGACTGCCCGTCTAGGGTTTGGGGTATTCCCCTTGTATTTACCGTCATACCCTCAGTGTAATGGGCCTGGCCCATTTACTCATTCTATTAATACTACTCCCAACCCTGCTTAGGGTCATGGGCACATATTCCAACATGGTATCAAAGAGCTAGGTTTAGGGTTTCTCTGTTTTTTTCCACCAGCAGCCACAGCCGCCGTGGGGGGTTTCCTACCTACCTCCTGCTCTACGTCGACGACATTGTGCTCACGGCATCCACCGCCGACCTTCTGCACCGCACGATCGTCGCCCTTCAGCAGGAGTTCGCGATGACGGACCTGGGGCCCCTACACCACTTCCTTGGCATCACCGCCGAGCGCCGTCCTCAGGGTCTCTTCCTCCACCAGCGCCAGTACGCCATCGACATCCTGGAGCGGGCTGGCATGTCTGACTGCAAGCCCTGCTCCACGCCTGTCGACACTCAGGCGAAGCTCTCTGAGGACGACGGGCCTCCGGTCGCCGACGCGACGTCATACCGGAGCCTCACCGGCGCGCTTCAGTACCTCACGTTCTCCAGGCCCGACATCGCTTACGCCGTCCAGCAGGTGTGCCTGCATATGCACACTCCGCGGGAGCCCCATCTCACTGCCCTCAAGCGGATTCTGCGCTACCTCCGCGGCTCCCTCGACTACGGCCTCCTACTCCGCCCATCCCCGACGTCGGAGCTCGTGGTCTACACCGACGCTGACTGGGCTGGCTGTCCCGACACGCGCCGGTCCACCTCCGGTTACGCCGTGTTCCTGGGCGCCAACCTCGTCTCCTGGGCCGCCAAGCGGCAGCCCGTCGTCTCTCGCTCCAGCGCTGAGGCCGAGTACCGTGCCGTGGCCAACGGTGTGGCAGAGGCCTCCTGGCTACGTCAGCTCCTCCACGAGCTCCACAGTCCCCTCCAGCGCGCCACCCTCGTCTACTGCGACAACGTCAGTGCGGTCTACCTCTCCACCAACCCTGTGCAGCATCAGCGCACGAAGCACGTAGAGATCGACCTGCACTTCGTCCGCGAGCGTGTCGCTGCCGGTGACGTTCGGGTTCTCAGCGTCCCCACCACGCTGCAGTTCGCCGACATCTTCACTAAGGGGTTACCGTCGAGTGTCTTTTTAGACTTTCGATCCAGTCTCAACATCTGTACAGGATAGAGTTGTGACTGCGGGGGGTGTTAGACTGTCCGTCTAGGGTTTGGGGTATTCCCCTTGTATTTACCGTCATACCCTCAGTGTAATGGGCCTGGCCCATTTACTCATTCTATTAATACTACTCCCAACCCTGCTTAGGGTCATGGGCACATATTCCAACAAAGATGAGGACCTTGCTAAGCAAGATCATCACCCACACCACACCGAAACTGAACCCGAAACTGGAACGAAGATTACATCTTAACAGGAGAACTCGACCCAACCGATCATATGGCTTTTGATATGATTGCCCTACTCTGGCTACACTAACTCCAATCCTATCTCGAAATAGTTCAACCATCTCTTCCCTGATTTTCTCCATTGCACCCGGTGGCAGGCCACCAGAGCCTGGGCTGTGGGGCTCATTCAGACAGGTATTGTTATGCCGACCTTGCCAAGGCCGATCGAGAACGTTGATCGGACTGTGATTATATGGTGAGTTGTGGTTTAAATATGTAGGGGGAGGAACGTACTGTTGCTGTTGTGGTGTCCAGTACATTGGTGTATAGTGTCCAACAGTAGGTTCTGCGTATGCGTATCCTGACGGTCCGATGCGATGCCGAACTGTCCGATGGTAAATCCGGACTGTTCGATTGTGTTTGCAACTATTGGGGCGCCACGTGGTGGTCCTGGTGCAGCCCTAAGCTGTCCGACAGGTAAAGCCGGACGGTCCGCGTAAGGACTGGACTGTCCGGGCCAAGGCACAGACGACTCGACCGTGTACAGGGGCGCCGATCTGCCAAGCAGGGACGACGATGGTGGTATTTGCGTTGGATATGAGTTCATCGACATACCATATAATGGATGGGGCTACGAATCCCCATTTGTTGCCGATGTATTAGACATAGAAATCCTGTTACTAGTTTCAAATGATGGAAAACTAAGAGCAATAGATTTCTCCAACGAACGTTTTAATTTTCTAATTGATTTTTCTAACCCACCAATCTGTTGTTTCATTTGATTCTGCTGCTGATCTACATACTGTTTAATAGATTCGGTGTCGGCGGGTTTACTTACGTTGGGGATTTAAAGCGAGAAGATAGAAGAGATGCGACATTGGTCTCTCCATGTTTGACAATCTTCTGGTGGCGATCCACCATGAATTGTGACAGAAATTTCTCCTTCGCTTGACGCATGTAGCCTTCGTATTGCTGCTGCTCATCGGCCGATAGGCTTTCAACAACCAGCTTTAGGATATTGTTTGGGGAGATATCGGTGTGATCTTTAGAACCAACCATCTGAGGGCCTAATTTTTAGTAGATCTAGACACATGTCCCCAGCGGAGCCGCCCAACAGTGTGTTGGTGACGATCTGGGCACCAAACACCGAGAGATATACCACCTGGCGGTGCTCTCTGTGGAGGCGCAGACGGTCCGCGACTCTTCTACGTACGCCCGGACGGTCCACACCTGGGGCTCAGAAGGTCCGTGATGGCGCAGAGGGTCGTCTTCTTCGCAGCAGACCTAGATCTCACCTCCCGGGAGGGACCCTACCGAGGAGAGATCCTAGGATGTGTCTTGGAGTCGCCAGGCCATACAAGACGCCTCTAGTTGACATAGAGCCGAAGAGATGTGAAGATTTGAGGTAGAGGAAGGCTAAACTAGGGCTACTCCTAATGCATAAGGTAAAAATGATAAGTACAATTGATTGGATCGATTGTGAGGGGTTCAATCGGTCGTACCCCTTCATCTATGTAAAGGGTGGAGGTCTGGACCCGTTACAAGTCGGTTCTCGAGTTAATCCAGTAGGTTTTGCTAACAAATCCCGCTAGAAATCCAGAACACTAACTGATTCTGCGCACGCGCGGACCGTCCGTGTCGCCACCGCGGACTGTCCGGCCCCAGGGGTAACAGTACGCCAGGCCCAATTCAGTGCTCAACACCTACCCTAATCAGGTTAGGGGTTTTCCTATCCAACATGGCATAGCCTCCAATCATGTCTTCCTCCACCATCTCCGGTGTCTCCCTCCTCACGCCATTCATGAGCCCCTGCCTCAACGTCTCTACAGTCCACTCCACTTTGGTGGTTGCCCACGCCACTGCCAAGGCCACCATAGGCGCTGGCCGGGACCGCGAACGTGTTGCGGCCCTCGCCTGGGAGCACGAGCGCACAGCGGCTGATGCCCTCGCTTCCCAGCTGGCTGAGGCTGAGCGACACCTCCTCGGCTCCTCTGTCGCTTAGCCTACTCCGGCAGCCCCAGTGCCACCACCTCCCTCAGAGTTTGCGGTCGCGGTCATCGCAACATCCACGCTCAAGCGAAGAGTTTCTAGAACATCTGGTCGCTCGTCTCCATTGTCCTCGACCCCGCATCTAGTCACTACATCCGCTGGCGCGACCAGGTGCTCCTGACTTTTCAGTGTTATGCCCACGACGACCACGTCCTCAACGACACCATTCCACACCTAATCTCTTTCTGCCACCAGTCTCTTCAGGATCTCGGCATGCCCGTCTCCGACCGCATGCTTGTCCTCAACCTTCTACGCGGTCTCAGTTGACGCTACAACCACCTGAAGGCCTTCATCAAGCGCTCTGTGCGCTTCCCCTCCTTCCACGATGTCTGCAATGAGCTACTTCTCGAGGCGCTCACCCTAGACATTGAGTCCCCCGTGTCCGCCACGGCTCTATACGACGCGTCCTCCGCCAGCTAGCCCCCTCGCCCTTCGTTACCAAGGGGGCACCTTCATGCCCTCCTGCCTTCACCCCTCCTCCCGACGTTCCTCGTTCGGCTCCAAGTTCCGAAGGCGGTCGCGGACCTCGCAAGGGCGGCCGCAGCGGCGGCGGCCCTCACTGTGGTGGTTCTCTCGGGCGCGGCGGTCCCGCGTGGCCGTCCTTTTTTTTTCTCGAACGCGCAGGAGAGTTGTGCATCATTATATTAAGAAGAAAAAGAAGGTCCAAAGTAGACAAAATACAGGAACAAAGAGGAACACCAAACGGTGGCCAAAAACAGTAAATAAACTACACAACAACCTCCATAGGCGGCAGACTGCTAAAGGACTCTCCCCACTAAATCCCAGGAATGGGAGCCGTTGGGGAAGAAAGACTCTTGGCCCCTGCCATCTCACACAACTCCAATTCCTCCTCAGCTTTCCTAATGGCCGAAGCAACAACAGGAATGAGCATCTCACAAGCGCAGTCGTTCCTGTGGTTCCGAAGTGTCCAGAACCCCAGGATGATAAGGGAATTGAGCCCTTCCGCAGCAATGCCCTGCAACTGATCAGTGGCCTTCCACCAATCCATAGTGCTCCTATCGCCAGGCTGAGGAGTGAGGCCCTGCAGGTTGACCTGCCCGAGCCATCCGTACCAGAATTGTCTAGAAAAAACATACCCCGCCAGCAAGTGATCAATATCTTCAAATTCTTGATCACAAAGAGGGCAACATTCAGGGTGTGGGAGTCCTCATTTCTGCAGCCTATCAGCAGTCCAACATCTTTTGTGAGCCACAAGCCACATAAAAAATTTACATTTCGGAGGAGCCCACGAATGCCAAATTCTGTCACAAGGCTCAAACTGAGTAGATCCCACAAAGAGGCTCTCATAGGCAGCCTTGGCTGAATATTTACCATTGGTTGCCGTCCTTCTACAACACGTGGATCGGGACCATCTCCATGTGGCCGGGTCCGACACGGGTGTTTCCTCACCGTGCATCCCTCTGTCGGCTTTGCTAGTCACGCCTCACTATGGTGCCCCTCCATCTATGGTGCCCCTCCATCTATAATGCCCCCTCTTCAGCAACAGTTGTCGCTTCCGCCTCTCCTTTTCCTCCCAAAGACTCTGACCTCGCCCACTTGGTCTCTATGGGACAGTGGTTGGGATTAGCAGTCTCTTGTCGGCTCGTTCAGCATCATGGCATTGACACCCCGCCCACGACACCAGATTGGGTGGCGGACTCCGATGCCTCCTCCCATACCACTCCTGATGCCAACACGTTATCTCAATCCCATCCCCCTTACCCATCTTTTCCCTCCTCTATCATTGCGTGGAACAGTTCCACTCTCCCGGCTACCTCAGTAGGTGACTCGATTCTCTTGGGACCGTTCCATCTCAAAAACATTCTTGTTGCTCCCAACATCATCTAGAATCTTCTTTTTGTTCGTTACCACCGACAACTCTTGTTCTATGGAGTCTGACCTTTTTGGTTTAACTATGAAGGACCTGCCTACCAAGGTCCTTCTCGCTCGATATGGGGCCACTGTACACTCTTTGGCTACACGCATCCTCCACCACCACCTCCTCCATGCATGCCTTGGCTACCACCACTTCATCCACCATCTGACATAGTCGCCTCGAACATCCTGGGTCCGATGTCATATGTAGGTTGTCTAGCAGCTATGTCATCTCTTGTAGCAGGGGCCATTTTGATAGTCTGTGCTATGTTTGTCAGTTAGACCGCCATGCTCGTCTCCCTTTCTCCGGTTCCTCTTCCCGGGCTGCTCAAGCTTTTGATCTTAAACACCGTGATATGTGGACATCACCTATTTTCAGCCTCTCGGGGTATAAATATTACTTGTTGATTCTAGATGATTTCCGCACTTTCTTTGGACTTTCCCACTGCGTTTGAAATCTGACACTTTCACCACTCTCTTGCACTTCTTTGCTTAGGTCTCCACCTAGTTCGACCACCCTATTTGTGCTCTCCAGTGTGAAAATGATCACAAGTTCGATGACTCCTCCTGCTCCTTCATCCATTCTCATGGTGTTCAGCTGCGACTCTCGTACCCCTACACCACCCCTCAGAATGGTCGGGCCGAATCCATGATTCACATTACCACCAACATGTTGTGTTGCTTACTCTTACAGGTCTCTGCCCGACAACTACTGGGTGGAGGCGCTCAAGTCTCAACATTGCCACCTATCTACTCAAGTGTCTTCCCTCCAAGGTGGATAGTCATCCCACTCCTTTCTTCGCCCTGTTCGGCACCACCCCTCCTATACGCACATCCGCGTCTATGGTCGTGCCTCCTATCCTAACACCTTTGCCAGTGCTCCCCACAAACGTGCACACTGACCCACTCGTATTTTTCACGGGTACTCTTCTGATCACAAGGGGTATCGGTGCCTCGATCTCCTCACCCACCGTGTCATCACCTCTCTTCATGTAGTTTTTTATGGTCTTAAAATAGGCGCCACAAGCCTGATACAGTCGCATCGCCTCCTAGGCAAAGTCAGACATGTCGTTGTTAATCCTTCAACGCGACGACGACACTGTTTACCTCTTGCTCTACGTCGATGACATCGTGCTTATGGCATCCAGTGCCACCCTTCTACAATACACGATCGCCTATTCGCCTCCCTGCAGCGCGAGTTCGCAATGGACTTGAGCCCTCTCCACCACTTCCTCGGGGTCGCCATGGAACGTAGCCCCAAGTGACTCTTCCTTCATCAACGCTAGTACAACATCGATATTCTCGAGTGGGTTGGCATTAGGGCTGGAAAATAAGCTCGAGGCTCGCGAGCCGGCTCGAGCTCGGAGCGGCTCGCGAGCCTCGAGCGAGCCGAGCCGAGCCTGCCTTTTGGGCTCGTTCCCGTAGCGAGCCGAGCCGGCTTGCGAGCTGTGTCAAATTTCTTAATATGTAGAATAATGATGGATATTGGCTAATTTTATAGATTGTCAGTTTGTTGCTTAGCGTTTCATGATAGATATATGACAATTAATAATTTAGATTCCTCATAATAATGAATGATATCTATATATTTCATATTTATATACTAATAATTCACTATATAATGCAATTATATAATATCAGGGTGTGGCTCGCGAGCCGAGCCGGCTCACGAGCCGCCTTTGAGCCGAGCCTGGTTCCTCAGCTCGTGAAAGCATCGAGCCGAGCCGAGCTCGGTCAGGCACCGAGCTGCACCGAGCCGAGCTCGGCTCTTTTCCATCCCTAGTTGGCATGTCAGACCGCAAGCACTACTTCATGTCGGTTGACACCCATGCGAAGGTCTCCGACGACGATGGCGCCCTAGTCGGCGACGCGATAACCTATTGGAGTCTCACCAGGGCTCTCCAATACCTCACCTTCACCCGGCCCAACATCGCGTACACAGTCTAACAAGTGTGCCTTCACATGCACACCCAACGAAAGCCACACCTCACCGTCGTGAATCAGATTCTTCGCTACCTCCACTTCACCCTCGACTAAAGCCTTCTTCGACCCTCTCTGACTTCTGAGCTGCCTGGTTGTCTACACCGGCGCTGATTAGGCTGGTTGCCTCGACACATGCTGGTCCACCTCTAGCTAACTGTGTTCTTGGACGCCAATCTCGTCTCCTGGTCCTCGATGCGACAGCTAGTCGTCTCCCGCTCCAGCGTTGTGGCCAACAGTGCGGCCGAGGCTTCCTGGCTCCTTTAGCTACTCTAGGAGCTTTATAGTCTCTCGTGTGCGCCATCCTTCGTCTACTGCAACAATGTTAGCGCGGTTTACCTATCCACCAATCTCGTGCAGCACCAGCGCACGAAGCACGTGGAGATCAACCTTCACTTCGTCCACGGACATGTCGTTGTCGGTGATGTTCATGTCCTCCGTGTCCCGACCACTTCGTAGTTCGCCGACATGTTTACCAAGGGTATCCCATCCACGGTATTCTCAAAGTTTCGGTCTAGTCTCAACATCTGTACATGCTAGAGTTGTGATTGTGGGGGTGTTAGATTATTGTGTGCTTAGTCTTAATGTAATGGGCCTTGGCCCAGCCCATGTACTATTATTATATATATGTTAAGCCTAATCAGGGTCAAGATTTTTCCTCTCCCAACACATAATCTATTCATAAAAGCTGAGTAAATATCAGCAAATCTTAAATCTTTATGGGCAGCATGGGAATGTTCAGCAGGTATGAGTTCCTTGTCAAGCAAAAAGATTACAATCCATGACTACATTGTAACAACTAAGAGTTATACAAGATGAAAGTTTGTTAAATTTTAAAAGAGAGGAGCTATACTTAAGAGGGTTGGCAAGAACACGTTGTCCAATAGTGACGAAGCTGGTCTCCTGGCTGGACATAAACCAGGCGAGGGATGAAACACTACATGTCAGGTGACACCAGAATTACGTAAGCATTAGACCACAAATTTAGTTAGTAAAAAAATCTGTACGGAAAAATGAAGGCTCATAAAGTTAGTTAAATTGGTAGGAAATAGAAAAAAACAACCTTCCTGTAAATATATGCTCCCGAACACCCAATATGGTGGGCTCTGACTTTCCATGTGTAAGAAGGAACTCTTCCAAGAGATTTCTCATTTTAAATGCTTCCTCTAGATAGTTATCCTACAGAGCAGAAAAATGTAAAAAGTCTGCAGACTTAAAAGTTAAAACTTATTGCATAACTGATTAGAGTACCTGGTTCATGTCAATTGCTTGAAGTGCTTCTCCTCTAGTGAAGATTATGGCATGATTTTGATTATTAGGCTTGCCTTCTCCAACTTCTGTTGGTTTACCAGGGAGCCTTATCCGGTAGATTTCCTGTGACAACAAAAATTGATTCTAATACACCAGCAGCACTAATCAGTCTAATACAATCATGTTCTCTGGCTAATGTTATTCATGGTCTACATTCTGTTGCATGCATCTTTTAAGTTGAAGGATACTTCACGTACTGAGCAGTGATGAAGGATATCAATCAATTGTTATTTCCCTGTAATACTTTTTTTCTCAAATATGCAGGATAGATGAGCATCTTTGCAATAAGAAATGTACATATGAGTACTACAACACAATACCACCACCACCACACACAAAGGCACGCGCACACACGAACACACAAACATGGATAATCAAGTTATGATCTTAGTATAGTTACATGGCCTACTGGTCCAACATGTGCTAGGAACCTAGTCAAAGCTAAATGTAAAAATGAATTGTAGTTACGGATATGAACAGAAGGAAGGTAAAGATTTAAGTTCATGCAACATAAACTCAGTACCTCATCATCACCTTTCACAAGAACAGAGTAATACTGTTTCTCTATTTTACCATTTCGTAATTGTACTTCTTTCTCATCGATGTAAGCAATGCGCAATGCTGGATACCTGTATTTTTTGCATATGAAACTGAGAAAACCCACAAAATATAATTCAAACAGGCAAAAAAATGGTCAGGAACTTACGTCAACATGAGGTTTAAGATATTCTCGTAGAGACCTCTTTCTCGGGAATCCTTGGATGTCTTATGCACGCCATAAAGTTGACAGGAGACAACATAAGTGAATTTAATATCAGCAATGGCCTTGGACCTTGCAGCTTTAGCTGTATCCAAATCAGCTAGGCCATAACCTGGTAATTCAATTCATCACAGCATTACCAATGGATACTGTTTTCAATTGCATCCACATAAATAAAAATGCACATGCTCAGAGGACTCTGGCTAACCTTGGTCATTTATCATATCTTCATAGCATTGTAGTTCAAGAGCTCGTCTATAGTACATCATTCCTCTCACTATACAAGACAAGTTAGAATAAGGTAAGTACAGAATACACAGTTTGGTAGGTCAATAAAGGATAGGACAACATATTACCAGTTCTGGCAAGTGTTTGACCACGGTAAGATGCCCATAAACGGATGTCATCCATGCGCCCTTTTATCGACACTTCATTATTTGATTCAACTCCAATACGTTCTAGGAAGTTATTCCATTCATCTAGTGGGTGTGGCAAGAATTAGCTATTAAATTTAGCCTGAGTCCTCAGTAATACTTTCAGCTAAGTATATAGCAACCTAATGAATTTTGTTTCAGAAACAGTCACCAATTCACCTGGATAGATCTTTTGTAGGTAGAACAAAATTGAGATACCATCTTCATTTTTTCTATTCAGGTCATGTGATGAATACAGTACTTCTTCGTTGTAGTATGGTGTCAGAACACTGAACATGGAAGCTTGTTAGAATGTGATGCATCTCAAAATAGTTGTGTAAGGGAAAAGCATGAAAGAAACAACATTTCTGCATAGGATATATACTTCTGATTTTTTTTCTTATGAAACACAAATTTCAATATATTCAATTCTGAAACAAAAATATCTTTTTGAAAAGACCCAAAGGTGTAATAACAGTACAAGTTTGCAGTGTACATATGCATATCGGTTATACTACTAAAATAAAAGCCCAGGGATAATAATATACACACCTAAATGAAATCATATCATGCACGCGTGGTGCTCTTGGCATTTTCATAAAAAGCGAGTTTGCAAAGAAGGTGATCCTACGGCGAGCATCCAAGTTTATTGGAACATCCATTGCAGAATCCTTCATAGTCAACAATAAGTGCAGCCGGACAAACTGAAACCAAAACACACTATTCAGTACGACAGAAATATTAGCATCAATTTTTAGAAAGCAGTGTAATTGCAGACCTTCTCCCTCCAATAATCTTCCTTTATCATATTCATATTTAGGTTCATGAATCTTTGATTTCTCTCATCCTCATCTTTGAAACTGCTTCCACAATTTCCCATACAAGTAAATATCACATTTTAAGAGGAATGGTCTTACCCAAACTGTTAAAACCAATAACCATATAAATCATCATAAATTTTACCTCTGTCCATCTTTCATGAAATCACGTGTCGTAATTTCCATAAAGTCTTGCAGGGCATTAACAATTTTCCTCTCTCCAACATCATTAATAGGTTCACTTTTCTGCAAATGTAAGACAGTAAGCAAAAACATAACAGTAAAGACAAACCGCATACCGAAATTAATGGAAAATATAGCACTAATAATGTTACCACGTACCAGGAGCTGCAACAATCTAGCCAATGTAGAACTTACTTTGCCGATTTCTGCCATTTCGAAGTCTTCCAAGAAAGTTTTTTTTATCATGCTATAAGTCACTTTTTTATCAATATCATTGACAATACTGCAATTTTATACCAAAATGTGCATGTCAACACCATCTGAGAAATTCAATTAACAAGTTAGTTAATTCAATCGAAATTAGTTGATTTGTATTTTTACTTCTGATCATTAGTGTCTAGCAGAAGGCTATTGAGTATAATCATCAAGGATTTGTAGCATTCTATAACTGCATCATATCTGTCTCCATCAAGTTTGATTTTCTCAATAAGCTCATGCTCATCCCCTTCTTTGGAATTCATGGCCATATGAACAGCTGCGGGTACCTGGTAAATCCAAAGTCCATAAGTTTCCTAGTTTACATATTTGGTCATTTTTGTGAGGTATGATAATTATTCACCTTGCTAGCAAGGAGGAAAGGTGGCCACTGAATGATGGATAAATTGCTTGAATATGACGGAGCCATCAACATGTCCTTCTCTCTGACATAACAAAAACATATTTTGTTTAACCTTAAGGTGAATAATATACTGGTTCGACAAACTGTAAACTTTTAGGGTTCCAACCTATCACTAATGAAGTCTTCCTCTCTTAAGGAATTGATGAATGAATTCCAAACACGAAAGAAGCTTCTGTGCTCAAATGCTTGCTAGCGGTTAAGAATGACACAGTTAGTCAAATACAAACAACTGGTTGCAACTTTGCGTTCTTCAAGTGAAAATAAGGCATCTGCTTGTTCAGCAACTCGAGGCATTGGCTAATAACAATTAAAAACAGTGAAAAGAAAAGTATTTGTTCAGTATGAAACCTCTCGCTGTTTTATCGCATTGCATTGACTGAAAGCTTCTGGAATTGATTTGAATCTGGCCCTCAACATGCCAAGGGTTCGTATCTACATTAAAAGCAAATGTAAGATCTAGTAAGTGGTAGCAAAAAATTCATAAATACTGGTTCCTGCCCAAGAAAAAAAATATGACCTTACATACTGTAAATACATCACAAATGAGACAACTTACTTCACCCACATGACTTAGGGCACCTGAAACACCTCCAAAGACAGTGGAGAAAATGGCATACCATATTTGTGTGTCCATGAAGTAAACCTACAAGTAACAGGGGTATGACTAATGGAACGCCAACAGGAATCTTGTAATTTATTTAAATACCATGACAATCGGTGCCCATATGGTAATGACAACACCAAGGTTGCGTGGCACTGCAAAAGTAGAGAAAATATTAAAAATACAAACTACACATTTCTATCATGGTTACATAATAGCCTCCAATCTCCTACAGTCCTAACTCCTAAAAAGACAAAAGTTTAAGACAAGGAAAAGGAAATCGGGGCTACTGAACATAAAAAACAAGAAGTATAGAGGAGTTTTAAAAATATATATAATAAATATCAGAAAATTCAAGTCTAAATTCAGAAATTTTGCAGACAATATCATGATGCTTTATTCATTCTAGAATTGTATAACCGATCTCCCCTTCCCCTTCTCCCTAGTGAGGCTCCGCCCCCTCCCCATTCCGCGGCGAGCTCCCCCTCCCCCTCTGTCGATCTGCTCTCTGCCTCTTTATTCTCTTCTCTCCCCCATCTCCCTTTTTAGGAGTTATTCAGTTCAGTTAGTCCATTTCCCTTTGTAGGTCAGTGATGGAGAGCGCAGGCTCTGCTCCCGCTGGCTCTGTGCTTGTGGATGCAAACACTGACCCTATGGCAGAAGTTGCAGCACTAATGGATAAGGCAAGAGAGAGGATAAAGCTTAGTTTTACATCACAAAACAAGCAAGCTTTGCTAAAAAGAATCTTGAGTATTGTTGAGCGTCGATGAGTGTCGCAAATGGACCATCCATTGTATGGTGCTGCATTGTATTTGAATCCGGGAAAATTCTTTGCAATTAAGAACAAAGGAGATGATAGATATGTTGCAGAGCTAAGAAGCTGCTCTAATGATGTGCTTGCAAGAATGGGACCAGATGATGCTATTCGGTCTAAGATTGATGAATTTGCAATGCATTATGAGGACCAACGTGGTCCTATCCTCTCAAACAATTTGGCACTTGCAAGCATTGAAACAAAAAGCCCTCGTAAGTCAGGGTCTTAACTCCCTTATCATCTTGGGTGCTTGGGCGATTTGGAATCACCGGAACAAATGTGTCTTTGATGGTTGGAATTCAAATATAACGCTAATCCTTAATTGGGCAAAAGAAGAGATGCATCGATGGGAAATTGCGGGGGGGCAAAAGGCATTTCTTACCTGGCAGCCCCCTTAGCTGAGCCCTAAGGGCTTTCCTGGCAGTGTGTGTGTTTTTTTTCCTAGATGGATTCCTTCCTATATGCGTGTTTCTGGCCCCCGTGAGGGGTCTTTTGTATTGGGCCTTCCTTTAGACCCTGGTTTCTTTTTTCTTCTTAATATAATGAGGCGCAGTTCTCCTGCGCGTTTTCGATAAAAAAAAGTCTATGTGCTTTTGTTAATTTCAGCATGCTACATGTTTCAATCTCCCTAATATGTATGTGTCACGTGACATGTTATTATAGTTGAATGGTGGTGTTCGTATGGTGGTCGTGCCTTCGAATTGCAAAGGTTTGTAAAGCGTGTGGTTAGTCTATGTGCTTCATCATCCGGTTGTGAGAGGAGTTGGAGTACCTTTGAATTTGTGAGTATAAGTTGACTTGTGTTCATAAAGTAAGCGAAAGGGCCTCTAGCTGAGTTGGTTAGGTGGTCTGAGTAGCACTCCTCAGGTCCTGGGTTCGACTCCCCGTGGGAGCGAATTTCAGGCTGTGGTTAAAAAAATCCCCTCGTCTGTCCCACGCCAAAGCACAGGTCTAAGACTCAGCCCCGGTCGTGGTCGTTCTCACAAGGGCTTCGATGCCGCTGTGTATGGGTGGGGCAGGGGTTCGGGGGTTTTCTTGACCTGTGTGAGAAGGTCTTCTTCTTAATACAATGCCCGGGGGCTGTCTTACCCCCCGCAGGTCAAGTTTTTTGTTCATAAAGTAATCTTCATGTATGGCATGGCTACCATTTACTTTTCTCAACTTTTAGATGCACACAAAAAGGAGGAACCGATTGCTACACAAAAGGCTAAATGACTTAGTCTTTGTATCATACAACCGGAAGATGCAAAGTAGGTTCCAAAAGAGTAGGGAGACAGGTGGTACAAGTTATGACCCATTAGTGCTTGAGGATTTTGATTAGGACAATGAGTGGGTACACTCATCGGTTGTACACGCTGGTAGGGATGATGATGAGCATAACTTGGCATGGGAACAAGTTGATGATGCCATCATTGTTTTCAAATCGTCCGACTAATCGCGATTAGTCGCAATTAGTCGGGCTGATCGGTACTCAATGCTCGATAAGGGGGGTCAATTCGATCAGGTGATCTGATCGTCCATATCGTCCAACTAGTCGGCGATATGTAGTGATTAGTCGTCCGGTTAGCGATTAGTCATCCGGTTAGCGATCAGTCGTGTTAATTACTCAAGTTCAGACTTCAGTTCATAGTTTCAGACTTCAGTTAAGACTTTAGACTTCAGTTGTATGATGATCTCATATAGGTGTTGCCTTCTTGGTCATGGCCTAGTAAGTTGTAGAATTATAGTTTCATAGTTTCATATAGACTTGTTGCTGGAGATGTACTGCTGTTTTGGACTATTCAAGTATTCATACTGCTGTTTTGGACTATTTATACTGCTGCCTATACTTGTGCTTCTCCTGAGCAAGTCTTTATACTATATAAGTATATATCTATATATAGTATTACATATGTCCGGAAAATACATAGGATGACCAGGGGACGATTAGGGTCGATCAGGGGCGACTAATCACCCTGATCGTCGCCTAATCACGACTAATCGTCCGATCACCCAATGGCATCGATGAGTTTGATGATAACTTTTGAGATTGAGGCTTGAGAGAGGAGAGTGTCATCTACTCTACTAGACTACTACTACTATTATCTATTACTTATGTTGAACTTTATGTCTATGATGTTGGTTTGTGTTGAACTTGCACTCCTATTTTTTTTCGAACACGCAGGAGAGTTGTGTATCATTGAATTAAGAAGGGTCTAAAATTAGACCAAATACAAACAATAACAGAAAAAGGAAGTTTGCGGGGGCCAAACATCTTGCCCTTATTACAGCTCCCATTCCAGGGGTCATGTAGGGCTCTAGTAGAGAGTTTAGTAGCAAGCTTCATAAGGGAAGAATGTTGTTTGAGTCTAGGCTGTGGGGGCAGGATGGCCTTGTTTATTTTCTTTCTTCTCCTTTTTCTTCTTTATTACTTGCACTCCTATTTGCTACTATAATACTATTATCCCTATCTATTTGAGACTATATTCCTATATATTCTGTTTTATTGCCTATTTTTTATATATTAGTAAGGCGTCGCCTCGCCTTATGCCTTATCGCTTAAAAGGTGAAAAGGGGGTCGCTCATCTTACCTCGCCTTACCGCCTTAACAACTATGCTTCTTGGAGATAGGCAGTCCCAAATACGTACATGGAAAATCAGCCTTAATACAAGATAGAACCAACTCTGCAGCCTCTGCCTGCTCATGATCACATTGAATAGGAATGCCACAACTTTTCTGCTGGTTAGAGTGCAAGCCTAAGGCTTCCCCAAATTTACTGAGAATAGCTCTAGACAACGGTAGATCACCATCAGACGACTTGAGAAAAAGGACGACATCATCCGCATAAAGAGAGAGCCGCTGAATAGAAGGCCCAATGGAGAGGGATTGAAGAAGTCCTAGATCACTAGCCTTACGAAGCAGGCTATTGAGGACATCCATGACAAAGATAAAAAGCATAGGCGAAAGGGGTCACCTTGTCGGAGACCTCTTGTGAATAATCTTCTTACTAGGCTGGCCATTAAGAACAACCCGAGTAGAAGCAGTACCAAGAAGGTTGGAGACCAGGTTACACCAAGAGGTTCCAAAACCAAGATGACGAAAAACTTCCAACAGAAATGACCATGCAACAGAATCAAAGGCCTTAGATACATCCAATTTGAAGAAGAGGCTAGCAACCTTCTTCTTATGGAGATGCTTAATAGTTTGCTGCACCATAAGATAATTATCATGAATACAACTCCCTCGAATGAAAGCATTCTGATTGGCAACCACTAAAATGTCAAGATGGGGAGAAAGCCTCTTAGCCAGGACCTTCATGATTAGTTTAGCAAAACTATGTATAAGGCTGATTGGTCAATAGTCTTTAGTATCAATATAGCTTCATCCTTCTTATGAATCAAAGTGCGATATGCCGAGTTCAGCAGCCACAACTTTCTTGCATCATCATGATGCAAAGTAATGATAGCAGCCATAAAATCAGCCTTGATAATAGGCCAGCAAGTTTTGTAGAACATGCCCGCGGAGCACGATCTGGAGGCAGATCCTTAATAGTGTCCCAGGCCTCATCCTCCGTGATAGGGACATCTAGTGCTGAAAGATCAACCCCAAGTCTATGGAAAAATTCCATGTTCAGAGAGTGTGTCCTCTGTAAAGGGAATCCTACCAGGCCATTGAATTTCAAACATAAAATCTTGCTTCTCATCCTGAATAGTGATAACTGACCTTCCTTAATCAGTTTAGCAACAAAATTCTTTCGTTTCCTAAATCCAGCAACCCTGTGAGAGAGGTGTTGGCATCACCATCTTTGAGGTATTTAATACGAGAATGCAGTCTAGCAATAGTTCTTTAGAGGGACACCAACACCAAACAACACCTCTTGGCTTCTCTCCGCAACCATTCTTCCTCATTATTGAGTTGCCTAGAATCACAAGCGATCTCCAATCTATGTAGAATCTCCTTGTCTATCCTCAGCTGGGTTTTGACGTGACCAACCTGCTTTTGACCCATAGATTGGAGACATCGGGCTAGGTGATGGATATTTGTTCTAAAAGACATACCACAGGAACTGGTGCATTCCATGAGCAGGTCATAGTATCAAGGAACACTGGGAGTTTCGGCCGAAAATTCTCAAAAATAAATCTTTTTTTGCACCGAGAACCTTCAGAGATACTTAAAAGAAGAGGACAGTGATCCGAGGTTTCCGAGGCCAAGCTTTTTTTTTCTTTTTTTCTCGAATACGCAGGAGGGCTGCTTATCATTATATTAAAGTAGAGGGAAAAGGCCTAGGACAATCGGAACACAACACAAAAAAAGAACACATCAGACGCACACACAAAAAAACACACCAAACACACACAACACAAACACATACCAATCACACGACACACCACCACCCCAGCCTACCAAGAGGCTACAAGACTTTCCTTTCTCTAACCGGGGTCAAAAAGGGAGCGCATGCTCCTGGCTCCAGCAGAAAACCACTGTCTCATCTCATCTTTGAATCCATCCTCTAAGGTAGAAAGGCAGGGTCGAGCTCCGTAAAAAACACACCTGTTTCTCTGTTTCCAAAGACTCCAAGCCCCAAGGATTATCATACTATTAAACCCCTTACTTCTGCTTTTAGGAATCCTAGTTGAAGCATTTCTCCACCATTCAGAAAAATTTGAATCTCTTCTCTTAGGACCCACAAAAGAGAGACCAATTGGAGTTAAAATATTATGCCAAAACTGTCTTGCGAAGACGCGATTAGATAGAATATGTTGCACAGTTTCATCTTCTTGATCACATAGAACACAATTTTCAGGATGATTGAGCCCCCTTTTTTGAGTCTGTCGGCTGTCCAACATTTGTGGAGCATACAATCCGGATATAGTGCTTCTCAATCTGAGGTGCAAATAACTCTGTCCAACTTGACAAGAGTGGGAGATCTTCTTTCATTGGACCAAGTATACCTTCTCCCCACTAACAGAATGTCTTTGAGATCAAGGTCATTAACAAATCGACGAAAAGACCCAACATAGCTCTATTAATGTTGATATTGTTTTTATCCTCAGCTGAAAGGATCATATTGAAATCATGTAACCATCCAAGGCTCGGGACATAGAATCCTGACCTCTCTCAGTCCATTTAGAAACTTATTCTTTCTTCATCCGATTGAGGGCTATAAACCCCAGTAAACCACCAACTGTAGTCCCTCGCGGTATCTTTAACTTTGACTGTAACAAAATGGAGCATGACCCTCTAGATATTCTGGATCGTACTGGGATGACTGACTGGAGGCCCTATTCCACCCTGGTTGATACTCAGGCCAAGCTCTCCTCTGCTGTTGGTGCCCCTGTCGATGACCCCTCTACCTTCCGAAGCTTGGCTAGCGCCCTACTGTACCTCACTTTCACTCGGCTAGATATCTCCTATGTTGTTCAACGGGTGTGCCTTCATATGCATGATCCCCGAGAGCCGCACCTCGCCGTTGTCATGCGGATTCTTCGCTACCTTTGCGGTGCCCTCGACTTCGGTCTTCTTTTCTGGCGATCTTCGTCGATCGAGCTTGTTGTCTACACCGATGTTGATTGGGCTGGCTACTCGAACACGCAACACTCCACGGCAGGCTACGTTGTCTTCCTGAGAAGCAACCTTGTCTCTTGGTCTTCCAAGAGGCAGCCCGTTGTCTCCCGCTCGAGTGCTAAGACTGAGTATCGCGCCATGGCCAACGGTGTGGCTGAGGCGTCCTGGCTGCGCCAACTTCTCCTGGAGCTCCACCAGCTACTTCACCGAAGCACTCTTGTCTATTGCAACAACGTCAGTGTGGTGTACCTCTCCACCATCCCCCACTAGCGCACGAAGCATGTTGAGATTGACCTCCACTTCGTCCGTGAGCACGTCGTTGTCGATGATGTCTGTGTCCTCCACGTTCTGACGACTTCACAGTTTCCTGACATCTTCACCAAGGGGCTTCTCTTCGGTCCAGTCTTAACGTCTGCAGTGGCTAGAGTTTCGACCACAAGGGGTGTTAGAGTTATTTTGCCCCTTGGGGGCTCTATGTAACTAGACCTATGGGTTGTTGGATCAATTCTATTGAATCACTTTTACTCCAATTCTCCCAATCCGATTCAGATAATCTCCAAGAGTCTTGAAGCAAAAATGGTGGCCCAAGCCTTACACAAGAGAAGATGGGTATCAGAGATTGAGGGGGCTTTGACAGTAGATGTCTTAATGAAGAATTTGCAAATCTGGGACATGGTTGATGATATTAGTCTTCACTCGGACATCCCTGATCATCACCAGTGGCAGCTTACTGGATTGATTCTTATTCTAGCCATTATATGGCGTTTTTTACTAGGACCATCAAATTTGCACCCTGGAGGCGGCTTTGGAAATCTTGGGGGCCCTCCGCTGCAATTTTCGTCATCTGGTTGGCAATGAAGAACCGTCGTTGGACAACTGATTGACTTGTGGTTTCTGTTGGGTTTCAGCTCTAGTCTACCCCAACTTGATTGGGACTAAAAGGCTTTGTTGTTGTCGTTGTTGGACAACCGATTGCCTTGCAAAACGAGGACTTCCACATCCTCCAATGGTCAGGCTGATGAAACAATACAACATACCCTGGTTGCTTGTGTTTTTGCAAGGCAGGTTTGGTAAGCTATCGTTCATGTGTTGGGTTTGCTTCCATTTGCACCACAGATAGAGGATTCTTGTTTTTCTAGCAGGTGGTGCAAGACAATCAAGGTTGTTTCAAAGGATCAAAGAAAGGGCCTGAATCGCACATCGTCCTGCGCCTTTGAGGGTGTCAGTCCTTGTGCCCAAAAAGTTTTAGCTGTAGTTTTTGAGGAATGTATTTTGTGGTGTTGGTCTGATGCTAAGTGTTAGAACCTGTTTAGGGTTTTGGGGTTAGCCCCTTGTAATTACCATCATACCCTTGTATAATGGGCCAGGCACAACATCAATTGGTCTACTAATACAACTCACAACCCTGAGTTAGGGTTAGGGTTTCATTCTCCAACTTGGTATCACAGAGCTAGGTCTAGAATTTCCTGTATACATTTTTCTCCCTCCCACCTCCCCCATGTCCGTCGTCGACCTCCCCCCGTCGCCGGCCATCTCCAGGCCTGCTCGGCGGCCTCCCACAACCTCCCCTGGCGAGCAGCGCGAGTTCGTGCGCCCACCGACCCGTGTGTCGTCCTTGCCTGCGCGGCCCGCAAGTGCGCTCACTGGCCCGTGCGCCGTCCTGGCCTGCACGACCGCCGCCACCTCCCTTCCCGGCCCCGGCCCTGCGCTTGCTGCTCACTGGCGCGGTCCAGCCCCGCCGTCGTCGGTGCTTCACATGGCGGCGTCTTCCTCGACACCGAACCACCTCGTCGGCCTTCTCGCGGACGCGCTCCATGCCAGCGCCCTCTTCCACGGCGTCCCCCCCACCTCTGCTCCAAGCCTCGGCACGTTGCACCCCACGGAGGCAGGCCTCCCTCCCGCTGCCACCTCCGGTGCAATCGTTCTGCACCAAGCAGCGCTCGGTCTCCTTCCCGCGACACTCGGCGCGGCGCCCATCACCACCACCAGGCACGCCACCCCGTTGCCGAGAGCTTTCCTTCGCCGGCCTCCTGCGGTCCCGTTGCCCTCTCCCGCAGCCGGGCTACTCCTCTCCTCTGGCGACAACCCCACGCCCCCTGGTGCCGCCCCCCTGTCGTGGCTCTAGGCGCCACCCGACCCGTGCTGACCCCTTGAGTCGTCGTGCCCCCTTCATTCCCGGCCTTGGGCCTCTCACCAGTGCTCCCCTCGCTGTCCTCGGCGGCCACCGCCACTCTTACCGACCCTAGCGCTGCCCTATACAACAGCACCTCCCTTGGTGCGTCCCCTGCTACTCCACATCCCGTCGTTGCCTTGGTCGTCGGCGCCACTTTCTCCCGGGCTCCTCCCAGTTGTACTACTCTTCTTGTGTGTTCTCCTCCACGATGGCCAACTTGTCTAGGGCACCTTTGTGGCCTTCGATCGCGCCATGAGCTCTGTCCTTCGTGACTGCGTCGAACTTCACCAACATGTGGGTCGCCACGTGCCTGGATCGATTGTCTTCCCAGAGGTGTGATTGCCTCCCTAGCGATCGAGACCTTGTTGTCTCCCTCCCCTACTAGTGACTTTGTCAAAGCACCTCCCCTGGCTCTTTTCGCGCATTCTGTGGCTTCACCACCCTCTCCCTCTCCCACCGATTGAGTGGTCGACTCCTGAGCCTCCTTCCACATTACTCCTACCACTAGCTCATTATTCCACTCCCATCCACCACACCCCTCACATCCTCCCTCTATCGTTGTGAGCAACGGTTTCACCCTCCCGGTCACCTCAGTAGGTGCATCGGTTCTTCCGGGACCATTCTACCTTAATGACGTCCTTGTTGCTCCTGGTATGACTCATCCCCTTCTCTCGGTTCGTCGCTTCACTAGTGACAAGCACTGTTCTATGGAGTTTGATCCTAGGGGGCTCACCATACGCCACCTTACCACTCGTGTCGTGCTCGCTCGATGTGACATCTCTAGTCCCCTCTACTCTATTCACTTGCCCTCCACTTCCCCGCCGGTGTATCCTCCCCCCATGCTCTTACTACCACCACTACCTCCACCATTTGGCATCGTCACCTCGGTCACCCTGGACCTTATGTGGTGTCCCAACTCTCACGTTGCTCCGATATCTCTTGTAGTCGGGGTTCCTCTGGGCACCTCTGCCATGCCAACCAGCTCGGTCGTCACTCTCATCTTCCTTTTTCCACTTCCACGTCCAGGGCTGCTCAGGCCTTTGATTTTGTTCATTGTGATCTCTAAACCTCCCCTGTCCTCAGCCTTTCTGGTTACAAATACTACCTAGTCATTCTGGATGATTTTTCTCATTTTCTTTGGACTTTCCCACTTCGGTTGAAGTCTGAAACGTTCGCCACCCTCACCCACATCTTCGCCTGGGTCTCCACCCAGTTCCGTCGTCCGGTTCATGTCCTCCAGTGTGACAATGGTCGTGAGTTCGACAACTCCACCTCTTGTTCCTTCTTCCTCCCACGGCATGCAGTAGCGTCTCTCATGCCCTTACACCTCTCCCCAGAACAACCGAGCCTAACGCATCATCCGCACCACCACCAATATGATTCGATGTCTCCTCTTTCAGGCGTCTCTCCCTGCCAGCTACTAGGCAGAGGCCCTGAACACCGCTACCCATCTCCTCAACCGCCTTCCCTCGAAGGCGGTGAGCCACCCCACTCTACCCTGTATGGCACAGCCCCTCCTACGATCACCTTCGTGTCTTTGGCTGTACTTGCTATCCTAACACCTCCGCCACCGCTCCCCACAAGCTATCTCCCCGCTCCACTTGTTGTCTTTTCCTCGGTTACTCTCCTGACCACAAAGGGTACCGCTGCCTTGACCTCCTCTCTCACTGCATCATTGTCTCTCGTCATGTCGTCTTTGACGAAGACATTTTTCCCCTTGCTAGCTCCTCCCCACCTACAGATCTTGACTCTACTTGAGTCTGATCATGTTCCCCTCCACCATGGTCGTTCCCGACCGCGCCCCACCCCACCTCGATGCCTTCGCTCGCACCTTTACCCGCGCCACACGCGGCTCAGACGTCGCGCCTTGTGCCGCTACACGTGCCACGCGCGGACCTGACGCCTCCGCCCGTGTTTCTATCGGCGCCACGCACGGCCCCGTCGATAGGGCCTGCGCCACGCGAGGCCCTGTCTCCTCCGGCTACGCCATGTGTGGCCCCATCGACGAGCGCGGCTCGCTTCGCCAATCCCGCCCTCGTCTACCACTGTCGTGAACGGGCTACTTCCTCGGTCCCCGCCGACTCGCATGCCCGTTCCCGCACCGAGCCTCCAGTCTACCACCCGGTCGCCATCCACCGCGACCCCGACTACGTCCACCCGATGGTGACTCACCGCGCAGCCGGCGTTCTCCGCCCTGTCAATTGGCTAATATTGACGGCTGATGCTCCTCTAAACGCCTCCTCAGTCCCCTCCTCCGTTCGCGTTGATCCCCACTGGCATCGCGCTATGGAGGAGTATGTGGCCCTGCTGGCCAACCACACCTGTTTAGGGTTTTGGGGTTAGCCCCTTGTAATTACCGTCATACCCTTGTGTAAGGGGCCACGCCCAACATCTAATGGTCTCTTCCCTGAGTTAGGGTTTCATTCTCTAACTCTAAGTAATTGCAACAACTTCTTTGTAGGTCTCTGCTTATGGATGCTTAGGCACCTAGTGGACTGAGGTCCTGTGTATTATTATAGCATGTGGGATGTGGTGCTAAAAGTTAGGCACCTGGTGTGCTGAGGTAGTTTGTGTTTTATAGTGTGTGGCGCTAAAAGTCCTGTACTAGGTTTCTGGGTGGGGGGGTAGGCCCTGCCTCTCCTTTGTTTTCTCTCTCTCTCTCTTCTTATTCTTAATGAAACAACACGCAGCACTGTTTTCAAGTCATCCGATTAATCGCCCTAGTCGGTCAGCCAGAACGACCAGCAAGTCATCCGACTTGGAAACATTGACACGCGAGACGCAACTCTTGCGTTATTCGAGAGAAATAAGTAGCATTCACATTTTACAAAAAGAACTGAAGCATAGACATTATTGCATGAACTATGGAACACAATCACAAACTCATCACAATATGCTTACAGAAAGGGAAGATTTGATGCCATTCATAGTTCCCAACTTGTTGGTCAAGAATGAACTTTGTTGGATCAATCAATGGTGATATCTGTACAAAAATGAACATGAATAGAGTTAAGAACATATTCTTAAGTGTGACTTCACATGTAAAGCAAAGGAAACTATTTAACAATATTATCTATGTAAAATATATTCTAGATTTTTCCCACAAAAATACACCTGCAAGATGAGTTTGACTTGCAGGTCTCTCTTTTTTGAGACAATCTTGATAAATATTCAAAAAACGCACAGGAGGCAATCTTGACCGTTGAGGATGACCCTAGGGATCTTTCCTAATCATCACTAAGACCTCAAACAAAAAAAGGAAATAATGCCTCGCTAACAAACAAATTAACTAAGTTTATCTCAAAATCTGCTCTTACGCAAATTCCTTTCTGTGCCACTCATCGTTATCACATCCTCTAAGGTTACCAATTGTGCAAACCAAGAAATACCAGAAAAATTAATTGGAAACTGGGCAATGAACTTTTTAGGGGAACAAAATCCTCATGATATATGGTGCGATAGATTTCTCAACTCCTGATGCAAATAAATTGTTTTCTACACGTAAACAAATTTGCATCAGCCCAGCAGTATAAGTAGTAATGCATCAAGCCAAAATATATATCTTGCTATAACAGAAATGCTGCTTAAAGTGTGTCTTAACATACCTCAACATAGAAACTGAATGCAAGCTTGGAGATGAGCAGAACAGCCCAAAAGAAGACATACCTGTTGATTTCATTTGAGTGTCGTCAATGATAAGAAAAGGCAATAACTTGAGAAATGTGAAGCGCTTACTTAAGGATTGACAAAATATCTCCGTGCATCCCACGTCCAACATACAATCTAGGCTGGACATAGCAAAACATTGTGTAACCACTAATGATGTGCAATGCTTCAAGCAACCGTGTGAAGACATTGCGTTCAAAAAAACCGTGTGAAGACAAAAAGGAGGGACAGACCTGAATCCACCACATCAGGAGAACCAACACTCGTGAATCTGAGCGCTCCATGACATTCTGAAGTTGTGGCAACAAGAAAAACAAGGCAGCAAGAATATCCGGAACCATATATATGACGATCGCAATGTTATAAACTGATTGATTATACCAATCCCCAATCCAACTATTTAGGATTTTGCCAGCACCGGATGGGTATTTGATGGAACTAGAATAGGTCAATGGAAGAATAATTATCCAAGCAATGGCGACAACAAATTTTAGTAAATATCTGACTAACTTTGTCCACTCCATACTACCCCATGCTTGTACAGTAAACATTATATCCAGAGTTACTGCAGAAGTAGAAACCAGAAATTTGAATTATACCATGTAAACATATTTTACTTTAAACATAAATAAAGTGCCTGTGCATAGGTCAATGCACTAAAATATTGATGTACCTGTTATAAAGTTGAGTAGAGCTGCTGTGATAAAAACACTTAATACATTTTTTAAAACAGTTCCATCGGTAATTCCAGAAAGAGATCCAGAAGAACTCCATGAAACTATGAGCATTGCCTGGAAAGACAAGGCATATCTTCTTAATATTCATAAGGAGAAACTCAAAAATAATCTTCATGCACTTCAGGAGAAAGAATTACCTGGAAAGCAAGTATAAAAAACATCCACATTCGATTAAAACTTCTAAATATGTGCAGAAATGTGCGTACTTCAACAAAATTGGTCTTGGGCTTTCTTGCCATGCCGCACTGTAAAAAAGGAAAAATAGTTTGAGAAGAGCACCTGGCATAACCATTTGGTCAAGTGAACATGAAACTCTTCTAATTTCTAATCGTGTTTAATGGCTCCTTTTTAGGGAAAATCTATGCCTGGGAAGAACGCTACCTTAATGTTTCCATGCAATTATAAATTCATCTGATGTCTTTGAAGGATACATGTTAGCATGTCTTATAGTTATAGTAGAAGCTATACGGTTCTGATGTTCTCCCTCAGTCCCAAAATAAACACACTTCTAGCATTCAAAATTTGTCCCATAATAAGTGATTTTTTAGGCTACCGATCATCTAGCACTATTACTGTTTCCTACTCTCTACTTCCAAAGTGTAATTATTACTTGTTACTATAACTTTGGATAGGGTTATATATGTAATTTATACTAGCATTGGTCTCTCCACCCACATCCTAGAAGTGCACTTATTTTGGGATGGAGGGAGTATTATTTTTTATACAAAAGGTGATTATAATATACTATATGCACCTGCTGCTTAAAATAGCTCTAGGATAGTACTGATGGAACTGCATGATGATCCAATGTCATTTCTGTAAACATCTAATGCATTAAGTGTGCAAAAGATTTACATTGTCATAGTATTTATCTTGCACATGACGATAAGTCTAGTTGCTTAAAGTATGAATTGATTCATGACATCATTATGTGCGCAGGTTTAAGGAATAATTTTCTATTCGCCATTGCAAAAGATACCATTGCAAAAGGAATAATCCCAATATGTCATTTGTGTTACAAATCTTGACCTTATTTGCCACAGCCGTCAATTACATTACTTTTTTCCGATAAATTTCTTCAAAACTATCAATTTTGCATGTCTTGAACTTGAAGTTCAGGCTCACTCTCTGTCTCTCATACCTCTCTTCTGCTCTCCCATGGAGATTGTCCAGGTAAACAGATAAAGGGAGGCATATGGAGCAGTAGGCAGAATTCCTCATCCGCTATCCATCTCCGATAATCACGCTTACCCTTTAATAGCTCAGCAGCATTAGGAAGTACCAGCGAATAATTTGACTTCGACCACCGATCACGCGGACGGGGGCATGAGTGGGCGGCATCGACGGGACCAGCAGTGCGCCGCTAGATCGGCAGCGGACGCTCGACCGCCCGTTGGGGCGTCGCGTCGGGCGGAACCACGGAGGGCAGCCACACGTATCAGCGAGGAGAGTGCGGTGCTCCGGCAGTCCGCGCTCGGCTGCCGGTCGAGGGCATCGCGTCAGGCGGAGCCACGGACGGCTGCAGACCGGCCGCTACCAGCAAGACAAGTGGGCGGGCCGGGATCGAGGAGTGGTGGCCAAAGAGAACAGGTAAGTGCTCTTCTCTCATTCTCGTCGGAGGGGGCTCTCGGTGTTGGGAGGCGGCCACCTCGGCCTGTCTCTCGCCGTCGTTTCTCTAGTTTCAGAGGCATGCAACGGCGATGCCTGGCTACGTATGCACGGAAGGGTTGTCATCGCAAGACTTTGGCGCCTACAGAGGTGGTCGCCGTGAGTGCTCCGGCGAAGGAGACGGAAAACCTGTTACGCCTTGAGCAAGTGGTAGATGACGAGCCCGGGTCTGTAACCAGTGTATGCTCAACGCCGGTGAAAGCTGGAACTCGGTTATCTGTCCCTGGGACTGGGTCCAAGGGTGGCGTCGGTGGCAGGCAGCCGGGTTGCTTGTCCGCTCCTTCAAAATTTCTATGGAAGGAGTTACTGAAGCCTGTAGGTGATGGTGCCATTGGAGTATGTGGATCGGGACCAGGGCCGTCGCTGGGTCCAAGCTTGCATTCTCCCTCTTCGTCTCCTCCATCCAGGAACAAGGTGAAGCCATGGCAGGGCAAATTGCCATCACCGCGGCGTTCCCGAAGTTCACAGTTGAAGACGCAATCGCAAAGGCGCAGTGGCGATGCACCTCTGGTCAGAGTCGTATTCATGGGTTGAAGATAACGCATTCGGAGGATGTGTCTGTGGATCTGTTAGCTGTCAATTCAAATTCTCGCTCTTTTGGAAAGGCTGGTGATCGGGCGATTTTTAGGGATTCTCAAAAGGATTCATCACTGCAATCATGGGGGTTTGCCATAACTGGTGCATGTCCTCGTTGGTTTGGGAGGGCCCAGCAGCTAATACTCAACCCTGGGATTCCTTATAGGCCTACGCCTGGGTTGGCATCCCTTTTCTCCCGATCGGGTACCAGATCATCACCTTCCAGAGCAGTCCATACTCCTCGCACGGTTTTGGCTCCCTGCTCTTACGTCGCGGTGGCCAGGAACGGGATGGCTCGGGTGGAGAACATGGCGGCCCTGGAGGTGGCAGAGGCCAGAATCTGTCTGGAGGCGCAGGCAATCATGCCGTCGGTCATCATCAGCTTGGCGGCGCAGGCAGTCGCATTGTTGATCAGGGACAGGGCACCAGCCTGGGCAGGGGAGGAAACCAACTGGTGTTCCACCCCGGCTATGGGGCGGTGGTCGTCCTTTTAGGCGTCGTGGAGGATTCCGTGGAAGGCCAAGTGTCTAGTGTGGTGGCAGAGGCAGCGCTGTCGGGGGCCGAACCTTCGCTGGTCGTGCAATGCCACTCCAGAATAAGGTTGGAGGCGCTCATGGCAGGTTCACTAATGGAGGGTCTTCTTCAGTGTCGGCTGTTGGACAGGGACAGGGACAGGGGGTTTCAGGGTGTTCTTCGGTGACTCCAGATGTTTCAAAGATTGTGGACTTGCTTCAACAGGCATTCGTAGCGGCAAATGGTAGCGGGAGTGCAGCTAGGCATGTTCCAGATAGAACTTGGGAACAGATTGTTTCCCTGCTGCAACAGTCTGTGGGGAAGGACCATTCCACGCCTAACTCTAGGTGGGATGTAGTGAGTCTGGATCAGGGGTCTCATCTCAGTTCTAAGCTTGAGACAATCAAAGAGCTCTCTAAACCAACTCAATTGGATGACAAGGTGGGATCTTCTATGGTAACAGTGGCAAAAGAAAAAGTGTTGTTCTGTTTCAGGTGCAAAACAAAAGGACATCAGTTGAGTGACTGCAACATTGAGTTGTTTTGTGAAGTTTGTGATGTCAAAACGCACTTAACTTCGAAGTGTCCGGTGGTTCGTACCTGCAAAACCTTTGTTGTTCCTTGTGGGTATGCGGTAGAGGGCCTGGGGTTTTACTTTATACCTCAACCCAACCCAGTCAAGCCGAGGCAAGGTGGCTGTAATGGTACAGTGACCGTTGTGGATGGTTCATTAGCAGAGGAGCAGAATAAGAATGAGCTGAAAAGGTTGGTGGCACCTGATTGGGAATGGAGTGTGAAGAGTTTAGGGAACAATGTGTTCTCAATGGGTTTCCCTTCAACGAGTGAACTTCACAGAATGATTGAATGGGGAACAGTTCATACAAAATTTGGAGCACAAATGCAAGTCAGGGAAGATAGTTTTGGAGAGGAAATAAAATAAGAGATGCCTAAGGTTTGGGTACAGTTTACTAGTCTACCTAAGGAACGTTTTTCTCATGTACATCATGGCTTGACTGGTCAATAGTGGCAAATAATGCTAAGGTTTGGAGTATGGATGCATATTTAAGATTAGACTTTTTACATTGCATATTGTGGATTTGAATTTTTGTGATGGTACATTCTGAATTGGCAACATTTGCAATAGCAAATAAAAAACTTATTCCTTAGTTACAAGTACAACATTGGATTTACTACAAGGATGCACATTGCAATCCTTGTAATGAACACATAAGTCTATATGGACTAGGAATACTAGTTATGAACACATTTGCTCCAGATTTTATTGAGCAGCTTGAAAAATAAAACTGCGCACTATACTTAAGTCATAATGTTGTTGATCAGACTATTGACACTAAGCTCATACTGCAGCAATGTTTAGGAGGGAGTTCCAGTACACTGAAGATATTAAATTAAATAATAACTATTACTTACCCCTTTATAAAAGAAGTTGGAAGAAAGATCCGGCGGCCAGTTAAGCTCAGTAAAACATTTCTCTGACCTATGAGAGAAAGAAATCCCCAAAAAAATAATAAGTAAATTTTGCAAATTTACACTAACATTGCATAAACTATCACAAAACTACAGCATTAATGTCACTCATTCAATCTGGACCCCATGTCAGGACAAATGGGCCAGGAAAGAGAGAGATGGCAACGGGGATTTCCCCGTCGGGGGATAGCTCCCCATCCCCGCGAAAAAAAAAATTCCCCGTGGAGATCCCCACGAACGCTCGCGGGGGACATTTCTTCCCCATCCCCGTTCCCCGTGGGGATAAATCCCCGACGGGATCCCCGTCCCCGCTTAAATTATAATTAGAATATATGTCCTTTGTTATTAATATAAACCATTATCACTTATACATATTGTCATATATAGAAAATCATTATGTGTGTATCAAAATGAACACATTTGTAACAATGAGTGATCTCTTGACAAGGTAATTATTTATTTTTTATCATTAACTAGTACACGAAAACAACATCACGTGAAAGTCTAACGGGCCCCCGCGCCCCGTCCCCGTTTACCCTTCGGGGGAAGAAATTTCTCCGTTTACATCCCCGTGGGGAAAGAAACTTCCCCATCCCCATCCTCTAACGGAGGAATTCCCCGCGGGGAATCGGGGATCGGGGCCCCATTGCCATCTCTTAAGAACTAGGACCAAGCCCTGGCCAACCACAAGGCCACCCGGTGTGCGGCTAGGGGATAAAGCCATCGTCTTCCCCTCAAATCTCCCGCCCGATACCTAGGAGGATTTGATATAAAAAGAAGTTTGGCATAAAAAATTACGGAAAATAAATATTGGGACAAAAAGAGGTTTGGGACAAAATCAGGAGAAATGAATAGAGAAATGTTTAGGAAATAAGGTCGAGTTTATTTAGGAAAAAGAACGGGTTTGCTAGGAAAGAATAAACCTATACTATAACCTATTAAGAACCTAATGTGGGCACCTGGTGCTACCACGGCTTCACCCTCGGCGCTGACATGCTGGACCCGCCCCACGCGCCCACCTGCCTTGCCTAGCACCCGACCCCGCCCGCGCAGCTACCATCAGACCACACATACCTTAGCCTTGCCTAGCACCCGACCCCACCCGTGCAGCTACCATCAGACCACACATACCTTAGTGTTTAGAAATAACCAATAATTCAACATCAACATAGCTTTTAGTCTCAAGCAAGTTGGGGTAGGCTAGAGTTGAAACCCAACAAGATGTCACAAAAAGGAGAAAGAGAGAGAAAGGGGAGAGGAAAAGCTTTTGAGAGCACTAAAAGGAAAAAGGCCTAATCACGGTTCAGGCACGTGGATAGCTTCTTTCCAAGCACTTCTATCCAAACACAACTCCATTGGGATATTCCATTCCTTCAAGTCCCTTTTGATTGCCTCCTCCCATGTCAATTTTGGCCGACCTCTGCCTCTCTTCACATTATTGCCACATCTTATGATGCCTCTATGCATCGGTGCCTCTGGGGGTCTCCGGTGGACATGCCCAAACCATCTCAACCGGTGTTGAATAAGCTTTTCTTCAATTGGCGCTACTCCTAGCCGATCGCGTATGTCATCGTTTCTCACTCGGTCCAGTCTTGTGTGCCCACATATCCAACGAACATACGCATGTCTGCGACACTTAGTTGTTGGATATGTCGCCTCTTAGTAGGCCAACACTCAGCCCCATATAACATAGCAGGCCTAATCGCTATCATGTAGAACTTGTCTTTCAACTTCTGTGGCACTCTCTTGTCGCATAGGACTCCTGATGCTTGACGCCATTTCATCCACCCGCTTTGATTCTATGGCTAACATCTTCATCAATATCACCATCTCTTTGTAGCATCGATCCCAAATAACGGAAGGTGTCCTTCTTTGGTACTACCGGACCTCCCAAACTTACATCTCCATCCTCACTAATTGTAGTACCAAAGTCACATCTCATATACTCGGTTTTGGTCCTGCTAATTCTAAATCCTTTTGACTCTAGGGTCTGACGCCATAACTCTAACCAATAATTATATAAAAAATAGTGCAGAGCGAGCTCTCGAACCCACGTCCCCTTGCTCCAGAAATGCGGGTCTAACCACCAGACCACACATACATTAGTGTCTAGAAATAAACAATAATTATATTTGAATAAATACCTTAGTATCTATTTATATGATATATAAAAAACGTAGCAAAGCATGGGCATTTGGCTAGTCAAACTTTAAGGACTATTCCTATAGTATGCTTGGAGTACAAGTCCTTTAGGGACTATAAATATAGGGCCAATATAACCATCACAATCTAAGCAAGGAATAGAGCCCTCCCTCCCTCCCTGTGTCACAATCTGCTACCCTAGCAGCAGCCGCTAGGCGCTAGCAACTCAACCGGCCCTCAGGAGAGGGCCGTGACATTTAAGCTTCTAATTCATGTTTCCCTCGACCTCTCTTAACACAAAACTATACTCAAAATCTAAGCTTCACAGCCCAAGCCTAAATCCTAGACTCAACCTTGAACAAGCTCTATTTGCAGACAAGGGGTAGTGTCACGTGGGGTTCTCTTGCACACATCAGCAGTTTAACACTATCGAACGAAGAAAACATGTTATGTAAAATTTAGGCTTGGGCCCGCGCTCCGATCGGACGACTAAAACTGTAACGGTAACAGAATTACTAAAACTGTAACGGGATAACTAAAACTGTAATGAAATGACAGAAACTGTAACGGAATAAACGAAACTGTAATGAAATGACTTAATTGAACAAATGTGTACTGAATGAGTGAATGACCGAGGGAAAAAGTAATATCTTAAATTATCATCAAAGTGTCTTAAATCAAATTACACATGATTAAGAATACTTGAATGTTAGTGAATGTCTTAAAATATAATTTGAATGACTTAATGTAAAACAAAAAAAACTCAACCTACGGGGGTAAGACAACCCCCGAGTATTGTATTAAGAAGACCTTCTCACACAGATCGAGAAAACCCCCCAAACCCCTACCCCACCCATACACAGCAGCATCAAAGCAAAAAATAGTTGTGAGAACAACTGCAGCCGGGGCCTAGCCTTAGACCTGTGCTTTGGCGTGGGACAGACAAGGGGATTTTTTTAACCACGGCCTGAAATTCGCTCCCACGGGGAATCGAACCCAGGACTTGAGGAGTTCTACTCAGACCACCTAACCAATTCAGCGAGAGGCCCTTTCGCTTAATGTAAAACAAGAAGGATGAAAATGTTGAGTGACTTAAATGAAACTACAAAATAGTTGTTAATTGAACAAAATGTATACTGAATGAGTAAATATCTTGAGAGAAAAAAGGGAATGCTTGAATAATCATCAAATTGTCTTAAATCAGATTACATGTGATTAAGAAATACTTGAATGTTACTGAATGTCCTAAAATATAATTGGAAGAACTTAATGTGAAACGAGAAAGGTGAGAATGGTGAGTGATTTAAATGGCACTACAAACAGCTGACACCAAAATATAAACTGAATGAGTGAATGGTTGAGAGAAAATAGGGAATGTCTTAAATAATCATCAAAGTGTCTTAAATCAAATTACACATAATTAAAAAATAGTTGAATGTTACTGATTGTCTTAAAATAAATTAGAACGACTTAATGTAAAATGAGAAGGATAAGAATGTTGAGTGACTTAAAAGACACTACAAATAGCTGACATCTCTTTAAAATGGTTGAAGAAACAACTAATTGCTTAACATATAATAAAAATAACTTAAAACGACCTGAGATTGTTTGGACATCATATGGCAAATAATAAAACCGAACAAAAATCAGTGAAATGGCTGAAAATTGCATTAAAATAACATAAAAGGGACCCAAAGAATAAATAATGGATGTAAAAAAAGTCATCACCCAACCAAATCGTGGCCTTGATCTAATAAGTTATTAGTGGGTTCGTTCCGCGGTCTGGTTGCTCGGCTGGCTGGATCGGTTGGACCGTGGGTTCTAGGTGATGCGCCAATTGGTTTATCACCTTAGGTGACAAATAGAGTGTGTGTATGTATATATATAGGGCAACACTACTCGTCGCCTAGGTGAAGCTTCCCACAGCCGGTAATAACTAAAGAATGTTCAGTAATTATCGCGCGTGCCTCCCGCTCAGGCGTCGCTTCGCGCGAATTTTTCTCCCGCCTGCCCAGCGGCCTCGCGCGCGCGAATGCCTTTTCCCTCGTGTGCTCTGCTCTTCCGTCCTGCTCATTTTAAACGCCTGCGCGCGAGGGTAGCAGCCAGCGAGGAAATTTGCAAAAAAAAAGGGGTTGTGGCGATAATATAAATATATATACTAAGTATTTGAAAATAAAAATATAATCATGTTTGAATAAATACCATATTTAATCCAAATCTACCTGTAAGATATATATATAAACCGTAGCAATGTATGGGCAAGTAACTAGTACAATTAACATATATATTTGGTCAAAATTAAGAATCTTTGACTACTCGGCAAACGAGATTTACATTCTTTTTTGGTATAGAGTGAGTATTACAATCCAAGAGGACAAACAAAAATGTCATTGTGGAAAAACACATACACACTAATAGCCTAGTTTTGCAATAGTTTGGCAGAGAAGTTACCAAAATAGTTCATTCAGGTCATCATAATTTCTCCAAGCCGAGTGGCCTGCTGTACCCCCTCTACTTTTTTGTGCTTCCTTCAGGATGAATGAAGAATAATAACTTTTTAAGCACAATACATCTAGAATATTAATGTGGATTGCTCTTTGAACTTTATGCACTCACTTTTTGCAGAACCTTAAAGATAGGTTCAATGACATTTTTCAGAAATGATCCCTCTTCCACAGGTGCTTGTGGTGGTTGAAAATTGTTTTCATCAACCATGTCATGCAACTGTTTTGCCATCTGTCACATAAATTAAAATTGCATGGCTGTCAAAGTTTTATATTAGTATATATATACAAGAAACTCAACAAATCTGCAACTACACACATATTACAATTCAACTTTATGTTGCACAATGACAGCCTCGTTGAATAGGTAGTATAGTTCATGATTGGCTATTGATAAATTTATTTCTTACAATGGATATTCAGCGAATCATGCTTACAACTGGATCTTGAGTGAATGCCAAGTTTCCCATAGTTACAAGAGCTTTAATCCATCTTTTTTCCATCTCTAGTGTTAGGAATTGTGGTTTGGTGTAGTAACTCATATTCAGTACCAATGGGATGGATTCAACTGAGGCTCATATATCCATATTGTTCTGAACCGTATGATTGTCTATTAACAAATTCAACATTTTACAATTGATATTCATACATAGCATAAGGACCAATGTGATTTGTGTTGAGCTATTAGGGTCTGGAAGAGTACTAATAAGTATTAAGGATCTCAACCTATCATTTAACACAAGTTTTTCTTCAGTGGATTATGTCGCCTCTGATGATCAAATCACATATTAATGCCTTATAAAAAGTGATAGATTTTGATGAAACATTGAAGCTCATCCTGTAAGAACTAAACATCAAGAAACTGGCCATATATTTGTTGGAGCAAATGAGTGAGTCAGACTTTGGAGATTTCAAATTGTTAGAGTAGTCCTCGCTGATGTTAGTCTTCTGTTATTAAGTCAAGTCAAGAGGTCAAGGTCTCTACCTTAGGCTGCAAGTTTGAATCAAGTCAAATCTTTTTCTTAGGTTGTAAAAAGCACTAGGGTTGTTATCTGTCCTCCCTTTCATCAGCTATATAACAGGTGAAGGCACCAGTCAGCTGCAGCTTACAGCAGCCCAAGACCAGACTCCCTCCTCACAACTAACATGGTGCATCAGCAAAACAGCAGCTACACCATACCAGTCCAACCAGCAACTGCACTATGCTAGTCCAACACAAACATCTTGAAAACTATCATGTTTAAACAGAATATGTCAACAATGTTCTTTTTTCTATGGAAAGGCAACAGATAAGCCATTCTAGAGAAATAATTAAAGCCCAAAAGTTTATCTGAGTAAATCAGAAGGAAGCTCAAAATGTTGTTTCTTAAATGAGAGATACTTACATGGTGGAATATGTAGCACAAGCATTCAGGCATAAACCGAACATTAGAAGCCTCACCCCAGATAAGAAGATACAAGCCAATGTGAAGAAGCTTCAGCTGTTGCTTCTTATGTTCTGTAATATCATGACTGATTCTACAACACAAAATAAAATAGCAGAAATTAAAATGGCATGTATGTGCTCTTAAGAACAATTGAGGTATGAAATGTTAATGGTTTCTTTCAAAAAAAGAAGAAATGCTAATGGAGGAAATGAGGAGAGGCTACAAGGAAACCCTCGATCAGAGAGCTCGATGGCCTCGCGTCACGTCTCGCCTTCCCCGCGCGACGTCCCGCCTTCCCCTAGCCCCCCTGCCGCGGTTCACTACGATCCCGGCGGCCACCCCTAGCCTCCCGCCGTTGCTCACCCCGGGCGCGGCGGCCACCCCTTCTGCCTCGTTGGTCCCTCCCCCGTCGCGCGGCTTGTTTCGTGTGGGCGTTCCAAGCTGGAGCGCTGGTGTGCGGAGAGCCCGGACTCCTCCGATTCTGGCGGCGTCCATCGTTCCTTCCGCGATGTTGTTCTTTCCTCCTCTGACGCGTCCTGCGCGGCGGTTTCTGTGGTGGGCGGTCGGGCGCTGTTGGCCGTGGCACTGACGCTTCGTCTTCGGCGGCTCCTGCTGGTGTTGCTTGCCCCTCGCCGGCCTGTCCCCGGGTTTCCCCCCGGATTACGCTCGTCCGGCGGGATCGTCCGAGGGGTGGTCGCACGGTCTACTCGCCCTGTTCCGCGCGTCCGGCTCCGGGCGGCTGGCAGAGGGCGGAATCCCACGGCTCCAGGTGCCGCCGTCTCCGTGCGGCTCGTCCTCCTCGCCGTGCCGTCCCGGCGGACCTCGTCGGCAAGTGTTTCAACTGCCTTTCGCCGTCGCACACTGCTGCTCTCTGTCGCTCGCGGACTCGCTGCTTCCGCTGCAAGTCCCTTGGCCATCGTTCTTCGGTGTGCCCGCAGGCGGCCTTCAGCGTGAGCCCTGCTGCCAGTACCGCTCCGGCTCGCATTTCTGTGTGGCAGCGTATCTCTCCGGCGGTGGCTGTCTCTAGTGCTGCCCATCCGCGACGGTCTTCTCCGGCGGATATGTGGCGGCGTATTTCTCCAACTGTGTCTGTCTCTAGTGCTGCCCTTCCGCGACGGTCTTCTCCGGCGGATATGGCAGGTAGTGCTGGTGCGACGCAGGGCGATGGGGGGCTCTCTGCCATGGATCGCGGCGGCATGGAGGGCCCGTCTCGTCGTCGCTGGCGTCCGCGGTATCGGGGGGGCCATGGTGATGGTCAGTCCGACCCTGCTATGGTGGTGGTTCAGCAACCAGAGCCTGCCCTGGAGCCTGCTCGTGGAGATGTGCCTCCTCCTTGTATCATTGACTGGAGCGATCAAGTGGCTAGTGGCGAGGAGGATCTCGCTAATGCAGTCATGGTTTATGTTATCAGTGATGAGCCCCTGGTCTCTGCTGGCGAGGTGGCGGCGGTGCTTGCTGCCAGGATCGATGTTGCCGCCAGCTCTCTGGTTCTCCGTCGGGCCTCTCCGTCGAGCTTCTTGTTGGTTCTTCCGGACCTGGTTCTGGTTGAGCGGTTGATTGGCCTTCGGCAGCCGGTCAGTTCTTCTGGAGGCGGTCTCAGTCTTCTGTGCAAACGTTGGAATCGTTTGGCCGGAGCTCATGGTCGTGTGTTGTCGTCCTTGATTGATGTGGAGCTTCGTGGCATCCCTGCCCATGTGTGGGAGACGTCTACTGTTGATCGCCTATTGTGCCCTTATGCCTGGATACAGCAAGTGCATCCTGATACGCTGGGGTTGTTGGATCTGTCAAGTTTCAGATGCTTGGCTTGGTGTTCCGCAAGTGCATCCTGATACGCTGGGGTTGTTGGATCTGTCAAGTTTCAGATGCTTGGCTTGGTGTTCCGATCTGTCCAAGCTTCCTTCTTCCAGGGAACTCTGGGTAGTTGAGCCGCCGTCGGCCATCGTTGAAGTCCCTCCTGTGAAACGGGTGTTATCCTATCCAGTTGAGTTGCGGTTCTCGGAGGTTCACGCTCCTGCTGCGCCTAGTCCTCCCGTGTCTGATGGCAGGGATGAGGACGATGGTGGTGACTCCTCCAGGGGTCGTCGGCGTCGGCCCCGCTCTCCTTCGCAGTCGACAGTCTGATCCGCTGGCGGGTACGACTTCCGGCGTGGGTGGAACGCTTCGGGAACCGGGCCCGGGCCGGGCTGGTTCCTCTTCCCTGCCGGCGTGCTCGGCGTTGTTGTCTGGTGGAGTCGAGGCGGAGGTCGCGGGTTCCGGGGAGTCTCCCGTTCCTGTGATGGTTCAACGTGGTCCCGCTTTGGTTGATGCGCCCGCATGCTCGTCCTTCCGGGGCGTGGGAGCTTAGGAGGGTGCTTTGGTTTGTGCCCTGATTAGTAATTGTTGCCCGGCTGTTTCGGCTTCTGAAGAGATGGCGGCGGCATCTGCATGTGTTGCTCCTAATGCTTTGATTGGGGGCGGCACGTCTGTTCCCATGTAGCACCCTATTGTTGTGATGCTTGCTTCGGGGTCCCCTGATCTTGGCCCAGTTGGTGTGGCTGAGCATGGGCCGGTTGGGCTGGACATGTTTTCGGGTATGGGCCAGGGTGAGGCTACGGATGGGTGTTCCCCCGGCCTGCTGACAGAACTGTGTCCTCCTGCCGGACTCCCTGTCGGCTTGGCAACGGGTGGATCCCCATTACCAGCCTCGTCGTGCTCTCCTCGTCACACCTTGGTGGCCGGCTCTGCAAAGTTGCCTTCCTCCTTGCCACCTACCCCTGCGGCTGTTGGCGCATACCGCCTGAGGTGGAGGAGCCTGCTCTCCCGTCCTCGGTATCGCCTATGGGCTATGGCCCGGCTGGCTGGGGCTTCCTCTTCGCCGACGCACGCGGTGGTGGAGGTGCCTACTCTCCCGGAGCCGGTCTCGACGCCTGCCCTGCCAGCTCGGTCTGCTCTCCCAGAGCCAGCCTTGCTTCCTGCCCGGCCAGCTGAGGTCCCCACTTCGCTGGCCCTGCGTGTCTACTCTCGGCGGAGGAGCCGTCCTGGGGCCCCGCCGCCCCTTGTCCCTGACGGTGCTAGGGTTGTTCCAGGGGCGGATTCGCCTCTGTTGGGATTGGACCGGGTCCGCAAGCCGGTGGACGCTCTCCTTCCTCAGCCCGTGATTCAGAGGCGTAGAAGGAAGGCTCCACCGCCTCACTCTCTACCTCGCTGCAGCCGGCGTGTTGCTGGTGCTGCGCCTTGTTCTCCAGGGCCGGTGCTCTCTGCTGCTCAGAAAAGGGTGATGTGCCATCTTGGCTATGAAGAGAAGGAGATTTTCTCTCCTAGTGCTCAAGATGAATTTTGTAAGCTGTTCATGCCTTCGCCTTCTGATTCTCGTGTGTGCTATGGCTGCCATTTTTGGCTGGGAGGTTGGAGATGGAGAGCAGGTGAGGACTGCAGAGGTCCTTACAATTCTGTAAGATCTGTTTTGTCGGATTTGGTCGTTCTACTTCTTGTGTCCTCATGAATCCCTCTGCTATTCTTATTTGGAACGTGCGTGGCCTTAATAAAATTGATCGTCGTAATGCTGTCAGGGATGTCATCCTCTCTAGTAATGTTGATATTATTGTTTGCAAGAGACGAAGGTCGCTATTTTGACCCAGCAGGTGCTCCTTTCAGTTTTTGGGACTGTCTATGATAACTTTGTTGCTTTACCTGTTGTTGGCACTAGAGGTGGAGTTCTGGTTGCTTGGAAGGGGGGTTCTTGTCAGGCCGTCGCTTCAAGGGTTGATAATTTCTCAGTTTCTGTTCTTTTCGCTGAGCAGGAAGGTCGTAATTGGTGGCTAACTGGAGTCTATGGTCCTCAAGGTGATGATGAAAAAGTGTTGTTCCTGCAGGAGCTTAGAAATATTAGGGCTCTTTGCAATGGGCCCTGGCTTGTGGCAGGTGATTTTAACTTAATTTACCAAGCCGCTGACAAGAAGAATGCCAATCTGGATAGGGCTATGATGGGGAGATTCCGACGTTTTTTGGATGATAATGATCTATTGGAAATTCCGTTGTTGGGTCGGAAATATACTTGGTCCAATGAAAGGCGATCTCCTACTCTGGTGAGGTTGGACCGTGCCTTCTGTTGTGATGGCTGGAATGGCATTTTTCCTGATGCAGTCTTGCAAAGTATGGCGGCTGGGGTCTCTGATCATTGTACGCTCCTGCTTGGTTTGAATGTGGCCAACAAGGGTAAGCGCAGATTCCATTTTGAGAGCTTCTAGTTGAAGGTTCATGGTTTGTTTGATGCAGTTAAGCAAAGTTGGGAGGCTCCGGTGCAATCTAACTGTGTCATTGAGCGTATGTTCATGAAGCTGCAGCGGCTCAGCAGGAGCCTGCAAAAGTGGGGCCAGAGGAAAGTTGGGAGCATCATATCACAATTAGAAATTGCTAAAGAGCTTCTCCATCGTTGGGAAATTGAAAGAGATGAAAGGGCTCTTGCTGATGATGAGGAGTGGCTGAGACGGAAGTTGAAGCTTCATTGTCTTGGTTTGGCCTCTCTGGTGAGAACCATCGCCCGGCTGCGTTCTCGGATTTTGTATATTCAGGAGGGTGATGCCAACACCTCCTTTTTTCATCAGCAGGCTAAATACAGGAAAAAGAAGAACTTCATTCCTAAGCTGCACGTTGGTGATCAGGTGGTCACCTCACAAGAAGATAAACAGAAGGCTGTTTTTGATTTCTATGAGAACATTTTGGGTAAGGCTGAGGAGAGGAGCTACACTCTTGACTTGGATGAGTTGGCCATCCACAATCATGATTTATCTGCATTAGATGCTCCGTTTATTGAGGAGGAGATGTGGGCTGTTGTAAAAGATTTGCCTCCGGATAAGGCCCCGGGGCCGGATGGTTTCACAGGTCTATTTTATAAATCCTGTTGGAATATTATTAAAGGTGATGTGTTGATGGCTTTGGATGTCATCCAGCGTGGCCATGTTTTCAAATTTCGCCTGCTTAACACGGCTTATATCTCCTTAGTGCCTAAGAAGATGGATGCTGTTGAGGTTAAGGATTTCCGGCCTATAAGTTTGATTCATAGTTTTGCCAAATTGGTAGCTAAGCTCATGGCTACTCGACTGACCCCTTTGCTTCCCTCACTGGTTTCTGTGAACCAGAGTGCCTTTGTGAGGGGGAGGAGGATTCATGATAACTTTATGCTTGTCCAACAAATTGTGAAGTCGCTGCACAGGAAGAAAGAACCACATATCCTTCTTAAGTTGGACATCTCCAAGGCTTTTGACTCTATTTCTTGGTCGTTCCTTTTGGAGGTTTTAAGTAAAATGGGATTTGGTCAGCGTTGGCGGGATCTCCTTTGTTTATTACTGTCTACTTCATCCACTCAGATTTTAGTCAATGGAGAGCCTGGAGACATCATTATTCATCGTCGCGGTCTCGGGCAGGGAGATCCTCTTTCTCCAATGCTCTTTATCCTAGTCATGGATACTCTGAATTCTTTAATCAATTATGCCACTTCGTTGGGTTTGCTACAACCTATTGTTGTTCAGCAGGTCAGGCATCATGTTTCCTTCTATGCTGATGATGTTGTGGTTTTCTTGAGGCCTCACATTCTGGATCTGATTGCGGTCAGACGCATCCTTGATTTATTTGGTCACGCCTCAGGCCTCCGGACCAACCTGGCTAAAAGCTCGGTCTCCCCTATTCATTGTTCCGATGATGAGCTGGCTCTTACTGTGGAAACTCTCTCTTGTTCAGTTAAAGCTTTTCCTTGCACTTATTTGGGACTTCCTCTCACAATCTGTAAGCCTTCTACAGAGGTGTTGCTGGCCTTTGTGGATAAGGTGGCAGATTACCTTCCTGGGTGGAAAGCTTCTTTGATGAATAGGGTTGAGCGTCTTGTGCTAGTGAAAGTGGTTCTCACTGTTGTTCCTATTTATTTGCTTATAGCTTTGGATCTCCCGAAATGGTTCATCAAGGCTATTGATAAAAAGCGGTGGGGGTTCTTGTGGATGGGACATCAACAAGCTAATGGAGGTAACTGCTTGGTAGCTTGGGAAAAGGTCCAGAGACCTCTTCAGTATGGCGGCCTTGGAATCCATAATCTTGAGCTTCTAGGTTGGGCCCTGAGAATTAGATGGCTTTGGGCTCAGAAGACTGATGTGGAGAGGCCGTGGGCTGGTCTCTCAATTTCTATTCCTTATAAAGCTCGGGCCCTCTTCGATATGGCTGTGAATGCCGTGGTTGGGAATGGTGAGAAAATTATTTTCTGGTCTGACCGTTGGTTGGATGGGCTTACTATGGCTGAGATGGCGCCCAATCTTTCCAGAGTTGTCCCTATGCGAACTGCTAAGCGAAAGACTGTGGCTCAGGCCTTGCTTGGGCGGAGTTGGGTTCGTGATATCAAGGGTGCTCTTATTGTTCAGGTTTTAATTGAGTACCTCCAGGTCTGGGATTTTGTTGAGGAGGTCGTGCTGCAATCTGATGTTCCTGATCAGTTCAGGTGGAAGTTGACACAAGATGGCTGTTATAGCAGCAAGTCTGCGTATGAGGCCTTCTTCGTGGGCTCTACCAAGTTTGGCCCTTGGAAGAGAATCTGGAAAACCTGGGCCCCGTCGCGTTGTAAGTTCTTTATATGGTTGGTGTACCATAATCGGGTTTGGATCACTGATCGTCTTGAGCTGAGGAACCTGCCCCAGCCAGTGTCTTGTCCATTTTGTGACCAGATGAATGAGACGGTGCATCACTTGTTGGTTGGGTGTGTTTTTGCTCGCCAAATTTGGGCCCTGATCCTTCAACAGTTGGGGCTGCTGCAGTTGGCTCCTCAGCCCTCAGTGTCTCGATTCTCAGGTTGGTGGAAGAGAACCGTTGCTGTTGTTCCCAAGGGGCTTCGTAGAGGCCTCAATTCTCTAATTACGTTGGTGGCTTGGGGAGATTCGGAAACACCGCAACAGGTGTGTCTTTGACAATTCAAGACCATGTGTTGAGGAAGTGCTAAAAGCTGTTAATGTGGAGGGTGGGCTTTGGTGCTTGGCGGGAGCTGCCAAGCTCCAGGAACTTGTTTTTGGGTCGGTTCCTACTGGAACTTAGTTAGCTCTGTAGGTTGTATAGGTTGTGGTCGCCTTTCTTCATTGATGTGGCGCGATGGTTGTATTTAAGGGGAGGCGTGTGGGGGGGGGTGTTTGTGTTTCGGGTCACTTTTGACCCTTGTACCTCTTTCTTCCTTAAATGAAATGACCCGCAGTTCTCCTGCGCTGTTCGAGAAAAAAAGAGAGGCTACAAAAGGAAACTTGAAAACTGTAGGACAATTACATGATAAAGATTTCTCAAACTACTACACCACTTACATGATACTTGAAGTAATATGCAAATAGCAACACCATGACTTATAATTTCCAAATATTTTTTTCCACAATTCATTCACTGTATCAACCTGAAAATAACATGCTAGATCAGTATCATATTTGTTTATATCAAAATGTGTAGTTCACCAGTGCAAAAACATTACTAGTTAGTTGTTGTGCATCACTACAGTTTCTATATATCATATAGGTAGACATTGCTTAAATGTGATATTTACAATATCTATCCTTATATGGCACAAACCAACACGAGCTGCAGTAGTTAGGAGGCGAACGCTCGTTCCTTGCGACCATTGTTTGAACCCCAGCGAGTGCGCTCCATTTTTGGATTTTTCGCGGGCGCGTGCGGGGAGCGGACGACACTCGCTAGGCGCGTGGGGAGGGGGACGACGCGCGACCAAACACCCACTTTAAAGGTGTAGTGACTTTTGCATAAACATTACTTGAAATATAAAAAAATGTCTCAAACAATGTCTTCCAAGTAGCATTGAGCTTACCAAAGGATGCCCTTCCTGGGCAGCAGTTCTTGTACTAATATTTGCGAGAAGCAAAACCATATTTTCTCTTTGATTTTCTACATTTGATTTCTGCACAAAAGACATATAAACACACCATTCGGTTCCAATATAATGATTTTTGGCAAACAAATGCAGGGTAAGAATGAAGACCTCCCTTGAACATACCGATGCCAGATTATGGATGGATAAGAAACGAAATTACCTGAAATCCAAATGCTAGTGAAAGATATTCAATTAGATCTTGGATAGATTTATCCTCATGCCTTTGGATAGAAGACATGTCTGGCATTGGAAGGCCATCTATGTCACTTATTGCATCAATGGCACCTCTTATCTACATCATTTACAGGGTAACAAAAATCAAACTTACTTCAGCCTTTCAGAAACAAGTAAAATAGTATTATAAAAGATGAGTGCTAGACCTCCGGAAGTTCCATAATTTCCTCGGAAGAACCAGGAAAATTGAGGGGAATAATGTTGTACTTGTAGTTCTTGAAATGACGACCATTTTCCTCAACCATGTCTGCACACCGCAACACCTAGAGTGGAAAATTGTGAAGTTGACCAAAGAAATAGGAAAATAGCATATATCTAACAAGACAATTACAAGACATCACCTGATCATCAATGTTTTTATTTGTTACATCCTGTAGCACTTCATAAAGAGCATACACCACTTGGTAATATCTAGCCATCTCCTCACTGGTTCAATATTAAAAAATGTTTATTAACAGTACAACAGAGGAGAAATAACAAACAGGTGTAATGTTTTTACTCTAATAAAGTTTATAGATTCCTTACAAGTTTCTCTTTTTTGAAATATGACTCATACTAGCACAGTACTTCTTATAAAACTGTTGAATCTCATTTGCATCATTGCCTAGAACTTGTGTGTCATCCTGTCAGACAGAGATTAACCTCAAGTATTCACTACTGAAGAAAAGGTGGCAAGTAAATAAATTTTGAAAAAAAGAAAAACTGGACCAAGATAAGTTGGCTCAGCCTAAAGGCAGGCATAGTCACAAAATGCAAATGTGTGCTTAGAATGCTAGCCAACCCTGCAAGGAATAATCTGCTTTATCTGTTATCAAAGTAAATCAAGAATGCAACAGTGTCATGAATCATGACTAGGAAACAAGAACCACTAACACTAAGGTAGTGTTTGGTTGAGGAGCCAAGTAGAACAGAGCCGTTCCATCCTTGATTCTAGGAACGGAGCCGCTCTGTTCTGTGTTTGGTAATCTGGAACGGAGAGGCTCTGTTTTTTGTTTGGTTGCAGAGTGAACGGAATGGAGCGTGACTGTGCGAGCGGGCTAGGAACGGAGCGGCTCCGTCCGGTTGATTTTTTGGAGCGGGATGGTTCCGGATCTGAGGAGAATATTCCCTAATTGGAGTCATTCCGTTCTAGTTACTTTGTAACCAAACAACAACAAAACTGGGACAGAACGGCTCCGTTCTACTTGGCTCTTCAACCAAACACTACCTAACTCACTGAGTGATTAGTTTGCTCCTATAAGAAGCCAAAGGAATAATCAATAATGAATATGGTTTGGCAACACGCACCATTTCTAATGGTAAGATACAACTGAAGTAGAAAGGAATATAAATCATAACTAAGCACAAGTGAAGAATACTTAGCTAGTGTGAGGATAGGAAGATATCAAAGCAACAGAAAACAGATTACCTGGTCCAGCTTAATTGACATGTAAGTTTTGAACTGTCGAACACCTCGTTGAGTTGATGATGGGTCCAGTGTTTGAACTTTCTTGAAAGCATATTTGCGACCTTGATAGATCCAACTTCATATCAAAATAAACTCTACTATGTGGTACATAAATAGATGAAACAATTGTTCAAAAAATAAATAGATGAGACAATAACAGATACATGTTTTTAAAAGGACAAACTAAAACCTTGAAGTAGAGAAAAATTGAACATGTCAAAGTTGTGTATGATACAACTAGATATGCAATGTCAATCAGATAGATTGAGTTAACTTAGAAAGCTTGCACAGGATTCGCACGGTATACCTAGTTACTGTTTTTCTAAAGTAAACAATTACATAACACCGTTTTGCAGGGAGTTGAGTAAGTAATGCACATTCCACAAAAAGCCTGCCTGTGTTGTTTCAACATAACTGGCACCATGTCTTTTCCCTAAAAGGTAGTGATAGACATGGCAAGCCAACATAAATCCATATGGAGATGGAACCCAAGATCATTATTACTGACTCTTACAAATTTTTATTTTCGTTTTCTCTTTCTTTTCCCTTTCAATTGTGGCCCATGTTGGGTTTCAACTCTATCCAACAACTTGCTTGGGATTAAAAGTGCAAATCGAGGGTACGTTGGTTTAGTGTTGTGTTGGTCGAGTACCATTTTGTCTCGGCGAGGGAAAGGAAGAAGGTAATAGAAAGGGAGGAACACAGAAAGGTAAAGGAGTAGAATGATTCTATTCTTGTTGTTTTTCCCTGTCCACTTCTGATTACACGCCTTGCTTTATATTGCTGCTATAGTTATGGCCTAAGGCCCATTGCTCGATCTATTCTGCTCCTTTGACTCAGAGATTAGGCCTGCGAATACGACGGCCCACCATTTGAACACCTTCATTTGGCTCCTTTCCTCCCGCGCTCCTTCCATCTTGTGCTGGCGCTGGTAGGTCTCTGACATTCTCCTCCCCTTGAGAATCCACTTGTTCCCAAGCTGGCGCGGCTGGAAAACGAGCACGAAGAGCTGCTTCATCTTCCCAGGACGACAGTGCTTCATCCGTAGCCGACCAGTGAATGAGGACCTGTTGTATGGACTTGCCTCCTCAAGTGATAACACGTCGGTCAAGCACCTGTTCTGGTATCTGAAGAGGAATGGACATGTCAGGCTGAACTAACGTTTTGGGAGCCCACTGAGGCTATCCGCAACCGTTACCCCTAAATTTTTCCCCCTATATCACTTTTCGCCCCTATTTTTCTCTCTATTTTTCCATCTCCCGCAGCGGTTCCCCCTAAATACTCCCCTATACCCCACTACAACTATAAAATATCATTTTCTATATCAACTATTAATTTTTTATCTACTAACAATTACTCGTGGACCCACAACACAGTGTTTAGGGTGATGAACAGTGACACGCTAGATTTGGGGGGAGAGAGAAGGGGACCAACGCGTAGGGGGCGCTGTAGGGGACACCGCTGCAGCCGTGGGGTGCCCCCTACAGCCGACATGCAAGGGGAGGGGGATCGCTAGGGTGTACCGCTGCGCACAGCCTGAGTGCTTGAGTTGGGACACATGGAAAACTGGATGAACAGTGGATGAAGAAGGCAGCTGCAATTTGTATGCAACCTTGCCGATGCGTTCAATAATTGCAAAGGGCCCAAAGTACTTGAAGCTGAGTTTGTGATTAGCTCTAGTGGCCACTGAAGATTGGACATATGGTTGTAGTTTAAGGTAAACCATGTCTCCAACTTGGAACTCTCAGTCTGTCCTCTTCTTATCTGCTTGGAATTTCATTTTCTGATGTGCTCGTTGAAGGTGGTGTTGAACCAGCTTAACCATGAGTTTACACTGGTCAAGCCAAGTCTGAAGGTCTAAGGAAGGAGCTGCATCGGTCAGCGTTAACCCCAAATGGATCGCCCCAATGATGAATGAAAACTGGTATTATTCCAATATTCTGCCAGAGACAACCAATGAGACCATTTTGTAGGACAAGCGTGCACAAAACTGCGCAGAAAGGTTTCCAAGCATTGATTGACACGCTCGGTTTGGCCGTTCGTTTGAGGATGATAGGAAGAGCTCATGCGAAGTGTTGTGCTTGTCAACTTGAATAGTTCTTGCCAAAACTTACTAGTAAAGACTTTATCTCGATCTGATACTATCGACTGAGGCAACCCATGCAACTTGTATACCGAATCCATAAGGAGTTGAGCCACTTTCAAGGCTGTGTAGGGATGCAGCAATGGCAAGAAGTGTGCATATTTAGAAAATAGGTCCACAACCACCAAGATAGTGTCAGCATGAGCAGACCTGGGAAGCCCCTCAATGAAATCCAGGCTTATGATTTGCCAAGCAGCCTCTGGTATGGGAAGGGGTTGAATTAACCCGGGGTATTTGTGTCTATCAGGTTTAGATAGCACTTACCATCAACAGCAAGCTAACGCCCCAAAATCTCAACTCAACGATGTGTAAAGAGTACTTGGAAGCAGAGGAACATATTTGCCACATCTACTGGTAACGTTATTAAGGTTTGTGGCATTGTTTAGTCTTTATATAGAGAAAAGAACATTCTTACTAGGTAGAATCCCCAACCAACTCCTATAGCTACGGCATTGCACTTGGAGACAAGAATGGTCTATATAGGGAGGCGAGGCGGGGCACCGCGTGACTACTCACATAGGAATGCGACGCGCGGGTTGTACGGCTCGATCTCGTCGGCGGCGCGCAGGAAGGGCATGACCTCGGGGGCGAGGGCTCCGGGCACCAGCTCCCCAGCTTCCGCCATACCCTCCGGCAGCCTCCGCGATGCCAGCGTCTGCGCCAGCGCGTCCCGCCTCCGCCTCGCCGCGCTCATCGCCGCCGAACTCGACGGCCCCGCCTCCATCGCCGCGCGCGTGAACGTGATGCTGCTACTGATGATGATGATGGGGGCAGGGCGGTCGGCGGCAGCGGCGATTTATACGCCATTGGAGAGAATGGAGACTGACGGAGGAATGGGGTGAGATGTGCTGCGGTTGCCGGGGCGGCGGGGCAACCGCAGTATTCGTATTCGACCACCCGCCGAGCAAGCAAGGAATTCTGCCCTCCCCTCTCCTCTGCTTGGCTAGCCTAGCCTAGCCCTAGTCACGTGACAGGGAGAACTGGAGAAGAATCGAAAGAGGAATGTAGTAGCTTGCCTTCAAAAAAAGAATGTAGTAGCTTTTTCCCTCGCTTTTTTCGAGGCGCATATGCTTTTGGCTTGGCTTCTTCGCTCCGTTTCCGAGTTGCGGCTGCCGGTGGCCAGATGGGTATGGGTCCGGCTCCGGCCTCCGGTCGAGATGCAAACCTAGAAAAGGCCTGGCGTCGTGGCCCGTTGTTGTATATAAGACTGCGTTCAGCGGTTCTCCCTAAATTTCTCCCCCTATATCACACTCACGTGCCACGTCAGTGTTCTCTTTCCCCCTATATCTTCACGCTCTACAGCGGTTCCCCCTATATCAAACCTCTATACCCCACCACACCAATATTTTATACTTTCATCATCAACTAACTCAACTAACTCAACTACCAAGAGTAAGACTTTTCTTATCATACTGTCTCAAAAGGTAATCTAACATTCTCAGCACTTCTTTTTTTGCTTCAGTCAATCCATGATCATGACATATATACAGAATAGAATGTAAAACTTTAAATTCTCTTATCATAGACCAAAAGATATCAACATTCTGCAAGTGCTTTCTTCATATGTTCTGAAAATATGCCTTGTTACTTTCTTTATAAAAATAGATACTGTTATACAGTTATCACTAATGAAAGGTAACAGAACCATGATTGGAATTAGAACTGGATGCACAGGTCAATTCGCATGGACAACCAAGAAAAGGTTTTAAAATCTTGTTATTACTCAGCTAAAAATATAGCTCGGGACCATGCCAGTCTTTTTTAAAGCAATTACATGCAGAACATTACGAGTATACAGGGACTGGAAGAGCAAATTGAAGCCAAAAAATTGCATAGGAACGCTGCGGTTGTTTTGAAGTGGCTGGGAAGGTGCTGCAGATCCATCTCCTGTACTTGCTGAAAACTTCTGTTCAAGTGGAACGGCAGCAGTGGCTCCATCTAGCATGGGTAACCCATTCGTGAGTGATGACATCCAGCTGAAGAAAGATGTACCACATTTTTGCAATAATCTGATATTGTTCGCTGCTCTGTATGTTGACGCCTGCAGCCAAAAACAAACGTCAGCGCATCAGCAACAAATGCGGAACGACGAGCAAAACAAAACAGCGGCGCGTAGGAATCCGCAGAGACGCGTGAGAGATTCAATGAAGAACCCGGCGAGATGCTAACCTAGATAGAGCTCGCCGAAAGATCCGCTCCCGATCTTCTTCCCAGGCTTAAACTTCCCTCCGAACACGTGCTCCATTCCCGCAACCCCGCCAACAACCGCCCCGTAGATCGTCGCCCTCCAATGGAGAACGCTTACATTGCCAGTCCGCAGAAGATTCGAGCCGGAACGACCAGGAACGAGGGTTTCCCCGGATCTGTCAGCACAAGGTAGATTCCGCGCTGCGAACCGCCACGTGCGACGGAGCAGTCAAGGCCGACCGGCGGACGGGCGGCGACGGTGAGGCGGATCAAATTGGCGAGAGAACTCGGAGGTTTCGGGGCTTGGGGCGAGGGATTCGCGTCTCTGATTTCCGAGAGGATTTTAATTTTGGGTGGGATCCGCGAAGCTTGAAGGCGGATCCGCGAGGACGACCCCCACTGCTGCTCGCCGCCTGGAGCAAGACAAACGAATCGTAGGACACGGCGGATCGATGCTTACCTTCTCCGGCGACAGATACGTCGTCCTTGGTTCACCTCCTTCGCTGTCCGTGGAGTTTTCCGAGCGCGCGGTCGCGTGGCCGAAGGAACCGGCTGGGGAGAAATCTGGCGCAGTAGCGTGCCCATCCATTTAGCGGGAGAGAGAAGGAATCGAGAGGGAAGAGGAGGAGGAGGAGGAAGCCGGTGAAGGGGATAGGGGCGGACTGTAGCCCCTAAAACGGCTACAGTGGTAGGGGAGGGGGAGCCAAGGGTGCACCGTTGAATATAGTCTAAGGCCTGTTTGGTTCTAAACCTAAAATACCAAAAATTATCATATATTTTGTCACACTCTATATGTTTAAATTATATGTCACAGTTAGTCACGTCTAAAAAAATAGTATCATACTTTTATAAATTATTGACGAGTAATATCTATGTAGCTAGCTAGAGAAAAAATCTTGCCACAATTCTAAATACAAACCAAGCACACCTATTTAAGAACATCGGCACAGACGTTCTTAGCCAGATCGATGTTACTCACAATTTTCCTGTAGTAAGACATACTTGAGCCAAACTTGTCTAATAACATCTTCAAAGGACTCTTTATTTTTGGTTCTCTATTTACCTTTCCATAAAGATTACACTATATATGTAACATCTCACTCTAACATACTATCTGTCTAGTTTGGCTAGTCAGAGTGGATAGCCAAGTTTAGCTAGTGAGGGAGTCAATTTAGAGAGTCGAATAGCTTGGCGAGTTAGATGGCTAGTCTGTTGGAGAGTTTTTTTGCTGTTAAGTAGCTAAAATTTGGCTGAACGAACCATTTGACTAGTCTCTTGGAAATGCTCAACGTGGCAAACTGTGGCAAGTAGAGTAGCAAACCAAACAACCCCTATATGTGCTCGGTCGGTGTGTGCATCTGGTTTTTTCATCATATACGTCCGTTTGGTTGTTGCACGATGATATCATGGTTCGTACGTGAGTGAGAGCACCTAGAGGGGAGGTGAATAGGTGATCCTGTAAAATCAAACACTAAATAGTCACAAACTTGATTATGAAAGAGTTAGTGTGATTTAACCAGGTTGTTATGAAGCGAGCTCTTGCGAACAAAACAATCATAGAACGGCAACACAAGAGACACGCGATTTTTATCTCGTGGTTCGGCCAAGTAACACTTGCCTACTTCCACGTTGTGGCGTCCCAATGGACGAGGGTTGCACTCAACCCCTTTCAAGTGATCCAATGATCGACTTAAATACCACGGTCTTTTCCTTTTGATATCTTTTCCCGTTTGTGAGGAATCTCCAGAAGTTGGAGCCTCTCGCCCTTACAAAGTTTTGATCACAAGAAACACAAGAGTAAGGGAGGGAAAGTAACGCACACAAGTTTCAATCCGCAGCACACACACACAAGCCAAGACTTGAGCTCAAAACACAGCACGGGGAGTTCACAACTCAAATGGAGCTCAAATCACTAACACAATTAATCAAATGCGTGAAGGCGGAGTTTGGGAGTCTTAGGATGCTTAGTGAATGCTTGGTGTTCTGCTCCATGCGCCTAGAGGTCCCTTTTATAGCCCCAAGGCAGCTAGGAGTTGTTGGAGATCAACTTGGAAGGCAATTCTTGCCTTCTGTTGAGTGGTGCACCACCGGACATCTACTGTAGCAGTCCGGTGCGTGATCTCCTTCCATATCGGGTGCAGCCGACCGTTGGGCCTCGGATCTGATGGCACACTGGACACTGTCCGGTGCACACCGGACAGTCCGGTGTGCCCAACTGACCGTTGGCGCGGGCCACGCGTCGCCCGCTGATTGCGCTGGTGACCGTTGGCTCGGGCGGCTCTGACTCACCGGACAGTCCGGTGATTTTTAGCCGCGACGCCTTTTCCTTTTCCCGAGAGCGACGAGTTTGTCGCCGATGTACTTGGGCGCGGTCGTAGAAGGCTCACCGGATAGTCCCGTGCACCACGGGACAGTCCAGTGAATTTTAGCCACGTCGTCCCGCCAATTCTCGAGAGCGCCCAATTGGCGCCGAGCCAGCCTGGGGCACCGGACAGTCCGGTGTGCCAGGCTGGTGCTGTTTTTTTTGTCCTGAGTCATTCTATCTTCCATCATTTTTCTCTTTTATTGGTCATGTCTCTAGCACTTTGATAAACATGATAGTAACCAAAAACAATTGAATAAGTCCAGAGACATACCTTTCTCTTTGATCTTCATTCCTCACTTAGTTAGCACATATGAACTCAAAGCAATGTGTTGGGCATCTAATCACCAAAACAATTATAGAAATGTCCCAAGGGCACATTTCCCTTTCAATCTCCCCATTTTTGGTGGTTTATGCCAACACATTAAAAAGCAACTAATAAGTGCAAATTTGAGACCAAATTTCCTCACATAGGATTTTGTCATATATGGATCACTCTTGCCACCACTTGCTTTGTGAAAGAGAAATAGGGTTTAACCTTTTCCTATAAATAATTTTGGTGGTTAAATGTCCAACACAAATAATTGGACTAACTAGTTTGCTCTATATTATATATTCTACAGGTGCTAAAGGTTCAACACAAACCAATAAAAAAAGACCAAGTTAGGGTTCAAAAAGAGAGGAGCAAAGAAACCCAAGTGTGCCCTGGTCTGGCGCACCGGACAGTGTCCAGTGCACCAGGACCGTACAAGTCCAAACTCTTCACCTTCGGGTTTCTCCAGCGCCACTCCGCTATAATTCACCGGACTGTCCGGTGCACCAAGCGGAGCAACGGCTACCAGCGCAACGGTCGACTGCAACGGATGCCTACAACGCTACAGTGCGCGGACAGTGCGCGCAGAAGTCAGAGCAGCCGCCAGAGGCGCACTAGACAGTGAACAGTGTCTATCCGGTGCGACACCGGACTGTCCGGTGCGCCCATCGACAGCAGCCACCCCCAACGGTTGTTTGGTGGTTGAGGGCTATAAATACCCCTCAACCACCTCCACTCCAACCATCCAAGCATTCAACACATTGAATTCAATACAAGAGAAATATACTCCACTCAAAAGACACGATTCAAGTGATCGATCCGCTCAAAGTCCCCAATTCAACTCTAGCGCATTAGGACTTGTGAGAGGATCATTTGTGTTTCTTTGTTGCTCTTGTTTGCTTGGTTGGCTTTCTTTTATTTCTCACTTCTTACTCTCAAGCTTTGTAAGCGAGGCAAGAGACACCAATTGTGTGGTGGTCCTTGTGGGGTCTAAGTGACCTGTGAGATTAAGGAAGAAGCCTCACTCGGTCTAAGTGACCGTTTGAGAGAGGGAAAGGGTTGAAAGAGACCCGGTCTTTGTGACCACCTCAACGGGGACTAGGTTCTTTAGAACCGAACCTCGGTAAAACAAATCACCGTGTTCATCCGTTTTATTTCTTGGTTGATTTGTTTTCCCCTCTCTCCCGGACTTGATATTTGTTCTAACGCTAACCCCGGCTTGTAGTGTGTTTAAAGTTGTAAATTTCAGTTTTCGCCTATCCACCCCCTTAGGCGACTTTTAGTTTGTTTTTGCAAATCAATTTCTTTTTCCTATCTCTAAGTCAAACACACTTGTTTGGGCAAATAGAGAAATATTCTAAGAGTGAAATTGATCAAGTGCCAAAAACTCCCCCTTTTTCCCATAATCAAAATTCTCCCCCATAAGAGACCATATTTTGCAACAAGAGGATTTAGGATGAAATACAAATTCTAACTCTACTTTTTTCAAAATTCACAAGTGGTTGGCTGATCCATTTGCTTTGGACCTTAATTTCTCCCCTTTGGCATTAAGCACCAAAACAAGATAACTTTTTGGCCCTTTTAACCCCATTGCCTCACCAAAATGTCAAATAAGAGCAAAAGGGCAATGAGAGCATTAGTATGAACTTGGAATTTAAATACACTTATACCAGAGTGCAGTGGAAGTATTTTCATCGCTCAAGTTCATTTTCTCTTTCAATGGTCCTTCGAGACTACTTCAAGTGTACTCAAACAAATATGTTAGTCTCAAAAGAGTCAAGTTGTAGCTCATCTCCCCCTACATATGTGCATCATTTGCATACTGACTTGTGAGGTCTGGGGATGACTTGTACAACTTGAGCACCACAAATAAACAGTAAATGAAGTAAGTGCTCAAGGTAACATGATCAAGGCCATGAAACACATGTATGCTATAGATCAATCCAAGTTACGTGAATCTAAGACATTTAGCTCACTACGCAATCTGCAAAATGTTTTCTCATCTAAAGGCTTGGTGAAGATATCGACTAGCTGGTTCTCGGTTCTAATATGATAAATGTCGATATCTCCCTTTTGTTGGTGGTCTCTTAGGAAGTGATGCCAGATGTCTGTGTGCTTAGTGCGGTTGTGTTCAACAGGATTATCCGCCAAGCGGATTGCACTCTCATTGTCACATAGGAGTGAGACTTTGCTTAGATTGCAGCCAAAGTCCCGGAGGGTTTGCCTCATCCAAAGCAATTGCGCGCAACTAAAAGGGAAATGTGCCTTTGGGCCATTTCTAAGTGTTTTGGTGATTTAGTGTCCAACACAAGTGCCTAAGTGTCAAATGGTGGACAAAGTACAAATCAAGTATAAAGGTATGTTTCTCAGACTTAGTACATTGTTTTAGTGACTAATGTATTGTGTCTAAGTGCTGGAAACAGGAGAAATCGAATTGGAGAAGAGATGGCCTTGTTCAGCCAAAGCCAGCTCTGTCTGGGTGCACCGGACTGTCCGGTGGTGCACCGGACAGTGTCCAGTGGTGCACCGGACAGTGTCCGGTGTGCCAGGCTGGCTCAGGCGAACTTGCCGCTCTCGGGAATAAATTAACGGCGTACGACTATAATTCATCGGACTGTCCGGTGTGCACCGGACTGTCCGGTGAGCCAACGGTCGGCTGAGCGATCCGCGCGAGACACGTGGCCGAGCCAACGGTCGGGAGGGGGCACCGGACTGTCCGGAGTGCACTGAACAGTGTCCGGTGCGCCAACGGCTCCAAGGCTGCCAACGGTCGGCTTCGCCAAATAAGGAAGGAAATCCGCACCGGACTGTCCGGTGCGCCAGGCGACAGAAGGCAAGAATTGCCTTCCCGGATTGCTCTCAACGGCTCCTAGATGCCTTGGGGCTATAAAAAGGACCCCTAGGCGCATGGAGGAATACACCAAGCATTCCTTGAGCACTCTTGATCACTCACACTCCATTCTTGCGCACTTGTTCGACATTCTAGTGATTTGAGCTCCGTTCTAGTGTGCTAGTCTTTTGAGCTTAAGTCTGGGTCTTGTGTGTGCGTATTTGCTGTGATCGTTGTGTCTTGTGTGAGTTGCTAATCCCTCCCTTACTCCGTGCTTCTTTGTGAGCATCTTTGTAAGGGCGAGAGACTCCAAGTTGTGGAGATTCCTCGCGAACGGGATATAGAAAAGAAAAGCAAACACCGTGGTATTCAAGTGGGTCTTTGGACCGCTTGAGAGGGGTTGATTGCAACCCTCGTCCGTTGGGACGCCACAACGTGGAAGTAGGCAAGTGTTTGTACTTGGCCGAACCACGGGATAAACCACTGTGTCTACCTGTGTTGATTCTCTTGTGGTTATTGTGTTTCGCTAAAACTCTTCTCTAGCCACTTGGCAATACTGTGCTAACCCTTAACCAATTTTTGGTGGCATTAAGTTCAAGTTTTACTGGATCACCTATTCCCCCCCTCTAGGTGCTCTCAATTGGTATCGGAGACGTTCTCTTCAAGAAAGGGACTAACCGCCCGAAGAGATGGATCCTAAGGGCAAGGGGATTGTGATCAATGACAAGGAGAAGGAGTCATTCGTCAACGAGCCCAAGGATGACAAGCCTACCGACTCGGGCTCGGGCCACAAATGCAAAGATGGGAAGAAGAAGAAGACAAGACGCATCAAGGAGGTCGTCTACTACGACGACAACGATGAGTCCACTTCTTCCCAAAAGGACAACGACGACAACGACTACGAGAGAAGGAAACCGGTTAATTCGAACTTTTCTTTTGACTACTCTCGTATTCCGCAAAGTACAAATGCTCATTTGCTCTCCATTCCACTTGGCAAACCTCCTCACTTTGATGGAGAGGACTACCGATTTTGGAGCCACAAAATGTGTAGTCACCTGTTCTCTCTCCATCTGAGCATATGGGAGATTGTGGAAAGTGGAATGAAATTTGATAGCTCGGATAGTCCTATGTTTATCAATGAACAGATTCATAGAAATGCACAAGCTACTACTGTGTTGTTAGCCTCTTTGTGCAGGGACGAGTATCATAAGGTGAGCGGCTTGGACAATGCCAAGCAGATCTGGGACACCCTCAGGATCTCACATGAGGGGAACGACGTCACCTTACTCACCAAAATGGAGTTGGTGGAGGGCGAGCTTGGAAGATTCGCAATGATCAGGGGAGAGGAGCCAACCCAAACATACAACCGGCTCAAGACCCTCATCAACAAGATAAGGAGCTACGGAAGCACACGATGGACAGACCACGACGTCGTTTGTCTAATGCTAAGGTCCTTTACTGTACTTGATCCACATTTGGTGAACAATATCCGTGAAAATCCTAGGTACACCAAGATGTCGCCCGAAGAAGTTCTTGGAAAATTTGTAAGCGGGCGAATGATGATCAAGGAGGCAAGATATGTCGACAACGCGTTGAACGGTCCAATCCATGAGCCTCAACCCATTGCTCTCAAGGCAACAAGGAGCAAGGAGGCGCTACCTAGCAAGGTTGCACAAGTTGAGGCGGCCGGGCTCAATGATGAAGAGATGGTCCTCATCATCAAGCGCTTCAAGACGGCGCTAAAGGGTCGCAAGGGGCAGCCAAGCAAGACCAAGACAAAGGGGAAGCGCTCATGCTTCAAATGTGGTAAGGTTGGTCATTTTATTGCTAACTGTCCCGACAATGATAGTGACCAGGAACAAGGGAACAAGAGGGAGAAGAAGAAGAACTATAAGAAGGCAAAAGGCGAGGCACATCTTGGCAAGGAGTGGGACTCGGATTGTTCGTCGTCCGACTCCGACAACGAAGGACTCGCCGCCACTGCCTTCAACAAGTCATCCCTCTTCCCCAACAAGCATCACACTTGCCTCATGGCAAGGGAAAAGAAGGTAAGCGCTCGTAACACTAGTACTTATGCTTCTTCAAGTGAGGATGAGTCTAGTGATGATGATGAAATAGATTATTCATGTTTATTCAAGGGTCTAGATAGAACCAAGGTGGATAAAATAAATGAATTGATTGATGCTTTGAATGATAAGAATAGATTGCTAGAAAAGCAAGAGGATCTCTTATATGATGAACATGATAAGTTTGTAGAAGCTCAAAAATCCCTTGCTTTAGAAATAAAGAGGAATGAAATGCTTTCTTGTGAATTGTCTACATGCCATGACTCTATTTCTAGTTTAAAAAGCATAAACGATGACTTGAATGCTAAGTTAGAAATACCTAATAAATCAACATCTTGTGTAGAACATGTTGTGGTTTGCTCTAGGTGTAAAGATTTTAATGTTGATGCTTGTAGTGAACACCTAGTTTCAATTTCAAAATTGAATGATGAAGTGGCTAGTCTTAATGCCCAACTTAAGACTAGCAAAAGCGAATTTGATAAGTTAAAATTTGCAAGGGATGCCTACACGATTGGTAGACACCCCTCAATTAAGGATGGACTTGGTTTCAGGAGGGAAGCCAATAACTTAACAAGCCATAAGGCTCCCATTCCCGCCAAGGAGAAAGGGAAGGCCCCTATGGCTAGTAGTGCTAAAAAGAACCATGCTTTTATGTATCATGATAGGAGACATGCTAGAAATGCAAATAAAAGTTATGATGCTTTTAATTCACATATGTATGATTCATATGCTATGTTTGCTTCTAGTTCTTCCTGTATGCATGGTAGAAATGTGCCTAGGAGAAATGGTGTTAATGTTCCTAGGAAAATTAATGAACCTTCTACCATATATCATGCTTTAAATGCTTCCTTTGCTATTTGTAGAAAGGATAGGAAGATAGTTGCTAGAAAATTAGGGGCAAAATGCAGGGGAGACAAAACTTGCATGTGGGTCCCTAAGACAATTGTGACTAACCTTGCAGGACCCAACAAGAGTTGGGTACCTAAGACCCAAGCCTAAATTTGCCTTGCAGGTTTATGCATCCGGGGGTTCAAGCTGGATTATCGACAACGGATGCACAAACCATATGACGGGGGAGAAGAAGATGTTCACCTCCTACGTCAAAAACAAGGATTCCCAAGATTCAATAATATTCGATGATGGGAATCAAGGCAAGGTAAAAGGGTTAGGTAAAATTGCTATTTCATCCGAGCACTCTATATCTAATGTGTTTTTAGTTGAGTCTCTTGGATATAATTTGTTATCTGTTAGTCAATTATGCAATATGGGATATAATTGTCTATTCACAAATGTAGATGTGTCTGTCTTTAGAAGAAGTGATGGTTCATTAGCTTTTAAGGGTGTATTAGACGGCAAACTTTATTTAGTTGATTTTGCAAAAGAGGAGGCCGGTCTAGATGCATGCTTAATTGCTAAGACTAGCATGGGCTGGCTGTGGCATCGCCGCTTAGCACATGTGGGGATGAAGAACCTTCACAAGCTTCTAAAGGGGGAACACGTGATAGGTTTAACTAATGTGCAATTCGAAAAAGATAGACCTTGTGTAGCTTGTCAAGCAGGCAAACAGGTGGGGAGCTCTCATCACACCAAAAATGTGATGACTACATCAAGACCTTTGGAGATGCTTCACATGGACCTCTTCGGACCCGTCGCCTATCTAAGTATAGGAGGAAGTAAGTATGGTCTTGTTATAGTTGATGACTTTTCCCGCTTCACTTGGGTATTCTTTTTGCAGGATAAATCTGAAACCCAAGGGACCCTCAAGCGCTTTCTAAGGAGAGCTCAAAACGAGTTTGAGCTCAAGGTGAAAAAGATAAGGAGCGACAATGGGTCCGAGTTCAAGAACCTTCAAGTGGAGGAGTACCTTGAGGAGGAAGGGATCAAGCACGAGTTCTCCGCTCCCTACACACCACAGCAAAATGGTGTGGTAGAGAGGAAGAACATGACACTTATAGACATGGCGAGGACGATGCTTGGAGAGTTCAAGACCCTCGAGCACTTTTGGTCGGAAGCCGTGAACACGGCTTGCCACGCCATCAACAGAGTCTACCTTCATCGCCTCCTCAAGAAGACGTCGTATGAGCTACTAACCGGTAACAAAACCAATGTTTCGTATTTTCGAGTTTTTGGGAGTAAATTCTACATTCTAGTGAAGAAGGGTAGGAATTCCAAATTTGCTCCCAAAGCCGTAGAAGGGTTTTTGTTAGGTTATGACTCAAATACAAAGGCGTATAGAGTCTTCAACAAATCATCGGGTTTGGTTGAAGTCTCTAGCGACGTTGTATTTGATGAGACTAATGGCTCTCCAAGAGAGCAAGTTGTTGATTTTGATGATGTAGATGAAGAAGAAGTTCCAATGACCGCAATACGCACCATGGCGATTGGAGATGTGCGGCCACAGGAACAAGATGAGCAAGATCAACCTTCTTCCTCAACAATGGTGCAACCCCCAACTCAAGATGAAGAACAGGAGGCATGTGATCAAGGGGGAGCACAAGATGATCATGTAATGGAGGAAGAAGCACAACCGGCACCTCCAACCCAAGTTCGAGCAATGATTCAAAGGGATCATCCCGTCGACCAAATGTTGGGTGATATTAGCAAGGGAGTAACTACTCGATCTCGATTAGTTAATTTTTGTGAGCATTACTCCTTTGTCTCTTCTATTGAGCCTTTCAGGGTAGAAGAGGCCTTGCTAGATCCGGACTGGGTGTTGGCCATGCAGGAGGAGCTCAACAACTTCAAAAGAAATGAAGTTTGGACACTGGTGCCTCGTCCCAAGCAAAATGTTGTGGGAACCAAGTGGGTGTTCCGCAACAAACAAGACGAGCACGGGGTGGTGACAAGGAACAAGGCACGACTTGTGGCAAAAGGTTATGCCCAAGTCGCAGGTTTGGACTTTGAGGAGACTTTTGCTCCTGTGGCTAGGCTAGAGTCCATTCGTATCTTGCTAGCATATGCCGCTCACCATTCCTTCAGGTTGTTCCAAATGGATGTGAAGAGCGCTTTCCTCAACGGGCCAATCAAGGAGGAGGTGTACGTGGAGCAACCCCCTGGCTTCGAGGATGAACGGTACCCCGACCACGTGTGTAAGCTCTCTAAGGCGCTCTATGGACTTAAGCAAGCCCCAAGAGCATGGTATGAATGCCTTAGAGACTTTTTAATTGCTAATGCTTTCAGGGTTGGGAAAGCCGATCCAACTCTTTTTACTAAGACTTGTGATGGTGATCTTTTTGTGTGCCAAATTTATGTCGATGACATAATATTTGGTTCTACTAACCAAAAGTCTTGTGAAGAGTTTAGCAGGGTGATGACTCAGAAATTTGAGATGTCGATGATGGGCGAGTTAAGCTACTTCCTTGGGTTCCAAGTGAGGCAACTCAAGGATGGAACCTTCATCTCCCAAACGAAGTACACACAAGATTTGATCAAGAGGTTTGGGATGAAGGACGTCAAGCCCGCAAAGACTCCGATGGGAACCGACGGACACACCGACCTCAACAAAGGAGGTAAGTCTGTTGATCAAAAAGCATACCGGTCAATGATAGGGTCTTTACTTTATTTATGTGTTAGTAGACCGGATATTATGCTCAGCGTATGCATGTGTGCTAGATTTCAATCCAATCCTAAGGAGTGTCACTTAGTGGCTGTGAAGCGAATTCTTAGATATCTAGTTGCTACGCCTTGTTTCGGGATCTGGTATCCAAAAGGGTCTACCTTTGACTTGATTGGATATTCAGACTCCGACTATGCTGGGTGTAAGGTCGATAGGAAGAGTACATCGGGGACGTGCCAATTCTTAGGAAGGTCCCTGGTGTCATGGAGTTCTAAGAAACAAACCTCCGTTGCCCTATCCACCGCTGAGGCCGAGTACGTTGCCGCAGGACAGTGTTGCGCGCAACTACTTTGGATGAGGCAAACCCTCAGGGACTTTGGCTACAATCTGAGCAAAGTCCCACTCCTATGTGATATTGAGAGTGCTATCCGCATGGCGGATAATCCTGTTGAACACAACCGCACAAAGCACATAGACATCCAGCATCACTTTTTGAGAGACCACCAGCAAAAGGGAGATATCGAAGTGTTTCATGTTAGCTCCGAGAACCAACTAGCCGATATCTTTACCAAGCCTTTAGATGAGCAGACCTTTTGCAAGTTGCGTAGTGAGCTAAATGTCTTAGATTCGCGGAACTTGGATTGATTTATAGCATACATGTGTTTATGCCCTTGATCATGTTCCTTTTGCATTGTGTTGTTTATTTATGGTGCTCAAGTTGTACATGCACTCCCCGGACCTCACAAGTCCTTTGCAAGTGATGCACAAATTTAGGGGGAGATGTGCTACAACTTGACCTTTTGAGACTAACTATGTGCTTGAGTTTGTCTGATTTAGTCTCGAAGGTGGATTGAAAGGAAAAAGGTGGACTTGGACCATGCAAGACTTCCACTGCACTCCGATGAAAGAGTAACTTCCTCCAAGTTCATCTTAGTACACTTATTGCCTTTTACTCTTAGTTGAAGATTTTGGTGAGGCAATGGGGTTAAAGGGCCAAAATTGATCCTGTTTTGGTGCTTGATGCCAAAGGGGGAGAAAATAAGGCCAAAGCAATAAATGGATCGGCTACCACTTGTGAATTTTGAAAATAATATAGTTACAGTAGTTCTTGTTTGTCAAAATACTCTTAATTGCTCTTATTGTCGAAAGTTGGTCTCCTGTGGGGAGAAGGTTTAATTATGGTAAAAAGGGGGAGTTTTTGAATCCTTGATCAATTTTTCGTGAAATATCTCTCTTTATGTTTCAACATGTGCGTTTGACTTAGATATAGGAAATTGAGTTTGATTTGCAAAAACAAACCAAGTGGTGGCAAAGAATGATCCATATATACCAAATTTGATTCAAAACAAATTTGAGTTCTTATTTGAATTGATTTTGTACTTGTTCTACTTGCTTTATGTTATGTTGGCATTAATCACCAAAAATGGGGAGATTGAAAGGGAAATGTGCCCTTGGGCCATTTCTAAGTGTTTTGGTGATTTAGTGTCCAACACAAGTGCCTAAGTGTCAAATGGTGGACAAAGTACAAATCAAGTATAAAGGTATGTTTCTCAGACTTAGTACATTGTTTTAGTGACTAATGTATTGTGTCTAAGTGCTGGAAACAGGAGAAATCGAATTGGAGAAGAGATGGCCTTGTTCAGCCAAAGCCAGCTCTGTCTGGGTGCACCGGACAGTGTCCGGTGTGCCAGGCTGGCTCAGGCGAACTTGCCGCTCTCGGGAATAAATTAACGGCGTACGACTATAATTCATCAGACTGTCTGGTGTGCACCGGACTGTCCGGTAGGCCAACGGTCGGCCTGGCCAACGGTCGGCTGCGCGATCCGCGTGAGACACGTGGCCGAGCCAACGGTCGGGAGGGAGCACCAGACTGTCCGGTGTGCACTGGACAGTGTCCGGTGCGCCAACGGCTCCAAGGCTGCCAACGGTCGGCTTCGCCAAATAAGGAAGGAAATCCGCACCGAACAGTGTCCGGTGGTGCACCGGACTGTCCGGTGCGCCAGGCGACAGAAGGCAAGAATTGCCTTCCCAGATTGCTCTCAACGGCTCCTAGCTGCCTTGGGGCTATAAAAAGGACCCCTAGGCGCATGGAGGAATACACCAAGCATTCCTTGAGCACTCTTGATCACTCACACTCCATTCTTGCGCACTTGTTCGACATTCTAGTGATTTGAGCTCCGTTCTAGTGTGCTAGTCTTTTGAGCTTAAGTCTGGGTCTTGTGTGTGCGTATTTGCTGTGATCGTTGTGTCTTGTGTGAGTTGCTAATCCCTCCCTTACTCCGTGCTTCTTTGTGAACATCTTTGTAAGGGCGAGAGACTACAAGTTGTGGAGATTCCTCGCGAACGGGATATAGAAAAGAAAAGCAAACACCGTGGTATTCAAGTGGGTCTTTGGACCGCTTGAGAGGGGTTGAATGCAACCCTCGTCCGTTGGGACGCCACAACGTGGAAGTAGGCAAGTGTTGTACTTGGCCGAACCACGGGATAAACCACTGTGTCTACCTGTGTTGATTCTCTTGTGGTTATTGTGTTTCGCTAAAACTCTTCTCTAGCCACTTGGCAATACTGTGCTAACCCTTAACCAAGTTTTTGTGGCATTAAGTTCAAGTTTTACAGGATCACCTATTCACCCCCCCTCTAGGTGCTCTCAGCAACACTGTCCTGCGGCAACGTACTCGGCCTCAGCGGTGGATAGGGCAACGAATGTTTGTTTCTTGGAACTCCAGGACACCAGGGAACTTCCTAGAAATTGGCACGTCCCTGATGTGCTCTTCCTATCGAACTTGCACCCGGCATAGTCGGAGTCCGAGTATCCAATTAAGTCAAAGGTAGACCCCTTTGGATACCAGATCTCGAAGCAAGGCGTAGAAACTAAATACCTAAGAATTCACTTAACGGCCACCAGGTGACATCCCTTGGGGTCGGATTGAAATCTAGCACACATGCATACACTAAGCATAATGTCCGGTCTACTAGCACAAAGATACAGTAATGAACCTATCATTGATCGGTATGCCTTTTGATCAACGGACTTACCTCCTTTGTTGAGGTCGAAATGTCCGTCAGTCCCTATCGGTGTCTTTGCTGGCTTGGCATCCTTCATCCCAAACCTCTTAAGAAAATCTTGAGTGTACTTCGTTTGGGAGATGAAGGTGTTGTCCTTGAGTTGCTTCACTTGGAATCCAAGGAAGTAGGTCAACTCGCCCATCATCGACATCTCGAACTTTTGCATCATCACCCTGCTAAACTCCTCACAAGACTTTTGGTTAATAGAACCAAATATTATGTCATCGACATAAATTTGGCAAACAAAAAGATCACCATTGCATGTTTTTTGTGAAAAGAGTGGGATCAACTTTCCCAACCTTGAAAGCATTAGCAATAAGAAAATCTCTAAGTCATTCATACCATGCTCTTGGGGCTTGCTTAAGTCCATAGAGCGCCTTAGAGAGTTTGTACACATGGTCGGGATACCTGTCATCCTCAAAGTCAGGGGGTTGTTCCACGTATATCTCCTCCTTGATTGGCCCATTGAGAAAAGCGCTCTTCACGTCCATTTGGAACAGCCTAAAGGAATGGTGAGCGGCATAGGCTAATAAAATCCGAATTGACTCTAACCTAGCCATAGGAGCAAAAGTCTCCTCAAAATCCAAACCTGCAACTTGGGCATAACCTTTTGCCACAAGTCGAGCCTTGTTTCTTGTCACCACTCCATGCTCGTCTTGCTAGTTGCAGAACACCCACTTGGTTCCCACAACGTTTTGCTTTGGACGTGGCACCAGGCTCCAGACTTCATTCCTTTTGAAGTTGTTGAGCTCTTCCTGCATGGCTAACACCCAATCCGGATCCTGCAAGGCCTCTTCTACCTAAAAGGCTCAATAGAAGAGACAAACAAGTAATGCTCACAAAAATTAGCTAATCGTGAGCGAGTGGTTACTCCCTTGCTGATGTCACCCAGAATCTGATCGAGAGGGTGATGTCTTTGGATCGCTGCTCGGACTTGAGTTGGAGGTAAGATTGTACAATAAATCTTCAAATATTATACAACATATGTGTTTTAGCTTTCTTTAAAAAATAACAGGAACACAAATATAAAATCGGTATTATGATTAAATATTCTAATTAAGAGATATAGCAAAAAACAAGCTAAAACTCTTCTCGTTTTGCATGTCGAAGCATGAGCTCAACCTGCACGACGAGCGACGCGCTTGGCGACCGTTTCGGGCGGGCCTGGCTGCGAGTGACATTTTGCACGATACGAGTCTGCCTCTGTGTACCGAGCAACCAAACAGATGTTGTTTTCATCATATAGAGTCTGCCTCCATGTGAATTGGATGATATTGAGTCGGTTTAAATTTATAACAACTCAAAATCTATCTTAATTACACCAAATCTCATCCAATCCGTATAGAACGGAAATAACCGAACAAGCACTAATAGGTCCCGTCTCTGGTTTTCATCATATAGCCTGGCCTAATAGTGTATGCTTCTTTGGTCTCGATTAGTTCATGAAATATAACGTAAACGGTAATAGTAATGAATCACGCTTAAGTACTAACGTAATAAGTTTGAAAATGTCAATAACATCTTTTAGTGTGATGTTCAATTACTGTCGGGGACCATAATTAGGGGTACCCTCAAGACTCCTAAATCTCAGCTGGTAACCCCATCAGCACAAAGCTGCAAAGGCCTGATGGGTGCGATTAAGTCAAGGATCGGTCCATTCGAGGGACGCGATCACGCCTCGCCCGAGCCCAGCCTCGGGCAAGGGCAGCCGACCCCGGAGGATCTACGTCTCGCCCGAGGACCCCCTCCAGCAACGGACACACCCTCGGCTCGCCCGAGGCCTAGTCTTCGCCAAGAAGCAACCTTGGCCAAGTCGCCACGCCAACCGACCGAATCGCAGGGGCATTTAATGCAAAGGTGGCCTGGCACCTTTATCCTGACGCGCGCCCTCCAGTCGACAGAGCCGAAGTGACCGTAGTCACATCGCCGCTCCACTGGCCGGCCTGACAAGAGGACAGCACCGCCTGCGCCGCTCCGACTGCTGTGCCACTCGACAGAGTGAGGCTGACAGCAGCCAAGTCCGGCCTCAGGCGCCATAGGAAACTCCGCATCGCCCGACCCCAGGGCTCGGACTCGGGCTCAGCCAAGGATGACGACGAACTCCGCATCGCCCGACCCCAGGGCTCGGACTCGGGCTCAGCCCCGGAAGACGACGAACTCTACTTTGCCCGACCCCAGGGCTCGGACTCGGGCTCAGCCCCGGAAGACGACGAACTCCGTTTCGCCCGACCCCAGGGCTCGGACTCGGGCTCAGCCCCGGAAGACGACGAACTCCGCTTCGCCCGACCCCAGGGCTTGGACTCGGGCTCAGCCCCGGAAGACGACGAACTCCGCTTCGCCCGACCCCAGGGCTGGGACTCGGGCTCAGCCCCAGAAGACGACGAACTCCGCTTCGCCCGACCCCAGGGCTCGGACTCGGGCTCAGCCCTGGAAGACGACGAACTCCGCTTCGCCCGACCCCAGGGCTCGGACTCGGGCTCAGCCCCGGAAGACGACGAACTCCGCTTCGCCCGACCCCAGGGCTCGGACTCCGCCCTGGCCTCAGCCGACGGTCTCCGCCTCGCCCGACCCAGGGGCTCGGACTCGACCTCGGCCTTGGAAGACAGACTCGACCTCGACCTCGGAGGAGCCTCCACCTCGCCCAACCCAGGGCTCGGACCGACCACGTCACAGGAGTCGCCATCATTACCCTACCCCAAGCTGACTCAGGCTACGGGGAACAAGACCGGCGTCCCATCTGGCTCGCTCCGCTAAACAATTAATGATGGCGCCCCGCACGCTCTATGACGATGGCGGCTCTTAGCCCCCTTACGGAAGCAAGAAGACGTCAGCAACGACTCGACAGCCCCGACAGGTGTCCTTCCACCAGGCTCCAGCGCTCCTCTGACGGCCACGACACCACACGAACCGGGTGCCAAAACCTCTCCGGCTGCCACGATGGCATGTACTTAGGGCACTAGCTCTCCTCCGCTAGACACGTTAGCACACTGCTACACCCCCCATTGTACACCTGGATCCTTTCCTTACGCCTATAAAAGGAAGGTCCAGGGCCCTCTTACGGAGGGTTGGCCGCACGGAGAAGGACGAGACGGCGCTCGCGCAGGGCCGCTCGCTCCCTCCAGCGTGGACGCTTGTAACCCCCTACTGCAAGCGCACCCGACCTAGGCGTGGGACAAACACGAAGGCCGCGGGTTTCACCTCTCACGCCTGTCTCCCTCCGGCTTCCCTTCCCCCTTCGCGCTCCATCTCGCGCCGACCCATCTGGGCTGGGGCACGCTGCGACAATTTACTCGTCGATCCAGGGACCCCCCGGGTTCGAAACGCCGACAGTTGGCGCGCCAGGTAGGGGCCTGCTGCGTGTTGACGAACAGCTTCCCGTCAAGCTCCAGATGGGCAGTCTCCAGCAACCTTTCCAGCCCGGGACGGTGCTCCGTTTCGAGAGTCTTGAGTTCATGTCCCTCGACGGTAGCTACGACATGATACTCCTTCCCCCGCCGCGCGACAGCGACAATAGCGGCCGACAACCCGCCCGCCGGCGGCGGAATCGACGACATCTTCCCCGCGTGGTGGAAGAACAATATTCGAGCTCGCCCCGTCCCCTCCCCCGTCGACGGAGGAGGAGGCGGGGCAACCAAGGCCAGGCAGGAGGCGGCACCTCGTCGGCTGTCGAGCGAGTCGACGGCGCCGGTGTCCCAACGGGGGCACGTCGGGCATCGACCTCGCGTCTGAGACGAAGACGAGCGCCGTCTCCCCGCAACACGCCAACCCCAAGCAAACGGACGACGCCATCACGCTCGCAAAGGACTTGCTGGGTGTCACCCTCGTACCTTAGGCGGTGGTGCAGTCTACCCCTGACGTGACTTCGTCACTGCCCGTCGACCAAGAGGTACCGACGATTCCCATCTCACACCTTTTGGATTCAGCCTCAACCCACCAAGCGACTTCGCTTTGGTGGACGCTCTCATAGAGGCGAGTCCAAACCCTCTGGGGTATCGTATGCAGTCACCCTGGGACCGGTTGACGGCCATCTCGACCTACGGGCCCTCGGGGTCCGAGGAAGATGACGAGCCCGATTTTAGTTGGGATTTCTCCGGACTTGATAACCCTAGTGCCATGCGGGACTTTATGACCGCATGCGACTACTGCCTTTCCGACTGTTCCGACGGTAGCCGCAGCCTCGGCGACGAGGACTGCGGCCCAAGTCGTGAATGTTTCCACGTCGACCTAGGGGGTCCCGACGAAGGCAACCATCTTGGTATGCCGGAGAACGGTGACCTCCCTAGGCCTGCGCCTCGCGTTGACATCCTTCGGGAGCTAGCTGTGGTCCCCGTCCCGGCGGGGGTCATGACCCACAGCTCGAGCAAATCCACGAGATGCAGGCCAGGCTCGACGAGGGAGCAGGAACACTTGAGCCGTCCCGTCGGGACAATGGGCAGGAATGGGCGGGCCAACCTCTGGCCGGAGAAGTGCGTCATCTACCCCAGGGCACCCAGCACCGCGTCGACGATGTTAGGGTAAGGCCGCCACCGGTTTCCAGTGGAGTCGGCCAGAACCTGGATGCAGCGGCAATACTTCTCCGCGCGATGCCGGAGCCATCAACCACCAAGGGGCGGCGTATCCAGGGAGAGCTCAAGAATCTCCTGGAGGATGTCGCGGTCCAACGGGCCGAAAGCTCTGCCTCCCGAAGGCAGGGGTACCCCTCGGAACATCGCGCCGCGACTTCCCGATTCATGCGGGAAGCCTCGGTCCACACCGGGTGCACGCGCAACACAGCGCCTGCGGCACCGGGTCGCCTCGGCAACGAGCACCATCACCGCAACCGTCGGGCCCACCTCGACGAGAGGGTGCGCCGAGGCTACCACCCCAGGCATGAGGGACGCTACGACAGCGGGGAGGATTGGAGTCCCTCGCCCGAACCACCCGGTCCGCAGGCTTTCAGTGCACCATACGACGGGCGCTGTTCCCGACTCGGTTCCGAACCCCGACTACTATCACAAAGTACTCGGGGGAGACGAGACCGGAACTGTGGCTCGCGGACTACCGGCTGGCCTGCCAACTGGGTGGAACGGACGATGACAACCTCATCATCCGCAACCTCCCCCTGTTCCTTTCCGACACCGCTCGCGCCTGGCTGGAGCACCTGCCTCCGGGGCAGATCTCCAACTGGGACGACCTGGTCCAAGCCTTCGCCGGCAATTTCCAGGGCACGCACGTGCGCCCTGGAAACTCCTGAGATCTCCGAAGCTGCCGCCAGCAGCCGGGAGAGTCTCTCCGGGACTACATCCGGCGATTCTCGAAGCAGCGCACCGAGCTGCCCAACATCACCGATTCGGATGTCATCGGCGCGTTCCTCGCCGGCACCACCTGCCGCGACTTGGTGAGCAAGCTGGGTCGCAAGACCCCCACCAGGGCGAGCGAGCTGATGGACATCGTCACCAAGTTCGCCTCTGGCCAGGAGGCGGTTGAGGCCATCTTCTGGAAGGACAAGCAGCCCCAGGGCCGCCCACCAGAAGATGTCCCTGAGGCGTCAACTCAGCGTGGCACCAAGAAGAAAGGCAAGAAGAAGTCGCAAGCGAAACGCGACGCCACCGACGCGGACCTTGTCGCCGCCGCCGAGTACAAGAACCCTCGGAAACCTCCCGAAGGTGCCAACCTCTTCGACAAGATGCTCAAGGAGCCGTGCCCCTATCATCAGGGGCCCGTCAAGCACACCCTTGAGGAGTGCGCCATGCTTCGGCGCCACTTTCACAAGGTCGGGCCACCCGCGGAGGGTGGTAGGGCTCGCGACGATGATAAGAAGGAAGATCACAAGGCGGGAGAGTTCCCGAGGTCCACAACTGCTTCATGATCTACGGTGGGCAAGTGGCGAACGCCTCGGCTCGGCACCGCAAGCAAGAACGTCGGGAGGTCTGCTCGGTAAAGGTGGCGGCGCCAGTCTACCTAGACTGGTCCGACAAGCCCATCACCTTCGACCAAGACGACCACCCCGACCGCGTGCCGAGCCCGAGGAAATACCCGCTCGTTGTCGACCCCGTCATCGGCAACGTCAGGCTCACCAAGGTCCTCATGGACGGAGGCAGCAGCCTCAACATCATCTACGCCGAGACCCTCGGGCTCCTGCGGATTGATCTGTCCTCCGTCCGGGCAGGCGCTGCGCCTTTCCACGGGATCATCCCGGGAAGCGCGTCCAGCCCCTCGGACGACTCGATCTACCCGTCTGCTTTGGGACACCCTCCAACTTCTGAAGGGAGACCCTCACGTTCGAGGTGGTCTGGTTTCGAGGAACCTACCACGCAGAGCTGGGGAGACCATGCTACGCCAAGTTCATGGCCGTCCCCAACTACACCTACCTCAAGCTCAAGATGCCGGGCCCCAACGGGGTCATCACCGTCGGCCCCACGTACCGACACGCGTACGAATGTGACGTGGAGTGCGTGGAGTACGCCGAGGCCCTCGCCGAATCCGAGGCCCTCATCGCCGACCTGGAGAGCCTCTCTAAGGAGGCGCTAGACGTGAAGCGCCACGCCGGCAACTTCGAGCCAGCAGAGACGGTTAAATCCGTCCCCCTCGACCCCAGCAGCGACACCTCCAAGCAGATCCGGATCGGCTCCGGGCTCGATCCCAAATAGGAAGCAGTGCTCGTCAACTTTCTCCGCGCAAACGCCGACGTTTTCGCGTGGAGTCCCTCGGACATGCCCGACATACCGAGGGATGTCGCCGAGCACTCGCTGGATATCTGAGCTGGAGCCCGACCCGTGAAACAGCCTCTGCGCCGATTCGACGAAAAAAGCGCAGAGCCATAGGCGAGGAGATCCACAAGCTAATGGCGGCAGGGTTCATCAAAGAGGTATTCCATCCCGAATGGCTTGCCAACCCTGTGCTTGTGAGAAAGAAAGGAGGGAAATGGTGGATGTGTGTAGACTACACTGGTCTGAACAAAGCATGTCCGAAAGTTCCCTACCCTCTGTCTCGCATCGATCAAATCGTGGATTCCACTGCTGGGTGCGAAACCCTGTCTTTCCTCGATGCCTACTCAGGGTATCACCAGATCAGGATGAAAGAGTCCGACCAGCTCGCGACTTCTTTCATCACACCCTTCGGCATGTAATGCTATGTTACCATGTCGTTTGGTTTGAGGAATGCGGGTGCAACGTACCAACGGTGCATGAACCACGTGTTCGGCGAACACATTGGCCGAACGGTCGAGGCCTATGTCGATGACATCGTATTCAAGACGAGGAAAGCCTCCGACCTCCTTTCCGACCTTGAAGCGACATTCCGATGTCTCAAGGCGAAAGGCGCGAAGCTCAATCCCGAGAAGTGTGTCTTCAGGGTTCCCCGAGGCATGCTCTTGGGGTTCATCGTCTCCGAGCGGGGCATCGAGGCCAACCCGGAGAAGATCGTGACCATCACCAGCATGGGGCCCATCAAGGACTTGAAAGGCGTACAAAGAGTCACGAGATTCCTTGCGGCTCTGAGCCGTTTCATCTCACGCCTTGGCGAAAGAGGCCTGCCTCTGTACCGCCTCTTAAGGAAGGCCGAGCGCTTCACTTGGACCCCTGAGGCCGAGGAAGCCCTCGGGAACCTGAAGGCGCTCCTCACGAACGCGCCCATCTTGGTGCCCCCCGCTGCCGGAGAAGCCCTCTTGATCTACATCACCGCGACCATTCAGGTGGTTAGCACCGCGATTGTGGTTGAGAGACGAGAAGAGGGGCATGCATTGCCCGTCCAGAGGCCAGTCTACTTCATCAGTGAGGTACTGTCCGAGACCAAGATCCGCTACCCACAAATTCAGAAGCTGCTGTACGCGGTGATCCTAACGCGGCGGAAGTTGCGACACTACTTCGAGTCTCAATCGGTAACTGTGGTGTCATCCTTCCCCCTGGGGGAGATCATGCAGTGCCGAGAGGCCTCGGGTAGAATTGCAAAGTGGGCGGTGGAAATCATGGGCGAGACGATCTCGTTCGCCCCTCGGAAGGCCATCAAGTCCTAGGTCTTGGCAGACTTTGTGGCTAAATGGGTCGACACCCAGCTCCCAACAGCTCCGATCCAACCGGAACTCTGGACCATGTTCTTCGACGGGTCGCTGATGAAGACAGGAGCAGGCGCAGGCCTGCTCTTCATCTCGCCCCTCGGGAAGCACCTACGCTACGTGCTACGCCTCCACTTCCCGGCGTCCAACAATGTGGCTGAGTACGAGGCTCTGGTCAACGGGTTGCACATCGCCATCGAGCTAGGGGCCCGACGCCTCGACGCTCACGGTGACTCGCAGCTCGTCATCGACCAAGTCATGAAGAACTCCCACTGCCGCGACCTAAAGATGGAAGCCTACTGCGATGAGGTTCGGCGCCTGGAAGACAAGTTCTACGGGCTCGAGCTCAACCACATCGCCCGACGCTACAATGAGACTGCGGACAAGCTGGCTAAAATAGCCTCAGGGCGAACAACGGTTCCCCGGACGTCTTCTCCCGAGACCTGCATCAACCCTCCGTCAAGACCGACGACACGCCCGAGCCCGTGGAGGCCTCGGCCCAGCCCAAGACACCCTCGGCTCAGTTCGAGACACCCTCGGCTCAGTCCGAGACACCCTCGACTCGGCCCGAGGTACCCTCGGCCCTCGAGGGTGAGGCACTGCGCATCGAGGAGGAGCGAAGCGGGGTCACGCCTGATCGAAACTGGCAGACCCCGTACCTGCAATATCTCCACCGAGGAGAGCTACCCCTCGACCGTCCGAAGCTCGGTGGTTGGCGCGGCGCGCAAAGTCGTTCGTCTTGCTGGGAGACGGGAAGGAGTTGTACCACCGCAGCCCCTCGGGCATCCTCCAGCGATGCATTTCCGTCGCCGAAGGCCAGGAGCTCTTACAAGAGATACACTCGGGGCTTGCAGTCATCACGCAGCACCTCGAGCCCTTGTAGGAAACGCCTTCCGACAAGGTTTCTACTGGCTGACGGCGGTGGCCGACGCCACTAGAATTGTCCGCACCTGCGAAGGGTGTCAGTTCTACGCAAGGCAGACCCACCTGCCTGCTCAGGCTCTGGAGACCATACCCATCACTTGGTCGTTTGCTGTGTGGGGTCTGGACCTAGTCGGCCCCTTGCAGAAAGCACCCGGGGGCTACACGCACCTGTTGGTCGCCATGGACAAATTCTCCAAGTGGATCGAGGTCCGACCCCTAAACAACATCAGGTCCGAACAGGCGGTGGCGTTCTTCACCAACATCATCCATCGCTTTGGGGTCCCGAACTCCATCGTCACCGACAACGGCACCCAGTTCATCGGCAGAAAGTTCCTGGACTTCTGCGAGGGTCACCACATCTGGGTGGACTGGGCCGCCGTGGCTCACCCCATGACGAATGGGCAGGTAGAACGTGCCAACGACATGATTCTGCAAGGTCTCAAGCCTCGGATCTACAACGATCTCAACAAGTTCGGCAAGCGATGGATGAAGGAACTCCCCTCTGTGGTCTGGAGTCTGAGGACAACGCCGAGCCGAGCCACGGGCTTCACACCGTTCTTTCTAGTCTATGGGGCCGAGGCCATCTTGCCCACAGACTTAGAATACGGTTCCCCGAGGACGAGGGCCTACGCCGACCAAAGCAATCAAGCTAATCGAGAAGACTCACTGGACCAGCTGGAAGAGGCTCGGGACATGGCCTTACTACACTCGACGCGGTACCAGCAGTCCCTGCGACGCTACCACGCCCGAGGGGTTCGGTCCCGAGACCTCCAGGTGGGCGACCTGGTGCTTCGGCTGCGACAAGACGCCCGAGGGCGGCACAAGATCACGCCTCCCTGGGAAGGGCCGTTCATCATCGCCAAAGTTCTGAAGCCCGGGACGTACAAGCTGGCCAACAGTCAAGGCGAGGTCTACAGCAACACTTGGAACATCCGACAGCTACGTCGCTTCTACCCTTAAGATGCTTTCAAGTTGTTCGTATACCTCGTTCACACGCAAAGTTTAGTCATCAAGGAAGGGTCAGCCTTGCCTCGGCAAAGCCCGACCCTCCCTCGGGGGCTAAAAGGGGGGAACCCCCTCTGCGTCAAAATTTTCCTCGGAAAAAGATCTTTTCTGCCAGAATGTCTTTCGTGCTTTTCGACTACTTCAAAAGTGGATCCTGAAAACGATGGAGTACACGTAAGCAGCCAAGGCTGACCGAGCCGAGGGACTCCTACGCCTCCGGGATACGGATACCTCACTCATCACCTTCTGTGATAAGTAACTCACGCTCGGATAAGTGATTCTGCGGACCGAACAAGTCTTCACGCTCGAAAACTCCTCTGCCAAAATGATTTTTCGGGCCTTCTCGACTGCGTCGGTGACATAACCCTATGGACGAGTAAGAGTGCACGTAAGCGGCAAGGCCGACCGAGCCGAGGGATTCCTACGCCTCCGGGATACGGATACCTCACTCATCACCTTCCGTGAAAAGTAACTCTCGCTCGAACAAACAATTCAGTTACCGACAAATAAGTCCAGACACTCAAAACAAGAGGAAAGGAAACGCAGCTTTACAACACGACAGCAGTGTGTTTGGGCCTCGGCGGCCGCAGAAAACATACGCACACTACAAGATAACCCGATCCTGTAGGCTCGGACCTTGACAGTTAAAGGGAGCAGCAGCACCCTCGGCGTCATCTACACCTTCGGCGGGGTCTGACCTAGCCTCGGACGGCGACGCGGTTGGAGGATCCCCACTCCGAAGGACGACATCAGCACCACGCCCGGGCCATCGCCGCCAGGGTCTTCTCCAGGAATCCGGCTTGAGCAGACGGCTCGGCCGGCCACCCCGAGGCCTCAGCCAGCTGTCCCCCGAGGACATCGGCCAGGCTCGCGGCCCCGGCAACTCGACTCCGGCGTCGGTCCCGCCAGTGGATGACCCGGCCAGGCTCCGGCCGACCAAATCTTCTTTTCGAAGCCAACTCCGCCTCTGTTCGTGCTGACACCGCTACCTCCGGCTTCGGCTCATCAAAGAGCGGCCGAGGGTTTCCTTTAACTAAGCAAGAGAAGCCTCGGACAGCAAGGCCGACTGAGCCAAGGGACTCCTACACCTCCGGGATACGGATACCTCACTCGTCACCTTTGCACGAGGCGACTCACGCTTGGTGAAGCGGTTCAAATGGCCGACAGGCGAGTCTTAGTGCTCGAAACAAGGAAGAAACACGGCTCCATGCCGAAAATACATACATGTTCAGGCCCCGACAACCGCAATGAACAAGACACCGGCATTCAAGGTGCCATTACAAACGGAACTCCGGTTCCACCTCTGCAGGTACGAACAACCCCACACGATTGGGGGGGCCTGCGGAGCAACAAAAGGTCGACAGATGGCTCGCCGTCGCCCGCTCCAGCAGCAGCGACAACGACCCCCGCTCCGGGTGGCTGAACTGCAGCAGCGATGGCCTCAGGGCAGACGCCGCTGCAACCTTGCCCTCGCCCACGCCGACGCTCGAGGGGCGAGGGCAAGTACAAAGAGCCGGAGGCCCCGAGCGCGGATGGTGGCGGTGATCTCGCCGGCGACGAGGACTTCTCCAGCCGCCACCTCCGCACCGACGACAGGAGCCGTCTGCCCACCGGTAGATCCCCACTCGGATCCTCCCGGATGAGCGGAGCACCGATCTCCATGCAGAAGTGTCGTACCGGGGCAAAGGCAGGACGGCCCCAGAACACGGACGCCGCCCTTGCAGCGCGCGACGTCTTGGGCGGTCCTCCGGTGCGCGCGGCGCGACAACCGCCCTTGCGGCGAGAGGGGGCACCGCGTGCCGAGCCAGCGAGCCCAACGCGCTGAAGCTGACGACGCCCGCCGTCGACCAGCCCCGCGTTGTCGAAGTCCGACCCTCCCGCTGGGCCGCTGAGCGCCCTCTCCCTTGAATGCTAAGGGAGAGGCTGACCCACGAACCCGCGCGGGAGGTAGAGCTCCAACTCAGCCCGGCCCCAGCCCCAGCCAGGATGATGAACATCCTTGAAGCTGAGGGCGGGACCAAGATCGCAGCCCGGCTCGCTTCTCCCCGCCATCGAACTGGAGGTCACCGTCTTGGGTGATCGCCGGCGAGGGGATGCGGCCGGACTGCATGATGAAAATCCTTGAAGCCGAATGATGGCTGAAAGGTACCAACTTCCGCGAAGTTGCGTTCCTCCAACGACAAGGCGGAAGGATTGCGGGTGTTCCCCATCCGGGGGCTCGGAAGGTGGAAAGAAGCGATGCATAAGGGGGCGCAAAGACATGGTCGCCTTTCAAGGGGATCACCGTCCTTTTAAAGGCGACTCTCCCCACTTGCGTCCTCAGCCATCGCGGGCTGAGTCTTCTCCAACACGCTCCAAGGTCCTCCCCCTACGGCACGGGGGCCGGGTCCCACGAGTCATGCAAGCTGGCCCAGGGCAGAAGAAGCCAAACCGCCGCGCGCGGTGCATGCAACTGCCCAGCGGTTACAAGCATTCCTCCACTTTCGCCCAGACCAGTGGGTGAAAGGGCGGACAACCATGCAGTCGGCATGCAACCGCGCCAAGTGGGCGCACCCCTCCGACTCCAACGCGCCCAGCATGGAGGCCCAGGCCCACACGTCATGCAACCGATGCGCCGGTTGCTACGTGCGAGCAACTGCACCGCCACTCGCGCCACTACCACGCCTCCTCGACTGCGGAACCAGCACCGCGACTCGAGGCAACCCTGCGTATGACCCAACAGTGCCAGCCAGGCGCATCGGTCACGGGCCAGTCAGCCGCGGGAGAAGGCGCGACGGTCGATGCGGCCAAAAATGGGCCGGCAGTAATGGCGGTGGCAGGCGGGAAGAAGCACCGGTCACGTCGTCAGCCAAGCTCACGTCCCCTCGTGGGACAGCGAGAGAACCCTCTCCCACGGCGTGAAGACGACGCGTCCGTGTTCCGTTCCTCTAACGGCTCGCGCACGCGCAACGGCTACCCCGCGAACCACTCGCCCCGTCGCATTAACTCCGCGGCGGGACAGGCGGCGCCCTTGGCGGGAGAAGCGGGCGACGCTTTGCCTTCGCCATAATGACCGCGTCAAAAAAGGTGCGCCACGTCATCTCGATTTCGTATTCTTTCCTTTTTCCTCTTTCTCTCTCTTACAACAGGGACCGGGAAAGAGGGATACCCCGAAAGGGATCCTTCTCCGCGAAGGAAACGGGCCCCGAGCCCCCTACTGATAAGAGGTTTGAAGGCTGGCCCCTCGGAGGGGTTCAACAGCCGCCTCAGAGCGCTCGGGCTCCGCGCCCACTACTGGTCAGAGGTTCGAGGGTCGGCCCCTCGGAAGGGTTCAACGGCCGCCTCAAGCCACTCGGGCTCCACGCCCACTACTGATAAGGGGTTCGTAGGCTGGCCCACGAAGGGTTCACAGCCGCCTCAGACACAGAGCGAGGGATGACCCTGGGTACGTTCGATACATAACCAAGGATCGGGCTACGCTCCCGAGGTACCCTAGGACATTTCCGAGACCAGCGGGAACGATCTTGTAACGGAATCCCATCAAAGGGAGGCATCGAGCCCTCGGACCCCGTCAAAAGGGGTCCGGGTCCGGCAGATCACCCGCAGGTACTTTTGGAGCGCGCCTCCGGGCCTCTAGCCGACCCCTAACAAATGGGGCACGGGCGTCCACTCGGAATACCCGTCAGCAGCTCACCGGAGACACCATGTTCGGCGCCCTCCAAGGGCAACATGACGCTCCCCCCTCCTCCTTGCGGAAAGGCGACGCAGGGGCGTATATAAAAAAGTCGAGTCTGTCCTTGACCGTCCTCTCGCCCTGTGCGGAGGCTCGGGGGCTGCTCTCGCAAACCCGGCTCCGGCCAAACCGTTGACAGCGTCAACATACCAACCCGAGAACTTGGGACTCGACCGTGCACCCGGGCTACGGCCAGCTCGCATGAGGGAACAACCAGACCGGCCGAAGCATTGCGAAATGCATTAAGACCTCGAAGGAGTCAAACCACTCCTCCGAGGTCTCAGGGGCTACACCCGGCGGGAGCGCTCGCGCGCACCCGCCGGAACAAAACGCAACCGAGAAAGGCTGGTCCCCTTGCAAAAAAGTGCGACAAAAGCCTCTAAGCGAGTATTAACACTCCCTTCGAGGCTCGGGGGCTACTGTCGGGGACCATAATTAGGGGTACCCTCAAGACTCCTAAATCTCAGCTGGTAACCCCCATCAGCACAAAGCTGCAAAGGCCTGATGGGTGCGATTAAGTCAAGGATCGGTCCATTCGAGGGACGCAATCACGCCTCGCCCGAGCCCAGCCACGGGCAAGGGCAGCCGACCCCGGAGGATCTACGTCTCGCCCGAGGACCCCCTCCAGCAACGGACACACCCTCGGCTCGCCCAAGGCCCAGTCTTCGCCAAGAAGCAACCTTGGCCAAGTCGCCACGCCAACCGACCGAATCGCAGGGGCATTTAATGCAAAGGTGGCCTGACACCTTTATCCTGATGCGCGCCCTCCATTCGACAGAGCCGAAGTGACCGTAGTCACATCGCCGCTCCACTGGCCGGCCTGACAAGAGGACAGCACCGTCTGCGCCGCTCCGACTGCTGTGCCACTCGACAGAGTGAGGCCGACAGCAACCAAGTCCGGCCTCAGGCGCCATAGGAAACTCCGCATCGCCTGACCCTAGGGCTGGGACTCGGGCTCAGCCCCGGAAGACGACAAACTCCGCATCGCCCGACCCTAGGGCTCAGACTCGGGCTCAGCCCCGGAAGACGACGAACTCCGCTTCGCCCGACCCCAGGGCTCGGACTCGGGCTCAGTCCCGGAAGACGACGAACTCCGTTTCGCCCGACCCCAGGGCTCGGACTCGGGCTCAGCCCCGGAAGACGACGAACTCCGCTTCACCCGACCCCAGGGCTCGGACTCGGGCTCAGCCCCGAAAGACGACGAACTCCGCTTCGCCTCCGCTTCGCCCGACCCTAGGGCTCGGACTCAGCCCTGGCCTCAGCCGACAGTCTCTGCCTCGCCCGACCCAGGGGCTCGGACTCGACCTCGGCCTTGGAAGACAGACTCGACCTCGACCTCGGAGGAGCCTCCACCTCGCCCAACCCAGGGCTCGGACCGACCACGTCACAGGAGTCGCCATCATTACCCTACCCAAGCTGACTCAGGCTACGGGGAACAAGACCGGCGTCCCATCTGGCTCGCTCTGCTAAACAAGTAATGATGGCACCCCGCACGCTTTATGACGACAACGGCTCTCAGCCCCCTTACGGAAGCAAGAAGACGTGAACAAGGACTCGACAGCCCCGACAGCTGTCCTTCCGCCAGGCTCCAGCGCTCCTCCGACGGCCACGACACCACACGAACCGGGTGCCAAAACCTCTCTGGCTGCCACGATGGCATGTACTTAGGGCACTAGCTCTCCTCCGCTAGACACGTTAGCACACTGCTACACCCCCATTGTACACCTGGATCCTTTCCTTACGCCTATAAAAGGAAGGTCCAGGGCCCTCTTACGGAGGGTTGGCCGCGCGGAGAAGGACGAGACGGCGCTCGCTCTCTCCCGCGTGGACGCTTGTAACCCCCTACTGCAAGCGCACCCGACCTGGGCGCGGGACAAACACGAAGGCCGCGGGTTTCACCTCTCACGCCTGTCTCCCTCCGGCTTCCCTTCCCCCCCTTCGCGCTCCGTCTCGCGCCGACCCATCTGGGCTGGGGCACGCGACGACAATTTACTCGTCGGTCCAGGGACCCACCGGGTTCGAAACGCCGACAGTTACGATTGGACGGACTTAAGCAAACATGATTTACGCTATCAGTTACCCATCACATTATAAATATGCGAACCAAACAACACCTTAGTTGTATTGTATCCGGACCGACACTACAAACCTAAGTGGTAACTCGGGCACGATACTAGACACTGGACAATAGCAACACGAGCATTATCGACATAATGTCTTGTCGTACTTAGACTCTCTCCAACAATGCAGTGTAAACTGTCTCTAGCAACGTCCTCTATATGTATCCTCTATATCTGTCCTTTACAGCCTCGTGTGAAAGATTCTATCCTCTATATTTACTTTCTCTCCAACAACGTCCTCTAAACCACATCCTCTATACACAAATACCTATATTAGAGACATTTTAAATTTTAAAATTTTGTACATACGCATTTATCATACTCTCAAATGTATTGTACATATTTTAGTTTTGCTAAACCGGTTGTTTAAAGTATTGAAATGAATAGAGAACCGTTTAGAGAAACTCTATATATAGAGGATCCAACAACATCCTCTAATTTTAGATGATTGTTTAGAGGACGCTGTTGGAGGGAGTAGACGATGGCCTCATCATCTAAATTTAGGGTACATGACCCTTTAGAGGTTTTTGTTGGAGCTAAACCATCAAATATGATAAATATAGCACGCTCTCAGCTACTTTATCCCTCCAGCAAGGTTTGGTAAGTGATCAGCTAAAATAGTGGTCGGTACGATCGTCCGCCAAACATAGACAACATGATTGGATGGCCGTGCGTCCATACATAGGCTGTTGTCGTCCTGACCAGCCAGATACAGTATTTTGAGCGTATGGATGGATGAGTTTAATAGTATCAAAATGACTTATTTTGCATCCACCTATGCAGGTTCCGCGTGATTGGTTCCTGTGACCGCGAGCACTAGGCTCGCGCCGGCCTGGATCAGCAGAGACGCCTCCTCCCAGCATCCCCACGCATGCAAACGGGAGCTGAAAAAATTAACTGTGCTGCATGCGCGTGACCAGACTCATCTCGTCCTACGCAGGAGACCAATCACGGGCACAACTATAGTCAATGCACCCGCTGAGCCTGCACATAGCCAACCGGCTACCAATCACATGGGTTGTGACTCCCATACAAATAACCAAACATAATCTCAAATAAAATTAACCAATCAGAACCAATCAGACGGAGAGTGTTTCTGTGTGTTCTCTACGCCGCCACTCTTTGACTTTCTTCCTTCTCATCCGAAGCAGCGTCCATGGAGCTTCACCATCGGCACGACCGGAGCTACAGGGGAATATATCCCATTGGCGTGCTTGAAGCCATCGTTGCCGCCGCCGCACCGGAGTAGAGGACGCGCCGAGCAGTAGAGCGCACGTAGCCGCCGGCGAGGAGGAGAGCGCGCGGCCGCCAGCGACAACCACGAGCGCGCACAGCCGCCGGCGAGGAGGAGAAGACCGCGCGACCGACGGCAAGGAGCACGAGCGCCGCCCACTTGGCCCGGTCCCCGTCGTTGCCTTGGCGTCCTCAACGGCGAGGTGTATAAGCTGGAGACGGCAGGTAAACATCCATGCTGCAAGGTGCTGCAGCCATGGCGTGAGGTGCTTCAAGCTAGCTTAAGCCGTTGTGCATGAAGCCATAAACAACTTTTCTAGTTATGTTAAAGGCATAAGCGTCGGTTGCATTAGTAGTAATTGCTTAGTAAAATAATATATTCTATTAGTTAAATTGGTATATTAAAAACTGATATACAGAGGATCAACGTAGAGAACGTTGATAGAGACGATGAATATATAGAGAACATAATCTTTTAGATGGTGTTTGTCGAGACCATAATTAGGGGTACCCTCAAGGCTCCTAATTCTCAGCTGGTAACCCCCATCAGCATAAAGCTGCAAAGGCCTGATGGGTGCGATTAAGTCAGGGATAAGTCCATTCGAGCGACTCGATCACGCCTCGCCCGAGCCTAGCCTCGGACAACGGCAGCCGATCCCGGAGGATTTCCGTCTCGCCCGAGGCCCCCCTCCAACGGCGAACATATTTCCGGCTCGCCCAAGGCCCTGCCTTCGCTAAGAAGCAACCCTGACCAAATCGCCGCACCAACCGACCAAATCGCAGGAACATTTAATGCAAAGGTGGCCTGACACCTTTATCCTGACGCGCGCCCCCCAGCCGGCAGAGCCGGAGTGACCGCCGTCACTTCACCGCTCCACTGACCGACCTGACGGAAGGACAGCGCCGCCTGCGCCACTCCGACTGCGGTGCCACTTGACAGAGTGAAACTGACAGGCAGTCAGGCCCTGCCGAAGGCATCGTAGGAAGCTCCGCTCCGCCTGACCCAGGGCTCGGACTCGGGCTAAGTCTCGGAAGACGGCGAACTCCGCTCCGCCCGACCCAGGGCTCGGACTCGGGCTAAGTCCCGGAAGACAGCGAACTCCGCTCTGCCCGACCCAAGGCTCGGACTCGGGCTAAGTCCCGGAAGACGGCGAACTCCGCTCCGCCCGACCCAGGGCTCGGACTCGGGCTAAGTCCCGGAAGACGGCGAACTCCGCTCCGCCCGACCCAGGGCTCGGACTTGGGCTCAGCCCCAGAAGACGGCGAACTCCGCCTCGCCCGACCCAGTGGCTTGGACTCGACCTCGACCACGGAAGACAGACTCGACCTCGGCTTCGGAGGAGCTTCCACATCGCCCAACCTAGGGCGCAGACCAGCCACGTCAACAGGAGGCGCCATCATCACCCTACCCCGAGCTGACTCGGGCCGCAGGGAACAAGACCGGCGTCCCATCTGGCTAGCTCCGCCAGATAGGCAATGATGGCGCTCCGCGTACTCTGTGACGACGACGGCTCTCAGCCCCCTTACGGAAGCAAGAGGACGTCAGCAAGGACTCAACCGCTCCGACAGCTGTCCCTCCGCCAGGCTCCATCGCTCCTCCGACGGCCACGACATCACACCAACTGGGTGCCAAAATCTCTCCGGCTGCCACAACGGCATGTACTTAGGGCGCTAGCTCTCCCCCGCTAGACATGTAGCACTCTGCTACACCCCCCATTGTACACCTGGATACTCTCCTTACGCCTATAAAAGGAAGGACCAGGGCCCTCTTAGAGAGGGTTGGCCGCGCTGGGACGAGGACGAGACAGGCGCCCGCTTGGAGCCGCTCGCTTCCCTCTCCCGCGTGGACGCTTGTAACCCCCTACTGCAAGCGCACCTGACCTGGGCGCGGGACGAACACGAAGGCCGCGGGATTCCCACCTCTCTCACGCCGGTCTCCGGCCGCCTCGCTCTCCCCCCTTCGCGCTCGCCATCGCGCTCGACCCATCTGGGCTGGGGCACGCGGCGACATTCACTCGTCGGCCCAGGGACCCCCCGGTCTCGAAACGCCGACAGTTGGCGCGCCTGGTAGGGGCCTGCTGCGTGTTGACGAACAGCTTCCCGTCAAGCTCCAGATGGGCAGTCTCCAGCAACCTCTCCAACCCGGGACGGTGCTCCGTTTCGGGAGTCTTGAGTTCATGTCCCTCGACGGCGGCTACGACATGATGCTCCTTCCACCGCCGTGCGACAACGACAATGGCGGCCGACAGCCCGCCCGCCGGCGGCGGAATCGACGACGTCTTCCCCGCGTAGTGGAAGAACAACCCTCGACCTCATCCCGCCTTCTTCCCCGCCGACGGAGGGGAAGGCGGGGCAAACAAGGCCAAGCAGGAGGCAGCGCCTCGTCGGCTGTCGAGCGAGTCGACAGCGCCGGCACCCCAACGGGGGGCGCACCGGGTGTCGACTTCGCGCTTGAGACGAAGGCGAGCGCCGTCTCCCCGCAACACGCCAATCCCGAGCAAGCAGATGACGCCAGCGCGCTCGCGAAAAGCTCGCTGGACGTCACCCTCGTACCTGAGACGACGGTGCAGTCAGTCCCCGACGTGACTTTATCGTCGTTCGTCGACCAAGAGGTACCGACCGATTCCCATCCCACGTCATTTAGATTCAGCCTCAACCCGTCTAGCGACCTCGCTTTGGCGGGCGCTCTCGTAGAGGCGAGTCCAAACCCTCTGGGGTTTCGCATGCGGTCGCCTTGGGACCGGCTGACGGACGTCTCGACCTACGGGCCCTCTGGGTCCGAGGAAGACGACGAGCCCAGCATCTGTTGGGATTTCTCTGGACTTGGCAACCCCAGTGCCATGCGAGACTTCATGACCGCATGTGACTACTGCCTCTCCGACTGTTCCGACGGTAGCCGCAGCCTCGGCGACGAGGACTGCGGCCCAAGCCGCGAATGTTTCCACGTCGATCTAGGGGGTCCCTCCGAAGGCAATCATCTCGGCATGCCGGAGGACGGTGATCTCCCTAGGCCGGTGCCCCGCGTTGACATCCCACGGGAGCTAGCTGTGGTCCCCGTTCAGGCGGGGGGCCATGACCCACAGCTCGAGCAAATCCGCGAGGTGTAGGCCAGGCTCGACGAGGGAGCAGGAGCGCTTGAGCCGATCCGCCGGGACGTCGGGCAGGCATGGGTGGGCCAACCCCCGGCCAGAGAAATACGTCATCTGCCCCAGGGCTTCCAGCACTGCGTCGCCGACGACGTCAGGGTCAGGCCGCCACCCGCATCTAGTGGGGTCGGCCAGAACCTGGCTGCAGCAGCGATGCTTCTCCGCGCGATGCCGGAGCCATCAACCACCGAGGGCCGGCGAATCCAGAGGGAACTCAAGAATCTCCTGGAAGGCGCCGCGGTCCGACGGGCCGAGAGCTCTGCCTCCCGAAGGCAGGGATACCCCTCGGAACCTCATGTCGCGACTTCCCGATTCATGCGGGAAGCCTCGGTCTACACCGGGCGCACGCGCAACACCGCGCCTGCGGCCCCAGGCCGCCTCGGCAACGAGCACCATCACCGCGACCGTCGGGCCCACCTTGACGAGAGCGTGCGCCGAGGCTACCACCCCAGGCGTGGGGGACGCTACAACAGCGGGGAGGATCGGAGTCCCTCGCCCGAACCGCCCGGTCCGCAGGCCTTCAGCCGGGCCATCCGACGGGCACCGTTCCCGACCCGGTTCTGACCTCCGACTACTATCACAAAGTACTCGGGGGAGACGAGACCGGAACTGTGGCTCGCGGACTACCGTCTGGCCTGCCAACTGGGTGGAACGGATGATGACAACCTCATCATCCGCAACCTCCCCCTGTTCCTCTCCGACACCGCTCGCGCCTGGTTGGAGCACCTGCCTCCGGGGCAGATCTCCAACTGGGACAACCTAGTCCAAGCTTTCGCCGGCAATTTCCAGGGCACGTACGTGCGCCCCGGGAATTCCTGGGATCTCTGAAGCTGCCGGCAGCAGCCGGGAGAGTCCCTCCGGGACTACATCCGGCGATTCTCGAAGCAGCGCACCGAGCTGCCCAACATCACCGACTCGGATGTCATCGACGCGTTCCTCGCCGGCACCACCTGCCGCGACCTGGTGAGCAAGTTGGGTCGCAAGACCCCCACCAGGGCGAGCGAGCTGATGGACATCGCCACCAAGTTCGCCTCCGGCCAGGAGGCGGTCGAGGCTATCTTCTGAAAGGACAAGCAGCCCCAGGACCGCCCATCGGAAGATGCTCCCGAGGCGTCAACTCAGCGCGGCGCCAAGAAGAAAGGCAAGAAGAAGTCGCAAGCGAAACGCGACGCCGCCGACGCGGACCTTGTCGCCGCCGCCGAGTACAAGAACCCTCGGAAACCCCCCGGAGGTGCCAACCTCTTCGACAAGATGCTCAAGGAGCCGTGCCCCTATCACCAGGGGCCCGTCAAGCACACCCTTGAGGAGTGCGTCATGCTTCGGCGCCACTTCCACAGGGCCGGGCCGCCCGCGGAGGGTGGCAGGGCCCGCGACGACGACAAGAAGGAAGATCACCAAGCAGGAGAGTTCCCCGAGGTCCGCGACTGCTTCATGATCTACGGTGGGCAAGCGGCGAATGCCTCGGCTCGGCACCGCAAGCAAGAGCGCCGGGAGGTCTGCTCGGTGAAGGTGGCGGCGCCAGTCTACCTAGACTGGTCCGACAAGCCCATCACCTTCGACCAAGCCGACCACCCCGACCACGTGCCGAGCCCGGGGAAATACCCGCTCGTCGTCGACCTCGTCATCGGCGACGTCAGGCTCACCAAGGTCCTTATGGACGGAGGCAGCAGCCTCAACATCATCTACGCCGAGACCCTCGGGCTCCTGCGTGTCGATCTGTCCTCCGTCCGAGCAGGCGCTGCGCCCTTCCATGGGATCATTCCCGGGAAGCGCGTCCAGCCCCTCGGACAACTCGACCTCCCCGTCTGCTTCGGAACACCCTCCAACTTCCGAAGGGAGACCCTGACGTTCGAGGTGGTCGGGTTCCGAGGAACCTACCACGCGGTACTGGGAAGGCCATGCTATGCGAAGTTCATGGCCGTCCCCAACTACACCTACCTGAAGCTCAAGATGTCGGGCCCCAACGGGGTCATCACCGTCGGCCCCACGTACAAACACGCGTTCGAATGCGACGTGGAGTGCTTGGAGTACGCCGAGGCCCTCGCCGAGTCCGAGGTCCTCATCGCCGACCTGGAAAGCCTCTCTAAGGAGGTGCCAGACGTGAAACGTCATGCCGGCAACTTCGAGCCAGTGGAGACGGTTAAGGCCGTCCCCCTCGACCCCAGCGGCGACGCCTCCAAGCAGATCCGGATCGGCTCCGGGCTCGATCCCAAATAGGAAGCAGTGCTCGTCGACTTTCTCCGCGCGAACGCCGACGTCTTCGCGTGGAGTCCCTCGGACATGCCCGGCATACCGAGGGATGTCGCCGAGCACTCGCTGGACATTCGAGCCGGAGCCCGACCCGTCAAGCAGCCTCTGCACCGATTCGACGAGGAGAAGCGCAGAGCCATAGGCGAGGAGATCCACAAGCTAATGGCGGCTGGGTTCATCAAAGAGGTATTCCATCCCGAATGGCTTGCCAACCCTGTGCTTGTGAGAAAGAAAGGGGGGAAATGGCGGACGTGTGTAGACTACACTGGTCTCAACAAAGCATGTCAGAAGGTTCCCTACCCTCTGCCTCGCATCGATCAAATCGTGGATTCCACTGCTGGGTGCGAAACCCTGTCTTTCCTCGATGCCTACTCAGGGTATCATCAAATCAGGATGAAAGAGTCCGATCAGCTCGCGACTTCTTTCATCACACCCTTCGGCATGTACTGCTATGTCACCATGCCGTTCGGCTTGAGGAATGCGGGCGTGACGTATCAGCGGTGCATGAACCATGTGTTCGGCGAACACATTGGCTGCACGGTCGAGGCCTACGTCGATGACATCGTAGTCAAGACGAGGAAAGCCTCCGACCTCCTTTCCGACCTTGAAGTGACATTCCGATGTCTCAAGGTGAAAGGCGTCAAGCTCAATCCCGAGAAGTGTGTCTTCGGGGTGCCCCGAGGCATGCTCTTGGGGTTCATCGTCTCCGAGCGGGGCATCGAAGCCAACCCGGAGAAGATCGCAGCCATCACCAGCATGGGGCCCATCAAGGACTTGAAAGGCGTACAGAGGGTCATGGGATGTCTCGCGGCTCTGAGCCGCTTCATCTCACGCCTCGGCGAAAGAGGTCTACCTCTGTACCGCCTCTTAAGGAAGGCCGAGCGCTTCACTTGGACCCCTGAGGCCGAGGAAGCTCTCGAAAGCTTGAAGGCGCTCCTCACAAAGGCGACTATCTTGGTGCCTCCAGCTGCCGGAGAAGCCCTCTTGGTCTACGTCGCCGCGACCACTCAGGTGGTTAGCGCCGCGATTGTGGTCGAGAGGCAAGAAGAGGGGCATGCATTGCCCGTTCAGAGACCAGTTTACTTCGTCAGCGAGGTACTGTCCGAAACCAAGGTCCGCTACCCACAAGTTCAGAAGCTGCTGTATGCGGTGATCCTGACACGGCGGAAGTTGCGACACTACTTCGAGTCTCATCCGGTAACTGTGGTGTCATCCTTCCCCCTGGGGAGATCATCCAGTGCCGAGAGGCCTCGGGTAGGATTGCAAAGTGGGCGGTGGAAATCATGGGCGAGACAATCTCGTTCGCCCCTCGGAAGGCCATCAAGTCCCAGGTCTTGGCGGACTTCGTGGCCGAATGGGTCGACACCCAGCTACCGACGGCTCCGATCCAACCGAAGCTCTGGACCATGTTTTTCGACGGGTCGTTGATGAAGACGGGGGCCGGCGCAGGCCTACTCTTCATCTCGCCCCTCGGGAAACACATACGCTATGTGCTACGCCTCCATTTCTGGGCGTCCAACAATGTGGCTGAGTATGAGGCTCTGGTCAACGGGTTGCGGATCGCCATCGAGCTAGGGGTCCGGCGCCTCGACGCCCGCGGTGACTCGCAGCTCGTCATCAACCAAGTCATGAAGAACTCCCACTGCCGCGACCCAAAGATGGAGGCCTACTGCGATGAGGTTCGGCGCTTGGAGGACAAGTTCTACGGGCTCGAGCTCAACCACATCGCTCGGCGCTGCAACGAGACTGCGGACGAGCTAGCTAAAATAGCCTCGGGGCGAACGACGGTTCCTCCGGACGTCTTCTCCCGGGATCTGCATCAACCCTCCGTCAAGATTGACGACTCGCCCGAGCCTGAGGCGCCCTCGGCCCAGTCCGAGGTACCCTCGGCCCAGCCCGAGGTACCCTCGGCACAGCCCGAGGCACCCTCAGCTCGGCCCGAGGCACCCTCGGCCCAGCCCGAGGTACCCTCGGCACAGCCCGAGGCACCCTCAGCTCGGCCCGAGGCGCCCTCGGTTCAGCCCGAGGTACCCTCGGCCCCCGAGGGTGAGGCACTGCGCGTCGAGGAGAAGCAAAGCGGGGCCACGCCTGATCGAAACTGGCAGACCCCGTACCTGCAATACCTCCACCAAGGAGAGCTACCCCTCGACCAAGCCGAGGCTCTGGCGGGTGGCGCAGCGCGCCAAGTCGTTCGTCTTGCTGGGCGATGAGAAGGAGCTCTACCACCGCAGCCCCTCAGGCATCCTCCAGCGATGCATCTCCGTCGCCGAAGGTCGGGAACTCCTGCGAGAGATACACTCGGGGGCTTGCGGCCATCACGCAGCGCCTCGAGCCCTTGTCGGGAATGCTTTCCGACAAGGCTTCTACTGGCCGACGGCGGTGGCCGACGCCACTAGAATTGTCCGCACCTGCGAAGGGTGTCAATTCTATGCGAAGCAGACCCACCTGCCCGCTCAGGCTCTGCAGACGATACCCATCACCTGGCCCTTCGCTGTGTGGGGTCTGGACCTCGTCGGCCCCTTGCAGAAGGCACCCGGGGGCTACACGCACCTGCTGGTCGCCATCGACAAATTCTCCAAGTGGATCGAGGTCCGACCTCTGAACAGCATCAGGTCCGAGCAGGCGGTGGCGTTCTTCACCAACATCATCCATCGCTTCGGGGTCCCGAACTCCATCATCACCGACAACGGCACCCAGTTCACCGGCATAAAGTTCTTGGACTTCTGCGAGGATCACCACATCTGGGTGGACTGGACCGCCGTGGCTCATCCCATGTCAAATGGGCAAGTAGAGCGTGCCAACGGCATGATTCTACAAGGGCTCAAGCCTCGGATCTACAACGACCTCAACAAGTTCGGCAAGCGATGGATGAAGGAACTCCTGATAGTCGCCTAGAGGGGGGGTGAATAGGGCGAAACTGAAATTTACAAATATAAACACAACTACAAGCCGGGTTAGCGTTAGAAATATAAACGAGTCCGCGAGAGAGGGCGCAAAACAAATCGCAAGTAAATAAAGAGTGTGACACGCGGATTTGTTTTACCGAGGTTCGGTTCTCGCAAACCTACTCCCCGTTGAGGAGGCCACAAAGGCCGGGTCTCTTTCAACCCTTCCCTCTCTCAAACGATCCCTCGGATCGAGTGAGCTTTCTCTTCTCAATCACTTGGAACACAAAGTTCCCACAAGGACCACCACAAGTTTGGTGTCTCTTGCCTCAATTACAAGTGAGTTTGATCGCAATGAAAGAATCAAGAAAGCACGATTGAAAAAGCCAAGCGACAAGAGCGACGAATAACACACGGATCACTTTCTCTCTCAAGTCACTAATCACTAATGATCTCTTTTCTCAATTGTGAAACTTGGAGAGATGGAGGCTTTAAATGTGTCTTGGAATGGATTGCTAGCTCTTGTATTGAATGTTGAAGGTTGGAATGCTTGGATGAAGTGAATGGAGGTGGTTGGGGTTGTATTTATAGCCACCAACCACTTCCTAGCCGTTGGGCCATTCTACTGAGCGCGGACGGTCCGCCCGCCTGGTGCGGACGGTCCGCCCCTGTAGATCAACGGCTGAAAATGCAACGGTCAGCAGTAACGGCTATATTGCATTTAATGCGTCGTCAGATGTCAGACAGAGCCAGTCGCGGACGGTCCGGTCGTGCACCCCGGACGGTCCGCGAGGCCCCCTATAATTCATTTCTCCGAACCCGTCACCTTCGGGTTTTTCGGTTTCTTACTGACCGGACGGTCCGCGCCTGAGGCCGGACGGTCCGCGCGAGGGCTCGGACGGTCTTTGCTTTTCCTCCGGACAGTCTGTAGTGGAAACTTGTGTTTTTGCAATGGTTCTGTCCGAGGGTCATTCTTGTGTCGCGGACGGTCCGCCGCAGGGGCCCGGACGGTCCGCGCTTGGCCTGATTTTCCAAAAAGCTTCTCCTGTCCGGAATAATCTACGGTATTTCGGACAGTCGAATTAGTATAGTTGTAGATGAACCTTTGGCACCTGTAGAACATACAATCTAGAGCAAACTAGTTAGTCCAATTATTTGTGTTGGGCAATTCAACCACCAAAATAATTTAGGAACTAGGTGTAAGCCTAATTCCCTTTCAATCTCCCCCTTTTTGGTGATTGATGCCAACACAAACCAAAGCAAATATAGAAGTGCATAATTGAACTAGTTTGCATAGTTGTTAGTGCAAAGGTTGCTTGGAATTGAGCCAATATAAATACTTGCATGAATTGTTTCTTTCTTATATAACGTTTTGGACCACGCTTGCACCACATGTTTTGTTTTTGCAAACTATTTTGTAATTCCTTTTCAAAGTTCTTTTGCAAATAATCAAAGGTAAATGAATAAGATTTTGCAAAGCATTTTCAAGATTGAAATTTTCTCCCCCTGTTTCAAATGCCTTTCTTTTGACTAAACAAAACTCCCCCTAAATGAGATCCTCCTCTTAGTGTTCAAGAGGGTTTTGATATATCATTTTGAAATACTACTTTCTCCCCCTTTTGAACACAATAGGAAAAACAATTGATAATATTCTTGGAAACACGAAGTTTTTGAAATAGGTGGTGGTGCGGTCCTTTTGCTTTGGGCTCATATTTTCTCCCCCTTTGGCATGAATCGCCAAAAACGGAACCATTAGAGCCCTCGAAGTACTTTTCTTCCCCTTTGGTCATAAATAAGTGAGTTAGGATTATACTAAAGACGAAGTCCTTTTGCTCTCTCCCCCATAGATGGAGAGTCTCTTGGAGCGACGGCGAAGGATGAGTTACGGAGTGGAAGCCTTTGTCTTCGCCGAAGACTCCAATTCCCTTTCAATACACCTATGACTTGGTTTGAAATAGACTTGAAAAACACATTAGTCATAGCACATGAAAGAGACATGATCAAAGGTATATAAATGAGCTATGAGTGCAAGTTAACAAAAGAAATTCCTAGAATCAAGAATATTTAGCTCATGCCTAAGTATGTTAAAAGATTGTTCATCAAGAGGCTTGGTAAAGATATCGGCTAATTGATCTTTAGTGTTAATGTAAGAAATCTCGATATCCCCTTTTTGTTGGTGATCCCTAAGAAAATGATACCGGATGGCTATGTGTTTAGTGCGGCTATGCTCGACAGGATTGTCGGCCATTTTGATTGCACTCTCATTATCACATAGCAAAGGGACTTTGGTTAATTTATAACCGTAGTCCCGCAGGGTTTGCCTCATCCAAAGCAATTGCGCGCAACAATGGCCTGCGGCAATGTACTCGGCTTCGGCGGTGGAAAGAGCGACCGAATTTTGCTTCTTTGAAGCCCAAGACACCAAGGATCTTCCCAAGAACTGACAAGTCCCCGATGTGCTCTTTCTATTGATTTTACACCCTGCCCAATCGGCATCTGAATAACCAATCAAATCAAATGTGGATCCCCGAGGGTACCAAAGCCCAATCTTAGGAGTATAAGCCAAATATCTCAAGATTCGTTTTACGGCCGTAAGGTGAGCTTCCTTAGGGTCGGCTTGGAATCTTGCACACATGCATACGAAAAGCATAATATCCGGTCGAGATGCACATAAATAGAGTAGAGAACCTATCATCGACCGGTATACCTTTTGATCCACGGACTTACCTCCCGTGTCGAGGTCGAGATGCCCATTAGTTCCCATGGGTGTCTTGATGGGTTTAGCATCCTTCATCCCAAACTTAGCAAGAATGTCTTGAGTGTACTTTGTTTGGCTAATGAAGGTGCCCTCTTGGAGTTGCTTAACTTGAAATCCTAAGAAATACTTCAACTCCCCCATCATAGACATCTCGAACTTTTGTGTCATGATCCTACTAAATTCTTCACATGTAGACTCATTAGTAGACCCAAATATAATATCATCAACATAAATTTGGCATACAAATAAGTCATGTTCAAGAGTTTTAGTGAATAAAGTAGGATCGGCCTTTCCGACTTTGAAGCCATTAGCAATAAGGAAATCTCTAAGGCATTCATACCATGCTCTTGGGGCTTGCTTGAGCCCATAAAGCGCCTTAGAGAGCTTATAGACATGGTTAGGATACTCACTGTCTTCAAAGCCGGGAGGTTGCTCAACATAGACCTCCTCCTTGATTGGTCCATTGAGGAAGGCACTTTTCACGTCCATTTGATAAATCTTGAAGCCATGGTAAGTAGCATAGGCCAATAATATGCGAATTGACTCAAGCCTAGCTACGGGTGCATAGGTTTCACCGAAATCCAAACCTTCGACTTGGGAGTATCCCTTGGCCACAAGTCGAGCTTTGTTCCTTGTCACCACACCATGCTCGTCTTGCTTGTTGCGGAAGACCCATTTGGTTCCTTCAACATTTTGGTTAGGACGTGGAACTAAATGCCATACCTCATTCCTAGTGAAGTTGTTGAGCTCCTCTTGCATCGCCACTACCCAATCCGAATCTTGAAGTGCTTCCTCTACCCTGTGTGGCTCAATAGAGGAAACAAACGAGTAATGCTCACAAAAATGTGCAACACGAGATCGAGTAGTTACCCCCTTATGAATGTCGCCGAGGATGGTGTCGACGGGATGATCTCGTTGGATTGCTTGGTGGACTCTTGGGTGTGGCGGCCTTGGTTCTTGCTCATCCTCCTTATCTTCCTTATTTGCATCTCCCCCTTGATCATTGCCATCGTCTTGAGGTGGCTCATTTGCTTGATCTTCTACTTCATCAACTTGAGCCTCATCCTCATTTTGAGTTGGTGGAGATGCTTGCGTGGAGGAGGATGGTTGATCTTGTGCTTTTGGAGGCTCTTCGGATTCCTTAGGACACACATCCCCAATGGACATGTTCCTTAGCGCTATGCATAGAGCCTCTTCATCACCTATCTCATCAAGATCAACTTGCTCTACTTGAGAGCCGTTAGTTTCATCAAACACAACGTCACATGAGACTTCAACTAGTCCAGTGGACTTGTTAAAGACCCTATATGCCTTTGTGTTTGAGTCATAACCAAGTAAAAAGCCTTCTACAGTTTTAGGAGCAAATTTAGATTTTCTACCTCTTTTAACAAGAATAAAGCATTTGCTACCAAAAACTCTAAAATATGAAATGTTGGGCTTTTTACCGGTTAGGAGTTCATATGATGTCTTCTTGAGGATTCGGTGTAGATACAATCGGTTGATGGCGTAGCAAGCGGTGTTGACCGCCTCCGCCCAAAACCGATCCGAAGTCTTGTACTCATCAAGCATGGTCCTTGCCATGTCCAATAGAGTTCGATTCTTCCTCTCCACTACACCATTTTGTTGTGGCGTGTAGGGAGAAGAGAGCTCATGCTTGATGCCCTCCTCCTCAAGGAAGCCTTCAATTTGAGAGTTCTTGAACTCCGTCCCATTGTCGCTTCTAATTTTCTTGATCCTTAAGCCGAACTCATTTTGAGCCCGTCTCAAGAATCCCTTTAAGGTCTCTTGGGTTTGAGATTTTTCCTGTAAAAAGAACACCCAAGTGAAGCGAGAATAATCATCCACAACAACTAGACAGTACTTACTCCCGCCGATGCTTATGTAAGCGGTCGGGCCGAATAGATCCATGTGTAGGAGCTCCAGTGGCCTGTCGGTCGTCATTATGTTCTTATGCGGATGATGGGTGCCAACTTGCTTTCCTGCTTGGCATGCGCTACAAATCCTGTTTTTCTCAAAATGAACATTTGTTAGTCCTAAAATGTGTTCTCCCTTTAGAAGCTTATGAAGATTCTTCATCCCAACATGGGCTAGTCGGCGGTGCCAGAGCCAACCCATGTTAGTCTTAGCAATTAAGCATGTGTCGAGTTCAGCTCTATCAAAATCTACTAAGTATAGCTGACCCTCTAACACACCCTTAAATGCTATTGAATCATCACTTCTTCTAAAGACAGTGACACCTACATCAGTGAAAAGACAGTTGTAGCCCATTTTGCATAATTGAGATACAGAAAGCAAATTGTAATCTAAAGAGTCTACAAGAAAAACATTTGAAATAGAATGGTCAGGAGATATAGCAATTTTACCAAGACCTTTGACCAAACCTTGATTTCCATCCCCGAATGTGATAGCTCGCTGGGGATCTTGGTTTTTCTCGTAGGAGGAGAACATCCTTTTCTCCCCTGTCATGTGGTTTGTGCACCCGCTGTCGAGTATCCAACTTGAGCCCCCGGATGCATAAACCTACAAAACAAGTTTAGTTCTTGACTTTAGGTACCCAAATGGTTTTGGGTCCTTTGGCATTAGACACAAGAACTTTGGGTACCCAAACACAAGTCTTGGAGCCCTTGTGCTTGCCCCCAACATATTTGGCAACTACCTTGCCGGATTTGTTAGTCAAAACATAAGATGCATCAAAAGTTTTAAATGAAATGTTATGATCATTTGATGCACTAGGAGTTTTCTTACTAGGCAACTTAGCACGGGTTGGTTGCCTAGAGCTAGATGTCTCACCCTTATACATGAAAGCATGATTAGGGCCAGAGTGAGACTTCCTAGAATGAATTCTCCTAATTTTGTCCTCGGGATAACCGACAGGGTATAAAATGTAACCCTCGTTATCCTGAGGCATGGGAGCCTTGCCCTTAACAAAATTGGACAATCTTTTAGGAGGGGCACTAAGTTTGACATTGTCTCCCCTTTGGAAGCCAATACCATCCTTAATGCCCGGGCGTCTTCCATTATAGAGCATACTTCTAGCAAATTTAAATTTTTCATTTTCTAAGTTATACTCGGCAATTTTAGCATCTAATTTAGCTATATGATCATTTTGTTGTTTAATTAAAGCCATGTGATCATGTATAGCATCAATGTTAATATCTCTACATCTAGTGCAAATAGAAGTGTGCTCAATGGTAGATGTAGAGGGTTTGCAAGATTTTAGTTCTACAACCTTAGCATGCAATATTTCATTTTTACTTCTAAGGTCGGAAATTGTAACATTGCAAACATCTAGTTCTTTAGCCTTAGCAATTAAATTTTCATTTTCTACTCTAAGGCTAGCAAGAGAAATGTTCAATTCTTCAATCCTAGTAAGCAAATCATCATCATTATCTCTAGGGTTGGGAATTGAAACATTGCAAACATGAGAATCAACCTTAGCTAACAAATTAGCATTTTCATTTCTAAGGTTGTCTATTGTTTCATGGCAAGTGCTTAGCTCACTAGATAACTTTTGACATTTTTCAATTTCTAGAGCATAAGCATTTTTAACCTTAACATGTTTCTTGTTTTCCTTAATAAGACAATCCTCTTGGGAATCCAAAAGGTCATCCTTTTCATGAATAGCACTAATTAACTCATTTAATTTTTCTTTTTGTTCCATGTTAAGATTGGCAAAAAGGGTACGCAAGTTATCCTCCTCATCACTAGCATTTTCATCACTAGAGGTTTCATATTTAGTGGAGGATCTTGATTTTACCTTCTTCCTTTTGCCGTCCTTTGCCATGAGGCACTTGTGGCCGACGTTGGGGAAGAGAAGTCCCTTGGTGACGGCGATGTTGGCGGCGTCCTCGTCGTCGGAGGAGTCGCTAGAGCTTTCGTCGGAGTCCCACTCCCGACAAACATGGGCATCGCCGCCCTTCTTCTTGTAGTACCTCTTCTTCTCCTTTCTTCTCCCCTTCTTGTCGTCGCCTCGGTCACTGTCACTTGATATAGGACATTTAGCAATAAAATGACCGGGCTTACCACATTTGTAGCAAACCTTCTTGGAGCGGGACTTGTAGTCTTTCCCCCTCCTTTGTTTGAGGATTTGGCGGAAGCTCTTGATGACGAGCGCCATCTCCTCATTGTCAAACTTGGAGGCGTCAATTGGTTGCCGACTTGGTGTGGATTCCTCCTTCTTTTCTTCCGTCGCCTTGAATGCGACGGGTTGAGCTTCGGATGTGGTGGGTTCGTCAAGCTCGTTGATCTTTCTCGAGCCTTCGATCATGCACTCAAAACTTACAAAATGCCCGATTACTTCCTCGGGGGTCATTTTAGTATATCTTGGATTACCACGAATTAATTGAACTTGAGTAGGGTTAAGAAAAATAAGAGATCTTAGAATAACCTTAACCACTTCATGGTCATCCCACTTTACGCTCCCGAGGTTGCGCACTTGATTCACCAAGGTCTTGAGCCGGTTGTACATGTGTTGTGGCTCCTCCCCTTTGCGAAGCCGGAACCGACCGAGCTCCCCCTCGATCGTTTCCCGCTTGGTGATCTTTGTAAGCTCATCTCCCTCGTGTGCGGTTTTGAGCACATCCCAAACCTCCTTGGCGCTCTTCAACCCTTGAACTTTGTTATACTCCTCTCTACTTAAAGAGGCGAGGAGTATCGTTGTTGCTTGTGAGTTGAAGTGCTCGATTTGGGCCACCTCATCCTCATCATAATCCTTATCCCCTACGGATGGTACCTGTGCACCAAACTCAACAACATCACATATACTTTTGTGGAGTGAGGTTAGATGAAATCGCATTAAATCACTCCACCTAGCATAATCTTCACCATCAAAAGTTGGTGGTTTGCCTAATGGGACGGAAAGTAAAGGTGCATGTTTAGAAATGCGAGGGTAGTGTAGGGGATCTTACTAAACTTCTTACGCTCTTGGCGTTTAGAAGTTACGGAGGGCGCGTCGGAGTCGGAGGTCGATGTTGATGAAGTGTCGGTCTCGTAGTAGACCACTTTCCTCATCCTCTTTTGCTTGTCCCCACTCCGATGCAGCTTGTGGGAAGAAGATTTTTCTTTCTTCTCTTTGTGGTGAGAAGAAGATTTCTTCTCCTTCCCTTTGTTGGAGAAGCTCTTCTTCTTCTCCCTCCTCTTGGTGCGGGACTCTTCCGATGAAGTGCTCCCGTGGCTTGTAGTGGGCTTTTCGCCGGTCTCCATTTCCTTCTTGGCGTGATCTCCCGACATCACTTCGAGCGGTTAGGCTCTAATGAAGCACCGGGCTCTGATACCAATTGATAGTCGCCTAGAGGGGGGGTGAATAGGGCGAAACTGAAATTTACAAATATAAACACAACTACAAGTCGGGTTAGCGTTAGAAATATAAACGAGTCCGCGAGAGAGGGCGCAAAACAAATCGCAAGTAAATAAAGAGTGTGACACGCGGATTTGTTTTACCGAGGTTCGGTTCTCGCAAACCTACTCCCCGTTGAGGAGGCCACAAAGGCCGGGTCTCTTTCAACCCTTCCCTCTCTCAAACGATCCCTCGGATCGAGTGAGCTTTCTCTTCTCAATCACTTGGAACACAAAGTTCCCACAAGGACCACCACAAGTTTGGTGTCTCTTGCCTCAATTACAAGTGAGTTTGATCGCAATGAAAGAATCAAGAAAGCACGATTGAAAAAGCCAAGCGACAAGAGCGACGAATAACACACGGATCACTTTCTCTCTCAAGTCACTAATCACTAATGATCTCTTTTCTCAATTGTGAAACTTGGAGAGATGGAGGCTTTAAATGTGTCTTGGAATGGATTGCTAGCTCTTGTATTGAATGTTGAAGGTTGGAATGCTTGGATGAAGTGAATGGAGGTGGTTGGGGTTGTATTTATAGCCACCAACCACTTCCTAGCCGTTGGGTCATTCTGCTGAGCGCGGACGGTCCGCCCGCCTGGTGCGGACGGTCCACCCCTGTAGATCAACGGCTGAAAATGCAACGGTCAGCAGTAACGGCTATATTGCATTTAATGCGTCGTCAGATGTCAGACAGAGCCAGTCGCGGACGGTCCGGTCGTGCACCCCGGACGGTCCGCGAGGCCCCCTATAATTCATTTCTCCGAACCCGTCACCTTCGGGTTTTTCGGTTTCTTACTGACCGGACGGTCCGCGCCTGAGGCCGGACGGTCCGCGCGAGGGCTCGGACGGTCTTTGCTTTTCCTCCGAACAGTCTGTAGTGGAAACTTGTGTTTTTGCAATGGTTCTGTCCGAGGGTCATTCTTGTGTCGCGGACGGTCCGCCGCAGGGGCCCGGACGGTCCGCGCTTGGCTTGATTTTCCAAAAAGCTTCTCCTGTCCGGAATAATCTACGGTATTTCGGACAGTCGAATTAGTATAGTTGTAGATGAACCTTTGGCACCTGTAGAACATACAATCTAGAGCAAACTAGTTAGTCCAATTATTTGTGTTGGGCAATTCAACCACCAAAATAATTTAGGAACTAGGTGTAAGCCTAATTCCCTTTCAACTCCCCTCGGTGGTCTGGAGCCTGAGGACAACGCCGAGCCGAGCCACGGGCTTCACGCCGTTCTTCCTAGTCTACGGGGCCGAGGCCGTCTTGCCCACAGACCTGGAATACGGCTCCCCGAGGACGAGGGCCTACAGCGATCAAAGCAACCAAGCTAGCCGAGAAGACTCGCTGGACCAGCTGGAAGAGGCTCGGGACAACGCCTTACTACACTCGGCGCGGTACCAGCAGTCCCTGCGACGCTACCACGCCCGAGGGGTCCGGTCCCTAGACCTCCAGGTGGGCGACCTGGTGCTTCGGCTGCGACAAGACGCCCGAGGGAGGCACAAGCTCACGCCCCCCTAGGAGGGACCGTTCGTCATTGCCAAGGTTCTGAAGCCCGGAACGTACAAGCTGGCCAACAGTCAAGGCGAGGTCTACGACAACGCTTGAAACATCCAACAGCTACGTCGCTTCTGCCCTTAAGATGTTTTCAAGTTGTTCATATACCTCGCACCCACGCAAAGTTTAGTCATCAAGGAAGGGTCGGCCTCGCCTCGGCAAAGCCCGACCCTCCCTCGGGGGCTAAAAGGGGGGGGGAACCCCCTCTGCGTTGAAATTTTCCTCGAAAAAAGATCTCTTCTGCCAGAATGTCTTTCGTGCTTTTTGACTACTTCGAAAAGTGGATCCTGAAAACGACGGAGTACACGTAAGCAGCCAAGGCTGACCGAGCCGAGGGACTCCTACGCCTCCGGGATACGGATACCTCACTCATCACCTTCTGCGATAAGTAACTCACGTTCGGATAAGTGATTCCGCGGACCGAAAGTCTTCACGTTCGGAAGTTCTTCTGCTGAATCGACCCTTCGAGCATTCTCGACTGAGTTGGTGATAGAGCCTCATGGACGGGTAAAAGTGCGCGTAAGCGGCAAGGCCGATCGAGCCGAGGGACTCCTACGCCTCCGGGATACGGATACCTCACTCATCACCTTCCGCGAGAAGCAACTCTCGCTCGTACAAACATCCCTGTTACCCACAGAAAAGTCCAGATACTCGAAACAAGAGGAAAAGAGACGCAGCTTTACAACACAGCGAGGGTGTGTGTTCTGGCCTTGGCGGCCGCAGGAGACACACGCTACAAGACAATCTGATCCTGCAGGCTCGGGTCTTGACGCTGGAAGGGGGCAGCAGCACCCTCGGCATCGACGACACCTTCGGCGAGGTCCGACCTAGCCTCAGACGGCGACGCGGTCCGAGGATATCCACTCTAAAGGACGACGTCATCACCACGCCCGGGCAATCGCTGCCAGGGTCTCCTCCGGGAATCCGGCCCGAGCAGGCGGCTCAGCCGGTCGCCCCGGGGCCTCGGCCAGCCGTCCTTCGAGGGCGCCAGCCCGACCCGAGGCTTCGGCTGGTCAACTCCAGCGTCGGTCCCGCTAACGGACGACACGGCTAGGCTCCGGCCAACCAGGTTTCATTTTCGAGCCAACTCTGCCCCTGTTCATGCTGATATCGCTACCCCTGGCCTCGGCTCATCCAAGAGCGGCCAAGGGGTTCCTTTAACTGAGCTAGAGAAGCCTCGGACAACAAGGCCGACCGAGCCAAGGGACTCCTACGCCTCTGGGATACGGATACCTCACTCGTCACCTTGACACGGGGCGACTCACGCTTGGTGAAGTGGTTCAGACAACCAACAGACGAGTCTTAGTGCTCGAAAATGAGGAAAAAACACGGCTCCGTGCCAAAATTACATACATGTTCAAGCCTCGACAACCACAATGAACAAAAACACTGGCATTCAAAGTGCCATTACGAACGGAACTCCGGTTCCACCTCCGCAGGTACGAACAACCCCACTCGATGGGGGAGGCCCTGCGGAGCAACAGAAGACCGACGAACGGCGCGCCGTCGCCCGCTCCAGCAGCGGCGACGACGACAACTTCTGCTCCGGGGGGCCGAACAGCGGCAGCACTGACCTCAGGGCGGATGCTGCTGCCAAGAGGCCCCCGCACATGCCCAAACTCGTGAGGCAAGGACGGGTAGAAGGCCGTAGAGTTGGAGGTCGGTCCGTGGGCGGCCCTGGCTATCTCGTCGGCGGAAGAACCTCTTCCAGCTGCCGTGGCAGACGCCGGCGCCGCGAGCGGCTCCGAAGCCACTCGCGCCCGAGAGCCAGGCACGCTGCAGCTGCCGGCGCCACGGACGACGACCGCCCTTCCCTCCGATCACTGAGTGAAGGAGCGGGCCACCGCCCACGAAGGGGCCGACCCCAACTCGGCACACTCCCCTCCCCAGCCCTGGTGATGAAAATCCTTGAGGCTGAGGGAGGGGCAGAGGCCGCAGCCCGGCTCGCTTTCCCCCACCATCAAACTGGAGGTCACCATCTTGGGTGACCGCCGGCGGAGGGGTGCAGCCGGGCTGCATGATGAAAATCCTTGAAGCCGAACGATGGCTGAAAGGTACCAACTCCCGTGGAGTTGCGTTCCCCCGACGATAAGGCAGAAAGACGGCGGGTATCCCCCATCCGGGGGCTTGGAAGGTGGAAAGACACGATGCATAAGGGAGCACGAAGACATGGTCGCCTTCCAAGGGGGTCACCCTCCTTTTAAAGGCGACTATCCCTACTTGCGTCCCCAGCCGTCACGGGCTGAGTCTTCTCCAACACGCTCCAAGGTCCTCCCCTGCGGCGCGGGGGCTGGGTCCCACACGTCATGCAAGCCGACTCAGAGCAGAAGAAGCCAAACCGTCGTGCGCGGTGCGCATAACCGCCCAGCGGTTACAAGTGACCCTCCACTTTTTCCCAGACCAACGGGCGAAAGGGGCGGGCAGCCATGCAGGCGGCATGCAACCGCGCCAAGTGGGCGCGCTTCTCCGACTCCCAACACGCCCAACATGGAGGCCCAGGCCCACGCGTCATGCAACCGGCGCGCCGAATGCTTCGTGCATGCAACTGCACCGCCACTTGCGCCACCACCGCGCCTCCTCGACTGCGGAACCAATACCGCGACTCGAGGCGACCCAGCGCACGACCCAGCAGCGCCAGCCTGGCGCGGCGGTCAGTGCGGCCAAAAATGGGCCGGCAGTAATGACGGTGGCAGGCGGGCAGGAGCAGCGGTCACGTCGTCAGCCGAGCTCACGTCCCATCCGGGGGCAGCGGGAGAACCCTCTCCCACGGCGTGAAGACAACGCGCCCGTGTTCCGTTCCTCGAACGGCTCGCGCACGCGCAACGGCCGCCCCGCCAACCACTCGCCCCGTCGCATTAACTCCGCGGCGGGACAGGCGGCGCCTTTGGCAGGAGAAGCGGGCGACGTTTCGCCTTCGCCATAATAACCGTGCCAAAAAAGGTACGCCGCGTCGTTCGATTTCGTATCCTTTTCCTTTTTTCCTCTTTCTCTCTCTTGCAACAGGGACCGGGAAAGGGGGATACCCCGAAACGGATCCTTCCCCGTGAAGGAACCAGGCTCCGAGCCTCCCTACTGATCAGAGGTTTGAAGGCTGGCCCCCCGGAAGGGTTCGACAGCCGCCTCAGATCGCGTGGGCCCTATACCCACTACTGGTCAGAGGTTCGAAGGCCGGCCCCTCGGAAGGGTTCCACGGCCGCCTCAGGCTACTCGGGCTCCGCGCCCATTACTGATCAGGGGTTCGAAGGCTGGCCCCCGAAGGGTTCACAGCCGCCTCAGACGCCGAGCGAGTGATGACCATGGGTACGTTCGATACATAACCAAGGCTCGGGCTGCGCTCCCGAGGTACCCTAGGACATTTCCAAGACCAGCGGGAGCGATCTTGTAACGGAATCCCATCAGAGGGAGGCATCGAGCCCTCGGACCCCGTCGCCAGGGGACCGGGTCCGGCAGATCACCCGCAGGTACTTTTGGGCGTGCCTCTGGGCCCCTAGCCGACCCCTAACGAATGGGGCACGAACGTCCACTCGGATTACCCGCTTGCAGCTCACCGGAGACACCATGTTCGGCGCCCATCGAGGGCAACATGGCGCTTTCCCCCCTCCTCCTTGCGGAAAGGCGACGCAGGGGCGTATGTAAAAAAACCGAGTCTGTCCCTGATCGCCCTCTCGCCCTGTGCAGAGGCTCGGGGGCTGCTCTCGCAAACCCGGCTCCGGCCGAACCGTTGACAGCGTCAACATACCAGCCCGAGAACTTGGGACCCGACCGTACACCTAGGCTACGGCCAGCTCGCATGAGGGAACAACCAGACCAGCCAAAGCATTACGCGAGGCATTAAGACCTCGAAGGAGTGAAACCACTCCTCCGAGGCCTCGGGGGCTACACCCGGCGGGTGCGCTCGCGCGCACCCACCGGAACAAAACGCAACCGAGAAAGGCTGGTCCCCTTGCAAAAAAGTGCGACGAGAGCCTCCAAGCGAGTGCTAACACTCCCTTCGAGGCTCGGGGGCTACTGTCGGGGACCATAATTAGGGGTACCCTCAAGGCTCCTAATTCTCAGCTGGTAACCCCCATCAGCATAAAGCTGCAAAGGCCTGATGGGTGCGATTAAGTCAGGGATCAGTCCATTCGAGCGACTCGATCACGCCTCGCCCGAGCCTAGCCTCGGACAAGGGCAGCCGACCCCGGAGGATTTCCGTCTCGCCCGAGGCCCCCCTCCAACAGCGAACATATTTCCGGCTCGCCCAAGGCCCTGCCTTCGCTAAGAAGCAACCCTGACCAAATCGCCGCACCAACCGACCAAATCGTAGGAGCATTTAATGCAAAGGTGGCCTGACACCTTTATCCTGACGCGCGCCCCCCAGCCGGCAGAGCCGGAGTGACCGCCATCACTTCACCGCTCCACTGACCGACCTGACGGAAGGATAGCGCCGCCTGCGCCACTCCGGCTGCGGTGCCACTTGACAGAGTGAAACTGACAGGCAGTCAGGCCCTGCCGAAGTCATCATAGGAAGCTCCGCTCCGCCCGACCCAGGGCTCGGACTCGGGCTAAGTCCCGGAAGACGGCGAACTCCGCTCCGCCCGACCCAGGGCTCGGACTCGGGCTAAGTCCCGGAAGACGGCGAACTCCGCTCCGCCCGACCCAGGGCTCGGACTCGGGCTAAGTCCCGGAAGACGGCGAACTCCGCTCCGCCCGACCCAGGGCTCGGACTCGGGCTAAGTCCCGGAAGACGGTGAACTCCGCTCCGCCCGACCCAGGGCTCGGACTTGGGCTCAGCCCCAGAAGACGACGAACTCCGCCTCGCCCGACCCAGGGGCTCGGACTCGACCTCGACCACGGAAGACAGACTCGACCTCAGCTTCGGAGGAGCTTCCACATCGCCCAACCTAGGGCGCAGACCAGCCACGTCAACAGGAGGCGCCATCATCACCCTACCCCGAGCTGACTCGGGCCGCAGGGAACAAGACCGGCGTCCCTTCTGGCTAGCTCCGCCAGATAGGCAATGATGGCGCCCCGTGTACTCTGTGACGACGGCGGCTCTCAGCCCCCTTACGGAAGCAAGAGGACGTCAGCAAGGACTCAACCGCTCCGACAGCTGTCCCTCCGCCAGGCTCCATCGCTCCTCCGACGGTCACGACATCACACCAGCTGGGTGCCAAAATCTCTCCGGCTGCCACAACGGCATGTACTTAGGGCGCTAGCTCTCCCCCGCTAGACACGTAGCACTCTGCTACACCCCCATTGTACACCTGGATCCTCTCCTTACGCCTATAAAAGGAAGGACCAGGGCCCTCTTAGAGAGGGTTGGCCGCGCGGGGACGAGGACGAGACAGGCGCCCGCTTGGAGCCGCTCGCTTCCCTCTCCCGCATGGACGCTTGTAACCCCCTACTGCAAGCGCACCCGACCTGGGCGCGGGACGAACACGAAGGCCGCGGGATTCCCACCTCTCTCACGCCGGTCTCCGGCTGCCTCGCTCTCCCCCCTTCGCGCTCGCCCTCGCGCTCGACCCATCTGGGCTGGGGCACGCGGCGACATTCACTCGTCGGCCCAGGGACCCCCCGGTCTCGAAACACCGACAGTGTTGTAAAGTACAAAAAATAATTCTTTTGTGGTTGAGATTTAGGGCACGTGCAGATGTACCTAGCTAAATGGGTCGGTACAAGCTTAAGGAAGGATAGATCCTCAGCCTGACTAGCTCCAACAAGGATCTCTAAAGAGTTCTCTATCCTAAATTTAGAGGATAAAGTCTATTTATATCCATCCTTCATATTAAAATATTCCAGCAACGTCCTCTGTACCCGTTCTTTACAGTCTTCTCTAAAAGATTACATCCCCTATATATTCTTCCTCTCCAACAACGTTCTCTAAATCATGTACTCTATACACAAATACCTATATTAAAGACATTTCTAAAAATTTTAATTTTTGTACATACGTATTTACCATACTCTCAAATGTATTGTACATATTTTAGTTTTGCTAAACCAGTTGCTTAAAGTATTCAAATAGACATATGACCGTTTAAAGAAACTCTATATATAGAGAATCAAACAGCGTACTGTTTAGAGAACGTTGCTGGAGGTAGTAGAGGACGATCTCATTCTCTAAATTTAAGGTAGATGACCCTTTGGAGGTACTTCTTGGAGCTAGTCAGGGTGATGGTCTATTCTTCCTTGTAACGACCCATTTAGCCAGGTACATTTGAGCATCACTAGGGGGCTGTTTGGTTTGCGGCCTAAAGCGCCTCAACGTGCCTAACTTTTCTGTCTAAGCGTAGTTCTTCAATTCGAACGTCTAGGGTTAGGCAGATTATGACGCCTTAGCTAGGAAACCAAGCAGACCCTGTATCCTGCTGCGTGCCTGTGACTGCCGTTGTTACGGAATAATCTCTACTACTCCATAAGGGGGTAAGGAGGGCGTCCACACCACCGTGGCTCCGCCCTCCCCCCCACCCCACACACACCGCTAATCTCGCTGCCGATCCGCGCCCGCCCCGTCCCCGCGGCTCGCAGTCGCGCCCCCGCCGATCCGCGCCCGCCCCGTCTCCGCATCCCCGCAGCAACCGTCACCAGCGGGGACATCGGAGTCGCGTGATCCACGCCTCTGCCCTCGCCCTCCCCCCGCCCCCCGCTAATCTCGCGACCGATCCGCGCCTGCCCCATCCCCGTATCTCGCAGTCGCAACCGCCCCATCCTCGCATCTCAGAACTGTAATCGATGCCACAACTGCCGCCCCTTCGACGATGCTTGGGTCCGAGCGAGAGGGACCATGGCGGAAGAGTGCCGTTCTCGACGTCGAAGCGCGGTTCCGTACGGCCCAGACCTGCGTCGTCGCCGTCCTTCTCAACCCCCACCTCCCGGTCACGACGCCTGGGTCTGAGCGGGAGGGACGACGTCGGAGGAGCTCCGTTGTCGGCGTCGATGTGCGGCCCCATGCCGTCCCCGACCCGCGCCTCCGTGGCCTCTCTCCCGACCGCCGGCGCAGTGCTGTCGTGTCGCGCCCATCGAGCGAGCCGGTGGCTGACGCACACTCGCTCGACGCTTCACCCTAAAAAACCTGCCGGCGGGACGCTGGAGTACGCCATCATGCACTGTGGTGTCCAGGTCAGTCGCCTCCATGCCTGCCGCCTTTCCATCCTCCGCGCGTACGCTCGCCTCCGCGCCGCGAGCGGATTGCATCTTCCACGCGTCAGCCGCTCTAGCATTGTTGTGTATCCTCGCGTAGCCAGATGTCTCCATGCCATCCGCGACACCGGCCATCTCCGCGCCATCTGGGACCTCGGGTGGCGGCGGTGGCAGCTGCAACCCGAGGTATAAATTTCTAGCGCCCCTCTCTCTTTAATTTACGACTGGACTGGATCTGGATTAATCGGTCTGATTGGTTGGCCTTTGGTTTGGTAATTTCAGGAAATTCTTCATTGGATGGCTCCCGGGACACCACAGATGGTAGGTTAGTCCATTTTTCCGTTTTGTGCTGGTAGTGTTCCATGCTTGTACTTATTTCTGCGGGCTGGAAGAGAGATCACGATTCTGTTGTACAATTTACCAAGTTTTTTGGGTTGAGGTTGGGAGGTGGGGTAGGGCTTGGTGTGGTGGACGATATATTATCATTGATTTAATTTTTTGGTGTATGTATTTATTCACTGCAGTTTTGTAGAGGTACTACGCGATGCCCGGATGCCGCCTCGCTGTGATGCTCTCCCGATCTCCACGTCTCGCAGGGGACGACCCGAGGCTGTCGATCGACGCGTTGACTTCGTCATTGAAACCCTTGTATGAACTTTACCACTATTAGCTTGCAGATGAATTTATCAAGGTGGACATTAGCGGTGTGAACAAGCGCGTGATAAGGCTGTCCAACGTGCAGAACAGGTGGGCACAGTGGCTTATCGATGGGCACCAGGCGACTGTGACAAATATCTAGGAGGGAGCAAGGGAAGACGATGGCAACGATTTGCTAGAGATGCAGGCATATGACCCTGAGACATATAATGACAAGGTCAACGGAGCGCTCTGTGTGGTGAGTGTTCTGAAAATTGTATTGTAACTTGCAGGAATTAGGGATGGCACAACCAGTTTCGCATATTGTATAGTAGAAGAAACATAGTAATCTCAACTACTTGTTAAAAATAGCAACGAACTGTAGTGGATTTCATAGGTAGTAGGATTTATGGAATAACTTTGCGTAGACTATTTGTTCACTTGTTTGGGTAGTAGTATCATGGCCAGATCATTGTCATGGAGGCAAGCATGTGCTCAAGACTAGAGGAGTAGTGGATTTCATAGGTAGTAGGATTTCATAGGTAGTAGGATTTATGGAATATCTTTGTCCATCGGTTTGGTTTTAGTTTCATTTCACGTCAAAGGTTGTCATGACATTTATTCATCGTTTGATAAATATGTTGAAGTCGAACATCTAGAGGATGATAACAAGTGTAACGAACCATCTTGTTGTTCGTTAAGATAAAAGGCCAGAGCATGGACATGTCACAAGGTGATGGTGATGCAGCTACGTCGATCATGAGTATGTCATCATGCTTATCTACTTCTTCGATCATGAGTATATTCTGCTATTTCCACACAAGTTGATGGTGATGTAGCTACAAAGCTTGTGAGGTTTTCAAATATTCTGAACTCTGATATCAACAATTAAAAGAGCTAACGATTCTGCCAACATTCAGAGATCACAGTTCCATGGGAATTTTGTTAGACAAAAAATAAAGCCACATGTTCTCTCTCCATGATCTGATAGGTGGCACTTATTCTTCCAAAAACTGGTAGCTCTGCCATTACCTAATACCTACTGCAGTAGCTCTGCCTTTTAGATATATATGCCTAATCTTCAGTAGATCATTCCACACAGGAGAGCTTTTTTTATTATTCTGCTTAAGATGAGAAACAACTCGCTTCTTTAATTGTGTACAGTTTCCTATCAAATTCCCTTCCCATTTTCCATCACCACTTGCAAAGGAGACTAATATTCATTCTTCTCAAATCTTTGACCCATAAACCCCCTTTCTCTTTGGGTTTAGTAATCTTGATCCACTTGATTAAATGTTACCTTTTCTTTCAACCAACCAATTTTGCTGTGAAAAGGAAAAAAGAAAAAAAGGTTTGGTTAATTCTGTCATGCTCCTTGATATGGTTCTGTAACATATTTCTGCAATGCTCCTTTATTTAGTTCTTTACTTTTTTGTTAGGATATGAGGTGTAGCGATACAATATGTCTACTAACAGAGTTTGTGTTCTTGATAGTTCATTTAGGATTGAATGAAGTTACTGGTGTGACCTTGTCGAGACTGAAGTAAGGAGGGATAGAGCTAAAAACTCTCTTGACAGTAAGGTATGATCTTCATGCTCAGGGATTTTTGTTTGAGGTGCTTGGTTGTTTCTTTTCTATGAATGTTCTGTGAATGCTTGTAAGCTGGTAACCCTAGAAATACTCATGTTAAGCTTTCAATATCAGCTGGACCGTTTGGTCCTTGGTCTAAAAGGATTAAAGTCAATGAGTTATTTCTTCTCTGTGCACCTCCTCTTCGTGTATCAGTGGTGATGCCGCAATGACAAAAGATGGATAAAGTAGTATTAGAAGGGGACAAGGATTCATGGACTCAAATTGATACCTCATCCCAGATACCAGTATTTCAATCCCTAAGTTGCCAGAAAAAATAGATATGTCAGAAAGGCGTTGATGTTAAAAATAGTATAACAGAATGAAAACAGGAAATAAAGAAAAAAAACCTTGCTGTTGCAAAATAAGTAAAAACAAATACAATACTTTGACTGGTTACATAAGTGCAAGAGAAACAAAAGTTGGTAATTAGTTCTAATTATTTGTCAAAGATTACTTGAAAGGTTATAAAAGATTCAGATATTGCAGCAGTCTTCAGTGTAAGGTTTCAAAAGACATCTCAAACCTGCTAATACGAGATTATAGGTGGTAGGTGCTCAAAAGACCAACTCCTATAATCTAGCACCTATAATCCAAGGCTCCAAACAACCCAGATTATTTTAACCAATAATCCAGATTATTATAATCCCATTCACAATCTGAATCTTTTATAATCCAAAGGTGATCCGCACAGCCACTAAAAAACAACTGTCAATTCAAAAATTATAAATAGAAGATTTCACTATTCAGAGGATAACACACCTCTGGCCGAAATACATTGGAATTATTCAAGGTCAGCATTCCAGGTTGACTATATTAGAAGAGGAAAAAGGCCTGGTGTGATATCAAGGCTCTGTCGGTCTTCATTGTGCACAACATCGGCAATACATGGCATCCAATCGTCGTCGTTGACGGTGAAGATGGGGTGTGGCAGGGCGAGGACCCTCTCGACATTGTCGTTCCTTGTCGTTCAGATTGTCGTCATACTCACTTTAACACAGGGCTTGCTTTCCCGCTCAGGCCGCTGCGCCAACCTAAAGTTGCAGTCGAGATTCTGGTATATATATGGTTTAAGTTCTGTTGTCCGTAATGTTGTCTATTAACCTATCAGCATTCAACATTTGGTTGTAGAACCCTCATATTATAATTTTATAAATGAACTCCTAACAATTTTCTCATCTTTAATTGTTCAACCCTTTGACTTCTCTACCTACCTGACTTTTTTTATACATTTACTAGAAGTTGTGATATCCATCACTGTCAAGAACTAAAACATATGCTAGAGTGATTTCTGATGGAAAAGTGAACCAAACAAGTGCTCAATCTCGAAGATCTAAGTGTACTGGCCTAAAAGTAAAAAATTACTACATGCCGCTAAATTTCTCTTCAAAGATACATATACATGCTTTTGATTGCATATCTGTTGAACAAACATGCCATGTGAATAGTGAAAAGGACTAACATGAACTGGACAGCCTTCCAACATACATGGAAAGTTTGATGAAGAGCCATAGTCTTGGCAGCACTTATGCAAACACCAAGATGCTAATTTTACCATATTATTCTATATATGGAATTACACCTTACTATGCTTAGATGCCATTTTGTGAAACACCTGATTCTTATTGTTTTGCCTGCAGTGCCGAACTGATAAGATTGTCTTCAAGCTTTTCGATAAAGTTCCCAGTGACTTACCTCCAGTTTTGCGGTCGCAGATAAATTATGCATTCTCTCAGCGTGCCACAAGAAAATATATCCTGAACCTAACACTTAAATCCTGATTTTTCAGATTCTTGGTTGGTTGTCGAGTAGCCCATCTGATATAGAAAGCCATATTAGACCTGACTGTATTATTCTAACTGTATATGTTCGGTTAGTTGAGTCTGCATGGCAAGAGGTACGCGTACGCCTCCTTTCTGAATTCACATGGCATGTTTGTCTTGAAACATGTTAAACACCACAAATGCAAGTTTGGTCTGTGTTTATGTTTCTGCTTCTGGTGTTTTTTCTTAAAAAATAATTGTCTTTACTGTGTGGCCAGGGAAGGTGCGATATTGCCTCAATATAAGTGAAGATGAGTACAGGAAGACCATTAAAGTAAATGTGATAAGACCTTGGTTCCTAATGAAGGTGATTGCAAAATAATCTATTGTGTTTTTTATCTAGATTATTGGTGCTGAGGGAGGATTATATCCAGGTGCTACAACATATGGTAACAGCTTGGGAGCCACCAAACCTGTATACACTTAGGTCAGCAGGCAGAAGCTCTTGAAATGTTTGTTCAGAGAATCTTCAGTTTCAATAAGTCGTGTTTGATGGTTGAGATGACTGCATTGCACTTTATGGATTAGAATTTTTTGAGTTCAGAGAACTTTAAGGTTTATTTCATCTAGCAATGGCGCCACACTATATGTTCATCGAGTACCTAATGTGATATCAAGACTCATTATCGAATCTAAGATATATGTTTGCAATGTGTCTGAGCTGGTATCCATGATGTGTCTTCCTTTTGGTACAGATCTACATGATAATAACATGCAGTTATTGACCACCCTTCATTGGTGTTCTAAAACGCCTCTAATGTCTAAGTTGTCACCCTCAGAGCAATTAGTCCGTTGTTGGCTCATAGCAAGGCTAATAATACATCTATTAACTCGGTAGTTTTTGTGTAGTCCATCTGTAATCCTTTCATTTTTCATTATTAATACATGGCTCAGTTAGTTGTCTCTTACAAAGTAGCTAGCTTTAAGCAGCTTCAGCAATCAACTTATGACCTAGCTCTAAGCAATTTTTATATGTAAGTTTAGGGCAGCTCCAACAATCTGACTTATTAGCTACCTCTAAGAATTTTGTATATTTTAATAGAAGAGAGTGGATTTTTAATTTTAATAGAAATGAGTGGAATACTATTTTAGGTGGAAGGATATAAATACTAAGTTTCAGGTTGAAGTGGTTTAATATAAACATGACGGATTACATCTTCTTAATCTTCTTCTCATTTCTACTCTAAAGTATGAGTTTTTTTTAAGAAACCGCAGGAGAACTGCGCATCTTATATATTAGAGAGGAAAAAAAACATTACAATAGAGGAGAAGTTGCAGAGCAACTCTCCCAAAAATCCCTATAAACCCTAAGGTGATTACAGATTGTTGCTGAAACTTGACCCGACCATGCCCAGGGCAGCAACTGAGCCCAAGCTCCTTCACCTAAAGTATGAGTTTTCATCGTCGTGCGTCACACGCGTAGTGGTGTAGATCTATTTCGTCCCCCTCTCCTCCACCTAACCGATAGAAAAAGATAATCATGCTTATGGAAAAGACTTATCTTAAATATAATCTAACTTATGGATAAGACATCTTGATCTATTCCTTCCCTCTCCCCCCGCGGCACCTGCCTAAGTCTTATCTCGTCGGAAACAAACAACACGCTATAAATCCTGGCCCTAAGCCAGCAGATAGACACTCCCTCACCGAACCCAAGATAAAGAAGTTACGTCATCCTCTCCTCCCCATTAATTCACGATTTCCTTGGATTCACTGGAGCATATGTGTGCCTCTTCCACTGTGACCGTACAAGGAGATGAAGAACTAGATGTTGGGCGCGACAATTGCGAAGCACACAGGAGCTAGGAACGAGGACGCGAGCGATCTGGGAACGGACAGGCTAACGCGATCACGGATGGCGAGGATGCGCGACTCGAATTTGTCCACTCGAGACCAGAGGAGAAGCGGGATGGCGATGACAACGCCGATAATGTCGACGCGGGAGACCGATGCCGGAGAGAAGGGTGAGGTCCACAATATGTGTTGTTTATTTTCATGTAACAATTGTGCACCGACATTTCAAATCCCTTTGGCACAAGGGCTCGTAGCAGTTCATGTCCTCACCAGTTTGGCGTCTTCATCAACTCCAAAACATAGCAAGAGATCTTCTACAAATTTGAGATGGCAGTATGTTTAGATGTGTTTGGATAAAATGGTTACTGTTGGTTTATGACCGTCTCGGGCATAGTGAAAGAATCAAGAATCAGCCTAGCTTGATTGGTTCAAGGCGCAGAGCAAACATGTCCTTAGACCAGAAAGTACTGAACCTTATTATTTTGGTAGCTTAAATCGTTAGTACTTAGTTTTTTGGGTGCTATTTTGTTGGTAAAATGAAGCCTTGAGTACGAAGACACAGGACAATCGTTAGTACTATTTTGTTGGTAAAATGAAGCTTTCAATAAAATGGATGGCTGCTCACTTCTATTTTTATTGCTCTCGCAATTCCAATTTCCACTTGTGTGAATGACCAAGTGATGATGCTATCGCAGATGGTGTGGCGTGAGCCTACAATTTCACTATAGTTATGAAAACTGATCAGTCAACTCAATGATGATGAATCATACGATACTTTTTTTACTTCAGCACGTTCTTTGATAGGGGATGAATTTGCATGCGATGTTATGAACTACAGGCGGAGGTGAGTAGTGGGAGCGTTTGCGTATTAAAGTGCACTGCACTACAATACTTGTTTTCGGATGTTAAGCATTTACTTTAGCTTAATCAATCTTGTAGTTTTTTTAATGTTATCTTTGTCGTCAATGCAAGAGGATCTCCATTGTGTTTCGTAAGATAAGAGCCACCAAGCACCTGTTTGGCTTTGTGTAGAACTTCACGCTCATCCTATCCCAGATACTTCTATCCTTATACGGATGATGGTGCCTAGCAACAATAATAGTCTGTCATCGATCCGGACGAGTAGTCATAGATCTCCCTCAACAATTTATGTGTCGTCGCAACGCACGGGCACCTACCTAGTTAAAAAAGAAAATAGTATCAATCCGGAACCCGGACCTTGGGGCTAAATCTGTGTGAGCACCACGTACACACGCAAGAGTTTGAAAAAAATATAGAGAGAGAAGCAACACAAGCATGCGTCATTACATTAATTACATGAGAGATGAACTGCTGTCCTTCCGTCAGTCAGCGGCGAACAACGACGGCCAGGCCATCTCGGATCGTCACGCCGTGCAGCCCAAGCACGGCACGCGCAAGTCGTGACCGTTTTATATGGAGAAAATTCCTGGTATGCCATCAGATTTTATACTCATTCCTTGTGTGCCACTGAGTGGCATATAGGTATATTTTTTGGTGTCTATGACATGTGGGGTCAGTGGCATACAAGGAATGAGTATATTTTCCAGTGGCATACAGGGAATTGGCCCTTTTATATGCCACGCCGCGCTGCGAGCCCGGGGGCGTCAAACGTGCCGCCGCACCAAGAGGACGCAAGCTTACAGTTACAGGCATCCTCCACTAGCAATCGACTAACTAACTAGCCAGGCCAAACGCAAGCATCATCAAGGCTGCACCCGAGTTCTTGGACAGTAGTTGACCATGACGGGAGACGACAGGAGGGAGAGGACCGAAGCTAGCGCCGGAGGGAGGGACGACGACGCCGGCGATGGAGGAGGAGGAGGATCTGCGGGCCGCGAGATCAGTTCGAAGCCGGCGGTGGTGGGGCGCGTGCCGCTGTACCGGCTCTTCGCGTTCGCGGACCGGACGGACGCTGTGCTTATGGCCGTGGGCGCCGTCGCGGCGGTGGCCAACGGGATGGCACAACCGCTCATGACCTTCATCTTCGGCGACGTCATCGACGCCTTCGGCTCCTCCGCATCCCCCGACGACGTGCTCCACAGGGTCGTCAAGGTACGGTGCCACCTTAATTCATAGCTGCTATATCATTTCTCTTTTTTTTCTTGCTTAGGGACTGTACTGTTTTTCAGTTTTATTCAAGCTAAAACGAATATATCTTAGCTAGCCTATCAGATTATAACAATCTCAGAATGTTACAATCCAAAAAATGTGTATGTTTTATAGATGGGTACGCTCTGAAATTCTGAATAATCTGAATTGTCACTGTGTACCGCCTTTCCTCAGAACGAGTGTCTCCCCGATAGGGCACCGCCCCCGGTAGTCTTCACCCCTGCCGGCGGCCAGCACCAGTGTCCGGCATCCTCCCCTCCCCCTTCTATACACATCGCTTCTTTCTCCACGGGTTTCCAGCACCAGACTAGGTATGTTTGGTTATATGTCTAAGATGCTAAAAATTGCTACACATTTTTTTGTCGCACTTGTATAAGTTTAGACGTTCAAATTCTCAACCACGTCTTGATATGCCTAAGAAAATATTGCCACATTTTTATAAGTGACCGACGATTAGAATCTACGTAGAACGATAAAATTCTTATTTTAGTTGTGGCTACAAACCAACCACACATCTAATTTGATCAAACCTAACTAACCTTAGGTGTGATAGCAAATAACACAGTGCATGTCCTGAAGCAGCTACCGTGGTTGCTGGCTTGCCGCTCATGACACTTTCAGCTATCAGTATCGATTAAGAGATCCTCAAACGGTGCTAGTCAATCAAGATAAGTATCTAATCATCAGTCCATAGTGGCAATTGTTAAAGACGTTAATCTTTAATCCTGATTGTATGGCGCGGTACTAAAGAGAAGTCTTTAATAATAGCTCGTGGCTAGGATGAGTATTAAAAAGGGTCTAACACCAATTTTGTAGGCACGTCCTTCGAAAACCTTTTTAGTATTTAACACCAACTTTGTAGGCACACCCTTCGAAGACATTTTTAAGTATTGATTGGAGCCATCAACCGATCCAATACTAAAGTGTCTAGGATTTTTTATTCTACATATTTACTAACTGATACTTACGAATATTTAACATATATATATATATATGCATTAATATATAAAAATGAATAATATTAATAATATATGTACATTAAAATAAATACAAACAAGTACTATGAAGTCTACTACCTACTGAATATTTTCTATTTTTATATTCTTAATATTCATCCTCTTTGTCTTCTCATAGGGCCAGGAGATTTCATTCATCGTAATAGAACTATTTGTTTTTATACGATCTCGTTATTTATGATCCATATTAGTTGTTCTTAAATTACTTCGATCTTTTTTAAAGGGAGTAGTTATTCCTTCATCTTCATCAACTATGGTTTTCCAAAAACATTAATACCAGTCATGGGAGAACACATGAAGCCAACAACGAAGAAGCCAACACCACGGTAGTCCGTAGTCCTAAGACTATCTCCAACCATATTCTCTATATCCCTCTTTATAACTGCTCTAAAGATTTTTTTCTCTATATCTCAACCCTCTCCAACGGTGTCCTTTATATCTTATACTATAATGCATTAAATACTTATATTAGAGACATTTTGTTCTAGATTTTTGTAGGTGTATATTTATCTTACGCTTAAATGTCTTGTACATATTTTAGTTTTGTTTAATTTATTGTTTAAAGTGTAAAAATGAATGAAGGATAAGAGGGAAACTCTTTATATATATATAGAAAGGATAAAAAAGTGTCCTTTATATTTGGAAGACGCTTCGGAGGATATTGCTGGAATGTATACAAACAACGTAATAATACATATTTGTAAAGTGGTAGAAAGGTGCACATAAAAGTCATGTGAGGAGCGCATCATTGAGAGCACCTAGAGGGGGGGTGAATAGGTGATCCTGTAGAAACTTAAACTTATAGCCACAAAACTTTGATTAAGCGTTAGCACAGTTTATGCCAAGTGGCTAGAGAGGAGTCAAAACACAATAACCACAAGAATTCAATCCCAGAGATGACACAGTGGTTATCCCGTGGTTCGGCCAAGTACAAAACTTGCCTACTCCACGTTGTGGCGTCCCAACGGACGAGAGTTGCACTCAACTCCTCTCAAGTGATCCAATGATCAACTTGAATACCACGGTGTTCTTGCTTTTCTTTTCTCAATCCCGTTTGCGAGGAATCTCCACAACTTGGAGCCTCTCGCCCTTACAAAAGATGTTCACAGAGAGTCACAGAGCAAGGGAGGGATTAGCAACTCACACACGACACAAAGATCACAGCGAATACACACACACAAGACCCAGACTTGAGCTCAAGAGACTAGCACACTAGAACGGAGCTCAAATCACTAGAATGTCGAACAGGTGCGCAAGATTGATGTGTGAGTGATCAAGAGTGCTCAAGGAATGCTTGGTGTACTCCTCCATGCGCCTAGGGGTCCCTTTTATAGCCCCAAGGCAGCTAGGAGCCGTTGAGAACAAATCTGGAAGGCCATCCTTGCCTTCTGTCGTCGGGCGCACCGGACAGTCCGGTGCACACCGGACACTGTCCGGTGCCCGATTTCTTTCCTTAAACAGTCCAGTCGACCGTTGCCGACCGTTGCAGATCTGGCGCACCGGACAGTCCGGTGCCCCCTCCCGACCGTTGGCCAGGCCACGTGTCGCGCGCAGATTCCGCGGCCGACCGTTGGCTCGGCCGACCGTTGGCTCACCGGACAGTCCGGTGCACACCGGACAGCCCGGTGAATTTTAGCCGTACGCCGTCGGCAAATTCCCGAGAGCGGCGTCTACGGGTCGAGGCAGCCTGGCGCACCGGACACTGTCCGGTGCACCACCGGACAGTCCGGTGCCCCAGACCGAAACATCCTGTTGGCTGTACACAACCAACATTCTTCATTTCTTCTTCTCTCTGTTTCTAACACTTAGACAAATATATTAGTACACAAAACCAATGTGCTAAGGCTTAGAAACATACCTTTAGTTGTGATTTGAACTTTGTTCATCCATGGGCATAGATTCACATTTAAGTACTTGTGTTGGCACTTAATCACCAAAATACTTAGAAATGGCCCAAAGGCACATTTCCCTTTCAATCTCCCCCTTTTTGGTGATTTATGCCAACACAACATAAAGCAACTAGAACAAGTGCAAAATCACTTCAAATAGAACTCAAATCAATTTTGATTCATTTTGGCATATATGGATCATCCTTTGCCACCACTTGGTTTGTTTTTGCAAATCAAACTCAAATCTCTATCTCTAAGTCAAACACACATGTTGAAGCATAAAGAGAGTCATTCCAAAAGAGATTTGATCAAAGATTTCAAAAACTCCCCCTATTTCCCATAATCATTACTTCTCCCCACAAGAAACCAACTTTTGACAAAAGAGACAATAAGAGAGTTTTGACAAAACAAAAAGCTCTATTTCACTATTTTCAAAATTTCTCAAGTGGTAGCTGATCCATTTATTGCTTTGGCCTTTATTTTCTCCCCCTTTGGCATCAAGCACCAAAACGGAATCAACTTTGGCCCTTTAACCCCATTGCCTCACCAAAATCGTCAATTAAGAGCAAATGGCAATAAGAGTTCATTAGATGGACTTGGAATAAGTTACCCTCTCATCGGAGTGCAGTGGAAGTCTTTCATGGTCCAAGTCCACCTTTTCCCTATCAATTCTCCTTCGAGACTAAATCAAGCAAACTCAAGCATATGGTTAGTCTCAAAGGGTCAAGTTGTAACACAGCTCCCCCTAAACTTGTGCATCACTTTGCACCGGACTTGTGAGGTCCAGGAAGTGTTTGTACAACTTGAGCACCACAATAAGCAACAAAATGCAGAATGAACATGATCAAAGGCATAAACACATGTATGCTACAGTTCAATCCAAGTTCCGCGAATCTAAGACATTTAGCTCACTACGCAGCCTGCAAAAGGTCTTCTCATCTAGAGGCTTGGTAAAGATATCGGCTAGCTGGTTCTCGGTACTAACATGAAACACTTCGATATCCCCCTTTTGCTGGTGGTCTCTCAAAAAGTGATGCCGGATGTCTATGTGCTTTGTGCGGCTGTGCTCAACAGGATTTTCCGCCATGCGGATAGCACTCTCATTATCACATAGGAGTGGGACTTTGCTCAGATTGTAGCCAAAGTCCCTGAGGGTTTGCCTCATCCAAAGTAGTTGCGCGCAACATTGTCCTGCGGCAACGTACTCGGCCTCAGCGGTGGATAGGGCAACGGAGGTTTGTTTCTTAGAATTCCATGACACCAGGGACCTTCCTAAGAATTGGCACGTCCCCGATGTGCTTTTCCTATCGACCTTACATCCAGCATAGTCGGAATCTGAGTATCCAACCAAGTCAAAGGTAGACCCCTGTGGATACCAGAGCCCGAGGCAAGGCGTAGCAACTAAATATCTCAAAATTCGCTTCACCGCCACTAAGTGACACTCCTTAGGATCGGATTGAAATCTAGCACACATGCATATGCTAAGCATAATATCCGGTCTACTAGCACATAAGTAAAGTAATGAACCTATCATGGACCGGTATGCTTTTTGATCAACGGACTTACCTCCTTTGTTGAGGTCGGTGTGTCCGTCGGTTCCCATTGGAGTCTTTGCGGGCTTGGCGTCCTTCATCCCAAACCGCTTAAGCAGATCTTGCGTGTACTTCGTTTGGGAGATGAAGGTGCCGTCCTTGAGTTGCTTCACTTGGAACCCAAGGAAGTAGTTCAACTCGCCCATCATCGACATCTCGAATTTCTGCGTCATCACCCTGCTAAACTCTTCACAAGACTTTTGGTTAGTGGAACCAAATATTATGTCATCGACATAAATTTGGCACACAAACAAATCACCATCACATGTCTTTGTAAAAAGAGTTGGATCGGCTTTCCCAACCTTGAAAGCATTAACAATTAGAAAGTCTCTAAGGCATTCATACCATGCTCTTGGGGCTTGCTTAAGTCCATAGAGCGCCTTAGAGAGCTTACACACATGGTCGGGGTACCGTTCATCCTCGAAGCCAGGGGGTTGCTCTACGTACACCTCCTCCTTGATTGGCCCGTTGAGAAAAGCGCTCTTCACATCCATTTGGTACAGCCTGAAAGAATGATGAGCGGCATATGCTAGCAAGATGCGAATTGATTCTAGCCTAGCCACAGGAGCAAAAGTCTCCTCGAAATCCAAACCTGCGACTTGGGCATAACCTTTTGCCACAAGTCGAGCCTTGTTTCTCGTCACCACCCCGTGCTCGTCCTGTTTGTTGCGGAACACCCACTTGGTTCCCACAACATTTTGCTTCGGACGAGGCACCAGTGTCCAAACTTCATTTCTCTTGAAGTTGTTGAGCTCCTCCTGCATGGCCAACACCCAGTCCGGATCTAGCAGGGCTTCTTCTACCCTGAAAGGCTCAATAGAAGAGACAAAGGAGTAATGCTCACAAAAAGTAACTAATCTAGATCTAGTAGTTACTCCCTTACTAATGTCACCCAGAATTTGGTCGACGGGATGATCCCTTTGAATCATCGCTCGAACATGGGTTGGAGGTGCCGGTTGCGCTTCTTCCTCCATCACATGATCATCTTGTGCTCCCCCTTGATCACACGCCTCCTGTTGATGGACCTATTCATCGTCTTGAGTTGGGGGATGCGCCATAGTTGAGGAAGAAGGTTGATCTCGTTCATCTTGTTCCTGTGGCCGAACGTCTCCAATCACCATGGTTCGTATCGCGGCCGTTGGAACATCTTCTTCATCTACATCATCACAATCAACAACTTGCTCTCTTGGAGAGCCATTAGTCTCATCAAATACAACGTCGCTAGAGACTTCAACCAAACCCGATGATTTGTTGAAGACTCTATACGCCTTTGTATTTGAGTCATAACCTAATAAAAACCCTTCTACTGCTTTGGGAGCAAATTTAGAATTTCTACCCTTCTTCACTAGAATGTAGCACTTGCTCCCAAATACACGAAAGTAGGATACATTGGGTTTGTTACCGGTTAGTAGCTCATACGACGTCTTCTTGAGGAGACGATGAAGGTAGACCCTGTTGATGGCGTGGCAAGCCGTGTTCACGGCTTCCGTCCAAAAGCACTCGGGGGTCTTGTACTCTCCTAGCATCGTCCTCGCCATATCGATGAGCGTCCTGTTCTTCCTCTCTACCACACCATTTTGCTGTGGTGTGTAGGGAGCGGAGAACTCGTGCTTGATCCCTTCCTCTTCAAGGAACTCCTCCACTTGAAGGTTCTTGAACTCGGACCCGTTGTCGCTCCTTATCTTCTTCACCTTGAGCTCAAACTCATTTTGAGCTCTCCTGAGGAAGCGCTTGAGGGTCCCTTGGGTTTCAGACTTATCCTGCAAAAAGAACACCCAAGTGAAGCGGGAAAAGTCATCAACAATAACTAGACCATACTTACTCCCTCCTATGCTCAGATAGGCGACGGGTCCGAAGAGGTCCATATGCAGCAGCTCCAGGGGTCTTGAAGTGGTCATCACATTCTTGCTGTGATGTGCTCCTCCCACTTGTTTACCTGCTTGACAAGCTGCACAAGGTCTATCTTTTTCGAATTGAACGTTAGTCAAACCTATCACGTGTTCTCCCTTTAGAAGCTTGTGAAGGTTCTTCATCCCCACATGTGCTAAGCGGCGATGCCACAGCCAGCCCATGCTAGTCTTAGCTATTAAGCATGCATCTAGACCGACCTCTTCTTTTGCAAAATCAACTAAATAAAGTTTGCCGTCTAATACACCCTTAAAAGCTAGTGAACCATCACTTCTTCTAAAGACAGACACATCTATATTTGTAAATAGACAGTTATACCCCATGTTGCACAATTGACTAACAGATAGCAAATTATAACCAAGAGACTCTACTAGAAACACATTAGAAATTGAGTGCTCATTTGAAATTGCAATTTTACCTAACCCTTTTACCTTGCCTTGATTCCCATCACCAAATACAATTGAATCTTGGGAATCCTTATTTTTGACGTAGGAGGTGAACATCTTCTTCTCCCCCGTCATATGGTTTGTGCATCCGCTGTCGATAATCCAGCTTGAACCCCCGGATGCATAAACCTGCAAGGCAAATTTAGGCTTGGGTCTTAGGTACCCAACTCATGTTGGGTCCTACAAGGTTAGTGCAAATATCCTTAGGGACCCAAATGCAAGTTTTGTCTCCCTTGCATTTTGCCCCTAACTTCCTAGCAACAATTTTCTTATCCTTTCTACAAATAGCAAAGGAAGCATTTAAAGCACAATAAATTGTAGAAGGTTCATTCACTACTTTCTTAGGAGCATTATGAACAACATTTCTCCTAGGCACATTTCTACCATGCATGCCATGAGAACTAGAAGAAGTCATAGCATAAGAGTCATAAGCATGTGAATCAAAAACATCATGACCTCTAAAAGCATTTCTAGAATATCTCCTATCATAGTACATGAAAGCATGATTCTTCTTAACACTATTAGCCATAGGAGCCTTCCCTTTCTCCTTGGTGGAGATGGGAGTCTTATGGCTTGTTAAGTTCTTGGCTTCCCTCTTGAAGCCAAGCCCATCCTTAATTAAGGGGTGTCTACCAATAGTGTAGGCATCCCTTGCAAATTTTAGTTTTTCAAATTCACTCTTGCTAGTCTTAAGTTGGGCATTAAGACTAGCTAATTCATCATTCAATTTTGAAATGGAGACTAAGTGTTCACTACAAGCATTAATATCAACATCCTTACACCTAGTGCAAATTTCAACATGTTCAACACAAGAGTTGGATTTATTTGCTTCTACTAGTTTAGCATTTAAGTCATCATTAATGCTCTTTAAGTTAGAAATAGAATCATGACATGTTGATACTTCACAAGCAAGCATTTCATTCCTCTTAATTTCTAATGCAAGGGATTTTTGAGCCTCTACAAACTTATCATGTTCTTCATATAACAAATCCTCTTGCTTTTCTAAAAGTATATTCTTTTCATTCAAGGCATCAATTAATTCATTAATTTTGTCTATCTTAGATCTATCTAAGCCCTTGAACAAACATGAATAATCTACTTCATCCTCATCGCTAGATTCGTCCTCACTTGAAGAAGCATAGGTAGAGTTGCGAGTACATACCTTCTTCTCCCTTGCCATAAGGCATGTGTGACGCTCGTTGGGGAAGAGGGTTGATTTGTTGAAGGCGGTGGCGGCGAGTCCTTCATTGTCGGAGTCGGAAGAGGAGCAATCCGAGTCCCACTCTTTTCCTAGATGCGCCTCGCCCTTGGCCTTCTTGTAATGCTTCTTCTTTTCCCTCTTGTCCCCTTTTTCCTGGTCACTTTCATTATCGGGACAGTTAGCAATGAAATGACCGATCTTACCACATTTGAAGCATGAGCGCTTCTCCTTTGTCTTGGTTTTGCTTGGCTGTCCCTTGCGACCTTTAAGCGCCGTCTTGAAGCGCTTAATGATGAGGGCCATCTCCTCATTATTTAGCCCGGCCGCCTCAACTTGCGCCACCTTGCTTGGTAGCGCCTCCTTGCTCCTTGTTGCCTTGAGAGCAATGGGTTGAGGCTCATGGATAGGACCGTTCAACGCGTCGTCCACGTATCTTGCCTCCTTGATCATCATTCGCCCGCTTACGAACTTCCCAAGAACTTCTTCGGGCGACATTTTGGTGTACCTGGGATTCTCACGAATATTATTCACCAAATGAGGATCAAGAACGGTAAAGGACCTTAGCATTAGGCGGACGACGTCGTGGTCCGTCCATCGCGTGCTTCCATAGCTTCTTATCTTGTTGACAAGGGTTTTGAGCCGGTTGTATGTTTGGGTTGGCTCCTCCCCCCTTATCATAGCGAATCTCCCAAGTTCGCCCTCCACCAACTCCATCTTGGTGAGCATGGTGACGTCGTTGCCCTCGTGTGAGATCTTGAGGGTGTCCCATATCTGCTTGGCATTGTCCAAGCCGCTCACCTTATTGTATTCTTCCCTGCACAAAGATGCTAAGAGAACAGTAGTAGCTTGTGCATTTCTATGGATTTGTTCATTTATAAGCATAGGACTATCCGAGCTATCAAATTTCATTCCATTCTCTACAATCTCCCATATGCTTGGATGGAGAGAGAATAAGTGACTACACATTTTGTGACTCCAAAATCCGTAGTCCTCCCCATCGAAGTGTGGAGGTTTGCCAAGAGGAATGGAAAGCAAATGCGAATTTGAATTATGTGGAATACGAGAATAGTCAAATGAAAAGTTCGAATTGACCGTCTTCCTGTAGTCGTTGTCGTCGTCCTTTTGGGAAGAGGAGGATTCGTCGCTGTCGTAGTAGACAATCTCCTTGATGCGCCTTGTCTTCTTCTTCTTCCCATCTTTTCGTCTATGGCCTGAGCCCGAGTCGTTGGACTTGTCATCCTTTGGCTCGTTGACGAAGGACTCCTTCTCCTTGTCGTTGATCACGATTCCCTTCCCCTTAGGATCCATCTCTTCGGGCGGTTAGTCCCTTTCTTGAAGAGAACGGCTCCGATACCAATTGAGAGCACCTAGAGGGGGGGTGAATAGGTGATCCTGTAGAAACTTAAACTTATAGCCACAAAACTTTGATTAAGCGTTAGCACAGTTTATGCCAAGTGGCTAGAGAGGAGTCAAAACACAATAACCACAAGAATTCAATCCCAGAGATGACACAGTGGTTATCCCGTGGTTCGGCCAAGTACAAAACTTGCCTACTCCACGTTGTGGCGTCCCAACGGACGAGAGTTGCACTCAACTCCTCTCAAGTGATCCAATGATCAACTTGAATACCACGGTGTTCTTGCTTTTCTTTTCTCAATCCCGTTTGCGAGGAATCTCCACAACTTGGAGCCTCTCGCCCTTACAAAAGATGTTCACAGAGAGTCACAGAGCAAGGGAGGGATTAGCAACTCACACACGACACAAAGATCACAGCGAATACACACACACAAGACCCAGACTTGAGCTCAAGAGACTAGCACACTAGAACGGAGCTCAAATCACTAGAATGTCGAACAGGTGCGCAAGATTGATGTGTGAGTGATCAAGAGTGCTCAAGGAATGCTTGGTGTACTCCTCCATGCGCCTAGGGGTCCCTTTTATAGCCCCAAGGCAGCTAGGAGCCGTTGAGAACAAATCTGGAAGGCCATCCTTGCCTTCTGTCGTCGGGCGCACCGGACAGTCCGGTGCACACCGGACACTGTCCGGTGCCCGATTTCTTTCCTTAAACAGTCCAGTCGACCGTTGCCGACCGTTGCAGATCTGGCGCACCGGACAGTCCGGTGCACACCGGACAGTCCGGTGCCCCCTCCCGACCGTTGGCCAGGCCACGTGTCGCGCGCAGATTCCGCGGCCGACCGTTGGCTCGGCCGACCGTTGGCTCACCGGACAGTCCGGTGCACACCGGACAGTCCAGTGAATTTTAGCCGTACGCCGTCGGCAAATTCCCGAGAGCGGCGTCTACGGGTCGAGGCAGCCTGGCGCACCGGACACTGTCCGGTGCACCACCGGACAGTCCGGTGCCCCAGACCAAAACATCCTGTTGGCTGTACACAGCCAACATTCTTCATTTCTTCTTCTCTCTGTTTCTAACACTTAGACAAATATATTAGTACACAAAACCAATGTGCTAAGGCTTAGAAACATACCTTTAGTTGTGATTTGAACTTTGTTCATCCATGGGCATAGATTCACATTTAAGTACTTGTGTTGGCACTTAATCACCAAAATACTTAGAAATGGCCCAAAGGCACATTTCCCTTTCAATCATGCTAACCAAGAAAATCGATAAACAAGTCATGTGATGAACACGTCATGCTGACTATGACTTGACTTTATGCTATACAGGTTCTATAGCAATTGACTAAGACTATCTCCAGGAGCTTAACTGTCCGTATATCCATATTCAAACTCCACTTTGTGAACAATGTAGTATATGGTGTAGAACGATACAAAAAACAGTGTTTTGGGTAAACTATGGATAAACTGCTGGACGTGGTCTAACCTTATGAATTGTGATCCACGGATTACATGTACATAACACGTTACCAAATTGTGGACCACTACAATAATAGGCTAATACAATTACGGAGACAACACATGTTACACTCACGATCAAGAAGACACAATATTACGTGAAAAAAAGATTAAGACCCAGTTTGGTTCCATTGGTCATAGGACTAAATTTTAGTTTAGAGACTAAACTTTAGTTCCTAATGTGTTTGGTTGGAGGGACTAAACAAATTCAAAATACATTAATTGCAAGACATAAAGACCGAAATGCCCCTCTTCTTGTTTCTTATGTATGACGTCAGTTTTCTAAGCAAGGGTAATTGGAGTAAATGTTGTACTTTAGTTCCATTTAGCCCTTTAGTCTCTACTTTAGTCCTTCCGTTTGGTAAAGTAAGGACTAAACGGGACTAAAAACCAGAGACTAAAGATTAGTCACTCTAACTAAACGGGTCGTAACAACTAAGCGCCTATCCGTTTTATGTTTAATCGATATGGATTGTACTGGATTGAGTGATATTAACTCCCAAGTAAATCAAAATCCTTCATTTTTTGAATTCCATCCAATCCACTAATCGAATAAGGACTAACAAAGGCCAGGAAAAATATGTGCACGATAAAAAACGTTGGAGCTATGCATGTGTAGGGAGCAACTCAGGTGTCCCGCTGAGGTTTTCCCCCGTTAATAATTTTGTGTGTTGCCTTCTTACGCAAATGTGCCACAATGGTCAAAGAAACGTGTCTGTCATTGCTGGATACCACCTTTGGTAGCTGCACCTATGTATACCTTTAGGTATAGGTTGTAGTTCTAACCGATAGGGTAGGTATGCGTGTGTGTGCGTGTGAGTTCAGATACTATATCTTGTACTCGAAGAAAGAGCCAATCAATAAAAAAACGTCGGAGCTCGCCCCCACCCCACCCCTAGCAGGGCGCGGGTCTATCGCCGCAGGATTTGGAGTGAGAGAGGGTGGAGTGGAGGAGAGGAGGCGCGCTGGATCCACCATTGTCCTTGTCGCCGCAGCCCTTGTAGCATCCGCCGCAGCCTGACCACCGCCACATTTGGACTTTTTGATCCACTGCATCTAGCCCACCACCGTGCAGATGAGAGGGAGGTGCGCTGCCGCATGGGGAGAGAGGGGCACCACGTCGTGGAGAGGCGAGGGCGTCGTGCGAGGGAGAAGGATTAAGACCAACTCCAGCAGACCTCCTAAATGACTCTGTATCTGTAAAATGCACGCCCAAACATATTGTTCCTGTGTCCAGCAGGCTCCGTTTGTCGCCATGCAAAATGGGGCGCCTACTTCCACTCCGTTGTCATCCATGTTCTCTCTCTTCTCTTCTCCCTAGCTCAACGACCGTGCTCCACCAGAGGTGTTGTAGATGCACAGTTTTCGCGGGAAGGAAACAATCAGGCATCAGTCCACGAGAGAGAGAGCTTGAATACACGGAGTGATACAGATGCTGCTGGAAAGCACACACCGCATACCAGTGAGGTCCATATTCGATGGAAGGCATAATACGGATGCGCTGTCGGATGCTGCTGGAGTTGGTCTAAGTAGGGTCGCTACGCAGGCCAGAGAGCCAGAGAGCTGAGACAGGAGTAAGGGGGTATTTGGATCCTAACTAATCTTTAGTCTCTATCATGTCGAATGTTTGGTACTAGTTAGAAACATTAAATACAATTGGGTTATAAAACTAACTACACAGATAAAGACTAAAGATAAGACACACTTATTAAGACTAATTAGTCCATGATTCGTCCATATAATGCTACAATAAATGTTTGCTAATAATAAATTAATTAGGCTTGGTCATCTAGAAATAATATAAATGTCTAGGTTAGTGATTGTTTTATTAAGGTAAGTGACTTTGTTTTCTTTTTCTTACTAAACAATGCCATGTTTCCTATTCCCAGGTGATAATGAACTTCGTTTATCTTGCCATTGGAGCCGGGCTTGCTTCAACATTTCGTAAGTGGATTATTTCCTATCTAGAATTTGTCATAACCATTACTAGGCAGAAATCATCATTTGGTTTCAGAATTTACCAACTATATAGGAAATGATTACTTATAGAGAAGACTTGTTTTCCCGAATATCTTTTTCAGTAAGGCCCCGTTTGTTTCGTTGGAATTGAATTCCATTTTAATAATTATAATTTAGACAAAATTAATTAAGTTCATATATTTATATATGTAATATATTTGTATATTATACTAAATCATATGAAAGAGATAGTTATATACTACATTTATGTTATAGCGAAGCAAGTAAAAGAGTGTGCTATAAGTTGTGCATCTGAAAAATAGCATGTAAATCTATAGAATCAATTTCCATCTCTCACCCCATGAATTTGAGATAGTCTTATATGATAACTTTGGAAAGTGGTGGAACGCCACATTATAAAAAATAGACTATTCCATTAGTAAGATTCTAATTTCTCAAAATGAAAGGAAACAAACGGGACCTAATGGATATTACTAGAAACAAACCTATGTCAATTAATTAACTTAATATTTTGCTAGAGGTATCATGTTGGATAATTACCGGAGAAAGACAAGCAGCACGAATCAGAGCCTTGTATCTCAAGGCAATTCTAAGACAGGATATTGCATTCTTTGACATGGAAATGAGCACTGGGCAAGTGGTTGAGAGGATGGCAGGGGATACATTCCTAATTCAAGATGCCATCGGAGAAAAGGTACCCTACTTTTAGACTGCAGGAAGTGAAAAGCTAACAACTAAACCACATTTCTTCTTTGATTTACATGTTTTGAATGCTTTGACGTGTGGTCACACTGCTTCTTCTTTTAGTGAAATGTGTAACATGCTAGAGTAGATGCACTTACCAATTCAACCTAAAAACATAAGCTAATAGAAAAATATAGTCAATCTACTTATACACTTTAACATCCTCACTCACGTGCAGTGGCGGACATAGGATTTTTATATAGGGTGTGTCCAACAAATTTTCAAGTATAATTTTATCCAATACGCATGAATGTTGCATACATTAGAGTATAAAAATTTCGAACATATTATAAAATAGACATAAAGATTGCAATACAATGTTTTCTTTTCTTCTTGATTTCGTCTGTGCTTGTCATATTTCAGTCATTCTGAGAGCTCCTTTATCTGTATGCTTGTTGGCCTTGCATCTGTGCACAACTAGTGCTTCAGTTATTTATCGATTGGTCTCGGAAAAAAACTAGACCACAACTAGTTGTTTGATGCCTTTTTCCTATGAAACTTTCAGTGATGGTCCTATCGAACACACTGGTGATCGGATCATTATTCATCGAATCACTGATTCACTGCTCGCAGACGTGCTGAAGGAGGCACTCGACCTGCTCTGCTGCTCTAAATCGGGCGCGACGGCGTCATGGGGAGGCAGCCACGTGGCCCACAGGCGCTGGCCGCTGGGAGCCGGAGCCACCGGTGCGCTGTGGCTGGGCAGTGGGCGGATCGCTGGCTTGCCGCGTGGCGCAGTGGCATGTCCGCATGTGGTCGGTGGCTACTGCAACGGCCTATGGCTAGTGTGAGGGTTTGGAGGAGGCGCGTGAGAGTAGGCGTTAGGACGAGGTCGACCTGCTGCGGCGCGATGCTGATTGCTGAAGATGAACACAAGAGATTGCGGTACAGGGGTTGGGGGTCTGAATGGACCGGCTTAGCGAGTTAGTATGTGCCGTGGCCCACCTAGACCTCCATGTGGGTCTGCCACGACTCACGTGCAGTCAAAGAGAAAGGTGTAAACGTAACTAGAGAGAGTGTAGTGGCCTATCTGGACCTCATATGGGCCTGCCACTGCTCACGTGCAGCTAAAGAGAAAAGTGCAAACACAACCAGAGAGAGACGCAAACGTGAAAATACATGAGTAGAGACATAAATAAAAACCTTTGTTAGAATTCGAACTCGAAACCTCTGGCTTTGATACTATGTTAGAGTGGACACACTAACTAGTCTAACCCAAAAGGTTAAACTAATGGAAGAAGGTAGTTAATCACTTATACACTTCAACATAACAAACCAAAGTCAGTAAGATGACTAAATGCAAAATTACATAATTTATCTGAGCCACATGAGTACTGGTGAAAACTTTTTCGGTGCCATGGTTGTCATTGTAGTCGTGGATTCTTATATAGAGTTGTAGTAGGCACCTTAAAATTAACAGAGATTTTTGTGTCTATTTTATTTCCTAACATTATAAAATGTCGGCATCATGAACTTGCAATCAAATATTGGATAGCTTTGTAACTTAATATTCTTCAAGAAAAAAAATGTGTACTCATTTTGTTTCTGAACATAGTTGATAAACCATAAGAAGTGTTTTCATATTAACTCTTTGGTGTGTGTATATTTTCATTAGGTTGGGAAGTCCATACAACTTCTTTCTACTTTTATTGGTGGCTTTATTATTGCATTTGTAAAAGGATGGCTCTTGGCCCTTGTTATGCTCTCAAGCATTCCTCCAATCGCCATCGCTGGTGCGATTGTGTCAAGGCTGATGACAAGACTCTCCACTCGCATGCAAGCAAAATATGGTGATGCTGGGAATGTTGTCGAACAGATGCTTGGAGCTATTAGAACGGTTAGTGCAACTAGCTAGACACTTCTTTGTGGTTATTGATCCTTGCCTCCTTCGTTGATTAGTAATAATGTAGTATCATGATGTTCCAGTAACCTAGTTTATATATCTGCTTATGCTTTGAAGGTTGTGTCGTTCAATGGTGAGAAGCAGGCTATAAGAACATATAACAAGTTCATACGAAAAGCATATGAATCTGCTCTACAAGAAGGTGCTGTAAATGGACTTGGACTAGGTTCCGTAATGGCAGTCTTGTTTTGCAGCTATGGCTTGGCCGTTTGGTATGGATCTAGACTGATAGTTGAGCGAGGATACAATGGTGGCATGGTTATCTCTGTCATAATGGCTGTCATGATTGGCGCAATGTAAGTCTCATAACCTAATTACTTCATGGTCACTGAAGATTCATAAATGATCAATAACATTCATGATAAATGAGCAATGCTTCTATGTTTGTTCCATAGGTCCTTAGGTCAGGCAACACCATCAGTAACAGCTTTTGCTGAAGGTCAAGGAGCAGCATATAGAATGTTCAAGACAATTGAACGGAAACCAGATATTGATATATATGATACCACAGGTGTCATATTGGAGGACATAAAGGGTGACATTGAACTGAAGGATGTGTACTTCAGCTATCCTACTAGGTCTGAACATTTGGTATTTGATGGATTCTCGCTGCAAGTACCAAATGGCACAACTATGGCCCTAGTGGGGGAGAGTGGCAGTGGGAAGTCCACCGTGATCAGTTTGGTGGAGAGATTCTACGACCCACGGGCTGGACAAGTTTTGATCGACGGAGTTGACATTAGAAGGATGCACCTTGGATGGATAAGAGGAAAAATTGGTCTCGTCAGTCAAGAACCAGTGTTGTTCTCAACTACAATCAGGGAAAACATTGCCTATGGAATGGAAAATTCAACACTTGAAGAGATCAAGAGAGCAACTGAGCTTGCAAATGCTGCTAAATTCATCGATAAGTTACCAAATGTACATATAAACTAATGCGGTCATAATATTAACCTTTTTTTTTTGCCACAGATTATTAACCAGTATATTTTGTGAACATTACAGGGTCTTGACACATTGGTTGGGGAACGTGGAACTCAACTGTCTGGAGGACAGAAGCAGAGAATAGCAATTGCTAGAGCAATCGTAAAGAACCCTAGGATCTTACTACTTGATGAAGCAACTAGCGCATTGGATATGGAATCTGAGAGGGTGGTTCAAGAAGCTCTGAATAGGGTCATGCTAGAAAGGACTACGATTATCGTTGCTCATCGCCTAAGCACAGTGAAAAATGCTGATGTGATATCTGTCCTACAACACGGGAAGGTGGTTGAACAAGGTATAATATCTGGAATTTGGAGAATAACTAAAATCCTAGAAATAGATGTGTTTTTCCTTTACTCATTTACTCTTTAGAAGAGGAAAAAAAATGTAGATATATTTGAGCTGCATGGTTAGGTGCATAAATTCTGCTTGTGTGAATTCTGGGCAGGCTCACATGTAGAACTGATGAAGAAGATACCTGAAGGTGCTTACTCTCAGCTGATACATCTACAAGAGACACGCCAAGGGGCAGAATTTTCAAGCGTTGACCCTGATATTGTACTAACAAATGGTATTGGCTCTAGGTCTATTAATAGCAAACCAAGAAGCCAAAGTATCTCCAGGAGATCAACTAGTAAAGGATCTTCCTCGTTTGGGCACAGTGGTAGGCACTCCTTCCCTGCTCCACTTGGTCTACCTGATCCTATGGAACTCAATGGATCTCCAGATGTGGAAGAGACTGTTGACAAAACGAGCAGAGCTCCAAAGAAAGCTCCACTTGGCAGACTCTTGTATCTAAACAAACCAGAAGCTCTTGTCCTTGCACTTGGTTCTATAACTGCTGCGATGCATGGCGTTATTTTCCCAATATATGGCACATTGATCTCCACCGCAATAAAGGTGTTCTATGAGCCACCTGCAGAACTACTGAAGGACTCGAGGTTCTGGGCAAGCATGTTCGTTGCGTTGGGTGCTTGTGCATTTGTTCTGATTCCAGTAGAGTATTTCCTATTCGGATTAGCTGGTGGGAAGCTTGTGGAGCGCGTACGATCACTGACATTCCAAAGTTTAATGCGCCAAGAGATTAGCTGGTTTGATGAACCTGAACACTCAAGGTGTGTTGGTTTTTTTTTATTCTCAAAACAATCTATTTTGCTGTTATCTTAAGAAACATTTCTCCAGCTGGTGTATTTCATTTTCTTTTATTCCAGTGGATCAATTGGTGCAAGACTATCAACCGATGCCATGAACGTTAAGCGGCTTGTTGGGGACAATTTAGCACTCAATGTGCAGACTTTATCAACTGTCATATCAGGCTTCACAATAGCAACAGTTGCAAACTGGAAGCTGGCACTGATCATCACTGTGGTGGTTCCCTTTGTGGGTTTCCAAGGCTATGCTCAGATGAAGTTCCTTAAAGGTCTCAACAGAAACGCGAAGGTAGGTACACATGATCTGTGTAAACCGTAAACCACTGCTGCATGCATGCGAGTACATGATCTGTCTAATTGTTTGGCGGGATGATATATATATGCAGCTCAAGTATGAGGAAGCAAGCCAAGTGGCCACTGACGCGGTCGGCGGCATCAGAACCGTAGCGTCGTTTTCTGGCGAGAAGAAAGCGGTGGACGCCTACGAGAGGAAATGTGAGTCTCCGATAAAGCAAGGGATCAGGGAAGGTGTCGTTGGTGGCCTGGGGTTCGGGTTCTCGTTCCTGGCATTCTACCTCACGTATGCTCTGTGCTTCTATGTCGGTGCCAAGTTCGTTGAGCAAGGGACGGCGACGTTTCCTCAGGTGTTCAGGGTGAGTGTGATTCTCTCATCACACACACTTGATCGTTTCGACGTCTCCTCAATTGTCTAGTGGCTCTCAGGTCTTCTTTGTATTGGTTCTAGCCACCAGTGGGATCTCGCGAACAAGCGCAGTTGGCGCGGATAGCACCAAGGCCAATGATGCGGCCGCGTCTGTCTTGGAAATCCTCGATCGAAAGTCTAAGATCGACTACAGCTGCGAGGAGGGCATCACCATCGCAGGCGTGAGCGTCAGGGGGGAGATCGACTTCCAGAACGTGTGCTTCAAGTATCCGCTACGGCCAAATGTTCAGATCTTCAAGGATCTGTCACTAAGCATTCCTTCTGGAAAGGTCAACAAATCGAATTCCACACCAGAACAAGAAATGGAATCTGAGCTGATCTTCCCTGACACTGTCGCTGTCGCTGTCGCTTGCTTGCAGACTGTTGCACTGGTCGGGGAGAGCGGCAGCGGGAAGTCCACCGCGATCGCACTGCTCGAAAGGTTCTACGATCCAGACTCGGGTAAGGTCCTCTTCGACGGCGTGGAGCTCCGAGCCCTCAGAGTCAGCTGGCTCCGGCAGCAGGTCGGGCTGGTCTCGCAAGAGCCAGTGCTGTTCAACGACACCATCCGCGCCAACATAGCCTACGGGAAGCAGGGGGAGGCGTCGGAAGAGGAGATCGTCGCCGCTGCCGGAGCAGCCAACGCGCACCAGTTCGTATCGGCTCTGCCCGACGGGTACAGCACCCTTGTCGGCGAGAGAGGCATCCAGCTGTCCGGTGGCCAGAAGCAGCGCGTCGCCATCGCCAGGGCCGTCGTCAAGGACCCCAAGGTGCTCCTGCTGGACGAGGCGACCAGCGCGCTGGATGCCGAGTCGGAGCGGGTCGTGCAGGAGGCGCTGGACCAGGCGGTGGTCGGTAGGACCACGGTGGTGGTAGCGCATCGCCTGTCCACCGTCAGAGGCGCGGACGTCATCGCTGTCCTCAAGAACGGGGCAGTCGCCGAGAAAGGCAGGCATGAAGACCTGATGCGGGTGAAGGGTGGAACCTATGCTTCGCTTGTTGAGCTAAGCTCTACTTCTTCGTGATCCCCAAATAATTAATTAATAAGGTTAGATGATCCTCACATGGATTGGGAAAAGAATTAATAAGGTTGCTACTCAAAGTTCTACTTCTTAGCCTTTAATATCAATTGGGCAATTACCAAGCTTCGCTTGTTGATATACTGAAAGTTCGGTCATCATTCAAAAGTTAGAAAATCCTCACGTGGATTGGTTACGATGTAGAAAGGTTGCTACTCGAAGTTATACTTTTAAGTTAATTCGTAACAGAACTTCAAGTTAATTTGTAACACTTCAGTCTCTCACGGACAGTACGATCAGCAGTGATTACTCTCGAGGGGAATTTTTGTCACATCCCCAAAAAAAAAAATCTAAGCTAAACACATTTAATCCAGATTGTTTTTAGATAAACTTCCCAAAAATAAGGTGCACTTGATGGCATTGGTATTATATGAATCATATTAAGGGGGTGTTTGGTTTATAGGGACTAATGTTTAGTCCCTTTATTTTTATTCATTTTAGTCTATAAATTGCCAAATATAGAAATTAAAATAGAATTTTAGTTTCTATATTTGACAATTTTGAACTAAAATAGAATAAAATATAGGGACTAAAAATTAGTCCTTAGAAACCAAACACCCTCTAAACATTGGCCTATGAAGTCACAGTTCACCTCTATACACTTTGTCCTCACTCACACTCGGAAAAACTTTACGATCGGTCTTTTGATATAGGCTTTCGAAAAAGGTGCACCTTATAGGTATGATAAGCAATAACGATTTTTTGACCTCAAAATAATTTCCATGTATTATGTAACTGGGAATCATTCCCAGTGATGATATAGTGATGATTTAAATACCGTCGTAAACCGCTAAAACTGACCAAGAAACCGGTGATTCTCATAGAGAAACCAGTTTTCCTGACAGAGAAACTGATCCTCAAATTTTCGACCGATTTGCATTCCAAATTCAAATAAAACATTTTATCGGATTTCTATGCGGGAAACCACTATTTTTATCGAGTTTCACTGTTTTTACCGATTTCATTTTTTATAAATTTTACCAAAGTTTTTGAATTTTAAACACGACTAGAAAATTGTTAGTCTAGTCCGATAACCGGAAACTGGACTAGTTTTTAAGCAGTTTTGTAATCCTTGGTCATGACGCCTCACAATCCACCTTAGCCTACCGAGCCAAGGCCCACAGGAGCATTTGTAACAGGACCGTGCGGACGAGCCTAAGAGGGTATATAATGGGCCTATTTGTTTTAGTTTTTTTCTAGCTTCTAGCCGCTAGAGGCTACTACGGACTGCTAAACACTTACCTTTTTTGCCTGCATTTGTGAAAATAGCTTTAGTGAAGGATGAAAGGCTCAAAGGGTTTATGATCTAGCTAGGTTTCGCGACAACAAGAGTTTACATAAAGACAACTAGCAAGGGCAAACCGAATAGCACAAAGGATCAAATTGATGTTTCGGTTGGTGGATGTGGGATAGCAGAAGAAACACAAGTAGAAGCAAAGAACTATGACCTAACATACGATGCTATACGAGCAACAAACTCAAACCACATGAAAAACAAACTCAACAAAACAGTTTTAAACAAAATTGCAGGCTCTAACATCGATAGGAGGTACAGATTTTGTGAGGTTTTTTAGGGACTCTAGGTAATTGAAAGGGAAATGACCTTTATCATTTTCTCTAAATTGATTTTGGTGCTTGATGACCCTCACAACCTATTGGATTAACTAGTTTGCCTAGTTGGTTGTTTCACATGTACATAAGTCCATCCATATCTATTCTAAATCGACTGTCCGGAATAACGTAGGTTATTCCGGACAGGAGAGTTTTTTTGGAGAAATCACTTGTGCGCTGACCGTCCGGCCCCTTCCGGCGGACTGTCCGCGACACCTCGGTGCACCTTGTACAGGAACTATGCAAATTTTAGAACTTCTACTATGAATTGTCTGAAGGAGAGAAGAACACCGTCTAGGACCAAGCATGGACCGTCTATCCCTATGGCGCAGATCGTCCGCCCGTTGAAAACCAGAAAACCCCAAAGGTGCTGGGTTCGTTAAAATTTATTTTTAGCGTCCTCACGGACCATCCGGGGTGCATGACCGGTCCGTCCGCGACTTCTTTATCAGACATCTGACGACACATTTAATGCACTTATAGCCGTTGATATAGCCGTTACTATTGATCGTTGCGATTTCAGCCGTTGATGTGCAGGGGCGGACTGTTCGCGGTTGGCAGAAAGTGGGCAACAACTAGAAAGTGATTGGTGGCTATAAATACAACCCCAACCACCTCCATTGAAGGCACCTAAGCATTTCAACTCCCACATTCATTGCAAAGAGCTAGAGTTTATTCCAAAGCCCCACACAAGCATCAAAGATCCTCCAAGTGCAACAATTATGATTGCGTTCCTTAGTGATTAAGGGTGTGTTTGGTTGTAATGATACAACGGGATGGGATAGGACGATCCCTTAAATAAGGTTGTTTGATTCAGGGTCAGAGTTGGGATAGGACTATCCCATTGTAGTCCCCAGTTGTTCCTTAAAATTGGAGGGACGAGAGAGGAAGCCAGGGGACGTCCCTGTCCTGCCTATCCCCAACTATCCCGCAACCAAACACATTATAAGTGCCTTATGAGAGATTCTAGAGAGTGTGAGCTAGTGTTTCATTTGTCGCTCTTTGTTGCTTGGTTTCTTGGTCATGCTTTCTTCATCTCCTTCCAAACTCCCAGGTGACTTGTAAAGCTAGCAAGAGACACCTAATTGTGTGGTGATCCTCGCGGGGTCTGAGTGACCCTCAAGATTAAGAAGAAGCACTAAACCGATCTAATTGATGGTTTGAGAGAGGGCAAGGTTCAAAGAGACCTGACCTATGTGGCCTCCTCAATGGGGGGTAGGTTCTTTAGAACTGAACCTCAAGAAATAAATCGCACGTGTCTTTGTGTTAATATTTTATTGCGATTTGATTCTTCCTTCCCATCTCTCTAAGTTATCTTTCTTGCAATCATTTTTGAGCTAGCTCCCAAAGTTATCAGCATTGATTGAGCAACTCATGACAAGAAGAACTATCTTCCGCACTCCGATTTCATTACTACTCATTCTAACACTAACCTCGGGGTGAAGTTTTGTGTTTAAAGTTTATAATTTATAGGTTTTGCCTATTCACCCCCTCCAGGCGACTTTCAGTAATGAAAAATGGATTCAATCTACTAAGGAAAAACTAAGTAAGATACTTGGGCAACTTGAAATCTGATACCACGTGATAGAGTAAGGAACCCAATCTTTCGATAAGTCATTTGGGGGTGGAGATCTCAATGTTGATGATCTAAAGTTTTCCGGTGACGCAAGAAACTCCTGTAATCACTACACCACTACTTTGTTGGTTACTAACTCATGTACACACATATTATCCTTACTAAGAAGGCTTAAGCTTGCCAATGCAAATGAGAACTGAAAGGGAATTAGGCTTACATCTAGTTCCTAATTAATTTTGGTGGTTGAATTGCCCAACACAAATAATTGGACTAACTAGTTTGCTCTAGATTATATGTTCTACAGGTGTCAAAGGTTCATCTACAACTATACTAAATCGACTGTCCGGAATACCGTAGATTATTCCGGACAGGAGAAGCTTTTTGGAAAAACAGGCCAAGCGCGGACCGTCCGGGCCCTTGCGGCGGACTGTCCGCAACACCAGGATGACACTCGGACAGAACCAATGCAAAAATCCAAGTATGCACTACGGACCGTCCGAAGGAAAAGCAAGGACCGTCCGAGACCGTGCGCGGACCGTCCGGGCTCAGGCGCGGACCGTCCGGTAGGTGAGAAACCGAAAAACCCGAAGGTAACGGGTTCAGAAAAATGAATTATAGCGGCCTCGCGGACCGTCCGGGGTGCACGACCGGACCGTCCGCGACTGGCTTTATCTGACATCTGACGACGCATTAAATGCAATATAGCCGTTGATATAGCCGTTACTGCTGACCGTTGCGTTTTCAGCCGTTGATCTACAGGCGCGGACCGTCCGGACCAGGCGGGCGGACCGTCCGCCGTCGGCAGAATGGAGCAACGGCTAGGAAGTGGTTGGTGGCTATAAATACAACCCCAACCACCTCCATTCACTTGACCCAAGCATTCCAACCTTCAACATTCAATACAAGAGCTAGCAATCCATTCCAAGACACATTCAAAGCCTCCATCTCTCCAAGTTTCACAATTGAGAAAAGAGATCATTAGTGATTAGTGACTTGAGAGAGAAAGTGGTCCGTGTGTTATTTGTCGCTCTTGTCGCTTGGCTTTTGCAATCGTGCTTTCTTTCAATCTTTCTTCCGATCAACTCAATTGTAACCAAAGCAAGAGACACCAATTGTGTGGTGGTCCTTGCTGGGAAGTTTGTTCCCATTTGATTGAGAAGAAGAAGCTCACTCGGTCCGAGGGACCGTTTGAGAGAGGGAAGGGGTTGAAAAAGACCCGGCCTTTGTGGCCTCCTCAACGGGGAGTAGGTTTGCGAGAACCAAACCTCGGTAAAACAAATCCTTGTGTCTCACTTCCATATTCGCGTGCGATTTGTTTTGCACCCTCTCTCGCGGACTCAATTATATTTCTAACGCTAACCCGGCTTGTAGTTGTGATTAATTTTGTAAATTTCAGTTTCGCCCTATTCACCCCCCCTCTAGGCGACTTTCAATTGGTATCAGAGCCCGGTGCTTCATTAGAGCCTAACCGCTCGAAGTGATGTCGGGAGATCACGCCAAGAAGGAGATGGAGACCGGCGAAAAGCCCACTACAAGCCAAGGGAGCACTTCATCGGAAGCGTCCCGCACCAAGAGGAAGGAGAAGAAGAAGGACTCCTCCAAAGGGAAGGAGAAGAGATCTTCTTCACACCATAAAGAGAAGAAGGAGAAATCCTCTTCCCACAAGCCGCATCGGAGTGGGGACAAGAAAAAGAGGATGAGGAAGGTGGTCTACTACGAGACCGATTCTTCATCGGCATCCACCTCCGGCTCCGACGCGGCGTCCGTCACTTCTAAGCGCCAAGAGCGTAAGAAGTATAGTAAGATTCCCCTACGCTACCCTCGCATTTCTAAACATACACCTTTACTTTCCGTCCCATTAGGCAAACCACCAACTTTTGATGGTGAAGATTATGCTAGGTGGAGTGATTTAATGCGATTTCATCTAACCTCGCTCCACAAAAGTATATGGGATGTTGTTGAGTTTGGTGCACAGGTACCATCCGTAGGGGATGAAAACTATGATGAGGATGAAGTAGCCCAAATCGAGCACTTCAACTCCCAAGCCACAACCATACTCCTCGCCTCTCTAAGTAGAGAGGAATATAACAAGGTGCAAGGATTGAAGAATGCGAAGGAGATTTGGGATCTACTCAAGACCGCGCACGAGGGTGATGAACTCACCAAGATCACCAAGCGGGAAACGATCGAGGGGGAGCTCGGTCGCTTCCGTCTTCGCCAAGGGGAGGAGCCACAAGATATGTACAACCGGCTCAAAACCTTGGTAAACCAAGTGCGCAACCTCGGGAGCAAGAAATCGGATGACCACGAGGTAGTTAAGGTTATTCTTAGATCACTCATCTTCCTTAACCCCACTCAAGTTCAATTAATTCGTGGTAATCCTAGATACACACTAATGACCCCCGAGGAAGTTATCGAGAATTTTGTGAGCTTTGAATGTATGATCAAGGGCTCAAAGAAGATCAACGAGCTTGATGATCCCTCCACATCCGAAGCACAACCAGTGGCTTTCAAGGCGACGGAGGAAAAGAAGGAGGAGTCTACACCAAGTAGACAACCAATCGACGCTTCAAAGCTCGACAACGAGGAGATGGCCTTGATCATCAAAAGCTTTCGCCAAATCCTCAAGCAACGGAAGAGGAAGGATTACAAATCCCGTTCCAAGAAGGTTTGCTACAAGTGTGGTAAGCCCGGTCACTTTATTGCTAAATGTCCATTATCAAGTGACAGTGACAGGGATAACGACAAGAAGGGCAAGAAGAGAGAAAAGAAGAGGTACCACAAGAAGAGGGGCGGCGATGCCCACGTGTGCCGCGAGTGGGACTCCGACGAGAGCTCCACCGACTCCTCCGACGACGAGGACGCCGCCAACATCGCCGTCACCAAGGGACTCCTCTTCCCCAACGTCGGCCACAAGTGCCTCATGGCAAAGGACGGCAAAAGGAAGAAGGTTAAATCTAAATCCTCCACTAGATATGAGTCCTCTAGTGATGACAATGCTAGTGATGAGGAAGATAATTTGCGTATCCTTTTTGCCAACCTTAACATGGAACAAAAAGAAAAACTAAATGAACTAATTAGTGCCATCCATGAAAAGGATGATCTCTTGGACTCCCAAGAGGACTTCCTAATCAAGGAAAATAAAAAGCATGTTAAGGTTAAGAATGCTTATGCTCTAGAGGTAGAAAAATGTGAGAAATTAACTAGTGAGCTAAGCACATGCCATGGCACTATTGCCAACCTTAGAAATGAAAATGCTAATTTATTATCTAAGGTTGATTCTCATGCTTGTAATGGTTCAATTTCAAATTCTAGAGATGATAATGATGATTTACTTGCTAGGATTGAAGAATTGAACATTTCTCTTGCTAGCCTTAGAAATGAAAATGAAAAATTGCTTGCTAAGGCTAAAGATTTTGATGTTTGCAATGTTACTATTTCTAACCTTAGAAGTGAAAACGATATATTACATGCTAAGGTTGTAGAATTAAAATCTTGCAAACCCTCTACATCTACCGTTGAGCACACTTCTATTTGTACTAGATGTAGAGATATTGATGTTAATGCTATTCATGATCACATGACTTTAATTAAACAACAAAATGATCATATAGCAAAACTAGATGCTAAAATTGCCGAGCATAACTTAGAGAACGAAAAATTTAAATTTGCTAGAAGTATGCTTTAGAATGGGAGACGCCCTGGCATCAAGGATGACATAGGCTTCCAAAGGGGAGACAATGTCAAACTTAATGCCCCTCCTAAAAGATTGTCTAATTTTGTAAAGGGCAAGGCTCTCATGCCTCAAGATAACGAGGGTTATATTTTGTACCCTGCCGGTTATCCCGAGAGCAAAATTAGGAGGATTCACTCTAGGAAGTCTCACTCTGGCCCTAACCATGCTTTCATGTATAAGGGTGAGACATCTAGCTCTAGGCAACCAACCCATGTTAAGTTGCCTAAGAAGAAAACTCCTAGTGCATCAAATGAGCATGATATTTCCTTTAAAACTTTTGATGCATCATATGTTTTGACTAACAAATCCAGCAAGGTCGTTGCCAAGTATGTTGGGGGCAAACACAAGAGCTCCAAAACTTGTGTTTGGGTCCCCAAAGTTTTTGTTTCTAATGCCAAAGGACCCAAAACCGTTTGGGTACCTAAAATCAAGAACTAAACTTGTTTTGTAGGTTTATGCATCCGGGGGCTCAAGTTGGATCATCGATAGAGGGTGCACAAACCACATGACTGGGGAGAAAAAGATATTCTCCTCCTACAAGAAAAACCAAGATCCCCAACGAGCGATCACATTCGGGGATGGAAATCAAGGTTTGGTCAAAGGATTGGGTAAAATTGCTATATCACCTGACCATTCTATTTCCAATGTTTTTCTTGTAGATTCATTAGATTACAATTTGCTTTCTGTATCTCAATTATGCAAAATGGGCTACAACTGTCTCTTTACTAATGTAGGTGTCACTGTCTTTAGAAGAAGTGATGATTCAATAGCATTTAAGGGTGTGCTAGAGGGTCAGCTATACTTGGTAGATTTTGATAGAGCTGAACTCGACACATGCTTAATTGCTAAGACTAACATGGGTTGGCTCTGGCACCGCCGACTAGCCCATGTTGGGATGAAGAATCTTCATAAGCTTCTAAAGGGAGAACACATTTTAGGACTAACAAATGTTCATTTTGAGAAAGACAGGATTTGTAGCGCATGCCAAGCAGGAAAGCAAGTTGGTGCCAATCATCCACACAAGAACATCATGACGACCGACAGGCCGCTTGAGCTACTCCACATGGATCTATTCGGCCCGATTGCTTACATAAGCATCGGCGGGAGTAAGTATTGTCTTGTAATAGTGGATGATTATTCTCGCTTCACTTGGGTGTTCTTTTTGCAGGAAAAATCTCAAACCTAAGAAACCTTAAAGGGATTCTTGAGACGGGCTCAAAATGAGTTCGGCTTAAGGATCAAGAAAATCAGAAGCGACAACGGGACGGAGTTCAAGAACTCTCAAATTGAAGGCTTCCTTGAGGAAGAGGGCATCAAGCATGAGTTCTCTTCTCCCTACACGCCACAACAAAATGGTGTAGTGGAGAGGAAGAATCGAACTCTATTGGACATGGCAAGGACCATGCTTGATGAGTACAAGACTTCGGATCGGTTTTGGGCCGAGGCGGTCAACACCGCCTGTTACGCCATCAACCGGTTATATCTTCACCGAATCCTCAAGAAGACATCGTATGAACTCCTAATCGGTAAAAAGCCCAATATTTCATACTTTAGAGTCTTTGGCAGCAAATGCTTTATTCTTGTTAAAAGAGGTCGAAAATCTAAATTTGCTCCTAAGACTGTAGAAGGCTTTTTACTAGGATATGATTCAAACACAAGGGCATATAGAGTCTTTAACAAGTCCTCTGGACAAGTTGAAGTTTCTTGTGACGTTGTGTTTGATGAGACTAACGGCTCTCAAGTAGATCAAGTTGATCTTGATGAGATAGGTAATGAAGAGGCTCCATGCATCGCGCTAAGGAACATGTCCCTTGGGGATGTGTGTCCTAAGGAATCCGAAGAGCCTCCAAATGAACAAGATCAACCATCCTCCTCCACGCAAGCATCTCCACCGACTCAAAATGAGGATGAAGCTCAAGTTGATGAAATAGAAGATCAAGCAAATGAGCCACCTCAAGATGACGGCAATGATCAAGGGGGAGATGCAAATGATCAAGACAAGGAGGATGAATAACAAAGTCCGCCACACCCAAGAGTCCACCAAGCAATTCAACGAGATCACCCCGTCGACACCATCCTCGGCGACATTCATAAGGGGGTAACCACTAGATCTCGGGTTGCACATTTTTGTGAGCATTACTATTTTGTTTCCTCTATTGAGCCACACAGGGTAGAGGAAGCACTTCAAGATTTGGATTGGGTGGTGGCGATGCAAGAGGAGCTCAACAACTTCACTAGGAATGAGGTATGACATTTGGTTCCACGTCCTAATCAAAATGTTGTAGGAACCAAGTGGGTCTTCCGCAACAAGCAAGACGAGCATGGTGTGGTGACAAGGAACAAAGCTCGACTTGTGGCTAAGGGATACTCCCAAGTCGAAGGTTTGGATTTCGGTGAAACCTATGCACCCGTAGCTAGGCTTGAGTCAATTCGTATATTATTGGCCTATGCTACTTACCATGGCTTCAAGTTTTATCAAATGGACGTGAAAAGTGCCTTCCTCAATGGACCAATCAAGGAAGAGGTCTATGTTGAGCAACCTCCCGGCTTTGAAGATAGTGAGTACCCTAACCATGTGTATAAACTCTCTAAGGCGCTTTATGGGCTCAAGCAAGCCCCAAGAGCATGGTAAGAATGCCTTAGAGATTTCCTTATTGCAAATGGATTCAAAGTCGGAAAAGCTGATCCTACACTCTTTACCAAAACACTTGAAAATGATTTGTTTGTATGCCAAATTTATGTTGATGATATCATATTTGGGTCTACTAACGAATCTACATGTGAAGAGTTTAGTAGGATCATGACACAGAAATTCGAGATGTCTATGATGGGAGAGTTGAAGTACTTCTTAGGATTTCAAGTGAAGCAACTCCAAGAGGGCACCTTCATCAGCCAAACGAAGTATACTCAAGACATTCTAAACAAGTTTGGGATGAAGGACGCCAAACCCATCAAGACACCCATGGGAACCAATGGGCATCTCGACCTCGACACGGGAGGTAAATCCGTCGATCAAAAGGTATACCGGTCGATGATAGGCTCATTACTCTATTTATGTGCATCTCGACCGGACATTATGCTTTCCGTATGCATGTGTGCAAGATTCCAAGCCGACCCTAAGGAAGCTCACCTTACGGCCGTAAAACAAATCTTGAGATATTTGGCTTACACTCCTAAGATTGGGCTTTGGTATCCTAGGGGATCCACTTTTGATTTGATTGGTTATTCGGATGCCGATTGGGCGGGGTGTAAGATTAATAGAAAGAGCACATCGGGGACTTGCCAGTTCTTGGGGAGATCCTTGGTGTCTTGGGCTTCAAAGAAGCAAAATTCAGTAGCTCTTTCTACTGCCGAAGCCGAGTATATTGCCGCAGGCCACTGTTGCGCGCAATTACTTTGGATGAGGCAAACCCTACGGGACTACGGTTACAAATTAACCAAAGTTCCTTTGCTATGTGATAATGAGAGTGCAATCAAAATGGCGGATAATCCCGTCGAGCATAGCCGCACTAAACACATAGCCATTCGGTATCATTTTCTTAGGGATCACCAACAAAAGGGAGATATCGAGATTTCATAAATTAATACTAAAGATCAATTAGCCGATATCTTTACCAAGCCACTAGATGAACAAACTTTTAACAAACTTAGGCATGAGCTAAATATTCTTGATTCTAGGAACTTCTTTTGTTGATTTGCACACATAGCTCTTTTATATACCTTTGATCATGTATCCTTCATATGCTATGACTAATGCGTTTTCAAGTCTATTTCAAACCAAGTCATAGGTGTATTGAAAGGAAATTGGAGTCTTCGGCGAAGACAAAGGCTTCCACTCCGCAACTCATCCTTCGCCGTCACTCCGAGCATCACTCCGTCTTTGGTATAATCTTCACTCCCTTATTTATGACCAAAGGGGGAAAGAGTAATTCTAAGGGCTCTAATGACTCCGTTTTTGGTGATTCATGCCAAAGGGGGAGAAAGTATTAGCCCAAAGCAAAAAGACCGCACCACCACCTAATTTAAAAAAAAGAGTTTCTCAATTGGTATGGTTCTCAATTGATAAATTTCAAATTGGTATCTTATTGTGTTCAAAAGGGGGAGAAAAGTAGTGTTTCAAAATTGATTTATCAAAACCCTCTTGAACACTAAGAGGAGGATTTCATTTAGGGGGAGTTTTGTTTAGTCAAGGGAAAAGCATTTGAAACAGGGGGAGAATTTCAAATCTTGAAAATGCTTCTCGAAATCTTATTCATTTACCTTTGACTATTTGCAAAAGGACTTTGAAAAGGATTTACAAAAGAATTTGCAAAAACAAAACAAGTGGTGCAAGCGTGGTCCAAAATGTTAAAAATAAAGAAACAATCCATGCATACTTTATGGGTATTTATATTGACTCAATTCCAAGCAACCTTTACACTGACATTATGCAAACTAGTTAAATTATGCACTTCTATACTTGCTTTGGTTTGTGTTGGCGTCAATCACCAAAAAGGGGGAGATTGAAAGGGAATTAGGCTTACATCTAGTTCCTAATTAATTTTGGTGGTTGAATTGCCCAACACAAATAATTGGACTAACTAGTTTGCTCTAGATTATATGTTCTACAGGTGTCAAAGGTTCATCTACAACTATACTAAATCGACTGTCCGGAATACCGTAGATTATTCCGGACAGGAGAAGCTTTTTGGAAAAACAGGCCAAGTGCGGACCGTCCGGGCCCTTGCGGCGGACTGTCCGCAACACCAGGATGACACTCGGACAGAACCAATGCAAAAATCCAAGTATGCACTACGGACCGTCCGAAGGAAAAGCAAGGACCGTCCGAGACCGTGCGCGGACCGTCCGAGCTCAGGCGCGGACCGTCCGGTAGGTGAGAAACCGAAAAACCCGAAGGTAACGGGTTCAGAAAAATGAATTATAGCGGCCTCGCGGACCGTCCGGGGTGCACGACCGAACCGTCCGCGACTGGCTTTATCTGACATCTGACGACGCATTAAATGCAATATAGCCGTTGATATAGCCGTTACTGCTGACCGTTGCGTTTTCAGCCGTTGATCTACAGGCGCGGACCGTCCGGACCAGGCGGGCGGACCGTCCGCCGTCGGCAGAATGGAGCAACGACTAGGAAGTGGTTGGTGGCTATAAATACAACCCCAACCACCTCCATTCACTTGACCCAAGCATTCCAACCTTCAACATTCAATACAAGAGCTAGCAATCCATTCCAAGACACATTCAAAGCCTCCATCTCTCCAAGTTTCACAATTGAGAAAAGAGATCATTAGTGATTAGTGACTTGAGAGAGAAAGTGGTCCGTGTGTTATTTGTCGCTCTTGTCGCTTGGCTTTTGCAATCGTGCTTTCTTTCAATCTTTCTTCCGATCAACTCAATTGTAACCAAAGCAAGAGACACCAATTGTGTGGTGGTCCTTGCTGGGAAGTTTGTTCCCATTTGATTGAGAAGAAGAAGCTCACTCGGTCCGAGGGACCGTTTGAGAGAGGGAAGGGGTTGAAAAAGACCCGGCCTTTGTGGCCTCCTCAACGGGGAGTAGGTTTGCGAGAACCAAACCTCGGTAAAACAAATCCTTGTGTCTCACTTCCATATTCGCTTGTGATTTGTTTTGCACCCTCTCTCGCGGACTCAATTATATTTCTAACGCTAACCCGGCTTGTAGTTGTGATTAATTTTGTAAATTTCAGTTTCGCCCTATTCACCCCCCCCCCTCTAGGCGACTTTCAAGAACACAAGGAAGAACACAATCTCACAGATGCATATTCAAATTGGGGTCATACAAATTTATGAGACGACAAAATTGTATGAAATAGAATAATCTAAGTAAAACCCAACCCTAACTCGTGCCAGTGAAAGTAGCCTAGAGCGGGGGTGAATATGCTAAACCTGAAAATTATCAACACAAACTTCGAAATAATGTCAAATCAACATTTCAACTGGTGTAGACCGGTTCAACCGCTATAAAGGTTGATTGAACCACTCTGAACCAGTCCAACTACAAGAGTAGATCTAGGCTTCTAACAACGCAGAAACACAATGAGAGATTCCTTTAGAAAGGGAACACATGGGATAAACTAAGTGTGGATGGTGAGAAATACAAGAGTGAATCCACCACGAGATTCACACAAAGAACAACTCTCTATGCCTTTCTTGCCAACTACAAAACACAACCAAGAATCCAAGCAAAAGCACAATACACAAGATATATCTGAGGTTCGGCCACACCACAAAGGTGTCCTACTCCCCGTTGAGGAGCCCACATAGGGCGAGTCTTTTCCAACCCTAATCCTCCACAACCAGACCACAAAGGTCAAGGCAAACCTTTCCTCAAATCGGCTCAAAAGAGCGGGTGATACAAACTTCTTGGGGTCGTCCACAAGTTTGGAGACTCGGAAGCAACCTTAATCCATCAAGGAACTCGAAGGTTCTAAGAGCAACAAGTTTGCACAATAGGTGTTTGCAGCAAGCTCAAGAGATGAGAAAGAGAGGGGAGATGAGAACCAAATTCGAAAGTCACAAGCACAAACCTCACACCAAGGGCTCCTTCAATCAATCAATTTGAGAGCGAGATAAGGTGACAGAGAGAGAGGAGGAGTGCTTTGTCTCAAGTTAGGTGAGTAATAAGTGTGGGAGGTGGCCAGAGTAAATGAGGAGAGAGGTATGAGGGATATTTGTAGAGTCTCCTTAAAAAGAGCTTTTAGGCTGAACTTTTCTGTGTGAGGTCGGTTGAACCGCCCTAACCCCAAGTTAAAACGGGTTTTTGACCAGAGCAAACCCTAGATCAAAACGAGGCAGTTTGACTAAGGTTAAAGTGCTAGGACGGGCAGGTTCAACTGGTTTTGACTAGAGAGCTTCACAGCTGAAGTCAAGTTGAGCTATCCTCGAGAAAAGCTCAACTCAGTTCAAGTTAAGTTGAACTATCCACAAGATAAGTTCAACTCAGCTGAAGTCAAGTTGAACTTTTCTGAAATAACTTTTCTGAAGGAAAGTTCAACTGCTTTTGAGTAGGAAGGATCTCCGTCTCTCAAACCTCACTTCAGTTGAACCCATAGAGTGTCCAAAGAATTTGGTTTTCCAAATAGCTTTTGAATTTAGAGGCTTGAGCAATAGCAAACACCATTACCTGTGCGAAAACTACTTAGGAAGAAATAAATCCTGCGACTCAAGAAATATAGAAACTTTTGCATGATCGTCGCATGGAATCTTTTCAAGGCACCACATAATGTATTTCCTTTGTCCTTGATACTTCCTTTTTCCTTTCTCAAATAAAGTTGGCACTCCTTTTATCTTTACAGAAACTGAATGTACACTAGGAGCAAACTTTGTTAGAAACCTTATTTGTTTTGTCATTTAATCACCAAAACCCTCAATTGGAGTTGATTGCACTTACAACCAGTTACTAAGAATATATAAATTTTAGGGTGTGGTTAACCCTAAAGACATGTCCCTAGTGGACTCAACTGAGTACAAGGCCCAATGAGTCCATACAATGGCACAACACTGAAATAGATTCTGATCTCATATTTCTTGGATGATTTTTGACGACTCAATAAAATTTGGACGTGAGATTAGTGGCACCGGAAAGATCTTGTCATTATCGTTCCAACCATATAAAGAACATACAAATCTGAGTTCGTATGCATCCTGAGCGTCAATTTTAAGTCATACTGGTCCTCAACTTCGAGTGAGACTCGAAGTCATCTTCGAGTATACGACTCTAGCTTGTTGTGCTTGTCATACCCCTTGTCCAACACCTTGTACACATCCTTGAGTGCTTCCTTACTGGTTGTTAAGTCCCTCATATGGTTGTCCTTCATTCCAAACAATAAGAATTTCATTAGGTAGCAATCGGTCTTGAGTTTGACAAAAACTAGAACCTAAGATCTACTTAACTTGCCATTGAACTTGACGTGCATGTTATTGTCCATATGACATAGAAGGAGAAGCATCATGTGTAGTGATGTTCTCATCATCAAGCATCATGTGCAAGTAAGAGGATAAGGTACAAGGCCTTGAAGTATGTGTTAGTAGGAGATGAGCTTCATTACCATATGTTTGAAGGTATATTGTTAATATGTTTGGTCCTCACCAAAGCTTTGGAATTAATGCACAAAGTTAGTGAAGGAGTCCGTGGCACACATCACTCAACTCACAAGATGAAGTGACTAATCCATTGGTCTGGCTATTTTTGGTTAACTTTGTTTGAAAATTATTTTAAATATTATAAAGGTTGTTAGACTACTAAAAATTTAGTAATGTATAAATGGTATAGCTTCAAAAATAAACCCTATTATAAAGCCATGGCCATTCAAATATTGGGTACACATTTAATTGGACAGATCCACCCTACGATCAGCAAGGTCCGCTAGTTGCGATGGATTATTTCACCAAGTGGGTGGAAGTAGTTCCCATGAAAAATGAAGTTCAATCTAAATTTGATTACTATTTAAAAATTTTGAATTAACAATGAGTTCGATCTAGATGAAGTGAATAGTTCAATCTAGACTTTTCTTTACTTATCTTGTTTATAAGAAACTAGGTTTCAAACACGCGCGTTCAATTTTTTCATAAACCAATTTCTAAAAATTAGAGATAGAAATCAATTTCTTAGAATATTTGGTGCTTGCAAACAGTCCCTTGTTATGGCCAACAATCCTAAGAATGTCTCCAGCAGCCTACCCATTCAATCTCTTACCACACCCCCTATTTCAAAATTTAATATATAAACAATACAGTCTACCGTGCAAACAATATTCTATATGACCATATATCAAGTGTGAAAGAAATAATCCAAAACAATTGGCACAGGAGGACAAAGAACCACACGCATGAATACATTGGCCATCACTGCTTTTACTAGTATTAACTGGAGGCATTCGAAAGCATTATTGTATCCTTAATCTATACTACTAATTAAGAACGCAAGGGGTAGGCTGCCCCTTTCCTGGTTCTGCCATTCCCATTCCCAACTCCGTTTTCAATCCCAACTCTTGTGTGTTTGCTTCATTCCCAACTGAACCCATTCCCAGCTCCTGTGTGTTTGCTTCATTCCCAACTGAACCCATTCCCAACTCCTGTGTGTTTGCTTCATTCCCAACTGTGTCGCGCATGTGACCCGTTTCCCATTCCCAAGCGTCCCGCGAACCGCGACCAAATTTTTACCAAAAAAGCTAGCAGCGTGGGTTCAAGCTCACAGCCAACCAAGACTACACATTCTCTGGGACACACTAAACCTTATAAACAAGGGTGTGCACAGTTCAGTGCACAATATGGTACTATTTTTAACTTGTATTTGTTGACAACGCAGGAGGCCCATCTGCTTGTGGCCCAGCGCAGCCCACCCCAGCGCGCTGTCCTCCTCCGCGCGCCACGAGGCCCATCCCCGCGCGCCGTCCCCTTCCGCCCACTCCTCCGCTCCACCCTGGCGCGCCGTCGTCGCTAGGGCGCCCCACCCCCGCGCGCCACGAGGCCCATCCCCGCGCGCCGTCATCGCCAGGGCTCCCCACCCCCGCGCGCCACGATCTCCATTGCAGCTTCCAACTGCAATCCCCCCACGATCTCTCTCTTTGAACTGCTCCACTCCCTCCACTTCGATGAGGATAAATGTGGGCGCGACGTCTCCACGCTCTTCTTTCCCTTCTTCCTGCCACTCTTGCTCTCGCCGTCCTCCTTGCCGGCAGACTTGCCCGCGGGGACCCGCTTCTCCGCCTTGGGCTTCTTCCCGGCGGTCGTCTTCTCCGCCGCGGGCTTCTCCTCAGAAGAACCATCAAGTAAGTTGTATAGTGTACTGATAAACCTGCAGTAAAATACTTTGAATATTGCTCTGGAGAATTTATGTGCCTTGATAAGGTAGTTTGTACATTGGGGATGAATACCGTAAACGATCAATTTGGCAAAAACCACTAGGTAGAAGCAAGCCATACCATCATCTGCGGATTGAGTCAATTAGGCTGCAGTCTGGCCAAAAAGAAGCTTCCGGATCTGCATTTGATCAAACAGACTGTCTAATTGATGTTTGACAATAATGGGAAGCAGCATGCAGAAAGTACTGATATGGCACATAGCATATTTGGCCCTATTGAGCATTTGACATCAGTTCAGATCAGCCAAATCTAGGAAAAATGACAAATAGCATATTGTGCTATAGTTTGCCTTAATTAGTTGCAATTTAAGATTAGAGCATGCATTAATGTACATACATTTTATTTGTTTAGTAACTTTAGATATCGACTTGTAGATTTTTTTTTCTTTGTAAAAAAAGAACATTGAAATCTGTGTATTATGTTTTGTCCAAACCTGAACAATTAGATCTTTCAAAAGGTTCTTGTATTCATGGAGGAGTTCCTTCATCGCATCGTCTTTCATTTTGTTTACTAGATCATCCTGAGCTTGAAGAACTTTGATGCGAGAAGCATTCAACTGCATAGAGTACTCGCTGTTAACGAGCAAACAGAACCTAGCTTGTTAGATAACAGGTTTGAAAAATCACAAACATTGATGTAACATGACATAATGGTATGCCTCGAAGATAAAGCAAATCATGATGGCATATTTTGGATGTCAAAAGTTGCAGTAGTATTTCACTATAGTGGCATGGTTCCAATTCACCCTAAACACACTACAGCTAAACTTAAGATGCCATTACTATAAATCAATATCCAGTTACTTTAGTGCTGTATTTACTAAGGAAGAAACTCTTTTTTCCATTGCGACATATCCAGTTTCCCATGACCTTTTACAGTGTTAAGATCTGTCTTTGCGTCTTTCATCCGCAGCATATTCCTTTCAACTTTTGTTGTCATACAGCAACAACCTACTGACTACTAAAATTCCCAAATAAAATGTTCCGCCAACTTATCTATTAGCATCTACCTCCTCTGACCACAACCATATATTCATGTATGTTTGTTTATCCTAAGTCAATTCCTTTTACCTTTGACTACCAATATCTAAAACTTTAAAAGTCGACCATCAACATTTTAAAAGGATAGGGCAGAGGGTTTCTCTCTATGCTGACGATGTAGTGCTGTTCTTACATCCTCGCGCTGAGGAATTTACTGCTGGTCAAAGAAATCATTAGGGTCTTTGATGAAGCCTCTAATTTGGCTACAAACATTGGAAAGAGTTCAGTCACTCCCATCAGATGTGAGCTTCGTGATTTGGAATTATACAACACTTCCCTTGTAAGTATCTTGGTATGCCATTGTCGTTAGGAAACTTACAAAGAGTGACTTCTATCCGCTCATTGATAAGATAGCTGAGCGGCTCCCTGGTTGGAAGGCTACCCTTACTAATTCTGCTGGTAGAGCGACGCTGGTAAAATCGGTTTATCACCTCATTGCTATTCAGTGTTTTGTTTCGAAGTTCCATCTACAGCTTCATCTGAGCAAACACAGAAGTGTTCCTCTTTCATTTCACCATTAGGAGATAATTCACCCTCTTCTGTTTCAGGCCTTAAATTTTTGTGGGACACCGAATATGCACTAAATGGATGTACACCAAATCCATACAAAGATGTCATCCTGTCATGTTTTATTCTCTGTTGAAATGATAATGATTTTATATCTTAATTTATTAACCAAAAACAAGAGGCTATTTAGTTGGAACGGTGCATTTGTCATCCACTGTACATTTGCCAGTTGCCATCGCAATATCATGACCCAACATGAAGGTAGATTACACCAGCAGACCTGCAGGTTACATAAACCAATCACTCTTCATCATCTTCATCTTCATCGTCATCATCTGGAATGGCAGTGTCATCGCCAATACCCTGCAGAAGGGTATCCACATCTTCGCCGAGCTCTGTCAGCCTTGTGCTCAGCTTCTCGACCTTTGTTTGCTCCTGCCCAAGGCAGACGAGTAGATCATTCCATTCTGCCTCACTGTCCTTCTCCGCCTCTTCCTTAGCTTGCGCTTTTATTGCTTCCACGTCAGGATATGGCACGCTGCCTCCCTGCCGCAAGGCTTTTACCTCGGCATCCAAGCGGTAGTTGGCCTGCTCTATGCTGTTGTAAGCTTCTGACAAGCTCTTGAGATCCGACTCCAGTTTTACTGAAAGGTTTCTTTGGTTGTTAGCTTCAGCTTCAATCTGGGACTTCTCACTTTTGAGTGCCCCTATCTGTCGTTTTGCCCCCTCCAGTTCTTGTCTGAGAGCTTCAATCTGGACCCTTTCTCGGCCACTGCTCGGTTTCTGTGAAGTATCTGTGGTCATACCACCACCAGTTCTCAGTAACTCTTCTGCTAACATTGCATTCCGAGCCAGCAAGTCCTGACAGATGCCATTATAATAAATACCAGTGTCAGTGTCTGAAAACCACTGGCAACAACAGGCACCCAGAAATCAACCCATTAATCTAGAAACAATTATGTATGGTCACTAGCACAACAATTCAGAAGTTAACTTTAAGAGAACCATGCTATCTAAAATATTTTCTCAAGGAAATGCCCGGGTTTGCATGAATCAGCTTGTTTTTGGTTAATAAATTGGGTTTCTTCAATGTTTTTAAAGCATATAGAAAATATGTGGAACCCTGGATCCTATCACTTATGTATTTAATTTTGATGCTTTCACCACATATGATTGGATTGAACAACAAAAACGAATGGTAGGAATAACACGTGCATCAGCAACAGTCATGAAGAGAAAATAGATCCAGTTTATGCAAGACCCTACCTTCATAGACGGAATTGTTTCATTCCTACCCATAAATTCAGCCACAGACTCAGCACGAGCACTTTTAGAGCCATTACCACCTATCAGGTAAGATTAAACCACTGAGAACTGAGTACTTAAACAACAGCCATTTAAGCTATGAGACAGCATAAGGTAACTACAAAGGGTGTACCCTTTGCTGCAGCATTATTTGTTTTCCCGCTACATGCCAATTATATTATTTTGTGAGTCCAAAGTCTAAACCGTATAGTTCGTGAATGAATCTGTAAGTAAATTCTTCGTGACAGTCTTTGGGTGGTGGTGGTGGTCGTCGTCGTCGCAGTGCGTGCATCGATCTGCATCATCATCTTCTCTCTTTTTTTTCTGCTCTGAAGAAGCAACGAGACGAACGAACGGATGGATGGATGGATGGATGGGAGCCAGAACAGAAACAGAGAGAGGGAGAGGGTGATGGGTCAGAACAGAGGAGAGAGCCTTGGAAGGGAGGAATATGCTTGCGGTGTACCTAGGAGCATACCTACGCACTGGGTGATTTGGTACTAAAAATACTGGCACCGTCTTACGACATTGAAGTTTATGCCCTCAACAACCTGAACTGCTCCAGCTAAATATGTTCAGAATGAGATAAGCACGGTTGGGTCATAGGACATGACGATAGGAGACATTTTTCTCGAAAATACTGTGCAACTGCTTAAGAGAAACTTCCTGTTTTCCAGTAACTGTGTTGTTTTTATTTGGTGTCGAAGAGTGTTTTAATTATTGTGTACAAAGCTAATGACACATGATTATGTTCATGCCGTTTATCGAATTTATTCCTTTTGTTTTTATATCTGTTGCATTGACAGTTCATGTCCCAATTGTTTTTATTTCCAGCTTGATGGTCACTACTGGCTCACTGGTTGCAAACTGTTGGGTGCTCCAAGGTAGCAATAGGTTTTGTCTATAAAGTGCGGGACTGGACAGACATAAGGCAACTTCTCAATCCTGATCAGGTAATATAGTTTTATGTTTATGTTTATAGTTTTATGTTTATGTTTTCTAATGAAGTCAATATAATCATGGTGACACACGATCATGATAAAGTAATTAAGTATATGCATGTGTAAATATATGCTAATGTCAAACACTTCCTATAACAATTTGCTGTGTATGTTTCCACACTAAGTGTGGAACAGGATAAAGTAATTAAGTATAAGTATGTGTTGCAAATTAGATTTGCCATAGTGCTTTAAAAACTGTAGAACAGAAACTGCAGGAGCATGGTCACTGGCATATGGCCTGCAGTCCCGCGTTGCAGTGCCTGAACCAAATACCATGCTTCGTGCTATTTCTCCTGCTTAAGATTCAAGGATTGATTCCCCTCAACCTCGAGTATTTACTCCAATCCCAACAAGGCGTCAGAGCATCTCTGTACATAGTGAGCCCAAAAGGGAAAAGAAACACCAGGGCCTTTCTGGCACACCAACACAGTTCTGGATTCAAAATTGGTGGTATTTATTAGTAATGTATGCAGGCTGAACTGGAAGTAGAGAGAACCATCCAACATGGCACATAAAGAGAGAACGATAATCTAAATGCAGAATGGGAACCATGAAATCCCAAAAATCTAGAGCTCGATTCCCCTGAATTATACGCAAAAGAACAACCATTTTCCCTGCAGCTGCCAAGAATCGCTGCCAATAACATGACACCCAAGATGCAGTCAGTATTGGCCAAAATCATAGATCAAGCAACGAAAAAAGTATATAGTTCATCAAACTGGCGGAACAAACAAAAAACATGTCAGTGTCAACATTATTATGAACAAAACCTCTTGGCACTACTAATTTCAAGAACTCAATTCAATCCAAAATCACAACCTTATGAAGTTATAATTGCCAATCACGAGATTGAGAGACTCTAATATCATCCCACCAAAACATGGAATACTAATCCATAGTGTACTCATGGGCTTAACTGTTCATATGGGATATGGGACGTGATCTAATCGCGACATGGGATGTCTACCCCACATAATCAAAATGTAAAATAGACCACACTGCAAGAATGGTCACTGGCATATGGTAAAACTAAAGAGACAGGAGCCTTAGCATATCATCATTATTAATAAAAGTGTAGAATGTCTAACTGAGAAATGCAAGAACGGCCTACCTCTGAGATGAAAAGAATGGCTGTGAATCGGTGGATCAGAGGAGAGTGGGGATGGGTTGGAGGGATCACCTGTGTCCATCCTTTTAATAGCAGGCGCGGAAGGGAGCCAATCTAATAAATTTATAAACAACATGTAGAATAAAACAAGAAATAATATAACAAAAGGCATGAAAACAGCAAAAACATAAGCGGTCTCCAATCTGTACAAGGGGTGCATATGTAACAAGCTACAAATCACCTTTTTCTATATTACAAATCAGCTCCTCCGAACAAGGTATATAAAAATATGGCAGCACCTGAACACCAACGAGAGAGTAGTAATCAGGGAATGATGAAGTAGCTTATGATGCAACCATAGGGAATATGTAGGTGGACAACTGAAGTATACTTCACACATTAGGGATTCCAAATACAAGAGGTGAGAACAGATCCTTGTCTAACAATCAAGAAAATCAGATTGTATGGAAAATAGTAATATACAGTAATCTTCAAATATAAAGAAACGTTCACGTGAAAAAAGGTATGGGAGGGTTAGTGGCAACATGGAGCAAATGTACCTACCTACAACTAGCTGTTTGGACTGAACAAAATGAGATGGAGGATTGGTTTCTGCCAATGACCGAGAAGGGCACAGAACCAGCTCACTATTTACTTTGTGGCGAATCTAGAAGAAGAGAAGTGCAATAATCTTCCATGGAGACAGGAGATAGATTAGACTGTCTTTGCAGGGATAAGGATGAGTGCTCCTCCTGGGTTTTGATGGGAATTCCAGAGCATGACACCTCATCACAATAATGAGGCTCTGTATAAACTGTTTACGAGTCATCAAGGAACCTAAAGCCATGAAGACAGGCCTAAATAACTTTGCTTGCGTTAGGCTCTGTACAAACTACAAACTGTTTAGTGTTTACAAGCATGCTAAAAAAGGTTTGTACTTACCTTATCTTGGATGAATGGATTTGCTGAGTTCCTTAAAAGATAATTGATAATAGCAGCCTTCTTTGAAAGAATTGCTTTGTGGATCGCTGGTAAGCCATCCTGAGGAAACTAAACTTGAAATAACAAAAATCAGCCTACAGACAGGTGAAGAGGCAAATTTTAAACATAAAAATCTCTATGGTTCTCATGATTCAAAAGCAAATTATTAATAACACTACAACAACTGGACTTCTCTAAATACAGATTTCTTACAGAAGTAGCTGTTTCCAGATCAGGCACTCGCTTGTTCAGAAGAATCTTCTCCTCATTTGAGAACAACTTCTGACGGCCTGAAGTATAACAGAAAATGTCACTATGCATAATAAAAATAAATATAAGAATGATGCAAGGTGAAGAACAAAGTTGCTCTAAACTAATTTGTTATTTCAACCAATTGGCCAAACAGCAATCAGTGCATTCTTTCATAAAAAGCAACATTGTGCAACAATCAGTCATCTTTAAGTAGCAACAAAAACAAGCCGGTGGATTAAAGCCGCAGCGAACAGGCTAACATGACTAACAAGTTTACCAAGGCAGTAAATGTTTACCCAGTTATTGTTAATATCTGTTTGAGCATCAATTGCTGTGATTTGGTCAAAGCCAGTTGGGTGATACAATAGAATGTGGTGATAGGAGTAAAAGTACACATTTTACTTTGCACCACTGCTGATGGCGCTCATAACATCGGCATTTTGTTTGACATACGCTCATGAACTGTCATCTATTGCAGTGCCATTGGTAGATTTAGTGAGTTTGGACTTCCGATATTAGAATTATATAGGTTTAAACTACTCCAGTTTGTTGTAAACTCTAAACACAAAAATCTTGTAATGGCTGCCCTTGGCTCGCACAGTCTCACTGTTCAGGTGGGGTAAATCTCCAAAACAAAAATGTAGTCACTATCCTAACAAAAATGTAGTCAATGAAGCAATTCTTATGTATGTAAAACTACAACTCCAGAAGTCAGAACTCACCCTTAGGACTCTTGTTGTCCTCCATCTCATCCTCAACATATTCCCTACTTCTAAAAAACTCATCAATGTCGTCAAGGGTGGTGGAAGATGGACGGCGGCGTCATGTCGTCGTCCCGCGCCGGCGCGCCGTGCTGCGTCCAGGCTCGAGAGGAGGATTGGCCGGTGTAACCGACCGTTCATGCCTGGGCTGTATATTCGTACCACGTAGACACGTAGTACATGTGTCTTTCTACATGGGCAACTGAAGTATACTTCACACATAGTTTACTAGGTGGTCATAACTAACATTTCAAAAGTCAGTGCAGAGTAGCATTACTACAATATCTTATATATGTAACAATGCTCTTCAGCATTTTGCTAAATTCTTGTAGTCCAATGCCGTTCTAATTTGTATGATAACAAAAAATAATGTAGTTTAACTGCAAAACATAAATAACGGTCAAGTTAAATCAACATACGACATGTGCAATTTTTACAATAAAAATCTTACATGTGTTACACTATTATTGTTTTTCTGTTATCTCATCTAATCCTTTTCATGATATTTTGTATCTTTGCAATGATGTCATGATCGATCCTATAGGATCAATGACATCAGTTACACTTAACCAAAATAGGACAGTTGCAGACTTGCGTCCCTTTCCTCCGTAAGTACATGGTTCACTTGTCACATCTATCTATCTATATATTAATGAAGAATCTAAGATAAAGTTCGTGTTTTATGTAGTTTCGTGCTATTTGACGATATTCAAGGTTTCAATAACTTACCACAAGTAAAGAGTGTCTTTGCGAGGGTAGTTGTTAAGTTTCCTAGGCATCGTAATAGTCAACACTTCATCCTACAGGACATCACTGTGAGTCACTTCATCAAGCTTTACAATAGAGTCAATATAATCATGTTATTATATCATAGACTTTTTTTGACTTATACGACATGTATTCTCAAAAAAATATCTAGGGAGCCAAAATCGAAGCAATTTCAAACGGCAATAATGTCGAACGGTTCGACGTCTTACTCAAACAAGGATACACATATACATTGTATAAAGTGGCATTCTGTCTAAACTGGGCGGAGGTTCAATTTCGGAATATTGCGCATGGGCTAGAGTTGGGATTGATAACACATACTATTGTGGAGCCATTCACTAAACCAATTCAATTTCCTCCATTTCCAAAATATCTTATGCCATTTCATGATGTTTACCAACAACCGCATAAGACGTTCGTAGGTAATCACCCTTCCCTCTATATATGGTATATAACTTAACATCTTAAGTTTGCAAATTATTCAAAGGTAACTAATCACATGTGAATGTCTCAGACATTATTGGCATAGTTGTTCATTTGGAGCCATTAAAGTATATCGGTGGAAGGCCATACAGAGAGGCTGTACTAATGGATTCCAGGTCATATTAATTCATAGTTACACATTAATTCACAGTTACATTCTTTTTAAAACATTAAACATTTGTTAGGTTTTAATCAAACAATTATTATGTGTTTTATAGGTGGAATCTAATTGTCATGGGGGTATGGACCGATCTCCTGCAGAGAAATGCTCTACGATGGGCATTAGCTAAAGTTGACAAGAATATAATTATTGCAACAATGATGCGTCATAATAATAAATACAGTAATTTCTACTATACCTAGCATCTTTCAACATATATTCAATTTTCATGTTTATTATTAATTCTATACTATAAATAACAATAGGATGTTTGGAAACTTCAGACTATAGCACCATTCATTTTAACCCAGATCATCACACTACAAGTCGGCTGCAGAGTGAGTGCTTTTTTCAATATATTGTTAAAAACATTTAAAATTATGATGATTTAAAATAATCATGTTTTTACAAATCATGTTCTAAATTGCAGTCATTCGACACTCGTTGATTCAAAATCCAAGGAGTCGTGCCATCAACAATTTTCTGGAGAACAGACAAGCACAATTGACAACTATGATACCAGATTGAGACGTGTTTTAGCTTATTATAGTAGATATACTTTATTAATTATATGTAGTAGAACACTTAGTAACAATGATTTGGTCTCTATTTGTATTGGTCATGTGTCCAGTCTTAATGGTGATAGCTTTGTACAAAACTATGTGACTTATCTGTGAGCGAATAAAGATGTTCATCACCGTGTTTTTGTTACCAATGTTCTTACCAACTACTCCCTTTGCGGTGGTGTGTTCTACTGTGCAAAAAGAGAGTCCGTGTGTTGCAACGGGAATATATAATACAAGTATACTACGATAACTTATATACAAAATATGTGTTATATTTGTATATAAGTTATCGTAGTATACTTGTATTATATACAGGTATACAACTGTCGTATTTGTAATTTTAATGTATGAAAGACATGCATTTAATAAAACAGATGCAACAACTCAGTATATAGATGAGAAATGACACAAATGAGCCTGACAATTTCATCATAACAGTATACCCTAAAGTTTTAGTCATCTGCAATTTCCATAGTGCTTCTTAATATGGTTTTATTTAAATACAAAAAATGAGAATCAGAATATTTACCCGAAGGTAGTAGACAACAAGCAGACTACCATTTGGTTTCATGGGCATTTCTTGAGCAGAGTCAAAGAGGGACTTGTGAAGATGTTTCTCCTCCTCCGAATCCCAGGGCAGATCCATCATTTTATCAACTAAATTCTTTTTAATGCAGATAGCACAAAATTCGGTCACCATCATCTCAACATGATAAACCCAAGAGTTTTTTAATGCATCCTCAGCATGTGTCATATTTGCTGAGTGTTGCTCTTTCACCTTAGAGCAGTAGCTTCTATGATACATAAACGTTTCTGTTAGGAGGCGACATTCAATTCTGACACGAACCACAGTCACTGCCTCACTAAGAAATGAAATGCCATCTTTTTTTACAGTTTTCTGTAGCAGAGAAGCTTCCATGCCCTGTGCACTTTAGCACAAGAAGTGTCATATCATATTTTTGTCGTTCCAGCGGAACTTGTGCTATCTTTGGATGTGTTTCCTTGCTAGAGATTTTGGGAAGATGAGAGTACGCCTCCTGCAAAGGAAGCAGGGTTGCATCACAAACATAAGATAATGAAGACAAAATCCATGAAACTCAATTAAAATGGCACTGCATACGTATACAGACGAGATTCAAATCTGAAGTCAATGGTACCATGAACAGAAAAAACAAATCATTGTTACATAGCAGTACGTAACACAAACTATAACATGATTCCAATAACAAAACACTTCAATGCAAATGTGTTCAGGTAAGTGCAGGCAGCCAACAAAAAGAATGTCTGCAATTCAAAGAAAAAGTAAACACAGCACGCCTGTAATCCTTGCAATTGCTATGCTCAGTTAAACAATCTCCTCATTGTGCTTCATCCACACTTGTGTTATGGAAACTATATGTGGGCTACCTTCCGTCCTGGGGGATGTTGCATAGTGGGCAGAGCTGACCCTTTATTAGTTAATGCCATTAGGGATAGCTTATTAATAATGATCCTTACCTTCTGAGTTATCTCAAAGGCAATGTCAAGAGCCTTCTGGTAAGCCTCTCCTGCTGGAACACAGTAGTTTGCTAAGCCTGAAACACAAACACACATTTATGATTTGTTGCTGTAAGTATTAAGTAGATAAAACAGGTAACAACTAACAAGGCTAGCATTACCCATTGTTACAGCTTCAGCTGCACCACATCTGTGGCCATTGAATATCCGTTCCTTTGCTCTGGACCTCCCTATGATCCTAGGAAGGCGTTGTGTACCTCCAGCTCTTTATAGTGCAGCAGATGGAAGCAGATTACTCTGGTAGTTTTGGTTAGGTTTTGTGTACCTTTTACTTTAAGTACATCAAAAAATGCATGTACAATTACCATAGTCAAAGCATGCGGTGGGAAAGTTCTATCATGACAAAGAAAACCAATGTCAATTTTGATTCTAGAAAAGTAAACACATCATGTAAAGTCCTGCTTGCTGGTTTTACCTTTTCAGCATCAACAAATTAAATCGACTATTTGAAAGGTAATTAAAGTTGATGTAGATGCTTACTTCTACAAGTTCCTTATGCTTGAGTCTTTGTTTCAAACTTTTGCTAGCCACGTCAGATTATGTTCTGTGAAATCACGTCCAGTTACAGCTAGATTTATCACGTCACAATTGAAGATGAAAATTGCACCAGTCTGGGGACTCCCTATGTATTTCTGTTTTTCAGGCTATTTTGTTCCAGAGCATCTTGACATTTTCTTAAAAAATTCGTATATAAAACTAAAAAAGAAAAACACAGGGTGGCTTGTGTAGGTTATATATTTCCATACCCAAGTATAATAGCAAGGCTTGTTTCTGGCAGTCCAAGTTCAGCATTTTCTCCTGCACAGATTGAAATAACAGTCTTAAAGTATAATCAGTGCAGTTAAAGTATAATCGTAAAAATATAAGATGATACAAGACTCCTCATAGGAATGGAAAAGGGGTATGCTGACTTATTAAACAGCAGTCAGTACTTATTTTCTTTCATCCAAATTACTCAAGGATCATATAATCTAAAGAACTTTGAAAGGATTCAAATATGTGTAGCCAGTAATAAGGTATCTGGCAGATCATCGGTCCGGCGGAGCGGAGAGCAGCGCGTAATGCGACGGCCAAACCGCTGCCAACGATGTGTTTTAGATACATTTTCTGGCTGTCGTCCTGAAGGGGCAACGGCTGAAACAAAACAAATCTTGCAGAAAAACGGTGAACACAAATAGTAGTATAGACTACAGAACACTACTTTCAATCGATTAGCTCGTTTCCTCCTCGCTGAAGAACTGTGCGATCGAGTGTACTGTAGCAGCCGATTTGGATCCGCAGCTCCAGCTATATACTTACAATAAAGCAACAATTTTAGAGATGAATTTCAATTGACTTCCATTTAGCTCGATAGGACTTTCCCTATCTCTTCAAATCATTGCTATTCGACTAGAAATTGAGCTTATATTATCCTCTGTTGAAGTCTGATAAGATTACTCATCCTTTGTATACAGGTTTTCTGACTGATTGGAAGACGTAAATGGACCCGTTTCAAAATAATGATGTTCATTATCCATTAAGAGAATTGTCTAGCAACACTGTTGAAGGTATATCTACTAATAAAATGGCTTATTTGACATTTCAACAATGTTTAAAATTGAATACATTTGATGGTTTAGGAGAATGTGTTGATGCAAGTCAACGTAAGAGGGAAAGAGAAAGAGCACGATATGCCGCGATGAGTGTTGAAAAAAAAAATGAATTGAAGAAGCGTCGTGAGTCACGTAAAAAAGAAAACCTTATGCAGCATGAGTATTCAGAAGGTATATTAACTATTCCTGTGCATCAGTTATTTTAAGAGTAACGTTGTTACTTTTCTTATGAGTCGTTTGGTTGTTTTGTAGATTGCAATATCCCTATAAACAAGAATAACTCTCATCAAAGCACCAATATTGAGGACATAAATTCCATACATTTGTCAGGTGCTGGTTGAAATTATTTTATATTCTAAGTTTAGATTTTAGATTAGAAGAAGTTTTATACTATACCGTGTGATAGCACTCTAGGTAATTATGTTTCTCTGTTATGTTCTTTGCCTATACCGTGTTATAACACTCTAGGTATTGGGCACCATTAGTTGGTATATATATATATAAGCCCCTAAGACCTTTTATACTTTCAACTTTAAGGCACATCGGGTCTAACGTGTCATCAACATGCTTCCAATCCAAGTTCAGAAGTTTTAGATGCAAGGGAACGTAAGCGAATTCGCGAAAGAACTCGATTTGCAACTCAAACAACGGAACAAAGGGCATTGCGTAATAGGGAATCATGTAATAAGAAGGCAAGGAAAGACTATAGAATAAGACAACGAGGAATGCTAAACCAGGACTCAATTGCCATTGAGAACCCAAAGTTTACCCCGGAGCTTCAGTGGAGTCCAGCGGATTCTCAAGCGCCTCATGGGTCTCTGTCTTGCTCCAAGGACATGGTCATCTCTGAGTTGAGCGCAATACCTTTTGTTCCTGCTCCGTCGCAGCCTGAGGATGTTGAGGAAGACAAAATAACACAGTCTCCTAGACGAAAACGACATAAGCGTCATGTATCGTCTGGTGAAAAACAGAACCTGGTATCTCGTCAAAACCAGAAATGTCAATCTACAATTGGAGGAAACTTTGCTACTGCAACTAGGGATCGTGAAATGGATACCAATGAGAACAATGAAATTGATCATCCGACTGCTTCTGAGATTGATAACAATGGTTATTACTAATCCATCTTTAATTCATCTAACACATCAATTATAGTGGCCAGCTAACTTAACACAACTTTCCATCAATAGAATGTACCGGTCCATGTCCAGTCACTACTACAAAGACTGACAAAATGACTGAAGGAGCAGACGTTGGGATGCAACACCAGACAACCCTAAATGTCACTACCAATGGTAATTCCAAACTCAATTCCACCATTAGTTCCCTAATTATTCTTAGTGGTTAAAACCATGTGAATGAATATATGACGATGAATGTGTGCTATTTATAGATAATCATGACGAGGATATACTTTTTGAAGCTGGTGATGACGAAGAAGAGGGATACCTGTTCGCTTATCAAGGTTCTTGCGTAATGTTTTTAATAGTATTGGATATATGATTTTAAAGTTTCTAAAGCTATACATCTTACCTGTTGCTCTTTAAAAACAAATTTAGATGGTGAATCCGGTGAGGATATCAATATTGATGATACCCAAGATGCCTTTGCTGTAACCCCTGACGTACCTGATCCGTATGACAAGGTGTATAGTAACATACCTAAAGAAACACATTTGCTAAACGCTGTTGCTGACTGTGACTACTGTAAAGCGAAGAAGTTTCAATATGAACCACCTGGATTTTGTTGTCGTAATGGACAGATTGATCTAGCTCCATTCGAGACACCGTCCCAGCTTAGGAGGTTGTGGGAGTGTGCAGATGCTGATGCGAGGCACTTCCGTGATAACATTCGATTTTTTAACGGCCATTTCTCATTCACTTCTCTGTATTGTTGCCTTGATAGTATGACTACAAACATGGATTGTGGTATCTACACGTTCCGTGCACATGGCATGATGTACCACAACTTAAGGTCGTTCGGTAGGGAAGTTGGGGCGGAACATAAACACCTTGAACTTTACTTCTATGATGATGATCCCAGTCTCGAGCATAGATATCGTAAATGTCGTCAAGAGCAACTTGAGAAAGACAAGGCGGTTATTAAACAGTTGGTTGACATACTTAAGGGAAACCCATACTCTGAGCACCTTAGGAGTATGGGGCACGTTGATAACATTGAAGACTACCATATCGCCTTGAACCTTGACCAAACATTGAACCAGAAGTTATATAATGTACCCATCACTTCGGAGGTCGCTGCAGTTTGGATTGAGGGGAGTGAACGTCGAGGTCAATTCAGTAATAGTGTTATGCTGCATGGGAAGGATAGGTCAAGCCACGGCATTCGTTCATATCATGGATGCTATGATGCACTATCATATCCGTTGTTCTTCCCTAAAGGTGAACTTGGATGGCATGCCAATATTCCTAAGTCCAATGTTTCCATGGACGAAGTAGACGCGTACCGCGATCAACATAGGAGAAGTGATGCAAACAATGATGATACAGGTTAGTTATTTCTTTGTGATTCTTATATAATCCTTTGTTAAATATGTTTTTAGCAACACTAATTAATAAACCTTGCGGTTGCAGAACGACCTAGCCATCTATGCGTGTCTGTACGTGACTATTACTGCTACAGATTCCAAATTCGTCCAAGTATATTCAATCCAATACTTCATGGGAAGCGGCTTTTCCAACAGTTTGCGGTTGACACCTACATCAAGATTGAGAGCTCTCGTTTGGATTTCATACGTAAAAATCAAGACAGATTAAGGGCGGATCTATACAAGGGTTTGGTAGATAGCTTGCATGAAGGCGAGAACAGAGCAGACAAAATTGGAAAGCGAACCGTGCTGTCTACATCATTTATCGGTGGTCCTCGTGACATGAGACGCCGATATATGGATGCTATGGCCCTTGTGCGGAAGTTTGGGAAGCCAGACATATTCCTCACTATGACGTGCAACCCCAATTGGGATGAAATAACGAGAGAGCTTCTCCCTATGCAGTCACCACAGGATCGTCCGGACCTTGTTGTTCGCATATTCCGTGCAAAACTAGAGGAATTGAAGAAGAGATTGACTAAGCATGATATTCTTGGAAAAATCCGGGCTTATGTCTATGTCGTGGAGTTCCAGAAGCGAGGTTTGCCTCATGTCCATTTCCTACTCATCATGCAGAGAAAGTACAAGCTAACTTGCCCCGATCAGTATGATCTCCTTATCTCCGCTGAGATCCCTGACAAGAAGAAGTACCCTGAACTATACAAGATGGTTATCAAGCATATGATGCATGGACCGTGCGGATTGCTAAATCCTAAATGTCCATGCACTAAGGGTCGTGCTTCATGCAAAAACCATTATCCTAGAGCTTTTAGCAATGCAACGTCTCAAGGAAAGGATTCATATCCTATTTATAGGCGTCGTGATGATGGGCGTAAGGAAACGGTTCGAGGTTGTGAATTGGACAACAGATGGGTCGTCCCTTATAACCCTTACCTCCTTCGGCTCTTCAACTGTCACATCAATGTTGAGGCGTGCGGGAGCATCAAGGCTGTCAAATACTTGTTCAAATACATATACAAAGGCCACGATCGTGCGTCTGTGGCTGTGACAGATGCAAACAAGGCTGATGGTGACGTTGATGAGATCAAGCAGTATAGAGATGCTAGGTGGGTGACCCCTCCAGAAGCCCTTTGGAGGATATTCAGCTTTGAACTAAGTCAAAACTCTCCACCAGTGATGCAACTGCAGCTCCATCTTGAAAACATGCATATGGTGTCATTTCACGAGCGTGCTAAAGTAAATCATGTTGTCCAACGTCCAGGTGTCGATAGGTCAATGCTTACGGCATATTTTGAGGCAAATAGGCTACACGAGGAGGCTCGGGGCATCCTTTACCGTGATTTTCCTGAGTGGTACACTTTGCAACAAGGCAAAGTGTGGCAAAGGAGGAAACGAAACACGGGTGGACAGGTTGGTAGAATAGTCTCTGCTTATCCAGCTGAGGGGGAGCGCTTTTATCTTCGACTTCTCTTAAACCATGTGACGGGTGCTACCTCCTATGCGGATCTAATGACAGTAGATGGTGACACACTACCATCTTTTCGTGAGGCAGCACAAAGGAGGGGACTGCTTGAAGCAGACGGCACAATAGATGAGTGTCTCAATGAAGCCGCTATTTACCAAATGCCGTCAGCACTACGAAGGTTATTTGCAACAATACTGGTATACTGCGAGCCGAACGATGTGGCAGAATTATGGCAGAGACACCTTGATTCAATGTCAGAGGACTATCACCGTAGTACTCAAAGCAAAACCCATGTGCAACAGATGGTCTTGATTGACATTAGAAACATTTTGCAGTCAATGGGTAAAGACATAAAGACATTCCCTCTCCCTGCTATCATCGACAAATATGACGATTCACATGGTACTGATAGAGAGATTTATGAGGAGGAAAGTATCGAGCCGACAACAGAAGACGTTGCTATGAAAGAAACCCTAAATGAGGAGCAGAGGTCTGCCTATGATAAGATCCTATCTGTCGTTGACACCAATAACGGTGGAGTGTTCTTTGTGGATGGGCCTGGTGGGACTGGCAAGACCTATCTGTATAAGGCACTGCTTGCGGCACTACGCAGTCAGGACAAGATTGCAGTTGCAACAGCTACATCTGGTGTTGCGGCTTCCATATTGCCTGGGGGAGGACTGCCCATTCACGCTTCAAGATACCACTTACTATTGATGATGGTGCTGTATGTAGCTTCACGAAACAAAGCGGGACAGCAAAGTTGCTACAAAAAGCATCGCTCATTATCTGGGATGAGGCATCGATGACTAAGAGACAAGCAATTGAGGCGCTAGACAATAGCATGCGTGATATAATGGGACGGCCTGAGCTGCCCTTTGGTGGGAGAACTGTTGTGTTCGGGGGTGATTTCAGACAAGTACTCCCTGTTGTACGCAAGGGGTCAAGGGCTCAGATAGTTGCTGCCTCTCTACGTAGTTCTTACCTCTGGGAATCCATGTGTCACCTAAAGCTTGTTCAAAACATGAGGGCACAGAGCGACCCATGGTTTGCAGAATATTTGTTGCGCGTCGGTGGTGGAACTGAGGAAGCGAACAACGATGGTGATGTTCGTCTTCCAGATGAGGTATGTGTGCCATATACTGGTAATGATCGCGACCTTGATAGACTGATAGATGACATTTACCCCAATCTAAATGAAAACATGTCTAACACAAGCTACATCACTTCAAGAGCAATATTGTCTACACGGAATGACTGGGTGGATATGATAAATATGAGGATGATCGATCGTTTCCAAGGGGAGCAGATGATGTACCATAGTTTTGACACCGCGGTGGATGATCCTAATAACTATTACCCATCAGAGTTTCTAAACACGCTGACTCCTAATGGACTACCCCCGCACGTTCTGAAGCTCAAAGTTGGATGCCCAATCATGTTGCTTAGGAATATAGACCCTGCTAATGGACTTTGCAATGGCACGAGGTTGGTGGTTCGTGGTTTCCAAAAAAACAGTATTGATGCTGAAATTGTCCTTGGCCAACATGCTGGAATGCGAATTTTCTTGCCTCGTATACCCCTGTGCCCCTCTGATGATGAGATGTTCCCTTTCCAGTTTAAAAGGAAGCAGTTTCCGATAAGACTAAGTTTTGCCATGACAGTTAACAAGGCCCAGGGCCAGACGATTCCTAATGTTGGTGTGTACTTGCCGGAACCAGTGTTCTCTCATGGTCAACTTTATGTTGCTCTATCAAGGGCCACCGCTCGATCAAAAGTGAAGATACTTGCCATTCCAGTCCACGATGAGAAGAAGAAGAAGAAGGGGGTTGAAAGGAACTCAGCGATAAATGGCGCAACATACACAAAGAATATCGTTTATAAGGAGGTCCTTACGCCGTAACTGACATTGATGAATGAATGGCAATTAACAACTTGTAATGCATTTAATTATTTTGGTTTTTAGGTGAAGATGTATTTTTGCCTTTTATTTATCTATTTTGGCTCCTTTTTAGCTTCCTATTGTTTAGTGGTCATTTGGTTGATACAACAAAGAAAGCAGATGAGCATTGAATAGATGTTATTGAATAGACACATTTGAATTTGAAAATGCACATTTGAATTTGAAATGATCTGACAAGCAAGTTGTGATTTCCATCTATCTTAATGATCACCTAAATAACATATTATAAAACTCAGACTGAATTACATCTTCCTTTTCTCCCCAGTTTCCAGGTGTAACCTTAAGCAATGCCACTCTGCCTCATATTCTGCTCTAACTTAAAGGCTTCAGTCATATTGCCTGCCTTACAAAGTGTAGATATGATGGAGTTGTAAGTAATATTGTTTGGTACAATTCCTCTACTCGTCATCTCAGCAAATGCCTGATAAGCCTCATTCACGTAATCTAATCGGCTTAGGCCATTAATATATGCTGAGAAGGCAATAAAATCAGTCTGCAAACCAATTTTGCCCATATCATCCCAGCATTTCAGTGCGCCAACTGCATTACCGTCTCTGAAGTATGCATCCAAGCTGATAGTAAATGATGTACTTAGACAATATCCTTTGCTAACCATGTGCTCTAAAAGAAGCTGTGCCTCATCAAGTCTTACTTGATTGCAGAGTCCCATTATCAAGTAATTAAAAGTAGACGAGGATGGTGCCAGTCCTAACTTGTTCATAATTCTATACAGTTCAGAAGCTTCTTCGTGGAGTCTCTCCTTACTATAAGCAGCGATCAATGCATTAAATCCAGTAACACGCAATGGAACACCCTGCTCAATAGCACCAAGCAGAAGCTCCCAGGCATCATCCAATCGATGATCCCAACAAAGCCTACAGACCAACATATCCAACCCATCAGCCGACATATGTGAACTAAACATGTCATGGTCATGCACTAACTGGGCAGCATACCCGAACTTGTGAGCTCTAGCAGCAATAATGTTGAAGGTGCAGGAGTCTGGCACTAATCCCCTCGCTTGCATCTCCCTATAGGCTGCACTGGCCTGATCCATCTGTCCACTCTTTGCATATCCATCAATCAAAACATTGAACGTGATTGTATTTACTTGGATCCCCACCTGGGCCATTTGATCGAACAACCTCCTTGCTTCTGGCATCCTCCCCTCATAGCATTTTTATAAGGAGCAATGTTGTATCTTTGCAATAATGCCATGATATACATCCTATAAGATCAATGGCATCGGGTATACTTAATCAAAATAGGATGGTGGCAGGCCTGTGTCCCTTTCCTCCGTAAGTTTATACAAGTTCACTTGTCACATCTATAAGATCAATGGCATCGGGTATACTTAATCAAAATAGGATGGTGGCAGGCCTGTGTCCCTTTCCTCCGTAAGTTTATACAAGTTCACTTGTCACATCTATTTGACGATGTACTTTATATACTTAAAATACTTTTGTCAATAAAATTATGTTTGACACTTTTAATCTGATGGGTAGTTGGTACAGACCAAATCACAATGGATATAGTGGTGGAGAAAGGAAATGTCGATGTTGGCAATACTGCTGAACCATCGTATGAGGTTGTGGCTAGAAGTGGTTGTTCAGCACAATTGTCAACTAATGACACCGATGAACATGAATTGGGTAAGTGCTATTATCAATTACAAAAAACTAAGGTCTGCATAATAAATATTTGTTTGACACTTAATTCTTCTCTTGTGCGCCATATATATAGAGAGCGAGGATAGTAAGGTCAGTGTTGGTAATGCTGCAAAACAATCACACGATGTTGTGGGAGTAGGCATTGACTGTATTTTCAATCATGTAAAAGTGTCAACTGAAGCCGATCTTGGGCCACAACCGGGTAGGCTCTCTTATCTACACTCCTAAATGTAAATATTGTCTTATGAGTACTCCTAAAAATGCTTTTGTCAAGAGACTTATGTTTCATTCACTCCTCATACAGATGTGATACACCTGACATCTTTGGATGTTCCAAATGAATCAAGTCAAATAAGTTCTGATGCGGATATGGTAAAGCAGAACCAACAAGATGCTTTGGACACACTTATTAGAATATCACAACATAAGAAACCAAAGAAATTGAATGTAGCTCGAGTTGTCTCTGAAGGTAATTTTTTTGTTCTTGCCTTATTGCATCTTATTGGTTTTCGCATATATCATTTGCTTATTAAGTCTAATATTTTTCATTGTATAGATTATAAGTGCACCCCAGAAGATGTTCAGCTTATTGAATTCATTAAAACATTACCGGGGAAACAAGTTGTGGTGAACATCGACAGCGCATGGTTAAATAGAAATGATATGGAATGTCTTTTTCATGGTGACATGCAATTGTCTGACAAAGTAAGTACATTTGTATGTCCATATTATATACAGTAATAAAGTATATATATTTATAATTATCATATTATACAGTATGGTATACATATTTAAAGCTAGCATGTATATTTGATCTGTTAATTGTATTCTTTTGGTGTACAGGCCCTCAATGCATATATACACTGTATTAGGGGTGAAGAGCATTTACTTCATAGAGAAGGTGGAAAGGTCTTCTTGGAGAACACATTCATTTCCAGTCTGCTTAAGCGTGATGGCGACCCTAAGGTGCTCTTAAATTGTAAGGAAGACACAATTGAACAAAGGGTGGACAACTATTTACAGTCTGACATGGTTGACCTAAAACTCATCTCATTTTTAATATATGTAATATGTAATATATTGGTGCATAATACTTACAAATTAATGTTAATGTATGTTCTATGAAGGTGTTCCTTCCAATGAATATAGAAGATTTTCACTGGTACCTGGCAGTTCTGAATGCAAAAAAAGTGAGGTACATGTACTCGATTCTATGGGACAACAAATAACGGATCGCCGAGACCTTTATACTACAGTGAGTACATTTCTTTTATATTATGATTATTTCATCATTACATTATTTGTTATCTATAAATCTTGATATGTTTTATATATACACAGTTAAAAGGTCTAGAAAGACAGATTAAACTTGCAGCAAAACATAAAGAGCTTTACCAAGGCAAGTGGTCGAACCTTGATGTTGCATCATGGCCAGTTATAGAGAAGATCACAACACAAATGCAAACCGATGGGTAAAATTCATGTGACCACAACTCTACAAAATTGGTTTTATTTATTTTCATATATACATAGAAACTCACCTGATCTGTTAAATTTCATATTAGGGTATCTTGCGGGCTATGGATGATAAACTATATGGAATACTGGACAGGATCCTCCCTATCTGATAACGTAACTCAGGTAGAGGACGTATATTTATTTATTTATAGGAACAATGTTTCTTTTGTTTTAATTTATATTTATATACTTGCAGGATGATATAACAATGTTTAGGTTTAAGCTACCTGCAATATTATGGGACTCGGGATTAAACACAAAGAAAGGACATCAAAATCTTGACCACAATGTGGATGAAGATGGAGAGAGTTCAAGTGATGTTCAAATAATCGATACTCCATGTGAGTTATCTAAATCGTCAAATACATCACATCAGATTGAACCATATATATCTCCATATGTTCTGCCTGCTAAAGTAACATCAACAAACACGCAAGAACTGATGTTTGTATTATGCACATATATCATGGGGATAGACAACGACAAATATTTAAAGTAAGTTAATTCTCATTTAATATAGTATATGCATGGTAAATATTCAACACATATGTACTTGATTTAACTATAAAAACAATTGTTCATTTAATAGGAAACATTGGATTCAGAGCACTAAACCTTATCCAATTTCTTTAAGTCTTCAAAAACTTAAAGATATATTGGATGTAAATAAGCCGATGGATACAGATTGTTTTAACATGGCTGTTCGGATGATCGCATGCAATGATTCCTTGTTCTTGTTGGAAGACAAATACCACTACATGGATCTACAGTTCTGTGTAAGTTCAAGTAATTAGTCTTTATTCATATAAGTGTGTTCATTATATAATTATTTTACTAACAAAAAGTAGTCCATAACTAAATTTGGTCGAGACCCTCGCCTTCGTGCAAAGCCAGATATCAACATGTTGGCAAAATTATTAGAATGTTGGCCTGACATGGAGTACGATGTTTCAGATTGCAAACAAGTAAGCTATACTCTTCATCATTTTTGTAATCTTGTTTTTTCTCTTACTTGAACTATTTTTTTAACTTGCAGATTCTATTGCCCTTTTCTTTCTTGGGTCACTTCACCTTATATGTACTTAACATGGACACTAGAAGCATCTATATAATGGACTCCATGCCTATACCATCATGGTTTAAGGGTGATCATCCTAGCATGCATTATATTCATAATATACATTATATTGCCAATAATATGAATGCTGCCATGGAATTGGTCAATCCTACATGGAAAGACGATATTTATATGTGGCGTCGTATAGTACCAACATGGGTTCCAAGAACATTAAACTGGTATTTTTTTTAACCCGAACAACTTATTAATTTTGTCTACATATATGTAACAACGTATTATTTTAATTTGTAGGGATTTATCTGGCTTTCTTGTTATCAACTTTATGCACGATTGGAATGGTATAAGGTTACCCTGCATTTGCACTGTGAGTACCCTATTTGTTCTAATACTTTGTCAATATTGTTCTTCTATAATAGATTATTAATCGTGTTCTATGATATGTAATAATGAATGTGCAGAATGGGAATGACCTGAGGACCAAATTCTTAGTAGAATTATTGAAGTACAAGGACAATGAATCCAAAGACAATATTCCAGAAGAAATACAAGAAATTATTAGGCACATCAGATAGATATGATTTTATTTGTAATGATACTCAACTTATTATCCTAATTAATTTTATTGCCTTTTAGGTTCGTAGTATCGTTAGGAACATTTGCCAACATATATTTTAGTTATATGTTGCAAATATGAAGGCAGTTCAAATTTCTGTACTTTCAAAGATGCATTGGTGTTTTAGAAGCTTCAGCTTATCCTACTGTAGTATTGTGCTTAAAAGACTCCTATGGGTTTCCATATTTTTATTGGAAACGAAGTACCATACTATTGTATTGTACAGTGACTTACAGGTATGGAGGGATAGGGCTCATCGCACCTTCTAGCTTCGTGAGTCAAATGATTTTATAATTATTTCCTTTCTATGCTTCTGTTCTTATTTTGTGCTAAGCTGAACGGTGCTTGGTTGTAGTGAGCACAAAGCGATCTTTCTAGCTTACTCGAGGTAGCAGGCAATTGGTGACTGGTGAAACCACAGACTGGTGCCACCAAAGTGGAAGAAATACACTCAAAGAACCATCCTGTCAGTCTCCTTGTCATAGAGCATTCACCTTTTCTTGCAGGTAACTTGGGCTCGACTTACTGACACGAGCAATAGTCTGATAACGCTACAAGACACCGATGTGCAATGGTCGCCGCTCTCTTTGGGATTATGCAGAGGTCAGAGAAACAAATAGCTATATTTTTCAAAGAAAAGAAAAAAATAAGGATGAAGATGGAGATTGGTACGAGACTGGGCTTCATATATTTTGTAAGTTACAGTTCTGGTCCTTGAGGTTCTCTTCATCATATTTGATGTTCTTGATTATTTCTTTTAGAAAAAGTACAGTTAAAATGATGGTTTCTACACATATTAACAAACTGTTCAGACACACCATCACACAAACTTCTAAGGCACTCTTTCCTTGTATCATGGCTTTATTTTTCCTAATGGCACAGGACTTTCTTTCAAGGACAATCTTTAAATACCTGTGCAAAGTCATTATTGTGAAAAGAAATTTTGTTAACTTACAGTAGTGACAAAATAGCCTGAAAAGTTTGCAGACACCTTAAACATACAGCAGCACATGTTTCAATTCACATAAACCATGTTGATGATAGACCATCATATCCATAATGCCATAGTCGAATATGTCCTTATGTTCACATATCACTGGATTGCTACCATTCCCTTCCTAGCATATATGACACTTATTATGTATGTGTATGTAACCATGTATTTTGGATTTTTGGTTTAAGTTGGAGCTTATCCCAACATACAGAATCTGTTTGGCGAGCTTAGGATTGAGGATCGTTTACAGTGGAAAGAACACTCTATGATATTCGCCATGCCAAACAAGCCAGGAGAATTCAGCCGGTTTGATTTCCCAGAAACTTTGCCAGCACCTATAAATGGTAAGTTATACAGAACAGTGGAGTTATTGCAACAGGTTCTCTCATTTTTGCTAATATATGGACATTATTAGGGGTTTTATTAGTGACAATAATAACATTACATCGTTACTGTTGAGCTTAACTCTGCTAATTGATGCCATACTATGATTCACTATTTTGCTTTTAACAGGGATATGGGCCATATTGAGAAACAATGAAATGCTTACTTGGCCGGAGAAGGTGAAGTTTGCAATCGGACTTCTGCCAGCAATGGTTGGTGGTCAACCTTATGTTGAAGCTCAAGATGGCTTAACCGTTTCAGAATGGATGAAAAAGCAGGTATGAGTTAAATATGCTGATTAGACTGCCTTTGCATCTGTTTCCAGTTTAAATTTCAGTTCGAAGCATTAGAAAATAAGTAGCAGACTTTGGACTTCATTTTATGGACACTACAAGTGGGACTTTGATGGACCTTTAAAATCAGTAGCAGACTTTGGACTCCAATATTGGGTGTGCGAAGCCATAGAAAATAATTCAAGATGCTACAAGTTATCTAATGATCAGCACAAAAGAGGCTGAGGTGCTTGGCACCGAGAAATCCTATTTGTAACAGACAGGCAAGAGAAATAAGACTGGAGGCGTGAGAAACCATATGAGAATGGGTTTGCTTTTCAAGCATGCAGCTTCAAGATTACTAATTGATTCAATGGTCATCGTCTATGTCGGACAGAATGCACAAGTGCACTTAGGCTAACAGGAAGCAGTAGGCTGCCATAACATGGGAGGTGCGACTTGCGACAAGGATAGCTTGAAAAAAGAGGAAGAACACACTCAACCTATTCCAAATCATACTTCACTTTAGTTCTATTGCAAGTTAAACTTATTTTCGCTTAGTTTTTATAAAAAACTATATTATTATCTACAAATTCAATAAAACTAATTTGATTTCATAGATGTTGATGTGTTTTTTCTATAAACTTGGACAAAGGTAGATAAGTTTGACTTAGGACAAAGTTGAAGTAAACGATAATTTGGAACATAGATATCATATGAAGGTTGAATGTCATTTGTTCAATATTGCATACTTGCATTAATGGGAATTTTCATCAACGTTTAAAAGTTCACTAATAGAATTGATGTTTGATAGATCTGTTTTCATGTTTATTTTTTAACAGACTGTTTGTTTCTTCACCCTGCACTAACTAATGACTATGTGCATTTCATGGTTCAGCTCAAACAATCGTATTCCTTAATCTAGAAGGGTAATTAGCTTGTACTCCCTTTGTTCCAAATTGTAACTTGTATTTAGTGAATTCATTTGTTTATTGTATGTTTTTGTCTTGGTGAGGAATCATAAATCTGGAAGGTTCAGAGTGTTGTTTCGACTTATGTTGATATATGTTTATGCGTCACTGTCTGCTTAGTTCACATTTTTGTCTTGGTGAAGCAAGTTTCAGCTGTTGCTAACACACATTATTGATTCATTGTTGCAGGCGTACCTTGAATACCACCAGATGCCTCAACCTGGGCTCCTACAACTACCTTGGCTTTGCTGCAGCAGATGAATACTGCACACCACGTGTTATTGAGTCTCTCAAGAAATACTCAGCAAGTACCTGCAGTGTTCGTGTCGATGGCGGTAGGATACATTATCAACATGCTTATATGTTTACAACTTTTTAAGAACAAAAACTACTAAACTGATCCCTTTCATCTCGTATCAGGTACGACCAAGTTTCACAATGAGCTAGAGGAGTTGCCTGCGTGTTTTGTTGGAAAGCTTGCTGCTATCCTATTTGGCATGGGTTATGTTACAAACTCTGCCATCATTCCATGCCTAATTGGAAAGGTTTGATCAACTGCTTATATGTTATGTATACATTTAACTAAAAATGTGGCTAAACTGAAGTAATCATTAGTATATCTAAATTGACAACCGAACGATCGAAGAGTTCTTGCTTCAGAATGCTAAGATCGTGCTCTGTACAGCTTCGAGCTCGTATCGCCTGCACTACATGCAGAAGGCTCAGCCCTTGGAGGTCCTTGTCGTGGATGAGGCCACGCAGCTTAAGGAGTGCGAGTCACTGATACCCCTGCAGCTGCCTGGCGTCCGTCACGCTGTTCTCATCGGTGATGAGTACCTGCTTCCCGCATTGGTCAAAAGCAAGGTCGGTTAGTCCCTTTCCCTTTCTGTCGTGAACTAAATTGGTTTGTTGTCAGTCCATGGAATATGGCTTTAAAGGTGCTAAAAGAGGACAGGTATGATTATTGCTCTGAATTCTTTGAACTTGCAACTGAATTCTCGAGTTCAGATAATGGTGAAGATGGTGCTACTTTACTGATGTATAAACATTATGTTGCAACTGCTATTCCCAAAGGAATCCATTGATTGTCTCTGCGCCTTACTGACAAACATACGAGCTCGAAGGTGCAGGGAAGAAATATTTACCAAAACCGAAAGAATTCCTTTGGGCACTATGAACACAAAGGTCTTTATACAATGATTACTCGACTGCCAAATGAGCACTATGAACACATACCAGAATAAGCTAAATTGTACTGATGCACAAGATACATAAAAATACCATTGCCGTTTTAGTAGATTATTAACCATGTTTGTGCTCTCCACATGTCATAGTCTAATGCCATTAAATTTTGAGGGTAGCGATATTGTTTTCACCCTATTGAATAGGGTATATGATGATGTTGGCAATCGCTAGAGCAGGTAATATTTTGTTATTAAAGTTTTCATGTCGTTCCTCCACTGCCATGGCTTGATCTGTGAGGATCCATACATGTGTGTGGTTTATGCTTGTAAGTTTTCTCCTTCCCTTGCTTTACACATCTGCCATATCATGCTTGACAAACACATCAGTTTTGGCCCTAATGTTCCGGTGTGTTTTTGTGTAACTTTGCCACTTTCTTTGTGCCAAGATTTTGTTCATTGGGTCTGCGTGAGCTACCAGGGATTAAGGTTAATGATTCAATTATGCTCTTTGTATTATGCTTATGGTTGAGTATGGCGTTTAACACTAACTATGAGATAGGTCAGAACAGAATTGGAAGACCAGCTTCTCTACACATATAGATGCCATTTTCTCGATGGGGAGTTCAGTGATTTCAAGGCGCTGCCTAGAGCAAGTGGAGAATTGAGTGATTTTCAGGAGCTCCTACGCTATCTTTTATAGATGCCATTTTCTCGATGGGGAGAACAGAATTGGGACGGGAATGGAGATGGAGGAAGACGATCGAGCCGCTCGAGTGCTGCTGAGCTCCCAGTGTCTCTGTCTCTGATGAGGTTAGTACCTGCACTGCACCGCTCCTCCTGCTCTGCCATGCTCTCCGCCGCATTCCTCACCCAGCCTTGCTCGCAGCTACTATTGTTCCTTGCTGTTGCTGCTTTCGGCACTGATCTGGCTAGCGGCTCTTGGCTGAGAAAGATAAAAAAACACTACCAGCCACCGCCATCTCACACAGGCTAAATATCTAAACTGGTCTGAAACTCTAAATTACTTGCATAGCAATTAGTTAGGTCATGATGTTGGATGCTGATTTTTTGTTTTGAACTTCTCCTCTGGTCGAATCTCCACGGTTCAACACGTTGTGTGGCATTGGAATTCTCACCACAACTTATGGAATTAAGGAAGGGGGATGGTTAAGCCTCCTACTGCTCCCCTTGTTGGATGTTTGAAATGGTTAGTTTATGAAAGCCACAGAATTTATTATATCACGGTAACAGTAAAGAATGGCTATATGAACGAATGACATATTAAAATCTGGATATTAGACTTATGTATGACTTTGGTAGCATATTCATATCCTGCCTTGATTATTTTTGTCTTGCTACTTACGCCTTTACTTTTCTTTTGAATGTCATCGAATAAGGTGATGTTGTTGTGTTGCCTGCATTTGGAGCTGCTGTGGAGGAGGTACACACTAAATGAGAAGAAAGTGCAGATTGTTGATACGACTTGCCCTTGTTTTTCAAAGGTTAATTTTGCTTTTGAAGACATCCCCTTGCGTTCTTCCAAATTGAATAGCTAAGTAATTTGCTTAAAGGAATTTGATATAGTAGAGTGCCTATCTGACATCTGGGCTTTGGCATTGTAGGAGGCACTTTTAAATTCGCTACCTAGACTTGTGGGCTCGCTGTCTTCTTCAGTTTGGTGGTAATAATATTCAGTATTATGACTTTATGAGTAGCATTGTAGCTCAAGCCTTTAAGTTATAAAATCCTCGTGACAAGCATTGATATAATTTTAAAACAACTTATTGTCGCTCACCTAATATACCTTCTTCAATAGTGCAGATTCTACTGTTGTGGCTATTACAACTACAGAATAATATTGCAGAACACGGACACAATGCAGCCAAGCATGTAGCCTCATTAATCAGTGTAGATACGCCTAAAGCGAGCCCTGACATACAGCAACGCACGACCAAGAAAAGGTTAGTATAGCTTATCAAATCAGCCTTAAGTTAATTCATTTTACTCCATTGACATTGTATACTTATATACCAGAGCGTTCGATCTGTTAGAGCTCGATCATCGCCAAAAAGGCTATGAAGAAACTGTTTGTAAGTCAACTTGAACGTAAAGACACTCCTGATGAGCCCAGGTATGTACTTCCTTACTGATAAACAATTAGCAGATTGCAATCGCCAATTGTTATGTTCAACAAACATATATACATCTACTACGGTTGAACTTCTACGTTCCAAATTAGAGGCTCTAGAATTTATAAAACGGAACTAGGAAAGGAATACTCTCTTCTAAAAAACATACATGTGCGTCTGTAGATAACTTCATCTAACATCACATAGTGTCACCTTAACACAAAGAATTAAAGGCTCTGTCAAAGTTTACGATACTATACATCCAAGCTCCTCGAGTTGTTGTTATTTTTGGCTTGACTGGACTGCTAGATGGTTAGATTCAGATCAACTCTGAAATGATTTTGATGTATATCAAAAAGGGCTTTGTTGTATGTATATAGAATTTTTCGAATATGAACTAGCTCAGGCATTTAAGAGTCTTGTTCAAATGTTTAGATATTTCAGCCATTGCACAATCTGGTAGTCTTTAGGCCATTACCTGTGTTGTATATATAGTCATACCAACCACTGCACACTCAATCAGTCTTTTGATCCATAAACCATTTGCAATAAAGTCAATCAATATTTTTCAGAAGGATAAAATTAACTTCCATCACCAAATTTAGGTGTTACAATTTGAAGGCTTTCCCCCACCTTCTCTATATGCCTTGTGGTTTGGTTGTGGGAAAACTTGACTATATTAACAACGTACACTTTGAAGGCTATCTGATCGCCACAACAGGATCCAAATAATCTCAGAATATTAGGTAAGAAACATTAGGCCAGTTCTTTGTTAGTAAGGCCGTGTTTGGTTTCATACGGATTATAGAATCTGGAGTTTGCGCTTGATTTCTAGAAATCAGTACCAATTTTTATGGAGATTTTATTCTATTGTGTCCTTGTGGTGCATCAGCTGTTTTTTACTTTCTTCAAGGAAAACATTTCGGTAAAGATAATAGTGGTGCTGACAGTAGAAGCTGTCGAGAAGCGCGAGGAAGTGTTCAGCGCTTGTGCTCCCTCTGATGATATCAGCCAGGCACGGGAGGAGGGTGCAGAAGCAGCAGTGGTTGATTTCACGAGATTGAGGTGCAACAAGGGAGCAGAATCTGGTCTGTGATGAATTTGAGCTGCTGAACGACATCAAATCTGATGACAGAGTAGAAGTAGTTGATCTAACTGAAGGTCTCTGATGAATCTGAGCTGTTGAACGATATCTAACTGAAGGTGGAAAGAAAGAGCAGAATTTGGGTGCAGAGACTGAACATGACAGAGGGAACGCAGGGGCTGAACTGGGGGCACTGGGGGCGCAAGAACAGAACCTGAATGCTCGTGCTCGTTTGATGGCGGGAGTTTGCAGGCATAGCGTGACTGCTGACGAAGGTACGGAAGCGACTGAAGGGGTGGTGTCAGCTGCGCATGTTCCAGAGGATGGAACCACTGTTACACCAGGAACTGGGAGGAGCACTGATCATCAGTACTCTGAAAGGGCGAGTGATTCTTCAACCGCTGTCGGATCATAGAAGGGCCTCAACGCGAGCCTGAGGAGGCTGTATAGGTCGATGAACGTGCTGGTGTCGTGCCCCCTGCCATCGCTCGTCCAGCTGATGGCGGCCTCCAAGAGGCCTAGAGTCTCAAACTGCGCAGCTGTAGGTTCAGTTTTTGCTGCTGCAAAATGAAACCCAGTTCTCAGTTGTTGCGAGTATGTGCACTGTGGCCTGACAACGAATTCGTATTGATTTGTTCTGTGAAGAGGCAGATCATCAGGGATCTCAATCGTTCTGAATGTGTTATTTTCCATCATTTTTTTGTATCTGTTGAATCTGTGCTGCTGCTTGCCATTTCTATCTTAAAATAAAATGAGAGGGAAAACCTTAGCATCAATCGACAAGTCTAAAGCCTGCAGTAGAGTAGGGTTATTTGAAATGATTTTGAATATCAGCTTTGTGGCACATGCTAAAAAGATTCAGAGATGAGAGGTTGCCAGGATTTCGTTCCGGTTCTAGGATGCATATTGTACAACTGTGGATCTCCTTCTCTCACACTCACACACCATGTGGCAGCAACCGTTTGTGTGCAATCACTGGCCCACTACTTCCCAGTATTATATATACTATATGAACTTGGACAATCAGCACTGTTATAAACAGTAAAAAAGAAAAAAAGAAAGAGGAAAGGACGAACAAATGCCAGGCCAGAAAGGGCAACAATTGTGAAAGAGAGAACCTAACAACCAGCACATGGAATCACTTCTACGTAATATTTTACTGGAAAAAACATAGGTTGACACTGAAAATTCAGGCACTGAAAATTCCGCAGGCAGAAGTACATCAGCGGTCAAGCAAGCACGCATGATCTACAGTTAGATCCTGATGGCACCGAAAGGGAAAGACAAAAGAGGTGGACCGGGCTGCCAGCGCAAAAGAGGCGGACCGGGCTGCCAGCGCAGAAGCCGACCAAATTTCTTGCTTTCTTACGGAAGGCAGCCACGCTAATCTCGGCGTCGCCAGCCAGCCTCCGGACTCAAGCAGCCGACTGATTAGTCTTAGTACCACCTTTCGTACAGGAAAAAAACCTCGACACATGGTCCACCAAGCTTGAATCTAATTCAATTTGGACATGTGTTCCAATTGACTTAAGAGGGTATTTTCTTCGTATCACTTTCTCAGCAGTTTAAATTTTTCTACGATAATCATTGTATATGACATAGTTGGACAAACATTATTCTATAGGCTTAATACCAACTACCTCGTGCTACAAGCTATGACCATATGGGGGAATGACAGACGAATGAAATTTATTATGGTGAGTGTAGTACGTTCGTTTCATGTTCAAACATACATTCCGGTTGTATAATACAAATTTGACGTTTTGTTCTCTTATGTGTTTATGTGTAGGATGCAAAGATTATTCGAAGAAATTTTGTGAGGACAATTCGTGTCGATATATCATCCCTACAAACATACAACAGCGACGTATCGATATCGCTAAAAAAGATTAGATTAGTGTATGGTTGTCGACACATTTGTCTAAATTGACTCTTTAGGAATAATTTATGTGATATTGATAATGATTACCACATTGATTTTGCATATCATAGTGATATTTATTGTTCCGTCTCTATGTTTCATACAATTTTTTTACTCCCGTCGCAAAGCCTCAGCTTTCAAATGTTAGAGGAAGTCTTAACTGACCAGCCCCGGTCTGGCTGGACCGCGCACTATCGGACCAACAACTAACCTACCGCGTGGGACGCATGCCATAAATTACAGTTCTGTTTTTTTCTGTAAATAGATAACGTAAAAAATTCATAGAGATAGCATAAAACCCAAATGTTTGCACGATAAACGATGCTCCATAAATCATTGAAGCAGATGCCTCCGCCACCTAAGGATTTGGAGATTGCTATAGTGCAAGTAGAGTGTAGTGATCAAGTAGAGTGTAGTGATCAATGGGTCCCGATAATATTCAAAGGCTACAAGCATTAGCCGGGACATAGTCCAAGTCTGATACAGGAAAAGTGTCACTTAACGTTATGCCCAACTTTGTTTTGTTTGTGCTACGAGCTGTATAACTATTTAAGCAATTATGTAGCTATTTTTATTTCAGTTTCACTAGCATTGTCTAGAACATGGTGTTCGGTATACATGTTTTATACTATTTTTTAACTTCCGTGGCAACGCACGGGCATATACCTAGTATACATAGGAAAACTGTAGACATCTTTATAGCCGTTGGTCATTTACAATTTCAGGAAGCGAAGGTGATTCCGACCCATTGTATTTACTGGGCACGGGGGTGTTCCGCCTGGACTGCCGCTTGGTTGCCACCAGGACTTGCTCGGCTTCTGGTTCATCTGCGACTGAGAACTTGTCGTCGTCCCCATCACCTTTGAACACCGGGTGGATGTAGGCATTCATTAGGTATCCTTTGAGGTCAAATCCTGGCTCTCTGGCACGTTCCAGGGTATCCTTCTTCATCGCCTCCTGGTAACGAAATGGAAATGTGTTGGTAGTCATGCTCCATGGTGCGACCGTTTTAAACATGGTTTTTAATGATCTAACTGTATTTAGGTCACACATTTATTCACCTCCCAGATTTTAGAAGGAAACATACCTGCAATGGGCATTTCACAAAAGTCGGTTTGTAGCGGTTGTTGCAGTACTTGTGGAAATAGAAGGTCACTACAGGAAGAACAAGGAGCACAGGTGTTGACTGGCCAGCGCCTTTTGTGCTAAGTAACCCAAGGAGAAGCAGCTGTGATACAATCAACGCTGTGATTATGCGTCCATGAACACTTGGCCAAAATGCTGCTGCACTCTCGTATTCTTGATTATACACATTTATTATCTGAAACAGTTAAGCTGTGTAAGTTATGCATCAGGGTAAGTCAATTTCTAACCAAACAAATGCAACACACTAACTAATACTCCTCTGTTTCGTTTTAGTTGTCGCTGGATAGTGCAAAATTGAACTATCCAGCGACAACTAAAAAGAAACGGAGGGAGTATGTATAATTATGTGCATGCAAATGTAGCACAGCACGATAAACAACACAATGCCAGATGCAATGCTAAAGAAAACACATGAGGACATTTATGATATGCTTGCTTACCTGGTGGCGGTATACAACGTACGCAAACCCAAAGAATATCAATACAAAAGGGAGCAAAAATGGTGTCACTGCCGCATAGACAAGACCAAGTAAGAAATACAGCTGAATTTGAGGTTCGCTTGAGTCAAAACCAATACTTCCAGGGTCCATTGCCTCTTCCCTGTCTTTCTCAGTCTTGACCAAGAAAAAGTTTTTCAGGTGGAAGATCACTAGTGGCTTCAATCTCAATATCTCACCAGCTACCCCAGCCCAACCATCAACCATTGTATATGTTATAAAAAAGGTTGCCTTCATTGGAATTGCTTCACCAATCGTCCTTGGTATTCTGTAAACGAGGAAAAATAGACAATATAAATAAATTCATACACGCAAAAGGAGAAACGAAAGGGCTTAAATATGCCATGGTAATAGCAGGACCTTCAAATTAGTGACATACCAGAAAACAAAGGAGAATACACTGAAAATTAGCATGCCTAAGATAATTTCAAAACCAAGGATATCCGAGTATTGTTACCCCTTATACAGTAAGTAAATATATGAACAATTTTAGGGATATTTTCTGCATCCATATTATGTGCATACTGTGAGCATTTAAAGTACAGTTACATCATGGCAAACTTATAAAAACCCTAGGTTCTGCAGCACTGTGCAACATTCAGAGTAATGGTAGATCCAATGTACCCAGTCAGACAATAGCATAATTTTGTTGCTACAGCTCCAGAAAAATACTTCCACCTATGTGCTATATCCAAACACCAACATATCAACTGCTCTAATAGCTACTTCTACTAATGGTTGGTCACTGTTCATATGTTATCGATGATAAATATTTCTATCTTAAATATATTTATCTCAAAGCATTATGTTAATGCATCTCTATGATTATCCCAAATCTTTTCATCAAGCCAAATGGGATAGATGATGAATAATTCCCCAACTTGTAATTATTTAATGCATCTCTATAATGTATCAGTACACAATACAAGGATGAGAATGATGAATGGCATGACATAAAAGGCTAGCCAAAGACATACTCATTTGCTGACTGATGAATATAGCTTTTTAGCTGCTCTAAAGCAGATCCTGCAATAATGCTTGCCAGAAACACATTGAAGAATATGAAAATATAATACTTTGATGCAGATCTTCTCTCCAGTGAAGATATTGAGGTCAATCCTTCAACCTTAGACATAAACATTAATATGCTTGGGAGCAATATAAGGAAGATCTTCAGAGCAATTCCCGGAAGGAAACCTTGGATGAATGATTTAATAGTATGCCTGAAGAAAAGAAAAAACAGTTCAACTAAAAGGTTTCAGAGATAAGAAACATGCCCATTATAACAGAGTAAAAAGAAACAATTCCAATTTGAGGCTTGGTCAATTTAGTGCCATCATACATAATCAATGTGTCTTCGTTGGAGTTGTCCTAGTCTGATTGGTATTTTTATCACTTGCCACAGAGGAGTTACAGTTATGGGGTTTGGCTGGGGTTCGAGGTGGCTCACATCTTCTCACACTCCAGAAAAAAGGTTTTTAGTTTTTTCGGTTGAGGTTGGTTTTCTAATCAAGCACTGGCGAGTATGATTCTGCAAGTCATATAATGATAAACAGCTTCCTGCATGTCCAAAAAAAAGTATGCCAGTTTGGTACTTGTTAACTTTCTTCCAGTAACTTGTTTTCTCCCAGACCCAGTTAAATCAAAGTCAGTTAGATGACATCATATGCAGAAGCAGTGACCTAAAGGGGTAATCATGCAATTTTTTTAGTTATACCTAATTGATGGTTCGAGATGACATCATATGCAGAAGCAGTGACCTAAAGGGATAATCATGCAATTTTTTTTAGTTATACCTAATTGATGGTTCGAGCAAAGTGGCACCAATATGTGTCCAACATAAGGGAAGTTTAAACCAACAATATAACTACTACGGTAGAACTGAAATGAAAATAAATTGTGCAGAAGGTATAGCATGTTAAAGTAGACGTACTCTTCAATCAGAGGCTTCAGAAACGGCGCTGCCTTCTCAATCCCTTCAAGATTTGCAAGAGACTGAACAAATGCTATTGGGAACACATAAAAGAAGTTCAGGAAGAAGAATGCCACTGCAATTATCAGCCTTCGAACTGTAAGGGAGACAAATGGAATAGACAAATTATCCCAGTACACATCACGAGGTTCTGGAGCCCATTCTGTCAACCAAACAGTTGGGTTACTGGTTTGCTGTGTCTGAGCACAAACTGCTGCACCCCAACGTGATCGGAAGGAAACAAATGCTGCTGGTACAATGGATTTGGGATCCTTTACAATTTTTTCACGCTCTTCTGCTTCCTGAATATCATTTAGATGAGGGTTTAAATCTGATAATTCATGATAGGTATTCTTTGTTTGAAAAGAAAAGGAAATGTAATATTGTGAAAGACAAATTTATTACTGGAAGTCCTATCAATGTTTGGTTTTATGCAGCATACATAAGTAAACAAAGGCTCCTTCAGTAACATATTTTATGAAGAAGGGCAGGCCTGGTGCAGTAGTGAGAATTGTCTTACTAGGTCACCAGAATGGGTGGAGGACCCAATAATGCTCGGCCTTGCCCAAGCAATACCTTGATTCAACCCAATAAAATACCAATAGTAAAATAAATCTCTATCCCACGCTCTATTGTTCCTAGCCGACTAGGACTACCTCCGCTTAGCTCCACGAGCCTTCAGGCCTGTTTGGTTCAGTTTTTTGCTGACCAGCTTTTCTGAGAATCTGGCTGTAGAGAGAATCTGATCGTGGGAAAAATCTAAGTATCGTGAGGATTAATGCGGAGGAAGATGAAGTGGTCCAAAGGGTTTAGGATCTAGAAAGCGATGGATTCCTACTATCGTGACGACTCGACCGGTTTTGTGTTCATGTTGATTTGGACGGTTTTTACCAAAACGATTCTTATACAGGTGGGCTGAAAAGCTAGGGGCGTTTGGTAGTCCGCAACATCTTTTGGTGTCAAAAGCTGAAAAAAACCCAAACAAATGGGGCCTTCGTCGTCTGCCCAATCGCCAGCTCCGCGTGTGGCGTGCCTCAGCGGCCCAGCCAGCTCCGCGTGTCTCCATCCAAGCTTAGCTTCGCACTTCGTCGTTTGCCCTCGCTTCGCCCATCGCCTAGCTCCACCTGTCCGGCGCGATTCTGTCTGACCTAGCTCTGCGATTCACCCCTGACCCCTATTCCGCCTATCGCCCAACTTCAGTTCCTATTGTATTGCAGCCCCTATCGCCATTCACTCGTCCCTGTTCTTAGAACGTCGAGGAGCTCAAAGCAAATCAACACAACAACCTCCGCCTAGCTCCACGCAACAAGACGACCAATGATTAGTTAAATGATTTGATGATGTGCTATATCAAAAGAGAAATCTTAAAAGGACTTGATCTTCATAAAATTAAAAAGACATCTTAAAGTAAGAAAAATATATAAATGCAGTTGTCTAGGTCTTCTAGACCTAGATTAAACTAGAGGTATATTCTTATATTGTTTTTACTTCAATTAACCATCATTATCTTGTTTTCTTTTTTTTCAGATTTTACTTGCTTTATAATATTTGGTTGTAGATGGATTATCGACACAATGACTCTTGAATAAAATATTTTTTCACATTTATCGCTTATTTTATAGCTATAAATTACTTATGAAATATTATAGATTGTGTTGTGAATTTTTCTTTCGTTGTTACATTAGCAATACCTCAATTTTAGCGCATCCTCCGCCACTAGGACTCACCAGGTCGCGAGATCAAAACAGCCTACCTCCCTTATGTGGGAGCCTCCACATTTTATATCACTAAAAATCTGAAAATCCACTTCAGAAAAAGCTTAATTTACTTTTCTTAATGTGTGTATATTCGAAATATAATGTGAACTTGTGTCAAAAGTTTGACTATGATCCAACTCTATCAAAACAAATGATTTAAATCATTATATTTGTGCAATGACATAATTAGGCTATCTCCAGCATTCCAGCAACGTCCTTTATATTCGTCCTTTATACTCGTCATTTACAGTACGCAGCGCGTGCGGCGAGCTGCCCCCTCCTCTTGCACAGTGCACGTGTAGGGTAGTTTTTGAGGTGCAGCGGTCGACGCTAAAGTCCCCTCTACAGGAAACAGTGTTAGCGTGAAGCAGAGTAGTCCGATGGATCCAGGGGTATACTGTAGCGCCCTCTTAACTCGAGTTTGGTGCTGGTTAGTATTTAATAGTTGAAGAAAAAATTGTAATAGAAGATGAATGTGGTTGGATAATGATATTTTATGGTTGTAGTGGGGTATAGGGGGAACCGCTGCGGAAGATGAAAAAGTACGGAGTGAAATCTAGATGAGGTGGCACAAAAGTAAGATATAGGGGGAGAAATTTAGAGAACCGTTGTAGATAGCCTCATCTCCCTCCTCTCCAACAGCGTCCTCTATACGTAAATACCAACATTAGAGACATTTTACTTTTGATTTTTGTACGTACGTATTTGTCATAGTCTCAAATATATTGTACAAATTTTAGTTTTGCTAAATCTGTTGTTCAAAGTATTATAATGATAGAGGAGAGCAAAGAGAAACTCTATATATAGTGGATCCAGCAGCGTACTCTATATTTAGAGGACACTGTTGGAGGGATAAAGGACGGGAATCTACCCTAAATATAGGGTACAGAACCCTTTAGCGATTATTGCTGGAGAGAGCCTTATAACTTAAGATTAATGTAGTTCATTAAATGACAAACACTGAGCAGTAAATTAACTCACTTCATTTTCTATCCTCTCAATTTCTGATGTGTAGTATTCAATGGCATCCACCTTCGTACCAAAACAACCAAGAAAACCAGTCTGCACCACAAGAGAGTTCCAAAAAAATAGAATAAATTTTTTAAAAGGGTTCATATTTGATTCAAATATAACAAAACCATATGAAGGGAAAGAGCAGCTATTTTTTGTGTGTGGAATAACCTTAGTAGTAGGCCTTTTAGATGCATTCCTTTCAAATCTCAGCTGATAGTAGTCAAGCCAATTATGCATCTTTGCTTTCTCTTTCACCAATTTAGCAAGTTTATTTGCATTGTAAACCACCTACAAAATAAGTGCATGCAATAAATCAAACATAGCATGTCTGATTCTGTTTTACAGAAAAACAATTTTAAAAATAAATTACAAGGAATCAAACAAAAATCCATCTAAATAGGAATCATATGTACCAAACTTAAATGAAGAAAACAAGGATCTACCCAAAATTGTGAAACATGCATCTGTACAAACATAGAAACACCAAAACCATACTACACGGCGGAGAATCCATAGATAAACTCCTAGAATAAAATAAGGGATCATAACATGAATATTCATGAATTATGTTATAAATTATTATTACCTGATGTGTCAGATAGTGACCAGGATGATTCACAAGAAAGAAATGTTCCACAAGCTCACTAATTGATTCATCTGGATCAGGCGGTATATTCCGCACAAGGACCTAAAATATAATCATTGAGTAAGCGCATACAGCAAGTCATACCCATAACAACAAAATCCACTTGATCAGTTTAGGGGAAAAAAGAAACGTGTTCTCGCCTCAAAATCTATGTGAAATGCAGTAACAGTACAAATTTCAACTTTAAGTATCTGGATAGCACTATGTGTTCAAGGCATAACTCAATCATAGGTTAGTCATACCGTGAACTGATCTGGTCTGCGTTTCTCTGATGAAAGAAATCGCAGTCTCATCTTTGCAACTACTTCATACTCACGTAACAGTACATAGCAGGTCCAAAATGTGAAAACATACGCCATTGCCAAGTGGGCTATAAACCTTCACAAAGAGAAATTGGTTAGGACTCATGAGCAGTCAATATGAACTCAAAACTGCAATCCCTAATTTTAATGACAAGGTGTATTGATTGTAAACTCTGAAACTATTTTAGAATCTGAAACCATTTCCCTAAATCTAATGGTTGAACTTGAAATATTTTTAAGTGCAAATTTGTACTGTGTACTCTACATTATGAACTTTGGTTCCTAATTTTTCTCCCATGTGCAATCTACCACATTTTTGCTATCCAAAATCAGTTTCTGTCAGAGGCTGGATAGCAGTTCATATTGCGCAGTCCCATCCATATAACTTCTTTACATCAATTTTACAACTTTCCTGAACCTATCAATAGAAAAGGATACAAGGCAATGGCCCAAAGAATCATGGTTGCAAAAACAAAGAACAAGTGCTAACCTTTTTGATCCAACTGGTATGTTTGATATTGAAAGCTTATCAACATTGCTGTGCTCTAACTTCGAGAATTGCAGAGTATCATTGGTCCAATTAACAGGGACAAGAACAATGAAAGCTAGAACTGAGATTGGAGCAAATATTTTAAGTCTGTAACAAGTGAAACAAAGTAAATAAGTACATGTAAAGAAAAAATAAGATGGGTGTCAATCAGTGAACCAAAGGGAATAAAGTACAAATGTTTTGATTCCACGAAACATTTGGTGGGTAGGTATAAAACAACTGATAAACCGTAGACATATCAAAGTGAGTAAATTCCCTTATCTGAAAATCCTAAAGACTAGATGCAACTGGCAAACTAGTGACCTAATATAGAGCAGCTGACATAATAAAATAGAGCAAAGACCTAGAATTGAATTAGCCAATGTAACTAGGAATAAAATTGGCAGCACCAGTTCATTCTTTTGCCTAGCTTGCCATGTTGTCTGGAGTGTAGCAGGGTAATACAATAACCAATGCTCATTATGAGGTTGATTCCCCATTTGTAAACCGAGGCTCTATTTACAACTATGCCTAGACCAATGGAGACCTAATTATCCATTGATGGAAACTGGTAGTAATAACTAATAACGCCCCCACCTATGGTACAATTGGAGAAACTGATATGACAAACAAAAGCTTAAAACATGCCTACAGTACATGGTGTACAAGTCACATACCCGACCAAGTAAATCCTCAGATACACAGCTGAATCCAGACCGGCATGGCTAATCAACTCATCCTCAGGCATTTTGAGAGCAGCAGGCACCCAACTTAAAAATTTCAAGTATGAACGCATGTCCAAATTGACAAACTTCCGGACAAATGTACCCCCATGACTTGGACTCTCTCTTGCACCTTTGAGGTACCATTTTGGGAAGTAAACCCTATCATTGATTGGCTGCAGTCGAAGGAAAGCAAATGCAACTAGGAACAGTACAGCACCCATTATGTTGATAGCCGCAGAGAGTCCTATATCTTGAATTGTAGCCATAGTTGTCCTTTAAATAGCTTAGGAGAAAATTCTATTGAATTTATCTACAAGATGTCAGGAAAGAACAGTCATTACCCAATAGATAGTATGATGTCACAAAATTACAATTCTAAACAAAACCAAATGTAAGAATAGATGACCGTATCGAGAGACAAACACCGCATGTGGTGACTCAGTCGCAACTGCAAAAGAGTAACATAAAATCACTCTGAAGAAACAAAACAACATAACCATTTCTAAGTAAACACAAGTTGAATCAAACTTTGTCTGCAATCAGTATTGAATTCTTGAGCACCCAGAATGATGGCATAAACTACCATAAAAAGGTTGCACATATGTTGTTCCTTAGTAACCAGGTTCCCGGATCGATGGGATCGAGGAACGGGAACGTGGTACGCGGTACGCTACTAAAACTAGGATTTAACACAACTGGAACGAGATTGTTCCCATGTTCCTGGAACGGAACGAACGTTCCCGGAACGAGGAACGTGGCTAAGTTCCCAGTTCCCGGTTACTAAGTGTTGTTCCATACTTCCATTAGAAAACCATGCAACCTATGAGCAGTGTATATGAACTGAGTCATTGCCATGCCATATGTATGGAACATTGAGCAAAAAATCTTGACTAATAGGCACAAAAATGAGTCAACAAAAAATGGTGAATAGAAATAAGAAGAAGGCATAACCAACCCTTTAAGCAATATTCATGATTGAGCATCACAGAAGAACAGTGAAAAAATGAGTCAACAAAAGCCGGTGAATAGAAGTAGGCATAACCAACCCTTTAAGCGATATTCATGATTGAGCATCACAGAAGAACAGTGAAAAAATGAGTCAACAAAAGCCGGTGGATAGAAGTAAGCATAACCAACCCTTCAAGCAATATTCATGATTGAGCATCACAGAAGAACAGTGAAACAGAATTCTAAGTTATCAGACGACAGACCATGTTTTAACACTAGGACATGGGCGGGCGGACAGCACTTCTATCAGAAACTGAAAAGAAAAGGGTTGGTAGCATGCAGCCATACAAATGAAAGCAAGATAGTGATCCTGCTGTGAACGAACCCAAACTCCTGTTCCTTTCCTATAGGCTAGCCATGAGATATACAATGGATAACAAACTTGGTGGCGTAAGTGTCAACATCAAACCCACGAGAAACTAGCTGAGCACCTTCCGCACTGGAACAGTGCAAAGGGATTATAAAAATCAACGATTTGAGTTCTCTGGGCCAAAAGAAAGCAGGCGTGCAATGCATACATTTGAGCTGGAACAATTGAGTCCAGTTGATGCTGCTACGCAACAATAAGCAGCAGTAATGATAATGCCCTCAGGTTTGAAGTGCGGAATTTAAGGCGTGAAGGTGTGACAGCTGAAAGGGCCATAAATAAAACTTCGCATAAATTCGTTCCACTAGGAAACGTCCGTGTGAAGCGTTAAGCCATCCTGGAAACGTTGAGACTGGACCAGGAAAGGTTCATATACCAGCAAAATCTTTAAAGGTGGCAGTAGGCACGCCAAGTTGTCGACTTTAATTAAGTTGTCAGCTCAAAGGGGAAAGGCGTAATAATAGTAATAATTAATAATATAAAATAAAAGCGCTGGAAGCCAAATACATTCGTTGTGCTGTCATTTTCTTTTCCTAAAAAAAATCGGTACATGTACTCCCTTCGTCCAAATACAGGGGAGTTCCAGTTACGGTAAATTATAATAATATATAGAAAGCATTTTCATAATCTATATCTAATGGAACTCGTTTTGTACATGAGGACACTGAAAAAAAGGGGCAGAAACTGGTGCGAATTTGCAGTGAGGAAATACTACACGGTTATAGTAGGCAGTAGCGAATTCTGTAGCGGTCAGCGGAGGAGTAGCGCTGTACTAATAATAATAACTGCAGGGGAACAAAACCCAGACGCTGCTACGAACAAAGAGCGGTCCCCAATTGCGCGGGGTGCAAACAAGATCTGGCAGTCCCGTCAATGGAATGCATTTCGTATGGCTGGCTAGCTGGCTGGTCATTCCGGTAAGACAAGGCAACTCGCTGGCAATTGGAAGGCCCGATAAAACTGTCCTCTCCAATTGAGCTCGAGAAGGGTTGAAAGGAAATCAGCGGGCAGCCGGGCAGCCAAACGTTGGGACTTGGGAGTAAAAAACAGAAGGCACGGAAGCAGGCAGAAACGGAGCGGGAGGGCGGAAGGGGGTGCGTGGAAGCAGATCTGACTAATAAGTCCAGCTCGAACTGGAAGCGGAAAACAGCGGAGCGCGTTGGACAAGGCGAAGGGACGGAACTGCGGATGAGACGGCACGGCACATACCTCGGTCACAGGAACAAGAGGGCAACAATCTCGGAGGAGCGGAGCGGAGCGGAGGGGCCTAACCGCCGGCGCGGCAGGCCGCCATCGTTCCGCGAATGACGCCGCAACCCGCCTGTCCTCGTCTTGGCGCTTCTCCTCCTCCTCCGCGTCCGACGGTGATCGAAGCGGACGGCGGGAGACGCCGGCGACCCCCTGCACTGCACTGCACTGTACTGCGCAGCGGCCGCTACTCCACTGGCACCACTGGGACTGGGACTGGAGAAGGGAGGGTGATACGGACAGGATTTTTATCGCCCCTTCTCTTCTCTCTGGCAGCGCAGCCGCAGCCGCAGTCGGGCGTCGGCACTCGGCAGTCCCTTTCCTTTCCCCTGGTCTGGTGGTGGTGGCGGCTTTGTTCACTTGTGCTCTCTGGGGTCCGTCCGTCGGCTGGAGCGGTTCGACGGGAAAGGAGACGTTACGGCTGGGTTGCTGGACAGTCGATCAGAGTTTAACGGGAGGAAGAAGAGAGAGAGAGAGGGATCGATGCTATGCAGCAGTTACCACTTCACTCCTCCTTTGCTCCGTGGCCGCTTACCTCACCTACATATAAAATACAAGCAAGGAAGTAGCAGCAGCGGTAACGGACAGATCTGCCTGCAGCTGTTGCGCGTTTATGGCGAGCGAGTGAGCGGAGCACGAGCCAGCAGAGAGAGGGGAAAGCGTGCGTGGAATGGCCAGACGTGAACCGGAAGCGTCCGTCCCGTCCCGTCCATCCGGAGGAGGAGACGTGGGGGTCCCACATGTGATCCTAACCAACCACTCTAATATATAAATACCCACCCAGGCAGCAGGCGTGGAGAGCGGGGACGGGGAGGGAAGAGAGCTGACGCTGCTGGTTCGTCCTGTCATGTATGCTTCGCTGGTCGCCACTACGATTCTCGCCAGCCGCCAGCCGGGCAGCAGATATGCTGGAGCCGGACGGGAAATGGATTGCATTGCCAACACTAAGGGCTAGTTTGGGAACACTAATTTCAAAATGAAAATCCCATAGGAAATTAGTGTTCCCAAACTAGCCCTAAACCTTTTTCGCCACCCCTTTTTATTACAGTACTATTTATTTGCATGGGCCATTTCATTTGTATTACCGGCGCGGAATGCTGTGAGAGCAGCCTTGATGGTATGTCTTGATGCCGCCGTAATGAGTGTCTGTCGACTGTAGAATAAATTGATTGTTATTAAGTCCAGAATAAAAAAAATACACGGTTACCCTTCTATACTTAGCTGATCAAAGCTTCGACCACTTTTATATTATTTATATAGTATTTTATATTTATAGATTGTAGCTGCAGAGCTTATGTGAAGCGTAGATTTAGTAAGCGAGGGGTAAGGTAAAGAAGACGAGACAAACACGGACATTCGTGGCAAAAGTCAATCAGGCATACGTGAGTCACGGGAGACTAGACTAGTGATGATATTTAATCGGCGCGTGTTTGTTGTGGCGTGGCGTGGCGAGGTTTGAGAGGAATCGCGGTCGCCATCCTCTGTCTCGTACGGCCTGTCGGCAACGCCCAACTGTCACGGAACCCGGGACCTCCAACGGACGGGACGGCCCGTGCTCATCCGATCCGACTCACCAAACCCGCCAGCCGCTGCCCTTCCTTCCCTAGTCCAAATCCTCTCCGGTCTCCGCACCACACACAAGACAGCGGTAGCCGGAGCCCAGACTCCAGAGCGCCTGGCCTGGCTTCCCCTCCCATCCCAAGGTCAAATACGTACGCTGATAAAAAAAAGAAGAAAAAGGATCCGAATCGAAACACGTGTGTGGCCCGTGCGGGTGTGGCAGCCCGAGAGGCCGGGACGCGCGGTGCTCTGCCCTGCCCCGGGCAGCTCCCTCTCCGCCGACGCGTGGCGACGGTCAAAATATAGATACTACGTGTATTTGTATTCCATTTAAATACAAATATTAAATGAACTTCTTAGTGTTTATTTATAAATATCATTCTAGGTTTGATTCCGTTGGTGCGAGTCTTGGCCGAGGATTCTTAGCTAGGTTAACGTTTTCGAGTGTTTGAAGCATATTTTTTGTTAATCGGAGATATGTGCTTAGGAAGCTTGCTTCGGCGAACCGGACAAGAGGGGACGATTTTGACAATAAGTTACGACGAGAAGGTTCATCGCATTAATTTATCTAAATAATTCGGCACGAGAAACAAAAGCATCAAAGCATCTAGCGTACGTGGTCAGATAACGCGAATTAGAATTAGGTGCATGTGCATCGATCGGTCATCGAGCGCCACCACGCCAACTGATCCAAGAAAAAAAAGATGCAGCTCACACCACTAACACAAGTACTGTAAGAACTAGCAGCAACGAGAACTAAACTAACAATCATCCCACATCGGTTCCTGGCAGCATCATGCAGCGGTAGGCTGAGTACGTGGAACTTCCCTAGCAGGACGTCGCGATTTGAAATGCCCATTTTTTGGCAATGACATGCACGGAAATATCAGGCCAGTACGTCGTCCTCGTCGATGCACACAAACTATAGCTATATACCTGATGAGCGTTTGTTGGATCGGAGTCACTATCAGTTGATTATTTATATCAACAAGTCGATGGCGACGCTGCTGGCTAGCTAACGGACAACAATGGGCACCACTCTTCGTCGTCCTGGACCCACACACTAGTCTTCGGATAGTCTGTGGACGAAAACGAACCAACCACCAATTGAAACCAGCGGCGTTATTTCGTCAAATGGAGATAGATAGTGGCATTTGAATAATTTGGAGAAGATCGACCCCCCCCAAGCTGTTTGCATACATGTTGCTCTGAGAAGAACGAGTTTGTGATATCTACCTCGCTTTGCTGCTTCCGAGTTGGGACTGATGTTATTATGTCTTCTGCTCTCCAACTTCTGATTCTAAGGATACATATGTAATTAAGCTCGTGGCCACATCATAACCAAATGAAAGGAAAAAAAAATATATGTATACGTACATACGTAAGGATACAATCAGCCCACCAGATTCCAAGCGATTCGAGTAGCCAACGCTCAATTACTGAACCAAAGGAAGCACCTAGCAAACCTAGGGAAACCTTCAGGCAAAGCTGGTCGAGAAAATCCACCTGATAAACAGATGAGCAATAATCCACTGCGGCAGTGCTCGCTACTGGATAACGCATCCGGGGACACCCCCCACTCCGCCGTTCTTACGTTACGTGAAAGGGTAGAAGTTGGAGAAGAGCAGGCTACCTAGAAGAATGTACGCGATGAAATAGACACAGATCAGGTAGCCCCATCGTCTGTTGGCGCGGCTCGGAGAAGCCAGAACGTGCGCGGCAGCCCAGTAAACCGGGGGGCTAGCGGATAGGAACCGTGTGGACACCTGCATGGAAACGAACGCAAGTTAAGTTGGTTGGTACTCAGGCCAACAGTGCTCCCTCCCACCCACACAAGCTTTCGCTTTAACGAGGAAGATGATCGTATTACTGACCTGGACGTGCATCACGAACAAGGCTGTGAATGCCATGAAGGCCAGATGCAGAACGAATGGGAGTAGTAGTATGGAGCACGTGTCCTGATCCTCTTCGATGTTTTGGTTAGCTGGCGTGGTACTGTCATGGAATGTCGCAGGAGCTATCTCGGTAGCAACTGGTTTTCTCTGTTTAGCCTTAGAGCTCCCTGTCCAACAAATACTGTAAGGTACAGCTGTGTGCTTATCACCGTCTAAAAAAATGTTAGGTCATTTCAAATAGACTTGGCATCAAGATAGATGAGCAACGGTTTCTCAAAACAAAGCAAAACGTATACTGTTGAGATCGCAGTAGTACCTTGTGCTTTCTTGGTGAGTCCAGCAGGAGGTTCACTCAAAATTGTCGCGTCATCAGATCTTCTATACGACACAACTGGCCTTTTCTCTAGAGCAGTGATAATCTGCTTGTGGACGCTAGTTCTTTGAAAACACCGGTGAAGCAGTTTTGCGTAATGGACAATAGAATAAACCGCGAGAGAAAGCACTGGTGAAGCCAAGAGAAAGTTCGGCAGCTGCTTCACTTGGAAGTACCTCAAGAAACCAACTCCCCTAAAAAAGAAAACCGCAAGTAACTTATGAAGAGCAGTTAAGAGTTGAAGACTTCGGGATGCTAGAGAGGGGCAAAATATGTTGTCTTATGAGAGAGAACTCATACAACATCAACATCCTTGAGAAATGGTGAACAGACAAATGTTTCAATAAAATTTTTAAAGTAACACAAAGGAGGATTCCATAGTGTGCACTGTACACGATGTTACAGTATCAGCATCCTTGAGTAAATGGAAGGACAGGTGTTTCAATAAAATTTCAAGTAACACAAAGGAGGGATGGGGGGTCTCCATATGTACCCAATGTTCATCTCAGCAGATGTGCAACATGGTTAGGCATAAGCAAAGTACTATGCCACCAAGCACGTGCAGTAGAATATAGGGTGAATGATGAAGCAAGTCCAATGCCATGAAAGATGTATCAACTATGTATTTCTTATGGCTGCAAACAATCATCAACCAAACTACCAAAGTATGCATAGAGCCAGCATTTAGGCTGCCCGCAGTGGGCAGCTTTAAACAATACGCTATGTGGATAGTGCTACGTATAGAGTAAAAACCCACTGCAGTGGATCACCTCAACGGCCACTCTAAATGCATGGAAGAGAGAGAGAACATCATAGATAGAGTATATACACCTCTACTCCAAATCTCTCTCCGCTTGGTGTTTTGGTCTATACTGGTGAGCGGTGGTATGGAGGCTGGCCGGTGCTATGCCTGTGTGTGCTGGTAGCAGCGGAAAGAAAATAATATAATATATGTGGTAGTTGATATAGAGTTGAGATATAGAGTAAACATGATTACGAAGAATTATGGTATAGGGTAGACTATCTTGCTGACCAGGATAGAATATTCCTTTTAGGGTAGAAATTTAGAGTAGTATGAGTGCGGATAGCCTTAATCATACAATAAGGCAAGACTGCCCTCGTATAATTCCAGAGGTAAGCAAAAAGGATGAAGAGGTGCTAGTTTTGACACATTATCATGCCAATTCTAATTCTAACTATTTTCATATAGAAACACTTACCAGTAGTGGCTTTGGATGAAGCCATACAATAAGGGAACTTTTGCTTTGCACCATGGCCTCAATTCGTCTGAGCTCCCATGTACACATATGTTCAAATATCCATATGCTTGGAAAGCAAAGAAAGGTAGAAATATGAAAATGGAGCGCAAAGCTCCAGCCACAAGGGCATGAATTGCCAACTGGTCAAACAAAGAGAAGTTGTTAAACAAACATGTTTTTGCTGATTGCTTCTTATGGAAACAAAACATAATTCGTGCAGTCTCTTCATGCCAAATACTGTTACTCATAATAATAACTGAAGTGGAACATACCAAGGGCCTTTTCTTTTGTACAGTAGCATCATATGCTTGTAGCAAGGCCTGAAAACAGAAATAGCCAGCATTAAGTGCTCCATTTGACCTAGCTGAACCAGACAGAGCGAGCATTATCACTGCAACAGTATTAGCACCGGAAAACACGTAGAAGATGCCCCCAAGAGAAAAAAGTGCATAAAGACTTTCTGAATACCTGCCAAAAATAACAAATTATCTGTTACAATATGCCAAAGCACATGAGTTTCTTGTGTTGGTGAAGGAAAAGAATATTACAATGATGAGTAGAACACAGAAGCAGGGTTGAAACAAAACAGAACAGATGCTCGGTAAGCAGCTTTCTGGTCCTTCAAAATCAGCACAGACAATCTGCACCAACAAGAATTAGTAGTATCCTTAGTAACACAGTAATATGATCAGAAAGGGTTGGTCTAACTTCGACATTTATGAATTATGACCATATGATCAGATAGTATCAAGAACAGTGAAAAACTGCAAACTATAGCCACTAGAAAATCCTTCAATGGGATGAACATTTGGAAAGAAAGAGATTGCTGCATCTTCCAGCATGCCAGCCTCGTGCCATCAGAGGTCATCAAGAAAGGATAAACAAGACAAGTGCAAATGAGGCACGGGAGTTTTTGGCCTGCCGCTTTGGGCAATTTGTTCGTTCTGTGTTCTTGTACGCTTCGGCAGCTTCCCTCCTCCTGGTACTGGCAGATCAGAACAAATTTTCACGAAGAACTTGCTTTCTATCATAAGTGAATAGGCAGATCTCCTGCTACCTTTCTTCCAAAAAAAACTAGAAACAGATTGTGCTAAACTTCAAATGATAGATTTTGCATTACAACTACCAGAATATAGTTTTACAGGTTCTAGAAACTATTCATTGTTAGGATGTGTCCTCCGACTCGCTAACAGAAAGCAAGGGGGAGTCCTCCCCTGTTGCATGTGGATGATATGCGAACTGATCGGGGGTGCAATCCGTTCTAATCGGTTGTGGCCCCGGTCACGGGTACGAGGCTATATAAAAAGTAGCTAGGCTGGCAGGGACGCCAACGCTTCCGCGCTCGGAAACCCTAGCCACTACATTTGTTTAGGTGCCGATCACCTTGTCCTACCCAGTGACCGGAATCGACATTGTCATCGGGTAGGAAAAGGTGATCGGCACCTAAACAAATGTGGTGGTTAGGGTTTCCGGGCGCGGAAGCGTTGGCGTTCATGCCGGCCTAGCTACTGTTTATATAGTGCCCTACGGGCCACAACCGATTAGAACAGATTGTGCCCCCGGTCAGGGTGCATATCATCCGCACGCAGCAGGGGAGGACTCCTCCTTTTCTCGCTTTCTGATAGTGAGTCAGAGGACACATCCTAACATCACCACAGAAGGGGCCAGATCAGTCCACAAGCACCTCACCTAATATTATCCACCAAAGAACACCAGCTATTGAACTGTGCAAAAGCTCTGGCGTGGCATCGCCAATAAAGTGCAGGGAAAACAGCTACTGCATTCCAGTGTGCACTGCTCTCAAGCATTGTCCAATCTCGAAATGTTTGGAGAATCAATAAATGGCTACAAATACTTTTCCAAATAGATGCAGAACTGTGGTACTAGAGCCCATCTAACGCATAGAATCAGCCCAAATCTGTGTGAAGACGAAACAGTAAAGCTCATCAGACGACGAACACCTGTAGAAGTAGGCCGCAGCAGCAACGAATGCGACGTTGTTGAGGACATAGCCGGAGAGCACGAGCACGGCCCTGTACCCTAGTATCGGTACTAGCGGCGCGAACACTGCACGGGAAAAGGATTAATCACCACAACCAGATCAGATAAAGCGCACAAATTGACATCAGGGAAGTGTGACGAGCGGGCTTACACAATCGTGCGAGGAGCACGAGGGAGGCGGGGAGGAGTGGGAGGAAGGCGAAGGACTGCTCGTACTCGTAGCCGCACTCAGCGGGGCGGGCGAAGTGGACACCGTCCCACACGGCCAGCGACGAGATAGCGGCGGAGACGGGCGTGTTGGGATCCGGGGAAGAGGAGAAAGAGGAGAGGCAGGGTGGGTGGAGAGTAGCGGAGGTGTCGTAGGGGCGCAAGAGGAGGCGGGCGAGCAGGTAGAGGGACAGAACTAATACGCGGGAGGCCGCGGCAAGACGCACGACGCCGGCGACTGGCGGCGCCATTGACGCGCGTGCGCGGCAGGGAGGATCAGCTATCGGCACCTGTAGACAGATGCTGATGGACTCAACATCTTAATAAGGCCGGTCTAAAACGAGCTTATTGGAACCAAGATATCACCAACACAGGGGCTTCTGAAAATTAGTATCCCGAACACCGGTATTAGAATTTTAGTATTATAAACCATTCAAATTTGGAATTTTGCTATCGTAGTCAAATTTAGCCGATGTCTAGCTACTAACTAACGTAGTTACGGCATTCCGTTCTTTAGAACGGATCGAGCTACTTCTTCTCCCGAGCTCTCTTCTCCGGCGGTCCTTCTCTCTCCCGACGCTCTTGTCTCCGATTTTCGGCGGCGCTGAGCGCTCGGCGATGCTCCCATCCGGCGGTTCTTTACCGACGGCGCTCCGATCCGGCGGTTCCTTCTCTTCCCTGAGGTACGTGTTCCCTTATTCGAGCGCTCCCCTTATTCTCCATTACAGGCGGCGCTCACATCCTCATTACCGGTATATAGCAGTTTGTTCTTGTGGGGGACAGATATCCTCCGGTTCCACTGGAAGGATAAAAGACCTCACAAAAGGCCCAAGGGCCCAATAAATCGTAAGGTCATCCCTTCGTGGGCCTAGGGAAGAACGACCAGTGAAGCAGATCGACATAAGGCCGGATCGGTGCGAGCCCGGATGGCCCAACAACGTTGAGCAAGCAACCACAACAGAGACCCGACTTTCCCGCGCTGGAGCCCCGTACAATGGAACCAGGCGAGGATAAGTCGACAGAACTATAGGAAGATAGACTCAATCAATTCACTATCTCTTAGGTGCGCATTGTTATCACATCCACATGTATTGCCTCACGGTCGAATATATAAGGCCTAGGGGGCACCCCTTAGGGTTGATCGATCTCACTACTCAGCCTCTACGTTCTAGCTCAACAGAGCTCCCTTGTAATCCACCACATAAAGCATACTCATCAGGACGTAGGGTGTTACGCATCTCAAAGCGGCCCGAACCTGTAAACATTGTCCATTGTTCCTCGTGCATTCGGCACGAACCATTTAGCTACAGTCGGCGACACCGTCCTACTCCTAAAAACACCTTGAGGGGCAACCCCGGGTGTGTGGTCGGACCCAAAACACCGACAGCTGGCGCGCCAGGTAGGGGGTGTGTCGTCGATCTAAGCTAGCTCAATGGCTGTCACCTTCCACCGCAAGATCACCCTCCGCCCCGGATCTGTGTTCTGCTTTGGAACTATCTCATCCGTAGCAGATGAAGAAGGAACTCTACATCGCATCGCAGATCCGCCAAGGAAGAAATCTCCTTCAACAACCTCCGAAAATGTCGGAGTAAGGCAGGGAAAAGCGCAACTTCCAGCGCTCCGAAAAAAGATCGCCTTCAGCGAGCCAGGGGCCGAGGGCCCGCTGACCCGAAAAACTCCACTGTCTACTTCCCCGACGAAAGAATGGACACAAATCGCAAGGAAGAAAGAAACAAACAAAACCTGGAGGAAGCAAGTTGTTCTTTCCATCCCTCCGCCCTCAAAGGAGAACGGAAAGAAGATCGCCACGATCGCCGCACCATTCTACCCCGACGTCCTCTTCATCGGGAGAGTGGAGTCACCCCCCGTCTCCGACGATGAGCCGACCGCGTCCGGAGAAGAACCTCCTCAGCGGGAATCCCGCCGACGAAGGAACCGACGCCGAAATGTCCGACGACATCACGAGGACGGAGAGCGGGACCCAGAGCAGCCTGTCTCGCGAGACAAGGTCTTAGAGATAGGAGAAACTCCGGAGGAACGCGTCTTCAGAGAAGGAAGAAACTCCCGACGGCGTGATCGCCGACGAGCTCAGGAACAAGCCGAGCAGGAGGCAAGGCAACGTCGGGAGAATCCACTCTTCGGGCGCAACCTGAACCCCGACTTCGCCCGAGCCATGAACACGCCGAGTGAAGTCGGAGGGGTACTAGCACGGATAGCTGATGGACTCTCTCGAACTCCCGACGCCGAGGGCTATCGGCGACTGTTCACACAAGCAGCCAACCATCTTCTACCTCTCGCTCACCCGCCGAACGACCTACGACATGCCATCAACAGCTGTCGGGACGCGCGAAGCTCCATCAATGCTTCGCGTGAACGACGACATGAGAACGAGATCCGTCGCCGGGAGGAGTACGATAGGGATCATGGCATCCCAGCTCGGAGTCAGGCCACCAGAACTGAGTCGGCAACGGCCTCGACTGGCGGTACTACCCGGGGACGGTCGAGGAACTACAACAACTACTCCCCTCCCCGGGACAGACATCATCCCCGACGACAAGAAGACACGTGTGGAGTGTCTGCCCTTACTCCACGCCTTAGGGCCATTCAATGGCCCCCTAACTTCAAGGTATCAAATGTCAACAAATATGAACCTAAGCAGGACCCAGGAGGCTGGCTGGCCGTCTACACCACCGCTGCTCGAGCTGTCGGGGCGTCCGAGGACGTGATGACCGCATACTTACCCATTGTCCTCGGGCAAGACGCGCTACAATGGCTGCGACATCTACCCCGACACTGCATCGACGACTGGAGCGACTTCAGTCGACGCTTCACCGCCAACTTTCAGTCCCTCTCCGACAAACCAGCTGTTGGGGGCCTTCGTCCTCCGAAGGTCCTCAAAAACATGATTTAACAATGTTTTCCAAGTGGATTATGTGAACAGGTACCTTCGGACTCAGAATTACGAACATGAAGTGCGGTCAGGACGAAGCCTGAACCAGACGAAGGACGGGCTGATTACCAAGCTCCACGAAGGATGGTGCACAGCCGAAGCTGTGCGCAGGGAAGCTTCGTCGCGATAGCAGAGAGGGGAACCGACTTAAAGATGAAAAGACTACGTGGACCTTGTCAGGTTTCCATAAGTCATTGACAAATGTAATGGACATAAATGTAATTTTACGTGGGCTGCGTCCCGCGTCTATAAATAGATGAACAGTACTCCCGTACTGTTCACGTTGACTTGGCATTTGCTTTTGCGTCACGCTTGTACTTTTTGCCTTCTCTCAGGATCGAAGGTACATTTGTAATTTGGAATCATTTCTGTTTTTCCATGTTAACAAAATAGAAATGATTCTAGGATGATGCTTATATTATATTTCATGCTTTATGTGAGTCCTTCGTCATTACTTGTTATGTTTACGAAGGTATGTCTCTCATGACCTTCGTCCGAGACTCATTATTTCCCGAAGGGACATAATGCTTCGAAGGACGAAGGACTTTAACACTTAACACTGTTTATGTTGCCTTGTTCTTAACTCTTAGCATTTGAGAACAAGTCCCCAACATTGGCGCCCACCTCCGGTGAACTCACTTCCACTTCGAGTTTTTTGAACACCTTCGGAAGCTATAGACCCTCGCTATGGCACCGAAGAAAGCTTCAGCGACTGGGGCTGCAGCACTGCAACCGCTGGACCCCAACCAGGAGACCGTCTCTCTCCGGGAGGCCCGAAACCAGAAGAGGAAGGCTGTCAGCCCGACGATTCAGGAGGATGAACTAGACCAAGAGATCAGGGACATGGAGATGCTACATCAACAGGTGCAGAGGAAGAAGGAGAAGATGGCCAGGCTAGCTGAGCTGCAGAGGCAGATAGACGAAGCTTCTGAAGAAGTCCGTCACCTTACCCACGATGAGCAGAACCGAAGGCCTCAACAAAAAGACCTTCATCAGGAGGGCCTCTTCAATGAAGATGACTGGTATGATAATTTTCATCATGGAAATTTTGTTTTCGACGATGCTTCTCCTCTATCCGCTGAGCTGCAGGCTACACCTTGGCCTTCGTCCTATAAGCCACCCCAGCTTCCCATGTTCGATGGCCATTCGGACCCGAAGCAGTTCTTGATGAGTTACGAAGCAACAGTGTCTTCGTATGGTGGCAATGCTGCAGTAATGGCAAAGTCTTTCGTTATGGCCGTCAGGAGTGTTGCTCAGACCTGGTATTCCTCCCTTCGGCCAGGAACGATCACTTCATGGCAGAAGCTGAAGGATATGTTATTGACCAGCTTTCAAGGATTTCAGACGAAGCCGGTCACTGCTCAAGCCTTGTTCCAGTGCATTCAGGATCATGAAGAATACCTTCAGGCGTATGTCAGAAGGTTCTTGCGTTTGAGGGCGCAGGCACCAACGGTGCCCAATGAAATTGTCACCGAAGCCATGATCAAGGGGCTTCGTCCTGGACCTGCTCCTCAATACTTTGCTAGGAAGCCTCCTCAGACCGTGGAGAAGCTGCTCCAAAAGATGGACGAGTACATTCGTGCTGACAATGACTTTCGCCAAAGAAGGGAGGAGGCCTTCAGATTTTCCGAAATGACCAGGGGCTTCGGAGGAAGATCCTATCCGAGGCATGTCAGGTCCATCCACAACTCCACTCAGAATGATGATAAGGGGAGTCAGCAGAACAGACCGCAGTGCTCTTCACAGGCTTCGGGGCAACAGCAAAGCTCCTTCCGACCACCAGCTCCAAGAGGCAGAGGCGCCAGGGGCTTCGGCGGAAGATTCGGGGATCAACCCAGAAGAATATTTTGCTTATTCTGTGGTGAAAACAAAGGTCATACTACCAGGATGTGTCATGTTACCATTCAGAAGCAAAAAGAGATAGCCGAAGCTGCCGCGCAACAGGCTCAGCCGAAGCAGGTCATGCACACCGCTTCGTATCATTCGCCCTACATCCCAGAATATGTGGGCAACCATCCTGCACTCTCTGCTGCTTCGGCAAGTCAGCCTTCAGCTTCCTGGCAACAGCCCCCGCCTCCACCTCCGTTGCAACAAGGCCAGCAGCCAGAAGGGAGCCAATATGCTCCACATCAAAGGGACTTCAGAGAACAGTCCGAAGCTCGCACGGTCAACAGCACCGTGCCAGAGTCAAAACACATCTATTGACAAATATCCTACCTTAATAGCAATCTTTTTCATTCAGTTTTATTTTTTGTAATAAAGGACATTGTTTAGGTTTCATGTAATCAGTTTCGTTGATTCCTACAAGAAAAATATGTTTTCTTCACAGGTTTGTGATAATAAAAAGGACCTTCGGACTATCGAAAATCCTTCGAAGTAACAAAAAGTCGTTCTAAGGAACGCAGAGTAAGTCTGACGAAGTCACAAAAAGTCGTTCCGAAGGGAGCGCAGTGTAAGTTTTCTGCTCCAAAGTCGTTCCAAAAGGAATGCAGAGCATACAGCGAAAAGTCAACGCTGATACCGCCTAAGTAAAAGGCGAAGAAGCTCCAAAGACGTTCCTAAGGGAATGCAGAGCTTATACCGCCTAAGTAAAAGGCGAAGAAGTTCCAAAGACGTTCCTAAGGGGATGCAGAACTTACAGCGAAAAATAAACGCTGATTCCGCTGAAGTAAAAGGCGAAGAAGCTCCTAAGGGAGACATAATGAAAAAGTCAGTATTGATACAAAAGATTGTGCCCCATTGCAGGAATGTGCGTATCTTCGGCACAAAATATCATTCTGCATAACATAACATCATCACATCATTTTGCATAGCATAATCATCATACATCATGCTCGTTCATGTCGCAATCTGAATTTATTATTTCAAACAAATTAATATTGCGAGGGGCTACTGTTGGGGGCCTTCGTCCTCCGAAGGTCCTCAAAAACATGATTTAACAATGTTTTCCAAGTGGATTATGTGAACAGGTACCTTCGGACTCAGAATTACGAACATGAAGTGCGGTCAGGACGAAGCCTGAACCAGACGAAGGACGGGCTGATTACCAAGCTCCACGAAGGATGGTGCACAGCCGAAGCTGTGCGCAGGGAAGCTTCGTCGCGATAGCAGAGAGGGGAACCGACTTAAAGATGAAAAGACTACGTGGACCTTGTCAGGTTTCCATAAGTCATTGACAAATGTAATGGACATAAATGTAATTTTACGTGGGATGCGTCCCGCGTCTATAAATAGATGAACAGTACTCCCGTACTGTTCACGTTGACTTGGCATTTGCTTTTGCGTCACGCTTGTACTTTTTGCCTTCTCTCAGGATCGAAGGTACATTTGTAATTTGGAATCATTTCTGTTTTTCCATGTTAACAAAATAGAAATGATTCTAGGATGATGCTTATATTATATTTCATGCTTTATGTGAGTCCTTCGTCATTACTTGTTATGTTTACGAAGGTATGTCTCTCATGACCTTCGTCCGAGACTCATTATTTCCCGAAGGGACATAATGCTTCGAAGGACGAAGGACTTTAACACTTAACACTGTTTATGTTGCCTTGTTCTTAACTCTTAGCATTTGAGAACAAGTCCCCAACACCAGCGCAACCATGGGACCTCAAATCCATCAAACGCCGGGGGGACGAAACTCTCTGGTCGTACCTCAAAAGGTTTCAGACCATGAGAAATCGTATCCCCGAGGTCACGGAGGTGCCCGTGATCGAGGACTTCTACAGAGGATCCAACGACTCGGCCTTCGTCCGAGCCATATTGCAGAAGGCGCCGACTACCTCCGAACAGCTGTTCCGGGAAGCCGACCTATACATCACCGCCGACGAGCGAGCTCAGGACCTCATCGGGGGAGCGAAGCCCGCACCGGCAGCACCACGACGCGACGCGAACCAGCAACCCGACAAACGCTGGGAGAAGAGGCCTCGCGAAGAAGTGCACGCCGCCGGACCACCTGCCTCTCGCGCCAGAGGAGGACCTCGCGAAGGCGAACGCACACTGGACAACATCCTCGATGCCCAGTGCCCGTACCACAAGGACATGCGCCACACCCTTCGGAACTGCAGAGACTTCAAGCACTCCGTCGGACACGGCCGACCCTTCCAAACTCTACCTCCTCCTCCGCCGCGGGGAGGACCAGGAGAACCGCGACAACCCCAGCAGCAGGAGGAGGGAGGAGGTGGAGCCTTCCCACGCATTGACAGAGAGGTCAACGTCATCTTCGGCGGACACGGATCGCAGGAGAACAGAAGACAACAAAAGCTCAACGATCGCCAGATATTGGTGGCGACCACCGGTCCTCCTGCTCCGTATCGATGGTCGGAGCACCCGATCACCTTCACTTGGGCAGATCAATGGCTCAACTTCGACCACCCAGGCAAATACCCACTCCTCGTCGATCCGGTGATCCGAGAGAGCAGGGTGAAGAAGGTATTAGTGGACGGGGGGAGCAGCATCAACGTCACCTTCCCCCGGACACTCCAAGGCTTGGGAGTTCACCTCAAAGAGCTCCACGAGTCAGACACTCTTTTCTTTGGCATCGTGCCGACTGAAGCAGAATACCCGCTGGGCCACATCTACATGCCAGTCACCTTTGGAACTCCGGAGAACTACAGAACCGAGTTCCTGAGGTTCGAAGTGGCGAACTTCGACTGCAGATACAACGCCATCATCGGGAGGCCGGGATTGGCAAAATTCATGGCCATTCCGCATTGCACATACATGATATTGAAGATGCCAGGGCCGCAAGGAATCATAACTGTGCGCGCTGACTTCCAAGGCGCCGCAGAATGTTTCTGAGTGGCCATCCAGGCGGCCCTCACCACCAAACCGTCGGCGACTTCTTCAACACAGGCAAACTCTAAGCCTGAGGAAGACCTTGCAGCACCCGCAAATGAAGCTCAGGACGCGACCTCTATGCGGCCGACTGAAGAAACCAAAAGGATCAACCTGGGGTTCGCTGATGAACGCAAGACTGCCATCATCAGTTCCAGTCTGGATGACAAGTAGGAAGGCGCGCTCGTCCAGTTTCTGCAAGATAACCGAGACGTATTCGCATGGCAAACTGCGGATATGCCGGGAGTCCCGAGAGAACTGACCGAGCACAAACTGAAGGTCTATCCCCAGGCAAGGCCGATTCGGCAAAAACTACGTCGCTTCACGCCCGACAAGAGAGAGGCCATTCGCGCTGAGCTGGCTCGCTTGGTCGCGGCTGGGTTTATTAGAGAGGTGTTACATCCCGAGTGGTTAGCCAACCTTGTTCTTGTACTCAAAAAGAATAAAGTGGATTGGCGCATGTGCGTCGACTATACGGATCTCAACAAACACTGTCTAAAGGATCCCTTCGGGCTTCCTAGGATAGATCAGGTGGTAGATTCCACCGCCGAATGTTCTGTGCTGTCTTTCCTGGATTGCTACTCCGGATATCATCAGATTAGCTTGGCAAAAGAAGACGAGGAAAAAACAGCATTCATCACTCCGTTCGGTGCTTTCTGCTATACCTCCATGTCGTTCGGCCTCAAAAACGATGGAGCGACTTATCAGAGAGCCATTCAAACATGCTTAGTCGATCACTGGGGCAAGCGTGTGGAAGCCTATGTAGATGATGTGGTAATCAAAACGGAGAACTCGGAAAACTTCATTGAAGACTTACAACTGGTTTTCAACAGTCTACGACGATATCGATGGAAGCTTAATCCCGAAAAATGTGTCTTTGGGGGTACCAGCAGGAAAGCTACTCGGATTTTGTCGGGGACCATAATTAGGGGTACCCTCAAGACTCCTAATTCTCAGCTGGTAACCCCCATCAACACAAAGCTGCAAAGGCCTGATGGGTGCGATTAAGTGAGGGATCGGTCCATTCGAGGGACTCGATCACTCCTCGCCCGAGCCTAGCCTCGGGCAAGGGCAGCCGACCCCGGAGGATCTCCGTCTCGCCCGAGGCCCCCCTCCAGCGACGAACATACTTCCGGCTCGCCCGAGGCCCAGTCTTCGCCAAGAAGCAACCCTGGCCAAATCGCCATGCCAACCAACTAAATCGCAGGAGCATTTAATGCAAAGGTGGCCTGACACCTTTATCCTGACACGCGCCCTTCAGTCGACAGAGCCGAAGTGACCGCAGTCACTTCGTCGCTCCACTGACCGGCCTGACAGAAGGACAGCGCCGCCTGCGCTGCTCCGACTGCTGTGCCACTCGACAGAGTGAGGCTGACAGGCAGTCAGGCCCGACCTCAGGCACCATAGGAAGCTCCGCTTCGCCCGACCCAGGGCTCGGACTTGGGCTCAGCCCCTGAAGACGACGAACTCCGCTCCGCCCGACCCAGGGCTCGGACTTGGGCTCAGCCCCAGAAGACGACGAACTCCGCTCCGCCCGACCCAGGGCTCGGACTTGGGCTCAGCCCCAGAAGACGACGAACTTCGCTCCGCCCGACCCAGGGCTCGGACTTGGGCTCAGCCCCGGAAGACGACGAACTCCGCTCCGCCCGACCCAGGGCTCAGACTCGGGCTAAGCCCCGGAAGATGGCGAAACTCCGCTCCGCCCGACCCAGGGCTCGGACTCAGGCTCAGCCCCTGAAGACGGCGAACTCCGCTCCGCCCGACCCAGGGCTCGGACTCGGGCTCAGCCCCTGAAGACGACGAACTCCGCTTCGCCCGACCCCAGGGCTCGGACTCAGCCCTGGCCTCAGCCGACGGTCTCCGCCTCGCCCGACCCAGGGGCTCGGACTCGACCTCGGCCTCGGAAGACAGACTCTACCTCGACCTCGGAGGAGCCTCCACATCGCCCAACCTAGGGTGCGGACCGGCCACGTCAACAGGAGGCGCCATCATTACCCTACCCCAAGCTGACTCAGGCTACGGGAAACAAGACCGGCGTCCCATCTGGCTTGCTCCGCCACACAAGCAATGATGGCGCCCCGCACGCTATATGATGACGGCGGCTCTCAGCCCCCTTACGGAAGCAAGAGGACGTTAGCAAGGACTCAACAGCTCCGACAGCTGTCCTTCCGCCAGGCTCCAGCGCTCCTCCGACGGCCACGACACCACACGAACCGGGTGCCAAGACCTCTCCGGCTGCCACGATGGCATGTACTTAGGGCGCTAGCTCTCCTCCGCTAGACACGTTAGCACTCTGCTACACCCCCATTGTACACCTGGATCCTCTCCTTGCGCCTATAAAAGGAAGGACCAGGGCCCTCTTACAGAGGGTTGGCCGCGTGGAGAAGAGGACGGGACAGGCGCTCGCGTGAGGCCGCTCGCTCCCTCTCCCGCGTGGACGCTTGTAACCCCCTACTGCAAGCGCACCCGACCTGGGCGCGGGACGAACACGAAGGCCGCGGGATTTCCACCTCTCTCACGCCCGTCTCCGGCTCCCTTTTCCCCCTTCGCGCTCGGCCTCGCGCCGACCCATCTGGGCTGGGGCATGCGGCGACATTTCACTCGTCGGCCCAGGGACCCCCCGGTCTCGAAACGCCGACAGTTGGCGCGCCAGGTAGGGGCCTGCTGCGTGTTGACGAACAGCTTCCCGTCAAGCTCCAGATGGACAGTCTCCAGCAACCTCTCTAGCCCGGGACGGTGCTCTGTTTCGGGAGTCTTGAGTTCATGTCCCTCGACGGCAGCTACGACATGATACTCCTTCCCCCGCCGTGCGACAGCGACAATGGCGGCATACAGCCCGCCTGCGGCGGAATCGACGACGTCTTCCCCGCATGGTGGAAGAACAACATTCGAGCTCGCCCCGCCCTCTCCCCCGCCGACGGAGGAGGAGGCGGGGCAACCAAGGCCAAGCAGGAGGCGGCACCTCGTCGGCTGTCGAGCAAGTCGACGGCGCCGGCGCCCCAACGGGGGGCACGTCGGGCGTCGACCTCGTGTTTGAGACGAAGACGAGCGTCGTCTCCCCGCAACATGCCGATTCCAAGAAAACGGACGACGCCAGCACGCTCGCGAAAGGCTTGCTGGGCGTCACCCTCGTACTTGAGACGACGGTGCAGTCAGTCCCTGACATGACTTCATCACCGCCCGTCGACCAAGAGGTACCGATCGATTCCCATCTCACACCTCTTGGATTCAGCCTCGACCAGCCAAGCGGCTTCGCTTTGGCGGACGCTCTCGTAGAGGCGAGTCCGAACCCTCTGGGGTATCGTATGCGGTCACCCTGGGACCGGCTGACGGACGTCTCGACCTATGGGCCCTCGGGGTCCGAGGAAGATGACGAGCCCGACTTCTGTTGGGATTTCTCTGGACTTGGTAACCCCAGTGCCATGCGGGACTTCATGACCGCATGCGACTACTGGCTTTCCAACTGTTCCGACGGTAGCCGCAGCCTCGGCGACGAGGACTGCGGCCCAAGTCGTGAATGTTTCCACGTCGATCTAGGGGGTCCCTCCGAAGGCAACCATCTCGGTATGCCGGAGAACGGTGATCTCCCTAGGCCTGTGCCCCGCGTTGACATCCTACGGGAGCTAGTTGTGGTCCCCATTCAGGCGGGGGGTCATGACCCACAGCTCGAGCAAATCCGCGGGTGCAGGCCAGGCTCGACGAGGGAGCAGGAGCACTTGAGCCGGTCCATCGGGACATCGGGCAGGAATGGGTGGGCCAACCTTCGGCCGGAGAAGTGCGCCATCAACCCCAGGGTATCCAGCACCGCATCGCCGACGATGTTAGGGTGAGGCCGCCACCCGCTTCCAGTGGGGTCGACCAGAACCTGGCTGCAGCAGCAATGCTTCTTCGTGCGATGCCAGAGCCATCAACCACCGAGGGGCGGTGAATTCAGGGAGAGCTCAAGAATCTCCTGGAAGGCGCCGCGGTCCGACGGGCCGAAAGCTCCGCCTCCCGAAGGCAGGGGTACCCCTCGGAACATCGCGCCGCGACTTCCCGATTCATGCGGGAAGCCTCGGTCCACACCGGGCGCACACGCAACACAACGCCTGCGGCCCCGGGTCGCCTCGGCAACGAGCACCATCACCACGACCGTCGGGCCCACCTCGACGAGAGGGTGCGCCGAGGCTACCACCCCAGGCGTGGGGGACGCTACGACAGCGGAGAGGATCGGAGTCCCTCGCCCGAACCACCCGGTCCGCAGGCTTTCAGCCGCTCCATACGACGGGCGCCGTTCCCGACCCGGTTCCGACCCCCGACTACTATCACAAAGTACTCGGGGGAGACAAGACCGGAACTGTGGCTCGCAGACTACCGGCTGGCCTGCCAACTGGGTGGAACGGACGATGACAACCTCATCATCCGCAACCTCCCCCTGTTCCTCTCCGACACCGCTCGCGCCTGGTTGGAGCACCTGCCTCCGGGGTAGATCTCCAACTGGGACGACCTGGTCCAAGCCTTCGCCGACAATTTCCAGGGCACGTACGTATGCCCTGGAAACTCCTGGGACCTCTGAAGCTGCCGGCAGCAGCCGGGGGAGTCTCTCCGGGACTACATCCGGCGATTCTCGAAGCAGCGCACCGAGCTGCCCAACATCACCGATTCGGATGTCATCGGCGCGTTCCTCGCCGGCACCACCTGCCGCGACCTGGTGAGCAAGCTGGGTCGCAAGACCCCCACCAGGGCGAGCGAGCTGATGGACATCACCATCAAGTTCGCCTCTGGCCAGGAGGCGGTTGAGGCTATCTTCCGGAAGGACAAGCAGCCCCAGGGCCGCCCACCGGAAGATGCCCCCGAGGCGTCAACTCAGCGCGGCGCCAAGAAGAAGGGCAAGAAGAAGTCGCAAGCGAAACGCGACACCGCCGACGTGGACCTTGTCGCCGCCGCCGAGTACAAGAACCCTCGGAAACCCCCCGGAGGTGCCAACCTCTTCGACAAGATGCTCAAGGAGCCGTGCCCCTATCATCAGGGGCCCATCAAGCACACCCTTCAGGAGTGCTCTATGCTTCGGCGCCACTACCACAGGGCCGGGCCACCCACGGAGGGTGGCAGGGCTCGCAACGACGACAAGAAGGAAGATCACCAGGCAGGAGAGTTCCCCGAGGTCCGCGACTGCTTCATGATCCACGGTGGGCAAGCGGCGAACGCCTCGACTCGGCACCGCAAGCAAGAGCGTCGGGAGGTCTGTTTGGTGAAGGTTGCGGCGCCAGTCTACCTAGACTGGTCCGACAAGCCCATCACCTTCGACCAAGCCGACCACCCCGACCACGTGCCGAGCCCGGGGAAATACCCGCTCGTTGTCGACCCCGTCATCAAGGCTCACCAAGGTCCTCATGGACGGAGGCAGCAGCCTCAACATCATCTACGCCGAGACCCTCGGGCTCCTGCGTGTTGATCTGTCCTCGGTCCGGGCAGGCGTTGCGCCTTTCCACGGGATCATCCCCGGGAAGCGCGTCCAGCCCCTCGGACAACTCGACCTTCCCGTCTGCTTCGGAACGCCCTCCAACTTCCGAAGGGAGACCCTCACGTTCGAGGTGGTCGGGTTCCGAGGAACCTACCACGCGGTACTGGGGAGGCCATGCTACGCGAAGTTCATGGTTGTCCCCAACTACACCTACCTCAAGCTCAAGATGTCGGGCCCCAACGGGGTCATCACCGTCGGACCCACGTACAAACACGCGTTCGAATGCGACGTGGAGTGCGTGGAGTACGCCGAGGCCCTCGCCGAATCCGAGGCCCTCATCGCCGACCTGGAGAGCCTCTCTAAGGAGGTGTCAGACGTGAAGCGTCACGCCGGCAACTTCGAACCAACAGAGACGGTTAAGTCCGTCCCCCTCGACCCCAGCAGCGACGCCTCCAAGCAGATCCGGATCGGCTCCGAGCTCGATCCCAAATAGGAAGCAGTGCTCGTCGACTTTCTCTGTGCGAACGCCGACGTCTTCGCGTGGAGTCCCTCGGACATGCCCGGCAAACCGAGGGATGTCGCCGAGCACTCGCTGGATATCCGAGCCGGAGCCCGACCCGTCAAGCAGCCTCTGCGCCGATTCGACGAAGAAAAGCGCAGAGCCATAGGCGAGGAGATCCACAAGCTAATGGCGGCAGAGTTCATCAAAGAGGTATTCCATCCCGAATGGCTTGCCAACCCTGTGCTTGTGAGAAAGAAAGGAGGGAAATGGCGGATGTGTGTAGACTACACTGGTCTAAACAAAGCATGTCCGAAGGTTCCCTACCCTCTGCCTCGCATCGATCAAATCGTGGATTCCACTGCTGGGTGCGAAACCCTGTCTTTCCTCGATGCCTACTCAGGGTATCACCAAATCAGGATGAAGGAGTCCGACCAGCTCGTGACTTCTTTCATCACGCCCTTCAGCATGTACTGCTATGTCACCATGCCGTTCGGCTTGAGGAATGCGGGTGCGACGTACCAGCGGTGCATGAACCATGTGTTCGGCCAACACATTGGCCGGACGATCGAGGCCTACGTCGATGACATCGTAGTCAAGACGAGGAAAGCCGCCGACCTCCTTTCCGACCTTGAAGTGACATTCCGATGTCTCAAGGCAAAAGGTGTGAAGCTCAATCCCGAAAAGTGTGTCTTCGGGGTGCCCGCATGCTCTTGGGGTTCATCGTCTCCGAGCGGGGCATCGAAGCCAACCCGGAGAAGATCGCAGCCATCACCAGCATGGGGCCCATCAAGGACTTGAAAGGCGTACAGAGAGTCATGGGATGCCTTGCGGCTCTGAGCCGCTTCATCTCACGCCTCGGCGAAAGAGGCCTACCTCTGTACCGCCTCTTAAGGAAGGCCGAGTGCTTCACTTGGACCCCTGAGGCCGAGGAAGCCCTCGGGAACCTGAAGGCGCTCCTCACGAATGCGCCCATCTTGGTGCCCCCCGCTGCCGGAGAAGCCCTCTTGATCTACGTCGCCGCGACCACTCAGGTGGTTAGCGCCGCGATTGTGGTTGAGAGACGAGAAGAGGGGCATGCATTGCCCGTCCAGAGGCCAGTCTACTTCATCAGCGAGGTACTGTCTGAGACCAAGATCCGCTACCCACAAGTTCAGAAGCTGCTATACGCGGTGATCCTGACGCGGCGGAAGTTGCGACACTACTTCGAGTCTCATCCGGTAACTGTGGTGTCATCCTTCCCCCTAGGGGAGATCATCCGGTGCCGAGAGGCCTCGGGTAGAATCGCAAAGTGGGCGGTGGAAATCATGGGCGAAACAATCTCGTTCGCCCCTCGGAAGGCCATCAAGTCCCAGGTCTTGGCGGACTTCGTGGCTGAATGGGTCGACACCCAGCTCCCAACAGCTCCGATCCAACCGGAACTCTAGACCATGTTCTTAGATGGGTCGCTGATGAAGACAGGAGCCGGCGCAGGCCTACTCTTCATCTCGCCCCTCGGAAAGCATCTACGCTACGTGTTACGCCTCCATTTCCCGGCGTCCAACAATGTGGCTGAGTACGAGGCTCTGGTCAACGGGTTGCGGATCGCCATCGAGCTAGGGGTCCGACGCCTCGACGCTCGCGGTGACTCGCAGCTCGTCATCGACCAAGTCATGAAGAACTCCCACTGCCGCGACCCAAAGATGGAGGCCTACTGCGATGAGGTTCGGTGCCTGGAAGACAAGTTCTACGGGCTCGAGCTCAACCACATCGCCCGGCGCTACAACGAGACTACGGACGAGCTGGCTAAAATAGCCTCGGGGCGAACAACGGTTCCCCCGGACGTCTTCTCCTGAGACCTGCATCAACCCTCCGTCAAGATCGACGACACGCCCGAGCCCGAGGCACCCTCGGCCCAGCCCGAGGTACCCTCGGCCCAGCCCGAGGCACCCTCGACTCAGTCCGAGGCACCCTCGACTCGGCCCGAGGCATCCTCGGTTCAGCCCGAGGTACCCTCGGCCCCCGAGGGTGAGGCACTGCGCGTCGAGGAGGAGCGAAGCGGGGTCACGCCTAATCAAAACTGGCAGACCCCGTACCTGCAATATCTCCACCGAGGAGAGCTACCCCTCGACCGAGCCGAAGCTCGGCGGTTGGCGCGGCGCGCCAAGTCATTCGTCTTGCTGGGAGATGGGAAGGAGCTCTACCACCGCAGCCCCTCAGGCATCCTCCAGCGATGCATCTCCATCGTCGAAGGCCAGGAGCTCCTACAAGAGATACACTCAGGGGCTTGCGGCCATCATGCAGCGCCTCGAGCCCTTGTAGGAAACGCCTTCCGACAAGGTTTCTACTGGCCGACGGCGGAGGCCAACGCCATTAGAATTGTCCACACCTGCGAAGGGTGTCAGTTATACGCAAGGCAGACCCACCTGCCTGCTCAGGCTCTGCAGACGATACTCATCACCTGGCCTTTTGCTGTGTGGGGTCTGGACCTCGTCGGCCCCTTGCAAAAGGCACCCGGGGGCTACACGCACCTGTTGGTCGCCATCGACAAATTCTCCAAGTGGATCAAGGTCCGACCCCTAAACAGCATCAGGTCCGAACAGGCAGTGGCATTCTTCACCAACATCATCCACCGTTTTGGGGTCCCGAACTCCATCATCACCGACAAAGGCACCCAGTTCACCGGTAGAAAGTTCCTGGACTTCTGCGAGGATCACCGCATCCGGGTGGACTGGGCCGTCGTGGCTCACCCCATGACGAATGGGCAAGTAGAGCGTGCCAACGGCATGATTCTACAAGGACTCAAGCCTCGGATCTACAACGGTCTCAACAAGTTCGGCAAGCGATGGATGAAGGAACTCCCCTCGGTGGTCTGGAGCCTGAGGACAACGCCGAGCCGAGCCACGGGCTTCACGCCGTTCTTTCCAGTCTATGGGGTCGAGGCCATCTTGCCCACAGACTTAGAATACGGTTCCCCGAGGACGAGGGCCTATGCCGACCAAAGCAACCAAGCTAGTCGAGAAGACTCGCTGGACCAGCTGGAAGAGGCTCGGGACATGGCCTTACTACACTCGGCACGGTACCAGCAGTCCCTGCGACGCTACCACGCCCGAGGGGTCCGGTCCCGAGACCTCCAGGTGGGGCGACCTGGTGCTTCGGCTGCGACAGGACGCCCGAGGGCGGCACAAGCTCACGCCTCCCTGGGAAGGGCCGTTCGTCATCGCTAAAGTTCTGAAGCCCGGAACGTACAAGCTGGCCAACAGTCAAGGCGAGGTCTACAGCAATGCTTGGAACATCCAACGGCTACGTCGCTTCTACCCTTAAGATGTTTTCAAGTTGTTCATATACCTTGCTCCCACGCAAAGTTTAGTCATCAAGGAAGGGTCAGCCTTGCCTCGGCAAAGCCCGACCCTCCCTCGGGGGCTAAAAGGGGGGAACCCCCTCTGCGTCGAAATTTTCCTCGAAAAAAGATCCTTTCTGCCAGAATGTCTTTCGTGCTTTTCGACTACTTCGAAAGTGGATCCTGAAAACGACGGAGTACACGTAAGCAGCCAAGGCTGACCGAGCCGAGGGACTCCTGTAGGATTACCGGGGAGGCTACACTAGCGCAAAACAAAATTTGCAACCCCATAATACCAAGAACTACTGCAGTTATAGGTCATGGAATTACCACTAGACGCGCAGAGCAGCGGAAGACGTCTCGATGTAGACGAACGCGTCGAGCAGTGCCGTGCAGTCATCGGTGTCCTTCACGTCCTCACACGGTTCGTCCCAGTGCTCCAAATGCAGCACCTCCGAGGTATCCACACGTACAGGGAGGAAGCGCCGCGTACCGAACTGCTAGGTTCGCGACGGCGGCTTGGCGAGGGCGAGAGGTGAGCGGCGGCTGCTCGTTTGCAGGTGGCGAATTAGGTTGAACCTAACCGCGCCCCCGCCCCTCATTATATAGGCGTTATGGTGGGCTTCTGACACCGAGGCCCATCATTAACCCTAAAGCCCAGTCTAATTTTGGATCTAATCCGAGTTAGGCTTCCTTCCCCTTAAGTGTGTGACCCTATAGGTTCACATGCAAATAGACATAGCCCGAGTACTCTTACTTGGCCTAATAATTGACAGCGGCCTCTAGCAAGACATGTCAACTCCTATGCGCACGTAAAGATCATATCAGACGAACCATTGCAACATTACGTACATGATGTTCCCTTTGTCTCACGATATTTGGTCTGGCTCTAAGCTGACCTCTCTTTCTCGATACTGTGAATTGGAATCCTTTCAATGGTTAACTCTTAACCCTAGCACGGCCATGCATTTCTTGATCCAATCACTCGAGGGGCCCAGAGATATCTCTCTCACAAAGAGAGGGACAAATTCCATCTTGACTGACCATGCCTCACAGCATGCTTCCTGACAAACCCAAAACTACCTTTATAACTACCCAGTTATGGAATAGCGTTTGATAGTCCCTAAGTAAGTCAATTCACATCTTGAGAACATGCGACAATCTCAGGTCTAAGGATACAGTATTCATGTTGCAAAAAGAGAACTATATTACAATATCTCACGTTGGGTCGGTCCAGCCTCATGTCATACATGCGCCCACATTATTAGTTTAACATCTCTATGTTCATGACTTGTGAAATGTAGTCATCAACTAATACATGTGCTAGTCATCGACTCTGACTAGGGACATCATTTAGAATAACCATATAAGTAAAGAATCTCACAAACAATTCACATAATTGCTAATAAATACAAGGTGCCTTCCATGGATATTCAATTAAGCAATATATATATCATGGATACAAAGAAATATGCTCATCTCTATGATTATCTCTAGGGCATATTTCTAACAACTCCTACGCCTCCGGGATACAGATACCTCACTCATCACCTTCTGCGATAAGTAACTCGCGTTCGGATAGGTGATTTCGCGGATCGAACAAGTCTTCACGCTCGAAAGTTCCTCTACCGAAGTGATTCTTTGGGCCTTCTCGACTGCGTTGGTGACAAAACCCCATGGACGGGCAAGAGCGTGTGTAAGCGGCAAGGCCGACCGAGCCGAGGGATTCCTACGCCTCCGGGATACGGACACCTCACTCATCACCTTCCGTGAAAAGCAACTCTCGCTCGCACAGACAATTCTGTTACCGACGAAAAAGTCTAGATACTCGAAACAAGAGGAAAAGAAGCGCAGCTTTACAACACGGCGAGGGTGTGTTTGGGCCTCGGCGGCCGCAGAAAACACACACTACAAGATAATCCGACCCTGCAGGCTCGGATCTTGACAGTTGAAGGGAGCAGCAGCACCCTCGGCGTCGACTACACCTTCGGCGAGGTCCGACCTAGCCTCCGACGGCGACGTGGTTCGAGGATCTCCACTCTGAAGGACGACTTCATCATCACGCCCGGGCCATCGCCGCCTGGGTCTCCTCCAAGAATCCGGCTCGAGCAGGCGGCTCGGTTGGTCACCCCGAGGCCTCAGCCAGCTGTCCCCCGAAGACATCAGCCCGGCCCGAGGCCTCGGCAGATCAACTCCGGCGTTGGTCCCGCTAACGGACGACCCGGCCAGGCTCCGGCCGACCAAGTCTTCTTTTCGAGCCAACTCTGCCTCTGTCTGTGCTGACACCGCTACCCCTGGCTTCGGCTCATCGAAGAGCGGCCGAGGGGTTCCTTTAACTAAGCAAGAGAAGCCTCGGACAGCAAGGTCGACCGAGCCGAGGGACTCCTACGCCTCCGGGATACAGATACCTCACTCGTCACCTTTGCACGGGGCGACTCACGCTTGGTGAAGCGGTTCAGACAATCAACAGGCGAGTCTTAGTGCTCGAAAATGAGGAAAAAACACGGCTCCACGCTAAAAATACATACATGTTCAGGCCCCGACAGCCACAATGAACAAAAGACCGGCGTCCAAGGTGCCATTACAAACGGAACTCCGGTTCCACCTCCGCAGGTACGAACAACCCCACTCGATCGGGGGGCCTGCGGAGCAACAGAAGACCGACGGACGGCTCGCCGTCGCCCGCTCCGGCAGCAACGACAACGACCCCCGCTCCAGGTGGCCGAACTGCAGCAGCGATGGCCTCAGGGCGGACGCTGCTGCAACTTTGCCCTCGCCCACGCCGACGCTCGAGGGGCGAGGACAAGTACAAAGAGCCGGAGGCCCGGAGCGCGGATGGTGGCGGTGATCCCGTCGGCAACGGGGACTTCTCGAGCCGCCCCCACCTCGGCACCAACGACAGGGGCCGTCAGCCCTCCGGCAGATCCCCACTCAGATCCTCCCGGACGACCGGAGCACCGACCTCCGCGCGGGGGCGCCGTACCGGTGCAAAGGCAGGACCGCCCCAGAACACGAACGCCGCCCTAGCAGCGCGCGGCCTCTTGGGCGGTCCTCCCTTACGCGCGGCGCGACAACCGCCTTCGCGGCAGGAGGGGGCACCGGGAGCCAAGCCGGCGAGCCCAACGCGCTGAGGCTGACGACGCCCGCCGTCGACCAGCCCCGCGTTGTCGAAGTCCGCCCCTCTCGCAGGGCCCGTGAGCGCCCTCCCCCTCGAACGCTGAAGGAGAGGCTGACCCACGAACCCGCGCGGGAGGTAGAGCTCCGGCTCAGCCCGGCCTCCACCCCAGCGAGGATGATGAACATCCTTGAAGCTAAGGGTGGGACCAAGATCGCAGCCCGACTTGCTTCTCCCCACCCAGGGGCTGGTGGTCACCGTCTCGGGTGACCACCGGCGAGGGGATGCAGCCGGGCTGACTGATGAAAATCGTTGAAGCCGAACGATGGCTAAAAGGTACCAACTCCCACGGAGTTGCGTTCCTCCAACGACAAGGCAGAAGGACTGCGGGTATCCCCCATCCGAGGGCTCGGAAGGTGGAAAGACACGATGCATAAGGGAGCGAGAAGACATGGTCGCCTTTCAAGGGGGTCACCCTCCTTTTAAAGGCGACTCTCCCTACTTGCGTCCCCAGCCGTCGTGGACTGAGTCTTCTCCAACACGCTCCAAGGTCCTTCCCCTATGGCGCGGGGGCTGGGTCCCACGCGTCATGCAAGCTAGCCTAGAGCAGAAGAAGCCAAACCGCCGCGCGCGGTGCATGCAACCGCCCAGCGGTTACGAGCATTCCTCCGCTTTCGCCTAGACCAGCGGGCGAAAGGGCGGGCAGCCATGCAGGCGGCATGCAACCGCGCCAAGTGGGCACGCCCCTCCGACTTCCAATGCACCCAGCATGGGGGCCCACGCCCACGCGTCATGCAACCGGCGCGCCGGTCGCTACGTGCAAGCAACCGCACCGCCACTCGCACCACGGCCACGCCTCCTCGACTGCGGAACCAGTACCGCGACTCGAGGCAACCCTGCGTATGACCCAGCAGTGCCAGCCAGGCGCGACGGTCAATACGGCCAAAAATGGGCCGACAGTAATGGCGGTGGCAGGCGGGCGGGAGCAGCGGTCACGTCGTCAGCCAAGCTTACGTCCCATCCTGGGGCAGTGAGAGAACCCTCTCTCACGGCGTGAAGACGGCGCGCCCGTGTTCCGTTCCTCGAACGGCTCGCGCACGCGCAACGGCCGCCCCACGAACCACTCGCCCCGTCGCATTAACTTCGCGGCGGGACAAGTGGCGCCTCTGGCAGGGGGAGCGAGCGACGCTTCGCCTCCGCCATAATGACCGCGTCAAAAAAGGTACGTCGCGTCATTCGATTTCGTATCCTTTTCCTTCTCCTCTTTCTCTCTCTTACAACAGGGACCGGGAAAGGGGGATACCCCAAAAAGGACCCTTCTCCGTGAAGGAAACAGGCTCCGAGCCTCCCTACTGATCAGAGGTTCGAAGGCTGGCCCCTCGGAGGGGTTTAACAGCCGCCTCAGAGCACGTGGGCTCCACACCCACTACTGGTCAGAGGTTCGAAGGCCGGACCCTCGGAAAGGTTCAACGACCGCCTCAGGCCACTCGGGCTCCACGCCCACTACTGATCATGGGTTCGAAGGCTGGCCCTCGAAGGGTTCACAGCCGCCTCAGACATAGAGCGAGGGATGACCCTGGGTACGTTCGATACATAACCGAGGCTTGGGCTACGCTCCCAAGGTACCCTAGGACATTTCCGAGACCAGCGGGAACGATCTTGTAACGGAATCCCATCAGAGGGAGGCATCGAGCCCTCAGACCCCGTCGACAGGGGACCGGGTCCGGCAGATCACCCGCAGGTACTTTTGGGCGCGCCTCTGGGCCTCTAGCCGACCCCTAACAAATGGGGCACGGACGTCCGCTCGGATTACCCGCCAGTAGCTCACCGGAGACACCATGTTCGGCGCCCTCCGAGGGCAACATGGCGCTTCCCCCCCCGCCTCCTTGCGAAAAGGCGACGCAGGGGCGTATGTAAAAAAGTCGAGTCTGTCCCTGACCGTCCTCTCGCCCTGTGCGGAGGCTTGGGGGCTGCTCTCGCAAACCCGGCTCCGGCCAAACCGTTGACAGCGTCAACATACCAGCCCGAGAACTTGGGACCCGACCGTGCACCCAGGCTACGGCCGGCTCGCATGAGGGAACGACCAGACCAGCCGAAGCATTGCGCGAGGCATTAAGACCTCAGAGGAGTCAAACCACTCCTCCGAGGCCTCGGGGGCTACACCCGGCGGGTGCGCTCGCGCGCACCCATCGGAACAAAACGCAACCGAGAAAGGCTGGTCCCCTTGCAAAAAAGTGCGACAAAAGCCTCCAAGCGAGTGTTAACACTCCCTTCGAGGCTCGGGTTACTGTCGGGGACCATAATTAGGGGTACCCTCAAGACTCCTAATTCTCAGCTGGTAACCCCCATCAGCACAAAGCTGCAAAGGCCTGATGGGTGCGATTAAGTCAGGGATCGTTCCATTCGAGGGACTCGATCACTCCTCGCCCGAGCCTAGCTTCGGGCAAGGGCAGCCGACCCCGGAGGATCTCCGTCTCGCCCGAGGCCCCCCTCCAGCGACGAACATACTTCCGGCTCGCCTGAGGCCCAGTCTTCGCCAAGAAGCAACCCTGGCCAAATCACCACGCCAACCGACCGAATCGCAGGGGCATTTAATGCAAAGGTGGCCTGACACCTTTATCCTGACACGCGCCCTTCAGTCGACAGAGCTGAAGTGACCGCAGTCACTTCGCCGCTCCACTGACCGGCCTGACAGAAGGACAGCACCGCCTGCGCCGCTCCGACTGCTGTGCCACTCGACAGAGTGAGGCTGACAGGCAGTCAGGCCCGGCCTCAGGCACCATAGGAAGCTCCGCTTTGCCCGACCCAGGGCTCGGACTTGGGCTCAGCCCCTGAAGACGACGAACTCCGCTCCGCCCGACTTAGGGCTCGGACTTGGGCTCAGCCCCGGAAGACGACGAACTCCGCTCCGCCCGACCCAGGGCTCGGACTTGGGCTCAGCCCCGGAAGACGACGAACTCCGCTCCGCCCGACCCAGGGCTCGAACTCGGGCTAAGCCCCGGAAGACGGCGAAACTCCGCTCCGCCCGACCCAGGGCTTGGACTCGGGCTCAGCCCCTGAAGACGGCGAACTCCGCTCCGCCCGACCCAGGGCTCGGACTCGGACTCGGGCTCAGCCCCTGAAGATGACGAACTCCGCTTCGCCCGACCCCAGGGCTCGGACTCAGCCCTGGCCTCAGCCGACGGTCTCCGCCTCGCCCGACCCAGGGGCTCGGACTCGACCTCGGCCTCGGAAGACAGACTCGACCTCGACCTCGGAGGAGCCTCCACATCGCCCAACCTAGGGCGCGGACCGGCCACGTCAACAGGAGGCGCCATCATTACCCTACCCCAAGCTGACTCAGGCTACGGGAAACAAGACCGGCGTCCCATCTGGCTTGCTCCGCCACACAAGCAATGATGGCGCCCCGCACGCTCTATGACGATGGCGGCTCTCAGCCCCCTTACGGAAGCAAGAGGATGTCAGCAAGGACTCAACAGCTCCGATAGCTGTCCTTCCGCCAGGCTCCAGCGCTCCTCCGACGGCCACGACACCACACGAACCGGGTGCCAAGACCTCTCCGGCTGCCACGATGGCATGTACTTAGGACGCTAGCTCTCCTCCGCTAGACACGTTAGCACTCTGCTACACCCCCATTGTACACCTAGATCCTCTCCTTGCGCCTATAAAAGGAAGGACCAGGGCCCTCTTACAGAGGGTTGGCCGCGCGGGGAAGAGGACGAGACAGGCGCTCGCGTGAGGCCGCTCGCTCCCTCTCCCGCGTGGACGCTTGTAACCCCCTACTGCAAGCGCACCCGACTAGGCCTGGGCATTCGGTTCTTCGGTTCAGTTCGGTTCGGTTCCTCGGTTCTTGTAGAAATTCGGTTCTTCAAAAACTAGAACCGAAATAGCAAGATAAAGAAATCAGAACCGACTAGTTCGGTTCTCGGTTCTTCGGTTCGGTTCCTCGGTTCTAACCGAACTGTAACAGCCACTCTTAAATTATGAATAACGACAACTTTTGTGAGAAATTTCAGCAACATCTCCCCACAAACAACGACAAGTGCACAATGACTATAATTTCATAGATAATACATGGATGATTAGAGGTTCAACATAAGTCGATAACACAACATCCGAAGTTACAAACACATGTAACAAATTGAATCTAATACTTTTGGGTTTTTCGGTTCTTTCGGTTCTTTCGGTTCTTTGGAGTGCAGAACCGAAAATATCTCATTTATTTCGGTTCTCAAAAAACCAGAACCGAATTTCATAACGGTTCCTTCGGTTCGGTTAGTTCGGTTCCGGTTCTCGGTTATTTCGGTTCGGTTCCTCGGTTCCGGTTCTTTTTGCCTAGGCCTACACCCGACCTGGGCGCGGGACGAACACGAAGGCCGCGGGATTTCCACCTCTCTCACGCCCGTCTCCGGCTGCCTTTTCCCCCCTTCGCGCTCGGCCTCGCGCCGACCCATCTAGGCTGGGGCACGCGGCGACATTTCACTCGTCGGCCCAGGGACCCCCCCGGTCTCGAAACGCCGACAGATTTATTGTCAGCCACCGGGGAATTGAAGCTAATCCGGATAAGATTAAAGCTATCATGAAAATGGAGGCACCACGATCACAAAAGAAAGTTCAGAGACTTACCAGATGTATGGTAGCCCTGAGCAGATTCATATCCAGACTGGGAGAAAAAGGCTTAGCATTTTATAAGCTACTCAAGAAGGTGGATAAGTTCCAGTGGACTTCAGAAGCACAGGAAGCCCTAGATGCACTGAAAAAATTCTTGACGACACCACCAGTGCTGAAACCGCCACGGCGAGCCACGTCAACTCAACCAGCTGAAGATTTGCTGCTGTATATCTCTTGCACGACTCACGTGGTAAGCACCGTGTTGGTAGTCGAGCGAGCAGAAGAAGGACATGCCTACCCAGTGCAACATCCTGTTTATTTCATTAGTGAAGTTCTGGGTCCCTCGAAGAAAAAGTATCCTCAAGTTCAGAAGCTATTATACGCAGTACTTCTAACTGCCCGCAAGCTGCGTCACTACTTTAACGACCACAAAGTCATAGTAGTCACTGGTTTTCCGATAGGGGATATTCTTCACAACAAGGAAGCCATTGGCCGAATAGCCAAGTGGGTCTGCGAACTGGGATCTCATGACATTGAATTTCGACCTCGCACTGCCATCAAAACTCAAGCATTGGTTGACTTCGTATCAGAATGGACTGGACAACAAGTATCAGATAACCTAGAAACCGCAGAAGTATGGCGAATGTATTTTGACGGCTCGTTAAAACTGCAGGGAGCAGGCGCGGGGATTCTCTTTACCAAACCTGGAGGCGAGCACCTCAAATATGCCCTCCAGTTGTTATTTCCAGCTTCCAACAACGCAGCCGAATATGAAGCTCTGATTCATGGACTGAACATTGCTATATCACTAGGCATCTAGAGACTGACGGTATACGGAGATTCTTTGGTAGTCATAAGCCAGATAAACAAAGAATGGGACTGTTCGAGTGATTCAATGGGAAAGTACTGCACCGCCGTCCAGAAACTAGAAGATAAATTCGAAGGTCTAGAATTTCATCATGTAGAAAGAGATCGAAACACGGCAGCTGATGTATTGTCCAAGATAGGATCCAGTCGAACTCAGGTCCCACCTGGAGTCTTTGTACAAGAAATACCACATCCAAGCATCTCAATGGATTGGGCAGAAGAATGTAATATCATGAATCAACCAGAGTCAGATTCTGATGACTGGAGAAGGCCGATCATCAGATATATAAAGAATGAAGAGGAACCAGATGACAAAAATGCAGCCGAGCGCATCGCTAGACAGTCAGCTCATTACACACTCATTGGGGAGACACTATACAGAAGGGGCGCATCGGGTGTCCTCATGAAATGCATTCTCTCATCTACGGGGAAGCAACTTCTGGATGAGGTCCATGCTGGGCAATGTGGAATACACGCAGCATCCAAGACACTAGTCGGGAAGGTCTTCAGGTCGGGATTCTATTGGCCAACAGCGAAAAGTGATGCAACCGAGTTAGTTCAGAGGTGCGAAGCTTGCCAGTACTTGTCAAAACAACAACATCTACCAGCACAGCAACTGCAGACCATACCAGTAACTTGGTCGTTCGCATGCTGGGGACTGGATATGATTGGACCTTTCAAGAAAGCTCAAGGAGGATACACTCATGTACTGGTAGCAATCGACAAATTCACTAAATGGATAGAATTCAAACCCATTGCTTCTTTAACCTCAGCCAAGGCCGTGGAATTCATACAAGACATAATATTCAGATTCGGAATACCGAACAGTATCATAACTGACCTAGGATCCAACTTCACAAGTTTAGAGTTCTTCGATTTCTGCGAGCAAAAGAGCATTCAGATCAAGTATGCTTCGGTAGCACACCCAAGAGCCAACGGGCAGGTTGAACGAGCTAACGGGATGATATTGGAGGCACTCAAGAAAAAGGTCTTCGATAAAAATGAAAAGTTCACAGGAAAATGGATAAGGGAATTGCCCTACGTCGTTTGGAGCCTAAGAACTCAACCTAGCCGAGCTCTGCATGGAAACACTCCTTTCTTCATGGTCTATGGGTCAGAGGCAGTATTACCCGCTGATCTCAAGTTTGGGGCACCAAGGTTGGTATTTGAAAGCATAGCAGAAGCCGAAGCTACTAGGCTGGAGGATATTGATGTACTTGAAGAAGAAGGGCTGAACATAGTAATTCAATCAACACGATACCAGCAAACTCTGAGACGCTATCATGACAAGACCGTGCGACGACGATCCTTTGCAGTGGGAGATCTCGTCCTCCGCCGAATTCTAACGAGGGAGGGACGGCACAAGTTGTCACCCTTATGGGAAGGACCATTCATAGTAGCAGAAGTCACTCGACCGGGATCATATCGTCTCACTCAGATGGACGGCACAGAAATTGGGAACTCCTGGAATATAGAACACCTCAGGAAGTTTTATCCCTAGCTGTATTTCAAAAGCTATCGGGACGACAATGTACTCTGTAAAATGGGAAATATGTCATCAATAAAAAGGCTTCAAGAATACTCAGTTTGTTCATGATCGACCTACATTCTTACTTAACTCGGGGTGACCACTATGCCCTGCTAACGGAGCAATCAGCTTAAGTCGGCAACGACTTAAGACGGTGCAACATGCTCGCGCTTACTTAACTCGGGGTGACCACTATGCCCTGCTAACGGAGCAATCGGCTTAAGTCGGCAACAACTTAAGACGGTGCAACATGCTCGCGCTTACTTAACTCGGGGTGACCACTATGCCCTGCTAACGGAGCAATTGGCTTAAGTCGGCAACGACTTAAGACGGTGCAACATGCTCGCGCTTACTTAACTCGGGGTGACCACTATGCCCTGCTAACGGAGCAATCGGCTTAAGTCGGCAACGACTTAAGATGGTGCAACATGCTCGCGCTTACTTAACTAGGGGTGACCACTAAGCCCTGCTAACGGAGCAATCGGCTTAAGTCGGCAACGACTTAAGACGGTGCAACATGCTCGCGCTTACTTAACTCGGGATTACTTCTATGCCCTATTAACAAAAGCAATCGGTTTAAGTCAGCAACGACTTAAGATGATTCCACATGCTTACGATTAATCATATAGGGGCAACCTCTATGTCCCGTGAAGAAGTTTCAAAATCATCATACATCATTTTACTCCTGCAAATTTAGATACTGCTGAATTCTAAAATGATATGAGAGTAACAGTAGCATTCAAATGTCAAGCTGGTGTCCTCTAACAAAATATCCGAGCACGATAACCGCGCGCTCAAAGCACACAGTGTTTTTCTATTTTGCAATATTCTTCTCAGGAGCAACCGACGAAGAAGGGCGACTTGAGGAATCAGGAGCAGCGTTCACATCAGCCCTTATATCGTCGGGAACAATCACACCGGGTCTCCTCATCAAGATCTGCCCCGCGCGAATGGCTTTATCCATGGCTCTGTCGCGTTGGGCCCTCAGAGTAACGGAAGTTTCTTCAGCAACTTTGACAGCCAACTGAGTGGTCTCTAGCTCCTGGGCGATAGACTTCTTGGAAGCACGCAGTTCCTTGATAGCAGCATCCTTAGCCGAAATCAACTGCCTGAGACGGATCACGTCATCCGTGGATTCCTGCAGCTTACAGCGATGATTGTCTAACTCCTCCATGGTGAAGCGATGGCTCCTCTCTAGGATGGTCAACGAGTTGCTAGAGTCACGATATAGCCTGTCAAGATTGTCACGAGAAGCAACAAGGGCACGTTTTTCTTCCTGCAAACAAGAATCAGCTTCTTCAAACATCAAGCAAGCAATAAGAACACGGCAACACAAGACACAGATTCATAAGTCACCTTTTCAGAATCAAGCTGAGCGCGAAGAGTAGAGTTCAGCATGTTAGCGTCATTCAGAGCAGCAGAGGCCTGGGCCAGCTCAGTCTGGCTTTGGGAATACTTTCCCTCAAAATCAGAGCACCGCCGGACCAGTTCAGCCTGACTATGAGAATGTTTCTCTTCAAGAACAGAAATCTACCGAGCCATATCTAGCGAGAAACAATCAAGCAAAAGGGTCAAATTGAGAAGCAGTTTAATAAGGTAGACGAAGGGAGGCAGAAAAGCACTAATCAGCATTCGTCGCCTCTAAGTCAGAGACATGCTGTTGAAGCAGCACCGGATTCCAACGTGCCAGAGACGAAGCTCTTTCTAGAACAGAAGCACCTTGCAACTTCAGCTGATTAGCCATTCCGTCCATCAATGCCTGATATTGAGAGCAGATGAGTGCAATGACAGCGGTTCGTCTGGTGTATAAATCAGACTAGAATAGATCATAGTACCTGGAGGTTGGAGAAGAATGAGGGGATTCCAAAATCATGAGAAATCAATTGATGGCTTGGCATAGGGTCACCATCCAGAGCAGCTTGCAATGAACCAGCAGGAACCAATTCAGTGTCATCAGCAGAGCCCAAAACTTGGTCGTCAGGAACGCTAGCCTCTAAAGTGATTCCCTGACCAAAAGCTTGGGCTACCACCATGCAACCAGAGTGTGGAGGAGATCCTGCGTGAACATCCATAGAAGTACAAGAGGGAGACCCCGCTCGGACACCCTCGGGCGCTGGGTCATAGTTTGCGCTACCCACTTGAGCCGGATCATCTCCGGCAACACCCTCGGGGGCTGGGCCGCGGCTTACGTTTCCCACCCGAGCCGAATCATCCCCGGCAACACCCTCGGGGGCTGGGTAAGTGTCAACACCATCCTTGAGGCCCAAGTTCTCTGCGATAGCCGCCTCTAAGGCTGAAGGTCCCTCAGTTACTTCCATGGGAGCAAGACGATCCAAGTCAGTTTCCTGACCCTCAAGACCGCGCTCCAAGGTCGATGAGGCGCGGGACGCTGCCCGGGATGACCCCAACCCGGCGTCGAACACATCAGCACAAACATCCATCGCGTCACCATCCGCTGGCTCTGATAACAGATCCTCTGGAACCATATCTTCAAGAGTCTGATCAAAGTTCGCTAGAGACAATTCTTGTAGACCAATGAGAGCAGACAGAGCAGGAGAAGGAACTCCACTACTTTCCCCACTGGCTACATATTGCCGACTATTCTTCCGAGTCAAAGGGACCTCATCTTCTTCCTCCCCTTCATTTTCATCAGCAACACAGACAACACACCCATTGGGGTCAGCGACAGATGGATCACACCCATTGGGATCAACGACAGATGGATCACACCCATTGGGATCAACGACAGATGGATCACATCTATTGGGATCAGCGACAGATGAATCACACCCATTAGGGTCAGCGTCGGCAAATTCAGGCATAGGCATTTCCTCAACAGCAGGAACCGAAGGACCAACATCCCGATCCAAGCTAGATACTCGCCGAAGACGCCTCTTTTTCTTTTTCTGCTCATCAGCAAGAGAATCAAGTTGATTGGCTCGACAAGGGCGTTTTGGGCGAACACTGACAGGCCTCTGAATATCCGAGCTTGTACCAACTTCCGGGAGAGGCGCCACCACCAATGTCCCAGTAGGAGCAGCATCAGAAGAGTCCTCAGCCAGCATATCAAGCATAGCACTTATCTCTGCATCACTAGGATCCAAAGGCACCTCAAAGTGGACCTGTCGTTCATCATCAGGAATTTCTCCAAGCGAAGCAACCAAAGCACTAATTTCTTCAGCAGAGGGTCGCACTCTAAGGCCCAAACCGCCATCAGCAGCAGGAGGATTCGACACAAAATGAGTAAAGGCCTTGGAAGGGGGCAGGTTCCAGGCCGAGTATGCAACAGGGGCGCCAACATTTGATACCTTGCCTCTAAGTATCATTTCAAGCCGGTTCACCAAGTCTACAGCAGGAATTCTTCTGTTGGCGACCCAGGTTGAGTCAGCTAGACCTCGGTACAGGTAGGCCGGGTATGCCCTATCCTTCAACGGTTGAATGTTATTCAAAACAAAATCAGCAACCACAGCCTCTGCAGTCAGACCCCTCTCCTTCAGCAGTCCAACCTCAGCTAGCAAAGCCCCTGTCTCAGCCACCTCCTGGTCCATGGGAGACTCGGTCCAACTCGAAGTACGAACATCTGGCTGTCTCCCTGACCGTGGGGGGAGAGAATTTCCGTGGTTCTCAACAATAAACCACTCCAAGCGCCATCCTTTGATACTATCCTTGAGTGGGATTTCAAGATAGTCAGTCTTCCTCCCACGGCGCATCTCCAAACTCGCACCCCCCACCAGCTGATGCTGCCCCCCGGCCATCCCAGGGCGACAGTGATATAAGTACTTCCACAGTCCAAAATGTGGCAGGACGCCAAGAAAAGCTTCGCATAAATGAACGTAAATGGAAATTTGCAGAATGGAATTGGGATTCAGATGGGTCAAATTAAGGTGATAGAAATCAAGGAAACCACGGAAAAAGGGAGAAATAGGAAGAGCGAGACCGCAGAGAAGAAAAGGAACATAAATCACGGATTCATGGGTATCCTCTGTTGGAACAGTGACCCCGTGGCAAATCCGCCAAGAACAAAGCTCCTTCGGAGGGAGGACCCCGATGGACGCGAGATGGAGAAGGTCAGGCTCAGAAACAACAGACATATGGTTACCTGCGAAAGGCAACTGGCTGTTGGGGTCGATAGGGGGAATCACCGCAGCGGATGAACTCGAGGCCTTTCGCTTGGGCGCCATCTCAACTCCATCGGCAAACAGAGCGGGAGCCAAATTGCAAAAGGACAGAGAGGATCTGGAGGCAGGAAAGCAAGAACTAGGGCACGGAAAGCAGAGGCGGCTGAAAGCGCAGTACATATGGGATCTTCCCGGGTCGGATATCGTTTCCAAAAAGCGCCCAGTCATCACCCGGCGGTTACTTCTAAAACACCGGCGTGCCATGTCATCACCCGGCGGTTACTTCTAAAGCACCGGTGTGCCACATCATCACTCGGCCATTACCTTCAAAGTGGCTGACGCAGCCCGTTCTAACTCGGCTATTATTTCTAAAACGCCGACGTTACCATCATTCACTCGGCAGTTATCTCTAAAACACCGACGTCGTCTTCAGTCACTCGGCAGTTATCTCTAAAACGCCGATGTCGTCATAAGTCACTCGGCTGTTACCTCTAAAAGCGCCGACGTGGTCATCAGTCATTCCAACGTTGATATGGCTTCGTCATCATTTGGACGCTACTTCAGAAGCGTAAATGTTGACAATAATAACTCGGCCATCACCCCTAAAAGCGACGATATGATGCCCGAGTTACTCAGCTACTATTCCAGAGGAATCGATTTGACAGATAAGGCAAACGGAGGAATGATTCGAAAACTCCAAGTTACGACACAAGCATAACAGACAGAGAACATCACAGACAATAAATATCACGACAATCATCAACTGACTATGAAGCAAAATAATCAACACAGGAGGAGACGAAATCATTCTTCAGTAAGGGAAGTTACAGAACTTGCAAATCAACTCGTTATGAGTTGATACTTCCCTACTACTACTACTACTACTACTACTACTACTACTACTACTACTACTACTACTACTACTACTACTACTACTACTACTACTACTACTACTACTACACTACACTCTACTACTCTACACTACTAACTACTACTACATTATTTCATTATACTACTTCTAATCTATACTAACATCTAAAAACCAGTGGCATCTAGCCACTGGCTTTGTTGCTGCCCTTGCTGCTGCCGCCGCCGTTGCCGCCCCTGCTGCCGCCACCGTTGCTGCCCTTGCTGCCGCCGTCACCGCCCCTCCTGCTGTCGCCGTCGTCACCGTCGCCTCCGTCGTCGTCGTCGTCTCTGCCATCACCGTCGCCGCCCTCCTCGGACGAGTCCGAAGAGTCCTCCTCGTCCTAGGAGTACTCCGACTCATCTGAGCCCTCGAGCCCGGAGCGCTCGACGGCCCAGATATAAGTCTAGACCTCCGCGGCAATCCCCTGGGAGTCGTCTGAATCGTCAGACGACGCCGGGGGAGAGACGGGAGCCAGAGACCCCTCGAACTCGGAGGAGAACTCCTCCGAGTATTCCGAGTCGCCGAAGTCCTTCGATGGAGGAGTCGGCTCGCGCTTGCGTTTGTTACTCTTGCCCATGGTGGAAATGAAGGGAGAAGAAGAAAGCAAGCAACAAGAGATGTGAAAAAACCGGAGAGGCAAAGTCACTATTTATAGAAGAAGAAGACAACCGCTCACCTCCTACCATGGTCACTGAACAGTCGCAAAATATTCAATATACGCTTCAACCCGTCTAAAGATACGTCAGGCGGCTGACGCCGTTTCACGCAACGCAACACCCATTGGGACTCCAGTCAACTGCGCGGGCGATATGATTACACCCGCCGTCACATCACATTACTACTCAGAAGCAGCTGAATAAAACACTCAGCGTACCAAGTCGTCCCTTGCCCACACCCATTGGGGGGGGGACGCCCAGGAATTATCAGTATATTTTTTCAAAACCGTCACATCCATGCAGGGCATGCAATGAATACCTCAAGAAAAAAATGAGATATCAGTAAGGATCAAAGGAAAGCCAAATATAGCCGGTGAAGTACAAAGTCTGACCGACAGAAGCGACATGAAGACTAGCCAGGGGACGTCCATCGAACGTCCAATCAGTCGCAGATCAAATAAATTGCACCACCTAGCAAGATATGGGCAGATCGCGAACTCGGCCTCAAAGACAAAGTACATGCTGACCTCTAAAGCATAATATCGATGACATAATGCTGACCTCTAAGGCATTCGGAAAAAGAAAGGATGACTCAGCAAAAGGGCACGAAATGAAGACCTTCGAGTGGATTATTTTCAAAAATCCACTCGAAGCTCGGGGGCTACACCCATTGGGTGCACCTCCGGTGCACCCCATGAATCGCCATTTCAAGTCAAGATAATGCTAACTTCTAAAGCATATGGCAAGATCAAAGGCAAGGCTGACCTCCAACAAAGTGCAAACGGAAAATAAAAATGATTTCTGATGAAGACCTTCGAGTGGATTATTTTCAAAAATCCGCTCGAAGCTCGGGGGCTACACCCATTGGGTGCACCTCCAGTGCACCCAATGAAGTTCAGGGTCCTACAGTACGAAATGCTGATCTCCAAAGCACGAGTATGAGACAGAACACCAGTTTTCGAGTGATCGAAGCAGAAGGAGACAGTAAGAAATCGTTTTTACCAAACTGTCCGGAAAGCATTTCTTGTCATAAACGAAGACCGCAAGCTGGACCTAGGATCTTTGGGCCGATTATCTCAAAATCAACCCAAAGATCGGGGGCTTGTGGGGGACATATATCCCCGGGTCCACTGGAAGGATAAAAGACCTCACGAAAGGCCCAAGGGCCCAATAAATCGTAAGGTCATCCCTTCGTGGGCCTGGGGAAGAACGACCAGTGAAGCAGATCGACATAAGGCCGGATCGGTGCGAGCCCGAATGACCCAACAACGTTGAGCAAGCAACCACAACAGAGACCCGACTTTCCCGCGCTGGAGCCCCGTACAATGGAATCAGGCGAGGATAAGTCGACAGAACTATAGGAAGATAGACTCAATCAATTCACTATCTCTTAGGTGCGCATTGTTATCACATCCACATGTATTGCCTCACGGTCGAATATATAAGGCCTAGAGGGCACCCCTTAGGATCGATCGATCTCACTACTCAGCCTCTACGTTCTAGCTCAAGAGAGCTCCCTTGTAATCCACCACATAAAGCATACTCATCAGGACGTAGGGTGTTACGCATCTCAAAGCGGCCCAAACCTGTAAACACTGTCCATTGTTCCTCGTGCATTCGACACGAACCATTTAGCTACAGTCGTCGACACCGTCCTACTCCTAAAAACACCTTGACGGGCAACCCCGGGTGTGCGGTCGGACCCAAAACACCGACAGTTCTCCATTCCCATCCTCGCATATGTGTAAAGTCCATTCAAACCTTCTTCTCCATTTCCATCCTCGCATCTGTGTAAAGTCCAGTATATAGTTTGAAGAAAACAGAGAAGAAATCAGTAGCGTCGCCATCCTCCCACGTGTAATCTGTAGCTGCACATCCTCCCACGCGTAACAGACATCCTCCCATACTATCTGTAGCTGAGCAGGTACTGCAATGGACACTCCCGACTGCAATGGAGATGTTGAGCACAATGCGACAGATGCAAATCGGTTCGTCACCATTGAAGATGTTGAGCACTTGTTGATTGAGGCACCAGGCGCGCCTGAGGACAGTGCACCCCCTCCCATTAATGTTGTAGAGCAAGGTCATTCGGTAGCGGATTCGTCAACTCAAGGAAATGATTGTGAGGGAATTTTACCAAATTTGCGATGGCAAGAAGAAGGACCTCAACATGTACCCAATGAGAGTGTTATGTACCATAAACTTGGATTAGCTGCCGAGGATGAACGAGAAAATAAAGAGAGAGAGGATGCTTGCAATCGTAGAGGTGATGCAAATAATCTTGATCAACTTGGTGGCGATGGTTCTGCAGCTTTGCCTTGTGTTGATTTTTGCAGCACGAGAGCAGAGTTGTCTATGACTCTAATCATCTAGTGATGGAGGTTGGCAGCTTGTATGCATCTATGACTGAATTTAGGCTGGCAATGAGACAATATGCCATAGACAAAGAGTTCGAGTTAGGTATTGAGGCTAGTACAACGAAGAAATATAGAGGCTATTGTCGTGGAGGCGACTTGAAAGGGAAATGTGCCCTTGGGCCATTTCTAGTATATTTTGGTGATTAAGTGCCCAACACATATTGAGTGAGTAATTATATGTCAAATGATGGATGAAGTGCAAATCGACAAGAAGGTATGGTTCTAGACTTAGTACATTGGTTTTTGTGTACTAATATATTTGTCTAAGTGCTAGAATCAGGAAAAGAAAAGGATTGGAAAAGAGTTGGCTGTGTACAGCCAACTGCTGCTCAGTATGGGTGCACCGGACAGTGTCCGGTGCGCCAGGCTGGGCTCTGGTGAACTGGTCACTCTCGGGAATTCGTCGGCGGCGTACGGCTATAATTCACCGGACTGTCCGGTGGTGCACCAGACTGTCCAGTGGGCCAACGGCCGCCAGCGCAACGGTCGACCGCCAAATCCGCGGGCGACGCGTGGCCCGCTCCAACAGTCGGCAGGGGGCACCGGACTGTCTGGTGCGCCAACGGCTACAATTCTGCAACGGTCGGCTGTGCTATTTTAGGAAGGAGATCCGCACCAGACCATGAACAGTGGATGTCCGGTGCGTCACCCGACAGAAGGCAAGAATTGCCTTCCAGGAATGCCTCCAATGGCTCCTAGCTGCCTTGGGGCTATAAAAGGGATCCCTAGGCGCATGGAGGAGACACCCAAGCATTCTTTGATCATTCCTAAGCACCAAGACTCCATTCTCGCGCATTCGATTCTTTGAGATAGTGACTTGAGCTCCATTTGAGTAGAGAACTCCTTGAGTTGTGTTGTGAGCTCAAGTTGTGGCTTGTGTGCGTGATTGTGCTCGTGCTTTGAGTCTTGTGTGTGTTGCTCTTCACAACCTTACTTCCGTGCTTCTTTGTGATCATCAATTGTAAGGGCGAGAGGCTCCAAGTTGTGGAGATTCCTCGCAAACGGGAAAGAGTATAAGAAAGAAAAACACCGTGGTATTCAAGTCGATCATTGGATCACTTGAGAGGGGTTGAGTGCAACCTTTGTCCATTGGGACGCCACAACGTGGAGTAGGCAAGTGTTATACTTGGTCGAACCACGGGATAAATCACCGTGTGTCTTGTGCTTGTTTTCCTTGTGACCATTGTGTTTCACAAGAGCTCGGTCCTTAGCCACTTGATTTCATTGTGCTAACACTTAACCAAGTTTTGTCTACAAGTTTTAGATTTTTACAGGATCACCTATTCACCCCCCTCTAGGTTCTCTCAATTGGTATCAGAGTCGTTCTCTTCACATAAGGGACTAATCGCCCGAAGAGATGGATCCTAAGGGAAAGGGGATGGTGGTCAACGACAAGACAAAGGAGTCCATCGTCAACGAGCCAAGAGATGATAAGCCCTCGGACTCTGGCTCGAGTCATAAGAAAAGAGACGGGAAGAAGAAGAGACGCATCAAGAAGATAGTCTACTACGACAGCGACGAGTCTTCTTCTTCACCAAGAGACGACGACGACGAGAAAAGGAAACCGGTTAATTCTAATTTTTCGTTTCATTATTCTCGTATTCCTTTTAATTCCAATGCTCATTTACTTTCAATTCCACTTAGGAAACCTCCGCACTTTGATGGAGAAGACTACTCATTTTGGAGTCACAAAATGCGTAGTCACCTATTTTCTCTCCATCCAAGTATTTGGGAGATTGTTGAAAACGGAATGCAATTTGATAGTACTGACAACCCCGTTTTCATTAATGAGCAAATCCATAAAAATGCACAAGCTACCACTATTTTGCTAGCATCCTTGTGCAGGGACGAGTATAATAAGGTGAGCGGCTTGGACAACGCCAAGCAAATCTGAGACACCCTCAAGATCTCTCATGAGGGGAACGACGCCACCATGATGACCAAGATGGAGTTGGTGGAAGGCGAGCTGGGAAGGTTCGCCATGATCAGGGGAGAGGAGCCAACACAAACGTACAACAGGCTCAGACCCTAGTCAACAAGATCAGGAGCTATGGAAGCACGAGATGGACGGACCACGACGTCGTCCGACTTATGCTCAGGTCCTTCACTGTTATTGATCCTCATCTTGTAAACCTCATCCGTGAAAATCCTAGGTATACAAAGATAGACCTTGTGCAGCTTGTCAAGCAGGTAAACAGGTGGGAAGCACTCATCACAGCAAGAACGTGATGACCACGTCAAGACCTCTGGAGCTACTTCATATGGACCTTTTCGGACCCGTCGCCTATCTCAGCATCAGGGGAAGTAAGTATGGTCTTGTTATTGTTGATGATTTTTCCCACTTCACTTGTGTATTCTTTTTGTAGGATAAATCAGAAACCCAAGGGACCCTCAAGCGCTTCCTAAGGCGGGCTCAAAACAAATTTGAGCTCAAGGTGAAAAAGATTAGAAGCGACAACGGGTCCGAGTTCAAGAATCTTCAAGTGGAGGAGTACCTTGAGGAGGAAGGAATCAAGCACGAGTTCTCCACTCCCTACACACCACAGCAAAACGGTGTGGTAGAGAGGAAGAACAGGACACTTATATACATGGCAAGGACGATGCTTGGAGAATTCAAGACGCCCGAGCGGTTTTGGTCGGAAGCTGTGAACACAGCTTGCCACGCCATAAACCGGGTCTACCTTCATCGCCTCCTCAAGAAGACCTCGTATGAACTTCTAACTGGTAACAAACCCAATGTGTCATACTTTCGTGTATTTGGGAGTAAATGTTATACTCTAGTGAAGAAAGGTAGAAATTCTAAATTTGTTCCCAAAGTTGTAGAAGGGTTTTTGCTAGGTTATGACTCAAATACAAAGGCGTATAGAGTCTTCAACAAATCATCGGGTTTGGTTGAAGTCTCTAGCGATGTTGTATTTGATGAGACTAATGGCTCTCCAAGAGAGCAAGTTGATCTTGATGATATAGATGATGATTTTCCGACGACCGTAATCTGTACCATGGCAATTGGAGATGTGCGACCACAGGAGCAAGAGGAGCAAGATCAACCGTCTTCCTCAACGATGGTGCATTCCCCATCACAAGATGATGAACAGGTTCCTCAAGAGGAGGCGTGTGATCAAGGGGAGCACAAGAAGACAAAGTTGTGGAGGAAGAAGCACAACCCCTCCAACTCAAGTCCGAGCGACGATTCAAAGGAATCATCCCGTCGACCAGATTTTGGGTGACATAAGCAAGGGAGTAACCACTCGCTCTAGATTAGTTAATTTTTGTGAGCATTACTCGTTCGTCTCTTCTATTGAGCCTTTCAGGGTAGAAGAGGCCTTGCTAGATCCGGACTGGGTGTTGGCCATGCAGGAAGAGCTCAACAACTTCAAGCGAAATGAAGTTTGGAACCTGGTGCCACGTCTAAAGCAAAACGTTGTGGGAACCAAGTGGGTGTTCCGCAACAAGCAGGACGAGCACGGAGTGGTGACAAGAAACAAGGCTCGACTTGTGGCAAAAGGTTATGCCCAAGTCACAGGTTTGGACTTTGAGGAGACCTTTGCTCCTTTGGCTAGGCTAGAATCTATTCGCATTTTGTTAGCCTATGCTGCTCACCACTCTTTCAGGTTGTTTCAAATGGACGTGAAGAGCGCTTTCCTCAACGGGCCAATCAAGGAGGAGGTGTATGTGGAACAACCCCCTGGCTTTGAGGATGAATGGTACCCCGACCATGTGTGTAAGGTCTCTAAGGCGCTCTATAGACTTAAGCAAGCCCCAAGAGCATGGTATGAATGCCTTAGAGATTTTATAATTGCTAATTCTTTCAAGGTTGGAAAAGTCGATCCAACTCTTTTCACTAAGACTTGTGATGGTGACCTATTTGTGTGCCAAATTTATGTCGATGACATAATATTTGGTTCTACTAACCAAAAGTCTTGTGAGGAGTTTAGCAGGTTGATGACACAGAAATTTAAGATGTCGATGATGGGCGAGTTGAACTACTTCCTTGGGTTCCAAGTGAAGCAACTCAACGATGGCACCTTCATCTCACAAATTAAGTACACGCAAGACTTGCCCAAGCGGTTTGGGATGAAGGATGCCAAGCACGCAATGACACCCATGGGAACCGACAGACATGTCGACCTCAACAAAGGAGGTAAGTCCGTTGATCAAAAGGCATACCAGTCTATGATAGGTTCTTTGCTTTATTTATGTGCTAGTAGACCAGATATTATGCTAAGCGTATGCATGTGTGCTAGATTTCAATCCGACCCAAGGGAGTGTCACCTTGTGGCTGTTAAGCGAATACTTAGATATTTAGTTGCTACGCCTTGCTTCGGGATCTGGTATCCAAAGGGGTTTACCTTTGACTTGATTGGATATTCAGACTCCGATTATGCTGGATGCAAGGTTGATAGGAAGAGTACATCAGGGACGTGCCAATTCCTAGGAAGGTCCCTGGTGTCGTGGAGTTCTAAGAAACAAACTTCCGCTGCCCTATCCACCACTGAGGCCGAGTACGTTGTCGCAGGACAGTGTTGCGCGCAACTACTTTGGATGAGGCAAACCCTCTGGGACTTTTGCTACAATATGAGCAAAGTCCCACTCCTATGTGATAATGAGAGTGCAATCCGCATGGCGGATAATCCTGTTGAACACAGCCGCTCTAAGCACATAGACATCCGACATCGCTTTTTGAGAGACCACCAGCAAAAGGGGGATATCGAAGTGTTTTATGTTAGCACCGAGAACCAGCTAGCCGATATCTTTACCAAGCCTTTAGATGAGACGACCTTTTGCAGGCTGTGTAGTGAGCTAAATGTCTTAGATTCGCGTAACTTGGATTGATCTATAGCATACATGTGTTTTATGTCTTTGATCATGTTCCTTTATGCATTTTGTTGTTTATTTATGGTGCTCAAGTTGTGCAAGCAATCCCCGGACCTCAAAAGTCCATGTGTGAGTGATGCACATATTTAGGGGGAGATGTGCTACAACTTGACCCTTTGAAACTAACCGTGTGCTTGAGTTTACTCAATCTAGTCTCAAAGGTGGATTGAAAGGGAAAGGTGAACTTGGACCATGCAAGACTTCCATTGCACTCCGATGAGAGGGTAATTTGCTCCAAGTTCATCTCCATGCTCTTATTGCCTTTTTACTCGTAATTGACGGTTTTGATGAGGCAATGGGGTTTAAGGGCCAAGATTGATCCCGTTTTGGTGCTTAATGCCAAAGGGGGAGAAAATAAGGCCAAAGCAAATGGATCAGCTACCACTTGTGAATTTTTTTAAAAAGAGTAGAGTAGAACTTTTGATTTGTCAAAATAACTCTTACTATCAAAATTTGGTCTCTTGTGGGGAGAATGTTTGATTATGGGAAAAAGGGGGAGTTTTTGGCTCTTAATCATTTTTACTCTTGGATTATCTCTCCTTGTGGCTCCTCTCCTTGGTTGAGGATGAAACGACCGAGCTCCCCATCGATTGTCTCCCGTTTGGTGATCTTGGTCACCTCATCTCCCTCGTGCGCGGTCTTGAGCACGTCCCAAATCTCCTTAGCGCTCTTCAACCCTTGCACCTTATTATACTCCTCTCGACATAGAGAGGCGAGGAGTATTGTCGGCGTTTCGACCTCGGGTGGCACAGCAGTCGGAGCAGCGCAGGCGGCGCTGTTTTCCTGTCAGGTCGGTCAGTGGAGGGGCGAAGTGACGGCGGTCACTTCGGCCCTGTCGACTGAAGAGCGCGCGTCAGGATAAGGTGTCAGGCGATCCTTGCATTGAATGCTCCTGCGATCCGGTCGGCTGGCGAGGCGATCTTGGCCAAGGTTGCTTCTCCGCGAAGCCTGCCCGAGCTGGGCCTCGGGCGAGTCGAAGGTGCGCCTGTTGCTTGAGGAGGCCCTCGGGCGAGGCGTGAATCTACCTGGGTCTACTGTTCCTGCCCGAGGCTGGGCTCGGGCGAGGTGAGATCGTGTCCCTTGAGCGGACGGAGTTTTGTCCTGTATTGCGCCCATCAGGCCTTTACAGTTTTGTGCTGATGGTGTTTACCAACTGAGTTTAGGAGTCTTGGGGGTACCCCTAATTATGGTCCCCGACAAGTATAGTAGTGGCTTGGGAGTTGAAGTGCTGGATTTGGGCGATCTCGTCCCAGTCGTAGCCTTCATCCCCCACGGATGGTACCTGTGCTTCAAACTCAACAATGTCCCATATCTTAGCGTGGAGTGAGGTTAGGTGATGCCTCATTTTATCACTCCACATACAATAATCTTCACCATAAAAAACCGGTGGTTTGCCTAGTGGGACAAAAAGTAAAGGAGTGCGTTTAGAAATGCGAGGATAGCGTAGGGGGATCTTACTAAACTTCTTGCGCTCATGGCGCTTAGAAGTGACGGACGACGCGTCGGAGCTGTATGTGGAGGGCGACAAAGAATCGGTCTCGTAGTAGACCACTTTCTTCATTTTCTTCTTCTTGTCGCCACTCCGGTGCGACTTGACGCGGGGAGGTGATTCTTCCCTTCCTTTGGCGCCGGACTCCCTTGATGAAGCCTTCCCGTGGCTTGTGCTCGTTTCCATCTCCCTCTTGGCGGATCCTCCCGACTTCACTTCGAGTGGTTAGACTCTAATGAAGTACCGAACTTTAATACCAATTGAAAGTCGCCTAGAGGGGGGGTGGATAGACGAAAACTGAAATTTACAACTTTAAACACACTACAAGCCGAGGTTAGCGTTAATATAAAATCCGAGTCCAAAAAAGAGGGAAAAACAAATCAACCAAGAAATAAAGCGGATGAACACAGTGATTTGTTTTACCGAGGTTCGGTTCCAAAGAACCTAGTCCCCATTGATGTGGTCAGAAAGACCGGGTCTCTTTCAACCCTTTCCCTCTCTCAAACGGTCACTTAGACCGAGTGAGCTTTCTCCTTAATCAAACGGGTCACTTAGACCCCGCAAGGACCACCACACACTTGGTGTCTCTTGCTTTGAATACAAGCCACTTGAGAATAAGAATGGGAAAAGAAGAAAGCACGATTGCAAAAGACAAGCGATAAGAGCGACAAATAACACGAAGATCACTCTCTCTCTCTCTCAAGTCACTAATCACTAATGATCACTTGTCTCAATTGTGAAACTTGGAGAGATTGGAAGCTTTGATTGTGTCTTGGATTGGATTGCTAGCTCTTGTATTGAATGTGAAAGATTGAAGTGCTTGGGTGTAGTGAATGGAGGTGGTTGGGGTTGTATTTATAGCCCCCATCCACTTCCTAGCCGTTGCTCCCTTTCTGCCGACCGCGGACGGTCCGCGCCCCTGGTCCGGATGGTTCGCCCTTACACATCAACGGCTAAAATCGCAACGGTAAGCAGTAACGGCTATTATGCATTAAATGTGTCGTCAGGTGTCAGATAAAGCAGTCGCGGACGGTCCGGTCGTGCACCCCGGATGGTTCGCGAGGACGCTAAAAATACATTTTACCGAACCCGTCACCTTCAGGTTTTTCCTGGTTTTCACCGACCGGACGGTCCACGCCTGAGGCCGGACGGTCCGCGCTTAGTCTCGGACGGTGCTCGCTTTTCCATCGGACGGTCCGTAATGTAGACTTGTGTTTTTGCAGTGTTCCTGTCCGAGGGTCACCTTGGTGGCGCGGACAGTCCGCCGCAAAGGCCCAGACGGTCCGGGCTTAGGTATTCCGGACAATCGATTTAGAATAGTTGTAGATGAACTTATGCACCTGTGAAATGATCAACTAGGCAAATCGGTTAGTCCACAAGGTTTGTGATGGTCGTCAAACACTGAAATCGATTATAGGAAATGTTGAGACTATTTCCCTTTCACACCCCCTTAGAAGACCGACGTTCTCACCAGTCAACCCCAATTCAGGAACCTCCCCTCTTAGCCATGTCTGTGTATCTAGTGTCGTCATATGTCATGCCATGTGACCACTCTGGGCCCACATGCGCCAGTGCCATATACCCGAACCCCTAACCCACACATGTCAGTGAAACCGTGAGGGTCAGTTCTGATACCACTTGTAACACTCCGTCCACTCCCAAACTGACGGTACTTACTCCTGTTAGCTCTCTAGGATCATATATCATCCCTACAGACCAACACGAGTCTTTTGTGCACACTTTGTCCTCACTCATACGTACCCGAGAAAACTTTTCGGTCGGCCACCCATCCCAAATTGCTCCAAGCCAAGCACACTTGACTTGGAGGTTCTTTCGAGATAGGATTCCGAAAAAGAAGATGCACCTTATTGATATGAGTACTCTTTTAATTCTATTAAGCCTTGGGCTAGGATGTCACTATCCCAGGGACCAAGATATCACAATTAGAAAGATTTGATGGCCTCATTGTGCCACCAAGTAATTCCATAACCTGTTTGAATATGCTTTTAAATTACTTCACAACCAAACTAACTAGCATTCTTTGAACTAGGAAAATTCTATTTAGTTGACACTGGTTATGCCGTTAGACCTGGATTTCTACCTCCATATCGTAGCACAAAATATCATCTAAGAGAATTTGGTGGAGGAAATCATCCATCAATCCAAGATAACTCTTCAATCTAAGGCATTCTTCCCCCCGAGTAACGATTGAGAGAGCTTTTGGTGCCTTGAAGAATAGATTCAAGATTCTATACAACAAGCCTTTTCATCCATATCCGACACAAGTTAAAGCTTGTGTTAGCATGCACCATCCTTCACAACTGGATTCTTAGATATAGTTGGATTCACATTTTCCTTTGGAAAACACTTGGGCTCCAAACATTGCCAATGTGGAAGGTGCCATTGATGCAGTTCATGATAACCAAACTTGGACCCAAATAAGAGATGTTGTAGCAACTCAAATGTGGCAGCATAGGGGTCTAGTCGTGTGTAATTTCTTTGTGGTTTTATTATGAGAAATAGTGTACTCTGCAGTGATGTTTTTTGTTATAAGCATTACAATCTGAGAAAAATTGTAGTCTACAACGATGCTTTTGTTATCAGCCTTACAATCTGAGAAAAATTGTACTGATGTTTTTTGTATGCTGTCTTGGAATTTAATTATTTTTATATGTTGAGAGAAATTGTGATCTACAACGATGTTGTTTTACGTTCAGCTTTGAAACTTAATTATTTTTTATACACCAAGAAAGTTGGTCCTATACTATGATGTCATTTTATAAATATCTTATCAGTTTTGCAATTATGTCTAAAACATCATTATTTTTAAAATCCGGCGGCAACCCAATTGGGCCAATCTTAAAAAATGACAATCAAACAATAAAAAACCTAATATTTTAGGTTGGCTTTGACTTCTGTGGGCCCTCCCATCGAACCAGATCCAGACTGAGCCAAATAACCAAACATATCCTAAATAGCTAGGATTATAAATAAACTGTTGGAGTTATTTTAAGATTAATGAAGCTTCCTTTAAAAAACAAAACACAGTGAATATGGCATGGCATCTCATTCGACTCCATTTTAGGCCGCACACAAAAGCTTTCGGCAAACCACAAATTAAATTAAATTAGGGTCTATTTGGATCGGCAAACAGTTTGTTAACTAATTTTAGCATGACTAATAAATTAGCTAATTGTTAGTAGAAGGATGATAAACTGTTTACTCATTAGCCATTTGATCTTACTAATAGATACTAATATATTGTATAAAAAGAAAAAAACATTTATTATCAAGACTCCAAACACATCTCGGCTAATTTTTAGTAGTTATTATTAGCTACTCAATAAGCCAGGAGGATCTATAAAAAAGTCAATTCCTTCCCTCCCCATGGCCCCACGTCGAAAAAGGAGCGGGCCGTACCAAGGCTGCAAGGCACCTACTCCACGAACGAAACACACCTCTCTTGCTGTCCTGCGGTCCACTTCTTCAAGTTATCCCAGGCTCTCAACTCCCAGTAGAAAACTTCACCGGCTGCCTGCCTGCCCACAGAAATTGCGCCCGGCCGCCCCCCATTCACCTTCAAAAAAGGAGCCAGGCTTCCCATCAACGAGGGTGTCGGCCATCTGAGCAGCTCCCCTGCCCCTCGCAGCGGCTACTCTACAGGTCTAGCGACTCTTTCGCCATCCATAGAGGGAGGAGGCGCGGCGGAGATGGTGGGCGGTGGCGGCGGCGGGCCGCTGCGGCGGGTGGGCAAGTACGAGGTGGGACGCACCATCGAGGAAGGCACCTTCGCCAAGGTCAAGTTCGCGCAGAACACCGAGACCGGGGAAAGCGTCGCCATGAAGGTGCTCGACCGCTCCTCCATCCTCAAGAACAAGATGGCCGAACAGGTGACTGAACTGGCCTCGTTTTTCTTCGCCCGTTGAGTTGGTACTTGGGATGGAGCAGGATTGAGAGCTGCTCCTGCTTCACCCCCAAATAATGTTGATGGATTGGGATGGATCGGTACCTTCATGTTGGGATTTTAATCCTTGCTATGCCATTTCTGTGGACGAATTTCTCCTCGCTTTCAAAAGGTGTCATCGATGCTTCGCGAACTGTTGTACCATGCCTGCTTCTGCTTCTTTCGCATCTTCTTCTAAACATTGATAGCTGTAGTACTTTGAGATGTACAGCTGCACAAGCTAGCTGGACTGGTAGATGCCCTAGGGTGACACAATTCTTATTTGCAGATTAAGAGAGAAATATCCATAATGAAGCTTGTCAGGCATCCCAATGTCGTTAGGCTACACGAGGCACGCTTATCTATCTCTCCCTTATAACCATTTTTTAACATCCTTCTTATCACTTGTCTTTTTTTTAAAAAAAAAGTATCGTGTCATCCATTCTGTTATGTGCAGGTTTTGGCAAGCCGGAAGAAGATATTTATAATTCTGGAGTTCATCACTGGCGGCGAGCTATTCGATAAAATTGTAAGACTGCTTTGGTTAACTATTAACTGTTCTTTTTTCATTCTTAGCTTCTCGATATAATCTAGGAAAATAAATATTAGTTCCATGCATTTGTTATTTGGATTATATGCCTGTCACATTCCATCTTGGATGTTCAATTGCCACCTTTGCTTTTATTGTAAGAGGGGAAATTCGTTGGACGCGGAAGAGACACACATTTCCCTCACTCCCTCAGAGCCTTTGTATTTAATTTATATGTGAAAAAAGAACATGTCACTATAGGTTCCTTATGTCCATCAATTGTGGATGGTATTTGTGGTTTTGATTCTAATTTCATTTGAACGTGTTACTGTTACTCCTACATGTATGTACCAGTCCAAGGAATTTAATTTGAAGACACACATAGTCTATTATACTTTATCTTACTTAGGTTTGGTTGAAACAATATCTTTACATGAAAAGAAAACTAATGACACTGAAACATACAAATTTCAGATTCGTCATGGGAGACTCAGTGAAGCAGATGCACGCAGATACTTTCAGCAACTTATTGATGGTGTTGATTTTTGTCACAAGAAAGGAGTCTACCATCGAGACTTAAAGGTGACCATTGGATAGAAAATAAGTATTAAGTATGCATTTCATGAATTTTGGGATCTTTAATCTCATTTTACATGCATGCAGCCTGAAAATCTCCTCCTTGATTCCCAAGGCAATCTTAAAATTTCAGACTTTGGACTGAGTGCATGGCCTGCTCAGGTGAGTATCTTTGTGAAGCTTCATTATAGCTTATTCTTTTTGTTCCCTTCTTAGGATGCTTATCGGTCAACTGTAGGGATCTTTCCTTCTACGTACAACCTGTGGGACTCCGAACTATGTTGCCCCAGAGGTACACCTGAATCATACACTCAGTTCAGAATTACTAAATGTGCCATTGAAACAAAGTGGTGTTATAAGTTTATAACCTCTCCCTCTTAAGACATTAGTACTTATGGTGCTTTTATGTGGATACCAAATGCTAATAGGGGGAATAACCTTTAGTCCTTTAGTACCTTTTTGTTGTGTCATCTTAAAAAAGTTAATTATGCCACTTGAATAAGCATTTAATGTGCACGCAGGTGACAAAATGCCATTCTGCTTTGTGACGTGTCATGATTATTTAATGTATCGTATCAACTACAGGTAGGGAGTTTAAATGATGACCCACTGAAATAACGAAACCCATGCCTGTATCTGTTTACTGAACTGTCCAAATAAAGGAGATAAAAAATTTTCTGTTCTGTTAATGATTGTGTAGAGAACTTGTGGATTCACTAACTTATACTCAATACAAACATCTCTTTACTGCAAAGTAGACTCTTTCAAATATGTATAACCAATAACTATCTATTCTTTTCATGATAAGTTCAGCTTCCCTTACATAACAAATATTGTGCTTACTGTGTTCACTTGTTCATTTCATTCACTGGACCAGGTTCTCAGTCATAAGGGATATAATGGCGCACTTGCTGATACATGGTCATGTGGAGTAATTTTATATGTATTGTTAGCAGGTTATCTTCCATTTGATGAAGTGGACCTGACTACCCTTTATGGAAAGGTTTGGTTCTTAACTACAAGCCAATAACTCTTTTGAGATTAGGTACTTAAAAAGAGAGGTATATGCGTTCTTTTGTTAATGCTACAGAACCAATATTGGTTTGATACTCACTACTTATGAAATAGAGAAGGGGAGGTAGTAGCGCAACTGCAACTTGGCATACATGAACTCACTTCTTACTTTACTTTGTAACTTGTGTCTTGTTTAAATTCAAAGGAAATAAGCATTGGCTCTTTAGAATAGATGTTTGTATATAAGAGTGCTTCTTATTTCCTTTTGCTTCGGAGCTGTATATATGTATTTGTTGCTTCCACCCTTTGTACTCAATTCACATATATTTATTGGTGGTTTTAACAAGAAATTTTATCTTAGATAATTGATTGTTCTTGTGGAATGGAATTTCTATATCTTGCTGCCTTCTTTTCTTAATGCAGATTGAGAGTGCAGAATATTCATTCCCAGCCTGGTTTTCAGGTGGTGCGAAATCACTGATTCGTAGAATTCTTGACCCAAATCCAGAGACAGTAAGTTAAGCTCGACAATATTTAGATGGAAGAAACTTGCTATGAGCTGTACCTTATCATAATATAAGGCATATTATTATGCTGTTAACTTTCCCCAGCGATTCTGCAGTGCTCTGATATATCCCTGCAGATACTAAGAACTTAAGACTATAATTGTGACATATTAGCACGATACCATAAGGCCTGCTCAACAAGTACAAGCATAACTACTGTTTGCTATGTCATATGTTGTCAATTTTATTCAAGCTGGAAACTTATATGAGTTCTCATCATTAATGATATGAATCTGTGTACTTTGTAAAAGGCTAATATCCCAAACAGGAATACTAACCAAATTCTTGGATTTTTAATGTAATGTTCTTGGTCTGATCGGCATATACCAATGAGGGCATGTTCGGTTTCACCCAAACCGGAGAGGATTGAGGGGGATTGAATCCCTTTCTATTAAGTTTTGACTAGGAAGGGATTTAATCCTCTCCAATCCCCCTCAATCCACTTCTAATCGAACAAGCCCTGAATGGGTGGAATTACAAGCTTGTTACTTGCTGGTTTCTTATCTTTCTAAATGAAATCGGATGAGCCGTCTAATGGAAGTTTTGTTCTTAATTTTTTTTACGATAGTCCATGACATGAAGACTGACATACTGTGATTATAAATATGTAACCATGCGGGGGAATGTATACCCTAATATAGCAGAATTAGGACTTATTTGGTCACTACAACATATATTACTCAGTGATTTACATTGCTTCGGAAGGCTTTGTGCCACCAGGCATGATAAGTAGATGTACCATCTCCATTTGGAAGCAAATGACCTAGTTCATCAGGTCATCTTGACTTTGTTAATTCATATTGCTTGGTTGATTCCACTATGCTATTGTTTTTTTCCTGAATTTGTTTACCGTAACTGATGACGGATGCACTTAAAAAGATGAATTTAAGTTAAATGGACATGAACGACCTTCTATATAATGTACAACTATACAGGGCCATGAAATGTTTGATCGTTGCTACAATATGTGGTGTTTTGTTGATCAAATATGTTTCCTGACATGGAACAGCGAATCAGGATAGAAGAGATCAGAAGTGATGAATGGTTTCAGAAAAATTATGAACCTATCAAAGAAATAGAAAATGAGGAAGTCAATCTCGATGATGTCAATGCAGCTTTTGATGATCCTGAGGTATAGACCTTCTTGAATTCATTTGGTAGGAAAATGTTGCATTTAGATGTAGTAGGCAACACACTTAAATCTTCATCACTTGGTTCTAGTAAAAACATGACAAAATGTTCCATTTGTGAACCCTTCTCAATTTCTCATAAGAAAAAGCTGTGTGATTGTGGGTACTAAAAAAATTGTCCTTGTCACCAAAACAAAGCTCAGTAACACCTCAACTCCCTTGTCATCCTTGGTGCTTGGACCTTGTGAATTTATCGTAATAAGTGTGTGTTTGATGGAGTTTCTCAGACTTGGTTAGAGCCTTACTGCTCGCTAGGGAGGAGTTACTTTTGGCGGGTTTGGCCAGGCTAGAGGTATCTCCTACCATGCCTTTGTGCTGATGTAGTGTGTTTGATTTGGTTGGGTCATCCGGTCGTTTCATGCTTTGTCATAGGTGAGTCGGATTTTAGTAGCATGGTTTTTGTGGTGTTGGTGTGTGCGTGTTTGTAAGGGCTCTTCCTTTTTTTTCTTAATATAATGATACACTGCTCTCCTGCGTGTTTGAGGAAAAAGTATTTCCATACATCTACGTACGCAATGAATAGTTCTCTAGCCCTCATAGCAGCCAAATGGAACAGCCAGCCACTTCAAAAAAACAAAAAGATGCCATGTAGGGAAAAAGAAGTCCTCTATCTGAGCATGTATTGTGGTTGGCATCACCTTGTACATTTTTTATTTTATAGTTTTCTTTACAGACATTGTATTTTTGCCCAATTAGTTGTTTGCCATTGTCACTGAGGTGGGCCAAATGTGTCATTGGGACATTGATAGCAAAGGATTGCAAAACTTAGTGGAAAATATTTGATTGTAATGTTCCCGTCTGCTTTGTCACTATCTCCCTTTTTTTGAGATTACATAGTACAATGCGGACGCTCACAATACACTCACAGTCACCCTTCAACCGGCAAATTCTTTAAATTGATGAAGTTGCTACAGATGCCTCGCTATTGACGGGAATGTCGCCTACTACTCAAAGCACAACACCAATAAATCATTAATATTCACTTCCATGGGAAGTCGAAGGCGTCTCTCTCCCTCGACAGGAACATCGCCTACCACTGAAAGCACTGTGCCAATAAATCCTGTAATATTTGCTTCCACGGAAAGTCGAACATAGAACCTGAGGTGCTACTAAGTCAAGCGCCTCAGTCTCTTTCGCTTTCCAATGTCATTTTTTCCACTAGGCTATAGACCCTTTCGCTTGCCAATGTCTTCCTGACCTACATTAGGCACCTTTTAGAACTAGCGATGCCATCTCTTCCCTTTGTTTTGTGTTGAAGAAATTACTAATAGAAATAGAAAGGTGGGGTGAGGGTGATAACTGACATTACTGATGAATTGGGTTCCATTGTTCTACTTTCTAAACCTATAATAAAGCAGTCTTTTGCGGTTAACTCTGGTGTACTTTATGTGTATTACTATAAATTTATTGTTTCTTTTTTGCCAATTTGTTTTATATGATTTCAGGACGATAATGAGGATGCTTTTGAAGATGAAACAGGTCCTCTAACACTTAATGCATTCGACCTAATCATTCTTTCGCAAGGATTGAATCTTGCAGCGCTCTTTGACCGCAGACAGGTAGGATGTTAGTAGTTTTACACTGATTAATGGTTTGACAGAAATAGTTTCAGTAATAAAATAGTTATAATTAAAACGTCCAGATATGTTTTGTTCTCTTACCATATGCATCTGTGCTGTGTTAACATGAAAATCTGGTAGGTTCTTGTTAGTAAAGTGAAAAGTGAAGACCTGACATAAGTTGAGATATATCTTCTGCATTCTGGTGTTATGGAGCTAGCACAAATTATAGTTTATTTCATATTAATGTTTAATTGTTGGTGGAAAAGTTGAACAATGATAGCTCATATTAGCAGTAGCATTTTTTTTTTGGCGAACAAGCCTGTTGCTGCCTGTTTTTCATTAAGAGGGGAAGCAAGAAATATGTCTCCAGTAGTTCACTGTCTCATCATGTTACCTACCCAAATTTTTTAAAAAGACATTGATTGTCAAAGATTCAAAGTTTGATTGCATGTGTGTCCGAAAGGATTACTATTTCTGCCTGGGCGAGCAACTGGTATTAAGATAGTCTTGCACCTGAGGAACTGGGTATTAAGATAGTCTTGCATCACTCTGACAGCATTTGTGTAACTCAGAGCATTCAAGAACTGGGTACTCACTTTTATGAACATTTTAAGCTGCTGATTCTATATATGCTTATAGTTATTGCTGCAGACATTTTATGATACTATTTTTAGTTTTTTTCTTGTCAGACTTAATAATTGCTTGCCCTACTACAGGACTGTGACAAGCTTCAAAATAGATTCTTATCACGCAATCCAGCAAAGGTTATCTTGTCAAGCATGGAGGTTGTTGCGCAATCAATGGGATTTAAGACACACATTCGCAATTATAAGGTAAGATTTGCTTTCCCTTGACATGCAAATCTTTTATTTGGGAACAATTCATGCAAATGTTTTGGCATTAGATCTTGACAAGGAAGGCTATTGCCCATTATTTGGTCAGTTGTATTTTTGTTTTGATTTTTGCATATTGCAGGATGTTAGACTAAATTTGTGCACTCTCCATTTGTTTCCATGCAACACAATTTTATCAGGAGAATTTAATTTTGAGATTATCATGTTACAAATTATTTTTGGCAGCTAGTCATTTGGTGCTACTGTGGGATTTTGTTTCCTTTTTTCACTATAATCGTTTTGCTATACTATTCAGATGAGGGTGGAAGGTCTAAATGCCGACAAGACTAGCCATCTCTCAGTTATGGTTGAAGTGAGTTTTGCCCTCTCTTTGTGCTCAAGTATATTTCTGGTGTGAACTTGTATACCTTACACCCATTTTTCTCATTTTTTTACGGTTTTAGGTTTTCGAAGTTGCTCCATCAATCTTCATGGTAGAACTACAAAGAGCAGCAGGAGATACTTCAGAGTATAACACGGTCAGAGCTTTTCTTTTGCACTTCTTACTCTTTTCATATGATTGCAACTGATATACCACCTAAAACTTTATGCAACCAGATACATCCAAAGGGACAAATTTACATTGGACAGTAATGCCTGTAATTGGGTGATGCTGATGCTTGCTGTACAGATTAACTTCTAATAAAATTGTAAAAGTACAAGTTGACCTGTTTAATTACTTTTGATCTGGGGTCATTCTCAGCTAACTCTGCAACTTTTCTCATGTCACAGTTCGTAAATAACTACTGCAGCAAATTAGATGATATCATCTGGAAATTTCCAACTGAGAAGGGAAAATCGAGGATACCCCGGTTATCAAAGTGAGAAATTGTCCTCAATATTCATCGTTTGTATTTTCCTCATACCTGTATCATTCATTTCTAATGTATCGTGATTTCTCCAATTGTTTCAGGTCTCATTCATAATCTAGTGCTGTGTGTTATCAATTACTATGGACTTAAGTGGATATATTTGCAGAGTGTATCGCAATTGGATTATGATATTCTAAGTGTAGCTCTTCGAGTAGTATATGTTTGTATATTCAGAGTCCCCATGTACAAAGAGGCCGTTTTAATTGAGGTTTCCGTACCTCGATTCCCTGTGCAAAGTTTTCATCGATGTTTTAGACTACACATCTGTATATTTTGTCGAGAGCATCAGTTTCTTAGACACCACCTATGTATCATGCGTTTGTTGCCATCTAGTGTCATTTTGTAAGATCTAACTTGTGATATACTTGGATTGAGTGGTATGGTTGAAAAGAGTGAAAGTCCTTTAAAAATCTTAGTGAAAAATACAAACTTACACAAAGTTGATAGAACATTTTTGAGTTAGCATATTTGTAGAAGGTGGAAGAATTGTAGAAAAGATGAGTAACCGAGCAGGACTAGTAGAAGCTGAGTTTGATGGCTAACCCTAGTGTGATTGGTTCAACACCATTGGACCAAATACCATTGGACAAGAAGGTCCCACTTGATAGAGTAAGGGGTGTGCCTCTAAGTGAGTCATTGGACTTAGGATGTTAGTTTGATGGGGGCGTTGAACCAGTTTGATGCTCGTTGTCGTTGGAAGCTCTTGTGGAGATCTTTGTAAGGTGTCAGACCATGGTGTGCGATGGTTCGACGACCAATGGACATGAAACGACTAGTTACATGTGGTATTTATTCGAGGGTCCTTTCGTCTGACGATAGGGAGATGGACCGTTCGTGCAGTTTGGCTGGCCTAGATTCCAATGGATACTTAGCCCTTGGGGCTATAAATATAAGGGTTAATCGACCATGGCTCTCGGGGATGTCTTGGCCAAATGTGGTGATTAGCTTCACGCCTCTACTCACATGTGATTGATAGGGATCACATTCAATCGTGTGAAAATGATTGCTAATGTGTTGCATTGAGAGATTGCATCTAGTGGTACTAGGTGATAAGTTGCAAGCCGGCGGTGCTAGTTACTCTCGGAGGTTGCTACCTCCTAGGCAGTTTAAATGTTGGCTCCATGGAAGTTGTGTGTGGCCACTAGCACTTGAGAAGGCTTTATAAGGGTTGTCATGCTCACACCACCAGAGATATGAAGAGCAACATAAGTTGAGCAAGGTGTGAATAATGCTAAGTTATCGAACTGATCAAGTGCTAGAGCTTGGTGTTGGCGTCGATTCGGACGCCAATCACTGTGATGAGAACCGACGACGGTGATCTCTACGGAGGTGTGGACGGTCCGCAACCAGGGGTCGAACGGTCTGCGACCTGGCGCAAGGGCTAGTGTTCATGCGTGACAAGTCAGACGGTTCAAGCCTGGCGGTCGGATGGTCCGCACGTACGCAGGGGCGACGGAGTTCGCCGACAGCGCCTGAATCGACGTAGAGCCGGAGAGAGGTGAAAAATTTAGAGAGAAGAATCTAATTTACTATCTACTCTTAGGGCAAAAGGTAAAAAACTAGATGTATATTGATTGATTGATCGATTGTTGGTGTTCCAATCGGCCGTAGTCCTTCATATATATATAGGGGGAGGTCTGGATCTATTACAAACTGATTCCCGAGTTAATCCCGCAGATTTAACTAACAAATCCTGCAAGAAACTCGGAATCCTAACTGATTATGCGTGTGGGCGGACCGTCTGCGCCACCACCGTGGATCGTCCGCTCGGTCAATGTGCTGCTCAACATATGCCCGCTAGCCTTTTGGCGGAGCTGAGTGAACCAAAAGCACTGGCACAAGCTGAAAACTAACTCGATGTGATCACATCGGTTTTCTTAGACATCTTGCCACATACTAGGATGATACTGCTTGAGAAAACACCCGTTTAACGCATTTGGCAAGTGTTTGCCTTGTAGTGTTTGCAACAAGTAGGTGTTACTGGATATCACCTGCGTGACCTTGTAAAGGCCTTCCTAACTTGGCGACCACTTCCCAAACTTCCAGTCTTTGCTCCTTAGAGACAAGACGGTCTTCCATACCAGGTCCCCTACTTAGAATGATTTAGCCTTTACCTTCTTGTTGTAAGCTTTGACGACCATGATATTGTCCTATTATATTTCTCCTAAAGCTGTCACCCTCTTGTCGGTCACTTCATCAATATTGTCCATCACTGAATTATAATAATCACCGACAGTTAGATCATTTTGCCTGACGAACCTGATACCATTTAAACTTATCTCTACAGGCAACACTGCTTCCTGGCCATAGACAAGCTCAAACGGAGATACTTTAGTAGCACATTGTTTAGATATTCTATGAGCCCATAAAGCTTCGGACAAAATCTTATGCCAATGCTTAGGATGATCAGATATCTTCTTTTTTTCAGGCTAATCAATGTCCTATTACTAGACTCGACCTGTCCATTGGCCTGAGCATAATATGGAGATGAATTGAGCAATGTAATTCTATATAATTTAGCAAACTCACGTACCTCCTTTAACATAAAAGAAGCCCTCTGGTCTATGGTCATTGGTCAAGGTCTAGAGAATGTTGAATCTATAAATAATATGCTCTACCTTGAGATCTCAATCCAACAAAGGTCGCTTCTTCCCCCCTCGTTGGAGTCGCCATTGCAAGGAATGCGAGAACAGACTAGACGACGATGCCATCGTGGAGAGGAGAAGATAGGGCTGAGTTAGGGTTCCAGTGCTCGCCGGGTTGAATTCTAGGAGGACAAAAGTGACTTTTACCAACACGGCTATATAGTTATAGAGGCTCCTGATGAATGGTTCAGTTTTATAAAACCAAAAGGATGAATACGTCGTGCGAAGTAGTAAAGTGGTGAAGCCAGCCGACGAGGCTGTTACAATCCCAATTAACTCCTATTCTAATCGTGTTTCTTCCTTACATATTGTCGAGGACCATAATTAGGGGTACCCCCAAGACTCCTAAACTCGGCTGGTAATCACCATCAGCACAAAGCTGCAAAGGCCTGATGGGCGCAATTCAGATCAAGGCTCCGTCCACTCAAGGGACGCAATCTCGCCTCGCCCGAGCCCAGCCTCGGACAGGAACAATAGACCCAGGTGGATTCACGCCTTGCCCGAGGGCCTCCTCAAGCAACGGGCGCACCTTCGACTCACCCGAGGCCCAGCTCGGGCAGGCTTCACGGAGAAGCGACCTTGGCCAGATCGCCTCGCCAACCGACCGGATCGCAGGAGCATTCAATGCAAGGATCGCCTGACACCTTATCCTGACGCGCTTTCCTCAGTCGACAGGGGCGAAATGACCGCAGTCATTTCACCCCTCCCCTGACTGACCTGACAAGAAAACAGCGCCGCCTGCCCTGCTCCGACTGCTGTGCCACCCGCCAGGGTGAGGCTGACAGCAGCCAAGTCCAGCCTCGGGTGCCATAGAAATCTCCGCCTCGCCCGACCCCAGGGCTCGGACTCGACCTCGACCTCGGAAGACGGTCTCCGCCTCGCCTGACCCCAGGGCTCGGACTCAACCTCGACCTCGGAAGACGGTCTCCGCCTCGCCCGACCCCAAGGCTCGGACTCAACCTCGACCTCGGAAGACGGTCTCCGCCTCGCCCGACCCCAGGGCTCGGACTCGACCTCGACCTCGGAAGACGGTCTCCGCCTCGCCCGACCCCAGGGCTCGGACTCCACCTCGACCTCGGAAGACGGTCTCCGCCTCGCCCGACCCCAGGGCTCGGACTCAGCCTCGACCTCGGAGGAGTCACCGCCTAGCCCGACCTCGGGCTCGGACCGACCACGCCGCAGGGGGCTACATCATTACCCTACCCCTAGCTAGCTCAGGCTACGGGGAACAAGACCGGCGTCCCATCTGGCTCGCCCCGGTAAACAAGTAATGATGGCACCCCGCGTGCTCCATGACGACGACGGCTCTCAGCCCCCTACGGAAGCAAGGAGACGTCAACAAGGATTCGACAGCCCCGACAGTTGTACTTCTACAGGGTTTAAGCGCTCCTCTGACGGCCACGACATCACATGAACAGGGCTTTAGCACCTCTCCAACTGCCACGATGGCATGTACATAGGGCTCTGGCTCCTCTCTGCTAGACACGATAGCACATCGCTACACCCCCCATTGTACACCTGGGCCTTCTCCTTACATCTATAAAAGGAAGGTCCATGGCCCTCGTACTAAGGAAGGTGGCCGCGCGGGAGGACGGGCTGACGGACAGGCCATATCTCTCTCTCCCTCGCGAATGCTTGTAACCCCCTACTGCAAGCGCATCCGCCCTGGGCGCAGGACAACACGAGCCACGGTTCCCCTTTCTTTGTTCCCCCTTGTGTTCCGTCTCGCGCCGACCCATCTGTGCTGGGACACGCAGCGACAATTTACTCGTCGGTCCAGGGACCCCCCGGGGTCGAAACGCCGACAGTTGGCGCGCCAGGTAGGGGCATGCTACGTGTTGACGAACAGCTTCCCGTCAAGCTCCAGATGGGTAGTCTCCAGCAACCTCTCCAGCTCGGGATGATGCTCCGTTTCAGGAGTCTCGAGTTCATGTCCCTCGACGGCAGCTACGACATGATACTCCTTCCTCCGCCGCGCGACAACGACAATGGCGGCCGTCAGCCCGCCCGCCGGCGGCGGAACTGACGACGTCTTCCCCCCCGGCGGAAGAACAGCATCTGGGCCTGTCCCGTCACCTTCCCCGCCGCAGGAGGAGGAGGCGGGGCAACCATGGCCAAGCAGGAGGCGGCACCTCGTCGGCTGTCGAGCGAGTCGACGACGCCGGCGCCCCAGCGGGGGACACGTCGGGCGTCGACCTCGCGTCTGAGACGAAGACGGGCGTCGTTTCCCCGTAACACGCCAACCCCAAGTGGACGGATGACGCCAGCACGCTCGCAAAGGACTTGCTGGGCGTTAGCCTCGTACCTGAGATAACGGTGCAGTCCGTCCCCGACGCGACTTCGTCACCATCCGTCGATCAAGAGGTACCGTCCGTTTTCCACCCTGTGCCTTTTAGATTCAGCTTCGACCCACCAAGCAACCCCGCTTTGGTGGATGCTTTCGTAAAGGCATATCCTAACCTTCCGGGGTACCATATGTGGTCAACCTGGGACCGACTGACGGCCGTCTCGACCTACGGGCCCCCGGGTTCCGAGGAAGATGACGAGCCCGACTATAGTTGGGATTTCTCCGGGCTCGATAACCCCAGTGCCATGCGGGACTTCATGACCGCATGTGACTACTGCCTCTCCGATTGCTCCGATGGTAGCCACAGCCTTGACGACGAGGACTGTGGCCCAAGTCGCGAATGTTTCCACGTCGATCTAGGGGGTCTCGACGAAGGCAACCACCTTGGTATGCCGGAGGACGGCGATCCCCCTAGGCCTGCGCCTCGCGTTGACATCCTTCGAGAGGTAGCTGTGGTCCCAGTCCCTGCGGGGGGTCAGGACGCACAGCTCGAGCAAATCCGCGAGATGCAGGCCAGGCTCGACGAGGAAGCAGGACAACTTGTGCAGCTCCGGCAGAACATCAAGCAGGAGTGGGCAGGCCGAGCACCGGCCGGAGAAGCGCGTCATCTGCCCCAGGACGTCCAGCACCGCATCGCTGACGATGCCAGCGCAAGGCTGCCCCCCGCTTCCAGTGGGGTCGGCCAGAACCTGGCTGCAGCAGCAATACTACTCCGAGCGATGCCGGAACCATCCACCACCGAGGGGCGGCGTATCCAGGGAGAGCTTAAGAATCTCCTGGAGGATGCCGCGGTCCGACGGGCCGAATGCTCTGCCTCCCGAAGGCAGGGGTACCCCCCCGGAACATCGCGCCGCGACTTCTCGATTCATGCGGGAAGCCTCAGTCCACACCGGGCGCACGCGGGACACAATGCCTGCAGCCTCGGGTCGCCTTGGCAACGAGCACCACCGCCACGACCGTCGAGCCCACCTCGACGAGAAGGTGCGCCGAGGCTACCACCCCAGGCATGGGGGACGCTACGACAGCGGGGAGGATCAGAGCCCCTCGCCCGAACCACCCGGTCCGCAAGCTTTCAGCCGGGCCATACGACGGGCGCCGTTCCCGACCCGGTTCCGAACCCCGACTACCATCACCAAGTACTCGGAGGGAGACAAGGCCGGAACTATGGCTCGCGGACTACCGGCTGGCCTGCCAGCTGGGTGGAACGGACGATGACAACCTCATCATCCGCAACCTCCCCCTGTTCCTCTCCGATGCCGCCCGGGCCTGGCTGGAGCATCTGCCTCCTGCGCAGATCTCCAACTGGGATGACCTGGTCAAGGCCTTCGCCGGCAACTTCCAGGGCACATACGTGCGCCCTGGGAACTCCTGGGATCTCTGGAGCTGCCGCCAGCAGCCGGGAGAATCCCTGCGGGACTATATCCGGCGATTTTCGAAGCAGCGCACCGAGCTGCCCAACATCACCGACTCAGATGTCATCGGCGCGTTCCTCGCCAGCACCACTTGTCGTGACCTGGCGAGCAAGCTAGGTCACAAGACTCCCACCAGGGCGAACGAGCTGATGGACATCGACACCAGGTTCGCCTCTGGCCAGGAGGCGGTCGAGGCCATCTTCCGGAAGGACAAGCAGCCTCAGGGACGCCAGCAGGAAGACGTCCCCGAGGCGTCCGCTCAGCGCAGCACGAAGAAGAAGGGCAAGAAGAAGTCGCAAACAAAACGCGACGGCGCCGATGCAAATCTTGTTGCCGCTGCCGAACACAGGAACCCTCGGAAGCCTCCCGGAGGGGCCAACCTGTTCGACAAGATGCTCAAGGAGTCGTGCCCCTATCATTAGGGTCCCGTCAAGCACACCCTTGAGGAGTGCATCATGCTTCGGCGCTACTTCCACAAGGCCGGGCCACCGGCGGAAGGTGGCAAGGCCCACGACAACGACAAGAAGGAGGGCCACAAGGCAGAAGAGTTCCCCGAGGTCCACGACTGCTTCATGATCTACGGTGGGCAGGTGGCGAACGCCTCGGCTCGGCACCGCAAGCAGGAGCACCGGGAGGTCTGCTCGGTGAAGGTGGCGGCGCCAGTCTACCTAGACTGGTCCGACAAGCCCATCACCTTCGATCGAGGCGACCACCCCGACCGCGTGCCGAGCCCGGGGAAGTACCCGCTCGTTGTCGATCCCGTCATCGGCAACGTCAGGCTTACCAAGGTCCTCATGGATGGAGGCAGCAGCCTCAACATCATCTACGCCGAGACCCTCGGGCTCTTGCAGATCGATCTGTCCATGATCCAGGCCGGTGCGGCGCCCTTTCACGGGATCATCCTCGAGAAGCGCGTCCAGCCCCTTGGACAACTCGATCTGCCCGTCTGCTTCGGGACTCCCTCCAACTTCCGAAAGGAAACCCTCACGTTCGAGGTGGTCGGGTTTCGAGGAACCTACCACGCAGTGCTGGGGAGACCATGCTACGCCAAGTTCATGGCCGTCCCAAACTACACCTACCTCAAGCTCAAGATGTCGGGCCCCAACGGGGTCATCACCGTCGGATCCACGTACCGACACGCATACGAATGCGATGTGGAGTGCGTGGAGTTCGCTGAGGCCCTCGCCGAATCTGAGGCCCTCATCGCCGACCTGGAGAGCCTCTCCAAGAAGGTGCCAGATGCGAAGCGCCACGCCGGTAACTTCGAGCCAGCAGAGGCAGTTAAGTCCGTCCCTCTCGACCCTAGCAATGACGCCTCCAAGCAAGTCCAGATCGGCTCCGAGCTCGACCCCAAATAGGAAGCAGTGCTCGTCGACTTTCTCCGCGCGAACGCCGAGGTTTTTGCATGGAGTCCCTCGGACATGTCTGGCATACCGAGGGATGTCGCCGAGAACTCGCTGGATATCCGAGCTGGACCCCACCCGTGAAGCAGCCTCTGCGCCGATTCGACGAAGAAAAGCGCAGAGCCATAGGCGAGGAGATCCACAAGCTGATGGCAGCATGGTTCATCAAAGAGGTATTCCATCCCGAATGGCTAGCCAACCCTATGCTTGTGGAAAAGAAAGGTGGGAAGTGGAGGATGTGTGTAGACTATACTGGTCTAAACAAAGCATGTCCGAAGGTTCCCTACCCTCTGCCTCGCATCGATCAAATCGTGGATTCCACTGCTGGGTGCGAAACCCTGTCATTCCTTGATGCCTACTCAGGGTATCACCAAATCAGGATGAAAGAGTCCGACCAGCTCGCGACCTTTTTCATCACACCCTTTGGCATGTACTGCTATATTACTATGCCATTCGGTTTAAGGAATGCAGGCGCGACATACCAAAGGTGCATGAACCATGTGTTCGGAGAGCACATTGGCCGAACGTTCGAGGCTTACGTCGATGACATCGTAGTAAAGACGAGGAAAGCCTCCGACCTCCTCGCTGACCTTGAAACAACATTCAAGTGTCTCAAGGCGAAAGGCGTAAAACTCAATCCCGAGAAGTGTGTCTTCGTAGTCCCCCGAGGCATGCTCCTGGGGTTCATCGTCTCCGAGTGGGGCATCGAGGCCAACCTGGAGAAAATCACGGCCATCACCAACATGGGGCCCATCAAGGACTTGAAAGGAGTACAGAGGGTCATGGGATGCCTTGCGGCTCTGAGCCGCTTCATCTCGCACCTCGGCGAAAGAGGCCTACCCCTGTACCGCCTCTTAAGGAAGACCGAGCGCTTCACTTGGACCCCCGAGGCCGAGGAAGCCCTCGGGAACTTAAAGGCGCTCCTTACAAGCGCGCCCATCCTGGTGCCCTCCGCTGCCGGAGAAGCCCTCTTGATCTACGTAGCCGCAACCACTCAGGTGGTCAGCGCCGCGATCGTGGTCGAGAGATGAGAAGAAGGGCATGCATTGCTCGTCTAGAGGCCGGTCTACTTCATCAGTGAGGTACTGTCCGAGACCAAAATCCGCCACCCGCAAATTTAGAAGCTACTGTACGTGGTAATTCTGGCGCGACGAAAGTTGCGACACTACTTCAAGTCTCATCCGGTGACTGTGGTGTCATCCTTCCCCCTTGGGGAGATCATCCAATGCCGAGAGGCCTCGGGTAGGATTGCAAAGTGGGCGGTGGAGATCATGGGCGAGACAATCTCGTTCGCCCCTCGGAAGGCCATCAAGTCCCAAGTCTTGGCGGACTTCGTGGCTGAATGGGTCGACACCCAGCTTCCAGCAGCTCCGATCCAACCGGAACTCTGGACCATGTTTTTCGATGGGTCGCTGATGAAAACAGGAGCAGGCGCGGGCCTGCTCTTCATCTCACCCCTCAGGAAGCACCTCCACTACGTGCTGCGCCTCCATTTCCCGGCGTCCAACAACATGGCCGAGTACGAGGCTCTGGTTAACAGGTTGCGCATCGCCATCGAGCTAGGGGTTCGGCGCCTCGACGCTCGTGGCGACTCGTAGCTTGTCATCGACCAAGTCATGAAGAACTCCCATTGCCGCGACCCAAAGATGGAAGCCTACTGCGACGAGGTTCGGTGCCTGGAGGACAAGTTCTATGGGCTCGAGCTCAACCACGTCGCTCGATGATACAACGAGAGTGCGGACGAGCTGGCTAAAATAGCCTCGGGTCGGACGACGGTCCCCTCGGACGTCTTCTCCCAAGACCTACATCAACCCTCCATCAAGACCAACGACACGCCCGAGTCCGAGAAGGCCTCGGCCCTGCCCGAGGTGCCCTTGGCTCAGCCCGAGGCACCCTCGGCCGCCGAGGGTGAGGCACTACGCGTCGAGGAAGAGCAGAATGGGGTCCCGCCTAATCGAAACTGGCAGACCCTGTACCTGCAATATCTCCACCGAGGAGAGCTACCCCTCGATAGAGCCGAAGCTCGGTGACTGGCGTGGCGCGTCAAGTCGTTCGTCTTGCTGGGTGACAGAAAGGAGCTCTACCACTGCAGCCCCTCAGGCATCCTCCAGCGATGCATGTCCATCATCGAAGGTCAGGAGCTATTGCAAGAAATACACTCGGGGGCTTGCGGTCATCACGCAGCACCTCGAGCCCTCGTTGGAAACGCCTTCCAACAGGGTTTCTACTGGCCAACCGCGATGGCCGACACCACTAGGATTGTACGCACCTGCCTAGGGTGTCAATTCTACGCAAGGCAGACGCACCTACCCGCTCAGGCCCTGCAAACAATACCCATCACCTGGTTGTTTGCTGTGTGGGGTCTGGACCTCGTTGGTCCCTTGCAGAAGGCACCCGGGGGCTTCACGCACCTGCTGGTTGCTATCGACAAATTCTCCAAGTGGATTGAGGTCCGACCCTAAACAGCATCAGGTCCGAGCAGGCGGTGGCGTTCTTCACCAACATCATCGATCGCTTTGGGGTCCCGAACTCCATCATCACCGACAACGGCACCCAGTTCACGGGCAGGAAGTTCCTAGACTTCTGCGAGGACCACCACATCTGGGTGGACTGGGTCGTCGTAGCTCACCCCATGACGAATGGGCAGGTAGAGCGTGCCAACGACATGATCCTGCAGGGACTTAAGCCGAGGATCTACAATGACCTCAACAAGTTCGGCAGGCGATGGATGAAGGAACTCCCCTCGGTGGTCTGGAGTCTGAGGACAACGCCAAGCCGAGCCACGGGCTTCACGTCGTTCTTTCTAGTCTATGGGGTCGAGGCCATCTTGCCCACAGACTTAGAATACGGTTCCCCGAGGACGAGGGCGTACGACGACCAAAGCAACCAAGCCAGCCGAGAAGACTCACTGGACCAGCTGGAAGAGGCTCGGGACATGGCCTTACTACACTCGGCGCGGTATCAGCAGTCCCTGCGACGCTACCACGCCCGAGGGGTTCGGTCCTGAGACCTCCAGGTGGGCGATTTGGTGCTTCGGCTACGACAAGACGCCCGAGGGCGCCACAAGCTCACACCTCCCTGGGAAGGGCCGTTCATCATCGCCAAGATTTTGAAGCCCGGAACATACAAGCTGGCCAACAGTCAAGGCGAGGTCTACAGCAACGCTTGGAACATCCGACAGCTACGTCGCTTCTACCCTTAAGATGTTTTCAAGTCGTTCATATACCTCGTTTTCTCTTTACATACACAAATAAAGTCTAACCATCAAGGAAGGGTTATCCTTGCCTCGGCAAAGCCCGACCCTCCCTCGGGGGCTAGAAGGGGGGAATCCCCTCTGCGTCAAAATTTTCCTCGGAAAAAGTCCTACCAAAACGACTTTCGTGTTCCCCAGCTATATCAGTAACAGAACCCCGCGAAACAAATAAGAGCGCATGTAAGCGGCAAGGCCGACCGAGCCGAGGGACTCCTACGCCTCCGGGATTCGGATACCTCACTCGTCACCTTTCGCGAAAAAATAACTCTTACTCGGATAAGCGATTCTGCTACTGACGAACAAGTTCGGATACTCGAAACGGGAGGAAAAGAAACACAACTTTATAACACGACGACAAAGTGTTCAGGCCTCGGCGGCCGCAAAAGACACATACATGTTCAAAACAAACTGCTCCGGTAGAATCAGGCGTCGCCCGAGGGAGGGGCTGCACCCTCGGCTTCGTCTCCACCCTCAGTGCCATTTCCACCCTCGACGAGATCCGCCCCGGCCTCGGACGGTGACGCAAGCGGAAGGATTTCCACCTCGAAGGAGGACGCCAGCACCGCGCTTGGGCCCGCGGCGGCCGCGTCAAGCCTCTGAACTTCGGCCAGGGCAGCTTCATCTTCGTCGGGAAGACAGTACCCCTCGCTGACCCACTCTAGATCCACATCGTAGTGGGAAGCAAGCACGGCAAAGGCCCGCCTGACGCCGTGATGCAGCGCCTCGTGGAGTCTGCCGCTCATATGGGCGCCCAAGGCCTGCAGGCGACTCTAGGGGAGCTCCCCGAGGGGACGTCGTCAAGACCAAAGATCTGGCAGAAGGTCGAGATAGCTTCGGACATGGTCGCGCGGTCAGCTTCCTTCTGCTCAGCCGCCTGGGCAAGTGCCTTGGCAGATTCGTTGAGGGCAGACTCGAGCTCTGCAAACAGCCAAAACAGAATTCTTCAAACACGAGTTGAAGAACGAGGTTGAATCAAAATCTCAAAACAGCTAAGACATACCTTCAGCCCGGGCACGCTGCTCCGAGGCTGCGGCTTGGGCGGACTGAGCAGACCCGACGGCCACGGCCAGGTCCACCGCAAGGGCTCCGGCCCGAGCAGACGCCTCGGCTAGCTGGTGTCCAAGGGCCTCAGCCCGGCTTTCAGCCTCGGCCGCCTGGCTTCGAGATTGGTCCCGCTCACCGATGACCTGGCCAAGCTCCAACTGCCGCTGCTGCGCCTCTGCACGTGTCGCCGCTGCCTCTGCCCCCAGCTCGTCGCGGAGCAACCGAAGGTCCACCGCCTGGGCGCTCCGTTGGGAGAGGCGCTCGGTAGCCTCGGCAAGCGCGGCCCTCAGAAACCACAGCGAACCCTAGACGTCGGCCTCGCAGCGGATGAACGACGACTTGGCGCCTTGGCGTTGCTCAGATCCGTCAGATCTTGAGGAAGGGAAGCAGAGCGTCACAAAGAATGCCTTGATCACGTGAAAGGTACGCCTGAAATCCTTACCTGGAGGATCCTGGGAATGTCCCTGGATAGGACCTCCAAGGTTGACCGAAGCGACCCCATTGTTGCCTCGTGTTGGGGCGAAGGCAAAGACGCCACCCTTCGCTCGTCGCCTTTCGCTGCAGTCGCTGGTCTGACAAAGACAAAACGGGCAGGGACACCCTTCGCTTCATTCAGCACCAGACGAAGGCCTGCGGTGACGTCTCCCCGCAGCACGGCCTCGTCCTGCTCTGAGGCCCACGTGTGATCTGGCCCATTGTAACGGGCCCCGCGTGGCCGCCTTTGTGTTACGGGCCTAGTTTGTAAAGGCATTCTTGTAATTACAGCTTGTAACCCTGCTTTATGGGAATATTCTGGGGATAAACTAGGTGTCTGAGGGCACATGCGTCCTTAACACAAGGCGCTGGGCACTCAGATACCTATAAATACCCCCGCACAGTGCCCGTGAGAGGCCAGAAAAAACAGAGCTATTTGCCCCCGAGCACGTAACCCTGTTGTCACCACCGTTCACCCTTGTTGGCCTCCTTGCTGCTGGGAGCAAGTTCCAACATTTGGCGCCCACCGTTCGTGCTACGACAAGACCACCCGCGATGGCACCCAAGAGAGCTAACCCGAAGGCTGACGAGGCTGCGAAGGCAGCACTGCTGGCCGCAAGAAAGGGCAAGGCCCTCGCCCTCACCCAATCCACCCACCAAGAGCCCACTGAAGACAACATTCCCCGCACCTGCGAAGACGACACCTTCCGCACCTGCGGCCCCGAAGGACAATCGCAGCCGCCCCCAGGCTTCGCCCCACTGGAGGGCGCGGATCTCACCGAGGACGGCGAGGTCCTCGGTGTCTCAACAGAAGAACAGTTACAGCTGCGCGCCCTGCGCCTCAAGAACCGCAATCTCCAGAGGCAGAAAGAGATACTGGAAGCCAAGCGCCAGCGTGTGTCCGCACTAGCCAAGGTGCGGCAAATGATACGCGACGAGGAGCAGAAGGCCCAAGACCTCGAGCGCGAGATCGCGCTGATGCAGCGCGAAGGCCACCTCGGTCTACAGCAAGAGCCACCCCTCCAGCAGCGCGCGCAACCGGAAGACACGCGCGAAGTCCACCTCGGCCTGCAGCATGGCCCACCCCTGCAACACCGGGCGCAGCCGGAGAACCCGCGTTTCCCCCAGCATGACTACACCTTCCAGCACGGCGCGCCATTCCAAGGGGTCAACTACCTCGACGAGCGAAGTCCCCTGGCGCCACACCTGCAAGTGACGCCTTGGCCAGCTAACTTCCGAGCAGGGGCATATAACAAGTACAACGGCAGCACCGATCCGGCGCAATACATAATGAGTTATCAAGTCGTCGTTGCATCCGCCGGAGGGGACGACGCCACAATGGCGAAGTCTTTCATCATCGCCCTAGAGGGCCCAGCACTCACCTGGTTCACCAGATTGCCTCCGCTGTCCATTGATTCGTGGAGAAGTCTCAGGGACAAGTTCCTTCTCAACTTCCAAGGGTACCGCCCAGACACCGACGCTTTGGCCGAGCTCTCGCTTTGCAAACAGCTAGAAAAGGAGACTCTGCGGGAGTATTACCGTAAATTCTTAACACTCAAGTCACAGCTGCCCTCCGTCGATAATCAGATCACTATCCACTACGCCATCAGTGGCCTTCGGGCCGGCGTCCTCTACAGCCACTGTATCAGAGATACACCCAAGAACCTCCAGGAGCTATATCAGCTCTTTGAAAAATATGCCAAATCCGAAGAGCTCCACCAGCGCAAGGTTGAGTCACAGCGGAAGCCCAAAGACGCCCCGCAGTCCAGCCGCACGTGGACGAGGACTCCGCAACCAGACTCCGGTCGAGATGGCCGCAGTCAACAGCAAGTGCACAACATCGCCAACCAGCAGCCTGCTGCTGACCCCCCTCGTCGCCAGGAATATCCCCCCCAGGGCCGCGGAAACGGAACTCGTGGCAGGGGCCGAGGGCGCGCGCAGCCGCCGCGCCGGTTCTACTGCCTTTTCCACGGCGAAGACTGCGCCCACCAAACCAAAGACTGCCCCGAAACGAAGGCCACCAGAGACAGAATGGCGCGGGCGCAGCCAGCCGACAATCCCAGAATTGTCGCGCATAATTACCAGCCACCCCCTCCACCATATATCCACGCTCCCGCCCCGCATCCACCGCACCACGCTTACCAACACCATCAGGAAGTACAAATCGTACCTCCTCCACCCCCACCACCACACCAGCAACACCAAAACATCCCCCATGCCCCAAAGCAGGAAGACTTCGCCGATCAACCATATCGCGGAGTCATTCACATGATAACAGGGGGGTCCAGCACTGACTTCGACACCAAGCGGCAGAAGCGGGACCACTACCGCAGCATCAACCATGTCGCGGTCACCGGCCCAGTCGTGCAGACGAAGTGGTCCCACATACCGCTAACCTTCGATGCACGAGACGTCGACCTGCGCAGCGCCCCCCACATCGACGCTATGGTCATCAATTGCAGCGTGGCAGGCTGGGACCTACACAAAGTCCTAGTTGACAATGGCAGTCAGGTGGACATCATCTTCCTCCACACCTTCGACCGCATGGGTATAAGCCACAGCCTGCTCAAGCCTTCGGACAATCCGTTGTTTGGCTTCGGCGGCAAAGGCACCTTTCCCGTTGGCAAAATAGAGCTCCCCCTCTCCTTCGGTGTAGCACCCAATGCCCGAAGTGAGCAAGTAACCTTCGACATTGTCGACATGGTATATCCGTACAACGCCATCATGGGCTGGGGCTCCATCAATAAGTTCGAAGCTGCCATCCACGGACTGTACCTATGTATGAAGATACCAGGTCCGCTAGGCGCTATCACGATCTACGATAACCAGCAGACGGCGCGCAACATAGAGCGGGACTTCGTGCCTGGTCAGAGGAACGTACACTGTCTCACGACCCAGCGCGAGGTCCCTGCGCCCGCCAGCCCAACCGACAAGCAGCACGAGAAGGCACAGTTGCAGAGCCAAGACGGAACCAAGACTGTTCCCCTTGATCAGGCCACGCCCAAGCAGATAGTCACTATCAGCGAAGACCTTACATCACATGAAGAATAGAAGCTTCTCTGCTGCCTGGCCAAGAATAAAGATGTCTTCGCCTGGTCCGCCCTAGACCTGGTCGAAGTCAGCCGATCCATAATTGAGCACAGCTTGGGAATTGACCCTTCGGTGCGACCAAAAAAGCAAAGGCTCCGCAAAATGTCCGACGAAAAGACAGAGGCCGCCAAGGCGGAAGTGCACCGCCTCCTAGAAGCTAAATTCATCGAGCCAGTGGCTTACCCCACGTGGCTCTCCAATGTCGTAATGGTGCAGAAAAAAAGCGGGAAATGGCGAATGTGCATAGACTTCACCAGTCTCAATAAGGCCTGCCCGAAGGACAATTTCCCGTTGCCGCGGATTGACAAAATAGTCGATAGCGCGGCCGGATGCGAGGTCATGTCACTCCTCGACTGCTTCTCCGGCTATCACCAGATATACATGAAGGAGGAAGACAAGGCTAGCACCAGCTTTATAACACCCTTCGGCACTTATTGCTTCATCAGGATGCCGGAGGGACTCAAGAATGCGGGGTCCACCTTCTCCAGACTCACCAAAACAGTACTCGAAGGGCAGGTCGGTAGAAACATATTTACATATGTGGACGACATCGTCGTCGCCAGCAAGAATAAGGAGGACCACCTCACCGACCTCGCCGAGACATTCGCGAACATGCGAGATGCACGACTCCGCCTGAACCCGGAAAAGTGCGTCTTCGGTGTTCGCCAGGGCAAGATATTGGGTTACCTGGTGTCACACCGCGGCATCGAGGCCAACCCAACCAAGATCCAGGCCATCGTCGACATGTCGCCTCCGCAATCCGTCAGGGACGTCCAACGTCTGACAGGCAGATTGGCCGCTCTCAACAGATTCATCTCCAGGTCCGCCGAGCGAAGTCTCCCCTTCCTCAAAACACTTCGCGGTGCGAAAGACTTCGCTTGGGGGCCGGAGCAAGCAGCGGCCTTCGCCTCATTAAAACAGTACTTATCGGAGCTGGCCATCCTCACAAGCCCCGACTCCTCGCTCCCCCTATTGCTCTATGTCGCGGCTTCGCCGCACGCGGTCAGCGCGGCACTAGTGCAGGAGCAGACTGTTGAAGGCACAGTCAGACAGTGCCCTATTTACTATGTCTCCGAAGTCCTGGCACCGTCCAAATGCAACATGACAGAGCTGGAGAAGATCGCCTACGCAGTTGTTATGTCCTCGCACAAACTGCGCCATTACTTTGAAGCATTCAAGGTCCGAGTCACCTCTGACAGGGGGCTCGGCGAACTATTCAGAAACCCGGAGGCATCGGTGAGGATTGCCAAGTGGGCAGCCGAACTCTCCGGCTACCACATCAGCTTCGAGCCCAGGACAGCCATCAAGTCGCAAGTCCTGGCAGACTTCGTCGTCGACTAGACTGGGCCAGTAGCACAGCCGGACCCGTCCACAGAAAAGGTCTGGACCATCCATTGCGACGGCGCATGGTGCCATGCGGGGGCAGGCGTCGCTGCAATCGTCACCTCACCAACCGGAGTCAAACACAGATATGCAGCACGCCTCAGCTTCGCTCTGGAATCCGACAGATGCACAAACAACATCGCAGAGTATGAAGCGGTTATCCTCGGCCTCCGCAAGCTAAGGGCCCTCGGAGTCACCGCATGTATCATCAAGACAGACTCCAAGATAGTTGCCGGCCAGATCGAGAAAGACTATGCAGCAAAGGACCCCGCGCTCATGCAATACCTCGCGGCTATCCGAAGTCTCGAGAGACAGTTCAAGGGATTCACCTTGCAGCATGTGGATAGGGCCAAGAACGAGGAGGCCGACGCATTGGCCAAGGCTGCCGCCAGGGGCGAGCCCTTGCCCTCCGACGTGTTCTTTCACACCATCGGCACGCCTGCCGTCCGGAGCCCCGAAGGGCTCCAAATAACTAATGATAGCAAGGGCCACCGTATAGTCAACCTAATCATGACCGAAGACTGGCGGGCACCAATAACCCTGTTCCTACAGAGGTACTATCATCCAACTGACGTCAGTGAGGCAAAGCGCCTCAGACATCGAAGCCGGGACTTCGCACTGATTGAGGGCCAATTATACAAGAAAGGGGTCAGTCAGCCAATGCTCAAATGCGTCACCGAAACCGAAGGCATGCAGATCCTACGCGAAGTCCACAGTGGCACGTGCGGCTCGCACGCAGGGCCAAGGGCCCTAGCTGCCAAGGTGATCCGACAAGGGTTTTACTGGCTCGCAATGATCTGCGCCGCAAATCGGGTCACAAGGTCCTGCGAAGCCTGCCAGAAGTTCTCCCCTCGGTCAGGCAACCCCTCGCAATATACAAAGCTGATTGCCCATACATGGCCTCTCCAGCGCTGGGGCCTGGACATCGTCGGGCCCCTGCCCACCGCTCAGGGGAACCTTAAGTTCGCCTTCGTAGCCGTCGAATACTTCACCAAATGGATTGAAGCGAGGGCTGTTTCCACAATCACATCAAAGACTGCCCAAAAATTCTTCTGGCAGAACATCGTTTGCCGCTTCGGAGTACCGTCCGAGCTAACAGTTGACAACGGCAAGCAGTTCGACAGCCAAGATTTCAAGGATTTTTGTTTCTCCATCGGCACCAAGCTTGCCTTCGCTTCAGTCTATCATCCGCAGTCCAACGGGGTCGTGGAGTGTGCCAATGGGAAAATATTCACAGCTGTCAAAAAGATGCTCCTCGATGAAAAAAAAGGCAGATGGACCGATTTATTACCGGAGGCAGTCTGGGCGCTAAACACAACTGAGTGCAGGGCGACCGGGTTCACTCCTTTCCGCCTTCTATACGGATCGGAGGCAATGACCCCGCAAGAAATAAAGCATGGGTCCCCGCGTACAGTTCCGTCAGCCGTCCCCGACGTGGACGAGCCAACTTCAAAAGATCTCATTGACGGAGACCGGGTCTTCGCCCTACAGGCCCTAAACAAATACCAAGCCCAGACCAAAGCATGGCGCGACCACGCAGTCATCCCGAGGGAGTTCAGCGAGGGGGACCTCGTACTCGTCCGAACAGCTCGGACGGAGTCCAAGGGCAAGTTGGAGCCCAAGTGGGAGGGCCCCTTCATAGTCAAGTCAAAAGCTTCCCCCAGCGCTTACAGGCTCACAACGCCAAATGGCGAGGACCTGGAGCACTCCTGGAACATCGACAACCTTCGCAAATTTTTTGTTTGACCCATTTAGGGCTGATTTCGCCCTTGTAATTCGCCGCAAACAATCTTGTACTGGCCCGCACTCTTTTCCTCCCGGGGGGTGAGGTTTTTAACGAGGCGGAGCCATGTAATATATGTGAGAAAAATCCCCCGCAAAAACATGTGTCGAAAAAAGACCGCGACAACGATCTTCGGCATTCGACCAATTCGAAGTCACCGCGAGGCTAAGCGCTAGCCACCCTCACGTGCGACAAATCCGCGCAGAAGTCGCCTAAGGGTGCAGCCGGACTAAGCACAACAAGTGCGAAAAAATCCGATGTCTATCGCGAAGACTATCCGCGCAGAAGTCGCCTAAGGGTGCAGCCGGACTAAGCACAACAAGTGCGAAAAAATCCGATGTCTATCGCGAAGACTATCCGCGCAGAAGTCGCCTAAGGGTGCAGCCGGACTAAGCACAACAAGTGCGAAAAAATCCGATGTCTATCGCGAAAACTATCCGCGCAGAAGTCGCCTAAGGGTGCAGCCAGACTAAGCACAACAAGTGCGAAAAAATCCGATGTCTATCGTGAAGACTATCCGCGCAGAAGTCGCCTAAGGGTGCAGCCGGACTAAGCACAACAAGTGCGAAAAAATCCGATGTCTATCGCGAAGACTATCCGCGCAGAAGTCGCCTAAGGGTGCAGCCGGACTAAGCACAACAAGTGCGAAAAAATCCGATGTCTATCGCGAAGACTATCCGCGCAGAAGTCGCCTAAGGGTGCAGCTGGACTAGCACAACAAGTGCGAAAAAACCCGAAGTCTATCGCAAAGACTCCGCGCAGAAGCCGCCTAAGGGCGCAGCCGAACTAGTACAACAAAAGCAGAAACGATAGCATCAAACCATCCGTGCTAAGAACGACTATAATCACAACAGCACAGCATAACCAACCATACCAGACAAAGGCACACAACGTCCTCGCAGGCACAGGCACGCGAGGGCACACAACTTCATCGTACAAACCTCTACACATATACAAGCGAGGGCACCACACTCTACATCGGCTCAACCTTAGGAATAATTCCCATCTCTCTATAATTAAATAACATTATCCTAAGCTCCTCACCCGCAAAACGACTTCGCAGTTCCCTTTCCCCTGTACTCGCTGCGGCCGGCAAAGACAACAGTTCCTGACGACCAGCCCTACTCACACGAAGCCGAGCCCCCTCCTCCGCGCTAACCCTACGTTTTGCAACCGCCCTTCGTCGGCGGCGCCCGGTGCTAGGGCCTGGCACGTCTGGCGCGTCCGCGGCGTGTGGCGAAGCCTCCGCCGCAGCCACGTCCAAGGCCGCAAAATAATCCAAGTCCTCCTCCGACGACTCCTCAGTCCACTCAACCGAGCTCCCGGAGTCGGTAAAATCAAAAAACTCAGATGCAAACCCACCATATTCATTCCCACCTTCCGCGGTCGAAGCCGCCAAAAACTCAGTAGTAGCGGTTGTGTGCGCAGGCCCAAAATCTTGAACCTGCGCAGCAACCAAAATTCAGCACAGCATCCAAAAATTCCCCAACCCTAAACAACCACTACGCCACCTGCGAAGGCCCTGACGCTGCGGGAGCCTCCGCCGTTGGCTCCGCCGTTGGTCCCGCCGCTGCCTCCGCCGTTGTTTCCGCCGCCACCGCCGCAGGACCTTCAGCACTCGGCACAGCAGCTGCGGGGGCATCAGGGGCGCTTTCGGCCACCTTCGGGGGCAGGTCTTCGCCGGCCGCAGCGGATGTGGAGGCAGCCGTCGTGATCGCTGCAGTCTCCGGGGTTGGCTCCAGGGCGACCCCAGTCACAGCCTCCGCAAGGGTCGGCTCCGGGTCTGGCAGCGCGCTGTTCAGAGCCCCGAAGTCGTCCACCCGCTCGCCGCGCTCCGCCTAGGACAAGACACACAAATTCAGCAAACACACGCACAGCCCGCATACAGCAAACGCCAAGCAAACAACAACGTTACCTGAGCCCTCGCAGTCTCGGCCCGCTCCCTGACCACCTCACAACCATGCAGACCCCACATCCGGTCGTAGAGGGCCCCGGCAGACTCCTTCACAACAGGGTCTTCGACCTTATAGACATCTCGCTCAAAATCTTCATCTGCCTGGTCGAAGACCTCGAAGTGCCGGCACCCTTCGCGGGAGAGTGCGTTCATCGCCCCCTCGCAGGTGACCAGGGAGGCGTACGACATCAACCCCCCCACAACAGTGGGGAGTTCCTGCAGCTCCTCCTGCACCCACTGCAGACAGCGGAGCCCGGGCTCTCGGTCCGGCACCTCGAAGTCGCCGGTCCGCGCGCCCAGCTCGCGATATGTATCCGTAAGCTGAGCGCGCGTCCGTTCAGCCTCCGCACGCATCGCGGCTTCGGCCCCCTTCGCGCGGCTTTCCAGGGCGGTAAGCCGCTCCTGCAGATGTTCGGCGAGCTCCTTGGCAAGATTGCCCTCCGCCCGCGCCAGTTTGGCCTCCGCCTGCGCAGCCTGCTCCTTGGCGATGGCCTCGTTTGCCTCCCTCCTCTCCGCCGCCAGTTGGCGCCGGAGGTCGGCCTTCTCCCTCTCCAGGACGGCCACCCTGTCCGTCAGCTTACGGCACTTGCTGTCGGAGGCCGATTTCTCACGGACAGCATCAGCATGTTGTGTCTGAAGTCTCTCGACTTCGGCGGACACAGCTGCCGTGAGGGCCCCCGATGCAGTACGGCTGGCGAAGTCAGCCACCTGCAGAGCACACGTAAGGCCGTTGCCCCAAAAGAAAGAGGTGGGGGAGAGAGTATAACTCAGCGGACCTGACTCAGCGCCTCCGTCGCCTGACTCAGCGCCTCCGTCACTCCCTTCAGCCGGCGGGTCGCTGCGCTCGCCTCGTCCCTAACCACCGCGAGGGCCGACACCTCGCCTCCGGCGCCAAGGGCCTCGCCCCTCGCCCTCGGCACTATGGCCGCCGTCGCGGTCTCCGCGCCAGGCGCAACCATAGCAAGTTGCCCCTCGTCCGACCCTGCAACGCATCTTCGAATTAAAAATATATATATATAATAATAATAATAATAGGCCAAAGACTTACCACCAAGATAGTCGTCTGCAGTAATATCGGTGCCGAAGTCGGCAACGCGCTTGCCCGACAACGGCAACGCTCGGGCCGCCTTCGAGGCCTCCGCCACTCCGCTGGCCGGCGGCACCACCTTCGTTGACTTGGAGCCTCCAGCGCCCGCCGTTGCCTCCGGCGCCTTGCTAGGTGCAGAGGCGCCCGCCTTCGCCGCCAGCGGCGGCTTGCCTCCGCCGGAGGCCGCAGCCTTCGGAGCCCCCCGCTGCCTCTTCAGCCTAGCTTCATGCAGCCTGACAGTCGCCTGGCGTTTTTGCGCCGCACCTTGGCGATCCTTGTCCATCACTGCCCACACAACAGCACCGATATTTCGCCCGTAAGGAAAAACTCTCCACCGATGAACCATACGAGATGTAAAACAGTCCTCCTCAGCCGCGCAGGGGATAGGAACATTTCTAGGCCAGCAGCCCCCGGTAACCCTCAGCATCCGAGCTGAAGACTCCCGGAGCTCGGGCGAAGACATCCTTTCCCCCGGGGCCGCACACGTCCTCATCAACTCTCTAGCAAAACTGTCAGACACCCCAAGTCCTCCCATCGCAGTACCTAATTTTCTCTTTTTCGAGGAAGGGGCGGCCGCCGGCGCAGGGTCGTCTCTAGTCTCCACCGCCGGTTTCTTCCCACGGCGGTCCGCTTCGTCTTGACCGGGATAGCCGTCGTACGACAATTGATTTAATTCGAAGACCCTGTTCAAACGGTCATTTGACCCGCGGATATCAAAGCTGCGCTGGCCTTCCGTCCTCGGCACGTAACGTCCCACGAGCCGCACCGCCAAGTCCTCCGCATCACGCACAAAGGCGGCCGGGTCACGGTTTCGCAAATTCAGTGCGAAGGCAGGACTTCGCACCACCCTTCCTCCGTGAAAAGGCATCTGGCGAGGGCACACTTCGCCCAACGCCCAGCCGTGCGCCAAGGGCCAGACCCCGTACGCCACGAACTCTTCAACTAAATCACGCCCACTGCTCTGACCGGCGGCGCACCGAAGGGCCCCTTCGTCTGCATCCTCTTCTGCCACTTCAAAGGGCGGATACGCAGAGTAATAATGAGAGCACATCTCAGACACAGGGAGTCCCTCATGGTTTTCGACAGCACCCTCAGCAACGTAAAACCAAAATTCATTCCAATTGCCCCACTTGTTGCGGGCGCACGGAACCAACTCCACTACTGGCATTGTGGTCTTGCCGGTCTTCGGCGTGAATGTGCATGACCCGAACTGGGCAACTCCGTCCCCAACCATCCTCTTCTGCCAATGCAAACAATAATTCTTCGCAAAAACTTCAACCGACGGCTGTCTGCCGTACGAAGTCGTCGCCCAGACATACTTCGCCAGCGCCACCATGGCATTCGGTGTCAGCTGATGTATTTGAACGTTGAATCTACGCAGGACTTCGCCAACAAACCGGTGCGCAGGCAAGCGGAGACCGGCGGCGAAGAATGCCTCGAAAACGACCAACTCACCCTCCGGCTCGGGGACTTCCTCCGTCCCCGGAGCACGAGCAACTCTGCCGCCAAAGTAGCCCAACCGCTGCATATCTTCAATGCGGGCTGACGTCATCCGTGACACACCAAAATCAACAGAGTCGCCGGCGCGCAACTCCTCCACCATCAAGCTACTCAACGTCTCCTCAGACGAGGCGGCCGCCGGCGGCGTGGTGTCGGCGGAAGAAGAAGAGGACGGCATTGCTACGTACCGTCGGCGGTGGCGGGCGGTCTGCTTCACTCGAGCCAGGTCTCCGGCGATCAAGAGCACGGCGGGCAGACGAGCAGCAAGACGGCGGGCGGCTAGGGTTTTCGCGGAGCGCGGAAGGCAAAGTTCAAAAAGCACCGACCCCCGCCCCCTTTTATAGGCAGGGCGCGGCTCTTCGGGAAACCCGCAATCCGACAGGGCGCGGCGCTTCGGGAAACCCGCAATCCAACAGTACGCCGTCCATCAACGGTCATGTCAAAAACCCCCGCGGAACCACTTCGAGCGAGGGCAGCGTCTCCGCCATCTAGCGACGTCTTCGGCACCAGGTGACTTTGTCGAACTGGTCCCTCGGAGGGCAAATGTTGGGGCGAAGGCAAAGACGCCACCCTTCGCTCGTCGCCTTTCGCTGCAGTCGCTGGTCTGACAAAGACAAAACGGGCAGGGACACCCTTCGCTTCATTCAGCACCAGACGAAGGCCTGCGGTGACGTCTCCCCGCAGCACGGCCTCGTCCTGCTCTGAGGCCCACGTGTGATCTGGCCCATTGTAACGGGCCCCACGTGGCCGCCTTTGTGTTACGGGCCTAGTTTGTAAAGGCATTCTTGTAATTACAGCTTGTAACCCTGCTTTATGGGAATATTCTGGGGATAAACTAGGTGTCTGAGGGCACATGCGTCCTTAACACAAGGCGCTGGGCACTCAGATACCTATAAATACCCCCGCACAGTGCCCGTGAGAAGCCAGAAAAAACAGAGTTATTTGCCCCCGAGCACGTAACCCTGTTGTCACCACCGTTCACCCTTGTTGGCCTCCTTGCTGCTGGGAGCAAGTTCCAACACCTCGGCACACTCACGAAGCTCGTCCCAAGACTGCTCCTCCCGCTCATCGCCAAGAACGAAGAGGGGTTTCGAAGCACCACGGGTCCAGAACCGAAGCGCCTGCCCGCACCACTCGTTGGGGCCGCGCCGCGCGAGGACGAGGTCGCCGCTCCCCAGGACGGGCCGCGGTTCCGCGCCCCCCTCCTCAAAGGCATCGACACCCCCTGCAGTCGGCGCGTCGAGCACCTCCTTGGCTAAGGGGGCAGGTTTTCGGTCGCCGGCCTCGAGTAGCGGCGCCTCGGCCATCTCAGCATCGGCGGCGACGGGTGGCTCCACGGCCAGAACAGCAACAGCCTCGGCAGAAGCCGGTGCCAGCGCCGGCAACACGTCAGGTGGGCTCGAGGCCGCGACCGCGCCAGCAGTCTCCCTCGGCACGACGGCTGCCTCGACGGAGGGGTCAGCCTCGAAAGCTCGCCCCACGGCAACTCGTACCACCTGAGCCCCCTGCTTGGGGGCATCATGTGAGGAGGACAGCCGACTGGCGTGGCCCGGTGCGGCGCTGGCTGCAGAAGCCGGCGCCGTCTTGAGGACCTTCTGGGGAGCCAGACCGGTCGAGTCGTGCCTCCGTTTGCTGGGAAGAAAAGGAAAAGCAGGATCAGGACACACAAAGAAGGAGCCGGGACAGAGGTATCCTTAGATACTTACCCACTCCGGACCACGGCCAATCGTGCCTGCGGGGAGGCCCCTCGAGCCTCGGTCCCCGCGGGCACTACCAAGGTTTGCCCCGCTGCCGGCTTCGGCACCATCACCGCCTCGGGCGCCCGGGGCGCCGAAGGGACGGTCCGCCCAGGCGCAGTCACGACGACCTGATGATTAACCTTCTGTGCGGTCGGCACGGGCAACGGCTCTTGGGGCACAGGCGAGTCGACCTGACTCCCCAGGGTCACCTCAACTACCTCGGCCAAGGGGTCAATTACCCCCTCGGCCTGCCCCTGTTCTTCAGACCGGGACCCTGATGTCCCGGCCCCGGATACCGATGGCGCCAGCCCACTCGGGCGCTGGCTCGACGACCCCTGGCCCAGCCGCAGATCTGGGCTGAGGCCAAGGCGAGCCGCCATGTCGTCGTCTTCATCATCGTCATCGTCGTCGTCGTCAGGCGTCTCCGGTGACGGCTCCCTCGGGAGCCCCTCCCTCTCCTGCTTCCGACGACGCCTCTCCAAGGCGTCCCGAGCCCGCATCCGCTCGCGGGCCCGAGCCTTTTTCGCGTCCTTCTCCTTCTTCTTCTCCGCAGCGACCCTCCGCGCGGCTCGGTCCACCGCTGAAAGTCGCCTAGAGGGGGGGTGAATAGGGCGAAACTGAAATTTACGAAATTAATCACAACTACAAGCCGGGTTAGCGTTAGAAATATAATCGAGTCCGCGAGAGAGGGTGAGAAACAAATCGCAAGCAAATAAGAAGTGTGACACACGGATTTGTTTTACCGAGGTTCGGTTCTTGCAAACTTACTCCCCGTTGAGGAGGCCACAAAGGCCGGGTGTTTTCAACCCCTTCCCTCTCTCAAACGGTCCCTCGGACCGAGTGAGCTTTCTCTTCTCAAATCAACCGGGAACAAAACTTCCCCGCAAGGACCACCACACAATTGGTGTCTCTTGCCTCGGTTACAAGTGAGTATTGATCTCAAGAAAGAATGAGAAAGAAGAAAGCAATCCAAGCGCAAGAGCTCAAATGAACACAACAAATCACTCTCACTTAACACTAAAGCTTTTGTGGAATTGGGAGAGGATTTGATCACTTGGGTGTGTCTTGTATTGAATGCCTAGCTCTTGTAAGTGGTTGGGAGGTTGAAAACTTGGATCACTTGAATGTGGGGTGGTTGGGGGTATTTATAACCCCAACCACCAAACTAGCCGTTTGGTGAAGGCTGTCTGTCGCATGGTGCACCGGACAGTGTCCGGTGCGCCAGCCACGTCACCAGGTCGTTGGGTTTCGACCGTTGGAGCTCTGACTGCTGGGCCCGCCTGGATGTCCAATGGCACACCGGACATGCACTGTAGAGTGTACGGTGCGCCACTTCGCGCGTGCCTGACTTCTGCGCGCTCTGGCGCGCATTAATTGCTTCTGCAGGTGACCGTTGGCGCGAAGTAGTCGTTGCTTCGCTGGCTCACCGGACAGTCCGGTGTGCACCAGACATGTCCGGTGAATTATAGCGGAGCGAATTCCCGAAGCTGGCGAGTTCAGAGTCGCTTCATTCCTGGAGCACCGGACACTGTCCGGTGTACACCGGACAGTCCGGTGAATTATAGCGGAGCGCCTCTGAGTTTTCCCGAAGGTGAAGAGTTCAGCGTGAAGTCCCCTGGTGCACCGGACACTGTCCGGTGGTGCACCGGACAGTCCGGTGCGCCAGACCAGGGCAGCCTTCGGTTATCCCTTGCTCTCTTTGTTGAACCCAACTCTTGGTCTTTTTATTGGCTAAGTGTGAACCTTTGGCACCTGTATAACTTATACACTAGAGCAAAACTTAGTTAGTCCAATTATTTGTGTTGGGTAATCCAACCACCAAAATCAATTAGGAACTAGGTGTAAGCCTAATTCCCTTTCAATCTCCCCCTTTTTGGTGATTGATGCCAACACAAACCAAAGCAAGTATAGAAGTGCATAATTGAACTAGTTTGCATAATGTAAGTGCAAAGGTTGCTTGGAATTGAGCCAATATAACTACTCATAAGATATGCATGGATTGTTTCTTTATTTTTAACATTTTGGACCACGCTTGCACCACATGTTTTGTTTTTGCAAATTCTTTTGTAAATCTTTTCAAAGTTCTTTTGCAAATAGTCAAAGGCAAATGAATAAGATTTTGCAAAGCATTTTCAAGATTTGAAATTTTCTCCCCCTGTTTCAAATGCTTTTCCTTTGACTAAACAAAACTCCCCCTTAATGAAATCCTCCTCTTAGTGTTCAAGAGGGTTTTAAGATATTGATTTTGAAAATATTACTCTCTCCCCTTTTTTGAACACAAGAAGATACCAATTTGAAAATCATACCAAATTGAAAAACTCTTTTTAAAATAATTAGTGGTGGTACGGTCCTTTTGCTTTAGGCTAGTACTTTCTCCCCCTTTGGCATGAATCGCCAAAAACGGAGTCATTAGAGCCCTTTTTATAACTACTTTCTCCCCCTTTGGTAAAAAAACATAAGAGTGAAGATTATACCAAAGACGGAGTCCTTTTGCTTTGTACTTAGGCTCTCTCCCCCAAAGATGGAGAGTTGCCCGGAGCGACGGCGAAGGATGAGTTACGGAGTGGAAGCCTTTGTCTTCGCCGAAGACTCCAATTCCCTTTCAATACACCTATGACTTGGTTTGAAATAGACTTGAAAACACATTAGTCATAGCATATGAAAGAGACATGATCAAAGGTATATGAATGAGCTATGTGTGCAAATTAACAAAAGAAGTTCCTAGAATCAAGAATATTTAGCTCATGCCTAAGTTTGTTAAAAGTTTGTTCATCTAGTGGCTTGGTAAAGATATCGGCTAATTGATCTTTAGTATTAATGTACGAAATCTCGATATCTCCCTTTTGTTGGTGATCCCTTAGAAAATGATACCGAATGGCTATGTGTTCAGTGCGGCTATGCTCGACGGGATTATCCGCCATGCGGATTGCACTCTCATTATCACATAGAAGAGGAACTTTGGTTAGTTTGTAACCGTAGTCCCTAAGGGTTTGCCTCATCCAAAGCAATTGCGCGCAACAATGGCCTGCGGCAATATACTCGGCTTCGGCGATAGAAAGAGCTATGGAATTTTGCTTCTTTGAAGCCCAAGACACCAAGGATCTTCCCAAGAACTGGCAAGTCCCCGATGTGCTCTTTCTATTAATTTTACACCCTGCCCAATCGGCATCTGAATAACCAATCAAATCAAATGTGGATCCCCTAGGATACCAAAGCCCAAACTTAGGAGTATAAACTAAATATCTCAAGATTCGTTTTACGGCCATAAGGTGAGCTTCCTTAGGGTCGGCTTGGAATCTTGCACACATGCATACGGAAAGCATAATGTCCGGTCGAGATGCACATAAATAGAGTAGAGAGCCTATCATCGACCGATATACCTTTTGATCCACGGATTTACCTTCCGTGTCGAGGTCGAGATGCCCATTGGTTCCCATGGGTGTCTTGATGGGTTTGGCATCCTTCATCCCAAACTTGCTTAGGATATCTTGAGTATACTTCATTTGGCTTAGGAAGGTGCCCTCTTGGAGTTGCTTTACTTGAAATCCCAAGAAATACTTCAACTCTCCCATCATAGACATCTCAAATTTTTGTGTCATGATCCTACTAAATTCTTCACATGTAGATTCGTTAGTAGACCCAAATATGATATCATCAACATAAATTTGGCATACAAACAAATCATTGTCAAGAGTTTTAGTAAAGAGCGTAGGATCGGCTTTTCCGACTTTGAATCCATTAGTGATAAGGAAATCTCTAAGGCATTCATACCATGCTCTTGGGGCTTGCTTGAGCCCATAAAGCGCCTTAGAGAGTTTATAAACATGGTTAGGGTACTCACTATCTTCAAAGCCGGGAGGTTGCTCAACATATACCTCTTCCTTGATTGGTCCATTGAGGAAGGCACTCTTCACGTCCATTTGATAAAGCTTGAAGCCATGGTAAGTAGCATAGGCTAATAATATACGAATTGATTCAAGCCTAGCTACGGGTGCGTAGGTTTCACCGAAATCCAAACCTTCGACTTGGGAGTATCCCTTGGCCACAAGTCGGGCTTTGTTCCTTGTCACCACACCATGCTCGTCTTGCTTGTTGCGGAACACCCATTTGGTTCCTACAACATTTTGATTAGGACGTGGAACTAAATGCCATACCTCATTCCTAGTGAAGTTGTTGAGCTCTTCTTGCATCGCCACTGTGGGGGACAGATATCCCTCGGGTCCACTGGAAGGATAAAAGACCTCACGATAGGCCCAATGGCTCAATAAATCGTAAGGTCATCTCTTCATGGGCCTGGGGAAGAACGACCAGTGAAGCAAGATCGACATAAGGCCGGATCGGTGCGAGCCCGGATGGCCCAACGACATTGAGCAAGCAACCACAACAGAGACCCGACTTTCCCGCGCTGGAGCCCCGTACAACGGAACCAGGCGAGGATAAGTCGGCAGAACTATAGGAAGATAGACTCAATCAGTTCATTATCTCTTAGGTGCGCATTGTTATCACGTCCGCATGTATTGCCTCACGGTTGAATATATAAGGCCTAGGGGGCACCCCTTCAGAACAATCGATCTCACTACTCAGCCATCCACCCCAACTCTCTACTCTCTAGCGTTAGAAAGCTCCCCTGTAATCCACCACGTAAAGCATTCTCACCAGGACATAGGGTATTACGCATCTCAAAGCGGCCCGAACCTGTAAACACTGTCCATTGTCCCTCGTGCATCCGGCACGAACCATTTAGCTACAGTCGGCGACACCGTCCTACTCCTAAAAACACCTTAGGGGGCAACCCCGGGTGTGCGGTCGGACCCAAAACACCGACAGCTGGCGCGCCAGGTAGGGGGTGTGTCGCCGATCTAAGCTAGCTCAATGGTCGTCACCTTCCACCGCAAGATCACCCTCCGCCCCGGATCTATGTTCTGCTTTGGAACCATCTCATCCATAGCAGATGAAGAAGGAACTCTACATCGCATCGCAGATCCGCCAAGGAAGAAGTCTCCTTCAACAACCTCCAAAAATGTCGGAGTAAGACAGGGAAAAGCGCAACTTCCAGCACTCCGAAAAAAGATCGCCTTCAGCAAGCCAAGGGTCGAGGGCCCGCTGACTCGGAGAACTTAACTGTCTACTTCCCCGACGAAAGAATGGACACAGATCGCAAGGAAGAAAGAAACAAATAAAACCGGGAGGAAGCAAGTTGTTCTTTCCGTACCTCCGCCCTCAAAGGAGAACGAAAAGAAGATCGCCACGACAGCCGCACCATTCTACCCCGACGTCCTCTTCATTGGGAGAGTGGAGTCGCCCCCCGTCTCCGATGACGAGCCGACCGCGCCCGGAGAAGAACCACCTCAGCGGGAATCCCGCCGACGGAGGAACCGACGCCGAAATATCCAGCAACATCATGAGGCCGGAGAGCAGGACTCGGAGCAGCCTGTCTCGCGAGACAAGGTCTCAAAGATAGGAGAAACTCCGGAGGAACGCATCTTCAGAGAACGAAGGAACTCCCGACAGCGTGATCGCCGACGAGCTCAGGAACAAGCCGAGCGGGAGGCAAGGCAACGTCGGGAAAATCCACTCTTCGGGCGCAACCTGAACCCCGACTTCGCCCGAGCCATGAACACGTCGAGTGAAGTCGGAGGGGTATTAGCTCGGATAGCTGATGGACTCCCTCGGACTCCCGACGCCGAGGGCTATCGACGTCTATTCACCCAAGCAGCCAACCATCTTCTACCTCTCGCTCACCCGCCGAACGACCTACGACACGCCATCAACAGCCGTCGGGACGCGCGAAGCTCCATCAATGCTTCACGTGAACGACGACTTGAGTACGAGATCCACCGCCGGGAGGAGTACGACAGGGATCATGGCATCCCAGCTCGGAGTCAGGCCACAAGAACTGAGTCGGCAACGGCCTCGACTGGCGGTACTACCCGGGGACAGTCGAGAAACCACAACAACTACTCCCCTCCCCGGGACAGACATCATCCTCGACGACAAGAAGACACGTGTGGAGTGTCTGCCCTTACTCCACGCCTCAGGGCCATTCAATGGCCCCCTAACTTCAAGGTATCAAATGTCGACAAATATGAACCTAAGCAGGATCCAGGAGGCTGGTTGGTCGTCTACACCACCGCTGCTCGAGCTGCCGGGGCGTCCGAGGACGTGATGACCGCATACTTGCCCATTGTCCTCGGGCAAGACGCGCTACAATGGCTGCGGCATCTACCCCGACACTACATCGACGACTGGAGCGACTTCAGTCGATGCTTCACCGCCAACTTTCAGTCCCTCTCCGACAAACCAACGCAACCATGGGACCTCAAATCCATCAAGCGTTAGGGAGACGAAACTCTCCGGTCGTACCTCAAAAGGTTCCAGACCATGAGAAATCGTATCCCCGAGGTCACGGAAGCGGCCGTGATCGAGGACTTCTACAGAGGATCCAACGACTCGGCCTTCGTCCGAGCCATATTGCAGAAGGCGTCGACTACCTCCGAGCAGCTGTTCCGGGAAGCCGACCTCTACATCACTGCCGACGAGCGAGCTCAGGACCTCATCGGGGGAGCGAAGCCCGCACCGGCAGCACCACGACGCGACGCGAACCAGCAACCCAACAAACGCTGGGAGAAGAGGCCTCGCGAAGAAGTGCACGCCGCCGGACCACCTGCCTCTCGCGCCCGGGGAGGACCTCGCGGAGGCGAACGCACGCTGGACGACATCCTCGACGCCCAGTGCCCGTACCACAAGGACATGCGCCACACCCTTCGGAACTGCAGGGACTTCAAGCACTTCGTCGGACACGACCGGCCCTTCCAACCTCTACCTCCTCCTCCGCCGCGGGGAGGACCAGAAGAACCGCGACAACCCCAGCAGCAGGAGGAGGGAGGAGGTGGAGCCTTCCCGCGCGTTGACGGGGAGGTCAACGTCATCTTCGGCGGGCACGGATCGCAGGAGAACAGAAGACAACAAAAGCTCAACGATCGCCAGATATTGGTGGCGACCACCGGTCCTCCCGCTCCGTACCGATGGTCGGAACACCCGATCACCTTCACTCGGGCAGATCAATGGCTCAACTTCGACCACCCAGGCAAATATCCGCTCCTCGTCGATCCAGTGATCCGATAGAGCAGGGTGAAGAAGGTATTAGTGGACGCGGGGAGCAGCATCAACGTCACCTTTTCCCGGACACTCTAAGGCTTGGGAATTCACCTCAAAAAGCTCCACGAGTCAGACACTCCTTTCTTCGGCATCGTGCCGATTGAAGGAGAATACCCGCTGGGCCACATCTACATGCCTGTCACCTTTGGAACTCCGGAGAACTACAGAACCGAGTTCCTGAGGTTCGAAGTGGCGAACTTCGACTGCGGGTACAGCGCCATCATCGGGAGGCCGGGATTGGCAAAATTCATGGCCATTCTGCATTACACATACATGATATTGAAGATGCCAGGACCGCAAGGAATCATAACTGTGCGCGCTGACTTCCAAGGCGCCGCAGAATGTTTCCGAGTGGCCATCCAAGCGGCCCTCACCACCAAACCGTCGGTGACTTCTTCAACACAGGCAAACTCTAAGCCTGAGGAAGACCTTGCAGCACCTGCAAATGAAGCTCAAGACGCGACCTGTATGCGGGCGACTGAAGAAACTAAAAGGATCAACCTTGGGGTTCGCTGATGAGCACAAGACTGCCATCATCAGCTCCAGCCTGGACGACAAATAGGAAGGTGCGCTCGTCCGGTTTCTGCAAGATAACCGAGACGTATTCGCATGGCAACCTGCGGATATGCCGGGAGTCCCGAGAGAACTGGCCGAGCACAAACTGAAGGTCTATCCCCAGGCGAGGCCGATTCGGCAAAAACTACGTCGCTTCACGCCCGACAAGAGAGAGGCCATTCGCGCTGAGCTGGCTCGCTTGGTCGCGACTGGGTTTATTAGAGAGGTGTTACATCCCGAGTGGTTAGCCAACCCTGTTCTTGTATTCAAAAAGAATAAAGTGGATTGGCGCATGTGCGTCGACTATACGGATCTCAACAAACACTGTCCAAAGGATCCCTTCGGGCTTCCTAGGATAGATCAGGTGGTAGATTCCATCGCTGGATGTTCTGTGCTGTCTTTCCTGGATTGCTACTCCGGATATCATCAGATTAGCTTGGCAAAAGAAGACGAGGAAAAAACAGCGTTCATCACTCCGTTCGGTGCTTTCTGCTATACCTCCATGTCGTTCGGCCTCAAAATGCTGGAGCGACTTATCAGAGAGCCATTCAAACATGCTTAGCCGATCACTGGGGCAAGCGTGTGGAAGCCTATGTAGATGATGTGGTAATCAAAACGGAGAACTCAGAAAACTTCATCGAAGACTTACAGCTGGTTTTCAACAGTCTACGGCGATATCGATGGAAGCTTAATCCCGAAAAATGTGTCTTTGGGTACCAGCAGGAAAGCTACTCGGATTTATTGTCAGCCACCGGGGAATTGAAGCTAATCCGGATAAGATTGAAGCTATCATGAAAATGGAGGCACCACGATCACAAAAGAAAGTTCAGAGACTTACCGGATGTATGGCAGCCCTGAGCAGATTCATATCCAGGCTAGGAGAAAAAGGCTTACCATTTTATAAGCTACTCAAGAAGGTGGATAAGTTTCAGTGGACTTCAGAAGCACAGGAAGCCCTAGATGCACTGAAAAAATTCTTGACGACACCACCAGTGTTGAAACCGCCACGGCGAGCCACGTCAACTCAACCGGCTAAAGATTTGCTGTTGTATATCTCTTGCACGACTCACGTGGTAAGCACCGCGTTGGTAGTCGAGCGTAGGGCTGGGCATTCGGGTTGTTTTGAAATTTCGGTTCGGTTTTTCGGTTTTAAAAAACTTTGGTTTTCTAGACATTAGAAACCAATCGGTTTTCTAGAAAATGAAAACCGAAAACTTCGGTTTCGGTTTTTTACTTCGGTTTTTCGGTAAAAACCGAATACCAAACTTGTACTCAAGACAACACATACAACAAATTTAAATGATAGATTACACATAATTTTAAAAAGTAAAAAATATATAGGTACAAATATTTAGAGATATATCATACATCACATATAAATAAGTGCATAACAATTTAATTACTTCACACATTTAGTTCACATAATCGAAAAGTCAAATTTGAGAATTGATAAAGTTTGGTATTCGGTTTTTTTGGTATTTCGGTTCGGTATACGGTGAAAACCGATTACGATACCGAAAACCGAACTCCTGAGATATAAAAACCGAAACCGAACCGAACTACCAAAAAACCGAAATTTCGGTTCGGTTCGGGACGGTTCAGTTCGGTTTTCGGTTTATGGTAAAAAAGTGCCCACCCCTAGTCGAGCGAGCAGAAGAAGGACATGCCTACCCAGTGCAACATCCTGTTTATTTCATCAGTGAAGTTCTGGGTCCCTCAAAGAAAAAGTATCCTCAAGTTCAGAAGCTATTATATGTAGTACTTCTAACTGCCTGCAAGCTACGTCACTACTTTGACGACCACAAAGTCATAGTAGTCACTGGTTTTCCGATAGGGGATATTCTTCACAACAAGGAAGCCATTGGCCGAATAGCCAAGTGGGCATGTAAACTGGGATCTCATGACATCGAATTTCGACCTCGCACTGCCATCAAAACTCAAGCATTGGTTGACTTCGTATCAGAATGGACTGAACAACAAGTGCCAGAGAACCCAGAAACCATAGAAGTATGGCGAATGTATTTTGATGGCTCGTTGAAACTGCAGGGAGCAGGCGCGGAAATTCTCTTTACCACACTTGGAGGCGAGCACCTCAAATATGCCCTCCAGTTGCTATTTCCAGCCTCCAACAACGCAGCCGAATATGAAGCTCTGATTCATGGACTGAACATTGCTATATCACTAGGCATCAAGAGACTGATGGTATACGGAGATTCTTTGGTAGTCATAAGCCAGATAAACAAAGAATGGGACTGTTCGAGCGATTCAATGGGAAGGTACTGTGCCGCCGTCCGGAAATTAGAAGATAAATTCGAAGGTCTGGAATTTCACCGTGTAGAAAGAGATCGAAACACGGCAGCTGATATATTGTCCAAGCTAGGATCCAGTCGAACTCAGGTCCCACCTGGAGTCTTCGTACAAGAAATACTGCATCCAAGCATCTCAATGGACCAGGCAGAAGAATGTAATATCGTGAACCAACCAGAGTCAGATTCTGATGACTGGAGAAGGCCAATCATCAGATATATAAAGAATGAAGAGGAACCAGATGACAAAAGTGTAGCTGAGCGCATCGCTAGACAGTCAGCTCACTAAACACTCATTGGGGAGACACTATACAGAAGGGGTGCATCAGGCGTCCTCATGAAATGCATTCTCTCATCTACTGGGAAGCGACTTCTAGATGAGGTCCATGCTGGGCAATGTGGAATACACGCGCATCCAAGACACTAGTTGGGAAGGTCTTCAGGTCGGGATTCTATTGGCCGACGGCGAAAAATGATGCAGCCGAGTTAGTTCAGAGGTGTGAAGCTTGCCAGTACTTGTCAAAGCAACAACATCTACCAGCACAGCAACTGCAGACCATACCAGTAACTTGGTCGTTCGCATGCTGGGGACTGGATATGATTGGACCTTTCAAGAAAGCTCAAGGAGGATACACTCATGTACTGGTAGCAATCGACAAATTCACTAAATGGATAGAGTTCAAACCCATTGCTTCTTTAACCTCAGCTAAGGCCGTTGAATTCATACAAGACATAATATTCAGATTTGGCATACCAAACAGTATCATAACTGACCTAGGATCGAACTTCACAAGTTCAGAGTTCTTCGATTTCTGCGAGCAAAAGAACATTCAGATCAAGTATGCCTCGGTGGCACACCCAAGAGCCAACGGGCAGGTTGAACGAGCTAACAGGATGATATTAGAGGCACTCAGGAAAAAGGTCTTCGATAAAAATGAAAAGTTCACAGGAAAATGGATAAGGGAGTTGCCCTACGTCGTTTGGATCCTAAGAACTCAACCTAGTCGAGCTCTGCACTGAAATACTCCTTTATTCATGGTCTATGGGTCAGAGGCAGTATTACCCGCCGATCTCAAGTTTGGGGCGCCAAGGTTGATCTTTGAGAGCATAGCAGAAGCCGAAGCTACTAGGCTGGAGGATATTGATGTGCTCGAGGAAGAACGGTTGAACACAGTAATTCAATCAGCGCGATACCAGCAAACTCTGAGACGCTATCACGACAAGGCCGTGCGACGACGATCCTTTATAGTGGGAGATCTCGTCCTCCGTCGAATTCTAACGGGGGAGGGACGACACAAGTTGTCACCCCTATGGGAAGGACCATTCATAGTGGCAGAAGTCACTCGGCCGGGATCATATCGTCTCACTCAGATGGACGACACGGAAATTGGGAACTCTTGGAATATAGAGCACCTCCGGAAATTTTATCCCTAGTTGTATTTCAAAAGCTATCGGGACGACAATGTACTCTGTAAAATGGGAAATATGTCATCAATAAAAAAAGGCTTCAAGAATACTCAGTTTGTTCATGATCGACCTACATTCTTACTTAACTCGGGGTGACCACTATGCCTTGCTAATGGAGCAATCAGCTTAAGTCGGCAACGGCTCAAGACGGTGCAACATGCTCGCGCTTACTTAACTCGGGGTGACAACTATGCCCTGCTAACGGAGCAATCGGCTTAAGTCGGCAACGACTTAAGACGGTGCAACATGCTCGCGCTTACTTAACTCGGGGTGACCACTATGCCCTGCTAACGGAGCAATCGGCTTAAGTCGGCAATGACTTAAGACGGTGCAACATGCTCGTGCTTACTTAACTCGGGGTGACCACTATGCCCTGCTAACGGAGCAATCGGCTTAAGTCGGCAACGACTCAAGACAGTGCAACATGCTCGCGCTTACTTAACTCGGGGTGACCACTATGCCCTGCTAACGGAGCAATCGTCTTAAGTCGGCAACGACTTAAGACGGTGCAACATGCTCGCGCTTACTTAACTCGGGGTGACCACTATGCCCTGCTAACGGAGCAATCGGCTTAAGTCGGCAACGACTTAAGACGGTGCAACATGCTCATGCTTACTTAACTCGGGGTGACCACTATGCCCTGCTAACGGAGCAATCGGCTTAAGTCGGCAACGACTCAAGACGGTGCAACATGCTCGCGCTTACTTAACTCGGGGTGACCACTATGCCATGCTAACGGAGCAATCGGCTTAAGTTGGCAATGACTTAAGACAGTGCAACATGCTCGCGCTTACTTAACTCGGGGTGACCACTATGCCCTGCTAACGGAGCAATCGGCTTAAGTCAGCAACGACTTAAGACGGTGCAACATGCTCGTGCTTACTTAACTCGGGGTGACCACTATGCCCTGCTAACGGAGCAATTGGCTTAAGTCGGCAACGACTTAAGACGATGCAACATGCTCGCGCTTACTTAACTCGAGACTACTACTATGCTATATTAACAAAAGCAATCGATTTAAGTCAGCAACGACTTAAGGCGATTCCACATGCTTACGATTACTCATATAGGGGTGATCTCTATATCACGTAAAGAAGTTTCAAAATCATCATACATCATTTTACTCCTGCAAATTTACGTACAGCTGAATTCTAAAACAATAGGAGAGTAACAGTAGTATTCAAATGTCGAGCTGGTGTCCTCTAACAAATATCCGAGCACGATAACCGCGTACTCAAAGCACGCAATGTTTCTCTATTTTGCAACACTCTTCTCAGGAGCAACCGATGAAGAAGGGCGACTTGAGGAATTAGGAGCAGTGTCCACATCAGCCCTTATATCGTTGGGAACAATCACGCCGGGTCTCCTCATCAAGATCCGCCCCACGCGAATGACCTTATCCATGGCTCTGTCGCGTTGGGCCCTCAGAGTAGCGGAAGTTTCTTCAGCAACTTTGACAGCCAGCTGAGCGGTCTCTAGCTCCTGGGCGATGGACTTCTTGGAAGCACGCAGTTCCTTGATAGCAGCATCCTTAGCCGATATCAACTGCCTGAGACGGATCACGTCGTCCGTGGATTCCTGCAGCTTACAGCGATGATTGTCTAACTCCTCCATGGTGAAGCGATGACTCCTCTCTAGGATGGTCAACGAGTTGCTAGAGTCACGATATAGCCTGTCAAGATTGTCACGAGAAGTGACAAGGGCACGTTTTTCTTCCTGCAAACAAGAATCAGCTTCTTCAAACATCAAGCAAGCGATAAGAACACGGCAACACAAGGCGCAGATTCAAAAGTCACCTTTTCAGAATCAAGCTGAGCGCGAAGAGTAGAATTCAGCATGTTAGCATCATTCAGAGCAGCAGAGACCTGAGCCAGCTCAGTCTGGCTTTGGGAATACTTTTCCTCAAAATCAGAGCACCACTGGACCAGTTCAGCCTGATTTTGAGAATGTTTCTCTTCAAGAACAGAAAACTGCTGAGCCATATCTAGCGAGAAACAATCAAGCAAAAGGGTCAAATTGAGAAGCAGTTTAACAAGGTAGACGAAGGGAGGCAGAAAAGCACTAACCAGCATTCGTCGCCTCTAAGTCAGAGACACGCTGTTGAAGCAGCACCGGATTCCAACGTGCCAGAGACGAAGCTCTTTCTGGAACAGAAGCACCTTGCAACTTCAGTTGATTAGCCATTCCGTCCACCAATGTCTGATATTGAGAGCAGATGAGTGCAAGGACAACGGTTCGTCCGGTGTATAAATCATACTAGAATAGATCATAGTACCTGGAGGTTGGAGAAGAACGAGGGGATTCCAAAATCATGAGAAATCAATTGATGGCTTGGTGTAGGGACACCATCCGGAGTAGCTTGCAATGAACCAGCAGGAACCAATTCGGTGTCATTAGCAGAGCCCAAAACTTGGTCGTCAGGAACGCTAGCCTCTAAGGCGATTCCCTGACCAAAAGCTTGGGCGACCACCATGCAACTAGAGTGTGGAGGAGATCCTGCGTGAACATCCATGGAAGTACAAGAGGGAGACCCCGCTCAGACACCCTCGGGGGCTGGGTCATTGCTCGCGCTACCCACTTGAGCCGGATCGTCTCCGGCAACACCCTCGGGGGCTGGGTCATGGCTTACGCTTCCCACCCGAGTCGAATCATCCCCGGCAACACCCTCGGGGGCTGGGTAAGCGTCAACACCATCCTTGAGGGCCAAGTTCTTTGCGGCAGCCGCCTCTAAGGCTGAAGGCCCCTCAGTTACTTCCATGAGAACAAGACGATCCAAGTCAGTTTCCTGACCCTCAAGACCGCGCTCTAAGGTCGATGAGGCGCGGGATGTTGCCCGGGATGACCCCAACCCGGCGTTGAACACATCAGCACAAACATCCATCGCGTCACCATCCGCTGGCTCTGATAACAGATATTCTGGAACCATATCTTCAAGAGTCTGATCAAAGTTCGCCAGAGACAATTCTTGTAGACCAATGAGGGCAGACAGAGTAGGAGAAGGAACTCCACTACTTTCCCCACTGACAACATATTGCCGACTGTTCTTCCGAGTCAAAGGGACTTCATCTTCTTCCTCCCCCTCGTTTTCATCAGCAACACAGACAGCACCCACATTGGGTTCAGCGACAGATGGAGCACACCCATTGGGATCAGCGACAGATGGATCACACCCATTGGGGTCAGCGTCGGTAAATTCAGGCACAGGCACCTCCTCAACATCAGGAACCGAAGGGCCAACATCCCGATCCAAACTAGATACTCGCTGAAGACGTCTCTTTTTCTTTTTCTGCTCATCAGCAGGAGAATCAGGTTGATTGGCTCGGCAAGGGCGCTTCGGGCGAACACTGATAGGCCTCTGAATATCCAAGGTTGTACCAACTTCCGGGAGAGGTGCCACCACCAATGTCCCAGCAGGAGCAGCATCAGAAGAGTCCTCAGCCAGCATATCAAGCATAGCACTTATCTCTGCATCACTAGGATCCAAAGGCACCTCAAAGTGGACCTGTCGTTCATCATCAGGAATTTCTCCAATCGAAGCAACCAAAGCACTAACTTCTTCGGTAGAGGGTCGCACTCTAAGGCCCAAACCGCCATCAGCAGCAGGAGGATTCGACACAAAATGAGTAAAGGCCTTGGAAGGAGGCAGGTTCCAGACCGAGTATGCGACAGGGGCACCAACATTCGATACCTTGCCTCTAAGTATCATTTCAAGCCGGTTCACCAAGTCTACAGCAGGAATCCTTCTGTTGGTGACCCGGGTTGAGTCAGCTAGACCTCGGTACAAATAGGCCGGGTATGCCCTATCCTTCAGAGGTTGAATATTCTTGAAGACAAAATCAGCAACCACAGCCTCTGCAGTCAGACCCCTCTTCTTCAGCAGTCCAACTTCAGCCAGCAAAGCCCCTGCCTCAGCCACCTCCTGGTTCGTGGGGGACTCGGTCCAACTCGGAGTACGAACATTCGGTTGTCTCCCTGACCGTGGAGGGAGAGATTTTCCGTGGTTCTCAATAATAAACCACTCCAAGCACCATCCTTTGATACTATTCTTGAGTGGGATTTCAAGGTAGTCAGTCTTCCTCCCACGGCGCATCTCTAAACTCGCACCCCCACCAACTGATGCTACCCCCAGCCATCCCAGGGCGACAGTGGTACAAGTACTTCCACAATCCAAAATGTGGCAGGACGCCAAGAAAAGCCTCGCATAAATGAACATAAATGGAAATTTGCAGAATGGAATTGGGATTCAGATGGGTCAAATTAAGATGATAGAAATCAAGGAGACCGCGAAAAAAGGGAGAAATAGGAAGAGCGAGACCGCGGAGAAGAAAGGGAACATAAATCACGGATTCGTAGGTATCCTCTGTTGGAACAGTGACCCCGTGGTAAATCCGCCAAGAGCAGAGCTCCTTCGGAGGAAGGACCCCGATGGACACGAGATGGAGAAGGTCAGGCTTAGAAACAACAGACATATGGTTACCTGCGAAAGGCAACTGGCTGTTGGGGTCGATAGGGGGAATCACCGCAGCGGATGAACTCGATGCCTTTCGCTTGGGCGCCATCTCAACTCCACCGGCGAACAGAGCGGGAGCCGAATTGCAAAAGGACAGAGAGGATCTGGAGGCAGGAAAGCAAGAACTAGGGCACGGAAAGCAGAGGCGGCCGAAAGCGCAGTACATATGGGATCTTCCCGGGTCAGATACCGTTTCCAAAAAGCGCCCAGTCATCACCCGGCGGTTACTTCTAAAACACCGGCGTGCCACGTCATCACCCGGCGGTTACTTCTAAAGCACCGGTGTGCCACATCATCACTCGGCTATTACCTTCAAAGTGGCCGACGCAGCCCGTTCTAACTCGGCTGTTATTTCTAAAACGCCGACGCTACCACCATTCACTCAGCAGTTATCTCTAAAACGCCGATGTTGTCTTCAGTCACTCGACAGTTATCTCTAAAACACCGACGTCGTCTTTAGTCACTCGGCAGTTATCTCTAAAACGCCGACGTCGTCATAAATCACTCGGCTGTTACCTCTAAAAGCGCCGACGTGGTCATCAGTCATTCCAACACTGATGTGGCTTCGTCATCATTTGGACGCTACTTCAGAAGGGTAAAATGTTGACAATAATAACTCGGCCATCACCCCTAAAAGCGACGATATGATGCCCGAGTTACTCAGCTACAATTCCAGAGGAATCGACTTCACAGATAAGGCAAACAGAGGAATGATTCGAAAACTCCAAGTTACGACACAAGCATAACAGATAGAGAACATCACGGACAATAAATATCGCGACAATAATCAACTGACTATGAAGCAAAATAATCAACACAGGAGGAGACGAAATCATTCTTCATTAAGGGAAGTTACAGAACTTACAAATCAACTCGTTATGAGTTGATACTTCCCTACTACTACTACTACACTACATTCTACTACTCTACACTACTACATTATTTCATTATACTACTTCTAATTTATACTAACATCTAAAGACCAGTGGCATCTAGCCACTGGCCTTGTTGCTGCCCTTGCCGCTACCGCCGCCGTTGCTGCCCCTGCTGCTGCCGCCGTTGCCGCCCTTGCTGCCGCCGTTGCCGCCCCTGCTGCCGCCGTCACCGCCATCGTCGCCGTCGTCACCGTCGCCTCTGTCGTCGTCTTCGTCTCCGCCATCGCCGCCACCGCCCTCCTCGGACGAGTCCGAAGAGTCCTCCTCGTCCGAGGAGTACTCCGACTCATCCAAGCCCTCGAGCCCGAAGCGCTCGACGGCCCGGATATAAGTCCAGACCTCCGCGGCAATCCCCTGGGAGTCGTCTGAATTGTCAGACAACGCCGGGGGAGAGACGGGAGCCAGAGACCCCTCGGACTCGGAGGAGAACTCCTCCTCCGAGTATTCCGAGTCGCCGAAGTCCTCCGATGGAGGAGTCGGCTCGCGCTTGCGTTTGTTACTCTTGCCCATGGTGGAAATGAAGGGAGAAGAAGAAAGCAAGCAACAGAGAACAACAAGAGATGTGAAAAAATCGGAGAGGCAGAGGCACTATTTATAGAAGAAGAAGGCAACCACTCACCTCCTACCAGGGTCACTGAACAGTCGCAAAATATTCAATATACGCTTCAACCCGTCTGAAGATACGTCAGGCGGCTGACGCCATTTCACGCAACACAACACCCATTAGGACTCCAGTCAACTGCGCGGGCGATATGATTACACCCGCCGTCACATCACATTACTACTCAGAAGCAGCCGGCTAAAACACTCAGCGTACCAAGCCGTCCCTTGCCCACACCCATTGGGGGGACGCCCAGGAATTATCAGTATATTTTTCAAAACTGTCACATCCGTGCAGGGCATGCAAAGTATACCTCAAGACAAAAATGAGATATCAGTAAGGATCAAAGGAAAGCCAAATATAGCCGGTGAAGTACAAAGTCTGACCGACAGAAGCGACATGAAGACTAGCCAGGGGACGTCCATCGAACGTCCAATCAGTCGCAGATCAAATAAATTGCACCACCTAGCAAGATATGGGCAGATCTTGAACTCGGCCTCAAAGACAAAATACATGCTGACCTCTAAAGCATAATATCGATGACATAATGTTGACCTCTAAGGCGTTTGGAAAAAAGAAAGGATGACTCTCAGCAAAAGGGCACGAAATGAAGACCTTCGAGTGGATTATTTTCAAAAATCCACTCAAAGCTCGGGGGCTACACCCATTGGGTGCACCTCCGGTGCACCCCAAGAATCGCCATTTCAAGTCAAGATAATGCTAACTTCTAAAGCATATGGCAAGATCAAAGGCAAGACTGACCTCCAACAAAGTGCAAGCGGAAAATAAAAATGATTTCTGATGAAGACCTTCGAGTGGATTATTTTCAAAATTCCGCTCGAAGCTCGGGGGCTACACCCATTGGGTGCACCTCTGGTGCACCCAATGAAGTTCAGGGTCCTACAGTGTGAAATGCAGATCTCCAAGGCACGAGTGTGAGACAGAGCACCAGTTTTCGAGTGATCAAAGCAGAAGGAAACAGTAAGAAATCGTTTTTACCAAACTGCCCGGAAAGCATTTCTTGTCATAAACAAAGACCGCAAGCTGGACCTAGGATCTTTGGGCCGATTATCTCCAAATCAACCCAAAGATCGGGGGCTTGTGGGGGACAGATGTCCCCCGGGTCCACTTGAAGGATAAAAGACCTCACGATAGGCCCAAGGGCTCAATAAATCGTAAGGTCATCCCTTCATGGGCCTAGGGAAGAACGACCAGTGAAGCAAGATCGACATAAGGCCGGATCGGTGCGAGCCCGGATGGCCCAACGACATTGAGCAAGCAACCACAACAGAGACCCGACTTTCCCGCGCTGGAGCCCCGTACAACGGAACCAGGCGAGGATAAGTCGGCAGAACTATATGAAGATAGACTCAATCAGTTCACTATCTCTTAGGTGTGCATTGTTATCACGTCCGCATGTTTTGCCTCACGGTCGAATATATAAGGCCTAGGGGGCACCCCTTCAGAACAATCGATCTCACTACTCAGCCATCCACCCCAACTCTCTACTCTCTAGCGTTAGAAAGCTCCCCTGTAATCCACCACGTAAAGCATTCTCACCAGGACGTAGGGTATTACGCATCTCAGAGTGGCCCGAACCTGTAAACACTGTCCATTGTCCCTCGTGCATCCGGCACGAACCATTTAGCTACAATCGGCGACACCGTCCTACTCCTAAAAACACCTTAAGGGGCAACCCCAGGTGTGCGGTCGGACCCAAAACACCGACAACCACCACCCAATCCGAATCTTGAAGTGCTTCTTCTAACCTGTGTGGCTCAATAGAGGAAACAAAAGAGTAATGTTCACAAAAATGAGCAACACGGGATCTAGTGGTTACCCCCTTATGAATGTCGCCGAGGATGGTGTCAATGGGGTGATCTCGTTGGATTGCTTGATGGACTCTTGGGTGTGGCGGCCTTGGTTCTTCATCCTCCTTGTCTTGATCATTTGCATCTCCCCCTTGATCATTGTCGTCGTCTTGAGGTGGCTCATTTGCTTGATCTTCTCCTTCATCAACTTGAGCCTCATCCTCATTTTGAGTTGGTGGAGATGCTTGCGTGGAGGAGGATGGTTGATCTTGTGCATTTGGAGGCTCTTCGGACTCTTTAGGGCACACATCCCCAATGGACATGTTCCTTAGCGCGATGCACGGAGCCTCTTCATCACCTATCTCATCAAGATCAACTTGCTCTACTTGAGAGCCGTTAGTCTCATCAAACACAACGTCACAAGAAACTTCAACTTGTCCAGAGGACTTGTTAAAGACTCTATATGCCCTTGTGTTTGAATCATATCCTAGTAAAAAGCCTTCTACAGTCTTAGGAGCAAATTTAGATTTTCTACCTCTTTTAACAAGAATAAAGCATTTGCTACCAAAGACTCTAAAATATGAAATATTGGGCTTTTTACCGGTTAGGAGTTCATATGATGTCTTCTTAAGGATTCGGTGTAGATACAACCGGTTGATGGCGTAGCAGGCGGTGTTGACCGCCTCGGCCCAAAACCGATCCGAAGTCTTGTACTCATCAAGCATGGTTCTTGCCATGTCCAAAAGAGTTCGATTCTTCCTCTCCACTACACCATTTTGTTGTGGCGTGTAGGGAGAAGAGAACTCATGCTTGATGCCCTCCTCCTCAAGGAAGCCTTCAATTTGAGAGTTCTTGAACTCCGTCCCGTTGTCGCTTCTAATTTTCTTGATCCTTAAGCCGAACTCATTTTGAGCCCGTCTCAAGAATCCCTTTAAGGTCTCTTGGGTGTGAGATTTTTTCTGCAAAAAGAACACCCAAGTGAAGCGAGAATAATCATCCACAATAACTAGACAGTACTTACTCCCGCCGATGCTTATGTAAGCTATCGGGGTGAATAGATCCATGTGTAGGAGCTCCAGTGGCCTGTCGGTCGTCATGATGTTCTTGTGTGGATGGTGAGCACCAACTTGCTTTCCTGCTTGGCATGCGCTACAAATCCTGTCTTTCTCAAAATGAACATTTGTTAATCCTAAAATGTGCTCTCCCTTTAGAAGCTTATGAAGATTCTTCATCCCAACATGGGCTAGTCGGCGGTGCCAGAGCCAACCCATGTTAGTCTTAGCAATTAAGCAAGTGTCGAGTTCAGCTCTATCAAAATCTACCAAGTATAGCTGACCCTCTAACACTCCCTTAAATGCTACTGAATCATCACTTCTTCTAAAGACAGTGACACCTATATCAGTAAAAAGACAGTTGTAACCCATTTGACATAATTGAGAAACGAAAAGCAAATTGTAATCTAAAGAATCTACAAGAAAAACATTGGAAATGGAATGGTCAGGTGATATAGCAATTTTACCCAATCCTTTGACCAAACCTTGGTTTCCATCCCCGAATGTGATAGCTCGTTGGGGATCTTGGTTTTTCTCATACGAGGAGAACATCTTCTTCTCCCCTGTCATGTGGTTTGTGCACCCGCTGTCGATGATCCAACTTGAGCCCCCGGATGCATAAACCTACAAAACATGTTTAGTTCTTGACTTTAGGTACCCAAATGGGTTTTGGGTCCTTTGACATTAGATACAAGAACTTTTGGTACCCAAACACAAGTCTTTGATCCCTTGTGCTTGCCCCCAACATATTTGGCAACTACCTTGCCGGATTTGTTAGTTAAGACATATGATGCATCAAAGGTTTTAAATTAAATGTCATGATCATTTGATGCACTAGGAGTTTTCTTCTTAGGCAACTTAGCACGGGTTGGTTGCCTAGAACTAGAGGTCTCACCCTTATACATAAATGCATGGTTAGGGCCAGAGTGAGACTTCCTAGAGTAAATTATCCTAATTTTGCTCTCGGGATAACCGGCAGGGTACAAAATGTAACCCTCGTTATCCTGAGGCATGGGAGCCTTGCCCTTAACAAAATTAGACAATGCCATCTTTTGGAAGCCAATGCCAATGCCATCTTTAATGCCAGGGCGTCTCCCTTTATAGAGTATGCTTCTAGCAAATTTAAATTTTTCGTTTTCTAAGTCATGCTCGGCAATTTTAGCATCTAATTTTGCTATATGATCATTTTGTTGTTTAATTAAAGTCATGTGATCATGAATAGCATCAATGTTAACATCTCTACATCTAGTGCAAATAGTAGTGTGCTCAATGGTAGATGTAGATGGTTTGCAAGATTTTAATTCTATAACCTTAGCATGCAATATATCATTTTTACTTCTAAGGTCGGAAATGGTAGCATTGCAAACATCAAAATCTTTAGCCTTAGCAAGCAATTTTTTATTTTCATCTCTAAGGCTAGCAAGAGAAATGTTTAATTCTTCAATCTTAGCAAGCAAATCATCATTATCATTTCTAAGATTGGGAATTGAAACATTACAGGCAATAGAATCAACCTTAGCTAACAAATTAGCGTTCTCATTTCTAAGGTTGTCTATAGTCTCATGGCAAGTGCTTAGCTCACTAGATAATTTTTCACATTTTTCAACTTCTAGAGCATAAGTATTTTTAACTTTAACATGCCTTTTGTTTTCCTTAATTAGGAAGTCCTCTTGGGAGTCCAAGAGATCATCCTTCTCATGGATGGCACTAATTAATTCATTTAATTTCTCTTTTTGTTGAATGTTTAAGTTGGCAAAAAGAGTACGCAAATTATCTTCCTCGTCACTAGCATTATCATCGCTAGAGGATTCATATCTAGTGGAGGATTTAGATTTAACCTTTTTCTTTTTGTCGTCCTTTGCCATGAGGCACTTGTGGCCGACGTTGGGGAAGAGAAGTCCCATGGTGACGGCGATGTTGGCGGCGTCCTCGTCGTCGGAGGAGTCGCTAGAGCTTTCGTCGGAGTCCCACTCGCGGACATACATGGGCATCGACGCCCTTCTTCTTGTAGTACTTCTTCTTCTCCTTTCTTCTTCCCTTCTTGTCGTCGCCCCTGTCACTGTCACTAGATATAGGACATTTTGCAATAAAATGACCGGGCTTACCACATTTGTAGCAAACTTTCTTGGAGCGGGGCTTGTAGTCTTTCCCCCTCCTTTGCTTGAGGATTTGGCGGAAGCTTTTGATGACAAGCGCCATTTCCTCGTTGTCGAGCTTGGAGGCGTCGATGGGTGTTCTACTCAGTGTAGACTCCTCATTCTTCTCCTCCGTCGCCTTAAATGCGACCGGTTGTGCTTCGGACGTGGAGGGGCCGTCAAGCTCGTTGATCTTCCTTGAGCCTTTGATCATAAACTCAAAGCTCACAAAATTCCCGATTACTTCCTCGGGAGTCATTAGTGTATATCTAGGATTGCCACGAATTAATTGTACTTGAGTAGGGTTAAGGAAAATAAGTGATCTTAGAATAACCTTAACCACCTCGTGGTCATCCCATTTCTTGCTCCCGAGGTTGCGCACTTGATTCACCAAGGTTTTGAGCCGGTTGTACATGTCTTGTGGCTCTTCCCCTTGTCGAAGACGGAAGCGACCGAGCTCCCCCTCGATCGTTTCCCGCTTGGTGATCTTGGTTAGTTCATCACCCTCGTGCGCGGTCTTGAGCACGTCCCAAACTTCCTTGGCGCTCTTTAGTCCTTGCACCTTGTTGTACTCCTCTCTACTTAGAGAAGCGAGGAGTATGGTTGTGGCTTGGGAGTTGAAGTGCTCGATTCGGGCTACTTCGTCCTCATCATAATCCCCATCCCCTACGGAAGGTACCTGTACACCAAACTCAACAACATCCCATATACTTTTGTGGAGTGAGGTTAGATGAAATCGCATTAAATCACTCCACCTAGCATAATCTTCACCATCAAAAGTTGGTGGTTTGCCTAATGGGACGGAAAGTAAAGGTGTATGTTTAGGAATGCGAGGGTAGCGTAGGGGGATCTTACTAAACTTCTTGCGCTCATGGCGCTTAGAAGTTACGGAGGGCACGTCGGAGCCGGAGGTGGAAGGTGATGAAGTGTCGGTCTCGTAGTAGACCACCTTCCTCATCTTCTTTATCTTGTCGCCACTCTGATGCGACTTGTGGGAAGAGGCCTTCTTCTCCTTCCCCTTTCCCTTTTTGCGGGACTCTTCCGATGAAGCCTTCCCGTGGCTTGTAGTGGGCTTGTCGCCGGTCTCCATCTCCTTCTTGGCGTGTTCTCCCGACATCACTTCGAGCGGTTAGGCTCTAATGAAGCACCGGGCTCTGATACCAATTGAAAGTCGCCTAGAGGGGGGGTGAATAGGGCGAAACTAAAATTTACGAAATTAATCACAACTACAAGCCGGGTTAGCGTTAGAAATATAATCGAGTCCGCGAGAGAGGGTGAGAAACAAATCGCAAGCAAATAAGAAGTGTGACACGCGGATTTGTTTTACTGAGGTTCGGTTCTTGCAAACCTACTCCCCGTTGAGGAGGCCACAAAGGCCGGGTCTTTTTCAACCCCTTCCCTCTCTCAAACGGTCCCTCGGACCGAGTGAGCTTTCTCTTCTCAAATCAACCGAGAACAAAACTTCCCCGCAAGGACCACCACACAATTGGTGTCTCTTGCCTCGGTTACAAGTGAGTATTGATCTCAAGAAAGAATGAGAAAGAAGAAAGCAATCCAAGCGTAAGAGCTCAAATGAACACAACAAATCACTCTCACTTAACACTAAAGCTTTTGTGGAATTGGGAGAGGATTTGATCACTTGGGTGTGTCTTGTATTGAATGCCTAGCTATTGTAAGTGGTTGGGAGGTTGAAAACTTGGATCACTTGAATGTGGGGTGGTTGGGGGTATTTATAACCCCAACCACCAAACTAGCCGTTTGGTGAAGGCTGTCTGTCGCATGGTGCACCGGACAGTCCGGTGCACACCGGACAGTGTCCGGTGCGCCAGCCACGTCACCAGGCCGTTGGGTTCCGACCGTTGGAGCTCTGACTGCTGGGCCCACCTGGATGTTCGGTGGCACATCGGACAAGCACTGTAGAGTGTCCGGTGCGCCACTTCGCGCGTGCCTGACTTCTGCGCGCTCTGGCGCGCATTAATTGCTTCTGCAGGTGACCGTTGGCGCGAAGTAGTCGTTGCTCCGCTGGCTCATCGGACAGTCCGGTGTGCACCGGACATGTCCGGTGAATTATAGCGGAGCGAATTCCCGAAGCTGGCGAGTTCAGAGTCGCTTCATTCCTGGAGCACCGGACACTGTCCGGTGTACACCGGACAGTCCGGTGAATTATAGCGGAGCGCCTCTGAGTTTTCCCGAAGGTGAAGAGTTCAGCGTGAAGTCCCCTGGTGCACCGGACACAGTCCGGTGGTGCACCGGACAGTCCGGTGCGCCAGACCAGGGCAGCCTTCGGTTATCCCTTGCTCTCTTTGTTGAACCCAATTCTTGGTCTTTTTATTGGCTAAGTGTGAACCTTTGGCACCTGTATAACTTATACACTAGAGCAAAACTTAGTTAGTCCAATTATTTGTGTTGGGTAATCCAACCACCAAAATCAATTAGGAACTAGGTGTAAACCTAATTCCCTTTCAACCGCGTCCTCCGGGACCGGTGGCAGAGAAGGCTTGTGAAACCCCAACTCCTGGAGACGGACGGAAATCTCGGCTGTGAGAACCAAGGGCAATCTGACACAAGAAGGAAGAAGGAGCGGACACTCACCAGGGATATGCACCCGCGCTCAGGACGCATCGAGGGCTGGGTAAGGGCACCGGCGTCCAGCCTCCCTACCGTGCCGGCTACCCGCGTGTGAGGTCATCGGCGGGGAGGGGGACCGAGGACATCTGCGAACCCTCCAAGTCGACCCCCGGTGTCATCTCCGAAAGCAGCAGCCGCCGCTCCGTCAAGGGGAGCACCCTCCGACGATGGATGGCGGCAACCACCCCCGCGGCGGTGAGCCCTCCGTCTCGCAGCTCCTGCAAGGCCTCCAGAAGGGGCTGGAGATTCTTCTGTCTCTCGCGCGGGCCCCCATAGCGCCAGTTGCTGCCGGCGGCGGTCACCACTCGTTGAGAAAACGACGGGAGCCTCCCATCGTCGTTCCGGAGGTAAAACCACCGGTGCTGCCACCCCTTGTTCGAAGACACAAGGATGGCGGGGATGTACTGTTGCGCACGCGCCTGCCTCAACTGGAGGATACAGCCACCGGTCCGCACCGCCATGCAGACTCTCTTTTCCCCCGTCGTCGAGGCAAAAGGCTCCGTAGAGAAGAGATGGGTCCACAGATCCCAGTGGGGGTCAATCCCCAAAAATCCTTCGCAAACCGCCGCGAAGATGGCTGCTTGCGCGATAGAGTTGGGGTTGAGATTGTGTAGCTCCACCCCGTAGAAATACAGAATCGCCCGCATGAAACGGCTTGCTGGCACCCTGAACCACCGCTCATGGAAAGAGACGAAACTCAGCACATACCCCGACGGCGGGGATGGGGCGGCTCCGCTCGGAGGAGCCATCCACTCCGGCTGTGGGTCACCGGAGAGGGGACGAAGCAAGCCATCGGCAACAAGGGCCTCTAGATCGTCCACCGTGACGGTGGAGAAAGGCCACGGGTCACGCGGTGGAACGATGGTTGCCCGGTCGGCCATCACCAAGCGAAGGGGGTGGCGGCGGAGCGGAAAAGGTGCGCGGTTTTCTTTCTCTGACTATTCCCTCAGGTTGTGGAAACCAAAGCAGGAGGCGAGCAGCAGAGTAAAGAACCACCACCGGTCCCTCTTCCGAGTATATAAAGGCCCGGGCAAGACCCGTTCAACACTTCGCCCGAACCCGCCGCGAAATTCAAAACTCGAAGGCGAAGCGTCCTTTCCTCGAACGGCTCGCGCAACGGCTGCCCTGCGAACCACTCGTCCCGCCGCATTAAATCCGCGGCAGGGCAGGCGACACCTTTGGCGGGCGAAGCGGGCGACGCTTCACCTCCGCCATAATGACCGCGTCAAAAAAGGTGTGCCACATCGTTCAATTTCGTATCCTTTTCCTCTTCCCCTTTCTCTCTCTTGCTACAAGGACCGAGAAAGGGGATACTCCGAAAGGGATCCTTCTCTGCGAAGGAAGCGGGCCCCGAGCCCTCCTACTGATCAGGGGTTCGAAGGCTGGCCCCCTCGGAAGGGTTCGACAGCCGCCTCAGAGCACTCGGGCTCCGCGCCCACTACTGATCAGAGGTTCGAAGGCTGGCCCCTCGGAAGGGTTCAACAGCCGCCTCAGGCCACTCAGGCTCTGCGCCCACTACTGATCAGGGGTTCGAAGGCTGCCCCCCCGAAGGGTTCGATAGCCAGCTCAGAACACGCAGAGCGAGGGATGACTCTGGGTACGTCCGATACATGGCCGAGGCTCGGGCTACGCTCCCGAGGTACCCTAGGACATTTCCGAGACCAGCAGGAGCGATTCTGTAATGGAATCCCATCAGAGGGAGGCATCGAGCCCTCGGACCCTATCAAACGGAACCGGGTCCGGCAAATCACCTACAGGTAATTTTGGAGCGCGCCTCTGGGCCACTAGCCGACCCTTATCGAACGGGGCACGGGTGTCCACTCAGATCACCCATTAGCAACTCACTGGAGACACCATGTTCGGCGCCCTCCGAGGGCAACATGGCGCTTTCCCCCCTCCTCCTTGCGGAAAGGCGACGAAGGGGCGTATGCAAAAAGCCGAGTCAGTCCTTGACCATCCTCTCGCTCTATGCAGAGGCTCGGGGGCTGCTCTCGCAAACCCGGCTCTGGCCAAACCATTGACAGCGTCAACATACCAGCCCGAGAACTCGGAACCTGACCATGCACCCGGACTACGATCAGATCGCATGAGGGAACAACCAGACCGGTCGAGGCGTCACGAAAGGCGCTAAGACCTTAGAGGAGTCAAACCACTCCTCCGATGCCTCGGGAGCTACACCCGGTGGGTGCGCTCGCGCGCACCCACCGGAACAAAGTGTAACCGAGAGAAGTCGGTCCCCTTGCAAAAGAGTGCGACAGAGCCTCCAAGCGAGTACCAACACTCCCTTTGAGGCTCGGGAGCTACTGTCGGGGACCATAATTAGGGGTACCCCCAAGACTCCTAAACTCGGCTGGTAATCACCATCAGGACAAAGCTGCAAAGGCCTGATGGGCGCAATTCAGATCAAGGCTCCGTCCACTCAAGGGACGCGATCTCGCCTCGCCCGAGCCCAGCCTCGGACAGGAACAGTAGACCCAGGTGGATTCACGCCTCGCCCGAGGGCCTCCTCAAGCAACGGGCGCACCTTCGACTCGCCCGAGGCCCAGCTCGGGCAGGCTTCACGGAGAAGCGACCTTGGCCAGATCGCCTCGCCAACCGACCTGATCACAGGAGCATTCAATGCAAGGATCGCCTGACACCTTATCCTGACGTGCTTTCCTCAGTCGACAGGGCCGAAATGACCACAGTCATTTCGCCCCTCCCCTGACTGACCTGACAAGAAAACAGCGGCGCCTGCCCTGCTCCGACTGCTGTGCCACCCGCCAGGGTGAGGCTGACAGCAGCCAAGTCCAGCCTCGGGCGCCATAGGAAGCTCCGCCTCGCCCGACCCCAGGGCTCGGACTCGACCTCGACCTCGGAAGACGGTCTCTGCCTCGCCCGACCCCAGGGCTCGAACTCAACCTCGACCTCGGAAGACGGTCTCCGCCTCGCCCGACCCCAGGGCTCGAACTCAACCTCGACCTCGGAAGACGGTCTCCGCCTCGCTTGACCCTAGGGCTCGGACTCGACCTCGACCTTGGAAGATGGTCTCCGTCTCGCCCGACCCCAGAGCTCGGACTCCACCTCGACCTCAGAAGACGGTCTCCGCCTCGCTCGACCCCAGGGCTCGAACTCAGCCTCAACCTCGGAGGAGTCACCGCCTCGCCCGACCTCGGGCTCGGACCGACCACGCCGCAGGGGGTACATCATTACCCTACCCCTAGCTAGCTCAGGCTACGGGGAACAAGACCGGTGTCTCATCTGGCTCGCCCCGGTAAACAAGTAATGATGGCACCCCGCGTGCTCCATGACGACAGCGGCTCTCAGCCCCCTACGAAAGCAAGGAGACGTCAACAAGGATCCGACAGCCCCGACAGCTGTACTTCTACAGGGTTTAAGCGCTCCTCCGACGGCCACGACATCACATGAACAGGGCTCTAGCACCTCTCCGACTACCACGATGACATGTACATAGGGCCCTGGCTCCTCTCTGCTAGACACGATAGCACATCGCTACACCCCCATTGTACACCTGGGCCTTCACCTTACATCTATAAAAGGAAGGTCCAGGGCCCTCGTACTAAGGAAGGTGGCCGCGCGGGAGGACGGGCTGACGGACAGGCCCTCTCTCTTTCCCTCGCGAACGCTTGGAACCCCCTACTGCAAGCGCATCCGCCCTGGGCGCAGGACAACACGAGCTGTGGTTCCCCTTTCTTTGTTCCCCCTTGTGTTCCGTCTCGCGCCGACCCATCTGGGCTGGGACACGCAGCGACAATTTACTCGTCGGTCCAGGGACCCCCTGGGGTCGAAACGCCGACACATATGCCTTCCTATTTTAATCGTGTTTCTTCCTTCCGTACGCCTTCCTACTCGAGTTTCTTCGTTGTCACGGTCGACTACATCTATGGCCGGGCGCCGGGCATGCGTCCCCACTGCCCCTCGTGCGTCCGTGCCGTCACCTGTCCATGCGCGCTCACGTCGCCTGGGGCCACGTGCCCCCACTCCCAGCCGCGACTGTAGCTCACCGGCGCCTCCCGACCCCGCCCCCACTCCTGCCGGCTGTGGCCCCAAGTGGCCACACCATCTTCCCTGCCACTGTTGGAGTGCCAGGTCATCTGGAGTTTCGACGGATCTCGCTCGGGTCGGACCTTCATCGCCGTTGTTCAACATATACCTTGCACTTGCCTCAACAGCAAGCCCCACTGTGGCGTGTGGGAGATAGCTCTGGAAACTCTAACACTCTTCTGTTGCTAGCAATTCGATCTGGTACCATGTTGTCGGGGACCATAATTAGGGGTACCCTCAAGACGCCTAATTCTCAGCTGGTAACCCCCATCAGCATAAAGCTGCAAAGGCCTGATGGGCATGATTAAGTCAGGGATCAGTCCACACGAGTGACTCGATCACGCTTCACCCGAGCCTAGCCTCGGCCGAAGGCAGCCGACCTCGAGAGACTTCCGTCTCGCCCGAGGCCCCCCTTTTTATGGCGGACACATCACCGGCTCGCCCAAGGCCTTGGCTTCGCTCAGAAGCAACCTTGACTAAATCACCACACCGACTGACCAAATTGCAGGGGCATTTAATGCACAGGAGGCCTGACACCTCTATCCTGACACGCGCCTCCGGCAGAGCCGAGGTGACCGCCGTCACTCCACCGCTCCACTGGCCAGTCTGACAGAAGGACAGCGCCGCCTGCGCCACTCCGACTGCAGCGCCACTCGACAGAGTAAGTCTGACAGGCAGTCAGGCCTCGACAAAGGCGCCACGGCGAACTCCGCTCCGCCCGACCCCAGGGCTCGGACTCGGGCTAAGACCCGGAAGACGGCGAACTCCGCTCCGCCCGACCCCAGGGCTCGGACTCGGGCTAAGACCCGGAAGACGGCGAACTCCGCTCCGCCCGACCCCAGGGCTCGGACTCGGGCTAAGACCCGGAAGACGGCGAACTCCACTCCGCCCGACCCCAGGGCTCGGACTCGGGCTAAGACCCGGAAGACGGCGAACTCCGCTCCGCCCGACCCCAAGGCTCGGACTCGGGCTAAGACCCGGAAGACGGCGAACTCCGCTCCGCCCGACCCCAGGGCTCGGACTCGGGCTAAGACCCGGAAGACGACGAAACTCCGCCTCGCCCGACCCCAGGGCTCGGACTCCGCCCTGGCCTCGGCCGAACGACTTCCGCCTCGACCGACCCCTTGGCTCGGGCTCGGCCACGGCAACAGAAGGCAGACTCAACCTCGGCTTCGGAGGAAACCCCACGTCGCCCTACCTAGGGCACAGACCGCCACGTCAACAGTAGGCGCCATCATCATCCCACCCCGAATCGACTCGGGTCACGGAGAACAAGACCGGCGTCTCATCCGGCCAGCTCCGCCAGAGAGGCAATGATGGCGCTCCACAAGCTCCATGACGACGGCGGCCCCCAGCTCTCTTACGGAAGCAGGACGACGTCAGCAGGGACTCGACCGCTCCAACAGCTGTCCCTCCGCCAGGCTCCGCCGCACCTCCGACAGCCACGACATCACGCCAGCAGGGTGCCCAGATCTCTCCGGCTGCCACATTGGCATGTACCTAGGGCGCTAGCTCTCCCTCCGCTAGACACGTAGCACTCTGCTACATCCCCATTGTACACCTGGATCCTCTCCTTACGACTATAAAAGGAAGGACCAGGGCCTTCTCAGAGAAGGTTGGCCGCGCGGGACCGAGGACGGGACAGGCGCTCTCTTGGGGCCGCTCGCTTCCCTCACCCGCGTGGACGCTTGTAACCCCCCTACTGCAAGCGCACCTGACCTGGGCGCGGGACGAACACGAAGGCCGCGGGACTTCCACCTCTCTCACGCTCGGCTCCGGCCGCCTCGCCTCTCCCCCCTTCGCGCTCGCCCACGCGCTCGACCCATCTGGGCTGGGGCACGCAGCACACTCACTCGTCGGCTTAGGGACCCCCCTGTCTCGAAACGCCGACAGTTGGCGCGCCAGGTAGGGGCACGCTGCGTGCTGACGAACAGCTCCCCGTCAAGCTCCAGATGGGCAGTCTCCAGCAACCTCTCCGGCCCGGGACGGTGCTTCGTTTCGGGACTCTTGAGTTCATGTCCTTCGACGGCAGCTACGACATGACACTTCTTCCACCGCCGCGCGACTACGACAATGGCGGCCGACAACCCGCCCGCCGGCGGCGGAATCGACGACGTCTACCCCGCGTGGTGGAAGAGCAACATTCGGGCTCGCTCCGTTCTCTCCCCCGCCAACGGAGGAGGAGGCGGGGCCGTCAAGGCCAGACGGGAGGCCACGCTTCGCCGGCCGTCGAGCGAATCGACGCCCCCGACGCCCCGACGGAAGGCACGCCGGACGTCGACCTCGCGTTCGAGACGGAGGCAAGCGCCGTCCCCCCGCGGCACGCTGACCCCGAGCAAGAAGACGACGCTGGCGCGCTCGCGGAAAGCCTGCAGGACGTCGCCCTCGAACCAGAGACGACGGCGCAACCAGTCCCCGATGTGACTACGTCGCTCCTCGTCGACCAAAAGGTAACGACTAACTCCCATCTTGCGTCATTTCGACTCGGCCTCAACCCGCCAAACGACCTCGTTTTGGCGGGCGCTCTCATTGAGGCGAGTGCAACCCCACTGAGGTTCTGTATGCGGTCGCCTTGGGACCGACTGACGGACGTCTCGACCTACGGGCCCTCCGGGTCCGAGGAAGATGACGATCCCAGCATCGGTTGGGATTTCTCCGGACATGGCAACCCCAGTGCCATGCGGGACTTCATGACCGCATGTGACTACTGTCTATCCGACCGTTCCGACGGAAGCCGCAGCCTCGGTGACGAGAGCTGCGGCCCAAGCCGCGAATGTTTCCACATCGAGCTAGGGGATCCCACCGAAGGCAACCATCTTGGCATGCCGGAGGATGGTGATCTCCCTAGGCCGGTGCCTCGCGCCGACATCCCACGGGAGCTAGCTGTGGTCCCCGCTCCGGCGGGGGGTTACGACCCACAACTCGAGCAAGTCCGCGAGGCGCAGGCCAGGCTCAACGAGGGAACAGGGGCGCTTGAGCCGATCCGTCGGGACGCCGGACAGACATGGGTGGGCCAACCCCTGGCCGGAGAAATACGTCATCTGCCCCAAGGTCTCCAGCACCGCGTCGCCAACGACGTCAGGATCAGGCCGCCGCCCGCATCCAGCGGGGTCGGTCAGAACCTGGCGACCGCAGCGATACTCATCCGCGCGATGCCGGAGCCGTCAACCACCGAGGGGCGGCGAATACAGGGAGAACTCAAGAATCTCCTGGAAGGCGCTGCGGCCCGGCGGGCCAAGAGCACTGCATCCCGGAGGCAAGGATATCCCTCGGAACCTCATGCCGCGACTTCCCGATTCATGCGGGAGGCCTCGGTCTACACCGGGCGCACGCGCAACACCGCGCCTGCGGTTCCGGGCCACCTCGGCAACGAGCACCATCGACGCGACCGTCGGGCTCACCTCGACGAAAGGGTGCGCCGAGGCTACCACCCCAGGCGTGGGGGGCGCTACGACAGCGGGGAGGATCGGAGTCCTTCGCCCGAACCACCCGGTCTGCAGGCCTTCAGTCGGGCCATCCGACGGGCGCCATTCCCGACCCGGTTCCGACCCCCGACTACTATCACAAAGTACTCGGGGGAAACGAGACCGGAACTGTGGCTCGCGGACTACCGCCTTGCCTGCCAACTGGGCGGAACGGACGACGACAACCTCGTCATCCGCAACCTCCCCATGTTCCTCTCCGACACTGCTCGCGCCTGGTTGGAGCACCTGCCTCCGGGGCAGATTTCCAACTGGGACGACTTGGTCCAAGCCTTCGCTGGCAATTTCCAGGGCACATACGTGCGCCCCGGGAACTCCTGGGACCTTCGAAGCTGCCGGCAACAGCCGGGGGAGTCGCTCCAGGACTACATCCGGCGATTCTCGAAGCAGCGCACCGAGCTGCCCAACATCACCGACTCGGATGTCATCGGCGCGTTCCTCGCCGGCACCACTTGCCGCGACCTGGTGAGCAAGCTGGGTCGCAAAACCCCCACCAGGGCGAGCGAGCTGATGGACATCGCCACCAAGTTCGCCTCCGGCCAGGAGGCGGTCGAGGCTATCTTCCGAAAGGACAAGCAGCCCCAGGGCCGCCCGTCGGAAGAAGCTCCCGAGGCGTCTGCTCCGCGCGGCGCCAAGAAGAAAGGCAAGAAGAAGTCGCAATCGAAACGCGACGCCGCAGACGCGGACCTTGTCGCCGCCGCCGAGTATAAGAACCCTCGGAAGCCCCCCGGAGGTGCAAACCTCTTCGACAAGATGCTCAAGGAGCCGTGCCCCTACCATCAGGGGCCCGTCAAGCACACCCTCGAGGAGTGCGTTATGCTTCGGCGTCATTTCCACAGGGCCGGGCCACCCGCCGAGGGTGGCAGGGCCCACGACGACGACAAGAACGAAGAACACCCAGCAGGGGGGTTCCCCGAGGTCCGCGACTGCTTCATGATCTATGGAGGGCATGCGGCGAATACCTCGGCTCGGCACCACAAGCAAGAGCGCCGGGAGGTCTGCTCGGTGAAGGTGGCGGCGCCAGTCTACCTAGACTGGTCCGACAAGCCCATCACTTTCGACCGGGCCGACCACCCCGACCATGTGCTGAGCCCGGGGAAATACCCGCTCGTCGTCGACCCCGTTGTCGGCGATGTCAGGCTCACCAAGGTCCTGATGGACGGGGGCAGCTGCCTCAACATCATCTACGCCGAGACCCTCAAGCTTCTGCGCGTCGATCCGTCCTCCGTCCGAGCAGGTGCTGCGCCCTTCCACGGGATCATCCCTGGGAAGCGCGTCCAGCCCCTCGGGCGACTCGACCTCCCAGTCTGCTTCGGGACACCCTCCAACTTCCGAAGGGAGACCCTGACGTTCGAAGTGGTCGGGTTCCGAGGAACCTACTACGCCGTGTTAGGGAGGCCATGCTACGCGAAGTTCATGGCCGTCCCCAACTACACCTACCTGAAGCTCAAGATGTCGGGCCCCAACGGGGTCATCACCGTCGGCCCCACGTACAAACACGCGTTCGAATGCGACGTGGAGTGTGTGGAGTACGCCGAGGCCCTTGCCGAGTCCGAGGCCCTCATCGCCGACCTGGAGAACCTCTCCAAGGAGGTCTCAGACGTGAAGCGCCATGCCGGCAACTTCGAGCCAGCGGAGACGGTCAAGGCCGTCCCCCTCGACCCCAGCGGCGACACCACCAAGCAGATCCGGATCGGTTCCGGGCTCGACCCCAAATAGGAAGCAGTGCTCGTCGACTTTCTCCGCGCAAACGCCGACGTCTTTGCGTGGAGTCCCTCGGACATGCCCGGCATACCGAGGGATGTCGCCGAGCACTCGCTGGATATTCGGGCCGGAGCCCGACCCGTCAGGCAGCCTCTGCGCCGATTCGACGAGGAGAAGCGCAGAGCGATTGGCGAAGAGATCCACAAGCTAACGGCGGCAGGGTTCATCAAAGAGGTATTCCATCCCGAATGGCTTGCCAACCCTGTGCTTGTGAGGAAGAAAGGGGGGAAATGGCGGATGTGTGTAGACTACACTGGTCTCAACAAAGCATGTCCGAAGGTTCCCTACCCTCTGCCTCGCATCGACCAAATCGTGGATTCCACTGCTGGGTGCGAAACCCTGTCCTTCCTCGATGCCTACTCGGGGTATCACTAGATCCGGATGAAAGAGTCCGACCAGCTCGCGACTTCTTTCATCACGCCGTTCGGCATGTACTGCTACGTCACCATGCCGTTCGGCCTGAGGAATGCAGGCGCGACGTACCAGCGGTGCATGAACCATGTGTTCGGCGAACACATCGGTCGCACAGTCGAGGCCTACGTCGATGACATCGTGGTCAAGACACAGAAGGCTCCCAACCTCCTCTCCGACCTTGAAGTGACATTCCGGTGTCTCAAGGCGAAAGGAGTCAAGCTTAATCCTGAGAAGTGTGTCTTCGGGGTGCCCCGAGGCATGCTCCTAGGGTTCATCGTCTCTGAGCGAGGCATCGAGGCCAACCCGGAGAAGATTGCGGCCATCACCAGCATGGGGCCCATCAAGGACTTAAAAGGGGTACAGAGGGTCATGGGATGCCTCGCGGCCCTGAGCCGCTTCATCTCACGCCTCGGCGAAAGAGGTCTGCCTCTGTACCGCCTCTTAAGGAAGGCCGAGTGTTTCGTTTGGACCCCTGAGGCCGAGGAAGCCCTCGGCAACCTGAAGGCGCTCCTTACAAAGGCGCCAGTCTTGGTGCCGCCGGCGGACGGAGAAACCCTCTTGGTCTACGTCGCCGCGACCACTCAGGTGGTTAGCACCGCGATTGTGGTCGAAAGGCAGGAGGAAGGGCATACATTGCCCGTTCCGAGGCCGGTCTACTTCATCAGCAAAGTGCTGTCCGAGACTAAGATCCGCTACCCACAAGTTCAAAAGCTGCTGTATGCTGTGATCCTGACGAGGCGGAAGCTACGACACTACTTCGAGTCCCATCCGGTAACTGTGGTGTCATCCTTCCCCCTCGGGGAGATCATCCAGTGCCGAGAGGCCTCGGGCAGGATCGCAAAGTGGGCAGTGGAGATCATGGGCGAAACGATCTCGTTCGCCCCTCGGAAGGCCATCAAGTCCCAAGTGTTGGTGGATTTCGTGGCTGAATGGGTCGACACCCAACTACCAACGACTCCGATCCAACCGGAGCTCTGGACCATGTTTTTCGACGGGTCGCTGATGAAGACGGGGGCCGGTGCGGGCCTTCTCTTCATATCGCCCCTCGGAAAGCACTTGCGCTACGTGCTGCGCCTCCACTTCCCGGCGTCCAACAATGTGGCCGAGTACGAAGCTCTGGTCAACGGATTGCGGATCGCCATCGAGCTAGGGGTCAGACGCCTCGACGCCCGCGGTGACTCGCGGCTCATCATCGACCAAGTCATGAAGAACTCCCACTGCCGCGACCCGAAGATGGAGGCCTACTGTGACGAGGTTCGGCGCCTGGAAGACAAGTTCTTCGGGCTCGAGCTCAACCACATCGCTCGGCGCTACAACGAAACCGCAGACGAGCTGGCCAAGATAGCCTCGGGGCGAACGACAGTCCCCCCGGACGTCTTCTCACGGGATCTGCATCAACCCTCCGTCAAGCTCGACGACGCGCCCGAGCCTGAGGTACCCTCGGCTCAGCCCGAGGTACCCTCGGCTCAGCCCGAGGTATCCTCGGCTCAGCCCAAGGTACCCTCGGCTCAGCCCGAGGTACCCTCGGCCCCCGAGGGCGGGGCGTTGAACGTCGAGGAAGGGCAGAGCGGGGCCACGCCAGACCAAGATTGGCAGGCCCCATACCTGCAATATCTCCGTCGAGGAGAGCTACCCCTCGACCAAGTCGAGGCTCGGCGGGTAGCGCGACGCGCCAAGTCATTCGTCTTGCTGGGCGACGAAGAGGAACTCTACCATCGCAGCCCCTCGGGCATCCTCCAGCGATGCATCCCCATCGCCGAAGGTCGGGAACTGCTGCAAGAAGTACACTCGGGGGCTTGCGGCCACCACGCAGCACCCCGAGCCCTTGTTGGAAATGCCTTCCGGCAAGGCTTCTACTGGCCAACGGCGGTGGCTGACGCCACTAGAATTGTCCGCACCTGCGAAGGGTGCCAATTCTATGCGAAGCGGACACACCTGCCCGCTCAGGCCCTGCAGACAATACCCATCACCTGGCCCTTCGCTGTATGGGGTCTGGACCTCGTCGGTCCCTTGCAGAAGGCGCCCGGGGGCTACACGCACCTGCTGTTCGGCAGGCGATGGATGAAGGAACTCCCCTCGGTGGTCTGGAGCCTAAGGACGACGCCGAGTCGTGCCACGGGCTTCACGCCGTTTTTCCTGGTCTACGGGGCTGAAGCTATCTTGCCCACTGACCTGGAATACGGCTCCCCAAGGGCGAGGGCCTACACCGAACAAAGCAACCAAGCCAGCCGAGAGGAATCGCTGGACCAGTTGGAGGAAGCTCGGGACAGGGCCTTACTACACTCGGCGCGGTACCAACAGTCCCTGCGACGCTACCACGCCCGAGGGGTCCGGTCCCGAGAACTCCAGGTGGGCGACCTGGTGCTTCGGCTGCGACAAGACGCCCGAGGGAGGCACAAGCTCACGCCCCCCTGGGAAGGGCCATTCGTCATCGCCAAAGTTCTGAAGCCCGGAACATACAAGCTGGCCAGCAATCAAGGCGAGATCTACGGCAACGCTTGGAACATCAAACAGCTACGTCGCTTCTATCCTTAAGATGTTTTCAAGTTGTTCATATACCTCGCACCTACGCAAAGTTTAGTTGTCAAGGAAGGGTCGGCCTAGCCTCGGCAAAACCCGACCCTCCCTCGGGGGCTAAAAGGGGGGAGACCCCCTCTGCGTCGAATTTTTCCTCGAAAAAGGATCTCTTTTTAGCAGGATTTCTTTCGTGCTTCTTGACTACTTCGGAAAGCGGATCCTGGAAACGACGAGGTACACGTAAGCAGCCAAGGCTGACCGAGCCAAGGGACTCCTACGCCTCCGGGATACGGATACCTCACTCGTCCCCTTCTGCGATAAGTAACTTGCGCTCGGATAAAGCGACTCCGTGGACCGAACGAGTCATCACGTTCGGAAGCTCTCCTGCCGAAGCAGTCCTTCAAGCTTTCTCGACTAAGTCGGGGACAGGGCCTCATGGACGGGTGAAAGTACGCGTAAGCGGCAAGGCCGACCGAGCCGAGGGATTCCCACGCCTCTGGGATACGGATACCTCACTCGTCCCTTCCGCGAAAAGCAGCTCTTGCTCACACAAACATCCCTGTTACCGACGAAGTCCAGATGCTCGAAACAGGAGGAAAAAAGGCGCAGCTTCGCAAGTGCAGCGAGGGTGTTTTCTTCTGGCCTCGGCGGCCGCAGGAAGCACACGCTACAAGATGATCGGATCCTGCAGGCTCGGGTCTTCACGCCGAAGGGAGCTGTAGCACCCTCGGCATCGACGACGTCTTCAGCAAAGCCCGACCCAGCCTCGGGCGGCGCCGCGGTCCAGGGGCTCCTCCGGGAATCCGGCCCGAGCAGGCGGCTCAACCGGTTACCCCTGGGGCCTCGGTCAACCGGCTCCCAAGGGCGCCAGCCCGATCCGAGGCCTCGACTGATCGACTTTGGCGTCGGCCCCGCTGACGGACAACACGGCTAGGCTCCGGCCAACCAGGTTCCCATTCTCGAGCCAACTCCGCCTCTGTTCATACTGATATCGCTACCCCCGGCCTCGATCCACCGAAGGGCGACCGAGGGGTCTCTTCAACTAAGCTAGAGGAGCCTCACATAACAAGGCCGAACGGGCCGAGGGATTCCTACGCCTCCGGGATACGGATACCTCACCCGTCACCTTGACACGGGGCAACTCATGCTTGGTAAAGCGGTTCAGATAATCAAACAGGCGAGACCTAGTGCTCGAAAATGAGGAAAAAACACGGCTCCGTGCCAAAATTACATACACGTTCAGGCCTCGACAGCCACAATGAACGAACTCACTGGCATTCGAAGTGCCATTACAAACGGAAGGCTCTTGTTCGCAGTCCCACTCAAGGGATGCGAACAAGCCATCAAAGCCAAAGAGCGGGCCGCCCCCAAGCGCTCCGGTAGATCCTCGCTGCCGTCGTCACCCCGAATGCGAGGGGGAAGACGGAATGTTGCATCCTAGCTGGACAGCAACAGTTCGCCTTCCCCGGCATGACTGGAGGACAACTCCGTCGCAGCGCGGGAGGACGATTGCCACCACCAGAAGCTGGAAGAGGAGGTGGTTCGCCGACCTGCATGCGAGATAGAGCCCCGGCTCGCCTCGGCCCCCGCCCCAGCGAGGATGACGAACGCACCCGACGCTGAGGGCGGGACCGCAGCCTGGTCTGTCTCCCCCCATCCAGGAGCTGGAGGCCACCGTCTTGGGTGGCCACCGGCGGGAGGGAGCAACCAGGCTGCCTGATGAAAATCCTTGAAGCCGAACGATGGCTGAGAGGTACCAACTCCCATGGAGTTGCGTTCCTCCAACGAGGAGGCGGAAAGGCGGCGGATACCCCCCATCCGGGGGCTTGGAAGACGGGAAGACCCGACGCTTAAGGGAGGAAGAAGACATGGTTGCCTTACGAAGGGAGCCTCCCTCCTTTTAAAGCCAACTCCCCCTACGTGCGCCCCCAAGCGCCGCGGGCCGAGTCTTCTCCAACACGCTCCAAGGCCCTCCCCTGCGACTCGGGGGCTGGGTCCCGCACGTCATGCAAGCCGGCTCAGGGCAGAAGAAGCCAAACCGCCGCGCATGGTGCGCACGACCGTCCAGCGGTTACAGGCGACCCCCCATTTTCGCCCAGACCAACGGGCGGAAGGGGCGGGCAGCCATGCAGGCGGCATGCAACCACGCCAGATGGACGCGCTTCTCCGACTTCTGACACGCCAGCCTGGAACCCAGGCCCACGCGTCGAGCAACCGGCACGCCAGTTGCTGCATGCAAGCAACCGCACCGCCACTTGTGCCACCATCGCGCCTCTTCGGTTGCGAAGCCTGTGCCACGACTCGAGGCGACCCAACAGCGCCAGACTGGCGCGTCGGTCAAAGCGACCGAAAGTGGGCCAGCAGTAATAGCGGTGGCAGGCGGGCGGGCGCAGCAGTCACGTCGTCAGCCAGGCTCACGTCCCATCCTGAGACAGCAAGGGAGCCTCCTCTCACGGCGTGAAGACGGTGCACCCGTGACCCATTCCTCGAACGGATCGCACGCGCGCAACGACCGCCCCGCCAACCACTCACCCCGTCGCATTAACTCCGCGGCGAGACACGCGGCGCTTCTGGCAGGAGGAGCGCGCGACGCTTCACCTTCGCCGTAATAACCGCGTCAGAAAAGGTACGCCATATCGTCCGATTTCGTATCCTTTTCCGTTTTCCTCTTTCTCTATCTCTTGCAACAGGGACCGGGAAAGGGGGATACCCCGAAAGGGATCCTTCTCCGCGAAGGAACCGGGCTCCGAGCCCCCCATTACTGATCAGGGGTTCGAAGGCTGGCCCCCCGAGGGTTCAACAGTCGCCTCAGATCGCGTGGGCCCGACACCCACTACTGGTCAGGGGTTCGAAGGCCAGCCCCCCGAAGGGCTTCATGGCCGCCTCAGGCCACTCGGGCTCCGCGCCCATTACTGATCAGGGGTTCGAAGGCTGGCCCCCGAAGGGTTCACAGTCGCCTCAGACACCGAGCGAGGGATGACCAGGGGTACGTTCGATACATAACCGAGGCTCGGGCTGCGCTCCCGAGGTACCCTAGGACATTTCCGAGACCAGTGGGAACGATCTTGTAACGGAATCCCATCGGAGGGAGGCATCGAGCCCTCGGACCCCGTCGCCAGGGGACCGGGTCCGGCAAATCACCCGCAGGTACTTTTGGGCGTGCCTCTGGGCCCCTAGCCGACCCCAATGAACGGGGCACGGACGTCCACTCGGATTACCCGCTTGCAGCTCACCGGAGACACCATATTCGGTGCCCATCGAGGGTAACATGGCGCACTCCCCCCCTCCTCCTTGCGGAAAGGCGACGTAGGGGCGTATGTAAAAAGCCGAGTCTGTCCCTGATCGTCCTCTCGCCCTGAGCAGAGGCTCGGGGGCTGCTCTCGCAAAAACCGGCTCCGGCCAAATCGTTGACAGCGTCAACATACCAGCCCGAGAGCTTGGGCCCCGACCGTGCACCCGGGCTACGGCCAGTTCGCATGAGGGAACGACCAGACCAGCCAAAGTATTAAGACCTCGAAGGAGTGTAACCACTCCTCCGAGGCCTCGGGGGCTACACCCGGCGGGTGCGCTCGCGCGCACCCACCGGAACGAAATGCAACCGAGAAAGGCTGGTCCCCTTGCAAAAAAGTGCGACAAAAGCCTCCAAGCGAGTGCTAACACTCCCTTCGAGGCTCGGGGGCTACTGTCGGGGACCATAATTAGGGGTACCCTCAAGACGCCTAATTCTCAGCTGGTAACCCCCATCAGCATAAAGCTGCAAAGGCCTGATGGACATGATTAAGTCAGGGATCAGTCCACACGAGTGACTCGATCACGCTTCACCCGAGCCTAGCCTCAGCCGAAGGCAGCCGACCTCGAGAGACTTCCGTCTCGCCCGAGGCCCCCCTTTTTATGGCGGACACATCACCGGCTCGCCCAAGGCCTTGGCTTCGCTCAGAAGCAACCTTGACTAAATCACCACACCGACTGACCAAATTGCAGGGGCATTTAACGCACAGGAGGCCTGACACCTCTATCCTGACACGCGCCTCCGGCAGAGCCGAGGTGACCGCCGTCACTCCACCGCTCCACTGGCCAGTCTGACAGAAGGACAGCGCCGCCTGCGCCACTCCGACTGCAGCGCCACTCGACAGAGTAAGTCTGACAGGCAGTCAGGCCTCGACAAAGGCGCCACGGCGAACTCCGCTCCGCCCGACCCCAGGGCTCGGACTCGGGCTAAGACCCGGAAGACGGCGAACTCCGCTCCGCCCGACCCCAGGGCTCGGACTCGGGCTAAGACCCGGAAGACGGCGAACTCCGCTCCGCCCGACCCCAGGGCTCGGACTCGGGCTAAGACCCGGAAGACGGCGAACTCCGCTCCGCCCGACCCCAAGGCTCGGACTCGGGCTAAGACCCGGAAGACGGCGAACTCCGCTCCGCCCGACCCCAGGGCTCGGACTCGGGCTAAGACCCGGAAGACGACGAAACTCCGCCTCGCCCGACCCCAGGGCTCGGACTCCGCCCTGGCCTCGGCCGAACGACTTCCGCCTCGACCGACCCCTTGGCTCGGGCTCGGCCACGGCAACAGAAGGCAGACTCAACCTCGGCTTCGGAGGAAACCCCACGTCGCCCTACCTAGGGCACAGACCGCCACGTCAACAGTAGGCGCCATCATCATCCCACCCCGAATCGACTCGGGTCACGGAGAACAAGACCGGCGTCTCATCCGGCCAGCTCCGCCAGAGAGGCAATGATGGCGCTCCACAAGCTCCATGACGACGGCGGCCCCCAGCTCTCTTACGGAAGCAGGACGACGTCAGCAGGGACTCGACCGCTCCAACAGCTGTCCCTCCGCCAGGCTCCGCCGCACCTCCGACAGCCACGACATCACGCCAGCAGGGTGCCCAGATCTCTCCGGCTGCCACATTGGCATGTACCTAGGGCGCTAGCTCTCCCTCCGCTAGACACGTAGCACTCTGCTACATCCCCATTGTACACCTGGATCCTCTCCTTACGACTATAAAAGGAAGGACCAGGGCCTTCTCAGAGAAGGTTGGCCGCGCGGGACCGAGGACGGGACAGGCGCTCTCTTGGGACCGCTCGCTTCCCTCACCCGCGTGGACGCTTGTAACCCCCCTACTGCAAGCGCACCTGACCTGGGCGCGGGACGAACACGAAGGCCGCGGGACTTCCACCTCTCTCACGCTCGGCTCCGGCCGCCTCGCCTCTCCCCCCTTCGCGCTCGCCCACGCGCTCGACCCATCTGGGCTGGGGCACGCAGCACACTCACTCGTCGGCTTAGGGACCCCCCTGTCTCGAAACGCCGACACATGTGTAGCCTCACCACCTACCTGAATCACCTAGTCGGTGAGCTTATTTGCAATCCATAAGGTTGTCTTTAGTGGATCGTGTAAAATAGGGGACACAACACTGTAGACGACGTTGTTTGACACTGCTTGTAGAGTAAAGTTTGAAATAGAGGATGATATACGTGATGGAACAAAGGATCAACCGGAGATGACCTAATGCCCTCCGTGGCTCCCACGATCATGCACACTCGAAAATCTCATGCATAGACATCGATAGACATGGACTAATGTAAAAAAAAGTTCATCCAAAATTATTCAGTAACCCAAGTCAATCACTAATTTTAACATAATTGATGAGTTCTTAGGGAGCCACGTTCTTAATATTTTAGTTCTTCACAAACTTGCAGTCCGAACAATTTTATATGTAGCATACAAGTAAGGGCAAAGAATTTGCTAATTTTGATAGAGATCTAAACTTTGTTCCTACTGCATAAAAATGTAACCAATGGCAAAAATGTCAAAGTAGTCATTTCAGGTAGCTACAACTTTACATAGAGTCTACTCCATATAAAGTTGTGGAGTGGAGCAGCAATTTGTAGAGTGGGAGCCATATGGAGTCTCGCCTGCCAATTTAGAATTCTAGGTCTGAATACCACATCAAACAGACTGGTTGAGTAGATCTCTCATTTCATCATCTATTTTAAACTGTACTATACAAATAATATTGTCATATATAGTTTCGATTTTTCTAATTTACGCTATCTATGGAACACAGTCTCAAACCTACGGCCCAAACGGCGCGCTTTCGGCCCGCGATTCCCTCCTAACAACGGAGGGAGGGAGAAGTGGAAAAAATCGCCTCGCTTGTTGGCCTCCGTCAGCCCGCGCCTCCTTCCTCCGTCCTCCGGCTCGGCGGTCCGCCGCCCTCCTTCATCCTCCGGCTGGAGGCCCTCCTCCACCCCCGCCTCGCGGCCCTACACTCTCGTTGGGTCGGCACCCGTGCCTCCCATTCTCTCCTCTTCTCTCGCTCGAGCGCCGCGGCCTCTGCTCGCTCGGTCGAGGCTGAAGGACGGGACAAAGCGCAGATTGACCACCGGGCGTCGGAACCGCCGCCGCTGCCGCCGAAGGGGTTATAAGATCAGATGGGGACTTCGGTGCAGGTGACGCCTCTCAGCGGGGCGTACGGGGAGGGCCCCCTGTGCTACCTACTCGCCGTCGATGGTTTCCGCTTCCTCCTCGACTGCGGATGGACCGACCTCTGCGATACCTCGCAACTTCAACCCCTCGCAAAGTACACATCTTCTTTCTCTCGTGACTTGTCAGCTTAGCTTGTAGTCGATTGAGTTACTAGTGTGGAAGTGGCTCCTGCGCCCGGCGCACATTTTAGTACTCCTTCCGTCCACAAAAGAAGGCAATTCTCCCTTTTCGAGGAGTCACAAATTGAACTTTGACCATAATTACATAAAAATTACAAACAATTGTGGCACAAAATAAGTAGCATTAAATCGATTTAGAAGTATGTTTTCATAATAAACTTAGTTAAAGACATAAATGTTAATACTATTCGTTGTAAACTTGGTCAAAGTTAAACTAGTTGATTCACATATGTCCCATAGTTGCATTCTTTTGTGGACAGAGGGAATACACCTTTTCGACGAATTACCTCTGGTACTGTTTTAAAGGAGTCGCCTATGTGTCTGGGCAGTGGTCCAACGCCTAGGTGCCTTGCTCGCCTACCTCGCCTAGGCACACTCCAACGCCTTGTCTCGCCATACTGCTTTAAAAACCATGACCTCTGGCGGTGTGTCGGGAGTTTAGTTGGCGCTGTGCTCAGATGGATTGGCGACTGGCCCAATGCAATGCGCAACATCGATTTGTTCAGTTGCATTAATCAAGGGACTAAGGGAGTTGTCTAAATTCTGGCTGATGATTGGTGCCTCTGCGTGACTAGTAGATGGAGAGTAGCTCGTGGTTTCTACAGTCCTAGTTTTTTTTGTGCTGCAACCTATGCTATCTCCATCTTGTTTCAATGATTGACTGATGTGCTTGCACATTTATGTGTGCGTGTTGTAGGGTGAATGTTCACAAATCCATGTCCATCCAAAGGTGTAGTCTCCATCTTGTTTCAATTTATGTATGTGTGAATGGCTATTGTGCCACATCTTCTATGCCTAAGGTGTAGTCTAGTGTAATCGACGCACTTGCTCATATCTGTTGTTTCTTGTAAGAGGATGGAAATAAGTCTATCTGACGCTGTAAAACCATGTAGCTCCTTATGTCCAAACTTTGGCCTCTTTGTGTAACACCATGCCAATCACAGTGCATTGCCTTGTCGCTGATTTATCCTTTCACCATTCATTTTCCCGCCATTTGTTGTAATACATCTTATAGATGCAAGGATGCACTCCATTTTTCTTTCCAAAATCTACACTCAGCAGTTGAGTACTTGAGTAAAGGAGATACTTCCCATCACTGCAGATGCATACATGTCATTGGTGTCAATATGCTATTTATCGTCGTAGCAAATTGATTGTTAGTTTTCACTTACACTAATAGGCACTGTACATTTTTCAGGGTTGCACCAACTGTAGATGCTGTTCTTTTGTCACATCCTGACATGATGCATCTAGGAGCTTTGCCTTACGCTATGAAACACCTTGGGCTGTCTGCACCAGTTTATGCAACAGAACCCGTGTTTAGGCTTGGCCTTTTGACCATGTATGACCATTTCCTGTCTCGATGGGTAAGCGTCATGGTGCTTGATATTTTCCTAGGGCGTACACTTTTCAACCACTCCTTTAAAATGCCATATAGTCTCCTTCCCTCCCTCCCAATATGCTAAAGAAAACTGGACTTCACTTTGTAGTCTATATTTGTTCAGTGTACCCTTACCTGTTAATCTTTCTTTTGCAGCAAGTTTCAGACTTTGACTTGTTTACTCTAGATGATGTTGATGCTGCATTCCAAAATGTTGTGAGACTGAAGTACTCACAAAATTACCTTCTGAATGGTCAGTAAGGTCATGATGATTGTACCTTAACAATGATATACATTGTTTTAGCATGCTACACTGCATCTGCTCACATAATATCTTTTGATAGATAAAGGTGAAGGAGTTGTTATTGCTCCACATGTGGCTGGGCATCTTTTGGGGGGGACAGTTTGGAAGATTACAAAAGATGGGGAGGATGTTGTGTATGCTGTTGACTTCAACCATCGGAAAGAGAGGTTAGTTTTTCTCTTTTTTTTCAGAATTAATTTAGTGTTTTAGGCATAAAATACCAAAATTGTTGTATTTTCCCAGGCATTTGAATGGCACCGTTCTTGGATCTTTCGTGCGGCCAGCTGTTCTGATAACTGATGCTTACAATGCTTTGAACAACCAAGGCTATAGAAAAAAGCAGGATCAAGATTTCATTGGTACATTACTTGGCACTGTATCTGCTTTTATTATTCTGTTTCTTTAGACTTTTGCAGTTTAAGCAGTATTCCTAAGTTCTAGCATCTGAGTTTTGTCATCTCATGATGAAGTTCATTCTTGTTTTTTATAGAGCTCCAAAATGATGGGGTTTTTACCTTTTATATAGATATGTGATGCATCCTAGCCATGGTGTTGTACCATCGTCTAATGCCATCATCTTTCATGCAGAATCATTAATTAAAGTTCTGGCAACTGGTGGAAGTGTGCTACTTCCTGTTGACACGGCTGGTAGAGTGTTGGAACTTCTTTTGTTATTGGATATGGTAAAAATCTCTGACACTATTGCTGGACTCTGTATTCCTGTTAGTTCAATAATGTGCTATCGTCTTGTTATGTTACAGTACTGGGATGAAAGGCGATTGCAGTACCCTATCTACTTCCTGACAAATGTGTCGACAAGTACCGTTGATTATGTCAAGAGTTTTCTTGAATGGATGGGTGATCAAATTGCAAAATCTTTTGAAAGCAGTAGAGCCAATGCCTTCTTGTTAAAGTATGACCTCAAACATAAGTTCTAACTAAACCTTTCGTTGGTTCTTTTTGTGCTATGTTCACTTACAAATCCTCTTTTAATGCATATAATGAAGTCACAGTTTTATATTTTCTCATCTGAGTTGTTCAGTTATTAGAACTTAGAAGTCTACATTTGACCTGTACTTTTAGCTTTTTTAACCAATTCTGCCCCTCAGATTTTGGATATTTGTATTAAATGAACAGGTTTTCAATAATAAATTGTGGTCCATCTGATCTGATTCTATTATTAACAACCTTTGATGTTCAATGTCGCAGAAAGGTCACGCTGATAATTAACAAAGAAGAGCTTGAGAAATTGGGAGATGCTCCAAAGGTTAGGGTAGCATAATTATCTGTTTCTCTTTCTCTACTATACTGTTGGAACCTTGAACTAAACACTTATTTAGTAGGTGGTTCTGGCATCCATGGCAAGTTTGGAGGTTGGCTTTTCTCATGACATATTTGTGGAGATGGCAAATGAAGCAAGAAATCTAGTGCTCTTTACTGAGAAGGGACAGGTACATTCCTGTGTGTTGCTCTTGTCATCAATCTTCACATGCTCTCACTAGTTAGCAATCTGAAATGACATGCCACAGGAAGTATTTAAGCTCCCGAATTATGACTGCTTGAGTGCTGACAGTGCTTGCCCACACTTAAACAAATTGAATATGATTATGAAGCCTCACTTTGATCAAACTACCATTCTTTTAATCCTAATGTTCTTTCACTTACAAGCATGAGTATCATTATACAACTACCTGATCAGAAAATATTTGCTCTCCAGTTTGGGACACTGGCTCGAATGCTCCAAGTGGACCCACCCCCTAAAGCTTTAAAGGTCACTATGAGCAAGAGGATTCCTTTGGTGGGTAATGAACTAAAGGCTTATGAAGAAGAGCAAGAACGGATAAAAAAAGAGAAATCGCTAAAGGCTAGCCTTGTCAAAGAAGAGGAGCTAAAGGCTTCTCATGGATCAAACACAAAGGCTTCTGAGCCAATGGTCATTGATGCAAGCTCATCTCGAAAATCTGTGAATGGTATAACACGCCTAGATGTTAATCTCTCTCATAACTTACCACACATGCAACCATAAAATATTTTATTGAAATGACTTACATGCAACCTTAAATATGGCATATCTGTCGATAATGAGTTCTAGAGTACACTTGCTGTTTCTTTGATTCAGCTCTACTTTTTTTCTGCTTGCTTCAGACAATGGCTTGATCAAGTTTGATGTCACTCTTCATGATTACTAGTTATATGCCCGTGCGTTGCAACGGGGTGGGGAAGCGGGTGGAACGATGACTAGACTACAAATATAATTATTGTTTATTTCTAAACATCAAAATATGTGTGGTCTGATAGTTAACCTCAATTTTCTAGAGCAGTCGGCTTGAGTTAGAGTGCTCGCTTTGCACTATTTTTTGCGCGCGCTGAGCGTGGGGAGGGTGAAGCCGTGGTAGCAACATGTGCCCATATTAGGTTCTTAATAGAGAGTAGTATAGATAACTATATTGAAGTAGGCAAGACAATGCTTATGCTAACATTTCTGCCGTTCCATTTAGTTTCTACAAACTTATGCTGTAAGGTTTATTTCTATTTGATGTGACATGTTATGTATAGTTGACTATCATTCTTTACTTTGTGACACTACCAGCTTCACATTTTGGTGGGAACAATGATATTCTCATAGATGGATTTGTCCCTCCTTTAACCAGTGTTGCTCCAATGTTTCCCTTCTTTGAAAACACTGCTGAATGGGACGACTTTGGTGAGGTCATCAACCCTGATGATTATATGATGAAACAAGAAGAAATGGATAATACTCTGATGCTTGTAAGTTTGCTTATACACCCATGTGGCCACATGCCTCTTGAGTCTTTAAAGTTGATCATATGTAAATTACCTGTCTGTCAGATATAGTTATTGTTCATAACACTGAGTTGCATTGACTGGAAGATGACGGTGGTTTCATTGGATCAAATTAGCCAACTCTGTGTTTTCCTTTGTGATAACTGAGATGTTTTGAACAGAACTGGAAATACATGAAACTCGGTATAAGACGACCATCAATTGAATTATTTTGGGTTCTGACAAGCATGTATTCTTCAGGGCCCTGGAGATGGATTAGATGGTAGGATCGATGATGGCTCAGCACGCCTGCTTCTTGATTCAACGCCCTCAAAAGTCATTTCCAACGAGATGACTGTAAGTTTTTCCCTCCTTGTTTTCTTTCATTAGTTTCTGCATCAATTGCAGAGCTAGATATATGTCTATATACAGATTGAAATTTTACACGTGCGCCGGTATACTGAACATTTTTTCAGGTTCAAGTGAAATGCTCATTGGTTTATATGGACTTTGAAGGTCGCTCTGATGGGCGTTCTGTAAAATCAATTATTGCTCACGTGGCTCCACTGAAACTTGTATGTGAATTTAATTTGAAATATTCTTTCTTGTGCGTGCATGGTTTAGATTTTACACTTTAAACTAAAGAATGCTACTTTCTGGAGCATATTCTTTCTTTGGCGCACACATACTGTTATACTTCTCCATGGCAAAGATAACCTTTTGAATTCTCCTCAATTCCATTTACTTAAATATCTGTGGTACTGAGTCTGACACCAAAGATGGTAGGGTATGCCATTTCTAAGCATTTTTTGGGATGACATGCCACTGCAAAACTTTATTTAAATTGAAAGTGCCTGCTGCTTGTTTGATTAGTTGGCACAAAATTTGAGTGGCCTGGTACTGTTATCCTTGTGGTTAATGGTTGACCTGTACATAGAAAGTTGTTATCTTATGCTGAATCATGCATTACTTTTTGCAGATCCTGGTGCATGGATCAGCTGAAGCAACTGAACATTTGAAAATGCACTGCGCAAAGAATTTAGATTTGCATGTTTATGCTCCACAGATTGAGGAAACTATTGATGTAACATCAGACTTATGTGCTTATAAGGTTAGCATCTTAACTACACACTCTCTTTAAGTACCGAGTAGAACCTTTGCTTAGGAGGTCATGAAGGTCAGGCAACCTATAATATACTAAATGTGCTACTTATCTGATTGTTGGAACAAATGAGGTAAAATCAAACCCCTGTCATGTACTAATCACTTAAATTTAATTAAGTTATGCAATTCAGTGGTAGAGCCTACTGTCTGTAATCGGAAGGTCCCGGGTTCGAGCCCCAGCCTCTGCATATTATGCGGGTAAGGCTTGGCGCTTAAAGATACACTTCCCTAGACCCCGCACAGTGCGGGAAGTCTACGGCACTGGGTACGCCCTTTTTTTATCAACACTATGGTCTTCTAGTGGGCAGCAATAATACCCTTGTGTATGTGTCATTACCTAGGAGCCTGTGTTCCTGACATAACCGCATCATGCACAGTTGGTATGTTGCATATTGCTTCAACCTTCCATATGCTTAACTTTGTGATGTTTGTGCTATCATATCATATATCTCAGGTACAACTTTCGGAGAAGTTAATGAGTAACATCATTTCTAAGAAGGTACGAGCTATATTTCCCTAAATCATTATCATTCATTCTTTCTGTTGTTATTAACAAGCTCCAAAGAACCTTGTTATGACAATCCAATGGTCTAACTTCTCTTTTGTATAGTTTAGCCCTCAGATCAAACCAATTGGGTTTATTATAGAAAAAAATGCTCATTGCAAAATTCCTTCCATATATGGCATTTGTTGATTTGAGTGTTTCTTGTATTGATTGTTACTGCATGTTCAGTTGCTAGCTCTAAATAATATCGAACCAGTTGCATTGATTATTGAACTTCAAAGGCTTTGCATGCCAAAAAGTTGTCCATACCTATAGATCTTTTAAGGCAAGTAACATGTTTTTCATCCTTGAAACGGTTAGGTTTTAAACACTGTACTTTGTTATATGCACTTACTTGATTACGAATCATTGTTATGAAACCACTAACATTAGCATGATCTGCAGTTGGGTGAGCATGAAATTGCTTGGGTGGATGCAGAAGTTGGAAAAGAAGATGAGAAGCTTATTTTGCTTCCCCCATCGTCAACACCACCACCCCATAAGCCTGTTCTTGTGGGTGATCTAAAGTTGTCTGATTTTAAACAATTTTTGGAAAACAAAGGCTGGCAGGTAGGTTTATTATATTGAATTGTGAGTCTTTGTGTCTTCCTTGGGACCTATATGGCCATTATCCAAACTTGTAGTTTTAGGAGTGGAGATGAATATTTCATTTAGTAGGATTTTTCAGTTGAACGTGAGAGGATCAAATATGTTGAGATTCAGGTGTGATAAGTATGCTGAGAAGAAATTTGTTCTTGAACTTTCACTAGCCGTAGCATACTGCGACATACTAGATGACACTTGTTTCCTGCACATGCTGTTTAGTTCCACATAGCCTATACTCCGTCCTATAAAATAGGCCATATAATTTTTTTGGCACGGTCTTTAAAGTGGAACTTTGACCATTTTTTAAATATGCCATCAATAAATACAAAATGAACACCATATTAAAGTACTTTTGAATATAAATCTAAGTAATATATAATGCATACACTAAAACTATGTATTTTTGGTTGAATTATTAGTCAAAAGTTTTAAAGCATCGACATCTTTAAAAACATGCATGCACAAGCGTTGGTTGATGAAAGGTGCAGCATATGATTTTTGGTTGGATAATATTAAGCAGGCAGGGATAAATAATCTTTGTTGGTGTATACTGAAACCATTGACATAGTCGCTAAGGAAAGAGCTGTTGCAGGTTGAATTTGCCGGAGGTGCTTTACGGTGTGGCGAATACATCATGGTGCGCAAAGTTGGTGATTCTATCCTAAAGGTAGCTTCCGCATCATTTAGTAGCAATACTCCTTTGCGTGTTTTGGCAGAACTTGATATGCTCCAGTTCAAGAACTATGATTTAGAACTTGTTATGTTACATGCATACATGCCTTAGTTTTTTATGACCTGTACCAACAAAATTGCACGAGCATAGTTGATATGGCTTGCCCGGTGGTGTGAGGCTTAACACACTTAGGCCCTTTCTGGATGCAAAGCTTTTTTTTGGAGCTCTAGAAATACCATAGTTTGCAAAATAATTTGGTCCTCAAGCAGCAATATGAAATGTTTGGATTGAAGAATCCTTTTAGTTCTGAAAGTTATGTTGCTTAAAACTGTAGCCTTTTGGAGTTTTTAGAACTCCACTCTGAACCTTGATTTCGCACGTCTAAAAATGCAGTTTGTTGATACCAAACAAGGTATTATACGTCTGTGATGCGATTATTATATATATTGCAGGGCAGCACAGGGTCCCAGCAGATCGTCATCGAGGGCCCCCTCTGCGAGGACTATTACAAGATCAGGGAGCTTCTGTACTCGCAGTTCTACTTGCTGTGAGGCAACGTACGGCAAAGCTTAGGCTTTATTTACATTGGTTATAAATTATTAGATTAGATGTTGACTGTAAGACTATCCTGGTGTTTTCTGTTTTTACATTGTTTGTTTCCCCTTTCACAAGCTTAGGCTTGTGTTGTCCGAAATTTGGCGTGGGATGACCGTGACAAAGTTTTGGCATCAGTTTCCGGATGACCGTGGTTAGTATGCTGAAGCTTGTTTCGTCCTTCATCATTATGGGCATGTGTTCTATATTGATCGTATTGACTCTTTTTGAATTGGTTGAGCATATTTTAAATCTTCTTCCCCTTGATACCTTCTTTCATCAACATCAAAGCTGACTACCAAGTGGTCCAAGAACGATGACAATGCATCCATCCAAAGAAGAACAAAAACAACGACGACAAAGCGTCCACCTATTTTCCACCTAGGGGTGCAATCAATCAGATCGGAGATGGGTAATGCTTGTATCATATTTTCTCTTTAGATTTAGATTAGATATATTTTCTTTTTAGATTTAGATCAGATACGAATATTATTGGTCTATGACCGTAAGATTTGAATGGATATCAATATATCTTAAATACCTATACTCTATGCGGCTATGTTTTTGTTTTTTATGTTCCATTTTAATTTTTATCGATTTTTTTCGTTTGTTTTTATCATTTTTGTCATTCCACTAGTCCCGTTTTCAAAATAAAATGTAAAAATCATAATGGAATAGTTATCTTGATCGATCCCAATTGTTTTCGTCCCTCGAGGCATGCATCCAATTTTCAATCATCTACCTACGCGATATGGCCACCACAACCGCATTACGAAGCACAACAGAAACTGCTTAGCTTTTCAGCATGTTTTTATAAAAATCGTTTTAGTCAAAACCGTCTAAAATTAATATAGACATAGAATTGGTCAAACTGTTTCAATAGTAGGAAATCGTTACTTTCTACGCCATAAACCCTATGTACCATTTTATCTTTCTCCGTACATAATCTCTATGATACTTAGATTATCTCCATAAGCAGATTCTTATGACAGCTAGATTTTGAGAAAAGCTGAACTAAATATGTCCGTATAGGTGACCAGATGGGTCGGACTATATGGGTCAAACGAGACACGATCATTTTGGCACGGTACGGTGCCCGGACCGACACGAGACATGTCATAGGTCGTGCTTGGCTTGGATACAACCGCATAGGGTGGCATGAGCATGACCTATTTACTGTCGGCCTATTTAGCTCGATGTTAAGCATGCATGGCCCATCAAACCGAACACGACCCATTTGTGGCCTAAGCTTACTTGTCTTAATCTAGCCTACCATATATACAAATATGACCAACTCGATCACCCCTTTAGATCTATTTTTGAGTTCTGTTAGAAAAAAATGGAGAAAATGAACAACCAAAAATAGGGGAAAAATAAGTTATTTTCGAGCCCTGTTACGAGACAGATCTTAGGCCACACGACACGATGGCACAACACGATTGACCGACACGGCTCATTTGAAACTAATAGGACCATGATTGAGCTCAGACTTCGGCATACGGGCGGACATGACACGACCCACTATTTATCCATGTCGTGTCTTGGTCTAATTAAATCATCCACGTATACATGTCCAACAAAGTTTGGCCTCACAGTCACAGCCAGCGGCTAGAACGCACGGCCGACCACCATGGCCCTGCTAGGGATGGCAACAGATAAACTATCCGCGAATAATGTCTCTGGACACCCATATCCGCGACTTATATTCGATATCCGAACCCGTACCCGTTACCCGCTACGAATAAAAAATAGTATCCACATCGGGTAACGGATATCCGTGGATATATTCATTTGCCCACTACACATACAACATATTTAAATCCAGCAAATTCAAATATGATAACATATTTGTCCGACAAATTTAAATATGATAAAACTTACAACCATACAGAATTTGTCTAGCAAATCAAATTTGATACATGTATTAAGGCATACAACGAGCAATATAAAATTGTCTAGCAAAATCAAATCTGAATTGTTCAAATTGATAAAATTACAAACACACAAGCCACAAGAATCAACACCAAAGACCAGCTGGTTATTCAGAATCAGCAGCCAACACACAAGATTCTTCTTTCATGTCTTCTTCATTATCTTCAAGGCAAGACCAAAAACTATTGAATCTTCCATCACCAGCACCTAAAATAAAGTCACATGCACATTAGTATCTATATACTTCAAATATAACATATTGGAAAAATGAAGAAAAGTTCACCTTGAAGAGTGTGACGAAGCCAACTTTGACTGCACATCAAAGCTTCCACCATTTTAGGAGTGAGACGACTGCGATAGTCACTTAAAAGCCTGCCACTTGTGCTAAAAGTTGGTTCAGATGCGACTGTGGTGATTGGAATAGCTTAAATGTCTCTAGCAACCAGCCTCAAAGTGGGATAACGAGTTCCCTCCAACTTCCACCAACTAGGGGTTTCCAAATACAAGACTTTAGATGTTGGTGCAAATGTGATGTACCATTTTTTGTGATGCCCGAAAGTTTCTTCTTGCAATGTTTACATTTAGCCTTCCCTACTCCATCAACTTCAACCTGATCAAAATCCTTCCACACATCAGATCTGAGCTTCCTCTTTGATCCTGACGAAGCAGGTATGTCCTCTTGCTCTGATGAGGACTCCACCACCATGGTAGGAGGACCAGTTGTAGAGGCTTGTTGAGTGCCACCACTAGGGGTTTCCATGGTAGCTGTAAGTCATTGAGTTGATAAAAGTAACCAGGATCATGGTATTTCCAATCTGAAAAGCCTATAAGAATCTGAAAAACTACAAGAACCTACAAAGAAACTGGATCTATTGGGCGAGCTGGTGATGTCCTGTGCAGTGCTCGACGTGGTCGCGTGGAGAAGATCGATCAAACCCTAAACCCTGCGCAGTCCTGGCGATGTCCTGCGCGGCTACGCAGTGCTCGACGTGGGGACCGTCGAGCGCCAGACCGTGGTCGTCGTGGCCGCTTGGCCGCCTGGCCAGGTGGCGGCTGGCCGTCGAGGTCTCGAGGAGGGTGGGGGTGGGGACTGGGGACTGGGGTGGTGGCGGCGGCGACAACCGGTAGCCGGTAGCGGTACTGCGGTAGGAGTGGGAGAGATGGAGTGGGCGGCGAAGAGAGGGTACTAGAGCGAGGGCTTCGCTGGATCAACCTAGGCTTGTGGCGACAGGAGTACGGGACTTGGGCAGTTGGGTTGGTTGTGGTCCGTGAAGTGGTTCCAAACTCTAGTGACCCCACATGTCAGGTTACTTTAACGGATATTCAGGTATTCGGGTATGGATACTGATTTTTCGTACCTCTTTTAAAAATATCCACAGATATCAAATGCTACCCGTATCCGTATCCACGGGTATAGGCTCGTACCCAAAACCGTGTCCAACGGTTTTTTTTATCCGTGGGTACGTGGGTAAATCACATCCATTGGCATCTCTAGGCCCTGCGAGGCCACGACCGGCTGCCGATGACCTCGCCCACACGACTGTCTTCCGTTTGAACTCATTTCCCTAATTCTTCTAGTTTCTTTAACAAGTGCAATTACTATGACTATGGCTATGGTTCGACAATAAGAAATACTTAGAATGAGTCAAAATTCTTAAAATTTCAAATACAAAATAAATAACTAAAGAATCATAATAAATTAATTACTGATTGTATCATAAAGACCTTTATGCCCACGTCCTAATCGACCCCTCGGAGGAGTATGTGCTTCTAAAAGATCTTTGATATTGTGTCCAATTCTGAAGTTAGTTCAATGCATATGACCTCAATAATAAAAATAAATACAATAGCTAAATGATGACGTGCAATATCGATCAACCATAAATTTTATGTTTGTGGATGGAATCCCCCAAGAAGGGTCAGAATGGCAGTTCCCACTCCTTGAGTGACGACTGTAATTATTCGTACCAAACCAATAGCGTTTCATAAAAGCTAAATCTTGTAATCAATGGTGGGTCAATAATGTTTTTGCATATGTATTAAGATGCTTGGCCTGATTTCGAAATTATCTAGGGTTTTTATGTTGTTTTTATTGCAAAATGATGGATCTCCTTCCGTAACTTTCCCAAAAAAACTCCTAATTGAGCATGATGCACATATTTTTTACAGTAGCAGGATCACAATAACTTACTCCATTGTGAGTTGCTGCAAGAAGACATAATGCATCTGGCGGTAGAACTTGCCTGAGTCTTCCATGTTGAGAAGGCAACATCAAAAGTACATCAACCGCAACCATGAAGCCGCCCGACCAGTTGATGCAAGGCTACTTCACTGACCCGTGCGTCTGCCTGTCACTCTACATTTGTCGAAGGTATCATATGTGGAGGAGTCTCTTCCTTGACATCTTGGAGAGGCTAGGTGGGCACCCCCCCTACTTCACTTTTCGAACTGATGCTGTCAACCGCAGTGGTTTCTCCCGCACCAGAAGTGCACAACTGCCCTACATATACTTGCGTACAGTAGTGTTGCTGACTCCATCGATGAATATATCAAAATGGGAAAAGTTTTGCCTTAGAATATCTTAAACTATTATGTAGAGGTGTTATTGCATGTTTTAGGTGTAGCACATGTGTCGTCCCACTATTGATAGCCTTAGGCATTTATTAGCTAAGGGGGAGGAAAGAAGATTTCTTGGTAAGATAGGGAGTATAGATTGCATACGCTGAAAGTGGAGGGACTATCCTATTAGATGAAGAGGACAATTCGCAATACAAGACATCGAATCCCTAGCCATCATGCTTGAGATAGTTGCCTCATATAACTTGTGGATCTTACATGCTTTTTTGTGGCGGGATCAAACAATGACATGAACATGTTCAACCAATCACCATTGTTCATTGACGTGCTTAAGGATGAAGCATCAAACATGAACTTCATGGTGAATGGCCACGAGTACAAACAGAGGTACTACCTCGGTGATGGTATATACTCTCGTCGACCGGTGTTCATGAAGACCGTTTCGCTCCCACATACTTCAAACTAGAAGATGTTTGTTGTATACCAAGACAGAAATTGAAGGACGTGGAGAGGTCATTTGGGGTGCTCAAGGCTCGATTCCATATCCTCGCAACCCTAAATCGTTCTTCCTCCCAATAGGCACTCAGTGTAGTCATGTGTGCATATATCATTGTACACACATAGACAATTGAGATAGTCGAGTTCTCCGTTTGCACACATAGATAACTATGAGATAGAGTTCTCTGTTACAGCAACAATCGTTATCTCACAAGCATTGATGAGCTTTGCAACCATCCTTCAACAAGAGGCCGCACTTCAAAAGTGGTCGCACTCCATGCAAGCTCAGTGCATGATCAACTCCAAAATGATTTGATAGAGCATATTTGGATTCTACACCATGACAATTAGATTTTATTCTTATGATTTATGTATTTTTTTCAAACAATGTTTGTCAGCGTTTCGACCCCGGGGGGTCCCTGGACCGACGAGTGAATTGTCGCTGCGTGCCCCAGCCCAGATGGGTCGGCGCGAGACGGAACACAAGGGGGAAACAGTAAGGGGAATCGTGGCCTCGTGTTGGCCTGCGCCCAGGGCGGATGCACTTGCAGTAGGGGGTTACAAGCGTTCGCGTGGGAGAGAGAGAGAGCGAGAGCCTTGTGCGTTGGCCCGTCCTCCCGCGCGGCCACCACTCGTACGAGGGCCCTGGACCTTCCTTTTATAGATGTAAGGAGAAGGCCCAGGTGTACAATGGGGGGTGTAGCATTGTGCTAACGTGTCTAGCGGACAGGAGCCAGAGCCCTAAGTACATGCCGACGTGGCTGTTGGAGAGGTGTTGCTGCCCTGTTCATGTGATGTCGTGGCCGTCGGAGGAGCGCCTGAGCCCTGTGGGAGCACAGCTGTCGGAGCTGTCGGGTCCTTGCTGACGTCTTCTTGCTTCTGTAAGGGGCTGAGAACCGCCGTCGTCATGGAGCACGCGGGGTGCCATCATTACTTGTTTTACCGGGGCGAGCCAGATGGGACGCCGGTCTTGTTCCCCGTAGCCTGAGCTTGCTAGGGGTAGGGTAATGATGGCCCCCCCTGTGACGTGGTCGGTCTGAGCCCGAGGTCGGGCGAGGCAGTGACTCCTCCGAGGTCGAGGTTGAGTCCGAGCACTGGGGTCGGGCGAGGCGGAGACTGTCGTCCGAGGTCGAGGTGGAGTCCGAGCCCTGGGGTCGGGCGAGGCGGAGACCGTCTTCCGGAGTCGAGGTTGAGTCCGAGCCCCGGGGTCGGGCGAGGCGGAGACCGTCGTCCAAGGTCGAGGTGGAGTCCGAGCCCTGTGGTCGGGCGAGGCGGAGACCGCCTTCCGGAGTCGAGGTTGAGTCCGAGCCCTGGGGTCGGGCGAGGCGGAGACCGTCGTCCGACGTCGAGGTTGAGTCAGAGCCTTGGGGTCGGGCGAGGCAGAGCTTCCTATGGCGCCCGAGGCTGGACTTGGCTGCTGTCAGTCTCACCCTGGCGGGTGGCACAACAGTCGGAGCAGGGCAGGCGGCGCTGTTCTCCTGTCAGGTCGGTCAGTGGAGCGGCGAAGTGACTGTGGTCACTTCGGCCCTGTCGACTGAGGAGCGCGCGTCAGGATAAGGTGTCAGACGATCCTTGCATTGAATGCTCCTGCGATACGGTCGGTTGGCGTGACGATCCGGCCAAGGTTGCTTCCCCGCGAAGCCTGCCCGAGCTGGGCCTCGGGTGAGTCGAAGGTGTGCCCGTTGCTTGAGGGGACCCTCGGGCGAGACGTGAATCCTCCTGGGTCGGCTATCTTTGCCCGAGGCTGGGCTCGGGCGAGGCGGGATCGTGTCCCTTGAGTGGACGGAGCCTTGACCCGAATTGCGCCCATCAGGCCTTTGCAGCTTTGTGCTGATGGGGGTTACCAGCTGAGATTAGGAGTCTTGGGGGTACCCCTAATTATGGTCCCCGACAGTAGCCCCCGAGCCTCGAAGGGAGTGTTGGTACTCGCTTGGAGGCTTTTGTCGCACTTTTTTGCAAGGGGACCGACCTTTCTCGGTTGCATTTCGTTTCGGTGGGTGCGCGCGAGCGTACTCGCCGGGTGTAGCCCCCGAGGCCTCGGAGGAGTGGTTTGACTCCTCCGAGGTCTTAGCGCTTTTTGTGACGCCTCGGCCGGTCTGGTTGTTCCCTCATGCGAACTGGTCGTTGCCCGGGTGCATAGTCAGGTTCCAAGTTCTCGGGCTGGTATGTTGACGCTGTCAACGGTTTGGCCGGAGCCGGGTTTGCGAGAGCAGCCCCCGAGCCTCCGCACAGAGCGAGAGGACGGTCAAGGACTAACTCGGCTTTTATCATACGCCCCTTTGTCGCCTTTCCGCAAGGAGGAGGGGGGGGGGGAAAGTGCCATGTTGCCCTCGGAGGGCGCTGAACATGGTGTCTCCAGTGAGTTGCTAACGGGTGATCCGAGTGGACGCTCGTGCCCCGTTCGATAAGGGTCGGCTAGTGGCCCAGAGGCGCGCTCCAAAAGTACCTGCAGGTGATTTGCCGAACCCGGTCTCGTTTGATAGGGTCCGAGGGCTCGATGCCTCCCTCTGATGGGATTCCGTTATAGAATCGCTCCTGCTGGTCTCAGAAATGTCCTAGGGTACCTCGGGAGCGTAGCCCGAGCCTCGGCCATGTATCGGACGTACCCAGAGTCATCCCTCGCTCTGCGTGCTCTGAGGCGGCTGTCGAACCCTTCGGGGGCCAGACTACGAACCCCTGATCAGTAGTGGGCGCGGAGCCCGAGTGGCCTGAGGCGGCTGTCGAACCCTTCCAAGGGGCCAGCCTCCGAACCTCTGACCAGTAGTGGGCGCAGAGCCCGAGTGCTCTGAGGCAGCTGTCGAACCCTTCCGAGGGGCCAGCCTTCGAACCTCTGATCAGTAGGAGGGCTCGGGGCCCGCTTCCTTCGCGGAGAAGGATCCCTTTCGGAGTATCCCCTTTCCCGGTCCCTGTAGTAAGAGAGAGAAAGGGGAAGAGGAAAAGGATACAAAATTGAACGACGTGGCACACCTTTTTTGACGCGGTCATTATGGCGGAGGTGAAGCGTCGCCCGCTTCGCCTGCCAAAGGTGTCGCCTGTTCTGCCGCAGAGTTAATGCGACGGGACGAGTGGTTGGCGGGGCAGCCGTTGTGCGTGCGCGAGCCGTTCGAGGAACGGAACACGGGCGCGTCGTCTTCACGTCGTGGGAGAGGGCTCTCTCGCTGTCCCAGGAGGGGACGTGAGCCTGTAGAGGATTTGACTGCTGCTTCCGCCCGCCTGCCGCCGCCATTACTGCCGGCCCACTTTTGGCCATATCGACCGTCGTGCCTTCTCCCGCGGCGGACTAACCCGTGACGGATTTGCTCGGTTGGCACTGTTGGGCCATGCGCAGGGTTGCCTCGAGTCGCGGCACCGGTTCCGCAGTCGAGAAGGCGCGGTACTGGCGCAAGTGGTGGTGCAGTTTCTCGCACGTAGTAACCGGCGCGCCGGTTACATGACGTGTGGGCCTAGGCCTCCATGCAGGACGCGTTGAAGTCGAAAGGGTGCGCCCCCTTGGTGCGGTTGCATGCCGCCTGCATGGCGGTTCGCCCTTTCACCCGCTGGTTTGGGCGAAAGTGGAGGAGTGCTTGTAACCGCTGGACAGTTACGCGCTCCGCACGCGGCGGTTTAGCTTCTTCTGTCCTAGGCCATCCTATATGACGAGTGGGACCCATCCCCCGTGTCGTAGGGGGAGGACCTTTGAGCATGTCGGTGAAGACTCGGTCTGCGACGGCTGAGGACACAAGTGGGGGGAGTCGCCTTTAAAAAGGGGGCGACCCCCTTGGATGGCAGCCATGCCTTCGCACTCCCTTCATGCATTGCGCCCTTCCACCTTCCGAGCCCCCGGATGGGGAGCACCCGCGTTGCTTTCGTCTTGCTGTTGTTGGAGGAGCGCAACTTCGCGGAAGTTGGTACCTTTCAGCCATCGCTCGGCTTCAAGGATTTTCATCAGGTAGCCCGGCTGCATCCCCTCGCCGGTGGTCACCCAAGATGGTGACCACCAGTTTGATGGTGGGGAGAAGCAAACCGGGCTGCGGCCTCTGCCCCGCCCCCAGCTTCAAGGATCTTCATCATCTTTGCTGGGGCGGAGGGCGAGCTGAGCCGGGGCCTGCCTTCGCGTGGGCCGGCGTCCCGCTTCTTCCTCCAGCTTCTGGGGGTGGAAACCATCCTCCAGCTCTACGAAGGAGGCGCCCTCCAGCCACGCCGAGGAAGGCGAACTGTTGCTGCCCAGCCAGGGTGCAACATTCCGTCCTCTGTCCTCGTTTTCGTGGCGAGGACGGGAGTGAGGACCTGCCGGTGCGCTTTGGGGCAGCCGGCGCTCGCTGGTGCGGTGTTGGTGGACAGGTGGACACCGCCGTCGGTGCTGAGGTGGTGGCAGCTGGAGAAAGCTTCTCCGCCGACGAGACCGTCAGCGCTACCCGCGGACCGACCTCCGGCTCTTTGGCTTTAATATCTGGTTCTCGTCCCTTGAGTGGGGACGTGAACGAGAGCCTTCCGGCGGCAACGTCCGTCCTAGGACCATCGCTGCTGCTGCAGAGGTTGCTGGCGAGTCGCCCGGAGTTTGTCGTCCCGCAGGCTCTCCGATGTGGAGGTTGTTCATACCCGCGGGAGTGGAACCGGAGTTTCGTTTGTAATGGCACCTTGAGTGCCGGTGTCTGTTCATTGCGGCTGTCGGGGCCTGAACATCTAGGTATTTTGGGTGTAATACCATGTTTTTTCCTCATTTCGAGCACTAGAACTCGCCTGTCGGCTAGCTGAACCGCTTAACCAAGTGTGAGTTGCCTCGTGCGGAAGGTGACGAGTGAGGTATCCATATCCCGGAGGCGTAGGAGTCCCTCGGCTCGGGCGGCCTTGCCGCCCGAGGCTTCCCTTGCTTAGTTAAAGAAACCCTCGGCCGCTCTGCGATGAGTCGGAGCCGGAGGCAGCGGTGTCAGCATGGACAGAGGCGGAGTTGGCTCAAAAATAAGACTTCGTCGGCCCAGGAGCAGGGGACTTCCTAGGCCGAGGAGGCGTAGCAGCGGTGGCCGAAGCCTGGCCGGGTCGTCCACTAGCGGGACCAACCCTGGAGTCGGGCTGCCGAGGCCATGAGCCGGGCTGATGTTCTCGGGGGACAGCTGGCTGAGGCTATGGAGCGGCCGGTCGAGCCGTCTGCTCGGGCCGGGTTCTTGGAGGAGGCCCTAGCGGCGATGGCTCAGGCGCGGTGCTGACATCTTCCTTCGAGGTGGAGATCCTCCGACCGTGTCGTCGTCCGAGGCCGGGCCGGATTCCGCCGAAGGTGGAGTCGATGCCGAGGGTGCTGCTGCTCCCCCTACTGATGTCTGATCCTGCAGGAACAGTTTATCTGTAGTGTGCGTATGTTTTTTGCGGCCGCCGAGGCCCAAACATACCGTCGTCGTGTTGTAAAGCTGCATTTCTTTTCCTCCTATTTCGAGTATCCGGACTTGTTTGTCGGTAGCAGAATCGTTTATCCGAGCAAGAGTTACTTATCCCGGAGGCGTAGGAGTCCCTCGGCTCTGTCGGCCTTGCCGCTTACGTGTACTCTTACTCGTCCGTAGGATTCTGTTATCGATATAGTCGAGAAGGCACGAAAAATCGTTTCGGCAGAAAGTTCTCGAGCGTTAAGACTTGTTCGGTCAGCGGAATCGCTTATCCGAGCGTGAGTTACTTATCGCAGAAGGTGATGAGTGAGGTATCCGTATCCCGGAGGCGTAGGAGTCCCTCGGCTCGGTCGACCTTGCCGCTTACGTGTACTCCGTCGTTTTCAGGATCCCACTTTCGAAGTAGTTGAAAAGCACGAAAGATGTTCTGGCAGAAAGACTTTTTCCGAGGAAAATTTTGACGCAGAGGGAGTTCCCCCCTTCTAGCCCCTGAGGGAGGGTCGGGCTTTGCCGAGGCAAGGCTGACCCTTCCTTGATGGTTAGACTTTGTTTGTGTATGTAAACGAGGTGTATGAACGACTTGAAAACATCTTAAGGGTAGAAGCGACGTAGCTGTCGGATGTTCCAAGCGTTGCTGTAGACCTCGCCTTGACTGTTGGCCAGCTTGTATGTTCCGGGCTTCAAAATCTTGGCGATGATGAATGGCCCTTCCCAGGGAGGCGTGAGCTTGTGGCGCCTTCGGGCGTCTTGTCGTAGCCGAAGCACCAAGTCGCCCACCTGGAGGTCTCGGGACCGAACCCCTCGGGCATGGTAGCGTCGCAGGGACTGCTGATACCGTGCCGAGTGTAGTAAGGCCATGTCCCGAGCCTCTTCTAGCTGGTCCAGTGAGTCTTCTCGGTTGGTCCGGTTGCTTCGGTCATCGTACGCCCTCGTCCTCGGGGATCCGTATTCTAAGTCTGTGGGCAAGATAGCCTCGGCCCCATAGACTAGAAAGAACGGCATGAAGCCCATGGCTCGGCTTGGCGTCGTTCTCAGACTCCAGACCACCGAGGGGAGTTCCTTCATCCATCGCCTGCCGAATTTGTTGAGGTCGTTGTAGATCCTTGGCTTGAGTCCTTGTAGAATCATGCCGTTGGCACGCTCTACTTGCCCATTCGTCATGGGGTGAGCTACGGCGGCCCAGTCCACCCGGATGTGGTGGTCCTCGCAGAAGTCCAGGAACTTTCTGCCAGTGAACTGGGTGCCGTTGTCAGTGATGATGGAGTTCGGGACCCTGAAGCGATGGATGATGTTGGTGAAGAACGCCACCGCCTGTTCGGACCTGATGCTGTTTAGGGGTCGGACCTCGATCCACTTGGAGAATTTGTCGATAGCGACCAACAGGTGCGTGTAGCCCCCGAGTGCCTTCTGCAAGGGACCGACGAGGTCTAGACCCCACACATCAAACAACCAGGTAATGGGTATTTTCTGTAAAGCCTGAGCGGGCAGGTGCGTCTGCCTTGCGTAGAATTGACACCCTTGGCAGGTGCATACAATCCTAGTGGCGTCGGCCACCGCGATTGGCGAGTAGAAACCCTGTCGGAAGGCGTTTCCAACAAGGGCTCGAGGCGCTGCGTGATGACCGCAAGCCCCCGAGTGTATTTCTTGCAATAGTTCCTGACCTTCGGCGATGGATATGCACCGCTGGAGGATGCCTGAGGGGCTACGGTGGTAGAGCTCCTTTCCGTCACCCAGCAAGACGAACGACTTGGCGCGCTGCGCCAATCGCCGAGCCTCGGCTCTGTCGAGGGGTAGCTCTCCTCGGTGGAGATATTGCAGGTACGGGGTCTGCCAGTTTCGATTAGGCGGGACCCCATTCCGCTCTTCCTCGACGCGCAGTGCCTCACCCTCGGGGACCGAGGGTGCCTCGGGCTGAGCCGAGGGCGCCTCGGGCAGGGCCGAGACCTTCTCGGGCTCGGGCGTGTCGTCGGTCTTGACTGAGGGTTGATGTAGGTCTCGGGAGAAGACGTCCGGAGGGACCGTTCTCCGCCCCGAGGCTATCTTAGCCAGCTCGTCTGCAGTCTCGTTGTATCATCGGGCGATGTGGTTGAGCTCGAGCACGTAGAACTTGTCCTCCAGGCGTCGAACCTCATCGCAGTAGGCTTCCATCTTCGGGTCGTGGCAATGGGAGTTCTTCATGACTTGGTCGATGACAAGCTGCGAGTCGCCACGAGTGTCGAGGCGCCGGACCCCTAGCTCGATGGCGATGCGCAACCCGTTAACCAGAGCCTCGTACTCGGCCACGTTGTTGGACGTCGGGAAATGGAGGCGCAGCACGTAGCGGAGGTGCTTCCCGAGGGGCGAGATGAAGAGCAGGCCCGCGCCCGCTCCTGTCTTCATCAGCGACCCGTCGAAAAACATGGTCCAGAGTTCCGGTTGGATCGGAGCTGCTGGAAGCTGGGTGTCGACCCATTCAGCCATAAAGTCCGCCAAGACTTGGGACTTGATGGCCTTTCGAGGGGCGAACGAGATTGTCTCGCCCATGATCTCCACCGCCCACTTTGCAATCCTACCCGAGGCCTCTCGGCACTGGATGATCTCTCCCAGGGGGAAGGATGACACCACAGTCACCGGATGAGACTCGAAGTAGTGTCGCAACTTTCGCCGCGTCAGAATTACCGCGTACAGTAACTTCTGAATTTGCGGGTAGCGGATTTTGGTCTCGGACAGTACCTCACTGATGAAGTAGACCAGCCTCTGGACGGGCAATGCGTGCCCCTCTTCTCGTCTCTCGACCACGATCGCGGCGCTGACCGCCTGAGTGGTAGCGGCGACGTAGATCAAGAGGGCTTCTCCGGCAGCGGGGGGCACCAAGATAGGTGCGCTTGCAAGGAGCGCCTTTAGGTTCCCGAGGGCCTCCTCGGCCTCGGGGGTCCAAGTGAAGCGCTCGGTCTTCCTTAAGAGGCGCTACAGAGGTAGGCCTCTTTCGCCGAGGCGCGAGATGAAACGGCTCAGAGCTGCAAGGCATCCCATGACCCTCTGTACTCCTTTCAAGTCCTTGATGGGCCCCATGTTGGTGATGGCCGCGATTTTCTCCGGGTTGGCCTCGATGCTCCGCTCGGAGACGATGAACCCCAGGAGCATGCCTCGGTGGACTCCGAAGACACACTTCTCGGGATTGAGTTTTACGCCTTTCGCCTTGAGACACTTGAATGTCGTTTCAAGGTCGGAGAGGAGGTCGGAGGCTTTCCTCGTCTTGATACGATGTCATCGACGTAAGCCTCGACCGTTCGACCAATGTGCTCTCCGAACACGTGGTTCATGCACCTTTGGTACGTCGCACCCGCATTCCTCAAACCGAATGGCATAGTAGTGTAGCAGTACATGCCAAAAGGTGTGATGAAAGAAGTCGCGAGCTGGTCGGACTCTTTCATCCTGATTTGGTGATACCCTGAGTAGGCATCGAGGAACGATAGGGTTTCGCACCCAGCAGTAGAATCCACGATTTGATCGATGCGAGGCAGAGGGTAGGGAACTTTCGGACATGCTTTGTTTAGACCAGTGTAGTCTACACACATCCGCCATTTCCCGCCTTTCTTTCTCACAAGCACAGGGTTGGCTAGCCATTCGGGATGGAATACCTCTTTGATGAACCCGACAGCTGTCAGCTTGTGGATCTCCTCGCCTATAGCTCTGCGCTTTTCTTTGTCGAATCGGCGCAGAGGCTGCTTCATGGGTCGGGCTCCAGCTCGGACATCCAGCGAGTGCTCGGTGTTGGGGACTTGTTCTCAAATGCTATGAATTAAGAACAAGGCAACATAAAATGTTAAATGTTAATGCCCTTCGTCCGCTGAAGCATTATTTCCTTAAGGATTTAATGAACTTCGGACGAAGGTTAAAAACGGTACAATTATGAATGTTGAATCTTCGTAATTAAACTCTCAGAAATTATATAAAATAATGCGAGATATGAAGCATTAAAGACAAGTAAATTATATAAACTTGATGTATTTAAATATTAGATACATTTATACCTCTGCCTTGGCAAAGGATAATTTCCGAGTGATGCGATTGCAATTACAGGAATGCGTGAACAGCAAAGAAATACTGTTCACTATTTATAGGCACAGGACACAGCCTGTGAGGAATTACAATCATACCCCTCATAAAAGTTTACAACATTGACTCAGACCTTTATGGACTAAAAGGTCATTCTATCTTTAAGTCGGTTCGACCCTTCATCTTCGGATACGTTGCAATTCCGAAGCTTTATGAACGGTACCCTTGAAAGGGAAATGTGCCCTCGGGCCATTTCTAAGTATTTTGGTGATTGAGTGTCAACACAAGTGCTTAAACGTGAATCAATGCCCATGGATGAAACAAAGTGCAAATCTAGAGCAAAGGTATGTTTCTAAGTCTTAGTACATTGGTTTTGTGTACTAATATACTTGTCTAAGTATTAGAAACAGGAAGAAGAAGAGAAGAAGAAAGTTGGCTGTGTACAGCCAGGAGGCTGTTTCGGTCTGGGGCACCGGACTGTCCGGTGGTGCACCGGACAGTGTCCGGTGCGCCAGGCTGCCTCGACCTGAAGACGCTGCTCTCGGGAATTTGCCGACGGCGTACGGCTAAAATTCACCGGACTGTCCGGTGTGCACCGGACTGTCCGGTGAGTCAACGGTCGGCCGCAGAATCTGCGCGCGACACGTGGTCTGGCCAACGGTCGGAAGGAGGCACCGGACTGTCCGGTGTGCACCGGACTGTCCGGTGCGCCAGATCTGCAACGGTCGGCAACGGTCGGCTGCGCTGTTTATGGAAATAAATCGGGCACCGGACAGTGTCCGGTGTGCACCGGACTGTCCGGTGCGCCCGACGACAGAAGGCAAGATTGGCCTTCTGGATTTGCTCTCAACGGCTCCTAGCTACCTTGGGGCTATAAAAGGGACCCCTAGGCGCATGGAGGAGATACCCAAGCAACCTTAGAGCATTCCTGATCATCCACACTCAGTCTTTGCGCATCCGATTGTCATTCTAAGTGATTCGAGCTCCGTTCTTGTGAGAACCTTGAGATAGTCTTTTGAGCTCGACTCTTGGCCGTGTGTGTGCGCGTTTTGCTGTGGATTTGTGTGTGTTGCTTCCCTCCCTTACTCCGTATTTCTTTGTGAATCTCAAGTGTAAGGGCGAGAGACTCCAAGTTGTGGAGATTCCTCGCAAACGGGATATTGAAAGAAAAGCATAACACTATGGTATTCAAGTTGATCATTGGATCACTTGAGAGGAGTTGAGTGCAACTCTCGTCCGTTGGGACGCCACAACGTGGAGTAGGCAAGTTTTGTACTTGGCCGAACCACGGGATAAATCACTGTGTCTTCTCTGTGTTGAACTCCTTGTGATTATCATATTGTGCAAGATCTTCTCTCTAGCCACTTGGCATTAACTGTGCTAACACTTAATCAAAGTTTTGTGGCTTAAGTTTTGAAGTTTACAGGATCACCTATTCACCCCCCCTCTAGGTGCTCTCAATTGGTATCGGAGCCGTTCTCTTCAAGAAGGGGTCTAACCGCCCGAAGAGATGGATCCTAAGGGGAAGGGAATCGTGATCAACGACAAGGAAAAGGAGTCCTTCGTCAACGAGCCAAAAGATGATAAATCCAATGACTTTGGCTCGGGCCACAGACGTAAAGATGGGAAGAAGAAGAAGACAAGGCGCATCAAGGAGATCGTCTACTACGACAGTGACGAATCCTCTTCTTCCCAAAAGGACGACGACAACGACTACAGGAAGACGGTCAATTCAAACTTTTCATTTGATTATTCTCGTATTCCACATAGTTCGAATTCGCATTTGCTTTCCATTCCTCTTGGCAAACCTCCACACTTTGATGGGGAGGACTACGCGCGGATTTTGGAGTCACAAAATGCGTAGTCATTTATTCTCTCTCCATCCAAGCATATGGGAGATCGTAGAGAATGGAATGAAATTTGATAGCTCGGATAGCCCTATGTTTATTAATGAACAAATTCACAAAAATGCACAAGCTACTACTGTGTTGCTAGCCTCTTTGTGCAGGGACGAGTACAATAAGGTGAGCAGCTTGGACAATGCCAAGCAAATATGGGACACCCTCAAGATTTCTCACGAGGGGAACGACATCACCATGCTCACTAAAATGGAATTGGTGGAGGGCGAGCTTGGAAGGTTTGCAATGATAAGGGGCGAGGAGCCAACCCAAACATACAACCGGCTCAAGACCCTTATCAACAAAATAAGGAGTTATGGAAGCACGCGATGGACGGACCATGACGTCGTCCGACTATTACTAAGGTCCTTTACCATTCTTGATCCTCATTTGGTGAATAATATTCGTGAGAATCCCAGGTACACCAAAATGTCGCCCGAAGAAGTCCTAGGAAAATTCGTCAGCGGGCGAATGATGATTAAGGAAGCAAGGTACGTGGACGACGCCTTGAATGGACCAATCAACGAGCCGCAACCTCTTGCTCTCAAAGCAACAAGAAGCAAGGAGGCGCTACCTAGCAAGGTGGCACAAATTGAGGCGGCCGAACTTAATGATGAAGAGATGGCTCTCATCATCAAACGCTTCAAGACGGTGCTAAGAGGTCACAAGGGGCAGCCAAGCAAGACCAAGACAAAGGGGAAGCGCTCATGCTTCAAGTGCGGTAAGATTGGTCATTTTATCGCTAACTGCCCCGATAACGATAGTGACCAGGAACAGGGGAACAAGAGGGAAAAGAAGAAGAACTACAAGAAGGCCAAGGGCGAGGCACACATTGGAAAGGAGTGGGATTCGGATTGCTCCTCCGACTCCGACAATGAAGGACTCGCCGCCACCGCCTTCAACAAGTCATCCCTCTTCCCGAACGAGCGTCACACATGCCTTATGGCAAGGGAGAAGAAGGTGAGTACTCGAAACTCCACTTATGCTTCTTCTAGTGATAATGAGTCTAGTGATGATGATGACATAGACTATTCATGCTTATTCAAGGGTTTAGATAGATCTAAAATAGACAAAATAAATGAATTGATTGATGCCTTGAATGATAAGAATGTGCTTTTAGAAAAGCAAGAAGATTTGTTGTATGAAGAACATGACAAATTTGTAGAAGCACAAAAATCACTTGCATTAGAGATTAAGAGAAATGAAATGCTTTCTTGTGAGTTGTCTACATGTCATGATTCAATTGCTAGTTTAAAGAGCATAAATGATGATTTAAATGCTAAACTAGAAAAATATAGTAAATCAACATCTTGTGAAGAACATGTTAATATTTGCACTAGGTGTATAGATTTCGATGTTGATGCCTCTAGTGATCATTTAGTTTCAATTTCCAAACTAACTGAGGAATTGGCTAGTCTTAATGCCCAACTTAAGACTAGCAAGAATGACTTCGATAAACTAAAATTTGCAAGGGATGCCTACACGATTGGTAGACACCCCTCAATTAAGGATGGACTTGGCTTCAAAAGGGAAGCCAAGAACTTAACAAGCCATAAGGCTCCCATTCCCGCTAAGGAGAAAGGGAAGGCCCCTATGGCTACTAGTGCTAAAAAGAACCATGCCTTTTTGTATTATGATAGAAAAATTCTAGAAATGCTGTTAGAAGTTATGATGCTTTTAATTCACATGCTTATGATTCTTATGCCATGACTGCTTCTAGTTCTTCCTATATGCATGGTAGAAGTATGACTAGGAGAAATGCTATTCATCACGTGCCTAGAAAGAATACTATTCATGCTCCTAGGAAAGTAGTAAATGAACCTTCTACAATTTATTGTACTTTAAATGCTTCCTTTGCTATTTGTAGAAAGGATAGGAAGATAGTTGCTAGGAAGTTAGGGGCAAAATGCAAGGGAGACAAAACTTGCATTTGGGTCCCTAAGGAAATTGTGACTAACCTTGTAGGACCCAACAAGAGTTGGGTACCTAAGTCCCAAGCCTAAATTTGCCTTGCAGGTTTATGCATCCGGGGGTTCAAGCTGGATTATTGATAGCGGATGCACAAACCATATGACGGGGGAGAAGAAGATGTTCACCTCCTACGTCAAGAATAAGGATTCCCAAGATTCAATTATATTCGGTGATGGGAATCAAGGCAAGGTAAAAGGATTAGGTAAAATTGCAATCTCAAATGAGCACTCAATTTCTAATGTGTTTTTAGTTGAGTCCTTGGGATATAATTTGCTATCTGTTAGTCAATTATGCAACATGGGGTATAACTGTCTATTTACAAATGTAGATGTGTCTGTCTTTAGAAGAAGTGATGGTTCACTAGCTTTTAAGGGTGTATTAGACGGCAAACTTTATTTAGTTGATTTTGCAAAAGAAGAGGCCGGTCTAGATGCATGCTTAATAGCTAAGACTAGCATGGGCTGGCTGTGGCATCGCCGCTTAGCACATGTGGGGATGAAGAACCTTCACAAGCTTCTAAAGGGAGAACACGTGATAGGTTTGACTAACGTGCAATTCGAAAAAGATAGACCTTGTGCAGCTTGTCAAGCAGGTAAACAAGTGGGAGGAGCACATCACAGCAAGAATGTGATGACCACTTCAAGACCCCTGGAGCTGCTGCATATGGACCTCTTCGGACCCGTCGCCTATCTGAGCATAGGAGGGAGTAAGTATGGTCTAGTTATTGTTGATGACTTTTCCCGCTTCACTTGGGTGTTCTTTTTGCAGGATAAGTCTGAAACCCAAGGGACCCTCAAGCGCTTCCTCAGGAGAGCTCAAAATGAGTTTGAGCTCAAGGTGAAGAAGATAAGGAGCGACAACGGGTCCGAGTTCAAGAACCTTCAAGTGGAGGAGTTCCTTGAGGAGGAAGGGATCAAGCATGAGTTCTCCGCTCCCTACACACCACAGCAAAATGGTGTGGTAGAGAGGAAGAACAGGACGCTAATCGACATGGCGAGGACTATGCTTGGAGAGTTCAAGACCCCCGAGCGTTTTTGGTCGGAAGCCGTGAACACGGCTTGCCACGCCATCAACAGGGTCTACCTTCACCGCCTCCTCAAGAAGACGTCGTATGAGCTTCTAACCGGTAACAAACCCAATGTATCTTACTTTCGTGTATTTGGGAGCAAGTGCTACATTCTAGTGAAGAAGGGTAGAAATTCTAAGTTTGCTCCCAAAGCTGTAGAAGGGTTTTTGTTAGGTTATGACTCAAATACAAAGGCGTATAGAGTCTTCAACAAATCATCGGGTTTGGTTGAAGTCTCTAGCGACGTTGTATTTGATGAGACTAATGGCTCTCCAAGAGAGCAAGTTGTTGATTGTGATGATGTAGATGAAGAAGATGTTCCGACGGCAGCTATACGAACCATGGCGATTGGGGAAGTACGGCCACAGGAACAAGATGAACGAGATCAACCATCTTCCTCAACTACGGTGCTACCCCCAACTCAAGACGATGAACAGGTTCATCAACAGGAGGCGGATGATCAAGGGGGAGCACAAGATGATCATGTGATGAAGGAAGATGCGCAACCGGCACCTCCAACCCAAGTTCGAGCGATGATTCAAAGGGATCATCCCGTCGATCAAATTCTGGGTGACATTAGCAAGGGAGTAACTACTCGATCTCGATTAGTTAATTTTTGTGAGCATTACTCCTTTGTCTCTTCTATTGAGCCTTTCAGGGTAGAGGAGGCCTTGCTAGATCCAGACTGGGTGTTGGCCATGCAGGAGGAGCTCAACAACTTCAAGCGCAATGAAGTTTGGACACTGGTGCCTCGTCCGAAGCAAAATGTTGTGGGAACCAAGTGGGTGTTCCGCAACAAACAGGACGAGCACGGGGTGGTGACGAGAAACAAGGCTCGACTTGTGGCAAAAGGTTATGCCCAAGTCGCAGGTTTGGATTTCGAGGAGACTTTTGCTCCTGTGGCTAGGCTAGAATCAATTCGAATCTTGCTAGCATATGCCGCTCACCATTCTTTCAGGTTGTACCAAATGGATGTGAAGAGCGCTTTCCTCAACGGGCCGATCAAGGAGGAAGTGTACGTAGAGCAACCCCCTGGCTTCGAGGATGATCGGTTCCCCGACCATGTGTGTAAGCTCTCTAAGGCGCTCTATGGACTTAAGCAAGCCCCAAGAGCATGGTATGAATGCCTTAGAGATTTCTTAGTTGCTAATGCTTTCAAGGTTGGGAAAGCCGATCCAACTCTTTTTACTAAGACATGTGATGGTGACTTGTTTGTGTGCCAAATTTATGTCGATGACATAATATTTGGTTCTACTAACCAAAAGTCTTGTGAAGAGTTTAGCAGGGTGATGACGCAAAAGTTCGAGATGTCGATGATGGGCGAGTTGAACTACTTCCTTGGGTTCCAAGTGAAGCACCTCAAGGACGGCACCTTCATCTCCCAAACAAAGTACACGCAAGATCTGCTAAAGCGGTTTGGGATGAAGGACGCCAAGCCCGCAAAGACTCCGATGGGGACCGACGGACACACCGACCTCAACAAAGGAGGTAAGTCCGTTGATCAAAAAGCATACCGGTCAATGATAGGATCTTTGCTTTACTTATGTGCTAGTAGACCGGATATTATGCTTAGCGTATGCATGTGTGCTAGATTTCAATCCGATCCTAAGGATTGTCACTTAGTGGCGGTGAAGCGAATTCTTAGATATTTGGTTGCTACGCCTTGCTTCGGGCTCTGGTATCCAAAGGGGTCTAACTTTGACTTAGTTGGATACTCAGACTCCGACTATGCTGGATGTAAGGTCGATAGGAAGAGTACATCAGGGACGTGCCAATTCCTAGGAAGGTCCCTGGTGTCGTGGAACTCTAAGAAACAAACCTCCGTTGCCCTATCCACCGCTGAGGCCGAGTATGTTGCCGCAGGACAGTGTTGCGCGCAACTACTTTGGATGAGGCAAACCCTCCGGGACTTCGGCTACAATCTGAGCAAAGTCCCACTCCTATGTGATAATGAGAGTGCTATCCGCATGGCGGAAAATCCTGTTGAGCACAGCCGCACAAAGCACATAGACATCCGGCATCACTTTTTGAGAGACCACCAGCAAAAGGGAGATATCGAAGTGTTTCATGTTAGCACCGAGAACCAGCTAGCCGATATCTTCACTAAGCCTCTAGATGAGAAGACCTTTTGCAGGTTGCGTAGTGAACTAAATGTCTTAGATTCGCGGAACCTGGATTGAAATGTAGCATACATGTATTTATGCTTTTTGATCATGTTCCTTTTTGCATTTTGTTGCTTGTTATGGTGCTCAAGTTGTACAAACACTCCCTGGACCTCACAAGTCCGTTGCAAAGTGATGCACATGTTTAGGGGGAGATGTGTTACAACTTGACCCTTTGAGACTAACCATGTGCTTGAGTTTGATGATTTAGTCTCGAAGGAGGATTGAAAGGGAAAAGGTGGACTTGGACCATGAAAGACTTCCACTACACTCCGATGAGAGGGTAACTTATTCCAAGTTCATCTCATGAAATCTTATTGCCTTTTTGCTCTTAATTGAAGACTTTGGTGAGGCAATGGGGTTATGGGGCCAAGATTGATCCCATTTTGGTGCTTGATGCCAAAGGGGGAGAAAATAAAGGCCAAAGCGATAAATGGATCAGCTACCACTTGAGAGATTTTGAAAATAGTAGAATAGAGTTTTTGCTTTGTCAAACGCTTTTATTGTCTCTTATTGTCTCTCTTGTCAAAAGTTGGCTTCTTGTGGGGAGAAGTGCTGATTATGGGAAATAGGGGGAGTTTTTGAAATCTTTGATCAATCTCTTTTGGGATGACTCTCTTTATGCTCCAACATGTGTGTTTGACTTAGAGATAGAGATTTGAGTTTGATTTGCAAAAACAAACCAAGTGATGGCAAAGGATGATCCATATATGCCAAAATTGAATCAAAATCAATTTGAGTTTTATTTGAAGTGATTTTGCACTTTGTCTAGTTGCTTTATGTTGTGTTGGCATAAATCACCAAAAAGGGGGAGATTGAAAGGGAAATGTGCCCTCGGGCCATTTCTAAGTATTTTGGTGATTGAGTGTCAACACAAGTGCTTAAACGTGAATCAATGCCCATGGATGAAACAAAGTGCAAATCTAGAGCAAAGATATGTTTCTAAGTCTTAGTACATTGGTTTTGTGTACTAATATACTTGTCTAAGTATTAGAAACAGGAAGAAGAAGAGAAGAAGAAAGTTGGCTGTGTACAGCCAGGAGGCTGTTTCGGTCTGGGGCACCGGACTGTCCGGTGGTGCACCGGACAGTGTCCGGTGGTGCACCGAACAGTGTCCGGTGCGCCAGGCTGCCTCGACCTGAAGACGCTGCTCTCGGGAATTTGCCGACGGCGTACGGCTAAAATTCACCGGACTGTCCGGTGTGCACCGGACTGTCCGGTGAGTCAACGGTCGGCCGAGCCAACGGTCGGCCGCAGAATCTGCGCGCGACACGTGGTCTGGCCAACGGTCGGAAGGAGGCACCGGACTGTCCGGTGTGCACCGGACTGTCCGGTGCGCCAGATCTGCAACGGTCGGCAACGGTCGGCTGCGCTGTTTATGGAAATAAATCGGGCACCGGACAGTGTCCGGTGTGCACCGGACTGTCCGGTGCGCCCGACGACAGAAGGCAAGATTGGCCTTCTGGATTTGCTCTCAACGGCTCCTAGCTGCCTTGGGGCTATAAAAGGGACCCCTAGGCGCATGGAGGAGATACCCAAGCAACCTTAGAGCATTCCTGATCATCCACACTCAGTCTTTGCGCATCCGATTGTCATTCTAAGTGATTCGAGCTCCGTTCTTGTGAGAACCTTGAGATAGTCTTTTGAGCTCGACTCTTGGCCGTGTGTGTGCGCGTTTTGCTGTGGATTTGTGTGTGTTGCTTCCCTCCCTTACTCTGTATTTCTTTGTGAATCTCAAGTGTAAGGGCGAGAGACTCCAAGTTGTGGAGATTCCTCGCAAACGGGATATTGAAAGAAAAGCATAACACTGTGGTATTCAAGTTGATCATTGGATCACTTGAGAGGAGTTGAGTGCAACTCTCGTCCGTTGGGACGCCACAACGTGGAGTAGGCAAGTTTTGTACTTGGCCGAACCACGGGATAAATCACTGTGTCTTCTCTGTGTTGAACTCCTTGTGATTATCATATTGTGCAAGATCTTCTCTCTAGCCACTTGGCATTAACTGTGCTAACACTTAATCAAAGTTTTGTGGCTTAAGTTTTGAAGTTTACAGGATCACCTATTCACCCCCCCCTCTAGGTGCTCTCAACCCTTCGGCATTACGTACAGACAGCTTCAGCCGAAGCTGTTTCTTCCTGCAGGACCTTCGGCGACGAAGCATGGTCCCAACAGTAGCCCCTTCGCGGTGCTAGATCGTTTTTCGTAACGAGCTTGATCCGTGAAAAAAGTCTCTTAGGCTTCCGGAAGCCGAAGGTCCGAAAAACACCTTCCCTGAGCTCGTTGTCGAGAAACGGTACAGTTTCCGAGCGCGTAGCGGTCCCACCCTGCAGGGTTACTATTTGGTCTCTGCGGTCCACCGCGCAGCGGGTGTGAGCAGCTGTTTGCCTGGTGTAAAAATCCTGACGATTCACCTTCTTACCTGCAGTACTATATAAACAGACGGGTAGGTGTGAAGTTACCACAGCATTCATTGCTATTGCACTGTTTTGCTGCCAAAATTTTTAACCATAGCCGAAGCTTGACTCTCGCAATCAGACGAAGCTCCAGTTTAAAGCCTACTTCGTCAGAAGAAAAGCTTCGGAAGAGGAAGTTATTTAGTTCCCAAGAAATTCAGAATTAAATGGCCAGAGTGCGCTCTACCGCTAGAGTTGAGCGTGAGGGAGGCGAAGCCGAAGGAGCGGAGACTGTTCCTATCTCCGAAGCAATGCGACGATCCGGATTGATGTCCTCGGAAGGAATCCCCACCGTCGAAACAGAACAGACTGTTGCCGATACAGAACAAGTTGCTACCGAAGCAGAGGAAGGAGATATTGAGGAAGCTGCTTCCGATGATGATTACCATATCGCCGTACCGAGCAAGCCCAGCCATTTGGACTTCGGAAAGTCGACTGTCTCCAAGGCCGATTTCTCCAAAATGGTAAAGTCAGGCTATTTCAGTGAAAATGAGAAGAAGCTGCTTCGCTTCGGGGGGGGGGGGGAGGAAACTACCCCGAAGCCAGAAAAGGATGAAATAGTTATTTTCAAGAGTTTTCTGAAAGCTAGGTTGAGGTTTCCTTTGAATAGAATGATTTCTGATGTGCTGCAAAGGTTTGGGATCTATTTTCATCAGCTGACACCTAACGCCATTGTCAGGCTTAGTGTTTATATCTGGGCTCTCCGAAGCCAGGCAGTGGAGCCGTTTGCCGACAGCTTCTGTTGAGTTCATGAGCTGCATTACCAGACTAAGGCCAGAAAAGATGGATTGCATGAAAATTTTGGTTGCTATAATTTTGCTTATCGGAAGACCACGAAGTTTCCTGTGATCAGCTACCGAAGCAAATGGCCGGCAGGCTGGAAATCAGAATGGTTTTATGTCAAAGTTGACGAAGACAAAGAGAAGCTGGTACAGAGCCCTCTTGAACTGATCTTCGGAGAAACAAGACCCCGATACAAAATGGCAGTAGAAGGTCCAACTTGGGCTGCACTGGCTGAATTCAAAATTATTGCAGAACATATTGGCACTAGAGATTTAGTGCAGGAATTCCTGGCCTTCAGGGTTTTTCCAACTATGAAAGAGTGGACCATGCCGAAGCTTAAAGGGGAAAAGAAAGAAGGGGAACTTGTCAGACTGCCTTATTATTATAAGTTTAAAAAATATTTTAAAGCACCCTGCCAAGAATGGCTCGATACAATTGAAACAATGAGTAATGAAATTCTTGGAAATTACTCCAAAAAAGAGGACCAGCTGATGACAGCAGCCTTCGGCACTCGGCCGAAGCGAAGGCTGAACAGGGTACTTGACGCTATAGGTTTTGAATATGCTGACTATGGTCGAGTGGGCGGGGATGCTGGAGGCCCAAAGCGAAAAAGAATTGCCAGCGCTACTGACGAAGAGGTCGCCAAGGTAGCAAAAAAGAAAAAGAAAGATTCTGACAAACCTAGCCTTGAAGAGTTAAACTCTGAGCCGAAGGTGGCCACTACAAGAAAGAGAAAAAGCGCATCTCCAGGGCCGGAAACGCTGGTTCGAGAAGAAGATACTCATGTTACTCCTTCTGCTGCTGAAGTAGAAGAGATTATGAAGGTAATGACTGAACCCTTGCCTATCAGGCTAAGTCCACTGGCACTGGAACTGACGAAGTTTTTTCAGAAGGACAAGGCAGCTTCGGCAGCAGAAAGTCCTGCGAAGCCGAAAAAACGGAGAATTATTCAAGTGACAGATGTGATCCATCAGACGCCGCCACCGGCAACGGTGTCAAAAATTGTCTTTGCCGAGTCTGCCGAAGCCGAAGGCGCCGCAGCCGAAGCTACCGGAGTGGAAACCACTGAAGCTGAAACCGGCGAAGCCGAAGCTACTGGGGCCGAAGTCGGGACCACCGAAGAGTCGAACCTGGAAACCACACTTGAGGTTATTGATAATATACTCATGAAAATGGCTGAAGAAGAAGCTACTGTTGCTGCGGTGAACACAGCAACTAAAAAGGGGAAAGAACAAATTGATGAAATTTCGGAAGAAGGAAATTTTAACTTTCAAGATTTGCTTGGACAAGAGTTAATAGACGCCGAGAAAAAGGAATTGAAAAAATATGCTATATCTTGCGGATATAAATCAGGGGTTGTGCTATTTGGTGGGGTCAACGAAGGGAAACTAAGATGCCTTCGGAACCGCAACGAGGCCAAAATTGTTAGAACCCTCTCCAAAAGCATTGGCTTGCCGAAGCTGGAAGCGGACATGTGCCGTTATCAACGACACCACATCGCCGGAAGCTTGCTTTATGCTAACTTCAAGGTAACGAATATTTTTGTTATTTTATTACTATTATTATTATTATCTTTTAGGTCGTGTTCTAACGAAGATCGTTTTGACAGAGAATATTATTAAGCAAGGTTCTAAAAATGCAACAAGATCTGGAAGAAGAGAAAAACAAAGCCGTCATTCAAGATTTGGCTGAAAAAGTTGAAAATCACGAAGCCAATCTGAAAAAGAAAGACTTCACAATACAAGACCTTGAAATCATGGTCAAAGAGCACGAAGGTGCATTAGAAAAGAAGGATTTTGTTATTCAGACCATGGAGGGTTCTTTGGCTGAAGTCCAAACGGAGAATGACAAATTAAAGAATGAATTGCTCCGATAATCAGAAAAATTCGAGCAAGAAAAGAAATATCTTGAAGCAAGCCTGAAAACTGAAGTGGATAAATACTCAAATTTGCAGAAATCCTTTAAAGAACTTCAGGAGAAATGCTTAAGCTTCGGCAGCCGATGTGTGCAGCGGCTGAAGGATGTGTTTCACTCTGTCGGAGCTAGCTCTTCGAAATTTACACCTTCAGCTAAAAATCTGCCGAGAACATTAGAATATATTGAAGGCGAAGTTGATGCCCTTGACGAAGTTATTGGTGGGCACGCCGACTTCTGCGCCCTGGTAGCTTCTCGGGGCACAGCTACTGCTTTTTTGAAGGCTGGCTGCACGCATGGAAACATTGTGAACAGACCAAACTTCAGCTTGTCAGCTTCAGATTTAATTGATATCCCAAGCTTAGCCAGAAGCATCGGAAATAGATTCATGACCCAGATCTGGGTAAGTGGCGGGCGAAAAATGGCAGGCGACGAAGCTCGAAGCCATCTTAAGCCGGTAAGAAACTTATGTTTGTTACTTTTACCTTCTCCTTTGAAATTTGCACCTTTCTTACTCTGCTGTTTGGTATGCACAGGATGACGAAGCTGAAGAATGACAACGCTGAAGTTTAACGAAGCTGAAGACGAAGCCTTAGCTGAAGCTTAAAATTGTTTACAATATGCTTTCCTGCAAAAATTCTGGAAAAACTCTTGTAATATAGCTATGAAACAACTCATGTAAATTTGTACATACCTTGTAATATATTCTGTCTCCCTTATCCGCATACAGTCTGCTTTGCTGTGAACGAAACTTCTCTTTTGAGCCGAAGGCAAAAAACACCTTCCCTTCTTTTCGTGCACAACGAAGCATAAAAATTTTCCTTCGATTTTCCCTCATTGTCGAAGCATCTTTGTTTTTTGTGCGGTATAATGATGATTCTATATATGTCTAAATGCATGTTTTATGAATGCAAATGACATGATGGGATGTATTGTGCAAATGAATATCAAAACACATAATCATAGTCCTTCAGCGTTGACTTTTCGCTGTAAGCCTCCCTTAGGAGCTTCTTCGCCTTTTACTTTCAGCGGAATCAGCGCTTATTTTTCGCTGTAAGCCTCCCTTAGGAGCTTCTTCGCCTTTTACTTTCGGCGGAATCAACGTTTATTTTTCGCTGTAAGCTCTGCATTCCCTTAGGAACGACTTTTGAGCTTCTCCCTGTTTCCTTTTCTTTTTTTCCTTTTGCATTTACATTTACATTTTTTGGGGGATATCGCTCTCATAAAATTGAAATAGGAAAAATTACATGTTGTGGCCCCATTAAAAACCTTTCTCCCCCTTTGGAAAGGAAAAGGGTGCCACAAAAAAGAATATAAAAAATTACATCGAACTAAACATAATATCGCCGAAGCTCATCCGCATTCGACGATCTAGGAATGTCGTTGCCGTCCATATCCTTCAATCTGTAGGAACCGGGTCTCGACGAAGATACTACTAAAAAGGGGCCTTCCCACTTCAGCTGTAGTTTGCCTACTGTCTCAGGATTAGCTACTCTTCGAAGCACCAAGTGTCCTGGTTCAACGTTCTTCAGCTTGACCTTTCTGTCACGCCATCTTATTGTTTCAGCTTGATATTTATTGATGTTTTCCACAGCTTGAAGTCTGATCCCTTCAATAGCATCTTTTTCTACAGAGGAATCAGCTTCGTCTTCGCCTTCTGCCAAAGCTACTGTCCTTATTGATCCTGCTTTGGCTTCTTCTGGAGTTATTGCTTCGTCACCGAACAATAGTTTAAAGGGCGTAAAGCCTGTTGACCTTGATATAGTTGTATTATGGCTCCACACCACTTTGATTAACTCATCCGGCCACTTTCCCCTGGGCTAATTGAAGATTGACTTCATTATTCCTGTCATTATGATTCCATTGGATCTTTCGACAAGTCCATTTGACTCTGGGTGTCGGACTGATGCAAAATGAATCTTCGTGCCGATTTGATCACAAAATTCTTTGAAGGCCTCAGAATCAAACCGTGTCCCATTATCCACAGTAATAGCCTTCGGCACTCCGAAGCGACAAACAATGTTTTGTCAGAAAAACTTTTGAATAGTAAATGAAGTTATTGTGGCTAAAGGCTTTGCCTCAATCCATTTGGAAAAATATTCCACTGCCACTACCACATATCTTAAGTTCCCCTGTGCTGGTGGTAATGGACCTAACAAGTCAAGACCCCACTTTTGCAACGGCCAAGTGGGTTGTATTAATTGAGTTAAAGACGAAGGTTGTTTTTGATCTCTTGCACATTTCTGACAACCTTCGCACTTTTGGACTATATCCGCTGCATCCGAAGCTGCCTTTGGCCAATAAAATCCTTGGCGAAAAACTTTCCCAAGCAAGGGCCTAGATCCAATGTGAGATCCACACAGGCCTGCATGTATTTCCTTCATTAATTCTATACCTTCGGATCTGGATAAACACTTGAGCAATGGGGAACAGACCCCACGCTTGTATAACTCCCCTTCTATTATGACATATGGTCGAGCTCTTGCTTCTATTCTCCTGTTATAAGCTTCGTCATCTGAAAGAAATTTACCCTGAAGGAAAGAGACGATCTCAGTTCTCCAATCTTCGCTGTGAACAGGGGATATATTAAGGATTGCTCTTTCAAGAAGCTCGACCAAAGGTGCTTTTATTGTTTCAAAAAATACTTCTGAAGGTATGGGCAGCCCCTGGGCTGCTGACTTAGCCAATAGATCAGCGTATTCGTTTTCTCCACGAGGAATATTTTTGACAGAGAAACCTTCGAAGGAAGCCTCAATCCTTCGGACTGTATCTAGATATTTTTCAAGCTTCGGGTCTCTTGCTTTGTAACTCTTGTCAATATGACCAGAGATAACTTGAGAATCAGTTTTAAGAATGGCTCTTCTGATTCCCATTGCCTTTAATTTTCGAAGACCCAAGAGCAAAGCTTCATACTCAGCGATATTATTTATGCAACTAAAATCAAGTTTTGCCGCATAACAAGTTTTAACTTTGGAAGGTGAAACCAACACAGCAGCCGCTCCTGCTCCGAAGGTTCCCCAAGACCCATCACAAAACAATGTCCATGCTTCGGCATCTTTATTTGTTTCTTCCTCCTGAGCCCCTGGCGTCCAGTCAGCAATGAAGTCTGCTAACGCCTGGGATTGAATCGAAGATCTATGAACATAATCGATACAAAATTCATTGAGCTCTGCAGCCCATTTTCCAATCCTTCCAGTAGCTTCTCGGTTTCTCATAATATCCTTCAGAGGTTGTGAAGAAAGAACAATTATGTTGTAAGCTTGAAAATAGTGCCGAAGCTTCCTGGAGGCCATCAAAACAACATATAGTACCTTGTCCAATTCTGTATAATTTTTCTTTGATAAACTAAGAACCTCGGATACAAAATATATTGGGGCCTGGCTCTTAACTTGGCCTTCAAGCTTCTCCTGAACAAGTGTTGCACTTACCGCTAAGTGCGAAGCTGCCACATATAATAACAAAGGAGCCCCTGGCGTAGGTGGAGTTAATGTTGTTAGATCTATCAAATACTGCTTTAGCTCTTCGAAGGCTTTCTGCTGGATTGGTCCCCATTGAAAGACTTCGGCTGACTTCAGCACTTCGAAGAATGGTAAGTTTCTCTCTGCTGATCTGGATATGAATCTATTGAGAGATGCCAGCCTTCCTGTCAATCTTTGAGCCCCCTTTTTTGTACTTGGTGGCTCCATTCGAAGTATAGCTTCGATTTTACTTGGGTTGGCCTCAATTCCCTTTGTTGAAACTAGGCAACCAAGAAATTTCCCCTTCTTTACTCCGAAGACACATTTTTCTGGATTCAGCTTTAGACCAACCTGTCTAAAATTAGCGAAGGTCTCCTGTAAATCAGCAATGTGGTTATCTTGCTTCGTGCTTTTTACAATGATATCATCAACATAAGTTAGTACATTCCTGCCTATCTGAGAATATAGAACCTTCGCTGTCATTCTGCTGAAGCTTCCTCCAGCATTTTTAAGCCCCTCGGGCATCCGAAGGTAACAATATGTCCCACTAGGGGTTATGAAGCTGGTCTTCGGTTCATCCTCTTTCTTCATCCAAATTTGATGATAGCCTGAATAGCAATCCAGCAAACTCATAAGCTCTGATGAAGCTGCTGCATCAACTAAAGAGTCTATCCTTGGTAGTGGAAACTCGTCCTTCGGACATGCCTTATTGAGGTCAGTAAAATCGATACACATTCTCCATTTACCATTGGCCTTCTTCACCATAATAGTGTTAGCCAACCATTCTGGGTATTTTACCTCTCTAATAACTCCGGCACTGAGGAGTCTTTTCACTTCATTCCGAGCACCTTCGGCCTTGTCATCAGACATCTTCCGAAGCCTCTGCTTCCTAGGTCTGAAGGATGGATCAACATTGAGCGAGTGCTCAATAACATCCCTGTTAACTCCACAAAGATCATTAGCTGACCAAGCAAAAACATCTTTATTGTTGAACAAAAACCTTATCAAGGTTTTCTCCTGCTCTTCGGACAATTGAGATCCCAATAGCACCTTCTGCTCTACTATATCCTCACATAAGAGCATGGGTTTCGGCTGATCAGCCGAAGCAGCTTTTTCCCTTCTGAACTTGTATTGCTCACAAGCTTCAGTTCCATCTATATTATGGATTGCTTTTGAGTCTGTCCAATTTCCTTCGGCCCTTCTGACAGCTTCTTGACTTCCATGAATAGCAATGGGGCCTTGGTCCGAAGGTATCTTCATGCAAAGATAAGCTGGATGCAGAATTGCTTCGAAGGCATTAAGAGTACCACGACCAATGATTGCATTGTAAGGGTATTCCATGTCAACAATATCAAACATAACTTGTTCAGTCCTTGTGTTGTTGATAAATCCGAAGGCCACTGACATTGAGATTTTGCCGAGTGCTACAATCTGCCTTCCTCCGAAGCCGCAAAGGGGATGTGTGGCATTAAGAATTTTATCTTCGGGCTCTTGCATCTGTCTGAAGGCTTTAGCAAATATGATATCAGCTGCACTGCCTGTATCAACCAAAACATTGTGAACCAGAAATCCTTTGATAACACAAGAGATAACCATATCATCGTTGTGTGGGTAATCTTTGAGTTGAAGGTCCTCTTGGGAGAAGGTAATAGGAATGTGAGACCATCTTGACTTGATGAAGGGTCCTTGCACCCCGACATGCTGTACCCTTCTCTGTGCCTCCTTCTTCTGCTTCTTGTTGGCTGGCTCTGAACATGAACCGCCTGTTATCGGGAGTACCAGCTTCGGAGCCGAAGCAGCTTTAGCTTGAATGTTGAACGAAGCCATCAGCTCAGAAAAGTGGAAGTGAGTTCACCGGAGGTGGGCGCCAATGTTGGGGACTTGTTCTCAAATGCTATGAATTAAGAATAAGGCAACATAAAATGTTAAATGTTAATGCCCTTCGTCCGCTGAAGCATTATTTCCTTAAGGATTTAATGAACTTCGAACGAAGGTTAAAAACGGTACAATTACGAATGTTGAATCTTCGTAATTAAACTCTCAGAAATTATATAAAATAATGCGAGATATGAAGCATTAAAGACAAGTAAATTATATAAACTTGATGTATTCAAATATTAGATACATTTATACCTCTGCCTTGGCAAAGGATAATTTCCGAGTGATGCGATTGCAATTACAGGAATGCGTGAACAGCAAAGGAATACTGTTCACTATTTATAGGCACAGGACACAGCCTGTGAGGAATTACAATCATACCCCTCATAAAAGTTTACAACATTGACTCAGACCTTTATGGACTAAAAGGTCATTCTATCTTTAAGTCGGTTCGACCCTTCATCTTCGGATACGTTGCAATTCCGAAGCTTTATGAACGGTACCCTTCGGCATTACGTACAGACAGCTTCAGCCGAAGCTGTTTCTTCCTGCAGGACCTTCGGCGACGAAGCATGGTCCCAACACTCGGCGACATCCCTCGGTATGCCAGGCATGTCCGAGGGACTCCACGCAAAAACCTCGGCGTTCGCGCGGAGGAAGTCGACGAGCGCTGCTTCCTATTTGGGGTCGAGCTCGGAGCCGATCCGGATCTGCTTGGAGGCGTCGTTGCTGGGGTCGAGAGGGACGGACTTAACCGCCTCAGCGGGCTCGAAGTTGCCGGCGTGGTGCTTCGCATCTGGCGCCTCCTTGGAGAGGTTCTCCAGGTCGGCGATGAGGGCCTCGGATTCGGCGAGGGCCTCGGCGTACTCCACGCACTCCACGTCGCATTCGTACGCGTGGCGGTACGTGGAGCCGACGGTGATGACCCCGTTGGGGCCCGACATCTTGAGCTTGAGGTAGGTGTAGTTGGGGACGGCCATGAACTTGGCGTAGCATGGTCTCCCCAGCACTGCGTGGTAGGTTCCTCGGAACCCGACCACCTCGAACGTGAGGGTTTCCTTTTGAAAGTTGTAGGGAGTCCCGAAGCAGACGGGCAGATCGAGTTGCCCAAGGGGTTGGACGCGTTTCCCGGGGATGATCCCGTGAAAGGGCGCTGCGCCGGCCCGGATCGAGGACAGATCGATCTGCAGGAGCCCGAGGGTCTCGACGTAGATGATGTTGAGGCTGCTGCCTCCGTCCATGAGGACCTTGGTAAGCCTGACGTTGCCGATGACGGGATCGACAACGAGCGGGTACTTTCCCGGGCTCGGCACGCGGTCCGGGTGGTCGCCCTGGTCGAAGGTGATGGGCTTGTCGGACCAGTCTAGGTAGACTGGCGCCGCCACCTTCACCGAGCAGACCTCCCGGCGCTCTTGCTTGCGGTGCCGAGCCGAGGCGTTCGCCACTTGCCCACCGTAGATCATGAAGCAGTCGCGGACCTCGGGGAACTCCTCTGCCTTGTGATCCTCCTTCTTGTCGTTGTTGTGGGCTCTGCCACTTTCCGCCGGGGGCCCGGCTTTATGGAAGTAGCGCAGAAGCATGACGCACTCCTCAAGGGTGTGCTTGACGGGACCCTGATGGCAGGGGCACGACTCTTTGAGCATCTTGTCGAACAGGTTGGTGCCTCCGGGAGGTTTCCGAGGGTTCTTGTGCTCGGCGGCGGCGTCGCGTTTCGCTTGCGACTTCTTCTTGCCCTTCTTCCTCGCGCCGCGCTGAGCGGACGCCTCGGGGACGTCTTCCGGCTGGCACCCCTGAGGCTGCTTGTCCTTCCGGAAGATGGCCTCGACCGCCTCCTGACCAGAGGCGAACTTGGTGGCGATGTCCATCAGCTCGCTCGCCCTGGTGGGAGTCTTGCGACCCAGCTTGCTCACCAGGTCGCGGCAAGTGGTGCCGGCGAGGAACGCGCTGATGACATCCGAGTCGGTGATGTTGGGCAGCTCGGTGCGCTGCTTCGAAAATCGCCGGATGTAGTCACGCAGGGATTCTCCCGGCTGCTGATGGCAGCTTCGGAGATCCCAGGAGTTCCCAGGGCGCACGTATGTGCCCTAGAAGTTGCCAGCGAAGGCTCTGACCAGGTCGTCCCAGATGAAGATCTGCGCAGGAGGCAGATGTTCCAGCCAGGCCCGGGCGGCGTCGGAGAGGAACAGGGGAAGGTTGCGAATGATGAGGTTGTCATCGTCCGTTCCACCCAGCTGGCAGGCCAGCCGGTAGTACGCGAGCCATAGTTCCGGCTTTGTCTCCCCCGAGTACTTGGTGATGGTAGTCGGGGTTCAGAACCGGGTCGGGAACAGCGCCTGTCGTATGGCCCGGCTGAAAGCTTGCGGACCGGGTGGTTCGGGCGAGGGGCTCCGATCCTCCCCGCTGTCGTAGCGTCCCCCACGCCTGGGGTGGTAGCCTCGGCGCACCTTCTCGTCGAGGTGGGCTCGATGGTCGCGGCGGTGGTGCTCGTTGCCGAGGCGACCCGGGGCCGCAAGCTGTGTTCCGCGTGCGCCCGGTGTGGACCGAGGCCTCCCGCATGAATCGGGAAGTCGCGGCGCGATGCTCCGAGGGGTATCCCTGCCTTCGGGAGGCAGAGCTTTCGGCCCGTCGGACCGCGGCATCTTCCAGGAGATTCTTGAGCTCTCCCTGGATACGTCGCCCCTCGGTGGTGGATGGTTCCGGCATCGCTCGGAGTAGTATTGCTGCTGCAGCCAGGTTCTGGCCGACCCCACTGGAAGCCGGGGGCAGCCTTGTCCTGGCATTGTCGGCGATGCGGTGCTGGACGTCCTAGGCCAGATGACGCGCTTCTCCGGCCGGTGCCCGGCCTGCCCACTCCTGCCTGATATTTTGCCGGAGCTGCACAAGTTGTCCTGCTTCCTCGTCGAGCCTGGCCTGCATCTCGCGGATTTGCTCGAGCTGTGCGTCCTGACCCCCTGCAGGGACTGGGACCACAGCTAGCTCCCGAAGGATGTCAACGCGAGGCGCATGCCTAGGGGGATCGCCGTCCTCCGGCATACCAAGGTGGTTGCCTTCGTCGAGACCCCCTAGATCGACGTGGAAACATTCGCGACTTGGGCCACAGTCCTCGTCGTCAAGGCTATGGCCATCATCGGAGCAATCGGAGAGACAGTAGTCACATGCGGTCAAGAAGTCCCGCATGGCACTGGGGTCATCGAGCCCGGAGAAATCCCAACCAGAGTCGGGCTCGTCATCTTCCTCGGAACCCGGGGGCCCGTAGGTTGAGACGGCCGTCAGTCGGTCCCAGGTTGACCGCATATGGTACCCCGGAAGGTTTGGATATGCCTTTATGAAAGCGCCCACCGAAGCGGGATCGCTTGGTGGGTCGAAGCTGAATCTAAAAGGCATAGGATGGGAAACGGACGGTACCTCTTGATCGATGGGTGGTGACGAAGGCGCGTCAGGGACGGACTGCACCGTTGTCTCAGGTACGAGGCCAACGCCTAGCAAGCCCTTCGCGAGCGTGCTGGCGTCATCCGTCTGCTTGGGGTTGGCGTGTTGCGGAGAAACGACGCTCGTCTTCGTCTCAGACGCGAGGTCAACGCCTGACGTGTCCCCCGCTGGGGCGCCGGCGCCGTCGACTCGCTCGACAGCCGACGAGGAGCCGCCTCCGGCTTGGCCATGGCTGCCCCACCTCCTCCGTCGGCGGGGAAGGTGATGGGACAGACCCGGATGTTGCTCTTCCGCCACGTGGGGAAGACGTCGTCGATTCCGCCGCCGGCGGGCGGGCTGACGGCCGCCATTGTCATTGTCGCGCAGCGAAGGAAGGAGTATCATGTCGTAGCTGCCGTCGAGGGACATGAACTCAAGACTCCCGAAACGGAGCAGCGTCCCGGGTTGGAGAGGTTGCTGGAGACTACCCATCTGGAGCTTGACGGGAAGCTGTTCGTCAACACGCAGCAGGCCCCTACCTGGCGCGCCAACTGTCGGCGTTTCGTCCCCGGGGGGTCCCTGGACCGACGAGTGAATTGTCGCTGCGTGTCCCAGCCCAGATGGGTCGGTGCGAGACGGAACACAAGGGGGAAACAATAAGGGGAATCGCGACCTCGTGTTGTCCTGCGCCCAGGGCGGATGCGCTTGAAGTAGGGGGTTACAAGCGTTCGCGTGGGAGAGAGAGAGAGCGAGAGCCTTGTGCGTCGGCCCGTCCTCCCGCGCGGCCACCACTCGTACGAGGGCCCTGGATCTTCATTTTATAGATGTAAGGAGAAGGCCCAGGTGTACAATGGGGGGTGTAGCAATGTGCTAACGTGTCTAGCGGAGAGGAGCCAGAGCCCTAATTACATGCCAACGTGGCTGTTGGAGAGGTGTTGCTGCCCTGTTCATGTGATGTCGTGGCCGTCGGAGGAGCGCCTGAGCCCTGTGGGAGCACAGCTGTCGGAGATGTCGGGTCCTTGCTGACGTCTTCTTGCTTCTGTAAGAGGCTGAGAACCGCCGTCGTCATGGAGCACGCGGGGTGCCATCATTACTTGTTTTACCGGGGCGAGCCAGATGGGACGCTGGTCTTGTTCCCCGTAGTCTGAGCTTGCTAGGGGTAGGGTAATGATGGCCCCCCTGTGACGTGGTCGGTCTGAGCCTAAGGTCGGGCGAGGCGGTGACTCCTCCGAGGTCGAGGTTGAGTCCGAGCCCTGGGGTCGGGCGAGGCGGAGCTTCCTATGGCGCCCGAGGCTGGATTTGGCTGCTGTCAGTCTCACCCTGGCGGGTGGCACAGCAGTCGGAGCAGGGCAGGCGGCGCTGTTCTCCTGTCAGGTCGGTCAGTGGAGCGGCGAAGTGACTGCGGTCATTTCAGCCCTGTCGACTGAGGAGCGCGCGTCAGGATAAGGTGTCAGGCGATCCTTGCATTGAATGCTCCTGCGATACGGTCGGTTGGCGTTGCGATCCGGCCAAGGTTGCTTCTCCGCGAAGCCTGCCCGAGCTAGGCCTCGGGTGAGTCGAAGGTGTGCCCGTTGCTTGAGGGGACCCTCGGGCGAGACGTGAATCCTTCTGGGTCGGCTATCTTTGCCCGAGGCTGGACTCGGGCGAGGCGGGATCGTGTCCCTTGAGTGGATGGAGCCTTTACCCGAATTGCGCCCATCAGACCTTTGCAGCTTTACGCTGATGGGGGTTACCAGCTGAGATTAGGAGTCTTGGGGGTACCCCTAATTATGGTCCCCGACAATGTTAGTTTTATTTTTAATGCATTGTATGTATTGTGTGATTTCTTTAAGTAATGTAATTTTATTTCCTTTGAGCTAAATAATTTTATTTGCTTATTTCAGTGTTCAGTTAAAAAAAATTCTTTCAACAAAACTCGCATTTCATTTGCAAAAGAAAACTGTAAAAGAAAAGCTGACAAGTATCCTAAATTATGCTGACAAGTATGCTGGATCCATCAGGTCATCAAATCAGTCAGCGATCTGGCAGCTGATGGCCATCGTCTACAAGTATGCTAGGCAGCTCTTCGGTGCCAACCAAGCGACTGTTGCCCACCGCCGGCTCACCGTCACTCTCCACGCTATCGTGCCGGACAGGGCGGAGCAGCAGCCCCTGCAACCGCACCAAATAGCTTTGACCTGCCGGCTGCGACCTCACGTATCTCGTCGCTGCAGTTGCCGTCGTTACATTGCTGGCGCTGGCGGATGGATGGTCCGGCTCGCTGGTCGACCGAAGATTGTTCAACGCACTCAGGTCCAGGTTGGGGAAGACGGAGCACCGGCACCGTGGGCACTTGACATTCAGCCGAAGCCACTGGTCGATGCACTCCACATGGAAATTGTGCGCGCATGGGAGCCCACGGACCTGCATGGACATGTATTGGATTTGGAGACCCATGAGGATACGTAGCCTGTTTCCATCGGTTAGCGCCGATAGCTTGCAGCTAAAATTAGCAAGTGGGGATCTAAACAGGCATATTAATAGACCAGCTAACCATTAGCAAGTGGAGGTGTTAATAGTTACTCCCTCCGTCCTAATTTATAATTCGTTTGACTTTTTTACCCAAATTTGATTGGTTTGCCTTATTCAAAGCTTTTCGAAAAAAAAATCAAAGCCATACCTAAAATAGATTATATGCCAAACGATATCACAGTAAATTTAATAATAATTATGATTTTTTTTGAGAGAGACGAACCGATCAAACTTAGGGTAAAAAGTCAAACGAATTATAAATTAGAACGGAGTGAATAGTTTATTAGTTGGTGGAGGGATGCTAATAGTTCATATACATCTCTAACTATCCAACCACCTATTAAGTGGATCAAAAGACCCCCTTGCTAATAATTAGTTATCTAATGCTTAACCCTATACCTGTTTCATCGTTTTTGTTTTTCTAAATACACAGATTGATTTTATTATGCATCTAGACAGCGTATACCTAAGTGCATAGCAAAATCTATATACCTGAAAAAGCTATAACAACTTGCAGTTTCGAATAGAGGGAATAGTTTTTAGCTATTAGCTAACTACTCCCTCTGTTCCAAATTATATGTCATTTTTTATTTCCTAGGCACATAGTTTCGTTATGTACAGACATTGCGTGTATATATAAGTACATAGCCTAGAAAAGACAAAGTAACTTATAATTTGAAAATGGAGGTAGTAACTATTAGGGATTGATGTCGAGACAAGTCTATAGGAGTTGATTTTACCTCATTGCCAACATGAAATTCTTCAAGGCAGATGGGGCATTCACTGCAGTCCGTTGGAACAGCTTTCAGCCTGAATTTTGGAAGCTCTTGAATCAGTGCCTCAACTGCTTCTCTCTGCACAAAAAGGATCACTCAAAATTCTATGTACAATCCATTGAAGGAAATTTTGGTTCTAACATAATACTGGTATAAAATACAGTAGATATAAGATCAGGTAAATGATACTCTAATGATATTATATGAGTGGAATTACAGGAGTTTTTGTTTACTTCCCAAGGACTAGAGAAGAGCACAGGAAAATTCAAACATTTAAGCAAGGAGCTTCAGCATTGATCTTCTAACCCTTGAGCGCTTCGGTCTCTATGTAGAATTATCACATTGCTATTTTTTCATAGAATTACAGAATGTTCATTTCTAACAGTCAAGAACAACAACAAAACCTTCTAATCTCAAGCAAGTTAGGGTAGGCTACAATTGAAACCCAACAAAAGTCACGGGTTGATTTAAGCACGTGAATAGTTGTTTTCCAAGCACTCCTATTTAAGGCTAAATCTTTGGATATATTCCATGATTTAAGTCTCCTTTTACTGTCTCTTCCCATGTCAACTCTGACACTCTTGCCTCTCTTTCCATTACTATTGTGCCTTAGGATCCAACTATACACTGGTGCATTTAGAAGTCTTCGTTGGACATATCTAAACCATCCCAACCGATGTTGTTACAATTGGTGTTATCCCTAGCCTATCACGTATATCGTTCTTGACACCACTGTTTTAAAGGTGCCGCCTAGGCGTCCAGACGATGGTTCAACGCCTAGGCGCCTTGCTCACCTACCTCGCCTAGGCGTCCAAAAACAGTCCAATGCCTTGTCTCGCCATACCACTTTAAAAACCATGTTTGACACGATCTCTTCTTGTATGGCCACAAAACCAACGCGGCATACACATTCCACAATACTTATCCGTTGAACATATCGTCCTTTTTAGACCAATATTCTGCACCATACAACATAGCAGGTCTAATCGTTGTACTATAAAACTTGCCTTTTAGCTTCTGTTGTACCCTCTTATCACATGGAATGTCACATGTTTCACGCCACTCCATCCACCCTGCTTTGATTCTATGGCTAACATCTTCATCAATATCTCCATCTCTCTGTAGCATTAATCCTAAACACCGAGAGGTATCCTTCCTGAGCACCACTTGACCTTCCAAACTAACATCTCGTACATGTGTAGTAGTGTCGAAGTCGCATCTCATATATTCGGTTTTTAGTCCTCCTGAGTCTAAAACCTTTGGACTCTAGAGTCTCCCACCACAACTCCAGTTTCTTATTTACTCCTGTCCAACTTTCATCAACTAGAATACATCATCCACGATAAAAGATATACCAAATGATATCCCCCTCATCCATCACCAAGTCAAAAAGGTAAGGGTTCAAAGTCGAGCCTTGATGTAGTCCTATACTAATCGGAAAGTGATATGTGTCTGTCACTTGTTTGAACACTAGTCACAACGTTATTATGCATGTCCTTAATGAGTCTAATGTATTTCGTTGAAACTTTATGTTTGTGCAAAGCCCATTGCACACCATTCATTGATATTTTATTATAAGCCTTCTCTAATCAAAGTAAAAAAAAAACATGTGTAGGTTCTTCTGCTCCCTATACTGAGAGACAAAAAAATGCAAATATTTGCTAATCTAGACCTATTCCATGACCATAATGACAACCAAAAGGTCATGCCACCATTAAATCTACAGCTAAGCATACAAGGAAATATTTTAGCCATAAAGTAAAAAAAAATTGTGCAAGATCGCCCAAATCAATTCACCTGAGCATCAGTTAAATAAAGACCAGGATGATATGCAGTATCTTGACCCACTCTCATTTCCAGGCCAACAGCCTCAAATGCCCAGTCAGGAACACGGATCATATCAACTAAAACCTGCACAGATGAACACCAAAATATATACCACTAGAATAAACAGTCAATTATAGATTGAGAAACATGTACATCCAACCAAAATATACAATCTTGCCCAAGAAAAAAGAAAGTTTAGGCATGGAAGAAAAGCAAATCAACTCTTAGGTGTACCTATAGAAAAAGAAAAAGAACGTGTATTTGTACACAAAAGAATCCCCAATAAATTTCATATAAATATGTTATGTAGCTACACTTGCACTAAAATATTATTGGTGTGTCTAAGTTGGACTTGATATAAAAGCACTAACAAAAAAGCACGAAAACAATTGATACTTTCCGACTGCAGCGCCAACAGCTCATTTTATATTTGTGACAGGATGCAGATGCACAGAAATAGAGAAAAGCATTACCCCATGTTCAGAGACTGGAATTCCTTGTTGTGCTCTCTGTTGAAGTGCGTGTCTTCGGTGTAACCACTACAAAATAAAACATATAAATTGCCCACATCTACTCAAATAATCCTCAGAATGATCAAAGCCACAGTAATAAAAAGTCAATAATATTATGGCTCCATATGATATTATACTTGTGCAGGAACATGCCTTTATCATGTCACATTGCATGTTAAAGTTAAACGCATAGTGAAAACTCAAACACATGAACATCTTTAGTTTTTGTTAGTATGTGAGGTATGGATGTGTTGGGCCCAAGTGACCACATATAAAACATATCATTTTATGTTGATTAGAAGAAGATGATCATCAATATAGTAAGATTAAAGACTTGACACAATAGTGGATCAGTAACATCTCATCCTTTTGTGAATCCAACAAAATTGCATCAATGTCATAGCACAAAGTTTATCTAAGCACGGTTACGCTCATTAGTATAGTCATCATTGTGCCTTGTGAGTATTGTTGGGGATGAGGCATGGCCTAGTCTTACCCCCTCCCCTCTTGTAAAAAGGGTCGAGTCGTAAAACTAAGGACCGGTGTGTAAATTGCAAACTAAAAGGGATAGGGAGGAAGATTCCCTCCTCGCATCTCCCTTGTGAATAGTCCATGAGGCAAAGGGGGCTCCCCCCCACACACACACACACCAGACCCTAGAGCATTTCCCATCTCATGTTTGGGATAACTCCCAACACTAATACTAGGGGAGGGAAGGTGAGGGAAATTTTTGGCTGGATACCATGTTGGAAAATTTGGAAACCCTAGCCCTTTCAGTGGGCTTTGTATTAATATATATATGGTTACATAGGCTGGGCTGGAAGGCCCAGTACAGATAGAGACATATACAGTCTAACATTCTGGAAATAACTACTGCCAAGAAATTAGCTTGATATTATTCCAGCCGATGAACAGAAGATGTTAATACATCAAGATTAAGTAACAGTATTGACTGGGAGGAGAATCAGCAAAGAGGACAGAAAAGGAGTGAACTCCCTGATTGTCTTAGGAGCTTGGTGCATATGGAAGCATAGAAAGTCGTGTGTTTTTATGGTATATCTCCTTCAGTTAGCTCGATCATGATTCATGAGTGTACTAAAGAATAAGCACAGCCTGTGGTGCATGGCGGGAGCTAAAAAGCTCCAAGCCCTAGGTCTAGGAAGGGCAACCTAATCTGTTGGGTTGTAGCCGGGTCATGTGGTTTACGTAGTTGGAGTGTATTTTCCGCCCCTAATACTTGGTTCCCGTATGAGAGGGTAGGTTGTTTGGGAACCTTTTTTCCTCTCTATAATTAATGAATCACAGCTCTCCTGCTCTTTCCCAAAAAAAATAACAGTTCTGTACATTGTACACAGACTGAAACCGAGCTTAACAACTTCAATCCATGACTCCGTGTAAGAACAAATTGCAATATGCCTGTACAATTCAGTTATGACGGCCAGCAAATCTAACTCCAGTAGCAGCATCACCAGACTAGTATTTTTGACGAATGGCATATTAACATCACCGTTGGATAATTATTTAAAAATTGTACCAAGAACTTTATAGTACCTTCCCAATAGCTACACAAGCAATACAGGCGAGCCCACAGTAACTGAAAAGCAGCCATATCAAGAAGCCCCACTTTTGTCCTTCCTCTGGCAACTAAAAAGAATAAAATGCATTTAGTAGAATTTACTGTATAAAATAACACAAGTAGTACCTATATCAAGAATAAGAGAACTCACGCAGCCTCTTGCAGTGCTAAACCACAATGTTCCAATCACAGTCCAAACCCAGAGAAAGGGGTAGAGAAGTAGCACAAGAACTGAGAGGACAATTATTCTTCCACAAAAACGAGCATATCTCTGTTGCCATCCGAGATCTCTATATTTTTTTTTCAAAAAAGAAGATACATAATAGAATAAACTGACAGCCATACTTTTGCAAAGTTCAGTTAGTCATTGGTAGTGGAGCAAACAAACAAGACAAAGCTTAGAAACCTAAAACATCAGTATAAGAACGACAACCATAAGGTAGCAAAAATTATGGTAGGAAAACAGGTGTCAAGAAACTCCCATGCACCAAGATAAATCATAAATGGCACAGCTATCATTATTTTGATCATAAGGATACAGTCAGTCAGTCACATTGAAATTCAAATCTTAGAATCATGCTTTCCATATATATATAAAAAAACTGAGATCTCCTAATTAGACGGTTTCATTAGCTGATTAAAAATGGAGTACTTTGGACAAAGAAAAATCGAGACTACAAACCCAATATTTTTTATTGACTCACCATTTTCTTAAATGAACTCATCAGGTGGTAAATCACACAGCCATAGGTATCCATCTAGCATATGCATCTCGATAATCTTGTTTTCATTAAGAGTTGTCATAGAACTAACAATTTGATTAGTTTAACACAAATAGGACCAGGTTGCAATCAGGTGGCTGCTTGTAATTCATGTTGGTGAGGTCATTTTACTCATTCAGAACGCAACTTGTTTTCTAGAATCTAGACTCAATCAAGGGGAGGGACATCGCCTTGACTTCACCTTAAAGTAGGGGCCCACTGAACTCTAGAAAGCAGGCAGGAACCTCACACGTGCTTGCTTCTTTGGCGGTCACGGAACCATCTGTTCTGTTACAAACCAGAGAGGTGGGCACACGACCCACGCAGCGCCAGGGCTTGACCCAGGTGCGGAGCGCCACACCTGGGTGCTAAACCATCGCGCTGTTAGCATGTCTGCTGACAACTTGCTTTTCTATTTAGCTTTTTTGGTGGCTGATAAAGCAGTGAGAGCATGAATATGATGCTCAATTGCAGCAAGGGTCAGCAAAGACGTGTTTGCATATGTAAATACAAAATGCTAAATTGCAGTGCAATTAGTTTGTATTGCGATACTTTGCTGAATTAGGAAAAAAAAAGCAAGATGGGGGGTGGGGCTTAAAATGACTTACAATCCCATTCCTGCAGCGAGACCATTATCAACAAACATTAGGAGGCGGAAGATGAAGACAGTGGTGTAGTCCACCTGTTGCATGCAGGCAGTTGAAGCAATGAATTACAGTAGATGCGATCCTTAAAGTAGTAGTAAGCACCGAGAGAGAACCAAACCAACCCTAGAAACTTGCTCCCTCCAGTCATCCAAAGATGATGTTTTCACAGGATAACGTGCAAATTTTCACTAATCATCCAGTCTTAATGTCTTCTTTTGATGGAAGGAATGAATTTTTTTCTATGTATCTAGATACAGTACTAAGGAAGAACAGGGGCAAGGAAGAGACCATACCACTATCCAAATGTGGAGCGGGTGGGCACACAGGCGATACCTCTTCCAATTAATGGAAACGATAATTCTAATCATGCATCAGACGATTATTAAGGAATAGCATTTAGCAACAAAATAATATAGGTGCACACATAACAAATTGGATTGGACGAAGTTGGTAAAGGTCTTATCGGGTGAAGTAGGATACACGCTAGTGGCGAGCATGGAGAGGAAGAACCCATCATACCTGCAATGAATCGCAAACCCAGCCTCTCAATCAGTCAAACCTTGACTCACCAAGGAGGGATTTAACGAGGGGACGAGTTAAGGAAGAAGCGGCGAGACGAGAGGGGGCAGACGCACCACTTGAAATCGACGCCACGCATCGGCATGGTCGTCGTTCTCTTGTTAAGGGCCGAGTTGGAAGAACTGGAAATCAAGCGTTAAGCTTTAATTGGCAATCAAAATTGAAGAAATCTAAAGGGAAAATCCACCCGTCAATCCCCACGGCCACAATCGGCAAAACGCACGAGTGCACGAGCCAGATTCGTTTAGGGGGCATTGGTGGGATGGGGCTCCCAGAGGCCAGAGGCTGGCAGCTTCACTGTGCTCACCTGAGTCCAGCCAGCAGACGGAAGCACCGGGGGAAGGGGAGGGGGGTGCGCCGCCGCCGACAGCGCAGGCTCTCCGCAAACGAGGCAAGGGAGATTAAGATCCCGTGGTGATTCTGCTCATCGCCGAGGGATGCACTCCTCGCCGCCGCCGCAGCAGCGTCTCATCGCAACGCCTTCCAAAACAGTCCACGAAAGGGAACGGGACGGAAACGGAGACAGCAAACGCTCCTGCACGGCCGCACCGACTCGGGCACTCCGCCGCCCACTCGCAAGTCGCAAGGCAACTAGAGATGGCAATGGGTACAAACCCGCTGTGTTTTACCGTCCCAAATCCGTACCCGTGAAAAATATTTATACCCATTAAAAAACCCGTACCCATGACGGGTTTGAGATTTTGCCCAAACCCGTACCCATCGAGTTAGCGGGTACCCGTGGGTTACCCACGGGTTTTATCTCCAATATGCTTGTTCTTCCTATAATCAATAAGTATCGTAAGGATTAATGAGATCATGGTCCAAAATTTATGTGATGAACAATGAGTTCATGATTTGGTATAAAAATTATTAGTAGAGAGAATGTAATACAAATAATAAGTTGTATAATTAAGTGACCTTGCACTAAGTTATCCATCCACCACATATATAACACTAGTAAAAACTATAATAGCAAGCAAGCAACACTCTCACCGACTACTTATACATTCACTATTTGATAAAAATTAGCAAGTAAATAAGGAATAACAAGTTTGTTGTTCGTTTATAAAATAAAATGACAATATGCACTAGGTTTGGTCGGGTTTAAAAAACCCACGGGTTCGCGGGTTTGGATACTATAGGAACAAACCCGTACCCATAAACCCGTCGGGTATAGATTTATGCCCGTTAACAAACCCATGAGTATGAAAATTGACCCAAACCCGTACTCTAATGGGGTAAAAACCCATCGGGTTTCGGGTTTCGGGTACCCATTGCCATCTCTAAAGGCAACACAGGCAGGTGAGCGAACCGAGCGGCTTTCTCACCCAAGAATGGGATGGCAACGGCTTTCAAAACCCCTATTCACGTGAGTAATGTTAAACGTCTGTTCGGGAACACGATATTTCTTAATTTCGAGACAATATTATGGTATTTGAGTATATCACAGGATTTTAGACCAAAAGCTGTTTGAGAGCGTATATAATAACTCTGTATTTTAAATCATGATTTTATCAATAACATAGCATTTTTGGAGTAAAAAAAGTTTTGATCTAGACCATTTTTTTGCAACTCTGGGTGAAGCAGCTCTGCTCTAGATTTTAGATTGTTTCTCATAACCGGTGGCGATGACGGGTAAATAACTCTAAATTCCATGACTAGGTTGTTTTTTTGGAGTTTTCGGAACAGCAAAAGAGGTACTCAGAAAAATTGTACTGTAACTCCAAAAACTTCATAGAATTTATAACTCTGGAGTTAATGTGTTTGACATGCTCTGGCGAACTCTTCTTTGGAGTTTTGCTCTGGAGTCATACCAACCATGCCCTTAATAGTTTGCTGCCCAAGAAATGAAAAAATTTGACTCAAGCCTGCATGCATCTCCATGTGCCCTTGTATGTAAATAAATAAATTGTCAAGGGTTTTGTCATCGTGATAGAAATGAATTTGAACTAACAACACAAGGCAGGTGTATAATAGCAAAATATGAATGCGTGTCTTATTTTAGACACGTATGTTTCTTTATGATGATTCAAGGCCAAGCATGACCTGTATTTGAAAACTTGACGAGTTAATTAGGTGTTTCTTACACATTGATCAGGATAAAAGAAATAGAAGAAATGAAAGAAACAAGGTGTCACAATTGATCACATGCTTTTGCTACAACACTCAAACCTGGGAACGGAATATTTTTATTATCAAGGTATCTGTGATATATAAGCATGGGTACCTAACTAGTCTCCCTTTAGTCAACTCCTTCGTAGAAGGGAATTTACTAAAGGGAGGATAATCCTCTCATTAATATTGCTTTGTTCTTGGTTTCTCTCAGAAGTTAAAAGCGAGTAGGATGAGCTCGACCAACAAATCCACAATCTCGAATCTCTTCATCAACAAGTAGAAAAGTGTAAAGAGAAGATGCCTTGGGTTTCTCAACTTCAGAAGCAAATCGATGAAAGCGTCAGAGGAAATGCGTAACATAACGCAGCAAATTGAGCAACCAGAGGAGCAACATTATCAGAAGGACATTCGCCATGAGGACCATAATTATGACGACTTCTTGTATGATGATGTTTCTCCATTGGCTGCAGAGTTATAGGCTATGTCATGGCCACCATTATACAGGTCACCACAATTGTCGATGTATGATGGTCTATTAGACCCAAAGCAATTTTTGATGAGCTACAAAGCTACAATATCATCTTATGGTGGCAATACAATAGTGATGCAAAATCTTTTGGCATGGCAGTTATGAGTGTAGCTCAAACCTAATATTCATCTCTTCTGCCAGGCGCCATCTCATCATGGTAGAACCTTAAGGACATGCTCATCACCAGCTTCTAAGATTTTCAAATAAAGCCCACTACAGCACACAAGCTTTCTTCCAATGCACACAAGAGTAGGACGAATACCTTCAGGCTTATGTCCAAAGGTTTCTTCGACTCTGGGCCCAAGCGCCAATGGTACAAGATGACATTGTCATCGAAGCAATGATAAAGGGGCTTCGTCCAGGACCTGCAACCAAGTACTTTGCTAGGAAAACCCCTCATTCCCTAGAGAACTTACTACAAAAGATGGATGAGTACATCAGGGTGGACAATGATTTTCGCCAAAGAAGGGAAGAAGCGCAGAGAGACATAGAGACGGCCAGGGACTTTGGGGGAAGGTTTCATTCAATACACATCCTAAGCATACACAACTCAGGCCAGAACGAAGAAAAGACTGGTCAGCCTCAAGGCCAATCAAAGTAACCCCAGGAATTAGGCACACAACAACAATCTTCATAGAGCTATTTTCGTCTACCAGCTTTAAGAGGAGGAAGAGGTGGCCGAAGTTTTGGGGGCAGATTCAATATATAACCAAGAAAGTTGTATTGCGTTTTCTGTAGAGAATAAAGGTCACACTACGAAGACCTGTCAAATCACAATACAAAAGCAAAAAAAGAGCTCGTTGTTGCTGCCCAAACAACCCAGTCAAAAGAAGTGTTTAGTACATCTTCGTATTACTCACCCTACATCCCTTAGCATGTTCAACATGAACATTCTCAGATTTAATACAAGAACTTGAATCATCGCAAACTTTTAGCTAATTAGTCAAAATTTTATTCTTCTCAGTTTCATGAGTTATGGCCTTCTCTAGCTTAGTGCATTTCACATTTTCATCAAAGAGTAGATCCTCCTGCTTTTCCAATAGTTCATCCTTCTCATTGATGGTTTTGATCAATTCATTCACTTTAGATATTTGATCTTTACTAAGGCCCTTGAAAAATTTAGACAAATCCTCCTCATCACTAGATTCATTGTTTGATTCACTATTGGAGCATGTGTATTTAGGAGAGGATCTTGGACATGCCTTCTTTTTGCTCACCTTTGTCATTAGGCATGTGTGGTCAGCCTTAGGGAAGAGGGTACTTTTGTTGAAGGCGAGAGTGGCGACTTCTTCATCATCGAAGTTGGAGGAGCTTTCGCTCGAGTCCCACTCCTTGCCAACATGAGTGTCACCTCTCTTGTAAAAGAATTTCTTCTTCCCAACCTTATTATTTCTTTTCTTGACTTCTTCCCTGTCATTAGCACTGGCATATGGATATTGTGCTATATAATGACTGGGCTTACCACATTTGTAGCATGTCCTCTTTCCTTGAGGATTGTAGTCCTCCTTCCAGGTCTTCAAGATTTGCCGAAAGCTTTTGATGATGAGGGTCAATCTCCTCAACATCAAGCTTGGAGGGATCAATTGGAAGCTCCTTTCTTGAGGCTCCCTCCTCCTTTCCACTTGTTGCCTTGAAGGCGGCGACTTGTGGCTCGGTGTTGGAGATGTTTCCTTGAGCCAAGTCTTCAATGTGCTTAAAATCCTTAACCATCATCTCATGGCTAATGGACTTGCTGAAAGGGAATTAGGCTTACACCTATTTCAAATTGATTTTGGTGGTTGAATTGCCCAACACAAATAACTGGAATAACTAGTTTGCTCTAGTCTATAAGTTCTACAGGTGCCAAAGGTTCACAAAAAAGCCAATAAAAAGACCAAGAAAAGGGTTCAAACAAAAGAGCAAAAGACAACCCGAAAGGCACCCTGGTATGGCGCACCGGACTGTCCGGTGTGCCACCGGATAGTGTCCGGTGCACCAGGGCACTCGAAGCCAAACTCGCTACCTTCGGGAATTTTCAAGGGCGCTCCGCTATAATTCACCGGACTGTCCGGTGAGTCACCGGACAGTGTCCGGTGCACACCGGACTGTCCGGTGTGCCAGCGGAAGCAACGGCTACTACGGCGCCAACAGTCACCTGCAGAGGCATTTAATGCGCTACAGTGCGCGCCGGAGTCAAAGCACGCGCGGGAGGCGCACCGGATAGTCTACAGTACCTGTCCGGTGCACCATCGAACAGCCAGGCGACCCCACCAGTCAGAGCTCCAACGGTCGATCCCTAACGGCCGGGTGACGTGGCTGGCGCACCGGACACTGCCCGGTGGCGCACCGGACTGTCCGGTGCGCCCGTCGCCAGCAACCTTCGCCAAACGGCTAGTTTGGTGGTTGGGGCTATAAATACCCCAACCACCTCCTCATTCAAGTCATCCAAGATTTCCACTTTCCAACTACTTACAAGAGCTAAGCATTCAATACAAGACACACCCAAGTGATCAAATCCTCTCCCACTTCCACACAAGGCTTTAGTGATTAGTGAGAGAGATTTGTTGTGTTCTTTTGAGCTCTTGCGCTTGGATTGCTTCTTTCTTTCATTCTTTCTTGCGATCATCTCAATTGTAATCAAGGCGCAAGAGACACCAATTGTGTGGTGGTCCTTGCGGGAAGTTTTGTTCCCAATTGATTAAGAAGAGAAGCTCACTCGGTCCGAGGGACCGTTTGAGAGAGGGAAAGGGTTGAAAGAGACCCGGTCTTTGTGACCACCTCAATGGGGAGTAGGTTTGCAAGAACCGAACCTCGGTAAAACAAATCATCGTGTCTTGCTCCTTATTCGCTCATGATTTGTTTTGCGCCCTCTCTCTCGGACACATTTATATTTCTAACGCTAACCCGGCTTGTAGTTGTGATTAAGTTTGTAAATTTCAGATTTGCCCTATTCACCCTCCCCCTCTAGGCGACTTTCAATTAGTATCAAAGCCCGGTGCTTTATTAGAGCCTAACCGCTCGAAGTGATGTCGGGAGATCACACCAAGAGGGAGATGGAGACCGGTGACAAGCCCACTACAAGCCACGGGAAGGCTTCATCGGAAGAGTCCCGCAACAAGGGGAAGGGGAAGGATAAGAAATCCTCTTCCCATAAGTCACATCGGAGTGGCGACAAGAAAAAGAAGATGAGGAAGGTGGTCTACTACGAGACCGATACTTCATCGCCTTCCACCTCCGGCTCCGACGCGTCGTCCATTACTTCTAAGCGCCATGAGCGCAAGAAGTTTAGTAAGATCCCCCTATGCTATCCTCGCATTCCTAAACATACACCTTTACTTTCTGTCCCATTAGGCAAACCACCAACGTTTGATGGTGAAGATTATGCTAGGTGGAGTGATATGATGCGATATCACCTAACCTCACTCACAAAAGTATATGGGATGTTGTTGAGTTTGGTGTACAGGTACCATCCGTAGGGGATGAAGATTATGATGAGGACGAAGTGGCCCAAATCCAACACTTCAACTCCCAAGCTACAACTATACTCCTCGCCTCTCTAAGTCGAGAGGAGTATAATAAGGTGCAAGGGTTGAAGAGTGCTAAGGAGATTTGGGACGTGCTAAAGACCGCGCACGAAGGAGACGAGGTGACCAAGATCACCAAGCGGGAAATGATCGAGGGGGAGCTCGGTCGCTTCCGTCTTCGCCAAGGGGAAGAGCCACAGGACATGTACAACCGGCTCAAAACCTTGGTGAACCAAGTGCGCAACCTCGGGAGCAAAAAAAATGGGATGACCACAAAGTGGTTAAGGTTATTCTTAGATCACTTGTTTTCCTTAACCCCACTCAAGTTCAATTAATTCGTGGCAATCCTAGATATACACTAATGACTCCCGAGGAAGTAATCGGGAATTTTGTGAGCTTTGAATTGATGATCAAAGGCTCAAAGAAGATCAACGAGCTAGATGGCCCCTCCACGCCCGAAGCACAACCGGTGGCATTCAAGGCGACGGAGGAGAAGAAGGAGGAGTCTACATCAAGTAGACAACCCATCGACGCCTCCAAGCTCGACAACGATGAAATGGCGCTCATCATCAAGAGTTTCCGCCAAATCCTCAAGCAAAGGAGGGGGAAGGATTACAAGCCCCGCTCCAAGAAGGTTTGCTACAAGTGTGGTAAGCCCGGTCACTTTATCGCCAAATGTCCTATTTCTAGTGACAGTGACAGGGGCGACGACAAGAAGGGGAGAAGAAAGGAAAAAGAAGAGGTACCGCAAGAAGAAAGGCGGCGATGCCCATGTGTGCCGCGAGTGGGACTCCGACGAGAGCTCCACCGACTCCTCCTCCGACAAGGACGCCGCCAACATCGCCATCACCAAAGGCCTCCTCTTCCCCAACGTCGGCCACAAGTGCCTCATGGCAAAGGACGGCAAAAAGAAGAAGGTTAAATCCAAATCCTCCACTAAATATGAGTCCTGTAGTGATGATAATGCTAGTGATGAGGAGAATAATTTGCGTACTCTTTTTGCTAACCTCAACATGCAACAAAAAGAAAAACTAAATGAACTAATTAGTGCCATCCATGAGAAGGATGAACTCTTGGACTCCCAAGAGGACTTCCTAATCAAGGAAAACAAAAGGCATGTTAAGGTTAAAAATGCTTATGCTCTGGAAGTTGAAAAATGTGAGAAATTAACTAGTGAGCTAAGCACATGCCATGATTTGATTGCCAACCTTAGAAATGAAAATGCTAAATTAATTGCTAAGGTTGATTCTAATGTTTGTGATGATTCGATTTCTAATCTTAGAGATGATAATACTAATTTGCTTGCTAAGATTGAAAAATTGAATGATTCTCTTGCCAGCCTTAGAAATGAAAATGAAAAATTAATTGCTAAGGCTAAAGATTTTGATGTTTGCAATGTTACTATTTCTAAACTTAGAAGTGAAAATGATCTATTACATGCTAAGGTTGTAGAATTAAAGTCTTGCAAACCCTCTACATCTACCGTTGAGCATGTTTCTATTTGCACTAGATGTAGAGATGTTGATATTGATGCTATTCATGATCATATGGTCTTAATTAAGCAACAAAATGATCATATAGCAAAATTAGATGCTAAAATTGCCGAGCATGAACTTGAAAACGAAAAATTTAAATTTGCTCGTAGTATGCTTTATAGTGGGAGACGCCCTGGCATAAAGGATGGCATTGGCTTCCAAAAGGGGGACAATGTCAAACTTAATGCCCATCCTAAAAGATTATCTAATTTTGTAAAGGGCAAGTCTCCCATGCCTCAGGATAACGAGGGTTACATTTTATACCCTGGCGGTTATCCCGAGAGCAAGATTAGGAGAATTCACTCTAGGAAGTCTCACTCTGGCCCTAATCATGCTTTTATGTATAAGGGTGAGACATCTAGCTCTAGGCAACCAACCCATGCTAAGTTGTCTAAGAAGAAAACTCCTAATGCATCAAATGACCATAACATTTCATTCAAAACTTTTGATGCATCTTATGTTTTGACTAACAAATCCGGCAAGGTAGTTGCCAAGTTTGTTGGGGGCAAACACAAGGGATCAAGGACTTGTGTTTGGGTACCCAAAGTTCTTGTATCTAATGCCAAAGGACCCAAAACTGTTTGGGTACCTAAAATCAAGAACTAAACTTGTTTTGTAGGTTTATGCATCCGGGGGCTCAAGTTGGATCATCGATAGCGGGTGCACAAACCATATGACTGGGGAGAAGAAGATGTTCTCCTCCTATGAGAAAAACCAAGATCCCCAAAGAGCGATCACATTCGGGAATGGAAACCAAGGTTTGGTCAAAGGATTGGGTAAAATTGCTATATCACCTGACCATTCCATTTCCAATGTTTTTCTTGTAGACTCTTTAGATTACAATTTGCTTTCCGTATCTCAATTATGTCAAATGGGCTACAACTGTCTTTTTACTGATGTAGGTGTCACTGTCTTTAGAAGAAGTGATGATTCAATAGCATTTAAGGGAGTGTTAGAGGGTCAGCTATATTTGGTAGATTTTGATAGAGCTGAACTCGACACTTGCTTAATTGCTAAGACTAACATGGGTTGGCTCTGGCACCGCCGACTAGCCCATGTTGGAATGAAGAATCTTCATAAGCTTCTAAAGGGAGAGCACATTTTAGGATTAACAAATGTTCATTTTGAGAAAGACAGGATTTGTAGCGCATGCCAAGCAGGGAAGCAAGTTGGTGTTCATCATCCACATAAGAAAATCATAACGACTGACAGGCCACTAGAGCTCCTACACATGGATCTATTCGGCTCGATAGCTTACATAAGCATCGGCGGGAGTAAGTACTGTCTAGTTATTGTGGATGATTATTCTCGCTTCACTTGGGTGTTCTTTTTGCAGGAAAAATCTCATACCCAAGAGACTTTAAAAGGATTCTTGAGACGGGCTCAAAACGAGTTCTGCTTAAGGATCAAGAAAATTAGAAGCGACAACGGGATGGAATTTAAGAACTCACAAATCGAAGGCTTCCTTGAGGAGAAGGAGGGCATCAAGCATGAGTTCTCTTCTCCCTACACCCCACAACAAAATGGTGTAGTAGAGAGGAAGAATAGAACTCTATTGGACATGACAAGAACCCTGCTTGATGAGTACAAGACTTCGGATCGGTTTTGGGCCGAAGCGGTCAACACCGCCTGCTACGCAATCAACCGGTTGTATCTACACCGAATCCTCAAGAAGACATCATACGAACTCCTAACCGTTAAAAAGCCCAATATTTCATATTTTAGAGTCTTTGGTAGCAAATGCTTTATTCTTGTTAAAAGAGGTAGAAAATCTAAATTTGCTCCTAAGACTGTAGAAGGCTTTTTACTAGGATATGACTCAAACACAAGGGCATATAGAGTCTTTAACAAGTCCTCGGGACTAGTTGAAGTTTCTTGTGACGTTGTGTTTGATGAGACTAACGGCTCTCAAGTAGAGCAAGTTGATCTTGATGAGATAGGTGATGAAGAGGCTCCGTGCATCGCGCTAAGGAACATGTCCATTGGGGATGTGTGTCCTAAGGAATCCGAAGAGCCACCACATGCACAAGATCAACCATCCTCCTCCGCGCAAGCATCTCCACCAACTCAAAATGAGGATGAGGCTCAAGTTGATGAAGGAGAAGATCAAAGAGATGAGCCACCTCAAGATGACGGCAATGATCAAGGGGGAGATGCAAATGATCAAGACAAGGAGGATGAAGAACCAAGGCCGCCACACCCAAGAGTCCACCAAGCAATCCAACGAGATCACCCCGTTGACACCATCCTCAGCGACATTCATAAGGGGGTAACCACTAGATCTCGTGTTGCACATTTTTGTGAACATTACTCTTTTGTTTCCTCTGTTGAGCCACACAGGGTAGAGGAAGCACTACAAGATTCGGATTGGGTGGTGGCGATGCAAGAGGAGCTCAACAACTTCACTAGGAACGAGGTATGTCATTTAGTTCCACGTCCTAATCAAAATGTTGTAGGAACCAAGTGGGTCTTCCGCAACAAGCAAGACGAGCATGGTGTGGTGACAAGGAACAAAGCCCGACTTGTGGCCAAAGGATATTCACAAGTCGAAGGTTTGGATTTCGGTGAAACCTATGCACCCATAGCTAGGCTTGAGTCAATTCGTATATTACTTGCCTATGCTACTTACCATGGCTTTAAGCTTTACCAAATGGACGTGAAAAGTGCCTTTCTCAATGGACCAATCAAGGAAGAGGTCTATGTTGAGCAACCTCCCGGCTTTGAAGACATTGAGTATCCTAACCATGTCTATAGGCTCTCTAAGGCGCTTTATGGGCTCAAGCAAGCCCCAAGAGCATGGTATGAATGCCTAAGAGATTTCCTTATTGCTAATGGCTTCAAAGTCGGAAAGGCTGATCCTACTCTATTCACTAAAACTCTTGACAATGATTTGTTCGTATGCCAAATTTATGTTGATGATATTATATTTGGGTCTACTAACGAATCTACATGTGAAGAATTTAGTAGGATCATGACACAGAAATTCGAGATGTCAATGATGGGGGAGTTGAAGTATTTCTTAGGATTTCAAGTGAAGCAACTCCAAGAGGGCACCTTCATCAGCCAAACAAAGTATACTCAAGACATTCTAAACAAGTTTGGGATGAAGGATGTCAAGCCCATCAAGACACCCATGGGAACCAATGGGCATCTCGACCTCGACACGGAAGGTAAGTCCGTAGATCAAAAGGTATACCGGTCGATGATAGGTTCATTACTATATTTATGTGCATCTCGACTGGACATTATGCTTTCCATATGCATGTGTGCAAGATTCCAAGCCGACCCTAAGGAAGCTCACCTTACGGCCGTAAAACGAATCTTGAGATATTTGGCTTATACTCCTAAGTTTGGGCTTTGGTATCCTAGGGGATCCACTTTTGATTTAATTGGTTATTCGGATGTCGTTTGGGCGGGCTGCAAAATTAATAGAAAGAGCACATCGGGGACTTGCCAGTTCTTGGGAAGATCCTTGGTGTCTTGGGCTTCAAAGAAGCAAAATTCTATCGCTCTTTCTACCGCTGAAGCCGAGTATATTGCCGCAGGCCATTGTTGCGCACAACTACTTTGGATGAGGCAAACCCTTAGGGACTACGGTTACAAATTAACCAAAGTTCCTCTTCTATGTGATAATGAGAGTGCAATCCGCATGGCGGATAATCCCGTTGAGCATAGCCGCACTAAACACATAGCCATTCGGTATTATTTCTTAAGGGATCACCAACAAAAGGGGGATATCGAGATTGCATATATTAACACTAAAGATCAATTAGCCGATATCTTTACCAAGCCACTCGATGAACAAACTTTTAACAAACTTAGGCATGAGCTAAATATTCTTGATTCTAGGAATTTCTTTTGATGTTTTGCACACATAGCTCATAAATATACCTTTGATCATGTCTCTTTCATATATGTTTTGACTAATGTGTTTTCAAGTGAATTTCAAACCAAGTCATAGGTGTATTGAAAGGGAATTGGAGTCTTCGGCTAAGACAAAAGGCTTCCACTCCACTCCATAACTTATCATTCGCCGTCACTCCGAGCAACTCTCCGACTTTGGTATAATCTTCACTCATATATCATTTGCCAAAGGAGGAGAAAGTAGTCATAAGGGCTTATATTTCACTCAAGCATCCGTTTTTTGCGAATCATGCCAAAGGGGGAGAGAGTAAGCCCAAAGCAAAAGGACCGCACCACCACCAAATTTTAAAACTTATGATTTTCAAATTGATATCTTGTTGTGTTCAAAAGGGGGAGAAAGTAGTATTTTCAAAATTGATATCTTAAAACCCTCTTGAACACTAAGAGGAGAATTTATTGAGGGCGAGTTTTGTTTAGTCAAAGGAAAAGCATTTGAAACAAGGGGAGAAAATTTCAAATCTTGAAAATGCTTCTCAAAAATCTTATTCATTTACCTTTGACTATTCGCAAAAGGACTTTGAAAAGAATTTATAAAAGAATTTGCAAAAACAAAACATGTGGTGCAAGCATGGTCCAAAATGTTAAAAATAAAGAAACAATCCATGCATATCTTACAAGTATTTATATTGGCTCAATTCTAAGTAACCTTTGCACTTACAAATTATGCAAACTAGTTCAATTATGCACTTCTATATTTGCTTTGGTTTGTGTTGGCATCAATCACCAAAAAGGGGGAGATTGAAAGGGAATTAGGCTTACACCTATCTCAAATTGATTTTGGTGGTTGAATTGTCCAACACAAATAACTGGACTAACCAGTTTGCTCTAGTCTATAAGTTCTACAGGTGCCAAAGGTTCACAAAAAGCCAATAAAAAGACCAAGAAAAGGGTTCAAACAAAAGAGCAAAAGACAACCCGAAAGGCACCCTGGTCTGGCGCACCGGACTGTCCGGTGTGCCACCGGACAGTGTCCGGTGCACCAGGGCACTCGAAGCCAAACTCGCTACCTTCGGGAATTTTCAAGGGCGCTCCGCTATAATTCACCGGACTGTCCGGTGAGTCACCGGACAGTGTCCGGTGCACACCGGACTGTCCGGTGTGCCAGCGGAAGCAACGGCTACTACGGCGCCAACGGTCACCTGCAGAGGCATTTAATGTGCTACAGTGCGCGTCGGAGTCAGAGCACGCGCGAGAGGCGCACCGGACAGCCTACAGTACCTGTCTGGTGCACCACCTGACACCCAGGCGACCCCACCAGTCAGAGCTCCAACGGTCGATCCCTAACGGCCGGGTGACGTGGCTGGCACACCGGACTGTCCGGTGCGCCCATCGACAGCAGCCTTCACCAAACGACTAGTTTGGTGGTTGGGGCTATAAATACCCCAACCACCTCCTCATTCAAGTCATCCAAGTTTTCCACTTTCCAACTACTTACAAGAGATAAGCATTCAATACAAGACACACCCAAGTGATCAAATCCTCTCCCAATTCCACACAAGGCTTTAGTGATTAGTGAGAGAGATTTGTTGTGTTCTTTTGAGCTCTTGCGCTTGGATTGCTTCTTTCTTTCATTCTTTCTTGCGATCATCTCAATTGTAATCAAGGCAAGAGACACCAATTGTGTGGTGGTCCTTGCGGGAAGTTTTGTTCCCAATTGATTGAGAAGAGAAGCTCACTCGGTCCGAGGGACCGTTTGAGAGAGGGAAAGGGTTGAAAGAGACCCGGTCTTTGTGACCACCTCAACAGGGAGTAGGTTTGCAAGAACCGAACCTCGGTAAAACAAATCATCATGTCTTGCTCCTTATTCGCTCACGATTTGTTTTGCGCCCTCTCTCTCTCGGACTCGTTTATATTTCTAACGCTAACCCGACTTGTAGTTGTGATTAAGTTTGTAAATTTCAGATTCGCCCTATTCACCCCCCCTCTAGGCGACTTTCACTTGCCAAGCACCTCCTCCAGAGTCACCACTTCATACCTAGGATTTTCACAAAGTAAAGTAACGAGAGTGGCATTACAGGTGATAAGATACCTTAACTTGAGTTTGATGACTTTGTGGTCCGTCCACTTGGAGCTCCCGTAGTTCCAGATTTGGTTCAACAATGACTTGAGACGGTTGTACATTTCGTTTGTCCCTTCTCCCTTGTTGATGGCGAACCTTCTGAGCTCTCCTTCGATGAGCTCCATCTTCGTGATCTTGGTGATCCATCACCTTCGTGTGTAAAGGAAACGGGTGACGCCTAAGAGGGGGGGGTGAATTAGGACTTCTAAAACTTTCTCTAAACTAGGCCACAAATAAATCCCTAGAGCAAAACCTATGCAATTAATCAAACTAAAAAGTGCAAACTAGGTTTTGTCTAAGTGTTTGTTGTGTCTACCGCAATGGCTAAGTTTCAATCTACAACAATATAAGTATCAAGACAAGATTGAAACTTAAATGCTTAATATAAATGCGAAAGCTAAAGAGCGAGGTAGAGATGCAAACTCTCGTGGATGACGATGGTATTTTTGCCGAGGTATCCAGAACCGCGCAAGGTCCTGACTAATCCTTGTTGGTGCCCCTATGCAAAGGGAAGCCCACACGAGGGCCAAGCACCTCGGTCGAGTAACTCCGTAGAGAGCCACGGGCCTTCTCCACGCGCAAGTGGTGCTCCGCTTTCGGCTCCTCTCGGACGCTCCCGCCGTGTCCACTATCGAGCTTCCGACCGAAACGCTGTGGGCCTCGTTCCCTCTAGTACACGGTGGCGGCCGTGACACAAACGTGGCTATCACGGTCTCGCAAGACTCTCGCCCTACTTGGTACAATTACAATGGCTCGCGCAAGAGCCGAGGGGTTGTGTAATTTATCTAAACTCACTCAACTAACTAGGATTCACCTAGAGCAAGTGCTAGAGCAGTCTAACTAACCTAAGCACTTCGCAAAGCACCTACGCTAATCACCGAGCGATTCTATTAAGCACTTGGGTGTATGAGCTCTTAGAAATGTGAACTATGTGCCTTGGTATGTCTCTTGGGCTCCCACACCTTGGAATGGCCGGTTGGGGTGTATTTATATCCCCCAACACAAAACTAGTCGTTGGAGAAAAGTTGTGCTCTCTGCAGCACACCGGAAAGTCCGGTGGTGCACTGGACAATGCGTTGTTCACATTCTAGTGCGCCTAGCCATTGGTCTAACACTGCAGCCAACCGTTTGGCGCACAGGCTTTTTATACCAGACACTTCGGATGTCACACTGGACAGTCCGGTGGTCTTCTCTCCTCGGTGCCACCTAGGAACTAGCCGTTGGGGCTACTGTTCCCTGGTGCACCGGACAACTGGTGGTGCAGCGGGCAGTCCGGTGTGCCACCGGACAGTCCGGTGCTCCAGACCAGACAGTCAGCAAGCAACACTTCCTTTGTTTCTTGGACTTTACTTGATCTTCATAATGTCTTCTTTTGAGGTGTTGCTTTCCTCAATGTCTTGGTCCAAGTAACTTTAGCATCCTGTGAACTATAAACATAAACACTAGCAAACTCATTAGTCCACAGATTATGTTGATCATCAAACACCAAAACCCATTTTGCCAAATGGCCCGGGGTCCATTTTCCTTACAATCTCCCCCCTTTTTGGTGATTGATGACAACACAACCAAAGCAAGCAAATATTATAAACATTTGATTGAAAATATGCAATCTACTTGCTAGGATGCATGTTTGCCCCCACAATGTGATATTATGGACTTAAGCCTCCCCCTAACTCCATAATTCACTTACTTCCTATTTTAGACCAAAGAGCCAAAAACACTTGAAGGATCAAAATTTTAATTTGGTGGTGTTTGATGTTGGATACAATTTTCATTGCTTTGGTCCCTAAACTTCTCCCCCTTGGGCATCAACCACCGAAAAGGAAGACATTAAAAGCATGTAGGAAGCAAATAGGACTTGCCCTCATAAAAGATTTATCAATCAAAACCAATTGAAGAACTTGACATCATAACTCCCCCTAAATGAGTGTTCTCTTTTAGAAAGAACTTTCTCCCCCTTTAGTGACGAAGAAATACTCCCCCTAACAGAGATCTTCTACTTGGGAAAAGACATGTGAAAATAGAGGTGCAAGACATGATTTGATTTAGACTAAATTCCCTTATGCATAGGTAACAGAATATGATTTAACCACTTATGCATGTATAGCAACATGGGAAGTATAAGATATGAAATATAGTCTAACCAAATATTGGAGAAGACATGTAAATGATGCCAAATGTAGTCTCAAAGTTACCAATTTGAAAATCAATGGCGGACCATTTGAAGACAAATGGTAGGCTTGTGAGACATAAGACTTCTTGTAGATTTGCAGTGGAAGCTTGTTGTCTTTCTCCAGAGACTTCATTCTCCTTACAATGAGACTACTACATGAAATAGACTTGAAAAAGTTATTAGTCTCTAAGTCTTAGATTATAGAGTAACCTCCCCCCTGAAAGTGTGCATAGAAGTTTTGAATACTTGTAGGAGACATGCACTTTGATTTTGATATCAAGAGGGACAAATTATCCATAATCCGAGCTTTAGCACATATAAGTTAAATGATACCAATTGTAGGATATAAGCTTTTGAAGCATTAGTGTCATTTACTTAGGGATGTTAAATAAGTTATGTGCGGTGCTTAATTAAACATTTTAAACTATGTAGGCTTGCTCAAGATTGTGAATTGAAAACAAGCAATCCTACCATGTGATTTACCTAGTATGCATGCATTGTTAATCTAAAATAAGTACCAAATGAAATACTAGGCATGAAAGATAAAACTAGATACAAGAAAATAGACACGCATATCTAAAAATAAGGAATACAATAAATCTAGTTACCTTAGTCATGGGTGGGGAAATTTGGGTCCAAAATATTCACTAACCCACTTGGCAATAAACTTGATCCAATGTGATGTATCCCATGATATACATCCTAAATTTGCTAAGTCTCAAAATTCCCCGAAGTCCTTCGGACTCCTCACTTCCCTTTCGGGATCCAAACCTTCTTAGTGCTTTTCATGATTGAAATTATTTCCTTTGGCACCCAGATGCGTTTGGCCCCTTTCCATTTATTGGCTTGCTTGTTGACCTTGATTGCTATCACCTTTCCATTCTTTTTCTTCTTGATCAAATATGGTGTTGCAGCCTTTTTATCCACCTTTTTTATGTAGGTGTTGGAGATTTTGCTTGTTGGTTTTTGCTTGAGCTTTTGCTTTTGCTTATCCCCGGTCTTCGCCTTGCATTGGAAAGACTTGTAGCCTTCTTTGTGACATAGCCTACAAATCATAGTTTCGCCCTCCATAGGCTTGTTCACTCCCACAGTGGTGTTATCCTGTGGAGGTTGGATTTGTTTGGCTTTGCCTTTCTTGTCATCCAAGGCTTTTCCAAGACGAGCCACTTCTTGCTTTAATTGCTCATTTTCCATTGCAATCTCATCCGAACAAGTTTCTATTATAACATTCTTAACAAGAACTTGATTGCAGGGGTTAGTATCATCAATTAAATCAAAGTAGGAAATAGAAGCATCTTTCTTAATAATTTCAGGTATTTCAACCAAAGATACTTCTGGTGTGCTACCAATGTTTTCTAGCTTAGTAGTTAGCTCGTTATTGTGCATGCTAAGAATTTCCATTTTCCCTAGCAAATTTTCAATAGGATCTTGGAAGCTAGCTAACTTAGCCTTAAGTTTTTCATTCTTTTTAATAAGGCCATCATCGGTAGTTGTGGATGTAGCACTAGACTCTAATTGCTCAATTTTAGTTGATAGCTCACAATTCAAATTTGCAAATGCTTCAAATTTTTATAGCAAACATTTATAATCATTTTGAGAGCTAATCAACCTATTTTTCAAAGTTTTAAGTTGAGCTTTTTGTTTAGTGCACACATCCTGAAAAAATTTAACGGCTTCCGCAAGCTCATCTACGGAGGGCTTTCCCTCACCTTTATCATCACTACTACTTTCATCACTAGAGGATGGAATACTCATTTTACCTCTTGCCATAAGGCACTTGTGTGATGACCATGATGAGCGTGATGAGGATCAGTGGCTGCGTGTCCTTAGAGGTTCATCTTCGCTTGAAGAATCGTCCCAAGTTTTGACACTTGTTAGCGTCTTGCCTTTGCTCCTCTCCTTTTTGGGTTCGGCCATAGTTGGACAGTTGTCCCTAAAGTGGCCCTTTTCCCTGCATGCGAAGCATCCTCTCTTTGTTTTCCTTTTCTTGTCAATGTTAAAGAGAAGATCCTCTACCTGCAGGGGCACGCCCATTAGATTAATCTTGCGGATCATACCCATTACCTTTCCGACGTGTCGGATTGTTTCCTCGTCCTCGGAGTATGATGTTGATGGTTGATTATCTTCTTCATCATCACTTTCTTCTCCTTCTTCACTTGAGGAACTTGGAGTGAGAGCCTTTTTTTACCCTTCCTTTCATCACATGCAAACGTATATGGCCTTGAGGAAGTTGGCTCCTCTCCACGACACATTTTTCGCGACATCTCAAAGGCCGCGATTTTCCCAATCACGATGGTCGGGGTCATTGTACTCAAGTCCTCCATATTGTGAAGAATGGTGATGATGCTCCAATATCTTTGTTGTGGTAGCAGGGAGATGATCTTCCTCACAATGTCTGCATCACCTAGCTTATTAATGCCAATAGAATTGAGCTCATTGATGATTAGATTCAAACGAGAATACATGTCTCTAACAAGCTCATTATCTTTTATAGCAAAAGAATTATACTCATTTAACACTAGGCAATGTTTTTGCTCACGAACATTGGATGTGCCGTCATGGAGCTCATGCAATTTTTGCCAAATCTCATTAGCAGTTCTCAATGTAAAAACTTGATTAAAAATATCTATGCTAAGAGATTCATACAAGCAATTTTTGGCTCTAGCATTTAAATGAATTTTTTCTTCACTCGTGGTGGGTTTCTCGGGATTCTTGGGTGGTTTCATCCCGTCACGAGTGACTCTCCAAACACCTAGATCAACGGCCTCTAGGTAACAGGCCATTCTAGCACTATAATATGAGAAGTTAGTGCCATCAAAGTGTGGTGGCCTATGGGTATCCATCCCTTCCTCTAAAAAGTGCCGGCTATTTTAGAGGTGAAGCTAAAGTGTTTCAAATGAGCCAAACTAGGCTCTGATACCAATTGAAGAAAACAGGTGACGCCTAAGAGGGGGGTGAATTTGGACTTCTAAAACTTTCTCTAAACTAGGCCACAAATAAATCCCTAGAGCAAAACCTATGCAATTAATCAAACTAGGAAGTGCAAACTAGGTTTTGTCTAAGTGTTTGTTGTCTCTACCGCAATGGCTAAGTTTCAATCTACAACAATATAAGTATAAAGACAAGATTGAAACTTAAATGCTTAATATAAATGCGGAAGCTAAAGAGTGAGGTAGAGATGCAAACTATCGTGGGTGACACCGGTATTTTTACCGAGGTATCCGGAACCACGCAAGGTCCCGACTAATCCTCGTTGGTGCCCCTACGCAAAGGGAAGCCCACGCGAGGGACGAGCACCTCGGTCGAGTAACTCCGTAGAGAGCCACGGGCCTTCTCCACGCGCAAGTGGTGCTCCACTTTCGACTCTTCTTAGATGCTCCCCGCCGTCTCCACTATCGAGCTTCCGGCCGAAACGTTGCGGGCCTCGTTCCCTCCGGTACATAGTGGCGGCTGTGACACAAACGCGGTTGTCACGGTCTCGCAAGACTCTCGCCCCACTCGGTACAATTACAATGGCTCGCGCAAGAGCCCAGGGGTTGTGTGGTTTATCTAAACTCACTCAACTAACTAGGATTCACCTAGAGCAAGTGCTAGAGCGGTCTAACTAACCTAAGCACTTCGCAAAGCACCTATGCTAATCGCCGAGTGATTCTATTAAGCACTTGGGTGTATGAGCTCTTGGAAATGTGAACTATGTGCCTTGGTATGTCTCTTGGGTTCCCACACCTTGGAATGGCCGGCTGGGGTGTATTTATAGCCCCCAACACAATACTAGTCGTTGGAGAAAAGTTGTGCTCTTTGCGGTGCACCGGACAATGCACTGTTAACTGTCCGGTGCACCTAGCCATTGGTCTGACACTAGCCGATTGTTTGGCACGTAGACTTTTTACATCGGACACTCCGGATGTCACACCGGACAGTCTGGTGGTCTTATCTCCACAGTGCCACCTAGAACTAGCCTTTGGGGCTACTGTTCCTTAGTGCACAGGACAGTCCAGTGCTGCATACCTGACAGTCCGTAGGCAACACTTCCTTTGTTTCTTGGACTTCACTTGATCTTCATAATGTCTTCTTTTGAGGTGTTGCTTTCCTCATTGTCTTGGTCCAAGTAACTTAAGCATCCTGTGAACTACAAACACAAACACTAGCAAATTCATTAGTCCACAAATTATGTTGATCATCAAACACCAAAACCTATTTAGCCAAATGGCCCGGGGTCCATTTTCCTTATAGTGTGCCATCTTTAGCATGTCCCAAATCTTCTTAGCGCTTTGCAACCCATTTACTTTGTTGTATTATTTTGTACACAAAGAGGCAAGTAATACTATTGGCTTGGAAGTTGCGGTGGATGATTTGGGCTACCTCGTCCAAGTCATAGTCCTCATGATTGCTTTCCTGTATATGTATTCCTAAATCAACAACATCCCAAATACTTGGGTGGAGTGAGTACATATGACTCTTCATTTTAGCACTCCACCATGAGTAATCTTCACCATCAAATTGTGGTGTTTTACCGAATGTAATCGAAAGTAAGGGAGTTGTTGGGGGTCTTCTTCTCCACCGAAGGTCCTCGAGACAAAGGTATCACTGGAAAAGTGATGTTGAGGATCCTCTCTGACGAAGGTCCTCGAGATAAAGATACTATCTGAGAGCTATAATGACGAATATCGAAGCTACCGCCGAAGGACGATAACTTCGGCTTAAGGTGGCGACGAAGGTCAAGCATGATGTTGAACAGAAGAGGAAAAGACCAGTTGATCCCTAATGACTTATGTTATGATTGTATATACAAATTGAGGTCACAAATGTATTTTCACCCGGGCTGCGTCCCATACCTATAAATAGGTCCTCATACTATTCACGTTGGATTGTAGTTGCTCTCGCGTCAACACCTTCAAACAAGCCGAAGGTATTAATGTAATATAAGTTCTATCAATGTTCATATGTATATCATGAAATACATATATGAATGAATGAATGGATTACATATATTATCTCTATGGATTCTTATTCTCATAAAGGATGAAGGTATGTCCTTCATGACCTTTGTCTGAAGACCATTATATCCAAAGGGAGATAATGCTTCGGAGGATGAAGATCCTTAATATTTGACAATTGTGTTGCCTTGTTCTTGATTCACAACATTTAAGAACAAGTGACCAACTTTGGCACCCACCTCCGGTGAACTCACTTCCACGACCACGGTAATGGCTTCGCAAGGTGATCAAGTTGTGACACCTTCAGCTACGAAATTGGTGCTTCTAATCACATGCGGCTCAAGTTCTGAACCAGCTAATAAGAAGCAGAAGAAGCAAGCACAGAGAAGGGTACAACATGTTGGAGTGCAAGGACCCTTTATCAAATTCAAGTGGTCTCATGTATCGATCACATTCTCTTAGGAAGACCTTCAGCTCAAGGACTACCCCCATAATGATGCAATGGTCAGATTTTGTGTTATCAAAAGATTTCTGTTCACAATGTCCTTGAAGACACGGGTAGTGCAGTAGATATCATCTTTGCAAAAGCTTTTCAGGCAGATGCAAGAGCAGGATGACAAAATACATGATGTAACACATCCCTTGTGTGGCTTTGGAGGAAGGCAGATAATGGCACTTAGAAAGATAACAATGCCAATCATCTTTAGTTATGTTCACAACACAAGAGCAGAACAAGTTGTATTTGACATTGTCGATACTAACTATCCTTGCAATGCAATCATTGGTCGAGGGACACTGAATGCCTTCGAAGCAATACTCCATCCAACATATCTGTGCATGAAGATACCATCTAACCAATGTCCTATCATTGTGCATGGAAGTCAAGAGGCTGCTAGAAGGGCCAAAGGGAACTAGATAGATTAAAAGGCCATACACAACATAGATGAAGCCGAAGCTCATCGATAGCATAAGTATATAAGAGACAAAGCTACTTTAGCAGATTAACCAAAGTCTATGCTTCTGTGTGAAGACATAGTCGAGCAAAAGGTTTTATTTAGGTCTAAATTGTCTGATGAAGAAGAGAAAATTCTATTAAAATTTCTGTTCAACAACAAGGATGTTTTTGCTTGGTCAGCTAAAGATCTTTGTGGTGTCAACAGAGATGTCATTGAACACTCACTCAATGTAGATCCAGCCATTAGACCATGGAAATAGAAGCTTCGAAAGATGTCCGATGACAAAGCCGAAGGTGTAAGAAATGAAGTCAAAAGACTCCTGAGTGTCGGAGTAATCAGAGAGGTGACATATCCAGAATGGATAGCTAATACTGTGATGGTGAAAAAAGCCAATGGAAAGTGGAGAATGTGTATTGATTTTACAGATCTCAACAAGGCATGCCCGAAGGATGAGTTCCCCTTGCCAAGAATAGACTCCCTCGTAGATGCAGCAGCCACTTCGGAGCTCATTAGTTTATTGGACTGCTATTCAGGCTATCATCAAATCTGGATGGAGGAGGAGGACGAGCCTAAAACAAGCTTCATAACCCCTAGTGGGACCTATTACTACCTTCGAATGCTCGAGGGGCTCAAGAATGCTGGAGGAAGCTTCAGCAGAATGACCTCCAAAGTCCTTAGCTCTCAGATTAGCAGGAATGTCCTTCGATGATATCATAGTAAAAAGCACGAAGCAAGAAAATCACATTGCCAACCTGCAAGAAACATTTGCCAATTTTAGGAAGGTTGGTCTCAAGCTAAATCCAGAGAAATGTGTCTTCGGGGTGAAGAAGGGAAAATTTCTTGGGTGCCTTGTATCAACAAAAGGAATTGAAGCAAATCCAAGCAAAATAGAAGCTATACTTCGGATGGAGCCACCAAGGACAAGAAAAGGTGCTCAGAGATTAACATGAAGAATCTTTAAACAGATTCATCTCAAGATTAGTAGAGAGGAATTTGTCATTCTTCGAAGTATTAAAATCAGCCAAAGTCTTTCAATGGGGACTAATTCAACAAAAGTCTTTCGAAGAGTTGAAGCAATATCTGATACAACTAACAACATTGAGTCCACCTTCATCAAGGGCCCCATTACTAGTGTATGTAGCTGCTTTCCACGCTGCAGTTAGTGCAGCGCTAGTGAAGGAGAGATAAGATGATCAAACGAAGAAGCAAGTCCAGTATACTTCATTTCTGAATTACTTAGTCCATCAAAAAGAAATTACATAGAGCTGGAGAAGGTACTATATGTTGTATTGATGGCTTCCAGAAAGCTTTGACATTATTTCTAGTCTTACCACATTATAGTACCTTCGTCCCAGCATTCAAGGACATTATAAGAAACAGAGAAGCTACATGAAGAGTTGGAAAATGAGCTGCAGAACTGAATGAGTTCACTATTGATTTTGTCCATAGATCCTCAATTCAATCCCAAGAGTTAGCAGATTTCATTACTGATTGGACGCCGGGGGCTTAGGAAGAAGAAAGCATAACAGACACTGAAGCTTGGACAATGTTCTATGATGGATAATGGGGAACCTTCTATGCAGATGCAACTGCTATTCTAATTTCACCATCTAAGATCAAAACCTGCTATGCGACCAGATTGGAGTTCAATTGCATAAATAACATTGCAGAGTACGAAGCTCTTCTTTTGGGACTTTGAAAGCTTAAGGCAATGGAAATAAGAAGGGCAGCCCTCAAATCTGACTCACAGGTCATCACAGGCCATGTTGATAAAAGCAGCAGAGTAAGAGATCCGAAGCTTGAGAAGTATCTTGATACAATCTGAAGAATGGAAGCCTCTTTCGAAGGTTTCTCAGTGAAGAACATTCCAAGAGGAGAAAATGAGCAGGAAGATTTACTAGCTAAATCTATGGCATAGGGGCTCACACTCCCTTCAGAAGTATTCTTTGAAACTCTAAAAGCACCTTCAGTCGAGCTCATGGAACGAGCGGTGCTTACAATCTCACCTGTACACAGCGAGGATTGGAGAACTGAGATTGTATCTTTCCTGCAAGGCAATTATCCTTCAGATGACAAAGCCTACATAAAAAGAATGCAAGCCAGGACAAGACCTTATATGATCATAGAAGGAGAATTGTTCAGATAAGGAGTTTGTTCTCCACTGCTGAATTGTTTGTCTAGAGCCGAAGGTCAAGAGCTAACGAAAGAGATACACAGGGATATGCGGAGCTCATATTGGATCCAGGCCTTTACTTAGGAAAGTTTTCAGACAAGGATTTTATTGGCCAAAGGCAGCTTCAGATCCAACGAATCTAGTTCAAAGATGTGAAAACTGCCAGAAGTGTGCCAAAGATAAAAAACAACCTTCGTCTCTAACTCAGCTAATTCAGCCCACTTGGCCGGTGCAAAGGTGGGGCCTAGATTTACTAGGCCCACTTTCACTAGCGCAAGGAAACTTGAAATATGTTGGGGTAGCAGTGGAGTACTTTCAAAGTGGATCAAAGCTAAACCCCTAGCTACAATCACTTCGGCCACGGTCCAGAAGTTCTTCTGGCAAAATATTGTTTGCCGATTTGGTGTGCCGAAGGCCATCACGGTTGATAACGGAACTCAATTTGATGCTAAAACATTTAAAACTTTTTGTGACCAAATTAGTACAAAGATACATTTTGCATCTGTGAGGCATCCAGAATCTAATGGATTGGTAGAGCAAGCTAATGGAATTATTATAACAGGAATAATGAAGTCAATCTTCAATCTGCCAAAAGGAAAGTGGCTAGATGAGTTGGTGAAAGTGGTATGGAATCCCAACACTGTTGTCTCAAGATCAACAGGGTTTACTCCGTTCAAGCTTTTATTCGGGGATGAAGCAATAACACCGGAAGAAGCAAGAGCAGGTTCAATAAGGATCCTAGCTTCGACAGAAGACAAAGAGGCTTGCGAAATAACAAAAGACACCATAAAAGGGACCATACTTCAGGCAATAGATCACATCAATAAATATCAGGCCGAAACAATTAAATGGCGAGACAGAAAGGTAAGATTAAAGAATATCAAGTCAAGACACTTGGTGCTTCGAAGAGTGGCTGAAGCGTCCCAATTCTTTGGGACTCAAATGTGATACAATTACTAGTCCCAGGAGGCTAGTAAACACATTTATACATCAGATAGTTCCAGATCTGCTTAAACGAGACAAACCTATAAAGGTGATGATCAACTTTAAGAGTTGGTCCACAACTCGGGACATATCATTAGAGTGGGGCTGAAGCAGCCCGATATACGCAGCGAAGCAAATCAGCGGTCCAACAGCCACAGGCAAGGTTGGGAACAGGCGTAACTCTTACCCGATCAGCGATCTCCTTCTCTAAAAAACAACAAATAAGTAAGGGTGAGTACTTACGTACCCAACAGCCCACCTTCACCCACGGAATGGGGAAATCAGATATAATGCATGGAGTATGTGGAGCTTAGGATATTTTGCAGAAATAGCAATATTTGATGCAGGGTTATTTTGTAAAACATTTTATATTTTTCAAAGTGCATCCTCTCCCAAAGAGCAGGAATTTTTTCAATATAGAATAAAATCCCCTGAACTAAACCATCCAGGTATCTCAGCAGTTTCCCACTAGTTTTCATTTTCAAAAACAGCTACTGGACTTCCTGTCCACCATAGCTCACGGCTCAACCGTCGGACCTTTTAAAACCACTTTTCAAAAGCATTTTTGGAAAACAAAACACTAATTGTCAAATCCATGCCATGACTCATCCATATCCATGGACACGGACTATTCAAATAGGTTTTCAAACTCTGCACAGAGGTGTACACTTGACCCACTAGTCCGGTTTCTGCAATCTCACCGTCGTGAGATCCAAATGCCAAAACTCTTTCCTTCCTTGCATGTTCTTACCTTAGCGATTATACCGGAAGGAACAAGGCCACCACCATGCCCAAACCGGACAAAACATTCCCCTTCCTTATCCTCCCGGTGCTCCCCAGCCGTCATAATTCTGGTGTTCGGACCGTGCAAGTTCAGATCAAGCGACTGCCCATACAGTCTCGAGTGGTTGTACTTGATAAGAGTATAGGTAAGGAGTGATGGCAAATCAGTCCTAAGGCGAGAGGGACAATCCTTCATGCTCACACCTAACCCGGTTGAGCCATCACCTTAGGCCCTCCCCTAAACCAGGGAGTCCCTGGTCATCCCACTCAAGGGTGATAAGGGTGACAACCCTTCATCATACCCATTTTGAAAAACATTTTCTTTTGAAAAACTCACACCTTTTCTCAAATCGTTTGTAACAAAGATGTCAAGGAGTATAAAGATTGATTGCAGCAAAGTTCTAAGGTTGGGTGGCCATAATAACTTGTCTCTTAGCAGCAAAATCATATCATGCATAAAATAACAGACTAAGGGTTGTGATTGAAAAGCATAAGTAATTTATGCATCCAAGGGATCCAGTGAGCTTGCCGTGCTTAACCGGCGAAAGGGTGAGAGCTCGTGGAATTGGCTTCTAGCTCCACCGTCTGGCGTAGACTTGCAGAACTGGCCTTCACGAAACGGCACGAACACTCCGATAACTATGCAACATGAACAAGCAAACATACAAACCAGCAAGTATATCAACAAATATTTAGTATAGTGGTCATAATGGCGATATATGGATGGGTAGAGTCTTGAGCAGAATCTGTGTCATGTGGTGTTGTGATATTACTGGTGGTGGAGTGGAGGTGCTTACCAGGAGGGTGGATTGGAGGCGAAGCGACACTACATGCGTAGCCGACAGAGCGGGGTAACTGAGTGGTGGGGTGTTTGCCTTGGCTGAGGGTGTTGAGTGTGTGGAGAGGGAGAGGGTAGCTGGGTGTATTTATAGCTAAGTACATGTGGTTTAGTACAGTAGAGTTCATTGTTGGTGAGAATAGTGATGAATGAATCGTCTGACTTAGTCTGAACAGGGAAATTCTAGGCAGAATATAGGACAAGAGTATTTTGGGAGTTTTCTGGAATATAAACCATGCTTAAGGGATGATATGGTTGGATAGGGAATAATTTGATAAGAATTTAGAAACAAGAATTATTGGAATCTGAGTTTGGAAGCCTGGTTCGAAAGAATCTCAAAGTTAAGCGTGCTCAACTTGGAGAAATCTGGGATAAGTGACCAGATGGGAAGTTCTTACTAGAAGGAAAATCACAGTCACCGGAGTTCGTATGATTGGAATATTGGTCTGGCAAGTCTTAGGTGAGCTAGACAGCATGATGGATGAACAATTGATTTTTTGGGTGATCGGATAATCGATGAATAGTAACGATGATGAATAGTAACGTTGAATAGAAACTATGAATAGTAATGGTGAATAGTCCGTATGAACGAACGATGAACGATGAATAGTGACTATGAACGGACGATGAACGATGAATAGGGACTATGAACGAACGATGAACGATGAATAGGGACTATGAATGAACGATGAACGATGAATAGGGACTATGAACGAAAGATGAATGATGAATAGGGACTATAAACGAACGATGAACGATGAATAGGGACTATGAACGAACGATGAACGATGAATAGGGACTATGAACGAACGAACGAACGATCGAATGATCGGACGAACGAACGATCGGAATTTCGGCAGCATAACGGCTGAACAAAGATTATTTGAATGAACGGACGAACGATCGAACGATCGGACGAACAGACGAACGAACCATGAACTATCGGACGAACCATCGAACGAACTAAGAACAGGTGGACGAACGATCGAATGAACGACCGAACGATCCTTGTGCTTGTGTTATGCTTGTGTGGGAGTGGGAGTGGGGGGGAGAGTTGCCATGAAATGGCTTGGGGTGGCTTGAGGGGAGGCCCTTGCCCCTATATTTATAGGCTAGGTGGGGGGATTAGGGGGAGGAGGCGAGGATTAGTGGGAGGATGCGAGTATTAGTGGGGGATAAGCATGTATTAGTCTTGTATAAGCAAAATTAGCTTGTAGAGCTCACTGTATGACACCGGAGGCATATGTATACGTATGAGCATGGGGAAAATTATGAAGAAAATATTTGTAGGGACTTTAAAAATGATTCTAAAGGTATTTCTCAGGAGGAAAATATTTGGAGAATTATCAGTGGAATATTTGGGCAGTATTTCTGGAAAGATTTTGGAGAGAATATAGACCACTATATTTTATTTGTTGATATCAACTCGCAAACAAACATTTTGAAATGAAATTTAAATTTTTTTTGAATTTAGAGCGAGTTTGAGAAAATTTCAAAATTTGAATTTTTGGGGTGCTACAGTGGCCAACCCAGACACAATGGGAAAGCCACAACTTAAGTGGGAAGGTCTCTTCTTGGTAGTGTCTTCGTCAAGACCTGAATCATACATGTTGAAACACATGCACGGTAATGACATTCCAAGATCTTAGAATGCAGATGGGTGTTTGCGAGAACAAAAGAAATAATAAAAAAAAAAATCGAGCGAATTAGGACAAGTGTTGCAATCATGAACCATATATTTCATTAATCATCGGATTTTTACAAAGTACATAGTTCGCCTGAACTTGTCTTCCGCTGTCTTCTACGTCATTGCTTGGACAAGCTTTTGACTTGGAGAAATGTGTAGTTCGCTGATTCCCGGGACCTTACACGAGAGGCTCGCCCGGTTAATTACATCTACATAGTACAATATGTAGAACACCTCCGATTAAGCTGCGCATAGTGGTCGTCGTATCTCAGGATGAGTGCACGGTGAATGATGTGAGTGCCTTTTAAAATTGCCAAAACTTAATCATGACTACGCCATTGTCACGTTGATTGGTAAACGGGATGTTGTTGATGAAGGGGATGACTTTCGCCTCGTCGGTGCCCAGTCGTATGTCCGCCAGCTTTCATCAGCATGAACGTAGTATTGCCTTCGCCTCGTCGGTACCCAGCAACAATGTGTTTGATCTCGTTTACACAAGACGTGTCGTCGGAATAATAATGATAAGTTTGCTAATAAATTGCCAACACTTCATCATACTTTGTTAATATTAGGTGCTTGTGGGTAGCTTCTTCAACTAACGGTGATGAAGTAGAAGTAGTATTAGACATATATGGCCATGTACGCGCATGGACGCACGCCCCCTGGCCAAACACCTCTCTGTAGCTCGGCTACTCGAGCCTATATCTCTTGACGGTCGTGCTTCTGGTTCTCTCAGGTGGCTGGATCGCAATCGTCAGGGACAACACCGCCATGGTCGCCCGCTAGGCGACACATGATGGTCACTTGAAGGCAGGTCATCCGCCGAGTGACGAGTCGGTGTCGATGCCGGAGTCTGCCATACAGGGGCAAAGTCGCGGTAAGGAGCCCATGTGAATCAGATCACCAGAACGTGTCGTTGGTGAGCCGATGGATGCTGGGACGATGCTGCCGATGCTGATACAGGCGCGTGTGTCGTGGGACGGTGCTTCCAGGGAACCTTGGTATCTATTGATAGCGCAGCTCGCTGCAGTGGTAAGGTGGACGCACCGACAGTGATGAAGGTGAGGTGGCTGATGGACTGGGTGCGATCAGGTAGCTCGTCACGTTCTGTCCTTTACCCCCTGCGATTAGATAATAGAAAATAGATTAAAAATGTTTCTCACCCATGGATGTCGTGAATGCCATATGGATGGATGTTGATTGTCTTGCAAGCGTTGGCTGCTGCTTTGGTGCTTTATTCTGACTTGTATTTGGGCGTCTTCAGCAACCTCCTGGCGTCTTCCTCTGTTAGCTTCCTTTTACTGCCTTCTTTTCTCTGATGATGGCTGGGAATGCTCTCTGATGATGGCTGGGAATATGTGTTGCTGCGCGTGGATGACTTCTCTGACTGAACGGCGTGAATGCTAGGAGCGATGACTTCCTGATGGCGGTTGGCACTCTCCTCCGGTGGCTTCTCTCTGGTCGCGTCTCCCAACGGCTGCTTCCTGTTCTCTCGGATCACGACGGATGGCGGCCGGCGGCGAGGCCCTTTTCTTTCCTGGCGCTGCACCCCCTTTTTTGCGTGTCTTCTCTTCTGGCCGATCTCTCTGGCCGGCGGCGTCAGTTGCAGCTGGATCTACGATGGCCTCCCTCTCTGGTACTCTGCTTCTTTATAGGCAGCTGGCAAACGGATCAGTACTCGTGAGTGCGTTCAGAAATTCACGTAAGGATAAGTTCACCATCCCTCGCATGCGCCGGTTCTTTGGATAAGGACTGCGCTGAAGCTATTTTATTGCTCAGGTTGTTCCGGTCAACTAATCACGCGAATATTTTGGATCGCAGTGCATGCGGCCAACATTTGTAGATAAATAAGCATATTCAGGCATGCATGGATTGGATAGAAAGATCCCAAAGTCATCACGTAACCACAACTCCATTATTATCTTCAGCCCCTTTTTTTTTTACTAATTGATCATCGGATCTGTTCATTATTATTCCATTATTATTTTTCAACGTGTACGTACATGTATCAGCATATAAAAATCCATTGAACAAATCCCCCCCGCCAAGTTGGGTTCGGAGGCGCAGCAATTTCGGATTCAACTTGGTGGAAACCTGAGAATCCACCCTCAAATTACTGAGGCAGTTATAGATGCAATACATTCATCGCAGCCTATATATTTGTTCACCGTGGGGTTAATCAAAAGGCATCGCACTAATCAGCCTGGTCTTTTAAACACTTCCTGCCAACATCCTTCTATTCGTCAACAAGAAGCTAGCGAGAGGTCTTGGGATTTATTTTGTATACTGCATCTGCTATTCTTGCAGCACGCAAGCACAACCTAACAAGCAGGGCCTGCTACTTCTTTTTTGTAGTTTGCAGTTTCGGTGACAAGCTGCCGTAAGCTAGCGAAGAGGCTTGTCAAGTTTCTCTGATTATATCTGCGGATCTCACATATGTAAGTATAAACTAACGATAATCCGAATATTGGCTACATAGTTCTGAATCTTTGGCTATTTCTATTGCTCCTTTTTAGCTTTCTTGCCAAGTTGATAAATTAGAGACTTAACGCCATGCCGCTGAGGGGTCGATCACGCCGCCAAGGTGACTTCCCACAAAATATGAATACTTTCCATGCTCGGCCATCCGTCCCTCGCTCGTATGACCGGAACACCCAAGAAGTAGCAGGCCAGAGAATTAGATCTGGTGATAGGCCTGATCATCATCCAAGCCAGACTATCAGCCCCTCTGCACACCAGCGTCATGATCCTTCCATGAATACCAGACGTGTCATTACCAGTGTACATTCACGGGTAATCTATATATCATATCCTCTTTTTTTTTTTTAACATACCATAGAAGAAAACTGTTCTTATGCTGTTGCCTCCCATTTTTCAGAATATGAGCCCCGGCGAGCGCACATTTTATACTTTATTTAGTGGGCCTGCAGAACAAGCACCGCCAGAGGAAGAAGAAGAGATATATCTCCGGCGCAAAGATTTTGATTTCTTTGCAGATGCAAACTCAGTAATGCATCATGCAGGGGACGTCGACGACGCGAAAGCAGAAAATCCTGATGATTTTATGACTTTGGTGGCTAATTGTTTAGGACTTGGACGAGGTTATCAGCTTGTTACCGAACCAGGACATGAAATTATTGAAAAAGAACGAAAAAATCGGAAACGATGTCGTGTTCCAACTTCGTCGAGGACCCTCTCGACCACCACCCCGGATAATATTCCCTTTGGCATTCAAAAGAACCCACAAGAACCGCCCGTGTCAGATTACGCTGGTCGTGCACACATTCTTCACCCGGTACTGGACTCATCCAAGAGGTCACTCGACATTCCTAGCTCGACCTCCACACTAGCTCAAAAAATGGTCAAGCATCCCTCATCAAGGTGGTTCAACGACTGTCGGCCGCAGCTTCGATTGGATGTGCCTGTATGTCGGAAGATGTTAATATGGGCCCGTATGATGCTGGTGAACCACGAAGACCGAAGTATGCTACAAAAATCTGATATCTATCGCGGTGTACTAGCTTCGCTTTATTGTTTTCAAGCTGACCCATCATTGGTAGCTGCCTTCTTGACATATTGGAATGTTGACGGACATACATTGGTTACCAGTCAAGGGGAGATGGGATATCCACTACATACCATCTCTGATGCGATGGGGATCCCTATCTCAGGTCGTCTTTATGAAGAATTTATTCCTCCTTGCTCTGACGTCCATGGTCACTTGGAGACTCTTTATGCTATTTATGCTAGCTTATGCCCATCAGAGCTGCAGCCAGGCCCAGGATTAGTGAGCCTTACCGCTTGGTTAGACCACTTTTTTGATGATAAAGCTGATTCTTTTGGCAGTTCTTTATTGGATGGCTTTGCTGACCCCAAAGATCCGCTACTTCAGAAGCTTCGTTTCCATGTCGCGGTTCAAGGTGACCGTCCTGCAGCCATTCTTGGTGCCGAGACATTATCTTACCGATCTATGTATCCTTCAACGGTTTACCGTGCTGCATTTATAACAGCTTGGCTATGCACTTATTGCATTCCTGTCGAAGCTGGCCAATACATTCGTCCTGAGGTATTTCATATGGCCGTTCAGATATCAGAAGGCGTTCGCAGAGCAATTGGTGTCGCAAGCTTGGCTTTTCTATATAATTGTTTGGATAATATTCATGATAATATAATTAGTGGGACGCGGTCCGCGAGCGAGTGTTCCCTTTTTCTTCCGGGTCATTTCATCATGGGCTGGTTCGCCTCTTTTTGGAAGCAAGCTCGGAAATCAGCGACCTTACATTGTCCAGTTAAATTTCCTCCTTTTGTCATAGATTTGACGAAGTTGGAACAACCCATGCCTATAACAGAGGCACATCATATATTTTGGGATTTTGATGGCGATGGTCGGGGATTGCGCTCGCTAGATTTTTTGGGCCGATCCTCGCTGCGATTCCCAGGCGGTCACCGACCGGTATTTATTCGAGATGGTCGTACGAAGAATGAGAAACAACCATTTGCCATATCAGTTTCTGCAATGGAGCTACTTATGAGCAGCCTCTTTGGTGGGATTACTCATAGGCGTGGCGAACGTTCTGACAACCTGGTGTATTGTCCGCATCGCTTCGCACGCATGTTTAACTATGACCAACTCATCCCATATTTTGATTATCGTGCTGCTGATAATGTAACTGATAGTTTGAACTTTCGAAGTTACTCTCCCTCGAGCCGAAAGGAAACACTTCAAATTTGTGTTCGACGGCATCTTTCTTATTATGATCAACCTGAGGGACATGCTCTCGTGGTGCAACCTTCTAATCTTGGAACTAGACGTTCGTATAATTATATTATCTGGTGTAACAATGCTTTTCGGTTTCTTCGAGATCCTTCATTCTTTTGTGATAGGATTTTTATGTCAGCTGCAATCAAAACAACAGTCGCTGCCCCTGCAGGTAATGCTGCATATTTTTTTTCTACGTAGGTTGTTTCTGCGTACCTTACTGTTACATGATTCATATATACTTTTTTTTCATTTTTTTTAACAGAGGGTGACATTGATCAACCTGCTAAAGAAACAGCAGTCATCAAATATTCTCTTCTCCCTGGTGATAGTGAACATGACAGGGAAGATACGACCCCCACAACTGTGTCCAGACTTGGTCAAGGAAAAAACATTGGCATAATACAAGCTCGTTTGCAAGACAAGGCATCTGCTCTAACCTCTTCATCCGAATTACCTTTGCTAGTAGACTCAAGCCAATCTACGCACACCAGCAAAGGGTCGCGTGCAAACACTGATCTACTTGATGATACATTATCAGATGGCGGTTTGGCATGTCCTCCGGATGATCCAGATTTTCTGAATGACTTCGTCTTCACTGGAGCGCTGGAGCCCTTTACAGACTTATTCACAGACCTCCCAAATGAGGTCAGGGAGATGCAGGCCTCGCATACTCAGGTTCCAACATCAGGCGACTTAGAACAGACTGATATGGTGCATGTTTCGCAACCGGTTAGTTCGACTGGACTAATGTCAAGCCTCGACCAGGATGTACCCTCGACGCAACCTGGCTTGAACCAAGCTAGTGTGCGTAAGGTCAATACTCCCAAGCGGAAAGCATATGACACCGACAACCTTGCCGCTTCTGATCCTAAAAGCAAGAAAACTAGCAAAGGTAATATACTGCCTTCAGTAACATTATGACACCAGTGTGCACATATTCATGCTTTCTTCTCTGTTTTATATATATATATATATTCCTTGCAGACAAACACAGAGATCTTGAATTGGCCGTAGAGTCTGAACAATTATGGAATGAGGTTGAACAAGCCATCAGCTTATTTCGAGCACAGACAAGTGCCACTGATGTCATTGGAGAGAAGCCAAATTATAGCGAATTTGATACTCGGCAGCCTGTGCATATATCTGAGCCTACAGATGTTCCGGCACCACGCTTTATGCAATATGCTCATGGGGATCTTGATCGCTTCCAACGTCGTATACGCGAACGCCCCTTCAACAAAGACATTGTGATCTCGGAGATAGCCGATACTATGAAATGGTGGAAGGAGTGGTTTAACCCAGCTCCGCCAAAAATACAAAGATTAATAGATGGGTTCAATGCTCTACATGAGACTCTCTCTGAAAATCCAGAGCACTCCACTACCAGCATCATTGACAAGAGGAAGCAAGTACGTCAAAAGATTGATGACATAAAAGCTTCTCAAGCCTCTGTTGCTACTGCTTGTTCTTCCATGATTAGTATTACCAAAAGCCTTGAGGCGCAAATTAATTTGCATGAACTAAGTCGGCAACAACATGTATCTCGTGCTGAGGAATTACAAGCCCAAATAAAGAAACTGTCTTCCCAGCTCAAAGAGACTGAGGATGGTTTGCTTTTAGAGACACTTATAAAAGAAGAAACTGCAACTCTTTTGACCCGGCACAATGAGCGACTGGCAAAAATCGTGTCTTTCCAATCAGAATTGGAGGCCTCCTCTGTTAAAAGTCAGAGCCAACTTCAGGATGCAGAAAAAACTATTGCCAGCTTCACTGATCAGGACGAGGAAGGACTTACCAACTATGTCCACTCCCTTCTTGACTTTTTTGCGTCCTGCACCTTCAGACCATATGCATGAATATATTTAGTCTCTCTCTCTCATTGTTTAAATAATGTACTGGCCATCAGCCATAGTTTAGTATTCAATACTAGTTAATCAATAAATAGGAGTACTCTGGTACCTTATCTATTATATTTTCTTTCCTAGAATTCTATATGTAATGTATTTACATTTCCCAGGAGTAGTAATAATAATCAAACGGTTCATTTCTGTAGTGTTCCCATGATTCACATGATACGTTGCATGTGGCTAATGTGTCTGATCAGCCAAAGTAAAGCACAGACTGCCGCTGCCACAACTCTGTTAAATAATTATAGAATAATTAGAGACCGTACAAGGTGTAGCGTATATCCATGCTATCAACCTTGAGTAGGTCTATATAACTCAATCTCATTGAGGCTAAATATATCAGCATTAACCAACGAAATTTGTTATCACCGACGGATGCGACCACCATGGTGCCAGCCATCTGTTTTGTCATGCTAGAACATACGGTTTTATTGCGACTAAGAAATTTAGTGCCAGCCAATGAACCTAGTTCTTAGTCAGGATAAATGCGACCATATAGCAGCAATGGTGCCAACCATATATCTTGACTTTGTCCACAGATCCACAGTCACCACACTGGTCTGCTTCACTGCTTCTTAAATAATAACTTGTATGTGCCTGTGTCCGAAATACCATGAACATGCAAATATCGTCCATTTGAGTAAAAATCTTACTACAAAGGGGTAAATATCTCTAGTAAAACACACATGTCAAATAGACGACAAAAACGTCACTCCTAGATCGAGGACTTATGTGAACATTTCAAAGAATGAAAGGAACAAAGTTTTTTTTTTTTAAAAAAAATGTTGGCTTTCCTTTAGGTCACCAGGTTATATGATAGCCAGCAACGGTGCCACTAAAGGGTATGTTTAGCATCACTTCTCGAATCTTCAACACGATTTTCACTTGTACTTCAGCTTCCTCGTATTGTCTGCGTATCCAAGGTTAGCACTTCCTCATGACCTCTTGAAGCTAGGCGGACCATCATCAGACCTCCCTTCAGTCATGTGTCCCATGCCATTCACGTCTTTTCAATGGGGAATGTGGGATATAGCTAATATTTTGGGGGGTAAGGTTTGGGAATATGGCCGAGGCGATTGTTTTGCCATCACTTTTGCCGAGGATGGTGGATAGCTACCCTCCGCCTTCAAACTGCTTTACTTGAATTTGCACAACACATGAATTTTTTTTTTTTTAGAGAGACCGCTTCTTTGGCGCCCATTTTTTTTTTTTAGTGTTGTTTGCAGGTCACTTTTTGTGAATTTGAAGGGTAGCATCCACCTTTGATGACTAAAATCCTCGCTGGCTACATTTTTTTATTGGCCCTTGTTGATACCTCGTTGGGTGGCATGTGGCTTCACACAAAACTAGACTTTTGTCAAGCTTGGTAGCCCTTTCATGCTCTTTTCGCTATAGTTTCCCTTGAGGCCTAGCATTCCCCTAATTGGATGAATGTAGATGGCATGATAAACTCACCACTTCCTGAGTCAATCTGAATCTGAGTCTGGCTAGCTCCTTTTGTCACTTATTGGTGCAGACCAGGTACTTATGTTGAGGTCACTTTAGAGCAAAGTTTAATTGGTTGGGACATTCCCTGTCCAGGGTCACATCCTGTAATGACAACCAGTTGCTGGCATACCTGATGAAAGTTGGAGGAAAGCCTTTGATGTAGGACTATGAGTCCAAAAAAAAAAAAAAACTTTTTTAAAAAAAACAATAATAATAAAATTAAATTAAAAAAAAACAGGATAGAAAATTGCATCGATACTTGGTTATGCAAAGTATTTCTTGAGGTATCTCCCATTAACCGGAGGCATGGGACGACAACCTTGATGATCCACCAGTTGATATGCACCACCGTCATAAACTTGTTCAATAACAAATGGTCCTTCCCATTTTGGCTCAAACTTTCCTTTCTTCTTATGGGTAATGATAATTGGTCGTCGAAGAACAAGCACAAGTTCACCTTTTCTGAATACTCTGTGTTTAACCAGCTTATCATAAGCTCTTACCATGTTTTGGCGATATAGTTCAAGATTTTGAACAGCTTGAAGGCGTCCTTCTTCTAGGGCATCAAGCTCTTGGAATCTGAGTTTGATTTGTTCATCATTACTAATCCCTTCATGAATGGCAATTCGTAGTGAGGGTAGTTGCACTTCAAGGGGTAGGACTGCTTCACTCCCATAAACAAGAGAGTATGGAGTGGCTTGTGTTGGTGTACGCACAGAGACTCGATATGCCCATAAAGCTTCAAATAGACGATCATGCCAATCTCTTTGATTCTTGGTGACTGTCTTCTTTAGTATTTTTCCAAGTGTTTTGTTAAATGCTTCTGCTAGACCATTTGCTTGAGGATAATAACCTGTGGTATAGTTCCACGTTATATTATACTTGGCAATGAATCTTTGTATCTTGTTTGATTTGAAAGCCTTTCCATTATCAGAAGTGATGCGTCGTGGCACTCCGAAGCGATATATAATATGCCGCTCTAGAAAGTTAATGACATTATCCGACTTGACTTCTCTCAATGGTATAGCTTCAGCCCACTTAGAGAAGTAATCGGTTGCAGCTAGAATGAAATGGTGCCCCCTGGCAGATGGAGGCTCGATGGCACCGATAACATCAATCCCCCAAGCGTCAAATGGCCATGAAGGAACTGTAGGATGAAGAGGTACTGGCGGCAGATGTTTAAAATTATCATGCACTTGACAACTATGACAAGACTTGGCGATCTTGAGACAGTCTGCCATAATTCCAGGCCAAAAGTAACCTATCAGCCTGATGCTGTGATACATTTTAGCTCCACTTTGGTGTCCACCACACACACCCTTATGCATTTCTTGTAATATCTGATTGGCTTCTTCCCTTGACACACATCGTGAAAGAATTTCTTGACCAAAAGACCGTCGGTACAATACCCCAGCCTTGTAGGTATAAATAGGCAGACGTTGTTGTAAACGACGCCTTTCCACAAGATCTTTTGGGAGAATGCCATGATTAAAATAATCCAAGAATGGTTTACGCCAATCACTTTCATCAACAACCATAACGAGTATATGGTTGACTTCACATTCTTGTGGGACTAATTCTAAGACGGCTGGTAGAAGCCACCTTTCTTCAATTTTTATTTGAGCGGGCTCCCCATCTGGGAGCACTAGCGCAGCTGCAAGTTTAGCTAAAGCATCAGCTGAAGAATTTTTACCTCGCGTAATGTGAGAGATATTAATATTATCAAATTTTTCCATGAGCCCTCGTGTTGCTTTGTAATAAGGCACCAACCCAGGCTTACGTACCTCATAAATATTGCTAACTTGTCGAACAACAAGCTGTGAGTCACCATATGCTAGCAAATGTCGAATGTCCATAGAAAGTGCAAGCAAGAGACCACATATGAGGGCTTCATACTCTGCTTCATTATTCGAGCATTCCTCCTTCATCAGAGAGAAGGAATGATAAATTGTTTCACCTTGTGGTGTCTTGAATACTATCCCTGCACCAGCCCTTCTCCTTTGAGAACCGTCAGGACCAGTCTCTGTACGAGACGCTCCATCAAAATAAAGCTCCCATGGTGACTCTATGTCGATGGTAAAAACATCCTCGTCGGGCAAGTCTATCACCAACGGCGAATCATCTGGCACGGGATGAGCAGCAAGAAAATCAGCTAAGGCTTGACCTTTAATTGCTTTTTGCGGCACATAAGTAATGTCAAATTCCATCATGATTACTGCCCATTTACCAAGGCGTCCCATGAGGGCCGGTTGATTTAGCACATACCTTACAGGGTCTGCTCTTGCCACGAGCTGTATTGGATGTGCCAACATATAGTGTCGCAACTTCTTTAAGGAAAAGACTAGGGCCAAGCACAACTTCTCTATTGGAGAGTAATTGTTCTCAGCTGCCACCAAGGTACGACTCAAGTAGTAACAAGCCACCTCCTTCCCTTCATCGTTATGTTGTGCGAGAAGCGCGCCGATTGAGGCTGGCTGTGTGGCAATATATAAAATAAGTGGGCGACCTTTTACAGGTGCAGCCAATACTGGAGGATTAAGTAAGTACCTCTTTAGACTATCAAGCGCATTTTGGCATTGCTCATCCCAATGGAATGGCACACCTTTCCTCATTAATCTCGTGAATGGTTGAGTACGCCCAGAGAGATTAGATATAAAGCGTCGTATGTACGCCAAATGACCCTGCAAAGATTTGAGGCCACTTAAATTTTTAGGAGGAGGCATTTTCTGTATTGCCTTAATTTTCTTTGGCTCTATTTCAATACCTCGATGATGGACGACGAAACCTAAAAACACACCTGATTTAACAGCAAAGGCGCATTTTAAAGGGTTCATCTTTAATTGATGCTTTCGGAGTCTGTCGAAGACAACACGAAGATCATCCTGATGTCTTTGACATTTTTTTGTCTTCACCACTATGTCATCAATGTAGCATTCTACAGAGTGATGGATAAGATTATCAAGCACAACAGTCATTGCTCGTTGATATGTAGCACCCGCATTCTTCAAGCCAAACGGCATGACTGTGTAATAAAAATTTCCTTTAGGGGTGCGGAATGCAGTATCTATTGCATCATCCTCATTCATTTTGATTTGATTATAACCAGACGACCCATCCATGAAGGATAGAACGCCATATCCTGTTGTAGCATCAACCACCATCTCAGTGATGGGAATAGGAAAGTCATCTTTGGGGCAAGCACGATTCAAGTCACGAAAATCAACACATACTCGTACTTGTCCATTTTTCTTTATTACGGGGACAATGTTTGCAAGCCATCGTGGGTATTGCACTTCTTTGATAAACCCGGCAGTGATCAACTTTTCTACTTCTGCAATGATATTGTCCTGCAGCTCAGGACGAAAGCGACGTGGTTGTTGCTTCACTGGTCGAAACTTAGGATCAATAGAAAGCTTGTGTGTGGCAACTCGAGGGTCAAGCCCGGGCATTTCTTTATATGACCAAGCAAAACAATCACGAAATTCCATAAGGAATTCTCGGTAACTTTCTCGCTCCTCAGGTGTAAGGCTTGCGCTTACAAACGTGGGACGTGGATCATCCTCAGCCCCTAAGTTGATCTCAACTAATTCATCAATAGTGAGTTGAACCCCATCTTCTAATTGTTGAGGGGCAGGGGCAGCATCGACGACTTCTCCCTGTTCTCCTATAGTGAGAACTTCTTCAACTCGTGATAAGACATACTGCTCATTTCCCATTCCTTGACAAGCATTTGCTATTGTGTGAATTGATCGGGACCAGTATGGCATTTTATAAGCCTTATCTTGTTCTTCATAAGAGGAAGCACCCTCGAAGGTCATATGACATGTCACTCGTCGTGGGTCATTGACTTCATCCTCTTCATTTTCACTTGAGTCATTATGACTATAACCTAGGCCATACTTTGATTGAGTTATGTTTCTCCCCTTTTTATTCCTTTTTCTAATTAATCTTTCTGCCTCATCCCACCATTCTTCACAAATGGCAGGCGGTGATGGAAGCCTAAAATTGCGTTGAAGTTTAATCCCAGATTTTTCTAACAGATGAGCCAACCTTGGATCGGCTCTAATAGTACTTAGTGCCTTGTCAGCATGACTGTTAAATGTAGGTAACCTAATGATAGAATCATAAGGTAATACCTGTGGAGCTTTATAGAAAATGGTGGGATAAGCATAACTCTTTGGTTCTTGAATAACCCACACTTCTAGCGGCGTCGCTATAGATGTATACATGGATGGAGGTTGTTTGATCTTAGCCTCTACTGATTTCTCAAATTCTTTCACTCTTCTTCGAACACTTCCTTTAGGCAGGGTTGTGCTTTTTTGTTCTAAATTCTTTGATTGTAATATAATTGGAGGTGGAAGATCAGCCTCTTGTGCAGGAAGCTTAGGACCTCCTTGAGCACCTGTAATGTTTGGAGACATCATATCATTAGGCGGAGATGACACTAAGATAAGCATCCCAGATTTTTCTTTGGGTTCTGTAGGAACAGACCTCAACAGAAGGGGAGTAGAAGGAGGCGGTTCTGCTCCTCCTAATGAAAACGGCATTGAAGTAGAGGCAGGAGAGGGTGCCAATACTCTAAAGCCACTTGATGAAGCAGATTTGCTAGCAACGGCGGCTGACGGTGTTCCACGTCGCCTTTGTTGTTCTTTGCCCTTACTACTCCGCCTGGCAGAATGGTGGGATAGAAACGCTCTTAACTCTGATAATGAAGTAGAGCCAGGAGTGATGATAACGTCAGCGGGAGGTGTCACACGTCCTTGCTGGTCATATGATTCTCCGCTTGAAAAATAATACTTCGCATCAGCATGATGCGACTCATGAATAGTGTAAGGCATTGGATTAGCCGCTATTCGATGTTGCTCTCCTTTATTATCCAAGAACTTTAAACACTGATGTAAAGTTGAGGGGACTACATGGTACTTATGGATCCAAGGTCTACCCAAGAGGGCTGAATATGATGTATTTGAATCAATGACGAAGAACCGTGCCTTGAAGCTAAATGAGGACATTTGCACCTTCACAGTGATGGAGCCGAGGGCAGAAGTCCCTTGATTGTTGAATCCACAAATCACCACTTCAGTGGGGTCAAGGTCATCCAAAGTGTATCCAGCCCGGGTTAGGCTACGGACCGGCAAGATATTTACTGCAGAGCCAGGGTCAATAAGTACACGCCGCAGATGCGCTGAAGCAATGTTTCCTTCTATGTATAGCGGGCGATTGTGATCATCGTATTCTAGTACTTTATCATCTTCAGAAAATGTAAGTTGGTTGGCTCCTATCGAGTTACATAACAAGTTGTGCTTTGCCATGTCTATTTCATACACTTCTGGTTTTTGCAATGCCTCAACAAGTGCTTGGCGAAGTTCAGGAACCAATAAGAGGGCATCATACACACTTAACAGCGCTGGTATACGCTTAAGGTGTGCAACCACATTATAATCAACCTTGAGTGCAGCATCTCCATCATTCATTGGTGCATTCCTTGTATCAACTTGCGGTAAATTTTCCTTCAGGCAAACATCTTTTTCTTTAGACTTCTTGCGCAGATTTTGGAGTTCTGGCAAGGCTTTGCCACTTCGTAGATTCATGTCTACTTCTAGCTTATTAGCACTTGTTGAAGAAGCCTCAGCTTGAAATATTTCTTGTTCACGAATGGTTAACCCTTCATCAGAGCTACTACCTGTGTTGTCGCTATGTTGGAGGATCACGTTGCACTCTTCTCTTGTAGGTTCTCTTTCTTGCACTGTGGAGTGGGATGCCTGCCCCCAGCTTTTGGGCATGAATTGTGCTAGAGTTGGTGACCTTCGGGCAAGTCGCGGGAATTGCTCATCCCCCTCAGACAGTGGCACAAACCTTTGTGGTAGACGACGCTGACTTGGGTCATGCTGCCTATGTGACACGACATGCTTACAGTAAGGTGGAACTAATCTTGCTTCATGATGTTGATACCCTCTTGATGGAGGTATATGATGCTTCATGACATGCCATTGGTTAGTGTCAACCTTTGGAATGTCTTGAGTAAGTTGCATGCTAGCAAACTCATGTTCTAGTTGTGTCAACGGAACCCAATCTTCCTTTTCCACAGAACTCTTTGGTGTCGATCTAATGCTCACCATGTTAGTGGCATGATAATCTGGATTCACAGCATCAGGTTGGAGTCCCAACCTCTTCTCGTCAATTGCTCGTTGGAGCCACTCTTTAAAAGCCACACAATCCTCAATAATGTGTCCAACATAACGATGGTATGGACAATAGAGAGGGTTGTTTGTCATCCCGACTTGATCAGGTCTCTTAGGATCTGGCAATTTAATGTGATCATGTTCCAACACCTGATTGAAGAAACCTTTAATCATTGACCGCTTGAACACATATTGCTTCTTGAGTAATTCTTGCATTGAAGGACGCTGTCGGCTTCCTGGAGCTTCATTTCTAGTGCCTAAAATAGGTACATTGCCTTGCGGCATTGATGTACCAACCCTTGTTGTATTTGTCTCAGCCATTTTCAGTTTATTATTATTATTGTTAGGCTTTATTATAGTATTGAACCTCTTTGTGTTGTCTGAGAGGCCGGCATTCTTATAAAGCTCCATAATTTGAGGAGACTTCTCAAACTCCAGCTTTGTTGCGGCCACTGCCGAACTGAGGGAGCTGAAATCTCTAGGTTCGCGTCGAGACACCTCGAGCGACCAATGTTGTTGCATGCCATGTATGCACATACTAACAGCCTCTTGAGGGTGCATTTCTCTTGCAAGGCGAACATAGCTATTGCGGAAACGAAGTATGTAGTCGTCAATTTTCTCATCTCGCTTTTGCTTGACTTGAAGCAGCTCGACGATGGAGAAGTCCTTCTTCATGGACACAAAATGGGATTTAAACAATTCTTTCATGGTTTTCCAGTCGGGTATGGAGCCAACCGGCAAGCGACTATACCAATGGAAGGCTGGCCCAGTCAACGAACCAGAGAACTGTCGTAATAGAAGAGATGGAGTGCGGGATGTGTCTCCACACATGGCTTCAAAGTACGCCAAATGCTCTCTTGCATCACCAGTGCCATCAAATAGACGAAACTTTGGTGGGTGCCACCCTGATGGGAAGGGCACTAAATCATGCCATGCTTCATATGGCTTTTCAAGCTCACTTTCAGAAACTTGAGGGCTTTGCTCGATTGATATTTGCTTCATCCTCTTATCAACCAAGTCGTTAATGATATCATGATAATCCTTCAATGTGTGTAATGGTGGTGGTGCTTGTTGCTTTTGGAACATGAATTGTTCATGACCTTTTCCTGCTTCACGCCAATCCTCATCCTCTTCTTGATCTTCCATTTGCGGGTCAATAACTTTATTGGACACATCACCCGCGGCATTCTTGAAAAGCTCAACTAGCTGACCTACTTGTGCCGTCAGAGCATCAATTTGTTTTTGCTGAGTGAACAACATCTGCTCCCTATCATTCTTTGCCCCTGAAACACCAGCGCCGGAGTCTTTTTCTTTATCTTTATCTCCAGCAATGATTACATTAGCTGGTGCATCATATAGATTGCCTTCTTCATTGTCATCATTCGATACTATAGAATGTGCGAGTTCAGAATAGTGAGGGGAACCAGGACGTTCTTCCAGTGATGTGCTAGAATCTCCATCTGATTCCTCTTCTTCAACATTTTCATTATTAACATGTGGTGAGGTACATGCTATTTTCTGTGATGCAATCATCTTAAGACGAGTGCTAACACCCTCTCTTTGCGCGATAATCTCCAATGAGGGGTTATCTTGTGGCAGACGTGACTCCACATTTATGTAATGATGTGGTGATAGCCCACCTCGTGATCTCCCACTAGCTGTTCGATTTTTTGATGTAACAGGGAGACATGGTGCTGTTGAAGACTTCATATCACTCTCATCATCTTGATCATTAGACCCACTGAACCACTTACGGACCTTTCCTAGATTAGGAAGAAGTCTCCTCTTGGAATAGCTTGCTTTAGGGTTGGGAACTATTTCCTCGTCCGAAGGATAAGAAAACTCATGTGTTACTTGTGGTGGTGCCCATTTGGGGTCATCACTTTGTTCTGAGAGTGCCGAAAGAGTGCCACATAGAGCAACATCATTGTCAACACCCTTCATATTATCAGCATCCTTCATATAATGGTCACCATCTTCAGTATTTTGCAATATCTCTTTACCCTTTCGCTCAAGGTCTTGTAATGATGTCACCTGTTGTGCCTTTGTTTGCTCAATCTCCTTTAGAGGAGTTACAACTTCTGATTTTTCCTTTATAGAATTTTTAGTATCGCCCTCCATTACGGCTGCCTCGGGTTTAAGAAAACCAACCCCCTGCTCGGGTGTGATTGTTTGCGTATTCTCTTGTAATTTCTTAGGCTTGGGTACCAGGCGTTCCACTAGATACCTATACCTTTCATTCTGCTTCAAGGCAGGGGAGAGACGCAACATAATTTTATCATAGAACGGGTGGACTTGACCTTCTGGTCGCACTTTCACTCGCACATTGTTGAGCACCAATTCTTGAAGCTCTTGGTACAACACACGTCGATTATTTCGACGATTTTCACGCTTGCGTTTGTTTACTGATGGAACATATGCAGTGATAGGTTGGATTGATGGTGTTGGTAGCAATGACCTATTCTGTTGAGAGCTTGATGTAGTTGCAATCTGAGTGGGTGCACTTGTAGGTCGTTGAGGCGGCGGCATTGGGCCCTCTTGTCCTCGTGAAGCAAATGTAATTGCGGGTTCACCCTGATGCTGTTCCCGCCTTGGCGACACAGGTCGCCATTCTTGACGTGCTTGCTGGTAGACATGCGACGACGATGATGCATGCCTAGTCTTGAAGTATTGATGAGAACCTCTTCTTGGAGCCAAAGTTCTTTGATCATATTGAGGACGATAACTCGGGATATGTTGCCTCATATTAGTTTGGCGAGATGACTCCGGCTCTTCATGATAGCGATCCCGAGTTCGGTGCATAGACCCGCCCCCGGTTCGTGTGTAATTCTCATAAGGACGGCTAGGCCTGCCCCCGGCATGTATATAATGTTCATTTTCATGAGAATGAATAGGTCTGCTCCTCGCATGTTCATTCACGTGAGAACAACTAGGCCTGCCCCCAGCATGTGTGCCTTCCTCATGCCCTTGTAATTGTTGCTGAAGCTGCATCATCTGAGCTTGCAACTGTTGGAACTGGCGTTGAAGATCATCAGAATGAGGTGTTGGAACCTCGTTAGGCAGTGTTGCAAACCTATTTTTGGTATTGTCATTTGTCGTAATGTGATTGACCGAGACTAGCATTGTAGATTGTAGAAGTGGTAGTGGTTTGCAACCAGGAAAATGAGCCGGACGATTCATGGTGCGTGTCCAGAACTCATTCATGATTGCATCTCTAATGAGTTGCTTCAGCTCATGAGGACGTTCTGCCTTTACAGACAATACGTAGGGTGTCTCCACAGGATCTAAATAAACAGAGCCATGTGGTTCCTCTTCGCTTCTCGTGTCCTGAATGACACGATTCGTTAGGGCTGCACACAACCCCTTAACTTGTCTTCTCTTCCTTCTGTAGTTGCGTGCAGTATTAGCGTTGCCACTAGACCGAGCTTTGTGCATGGATATGGAAAGCTTGTAGGTCACGTTGTGAAGGTCGTTAAAAACCTGCTCAAACTGCTTGGCATGAAGCCTTTCATTGCTCTTGAGAAGATCACGAGCTTTAGTGATTGCCTCACATCTCTGTTTCTTCGCCTTCATGGATGCATGCTTTCCAGTGTCAGGCTTGACTGGATCTTTAGTGATGTGGTAGTACGTCTTGCCCTCGTACTTGATCACCGCGACTGGTGGATTTGTCCCGAACTGAAACAATTGTGTTGTTGCACCAAACTTGGTGGCTTCTTGAGCGGAGATGGTGGGAAAAGTCTCTCCTGCAAGCGGGACTCCTTTAGTTAGTACGCCATTCAAACAGCTTTATGTGTATTCAAACATGCTTTAGACAAGCTCATTTCACTGTGTCTATTAAATCATGTGACTCAGGTGCAGAGTCTATCATGCAAGCTGCTAGTACATGTTACCATGTGCATGCAACATAAATATTTGTTTTCGCTGAACTCTTAAAGTTCTTGTGACAAGCATCAGCCATTGCTATTGAACAGCTAAGCTTAGAAGAGAAATTGTATGACGACCACTGTAGCGCAGCAAAGATGGGAGGAGAATCAGGTCCCACCGGGCGTGCCATTTTGTTTGCGAGAACAAAAGAAATAATAAAAAAAAAATCGAGCGAATTAGGACAAGTGTTGCAATCATGAACCATATATTTCATTAATCATCGGATTTTTACAAAGTACATAGTTCGCCTGAACTTGTCTTCCGCTGTCTTCTACGTCATTGCTTGGACAAGCTTTTGACTTGGAGAAATGTGTAGTTCGCTGATTCCCGGGACCTTACACGAGAGGCTCGCCCGGTTAATTACATCTACATAGTACAATATGTAGAACACCTCCGATTAAGCTGCGCATAGTGGTCGTCGTATCTCAGGATGAGTGCACGGTGAATGATGTGAGTGCCTTTTAAAATTGCCAAAACTTAATCATGACTACGCCATTGTCACGTTGATTGGTAAACGGGATGTTGTTGATGAAGGGGATGACTTTCGCCTCGTCGGTGCCCAGTCGTATGTCCGCCAGCTTTCATCAGCATGAACGTAGTATTGCCTTCGCCTCGTCGGTACCCAGCAACAATGTGTTTGATCTCGTTTACACAAGACGTGTCGTCGGAATAATAATGATAAGTTTGCTAATAAATTGCCAACACTTCATCATACTTTGTTAATATTAGGTGCTTGTGGGTAGCTTCTTCAACTAACGGTGATGAAGTAGAAGTAGTATTAGACATATATGGCCATGTACGCGCATGGACGCACGCCCCCTGGCCAAACACCTCTCTGTAGCTCGGCTACTCGAGCCTATATCTCTTGACGGTCGTGCTTCTGGTTCTCTCAGGTGGCTGGATCGCAATCGTCAGGGACAACACCGCCATGGTCGCCCGCTAGGCGACACATGATGGTCACTTGAAGGCAGGTCATCCGCCGAGTGACGAGTCGGTGTCGATGCCGGAGTCTGCCATACAGGGGCAAAGTCGCGGTAAGGAGCCCATGTGAATCAGATCACCAGAACGTGTCGTTGGTGAGCCGATGGATGCTGGGACGATGCTGCCGATGCTGATACAGGCGCGTGTGTCGTGGGACGGTGCTTCCAGGGAACCTTGGTATCTATTGATAGCGCAGCTCGCTGCAGTGGTAAGGTGGACGCACCGACAGTGATGAAGGTGAGGTGGCTGATGGACTGGGTGCGATCAGGTAGCTCGTCACGTTCTGTCCTTTACCCCCTGCGATTAGATAATAGAAAATAGATTAAAAATGTTTCTCACCCATGGATGTCGTGAATGCCATATGGATGGATGTTGATTGTCTTGCAAGCGTTGGCTGCTGCTTTGGTGCTTTATTCTGACTTGTATTTGGGCGTCTTCAGCAACCTCCTGGCGTCTTCCTCTGTTAGCTTCCTTTTACTGCCTTCTTTTCTCTGATGATGGCTGGGAATGCTCTCTGATGATGGCTGGGAATATGTGTTGCTGCGCGTGGATGACTTCTCTGACTGAACGGCGTGAATGCTAGGAGCGATGACTTCCTGATGGCGGTTGGCACTCTCCTCCGGTGGCTTCTCTCTGGTCGCGTCTCCCGACGGCTGCTTCCTGTTCTCTCGGATCACGACGGATGGCGGCCGGCGGCGAGGCCCTTTTCTTTCCTGGCGCTGCACCCCCTTTTTTGCGTGTCTTCTCTTCTGGCCGATCTCTCTGGCCGGCGGCGTCAGTTGCAGCTGGATCTACGATGGCCTCCCTCTCTGGTACTCTGCTTCTTTATAGGCAGCTGGCAAACGGATCAGTACTCGTGAGTGCGTTCAGAAATTCACGTAAGGATAAGTTCACCATCCCTCGCATGCGCCGGTTCTTTGGATAAGGACTGCGCTGAAGCTATTTTATTGCTCAGGTTGTTCCGGTCAACTAATCACGCGAATATTTTGGATCGCAGTGCATGCGGCCAACATTTGTAGATAAATAAGCATATTCAGGCATGCATGGATTGGATAGAAAGATCCCAAAGTCATCACGTAACCACAACTCCATTATTATCTTCAGCCCCTTTTTTTTTTACTAATTGATCATCGGATCTGTTCATTATTATTCCATTATTATTTTTCAACGTGTACGTACATGTATCAGCATATAAAAATCCATTGAACAATGGGCTTCGGAGATATCATGTGTAAACTATGTAATTTTCTTATTTTTCCCTATGGCACCCTTTTCCTTTCAAGAGGGGAGAAAGGTTTTTAATGGGGCCATAGGTTGTAATTTTTATTTTTTTTCATGCGCAGCCCTGGGCAATACAAGGCCAGCTTCCCCCACATGTAAAATGTAAAGATCTAAGATTACACCATCGAGTGTAAAAAAGTATAAAGAAGCTCCAAAGTCGTCCCTAAGGGGATGCAGAGCTAAAATGCCACCTAAGTCAAAGGTGAAGAAGCTCCAAAGTCGTTCCTAAGGAGATGCAGAGCTTAGCTCCAAAGTTGTTCCTAAGGGGATGCAGAGCTAAAATGTCACCTAAGTCAAAGGTGAAGAAGCTCTAAAGTCGTTCCTAAGGGATGCAAAGTTCAGCTCCAAAGTCGTTCCTAAGGGGATGCAGAGCTGAAATACCACCTAAGTAAAAGGTGAAGAGACTCCAAAGTCGTTCCTAAGGGAATGCAGAGTCTGGGTGTGTATTCATGTGAGTTTTTTACCTTCGGCATACATTTGCATACTTCATCACATCATCTTCTGCATTCATACAAACATACATTAGGCATTTGTAGCTTCTTCGCATCATAACATAATGCATAAGGCATTAACATGAGAAGAAGCGAGGGTTTCTGCCTTCAACGTGAAAATGCTTCGTTGGGAACAAAGATACTTCGTTTCAAATGAAGGTGTTTAACAGATAAAGAAAGGAAAACACTTCGCTATGAACGAGGGGGCCATTCTTTGTTTTTGGCCCAAGAGTGCTTCGATGTGAATGAAAACAAGGGAAGTTGTTTTTCGCCTTCGACTCAAAAAGCTCGAGCATCGGTTTCGTCCATAGCAAAGCAGACAACAGTGGAATAAAAGGTAAATCAGCATTATGAAGCATTCACAAATATTTTCAAAATTTTGTTCACATTCAATTACAATTCTTTTCCAAATGATACATTTTCTTGTACAGAGAACCTCCAAAAGTGTTTTTACATATATTAGCAAGAGAAGCTTCCGAAGTCTCCTTCAACGCTCCAGAACAAGCTTTGGTTCATTAGCTTTCGGCAGAATCACCCTTAAAAATGACAAAGGAAAGTGTATTAAGGAATGCAATAAGGAAAAATATAAAATAAAGACATAAAGGTAAAAGAGATTTTCTATACTTTGTTAAGTAGGTTTCGAGCTTCGTCTCTAGCCATCTCTCGGTCACCCTTTGCCCAGATTTGAGTGATGAATCTGTTGTCTATGCTTCGAGCTTCGACTGGAATATCAACTAGGTCAGCCAGTGAGAGGCTAAAGTTTGGCCTATTAACAGCTCTTATATGATTGCACCCAGCTTTGATGAAAGCGGCGGCCGTGCCACGAGAAGCCACTAGTGCACAGAAATCTCCATGGCCAGTTATAACTTCGTCGAGAACGTCAACCTCTTTCTCAACGCATCCAAGCGCCCCAGGAATATCTTTAGCAGAAAGATTAACCTCTTCGGATACGGCTCCAACAGAATTGAAGATACCCTTTAGCCGAGCGATGCATTGAGTAGCAAAGCTGAAGCATTTAGTCCGAAAAGTTTTGATTATTTCATTCAGTTTAAGATTCTTCTCAACTTCGGCCTTGATTGTCGCGTTTAACGCTTCAGACTCACAATTGAAGCGATCTGAGTTCCTTTCCAAAAGTGTTCGAGCTTCTTCTAGCTCTTTGCTCAACTTTTCATTTTGAGATCGAACTTCGACAAGAGAGCCTTCGGCCGAATGCAATAGTTTGTCTTTTTCCTTCAATGAAGTTTCAAGTTTATCAATCCTCTTTTCCAAGCCTTGGATAACAAACTCATTTTTCCTGTCTTCATTGTCTTGCTGCATTTTGAGGGCCTTGCTCAGCAATAGACTCTTAAATATGAATTAAAATTAGATCCCCATTGCTAAAATACTCAAATCGGCATGATCAAAAAAAAATAGTAAAGGAACTTTACTTTAAAATTTGTGTAAAATAAGCTACCAATAATGTGTTGCCTTCTGTAGCATCTGATGTCCTTCTCTAGTTTCGGGAATCCGATGCTCTTTGATAATGTGCTTATAATTTTAGCTCCGGTGCGGTCGTGAATACATCCTAAAATGTCTTTGTTGACGCCGCCAAAGAGCATGGATCTAGGCTGATAGCCGCAAGCTTTGGCAAATTCCTTCAGTTCCGATATATCCTCTTCGGAAAGTTGTTGGGCACCCAGGTTCCGAAGATCGAAATTTTTATCTTTCAAAGAGGTCTCGTCAATTCTCTTTCCCTTATTAGTAGACTTTTCGACTACGTTTTTTCTCAGGAATCACATCAGATATAAGTCTGCTGATTTCTGACATTGTGGTAGCAAGATTATCGATTTCAGGTGTAGCTTCATTAGCTTCGGCTTCGACAATATCTTCAGCATCAGCAGGCACAACATCCTTTTCCGTCGAAGCCAGGGCGGGATCTGTTTGATGGCTTGCATCACATTTATCATTCGTCGTTTCTTCTAACCTCGACATTTCCTCCGGTAGCTGACGCGGTCTCCTTTGACTGCAATAAGCTATTCAGATTCGACCCTAGAGGACTTAGCATTGCGAATGGGAAGGGTTCAGTCATTACCTTCAGAATTTCTGAAACATTAACAAAGAAAGGCGGAGAAAGGTCTGCAGTCTTTTCTGGCACATCTTGTACCTCGTCTCTGCAGGAGCCATTCTCACATATTTTCGTTTTTTGGGAGCCAAATCCTTCGGCCCCGCTAGAGTTCTCTGCTTCTTAACAACCCTCTCATCATCTTTAACGGACTGGATGGCCTGTCTGTTCAAAATACTCACAACTCTCTTTCTTTTCGCCTTGGCCCCTTCGTCGAGTCTGTCGTAATCTGGGTATTCAAAGTTGAGAGCATCCATTACCCGATTCAACCTTCGTTTTTCACGGGTGTTGAAGGCAGCTGTCATCAACTGATCTTCTTTTTTCGTGTAATTCCCGAGAATTTCATTACACATTGGTTCTATTAACTCCAACCATTCAGTGCAGAGTTTGTTGAATCTTTTCTGAAATTTAAACCGATAAGGAAGTCATACAAGTTCATACTTTTTCCTTCTTCCTTCTTTTTCGGCATTCCCCACCCACCAAAAGTTGGAAATGTTCTGTTTGCTAAATATTCCTGCACTAAATCCCTAGTACTAATGTGCTCAGCCATGACCCTAAATTCCACTTTGGCCAGTTGACAGGGGGACCCTAGCTGCATATTGCACAAGGGTCGGGTCATGCTGAAGTTCAGTCTTAAGGGACTCATTACCATGTTCATGAGCTTCTCCCTCTTCTTTTCATCAGCTTTCATATAGAACCACTCATTTGTCCACCCGGTCGTCCACTTAGTACGGTAACCAACCATGGGGGCCTTGGTATCCTTTCGGTATGCAAAATTGGAGCACCCAAAATTCTTGTGCAGACCATCAGTTCTAGCCTTCGTCTGATAATGAAGTTCATGCACTCGACAGAACCCTTCGACATTGACACTTTTTCCTTTGCTTCGAAGGGCCCAAATGTACACGCTAAGTCTAACAATGGCATTGGGGCTCAGTTGATGTAGGTAAATTTCAAACTTCTTCAAAACTTCACCGATCATCTCATAAAGGGGGAACCGAAGTCCTGCCCTAAAGAAGCTTTTGAAGGCTACGACTTCATCGTCTTTTGGTTCTGGAATCACCTCCTCTCCAGCAAAATGAACCGGTTCGTCATCATTCTCTCCAAAGTATCCTAGTTTCTTCATTAAAACTAGATCCTTTGCCATAATTGTGGATCTCCCGAATTTGATATGGCTGGGTTTGCTCGGGCTTAGGATGTTGTCATCATCCTCATCTTCATTTTCGCTATCACCTTCAGCAACAGTCTGTTCAGCTTTGGCATCTGTTGGAACTATTTATGTATCTTTTTGCACAACCAACCCAGAACGCTTCATCACCTCCGAAATCGGGGCTGTCTCAGAAGTCCCAACTTCATCTCCTTCGCGCGCCACCCTAGCAGTAGATCTTACTCTAGCCATTTCAGTGTTCAGTCTTTAGCAAATAAAGTTACACTTAAGTGATGGAACATTTGTCTGAAGCATAAAGCAGCAAGCTTCGGCTTCAGTGAAAATTTTCAGTAGCACAACAGTGCAATAGCAATGAATACTATGGTAACTTCTCACAAACTCGTCTGTTTATATAGCCCTGCAGAAGAAGAAGGCGAACCGCCAAGACGCACATACTGGCTGATCGGTTGACCGGTAAGCGTTGTGAATTTTATATTTGTTTTTTAATAACAAGCTTAGGGAAGGTGTTTTTCGAACCTTCGACATTTTGAAGTCTTCGTACTTTTTGCGGATCGAGCTTGTTATAAAAAAACGATCTAGCAACACGAAGGGGCTACTGTTGGGGTCTTCTTCTCCGCCGAAGGTCCTTAAGACAAAGGGTATCACTGCAAAGTGATGTTGAGGATCCTCTCTACCGAAGGTCCACGAGACGAAGATACTATCTGAGAGCTATAATGACGAAAAATGAAGCTACCGTCGAAGGACGACAACTTCGATTTAAGGAGGCGACGAAGGTCAAGCATGGCGCTGAACCGAAAAGGAAAAGACCAGTTGATCCCTGATGACTTATGTTACGATTGTGTATACAAATTGAGGTCACAAATGTATTTTCATCTGGGCTGCGTCCCGTGCCTTTAAATAGGTGAACAGTACCCCGTACTTGTCGGGTACCGTAATTAGGGGTACCCCCCAACACTCCTAAACACGGCTGGTAACCACCATCAGCACAAACCGCAAAGACTGATGGGCACGGTTCAGGTCAAGGCCTCGTCTACCAAGGGACGCGATCTCGCCTCGCCCGAGCCCAGCCTCGGGTGGGAACAGAAGTCCCGGACGAATTCACGCCTCGCCCGAGGGCCTCCTCAAGCAACGGGCGCACCCTCGACTCGCCCGAAGCCCAGCACGGGCAGGCTTCGTTGTGAAGCAACCTTGGCCAAATCGCCTCACCAACCGACCATATCGCAGGCGCATTTAATGCGAGGATCGCCTGACACCTTATCCTGACACACGTGCCTCAGTCGGCAAGGTCGAAGTGACCGCAATCACTTCGCCCTTTCACTGACCGACCTGACGGGAAAACAGCGCCGTTCGCCCCGCTCCGACTGTTGTGCCACTCGCCAGGGTGAGGCTGACAACAGCCAAGTTCAGCCTCAAGCGCAACAGAAAGCTCCGCCTCGCCCGACCTTAGGCCTCGGCCTCGAAAGGAGATCTCCGCCTCGCCCGACCCCAGGGCTCGGCCTCAACCTCAGCCTCGGAAGGAGGTCTCCGCCTCGCCCGACCCCGGGGCTCGGCCTCAACCTCGGCCTCGGAAGGTGGTCTCCGCCTCGCCCGACCCCAGGGCTCGGCCTCAACCTCGGCCTCGGAAGGTGGTCTCCGCCTCGCCCGACCCCAGGGCTCAGCCTCAACCTCGGCCTCAACCTCGGCCTTGGAAGGTGGTCTCCGCCTCGCCCGACCTTGGGCTCGGACCGACCGCGCCACGGGGATACATCATTACCCTACCCCTAGCTAGCTTAGGCTACGGGGGAACAAGACCGGCGTCCCATCTGGCTCGCCCCGGTAACAAGTAATGATGGCTCCCCGTGTGCGTCCATGACGACGGTGGTTCTCAGCCCCCTACGGAAGCAAGGAGACGTCAGCAAGATCCCAACAGCACCGACAGCTGTGCTTCTACAGGGCTCAGGCGCTCCTCCGACGGCCAAGTTATCGCGTACACGGGGCTCTAGCACCTCTCCGACAGCCACGTTGGCATGTACACAGGGCTCAGGCACCTCTCTGCCGGACACGTTAGCGCATAGCTACACCCCCATTGTACACCTGGACCCTCTCCTTGCATCTATAAAAGGGAGGTCCAGGGCCTTCATGCGGGAGGGTCGCGCGGGAGAACGAGCTGACGAACAGGCTCACTCTCTCTCTCGCGCGAACGCTTGTAACCCCTACTGCAAGCACACCCCCCTTGGCGCGGGGCAACACGAGCCGCGTTTTCCCCCTTGTGTTCCATCTCGCGCCAACCCATCTGGGCTGGGACACGCAGCGACAAATTTACTCGTCGGTCCAGGGACCCCCCTGGGGTCGAAACGCCGACAGTTGGCGTGCCAGGTAGGGCCTGCTGCGTGTTAACGAACAACTTCCCGTTGAGTTCCAGATGGGTAGTCTCCAGCAACCTCTTCAGCCCGGGACGCTGCTCCGCTTCGGGAGTCTCGAGTTCATGTCCCTCGACGGCAACTACGACATGGTACTCCTCCCCCCGCAGCGCGACAGCGACAACGACGGCCGTCAGCTCGCCCGGCGGCGGTGAACTCGACGACGTCTTCCCCCCGTGGCGGAAGAGCAGCATCCGGGTTTGTCCCGCCGCCTTCCTTGCCGCAGGAGGAGGAGGCGGGGCAACCGTGGCCAAGCAGGAGGCGGCACCTCGTCGGCTGTCGAGCGAGTCGACGACGCCGGCACCCCAGCGGGGGACATGTCGGGCGTTGTCCTCGCGCCTGAGACAACGACGAGTGTCATTTCCCCGCAACATGCCAACCCCAAGCGGACAGATGACGCCAGCACTCTCGCGGAGGACTTGCTGGGCGTTAGCCTCGTACCTGAGATAACGGTGTAGTCCGTCCCCGACGCGACCTCGTCACCGTCCATCGATCGAGAGGTACCGTTCGTTTTCCACCCTGTGCCTTTTAGATTCAGCTTCGTCCACCAAGCGACCCCGCTTCGGTGAGCGCTTTCATAAAGGCGTATCCTAACCTTCCGGGGTACCGTATGTGGTCAACCTGGGACCGACTGACGACCGTCTCAACCTACGGGCCCCCGGGTACCGAGGAAGAAGACGAGCCCGACTCTGGTTGGGATTTCTCCGGGCTCGGTAATCCCAGTGACATGCGAGACTTCATGACCGCATGTGACTACTGCCTCTCCGATTGCTCCGATGATGGCCACAACCTTGACGACGAGGGTTGTGGCCCAAGTCGCGAATGTTTCCACGTCGATCTAGGGGGTCACGACGAAGGCAACCACCTTGGTATGCCGGAGGATGGCAATCCCCCCTGGGCCTGCGCCTCGCGTTGACATCCTGCGGGAGCTAGCTGTGGTCCCAGTCCCTGCAGGGGGTCAGGACACACAGCTCGAGCAAATCCGCGAGATGCAGGCCAAGCTCGACGAGCAAGCATGGCAACTTGTGCAGCTCCAGCAAAACATCGAGCAGGAGTGGGCAGGCCGAGCACTCGCCGGAGAAGCGCGTCATCAGGCCCGGGACGTCCAGCGCCGTATCGCTGACGATGCCAGGGCAAGGCTGCCCCCGGCCTCCAGCGGGGTCGGCCAGAATCTGGCTGCCGCGGTGATACTGCTCCGAGCAATGCCGGAGCCATCCACCACCGAGGGGCGGCGTATCCAGGGAGAACTCAAGAATCTCCTGGAGGATGCCACGGTCCGACGGGCCGAAAGCTCTGCCTCCCGAAGGCAAGGGTACCCCCCGGAGCATCGCGCAGCGACTTCCCGACTCGTGCGGGAGGCCTCGGTCCACACCGGGCGCACGTGGGACGCGACGCCTGCAGCCCCGGGTCGCCTCGGCAACGAGCACCACCGCCGCGATCGTCGAGCCTGCCTCGACGAGAAGGTGCGCCGAGGCTACCACCCCAGGCGTGGGGGATGCTACGACAGTGAGGAGGATTGGAGCACCTCGCCCGAACCACTAGGTCTGCAAGCCTTCAGCTGGGCCATACTGAAAGGGAATTAGGCTTACACCTATTTCCTAAATGATTTTGGTGGTTGAATTGCCTAACACAAATAAATTGGACTAACTAGTTTGCTCTAGTGTATAAGTTATACAGATGCCAAAGGTTCACACTTAGCCAATAAAAAGACCAAGAATTGGGTTCAACAAAGAGAGCAGGGGATAACCGAAGGCAGCCCTGGTCTGGCGCACCGGACTGTCCGGTGTGCCACCGAACAGTGTCCGGTGCACCACCGGACAGTGTCCGGTGCATCAGGGGACTTCACGCTGAACTCTTCACCTTCGGGAAAATCCAGAGGCGCTCCACTATAATTCACCGGACTGTCCGGTGTACACCGGACAGTGTCCGGTGCCCCAGAGGAGAGCGACTCTGGAACTCGCAAGCTTCGGGAATTCGCTCCGCTATAATTCACCGGACATGTCCGGTGTGCACCGGACTGTCCGGTGAGCCAGCGGAGCAACGACTATTCGGCGCCAACGGTCATCTGCAGAAGCATTAAATGCGCGCCAGAGCACGCAGAAGTCAGGCACGCGCGAAGTGGCGCACCGGACACTCTACAGTACATGTCTGGTGTGCCACCGGACATCCAGGCAGGTCCAGCAGTCAGAGCTCCAACGGTCGGAACCCAACAGCCTGGTGACGTGGCTGGCGCACCGGACACTGTCCGGTGTGCACCGGACTGTCCGGTGCGCCATGCAACAGCAGCCTCCACCAAACGGCTAGTTTGGTGGTTGGGGTTATAAATACCCCCAACCACCCCACATTCAAGACATCCAAGTTTTCCAACTTCCAACCACTTACAAGAGCTAGGCATTCAATACAAGACACACCCAAGTGATCAAATCCTCTCCCAATTCCACAAAAGCTTTAGTGACTCGTGAGAGTGATTTGTCGTGTTCTTTTGAGCTCTTGCGCTTGGATTGCTTTCTTCTTTCTCATTCTTTCTTGTGATCAATACTCACTTGTAACCAAGGCGAGAGACACCAATTGTGTGGTGGTCCTTGCGGGGAAGTTTTGTTCCCGGTTGATTTGAGAAGAGAAAGCTCACTCGGTCCGAGGGACCGTTTGAGAGAGGGAAAGGGTTGAAAGAGACCCGGTCTTTGTGACCACCTCAACGGGGAGTAGGTTTGCGAGAACCGAACCTCGGTAAAACAAATCCATGTGTCACACTCCTTATTCACGTGCAATTTGTTTTGCACCCTCTCTCGAGGACTTGATTATATTTCTAACGCTAACCCGGCTTGTAGTTATGATTAACTTTGTAAATTTCAGTGTCACCCTATTCACCCCCCTCTAGGCGACTTTCAATTGGTATCAGAGCTCGGTGCTTCATTAGAGCCTAACCGCTCGAAGTGATGTCGGGAGAACACGCCAAGAAGGAGATGGAGACCGGTGACAAGCCCGCTACAAGCCACGGGAAAGCTTCATCGGAAGAGTCCCGCAAAAAGGGAAAGGGGAAGGAGAAGAAAGCCTCTTCCCACAAGTCGCATCGGAGTGGGGACAAGAAAAAGAAGATGAGGAAGGTGGTCTACTACGAGACCGACACTTCATCGCCATCTACCTCCGGCTCCGACGCGCCCTCCTTAACTTCTAAGCACCATGAGCGCAAGAAGTTTAGTAAGATTCCCTTACACTACCCTCGCACCTCTAGACATACTCCATTGCTTTCCGTTCCATTAGGCAAACCGCCAACCTTTGACGGTGAAGATTATGCTAGGTGGAGTGATTTAATGAAATTTCATCTAACCTCACTCCACAAAAGTATATGGAATGTTGTTGAGTTTGGAGCACAGGTACCATCCGTCGGGGATGAGGATTATGATGAGGACGAGGTGGCCCAAATCGAGCACTTCAACTCCCAAGCCACAACCATACTCCTCGCTTCTCTAAGTAGGGAGGAGTACAACAAGGTGCAAGGATTAAAGAGCGCCAAGGAAGTTTGGGACGTGCTCAAGACCGCGCACGAGGGTGATGAGCTAACCAAGATCACCAAGCGGGAAATGATCGAGGGGGAGCTCGGTCGCTTCCGTCTTCGCCAAGGGGAGGAGCCTCAAGATATGTACAACCGGCTCAAAACCTTGGTGAATCAAGTGCGCAACCTCGGGAGCAAGAAATGGGATGACCACGAGGTGGTTAAGGTTATTTTAAGATCACTTATTTTCCTTAACCCTACTCAAGTCCAATTAATTCATGGCAATCCTAGATACACACTAATGACTCCCGAGGAAGTAATCGGGAATTTTGTGAGCTTTGAGTTTATGATCAAGGGCTCACGGAAGATCAACGAGCTTGATGGCCCCTCCACGTCCGAAGCACAACCGGTCACATTTAAGGCGATGAAGGAGAAGAAGGAGGAGTCTACACCAAGTAGAACACCCATCGACGCCTCTAAGCTCGACAACGAGGAAATGGCGCTTGTCATCAAAAGCTTCCATCAAATCCTCAAGCAAAGGAGGGGGAAAGATTACAAGCCCCGCTCCAAGAAGGTTTGCTACAAGTGTGGTAAGCCCGGTCACTTTATAGCAAAATGTCCTATTTCTAGTGACAGTGACAGGGGCGACGACAAGAAGGGGAGAAGAAAGGAGAAGAAGAGGTACTACAAGAAGAAGGGCAGCGATGCCCATGTTTGTCGCGGGTGGGACTCCGACGAAAGCTCTAGCGACTCCTCCGACGACGAGGACGCCGCCAACATCGCCGTCACCAAGGGACTTCTCTTCCCCAACATCAGCCACAAGTGCCTCATGGCAAAGGACGGCAAAAAGAAGAAGGTTAAATCCAAATCCTCCACTAGATATGAGTCCTCTAGTGATGATAATGCTAGTGATGAGGAAGATAATTTGCGTACCCTTTTTGCCAACTTAAACATGCAACAAAAAGAGAAATTAAATGAATCAATTAGTGCCATCCATGAGAAGGATGACCTCTTGGACTCCCAAGAGGACTTCCTAATCAAGGAAAACAAAAAGCATGTTAAAGTTAAAAATGCTTATTCTCTAGAAGTTGAAAAATGTGAAAAATTATCTAGTGAACTAAGCACTTACCATGAGACTATAGACAACCTTAGAAATGAGAATGCTAATTTGTTAACTAAGATTGATTCTATTGGTTGTAATGTTTCAATTCCCAATCTTAGAAATGATAATGATGATTTACTTGCTAAGATTGAAGAATTAAACATGTCTCTTGCTAGCCTTATGATTGAAAATGAAAATTTGCTTGCTAAGGCTAAAGAATTAGATGTTTGCAATGCTACAATTTCGGACCTTAGAACTAAAAATGATATATTACATGCTAAGGTTGTAGAATTGAAATCTTGCAAACCCTCTACATCTACCGTGAGCACACTTCTATTTGTACTAGATGTAGAGATGTTGATATTAATGCTATACATGATCACATGTCTTTAATTAAACAACAAAATGATCATATAGCAAAATTAGATGCTAAAATTGCCGAGCATGACTTAGAGAATGAAAAATTTAAATTCGCTAGAAGCATGCTCTATAGAGGGAGACGCCCTAGCATTAAGGATGGCATTGGCTTCCAACAGGGAGGCAATGTCAAAATTAATGCCCCTCCTAAGAAATTATCCAACTTTGTTAAGGGTAAGGCTCCCATGCCTCAAGATAACGAGGGTTACATTTTGTACCCTGCCGGTTATCCTGAGAGCAAAATTAGGAGAATTCATTCTAGGAAGTCTCACTCTGGCCCTAACCATGCTTTTATGTATAAGGGTGAGACATCTAGTTCTAGGCAACCAACCCGTGCTAAGTTGCCTAAGAAGAAAACTCCTAGTGCATCAAATGATCATAACATCTCATTTAAAACTTTTGATGCATCCTATGTTTTAACTAACAAATCCGACAAGGTAGTTGCCAAGTATGTTGGGGGCAAACACAAGGGATCAAAGACTTGTTTGGGTACCCAAAGTTCTTGTATCTAATGCCAAAGGACCCAAAACCATTTGGGTACCTAAAGTGAAGAACTAAACTTGTTTTGTAGGTTTATGCATCCGGGGGCTCAAGCTGGGTAATCGACAGCGGGTGCACAAACCACATGACAGGGGAGAAGAAGATGTTCTCCTCCTACGAGAAAAACCAAGATCCCCAACGAGCTATCACATTCGGGGATGGAAATCAAGGTTTGGTCAAAGGATTGGGTAAAATTGCTATATCTCCTGACCATTCTATTTCCAATGTTTTTCTTGTAGATTCTTTAGATTACAATTTGCTTTATGTATCTCAATTATGCAAAATGGGCTACAACTGTCTATTCACTGATGTAGGTGTCACTGTCTTTAGAAGAAGTGATGATTCAATAGCATTTAAGGGAGTGTTAGAAGGTCAGCTATACTTAGTGAATTTTGATAGAGCTAAACTCGACACTTGCTTAATTGCTAAGGCTAACATGGGTTGGCTCTGGCATCGCCGACTAGCACATGTTGGGATGAAGAATCTTCATAAGCTTCTAAAGGGAGAGCACATTTTAGGACTAACAAATGTTCATTTTGAGAAAGATAGGATTTGTAGCGCATGCCAAGCAGGGAAGCAAGTTGGTGCTCACCATCCACACAAGAACATCATGACGACTGACAGGCCACTGGAGCTCCTACACATGGATCTATTCGGCCCGATTGCTTACATAAGCATCAGCGGGAGTAAGTACTGTCTAGTTATTGTGGATGACTATTCTCGCTTCACTTGGGTATTCTTTTTGCAGGAAAAATCTCATACCCAAGAGACTTTAAAAGGATTCTTGAGACGGGCTCAAAATGAGTTTGGTTTGAGGATCAAAAAGATTAGAAGCGACAACGGGACGGAGTTCAAGAACTCTCAAATTGAAGGCTTCATTGAGGAGGAGGGCATCAAGCATGAGTTCTCTTCTCCCTACACGCCACAACAAAATGGTGTAGTGGAGAGAAAGAATAGAACTCTATTGGACATGGTAAGAACCATGCTTGATGAGTACAAGACTTCGGATCGGTTTTGGGCCGAGGCGGTCAACACCGCTTGCTACGCCATCAACCGGTTATATCTACACTGAATCCTCAAGAAGACATCATATGAACTCCTAACCGGTAAAAAGCCCAATATTTCTTATTTTAGAGTCTTTGGTAGCAAATGCTTCATTCTTGTTAAAAGAGGTAGAAAATCTAAATTTGCTCCTAAGGCTATAGAAGGCTTTTTACTAGGATATGATTCAAACACAAGGGCATATAGAGTCTTTAACAAGTCCTCTGGACAAGTTGAAGTTTCTTGTGACGTTGTGTTTGATGAGACTAACGGCTCTCAAGTAGAGCAAGTTGATCTTGATGAGATAGGTGATGAAGAGGCTCCATGCATCGCGTTAAGGAACATGTCCATTGGGGATGTGTTTCCTAAGGAATCCGAAGAGCCTCCAAATGCACAAGATCAACCATCCTCCTCCACGCAAGCATCTCCACCAACTCAACATGAGGACGAGGCTCAAGTTGATGAAAGAGAAGATCAAGCAAATGAGCCACCTCAAGATAACGGCAATGATAAAGGGGGAGATGCAAATGAGAAAGACAAGGAGGATGAAGAACCAAGGCCGCCACACCCAAGAGTCCACCAAGCAATCCAACGAGATCACCCCGTCGACACCATCCTCGGCGACATTCATAAGGGGGTAACTACTAGATCTCGTGTTGCACATTTTTGTGAACATTACTCTTTTGTTTCCTCTATTGAGCCACACAGGGTAGAAGAAGCACTTCAAGATTCGGATTGGGTGGTGGCGATGCAAGAGGAGCTCAACAACTTCACTAGGAATGAGGTATGGCATTTAGTTCCACATCCTAACCAAAATGTTGTAGGTACCAAATGGGTGTTCCGCAACAAGCAAGATGAGCATGGTGTGGTGACAAGGAACAAAGCCTGACTTGTGGCCAAGGGATACTCCCAAGTCGAAGGTTTGGATTTCAGTGAAACCTATGCACCCGTAGCTAGGCTTGAGTCAATTCGTATATTATTGGCCTATGCTACTTACCATGGCTTCAAGCTTTACCAAATGGACGTGAAGAGTGCTTTCCTCAATGGACCAATCAAGGAAGAGGTCTATGTTGAGCAACCTCCCGGCTTTGAAGATAGTGAGTACCCTAACCATGTTTATAAACTCTCTAAGGCGCTTTATGGGCTCAAGCAAGCCCCAAGAGCATGGTATGAATGCCTTAGAGATTTTCTCATCACTAATGGATTCAAAGTCGGAAAGGCCGATCCTACACTCTTTACCAAAACACTTGAAAATAATTTGTTTGTATGCCAAATTTATGTTGATGATATTATATTTGGGTCTACTAACGAATCTACATGTGAAGAGTTTAGTAGGATCATGACACAGAAATTCGAGATGTCTATGATGGGGGAGTTGAAGTATTTCTTAGGATTTCAAGTAAAGCAACTCCAAGAGGGCACCTTCCTTAGCTAAACGAAGTATACTCAAGATATTCTAAGCAAGTTTGGGATGAAGGATGCCAAACCCATCAAAACACCCATGGGAACAAATGGGCATCTCGACCTCGACGAGGGAGGTAAGTCTGTGGATCAAAAGGTATATCGGTCGATGATAGGGTCTTTACTCTATTTATGTGCATCTCGACCGGATATTATGCTTTCCGTATGCATGTGTGCAAGATTCCAAGCCGACCCTAAGGAAGCTCACCTTACGGCCATAAAACGAATCTTGAGATATTTAGTTTATACTCCTAAGTTTGGGCTTTGGTATCCTAGCGGATCCACATTTGATTTGACTGGTTATTCGGATGCCGATTGGGCGGGGTGTAAAATTAATAGAAAGAGCACATCGGGGACTTGTCAGTTCTTGGGAAGATCCTTGGTGTCTTGGGCTTCAAAGAAGCAAAATTCTGTGGCTCTTTCTACCGCCGAAGCCGAGTACATTGCCGCAGGCCATTGTTGCGCGCAACTACTTTGGATGAGGCAAACCCTCAGGGACTATGGTTACAAATTAACCAAAGTTCCTCTTCTATGTGATAATGAGAGTGCAATCCGCATGGCGGATAATCCTGTTGAGCATAGCCGCACTAAATACATAGTCATTCGGTATCACTTTTTAAGGGATCACCAACAAAAGGGAGATATCGAGATTTCTTACATTAATACTAAAGATCAATTAGCCGATATCTTTACCAAGCCACTTGATGAACAAACTTTTAGCAAACTTAGGCATGAGCTAAACATTCTTGATTCTAGGAACTTCTTTTGTTAATTTGCACACATAGCTCATTCATATACCTTTGATCCTATCTCTTTCATGTGCTATGGCTAATATGTTTTCAAGTCTATTTCAAACCAAGTCATAGGTGTATTGAAAGGGAATTGGAGTCTTCGGCGAAGACAAAGGCTTCCACTCCGAAACTCTTCCTTCGCCGTCACTCCGAGTCACTCTCCATCTTTGAGGAGAGAGCATGAGTCCAAAGCAAGAGGACTCCGTCTTTGGTATAATCTTCACTCATTTATTTATGACCAAAGGGGGAGAAAGTATTTCTAAGGGCTCTAATGACTCCGTTTTTGGCGATTCATGCCAAAGGGGGAGAGAGTATTAGCCCAAAGCAAAAGGACCGCACCACCGCACCACCACCTAATTTTAAAAAGAGTTTTTCAATTGGTATGATTTTTCAAATTGGTATCTCCTTGTGTTCAAAAAGGGGGAGAGAATAGTATTTTCAAAATCAATATCCTAAAACCCTCTTGAACACTAAGAGGAGGATTTCATTTAGGGGGAGTTTTGTTCAAGTCAAAGGAAAAGCATTTGAAACCGGGGGAGAAAATGTCAAATATTGAAAATGCTTCGCAAAATCTTATTCATTTACCTTTAACTATTTGCAAAAGAACTTTGAAAAGGATTTACAAAAGAATTTGCAAAAACAAAACATGTGGTGCAAGCGTGGTCCAAAATGTCAAAAATTAAAGAAACAATCCATGCATATCTTATAAGTATTTATATTGGCTCAATTCCAAGCAACCTTTGCACTTACAATCTTGCAACTAGTTCAATTTATGTATTTCATACTTGCTTTGGTTTGTGTTGGCATCAATCACCAAAAAGGGGGAGATTGAAAGGGAATTAGGCTTACACCTATTTCCTAAATGATTTTGGTGGTTGAATTTCCCAACACAAATAAATTGGACTAACTAGTTTGCTCTAGTGTATAAGTTATACAGATGCCAAAGGTTCACACTTAGCCAATAAAAAGACCAAGAATTGGGTTCAACAAAGAGAGCAAGGGATAACCGAAGGCAGCCCTGGTCTGGCGCACCGGACTGTCCGGTGCACCAGGGGACTTCACGCTGAACTCTTCACCTTCGGGAAAATCCAGAGGCGCTCCACTATAATTCACCGGACTGTCCGATGTACATCGGACAGTGTCCGGTGCCCCAGAGGAGAGCGACTCTAGAACTCGCCAGCTTCGGGAATTCGCTCCGCTATAATTCACCGGACATGTCCGGTGTGCACCGGACTGTCCGGTGAGCCAGCGGAGCAACGACTATTCAGCGCCAATGGTCATCTGCAGAAGCATTAAATGCGCGCCAGAGCGCGCAGAAGTCAGGCACGCGCGAAGTGGCGCACCGGACACTCTACAGTACATGTCCGGTGTGCCACCGGACATCCAGGCAGGCCAGCAGTCAGAGCTCCAACGGTCGGAACCCAACAGCCTGGTGACGTGGCTGGCGCACCGGACACTGTCTGGTGTGCACCGGACTGTCCGGTGCGCCATGCGACAGCAGCCTCCACCAAACGGCTAGTTTGGTGGTTGGGGTTATAAATACCCCCAACCACCCCACATTCAAGACATCCAAGTTTTCCAACTTCCAACCACTTACAAGAGCTAGGCATTCAATACAATACACACCCAAGTGATCAAATCCTCTCCCAATTCCACAAAAGCTTTAGTGACTAGTGAGAGTGATTTGTTGTGTTCTTTTGAGCTCTTGCGCTTGGATTGCTTTCTTCTTTCTCATTCTTTCTTGTGATCAATACTCACTTGTAACCAAGGCGAGAGACACCAATTGTGTGGTGGTCCTTGCGGGGAAGTTTTGTTCCCGATTGATTTGAGAAGAGAAAGCTCACTTGGTCCGAGGGACCGTTTGAGAGAGGGAAAGGGTTGAAAGAGACCCGATCTTTGTGACCACCTCAACGGGGAGTAGGTTTGCGAGAACCGAACCTTGGTAAAACAAATCCACGTGTCACACTCCTTATTCGCTTGTGATTTGTTTTGCACCCTCTCTCGAGGACTTGATTATATTTCTAACGGTAACCCGGCTTGTAGTTGTGATTAACTTTGTAAATTTCAGTTTCGCCCTATTCACCCCCCTCTAGGCGACTTTCACATACGACGGGCGCCGTTCCCGACCCGGTTTCGAGCCCCGACTACCATCACCAAGTACTCGGGGGAAACAAGGCCGGAGTTGTGGCTTGCGGACTACCGGCTGGCCTGCCAGCTGGGTGGAACGGACGATGACAACCTCATCATCCGCAACCTCCCCCTGTTCCTCTCCGACGCCGCCCGAGCCTGGCTGGAGCATCTGCCTTCTGCGCAGATCTCCATCTGGGACGACCTAGTCAAAGCCTTCGCTAGAAACTTCTAGGGCACGTATGTGCGCCCTGGGAACTCTTGGGATCTCCGAAGCTGCCGCCAGCAGCCAGGGGAATCCCTGCGAGAGTACATCCGGTGGTTTTCGAAGCAGCGCACCGAGCTGCCCAACATCACCGACTCGGATGTCATCGGGGCGTTCCTCGCTGGCACCACTTGCCGCGACCTGGTGAGCAAACTGGGTCGCAAGACTCCCACCAAGGCGAGCGAGTTGATGGACATCGCCACCAAGTTCGCCTCTGGTCAGGAGGCGGTCGAAGCCATCTTCTGGAAGGACAAGCAGTCTCAGGGACGCCAGCAGGAAGACATCCCCGAGGTGTCCACCCAGCGTGGCGCGAAGAAGAACGCGAAAAAGAAGTCGCAAGCGAAGCGCGACGCCACCGACGTAGATCTTGTCGCTGCCGCCGAGCACAGGAACCCTCGGAAGCCCCTCGGAGGGGCCAACCTATTCGACAAGATGCTCAAGGAGTCGTGCCCCTATCACCAGGGTCCCGTCAAGCACACCCTTGAGGAATGCGTCATGCTTCGGCGCTACTTCCATAAGGCCGGGCCCCCGGCGGAAGGTGGCAAAGGCCAAGACAACGACAAGAAAGAGGGCGACAAGGCAGAGGAGTTCCCCGAGGTCCACGGCTGTTTCATGATCTACGGTGGGCAAGTGGCGAACGCCTCAGCTCGGCACCGCAAGCAGGAGCGCGGGAGGTCTGCTCGGTAAAGGTCGCGGCACCAGTCTACCTAGACTGGTCCGACAAGCCCATCACCTTCGACCAAGGCGACCACCCTGACTACGTGCCGAGCCTAGGAAAGTACCCGCTCGTCGTCGACCCCGTCATCGGCAACGCCAGGCTCACCAAGGTCCTCATGGACGGGGGCAGCAGCCTCAACATCATCTACGCCGAGACCCTCGGGCTCTTGAAAATCGATCTGTCCACGATCCGGGCTGGTGCGGCGCCCTTTCACGGGATCATCCCCGGGAACACATCCTGTCCCTTAGGCAACTCGATTTGCCCGTCTGCTCCGGAACTCCCTCTAACTTCCGAAAGGAAACCCTCACGTTCGAGGTGGTCGGGTTCCGAGGAACCTACCACGTGGTGCTGGGGAGACCATGCTACGCCAAGTTCATGGTCGTCCCCAACTACACCTACCTCAAGCTCAAGATGTCGGGCCCCAACGGGGTCATCACCGTCAGATCCACGTACCGACACGCGTACGAATGCGACGTGGAGTGCGTGGAGTATGCTGAGGCCCTCGCCGAGTCCGAGGCCCTCATCGCCGACCTGGAGTGCCTCTCCAAGGAGGTGTCTGATGCGAAGCGCCACGCCGACAACTTCGAACCAGCTGAGGCGGTTAAGTCCGTCGCTCTCGACCCCATCAACAACGCGCAAGCAAGTCCGGAACGGCTTCGAGCTCGACCCCAAATAGGAAGTAGTGCTCGTTGACTTTCTCCTCGCAAACACCGAAGTTTTTGCGTGGAGTCCCTCAGACATGCCGGGCATACCGAGGGATGTCGCCGAGCACTCGCTGGATATCCGAGTTGGGGCCCGGCCCATGAAGCAGCACCTGCGCCGCTACGAAGAAAAGCGCAGGGCCATAGGCGAGGAGATCCACAAGCTGATGGCCGCAGGGTTCATCAAAGAGGTATTCCATCTCGAATGGCTAGCTAACCCTACCCTCTGCCTCGCATCAATCAAATTGTGGATTCCACTGCTGGGTGCGAAACCCTGTCATTCCTCGACGCCTATTCAGGTTATCACCAAATCAAGATGAAAGAGTCCGACCAGCTCGCGACTTCTTTCATCACACCTTTTGGCATGTACTGCTATACTACTATGCCATTTGGCTTGAGGAATGCAGGTGCGACATACCAAAGGTGCATGAACCACGTGTTCGGAGAGCACATCGGCCGAACGGTCGAGGCTTACGTTGATGACATCGTTGTCAAGACGAGGAAAGCCTCTGACCTCCTCTCTGACCTTGAAACGACATTCAAGTGTCTGAGAGCGAAGAGCGTGAAGCTCAATCCCGAGAAGTGTGTCTTCGGAGTCCCCCGAGGCATGCTCCTGGGGTTCATCGTCTCCGAGCGGGGCATCGAGGCCAACCTGGAGAAAATCGCGGCCATCACCAACATGGGGCCTATCAAAGATTTGAAAGGAGTACAAAGGGTCATGGGATGCCTTGCGGCTCTGAGCCGCTTCATCTCGCGCCTCGGCAAAAAAGGCCTACCCTTGTACCGCCTCTTAAGGAAGGCCGAGCGCTTCACTTGGACCCCCGAGGCCGAGGAAGCCCTCAGAAACTTAAAGGCGCTCCTTACAAACGCGCCCATCTTGGTGCCCCCCGCTGCGGGAGAAGCCCTCTTGATCTACGTAGCCGCAACCACTCAGGTGGTCAGCGCCACAATCATAGTCGAGAGACGAGAAGAAGGGCATGCACTGCTTGTCCAGAGGCCGGTCTACTTCATCAGTGAGGTGTTGTCCGAGACCAAGGTCCGCTACCCGCAAATTCAGAAGCTACTGTACGCAGTAATTCTGACGCGACGAAAGTTGCGACACTACTTCGAGTCTCATCCGGTGACTGTGGTGTCATCCTTCCCCCTGGGGGAGATCATCCAGTGCCAAGAGGCCTCGGGTAGGATAGCAAAGTGGGAAGTGGAGCTCATGGGCGAGACAATCTCGTTCGCTCCTCGGAAGGCCATAAAGTCCCAAGTCTTGGCGGACTTCGTGGCTGAATGGGTCGACACCCAATTGCCAACAGCTCTGATCCCACCGGAACTTTGGACCATGTACTTCGATGGGTCGCTGACGAAAACAGGAGCAGGTGCTGGCCTGCTCTTCATCTCACCCCTCGGGAAACATCTCCGCTACGTGCTGCGCCTCCATTTCCCGGCGTCAAACAACGTGGCCGAGTACGAGGCTTTGGTTAATGGGTTGGCATCGCCATCAAGCTAGGGGTTTGGCGCCTCAACGCTCGTGGCGACTCGCAGCTTGTCATTGACCAAGTCATGAAGAACTCCCACTACCGCGACCCGAAGATGGAGGCCTACTGCGACGAAGTCCGACGCCTGGAAGACAAGTTCTACGGGCTGGAGCTTAACCACATCGCTCGATGGTACAATGAGACTGCGGATGAGCTGGCGAAAATAGCCTCGGGGCGGACAATGGTTCCACCTGACGTCTTCTCCAGAGACATACATCAACCCTCTGTCAAGATCGACGACACGCCCGAGCCCGAGGAGGCCTCGGCCCAGCCCGAGGGATCCTCAGCAGCCAAGGGTGCGGCCTTGTGCATTGAGGGGGAGCAGAATGGGGTTGCGCCAAACCGAAACTGGCAGACCCCGTACCTGGAATATCTCCACCAAGGAGAGCTACCCCTCGACAAGGTCGAAGCTCGGCGACTTGCGTGGCGCACCAAGTCGTTTGTCTTACTAGGCGATGAAAAGGAGCTCTACCACCGCAACCCCTCAGGCATTCTCCAACGATGCATATCCATCGCCGAAGGACAGGAGCTATTGCAAGAAATACACTCGGGGCTTGCGGTCACCATGCAACACCTCGAGCCCTCATGGGGAACGCCTTCCGACAAGGCTTCTACTGGCCGACCGCGGTGGTCGACGCCACTAGGATTGTACGCTCTTGCCAAGGGTGCCAATTCTACGTGAGACAGACGCACCTACCCGCTCAGGCCCTGCAGACAATACCCATCACCTGGTCGTTTGCTGTGTGGGGTTTGGACCTCGTTGGTCCCTTGCAGAAGGCACCCGTGGGCTTCTCGCACCTGCTGGTCGCCATCGACAAATTCTCCAAGTGGATCGAGGTCCGACCCCTAACCAGCATCAGGTCCGAGCAGGCAGTGGCGTTCTTCACAAACATCATACATCGTTTTGGGGTCCCGAACTCCATCATCACCGACAATGGCACGCAGTTCACTGGAAAGAAGTTTCTGGACTTCTGCAAGGACCACCACATCCGTGTGGACTGGGTCGCCGTAGCTCACCCCATGACGAATGGGCAGGTGGAGCGTGCCAACGGTATGATTCTGCAGGGACTTAAACCGAGGATCTACAACGACCTCAACAAATTCGGCAAGCGATGGATGAAAGAGCTACCCTCGGTGGTCTGGAGTCTGAGGACGACGCCAAGCCGAGCCACTGGTTTCTCGTCGTTCTTTCTAGTCTATGGGGCCGAGGCTATCTTGCCCACAGACTTAGAATACGGTTCCCCGAGGACAAAGGCGTACGACGACCGAAGCAACCAGACCAGCCGAGAAGACTCACTGGACCAGCTCGAAGAGGCTCGGGACGTGGCCTTGCTACACTCGGCGCGGTATCAGCAGTCTCTGCGACGCTACCACGCCCGAGGGGTTCGGCCCTGAGGCTTCCAGGTGGGAGACTTGGTACATCGGCTGCGGCAGGACGCCCGGGGGCGCCACAAGCTTACTCCCCCCTGGGAAGGGCCGTTCATCATCGCCAAGATTTTGAAGCCCGGAACATACAAGCTGGCCAACGATCAAGGCGAGGTCTACAACAACGCTTGGAACATCCAACAGCTACGTCGCTTCTACCCTTAAGATATTTCAAGTCGTTCATATACCTCATTCTTTTTACATACACAAATAGAGTCTAACCGTCAAGGAAGGGTCAGCCTTGCCTCGGCAAAGCCCGACCCTCCCTCGGGGGCTAGAAGGGGGGAACCCCCTCTGCGTCAAAATTTTCCTCGGAAAAAGTCTTTCTGTCGGAACATCTTTCGCGCTTTTCCACTGCTTCGATAGCGGGATCCTGAAAACGATGAGAGTACACATAAGCGGCAAGGCCGACCGAGCCGAGGGACTCCTACGCCTTCGGGATACGGATACCTCACTCATCACCTTCCACGATAAGTAACTCACGCTCGGATAAGCGATTCTGCTACCGAACAAGTCCTAACGCTCGAAAACTTTTCTGCCACAACGATTTTCGTGCCTTCTCGACTATATCGATAACAGAATCCTGCGAACGAGTAAGAGTGCACGTAAGCGGCAAGGCCGACGAGCCGAGGGACTCCTATGCCCCCGGGATACGGATACCTCACTCATCACCTTCCGCGAAAAGTAACTCACACTCGGATAAGCGATTCTGCTACCGACGAACAAGTCCTGATACTCGAAACAAGAGGAAAGGAAACACAACTTTATAACACGATAATAAGATGTTTGGGCCTCGGCGGCCGCAAAAACATACGCATACTACAGACAAACTGTTCCTGCAGGTTCAGACATCGACAGAGGGAGCAGCAGCACCCTCGACGTCGTTTCCACCTTCGGCGGAATCTGGCCCGGCCTCGGACGGCAACATGGGCGGAAGGATCTCCACCTCGAAGGAGGACGCCAGCACCGCGCTTGGGCCATCGCAGCCAGGGTCTCCTCCAGGGTCCCGACCCGAGCAGACACCTCGGCTGGTCGCTCCGTAGCCACAGCCAGCTGTCCCCCGAGGACCTCAGCCCGGCTCACGGCCTCGACAGCATGACTCCGGGGTTGGCCCCGCTCGCGGATGACCTGGCCAAGCCCCAGCCGCCGCCGCTGCACCTCCTCGGCCCGGGAAGCCACCTGCTCCTGGGCCGACGAAGCCTCTTCTCGAGCCGAATCCGCCTCTGTCCACGCCGACACCGCTGCTTCCGGCTCCAGCTCATCGCAGAGCGGCCGAAGGTTCTATAACTGAGCAAGAGAAGCCTTGAGCGGCAAGGCCGACCGAGCCGAGGGACTCCTATGCCTCCGGGATACGGATACCTCACTCGTCACCTTCCACGCGAGGCAACTCACGCTCGGTTAAGCGGTTCGGCTAGCCGACAGGCGAGTCCTAGTGCTCGAAATGAGGGAGAAACATGGTATTACACTCAAATACCCAGATGTTCAGGCCTCGACAGCCACAATGAACAAACACCCATACTCAGGGTGCCATTACAAACGGAACTCCGGTTCCACTCCTGCGGGTATGAACAACCTCCACACCGGAGGGCCTACGGGACAACAAACTCCAGGTGGCTCGCAGGCGACCACTGCACCAGCAGAGATAACGACCTCCGCTTTGGGCGGCTAAACAGCAGCAGCGATGACCTCAGGGCAGACGCTACTGTGACAAGGCCCTCGCCCACGTCCCCACTCGAGGGGCGAGGACAAGCTATCAAAGCCAAAGAGCCGGAGGTCTGTCCGCGGGTGGCGCCGACGGTCTCGTCGGCGAAGAAACCTCCTCTGGCGACCATCGCCTCAGCATCGACGACAGCGGCCACCTGCGCGTCGGCGCTACGCCAACGAATGGCGGCCGCCCCAGCCTGCACCGGCAGATCCCCACTCAAGTCCTCGCGGACGGGCAGGCACCAACCTCCGCGCGGAGGCGTCGTGCTGGAGTGAGGACAAGACAATCCAAGAACACGAACGTCGCCCTAGCAGCGTGCGACGTCTTGGAAGATCCCCCGGTGCGCACGGCGCAACAGCCGCCCGTGCGGTGGACGGACGGCCACGCCCGGATCAAGCGGCAGGAGGCAGCGTCGGAGGCCGCGACAGAGCTAGTTGAGCCAGCGAGCCAGGCACGCTGGAGCTGATGACGCTTGCGACCGACCGGCCCCGCGTTGTCGAAGTTCGCCCCTCCGCAAGGCCGGTGAGCGCCCTCTCCCCTAAATGCTGAAGGAAGAGGCGACTTGCCGGCCCATGCGGGAGGTAGAACCCCGGCTCAGCTCGCCCTCCGCCATAGCAAGGATGATGAAGATCCTTGAAGCTGAGGGCGGGGCAGAGGCCGCAGCCCGGCTTGCTTCTCCCCACCATCGAACCGGTGGTTATCACCCTGGATGACCATTGGTGAGGGAATGCAGTCGGGCTGCATGATGAAAATCCTTGAAGCCTAGCGATGGCTGAAGGGTGCCAACCCCCGCGAGGTTGCGCTCCTCCAACAACAGCAAGACGAAGGCAACACGGGCGCTCCCCATCTGGGGGCTCGGAAGGTGGAAGGGCGCGATGCATGAGGGGAGTGCGAAGGCATGGCTACCGCCCAGGGGATCGATCCCTTTTTAAAGGCAGCTCTCCCCACTCGCATCCTCAAGCGTCACGGGCAAAGTCTTCACCGACGCGCTCTAGGGTCCTCCCCCTACGACACGGGGGCCAGGTCCCGCACGTCGTGCAAGCTAACCCGAAACGGAAGAAGCCAAACCGCCACACGCGGAGCATGTAACTGCCCCGCGGTTACAAGCACTCCTCCATCCTCGCCGAAACCAGCGGTCGAAAGGGCGGACCGCCATGCAGGTGGCATGCAACCGCACCGCGGGGGCGCACCCCTTTGGCTTCGTCGCATCCAGCATGGAGGCCTAGGCCCACACGTCATGTAACCGGCGCGCCGGTTACTACGTGCAAGCAACCGCACCGCCACTTGCGCTAATGCCGCGCCTTCTCGACTGCGGAACCGGTGCCGCGACTCGAGGAAACCCTGCGCATGGCCCAACAGTGCCAATCGAGCACCACGATCACGGGTCAGTCAACCGCGAGAGGAGGCGTGACGGTCGATATGACCAAAAGTGGACTGGCAGTAATGGCAGCAGCAGACGAGCGGAAGCAGCAGTCAAATCGCCTGCAGGCTCGTGTCCCCTCCTGAAGCGGCAATGGAGCCCTCTCCCACGGCGTGAAGACGACGCGCCCGTGTTCCGTTCCTCAAACGGCTCACGCACGCGGCCGCCCCGCGAACCGCCCGTCCCGTCGCATTAACTCCGCGGCAAGGCAAGCGACACCTTTGGCAGGCGAAGCGGGCGTCGTTTCACCTCCGCCATGATGACCGCGTAAACAAAGGTGTGCCACACCATTTAAATTCATATCCTTTTCCTCTTCCCCTTTCTCTCTCTTGCTACAGGGACCGGGAAAGGGGATATTTTGAAAGGGATCCTTCTCCGCGAAGGAAGCGGGCCCCGAGCCCTCCTACTGATCAGGGGTTCGAAGGTTGGCCCCTCGGAAGGGTTCGACAGCCGCCCCAGAGCACTCAGGCTTCAAGCTCATTACTGATCAGGGGTTCGAAGGCTGGCCCCTCGGAAGGGTTCGACAGCCGCCCTAGAGCACTCGGGCTCCGCGCCCACTACTGATCAGGGGTTCGAAGGCTGGCCCCTCGGAAGGGTTCGACAGCCGCCCCAGAGCATGTAGAGCGAGGGATGACTCTGGGTACGTCCGTTACATGGCCGAGGCTCGGGCTACGCTCCCGAGGTACCCTAGGACATTTCCAAGACCAGCAGGAGCGATTTTGTAACAGAATCCCACCAGAGGGAGGCATCAAGCCCTTGGACCTTATCGAACGGGTCCGGGTCCGGCAATCACCTGTAGGTACTTTTGGAGCGCGCCTCTGGGCCACTAGCCGACCCTTATCGAACGGGGCACGGGCGTCCACTCGGATCACCCGTTAGCAACTCACTGGAGACACCATGTTCGGCGCCCTCCAAGGGCAACATGGTGCTTTCCCCCCTTCCTCCTTGCGGAAAGGCGACGAAGGGGCGTATAATAAAAGTCGAGACAATCCTTGATCGTCCTCTTGCTCCGTGCAGAGGCTCGGGGACTGCTCTCGCAACCCGGCTACGGCCAAACCGTTGACAGCGTCAACAAACCAGCCTGAAAACTCGGAACCTGACCATGCACCTGGGCTACAATCAGGTCGCATGAGGGAACAACCAGGCCGGCCGAGGCATCACGAAAGGCATTAAGACCTCAGAGGAGTCAAACCACTCCTCCGAGGCCTCGGGGGATACACCCGGCGGGTGCGCTCGCGCGCACCCACCGGAACAAAGTGTAACCGAGAAAGGTCGGTCCCCTCGTAAAAAAGTGCGGCAAAACCTCCAAGCGAGTACCAACACTCCCTTTGAGGCTCGGGGGCTACTGTCAGGTACCGTAATTAGGGGTACCCCCAACACTCCTAAACACGGCTAGTAACCACCATCAGCACAAACCGCAAAGACTGATGGGTGCGGTTCAAGTCAAGGCCTCGTCTACCAAGGGACGCGATCTCGCCTCGCCCGAGCCCGGCCTCGGGCGGGAACAGTTGTCCCGGACGAATTCACGCCTCGCCCGAAGGCCTCCTCAAGCAGCGGGCGCACCCTCGACTCGCACGAAGCCCAGCACGGGCAGACTTCGTTGTGAAGCAACCTTGGCCAAATCGCCTCACCAACCGACCGTATCGCAGGTGCATTCAATGCGAGGATCGCCTGACACCTTATCCTGACACACGTGCCTCAGTCGGCAAGGTCGAAGTGACCTCAATCACTTTGCCCTTTCACTGACCGACCTGACGGGAAAATAGCGCCGCTCGCCCTGCTCCGACTGTTGTGCCACCCGCCAGGGTGAGGCTGACAACAGCCAAGTTCAGCCTCAGGCGCAACAGGAAGCTCCGCCTCGCCCGACCTTAGGCCTCGACCTCGGAAGGAGATCTCCGCCTCGCCCGACCCCAGGGCTCGGCCTCAACCTCGGTCTCGGAAGGAGGTCTCCGCCTCGCCCGACCCCAGGGCTCGGCCTCAACCTCGGCCTCGGAAGGTGGTCTCCGCCTCGCCCGACCCCAGGGCTCGGCCTCAACCTCGGCCTTGAAAGGTGGTCTCCGCCTCGCCCGACCCCAGGGCTCAGCCTCAACCTCGGCCTCGGAAGGTGGTCTCCGTCTCGCCCGACCCTAGGGCTCGGCCTCAACCTCGGCCTCAACCTCGGCCTCGGAAGGTGGTCTCCGCCTCGCCCGGCCTTGGGATCGGACCGACCGCGCCACGGGGATACATCATTACCCTATCTCTAGCTAGCTCAGGCTACGGGGGAACAAGACCGGTGTCCCATCTGGCTCGCCCCGGTAACAAGTAATGATGGCTCCCCGCGTGCGTCCATGACAACGGTGGTTCTTAGCTCCCTACGGAAGCAAGGAGACGTCAGCAAGATCCCAGCAGCACCGACAGCTGTGCTTCTACAGGGCTCAGACGCTCCTCCGACGGCCACGTTACCGCGTATACAGGGCTCTAGCACCTCTCCGGCAGCCACGTTGGCATGTACACAGGGCTCAGGCACCTCTCTGCCGGACACGTTAGCGCATAGCTACACCCCCATTGTACACCTGGACCCTCTCCTTGCATCTATAAAAGGGAGGTCCAGGGCCTTCATGCGGGAGGGTCGCGCGGGAGAACGAGCCGACGAACAGGCTCACTCTCTCTCTCGCGAACGCTTGTAACCCCTACTGCAAGCACACCCCCTTGGCGCGGGGCAACACGAGCCGCGTTTTCCCCCTTGTGTTCCATCTCGCGCCAACCCATCTGGGCTGGGACGCGCAACGACAAATTTACTCATCAGTCCAGGGACCCCTCGGGGTCGAAACGCCGACAGTACTATTCACGCTGAAATGTAATTGCTCTCGCGTCAACACCTTCAAACAAGCCGAAGGTATTAATGTAATATAAGTTCTGTCAATGTTCATATGTATATCATGAAATACATATATGAATGAATGAATGGATTACATATATTATCTATGGATTCTTATTCTCATAAATGATGAAAGTATGTCCATCATAAACTTCGTCTGAAGATCATTATATCCAAATGGAGATAATACTTCGAAGGACGAAGGTACTTAATCTTTAACAATTGTGTTGCCTTATTTTTGATTCACAGCATTTGAGAACAAGTGACCAACAGGAGTATGTTTAGGAATGCGAGAATAACGAAAATGAATCTTGTTAAAGTTTGTTTTAACCGATTTGTTCATTAAATTATACAATATTATAGTACCGTCATAGACATTGTTATTAGCTAATTAAACTTGAAAACGATTAACTTCGTAATTAAAATCCCTAAATAATAAATGGGGGAGATTAGAGCTCCCCCATATAAGGCCTTGTTCGGCAATATGGGATTCTTTCCCGGGTTGATTTTTTCCCCACATGGATTGGGTGAATCCAATAGTTTCACCCAATCCCTTGTGGGATTAAATCCCAAAACCCAATCAACCAATGTTTGTTCGTTTATGCCATATGGATTACATCCCAAAACCCAAATAACTATGTTTGTTCGTTTATTCCATATGGATTAAATTCTAAACTTAAATACCAACAAAAGCCAATAAAATCAACAACATTTAAGCATAAAACATGTCATTTCTCCAGAAATTTAAACATAGAACATGTCATTTATCTAGAAATTTAAGCATTCCATCCAATTCTCGATACATATTTTTTCAAAAATTTAAGCATGTAATAGACTTAGTATATGCTAGATTTTATCCAGAAATTTAAGCATGCCATACAAGTCTCGCAACAACCTTCCTTCGGTTCTATTACATGCTGAGCCCAAACATGGAGAAATGCAACATATATATAGCTCATACTGGCACTCAAAACGCTGTGCAGAACTGTCTCCATATGACCAATATTTCCTGTCTGCAAAGTTTAAATAAGGAATCAAAAGCAGAAATCAACAGATAAAAAAATGAAATTTATGCAGAAAGAAAAACAGCAGGGAACCCATATCAATTAATAAACATCGGGTCCTCAAAATATGCAAGCGCATGTTGTTGCTGCTGCTACACTTTTCTTGAGTGAGCACAAATGGAGGCTGATTAACAGCAGCAACAACAAAGAACTCACCAACTGCAGGGAACCAAGTACAACTACTCCCAACCATGGGATTCAGTCTCTCTCAAGCAATACACTAAAACTGATAGAAAACATGCTGGGAGATCATAGAAAACATGACTTGACAGAAGCTCTACACGGATTCTCCAACTTAAGAACAAATAAACTCCACGCCTGCTCTGGTGGACGATGCCCACATGCACTGTATTGTTGCCGAAGAAAGCGGATATGCCTCAAGTTTAAGTGATTACCCACCGTGTCTCATATATAGACACAGCATGATAAAAACCATCACCGAACGAATTATTGGTATCAACATCACAAAACACCTTTGTTAAAAGAAAGAAAGAACCCGCCGCTGTACACATGACAAATTTCTATATGTGATATACCCTCTGCAACAACATGGAAAAGTGGCACCTGTTCCCGGAAAATACATCGGCTCACCCTACAAACGTACGAGGAAGATCACGAGAAGTTGAATCCCAACCTCTCAGCGACAAGATCGATCGGTGGCAGATTACTATTTACCTTGATGTAAAGGTAAGCTATTATCAATCCCGGTCATGAAATACTAGTTATGACTATTAAATATAACCTACTTATAAAACTAATAACTACTATATAGATAAAATCTACTCTCTCCTAGTTCTTTCTAGTCCACTAGGTAACCTTCCTCTTGCTACTTTGAGATGCACTCTCCTAGTTCTTTCTAGTTCTTTGAAGCAATACACTAAAACTGATAGGAGGGCAGTTTCTAGTTCATCAAGGTATGAAATCATAGATTATACTTACCTTAGAGCTTATCAATCTTCCGTCTTAACCATAGGAGGGCAGTTTCTGGTTCATCAACACTAAAACTGATAAATGTCTCTCTGTTGTTTGGTATGTCGAACACCTCAGCTGCTTTTATCTTCTCATCTGCTGTCACATTCATAGATCTAAGAACAGAAATGCATCTCATGATGGAGAAGTCATTACCTTGAGCAGATTCTTTTCCTTTCACCATTTGTGTAACCTCATCCTCAACTTGTTTTGATTTCAGATCTAGATATCTCCCAACAAGTCCTTCCAAAGAATCCTTCTTCATCCTCTTTGCTTCCTTATCTTGATTGATTGTTGATGCAGTAGACCTTCTCATTGCAGTAGACCTCTGTTCAGTCCTTTCAATTATAGGATCTTCATCTTGTTCCAATCTTGAATCCTCTTCTTGTGGTTGTTGTTGAATAATGCCTTCCTCATCCATTCTTGTGGTGTTCACTTGTTCTTCTTCATTTGAAATTGTGTTCCATTCTTGTGGTAGTTGTGTAGATGTTATGTTCCAGGTCCCTTGAGCAATGTGCCCATCATATAGTTCCCCAAGAGCATCAAAGAGAGGGAAAGACTTCTTTTGAAATTTCTTGGCCCTAGGAAATGACTGATAAAACATTGTCAAAAAGTAAGTTCCTAAACTACTTTATGATAAGTTCACAATTATAAAGCTGGAGTCAAAAACTTACTTTTATGATGTTTTCCCATATTGGTGGATCAGCAACAATCCATGAATTTTAGGATGAACTTGATTGGAAGGAGGCTTTAGGAACCGCATGCTAAGGCCAGGGATAACAATGTCGAAGAAATGTTTGATAACACGGTGAAATGTATCATTGCTATGACCAAAAAAGACTTGGAGATCTTCAAATGTCGCATTGTGGCTAATCATGTATAGGAAGAAGCCAAGTTTTTCCTCAACTTTGATTCTTGTATCTTTAACCAATCCTTCCATTCTAAGATAGTTCGCCAAGGATTTGAAAATGTAAGGTTCCATTCTAAATGATACCCTGCAGTTCTTGATATGGCCTTCAAGCAGCTCTCGAACCTTTTCCTCCCCGGTCAGCGTTGATGTATGCCTCAATTTCTTTTTACTACGTCCAAGATAGCCCAAGAGATGTAGGGAAGGGAGAATCAAAAGGAAGAGGTCATCATCATCATCCTCCCTCCTCCTAAGGTGATCTCTATTGCTCATATCCATAGCAAAACTAAAGTAGCATCAAGAGACATAAGGAAAATTAATTACTAAAGCTAGTTATGTAGTTCATATAATTCAATTTCTTTAGGTTTTGGCTAGTACCTTGAGAAAATGGGTCAGGCACCAACACCCAAGATGGGGGAGGCTCGTCCTCGCCTACTCTTACTGGAGCAGGGACAATCTGAAAATAAATAAAGAGAACCGTTACTCCAGTTACATCGGTGATCAGTTGGGATGGCTTCAATCCCCAGCGACTGCATTGGATAGTTCAAAGCAAGTCGTGTACTTGTCGAACAGTTAGTGATAAAAATCAGACAAACCCTTCAGCGTGTAGTGTCATTGTGTTTGTGTTCTTTCATATGATGGTCATCACATTGATGTGTGAGTGGCTGAGTGTGACGCACAGACTGAAGAAACATCTAAACATGATAGCCATATGTCCTTTTCCATATTTATTAGTCCATGCTTCTAAACTAGATCGATTTGCTAGTAAAAACCCACGCAAATGCGAAGGAATGGAAATGCCAGCTGATGATTAATTAGAACGAAGGAACAACACACACTACTCTTCTACACATACAGTCAAAAAAATCTAACGAGATTCATAGAAATCTGACTAGCTCCATGGACCCTCGCCGGCTGACTAGCTAGCTTAATGGCGTGCAAACTTAACCTGCAATAATCTGACGATCCCTACACATACAGTCAAAAATTTGCAAAGGTCGTAGCAGATCGAAGTAGAAATCTGGTCCCGGCCAGTCGAGCGTGCGATCGATCCAGGCACAAAAAAAAGAAATTCCTGAAGAGGAAACAAGCTAGCAAAAAAGATACGATCGATCCCTACACATAGATACGATGCACGCAGAGCTCCAACTCCAAAACGAGATTCATAGAAATTCGTGAAGAGGAAACAAGCTAGCAAAAAAGAAATTCCTGCAGGACAAGGCGGCGGCGTTTTCGAAGCAGCTGGGAAAAAAGAGAGAGCCACACGCACGGGGCGTGAGTGCGTGACCGTGGTCCTGAGGCGGGCGAGCTCGCAATAGATCTGCGCGGCCTCGCCGACACCGCCGGAGAGCAGGGCAGTGGTCGGGATCTGGGAGCCGATGTGGAAGTGCTGCAGCTAGACGTAGAAAGATAGAGAGAGGGGCAGAGAGCAGATGTGAAAGGATCAAACCGGAGAGAAGTTTGCCAGCGGTGTCGACGTTGCCGGCGTCGGAGAGGAAGACTCCTTGCGCCGCCGCCGCTCTCCTCGGACACGGAGCGGTCACAGCTCCGTGGTTTGTTTCCAGACCCTAGGAGTCATGGCTCGGATCCAGGATCCACTGTAGCAAAAAAAAAAATTCAAACCTATGGGCTTGAATTCCGGTGGGCTTAACCGAACGCGAAAAAAATTAAAATCTCAATTTTTTCCTGGGCTTGGAATATAGCCTGGATTGGGCTACAATCCAGCCTCATCCCAGTCTGGATGGACTTAAAAACGAACGAAGCCTAAATGGGAATTTCAACCTCTCAACTTTGGGTGGTGGAGGGTGTGCCGTTGGAGCAATCGGGGGAGGGGGCTGTCGTATGGAGATTCGGAGGGTGGGGGTGTGGGGGGGGGGGGGGGGGGGGGGCAAACATGGGGAAATGTTGGAGACCACCTTAGACTTTGTTCAGATTAAATGTATCGGTAGATATTTTTACTTACTAGGAATTGAAACCCACTGAATCCCCTTAGGGCATGTTCGGTTGCAAGGGGATAGGGGGGATTAAATTGGATTAAATCCTCTTCTATTCAATTTTGATTAGGAAGTGATTTAATCCCCTCCAATCCCCTTCAATCCCTTCCTAATCGAACAAGACCTTAAGGGCTACTTTAGGAACCTCAAATCTCCTTCGGGATTGGAGGGGATTGAGGTGAAAATGAACTAATTTCCTTTTCAATCCCCTCGACCCCGAAGGTGATTTGAGTTTCCAAACTAGCCCTAATTCATATTGATTGGAGTTAAATTAGGGTGTCAAAACTTAGAAAACATTTGTGGCTAAGCCACGTTTGGAACCCCTGGAACCGATAGTTAGTCAACTAACAAATTGTTAGTTGTGAGTTATCTAATGAATAAATTGTTAGTTGTGAGTTAGCTAGCAACTATTAGCTATGGAGAAACAGGGCCTAAATAAGTTAGCGCATCAATGACTCAACAACTACGACATAAAACATAGTTGTCAACATAGCCACTGAATTAGGTATAAAAACACATTTCAGTTACCTTGCATATGCAATTTAATTCAGCAATCACAAAGTCAATTTGATATTATAATTCCTTGCACGAGAGAAGTAAGCCCTATGCTGAAAGTATGGTGAAGCATACCAGTCGAATAATAATTTAAGACGAGGGACACAAGATAAGGTCGTGCTACAAGAGATTCTTTTCCACCAATCATCCTATCCCTTTCTTATGGACTGAACTGAATCATCGGTATTGAACACATCTTGGATGTTGAAAGTCACAAAACAGCAGAGCTAACGCAGCTAGTTTATGTATCAAGGGTAACTCAACTAAACAGGTGTAAAATGGAGGTACCATAAACATGAAATTAGTTCCAAGAACAAAGACCAACAACCTCCATGTATATGCAACTTGATTCAGTAACCAAATTGTACCATCATCGTTGTCAATAACCATAATTCCACAAAATAACAAGACAGGACGATGAGGATCATACACAGAGTTCGAATAACAAACATTATGGAAGCAAGACCATCAATCACAATCCCAAATGAGGATATGTGAGCATAGCACCTTCAGAAGCGTTGCCATCACTGCACATAGATGGCATGATCTCACTTGCTGGCAGCTGCAAGCTCCGCGTCAATGGCACTGCGTGCAGTGTCGAGATCCTCGTCGAGAAAGATGTCCCAGTGGCCATCCCAACGGATGAAGAACTCTGTGTCCTCAAAGTACTTGACCCTGTGCACATCCCCGGCAGGTGTGAAGAGAAAATCTCCGTCCACCAGGTCGTAGCTTTCCTTCTTGGTGAGGTTCCAAACCTTCTTCTTGCCCTTGATGACCACCAGGTCGTGGCCAAAGGTGTGATGGTGCGCTGGCTCCACACTGCCAGCCTTGAAGCGGACGTACGCCGAGGTGGGGCTCTCCCGCACGATCCGCATCTCGCCGCCGGGCATAATCCCCACCGGCTCGAACTCCATCCCGTTCCTGAGGCAGCAGATGGCGCAGACCGAGTCCGGGGCATCCTCCGCCTCCGGGATGGCGGCCATCTCGTCTGGCGCGGTGTCGAAGAACCCCTGGATGTCCTCCGGCCAGGGCGCGTCGCCGGAGGCGGGGCAAGGGGCGCGGAAGGGCGTGGCGAGCCAGGAATCGGCTATGGCGGCCGCGGCGTCGGGCTGCGTGGCGATTCCGGAGAGAGCGAGGACGTTGCAGGCGTTGATGGAGCGTGTGTTGACGGCGTCGGCGGGGGAAGCACAGTGGGTGGCGTAGACGCGCGGGTACTTGTTGGCGAAGATGCAGACGCCGGCGCCGGTGCCGCAGACTACGACGCCGCGGACCTCGGGGGCGTCAGGCTCCGAGTCGGGAGAGGAGACGTGTCGGGCGACGGCTGCGGCGGCGGCGTAGTACTTGTCGACGCCGAGGTCAACGACCTCGGCGACGGCGGGGTGGGCGCGGAGATAAGCGACGACGGCGTCCTTGAGTGGCTGGCCGAAGCCATCGGCGGCTGCAAAGATCTTGAAGCGGCGATCGGCGGCCATGGAGGCTAATCTGATCTGACCGGAGGCGAGACAGGAGGTATGGCCAACAGCAACAGGTCAAGCGAGTGAAAACGAGGACCGAGGTCTTGTTTAGTCTGAGGGCCGAGGATTCTGGAACCAGTCTTTTTTACCTCTGCCATTATAAAAGTTTATAATTATTTATAAACTAATTAAAAAGTTAAATGATTAAAGGTACCATATAAAATCATTAGAAAAGTGGACTCATCATAGTGCCACCGGTCCAAACATTTTTTTTTTCCATTCACGCTATTTCATCCACTATTGACTCGATGTCGAACTGTAGTGAAAAATGTCTCTCTACTTTCAAATGAACTGGACCATCGAAACTAACTTTATCAAGTTAACATAATAAACCCTAGATTTAATATTTTTAACGAGTAATTTGTATTTAAGCATAATATTTTATATGTTCATTATGTAGAATAAATTATTCGAAGCTAATAAAACTTGATTTTATATTTTATAAATTTTATTCGGTTTATTAAGAATTTAGGAATATCCCAGCTTAAATAAAGATGGGCGAAAAAATACAGGAAAAAAATGGAAAATGTCGTAACAGCGATTTTGGCCAAGCTAGACCATGTGCGCTCCAGCGAGGGTGCCGTGCTGCTAAACAAACCCGGAGTTCTATTTATGAGGTATTTGGATCTAACGTTCTAAACTTTAATACCCATTGTGCTAATGTTTAGCACTTCATTTCTAATCTATACTATACTTAAAGCATCAGTTTTAACGGTCGTTTCGTGTCATCTTTTTACAAATAACTCCTCACAACTATTTCAAATTAATCCATTGCGCGTCTATAGATGATAAAATGATGACCCGACACAGGCTAGACGCCCGCGGACCACAACTCTGGCTCAGGCAAGTTGTGCCGGCCTGCTGACTGTGCCGGGCCAGCCCGTTAGGTCATAGGCCCATTTGATTAAATCGGCGTAAAATGTTAAAAAACTGTGCAGGAGGTGGGGTTCAAACCCATGCTCTGATGGAAGAAGGGCGGGAGACACTGGGTGAAGCTGTCTAACTAGTAGAACATAATGCTCAGACGTTTTTAATATTAAATATAAATTGTATATATGTATATATGTTTTTTGTAAAATAAAAAATATAATCGTGTCGGGTGGAGCCAGCACTACGGGCCGAGGCTACAGCCCAAGCACGGCACGGTGTTCTTGACTTTTGCAAGAATTAGGTCATTTTTGAGACCACATTGGCGCAATAGACTAATGCATATTTTATCAAGGGAAAGTATGTGACGCAAATTTAAAAAGACGCTAAGCTAAGTGAGACACGATAGTTTTATAGAAATTCATGCATGCATTTGTGATCCTTTCCTTATAAAGACAATAAATAGTTTTGATATGTTCAATATATTTACTGATGATTTCTCATGATATGAGTATATTTATCTAATCAAGGAATAATCAGAAGCATTAGACAAATTTAAGATATTTAAATCTGAAGCTGAGAATCAACATGACTCAAGATCAAGATAGAAAGATCAGACTATGTTGGTGAATACTACAAGAAACATATCCTTTATGGTCAAGTTCCAAGACTGTTTGCAAGGTTTCTATAACAAGTGATATAGTAACTCAATATTCAATGGTGGGTGACTCTTCGATAGAATTGTGACTGAAAGGCGCAATCAGAACTTAATGGATATGGTAGAAGCATGATAAGTCACTCCCCTTTACTGATTAGCTTATGGATGGAGACACTAAAACCATTGCTCATATTTTTAATAAATTTCCTAGCAAGTTGGTGCCTAAGACATCATATGAGTTATAGACTAGGAGGAAATCCACATGAAGTTACATATTATGTGGAGTGAAGAATACAGAAATTCTATGTTAGGTTTCATATTTACACTCACGGGAAGAGCTATAACATAGAAAATAGGAAAAGCTCAAAACAAAATATCATTACATTATTGTTAATGCATGTTGAGTTTATTGCATGTTATAACTTAAGTGCTAGTTTGAGAGTCAAAAAACTGGAGGAGATTAGAGAGGCTAAAATCTATTTTTTATTTAAATTTAGTCCGTCTAATCTCTCCGGTTTTGTGTCTTCCAAACTAGTCATAATAGATAAATCTATGTAGCATTCAAACATTTGACGTGACAAGATAAATCGTAACATTAGGGATTACACTTTTTGACAGCTTAGGCTGATCAATATTTGTCCCCACCCTACCCTATCGAGGCCAGTAGTATATAGTACAACAATGAATCCTCTGTCCGGTTCATCTTCCACCATCTCGTGTTTCTCCACCCAATTACGCAGTCTCGCGCAAGTTCTGCTCTCCGGCCGAGCAGGCAGCCGCCTCCGCCGCGTCCTCCCGGCTGCCCACGCCCGCGCCATCATCTCCGATGGACTTGGCTTCCTGTTTCTCGCGAACCTTCTCCTCGACGGTTACTCTAAGCTCGGCCGCATCCACGACGCGCGCCGCCTGTTCGATGGAATGCCGCACCGGAACCTCGTGTCCTGGTCGTCAGCCATCTCCATGTACGCGCAGCACGGCGCCGATGGCCAAGCCCTTGCCCTGTTTGCAGCCTTCAGGAGATCCTCTGACGAGGCACCCAACGAATTCGTTCTTGCCAGCGTCGTGCGGGCCTGCATGCAGTCCAGGGATGTTCCTTTTGGCGAGCAAGTGCATGGAAAGATCATTAATCTTGGCCTGGATGTCAATCTCTATGTTGGCACTGCACTCGTCAACCTATATGCGAAGGTTGCCTGCATGGATGCGGCCATGCGTGTGTTCCATGCTCTCCCAACAAAGAATCCGGTTACTTGGACAGCAATCATCACTGGTTACTCTCGGATTGGCCATGGAGAACTAGCCCTGGGCTTGTTTCAAACGATGGTCGCTCAAGGCGTCCAGCCTGACAGGTTTGTGTTAGCAAGTGCTGTCAGTGCCTGCTCTGCACTTGCCTTTCTACAGGGAGGCAGGCAAATACATGGCTACGCTTATCGAAGTGCAGCAGAAGTGGATGCTTCCGTGATCAACGCGCTCATAGATTTGTATTGCAAGTGCTCCAGACCGTTAGTGGCTCGTAAGCTATTTGATCGAATGAAGAATCATAATCTCGTGTCTTGGACTACAATGATTGCTGGTTATATGCAGAATTCACTTGATGCTGAAGCCATACAGATGTTCTGGCAGATGTGTCAGGCTGGATGGCAGCCAGATGCTTTTGCCTGTACAAGTATCTTGAATTCGTGTGGTTCAATGGAAGCTATTTCACAAGGAACACAGATACATGCCCATGCCATAAAGGTTAATCTGGAGAATGATGAGTATGTCAAGAATGCTCTCATTGACATGTACGCTAAATGTGCCCATTTAACTGCTGCAAGAGTGGCATTTGATGCCTTGGCGCATGATGACGTAGTCTCTTACAATGCGATGATCGAAGGCTATGCAAGGCAAGGTGATCTTACAGAAGCAGTTCATATATTCCGTAAAATGAAATATTACTCCATAAGGCCAAACCTACTAACCTTTGTTTCACTCCTTGGGATGTCATCACTTCTATCATCTATTGAATGGAGTAAGCAGATTCATGGTCTCATCATCAAATCAGGAACTTCAGTCGACCTCTATGTGGGAAGTGCTCTAATCGATGCATATTCAAAATCTTCCCTTGTGGATGATGCCAAGGCTGTGTTTTTTATGATGCAAAACAGGGACATGGCCATCTGGAATGCTATGATATTTGGCCACACACAGAATGAGCAAGGGGAAGAGGCAGTAAAACTCTTCAACCAGGTTCGTGTCTCTGGGATGACACCCAATGAGTTCACGTTTGTAGCACTAGTAACTGTGGCGAGCAACTTGGCAAGCATGTTTCATGGGCAGCAGTTTCATGCCCAGATCATCAAAGCAGGTTGTGACATTAATCCTCATGTTTCAAATGCTCTTGTAGACATGTATGCAAAATGTGGCTTCATTAAAGAAGGATGGATGCTGTTTGAGTCAACATGTGGGAAGGATGTTATTTGTTGGAACTCCATGATTACTATGTATGCACAACATGGTCATGCTGAAGAAGCCCTTTGTGCTTTCCAGCTGATGAGAGAGGCCAAAGTAGAACCAAACTATGTGACTTTTGTTGGTGTGCTATCAGCATGTGCTCATGCAGGCCTTGTGGATGAAGGCTTACACCATTTTAACTCTATGAAATCAAAATATGGTATTGACCCGGGCACTGAGCATTATGCTTCAGTGGTCAATCTCCTCGGTCGTTCAGGGAAATTACATTCTGCTCAGGAGTTCATTGAAAAGATGCCAATCAAACCAGCGGCAGCTGTTTGGAGGAGCTTGCTGAGTGCCTGCCGTCTCTTTGGTAATGTTCAAATTGGGAGGTATGCCGCTGAAATGGCACTCTTGGAAGATCCGTCAGACAGTGGCCCTTATGTATTACTATCCAATATTTATGCCTCCAAAGGGCTATGGGTGGATGTGCAGCAGCTAAGACTGAGGATGGATTATGCTGGGGCGGTGAAGGAGCCAGGTTATAGTTGGATTGAGGTGATGAAGGAGGTTCATATGTTCATTGCAAGAGGGACAGAACACCCACAGGCAGAATTGATATATGCAGTATTGGATGAACTGACGGGTCTACTAAAGGATTTTGGCTATCACCCTGATATCTCTGAACTTGCATTGCTTGGTGAGACTGGTTAGTGCTACTTGCTCATTGGTCAGCTCTGGGATGATGAGGCTGTGATATAGTATTAGTGGCTTTAGAATTTTACTGTTACTTACAACTGCCAGTTCCAAAACAATAACCTGACTGGAGTCATCTTCCGATGCTGAACCAGAAATCAAGACTTGAGTCATCTTCTATGCATGATGCTAGACAAATAAAAAAATCAGCAGGTCCTCAGCTCGTGAATGATTCCAGAAGCAAGGGGATGGTTCTGACAAATTTCGGTCCCATGTACCTAGATGCATGGATGCGAACAGTGACTTGTATAGTTCCTGGCATCAGTATGAGGTGGTGTACGGTGGTTTTCTTTCAGCACTGATTATGCCCTAGGTAGTCTAACATACCTGGGTACTTCAAACAGCAAATCCATTTTAGCCATCAGTTATGATGTGATGGGCAAGACGTTTTGCTAGATTATTCAACTAAGTTGCATCTTTGTACATCTGACAATTTATTCAGTACTGAAGTATTCTGCTAGCATCATTAGTCATGACGTTCTGAGACTTCGTCTCTGTTTCAATAACTTACAGTGAGCTTCTTACTGGTATGGTGCCTTATACTCATCTGAGAGCAGAAGCACAGGTATTTAATTGTTCTTTTATGTTCTTTGTTGGTTGGTTAAAGTGTTCTATTTTTTAATGCAATTTTGATGTAAAAGTTCATCTAATTGATTACGAGCGGCAATCATTCTATAATATAGTTATTCCATGATGCCTAGCAGAAAAGGTTACCATAATTTCTTTGCCATTCGGCTGCAGTTAGAAATTTAATTATTGTGGCTATTACAACCAGTCTTATTCCAGTATGTTGAAATTTGATTTACTATGGAACTTTTTTAATATTTAGATTCAGGTGTATTTTACTTGGGTTTATGCATTTATTAGTTCTATACATATGTTCATATTCACCGTATTTAACATGACAAATCCATTTTTTCTCTAGAAGTGACCATTTGCCATATTTTTTTAGGCACACACTGTTCTTGAAATGACTTATACTGAACAACAACTTACAGCAGCATTTGTTTCTCAAGCATCGCCACTGGCGGAGTACGAACTGAAAAATAGGCATGACGGAGCTTACTATATGCACAAAAAAAAAGATAACCACCCATAAACTTGCAGAAACAAGGAAGAAAAAAATCCATAAACTTGCAAAAACAGTGAAAAACATTTAAAAACGTGCACACAGTAGGCTTTGAACCTGCAACGTACACCCCTGTACTAGGAATGATTTGCTCCTTTAGTTGGGAGCTACACTGTACTAATAAGTTTGCTCAGATCCAGATATGGCAAGACCGCAAGAGCCATACTCCGTCATAACAGGTCCTCCGCCCCTGAGCATTGCGTCCATCACTTGCCCTTCCTCAATCTGGTGCCCCACCAACTCTTTTGTCACTTATCCAGCGTTGCTGGGATCCTTATCCTGAAAAGAGACCATCATTTGAAGACATAATTGGTGAGCTAAATATAGCTCAAAAGCCTTTAGTTTCAAATGCTTCCGTTCCATCATTTCCTGTGAGCAAGAGTCAAAATGGCACCAAAGAAGTGCACCGTTATCAAGAAGCATCGAACTGTTTCAACCAAGGGGAGCTTTTTGTTAAGAGATCATGTAGATCAGATCTTAAGAATCTTTGGTCTGGTTGTTTTGATCAGTCCTCAGAGTATCATCCAACATTAAATTGGGGCTCTTTTGCAACAAGTGGTCGAAGGGAAACTATAGAAGATACCCATTTTGTGCCTCCCTTTATGAGCGAAGAAAAGGAAGTTTTTTCCTTTGGCATTTTTTATGGCCACAGAGGTTCGCTAGCCGAAAAACATAGTTTGGTTGATCTTTGCTAGCTTTTACATTAGCATTTCTTACAATAAAAACTTTTCACATGTTCAGCAGATGCTGAATTTTCTGTCCGAGCAGTCCCTGGATTTCACAAGCAATTTGGTCATGGAGCAAGGTTTGTCAGTTTGTATTGAATGCAGATGGTCTAAAATGTTTGCCATGTTGTATTGTATTGATCTGAATTCTGACATTTTGCAGCCCAACCTACGCTCTTTCAGAAGCATTTGTAAGGACTGACATAGCGTTTCGAGAAGAACTAATTGTTCACCGGAAGTCAAAAATGATAATCCAAAAAAGACTGGCATCAAGGTTGCACGGCAGTAACAGCCCTGATAGTGAGAAATAAGCCTTTTGTAGCAAATGCTGGTGATTGCCGAACAAAGACAAATAAACTTCGTTCGATTTCCTTTCCTGTATGCAGGTGATGGTCTATGGTAAGCAACGAGGATGTGCTGTCATTCTGTAAATAATCAAGAGGCTGCAGAGCGGGGCAACAAAGACAAATATCACTGTCAAATCAAATGTCATTGTTGTGTTTCTTCGCCCCGTCTACACGTCTGAGCGAATATACTCAGCGGGGTGCTTTTGAGGGGAGGATATTTTTCTCTGTTATATATACTCCCTTGTTCCCAAAATCTAATTCGTTTTAGACTAACCATACATTTATTAAGTAACACATAAATATAGTTGGCATATATGTCTATTCATTGAACGCGGACAGAAAAAAGTAAGCTAGAAAGAACTATAATTTAGAACAGATAGAATATCTTTTTAAACAAGTGGTGGAAATCCGCTCTAGTTCATCATTACTGTTTGTGGAACATCCAACTCGTTATCCTTGTCCGACAATACAATACCCAACTACAAATCTTCTTTTGTAGTATCACGAGATGCCCGTACAAAATAAGATAAGATGACAAAAGAAACATGTTGTCGTTTCAGATTAAAGCCGATTGTTTAGAGTACTGTAGTAGTAATTCATAGAGACAACAAAAACCTTCAAATCTTCTTTTGTTGACAAGGACAATATCCTTTTATTGCTTTTCTTTGTTTATACAGGTGGCCCCATTGTCTGTACAAAATCCAACTCAACTCATAATAAACGAATGACTCCATCATCAACTTGCAGAGCATCTACCATGGAATATACAGCGAAGCTACGATCCCCGTTGCGTGCAAATAAAACGAAAGAACAGCCATGCTTCTCGCAGGAGCAAAACAACGCGCGCGGACAAGTACAGTGACCTCGACGATGACATTGTGAATTGGCTAGGCCGGCAATTGACCACTGGCAGGTCAAGCTTTTCGTACATCAGAATACAGTCTAGCGAGTAGTGTACTGTACATGCATGTGTGACGACTAGCAATATATGCGGCTTGGGGATGTACAGGGATGAAAGGAGCCAACCACAGTTTCAATAGTTTTTGGATGTGAGTCATGTAAGAGCGAGGTAAACCCCGTAGTAGTTTCTAGTGGCGGCGTGATTCCAAAAAATCGAAGGTATGGTGTCGCCCCGACTCATCCCACTTTGACCTCAAACCAAACACATCCTTACACACAAATATATGAAACAGGCGACAGAACCCACCATACAACCGATAGAGCTTATCACAAGTTTCGGCTATATATTTTACTTCTCATGATGAGTATCGGTTAAAGCCCATAACATACTTTCACTTATGCTGGAAGCCCACCTTTGCCGAAGGTCCTCAAATAACCCTTACTCCGGAACGAACAAATGTGTCTTCATGCACACAAAGCATGAACGAAGCTGATCTTCAAATATAGAAAGCTTTGGCTGCAGAGGTACACAACACCGAAGGCCACTGATCTTCGGCATGAGGCAAGCTTCGAGTTCGAAAGGACGGAGAAGAATAAGATGAAGTCTTGAGTGGCAAGAAAGAAAGAGAAAAGACAATGCTGCTCTGATGTCATTTGTAAATCATGTATGTAAAATCCTGAGGGCATGAATATAATTTTGTACGAGGTTCTTCATCATCCCTATAAATAGATGAACAGTGCCATGTATATAAGATCACCTTTGGATTGGATGGGCCTTAGCTTCGTGTTGTTTAGCCTTTGAAGAACCTTCAATCTTCCTCGCATAGAGAAGTCAAAGGTATTTTTGTAATTTTTTTAACATAGGGAGAATGAAATAAAGATGCTAAGGCACATGAGATGAGTTTCATACTTTATTGTTTATTATCATTTCATTCAATATTGTTTCATTCACGTCTCCTTTAAAAAAACCTTTGTCCTCAAGCTAACATTTCAAAGAAGTGATAACTTAAGGACGACGAATGTTTATATTCATAACTTGTGTTGCCTTGTTTTCGATATTATGTAATAATCGGAAACAAGTGACCAACAACCTCCAAAAAAATTCACCACTTACCATGTTGTGTTTCATTAACAAACTCGAAATCCATTATGCAATATATCTCTACTATATTAAAGCAAAAGTTTCATGGACGTGTGCGTCGTACGTCCCCCACTCGCCAGCAACCGCTCGCCTCTCTTGGGCGGTCGACAGCCGCACCCCACCGCTTTGCAACAACCAGTGGATAAGAACAACAAAAATCCCAATATCCCAATACCCGTGGAAGCCTCCCCATCCTCTCTCCCCTCAGCGAATTCGTCTTCTCCTCCTCCCACTCGACGTCGCAACCTCATGAGGGCAAGTGTTAGCGGACGGATGGAGGACACAATGCTGGTGCTGATGCCGAGCGACAAAATGCGGGAGACCCCTCACACCACGGTGGCCGCACAGATGTTGGAGGACGCCGCCATCGGCCTCCTCCACCTTCTCTACCTCGTTCTCCACCCTGCCACATCAGGGTTATCCCGTGATGTTCGCTGCAACGCCCCTGCTTCCTCCCCCTTCTCCGCCCCTGCCACGCTGGGGTTCTCTTGTGATGTTCGCTGCAACATCCCTAATTCGCAGCATGAGAGGGAGTTGTTGCATGCACGGAGGGGGACTTCCACTTTAAGGGCTGATTTGGTGACAAGAAAATTGGAGGCGGTCCATTGAGAGAAAATCCCTTGCTATTCAATTTTGAATAGTAGGAGATTTCCTCACTCATGGATCCCTTACAATTTCCTTGTCATCAAATCAGTCTTTAAGGTATAATATAATAAATAAACAATATGCACTAACTTTTCTATGATCAATATAACTATAATTTATTAATTATGAGCACAAATATAATTCACATGGTTGTTAGTAGTACCAGTAACCTTTATTTAAGATATTTTTTTGTGTTAAACATAATGCTAAGTCTTCTTTCTTGGCCTTCTGTCGTATCCTGAGAGACTGTGCAACTGTGCTAGTCCTGTTAAATGCCTGTGTTGGATTTGTTACTATGCAAAATTTATTTTGAAGATGAAATTGTGGTCGCTACAATACACGATGACCTACTATTAAATTTATTTTCACTACAATACTCGAGTCGGATGATAAAATGTGTGATGTAATAATCAAGTCCTTGCCAAGGCTTCTAGTAAAGCACAAGTTCACCATGGACGTTGGTATCATGCTGTTTTTCTACTTTTATTTTAAATTCCAAGTCATTACGACTTTTTACATACATAACCATTAATTTTTATATAGACATAATATAGATTTAGATGTATATCAAAATCTATGCGCCTAAAAAATTAGAGTGACTTATTTAAAACACAGGGAATCGTTTGTTACTTCCTTCTCTACTTCTATAAAACATAGGCTTGTTCGTTGTGCCTTGCTACAACCTTAATTTGGCTACGGCTTCTACAGTATTTTGTCTCTATATATTACATTTGTAGGACAACCGAACAAGCCAAGATGTTTTTCTAGTTTCCACAGTCGTCCCTTTTACAAAAAAAAACTTATACTTCTTTTTTATCTAACCTATGGTCCATTAATTGTCATCTTGCATCGTCACTCTAGATAGCCCGTGAGAAAACACCTAAGCCAATATGACACAAAGCCACACGCAACATAACGCTCCCGGATAGTATCACCTCACTAGCTGAAGGGGAGACGAGCGACATAGTTAGTTATAAAAGAGAGGACATGTCTCCTTTTAAACTCGTATCTTTCTCGACCTTTTGGCTAAGGTAAACTAAAGTATCTACAGTTTAATATATGGTATGTGGGTCATATGGTCACTTAATTTTAAATTAGAGTCCACTTTAATTTTTGATTTACTTTTTTGTGTGGCGAGGGTCCATCACACTGGCTTGTCACTGGGTTCTCCTGTGCCGTACAATTACACTATACAATCAAATATGATTGGTGTACCGTAACAACACACGTGCAATGTACTAATATTATCTAAATCAGGGATATAATCCGCGTGATTGGTTCTCGGATGTGTGGGCGCACTTGCATCCGCGGAGTATTAAAGCAACACTTGTTTGGTTTTCGTACGGGCGAATGCAGGTTCTACAGATGCATAACGAGGGTCCCGTCCAGGCTGAGCTCGTACGCTCGTGACAGACGTACCTATGCGTGCAGAACCTGTGCATGCAGCTGCACGGATTACGAGAAACATTTTAAATTTGTTTTTATTATATCTTCTAATTAAAAGATTTAGTCATCAAACCAATTTTATATCTGTGTTTCTAAAATTTTTATGAATAAAACTAGACCACTCATGATGTATAATAGTTGAAGATTTATTTATGCACTCCTCATTCTGACGCAGACAACCAAACATTAGTTATATTTGTACTGAATACACTAATGCAAACAAACAAACAAAAGCCTATGCACGGATCTAGCCTGTACACAAAGAGTCTGGTTCCTTACATACGAACGAGGCTACCACCGTACAACAACCAATCACACGGAATGTGAACCCCTTGCTCCATGATATGTACATGTGTGTAATGACCGTGGGAGCCCGGTGGCAGAGAAACTATTTAATGCTAATTTGAGAACTCAAACCTTTTTGGGATTCCTAACTTTTAGCAAGGTGAGTAATTTCACAGATGTTAGGCTCTCCTTGCTTCTACGGGGTTTTTGACACTGCTTTAGGTTTCAGCTTTACCGTAAAGTTGTGGTGTACAATATAAATGTAAATAGTTCTAAAACATATTTTTAATCTAAATAAAGTAAAATGACCTATCTAAATATATTTTAAAAGTTTGTAACTTTAACTTCACAATTTTCTAAAGCTCCTAATGATCTGGTTCATCAACTTTACCAAATTTTGTGAAACTGAAGCAACCCCAAACATGATCTAAACTAGCCTTTATCGGACCTAGCGCCCAAGCAAGGAATATTCTGAATAACAATTTAGAAGATGCCTAGTCCATTCAGAATTTAAACTTATTCATCTTAGTGTTTCAATCTGAAATGGCTTCTCGGAAATATAATTTTAGGGAGTGTTTGGTTTCTAGAGACTAATTTTTAGTCACTTTATTTTAGTCCCTTTTAGTTCCTAAATTACACAAGAGTTAAAAAAAATATCATTTTCTCTATTTTAGCCCCTACGTTTAGCAATTTTTGGACTAAAAGTATTAATTTAGATGGACTAAAAATAAACCAAACATAAATACGAAGAAGTTAAACCCGTATACAGTATACTAACAAAGTTGTTGGGCCAGCCCGTGCGACGTGCGGTATGTGTGGCCCAGTCGGCCGGCCCATCAGCTTCCATGGCTGATTCACAATCTCGCTCGACACTTTCGGCAGAGCTCGTCACGCCGACTAATAATTAAACCCCGTTGGAAGCATGGATTTTTTTTTGTATTTTAGCTCTTTTTATTTTTTTTTACTTTTAAACTCTTAGAAGATTTAATGTTGTTTTTAGACACTTTGCTTGGTGCCATTTGCCTTCGCCGAAGTAACAATGTTCGGTGCCACAGCTTGTGGCGCCAAGGTACCTACCTCGCTGATGCTGGCGAGACAACATGGCGTCAACGTGGCACCTAGCTCAACGCCACAAATCTTGGCGCCGAGCTAGGATTTAGGCGCAGGACAAACTCCTCGATCTCTCCCTCACTCATTATCTCATCGTCGTTGCTCGCCTGCACCACCGTCGTCGCGGCGCCGCTCGAGTGGCGCCGGCGTCGCGCCTCTGACTCAGGCCAATGGGATCACTCTCTGAAAATACACTTATGCCAATCGTATGGCCGCAAGAGAATAATTTTGTAAATTTGTGCAAAAACTAACAAAATTGTGGACATATATATATTATACACTTACATAATTATTGTTGGGACATACGAAGTACTTCGCAGTGTCCTCACATGTCACAGGACGATCTCCGCAATCGCACCGAGACAGAGACTCCAGCCGTCTTTGTGTGGCTATGTTCTTCTCCTCATCTGTCATTGGTGGCGGGTCGGGGAGGAGGCACCCAATGCTTAAAACGCTCATGTGTATTCCTCTCGCACAACCAATTATCGAAAAGGAGATATCGAGAGTCAAACTTATCAAGACCGTCGATCCACTGGAAAAGAACAGCTCTCATGATCCTACAAGAAATGAAATGAAGCATTAGTACACATCTATTTAATAGTAACAACATACAAGTAAAAGACCACATAAATTAAAACGACCACATGTGTAAAAACAACGAGCAACCGTATCTGGATGTTAGATTAAAATACCCAAGTCGGCCTGCCATAGTCACAATTAGACACATGAAGCTCAAGATGATGCATTATGATATAACTCTCGAGTACTACCTCTCTTCTGCCACAACATCTCTCGATACATGTCTCCATTTACGAAACGATTTTATATTAATATGACTATAGAAATAGCAAAAATGATTTAAACTTTTAAATAACATGGTACTCATGGTTTCAAAACCCTAAAGATTTTTTAAACCCGCGATTCACAAACTATATAGCAAATCGTAATCATCATATCAACAACCATAACTAATAGCAATAAGTTCACCGATCAAAACTAATTAATCAAAACCCTAAATAAACCATACTATGCAATATAGGTGAAAATGAATTATTGAGACATCATACCTTGATCTTCAAGCTATATGGACCGAATCGAAGTTTTAAAACTCAAATACGAAGATTTAAACTTATAAATAACATGGTACTCATAGTTTCAAAAACCCTAAAGATTTTATAAACCCATGGTTCAGTAACTATCTAACGAATTGTAGTCATCATATCAACCATATATCTTAGAAACCATAACTAATAGCAATATGTGCACCAATCAAAACTAATAAATCGGAACCATACTACGCAATATACGTAACAAACGAATCAGTGAAACACCATACCCTGGTCTTCAAGCTATATATACGGATCAAATCAAAGTTTTCCAACTCGAATACAAAGATTAGAGCACCTCTCGACGGTATGGATAAAGAGAAAAGCAAGGGAGATAAATGGTTGGGCGTAGCTCTCGGCAAGGGAAGGAGCGATTTATAACACTTCATAGCTCGGAACCAAGATATGCAACATCGATTTAGGTGCCACGTCGGTGCCGCGTCAGGCCTCCGTCGCCAGTGAGGCAGGTAACTTGGCGCCATAGGATGTGACGGCGAGCAGTGTTACCTCGGCGTCACGACTCACGACCTATGACACCGAACAAGAGGTCCAAACGAGATTAAGTCGTCCAGGAGTCTAAACATGGAAATTTTTTTAGCAAAAGAGGTAAAATAAAAAAATCGGGTTGCAAGGTACAGGTGTCAGTGTGACAACCAGCCCCCAACCTTGACTTTATAAAAAAAAAACTTGACTGACCTATCTAACCTGAGATTCCTTAACCCTAGTTAGGCCTAACTAACTCCAGTTCTCCATGCAGTGCAGGTGCCAGGTGCAGCACCACTCAAAGCAAGGTACCCAACCCAAGGCAAAACCTAATGGAATCCTCGAGCGACACCTAACCTGAGATTCCAAAGGCCCTCTTCCTCCCTCTCGCTTTCCCTGCCTGCTTTCCCCGGCCGTGGTCGCTTTCTCCTCCTCCACCACCACCACCACCGCACACACCGGCCTTTCGCTTTGTTTTTCCCCCACCCCACTTAACGCCTAAGCAAGCCAAGCTCGCCAAGGCTCCTCCTCCTCTTCCTCCTCCCCCGGCCGGCTATAAATTCAGCCGCGCTTCCAAGCCCCAATTCCCTTTTCCCCTTCTCTCGACTCGCCTCTCTAGGTTTCCTTGCAGCCGCATGCTGTCCCGCTGCACTGCAAGCTAGCGACTAGCAGCAGTTGCCAACGACCACCACCGCCGCCGCCCTCACCTCACCTACCACACACTGCCGTGATCCCCGGCCCTTTTGCCTGCAGACCGCCTGTGCCTTTTGTTCCCTGTGCCCTGGGAGGTTCTGTTCTGTCCCCGGTCGATCGACCTTCTCTTCTCGTCGGAGTTATTAGCAACTGCCTGTTGTCCAGCCAAACTAAAACCCTTTTGCCGTCACAAACCAGCTTAGCTTTGCTGATCAGGGCAAGGCTCTGCCGGATTTTTTTACAAGAAGAACCTAGCTAGCTTTTCAGGCCGTCACTCTGCCGAAATTTTTCGCCAGAAACACTGCTGTCTAGGGCGTCACTCTGCCGAAATTTCCGGCGCTCCAAAACCTGCTTGTACGTCCAGGGCGCGCGGCACCCTGTCAAAAGATTTCACCTTGCCTGTTCAAGGGAAAACTCTGCTGGATTTTTGTTCTTTCTTTCGCGGCACACACAGCGTTGCTTCCGTGATTTGCTTTGCATGCGTTTTGTGCAACCAAGCAACAGCCTCTAGGCTTTATTTGATGGTGCCGCTGCTGTCGTGTTTATGATAACATCCACTGTGCTCGTCCAGTCCTTCTCCGTCGTCTTCCTCTACTGGTTCTACGTCTTCTCATAATTAATTAAACCACACCCCCGTGTCCATCGACTGCTCGCGCGCTCTTCCAGATCCAAGTTCTGAATCCCTGTCGGCAACTTAGCTTGTAGCTATAGCTATAGTCCGGCTTAGTAGTAAAACACAGCAACAAACTAGCTGCTCCATCTCGATCGATCGTTAACCAGGTAATTAATCGTCGTCGAGACGCATAAAAAGAAGGGAAAAGAAAAAAGAACAGTGTGTGCATATGATGGCCTCTCCTCCCACTCCCAGCACGGTGTCTACGACCGTGACCACGTCGCCGTCGTCGACCGGCGGGTCCGAGCTGGGGCCCGACCCGCAGCTGGCCGCCGAGAGGAAGCGCAAGCGCAAGGAGTCGAACCGGCTGTCCGCGCAGCGGTCCCGCGCGCGCAAGCAGCGGCAGCTGGACGACCTCACGGCGCAGGTGGCCGCGCTGCGCGCCCGCAACGGCGCCATGGACGCGGCCGCCCGCGACGCCGCGCGCCGGTGCGTCGCCGTGCAGGCCGAGAACGCGATGCTGCACGCCCGGACCGTGGAGCTCAGCGCGCGCCTCCAGTCCCTCGTCGACCTCATCCAGTGCATGCAAGCAGGCGACGCCATGTACCAGTACCAGCAGTTGCCGCTGGTGGACGCCACCATCTACAACTACTACTAGCTAGTGTCCATCGTGCTATAGCTATGCCTGCTAGCTGTGTGTCTGCTGCTTTGTCTACTCTACTCCCGGTCGGGTCGTGTTGTTATTGGTTGGGCACATTGGAAAGCAGGCCAAAGTAGGGTTTAGTTTTGTGGTGGTGTCATGGTGTGTCACTTTATATATAATAGCGTGACATGGACGGCAAAAGCAAAGTATTATGTGGTAAATATGGATTCCCTATTTGTCAAATCATTCACACTTGCAATTTATTTTTCTCTTCTGGTGGTGACCAAAGAACTAGTACGTACCGCGAAAACGATGGGTGACCACAAATTGAATGATTGATCATCGATCGCGTCCAAAAGGATTTGTCCCAAGATTCTTTATAATTGTGGTCTATTAGGTGGCTTCTAGAAATCCACATCAGTCTTGTCTGGTAGGACCACCTATATATATTGGAGATCTCTATATATACTGACTGGTCACAATGTTACTCTCCCTCCGTTTCTGAAATCTCAAGTATATATATCGTTCTTAAATATATAAGGTATTCAAGTATTTAGAATTTTTCTTAAATTACCATGAATTTATCTTAAATGACCATGGGAAACGAGAAGTAATAATATTGCCACCAAAAAGGCAGAGAAAAAGAAGAAAGCGTTTAGGGGCAGGGCCAAACCATAGCAAAAAGTGCCACCAAACACATTTCTGATATGGGGCGACTCAAGACCACAAAGACAGATCTCGTCAAGATAGAGAGCGAGTATTTGCTTCCTACTAAGATCATCGGCAAGTAGATGGCTCTAGTGATCGACCATCAGTTCCCTTCTCTTAATATAGGTGAAATTACTTTGTTCGCTTCTTTCTTTGAGCATGGATTGAGGTTGTTGACTTCCAAATTCTCTCGAGGATTGTTACACTTTTATGGCATCAATCTACCTCATCTTAACAACAGTTCCATTAATCATTTGTCAATCTTTGCCCACCTATGTGAGGCATTATGTGGACTTCCTACCCCAACATGGAGGCTCCTGCCATAGTTGGTGGAGTTAGCTTTCACTTGTGGTCCAAAATGATGGATGGGTACTTTGAGTATACTCTTACAGATGCCAACAAACACTAGAAATCACATTGGTCTTATATGGCCAAAAATATCCCACAGGTACTAGAATCTGTAGGTTACTGTCTCGTCCCAAATGCTCAATGGTCAAAGATAATTTTTGGAGTTGGTAAGAGTACTATCTAGCATCTCCTTGAGCAAATGTAGGTGCTAAAAGAGTCTGGGATGGTAGCATAGGGAGTTGTTGTTAGCTTCCTGAGGTGTTATATCCTTCTGGCATATCATAAAGAAACTTTGTTTTTGAGTTCATCAAAGTCGATAACCCAACATGACTAACTTTTATAGAGTTGTAAGGCAATGAAATCTTGACTCATATGGAACATATTCTACCAGGTCAGGTGAGTATGCCTCAACAGAACAGGGGGTTTTGTGTTTCCAATCCTCCTCCCATGGTAAGTCATCTTGAATAATGCTCTTATATACTTATTAGTTTTAGTTTGTAAATTTATGTCTCTAACCTTATCTGCAGATACTTGGGTTGAGCTTCATAGGCTTTCCAAAAGCTCTATTGCCCAAGGGTCGTTGTTGTACCACTCTTAAGCAAATCTCATAATGAGAAGGTAGATTGGGTTCCCTAACATAGCGCATGTGCTATGAATATAATGGTAGCCTTAAGAGTATTGTAGATTATGTGTCCCCTAACTTCTTATAAGTTAGAGTCAAGATTGCACACTACAAATCTACCTAGATAGTTGCCAACTTGTTGCTTGGACTCTTTATGATGCTGCTCTTTGGATAAGCATTGGTTGAGTACTTCACAACAAAGTAAGGCATAAAGACGTTGTTGCACGTGGTACTTATACTTGTGTGTCCAAGTAGCTTTTTAGGCCATGTATCTCCAACCACAATTTGCTAATAATTTGATATGTTGGTCTCTTCTTCATCCTTAGGGTTGATATATCTTTTTGAAATGAAGATCTCCTAACAATGATCATAGTTTCCCAAGTTTTTGGGACTACAAGGCTCGATGATTGAGATAGCTAGGACAGTGACTCTGGCCTAGTGTAGTAATTGATTCATGAAGGAGACTACATGGGAGGAAGCAGTGTTGCTCTCGGGTAGCTAGATTCTTGGTTAGTGTATGATTTTTTTGTTTGTCATAGTAGTAAGGGTGTGGCCTTTTTGGTTGTTTATTAGTGAGACTTCTTGCACATATACATCTCCTCTAGCATGAGAGTGGATGGGTTAAGACTTGTGATCAACTTTGAGATTGAAGCAATATTCTTGGGTACGAGAGAGAATCAACTAGGCTTGGACCATAGCTATCTGATGGATTAGAAGCTAACTTAGAAGACTTGGTTGTGTCCAAATTGGACTTGTACTTAAAATTAGACTAGGTTTGGACCAGTTGTATGATGGCACATAGGCTGACTCATAGAACATGGTCTTGCCTGTGTTGGACTCAATGTCAAATATTCATTGAAATTCCCGAACAGGTCTTCTATTGTGTCTCAGTGAGTTGTTAGAGAAGCTTAGGCCACCATGGTCTCAAAACGGTGTCTATGAAGCATTCGAGAGATGTCTACCATATACATATCTAGGAGGCAAACATGAAGGTTGATCCTGCCAGGAACTTGATGAGATCCATCGAGCTTTTGATCACCCTTTATTAGCCGAAATACCCTACCCAGCGTGCTAGATATCGGTGTCTAATGACCGATAATCTTACTATGGGTTACCCATAGTAGCAATTGATGGGACTGAGCATAGATCAAACTCGATGGTGAACAGAAAGACAACAATTTATACCGATTTAGACCACTAAATAGTAACACCCTACGTTATGTCTATTGCAATTGTTGTTACAAGAGGAGTACCTTGCCTCTCTTTACAAAGTTCGAAGACATGCATACAAGTCGAATCTTTCCTTTAGTCCGACTAGGCCGATAGTTTTCTGCCTTGGATAACATGACACGTTCTTGTCTTTAGATAGCTCCATTGGTCCGTTAGTAGTTTTAGTTGAATTTAATTCACATGGTGTCCAAATCACATACATACTTATGGATATTGTCTACCACCATGCTTAAACTATGGTAAGCACGAAGTTTCACAATAGTTAAGAAAGGATTATATATGTCATTTTGCATTACCAGATGACCTGTGGTAGAATTTTCAGAATAGTTTAGGATAGAAAAAAAGTATAAAACATGCATATAAATTATTCTGTTATATTTAGGCTAGATTCAATTTGTTTTTGAGTAGCTTTTTGGTGAATATGTGTGGAACTGAGAATGTTTGGATTAATAAGCGTACAAAGGTGAGAGTAGATCTACTTTTTCAGACCTAGAGTTGGTGAGGCTCTCACAAATAAACCCATACTGTGAAAGATTCTATCATCTCACATTTATGTAAATGTGGATTATTCTTCTATGAATTAAATAGGACCCGAAGTACAAGATTGAGTTGACTCTAAAAAAAAAAATCATGGCCCATCTTCCACTGTTGGGGTGATATATATGGCTAATATCTTGTGTTAAGGTTTCCTGCATGCAAATACATGTTGTCGTCTCTGCTAGCTTTGGCCATGACATTATTTCTTTTTTTTTTTTTGGTACGACGAGGATGAGCTCTAAAGGTGCGAAAGATTGGGCATACATAACAAGAACGCGAAGAATCAGTCCTTCTCTGGCATGGCATGTGAACACGCATGCACTACAAAAGTATCGTGGCCCACATGTCATGTGTCATGCAGCTGTGCAGGCACCAGCAGCAGCATAAAGCTGTGGCTGTCCGTGAGATTCCTTTCTGAGCTTGGTGGGGGCAGCTATGAGATCTTCGGAAAGCGGCGAATCATCTGCGAACTACTGGGGAGAGCCGAGAGCAGGGCTTTAGTTAAAGAGGGGACAAGACAATGGGTCCACAACAAAAGCCTCGCTGCCGTCCTTCCACGCTTAGCTGCTTTTAACAATTCCACAAAATAAAAGGTTGAGAGAGGCTTGGGTATATAGACTATAGACCAGTTTGTGAGCTATACGTACTGAATTGAACTGAGATACAAATAATTAGGATTTAATTTGTTTGGACCTCGTCTGAGATCCATATAGACCGATTTTTTTTTGCATTTTGGCTCTTTAATGGGAATAAAATCACGTTTAGACCCTAGAAAATTTTAATCTCAATTTTGGACTCTAGCTCGGCGCCATAGGCTATGGCGCCGAGCTCTGACGTGGCGGTGGCGGCCAGGGCTGATGTGGCAGCCCGCGTGGCGCCTAGCTCGGCGCCACAGATAGATCTTGGCGTCGAGCTAGGTCGAGCTAGGATTTAGTCACGCGGGCAGTTTTCACCGGGGTTCTCTTCTTACTGTGTTTTCTCATCGCGCCTCTCCTCGTCACCGCCGCCGCGCCCCCCGAGCCCGCGGTCATCCGCCGCGCCCCCAGAGCGCGCCGCCCGAGCGTGCGCCACCGCCGGCCCGGCCGCTCTCGTGCCACCAGGGCGCTCCCGCGCCGACCGGCCACTCCGCCCTGCTCCCGCGACGACCGCCGCGCCGCCCCGGTCCCCACGCCGCCCGAGCCACCACGCCGCCCGACCCACGACCGTCGGCTGCTCTAGGTATTGTTTTTTTTTCAAATTTTAAAATAATTTATATGTATTTATTTGATATTAATTGTTTAGTTAGTTTATACATTTAGCGCATCGATGGGCTCACATAATCAATGTTCGGACACACGAACTGCTTCTCAGTGTCTTCGTCGATGACAGCACGGTCTCCACAATCGCATCGAGGCGGTGAGTCCATCCTTCTTTCTGTTGCTACCTCCTTCTCCGCATCCGTCATTGGTGGAGGATTTGGGGGAGGAGGTACCCAACGCTTAAAACGCTCATGACTAGTCTTTCCACACAACCAATTAGCGAAACGAAGATATCGAGGGTCAAATTTATCAGGACCGTCGATCCACTGGAAAAAGAAACACCTCAGGTGCCCCTAAAACAATAGAACGAAGCACTATTACACATCTAGTAAATAATAAATGCGAACAAAATTAAGTCACAAGTCATAAGCTACGTACGTCAAAACCGCTGAGAGCACCTAGAGGGGGGGGTGAATAGGTGATCCTGTAACACTTAAAACTTAGGCCACAAAAACTTGGTTAAGTGTTAGCACAATAACCGCCAAGTGGCTAGAGAGGAATCTTCAACAAAACACAATAACCAACAAGATCAATCACGAGATGGCACAGTGGTTATCCTGTGGTTCGGCCAAGACCAACGCTTGCCTACTCCACGTTGTGGCGTCCCAACGGACGAGGGTTGCAATCAACCCCTCTCAAGCGGTCCAAAGACCCACTTGAATACCACGGTGTTTTGCTTGCTTTTCTCAATCCCGTTTGCGAGGAATCTCCACAACTTGGAGCCTCTCGCCCTTACACTTGAAATTCACAAAGAAGCACGGAGCAAGGGAGGGATTAGCAACACACTCAAGACAAGAAATCACAGCAACACCACGCACACAAGTCGCAACGAGAGCTCACAACACAACTCAATGAGTTCACTACTCAACTAGAGCTCTAATTGCTATCGCAAAGAATCAAAGGCGCGGAATTGATGTCTTGGTGCTTAGGAATGTTGTAGGAATGCTTGATATCCTCCTCCATGCGCCTAGGGTCCCTTTTATAGCCCCAAGGCAGCTAGGAGCCGTTGAGAGCAATCTAGGAAGGCTGATCTTGCCTTCTGTCGACTGGCGCACCGGACAGTCCGGTGCACACCGGACACTGTCTGGTGCCCGATTTCCTTCCAAAAATGGTGCAGTCGACCGTTGGCAGCCTGAGAGCCGTTGGCGCACCGGACAGTCCGGTGCACACCGGACAGTCCGGTGCCCCCTTCTAGCCGTTGGCTCGGCCACGTGTCCTGCGCAGATTGCGCGGCCGACCGTTGGCTCACCGGACAGTCCGGTGCACACCGGACAGTCCGGTGAATTATAGTTGTACGTCGCCGGTGAATTCCCTAGAGCGGCCACTTCGCTCGAGCCAGCCTGGCGCACCGGACACTGTCCGGTGCACCACCGGACAGTCCGGTGCCCCCAGACTCAGCAGAGTCTTGGCTGCTCGAGCCAAGATATTTCCAATTTGATTTTTTCCTGTTTCCAGCACTTAGACACAATACATTAGCCCATAAAACAATGTACTAAGTCTGAGAAACATACCTTTATCCCTGATTTGTACTTTGTCCACCTTTTTACACTTAGGCACTTGTGTTGGACACTAAATCACCAAAATACTTAGAAATGGCCCAAGGGCACATTTCCCTTTCAATCTCCCCCTTTTTGGTGATTTATGCCAACACAACATAAAGCAAGTAGAACAAGTACAAAATCAATTTAAGTAAGAACCCAAAATTGTTTTGATTCAATTTTGACATATATGGATCATCCTTTGCCACCACTTGGTTTGTTTTTGCAAATCAAACTCAAATTCCTATCTCTAAGTCAAATCCACTTGTAGAGACATAAAGAGAGGTATTCCAAAGAAATTTGATCAAGGATTTCAAAAACTCCCCCTTTTTCCCATAATCACACTTCTTCCCACAAGAGGCCAACTTTTGACATAAGAGACAATAAAAGAGTTTTGACAAACCAAAAGCTCTAATCTACCATTTTCAAAATTTCTCAAGTGGTAGCTGATCCATCTATTTCTTTGGCCTTTATTTTCTCCCCCTTTGGCAGCAAGCACCAAAACGGGATCAATCTTGGCCCCTTTAACCCCATTGCCTCACCAAAATCTTCAAATGAAAATACAAAGGCAATAAGAGTACATGAGTTGAACTTGGAATAAGTTACCCTCTCATCGGAGTGCAGTGGAAGTCTTTCATGGTCCAAGTCCACCTTTCCCTTTCAAACCTCCTTTGAGACTAAATCAAGCAAACTCAAGCAAACAGTTAGTCTCAAAGGGTCAAGTTGTAGCACAGCTCCCCCTAAATATGTGCATCACTTGCAAAAAGGACTTGTGAGGTCCAGGGAGTGTTTGTACAACTTGAGCACCACAAGTAAGCAACAAAATGCATAAGGAACATGATCAAAGGCATAAATACATGTATGTTATAAATCAATCCAAGTTCCGAATCTAGGACATTTAGCTCACTACGCAGCCTGCAAAAGGTCTTTTCATCTAAAGGCTTAGTGAAGATATCGGCTAGCTGGTTCTCGGTGCTAACATAAAACACTTCAATATCCCCCTTTTGCTGGTGGTCTCTCAAAAAGTGATGCCGGATGTCAATGTGCTTTGTGCGGCTGTGCTCAACAGGATTTTCCGCTATTCGGATAGCACTCTCATTATCACATAGGAGTGGGACTTTGCTCAGATTGTAGCCAAAGTCCCGGAGGGTTTGCCTCATCCAAAGTAGTTGCGCACAACACTATCCTGCGACAACGTACTCGGCCTCAGCGGTGGATAGGGCAACAGAAGTTTGTTTCTTAGAATTCGCTTCACAGCCACTAAGTGACACTCCTTAGGATCGGATTGAAATCTAGCACACATGCATACGCTAAGCATAATATCCGGTCTACTAGCACATAAATAAAGCAAAGAACCTATCATGGACCGGTATGCTTTTTGATCAACGGACTTACCTCCTTTGTTGAGGTCGGTGTGTCCATCGGTTCCCATCGGCGTCTTTGCGGGCTTGGCGTCCTTCATCCCAAACCTCTTTAGCAAATCTTGCGTGTACTTCATTTGGGAGATGAAGGTGCCATCCTTGAGTTGCTTCACTTGGAACCCAAGGAAGTAGTTCAACTCGCCCATCATCGACATCTCGAATTTCTGCGTCATAACCCTGCTAAACTCTTCACAAGACTTTTGATTAGTAGAACCAAATATTATGTCATCGACATAAATTTGGCACACAAAAAGATCACCATCGCACGTCTTAGTGAAAAGAGCTGGATCGGCTTTCCCAACCTTGAAAGCATTAGCAATTAAAAAGTCTCTAAGGCATTCATACCATGCTCTTGGGGCTTGCTTAAGTCCATAGAGCGCCTTAGAGAGCTTACACACGTGGTCGGGGTACCGTTCATCCTCGAAGCCAGGGGGTTGCTCTACGTACACCTCCTCCTTGATCGGCCCGTTGAGGAAAGCGCTCTTCACATCCATTTGGTACAACCTGAAAGAATGGTGAGCGACATATGCTAGCAAAATACGAATTGATTCTAGCCTAGCCACAGGAGCGAACGTCTCCTCAAAGTCCAAACCTGCGACTTGGGCATAACCTTTTGCCACAAGTCGAGCCTTGTTCCTTGTCACCACCCCGTGCTCGTCATGTTTGTTGCGGAACACCCACTTGGTTCCCACAACATTTTGCTTGGGACGAGGCACCAGTGTCCAAACTTCATTGCGCTTGAAATTGTGGAGTTCCTCCTGCATGGCCAACACCCAGTCCGGATCTAGCAAGGCCTCTTCTACCCTGAAAGGCTCAATAGAAGAGACAAAAGAGTAATGCTCACAAAAATTAACTAATCGAGATCGAGTAGTTACTCCCTTGCTAATATCACCCAATATTTGGTCGACGGGATGATCCCTTTGGATTGTTGCTCGAACTTGGGTTGGAGGTGCCTGAGGTGCTTCTTCCTCTTCAATTTGAACATCATGTGCTCCCCCTTGATCATGCGCCTCCACTTGAGGTACCTGTTCGTCATCTTGGGTTGGGGGATACACCATAGTTGAGGAAGACGGTTGATCTTGCTCCAATTGGTCCTGAGGCCGCACATCTCCAATCGCCATGGTGCGTATCGCGGCCGTTGGAACGTCTTCTTCATCTACATCATCAAGATCAACAACTTGCTCTCTTGGAGAGCCATTAGTCTCATCAAATACAACGTCGCTAGAGACTTCAACCAAACCTGATGATTTGTTGAAGACCCTATACGCCTTTGTATTTGAATCATAACCTAATAAAAACCCTTCTATAGCTTTGGGAGCAAATTTAGAGGTTCTACCTTTCTTCACAAGAATATAACACTTGCTCCCAAATACACGAAAGTAAGACACATTGGGTTTGTTACCAGTTAGCAGCTCGTATGAGGTCCTCTTGAGGAGGCGATGAAGGTAGACCATGTTGATGGCATGGCAAGTCGTGTTCACGGCTTCCGACCAAAAGCGCTCGAGGGTCTTGAACTCTCCAAGCATAGTCCTCGCCATATCTATGAGCGTCCTGTTCTTCCTCTCTACCACACCATTTTGCTGAGGTGTGTAGGGAGCGGAGAACTCGTGCTTGATCCCCTCCTCCTCAAGGAACTCCTCCACTTGAAGATTCTTGAATTCGGACCCGTTGTCGCTCCTTATCTTCTTCACCTTGAGCTCAAACTCATTTTGAGCTCTCCTGAGGAAGCGCTTGAGGGTCCCTTGAGTTTCAGACTTATCCTGCAAAAAGAACACCCAAGTGAAGCGGGAAAAGTCATCAACAATAACTAGACCATACTTACTTCCTCCTATGCTCAGATAGGCGACGGGTCCGAAGAGGTCCATATGCATCAGCTCCAGAGGTCTTGAAGTGGTCATCACATTCTTGCTGTGATGTGCTCCTCCCACTTGTTTACCTGCTTGACAAGCTGCACAAGGTCTATCTTTTTCGAATTGCACGTTAGTCAAACCTATCACGTGTTCTCCCTTTAGAAGCTTGTGAAGGTTCTTCATCCCCACATGTGCTAAGCGGCGATGCCACAGCCAGCCCATGCTAGTCTTAGCAATTAAGCATGCATCTAGACCGACCTCTTCTTTTGCAAAATCAACCAAATAAAGTTTGTCGTCTAGTACACCCTTAAAAGCTAGTGAACCATCACATCTTCTAAAGACAGACACATTTACATTTGTAAATAGACAATTATATCCCATTTTGCATAATTGACTAACAGATAACAAATTATATCCAAGCGACTCGACTAAAAACACATTAGAAATAGAGTGCTCAGATGAAATAGCAATTTTACCTAACCCTTTTACCTTGCCTTGGTTCTCATCACCGAATATAATTGAATCATGGGAATCCTCATTTTTGACGTAGGAGGTGAACATCTTCTTCTCCCCCGTCATATGGTTTGTGCATCCGCTGTCGATAATCCAGCTTGAGCCCCCGGATGCATAAACCTGCAAGGCAAATTTAGGCTTGGGTCTTAGGTACCCAACTCTTGTTGGGTCCTACAAGGTTAGTCACAATTTCCTTAGGGACCCAAATGCAAGTTTTATCACCCTTGCATTTTGCCCCTAATTTCCTAGCAACTATCTTCCTATCCTTTCTACAAATAGCAAAGGAAGCATTTAAAGCATGATAAATTGTAGAGGGACCATTCATAACTTTTCTAGGAACATGAACAATATTCTTTCTAGGCACATGACGAATATTTTTCCTAGGCATATCTCTACCATGCATATAGGAAGAACTGGAAGCATACATGGCATAAGAATCATAGGCATGTGAATCAAAAGCATTACAACTCCTATGAGACTGTCTTCTATCATTGTACATAAAAGCATGGTTCTTTTTAGTACTACTTGCCATAGGGGCCTTCCCTTTCTTCTTGGCGGAGATGGGAGCCTTATGGCTTGTTAAGTTCTTGGCTTCCCTCTTGAAGCCAAGCCCATCCTTAATTGAGGGGTGTCTACCAATCGTGTAGGTATCCCTAGCAAATTTTAGTTTATCAAAATCACTTTTGCTAGCCTTAAGTTGGGCATTAAGACTAGCCATTTCATCATTTAACTTTGCAATAGAAGCTATGTGTTCACTACAAGCATCAATATCAAAATCTTTACATCTATTGCAAATAACAACATTTTCTACACAAGTTGTTGATTTACTAGCTATTTCTAACTTAGCATTCAGATCATCATTAATGCTCCTTAAGCTAGAAATTGTCTCATGGCAAGAAGATAATTCACAAGAAAGTATTTCATTTCTCTTAACTTCTAAGGCATGAGATTTTTGTGCTTCTACAAATTTGTCATGTTCTTCATACAACAAGTCCTCTTGTTTTTCTAAAAGTCTATTCTTATCATTCAAGGCATCAATCAATTCATTAATTTTATCTACCTTAGTTCTATCTAGGCCCTTAAATAAACATGAATAATCTATTTCATCCTCATCACTAGATTCGTCCTCACTTGAAGAAGCATAAGTAGAGTCTCGAGTACATACCTTCTTCTCCCTTGCCATAAGGCATGTGTGACTCTCGTTGGGGAAGAGGGATGACTTGTTGAAGGCGGTGGCGGCGAGTCCTTCATTGTCGGAGTCGGACGAGGAGCAATCCGAATCCCACTCCTTGCCCAGATGTGCCTCGCCCTTTGCCTTCTTATAGTTCTTTTTCTTCTCCCTCTTGTTCCCTTGATCCTGATCACTATCATTGTCGGGACAGTTAGCAATAAAATGACCAAGCTTACCACATTTGAAGCATGAGCGCTTCCCCTTTGTCTTGGTCTTGCTTGGCTGCCCCTTGCGACCCTTTAGCGCCGTCTTGAATCTCTTGATGATGAGGGCCATCTCTTCATCATTAAGTCCGGCCGCCTCAATTTGTGCCACCTTGCTAGGTAGCGCCTCCTTGCTTCTTGTTGCCTTGAGAGCAAGGGGTTGAGGCTCGTTGATTGGACCATTCAATGCATCGTCCACGTACCTCGCCTCCTTGATCATCATTCGCCCGCTTACGAATTTTCCAAGGACTTCTTCGGGCGACATTTTGGTGTACCTGGGAATCTCACGAATATTATTCACCAAATGAGGATCAAGAACGGTAAAGGACCTTAGCATCAGTCGGACGACGTCGTGGTCCGTCCATCGCGTGCTTCCGTAGCTCCTTATTTTGTTGATAAGGGTCTTGAGCCGGTTGTATGTTTGGGTTGGCTCCTCGCCCCTTATCATCGCGAATCGTCCAAGCTCGCCCTCCACCAACTCCATCTTGGTGAGCAAGGTGACGTCGTTCCCCTCATGAGAAATCTTGAGGGTGTCCCATATTTGCTTGGCGTTATCCAAGCCGCTCACTTTGTGGTATTCATCCCTGCACAATGAAGCTAGAAGAACAGTAGTAGCTTGTGCATTCTTATTTATTTGCTCATTAATGAACACGGGACTATCCGTACTATCAAAGTGCATTCCACTCTCTACAATCTCCCATATACTAGGATGGAGAGAGAATAGGTGACTACGCATTTTGTGGCTCCAAAATCCGTAGTCCTCCCCATCAAAGTATGGAGGCTTGCCGAGAGGAATGGAGAGCAAATGTGAATTTGAACTTTGCGGAATACGAGAGTAGTCAAAAGAAAAGTTCGAATTAACCGGTTTCCTTCTCTCGTAGTCGTTGTGGTCGTCGTCCTTTTGGGAAGAAGTAGACTCATCGCTGTCGTCGTAGTAGACAATTTCCTTGATGCGCCTTGTCTTCTTCTTCTTCCCATCTTTCCGTCTATGGCCCGAGCCGGAGTCGGTAGGCTTGTCATCCTTCGGCTCGTTGATGAAGGATTCCTTCTCTTTGTCGTTGATCACGATTCCCTTCCCCTTAGGATCCATCTCTTCGGGCGATTAGTCCCTTTGTGAAGAGAACGGCTCTGATACCAATTGAGAGCACCTAGAGGGGGGGTGAATAGGTGATCCTGTAACACTTAAAACTTAGGCCACAAAAACTTGGTTAAGTGTTAGCACAATAACCGCCAAGTGGCTAGAGAGGAATCTTCAACAAAACACAATAACCAACAAGAACAATCACAGAGATGGCACAATGGTTATCCCGTGGTTCGGCCAAGACCAACGCTTGCCTACTCCACGTTGTGGCGTCCCAACGGACGAGGGTTGCAATCAACCCCTCTCAAGCGGTCCAAATACCCACTTGAATACCACGGTGTTTTGCTTGCTTTTCTCAATCCCGTTTGCGAGGAATCTCCACAACTTGGAGCCTCTCGCCCTTACACTTGAAATTCACAAAGAAGCACGAAGCAAGGGAGGGATTAGCAACACACTCAAGACAAGAAATCACAGCAACACCACGCACACAAGTCGCAACGAGAGTTCACAACACAACTCAATGAGTTCACTACTCAACTAGAGCTCTAATTGCTATCGCAAAGAATCAAAGGCGCGGAATTGATGTCTTGGTGCTTAGGAATGTTGTAGGAATGATTGATATCCTCCTCCATGCGCCTAGGGGTCCCTTTTATAGCCCCAAGGCAGCTAGGAGCTGTTGAGAGCAATCTAGGAAGGCTGATCTTGCCTTCTGTCGACTGGCGCACCGGACAGTCCGGTGCACACCGGACACTGTCCGGTGCCCGATTTCCTTCCAAAAATGGTGCAGTCGACCGTTGGCAGCCTGAGAGCCGTTGGCGCACCGGACATGTCCGGTGCACACCGGACAGTCCGGTGCCCCCTTCTAGCCGTTGGCTCGGCCACGTGTCCTGCGCAGATTGCGCGGCCGACCGTTGGCCCGACCGACCGTTGGCTCACCGGACAGTCCGGTTCACACCGGACAGTCCGGTGAATTATAGTCGTACGTCACCGGTGAATTCCCGAGAGCGGCCACTTCGCTCGAGCCAGCCTGGCGCACCGGACACTGTCCGGTGCCCCCAGACTCAGCAGAGTCTTGGCTGCTCGAGCCAAGATATTTCCAATTGGATTTTTCCTGTTTCCAGCACTTAGACACAATACATTAGTCCATAAAACAATGTACTAAGTCTGAGAAACATACCTTTATCCTTGATTTGTACTTTGTCCACCTTTTTACACTTAGGCACTTGTGTTGGACACTAAATCACCAAAAATACTTAGAAATGGCCCAAGGGCACATTTCCCTTTCAACCGCCACAAAGGTAGAAGCAGCGAGCAGCCGTGTCTGGATGTTTGGATTGACATACCCAAGCCAGTCTGCCACAGTCACAGCTAGGCACAGGGAGTTCAGGAGAAACAGGAACATCCTTACTAGATACGTCCGGATATAACTCCCGAGGACGACCTCTCTTCTGCCACAACGCCTCCCGGTACATGTATTTCATCTAATAAACGATTATAATTATCACTTGTACCTAATAGGCTTTATAATAGATTTACACAAACTATCAAATGAAATGTACTCATCATATTAACGATACTTTATATATTATGAGCAACATTGGAAACTAATAATCGAAAAAGTACAACCCAATATACAAAATGAATCAATTAGACACCATACCTTGTTCTATGAAGTGTCCCAACTCGAATATTTGAATACAACAACTTTTGACAAAATTTTGAAATGAGAGGAAATGTGGTGTTCTCGGCCAGCAGCGCGACCGGTTTTATAGGCCTCCGCAGCTCAGCGCCAAGATCTGTGGCGCTGAGCTACGAGGCCGCGTCGGCGCCGCGTCAATACCATGTCAGCCCTAGGCGCAGGGAGCCGTTACTGCCACGTCACAGCTCGGCGCCATAGGCTGTGGCGCCGAGCTGTGTTACCTCGGCGCCACATCCTATGGCGCCGAGTATCGGGTCCAAAGTTGCATATAAAATTTCTGGGGGTCTAAACATAAATATTTTTCGAAAATAGGGCTGAATAAGAAAAAATTCGGCCATTTAGATTAATATGTTTGGTTGCGGGACAGCTGAGTACAGGTAGGACAAGAGTTCCTCTAATTTTGAGGGACAACTGGGAACAACACTGGGATAATTCCCTGATCCTGAAACAAACAACCTTATTTGAGGGATCGTCCTATCCCACTCCATTCTATCATTACAAGTAAACACACCCTTATATCATCTGGTGGTCTTATTTGGTGACTAGCTAAATGCACGTGCGTGGCAACGGGAATATATAATATCTGTATACTATGATAACTTATATACAAAATGTGTGTTATATCGTTATGAAAAAATGTTTCATAACCAATTTATGATTCTGGCCATACATAAATTTTGTTATTTATAATCTATCTGTTTCACCACTACATTGCAACCATCAGTATCATGGAGACTTCGATATATGTTACGATTTGCATGATCTCATCATTGGAGAGCACGTTCCACACATACCAGAAGAAATTTCCTCGTACATCGTTAGTCATCAGATACGTACCACCATACGCTTTTGCTTAAACAAAAAGGCAAGTCGGCACAAAAGCTACCCTAACGGTGGCGAGGATGACGAACTGGTCATTGTTGTCGGTCCTCCCCTGCGTCACCTCTGGCGCCAAGATGACGCCATAGTCCTCGATATAGTAGTCGTCGAACGCGCGCGACATACCGAGTACTGATGACTCTTGGCTGGGCTGTAAAATGAAGTGCACCCCGGGCTCATCAGCAAGGTAGTACCCCTGGCCGTTGCACCACCGGATGCCCTACTCCTCTACATACATCGTGTTTGAGGATACTCATACAACGTCAGCAACGACCATCGTCTCAGCGCACAACAATTCATGGCCAGTCAGTAGCGACTTACGTGGCAGGTTGGGCTTCAGGTGGACGATGAGCTAGACGACGTGATGGCGTCGTCGTTGAATGCGGTGCCCAGAACAACCTGAGAGTCGCCGACATTGGCGACGACCATGAGGTCCCCCTGCTTGACGATGGACAACGCGGAGCAGCCGCTCTGCACTTGCGTCCAAACGGCGGCTGCGCCGGAGCTTGTCGTACATAACGGCACATGCGGCCACGTAGGACTGTTTCTAGAGGTCGAACTGGCAGTCGCCAAGTTTCTTCTTGTCGTCGATGAGCGACCCTAACGCGAGTGCCTCCTGCTAATGGTGTTTGTTTGGGGTTTTCAAGTAAGAAACATGAATTCATGTTTGGCGTTGGTTTATAAAAATGACTCATAAGTCAGATCCATGGAAAAAATATTACGAAGAATAAATGTCACGCATGCAAAAAAAGAATTTAAGTTGAAAACATTATCCAAACAAAAGAAATTGCATGCAAGGCTCTTCTTTAAATACTACTCCCTTCATCCAAAAATATAATTCAAGAATCTCGGTGATACTTATCTACTACTACGCATTGTGCAAGGGTAGCAGGTGGGCTTGAGGAGAGATGTAGTAGATGTGTTTTCTGTTATAGATGTAGACATAAACACACATGTGATGTAGTGGTAGCTACTGCTAGCATTTGCTTGAGAGGTCGTGGGTTCAAATCCCTTTGGGGCCATGTGTATATTTTTTTTAATTTTAGCTAGGCGTCGGCTGTACGGGGGAATGGGAATGGGTTTTGCGGAGAGGGGGAATGAGAATGATAGATATAGAATGATGGCAGAACATGGGAATCGACTGTGCGCGGGGAGGAGGGAATCGGAAAGGCAGAACATGGAATGTGCAGAACAGGAAATGGCAGAACGCGGAATGGTGGACTACTATTACAGCCTTAATAAGTGGTAGATATATGTGTTTGATGACTAGTGATAGTGGATTCATCATCTTCTCTATGTACCAAGGACTGAAATAGGGAAGCGAATGTAAAATAAACAAAGAAACAAACAAACACACAAATTAAATGATATATTGAATTAATCATCTTCTCTATACCAATGCAAGGACTTGTTTTATATCCTATGTGATCATTTGGTGACAAGTGTGCGACGACCAAGGATCACCATACAGGTATAAGTTAATTAGTGTTAGTTTCCATTTTCTTGAAGAAATATACTTAGACTTTGGACCCGGCCCTGTTGCTACTTGCTGGCGACAAGTGGACCACTAGAAGCAACCGCGCATCGAGACTACTCACTAGTAGTCTAGTAGTACTCTCCATCTCAGAAAGGTCATTATAGCTTTAAATAACTCAAATCATTTTAAAATAACACGACTGCCACTTTACGAGAATAATAAACCAATACTACTGTGTGGTTAGGACAATTAATCAATTGTCACTTGTCCTCGGTTCACTTCCTCGCGGGCATTGAGCCTGTTTGGTTCAGTTTTTTTCTGACTAGCTTTTCTGAAAATCTGGTTGTGGGGAGAATCTGGCTGTAGGAAGAATCTGGGTATATTACGATTACGTGTGGAGGAAGATAAAGTTGTTCATACGGCTCAGGATCTAGAAAGTGACGGATTCCTATTATTACAACGACTCAACCGATTATGTGTTTATGTTGATTTTAGATGATTTTTGTCCCAAAAACTTTTATAGAAGCTGGCTGAAAAGCTGAGCGTTTAACAGTTCGCAGCAGATTTTGGTGGCCAGAAGATGCCAGAAGCCAAAACAAATAGGGCCTTATACCCCCGATCGATAGTAGTGCCTATTTTAATGAAGTGTAAGTTTATGAAAAAATAATAATAAGGTCGAATGATATCAAATAATGAATACCATTAAATCCAACGCGTGTTATAAATGTTGATACACATTTTTTTTAAAAAAAAATTCCTCTCAAATTTCTATACCTTTTCCTCTGTTGTAAAGGGAGCCTTTAAAAAAAAACTGGAAGCACGCGACCCGGATAGATTCCCAGGATATCCTGAACAAAATACTAATCAATTTATTGTAGTGCTGGCAACATGGACCTATCAAACAGTGGCACCATGAAAACAACATCCACCAATGATATTTTTTTAATGCCATTGTTCTTCATGCTGGCAGCCCGGTTTCATCTCGATGTTTACATCGCTGAAAGACTCGCCAGGTACCCACCCAATCATATGATGCAGGCCGACATGTATTCGTTTTTCTAAGCGTGCAATCTGGCCAAATAACCCGATCGACTAGTGAAACAATATGCATAGAGAATTATAGACGTGCGACATTTGTATGTGTGTTCAGTGTCGTTCCTGAGTTTTATGGAACCCAGGATGATAGTATGAACTAATTATATATATCAACTAATTAAAATAATTAAAATAATTTGATGTATCATAAAAAACTTGAAAAATCTTAGTGGTAAAAAATAGAAGTAAGATTATTACATAAATATATTGTAGAGATCACCTTATAAATGACCTCTAACATTTCTAGATGTGAAATCGTCAATGGTAACTTCAATATTAATATCATCTAGCAATTTCTTCTCATCACATAAACAATATTAATAGCATCTAGCAATGTCCTAGCGGGGTGAAAAAAAGCTCTGAAAACTGAACAGTGATGGCGAAAAAGAAAAGGCGAAAAGCTCCCTGGGCCAGGGCTCCTTCTTCCCCGCGCGTCCCTGTCCCTGTTGCGCATGGTGCATTCCATGCTGACTCCGGTGGGCCGTCGTCTACAGCTTGCTTTGTGGCCCAAGGTAATCGCGCGCCTGTTCGTTTCGCTTCTCCGGTTTCTTGGACTAGATGGAGTCAGGGGGTTACGCCGCTCGTTCCAACCCTAGCCCATTCGTCGCGGGTTCTTCCTCCTGTCGCGACTCCTGACTCTGCGGTTTCCAAGTCCAGGTTAGGGTTTTCTCCCGACTTTGTGGGTTCGCACTCTTTCCCTCACTGCGCCGCCTTCCTCTCGCGTCTTTGGTCGCTCCCTGTCTCCTCTCGATCTGGTTTCCATGGTGGTTGGTGCGTAACTTCCTTGCGCCCACTGGTGTCTGAAGAAGAGTGGCCTCGGTTGGGGTCGGGAGTTGTCCGAAGTAGCAAGAATCTCGGCGGATGGATCCGAAGAACAAGAACATCCCCAATCCCTCTTGGGATCGTTGGGGACAAAAAGATTCTGCCTAAGGCTCCCAATCTTGGAATCGTAACCGCAATCTGAGTTGGAGATTGAAGCCGCAGACTGGAAAATCTGACCCCCAAGATGGATTGATGTCTTCTTCCTCTGGAGATGGCATTCAATCAGGTAATCCCATCTTATCTCCATCTTCTTTGAAGAAAGAGATTGAACCTGCTCGTCCCGCTTTTTGCCAAAAATGTGGGGTTGAAGGGCATCATGCTAGAAATTGTTTCAATGCTTTATGGTGTGATATATGTCGCAAGGATACTCATGTTACAGCAAGATGTGTGCTACCAAAACAGAGCAAACCGAATATGCCCATAGTAGGTATGGCAGCTGATGGTCTAGGGTTCTATCTCTCTCACTTTGCTAAACCTATATCCAAAAAACCAAAGAGGGTTTTCATCGGATTGGTTAAGGTGATTGAGGGCTTAGTGTCTGCTGAAGATTTGGCGAAAGACTTCGGTTTCCATTTTCCCGGGGGTAAAACGTGGAAGGCTACAAAGTGCCACTCTGGTTTTTTAATGCAATTCCCCTCTCAAGAACGTCTTGATGAGATGATGAGCTTTCCTGAACTTAAGATGAAGATGTCTGGTGCTAAGATTGCAGTTGTCCCGTGGAGTTCTCGTGCCAAACCTAAATCTAGGTTGCATACTGCATGGATAGTTGCTGAGAATGTCCCTGAAGAATTACAAAATTACCAGTCAATCTGTGAGATTGGTTCCATGATTGGTGCTGTTGAGGAAGTTGATCTTATGTCTTTGGATTCCGAGGATATTGTGCGTTTTAAAGTCCATATTAAGAGTGTGGCTATGATTCCGCCAGTTGTAGAAGTGGTTGTGAAACCTTTTTTATATGACATCTATTTCAGAATTGAATCCATTAGTGATGAAGGATGGAATGATGAAACAATTAATCTGGGCAAGAGAGCTTCTATCGATATCCATGGGATAAATGATCCGGTGTTTGACAAATCTAGGAAAAACCCCAGAAATGATGATGAAGGCTGTGATGAAGATCCAATACCTAATCTTAGGGTGGGAGAGACCTCCTCCCAAGGCAAAGAATACCTTAAAAATTCTGAAGCTTTCATGGAAAGTTCTAAAGTTATATCAGGTGATGCTATGAGATTGGAAGATCTTAGTGATGAGAAAGTTGATTTTGACCCCAATGAAGATGACCTGTTGAGTTCTCAAGAATTAGAAGAATTTGCAAAAGATATGGAGGAAATGCATACTGACTTTCAAGCTAAAGTGGGTGAGGTGCTTTCAATTCCCTTAACTAAGGAAGAAAAGCAGGATCCGGTGGGAAAAAAGTCAAGTGAGATCCTGGTGTCTACCTCTGAAGGTATAAGAAAGAGCTCAAGACTTGAGAAGAATGATGACATTAAGGTGGCGGACAAGGCTATTTCTAGAGCTGAAGCTAAAGATGCCTTCCTCAACAAAGGTATGAACAAAAATTACTTCTCTTTACTTAATGCTAGTAATGAAGATTTGTTTGATATTTCCAATAGGCTAGGAGTTTGTTTGGGCCCTTCTGATTCCTCTGCTATGGCTAATCTTGACTTGATAAGAGATTTAGAAATGTCCAGAAAGATTCTGGCTATTCAGTCATGTGGAAATAAAAGAAGTGAGGAACCATTTGGTGATGATTTAGATGAAGTGGATAGTAGTGTCCATGTTGATTCTGAAAAAGATATTGATTATGATCTCTTGGATGTTATGGTCCTTAGAAAAGGGAGAAAAATCAAATATCGTAAGAAACAGCAAAAAAAGAAAGCTTCCCCCAAATTTAGGTGTACACCTAATAAAAAGAGGGAAGCAGAGAATTTTGGTCTCCCCCCAGACCCTTTCTGATGATAGGCCTCATTTGGAATTGTCAGGGTTTAGGGAATAGTTCTAAAGCTCTGTTTCTGAAAGAACTCAATAGGGATGAGAAAGTTGACTTTATTGGTCTGCAAGAAACCCAAAAGAGTCATTTTAGTGATTCCTGGCTGGCTTCGTTGGCTGGCAGTAAGCCTTTTGCTTGGTTTTTTGCCCCGCCTAATGGCAGATCTGGTGGTTTATTAGTAGGTTTTAATACTAATGTGTTTGATGTGCGTGAAAACAAAATTGGTGAATTCATGATTCGTACCTTGATTTTTTATAGAGAGAAAAACCTCATCTGGAACTTTGTCAACGTGTATGGTGCTGCTCAGAAGGAAAACAAATGCAGATTCTTGTGTGAGCTTTCATCCTTTTGCTCGAGAAGTCATGCTCCTTTGCTTGTTGGAGGTGATTTTAATATTATAAGAAAAGCAGAAGAGAAAAACAAACCGGGTGGTGTAAATAAGTGGAGCTTCCTCTTTAACAGTATCATTGAGCAGAATGGTCTTGTGGAGTTTGACTTGAACAACAGGTTGTTCACTTGGTCTAATAATAGGATTGACCCTACTTTTGAAAAGTTGGATAGATTCCTGGCTAGTCCTGAGTGGGATCTTGCTTATAACAATATTAATGTCCGTGGTCTGAATAGATCCTTTTCTGACCATGTTCCTCTGTGCATCCAAACGGATGTTATCCCGACTCGCAGCAGAGTTTTCAAATATGAATTATGTTGGAAGGCTAGGCCAGATTTTCACAAAAAAGTGATAGACAATTGGTCTATTCCAGTGAAGGCTAAAGGTAGTATTGACATTTGGAAAACGAAAATTAAACGTTTGAAACAAATGCTCGAAGGTTGGAATATTAATATTGAAGGGCAATACAAAAAAAATGAAACGATAATTGATGGAAAAAATAGATATCTTTGACAATATCAGTGAAGTGGTTGGTCTGTCGGAGAATGACAGGATGGAGAAGCTTGATCTGGAATTGACTCTCAAAAAATTAGTTGATGAGAAGGGAATTAAGCTCAAACAGAGAGCTCGCGATAAATTCATTTTGGATGGCGATGAAAATTCAAGATATTTTCATTTACTAGCCAAGTGTAAGAGAAGGAAGCTTAAAATTATGACTCTTACTCATGAAGACAAAGTTGCTCAGGAGGAAGATGAAATAAATCATTTGGCGACTTCTTTTTACCAAAATTTGTTTGGTCACTCTCAAGAATCTAGTATGTCTCTGAGTCATTTGAATATGAAAATGTTAGATGATACTGACAAAGATTACCTGACCAGACCGTTTGACATGGAGGAAATTAGAGAGGTGGTGTTTTCTATGAAACATAATAGAGCTCCTGGGCCTGATAGCATCCCGGTTGAATTTTTTCAGGAGTTTTGGGACACGATTAAAAATGATCTGTTTAACCTCTTTCAAGATTTTCATGGTGGCGCTCTTAACATTGAGAGACTTAATTTTGGAATGGTGACTCTTATTCCCAAAGTTCCTAATGCTATTGACATTAAAGCGTTCAGACCTATTTGCTTGCTTAATGTGTGTTACAAGATTATTACCAAAGTTCTGACCAACAGATTGGCCAGTTGTATCAATAAGGTGATTAGTGATTTTCAGTATGGTTTTATCAAAGGTAAATATATCATAGATGGAGTGGTATCTCTCCATGAGATTATTCATGAGGTGAAAAGGAAGAAGCAGAGTGGGGTGATTTTTAAGGTGGATTTTGAGAAAGCTTATGACAAGGTGAATTGGAACTTTCTTCATCATATGATGATTAAAAAAGGCTTCGACGACAAATGGTGTGATTGGGTTATGAGGACTGTTAGGGGTGGTAAAGTGGCCATCAAGACAAATGACAGAGTGGGTCCCTATTTTATCACCCACAAAGGTGTCAGACAAGGTGACCCTTTCTCCCCCTTGCTTTTTAATATTGCTGCTGATGGGCTTGCTTGTATGGTTCATAAGGCCAAGGATGAAGGTATTATCAGAGGGTTCATTCCTCATATAATTCCTAATGGTTGTTGCTGTTTGCAATATGCTGATGATACCATTTTTTTGCTCCAAGATGATCTGGAGGGAGCCAGAAATCTTAAGTTTATTCTTTGCTTATTTGAACAGATGTCTGGTCTCAAGATTAATTTTCATAAAAGTGAAATTTTCTGTTTAGGTGAAGCTGTTGATAAGGAAATCTGGTATGCTGACATTTTTACATGCCCTTCTAATTGTCTTCCAATGAAATATTTGGGAGTTCCGATTGATGACAAAAAACTTTGCAAGTCCTTGTGGTTACCCATAGTAGAGAAAGTTGAAAAGAAAATGGGGGCTTGGCAAGGAAAATTCCTTAGTTTGGGTGGTCGGTTAGTCTTGATTAATAGCAGCCTTACCAATGTCCCATTATACATGCTCTCGATGTATAAAGCTCCCAAGAACATAGTGAAGAAAATGGATCTCTTTAGAAAAAGGCTTCTTTGGCAAGGTGGTCATGCTAAAAAGAAATACCACCTAGCTGACTGGAATATGGTTTGTTCTCCGAGAGGTCATGGTGGACTTGGGGTCTTGGATTTACACAAGATGAATGAGGCGCTTCTCGCTAAATGGCTTTGGAAGTTGGAAAATACGAATGGACTTTGGCAGACTATTATCAGACATAAATATGTTAAAGGAAGGCCTATTATTTCATTGAAAAAAAGACAAAGTGATTCTCACTTTTGGAAAGGTATTCTAGATATTAGGGATAATTTTTACAAATATTGTAAAAATAAGGTAGGCAATGGCAGTAACACCAGCTTCTGGCACAATATTTGGTGTGATTTAGAACCTCTGTCTTCTAAATATGCTAGTTTGTTTGATATTGCTTATGATAAAGATATCACAGTGGAAAAAGCTTTTTCTTCTGCTTTTAGAGCTGTGAATTTCAGGAGAAGGATTTATGGTGCTTTAGAAGTTGATTATAACAATCTTATTACACAGTGTAATAATACCGATATATCTGAGGAGGATGATAAATCAGTTTGGCTTCTGGGTAACAAAGGTTTCTCTGTTAATTCTTTTTATAAAGAAATCAAATGCTCTCAGATTCCTTTGTCTTCTAGTTTCCTGTGGAAGACTAGACTCCCACATAAAATCAAAGCTTTTTTGTGGCTTGTTATGCATAAAAAGATTTTAACCAAGGATAATTTGTTCAAAAAAAGTGGAAGGGCAATCTGGACTCTACCTTTTGTTGATTTTCAGAATCCATAGACCATTTGTTCTTTCAGTGCTCGGTTGCTAGATTTACTTTGGAGAATAGTCTACTCAGCTCTTGGCTTAATTTCTATTCCTAACAATGTGGATGATCTGTTTGGTACTTGGATTAACAGTTTTAACAAGACTGAAAAAAATCTGGTCCTATTTGGCTGTGGAGCTGTCATTTGGGCGATCTGGCGATGTCGCAATGATTGTTGCTTTGGAACTGACCGAATTGATGATCCGACTAATGTGATTTTCTCTTGTTGCTATTGGCTTGATACTTGGGCTATTCGTCAAAAAAAGAAGGCAAGAAAACTGGTGGAGCAAGAAGCCTCAAAATCAGAAGGATGACGTGTGAGATCTACAGCAAGACTCGTGGTTGGAAGCCAGTTGACAGACGAATCCAATGAAAAATTATGTTTGTTATCTGGCTATTTTGGTTCATCAACAATGTGTTCGCTATATTTCCCCTCCCCGGTAGCGCCAGGCTACAGGAAACTATGGGCTAGAACGTTGCTTGCTGTTCTTGTTTGATCTGTGCGAACTTTGTTTTTGGTCAGCTATGTGTTGTATCTGTGCTGCTACTAGTAGTTTGGTTCGGTCAGGTTCTGGTCCTTCATAGCTGATAGTTGTGTGCCTTGTCGGCTTTAAATTTCTGGGTGTTCCTATGGTCTTATGGTCTTGTAAGAACTTATGTCTCTTTCTATTTCGTAATGAAATAGGAGGTTATCCCCTCTGTCAAAAAAAAAGCAATGTCCTAGCAGATATATAGTCTATGAGGACGATCCTAAAGCTGGGTTGTTTGGTTTGGGATCTAAGTGTTCTGGCTAAACATTACAGTACTCTGTTGGATTGTTTGTGTGAGCGTTAGACTGTTCCTTAGAATGGTCTCACGTGTGCAAAAGACTTGGCCATTTTCTTTAGTGTCTTCGAGGATGATCCAGTACTCTAGTGAGGGTCTGCGAGTGCAATTTCTAAGAGCAAGGTGCTCTCGAGTTAGAAAAGGATATTTGAATATTTTTTTGTTGATCCAAAGGTCTCGTCAATGGTGAAAGGACCTAGATGGATGGAGGTGGATGAATAATGTACACTAAGTTTGTCTACAAAATGCAGATACTATAGCGAAGTGATTAGAAAAAACATGAGGTCATAATACCTTCTACTTTGCACTAGCACTAATTCATTCAAGCAAGCCTCCAACACAAGTCTAGGAGCTTAATTTCTATTCTATATCTCTCAAACAAAACAAGCTACAAGCTGAAGCTCCGTGTAGAGCGTGCGGCTCGTCGAGCTCGTCGCAGGCGCAGCAGGAAGCGACCATCGAGCTCGAGTACCAGCAAGCTGGAGGTTGAGCCGCTGTAGAGTGGAGGCTGGATCCGAGTCGCCGATGAGACATCACGGGGGCCCTGGCGAATCCATGGAGGGCGGCGGTGCGCAGGCAGGGAAGTCGCCGGATCCCAGACCCGTAGAGAGTGTGTGGCTCGTCGAGCTCGTCGCTAGCGTAGCGGGCAGTGGCCGTCAAGCTCGAGCACCAGCAGGCAGCACCGCAGCAGCACGAGCAAAGCGAGCGCCACCCGCCATCGCTAGTGATTGAGGGAGGCTAGGAGCAGAGAGACCATCCATAGGCAACACTCAGCAGTCAGCACTCGACGGCACATGCCAAATCAGGTGTCATTGGGCTAGTTTTTGGGCTAAAAAACCTAAGTATAAACTGGTGTTTTGAGCCACATCCACGACCCAGGTGGCCCGAGGCCCAAATCCGCCCTTGAATAGCAAGTGACTAGAGAGCAAACCAAGTGCAAAAGAGAGGTGTGCACGGGAAGAGAAAGGTTGTGGGAGTCCAGTCATGCCCTAATACAAGTAACTCTCATTAACCAATTCTTCAGTCGACTACAGTTAGTTAATCCACATCAGCTACACTAGGGGGTGACGGGAATTAACTAACTCTCGTCGGCTTGGGGTTGGCCGATGAGAGTTATCCTATTCCCGTCGGGTAGCCTAAAAAACCACGAGAATTATTTTAGCCGACGAAAATCTTCGTAATTTCTATTGTGGTTGCTTGTTGACAACCTGCGTCCTTGTTTTGATGAGATGGTTCATGTGCTAATTGGCCTCGGACATCAAACCCATGACTTGAGTGCCGCCAGATCTACTCAAGAGGTGCACTTCAACTAGCCACATTTCCACTACAGTGGTATTTCCACTTAGAGCTAGTTTGGAAACTTCATTTTTTTCGTATGATTTTTCTATTTTCCCAAGAGAAAATGAACTAATATTCCTTAGGAAAATAGAAACCACATGGAAAAATGGGGTTTCCAAACTAGCCCTTAGGAATATTGTTTTGAGAGTGGTACAAGAGTTATTTTATTTGACAATAAAAAGATAGAGATTATAAATATGTTATGTGTGGACGAATAAAGAGGATGGTCTATGTAATAATGATTTTTTCCATTGATCATAAATTCAACTTACGTTCCACTAGCCTTATTTAAAATATTTTCCATGATGCAGCACCTACTACGTGACAACAGCGAGTACAACTCAAATGGCTGCATCCTTCATCTTTACGGATTGTTGCTCTGGGATAGGGGGTAAAGTTAAATCATTCACCAATGATGATGAACCCATATGACATAAGCATGTATGGTAACTTACAAGAGGTGGTTCCTAATCAGGTAAAATGTAACTAACAGATAAAAATGACTACAACTTCTGATTCGACCCTGATATAAACTTTTCTACGATTGGGCAACTTAGCAGGCACACCTTTTATTATGATTGCAAATAAAGTTTATGCATAATACCTAAGCCCTGATGTCAAGTTCCATTACATATGTATGCGAGACCTTTTATTGATGTTGACATTTGTTTTATATACTCCCTCCCTCCCTGTCGTTTTAGCTTGTCCTAAGTCAAACTATATTTGAACTGTAACCAACAATATATATAATATTAAATTATTTTAAACTAAAATAATTATATATTATGGTAGTTTAAGTCATGACGAATTAGTAACTTTAATTTTATGTTGTAAAATCTTATAAAACATCCGGTATAACAGGTCAAAGTTGATAATTATTGACTTAGGACAAATCTAAAACGACTAATTTATGTGGACGGAGGAAGTATATTGCTGAAGAAAAATAAAGCTTGTTGTGCTTGCCAACACAAGAACTAAGAAAGATAATTGGTGAGATAGTTGTTCTAGTTGAAGTTCGAATGTTTTGTTTTTGGCACCCACACAAAGTTGGTTTCTTGAAGGCCCCGTTCGTTTGTGAGAGGTTTAAGAAATTGCGGGGGGTGGGGGGTAAATCCATTTCTATTCAATTTTGAATAGTAAAAGATTTAATCCCTTCACTCCACTATTCACTGTAGTCTACTACTTATAACTGAATAAATCCTAAGGCATACTGAAATACATATATAGTACTGCAGAAATATATCCGCTGTTATTTGGATTATGTATCTCCTCATATATATGAAAATATTCAAGTTGTGTCCATTGATGATGTCACAGTACTTAAGCAGTAGCACACTTCAAAAACATGTTTACGGGAAGTATGAATGGTGAATAAAGCCGCAGCACTTGGTAGATTTGGCACATATGTACATACTAATTAATGGTGATCGACGAAGTTGAATTGGTATCAACATATGCTTTTGTCCGGAGCGAAAGGAATATGCTGGGCTTCAGTGGTTACTAGCAGACATCGTCTTTTAGGCCTTGAGCTAATGATGCACCCAACAATCTTTACCATGATACGACAGCCAAGAAGTGCGCAGCTTTTCTAACCGTGGATTATGATACCTATGTTACGTGGTAAGGTGAAGGAATCTATCTAATTACTCCAATAAATAATAATGAGATGTCAATTTGGAATTCTCCATCGGGTATAGACATCAGGTACCCATCCTCATGAAGTTATACCTACTCATCCTCATACTTATATCCATCGCGAATATAAGATTCTTCACATATTCATTCTCATACTCATTCAGAAACCATGGATATAATACATCACAAATAAATATGACATATAACAAGAAAACTTTGTTTAACTATACAAAACAATAAAAACAAAGTGACATATGGACTAGCACCTTAGAGCATGTGGAACCTCAAGAATATCCTCCTACTTGGCAACCTCCTTAGAAGGCTAGTGTAGACGTTCAAACTAAGTTGGGGGCCCAATTTATATCAAGTTTGTGTTGACCTCGGACTGTAAAAGTGTACCACACACTAAAACTGTCGTTCAGAAATTTTGTTTTTTTTTATATACTCTACGTTTGGAAAAGAAACTAAGGAGATACACTTTCAAACAACACCATCCGAACTCCTTACGTTCAGCGAGAACCATCAAAACAAATGGGCATACGAGCTTTGGATCCATTGTGCGTCGCTGTGACCAAGTACATTACGATCGAACGTCTCCAAGGGGGGCATTGGACATACCTAAACTTGTATTTTTAGTAGCCGCGCGCGGTCTAAGGAGGTGTTTGAATGCACTAGAGATAATAGTTAGTGGCTAAAATTAGTTGAGACATCCAAACACCCTAGCTAATAGTTCAACTATTAGCTGTTTTTGTTAAATTAGTTAATAGTTAGGTAGTTATTTGTTAGCTAACTAATTCTACTAACAATTTTTAGCCAACTAACTATTAGTTCTAGTGCATTCAAACACCCCCTAAGTTGGACTTGATTCTGCATAGGTTAAATTTATTGTGAAAAGTCAAAGCTCATTGGCTTGCGAAATCACAGCTCATTAACCATACATATATATATGTAATATTTTGGATTGTGTTTTTTTTTTCTTGTCCTTGATTGTGATTTTTAATTATTAGCCTGCAATGATTATTAGCTTTGGTGCTAACTGCTAAGGTTTATATCAGATAGTGTATAGTTGATATAACTAAAAGACACGTGGTGGCGTGTTATTTTATAGTTGAAACTCAGCGTGTTTTCTGAAAGACAGCAACGTGCATCCACCATATTTATTATATTCCCCCTTTATATTTCCTTCGGCGCACAATCGTCTTGCAACGCTGTTGCTTTATTCTACGACGGCATCCCGGCTTGATTTTTTACGGACCGCAGCTGCTCTACCACGCGGAACCGTCAGTTTATTTGACCACACGCATCTGGGCTTCATTCACACTAGGTGGGTGCCCGTGCGTTGCAACGGAAACATATCGTCAGCATAGGGAACGTAGCTCCTACCAATCTGGTATCAAAGGTCTCGACGATCATGAGCTCTGTTGCTGCCCCCAGGCAGCAGCCGCCGCCAGCATCAGACGGCCCCCAGCATCAGACGGCCCCAGCAACGTCCAGCGCGTTGGTCGCAGCCCCCTGCTTCGTCGGGAGCCATGATGCTTCGCAGATACTCCCCCAAATACCCAACCTCCTTGCCGGGCAGCCCCACTAAGGGCATGGCGGCCCCGCAGCCAATGGTACGTTGTACGGCGTGGTAGACGGACTGCTCTCCCAAGAGCGCAGCGGCCTGCTGCCCCACGTAAATGGACAAACAAAAAAGTTATTACTACAAACTTATGATCAGCTAGACAAACAAAAAACAATGTAAATAATATATAAAGTTGTTATTATGAGTAAGTTAGAAAGAGCTACAACAATACAACCCTTGAGGCCATGATGCACAATAACAGAGATTCACTATGCATAAAACGTCCAGGTAACATTGCTATGATGTTAGATAATTTTATAATATATATTGTCCGCCATAAATTGGTGGGCCACATCACTTTTGTATTTGTCTATTTTAACCTAAAACTTCTTAATATATAAGTATGCACACGGGTGTACTTCACAAGCCTTCACTCAGGATGCACTGGTGCATATTGCTGAACTCTAGCATATCACGTGCACAAGCAGCACGGGTGCACATTCATACTCTCACCAGATACCAAACCCAGATCCAGCATATCAGTTTAGAGTCCTTATCCTGAACTGACACCTTGTACCTTGTTGAGCTCTAAGTATTATAAAATCAAAAATAAATTCTCAGGTCACAAGTTCTCAAGTCACATACATGTAACATCTTCAGCTGTGGCTTCGTTGTATGCAGAACTATCAAATCTGAATTTAGAAGAAGGCTACTAAGATACTTAAATAAGGAGAACTCTAAACAAAGTCACCATGCCAATCAAAACATCCATAATGGTGATTCAAACTCTAATTATTTCCACCAAGTGCAGTTTCAGTCACAACATTTGGCAAGAAGACTGCAGAGAACAATATAAACAGCATCCAGAATACTGATTCGGCGACAGAAACCTTGCAGTGTTACATTGTTTCAGGAACTACAGATTCAAATGTCCTGATTCATATATTCAGTTCCCAGCTTTCTTTCTGAGTATATATATACAGTGTGTGAGCTCTAAACAACATTTTTTATATATCACATTCTACTGATTACAGAAGGATGATAAGCCCTTCTTTCTGATCACTATGACAGTTGACAATAATACATCTGTGTTCTGGAGAGGAATCAATCAAATGTACAATCTGGTCCCTTACCTTGCTAACTACAAAATATAAGTCCAGATGGCAGGTAATAAGCTAGCTGATGTAAACAAAAGGAAATAAGAAATGGCAGCCGTGCAGACAATCAAGCCCCAGAATGAGACACTGGAGATGTCGTAAATTGTCCGTCTTTGAACGCGTGAATGTACTGCTGGGGCAAGGAATGCTCAACCTGTAAAAGTTTTAGCAAAAATGAGAGAATGGTCAAGAGCAGCGTATATATATTTTTTATACAGAAAGAAACTATGGTCTCCTTTCAGTTCAATTTCGCCATGTTCTCCCAGAATGGTTTGTGTAAGTGCTGGATGGTGAAATATGAAGTTGAGAGCCTTGGAAAAGCAAAAGTGGAACCAAAGTTTCAGTTTACTTAATTAAAATTTCAGATGGCAGGTAATAAGCTAGCTGATGTAAACAAAAGGAAATAAGAAATGGTGAAAATTTTGACCCGTTCTAATATCTAGTTACCTTGCTAACTACAAAATATAAGTCCAGATGGCAGGTAATAAGCTAGCTGATGTAAACAAAAGGAAATAAGAAATGGCAGCCGTGCAGACAATCAAGCCCTAGAATGAGACACTGGAGATGTCGTAAATTGTCCGTCTTTGAACGCGTGAATGTACTGCTGGGGCAAGGAATGCTCGGCCTGCAAAAGTTTTAGCAAAAATGAGAGAATGGTCAAGACCAGCGTATATATATTTTTTATACAGAAAGAAACTATGGTCTTCTTTTAGTTCAATTTCGCCATGTTCTCCCAGAATGGTTTGTGTAAGTGCTGGATGGTGAAATATGAAGTTGAGAGCCTTGGAAAAGCAAAAGTGGAACCAAAGTTTCAGTTTGGGGTCATCTGCCCTGTTCCGTGGAGGCCATGACGGCGTGGGGCTGGTGACCCCAACGTCCCCCATGTCGCCACCATCCCCGGGGATCCCCCTATACTCCCTGCGAGGGCTGGCCCTGGCCTCCTTCGTGACCCCATAGCCAGCGCCCTGACCGGCCAATCGGCGAGGCGCGACGACGGCTGCCTGGTGACCCGGGCCACGAGGCGGCGGCCGGCGAAGGCGGTGGGCAGGGGTCGGCAGGCGACGACATGGAACGTCCGGCGGAGGTGGTGGTGGTGGGAAGCGGCGGCGCCCCTGGACCTGTGGTCGAACAGGTGAGGGGCTATTATGGAGGTGCTCGCGCTGACCGTGTCGACAACCATGATGTCCGCTGGATCCGGCGCCCTCCCACCTAGCTACGAAGAATCGAGAGACCGGAGCCCAAGCGGCCAAACAAACAATTGTTGGACCAAATTTGCTGGAACCGTCTACTCCTCTGCCGGAATCGCGCTGCAAGAAAAGAGGGAGAAACGAATAGCTGAGACTCCAATCCAACACATGAAAGGAGATGAAGGCAACCAAGAACCAACAAGCAAGAGGAATGGCACGGCTACCAAACTAACGCCAGGAACCCAATCAATCAATCAATCGGTAGTTGAAGCTCAAGCCGAGATCAATGATTGGGTGGGGGAAAGAGAGGAAAGGGGAAGCGGACGAGGCAAGGAGATAAGGAGGGAGGAGGCGGTACCGGCGGCGGATAGGGCGATCGGACGGCCGCGGAGGCGTCGCTGGGTCGCGGAGGAACGGGAGGTTGCTTCGGCCGTGGCGGAATTGCGGCTTGTGGGCGGGTAGTTCGCGGCGGCCGTGGCGGGATTGCGGCGGGCGGGGTCACGGCGGCTCCTGCGGCCGCGGCGGAATTGCGGCTTGCGGGCTGGATGGCGGGCGGGAGTGCAGGTCGCGGCGTTCGCGGCGGCCGCGGCGGGCGGGGGTGCAGGTCGCGGCGTTTGCGGCGGCCGCGGCGGGCGGGCTTAGGTAGGCGGGCGGGCGGGGGCAGTCTACAATAGGTTTTTAATAGTTGTAGAGATTTCTTGATTTGTAATCTGTAATGGCTGATCTGAGAGTAGGGTACATTCATACTTCAAATTTCTTGATATGTCTCCTAGGCCTATTTGATTTGACAGCTTACATGCTAGGATGTATGGGCTGCATTAGGCCTATAACACCATAGCTAACACATACACTGATACATAGAGCAGTCATAACGCAATTAAAGTCTAACACTCCGTTGCAGAGCACTTAGGGATAAACTGATTTAACTGGATAAGACTCTTAAAACAGGTTTGTTCCATGTTTATCACATTAACCTTTGGGCATATTTGGATATGGAAGGTATATACTCTTTAGATTTTCTGAATTTTGGATAATAACTGGTAAAGCCCCCCTGTGAATTTTGGATAATAACTGGTAAAGCCCCCTGTGAATAAATATCAAACTGTATCAAAATATCATCAGTACACTAATAAAGAAATTCTATAACTGTATCAAAAGAAAGATGCTCACTTCTGTCACGAAGTCGCAAGGAACTGTCTCAAATCGAATTAGTGTATTTAGAGATACTACTAATTCATACAGACAAAAAAGTAATGGTGAGACTGGGAGCAGGAGCTAAGATCATACGAGTCCTTTGTTTATCCCCATTCTGATACATGTAGTTATTGGGCTGAATTTTGCCGATTTCAGATCACATAACAGAATTGTGTCAAATTGATAATAGATTCTGTGTGACAACAGAGATAACTTAACACCCCTCGGTTCATGTAAAAAATGGCTATACTTTCAGAATGTGATGACTGATAACAGATTACTGAACATACTATATCAATATCAATAAAGAAACAAGAGCAAAGGACGTAACTATTTGAAAACGGGATCCTTGCGGAACTTACCTAGAAAAGAAAATACAGGCAATGATCATTAGATAGTGGTTGAGATGACTTAATTATTTGATGCAGATCAGTGTCCATGAGCTCATAAACCAAGTAAACGTCCTTGAAGCTCCTTCTATGCGCAGCGTGCTGAGTCGAGTACAACGGCGGATCGATCGGGCTGAGAACCGAACGCACGCAAAGCAGAGGAGCCAGGAAGGGGAACCCCAGCATAGTTAAAATATAACTACAACTGATGGGTAGTGGTAAAAAATAAAAAGATGCTGTGAACTACCAAGTTCGTACCAATATTTGTGGCAGTATGTTTTCTTAACAAAGACTTATCTGGTAAGTGCTATAGTACATGGAAACTTTGCAACCTGACACTGAGTTTTGGCCGTGACATCCCCATCAGTATGTATGATCTTTTATTCCTGACTCCCAAGCCCATTATAGTTATTGGATATTAAATTTTAGGAATGGTACTTGTACTTCTGAAGCTGTAGGGGGTCCATGGTGCAATATCACACATGAAAAACAGTTGACTGGTAATGAAATTAGTAGTAAGAAGTAGATGGTGTCTAGAAACTACCCGTGGACTTTGAAGCAAACTGAAAGCATGGAGAATTTGAGTGTCTTGATTGGTACAAACCACGATTATACAATGTATAGGTATGCTCATCCGGCGCAAAGAACGAAACCACAAGGAAACCAAACATGAAGGTAACCAACACAGGAACATTTCAGATGCATATGATGCACATACTGAATCATCGTCATCAATCTCAGATCTAACGCCCTCTAGTACCTATTTTTCCTAAACAGAGAAGGGTGTGCATGCTGTGTTGCAGAAAGGGAAGATATGAGAGCATATTGGATATGATATGGATCATCGAGATTTAATATATGCAACATATTATGCACCTAAGACTCGTTTGCACCTGCTACGCTTTCAACCAACCTTCCTATAATTTAGCCAATATAACACAAACAAACACAAAGAATTCAAAAGCAAAGGAAAGGCAAGATACTGACATTAGCTGGGTTCATAGACGGTCCTTTGTACTCTGCGCCTGGGAGGATGACGGAGACGATGGAGGTTGAGAGCAGCAAGGCCTTGAGGATGACGTTGCTGGGGCCCTTTATGATGACCCAGAGCACGGTCAGGGTGATGATGAAGGTGAGCATCCCTTCGGCTAGAGCACCAGTGTGGGGATCCACCTTGAGTGAGGGGCCCGCGAGCGTGTGCTTATACTGCGCCTGCATCAGCTCCGAGATGGCCAGGGCACCACCCACAACGCCGACGACCTAACAAAAATGTTGCCTCAGAATTCGATTGATTCCACTGAATACAGGAGGGGCAGAGATCGTTACTTACCTGCACCAAGAAACGGAGCGCAACAGAGAAGAGGGAGGGGCTATCGAGTCCGGCGGCATAGGAGACGGCAAAGTCGGTGGGGTTGAAGCTAGCGCCCCCGAGCACACCGCAGAGGAGGTCGAAGGTGAAGAGGAGCACCGAGAGGAGGGACGTGGTGACGAGAAGCGCATAGTGGCTAGCGCCCTCCTGCGCCCCCTGGTACGACGTGACGGCTGCTGTGGAGACACCGACCGCGGAGGCTCACAGCACCCATAAGAACATCACCATGGCGTCTGCGACCGCCGCGCAAAACGTCGCTCCCATCGCCATCCGCACCTGCGCTGGCGTTGGCCTTCTACCTGCCTCGTTTGGGGCTCGATCGGAAATAGAAGGCTGGATTGGGGTTTTGACAACAGCAATTCGAGCTCAACGATGCAGCGCTCCTAGTGGCCGGGCTCACGGAGGAGTTTGTTGATCTCGTCGTTGAGGTCGCGGAGGCGGTGCTCACCGAGACCCTCGTTCTGGATCTCGTCGACCTTGGCGCCGATCTCGCGGAGGATCTCGGAGCGCCAGCGCTCGGCGTCGGTGAGGTCGCGGCACCCGGAGACGAGGTAGGGACGACGCTCTCGGGGCTTGCGTGGGGAGTTCGCGGGGCACGCGCAGAGGAGGCGTGCGGGGGGGGACTCTACACTCGGATTTCGCAGCGGCGGCGGGCGTGCGGGGATGGGCATTGCGGTAGCGGAGGTCGGCGGGCGTGCGGGTGTGGCCGTTGCGGCAGCGGAGGTCGTGCGGCGAGATGCGCGGGGCGTGCGGTAGGGAGCGGGGGCAGTCTACAGTCCCTCCTTAATAGTTAGTAGAGATAACATGGGCTTCGGATGTTTATTGACCACACGGGCTTCCGGAGAAAGATACTACTATTTGTTTGCTACGTGATCAAAGTTGAAACTCGACTTTAGCACGTATCATCAGATCTACTCTCTTCCCTACCATCAGCAGTAGGATGTGAGAAAATGTGGAAGCATGTTCCATAGACCACGACAAAGAAAGCACACAGTGTAGGATAGGTCTCTGGCCTCTTTCTGTCTTCTCTATTATAAGAAGTTGTACAAGTTTTTTATATAGACAAGCGAGACCCCGCCTTAAGGGTGGAATATAATGTAGCTCTCCTATATAAACCCCAGTTATATGTCCACCTAGGACTCGTCTTTACCATTTGGCTTACATCGTATACAATACTCGTCAAGGAGTATACCGAGTCAATTCAGCGACTATGAATATTTGCAATTCTAAGATATGTATGCAACACAAGTATAGATGTCCTAAATAGGACGAAGCAAAGTGGTTTGACGGTAACACACCATGGTTTTTCACACAACGTAGTGAAATTTTCTTATAATAACCTATACTTGCAACTTCGTGTTGTTAGGTTTACATGCCCTTTTATCTCAGAGTTTGCTTCATGTCGTTCCGCGACAAAGAGAGCAATGTGCCAACATTTGGTTGAGCAATATATGACTGAGATTTCTAGCCTTTATTTATTTGGTAAGATCTTTTTGCTTACTAACAGAATCCCAATTTTGTGATGTCTTATATACCAAAAAAAATACTTTCATGCATTATATTATATTTCTTCTGGTTACTTTGGGTAAGACTTTATGCATGAGGAGAGGAGAGAGCGAAGAATTAACTTATTTGTGTTCCATTGTATTCAATTTAATTTTCTAGGTTTCAAGCACTATAGAGCTTGATATACTTGTTATAGCCACCTGACGATATACAAATATATGATGGTACACAACACAATCAAATAAAATATAAAGTCAAACAAAATTGTTTACGAAGGTTGCGCAATAATGTGACTTCAAGGGCTTGAACAAACCCATCACAATCCACGCGAGTACAACCCCTAGCGTTGGCATCAACGTGTGTGCAACCATCATGGCTATGACAACACAACAAGCCTTCGTAACAAGTGCAACAGACGCAATTGTGGCACGATAACCGGGGTACACGATTAGTCCACACAACGTACGCAACAGGGGTACACGATTAGTCCACACAACGTACGCAACATGCGTAATTGTGGCTCGGTGTTCACGAACAGTGCCTGCAGGGCATGCGGAAAATGCACGATTCGGCGATGTCGGTCCGACTCAAAAGCGGTTCGATCAAGCGAGAATGTGACAGAGCAATCGCATGGCGCAGCTAAGTTCGTACAACACAAATAATGAGTCGTGTCACTAGGACGCAGCCAATGCGTAGTCGATGCCATAACTCAGCCGATTAATAATGTAGCCTGATTGGCGCGAGTATCCGTTATATAATTTAATCGCTCAGCGTGAGTCCAAAAGCTCAACAATTTGAGTATGTGCAATATAACCTTCAGATACATTTTTAATAATTTGTTTGCTAATTATTTACTACAGGAAATAAAACAGAAAATTAATGCATAAATTTTCTGCTAATTATTTACTACGTGAAATAAAATAGAAATTAATGCTAAAATTAATACATGAGCATAAACACATTAGGTACGATAAGACAATTTCCATTTTTTTTAAGCATGCGTTTTTTCTACTAACTAATTACCACAGGAAATAATTAATTAAAATAGAATTTGTAACATAAAGCATGCTTTATTCTATTTGTTATCTGCAACAGGAAATAAATAACATGGAGCATGCATAGAAATTAAAATTTACCAAAATATAATCTTAATTAGGATTTTATGGCAAAAATGGATAAAAGTGGTATAACTTTTATGGAGTTAAACTAGAAATTAAATGGATTGACATGGGCCAAACTCCTCGCGCGCTGCATGCCACTTTCATGGAGTCAAGCTGGCAGCATCTCTAACCAGCGGCTAGCGAGCAATCCGGGTCCGGCTCCACGCGTGCGGCGTGGCATGCATGAACGCTGGGTATTTGGTGACAACTCGTGCATGAACGGTGGGCGGTTACGAGGTGGCAGACCCGGCACGGCATGCACGAGTGACGACCTTTTCAAGCTCCAAATACTCTAACGTCTTCGTTTGTGTCGGATTACACCCGAAATTATTCCCGCTAATCAAAGTTTATATAAATTAGAGAAGCAATCTGGTTAGGAATGATTCCGACCCACCAATCCGGCACAAACGAACAATGCCTAAAGGGTCGTGTACCCTGGGTAGACTAGCTCCAACAAAAAACTCTAAAGGGTCATGTACCATAAATTTAGAGGATAAGGTCGTCTTCTACTCCATCTATCAGTGTCCTCTAAACGGTCCTCTAAATTTAGAGGACGCTGCTGAATCCTCTATATATATAGTTTCTCTAAACGATTCTCTATCTATTTGAATATTTTAAACAACCGGTTTAGCAAAACTAAAATATGTACAATATATTTGAGAGTATGGAAAATAAGTATGTACAAAAATAAAAAAAATAAAAAATGTCTCTAATATAAGTATTTGCATATAGAGGACGTTGTTAGAGAAGAAAAAGATATAGGGGATGAAATATTTTAGAGAAAACTATAAACTGGCTCCAACAAAGTGCTCTAAAAGCTCCTGTACCATAAATATAGAGGATCAAACGGTACTCTACGCTCTCCAGCAGCGTCATCTAAATGATTCTCTAAATTTAGAGGACGCTGTTGGATTCTCTGTATATAGAGTTTCTCTAAACGATCATCTATCCATTTGAATACTTTAAATAACCGATTTAGCAAAACTAAAATATGTACAATACATTTGAGAGTATGACAAATACGTATCTACAAAAAAATGTCTCTAATATAGGTATTTACGTATAGAGGACGTGATTTAGAGGACATTATTGAACAGAAAGGATATATAGAGGATAAAATATTTTATAAAAGACTATGAATAACAGCTATAGAGGATGAATTTAGAATACGTTGCAAGTGGATCCATAACCCGTCCTCGAAGCGAGCGAGACCACCACGGCGGACAGGCGGGGCAGCAGCACCTCGTTGTGCACATTGAGGTCGCGCTTTCCGCTCTGCTGGATCCGTTCCAGCATTGATGCGCCTGGGTCGCTTCTAGGGCCAGGCGGGGTGCGCCTACGACACGTCCGGGAACGGGACTTCCACCGGCGCCGTAAGGATAGGACTAAAAAATAAGCTCGATTTATAGAACGCTCGTTAGAGCATTTCCAAGAGACTCTTTATTTTTGTCTCTTTATTTGACTCTCTATTTGTCTTTTCATAAAGATTACATTATATATGTAGCATCTCACTCCAACAAACTATCTATCTATTTTGCTAGTCAGTGGCTAGCCAAATTTGACTAGTGAAAGAGCTGATTTGGAGAGTCAGATAGCTTGGCGAGTCACATAACTAGTCTGTTGGAAAGTTATTTTGCTGTTGAGTAGCCAAAATTTGGCTTAACGAGTCATTTAACTAGTCTCTTGGAGATGCTCTTAGTCTATTATTTTGATCCAACTCAATTTGTCTCTGTAAAACGCTCATTAGTCACAATCCAGTATTATCATTAATCATTGAAATCTACCTAGATGCTTTCAAATTAATATGTAGTCTCTTTTGCATCGATAGCAAATACTCATCTGTATTATTTTCAACATGTGTAGTCAAATATTGTATTAGCAAAGTCAAACATCCAATATATTCACGCCTATCTAACTCTTACAAGGGTGAAAGATATATATGCATTAGTGAAGTAGAGGTATGAAACCCAAAACACCTAAAAAAATTAATCGCATCCACTCCTCTATTCAAAATGTTATTAAGGTATTTTTGAAGTTCTGAAATTAAAGTGGCAAATTCTATACAAGATATCTAACTACCGATGTGGAAGCAAAAAAAAAATGGTTGTTATTTGTATGGTTCTTCACAATTTCTTTCGAGCAAAGTGAAGATCCAGACTTTGCTTATTTCAATCGTGATCCTAATTTTGTACTAAGAATACCTAAAAGGTATAACCGATATAGTCACATTGGATGGTACTACTAGGAAGCTAATGTCGCCACTACGAATGCGTTTTGTTATGAATGGCCCACGACGCTTACTCTTATGACTTGCATGTAATGAAACTCTGGTCTTTATTTGATCTTTAGTTATCATTGTGTATAGATAATTAGGGAATGCAGTCAAGAAACAATATAGAGACAGAGCCGTGTGTCTCTTGATTTTCTTTTTCACCTAGCTCTTTTTAGAGACCCCTCATTTAAGACACATCATTTAATTGGATTATAGATGCGCTCATAATAGTATTGAGATGTTGTCATTAACATGTATTTATCTTGTGCGTCAATGTTGAATAATCATGAGTATTTGTGTAAAAATATTGTATTTGTTTTAAAAGAAGACATTTTTGCGAATAAATATCAACAGGACACACGTGTAGTATGTGGAAAAAAAAAGATACACTCCCTTTGTCATTTTTATTTGTCGACGTGTAGTTCAAAAATGAACTAGCCGGTGACAAATATTCACCTCAATAGCAAAACAAGGCATTCCAACCAAAACCTATTATATTTTATGGATTTAAAGCTATTGTGTATCTAAATAGTTCACTAGTAGATCCTGAATTCCCTGGTGGAGCTGGTTTATGGTAAATTTCAAATATAGATTTATCTTTTTCAAAGACACACCCCTCTGGCGCTAGATAACATTGCATTTGACAGTGACATCCGGATCAAACAATCCGCCGACCATCTCTTGTAGCCCTTTGGTTGGTGAGTTGACGACTAACTTTTTCAGGCTTGGTGCATGGCACCTGGCAAACTCCTCCACGAACTGCACTTGTCCATAGCAATGTCTAATAAAAGTAATTTTCACCTCTTCAAGGGACTCGAGAATAATGCCATCAGCCTTGAAAATCTGCGGCCCGAGACAAAAGCAAGAGGATGGGCAAAGATACACCTGGAATTAAGATAAGGAAAAAAAATCAATATGAATCTAGTACTCTATTAGTGAGCGATGGATACAGATATAATGTTATTTCCGCTCGGGTTATATGTAGTTGTATCTTTTATTCCAAGAATCCCTGCGCATCATGCTACTACAAGCAATCATCACTTTTCTCTGGCAACCAATGGAAGATCCAATGGCACGAATTCTCTCTCCTTTAACCATTGCTTCAGGATGCTTTGTTAACACCACTTTTAGCACAGCAGAAGTCGCTGCACCACCAAACTGTGATGCCTTTCTTGTCTCTCAAATTTAACTAGATTTATAAAGAAATATTAACAATATTTATACCTTCAAATAAATTTATTAATGAAACAGATTCAAATATCTATCTAAGAATACTAATTATATACTATAGATATTAATATACTCATGTGTAAATTTAATTAAAGTTAAAAACAATTGACTCAAAAAAAATCAAGAACAACTATTTTTTAATAGAGGAACTACTAACTTCAGCCACTCAACACTGTAGTTATCCCATGGTCTCATTCCGACCTATGTAATCACACTCCGTTTGTAGCGACACAAAGGTGACCCATCGTCCAACACCAAAGAAGAAAGCTATGGCTATCAGGAATCTTCACTTAGGCTGGTTTTAACGCTGGCCCTTACCAAATGCTGCCAACCTCAACACAGATAGATTTGGCCCATCGATCGGTTACACACTTATTTTAATTATAAACTATTTAATAAGCCTCAGCAAAATTAAATCATGTACTCAGTTATACATGTTCTATGGAAACTAAAATTTTGACCACAGCACAAGTATTCAATACACAGCCTACAACACCAATTTCTTTACAACTGGGTCACTAGAACTACAAATATAAATTAAACCATTAAAAGCATAGATATACCTCGGGAACAAAAACTTCAAACTAAATCACTATGCATTATAAGTATTGTCATAGCAAAGGCACTAGGGTACCTTTATAGGTGCGCACCTGGAGCTAAACTCCTGATCATGGAAATTTTAGTTTCAATAGAACATGTATAACTAAGCACATCATGAGTTTAGCTCTTCGATGGCCCCATAGATCATGGTCATTGTGTGCATGGGGTCCTAAAACCCAGGTCCACCTGCTTTGCCTTAAAAGGCATGTTGTTCAGCCCTTAGGGGTTGCCTTGAGGGCGTGGGTGCTGCCATTCTGATTGCATCATCGCCTATCGGAGGCGCTTCAAGTTCATCCTAAGGTTGCCTCTAGCTTGCTCGCTATTGAAGTGTTCAACCATGTCTTTGACTACCATACACATAGTTAAATCGTGAAGATTTATCCTCGATATATGGCAATGCTTTCTGACGCTCTATGGCAACAACTGGGACTACACGTTGGTCTCGAGGCTCAGCTCACCGCCCTAAGCAGCGACGCAGACTTGGTGGGCCCCTGAAGCCTTCTTCTTTTGGGGCTTGGTGTATGAGGACCCCCATATAGCCCCAATTGGGTGTCCCTAGGTGTGTGCCATGCTCTTCCCTCTATGGCCCGAGCACACTTGTCAGGGAGGGTGAGAAGCTCCTCGACATCTTGGATGTTGTGGATGGCAATCTTCTGAAGCATCTTTCCGTCTCGCATGGCTTGGCAGAATGCGTTGACGACTAAAGATGAGGTGATGCGGGGGATTGTGTTCAAACTCAAACCTATGCACAAACATGTGCAGGGTCTCCCATGCTGCTGCTAGATATCGTGGAGATCTAACTCCACATCGGGTCGTGAGTAGGTGCTTTCAAAGTTAGACACAAATTGGCAGCAGAGTTCCTTCAAAGAGCCGAACAAGACTTCTAGGAGATTCATGAGCCATGACCAAGTCGAGCCGATCAAGGCTACCTGAAAGTAATTTGTCATTACCTCCTCATCACTGTTGGCGGCAAGGATAACAGTAGCATAGATTTGGAGAAATTTGATAGGGTTGATGGTCCGGTTGTATTTCTCAAGAAGGTGAAGACGAAAGTTTTAGGGCCATTCGACCTAACAGAAGATGGTGCCAAAGGGTAACTCGGGGTTTGATGGTCCCGCCCCTAGCAATGGTGCCCTAAACTGGGGTTGTGGGCCCCCGGCCGTAGATCCAGGACAAGGAGTAAGGGCATGATATTGTATTTGTGTGGCTAGCTGCCACTGGGGCTTGGACCATTCGTGGGAGATGGAGTAACAACCTGGCTTCAGAGTCCTAAAGGAGCTCCCCACGATATACACTGGAGAAACCACGAACACGCCTCGAGACTGTCCATCAGATTAGGGATGGTAGTGTACGAGTATGGACAAATAATTGGAGATAATTATCCATCGAGTATGGATACTGCGTAATTTGTTATCTACGTGTATAGGTATGGATATAATAAGGCATCCGCAGGAAAAATCGCGGGTATGGATATGTAATATTCATATGGGTATCAAACATGTGGTTATCCATACCTTAAATTATATATTGTTGTTTGGTACTGGAATTGTTGAATTGCGATAAAATTTTTGTTTGATACTGATGCTGAAATTGTAGTGGGCAGACGAGCAGGTAACGGGTATCCGTTGTGGCACAATGTGGTAGTAGATATAGACCTATGGATATTACCAGCATATAGACCTATGTGGTTGAGACTAGCATTACTTAGTTACGTCGAAAGTTGCCTATGTCATATGATTAGTTATTTTTTAGTAACCATTAAGGTCTTCCCCTAGTCGTCCCCCTCCCCAGCCCCCCCCCCCACCCCCCACCCCCAAAAAAAAAAGGAAATCAGAGAAGGCTAAAGTTGCCTTGAACCAAGCCATCAATTAAAGGACACATTTGCAGAAGCATGAAGTATGGATATTACCATGCTAGAATCGATCTTTATCGAAATCCTCCTTGTATTGTTGCAGCTCCTTAAGATATGAAACATGATTGATGCAAAGTTGTGTTGGGAAGCCCTTAATGACACTCGTAACTTTAATTCCTCACACTTGGGTAGTGCAGCCGTTTCATTCAATAAATTTGTGTATGCCTCTGTTCCCTGCCAGGATGAGAAATAATGTGATAACAAGATCAGAAGGCAAAACAGTTGTTTTTCCAGAAAAAATATATGGCTTCTACCAACGCACCTTAATATTGAGGAGGTTCAGCTTCAGCTTCAGCACATCAACTTCATCGAATTGACGCATCAGGGAAGCGGATACACACTTTGAGCCCAAGTGTAGCAGGCGGAGGTGACGGGCAGCATTGGCAAAGTGGTGGCACAGAGGGTTGTAGCCAGTGTCATTGTCCCAACTTACCACGGAGAGCTTTGGGGCAGAGATATGTGCCTTAGTGGCATCACATACGGCCAGCACTTCAAGCTTAGGGGCCATGACTTCTAGCTTCTGGGTGTTTTGGACGTTGAATGAGAGGGACTGAAGCGAGTTGGAGTGTATGGACACGTTGGAAGCAGCAGCCAGCCTGACGAAAAGGTACAGATTCCTCAGGAGCGGGCACTGCTCGGACACAAGGTTGCCAAGCTCGCTGCCTGCCATGGTGGCGCAGCTTATGTGCAGGTCGGTCAGCGACATGAACGAGCCCGCCGGACAGAGGCGGAGGCTCCATCGTCGCTCGAGCGAGAGGGTGATTCTCGTCGCTCCATCGCACACGGGAAGCTCGAGCTCCTCTTTGATGGGCTTAGACAAGAAGAATTTCTTCTGGGATGGCACTTGGATATGGATATCCCCCACCCGGCGCTGCGAGGCGAAGCGTAGCCACGGGACGAGGCGGCACGCATGGACTCGAAGGCCATGGCAGTACATGGCCACCTCAAGGCGGTGGACGGCCGGGGCGGAGCAGGCGTCGAGGACGGCGTCGACGAAGTCCAGGAACGTCGCCCCCGGCTGCTCGTCGCATGTGCCGAGGCGGAGCTCGGGCAGGCGGGCCCAGACGTGGCGCCAGCGGCGGGAGAGCACGCTGGTGCGCGCGGCGGCGCGAATGGATCCGATGCGGAGGAGGATTGAGAAGAGGAGGTCGTCGGGTAGGCTGCTGATGCGGTCGCCCGCGTCATGGTCATGGCGGCCGCCTTCTTCCATATGGAGCGGACGGGACTCGATCGACGGAATGGATTAGTCGGATCTCTAAAGAAGGTTTCTAGAAAATTTGCAAGTACCTGACACTGACAGATGACGAAAACATGGATGGCCTGTTTAGCAAATCCTTCGCATGATTTGATGGCGAGAGGGCAGGAATTTTGAGCTGCGCCGCTGCGGAACTCCGCGCGAGGTGGATGAAGAGGAGAGACACGGTGGCGGCAGCTTATGTGCAGGTCGGATGGGGAAAGTAGTCACTCACGTGTAATGGGCTGAGTAGGCCGAACAAATGACAGCCCAAATACCTTCTGTTCCTTTAGGAAAAGGTCCTTCTCACGTATGGTCCAATTTACCTCCAGAAAACCATATTTCCAAACCATCACACTGATGGGACACTGGAATTCCTCCTACCCACTTGATCACGAATCAATGGCTCACCTTCGCGGAGCAATTCTTGAATCCCGTCACTCTACGTCAGTTCGTTTCACCATATCCGTTGGATGCTTCTTCATCGGACATCATCACCATTCGTCCTCTCCGCTAGACTTCACCCCCAAAAAAAAATACCGCTTTTCTTCGTCGTCGGGAACATTCTAGGCTCCGCACGAAGAGTCGTCTGGGGAAAAAATTCCGATCCCCACGACAGCAACACTGGTTCTCCGTTCTCCCTCCTCGTGCGCTCCGCAATGACTCCCGGATCCTCCCTCTTGTGCGCTCCGCAGAGGTCCCTCTCGCAGCCTCCCCCATATCACCTATTCTGCACTTCCGATTATTAATTATCAACAGTATAAGAGTATTTAGATCCAGCTAGCAGTAAAAATAAAAGAGTACCAGCAACCATAGATTTGGATATAAATACGGATACAAGTTATTCCATCTTTTTTTCCAGATTATGATATCCATGTTCTTCGTTTCTGATTACTTGACATAGATCAATGATGAGAACAGGGTAAATGAAATAGCATAAGGCTCTTTTTTTTGTTCACAAAAAATGAGAGGATTTAAAGAAGTATTTATCTTAAGAGAAAATGTCTATTCTATTGTTGGAATAATTTAGTAAATGAGACAAATGGAACTTCAATGTATCAAAACCTTGTTGTCACATTCGATACAATTGGCTGCTTAATATGCAACATTATGACTTCATTCCGATATGATTATTGGCCACGCTTTTACTTGGAAACGCATATGCTCAGTTACCAATTACCATAAAACGTATTAACTACATGAATCTTATATTACTATGCTACAATGCAGAATTATACGATAAATTTGCTTTTTTTTTTCTTTTGATGTCGCTACAACGCCTCTCTCTCTCTCTCTCTCTCTCTCTCTCTCTCTCTCTCTCTCTCCAGGTAAAAGCGGTTTTGTTCAATCAACTTAATTTGTTTTCCTTATAATATTCCATCGCTTATTTCTTTAACTCCATTGCTCCATTCCGCTTTTTTTGGTGAATACTAAACTTATGTGTTGTTATGGGATTCAGTTCCAGATAGACGACTAGGCATAACAAATTTCTAGAGGAAACAAGTTTCTGTAAGCAAATTGAACTTGAATTCAGAACGCCGAAGAAAGCCACTGAAGGTTTATATTTTTTTTCTTATGCAGCCAATTAGCTGATGCTTCTGTTAGTTTATTATTCCACAAGAATTTATGAATAATCCAAAGAACGTATACAATACATGTCAGCTTTCAAATCATAAGAATATCAATTTATTATTAATTTAGATATGCATATACAATATATGGAGAACTTTATTGATTTGTTGAATATGATATCCAGATAGTGTTGTTCTCACAACTTAATGACTCTACATATCTTCTTTGTAGACATCTATATTGGTCGAGAAGAGGTCCAAACACTATTTACTAACTGTTTATTATATGTTGCCCTCTAAATCTATATCCAAAATAAACAACTCTATAAGGCAGGAAAAAAGTGCTTGCCAGCAAGCTTGTCAATTGCAAACCTTGACAGAAATGTAGGAACTACCATTATCCGAGCTACAGGTTAACATAAGAAAAACCTGAGCAGTGATACCTGCTGCTATAAGGGATCCCCTGCCATAACAACAATTCATTATAAACATAGCCATTGAATGAATTAATCTGCACTGTTTTAGAAATTATTCTTTTTTAGACCTTTACCTAAATAATGATTCCATTTTGTCTTCATCCACATAATCCTAAATTCCTGACTGACCATATCACTACAATACAAGATTCCAACTAGGTGAGTCATGAGCGACCCTAATCTCTATTGCATTCACATCTAAAATTAAGTAGCAAACAAGAATAGCAACCTATCCCGTAGACCTATAGTTTGAGCATGATTATTGAGGTGATTATCAGTCTTCCTGGTTGAACTTGTTAGGCACCAGCTTGTTAGAACAATGTATTGCTGATTTAAACTGAGTTGTGTTATTTGTTTGATTTTGTTATATCAAAACGTCTCAAAAGTGTATGGGTGACAGGTCTTCATCCTTAGCATTCCACAATATGCTTAAGTGAAAGCTTAAATTACTAATGTTTGTTAGTTTCATTCATTGTATGCTTAATGTCATTCACTATATGTTTTTTCTTTTCATTTTGTAGTTGATATTGAGATAATGTCGTCGAGCAACCACAATCAGGGCGATAATGTCAATGAATCGCAGTCACAACAAGGTTCTATACCATCTGTTAATGGTTCCGAAGCAATAGGAGGAAATGAGGAAGTGGAAGAGATTGAAGTATCTAATGATGAAGACTAGAATGGTGGTGTTGGTTCAAAGAGAAAGTTGACTTCAACTATTTGGAATGAATTCAAAAGGGTTAAAGTTGGGGATAAAATTGAAGCAAAGTGCAATTGGTGTGCAAAAAAGCTTGGAGGAGAGACAAAAAAATGAAACCAAACATCTTCATGATCATCTCAAGATATGCCCATAGCGTAAGAGTAAAATGGCCTGGCAAAACAAGACATTTAGCCAAAGCTCATTAAGGTTTGGTTCCCATGATAAAGGAAAAACCTCAGTGGAAAACAATACATTTGAGATAGGGAAGAGGGAGGGGGGAGGCGCGGGCGGCTTGCGCCGAGGTAGACGGAATCGGGTAGATAGAGCAAGGTTATGTTGGTTTAGCTTTTTATCATTTACCAAAAACCTTTTTATAATTTCAGATATGTAAATATAAATATAGATATATTCTGAAAATTAATATAAATACAATATTATTATTCACTTAAATAAATCTTTATTTTGTAGAAAAATATTATTTAGAAACATTCTATTGCTTAAATAAAAAGGACTTCACATAAAAGGGAATAAAATCAATAAAATGTATTTTTTTCAAATACTACTATACGAAAATTATGCTCCAACATGAACGCATTAAACACTTTATCTAAATTTCATCTTACTCAAAAATTATTTATATCACTTTAATTATTCAAAAATAATATGTTTCCTCACTAATGGCTTTAAGTTTATTTCTTTTATTTGATGGGTCTAGAGTGTCACAGTGGATGGATGGATACACTAAGAGCCTATTTGTTTATTTTTTTTGGTCTAAGACGCCACAACTTACCTAAGCTTAGTTGGTCGAATTAAAAAACTAATCTTAGATAGAAATGTTAGGTAAGCTTTTGTGTCTTAGACAAATCTTAAGAATTCATGCAACAATAGCAAGTTATATTATTAGCCTTGTTTTAAACCATTAGTCCTTTAATCACGTATACAGATACCAGCAAACACTATTTTTTTGTGCGTTTCATCTTCTTAGAATTCTCGGATGCATGCTTCCAACCAAACGAACTCCATTCCAACTTTCCCGACCAATCGGATCCTACCAAATTTACATTCAACTCTCAGGCAACACTTATATCTGTACAGGCTATTTGGGTCTCCAACCAAACGAGCCGAATCCTCGTATTGATTTATGTACACTGTTACATAGCACAAACAAATCACTTTTTTGAAATTTGCAAGATTTCTCAGTAACTGGATCTATCTACGCCTACGCGCATGGCAGCTCACCTCAAAACCAATGGCTAGAAATTAAAGAATCCAACAGAAGAATATAACTCTGAGAAACTGATGTCACACGCTAAAATAAAGCGTGGTTTTCAATGGATAATATGCTCTGGAATAAACCCCAAATTTAGAACTCATCAGCATTAAGGACCATCCTTTATGTTGGCAAAGAATAAAGCCGGAAAGACAATACTGATCTCAAAAGAACGGTTCTGGATGTTGTTTATATGCCCTGCCCTTTTGTTAATACGTACTTTCAGAACAGAAATCTTCGAATTCCTATCTGCTCTTCCTAAGGCAAGAATAAACACTTCCTTTTTGTCTTGTGAAGCCACAATCAAGAGAGCAGAGTGCCATGATCGTATCTGACTGGTTTTGTTTTTTTTTCTGAATTCGACATGGAGTTTCTCCACAGAACTTGTTAAGAATCTATTTGGTATCGCTTCTGAGTTCCGACTGCAGCTCTCACACCACTAAGGTATCGTTTGGTTCACACATTGGTAAAATAATAGATAACCGATAACGTTAAATTATGTATGTTTAAGTCTAACCGTAATCGATAATACACTAGAAATGGATACCGACTTATTTAAACTTGTTACCACTATTATTCGATTATGAATTATTACCACTTACGTTATATTTCGTGAACCAAACGACACCTAAGCATTAGTCCGAAACAAAGAGCAGAAAAACAAACTAGCTTCATTGGACCGCTCATCATGTGTTTTCTACGAAAGAGAGGACAAACAAAATCAACTCTTGGGAACAGTAGATGTACAGTAGCAGCAAATGATGGGTCCGTTTGATTCAGCTTTTTTCTGAATAACTTTTCTGAGAATATAACTGTGAGAAGAATCTAAGTATCATTAGGATTACGTGCGGAGGAGGATAAAGATGTTCATAGGGCTCAGGATCTATAAAGTGATAGATTCTTACTATTGCAACGACTCAACCGATTATGTGTTTATGTTGATTTTGAATAGTTTTTACTCAAACGAATTTTATAGAAACTGGCTGAAAAGCTGAGTGTTTAGTAGTTCGCAACAGCTTTTGGTGGTCAGGAGTTACAAAAAGCTTAAACAAATTCGGCAAATGTCACGGAGCTAGAGCGGACCAAACGATCTTTGGGTTGGACCGTGCTACCAACCACACTATTTGTAGTCGACATTGTACAATTCATAAACTATAAATAAAGATTACATAATACATTAAACATAAATAAAAAAAGACATAATTTATAAAGCCAAAAAATACACAATCCATTATTGTGTTATTGTGTTTTTTTTCAAAAATTATGTTTTTTCTTGTTTTTTAGACTTCAAACAATATAAAATACAGTTACATGTGAACCAATTAGAACATGATATATTGTTATTTTTGGTCGACATTGATCTGTCTGAATTGATATTGACAGTACCGTTCAACATACCAAGCAATCTAGTTTAAAGGCGCAGTCGGTAACGACTAGTTCACAAGCGACATGGCCAGGCGTTGAATCCATCTTATGACTTGTCCAGTCATTCATATGCTTCATGGATTGAAGGAATTTGAAAAAAAAAATTATGAAGAATTTTGATTTGCTATAGATTTAATCTCACCTAATCACTGTCAATCCATATGAGTTAAGAAATGGAACAAATCTTTAGGGAGTATTTGGTTTTTAGGGACTAATTTTTAGTCATTCCATTTTATTCTATTTAGTTTCCAAATTATCAAATATGGAAACAAAAGTTTTATTTTAGTTTCTGAATTTAACAGTTTAGGAACTAAAATATGATAAATGGATGGGCTAAAAATTACTCTCCCTGCTTTCTCAAGCTAATGTGCTGACACTCGTGTAGCTCCAGGAATGTTCCAGGGAATCCAAAAACGCCACCTATATAAACAAAAGCTGAAGTCGTTGTTTGCCGCCAATAGGTTCTGACTTGCTGGTGCCCAGGAATATGCTGTTTGTGTACCCTATGAATTTTACTCGCCGCACTTTCTCTATCCGTCCCTCGACCAATCTGTTTCTTCTTCTCTCACATCTCAAAATTTACTAGATCCACTTGGCCCACACCATCCCAGTACCCCAGATATTGATTTCTAGATATATTTAATGGGGCACTTTTTTAAAAAAAATAACTTTTATGTAGTACACTTTTATATTGGTTTTAGATAACAAAGGGGCCGGGGCATGCTGGACAGCGACATGGTTTTTGAAATATATCTTTCTTTATAAAATCTAACATAACATAAGCTTACTTTTGTATAACCCTTTCTCAAAACATATCTTTTTGGATAATGTGCACAAAATCGTTATACTCAAAAGCATGGTCGAGCCCACCGGTGTGATCTAGATCTAACTATCTCTAGCATACGGGGACATGGTGCCTTGTCGTACACATTTTTTTAATTATTTGGCCCTTTTTTGAAACAATTTCACGTTTGGACTTTGAATAACTTAATGTTATTTTTGAACATTTTACTCGGCATCATGGCTCATGGCCTTGAAGTAACACGTCTTGGCGCCATGGCTTATGCCGCCGAGGAGACATCTATGGGCCTGTTTGGTTTAGCTTTTTTCTGACCAGCTTTTCCGAGAATCTAGCTGTGGGGAGAATCTGGCTGTGTAGAGAATCTGAGTATCATTAGGATTACGAGCGGAGAAAGATAAAGTTGTCCATGGGGCTCAGGATTTATAAAGTGACGGATTACTATTATTGTGACAACTCAACCAATTATATGATTATGTTGATTTTGAATGTTTTTTACCCAAATAAATTTTATAGAAGCTGGCTGAAAAGTTGAGTGTTTGGCAGTCCGCAGCAGCTTTTGGTGGCCAGAAACTGTGAAAAACCGAAACAAACAGAGGCTATATAGTGCCACCAAACACGAAAACCTGGCATCCGTAATTTCTTTATTCCTTCTAGTCTAGACAAAGCATAAGGGCAATACTAGTAGTCTACTTTTCCAAGAGCCAATGGATACTCTCATCGCTCCTGGACAAATTAATTTTAAGGGTTGTTTTAGGTTAAATTTCTAAATGTTTGACTGGCCTTAATAAAAGAGCATTATGTCATAGATTACTGTCATTAAATACACCATAAACTATAATTTTCTAATAATCTTATTTGCTGTCATAATTTCTAAATGTTTTTTACAAACCTGATTAAATATAGAAAATGATCTGAAGACAGCTCTAGAAATTGACGGAGGAAGCGTGTGGCATGCAGCACGAGATGAACAAAAAAAAAGGTTACAAGGATGATGCCGGGTGCGCGTAGCTAGGCACGACCCTGTGGCCTCCTGTCTGTCGTGAGCACGCTTCGCTTAGCAGCATATGCCAGTAAATATTCGGAAAACCGCCACGGCCGACCTCGCCTTCTGCCTCTCCGATCCGCATCTCCGATCCGCATCTCCGCTTAGTATATACATGGGGATTGGTAGCGAGCGATTGATTACACTGGGTGACCATCATCATCAGTAACTAATAATTACTTTAGATTAGAAAGCAAGAATCGAGTCGAGAAGATGGTGCAGTTCGGCAAGTGGCTGAGGAGGCAGATCGAGCGGAGCCTCCCGGAGTGGCAGGACCAGTTCCTGCGGTACAAGGAGCTGAAGCGGTGCGTCAAGGCCCGCTCCGGCGGCTGCCCGCCGTTGCCCGCGGAGGAGGCCGAGTTCGTGGCCGAGATCGACGCGGAGACCGAGAAGATCAACGCCTTCTTCCTCGACCAGGAGGAGGAGTTCATCATCCGCCACCGGGAGCTGCAGAACCACATCGAGCGCGCGCTGGGCCGCGGCAGGCCGGCGCCGGCGCCGGCGCTGCACGAGGCCGAGGTCGCCGCCATCCGCAGGGAGATCGTCAACTTCCACGGCGTCATGGTGCTGCTCCTCAACTACAGCAGCATCAACTACATAGGTAGGAGGAGCTCTAGCTCTAGCTAGCTAGCTGTACGGAGTTGAATTGAAAGCCTGCAGGTCTGTCCTTTTGCCCATGCATGTCTCCTCTCCATGCATGATGATTCTAACCAATCCCGTTCCATCCTCCATGTCTGGCTGCTGGCTGCTGGCTGCTTGCAGGCCTGGCCAAGATCCTCAAGAAGTACGACAAGCGCACCGGCGCGATGCTGCGGCTTGCCGTGATGGAGTCGGTGCTGCAGCAGCCCTTCTTCAAGACGGAGACGGTGTCGCATCTGGTGCGGGAGTGCGAGTCCTTGATGGAGGCCGTGTTCCCGGAGGCGCGCGATCGGGGCCAGGCCGCCGCCGCGGCGCTCGCCGTCGCGGAGGCGGAGCAGGGCATCTTCCGCAACACCGTGGCCGCGCTCCTCACCATGCAGGACGTCCGCGCGGGGAGCTCCACCAGAGGAAGCCACTCGCTGCCGCCGCTCAACCTGCCGGACTCCGACTGGCTACGGTCCTTCGACCCGCCGTTTCCGATCCCGACCCGATGACACTTGTTGCTCGCCGCTCCTAGTAGGCTTGCGCCAGCCTCCTCGATCTCCCTTCCTTTTCGTCTAGCTTCTTGGCCCGCCCGGTCCCGGCCCGGTACATGCTGTGCACTGTGCTTGCCTTGGTTTTCCATTTTCCCGCTTTCTAAGTTCTAATTAACTAATGTATGTAGAGTGCAGTAGTGAGACTACAGTAAATAAATGTAATTTACTGGAATGACAGCCGAGAGAACGTACAAGCTCATACTCAATTTGGTTCCAATTTTGTGGAAAAAAAACCTACTGTTAACTGTGAAAATCGCTGTGAATGTGGTGCAGCGGCTCATGATGGGTCAAAAATCTACCAGACAACCTCTACTGTATAGTTGTAGTTGACTGCAGAGGATCTCAATTCTCAATTCACTCTAGTTTCATCATTGCTTATTCAAGTAGCTATTCGTGGGACCGTGGTTGATGTTGTCCAAGGGTGATCTAATTGCGGCCTGGATCATGGCGCTTGGGGCCTGGTTCCTTCTCTAGCCCGTCGCGTGCGTAGACATATAGAGCATGTTTGGTTTGCTACTTAATTTGCTACACTTTACCTAATTTTTATGTTTAAAGTTAGTTATTCAATTCGAACGGCTAACCTTATGCAAAGTGAGACATAGTTAGACACAAACCAAACATGCCTATAGTCGCACATACCAAGGACAAGAGCACAACGAGCTTACCTGTAGCCAAGACAATTTGACGAGAAATAGGGGGGACGAGTTGCGCGAGGATTCAGGAAGTATCATCTCGAGACGGGCCACGATCGGTGAACGAGCTATAAGAATGTGCACTGAGAGGGGGAGCCTTGCCCTTGAGGTGGAGGTGAGCGAAATAGAATCTCTTGTAATGTGTTTGGTTTGAGGTCAAAGTTGGATGAGTCGGGGGCGACACCGTCCCCTCGATTTTTTGGGATCACGCCGCCCCCAAAAATCACTCCGGGTTCACCTCGCCCCGGCTTGACTCTCAACCAAACACTATAGAAAACGTGGACGCCTCATTCCATCCCTTCTTGTACATTCAACCAAACGCACCCTTGGTGGATGCGATGATATCCAGTGGCGTTGGGGTACGCTGCTGCCATATATGGTTGCAGTGCCGGACATAGAACAAGAATTCACGGGGAGGGGGGACAAAAAAGACAGTATGACAAAATTAAGCAAAATTGTAACAAACTAGTATTTTATAGAATTCAAATCAATATACGATATAAGTTTAAAGAAGAAAACTATATAAATAAAAGAAACAAACATATCGCTGACTTTTTGCTGAACGAATCAAAACCATATGTATCGACTGTCGATCTCCTCGAAGGGCGGAGCCACCAGGAAAGAGGTGCCTCTGCCAGAGAGTCAATGCTCGTTGGTTCGCTAAGCTCTCCGACTCGCCGTCTCTTGGAGATGGATCACATCATCGCGACAAGCGAGATCGGACCTGATGGACGAGCCGTCGTCGCGACAACGACAAGTAGGTGGGAGCATCATGAAGGGCCCGGATGCAACACACGTCGGGAAGGTGACATCATCGGGCAACGTCAGAAACGGGTCATCGGGGCAGATTGTTTTGGATGGCGTTGAGAAGAATGATATCGGACAGATAGATGCAAGGACTAGACCGAGAAACAACACGAAAGTTAGAACATAACTAGTTTAGTCTATCCAAGACTTATTTTTTATATACTTAGCAATAAATAAACATTAGGTGTAAAAGGTACTTAAAATTGAGGGGATCACGCCCCCCCTTTGGATCCGCCACTGTATGGTTGTCATCACTGACACCTGCACTGACCTCGCGCGCGCGTGTGTGTGTGTGTGAAATACAACAATGTGGATACATGGGAATGGGATGGCGACACACTGGATGGAGATGTAGTGAGTAGACTTCACTTTCGCGCCGGTTCTGCCACTGATTAGGAGTCAATCCAGCTGTGAGCAAGAACTCAACTTTGTTCTTCTTCGCCTTGCTCTGCAGCTGCCAAGGATCAGGGGCGGACCCAAAGCAAAATAAGAGTGAGGGCATATTTATAAAGACAAGTGTCAAAACACTTGAACAAGGATATATAAGTTGAACTGAGCACATAGAACCTTATAATTAAAAAATAGTATCTACTACATGCAACAAAAATGAGTGAGGGTCAAACATACCTAGATCCGCCCCTGGCAGCCAGAGATTTTATTTTCGGTCTGGAGTTCCGAAAATTTATTTGTTGACCAAAGTTTGACTTTTGTATTTTAAAATTTTAAACCTAAATCTACCAAAAACCGAAACGGAAATGCATCTTGGACCGGACCGGAAAAAAAAATCTCGAAACGGGCTTTCCAACAGGAAAGTTCAAGCTTGACAGCTGCTGGATCTTCATGCATGATACACCAGCGCTAACATAGTTTACTTGATTCTTCGGACAAAAGAATATGCCCCAAAGGACGCAAGGTGATGGCGTGGTGCCGAAAAAGAAGACAAGAAACAATGTCGGACTATGGTCTCCTGCCTCACTAGTCGCAAGAAGCCAGGTTTTCCGATTTAGACCATGTTTGAAATACACTAGAATTGATTGTTAGCCGCTAAAATTAGTCTAGCTAATAGTTAGGGTGTGTTTGGTTTGACTTTTGGCTTTGGCTTTTGCCCCCTAAAAGCCAAAAGCCAACCAAAGGGCTGGATCCACGAAGCAGCTTTTTCTAAAAGCCGACTTTCTCGTAGTGCAAATTTGAAAGCACCCCAGGACATGCTTTTAGTGGCTTTTCAGATGGAACTATGAAAACATATATCGAAGAATTTTTAACGACTTTTAGTGGTTTCCACCAAACGGTTTTTAGCTTTTTAACAGCTTACAGCCTACAGCAGCTTTTTCCACAGCTCACAGTCCACAGCAACTTTTTTCACAGCCACAGCCCAACCAAACAGACCCTTAAACTATTAGCTATTTTAGCAAATTAGCTAGTAGTTAGTTAGATATTTGTTATCCAGCTAATTCTATTAGCAATCTTAGTAGACTAATTATTAGCTCTAGTGCATTCAAACACTCTCTTAAAAAGTGAAGCACAACCTTTTCTTTGGTTAGTATGAGGCTAGATCACGCTTTATAAGTCTATTTGATTTCCAGTCTAAGCCACCATAACTTGTCTAAGCTTATTCGCTTGAGTTGAAGAATTAACTTTATGTAGAAAAGTTAGACAAGTTATAATATCTTAGGCAATTCGATTGATCTCTTAATTAATTTTAGTTTTAAAAAATAGATATAGAGTCTAATACTCTAGTTCTAATGTAATCCGGTCCTTAAAATTTATAGCCTATGAAAATACGTTCATTGTAGCTATGCGAACTATGCATACAAAACAAAAGACCGTTCATCTTCTCAACATTGTTTATACTAGGGTCACTTTCTAGAGCCACCTGCAAGAAGCCTCTCCGGTCTCCATTCACAACGATTTGTGCCATGTGTATGTCCGTATTGCAGAATTGATTCATGGCCATGTCCAAAGGAATATTCATGGGGCGGTTACAAGATGGCAGGTGAGGACAGGCAGGAAGATGAACAAGACGACAAGAGCCGACGTAGTCGTCCAAGGATTCGATCAGGATATTCCTCCAAGATGACAAAGACCACAAAAATAGTTGCTTCTTCAGACGTGAACCAATTTTAAAACTAATTGCATAAGAGGTGATTAATTAGCAAGACAAAACTATTAGCTCTAGTTAGCTCTTGAAGGCATATAATAATATAGCATGATATGAACTAATTATGGGCTACATATTCAGAATTAATAGGTTTGTCTCGTCAATTAATCACTGTTTACTTGCACAGTAGAGCAAGAGCAAGCGCAGAGAACAGGGGCATAATAAACTGCTGCGGGTGGTGTACCTAAACCATGATCCAATATTACATCCCCTTATGCTGACTCCAGCAGTTCATCAAAACTTTACCCATAAACAATGTTTTACACTATAGATTGCACTATTCGTAAAATAGAGTTTGAATATGAGTATGAATATGTATAAGCTGTTGGAGATAGTCTTAATACCTAGTTTAATTACTCTAGTATAAACCTCAATCTACATGTATTAAGGTAGATTGGAGTGTAACTTAAACTAATTTATATCCCAATCCACCTCAACATACATAACTATAGTCTATCGTACAATATCTAAATGAAGCCTAAAGACAACGTTTAGGATAAGGAACGTGTTAAACAGCCCAAAAGCATTATGACTCCATGAGTCCAACGGCCCAATAGCACGAGACATCGCAACATGCCCGCTCCCCAACAACTGTAGCACCTGATTTGATTGGTACAAAAATTATGATGACGTCCCATTTGCAGACATCGAGCATATTGCCCAATACCCTTGTTTGAAATTCAAAATTTGAATCGTGAAGAACTCTGTTGGCGTCGATCCGGACGCCAATTACTGTGATGTGTATCGACAACGGTACTCTCTGTAAAGCGTAGATGGTCCGCGACCGAGGGCCAGATGATCCGCGACCTGGCGCGGAGGGTTTCTGCTGACAAACCGGACGGTCCGCGCCTGATGGCCGAACGGTTCGCGCGTGCGCATAGGCGACGAAGTTCGCCAACTACACCTAGATCTCGCTCCCGGGAGGGACCCTATCATGGAGGATAGATCATAAGGTTTGTCTTGGTGTCGGCAAGCCACCCAAGACGTCTCTAAACGACATACAGTCGGAGAGAGGTGAAGATTAGAGAGAAAACTATGTTACTGTCTACTCCTAGTGCAAAATGTAAATAACGAAAGATATATTGATTGTTTGATCGATTATTGGTGATTGCAATCGGTCGTACCTCTTAATATATATAGGGGAGGTCTAAACCCGTTCATAGGCGTCTCCCAATAGCAATCGTGGATTTAGAGCGATAAACTCGCGTGGAAAAGGGATTACTTGCGCCTGATTCAATCTATTCACGGGAAGTCCGCGCCTATGGATGGGCCATCTATGGGCCAGATTGTCCGGTCCTTAGGACTAGATCGTCCGGCTGTGTCCAGCGCCACAAATGGTGCTCAACAAACTCAAGCTTAGAGAAAGTGGGGAGAAATAAGATTTTGGAGAAATTGTGGGCCTGTTTGGTTCATGGCTAAATGTGTCACACTTTGCCTAAGGTTGGTCGTCTGTATTGAAGAACTAACCTTATGCATAAAAGTTAGGCAAAGTGTGACAAGTTAGTCAGTGAACCAAACATGCCTTATATTCTTCACAGTTGGCACCATCCTTGGTTTGAAACCAGGGTTTACAAAATTGGTAGAAACCACCAGTTTATCGAAATCGACGCCCAGTGGTACAGGTTAACCACAGTTTTTGCTTCAAAATTCACTCCAAATTTAAATTTGCTCAAAAAATATATAAAAATTGAAGAAAAAAATAAAAAAACTACATGTTCTAGTGAGTAATATGGTATACATGATATCTAAATTTAATTTAGTTTAGCCCATTAAAAAAGGAAAACGTATGGACCACTAGTAAACCCGTTGACCCATCGGTTTCTTTGTCAAATGTCGGCGGTAAACCATACCGAATAGTGGTAAACCACGATTTGTTACTGAGAAATCATGTTGAGTTGTTTTTTAGTAAGTTGTCAAGATTTGTTTTTTGGGTTTAGTGATACAGATTTTTTATGCGATGACATCTTGTTAATATATAGTTATATATTAGTATTGCTAATTTGCTATTGTGTAGTTATATATGTTTGTATTGTTAATATTTAGTTATATATGTAGCTAGTGATATTATTTGCTACTAATGTGTTGCATACTTGCATTTTTTGCCACATTTGTAGGACACATGTCAAATTTAGTCTAGCAGTGCGAAGAGAAGGTTGACGCAGGTTTTAAGTGCAAGTGTTGTAGAGAAACAAAGAGCTGAGGGATGATATCCGATTGAAGGAGCATCTCATGCAGAGAGGAAGAATGCAAATATGTTTCGATGTCTTATTGTTTATGTTAATGTCATTTATTACAAGTAATATGTTTTTATTTTACTCTCGTTACATGATATTATGTATTGTTTGATACATGTTGGACTTAGTCTGGAAGCATGGAGAGAAGGTTGGCACATATTTCAAGTGTAAGTATTTTAGAGAAACAAAAAGTGCAATAGGTGGTACCCGATTGAAGGAGCATCTCGCACATAGACAGAATCAACGCATATTAGGATCCTTCTCATATGACTGAGTAGTATGACTTGAGCTTAATACGTGAGTATTGTGAAATATGTCGACCTATGTGTCATGGAAGAACTCTAAAAGAACCTGTATTTGAGTATTATGAAGTCCGACGATTGTTTGTTTCATGATAATTGAAGTTTGTGGCTGCATATATATCTTGTATGTCATTTTGGTGAACATAAGTTGTATGGATCGACTAGTATTTACTATGCAACGTGGATTGAACAAACTACAAGTGAATCCTGTCACAATTTTCATTTTTATGCAAAAAAGCGCTTCAAATGGGTGGTTTATCAACGGTTTTGAGCGGTTTACCACCGATTTTTCAGCAAAAAATCGTTTTGATTTTGTTTAAATTTGGTTTGGCCAAACCAGTCGATTTTACCGGCGTTACCTATGTGTAGTTTTTTTTTTGACCCAAAACGGTTTGGTAATCCTTGATTGAGACTAATACAATCAAAGATCGAAGCACTCTTAGAAGTCGAGAGAGGGTGCACCGGCATACGAGAGAGCATTTTAAAGACAAACCCGGTCGGGAAACCAAATTCGTCATGCTCTGACCATGATCCTAAACCCTAATTGCTATGTAGAAGATTTTGACCTTGGCGCGCATTTGGTTTGCTTACTAAAATTGGGCATGACATTTATTTCTCATGTATTATTTCATGATTTTTGTTGTCCCTTTAACAAAAGTTATCTTCTAGTTTATTTTAGTTGGCCTTGTGTTGTACTATCCTTGACTTGTGGCAAAACTTTAGGTGGTGCTTAGAAGCAAAGTATTTTAAAAAAACATGGCTTTGGAACACTGTGGTTTAAGATGTCACGATACAACCATAATATTTTTACATCACTCAAAACAATACTTGTGTGGAGACAAAGTATGTTAAATCATGGTATTTAATATACATGTGTAAGAAGCTAGGCATAGACAAAGAATTTAGGTAGGAGTGGAATTTCAAACACTTCAAAAATACCATAGTAACTATAAAATATGGTATTTAAAACCGAGTTGTTTACCTGATAGCCAAACACTTTTTTAACAAAAAATACTATGACATTCTCCAATACTATGGTTTTATCTCAAAACTCGAAAAATACTTTGGTTCCAAACACCCCTAAGCGAGATAAATAGAAAAAGCTTAATGAATCTCAACATACTGGTAGTTCGGTAGCTAAGTGTCTTCAAGTGAAAAAGAAAATGATTAGTTGAGGACGAGAACTTTAATTTGCATTTTTGCAAGGAAAAAAAGTTGCTAGCATATTTTCATTAAAAAATTGAGAGGACTTCCTACCCGTTTAAGTCTCGGAGAGGACAAGTATTTTTAAAATAAGATGAGGAACTGCATTTTTTTCTTTCTAAAAAGCAATCTATATTTTGACTTTAAATCTTAATTGGCATACAAAGCGTTTAAATGATCAATCTAAGACAACTTTACACGTATATACGTACTTACATACACATACAGATACCTAACAAGGATTAGGTCCAGCCCAATTTAGAGAATATGGCCCATCTTACAAAAACATAAAAGGCAGAGTAGACTCAAACTGGACGCAACGCGGCCCATCGAGGGCCTCCTGAGTCACTTGGCGGGAAATGTGACGCTTTTGCCGCCATTCATCTCTTCTCTTCCCGCCACCGCCGCCGCCGCCTCCATCTCCCGCCATTTTACTCTCCCCTTCCCCATCCCCATCCCCATCCCCATCCCACCCTTCCCATATCCCACCACCACCTCCTCTCTCACTACCTATCTGCCATCCCGAGTGATTGTCTGTGCGACCAAGACATGGCTTCTGACGGCGGCGGCAGCTCCCCTCCTCGTAAGATCTAACCGCTCCCTCTTCCGTGGATCGCATTCAATTTGGTCCCCTTGCAGATTTCTTGCTAAGATTTGGATCCCCGTGCGGCGGAAATTTCGTTTTTGCTGTTGTTTTTCAGCCGCATCGTCGCCCTATGGTCGGCCGTCAAGCCCACTCGCGGTTACTAACTCCTCCCCATCTCAGCCCACACGCCGCTCCGGCGGTCGCCGTCGCCGTGGTTCCGCTAGTCCTTATGCTTCGTCCCCTTCTCTCGGGGGGTTCGAGACGCCGCCGCACCCTGGCCGCCGCACGCCGTCCGGAGCTGGGGCTGGCGCCCCTCGGCAGCCGCGTCAGAACTCGACTGGCCGGTTCCCGCCGACGCCCTCCACTCCAATGTCCACCGATGACGTCCCTCCATCCTCCGAAGCTGGGGACGACGAGACCGACGGCGGCGGCGGCGTCGACGCCACCCCGGTCTTCGTCTGGGGCACCAACATAAGCGTGCAGGACGTCAACGCCGCCATTCTCCGGTTCTTGCGCCACTTCCGGGACCCGCGCGACGCTGGCCGCGTCGACCCGGTCATGGACGAGGGCAAGTACATGCGCGCCATCCACCGCATCCTCGAGCTCGAGGGCGGGGAGTCGCTCGACGTCGATGCGCACGACGTGTTTGACCACGACCCAGACCTCTACAGCAAGATGGTTCGCTATCCGCTCGAGGTGCTCGCCATCTTCGACATCGTGCTCATGGACCTCGTCGCGCGCATCGAGCCGCTCTTCGAGAAGCACATCCAGACCAGGATCTACAACCTCAAGTCGTCCATTTGCTTGAGGAATCTCAACCCATCTGGTAATAGATTATTTCTTTTGGACAAGGTGACAATGCTCGAACCAAGTTAGACTGTACATTGTGTGATCTGATTTGTGATTTCGTGTTCGTTGCAGATATTGAGAAGATGGTATCCATCAAGGGTATGATAATTAGATGCAGCTCGGTCATACCGGAGCTCAAGGAGGCTGTGTTCCGCTGCCTGGTTTGTGGTTTCTACTCAGAGCCCGTCATGGTTGATAGAGGTATGGTGCTAATAGACATCTTGATCATGCAACTCTGACCCGTGATCTCATTTCAATGAATTCCGAAATATACGCCACGTCAAAATAAGAGCGCCAGTTTGGAAATTCAACCCCCCTGAGAAAATTAGGGGGATTTGAGTTTCCAAAGTAGTCCTTGGGTCTTTTTGGTTATAAGGGTTTCCCTTGAATCCCCTTCTAACCAAACAAGCCTTAATGTTTGGTTGGTCCCCACACAGCTTTTCCCAGTGCAAGGTGCTCTTCGAGGCTTCCGATTTTGGGTAAATGGGGGCTCAGATTGTTGTGCAGTGTCTGAGCTGCTTGGGAGGCCATGAGCCAAGCCTCTAATGCCCTTCAAAGAATAATCACACATCTTTGGCCTTGTTTTTTTTTATCTTGAAGGACTAGCTGCTTCGAAATGCATACAATCCATATTCAACACCGTAGCTGATAGAAAGATATGCATGCCATAGTGGACCATTTAAGTTTGTCTGTTTGTATTGTTTTTATCAATGTAAAACTAATATAATGTGCATTGCCTTTCTCAGGAAGAGTAACTGAACCACACATTTGTCAGAAAGAACAATGTAAAGCCACAAATTCTATGACCCTAGTGCACAACAGATGCAGGTAGCTACACCTACTTGTTGTCATTTTTGTCTTTGCTAGTACTCTTAACAGAATAAAAATCACGTTGAATTTAACATTGTTTTTACATGACCAGATTTTCAGACAAGCAGATCATAAAGTTGCAGGAAACACCAGACGAGATACCAGAAGGTGGCACTCCACATACAGTTAGTGTCTTGATGCATGATAAGCTTGTTGATGCTGGAAAGCCTGGAGATAGGGTTGAGGTTAGGATTGAAACTTTCTTAGTGATCAATACTTTAAATCTTGACATATGGTTCTTGTTTAAGAAAATTGTCAAATTTACTTATTTTGCTTCTATTATAGATAACTGGAATATACAGAGCTATGAGTATTCGAATTGGACCAACTCAAAGGACAGTGAAGTCTATATTCAAGGTTAAAAATACAGAGTTTTATTGCATTCTCATATTTGAATTTCGTCTTAGCACAGCAGGATTAAATCTTGCACTATAGTGTTATCTAATGGTATTCCTTCTTCATTCAGACATATATTGATTGCCTTCACATAAAGAAGACAGACAAGTCTAGGCTTCATGTGGAGGACACCATGGATATTGATAATTCTAACGCTAGCAAATCTACTGAAGAGGATTTTCTTAGTGATAAGGTATTTTTCAGCACCCATACTTTTATTTAATGGTGTGTGCTGGATAGTTGGTACTTTTTGGTAGCCAAATCTTTCTTCTATGTTTTCTGCTGCATTCTTGGTAACTCTCTTCTTTTTGATGCTGCAGGTTGAGAAACTAAAAGAGCTTTCGAAGTTGCCTGATATCTATGAAAGATTGACTAGATCATTAGCTCCAAACATATGGGAGTTGGATGATGTCAAAAGAGGTCTCCTTTGCCAGGTATCTTCTTTGGCATATTAAGATGTTCTTTTAAAAAGTGTGCCATTGCTAAGCATAGCATACTGTAAACTGTTCTATGTCCAGCTTTTCGGCGGCAATCCCTTGAAGCTTCCTTCTGGAGCTAGTTTCCGGGGTGACATCAATATTTTACTTGTGGGGGACCCTGGAACAAGTAAATCCCAGCTTCTCCAGTACATGCATAAACTGTCTCCTCGTGGTATCTATACGAGTGGTAGAGGAAGTTCTGCTGTTGGTCTTACTGCTTATGTTACCAAAGACCCTGAGACTGGCGAAACTGTATGTGTGCCCTTAAGTCGACAATTTGGCTTTGTTTTCTTTTCCATCTTATTGAATCGCTCCCATGATCTCAACCATGACCTTGTTTACCTTTCAGGTTCTAGAAAGTGGAGCACTTGTTTTGAGTGACAAAGGTGTTTGTTGCATAGATGAGTTTGATAAGATGTCTGATAATGCCCGAAGCATGTTACACGAGGTCTGGTTTGCTGAAAATTTTATGCATTATTTGCACGCCAAAAATATGGTTTTCCATGTAAGCTAAAGTCCTGTTGCAATTAATTTAGGTGATGGAACAGCAGACAGTATCCATTGCGAAGGCTGGAATAATTGCATCTTTAAACGCTAGGACATCTGTCCTGGCATGTGCCAATCCTACTGAATCACGTTACAATCCAAGGCTCTCTGTAATTGACAACATCCACTTAGCGCCAACGCTACTTTCAAGGTAATAACTAACCGGATGACTGCATGTTTCAAATTGAATGGAGTGACATGGAAATGCTAACTCTTGCCACAATTTAACATTGCAGATTCGACCTGATTTATCTTATCTTGGACAAGGCGGATGAGCAAACTGATAGGCGCCTGGCAAAGCATATTGTTTCGTTGCATTTTGAGAATCCAAATGTAAGACACCTGACTGAAACTTTATACTTCGATACCTCAATTTCTTCACTTCGTTTATGCAATAGATAATGACTGACAATTTAACAAGTGCAACACTTACCTTAGCTAAATTGTTAAGCACTCATCCTGTTGTGCAGTTAGAGGAGCTCGAGGTCTTGGACTTGCAGACACTAGTTTCCTACATAAGCTATGCAAGGAAGTATATTCAGCCACAGTTATCTGATGAAGCTGCAGAAGAGTTAACTCGTGGCTATGTCGAGATGAGAAAAAGAGGGAATAGCCCTGGGAGCAGAAAGAAGGTACAGTAACATCTTTGTTTCACCATGCTCTAGTCTCTTTGAATAGCGAGAAGCCCCTAAAACGTTGCTGCTTGGTGGACAGGTCATAACAGCAACCGCTAGACAAATAGAGAGTTTGATCCGTCTCAGCGAAGCATTAGCCCGAATGCGGTTCTCTGAAGTGGTAACTAACCATTATTTCTGAAGACCAGTTCCTGGTTACTACTTAGTTTCATGACCATTTGTGGCCCTTGTGACTGATAATCTGGCTCCTGCTGCCTGAAGGTCGAGGTGCGGGATGTTGTGGAGGCATTCAGGCTTCTTGAAGTCGCCATGCAGCAGTCTGCGACGGATCATGCAACTGGTCAGATTAACTTGGCTTGGCTTGGCTTGGCTTTGTTCATCCTTTACTTTTTTTTTTCCTCACTTTGCAACCCTTGGTGCTGACGGTGTGTCTACGAATGATGAAAAGGTACGATTGATATGGATCTGATCATGACGGGGATATCCGCAAGCGAAAGGCAGAGGCGGGAGAACCTCGTTGCCGCAACCCGTAACCTGATTGCGGAGAAAATGCAGCTTGGAGGCCCCTCGATGCGCATGATTGAGGTAAAGAAACATCTTTTGGTTGCTACCTCTTTCCTTGTTTTCATCATTAGCTATCCAGTAGTGAGCTAAGAGTTTGCGTTCTGGCTGGTGTGCAGTTGCTGGAGGAACTGAGGAAGCAGAGCTCAATGGAAATTCATATGCACGAAGTAAGTCTGAAACTGTAGCTCGCAGTGCCTTCTGATTATTATGTCTGTAGGTTGGCGTGCGCTGACGCGTGCTTTGGGATTCTCGTTGCAGCTCCGCGGTGCTCTTGGCACCCTGATGACTGAAGGCGCGGTGGTTATCCATGGAGACAACGTGAGGAGAGTTTGATGTCTTGACGGCCATCTGCGGTGATGCTTCTATAAGGCTCCAACCCGCCACTTCCTTGAACAGACAAGGTTCCGAAGATAACTGTAGCACTTAGCCGTAACTTGTGGTCCGAGGTCTAAACTGGTCCAGATTTGTAGCAGTATTGCTAGTTGTAGATTTTTTTTTAAAAAATTGTTATCAGAATTTTGTTCTCTTGCTATTGTCCGAGTTTACTGCAACAAGGCAACTATCATCTCGTTCTCTGATCAGTATCATGCTGGGTTCTATCATCTATATGTGCGAACACCGGCAGCGCTGACGCAAGGCCTCCCATAGTCGTTGGAACTTCCCTTTAAAAAACAGATCTCGGGTGGCGCATCGGACAGGTCCGGTGCACCACCGGACCCTCCATTTACACTAGTCACCTTGTGTATGTTCAATGTAGTCGATAAAAAAGTCGGACATAGGAAGAGGTCGATGCAGTATAGTCCCACGAATTTCCACCAGGAAGTAGTTGAAGAGGATGATCTCGCAACGAGAAAGTAGACGATGAAGATGACCCCGAAACGAGCAGTCGTAGCGACGCTCCCCAAAAACCTGATTGTCCGCGCACTCTACAAGTGTCTTCAGTGGACTACGGTTCCGGAGGCCGGCTCTCTCCAACTCTCTGTGCGTGTACAGATTTAGGACTGTGAAGACTGCAGAGGCAACTCAACCGAGAAAAATAGAGTGAAAAACCAGCAAGAATATTTTCCGCATTTACGCGAATGAAGAGTTGTGTGCTTTTATATAGACGCAAGAGTGCAGATTAAGAGATGCTATCAAATAGCTTAATGACAACCATCACTAGCCACTATGGTCATAAAAACGTCCGTTACTAGTAACTCCTAACATCAAAATGGCCGTTACTAGTAACTTACCGAGCCATAAATGAGCAGTCATAATTCACTCACTTGCTCATATATATAACTCCTTGCTTAAACATGAGACAAAGGATTTATAGAATACTAGATATGTGCCCGTGCATTGTCACGCGAGTTAAAAATTTGTATAAAACATATATATGTAACAATAACTGTCACTATGATATGAAAAATCCGTGTAGCAAAATATCACCTTAACACTAATATTATATTCTAAATATAGACTGAATGCTTTGGTATCTATTCACAGTCGAAGATTTAACTGGAAAAACTTGATTAATCATTCACTGCCCAGATGCAACTGAAAACACAACAAGAACCCAATTTAGAAGGACGAGAAAGAACCAAATGCACACGGTTCAGCTCATCTTCTGAATTGAACATCCATCAGAGCTAGCATAGCATAGCTATATGCATTAATAAGTAGGTTAAAATAGATTAAACAATATGGGAGATAAATAATGTACTCTTGTGAGTAGCTAACACAACATTTGGTATAAATTTCATATCCTTACTTTTCACATATGAGCATCCATATCTGCTAGTTATAAGCATCATGTTGTAAAAATGTTATGGAAATGATTGAGTAAATTTGACGGTGGTTGATAGTTAGTCACCATTTTCTATATATCGTGCACAAAGAGAAGTATGCCTAAGAAACGAGGTATATTTATTAAAAAACTTGACCAATATAGAAGGGTTTTTAATTAAGAACATATACAAAAATTTGCCTCGACAATGACTTGGACTTGAGGGATCGGGTGTGAGCGTACATGCATACTGTCGACCAACTGAGCTACACTTAACTTCTTCAAATTTTCATTTTAATTAAGAACACATGCAAAAATTTGCCTCGACAAGAACACATGCAGCGTGAGCGAAGGGAGCCACAGGGTCTAGCTTCGGAGGCTAGTTGCATGCTTGCATGCAGCATGAGTGGATGATGGAGCACTCATAACTTGCATAGTTGCATGCTTGCATGCAGTGTGAGTGGGAGAGTAGGTGCATGGGATGAAGACATCAAAACTCGAGAAGGAGATCAAACTCGTTGAGGAGTAATAAGAGTCAAGCCAGATCTTCAAAAGAATCAAGAGCCACAATCTTGGATGGAGTCTTTTCTTGCCCCACTGCTTTTTACCCAAACCTACATATGCTTTAAAGATATCCTTTATCCTGCATAATAAAGTGGCTATACCCATATGTACCCATGTTTTCCTAATCACCTGATAAATTGCGATATAAAGAAAAGAAGAGTTTTGGTATTCAAATCAATTAGAAACTAATCCATAGACTACAAACAATTTCTTCTACAACCCTTTCTTACTAATCTCGAGGACGAGATTATTTTTAAGGGGGGTAGGATTTGTAATACTCAAATTTGTATACAAATAATAATAGAGAGATCTCAATTTTATGTGCCTCATTTGCATCATAAAAAGAGCATACTCAAAATTTAGGGATTAATCAAAACAAATGATTCTAAAATAAAATAAAGTGCATCTTGTTGGAGTTTTATATGTTTGTGCATGAATAAAATAATAAGGGTAATAAGATAATAAATACTAAAAGTTAAATCAAACCCTAAACTAAAATTAGGGTTTTTGAAGAAAAGGAGAGAAATGATATAGAAATATAAATGATATAATTATATTTTAAGAATTGGTATTCTTAACTTCACAAAAGTAATAGAGATTAATTTAGCACAAGTTTGACTTAAAATTCAAATTAAACCTAGAAAGGAAGAAAAGGAAATAGAAAGAAAGGAAAAAAGGAAATCATGGCAACTGGGCTCGCTGCGCGCAATTCAGCCCACTAGGAATCCCCACGCGCGCGCGCCAGCCCAACTTCCGCTTACCCGCACGCGCCGACATGGGGGCCCCGCTGGCCAGCCACCAACTTCGCGCGCGTTTTCCTCTGTTCCACTGATGCGCGGGTCCGTGCGGTCATACACCATGCGTGAGCTGCGCGTTCTTCCTCCTCGCGAGAAAGATGGAGTCCGAGCTCAACCACCGCCGACGTTTTCGCCACTAGTCGGTGCGTGCGCCGTAGTATAAATAACGCGGGCCCCGCGCCGACTCGCCCCCACGATCCCTTGCCCTCTCTCCCCTAGGTCCGCCGTCGCCGTTCTATAGCTTCTCTAACTCGCGCGCAGAAAACCGGGAGATCTCGCCCCAGGCACGAATCGACCGCCATTGAGAGCCTAAACTTACCCCGCCGCCTGCTCGGAAGAGTTGGTCTGTCGGTCACCGTGTAAGAGCCGCTGGCGGCGGCCTCTCAACTCCATCCGCGGTCGGAGGGATCTCCTGGGCGCGTCTGGTGCCGCTGCGGCGCGTGATTGGGGCCCCTGCCATCTCGATTCAAGGTATTGAAACCACCAGAAAGATCGCTATCTCCCTTGCTTCGCGTAGAACCACATCGCTCGGGTAGACGGGCGCCAGACCATCAGCTGGTCGCGCGCCGGCGTGCTTTCCGGCATGGACGCGACGGCTCTAGTCGACCTCGACTGCAGGGTAGAAGATAGGCGCCTAGCCGTGCGATTGGATGTGGGTGGCTAGGATTAGTTTGATGGCGTACCCCTTCGTTCCGGGGATCTCTGGCCGTTCATCTGCTAAATGGCGTGCACGATTTTTCCACGTGGGTGTTGGATCCGAACCGTATAATCAAGATCCTGCGGTTACCACGTTGTCCTGTGCCAGTAGTGTTGTGGTCTAATCTGCGCCACTCGCGCGGCATCCAACGGCCAGGATACCCCCGTACCCCTTCGGCTAGCGCAGTTTGCAAAAGAGACCCCACAGTCCTAGGTAATCAACCCGCCATCCATCGCCATTGCCCTGAGTCTTAAGAATTCTTTCACCGTGAACCCTGATTTTTCTGGAAATCGAGGCCTAGTCCAGAGATGATTAAAAACAGAGAAATGATTATAGAATTTAGTTTTTAATACAACAACAAATCCAGAAACTTGTAAAATGGATAGAAAATTCATTTTTAGTCCAAATTGATCCATTCCAATTTTTAAAATTTTGTAAATTTAATATCTATCATTTAGAGTCTCTGTTTTGGCATGAAAATAGTAAGAAGATTAACTTCCCACTTAATCCTATTTTAAACACATAAAACCTTTGGAAATTCATAATTCAAAATCTATAACTCCAAAATTAACGATTCCTGTTCCTAGGTTCTTATTTTAATGTGTAGATTTTTATTGTGTATTCTCTTCACATGTTTGGTGCAATGTTAATTCTTGCTATACCATGTATGTATTGTGTTGATGCGAGTAGACGAGCAAGCCACTGTGGATTCTGAGGTTCAGCAAGTAGAAGTAGCTGAGCAGGAGCTCATTGAAGGCAAGTTGTGCTCTTGATCACTTATTTTTACCCAGTCATGTTCTGATTAATCATAATGATCTGCATAGGTTAATTTTGATGGGACCCAATAGGTTACCCAAGTTTGACTATCTTTATACCTTGATTACCACTGGACTTTTTGGGTTGTACCTGCTATTGCTTTATGTGGTTATGGGTATGGAGATACATTTTATTCATGATTATACTTTTATTATCAGTTGTTATTTACTGTTCATGATAAGATCATTATGTTAATTGGAACATGGAGAACCACCCGGGAAAACAGTGCTACCACAAGGGTTTATGGACGCCCTTGGCTGACTAATTAGGAAAGCTAGTGGAGGACTACCTTACCCAAAAGGGGCAAGGGCAGTAGGGGAGTGGTCAGTGTAGGGAGGCCCTTGGGATGATTTTGCTGCGATGGCGGTCATGCGGGGGATTCCTGCATTGGAGCTTTCTATAAACTGTAGCGGGTTTTCTGAAGCTAGTGGAACTTTGTAAAGGCCTCGTAGTGTTACCCTGCCTCGCCTCCTCGGTAGAGGTGTATGGGATTGGCCGTCTCTTGGCAGATGGGTAACATGACTTGTGGGTAAAGATGCGCAACCTCTACAGAGTGTAAAACTGATATACTAGCCATGCTCACGGTCATGAGCAGCTCGGACACTCACATGATTAAATTATGGAACTTAAACTCAATTTGTCATATGCATTGCATCGCAGGTGATTTTGTTACTTCTGTTCTACTACTTAATTGGGTTGGTATTTACTTATACTTAGTAATTGCTAATAAAATTTTGACCAACTTTAAAAGCAATGCTCAGCTTCAACCATCTCCGTTGGTAAGCCTTACACTTCACATGAGCTCCCATCTTTGGCGAGTTCATAAACATTATTCCCCACAACTTGTTGAGCGATGAACGTATGCGAGCTCACTCTTGCTGTCTCGCACCCCCCCACAGGTCAAGAACAGGTACCGCAGGATGAGGCGCATGGAGGAAGCTGCGATGTGTTCGTGAGAGGTCTAGGTCGTCGTCTCCCAGTCAACTTTGGGGTTGCTGGACCGTTGTCTCCTTATAATGTAATTATTTATTTATTTTGTACAGAACTCGTATTATATAGTAAAGATGTGACATTCGATCCTGTGCCATGATTCATCATATGTGTGAGACTTGATCCCAGCACACCTGGTGATTATGTTCGCGCCCGGGTCTTGGTGCCCCTAAAATCCGGGTGTGACACCCAGGTGCAAAGCATTAAAGCATTTCTAACATGACTTATCTTAGTGCCTCCAATTAAATTATAGAGCTAAATTTAAAAAATAAAAATAAATAATTAATCTAATAATGTCTTATTTTACAAAAAAAACATCAAATAAATATAGGTTCTCCTGAAGTGACATAGATTTCGATTAATAACAATGATTTGAAGCTTTACTGATAGAGCTTAATTTTTTATTAGTGTCCTAATTTCCATTATATATATATATATATATATAATTTTGGATTACTTTTATAGGGTACATTATTTGAGATGCAAACAACATAATGCATAGAAAGATCGATGGTCGGCACGCACGTACGTACTTACAATCGTGACGCACCGATGGACGGCACAAAGCAAATGCAACAGTAGCTGTGATTCGTGGAGTTTTGTACACTGCATGTGCACAACAGTGGCGGCCGTAGTACACTTTTACTTCCTGGCGGACTGCACAACAGTAGCGAGGGACCAATGCAAGAAAAAGGCTGCACTACAGTATGGCCCCTAGCCTGATGCGTTGTCAGTGTGTTTGGTTTGAGTTCAAAGTAGGATGAGATAGAGACGATATCGTTCCCTCAATTTTTTGAGATCACGCTACCACTAAAAAGTTAGTTCAGTGCTTATTTCACCTCCACTTGACTCTCATTCATATAGGGGGTGTTTGGTTTGAGGAACCACTTCATCCAAAATGTGGTGGTGCATCATGGGTCAATTCCTCAAATTTGGTGGGATGACCTCATTCCTCATATTAGTACTAACTAAATAACTATAAGGAATGAGGTGATGATGGATCAACTCAATCCATTCCACAAACCAAACAAAAAAGTGAGGAGTGAGAAGACGATGGACTAGATCATTCCTCAAACCAAACAACTTATATATAAATTATGACCGACCTTCTATCCCTCCTTATATATCTAACTAAACACATCCTTCTATCCCTCATTGTATATCTAACTAAACACATCCTTAAGTGACGTGACCAAACAGTTTTCTCTTTATCATTTATCGCTTGCTACATGTGCGAACGGACAACAGTTTTCTTTCAGATGAAAAATGACATGGGACACGAGCTAGCTGACGGCTGATGAGAAGGCTCCTTTTTTACAAGGCCTGCTGGCTCATTTGTTGAACGTCACCGAGAACCCAGTTCTCAGGTGAAACAGTTGGGCTTTTGTGCACCTTATCACGCGTGAACCGGTCACCACACACGGCTCCGAGTCGACACACACTGCTTAGACACATTCAGTTCAGCGACGACACTGAACCGGACACGCTAACTGTCGAAGCTTTCCGAACTGACGAAACTGAAGGAAGATAACGCTACTGAAGAAAATACGACAATAGAGACGGACCACATACTATCCAACATTTCTCTCCCCCCTGCTCCGTGGTGTCATGAACTTGCTTGACATCAATCTGGACGCACACTGCTCCTGGAACCGGACACACCCGAGCGACTTGGTGAGAATGTCAGCAAGCTGATGTTCTGTCAAGGTGTCCCACAACACTAACTGAGGTGGTCTTCGTGTGGCGTCTCCATGAAACAACTCAAGTAACCAACTGAATCCGAAAGATCAAGGCGGATGTGTACTAGGCATCGAAGGCCACCGATGATCCGTCGATATTCAGTTGCATCCACCACCGAGGCTTTACTTTCCTTACTTGGCTTCAACTTGGTTCGCATGGAGTTGCACTTGGATTGCATGAGGCCATACCGTTGCGCTCCAGCAACTTCTTGGCATAGGCAGACTGGCACGAAGAAATGCCCTCCGGTCTCTGATTCACCTCAATGCCTAGATAATATGAAAGGAGGCCAAGTTCACTCATCGAGAATACCTGTTTCATCTACTGCTTCAAATCATCAGCAATCTCGTTATCTCTTGTGCCCATGATGATTAGATCATCCACGTACACATCGATCACCAAACACGACTTTCCTTGGCTCCAGGTATAGATGACGACATGCTCTAATCCGCTCCTCTGGAAACCAAGCGATGCCAGTTAAGCATCGAACTTGGCATTCCAAGCACTGAGTAAATACCGTAGTCCGTAACGCGCTTTGCACAAGCGCAGCGCATCGTTGCCGCCTTCTTCAACCACAAATCCAAGCGACATTTTGACGTTGACTTCCTCCTTAAGATCACCATTCAATAACGCACTCTTCACATCCATATGGTGAACCTTCCACTTCTACTGTGCATCGAAGGAAAGCAGAGCGTGCACTGACTCCATATGCGCCACTTGAGCGAAGACTTCGTTGAAGTCAATCCCCACGCATTATATGTAGCCTTTTGCCACAAGATGGGCCTTGTAGCGTGAAATGTTCCCAACCCCGTCTTGCTTGACTTTGAAGACCCATTTGAGGATGATTGCTTGGTGGCTAGAGGGAGAGAGGCCAACTCCCATGTGACGTTGGCTTCTATGGATTTCATTTCTTCAATCATCGTCCGTCTCCGTTCTCGTGCATGGCCTCAACAACCGAGACTGGCTCATTGGCCGTCATGAACATGAGCTCCTCATCATGAACATGGCTGAAATAACCTTTGAATGTTCTTGTTGTATGTTGAAGTAAACCTTGAATGACTAAAGTAACCCTTAAATTGTTGAATATTTGTTACTATTGTATGTTGAAGTAAACCTTGAATGGCTAAATGTTTGTTCATGTTGTACGCTTAAGTAAACATTGAACTACTAAAGTAAACCTTGAACTGCCTTTCCTCCTCCCACCGCGTCGCCACCTGCCGACTTCCGCCTCGCTGCCTCCGCTGTCGTGGGTTCCGTCACCTGGCTCGGGACTGCAAGAGGCCGCGCAGGGCGTCCGGCGCCGGCGCCGGGCTGGCGGGGGCTGGGGCGCCGCGGAGGTTTGTGCGCGCTCGTCGGGAGGGTTCTTCCACCCCCTGTGGCTCCAACGCGGAGGGCTCCACTCCTCCTTCGTCACCTAACCTCCCTCACCGGGTGGCCGACGGTAGTGCGGCCACGGGCCTGCTGCCCGGCCACCATCTGGTGCGCCCCTCCGTGGCGGTGTGCTTCATCGACCGTAGCGACGACATATCTGGCGAGGAGGACTCTCTGGCCACCTCTCTGCTGGTGCGCGCTGGGAACGGGCGGCGGGACATCCCCATCGCCGAGGCGCGGCGGGCCTTCTTGGCGTTGCCCGGGGTGCGCGCGGGCGACTTCGAGCTCAGACCTTCCCACCCCGACAACTTCCTCCTCCCTGCTTCGGCGGGTGTCCGCGACCTGCTGCTCGGTGCCCGTCCTGTGGTGGTGCATGGTACCACGCTGGTACTCCATCCATGGACGCGGCTCGCGCACGCAACTCGCGTCGAGTTGTTCTTCAAGGTGAAGCTGGAGATCGTGGGGATCCCTCCCCACGCGTGGTCGCGTGACACCGCCTCCAAGATCCTGGCTCCGGCGTGCTGGATCGAGAAGGTGGACGCGGCGTCGGCCGACAAGACGGACCAGTCGTTCTTCGGCGTCACTGCCTGGACGAACGACCCCAGCGCCATCCCCCGTTCTGTTTCGCTGCTCATCGCAGAGAACGAGCTGCGGGTGGTGCATTCTGACGAGGTCTTGCATCGCATTTTCGACCACCTGCCCTCGTATCTGAGGAAGAAGGTGACGCTCAAGTACGGTGTTATGGTCCACCTGCGGGAGGTGGAGGACCTCGCTCCAAGCTCATCTTCGTCGCCCTCTCCGCCGAGCTCCGACGACGACAGCGGTCTCGGGGAGAACCCCGGCCGGCGTTTTCTCTCCTCCGGTCGCGGTTGGGGCTCTCGACGTTGGCGCTTTCCCTGCAGTCGTGGAGTGCCGGACGGTGGTTCGGCGTCCGGCGGTGCCGGCCCGCCGGCCAACGGCGGCGTGGGCGAGAACGCTGGCGGGGCTCGTGAGCTGTCCGCGTCTGGGGAGCTGGCAGGGCAGGGGTCAAAGGCTGTCGCCCTGTCCTCGGACCAACCGGTCGTGGGGGCATCCCGTGATGGTCCTTGTTTCCCTTCTGGTGATTCATGGGAGGCTGTGTTCCTCGAAAGTTTGGTCTCCCATTCTCCTTCCGGTTTGTCTACGCTGGAATCCGGGGCTGCCCTACTGCTCGACCCCATGCTGGATGAAGCTGGTCAGAGGCACATGACCGCGCTTCCGGTGTGCCTTCCTGAGGCTGTTGACGTGCCGGACAGGGATGCGTCCCACGAGTTGTCGCCTTCTCTCGGGGAGCCGTTGGCCTCCTCGCTCGAGCCGTGCACAGGCGTTGATACTTCGGTCCTAGGGCCGACGTCGGCTGCTGGCCTCGTGGGGGAGGCTGCTGGCATGTCCGTGGACGTGGGCGTCGGAGGTGGGGCGGTCTCTTCTGGAGCCCGTCCCGCGTCTGAAACCAGGCCTGCGGACCTGGGTGGCGCACCGGCTCAGGAGTGCGCGCTGCGCTCGTTCATCGACTCGATCCAGGCCACGCCGCGTCCGCTGCTTGGCGCGCCGCCTTTGGTGGCCCCGGCCACGATAGTTGTCACGGGCAGGGGGCAGCCCATCCTTCCCCCGCGGAGCAGGCGCATCGCCGCTCAGCAGCTGGCTGGGGTACCGGTCTACAAGCGTGGCGAAGTTCTTCTCATGCGGAAGTTTGGTATTCTCAAAGACGGGGCACCAGTGACCGCCGTGGCCAAGGATCTGTACGACAGCTTGTACCGGTCCGAGCTGAAACTGGAGCACATCAATGCCATTCGTGAGTTGTTTCCCGACCGCGGGTCCGGCACCAGCACTTGGCCTGGGGACGTCGTCGACGCTTGCTCCGAGGACGGGGCACCGACGCTGGAGGACGCGGTGTGAAGCTCGGCCACCTGCTCGTCGTTGTTGCTCGCCTTCATGGATAACATCAAGATCCTGTCCTGGAATGTGCGCGGGCTGGGGGCTCGTGCCAGACGCAGTGTTGTTCGCACACTCGTAGACGACGTGGTTGCCGACGTTGTGTGTATCCAGGAGTCGAAACTGAGTACCGTCACTCGTGACGTTGTAATCGCAATGCTTGGTTTGCGTTTTTCGGATTTTGCCTGCGTCCCCGCGAATGGCTCCAGGGGCGGGTTGCTCGTCGCGGTTCGTGGGCCAGACATCTCCATCGCCGACGTGCTAGCCGGTTCCTACTCGGTTTCCGTCAAGCTCTCGGGCCCTAGGATTGGGGATCCTTGGTGGCTATCCACGGTGTACGGACCACAAGGGGTAGCCGAGAAAGAGCTGTTCCTGGAGGAGGTCGTCGCGGCGCGTGACGCCTGCGAAGGGCCTTGGGTCGTCATGGGTGACTTCAATCTCATTCTTGACGAGACTGACAAGAGCAACGGCAGGGTTAACCGACGGCTCATGCAGGAGTTTCGGCATTGCGTCAGTGATTTGGAGCTCCAGGACTTGCATTTGCACGGAAGGTTGTTCACTTGGAGCAACGAGAGGGAGTCTCCCACGCTGATTCGCCTGGATAGGGCATTGGTTTCGCTCGATTGGGATGAGCGCTTTCCAGATTCCTTCCTCCAAGCACTCTCCTCAGATACCTCGGATCACTGCCCGCTTCTGCTCCACACAAACAGAGATGTTGGTCGCGGGGGCAAACCGCGGTTCCACTTCGAGAGCTTTTGGCCCAAACTCGACGGCTTTGAGGACGCGCTTCGGCGCGGGTGGCAATGCAACGACCCCGTCGCCGATCCGTACAACCGGCTTGATCAGCTCTTCCGCAATCTAGTTCGAGCTCTACATAGTTGGTCGGCCAAGAATGTTGGTACTGTTAGAGATCAGCTGCTAATGGCCCGGGAGGTGATATTGAGACTCGAACGGGCACAAGACTCGCGGCTGCTCTCCCCGGCAGAAGCGCGTCTCCGTGCTGACATCAAGCTAAAATGCTTGGGCCTGTCCTCGCTCGAGCGCACCATCGCGCGGCTGCGATCAAGGGTACGCCAGCTCTCTGACGGCGACGCGAACACCAAGTTCTTTCACACGGTGGCGAGAGGGAAGAAGAAGAGCCTGGCCCTCCATGAACTGCGTTCCGAGGGTCAAACCGCCGTGTCCCATGACGACATGTCCTCCATGTTGTACCAGTTCTTCGACCAGATCTTTGGCACTGCAGCAGTTCGGGAGCGGGCGATCGACTTGGAGACCTTAGGCCTATGCCCCATCGACCTCGCCGCTCTCCACGAACCGTTCTCGGAGGCGGAGGTTTTAGCGGCCATTGGGCAGCTCCCTACCGACCGCGCCCCGGGCCCTGACGGATTCACAGGTGCGTTCTACAAGGCCGCCTGGAATACCATCAAAGCTGATGTCCTCGCGGCGCTGAACTCCTTCCACTCTGGTCGCGGACGGGGGTTCGAGAAGCTGAACAATGGCTTAATAGTCCTGCTGCCGAAGAAGCCGGACGCGGTGACTCCCGGTGATTTTCGTCCTATTGCCATGGTGCACAGCTTTGGCAAGCTTGTGTCCAAGATCCTAGCTTTGAGGCTCGCACCTTTTATGCCGTGCCTCGTTTCCACAAATCAAACCGCCTTCGTGCGTAAGAGATCGATCCTCGACAGCTACAAGTATGTGCAGTGCGCCGCTGCGGTTTTTCGCAGGAGGAAAATACCGAAGCTCCTCCTCAAACTGGACATCTCCAAGGCGTTCGACTCCCTCGCTTGGAGTTTCTTGCTTGAGGTCCTGCTGAAGCTCGGCTTCAGTACCCGTTGGTGCAATTGGATTTCAGTCTTGTTGTCTACAGCTTCCTCCAGGATACTGCTAAATGGCGTTCCTGGGGCACCGATCACACATCGCAGAGGGGTGCGCCAGGGGGATGCCCTCTCTCCACTTCTCTTCATCATCGCCATGGAGGTTCTTAACAAGCTGTTCTGCAAGGCGGACGATGCCGGGATCCTTAGACCACTTGGTCCGTCAGCTGTCAAATCCAGATGCAACTTCTATGCAGATGACGTGATCTTATTCATGGAACCAGTCGTGGAAGAAGTCGAAGCCATCAAGAGCCTCCTGCTGCTATTTGGAGATTCCGCTGGCCTGAAGATCAATCTGGCCAAGTGCTCTGTGTCTCCTTTGTCAGGCCGTGAGACTGATCTCACCGGCGTTGTGTGCTCCTTGGGTTGCAAGATCGTCGAGCTGCCTGTCACTTACTTGGGCCTGCCGTTGCATTCGGGGGCCATCCCCAAGAATAAAGTACAAGGACTCGTGGACAAGGTGGCGGCCAGACTGCCAGCGTGGCGAGGATCGATGATGTCCCGTGGTGGTCGCCTTGTGTGGATTAAATCAGTCATGACGGCGGTGCCGATCTACGCGATGATGGCCAACGGTATTCCAACTTGGGCGCGAGAGGAGATTGAGGCCTGCTGCAGACGCTTCTTGTGGGCGGGCGCGGACGCTTCTGTACGCGGCAAATGCGCCGTGGCCTGGCCCGTGGTCGCACGACCGTATGAGTTCGGTGGCCTTGGAGTATTGGATTTGCGCCTCATGGGCTTGGCTCTTCAGGTTCGATGGCTTTGGCTTCAACGCAATCCCGCGGACGATGGCCGGGCCTGGGCGGAGCTACCTCTGAAGGTCGCCCCAGAAGTCCGGTGTCTGTTCCATGCGTCTGCGAACTTTGAGGTCGGCAACGGGCAGCGGACGTTGTTCTGGAAGGACAGGTGGGTCGCCGGTTCGTCGGTCGAAGACATCGCTCCTGCGCTGATTGGCCTCGTGGCCAAACGGACAAGATCGTCACAGTCTGTAGCCGTGGCCTTGCAAGGGAATCAATGGATCAGAGAACTGAGGGGAGGATTTTCGGTTCAGGCGATCTCTCAATACCTGAAGCTGTGGGACGCTGTGCGAGAGATCAACCTTTCTCCTTCGACCCCGGACAGGTTGTTGTGGCGTTGGTCGTCTGACGGCCTTTTCAGTGTGCGATCGGCGTACCAGCTGCTCCATGAAGGCTCTCTCCACCTACCCGAGATCGCGATCGTGTGGAAGACGTGGGCGCCGTTGAGGATCAAAATCTTCTTGTGGCTTGCCTGGCGGAGGCGGCTCTGGACCGCAGACAGGCGACGGCGTCACGGACTCGATGCGAGAACCACTTGCTACCTCTGCAATACAGCGGAAGAAACTTGCGACCATCTACTGGCCACTTGCAGCTTCTCCCTTCGAGTTTGGGATGGCATTTTGTCGCAATTGGGGCTTCACAGACCGTCGCTAACGGACTGCAGTTCAGTCCTTGGTTGGTGGCAAAGAGTGCGGGAGCTGTGGCCACCGGGCGCCAGGAAGGGCGGTGATTCTCTCTTTGCGTTGGTGACTTGGGAAGTTTGGAAAGAGAGAAATGCAAGGTGCTTCCGGAGTGAGGCATCCTCAGTTGACGCCGTAGTTTCTTCCGCTCTTGGTGTTGCTAGCGAGTGGGTGAGAGCGGGCGCGAAAGCCCTTGGTTGTATTCTGAGCGAGTAGTCGACTCTGTGTTAAGCTGGTTGGCCAGCTCTTGTTTTTGTATTTGTGTTCGCACTCTTCTTCTATTAACAAAGATGCGCAGCTCTCCTGCGTATTCGACAAAAAAAAGTAAACCTTGAAAGACTGAAGTCAATCTTGAATGACTGGACAAAACCTCGATTGACTGTAACTAAACCTTGAATGACTGAATACTTGTTGCACATTGTGGGTGGTGGGTGGACCAATCTTGTAAATCGCGCGTGGCTGGTGATTCTCTCATCCGATTGATTTTCCTGGTGCGGATCCCATCAATCGCATGTGGCTGGTCTGGTTAATCGCACACGACTGGCACAATTAATTAGTTGGGTTGGTTCAGCTAGACCTTTTAGTTCAGGTGATGGGTCCATCACCCTATGTGATGATTATCACTTATATATACAAATTCTATATATCACCTTAGGTGATCCTTCACCCAGGCACACCCGACCGCGCACCTAGACACATCTGACCGCGCACCCGGACATCTGACCCGACCGCCGACCACATCGGACACACCCAACCGGATTCATCCATGTTATCGGGTCCATCTAACAGGTGGATTCATTTGTCCTAGGGTTTTATAACTTTTTACCCGGGTTGTGGTTGCCTCTCCACCTTCCATTTTTCACGAATTGTCCTGATTTATCTCCCAAACCTTTCGTCCACGCTAGCTCCCATAATCGCAAGAGATGTTCTCTCTCGAATCAAGAGAACCAGCGACAAGAGACCATCACGAGCCGCTATTGCGGTTGCGTCACAACAAGCGGAATCAGGTGCGGTAGGTGTTTCTAGATTTAGGGCAGTCAGTTGCGCGCGAGGGTTTTGTCTTCAGGGGATCATGTTAGGGGGAGGAGGAGACTCGAGGTGGGGGTGAATCTCAACGACGTTAATGGCGGCGCCAGTAAGTGAAGAGGGCCTTTTTAGGTTTTTATCGGGATCGGAGTGCACAGAGGTTATTGTGTCAGTGCTGAAAAGAAATCCAATTATTTTGTCTCGCGCGCGCTTTTTTGTCCGACGCGGGTTTGTGTGCGATCCTATTGGTCTAGTCGGTGGGGGCGCGTGCATGCAGTCCAAGTGAAGCTTTACCTTAGGTGACAAATAGCGCTGCCTTATATATATATACACATCCTAAAATAACTTAAAGAATGACTTACATATATCACAAATAACTTAAACTTGTTAAGACATTTTAGGGTGGGTGATCGTCACCCTAGATGACGAATAACATTTATGTATATATATACCACTATATAATCTACTAGTTTAACGTTTACAAAACCCGCCAACCAAATCACGCGCACAATCATAACCTCTACTAAATACACCAAACAAATTGCACCTAGAGTTAACACACCATCAAAACCAACAGTTTAAATCACTGCATAACACTCTCTTCCTTACTCAAATCCAATAAATAATATTATTTAAATCATCTCTCATAGTCTCATACCTCATCTCTCCCACCTACCCACTACCTCGCAGCCCCAGCCTCCCCCTCCACCTCCCATTGTGCAATCATCTTCCCACCCTTCCTCTTCGCGAGACCGTAGCGTTAGCACGGTGCTATATGCTAGTATATATATAGGCTAGCTATGTACTAAATAATTCAATCAAAAAAATTGGTTCCCATGAATATAATTGAGGTGTATACATAATAATACAGATAAAACCCTTATTATAAACACAGTATAACATACCACCAAAACGTGTTAATTAACCAACTTGATCGATGGGTCCAAATAAAGTATGACCGGACCACATGAAAAGAAGTGGGGAATAACGAACGAATATGCCTGCAGACACAAGGAGAGTGTGTCTTGTTTTTTTAGGTGATCTCTGTGAGGACTGAGGTAATAGTAGCAGTAGTAGTGAATGAAAAGTGTATCTGTGTGTGTGTCTGTCGATCGAGTGAGTGTTGGACGACGACATGCACCAACGACCTCCTGGCCGTACGTCGCGCGTCGGCGTAGTCGTACGTCAGAGGAAGTCGACGCTGAACTCGTCCTCCAGCGCGCTGCGGGCGAGGTCGAAGCAGGAACCCGGCAGGTCCCGCGACATGGACCGTATCGGGAAGCCCGCAGCAGCGCCGCCGACGTTGTGATCATGGAGCCTCGCCGCCGGGTGCTGCTGCCAGGGGCTGTACTTGGCCGGGTCGACGAACTGATGGTACGCCGCCGCCTGGGCAGCATCGCGGCCGAACATGGCCACGTGCGGCGGCATCGGCTCGCCGCCGCTGCAGGCCCAGGTGCCGTTGCCGTTGCTGTTGCTGGAGCTGTCTCCGCCGCCGCCGCCGCCGCCTGTGTAGGGGGCGCTGTACGCCGTGGCGGCGTCCGAGACCACGTCGACGCCGCCGCCGCCGTAGTCGCAGAGGTGGTCGTTGTCGGAGCGGAACGAGCCGTAGGAGCCCTGCTGCATTGCCGTGGGGACGTTGGTGACGGACAGTGGGTCGAAGCTGACGGTCGGGGAGTGTGGCGCGAGAGGGTCGTCGCTGCTCATGGCGAAGCAGTGGTCGTCGGCTGAGGGGAGCTGCCGATTGTTGTTGTTGTTGTTGTTATTATTATTATTATCAATATTGGCGGCGCCGCAGTGGTCGTCCTGATGACGACGATGGTGGTGCGGCGCCACGGCGGCGTCGTTGTCCGCAGCAGCAGCAGCAGCAGCGTTGTCGTCGTCGTTGAGCGGCTTGTGGGTGGCGGGGTCGATGCCCTGCTGCCGGAGCTTCTTCTTGATGCACGAGTTCCAGAAGTTTTTGATCTCGTTGTCCGTCCTCCCCGGCAGCTGCGACGCGATCTGGGACCACCTGATGGATCAGGCACAAGCACATGATGTGTGTTATGTGGCTGGCATGTAAGCTAGGAGCTCTGAGTGAGATTATTGGCATTGTTTGTCTGTGTAACAGATCAGCACAAGTGTGGCAGCCTCTGCATGCTGCCATGCCATATGCATGCGTGTTAACTGTTGCTTGCTATTACCAGTTAAATTACCTGTTGCCTAGTATCTTGTGGAGGCTGACGATGAGATCCTCCTCCTGCTGGGAGAAGCTGCCCCTCTTGAGGTCAGGCCGCAGGTAGTTGATCCATCTCAGCCTGCAGCTCTTGCCGCATCTCTCCAAGCCTTACTTACACACACACAAAAAAAAAACATTCTCTGACTAAATAATATCGACGATCACAATGCAAAAGGCAACAGCTAGCAGGAGATCAAATATCAAGCAAATTAACGCAGCGTTTATATATATTATTTCTGACGAACCCTTTTTACATTACAAATCATGGGTCGTACTCGTACCAGCGAGCTTTGGGACTGAGCTCCAGCAGCCGACGCCATATCGGATGATGTGATTGTACAGCTTCTCGTCCTCCTCCGGCGACCACAGGCCCCTCCGCAGCTTGGGCGGCCTCGTGGCTGCCGCCTCGCGCCCCATAGATCCCGGCCGGCGGCTCTAAGCTCTTTATTTGGCACCGCGCGCGCGCCCACCGTGCGTGCGCGCCGGCCGGCCGGCCCGGCGGTCGGCCGTTGCTGCTGGTGCCGTGGGATCAGATCATGGATCAGTTTCCGCAGGGCGCGCGCATGCAGAGCCGCCGGCGCCGCGGATGGCAACAATGATGATGAGACGGCCTGCTGGCGGGCGATTATAAATGAAAAGCGACGGGTGGCGCTCGCTATCTCAGCAGCTCAGCTCTCAGCTAGGGGGACAGCAGCTAGGCAGTTCGATGCTTGAGACTTACGCCAGAGGTAACAGACTGCGCATCTTTTTAATTAATAAAAGTGGAGCTGAATAAGAAAAAACTATAGCTTTGTAACTAAATAAAAGGTCCGTCCGGGGGGAAAAAAAGCAGCAACCGGCAGCAGTGGTCGATCTGCTTGCTGGTCTCTCTAGCTAGCTCCGAGCAAGATCGAATGGGAGACAGAGAGAGAGAGAGAGAGATGAGTGAGGGGCCGGACAGCGCGCGGGCCGGCACTCTACTAGCTAGTGATAAAGTACGTGGGGTTGAAGCAAGCTAAGGGGAAGGGCAAGGCCCCCGTGCCGTGCGTGGGCTAATGGATGGGTTGGATGAAATTTAAGGAAATAAAGCACACAGGTAGCTTGAGGTGCGGGGAAGCTCTAGCTAGAGAGAGAGAGAGCGCGATCAAGTACAATAATCCGACGATGCGACAACGAACTCCATAGACCTGGCAGCAATGGCCATGCCCATGGCGACGCACGCTATTTGCTAGCCACCTAGCTGCCTGCATGCAGTGGGGGCAACGGCGGCAAGCAGCGGGCGACCACACCACATGCATTATCGCCGTCTCGTCATCGCATCGCAGCTCCAAGCAATAGTACCCTGTACGGGTTAAAGGTGCTTAGCCTTTTTAATTATTGTTATTGTGTATTAGCTAACCTCCATTTTCCCTTTTTCTCTTTAGGCTTTATTCGTTTGTGCTGGATTGGTGGGTCGGAACGATTCCTAATCGGATTACTTCTCTAATTTATATAAACTTTGATTATCTGGAACGATTCCGGATGCAATCCCACACAAACAAAAAGGCCTTATTTATTTCCATTCTCTCGCCCCATCCCGGCCTGAGCGGCGGTAGTTGGGATATCACACGCATCTGTGTGTAGTAACGTACCTTTAGTACACACACATATATATACACGCAATGGTATAGAAAACTTTAAACCTACTTTTCCAACTAAGGGCCTCTAATTTTTATTAGTCAAAACCTTTGCAATAATAAACAATGTATCTAGTTGCGCAACCAATGGTTTGCTAGATATGTTACCATCTCAACGGCAAAAGCAGATTTATGAAATCTAGGTTAAAGTCAATCTAGGCGTCTTTGAAAGCTCCATATATGAGTAGTTCTGTTAATTTTTATTAGCCAAAAACCCTATGCAATAATAAAATAATGTATCTAGTTATCACAATTAATGTTTTGCTAGACATATTATTATCTCTATCGTACAAAGATTTGTGCAATCTAGGACGTTAAAGTCAATCTAGGCCCTCTCTTTTTGAAAGCCCATTAGTGGTTCTCGTAATTGAGACAACTAACGGATTAACCTTCTACTCCGATTATGGTAATAAGAAAGATTAAAAATTGAGAAAGAAAAACAACCATGAGAATATGGAGATGACCATAAAGGGTGATCAAGTTCTTTATATAGGAAAAAGGAGAAAAGCAAAAAAGAAGGGGCGCCGCAAATGTATAAGCTATTGACTTTTGTTTTATCATTCAAGGCACAATAGATTGCATGCTTAATTGGGTTTAGGATAAATGGCTGTTTTACTACAAAGAAGAGAAATGAAACTTTAAAATGGTTTCTTCAATGTCACTGGCTGAATTGGTTCCATGCATATGCATTAATCTCGAATTCACGATCAAAAGTGAATATTCTAACCTAATCCAAATATTGAATCTCTGGGTAAGAATGGAGCTAGGAAGGGTGCGGCGTCGGGAACGAGATGTCAGGGCGGATTGGCTCGGGTGATATCGAAAATAATAGAGCCGAATAGATAGATGTGAGAACTAGATCGAGACTGAGGATGAGAATCACGAGAACTAAGTGTTTAAGTCGATCCGATGAGTAAACCCAGACGTACGATACTGTTTTGGCCCATCCAAATTTCTATTTTTTTGTATACTTAACGTTAGGTATAAGTGGTTTTAAAAATTGAGGAGGACATGGCCCACTTTGTCCCCATGTTCATCCGCCACCGGTCACCCAAAACAATGTTTTGTACCGTAGATAGCACTATGTTGCAGAGTAGAGTTTGAATATAAGTATAGAGATGAATAAACTGTTGGAGATAGCATAATATGGAGAGTTTGAGTTTTAGAGGGTCCATTGATGTAGCCAACTCTTTTTTGTGTGAAATCTATTTTACAAAGCCAGTAAATTTGGCTAATCTTTTGGTGAGTCTCGTGAAGATCTCTAAGGACATGTTTGGATCATATGAGCTAAAGTAAAAGTGCCTAAAATTTAGTTACTTAGGAGATAAAGATCAAACAGAAAGAGCTAAAGTGATATTTGTTTTTATCATTTTAGTCACTTTTAGTTCTTTCTATTTGAAAGTCGTCTAGAGGGGGGGTGAATAGGGCGAATCTGAAATTTACAAACTTAATCACAACTACAAGCCGGGTTAGCGTTAGAAATATAATCAAGTCCGAGAGAGAGGGTGCAAAACAAATCGCAAGCGAATAAAGAGTGTGACACGCGGATTTGTTTTACCGAGGTTCGGTTTTCGCAAACCTACTCCCCGTTGAGGTGGTCACAAAGACCGGGTCTCTTTCAACCCTTTCCCTCTCTCAAACGGTCCCTCAGACCGAGTGAGTTTCTCTTCTCAATCAAACAGGAACAAAACTTCCCCGCAAAGACCACCACACAATTGGTGTCTCTTGCCTTAGTTACAATTGAGTTGTTCGCAAGAAAGAATGAAAGAAGGAAGCAATCCAAGCGCAAGAGCTCAAAAGAACACAACAAATCTCTCTCACTAGTCACTAATGCTTTGTGTGGAATTGGGAGAGGATTTGATCACTTGGGTGTGTCTTGTATTGAATGCTTAGCTCTTGTAAGTAGTTGGAAGGTGGAAAACTTGGATTGCTTGAATGTGGGGTGGTTGGGGGTATTTATAGCCCCAACCACCAAACTAGCCGTTTGGTGGAGGCTGCTGTCGCATGGCGCACCGGACAGTCCGGTACGCCACCGGACACTGTCCGGTGCGCCAGCCACGTCACCAGGCCGTTGGGTTCCGACCGTTGGAGCTCTGACTTGTGGGCCCGCCTGGCTGTCCGGTGGTGCACCGGACAAGTCCTGTAGACTGTCCGGTGTGCCACCCGCGCGTGCTCTGACCTCTGCGCGTGCAGGCACGCATTTAATGCGTTGCGGTCGACCGTTGCGCGCGAAGTAGTCGTTGCTCCGCTGGCTCACCGGACAGTCCGGTGAATTTTAGCGGAGCGGATTCCCGAAGCTGGCGAGTTCAGAGTCGCTCTCCCCTGGGGCACCAGACACTGTCCGAAGGTGCGAAGTTTAGCTTGGAGTCCCCTGGTTCACCGGACAGTGTCCGGTGCGCCAGACCAGGGAGCACTTCAGTTATCCCTTGCTCTCTTTGTTGAACCTTTTTCTTGGTATTTTTATTGGCTTATTGTGAACCTTTGGCACCTGTATAACTTATATACTAGAGCAAACTAGTTAGTCCAATTATTTGTGTTGGGCAATTCAACCACCAAAATCATTTAGGAAATAGGTGTAAGCCTAATTCCTTTTCAATCTCCCCCTTTTTGGTGATCGATGCCAACACAAACCAAAGCAAATATAGAAGTGCATAATTGAACTAGTTTGCATAATTGTAAGTGCAAAGGTTACTTAGAATTGAGCCAATAAGATACACATGGATTGTTTCTTTATTTTTAACATTTTGGACCACACTGGCACCACATGTTTTGTTTTTGCAAATTCTTTTGTAAATTCTTTTCAAAGTCCTTTTGCAAATAGTCAAAGGTAAATGAATAAGATTTTGCGAAGCATTTACAAGATTTGAAATTTTCTCCTCTTGTTTCCAATGCTTTTCCTTTGACTAAACAAAACTCCCCCTCAATGAAATCCTCCTCTTAGTGTTCAAGAGGGTTTTTAAGATATCAATTTTGAAAATACTAATTTCTCCCCCTTTTGGACACAATAAGATACCAATTTGAAATTTATCAATTGAATATCGTTAGTTTTAAAATTAGGGTGGTGGTGCGGTCCTTTTGCTTTGGGCTAATACTTTCTCCCCCTTTGGCATGAATCGCCAAAAACGGATACTTTGAGTGAAATATAAGCCCTTGTAATAACTTTCTCCTCTTTGGCAAATAAAATACATGAGTGAAGATTATACCAAAGCTAGAGAGATGCTCGGAGCGACGGCGAAGGATGAGTTACGGAGTGGAGTGGAAGCCTTTGTCTTCGCCGAAGACTCCAATTCCCTTTCAATACACCTATGACTTGGTTTGAAATTCACTTGAAATCACATTAGTCATAGCATATGAAAGAGACATGATCAAAGGTATAATAATGAGTTATGTACGCAAGACATCAAAAGAAATTCCTAGAATCAAGAATATTTAGCTCATGCCTAAGTTTGTTAAAGGTTTGTTCATCAAGTGGCTTGGTAAAGATATCGACTAATTGATCTTTAGTGTTAATATATGCAATCTCGATATCTCCCTTTTGTTGGTGATCCCTTAAAAAATGATACCGAATGGCTATGTGTTTAGTGCGGCTATGCTCAACGGGATTATCCGCCATGCGGATTGCACTCTCATTATCACATAGAAGAGGAACTTTGGTTAATTTGTAACCATAGTCCCTAAGGGTTTGCCTCATCCAAAGTAGTTGCGCGCAACAATGGCCTGCGGCAATATACTCGGCTTCGGCGGTAGAAATAGCTACGGAATTTTGCTTCTTTGAAGCCCAAGACACCAAGGATCTTCCCAAGAACTGGCAAGTCCCCGATGTGCTCTTTCTATTGATTTTACACCCCGCCCAATCGGCATCCGAATAACTAATTAAATCAAAAGTGGATCCCCTAGGATACCAAAGCCCAAACTTAGGAGTATGAACTAAATATCTCAAGATTCGTTTTACGGCCGTAAGGTTAGCTTCCTTAGGGTCGGCTTGGAATCTTGCACACATGCATACAGAAAGCATAATGTCCGATCGAGATGCACATAAATAGAGTAAAGAACCTATCATCGACCGGTATACCTTTTGATCGACGGATTTACCTTCCATGTCGAGGTCGAGATGCCCATTGGTTCCCATTGGTGTCTTGATGGGTTTGGCATCCTTCATTCCAAATTTGTTTAGAATGTCTTGAGTATACTTCGTTTGGCTAATGAAGGTGCCCTCTTGGAGTTGCTTCACTTGAAATCCTAAGAAGTACTTCAACTCCCCCATCATTGACATCTCGAATTTTTGTGTCATGATCCTACTAAATTCCTCACAAGTAGATTCGTTAGTAGACCCAAATATAATATCATCAACATAAATTTGGCATACAAATAAATCATTGTCAAGAGTTTTAGTAAATAAAGTAGGATCGGCCTTTCCGACTTTGAATCCATTAGTGATAAGGAAATCTCTAAGGCATTCATACCATGCTCTTGGGGCTTGCTTGAGCCCATAAAGCGCCTTAGAGAGTTTATAAACATGGTTAGGGTACTCACTATCTTCAAAGCCGGGAGGTTGCTCAACATAGACCTCTTCCTTGATTGGTCCATTGAGGAAGGCACTCTTCACATCCATTTGATAAAGCTAGAAGCCATGGTAAGTAGCATAGGCCAATAATATACAAATTGACTCAAGCCTAGCTACGGGTGCATAAGTTTCACCGAAATCCAAACCTTCGACTTGGGAGTATCCCTTGGCCACAAGTCGGGCTTTGTTCCTTGTCACCACACCATGCTCATCTTGCTTGTTGCGGAAAACCCACTTGGATCCTACAACATTTTGATTAGGACGTGGAACCAAATGCCATACCTCGTTCCTAGTGAAGTTGTTGAGCTCCTCTTGCATCGTCACCACCCAATCCGAATCTTGTAGTGCTTCCTCTACCCTGTGTGGCTCAATAGAGGAAACAAAAGAATAATGCTCACAAAAATGTGCAACCCGAGATCTAGTGGTTACCCCCTTATGAATGTCGCCAAGGATGGTGTCGACGGGGTGATCTCGTTGGATTGCTTGGTGGACTCTTGGGTGTGGCGGTCTTGGTTCTTCATCCTCCTTGTCTTGATCATTTGTATCTCCCCCTTGATCAATGCTCTCCTCTTGAGGTGGTTCAACTCCTTGATCGTCATTTTGAGTTTCATCCTCATCTTGAGTTGGTGGAGATGCTTGCATGGAGGAGGATGGTTGATCTTGTGCATTTGGAGGCTCTTCGGGTTCCTTAGGACACACATCCCCAATGGACATGTTCCTTAGCGCGATGCACGGAGCCTCTTCATCACCTATCTCATCAAGATCAACTTGCTCTACTTGAGAGCCGTTAGTCTCATCAAACACAACGTCACAAGAAACTTCAACTAGCCCTGAGGACTTGTTAAAGACTCTTTATGCCCTTGTGTTTGAATCATATCCTAGTAAAAAGCCTTCTACAGTCTTAGGAGCAAATTTAGATTTTCTACCTCTTTTAACAAGAATAAAGCATTTGCTACCAAAGACTCTAAAATATGAAATATTGGGCTTTTTACCGGTTAGGAGTTCGTATGATGTCTTCTTGAGGATTCGGTGTAGATACAACCGGTTGATGGCGTATCAGGCGGTGTTGACCGCCTCGGCCCAAAACCGATCCGAAGTCTTGTACTCATCAAGCATGGTTCTTGCCATGTCCAATAGAGTTCTATTCTTCCTCTCCACTACACCATTTTGTTGTGGGGTGTATGGAGAAGAGAACTCATGCTTGATGCTCTCCTCCTCAAGGAAGCCTTCAATTTGAGAGTTCTTGAACTCCGTCCCATTGTCGCTTCTTATTTTCTTGATCCTTAAGCCGAACTCATTTTGAGCCCGTCTCAAGAATCCCTTCAAGGTTTGTTGGGTATGAGATTTTTCCTGCAAAAAGAATACCCAAGTGAAGCGAGAATAATCATCCACAATAACTAGACAGTACTTACTCCCGCCGATGCTTATGTAAGCTATCGGGCCGAATAGGTCCATGTGTAGGAGTTCCAGTGGCCTATCAGTCGTCATTATGTTCTTGTGTGGATGATGAGCACCAACTTGCTTCCCTGCTTGGCATGCGCTACAAATCCTGTCTTTCTCAAAATGAACATTTGTTAATCCTAAAATGTGCTCTCCCTTTAGAAGCTTATGAAGATTCTTCATCCCAACATGGGCTAGTCGGCGGTGCCAGAGCCAACCCATGTTAGTCTTAGCAATTAAGCAAGTGTCGAGTTCAGCTCTATCAAAATCTACCAAGTATAGCTGACCTTCTAACACTCCCTTAAATGCCATTGAATCATTACTTCTTCTAAAGACAGTGACACTTACATCAGTAAAAAGACAGTTGTAGCCCATTTGACATAATTGCGAAATGGAAAGCAAATTGTAATCTAAGGAATCTACAAGAAAAACATTGGAAATTGAATGGTCAGGAGATATAGCAATTTTACCCAATCCTTTGACCAAACCTTGGTTTCCATCCCCGAATGTGATAGCTCGTTGGGGATCTTGGTTTTTTTCGTAGGAGGAGAACATCTTCTTCTCCCCTGTCATGTGGTTTGTGCACCCGCTGTCGATGATCCAACTTGAGCCCCCGGATGCATAAACCTACAAAACAAGTTTAGTTCTTGACTTTAGGTACCCAAATGGTTTTGGGTCCTTTGGCATTAGACACAAGAACTTTGGGTACCCAAACACAAGTCTTTGACCCCTTGTGCTTGCCCCCAACATACTTGGCAACTACCTTGCCGGATTTGTTAGTTAAAACATAGAATGCATAAAAAGTTTTAAAGGAAATGTCATGATCATTTGATGCACTAGGAGTTTTCTTCTTAGACAACTTAGCATGGGTTGGTTGCCTAGAACTAGATGTCTCACCCTTATACATAAAAGCATGGTTAGGGCCAGAGTGAGACTTCCTAGAATGAATTCTCCTAATTTTGCTCTCGGGATAACCGGCAGGGTACAAAATGTAACCCTCGTTATCCTGAGGCATGGGAGCCTTGCCCTTAACAAAGTTGGACAATTTCTTAGGAGGGGCATTAAGTTTGACATTGCCTCCTTGTTGGAAGCCAATGCCATCCTTAATGCCAGGGCGTCTCCCATTATAAAGCATACTACGAGCAAACTTAAATTTTTCATTTTCTAGTTCATGCTCGGCAATTTTAGCATCTAATTTAGTTATATGATCATTTTGTTGTTTAATCATGGAAAGGTGATCATGTATAGCATTAACATCAACATCTCTACATCTAGTACAAATAGTGACATGCTCAGTGGTAGATGTAGAGGGTTTGCAAGAATTAAGTTCAACAATCTTAGCACGTAATATATCATTTTTATCTCTAAGATTGGAAATTGTAATATTGCAAACATCAAGTTCTTTAGCCTTAGCAAACAATTTTTCATTCTCAATCCTAAGGCTAGCAAGAGAAATGTTTAATTCTTCAATCTTAGCAAGCAAATCATCATTATCATTTCTAAGATTGGGAATTGAAACATTACAAACATTTGAATCAACCTTAGCTAACAAATTAGCATTCTCATTTCTAAGGTTGTCTATAGTCTTATGACAAGTGCTTAGCTCACTAGATAGTTTTTCACATTTTTCTACTTCTAGAGCGTAAGCATTTTTAACCTTAACATGCTTTTTGTTCTCTTTAATAAGGAAGTCCTCTTGGGTGTCCAGGAGGTCATCCTTCTCATGGATGGCACTAATTAATTCATTTAACTTTTCCTTTTGTTGCATGTTTAGGTTGGCAAAAAGGGTACGTAAATTATCCTCTTCATCACTAGCATTATCATCACTAGAGGACTCATATTTAGTGGAGGATTTGGATTTAACCTTCTTCTTTTTGCCGTCCTTTGCCATGAGGCACTTGTGGCCAACGTTGGGGAAGAGAAGGCCCTTGTTGATGGCGATGTTGGCAGCGTCCTCATCGGAGGAGGAGTCAGAGGAGCTCTCGTCCGAGTCCCACTCGCGGCATACATGGGCGTCGCCACCCTTCTTCTTGTAGTATTTCTTCTTCTCCTTTCTTCTTCCCTTCTTGTCGTCGCCCCTGTCACTGTCACTAGAAATAGGACATTTTGCTATAAAGTGTCCGAGCTTACCACATTTGTAGCATACTTTCTTGGAGCGGGGCTTGTAATCTTTCCCCCTCCTTTGCTTGAGGATTTGGCGGAAGCTCTTGATGACAAGCGCCATTTCCTCGTTGTCGAGCTTGGAGGCGTCGATGGGTGTTCGACTTGGAGTAGATTCCTCCTTCTTTTCTTCCGTCGCCTTAAATGCGACCGGTTGTGCTTCGGACGTGGAGGGGCCGTCAAGCTCGTTGATCTTCCTTGAGCCTTTGATCATGAACTCAAAGCTCACAAAATTCCCGATCACTTCCTCGGGAGTCATTAGTGTATATCTAGGATTGCCACAAATCAATTGAACTTGAGTAGGGTTAAGGAAAATAAGTGATCTTAGAATAACCTTAACCATTTCGTGGTCATCCCATTTTTTGCTCCCGAGGTTGCGCACTTGATTCACCAAGGTTTTGAGCCGGTTGTACATGTCTTGTGGCTCCTCCCCGTGGCGAAGACGGAAGCGACCGAGCTCCCCCTCGATCGTCTCCCGCTTGGTGATCTTGGTTAGCTCATCTCCTTCGTGCGCGGTCTTGAGCACGTCCCAAACTTCCTTGGCGCTCTTTAATCCTTGCACCTTGTTATACTCCTCTCGACTTAGAGAGGCAAGGAGTATAGTTGTGGCTTGGGAGTTGAAGTGCTCGATTTGGGCCACTTCGTCCTCATCATAATCTTCATCCCCTACGGATGGTACCTGTACACCAAACTCAACAACATCCCATATACTTTTGTGGAGTGAGGTTAGATGAAATCGCATCAAATCACTCCACCTAGCATAATCTTCACCGTCAAACGTTGGTGGTTTGCCTAATGGGACGGAAAGTAAAGGCGTATGTTTAGGAATGCGAGGATAGCATAGGGGGATCTTACTAAACTTCTTGCGCTCATGGCGCTTAGAAGTAATGGATGGCGCGTCGGAGTCGGAGGTGGAAGGTGATGAAGTATCGGTCTCGTAGTAGACCACCTTCCTCATCTTCTTTTTCTTGTCGCCACTCCGATGCGACTTGTGGGAAGAGGCTTTCTTCTCCTTCCCCTTCCCCTTGTTGCGGGACTCTTCCGATGAAGTTTTCCCGTGGCTTGTAGTGGGCTTGTCGCCGGTCTCTATCTCCTTCTTGGCGTGATCTCCCGACATCACTTCGAGCGGTTAGGCTCTAATGAAGCACCAGACTCTGATACCAATTGAAAGTCGCTTAGAGGGGGGTGAATAGGGCGAATCTGAAATTTACAAACTTAATCACAACTACAAGCCGGATTAGCGTTAGAAATATAATCAAGTCCGAGAGAGAGGGTGCAAAACAAATCGCAAGCGAATAAAGAGTGTGACAAGCGGATTTGTTTTACCGAGGTTCGGTTTTTGCAAACCTACTCCCCGTTGAGGTGGTCACAAAGACCGGGTCTCTTTCAACCCTTTCCCTCTCTCAAACGGTCCCTCGGACCGAGTGAGTTTCTCTTCTCAATCAAACGGGAACAAATCTTCCTCTCAAAGACCACCACACAATTGGTGTCTCTTGCCTTGGTTACAATTGAGTTGTTCGCAAGAAAGAATGAAAGAAGGAAGCAATCCAAGCGCAAGAGCTCAAAAGAACACAACAAATCTCTCTCACTAGTCACTAATGCTTTGTGTGGAATTGAGAGAGGATTTGATCACTTGGGTGTGTCTTGTATTGAATGCTTAGCTCTTGTAAGTAGTTGGAAGGTGGAAAACTTGGATTGCTTGAATGTGGGGTGGTTGGGGGTATTTATAGCCCCAACCACCAAACTAGCCGTTTGGTGGAGGCTGCTGTCGCATGGCGCACCGGACAGTCTGGTGCGCCACCGGACACTGTCCGGTGCGCCAGCTACGTCACCAGGCCTGAAAGGGAAATGTGCCCTTGGGCCATTTCTAAGTATTTTGGTGATTGAGTGCCAACGCAAGTGCTGTTGTGTTGATCTATGCAATGTGGTAGACAAAGTGCAAATCATGTCAAAAGGTATGTTTCTAGACTTAGTACATTGTTTTATGGACTAATGTATTGTGTCTAAGTGCTGGAAACATGAAAGATTGAATTGGAAATGAGATGACTCTGTGCAGCTAAAGTCAGCTCGGTCTGGGTGCACCGGACTGTCCGGTGGTGCACCGGACAGTGTCCGGTGTGCCAGGCTGGCTCAGGCGAACTTGCCGCTCTCGGGAAGGAATTAACGGTGTATGGCTATAATTCACCGGACTGTCCGGTGAGCCAACGGTCGGCCGGACCAACGGTCGCCCGCGCGATCCGCGCGGGACACGTGGCCGAGCCAACGGCTAGTAGGGGGATAGTCGCCTAGAGGGGGGGGGGGGGGGGTGAATAGGGCGAAACTGAAATTTTCAAAAATAATCACAACTACAAGCTGGGTTAGCGTTAGAAATATAAACGAGTCCGCGAGAGGGCGTAAAAACAAATCGCAAGCGAGTAAAGCGGTGAGACACAATGATTTGTTTTACCGAGGTTCGGTTCTCGCAAACCTACTCCCCGTTGAGGAGGCCACAAAGATCGGGTCTCTTTCAACCCTTTCCCTCTCTCAAACGGTCCCTCGGACCGAGTGAGCTTTCTCTTCTCAATCACTTGGAACATAAAGTTCCTACAAGGACCACCACAAGATTGGTGTCTCTTGCCTCAATTACAAGTGAGTTTTATCGCAATAAAGAATCAAGAAGGAAGAAAGCAATCCAAGCACAAGAGCTCGAAAGAACACAAGCAAATCTCTCTCACTAGTCACTAAAACTTTGTGTGGAATTCGGGAGAGGATTTGATCTCTTGAGTGTGTCTAGAATTGAATGCCTAGCTCTTGTAAGTGGTTGGAAGTGTGAAAACATTGGATGACTTAAATGTGGGGTGGTTGGGGGTATTTATAGCCCCAACCACCAAACTAGCCGTTTGGTGGGGCTGACTGTCGTATGGTGCACCGGACAGTCCGGTGTACACCGGACATGTCCGGTGCGCCAGCCACGTCACCAAAGCCGTTGGGTTCCGACCGTTGGAGCTCTGTCTTCTGGGCCCGCCTGGATGTCCGGTGGCGCATCGGACATGTACTGTAGAGTGTCCGGTGCGCCAGTATGGGCGTGCCTGACTTCTGCGCGCGCTGGCGCGCATTCAATGCGCTGCAGGTAGTCGTTGGCGCCGAAGTATCCGTTGCTTCGATGTCACACCGGACAGTCCGGTGTACACCGGACATGTCCGGTGAATTATAGCTGACTAGCCGTTGCGAATTCCCGAAGCTGGCGAGTTCCAGAGCCGCTCTTCCTTGGAGCACCGGACACTGTCCGGTGTACACCGGACAGTCCGGTGAATTATAGCGGAGTCGCCTCTGGATTTTCCCGAAGGTGAGGAGTTCAGCGTGAAGTCCCCTGGTGCACGGGACACTGTCCGGTGGTGCACCGGACATGTCCGGTGCGCCAAACCAGGGCACACTTCGGTATCCCTTTGCTCTTTTGTTGAACCCAATTCTTGGTCTTTTTATTGGCTACGTGTGAACCTTTGGCACCTGTATAACTTATACACTAGAGCAAACTAGTTAGTCCAATTATTTGTGTTGGGCAATTCAACCACCAAAATTATTTAGGAACTAGGTGTAAGCCTAATTCCCTTTCAATCTCCCCCTTTTTGGTGATTGATGCCAACACAAACCAAAGCAAATATGGAAGTACATAATTGAACTAGCTTGCATTATGTAAGTGCAAAGGTTGCTTGGAATTGAGCCAATATAACTACTCATAAGATATGCATGGATTGTTTCTTTGTTTTTAACATTTTGGACCACGCTTGCACCACATGTTTTGTTTTTGCAAATTCTTTTGTAAATCCTTTTCAAAGTTCTTTTGCAAATAGTCAAAGGTAAATGAGTAAGATTTTGCAAAGAATTTTCAAGATTTGAAATTTTCTCCCCCTGTTTCAAATGTTTTTCTTTTGACTAAACAAAACTCCCCCTTAATGAAATCCTCCTCTTAGCGTTCAAGAGGGTTTTGATATTAATTTTGAAGAGGGTATACCAATTTGAAATTATATCACAAGTGAGATACCAATTTGAAGATACTTTTTGAAAAACTAAAATTTTGGAAATTGGTGGTGGTGCGGTCCTTTTGCTTTGGGCTCTTACTCTCTCCCCCTTTGGCATGAATCGCCAAAAACGGAATCATTAGAGCCCTTCGAATTACTCTCTCCTCCTTTGGTCATAAATAAATGAGTGAAGATTATACCAAAGTTGGAGTCCTCTTGCTTTGGACCTTCCCCCAAAAGATGGAGAGATGCGTGGAGCGACGACGAAGGATGAGTTGCGGAGTGGAAGCCTTTTGTCTTCGCCGAAGACTCTAATTCCCTTTCAATATACCTATGACTTGGTTTGAAATTCACTTGAAAACACATTAGTCATAGCACATGAAAGAGACATGATCAAAGGTATATAAATTAGCTATGTGTGCAGATTAACAAAAGAAGTTCCTAGAATCAAGAATATTTAGCTCATGCCTAAGTTTGTTAAAAGTTTGTTCATCAAGTGGCTTGGTAAAGATATCGGCTAATTGATCTTTAGTATTAATGTAAGAAATCTCGATATCTCCCTTTTGTTGGTGATCCCTTAAAAAGTGATACCGAATGGCTATGTGTTTAGTGCGGCTATGCTCGACGGGATTATCTGTCATTTTGATTGCACTCTCATTATCACATAGAAGAGGAACTTTGGTTAATTTGTAACCATAGTCCCTGAGGGTTTGCCTCATCCAAAGTAGTTGCGCGCAACAATGTCCTGCGGCAATATACTCGGCTTCGGCGATAGAAAGAGCTACGGAATTTTGCTTCTTTGAAGCCCAAGACACCAAGGATCTTTCCAAGAACTGGCAAGTCCCTAATGTGCTCTTTCTATTAATCTTACACCCCGCCCAATCGGCATCCGAATAACCAATCAAATCAAATGTGGATCCTCGAGGGTACCAAAGCCCAAACTTAGGAGTATAAGCCAAATATCTCAAGATTCGTTTTACGGCCGTAAGGTGGGATTCCTTAGGGTCGGATTGGAATCTTGCACACATGCAAACGGAAAGCATAATGTCCGGTCGAGATGCACATAAATAGAGTAATGAACCTATCATCGACCGGTATACCTTTTGATCGACGGATTTACCTCCCGTGTCGAGGTCGAGATGCCCATTGGTTCCCATGGGTGTCTTGATGGGCTTAACATCCTTCATTCCAAACTTGGTTAGAATGTCTTGAGTATACTTCGTTTGGCTAATGAAGGTGCCTTCTTGGAGTTGCTTGACTTGGAATCCTAGAAAATACTTCAACTCCCCCATCATCGACATCTCGAATTTTTGTGTCATGATCCTACTAAATTCTTCACATGTAGATTCGTTAGTAGACCCAAATATGATATCATCAACATAAATTTGGCATACAAACAAATCATTGTCAAGAGTTTTAGTAAATAAAGTAGGATCGGCCTTTCCAACTTTGAAGCCATTAGCAATAAGGAAATCTCTAAGGCATTCATACCATGCTCTTGGGGCTTGCTTGAGCCCATAAAGCGCCTTAGAGAGCCTATAGACATGGTTAGGGTACTCACTGTCTTCAAAGCCGAGAGGTTGCTCAACATAGACCTCTTCCTTGATTGGTCCATTGAGGAAGGCACTCTTCACGTCCATTTGGTAAAGCTTGAAGCCATGGTAAGTAGCATAGGCTAATAATATACGAATGGACTCAAGCCTAGCTACGGGTGCATAGGTTTCACCGAAATCCAAACCTTCGACTTGGGAGTATCCCTTGGCCACAAGTCGGGCTTTGTTCCTTGTCACCACACCATGCTCGTCTTGCTTGTTGCGGAAGACCCACTTGGTTCCTACAACATTTTGGTTAGGATGTGGAACTAAATGCCATACCTCGTTCCTAGTGAAATTGTTGAGCTCCTCTTGCATCGCCATCACCCAATCCAAATCTTGGAGTGCTTCCTCTACCCTGTGTGGCTCAATAGAGGAAACAAAAGAGTAATGTTCACAGAAATGTGCAACACGAGATCGAGTAGTTACCCCCTTATGAATATCGCCGAGGATGGTGTCGACGGGGTGATCTCGTTGTATTGCTTGGTGGACTCTTGGGTGTGGCGGCCTTGGTTCTTCATCCTCCTTGTCTTGGTCGTTTGCATCTCCCCCTTGATCATTGCCGTCATCTTGAGGTGGCTCATCTCTTTGATCTTCTCCTTCATCAACTTGAGCCTCGTCCTCATTTTGGGTTGGTGGAGATGCTTGCGTGGAGGAGGATGGTTAATCTTGTGCATTTGGAGGCTCTTCGGATTCCTTAGGACACCCATCCCCAATGGACATGTTCCTTAGCGCGATGCACGGAGCCTCTTCACCTATCTCATCAAGATCAACTTGCTCTACTTGAGAGCCGTTAGTCTCATCAAACACAACGTCACAAGAAACTTCAACAAGTTCTAAGGACTTGTTAAAGACTCTATATGCCCTTGTGTTTGAGTCATATCCTAGTAAAAAGCCTTCTACAGTTTTAGGAGCAAATTTAGATTTTCTACCTCTTTTAACAATAATAAAGCATTTGCTACCAAAAACTCTAAAATATGAAATATTGGGCTTTTTACCGGTTAGGAGTTCATAAGATGTCTTCTTGAGGATTCGGTGTAGATATAACCGGTTGATGGCGTAGCAAGCGGTGTTAACTGCCTTGGCCCAAAACCGATCCGGTGTCTTGTACTCATCAAGCATGGTTCTTGCCATGTCCAATAGAGTTCGATTCTTCCTTTCCACTACACCATTTTGTTGTGGCGTGTAGGGAGAAGAGAACTCATGCTTGATGCCCTCCTTCTCAAGGAAGCCTTCAATTTGAGAGTTCTTGAACTCCGTCCCGTTGTCGCTTCTAATTTTCTTGATCCTTAAGCCGAACTCATTTTGAGCCCGTCTCAAGAATCCCTTTAAGGTCTCTTGGGTTTGAGATTTTTCCTGCAAAAAGAATACCCAAGTGAAGCGAGAACAATCATCCACTATTACAAGACAATACTTACTCCCGCCGATGCTTATGTAAGCAATCGGGCCGAATAGATCCATGTGGAGTAGCTCAAGCGGCCTGTCGGTCGTCATGATGTTCTTGTGTGGATGATGGGCACCAACTTGCTTTCCTGCTTGGCATGCGCTACAAACCCTGTCTTTCTCAAAATGAACATTGGTTAGTCCTAAAATGTGCTCTCCCTTTAGAAGCTTATGAAGATTCTTCATCCCAACATGGGCTAGTCGGCGGTGCCAGAGCCAACCCATGTTAGTCTTAGCAATTAAGCAAGTGTCGAGTTCAGCTCTATCAAAATCTACCAAGTATAGCTGACCCTCCAACACTCCCTTAAATGCTATTGAATCATCACTTCTTCTAAAGACAGTGACACCTACATCAGTGAAAAGACAGTTGTAACCCATTTTGCATAATTGAGATACAGAAAGCAAATTGTAATCTAATGAATCTACAAGAAAAACATTGGAAATAGAATGGTCAGGAGATATAGCAATTTTACCCAATCCTTTGACCAAACCTTGGTTTCCATCCCCGAATGTGATCGCTCGTTGGGGATCTTGGTTTTTCTCGTAGGAGGAGAACATCTTCTTCTCCCCTGTCATGTGGTTTGTGCACCCGCTGTCGATGATCCAGCTTGAGCCCCCGGATGCATAAACCTACAAAACAAGTTTAGTTCTTGACTTTAGGTACCCAAACGGTTTTGGGTCCTTTGGCATTAGAAACAAGAACTTTGGGTACCCAAACACAAGTCTTGGAGCCCTTGTGTTTGCCCTCAACAAACTTGGCAACTACCTTGCCAGATTTGTTAGTTAAAACATATGATGCATCAAAAGTTTTGAATGAAATGTCATGATCATTTTATGCATTAGGAGTTCTCTTCTTAGGCAACTTAGCACGGGTTGGTTGCCTAGAACTAGATGTCTCACCCTTATACATAAAAGCATGATTTGGGCTAGAGTGAGACTTCCTAGAGTGAATTCTCCTAATCTTGCTCTCGGGATAACCGACATGGTACAAAATGTAACCCTCGTTATCCTGAGGCATGGGAGTCTTGCCCTTAATAAAATTAGACAATCTTTTAGGAGGGGCACTAATTTTGACATTGCCCCCCTGTTGGAAGCCAATGCCATCCTTAATGCCAGGGTGTCTCCCTCTATAGAGCATGCTTCTAGCAAATTTAAAATTTTCATTTTCTAAGTCATGCTCGGCAATCTTAGCATCTAGTTTTGCTATATGATCATTTTGTTGTTTAATTAAAGCCATGTGATCATGAATAGCATTAACATCAACATCTCTACATCTAGTACAAATAGAAGTGTGCTCAACGGTAGATGTAGAGGGTTTGCAAGATTTTAATTCTACAACCTTATCATGTAATATATCATTTTCACTTCTAAGGTTAGAAATAGTAATATTGCAAACATCAAAATCTTTAGCCTTAGCAAGCAATTTCTCATTTTCAATCCTAAGGCTAGCAAGAGAAACATTCAACTCATCAATCCTAGCAAGTAAATCAACATTATCATCTCTAAGATTGGAAGTTGAAACATTACAAACATGAGAATCAACCTTAGCAATTAATTTGGCATTTTCATTTCTAAGGTTGGCAATAGTGTCATGGCATGTGCTTAGCTCACTAGATAATTTCTCACATTTTTCTACCTCTAGAGCATAAGCATTCTTAACCTTAACATGCTTTTTATTTTCCTTGATTAGGAAGTCCTCTTGGGAGTCCAAGAGATCATCCTTTTCATGGATGGCACTAATTAGCTCATTTAGTTTTTCTTTTTGTTGCATGTTTAGGTCGGTAAAAAGGATTCGTAAGTTATCCTCCTCATTACTAGCATTATCCTCATCGCTAGATGTTTCATATTTGGTGGAGGATCTTGATTTTACCTTCTTCCTTTTGCCGTCCTTGGCCATGAGGCACTTGTGTCCGACGTTGGGGAAGAGGAGGCCCTTGGTGACGGCGATGTTGGCGGCGTCCTCGTCGGAGGAGTCGATGGAGCTCTCGTCCGAGTCCCACTCCCGGCAAACATGGGCATCGCCGCCCTTCTTCTTGATGTACCTCTTCTTTTCCCTTCTCTTGCCCTTCTTATCGTCGCCCCTGTCACTAGATAGTGGACATTTAGCAATAAAATGACCAGGCTTACCACACTTGTAGCAAACTTTCTTGGAGCGGGGCTTGTAATCTTTCCCTCTCCTTTGCTTGAGGATTTGACGGAAGCTCTTGATGATGAGCGCCATCTCCTCGTTGTCGAGCTTGGAAGTGTCGATGGGTTGTATACTTGATGTAGACTCCTCCTTCTTCTCCTCCGTCGCCTTGAATGCGACCGGTTGTGCTTCGGGTGTGGAGGAGGTGCCTTGCTCGATGATTTTCTTTGAGCCTTTAATCATTAGCTCAAAGCTCACAAATTTTCCTATGACTTCCTCGGGAGACATTAGCTTATATCTAGGATCACCTCGAATTAATTGAACTTGTGTAGGGTTAAGAAATACAAGGGATCTAAGAATAACCTTAACCATCTCATGGTCATCCCATTTTTCGCTCCCGAGGTTGCGCACTTGGTTCACCAAGGTCTTCAAGCGGTTGTACATGGCTTGTGGATCCTCCCCTTGGTGAAGCATGAAGCGACCGAGCTCCCCCTCGATCGTTTCCCGCTTGGTGATCTTTGTCACCTCGTCTCCTTCGTGCGCGGTCTCTTGACTTAAAGAGGCGAGGAGTATAGTAGTGGCTTGGGAGTTAAAGTGGTGAATTTGGGTCGCTTCGTCCGAGTCGTAGTCTTCATCCCCTACGGATGGTACCTGTACACCAAACTCAACAACATTCCATATGCTTGTGTGGAGTGAGGTTAGATGATGCCTCATTTTGTCACTCCACATATTATAATCTTCACCATCAAAAACTGGTGGTTTGCCTAATGGAACGGAGAGCAAAGGAGTACGTTTTGAAACATGGGGATAGCGTAGAGGAATCTTACTATACTTCTTGCGCTCTTAGCGCTTAGAAGTAACGGACGGTGCATCGGAGTCGGAGGTCGATGGTGATGAAGAGTCGGTCTCGTAGTAGACCACTTTCCTCATCCTCTTGTGTTTGTCGCCTCTCCGATCCGACTTGTGGGAAGAGGATTTCTTCTCCTTCCCCTTCCCTTTGTTGAAGGAGTTTTTCTTCTCCTTCCTCTTGTTGCGGGACTCTTCCGATGAAGTCGACCCGTGGCTTGTAGCGGGCTTGTCGCCGGTCTCCATCTCCCTCTTGGCGAGTTCTCCCGACATCACTTCGAGCGGTTAGGCTCTAATGAAGCACCGACTCCGATACCAATTGATAGTCGCCTAGAGGGGGGGGTGAATAGGGCGAAACTGAAATTCTCAAAAATAATCACAACTACAAGCCGAGTTAGCGTTAGAAATATAAACGAGTCCGCGAGAGGGCGTAAAAACAAATCGCAAGCGAGTAAAGCGGTGAGACACAAGGATTTGTTTTACCGAGGTTCGGTTCTCGCAAACCTACTCCCAGTTGAGGAGGCCACAAAGGTCGGGTCTCTTTCAACCCTTTCCCTCTCTCAAACGGTCCCTCGGACCGAGTGAGCTTTCTCTTCTCAATCACTTGGAACACAAAGTTCCTACAAGGACCACCACAAGATTGGTGTCTCTTGCCTCAATTACAAGTGAGTTTGATCGCAATAAAGAATCAAGAAGGAAGAAAGCAATCCAAGCGCAAGAGCTTGAAAGAACACAAGCAAATCTTTCTCACTAGTCACTAAAACTTTGTGTGGAATTTGGGAGAGGATTTGATCTCTTGAGTGTGTCTAGAATTGAATGCCTAGCTCTTGTAAGTGGTTGGAAGTGTGAAAACTTGGATGACTTAAATGTGGGGTGGTTGGGGGTATTTATAGCCCCAACCACCAAACTAGCTGTTTGGTGGGGCTGACTGTCGTATGGTGCACCGGACAGTCCGGTGTACACCGGACATGTCCGGTGCGCCAGCCACGTCACCAAAGCCGTTGGGTTCCGACCGTTGGAGCTCTGTCTTCTGGGCCCACCTGGATGTCCGGTGGCGCACCGGACATGTACTGTAGAGTGTCCGGTGCGCCAGTATGGGCGTGCCTGACTTCTGCGCGCGCTGGCGCGCATTCAATACGCTGCAGGTAGCCGTTGGCGCCGAAGTATCCGTTGCTTCGATGTCACACCGGACAGTCCGGTGTACACCGGACATGTCCGGTGAATTATAGCTGACTAGCCGTTGCGAATTCCCGAAGCTGGCGAGTTCCAGAGCCACTCTTCCTTGGAGCACCGGACACTGTCCGGTGTACACCGGACAGTCCAGTGAATTATAGCGGAGTCGCCTCTGGATTTTCCCGAAGGTGAGGAGTTCAGCGTGAAGTCCCCTGGTGCACCGAACACTGTCCGGTGGTGCACCGGACATGTCCGGTGCGCCAAACCAGGGCACACTTTGGTATCCCTTTGCTCTTTTGTTGAACCCAATTCTTGGTCTTTTTATTGGCTACGTGTGAACCTTTGGCACCTGTATAACTTATACACTAGAGCAAACTAGTTAGTCCAATTATTTGTGTTGGGCAATTCAACCACCAAAATTATTTAGGAACTAGGTGTAAGCCTAATTCCCTTTCAGCTGCCAACGGTCGGCTTCGCCAAATAAGGAAGGAAATCCGCACCGGACAGTGTCCGGTGGTGCACCGAACTGTCCGGTGCGCCAGGCGACAGAAGGCAAGAATTGCCTTCCCGGATTGCTCTCAACGGCTCCTAGCTGCCTTGGGGCTATAAAAGGGACCCCTAGGCGCATGGAGGAGAAAACCAAGCATTCCTTGAGCACTCTTGATCACTCACACTCCATTCTTGTGCACTTGTTCGACATTCTAGTGATTTGAGCTCCGTTCTAGTGTGCTAGTCTTTTGAGCTTAAGTCTGGGTCTTGTGTGTGCGTACTTTCTGTGATCTTTGTGTCTTGTGTGAGTTGCTAATCCCTCCCTTACTCCGTGCTTCTTTGTGAACATCTTTGTAAGGGCAAGAGACTCCAAGTTGTGGAGATTCCTCGCGAACGGGATATAGAAAAGAAAAGCAAACACCGTGGTATTCAAGTGGGTCTTTGGACCACTTGAGAAGGGTTGAGTGCAACCCTCGTCCGTTGGGACGCCACAACATGGAGTAGGCAAGCGTTGGTCTTGGCCGAACCACGGGATAAACCACTGTGCCATCTCTGTGATTGATCTCTTGTGGTTATTGTGTTTTGCTGAGACTCCTCTCTAGCCACTTGGCAATACTGTGCTAACGGTTAACCAAGTTTTTGTGGCATTAAGTTCAAGTTTTACAGGATCACCTATTCACCCCCCCTCTAGGTGCTCTCAATTGGTATCGGAGCCGTTCTCTTCAAGAAAGGGACTAATCGCCCGAAGAGATGGATCCTAAGGGAAAGGGGATTGTGATCAATGATAAGGAGAAGGAGTCCTTCGTCAATGAGCCTAATGATGACAAGCCTACCGACTCGGGCTCGGGCCACAAACGCAAAGATGGGAAGAAGAAGAAGACAAGGCGCATCAAGGAGATCGTCTACTACAACGACAGCGATGAGTCCACTTCTTCCCAAAAGGACAACGACGATAACGACTATGACAAAAGAAAGACGGTTAATTTGAACTTTTCTTTCGATTACTCTCGTATTCCGCATAGCTCAAATGCACATTTTCTTTCCATCCCTCTTGGCAAACCTCCACACTTTGATGGAGAGGACTACGGATTTTGGAGTCACAAAATGCGTAGTCACCTGTTCTCTCTCCATCCAAGTATATGGGAGATTGTTGAGAATGGAATGAAATTTGATAGCTCGGATAGTCCTGTATTTATTAATGAACAGATTCATAAAAATGCACAAGCTACTACTGTGTTGTTAGCCTCTTTATGCAGGGACGAGTATCATAAGGTGAGCGGCTTGGACAATGCCAAGCAGATCTGGGACACCCTCAAGATCTCTCATGAGGGGAACGACGTCACCTTGCTTACCAAGATGGAGTTGGTAGAGGGCGAGCTCGGGAGATTTGCAATGATAAGGGGCGAGGAGCCAACCCAAACATACAACCGACTCAAGACCCTCATCAACAAAATAAGGAGCTACAGAAGCACGCGATGGATGGACCACGACGTCGTTCGCCTAATGCTAAGGTCCTTTACTGTACTTGATCCACATCTGGTGAACAATATTCGTGAAAATCCTAGGTACACCAAGATGTCGCCCGAAGAAGTTCTTGGGAAGTTCGTGAGCGGGCGAATGATGATCAAGGAGGCGAGATACGTGGACGACGCATTGAATGGTCCAATCAATGAGCCTCAACCCTTTGCTCTCAAGGCAACAAGAAGCAAGGAGGCGCTACCTAGCAAGGTGGCACAAGTTGAGGCGGCATGGCTAAATGATGAAGAGATGGCTCTCATCATCAAGCGCTTCAAGACGGCGCTAAAGGGTCACAAGGGGCAGCCAAGCAAGACCAAGACAAAGGGGAAGCGCTCATGCTTCAAGTGTGGTAAGATTGGTCATTTTATCGCTAACTGCCCCGATAATGATAGTGACTAGGAACAGGGGAACAAGAAGGAGAAGAAGAAGGCATACAAAAAGGCTAAGGGCGAGGCACACCTTGGCAAGGAGTGGGACTCGGATTGTTCGTCATCCGACTCCGACAATGAAGGACTCGCCGCCACTGCCTTCAACAAGTCATCCCTCTTCCCCAATGAGCGTCACACATGCCTCATGGCGAAGGAGAAGAAGGTATGTACTCGAAACAATGCCACTTATGATTCTTCTAGTGATGATGAGTCTAGTGATGAAGAAATAGATTACTCTAGTTTGTTCAAGGGATTGTATAGAACTAAAATAGATAAGATCAATGAATTGATTGATGCCTTGAATGAAAAGGATAGACTTTTAGAGAAACAAGAGGACCTTTTATATGAAGAGCATGACAAATTTGTAGAAGCACAAAAATCTCATGCTTTAGAAGTTAAAAGAAATGAAATGCTTTCTTGTGAACTATCTTCTTGCCATGAGACAATTTCTAGCTTAAGGAGCATAAAAGATGATTTGAATGCTAAGTTAGAGATAGCTAATAAATCAACATCTTGTGTAGAACATGTTGTGGTTTGCACTAAGTGTAAAGATTTTAATGTTGATGCATGTAGTGAACACCTAGTTTCAATTTCTAAATTGAATGATGAAGTGGCTAGTCTTAATGCCCAACTTAAGACTAGCAAAAGTGAATTTGATAAGTTAAAATTTGCAAGGGATGCCTACACGATTGGTAGACACCCCTCAATTAAGGATGGACTTGGTTTCAAGAGAGAAGCCAAGAACTTAACAAGCCATAAGACTCCATCCCCGCCAAGGAGAAAGGGAAGGCCCCTATGGCTAGTAGTGCTAAAAAGAACCATGCTTTTATGTATCATGATAGGAGACATGCTAGAAATTCAAATAGAAGTTATGATGCTTTTGATTCACATGTTTATGATTCATATGCTATGTTTGCTTCTAGTTCTTCCTGTATGCATGGTAGAAATGTGCCTAGAAGAAATGGTGTTAATATTCCTAGGAAAATTAATGAACCTTCTACCATATATCATGTTTTAAATGCCTCCTTTGCCATTTGTAGAAAGGATAGAAAGATAGTTGCTAGAAAATTAGGGGCAAAATGCAAGGGAGACAAAACTTGCATTTGGGTCCCTAAGACAATTGTGACTAACCTTGTAGGACCCAACAAGAGTTGGGTACCTAAGACCCAAGCCTAAATTTGCCTTGCAGGTTTATGCATCCGGGGGTTCAAGCTGGATTATCGACAGCGGATGCACAAACCATATGACGGGGGAGAAGAAGATGTTCACCTCCTACGTCAAAAACAAGGATTCCCAAGATTCAATAATATTCGGTAATGGGAATCAAGGCAAGGTAAAAGGGTTAGGTAAAATTGCTATTTCATCCGAGCACTCTATATCTAATGTGTTTTTAGTTGGATCTCTTGGATATAATTTGTTATCTGTTAGTCAATTATGCAATATGGGATATAATTGTCTATTCACAAATGTAGATGTGTCTGTCTTTAGAAGAAGTGATGGTTCATTAGCTTTTAAGGGTGTATTAGACGACAAACTTTATTTAGTTGATTTTGCAAAAGAGGAGGCCGGTCTAGATGCATGCTTAATTGCTAAGACTAGCATGGGCTAGCTGTGGCATCGCCGCTTAGCACATGTGGGGATGAAGAACCTTCACAAGCTTCTAAAGGGAGAACACGTGATAGGTCTAACCAATGTTACTTTCAAAAAAGATAGACCTTGTGCAGCTTGTCAAGCAGGTAAACAAGTGGGAGGAGCACATCACAACAAGAATGTGATGACTACGTCAAGACCTCTGGAGCTGCTACATATGGACCTCTTCGGACCCGTCGCCTATCTAAGCATAGGAGGAAGTAAGTATGGACTAGTTATTGTTGATGACTTTTCCCGCTTCACTTGGGTATTCTTTTTACAGGATAAATCTGAAACCCAAGGGACCCTCAAGCGCTTCCTAAGGAGAGCTCAAAACGAGTTTGAGCTCAAGGTGAAAAAGATAAGGAGCGACAATGGGTCCGAGTTCAAGAACCTTCAAGTGGAGGAGTATCTTGAGGAGGAAGGGATCAAGCACGAGTTCTCCGCTCCCTACACACCACAACAAAACGATGTGGTAGAGAGGAAGAACAGGACGCTAATTGATATGGCGAGGACGATGCTTGGAGAGTTCAAGACCCTCGAGCGCTTTTGGTCGGAAGCCGTGAACACGGCTTGCCACACCATCAACAGGGTCTACCTTCATCGCCTCCTCAAGAAGACGTCGTATGAGCTACTAACCGGTAACAAACCCAATGTTTCGTATTTTCGAGTTTTTGGGAGTAAATGCTACATTCTAGTGAAGAAGAGTAGGAATTCCAAATTTGCTCCCAAAGCCGTAGAAGGGTTTCTGTTAGGTTATGACTCAAATACAAAGGCATATAGAGTCTTCAACAAATCATCGGGTTTGGTTGAAGTCTCTAGCGACGTTGTATTTGATGAGACTAATGGCTCTCCAAGAGAGCAAGTTGTTGATTTTGATGATATAGATGAAGAAGAAGTTCCAACGGCCGCAATACGCACAATGGCGATCGGAGATGTACGACCACAGGAACAAGATGAACGAGATCAACCTTCTTCCTCAACAATGGTGCATCCCCCAACTCAAAATGATGAGCAGGAGGCGTGTGATCAAGGGGGAGCACAAGATGATCATGTCATGGAGGAAGAAGCACAACCGACACCTCCAACCCAAGTTCGAGCAATGATTCAAAGGGATCATCCCGTCGACCAAATTTTGGGTGATATTAGCAAGGGAGTAACTACTCGATCTCGATTAGTTAATTTCTGTGAGCATTACTCCTTTGTCTCTTCTATTGAGCCTTTCAGGGTAGAAGAGGCCTTGCTAGATCCGGACTAGGTGTTGGCCATGCAGGAGGAGCTCAACAACTTCAAAATAAATAAAGTTTGGACACTGGTGCCTCGTCCCAAGCAAAATGTTGTGGGAACCAAGTGGGTGTTCCACAACAAACAGGACGAGCACGAGGTGGTGACAAGGAACAAGGCACGACTTGTGGCAAAAGGTTATGCCCAAGTCGCAGGTTTGGACTTTGAGGAGACTTTTGCTCCTGTGGCTAGGCTAGAGTCCATTCGTATCTTGCTAGCATATGCCGCTCACCATTCTTTCAGGTTGTTCCAAATGGATGTGAAGAGCGCTTTCCTCAACGGGCCAATCAAGGAGGAGGTGTACGTAGAACAACCCCCTAGCTTCGAGGATGAACGGTACCCCGACCACGTGTGTAAGCTCTCTAAGGCGCTCTATGGACTTAAGCAAGCCCCGAGAGCATGGTATGAATGCCTTAGAGACTTTTTAATTGCTAATGCTTTCAAGGTTGGGAAAGCCGATCCAACTCTTTTTACTAAGACTTGTGATGGTGATCTTTTTGTGTGCCAAATTTATGTCGATGACATAATATTTGGTTCTACTAACCAAAAGTCTTGTGAAGAGTTTAGCAGGGTGATGACTCAGAAATTCAAGATGTCGATGATGGGTGAGTTAAGCTACTTCCTTGGGTTCCAAGTGAGGCAACTCAAGGATGGAACCTTCATCTCTCAAACAAAGTACACACAAGACTTGATCAAGCGATTTGGGATGAAGGACGCCAAGCCCGCAAAGACTCCGATGGGAACCGACGGACACACCGACCTCAACAAAGGAGGTAAGTCCGTTGATCAAAAAGCATACCGGTCTATGATAGGGTCTTTACTTTATTTATGTGCTAGTAGACCGGATATTATGCTTAGCGTATGCATGTGTGCTAGATTTCAATCCGATCCTAAGGAGTGTCACTTAGTGGCTGTGAAGCGAATTCTTAGATATTTAGTCGCTACGCCTTGTTTCGGGATCTGGTATCCAAAGGGGTCTACCTTTGACTTGATTGGATATTCAGACTCCGACTATGCTGGATGTAAGGTCGATAGGAAGAGTACATCGGGGACGTGTCAATTCTTAGGAAGGTCCCTGGTGTCATGGAGTTCTAAGAAACAAACCTCCGTGGCCCTATCCACCGCTGAGGCCGAGTACGTTGCCGCAGGACAGTGTTGCGCGCAACTACTTTGGATGAGGCAAACCCTCAGGGATTTTGGCTACAATCTGAGCAAAGTCCCACTCCTATGTGATAATGAGAGTGCTATCCGCATGGCGGATAATCCTGTTGAACACAGCCACACAAAGCATATAGACATCCGACATCACTTTTTGAGAGACCACCAGCAAAAGGGAGATATCGAAGTGTTTCATGTTAGCTCCGAGAACCAGCTAGCCGATATCTTTACCAAGCCTTTAGATGAGCAGACCTTTTGCAAGTTGCGTAGTGAGCTAAATGTCTTAGATTCGCGGAACTTGGATTGAATTATAGCATACATGTGTTTATGCCTTTGATCATGTTCCTTATGCATTTTGTTGTTTATTTATGGTGCTCAAGTTGTACAAGCACTCCCCGGACCTTACAAGTCCATGTGCAAGGGATGCACAAATTTAGGGGGAGTTGTGCTACACCTTGACCCTTTGAGACTAACCGTGTGCTTGAGTTTGCTTGTTTTAGTCTCAAAGGAGGTTTGAAAGGGAAAAGATGGACTTGGACAATGCAAGACTTCCACTGCACTCCGATAAAAGAGTAAATTTTTCCGAGTTCATCTTTGTACTCTTATTGCCTTTTTATTCTTAGTGAAGATTTTTGGTGAGGCAATGGGGTTAAAGGGCCACAATTGATCCCGTTTTGGTGCTTGATGCCAAAGGGGGAGAAAATAAAGGCCAAAGCAATAAATGGATCAGCTACCACTTGAGAATTTTGAAAATAGAGCTTTTGTTTTGTCAAAATACTCTTATTGGCTCTTTTTGTCAAAAGTTGGCTTCTTGTGGGGAGAAGTGTTGATTATGGGAAAAGGGGGAGTTTTTGAAATCCTTGATCAATTTCTTTTGGAATATTTCTCTTTATGTTTCAACATGTGTGTTTGACTTAGAGATAGGAAATTGAGTTTGATTTGCAAAAACAAACCAAGTGGTGGCAAAGAGTGATCCATATATGCCAAATATGAATATGGAGTTTTCATTTGCATTGATATTACACTTGTTCTAGTTGCTTTATGTTGTGTTGGCATAAATCACCAAAAAGGGGGAGATTGAAAGGGAAATGTGCCCTTGGGCCATTTCTAAGTATTTTGGTGATTGAGTGCCAACGCAAGTGCTGTTGTGTTGATCTATGCAATGTGGTAGACAAAGTGCAAATCATGTCAAAAGGTATGTTTCTAGACTTAGTACATTGTTTTATGGACTAATGTATTGTGTCTAAGTGCTGGAAACAGGAAAGATTGAATTGGAAATGAGATGGCTCTGTGCAGCTAAAGTCAGCTCGGTCTGGGTGCACCGGACTGTCCGGTGGTGCACCGGACAGTGTACGGTGTGCCAGGCTGGCTCAGGCGAACTTGCCGCTCTCGGGAAGGAATTAACGGCGTATGGCTATAATTCACCGGACTGTCCGGTGTGCACCGAACTGTCCGGTGAGCCAACGGTCGGCCGCGCGATCCGCGCGGGACACGTGGCCGAGCCAACGGCTAGTAGGGGCACCAGACAGTGTCCGGTGCGCCAACGGCTCCAAGGCTGCCAACGGTCGGCTTCACCAAATAAGGAAGGAAATCCACACCGGACAGTGTCCGGTGGTGCACCGGACTGTCCGGTGCGCCAGGCGACAGAAGGCAAGAATTGCCTTCCCGGATTGCTCTCAACGGCTCCTAGCTGCCTTGGGGCTATAAAAGGGACCCCTAGGCGCATGGAGGAGAAAACCAAGCATTCCTTGAGCACTCTTGATCACTCACACTCCATTCTTGTGCACTTGTTCGACATTCTAGTGATTTGAGCTCTGTTCTAGTGTGCTAGTCTTTTGAGCTTAAGTCTGGGTCTTGTGTGTGCGTACTTTCTGTGATCTTTGTGTCTTGTGTGAGTTGCTAATCCCTCCCTTACTCCGTGCTTCTTTGTGAACATCTTTGTAAGGGCAAGAGACTCCAAGTTGTGGAGATTCCTCGCGAACGGGATATAGGAAAGAAAAGCAAACACCGTGGTATTCAAGTGGGTCTTTGGACCACTTGAGAAGGGTTGAGTGCAACCCTCGTCTGTTGGGACGCCACAACGTGGAGTAGGCAAGCGTTGGTCTTGGCCGAACCACAGGATAAACCACTATGCCATCTCTGTGATTGATCTCTTGTGGTTATTGTGTTTTGCTGAGACTCCTCTCTAGCCACTTGGCAATACTGTGCTAACGGTTAACCAAGTTTTTGTGGCATTAAGTTCAAGTTTTATAGGATCACCTATTCACCCCCTCTAGGTGCTCTCAAGGCCGTTGGGGTTCCGACCGTTGGAGCTCTGACTTGTGGGCCCGCCTGGCTGTCCGGTGGTGCACCGGACAAGTCCTGTAGACTGTCCGGTGTGCCACCCGCACGTGCTCTGACCTCTGCGCGCGCAGGCGCGTATTTAATACGTTGCAGTCGACCGTTGCGCGCGAAGTAGTCGTTGCTCCGCTGGCTCACCGGACAGTCCGGTGTGCACCGGACATGTCCGGTGAATTTTAGCGGAGCGGATTCCCGAATCTGGCGAGTTCAGAGTCGCTCTCCCCTGCAGCACCGGACAATCCGGTGAATTATAGCGAAGCGTCTTTGAGAATTCCCGAAGGTGCGAAGTTTAGCTTGGAGTCCCCTGGCACACCGGACAGTCTGGTGCGCCAGACCAGGGAGCACTTCGGTTATCCTTTGCTCTCTTTGTTGAACCTTTTTCTTGGTCTTTTTATTGGCTTATTGTGAACCTTTGGCACCTGTATAACTTACAGACTAGAGCAAACTAGTTAGTCCAATTATTTGTGTTGGGCAATTCAACCACCAAAATCATTTAGGAAATAGGTGTAAGCCTAATTCCCTTTTACTATTTATATTTTTAACTTCTAAGTGACTAAAGTTTAATCACTTTTGTCTTAGCTCGTGAGATCAAACAACCCCTAAGGCCTTGTTCGTTTGGGCCGGGAACGATCTGGATTGGAAAGAAACCCTCTTGGATCGGACCCCCCTGGATGAAATCCCCGCCCACACATTAGCAGCATTCGTTTAAGCCCGCTCGACCATCAATCCCGGCCCACCCCGACCATTTCCACCTCATCCCCACCGGGAAACAAGCCTCGTCCCTTTGGCGTGGAAAGAAACCATGCTGGCGGCGCGCGAGGCGGCTGCGACGGCGACGGGCTACAAACGGAGGTAGCTCCGGCAACTACGAGATGGAGGCGGCTGCAGCAACGTAACATCGACAAGATCCACAAGATTTACCGGCTACACAAGATCCACAAAGGCTAACCGGTGGCTATGACACGAGATCTGCCAGTGGCATCTTCACCGGCTGATCGACATCCACAAGGGGAACGATAACTGGTTGACCGGCGCTATTCCTTCGTTGGCTGCTTCTAGCTGGTACTCACGTCCTCCACCTCTAACTCCTTTCTCATGAACTACAAAACTTAGTGCTGGGGTTTTTTGGGTCGATGCAGATTGCTCAAAAGTTCTTGGTTTCTTGGGCCAGTACTCAAACTAGCTAGCAGTCCGGCCGATGGATCAAAATAACATCTCTGCTGTATCGCTTTAATTCACGATGTGGCTCATCAATCAAACTAGTAGCTAATTGAACATGTCCCCCATGGCCATTTTTTTGTATATATTGTGATACACAGAGGACTATGTAGTACTCGACAAGGAGTGATATAATACTACTACAAACATATAGTTGATAAGCTCTTAAATTTATTAAACTATTAAGCTAAGGTTACAACATATTCATAATCTGGAATTGTCTGTTTCAATCTCACTATTTGCATATTCATACTTGCCCAT